>NC_052317.1:1217500-4180000 GCF_016432855.1 Salvelinus namaycush
AGAATTCTGAGAAGGTTAGTGAAAAATTAATTTATTTTGGTGGTGAATACGTTATCGCTATGTTTGGCTGGAATCAATGCTGTTGTCTGGTTTTCTATTGTGGTAAGCTAATATAACGATATATTGTGTTTTCGCTGTAAAACACTTAGAAAATCTGAAATATTGTCTTGATTCACAAGATCTGTGTCTTTCAATTGCTGTACGCTGTGTATTTTTAAGAAATGTTTTATGATGAGTAATTAGCTACACGATGGTCTCTGTAGTTATTCTAGTCATTTTAGTGAGAGTTGTGATGGGGGCTGCAATTGTAAACTATGATTTATACCTGAAATATGCACATTTTTCTAACAAAACCTATGCTATAGAATAAATATGTTATCAGACTGTCATCTGATGAGGTTGTTTCTTGGTTAGTGGCTATTTATATCTTTATTTGGTCGAATTTGTGATAGCTACTGATGCAGTAAGAAAATGGTGGAGTATGGGAGTGGTGTCTTTTGCTAACGTGGTTAGCTAATAGATTTACATATTTTGTCTTCCCTGTAAAACATTTTAAAAATCAGAAATGATGGCTTTATTCACAAGATGTGTATCTTTCATTTGGTGTCTTGGACTTGTGATTTCATGAACATTTTATTATATGATATCCCTGTGGCTTTAGGCTAGGCTATGCTAGTCAGCTTTTGTGATGGGGGGGATCCCGGATCCGGGTTTGGGAGGTGTTAGAGGGCAACGTAACAATGGAGATGTACAAACTATGGCATAATGGAACGAATAGCAGATAAGAATCAAGCCGTAATTTCGATTAAGACATGAGCAAGCTGAGACAGACGGTAGCCTACAGGAAATTCGGAAAGTATTCAGACCCCTTGACTTTTTCCACATTTTGTTACGTTACAGCCTTATTGTAAAAAGGATTAAACACATACAAATTCTCATCAATCTACACACAATACCCCATAATGGCAAAGCAAAAACAGTTTTTTGGACATTTTTGCTAAAATTTTAAAAACAGAAATACTTTATTTACATAAGAATTCAGATCCTTTGCTATTAGACTTGAAATTGAGCTCAGGTGCATCTTGTTTCCATTGATCATCCTTTAGATGTTTCTACAACTTGATTGGAGTCCACCTGTGGTGAATTCAATTGATTGGACATGATTTGGAAAGGCACACACCTGTTTATATAAAGTCCCACAGTTGACAATGCATGTCAGAGCAAAAACCAAGCCATGAGGTGGAAGGAATTGTCCGTAGAGCTCTGAGACAGGATTGTGTTGAAGCACGGATCTGGGGAAGGACACCAAACAATGTCTGCACCATTGAAGGTCCCCAAGAACACAGTGGCCTCCATCATTCTTAAATGAAATAAGTTTGGAACCACCAAGACTCTTCCTAGAGCTGGCAGCCCGGCCAAACTGAGCAATCGGGGGAGAAGAGCCTTGGTCAGGGAGGTGAGCTCCAGACTTCCTCTGTGGAGATGCGAGAACCTTCCGGAAGGACAACCATCTTTGCAGTATTCAAAATAATCAGGCCTCTATGGTAGAATGGCCAGACGGAAGACACTCCTCAGTAAAAGGCACATGACAGCCCGCTTGGAGTTTGCCAAAAGGCACCTAAAGACTCTCAGACCAGGAGAAACAAGATTATCTTGTCTGACGAAATCAATATTGAACTCTTTGGCCTGAATGCCAAGCATCATGACTGGAGGAAACCTGGCACCATCCCTACAGTGAAGCATGGTGGTGGCAGCATCATGCTGTGTGGATGGTTTTTAGCAGCAGGGACTGGTAGACTAATCACGATCAAGAGAAAGATGAACAGAGCAAAGTGCAGAAAGATCCTTGATGACAGCCTTTCCAGAACGCTCAGGACCTCAGACTGGGGCGAAGGTTCACCTTCCAACAGGACAACGACCGTAAGCACACAGCCAAGACAAAGCAGGAGTGGCTTTGGCACAAGTCTCTGAATGTCCTTGAGTGGCCCAGCCAGAGCCCGGACTTGAACCCGATCAAACATCTTTGGAGAGACCTGAAAATAGCTGTGCAGCAACGCTCCCCATCCAACCTGACAGAGCTTGAGAGGATCTGCAGAGAGGAATGGGAGAAACTCCCCAAATACAGGTGTGCCAAGCATGTAGCATCATATTCAATAAGACTCAAGGCTATCATCGCTGCCAAAGATGCTTCAACAAAGTACTGAGTAAAGGGTCTGAATACTTATGTCAATGTGATATTTCAGTTTCTTATTTTTAATACATTTGCAAAAGAAAATCTAAAACCTGTTATTGCTTTGTCATTATGGGGTATTGTGTGTATATTGATAATGGAAAAAAACAACTTAATCAATTTTAGAATAAGGCTGACAGCGAAACAGTTCATCCAGCCTCAATTACTGCCTGGAACCTAACAAAGTGGAGAAAGTAAAGGGGTCTGAATACTTTCCGAATGCACTGCTATATCCTTCTTCGTTAAGCCACACAATTTAATGCATGCTATAATTTTGGCGAAGGTTGATTGCTCATCTATATGCGGTGTCTAGCCACAATGTTTAGTTTCCCCAGCAGTCCCAGTTTATCAACGTTATCTAGATGTGATGCACAATTCTCATATTTTTGAGTCCCTTTCCATTTTTAAATCTTTAAACCCAGACATGGACCACCCACCCTCTCCACCAAATAGCAGGCAGGGGAAGCAGAATAGTGATTTTGTTAGCCACTGCTTCCTTCCAAACCACTCATTGTTCAATTTGCGATTTCCGACTTGTGTAATATGTATGCCCAATGGCCAATGAGCACTGAGAAGTTCTCTCTAATTTATTTTTATATGACAAGGAAAAGTATTTTCCAGTAGGTTAGTGACCAATCAAAGCTACAGCAAATATAACGTGATTTGACTTAATTTTGTCTGTGGCCAATGACCTTCTTGGATGGGCATTTCTACTGTAAATCTATGGCTCTACCCCACCTGTCCTGAACGATGGGTCGCCACTGTGCTGTGTATGGAAGGCACTACTAGGCAGGCCAGGTCCTGGAGAACCATTGCCCGAAACAAAGATCCTAACCACACTTTACTCAACAATCGCTTATATTATGCACTGACGTCAATTGTGTATTTATGCAAAAACTCTGGCTACTTCTGAATTTTAAATAAGAGCAGAAAATAGAAATGACCACTCACTCCATGATGAGGCCATTGATGTACTCGTTTCCGTCCATGTGACCAAACTGGAATTCTCTGAGAAGACATCAGGACCATATTCATTATGATACATCGTAGCAAAACGGATTGCAAAATAAAACGAAAACAGTCATTTCTCTTTGGACAACTTCAGATAGAGCGAAACGGGGAGGTACTGTTTCAGACAAACTCACTTGTTATAGAGGTCCTTGTATTCAGTGGCCACTCTTTCCACCATGGTCTTGTAACTGGGTAGGGAGGAATATTTGATTAATAACAACAGGCTGTTAATATGTTTTGAGGGCAATATTTATCACATGAACAAAAGTTGATTTGTAAAAGGTGATCTTGGCCTAATGGAAACTTGAGATCTACACGTGTAACTTGAATTGTAGCACATATGAGGTAAATGTGTAATTCAGGTGAACTACCCCTTACATTATATTGGGATAAAAGAGATACTCATACCGGATGCTCTCCTCAGTAGGGTTTCTCTCATCCACTATAGCCAGAGCCACCAGCTTGCCTATGGTGAGGAACACACATAAAACACCAAACATGTCCTATGGTGAGGAACACACATAAAACACCCAAACATACCCTATGGTGAGGAACACAAATAAAACACCAAAACAATTCTAAAACACAGAAAACACACATTTAACTTCACTTCATAACCATCATTCACATAGGATTTCATTCCTACCTGATTCATTAAAGCCACACTAAGAATTAACAGCAATGTAATGCACTAGTTCATACACTCACTGAATATTGGACACTGTTGCTTGCCCCCCTTGTGGTAGACAAGTAGACACACAAAGACATCTATTCTATTGAATACTTCTAATTCAAAGTTATTTACTGGTAAAGCACATCCTCTACCATGTTTGCTGTGTGTGTGTGTGTGTGTGTGTGTGTGTGTGTGTGTGTGTGTGTGTGTGTGTGTGTGTGTGTGTGTGTGTGTGTGTGTGTGTGTGTGTGTGTGTGCGTGTGTGTGTGTGTGTGTGTGTGTGGGCCTGCGTGCGTGTGTGGGCCTGCGTGCGTGTATCTGTGTGTGCATGAGAGAGTGTAACATACTTGTATCTCCCATTTCATACAAAGTGTAGCTGTCAATCTGGAGGTAATTAAGGAATCGTTCCCTATTGATCCAGGATGCGAGGTCCCCATCATGTTGTTCTAAGAGACAAGAGAAAGAATATATAATATACAAGTTTCTAGTCTGAGAATACTAATGTTAACCAGAGGCTGCTGAGAGTGATTTAACAACCCAAAAAATGCACTTCTAGACTTTCCCGATTGATCAACAACAGCCTAAGTAGGCTACAGTATAATGAACAACTTTTAGCAAATAATCAATTCCAAAATATATTGTAGCTGACTATGTTCTAAGGCTGCGGTGCGATTCTCTACCCTTCTCCCGAAGTGTGCAATCACACACTTCCCTTCATGGATTTATAAGGAATGGACAGAGGAAAGGGATATGGTGGAAACTCCCTCCGGACATGGTTGCACCAATCCAATGCTTTTAACTGTGCGAAGGGAAGTGAATGAGTGGACACTTCTAGGTGAAGGGAAAATAATTGGAATTCAACCATAGCCGTGGGAAGTTGTTTTGATCGACATTTTTTGTGCTGATCGAGAAAAAAAAAATGTTTTAGGGAGATCTATGCAGACTAACAATAAAATACAATTCCTAATGTGATGAGTAGCTAAGCATAGCATAAGATTCAGTAACAGTACCACTGCAGCCTAAGTGAATTTAATTCATGGCTGTAAACTGCGCTCACATTTCTTTGTACTGCATAATAACAGGTGTGTCAGGGAGAGAAAACAAGTGTTGTCAATAAATTAGGTTGTTTTCACATGTAGGCCTCTTTAAAATAACCGCTCTCAGTCCTCTTTAATGTGAACTTTAGGGGAATAAAAAAAGCAAGATGCGTAACTCTTTGTGTTCACACTGCCCTCGCCTTTGAATGAGGAGGCAACTCTTTTACCAGTTCACGTCACCTCTTTTGTGGTTCCGAGTCCTCTTTGCATTCACAATGCTATGTTTAGAAAGGAGCCAAGATCTTTTTCCAACATTCACTCAATGCACTCTGGGTTTTTACAAAGTGCCAGATAAGCCATTCCATCAGATCATGTTATCGGACAGCTAGATATACCGACTTACATTTTGGAAGCTAATAGATTGCGTTTAGTTAAAATATGACATAATAATTATAATCAGAAGATATTAACATGTAAATATTATTGGTGACAGAGTAAATAGCATAAGAATAATGCAGATTAAATAATGCTGTAATTGAAAATTCTACACCCAATGCAGGGTACTTGCTCCTTTAAGACCTAGAATTGATTTTGTGATTATAGCAACCCGGAATCTTTGGGACATCCCTACCCTAAATCCTAACCTTAACCATAACCCTTACCTAACCTTAACCCTTAACCATTTTAAATGTCAACGTCAATAGGGTAACGTCAGGGTTGGGACGTCCCAGGGATACCGGATAGCAATGCCCTCACAAAATATGTTGTCTTCTCACACCATTCAAACCCCACAATCGAATACACTGCTGATGAAGCGCTCTTAGCCTATTCAAAACAAACAATCTGAACATCGTGTCAGTACAAATCTCCACACATATCTTGGAATTTCTGTGTATCCTTGACAATCGCTAAACAATATCCAAAAACAGCACACCGGAACACAGAATTCAAGCGACCACCTCTTGAGATGGTTCGCTTCGGGGGCTCATTTGAGTGGTTGCAGTTCCTTTGGAGAGTTCAGACTGAACAAAAAAATGAAGCGAACCGCACTGAGTTTACAAAAATTAGCTTAAAGAGACAAAGTGTGAAAATACCCTTAGTAAACACAAGATTGGGCCTAATAAAACTGAGCACAAAAATAAAACGGTTTCAGGACCATTGAGAGCTATGCACGCCATCACGTAGAAAAGCGCTCACGTAAATCCAGCACCGGCGGGCCGCACCCTGTGTTGATTGCTAGTGGGCTACTAAGCCTACGTGTTTGACATGGGCTGGAGCAGGCCTGCGCGCCGAGGCAGAGATAGTGCCATGTTCCTTATTTGATATTGCTCCCATTAATAGAAAATAGAAATGGGAGACTATTGCGAGCACTGCTCCAGATCATTTGATATCAACCACAAGAGAATAGGGATAAAGAGAGAGAGCGAGAGAAACTGTGAATCCTAAACCAACCCCTAGCCCCTACTAACTCAATCGGAGGGCCCACCGTTGCCACGTGTTGCTGACGAAACTCGTGGGTGACTTCCAGAGTGGCGATGGGATCAATAAACCCGTCAACTTCGGGACACACTTCTGACTTGAATGATGCAATTCATATTCCACTTTTAAAAATAAAAACGACCATGGAATTACAAACAAACAAATCCCCGTCATTTTACAAGATATAAACCTCAGTAACAGTTAAACATTTTATTTGGGAGGTATTTCATCTGTAACATGTGTCAAGTCTCAAAATAAGACAAACAAATGCTATTGGTATATAATTAGGCATGCCTCTCCATTCTTTTGTATGAAATCGCATAAACTCCAAACATATCGCATTGCGTGTCAGGATTGAAACTTGCTCTGAAGCCTGCAGCCTTGCTGGCTCGGTCGAAGTGGCTGAGGGTCTAAATAGCCCTTACACCCAATACTTTTAACTCACTCAGCTTTGGGACCCTTGTGCAAATGGTGGTACACTGTACTGACTATGGTACAGCAGAGACTCCAAACCCCATAAATAATGAGCGCACTGCTTACAAAACAGAGCTGAGAGCTCTCCATGCAGAATCCGGCCGGTGCCACCCAACTAAATCCAGCAAAGTGGACTCATTTATCACCAGAACCTCCCAACAAAGCACACAATCCTTGGAAATAATTGCACAACAAACAGAACACAACAACTGCGATGAAATGTGTTTCAGACATAATCATGCACCATAGTGGTATTTTTTCATTTTCTCACCGGAATAGACAACCAATGACGTCATTGGTTGATTGAGCCTGCTGTCTGATATAAAAATGAATCGAGTCATGTTTTGTAGCAATTATTGTGGCCTTTGCGTTTCGCCAATTGCACGATCATGCTAGCAGCGAGTAGATATGGTTGTCCTTGTTCAATAGAATGATTGGACTTTTCTCAACAATGTTCCTATTTGCCGTGACATTGCAGGTTATCTAGGTCGAATCATTTCCCCCGGCTTTGTAAAGACTACTTCCTGACAGGAGCCCTACTTCCTTGTCCAATTTTGTTCCCACCCTCAAAGGCAGGCTTTTCAAAACAGGGGCTGTACTAGTTTCTACGGGTTCATGGTAGCTATGTTACTCTGCACTCTATCCGAGATCGCTAATTACAATGGCTGCTTCTCATAATTCCTCTTTCCAAGAGCTGGTCGCTGAAAACGTTTTTGATGTTCTTTTACATAGGGACATACAGCCCTATTTGAGCCAGAATACACTGAAGATGAGTTGAGACAGTGAGAACAAGAATTGCGAGACCAGCAAGTAGCGATACGGTGACACGGTCAGACTCTGACTGGTGGTGCCTATGCGGATGCCGACAGAAGAGGAATGTCTAAGCCGCAACGAATTTGATCATGGACAATCGAAGTTTCGACGCACATGTGGATAGAGGGGTGCTGGAGACGTTTTTATGAACCTCCAGGATCAACTAGTGGCGGCAGCCTAGATCATCTGGACCAGGAGGGCAACTGACAAATGAGTATGGTGTTTTGCTCTCAGTAGCTAGCTAGCAATTTTTGCTCTCTTTTTACCCAATGCAGTGTTGTTCAGTACAGTATAATTTTGCAATCAATTCGGCCATGACGGGCTTGCTGGTACTACTACAAGCCAAGCTAGCCAGCTTTGTTTGCTATACCCAACATGTACTGTAGCCTAATGATATAGCTAGCTAGATAACCTCTCATTAGGAGCAAAACTGGATAAATATTTTTGTTGATGACAAAGAGAAAAGGAATGACTTTGGCTTTATGATGCATATTAACTATACCTGTGTGTGTTAGCTAGCTATCTAGCTAACACAAGGGTTTTTCTTTATTTTTACTATTTTCTACATTGTAGAATATGAAATAACACATATGGAATCATATAGTAACCAAAAAACTGTTAAACAAATAGCCACCCTTTGCCTTGACGACAGTTTTGCACACTCTTGGCATTCTCTCAACCAGCTTCACCTGGAATGCTTTTCCAACAGTCCTGAAGGAGTTCCCACATATGCTGAGCACTTGTTGGCTGCTTTTCCTTCACTCTGCGGTCCAACTCATCCCAAACCATCTCAAATAGGTTGAGGTCAGGTAATTGTGGAGGCCAGGTCATCTGATGCAGCACTCCATCACTCTCCTTATTGGTTAAATAGCCCTTACACAGCATGGAGATGTTTTGGGTCATTGTCCTGTTGAAAAACAAATTATAGGTCCACTAAGCCCAAACCAGATGGGATGGCATATTGCTGCAGAATGCTGTGGAAGCCATGCTGGTTAAGTGTGTCTTGAATTCTAAATAAATCACTGACAGTGTCACCTGCAAAGCACCCTCACACCACCTTCTCCATGCTTCACGGTGAGAACTAGACATGCAGAGATCATCCGTTCACCTACTCTGAGTCTCACAAAGACACAGCGGTTGGAACCAAAAATCTCAAATTTGGACTCATCAGACCAAAGTACAGATTTCCACCGGTCTAATGTCCATTGCTCATGTTTCTTGGCCTAAGAAAGTCTCTTCTTCTTATTGGTGTCCTTTAGTAGTGGTTTCTTTGCAGAAATTGGACCATGAAGGCCCGATTCATGCAGTCTCCTCTGAACAGTTGATGTTGAGATGTGTGTTACTTGAACTCTGTGAAGCATTTATTTGGGCTGCAATTTCTGAGGCTGGTAACTCTAATGTACTTATCCTCTGCAGCAGAGGTAACTCTGGGTCTTCCTTTCCTGTTGCGGTCCTCATGAGAGCCAGTTTCATCATAGCGCTTGATGGTTTTTGCGACTGCACTTGAAATGTTCCGTATTGACTGACCTTCATGTCTTAAAGTAATGATGGACTGTTGTTTCTCTTTGCTTATTTGAGCTGTTCTTGCCATAATATGGATTTGGTCTTTTAACAAATAGGGCTATCTTCTGTATACCACCCCTAACTTGTCACAACACAACTGATTGGCTAAAACACATTAAGAGGGAAAGAAATTCCACAAATTAACTTTTAACAAGGCACACCAGTTAATTGAAATGTTATTCCAGGCAACTACCTCATGAAGCTGGTTGAGAGAATGCCGAGAGTGTGCAAAGCTTTCATCAAGGCAAAGGTTGGCTACTTTGAAGAATCTCAAATATAAATGTGTTTTGACTTGTTAAACACATTTTTGGTTACTACATGATTCCATATGTGTTATTTCATAGTTTTGATGTCTTCAATATTATTCTACAATGTGGAAAATGGTAAAAAATAAAGAAAGCCTAGTGGTTAGAGCGTTGGGCCAGTAACCGAAAGGTTGCTTGATCGAATCCCCGAGCTGACAATTAAAAAATCTGTCATTCTGCCCCTGAACAAGGCAGTTAACACACTGTTCTTAGGCCGTCATTGTATTTAAGAATGTGTTCTTAACTGACTTACCAAGTTAAATAAAGGTTAAAAAAGTATTTATTTTTAAATGAGTAGGAGTGTCCAAACTTTTGACTGGTACTGTGTGTTTGTGAGATGTGTAATATTCTGCATTGTGCTTCTACAGTAGGAATACAGACAGTACACAACGATTGCCCATGAAAGTCTAATAGGCTTTTTATCATTCTCTTACAGACAATACCACATGGTGGCCGATAGATTATTTTTGGAGTTTGTTCTACGTGGGGAGAAGCTAAGCAGAGGACACCGAATACCTTTGCCTGCGTTTGTTGTTGGGGCCATTCGAGCAATTTATCCCTCACACGATGGACAGTATGTTGGATACAAAGAAGTTGATGACTCAAGAGGAGATGTGAAAGATCCCATAACAACAATCTCACCTTGTATCAAAGTGACTCCGAACACCTCACTGCACCCACCATATGCAAGTATTCCCTTTGTAGAACTGTAGTAATTATTATAGGTGTTAGTAGTATATTGTTCTGCTACTGTATATACAGTGCATTCGGTAAGTATTCATATCCCTTTTTTTATGGACACGATTTGGAAAGGCACACACCTGTCTATATAAGGTTCCACAGTTGACAGTGCATGTCAGAGCAAAAACCAAGCTATGAGGTCGAAGGTATTGTCCATAGAGCTCCGAGACAGGATTGTGTTGAGGCACAGATCTGAGGAAGGGTACCAAAAATGTCTGCAGCATTGAAGGTCCCCAAGAACACATTGGCCTCCATCATTCCTAAATGGAAGAAGTTTGGAACCACCAAGACCCTTCCTCTTCCTTGGTCAAGATGGTGACCAAGAACCCAATGGTCACTCTGACAGAGCTCTAGAGTTACTCTGTCGAGATGGGAGAACCTTCAAGAAGGACAACCATCTCTGTAGCACTCCACCGATCAGGCCTTTATGGTAGAGTGGCCAGATGGAAGCCACTCCTCAGTAAAATGCACATGATAGCCCGCTTGGAGTTTTCCAAAAGGCACCTAAACGAATCTCAGACCATGAGAAACAAGATTGTCTGGTCTGATGACACCAAGATTGAACTTTGGCCTGAATTCCAAGCGTCACGTCTGGAGGAAACCTGGCACCATCCCTACGGTGAAGCATAGTGGTGGCAGCAGCATCATGCTGTGGGAATGTTTTTCAGCGGCAGGGACTGGTAGACTAATCACAATCGATGGAAAGATGAACGGAGCAAAGTACAGGGAGATCCTTGATGAAAACCTGCTCCAGAGTGCTCAGGATCTTAGCCTGGGGCGAAGGTTCACCTTCCAACAGGACAACGACCCTAAGCACACAGCCAAGACAACGCAGGAGTGGCTTCGGGACAAGTCTCTGAATGTCCTTGAGTGGCCCAGCCAGAGCATAGACTTGAACCCGATTGAACATCTCTGGAGAGACCTGAAAATAGCTGTGCAGCAACCCTCCCCATCCAACCTGACAGAGCTTGAGAGGATCTGCAGAGAGAAACGGGAGAAACTCCCCAAATACAGGCGTGCCATGCTTGTAGCATCATACCCAAGGAGACTCGAGGCTGTAATCACTGCCAATGCTGCTTCAACATAGTACTGAGCAAATGGGTTGAATACTTAAAGTAGCAAGAAAAAGTATGTGAACCCTTTGGAAATACCTGGATTTCTACATAAATTCATCTGTAAATGTGATATTTAAGTGTTTTATTTGGAATTAATTAGCAAAAAATTCTAAACTTGTTTTTGCATTGTCATGATAAGGTATTGTGTGTAGATTGATGAGAGAAAAAATAATTTCAATACATTTTAGAAGAAGGCTGTAATGTAACAAATTGTGGAAAAAGTCAAGGGGTCTGAATACCTTCTGAATGCACTGTATATCCCTAGTCCTTCCTACTCAATCTTCTCTCCACTTCTGATTGCGCAGATCCACCACTTCAAAGAACTCGCATCTCCACCCGAGTTCTCCTGCTTCGGGTACCACCACTTCGGTCTCCATTGTGTGGCAATAGCAGGCATCAGTTGGGGCTACTGTGTTGGCAGTTTTTTTTTGATTGGCTCATACCAGGATTGAAGAAACCCGAAAGTATTTTCTGAGACATTTAGATTTTGATTGTGTTTGATCTTGTAAATGCTAACTGCTTCATTACAGGAAGGAATTAACCACAAACATTCAACCTTGCGGTCGTGCATTGTTTATATCAATAATGCAATGGAAAAATAGTTTAATCTATTTTTCTTGCAACAACACAAATTCTTCTGCAGGGGGTGCTGCCGTTTTGCCATTTTACCACAGGGGGTGCTGCCTACTTCCCGCGGCTATGAATGCAACACTGGTCTCTTACCATCATAAAGGAAGTAAGTGCCATCCTTGAACACTGCCACAGCCGGGTATTCCTGGAGAATAACTGCCTGAGAATGACCAGAAAAGAGAGAGAATACCTCAGTCACAAAATATGATTGGAGCTCAATGTCAAGGCCCCTGGAGGCAGCGGTTCAATCCCCCATACCACCGCTCACTTTCTGTACTGTAACCTCCTGATTTATCTCATCCTAAACCTGCCAATAAAACATCACAATACCCTAGTATTTTTTTTATAGATATACACTACCGTTCAAAAGTTTGGGGTCACTTAGAAATTCCTTGTTTTTGAAAGAAAAGCTCATGCTTTGTCCATTAAAATAACATTAAATTGATCAGAAATACAGTGTAGACATTGTTAATGTTGTAAATTACTATTGTAGCTGGAAACTGCATATTTTTATGGAATACCTACATAGGTGTACATAGGCCCATTATCAGCAACCATCACTCCTGTGTTCCAATGGCACGTTGTGTTAGCTAATCCAAGTTTATTGTTTTAAAAGGCTAATTGATCATTAGAAAAACCTTTTGCAATTATGTTAGCACAGCTGAAAACTGTTGTTCTGATTAAAGAAGCAATAAAACTGGCCTTCTTTAGACTAGTTGAGTATCTGGAGCATCAGCACTTGTGGGTTCAATTACAGGCTCAAAATGTCCAGAAACAAAGACCTTTCTTCTGAAACTCGTCAGTCTATTCTTGTTCTGAGAAATGAAGGCTATTCCATGTGAGAAATTGCCAAGAAACTGAAGATCTCGTACAATGCTGTGTACTACTCCCTTCACACAAACGGGCTATAACCAGAATAGAAAGAGGAGTGGGAGGCCCCGGTGCACAACTGAGCAAGAGGACAAGCATCCCAGAGTCGCCTTTTCACTGTCGACGTTGAGACGGGTGTTTTGCGGGTACTATTTAATGAAGCTGCCAGTTGAGGACTTGTGAGGAGTCTGTTTATCAAACTAGACACTCAAATGTACTTGTCCTCTTGCTCAGTTGTTTCTATTCTGGTTATAGCCAGTTTGCGCTGTTCTGTGAAGGGATCTACAGCTTACGAGATCTACAGCTTCTTGGCTTCTTGTCCGAGATCTATAGCTTCTTGGCAATTTCTTGCATGGAATAGCCTTCATTTCTCAGAACAAGAATAGACTGACGAGTTTCAGAAGAAAGGTCTTTGTTTCTGGCCATTTTGAGCCTGTAATCGAAACCACAAATGCTGATGCTCCAGATACTCAACTAGTTTAAAGAAGGCCAGTTTTATTGCTTCTTTAATAAGCACAACAGTTTTCAGCTGTGCTAACATAATTGCAAAATTATTTTCTAATGATCAATTAACTAATCCAAGTTCATAATTTTAAAAGGCTAACACAACGTGCCATTGGAACACAGGAGTGATGATTGCTGATAATGGGCCTCTGTACGCCTATGTAGGTATTCCATAAAAATATGCAGTTTCCAGCTACAATAGTAATTTACAACATTAACAATGTCTACACTGTATTTCTCATCAATTTGATGTTATTTTAATGGACAAAAAAATGTGCTTTTCTTTCAAAAACAAGGACATTTCTATGTGACCCCACACTTTTGAACGGTAGTCTAAACCCAATTTCTAAAACGTACCTTGGGTAAAATATTCCTTGCAGCAGAGAAGAAGTAAGTATGCACGATCAGTTCCTTGGCCACAGATATATACTTCTCCTTGGGGGACAAAAGAGAAAAGGAGGAAACCTCAGACACAGGCTATGGCACAGATACCGCAATAATCATTTGTTTATTGTGTCCCAGGTGCGTGTGCATGCGTGCGTTCGTGCGTGTGCCTGTGTGTGTGTGTGTTTAATGCGCGGGTGTACTCCTACCTTCAAGTCGGACGGTCCACCAACGTAGACAAAGAGAACGTCATGTCTACTCATAACATTCTGAAATAACTGCTGACTTGGCAGTGCTCTCACCACAGGTCTAAAACAAAGGAGGGATTGGGGAGAGAGATGGAGAGAGCAGCGTATAAGGGACTGATGGAGGGAGTGAGAGACAGATGGAGAGAGTGCATCTTAAAGTAACTGTCCAATGAAAATCTTATTTTAAAGCTCATAATCTGTCAATTTATACCCGAAATCCTGTTGTTTACACACTTTTTGCCAGATTTACAAAGGATCAAGGGTAAGACCCCACTGTAAAAAGTGGGTCGGCGCTGTTGTTCATCTGAAGTGCTTTTACTGATTGGTAAACGCTCTGGTTAAATGAACCTATTCTATTAAATTTGTCTGAAATCAAACAATGAATTTGAAAGATCAATATTTTTTTTAATTGAATGAAAGTTTCTAAATTGCTTTCAACACCTCATGCACATGCGCATTGCATAGCGGTGAAGGCAGTGTAGCGGAGGCAGCCTATGAGGAGGCATGGCTTATTTGGGCCGTGGCTTTCAGTTTGTTCTTTAAAGCCACCCATCAAGTTAATTGGTTCTGTTGTATTCACCATGCAGAGTTTGCTTGTACACTAACAGCCCACCGTCTAATAATACTTGCATAAGGGCATGTGATACTTTGAATAAGTGGCTAAATGCTAATCCTGGATGTTGTGTATCGCATTCAACCAATCAGGTTGCAGCAGTCTGTTTTTTCACCCTTAACCTAACGCAGCGCTGTATCACATTAGTGGAAACCAACACTGTTCTCAGGGGGGGGTATGACGGTTTTGACTACCAGAAGTGACTTTTCGTAGCAGGTTAGGAGAATTTACACAGCAGGTTAGGAGAATTAACGTGGTAGATTAGGAGAATTAGGTTCAGATTAGGAAAATGGTAAGGATTACCTAAAATGCAAAAATGGTCTCCGACGCGACTCGAACATATCTAGCTACAACCAGATCTGCCCTTAGAACATTCTTGGTTTCCACTAATGCAATGCTGCTAATGTAACAGTACTTTTCTTGCGTTGTGTACAATCAATCATCGACACAAACTCCAACTTGTAGCACCAGTCATGGAGATTTATTCTGATAGGAACAGCACAAAATTGCACGTCATGCAATGCACGGCTCACCATCCAACTCTGCACTCATGCACTGTACAAAATATACGAACCCCCCCCACCAGACACAGTAAGTTGCTAGCTAGTATTAGCTGGAATTCTCTACAAAATGCATAACAAATATGCACCAAAAAACACTAAATCTTATGTGTGGTGTTCTAATAACATTTCCAAACAAATTGATATAAATTGTACATTTAAATCATCACTTGGGAGTATAAAAATCACTTTTGACGTACAGTGCTTTGCAACCAACAACTTACCGCTGGTTTGGTGCTGGTTCACTGGGACGATTCTAACTGAATCATCCTCCCCCGTAAGCAAGCTAGGCAAACCAGCCAATAAGATGCCATGTTGAGTAGGTGAAGGCAAGACAAAAGTAAAACCCATTGGCTTAACAATAAAGTGGCAAGGGGAATCACCAATATAACCCTGTTACACTCTCCTCTACTGAATTCCACTTGCAAAGAAAAATAATAAAAATACAAAACTGCACTGTGCAAACATATCAGGAACAAAGACACTCAACATATGTACAGAATAATCCAGAGAGAGAAAAAAATTATAGATATATTTTTATACTACCTAATAGAGAAAACTAAAAGGTAAAGCTGTGTATATCAAGGATGCAGACCCTGCTTTAAGAGTCACTAAATATTCCAGTCATTAGACTATTCTCCTTGAGAATTACAGTGAAAAGCGGTTGATCAATCCCCTTAGCCCTCATAGGTAAACATGCCTGTTACATGTTAAGTACACTCAGTGACTTTAAAACATCCAAGTAATAAAATAAACCACCATAAGAGAGTTGATCATATCTGTCACATTACCATCCTGCATCCTCTAATCATGGTCACAATGATGTAAAAACAAATAAAAGATGTCAATACCATTGACCCTCTATTCACATATTAACCTTCAAGAGCTAACTTTCTGCTGATTCATAATCTCAATCAGTCTAGACACTGGTTTAAATAGTCTTCCTGCCCTTGACCTAATACGTCCCCGACTACCTTCAACTGCATAAGGGGTAACAGTGTTGTGTACTGTTGCAATAGTGGGTCTGTCAACACAGTCAGTGCGTAACTGATCAGGTAAGGAATGGTCCACGTTTGGTAGGTCAGTACGGATATCGTAAGCAGACTGGTCAATTAGCTCACTCACTACACTGTTACGGTCTCGGTCAGATTCTTGAAGACTCTCTGATCGAGGCAGACCTTCCAGCTGCAGTATATCATCCACAGAATCCAAAGGTGGAATATCCTGAGCATTCAAGGATCGCACATCACCCTCCAGGCTTGTGTCACCTCTTCCTTCAGAAGGCAACTCCGACACCCACACTCTTGTTCTGTACTCAGCACCATCATCCACTGCAGTGTCCATGGCAGCTGAGACCACAATGCTGTCATTCATGTCCTCAGACTCTGTTAATCCAGACATGTCTGTTCCCTCATCAACTGCAGCATGGGGAAGAGGAAGAAAGTTGACTTGCATTATCAGGTTGCGATGTACCGTCTTCTCCTGTCCAGTGGAGCTGTTCTGAATCTTAGAAGTGTGACTGTCAGCATTCAATCCAGTGACAAGGTAGACAGTATCCTCCCAACAGTCAGCGAACTTCCGCTTTCCTCGCTCCCCCTTGTTAGCCAGCAACACTCGATCCCGAATCTCCACTGGTGCTCTTCTGACTCTTCTGTCAAAGGTCAGCATGCCTCTTCAACTGCTTCGCTGCAGATGCCTGTGCTGTATTCATGGCTTCTTTCAGATCTGTCCTCAAAGACTGAACAAACTGGTCATAGTCGACAACTTCTGGGTTCTCTATGACAGAGCCAAAGACTATGTCAACAGGCAGTCTTGGTGTCCTCCCAAACATTAGCAGGAAAGGGGCAAAGCCTGTGGTCTCGTGGATTGTACAATTGTACGCAAACGTGAGGGACTTCAGCGCCTGAGGCCATCTGTGCTTTGCTCTAGTCGGCAGGGCCCGGATCATGTTTCCCAACGTCCTATTCATCCTTTCGCAGGACCCGTTCCCCATCGGATGGTACGGCGTGGTGTGAGACTTCTGAACACCTGCAACACTCAACAGTTTGGCTATTAAAGCGCTCTCAAAGTTGGCTCCCTGGTCTGAGTGTATACAGAAATAGTTGTTCCACAACTGATGAGCTACTGACTTAGCAGACTGGTTCGGACACAAGAAGGCATGAGCCAATTTGGTAAAGTGGTCAGTAACAACGAGCACATCCAGGGACTTGTTTGAAGAATCTTCTGCAGACCAAAAGTCTCTGCACACTAGTTCAAGAGGCTCGGTTGTTATTATGCTCTCAAGAGGAGCTCTTGCTTCCGGATCAGGAGTCTTGCTCACGACGCATCTCCTGCAGCACTTCACATAAGCTTTTACCTCCCTCTCCAGACCATGCCAGAAGAACCTCTGTCTTGTCAGGTAGACTGTTCTCTGTTGGCCCTGGTGGACAGCTTCATCATGGACACCCTTCAACACCATTGCTTTCATGGAGGCTGGAACCACATACAGATACATTTTCCTCTTTGTAACCACATTCTTCGAAACACGATACAGTACACCCATCTTCATGGTCAACTTGTCCCAACTTCTGAGAAGACACAAAACCTCAACACTCTCATGGGCACATCCGGGATGGTCTTCTCCCCCTCTCCACAAAGAAGATCACTCTGCTGATCACGTTGTCATCACGCTGCTTACTCATCAGTAGGTCGTGTGGCAGAACATCGACATCGGTCTGCTCTGATGGCATAACAGCCTGTGGAAGCTGTGGCCAGAGCAGTGCATGTGAGCCCACTTCACCCACCCAGCACCTGTGTGAATGCAGAACAGCTGCAACTTCATGTCTTGATAAAGCACCAGATGGGGAGTCAACAGTAGCCTGACAGCTAATGACCACTTCGTTGGAGTCAGAGGCTTTGTCAAAGGGGTGGCTGGACCAGCAAAACACATCTTGGACTCTGTCTGTGCACACAGCGTTAGCTTCAGCTAGTAAGGTCTCGTACGGGAGCCTTGTCAGGCGATGGAGTGCACTGGGTCGTACGAAGGGCTGTCTGCTCAAAGCATCTGCAACAACATTTATTTTTCCAGGGATGTACTTGATGTCAAACTCGTACGGTGCCAGCTTGGCGACCCATCTCTGTTCACAAGCATCAAGCTTTGCTTTGGTCAGAATGTATGTCAAGGGAATATTATCCGTCCATACCGTGAACTGCTGTCCCAGTAACCAGTGGTGGAACTTGTCACACATAGCCCATTTCATGGCAAATAACTCGAGCCTGTGCGCAGGATACCTCGACTGCGCATAACTAAGGGACTTGCTCGCGAAGGCTATAGGTCTCGCTGTAGCTCCCTGTTCCTGGGACAGCACAGCACCTAAGCCGTTGCTGGACGCATCCACCGAGAGTAGAAAGGGTTTGTCGAAGTTGGGGTGGGCCAACAAAACCTGGTCCAGTAATGCTTGCTTTAGCTGGAATAAGGCCTGTCTGCATTCTGTTGTCCAGTCGGCAGCCGTCAACTTCCTGACAGGTGAGCGTCGCTTCTTTTTCCAGCGTGGAGCCTTGTGTCCAGTAGTCAATCTAAAGAGAGGCTTCAATGAACTGTTGATAATACACCACCATCCCAAGGAATGACCTCAATTTCTTCTGAGATGGAATGTCAGTGCCATCTTCCATCAGATCAGCTTCTGTTACTCCTGTAATGGCCCTCACCTTCTCAGGGTCTGTAGCTACACCATCCGCACTGATGATATGCCCCAGAAACTTCACAGACCTCTGCAGAAAGTTACACTTTTTTGGCGCCAACTTCAGGTTGTGAGCCTTGAGACGCTCAAAAAACATTTTCAGGCGCTGTATAGCCAGATCTTCAGTGGGCGCATAGACCAAGACATCGTCAAGGTAACATAGTAGGCTAAGAAAGTTCTGATCCCCAAAGATGTTTAGAATCATCCTCATAAAGGTTGCAGGACTATTACATAACCCCTGTGGCATACGATTGTATTCGTACAATCCAAATGGCAACGTAAAAGCTGTGAATCTCCGGTCATCCTCATGCACTTCCACATTGTAGTAGCCAGAGGTAAGGTCCATTGTCGAGAAAAAGGCATTTCCACCTAAAGCAGCCAGCGCGTCAGCCTGGTGAGGGAGTGGGTGGGCGTCTTTGATGGTGCGAGCATTGAGCAAACGAAAATCAGTACGGAGTCTCAGGTCTCCAGACTTCTTCCATACAAGGACAAGGGGAGAGGCGAACGCACTACTAGACTTCCTTATAAATTCACGTTCTTCCATCTCATTCAATGCTTGTTTGAGCTTCTCATAATGATTTGGTGAAAGGCGTCGGTACGGCATCCCAAAGGGTTTCTCATCACTCAGTTGAATGAGGTGAAGAAATCCGGAAGCTTTTCCACAATCCAACTTGTGCCTGGAAAAAAATGGACTGGTACTCAGCTATGAGCTGGATGAGTTTCTTCTTACCAGCAGGAGACACTTGACAGGAGTCGACATCAATATCAGTCAAACCTAAGTCACGTAAGACCTCAGGACTGCTTCAACTGTCAGGTCCGTCAGTATCGCGAAGTTGGCTGGAACCGTCATCAGTCAGTGTCAAGTCATCTTGGCAGTCAGTGAGTATATCAGCCGTTCTCTGCACTTGCTGCTGTAAAGCTGCTGATGAATCATCATTCACACACGAACAGTCAAAGTCCTCTAGAGCCATGCAAGGAAAGACATCGGCTAGAGTGGCGTTTCGTCTCAATGTCACTGTCTTCTGAGAAGGGTTTATCACTCTAACAGGGAGCCACCCATCCCCCAGCAATAGAGCTACTGTCCTCCCTACCAGTATTGACCTTGGTGTTGACCTTGAACTTCTGGGCTCAATGAGAACAGCACTGCCCGCTGATAGATTCTGAGTGGTTCATAGTCTGTCCCAGACTAAGTGCTCCTGCATAGGCTCTAGAGTCACAGCCCCTTTTAATCTCACAGTTCCAACTTTGTTAGGTACTTCACTGTCTCTCCATCTCTCCACATTAGCCATCATATCGATTAGCTTGCTCTCCTCACCCTCGTCACAAACAGGAGTATAAACCCTCTTCCAGAGATCTCCATCCGTCTTCAGGTGGCGAATCAAGTGCTTTAGGAGATTGCTGCCCAAGATGAGGTCATCACTCTGGCCTTCAACCACCAGTGTAGGCACGGCAGCTCAACATCCGTACACCTCCATCTCCAGCTCACATACTCCCAAAGGCCTCGTCTTCAACCCACCACAACCAACCAAGACTACCTCTGTAGGACTCAATGATGGACTTTTCAACACTCCTTCATCACTCCTGTTCAGGTAAGACCCTAGAGCTCAAGGTACAAGCCATGGACCCACTGTCAAGCATAGCTCTCACTTCTACTTCTCCTCCTATTAACACCTTGGCATAGAATAAATCATCATATGGGGAAAGTGTCTGTGTGTTCCGCATTAGGATACTCTTCTCAGTCTCCATTTCGTCACAAACACTTTTATATACAGACTCCAAATCAACAGCTCTCACCGATGAGGACTCGACAAAAGGCCCAACACTCTCCCCTTCTACATGCAGGCCTCCTAGTTTTCCAGGAGCTGAGCAGTGGTTACTGTAGGGACTCCACCAGCTGTGCTCAGAGCTCCGGCCTTGGGGCACTGAGAGCGTGCGTGGCCAGCTACATGACAAAGAAAGCAGAGGTGATTGGCCCTGCAGTGAAAGTAAGTATCATGTCCAGCATCCCCGCACACGTTACATGACCCATTAGACTTTACTTTGCTCCTATTCCCTTTTTGGAAATGACGGTCAGACTGTTGTGGCCTCTGCCTACCCATAACCTCAACTACTTGGTCCATCACAGATACGCCCCTCTTACGCATGTAAACCATGACCATATCCTCCCACTCATGCACGGTGCACTTTTTAGAGCCATCCCCCCGAAAGTACACCGGTTCCCTGATATCAGACTTCAATACCAGGTTCAGGCCTGACACATCCAAACCCCTAGAGCTGCATGCATTCCCCATAACATTGTCCCCAACATGTCCAACAATTGCCTTTGACTCCAAACAGGAGGCAATGTTCTCCCCAATGGAATGACCAAGCTGCTGTACTATGTCTGCTATGAAATCCATGGAGACCTCCCCACTCCCTGTATTTGGCAAAACTCTGTCATACACATCCTTGGGCGTTTCCATGGGTAAACTATCATCAAAACTCCCAAAACCCTCCAGTTTAGGCATAGGTATAGAAGCAACTGGAATTTTGGCTGAACCCCTACCAACAGATGGTGACAGATTAAATGACAGGAAACTCCTACCTCTCCCAACACCTTCCATCTTAACAATGGGAAATCAACACACCAATAAAAATGTAAATAGCAAAAAAATATATATTTTGTTAACCTCACGTCAAAATCTAACCTATATCTAGTACAAAACTCACCCTACTTATATCAGATATACTTTAGAATTGCAAATAAACAAGTAACACAAAAGTTATATCGTTTATCTGTGAAGTCTCAGCCAGAGAAATCATCAATTTCGTTAATAAAACGTTGCAGTAGCGCCCTCTTGTGGCGAAAGGCAATATCGCCATAAACTGCACCAGCAACGTCTTATCTGATTCTTCAACGGCAACCACCGCGAAGTTCTGAGATTTGAAATCCAGCGAAGGATGAACGGTCACGGCACCACTGTAACAGTACTCTTCTTGCGTTGTGTACAATCAATCATCGACACGAACTCCAACTTGTAGCACCAGTCATGGAGACTAATTCTGATAGTATTAGCACAAAATTGCACGTCATGCAATGCACGGCTCACCATCCAACTCTGCACTCACGCACGCTGGTTTGGTGCTTGTTCACTGGGACATGTAGTTACCAAAATAATACAATTACAATATAATATCTTTAACAATGTACCTGATAGGAACAGCACAAAATTGCACGTCATGCAATGCACGGCTCACCATCCAACTCTGCACTGTACAAAATATATACGAACCCCCCCCACCAGACACAGTAAGTTGCTAGCTAGTATTAGCTGGAATTCTCTACAACAAAATGCATAACAAATATGCACCATAAAACGCTCAATCTTATGTGTGGTGTTCTAATAACATTTGCAAACAAATTGATATAAATTGTACATTTAAATCATCACTTGGGAGTATAAAAATCACTTTTGACGTACAGTGCTTTGCAACCAACAACTTACCGCTGGTTTGGTGCTTGTTCACTGGGACGATTCTAACCGAAACCTCCTCCCTCATAAGCAAGCTAGCATGGTGGTGGAAAATTGTTTTTCATAAGGAAAGTATGTATACTTTACCAGTTTTTTCCCCCGCCTTCTCGTCAATTAATAAAGTTAAGGAGGATATTGAAGCCTATGCAGCCTGAATGGAGAATATTTGAGGTACAAACCGGTCCACGAGGGATACTAATGTTTTGCTGGCTGCATACAATGCGTTTGGCTGGTAAGATTAAACATCTCAATATCGCCATCTGACGGCCTTTGGGCTAGTGAAAGTGTAAACAAAGACAATTTCATGGTGAAGCTACATTTGTTATTCTAATATTTATTTCACCCTCAAAATAATAGGGGCAAAATTTGGACATGCTTAGTAAAGCTGGCCCTTTACTGTTCATGCATACTCTGTTAAAGCCCCACTCCTTAATTTGAAAAACAATAAAGCAGCCCGCCACTTGTTTTGCCATAAAGTTGAGGGATGGGGCTGGAGAAATGTTACCAAATATCACAAAGTGGGCCTTTAGAAGTAAAATACCAGCTTTTTACAGGCAATGAGCAACAACTAAACTGCCATCCTCAGTCTTACCCAGATACTCGGTCTGCAAACTCCATTATGCCATCCTTGGTTCTAGGACCTCTGTAGTTGTATTTCAAGTCATCCTTCAACCTATCCAACAGAGAATGGTAAGTTAGAATAACAAGAGCTGGGTTATGTGTTCAGTAGGGCACATCTCAGTTCCATGTACCAACAATGAAAATACAGCTAAAGCGTTCACAACTCACAACTTTATAGCGGGATAGCCTCCAACTCGAAACTCTTTTGCAAAATCTGAAACACAAATGTAAATAAGTAAGTAAATAATATCAATAAATATTTCTGCTGTCAATTCCAGCACTGCTGAAGGAGTGAATGCAATCTTGTTGATATCCTCTATTGTAATATCACATACACTCCCCTCTGTATTAATTTGGACAGTGAAGCTAAAATGTTTTATTTGTCTCTATACTCCAGGATTTTGGATTTGAGATGAAATGTTTTATATGATGCGACAGTACAGAATGTCACCTTTTATTTGAGGGTATTTTCATACATACAGTGCCTTCAGAAAGTATTCATACCCTTTGACTTATTCCACATTTTGTTGTGTTACAGCCTGAATTCAAAATGGATAAAACAGATTTTTTTTCTCACCCATCTACACACAATACCCAATAATGACAAAGCGAACACATGTTTGTTTTTTTTGCAAATTTTTGCAAATTTATTGGAATAAAATAAAGAAATATCTAATTTACATACGTAGTCAATACTTTGTAGAAGCACCTTTGGCAGCGATTACAGATGTAAGTCTCTTAGAGCTTTCCACACCTGGATTGTGCAACATTTGCCCATTTATTCTTTTCAAAATTCTTCAAGCTCTGTCAAACTGGTTGTTGATAATTGCTAGACAACCATTTTCAGGTTTTGCCATAGATTTTAAAGTAAATTTAAGTCACAGCTGTAACTTGATTACTTGGCCATTTTGCCTGTGCTTAGCTCCATTCCGTTTCATTTCTATCCTGGAAAAACAGTCCTTAACGATTACAAGCATACCCATAACATGATGCAGCCACCACTATGTTTGAAAATATGGAGAGCGGTACTCAGTAATGTGTTGCATTGGATTTGCCCTAAACAGAACACATTATATTCAGGACAAAAATGTAATCGCTTTGCCACATTTTTTGCAGTATTACTTTAGGGCTTTTATTCTGTACAGGCTTCCTTCTTCTTCTTTGTTAGTATTGTGGAGTAACTACAATGTTGTTGATCCGTCCTCAGTTTTCTCCTATCACAGACAATAAACTCTGTAACTGTTTTAAAGTCACTATTGGCCTCATGATGAAATCCCTGAGCGGTTTCCTTCCTCTCCGGCAAATGAGTTAGGAAGGACGTCTGTATCTTTGTAGTGATTGGGTGTATTGCTACACCATCCAAAGTGTCGTTAATAACTTCACCATGCTCAAAGGGATATTCAATGTATTTTTTACAATCAACCAATAGGTGCCAATCTTTGCGAGGCATTGGAAAACCTCCTTGGTATTTGTGGTTGAATCTGTGTTTGAAATTCACTGCTCGACTAAGGGACTTTACAGATGTAAGTATGGGGTACAGAGATGAGGTATTAGAAAATCATGTTAAACACTATTATTGCACACAGAGTTAGTCCATGCAACTTATTATGTGACTTGTTAAGCAAAGTTTAACTCCTGAACGTATTTAAGCGTGTCATAACAAAGGGGTTGAATACTTATTGACTCAAGATATTTCAGATTTTCATTTTTTATTGATTTGTAAAATGGCAAAAACATTTACATTATGGTGTATTGTGTGTAGGCCAGTGACTGAAAAAAAATCTAAATTGAATTCATTTTAAATTCAGGCTCTAACACAAGAAAATGTGGAAAACATGTGAATACTTTCTGAAAGAACTATATCTGTTTTACTGTTTAGAAATTAAAAGACTTGATGTATCTAGTCCCCCCCCCATTTGAATGTGTTATAAGTATTTGGACAAATTCACTTATTTTATTTATTTATTTATTTCACCTTTATTTAACCAGGTAGGCTAGTTGAGAACAAGTTCTCATTTACAACTGCGACCTGGCCAAGATAAAGCAAAGCAGTGTGACACAAACAACAACACAGAGTTACACATGGAATAAACAAACATACAGTAAATAACACAATAAAAAAAAGTCTATATACAGTATGTGCAAATGAGGTAAGGCAATAAATAGGCCATAGTGGCAAAATAATTACAATATAGCAATTAAACACTGGAGTGATAGATATGCAGAAGATGAATGTGCAAGTAGAGATTCTGGGGTGCAAAGGAGCAAAAAATAATAATAAATAACAGTATGGAGATGAGGTAGTTGGATGGGCTGTTTACAGCTGGGCTATGTGCAGTGATCTGTGAGCTGCTCTGACAGCTGGTGCATAAAGTAAGTGAGTGAGATATGAGTCTCCAGCTTCAGTGATTTTGCAATTTGTTCCAGTCATTGGCAGCAGAGAACTGGAAGGAAAGGCGGCCGAATTGGCTTTGGGGGTGACCAGTGAAATATACCTGCTGGAGTGCGTGCCACGGGTGGGTGCTGCTATGGTGACCAGTGAGCTGAGATAAGGTGGAGCTTTACCTAGCAAAGACTTATAGATGACCTAGAGCCAGTGGGTTTGGCGACAAATATGAAGCAAGGGCCAGCCAACGAGAGCATACAGGTTGCAGTGGTGGGTAGTATATGGGGCTTTGGTGGCAAAATGGATGGCACTGTGATAGACTGCATTCAATTTGCTGAGTATTGTGTTGGAGGCTATTTTGTAAATTACTTAGCCGAAGTCAAGGATCGGCAGGATCGGCAGTTTTACGAGGGTATGTTTGGCAGCATGAGTGAAGGAGGCTTTGCTGCGAAATGGGAAGCTGATTCTAGATTTAATTTTGGATTGGAGATGCTTAATGTGAGTCTGGAAGGAGAGTTTACAGTCCAACCAGACACCTAGGTAATTGTAATTGTCCACATATTCTAAGTCAGAACTGTCCAGAGTAGTGATGCTGGACGGGTGGGCAGGTGCGGGCAGCAATCGGTTGAAGAGCACCTTGAGCGTGGCTGAGGTGCACCCATGACCAGCTCGGAAACCAGATTGCATAACAATTTCGGCTGATAATTTTAGGAAGAGAGGGTCCAGATTGTCTAGCCCGGCTGATTTGTAGGGGTCCAGATTTTGCAGCTCTTTCAGAACATCAGCTATCTGGATTTGGGTGAAGGAGAAATGGGGGATGCTTGGGCAAGATGCTGTGGGGGGGTGCAGGACTGTTGACCGGGGTAGGGGTAGCCAGGTGGAAAGCATGGCCAGCCGTAGAAAAATGCTTATTGAAATGCTCAATTATCGTGGATTTATCGGTGGTGACAGTGTTTCCTAGCCTCAGTGTAGTGGGCAGCTGGGAGGAGGTGCTCTTATTCTCCATGGACTTTACAGTGTCCCAGAACTTTTTGGAGTTTGTGCTACAGGATGCAAATTTCTGTTAGGAAAGCAAAGGCTAGCTTTTTCTAACTGCATGTGTATATTGGTTCCTAACTTCCCTGAAAAGTTGCATATCGCGGGGGCTATTCGATGCTAATGCAGTACGCCACAGGATGTTTTTGTGCTGGTTAAGGGCAGTCAGGTCTGGAACGAACCAAGGGCTATATCTGTTCCTGGTTCTAAATCTTTTGAATGGGGCATGCTTATTTAAGATGGTGAGGAAAGCACTTTTAAAGAATAGCCAGGCATCCTCTACTGACGGAATGAGGTCATTATGCTTCCAGGATACCCGGGTCAGGTCGATTAGAAAGGCCTGCTCGCTGAAGTGTTTTAGGGAGCGTTTGACAGTGATGAGGGGTGGTGATTTGACCGCAGACCCATTACGGACGCAGGCAATGAGGCAGTGATTGCTGAGATCCTGGTTGAAGACAGCAGAGGTGTATTTGGAGGGCAAGTTGGTTAGGATGATATCTATGAGGGTGCCCATGTTTACAGGTTTGGGGTTGTACCTGGTAGGTTCATTGATAATTTGTGTGAGATTGAGGGCATAAAGCTTAGATTGTAGGATGGCCGGGGTGTTAAGCATGTCCCAGTTTAGGTCACCTAGTAGCACGAGCTCAGAAGATAGATGGGGGGGCAATGAATTTACACATGGTGTCCAGGGCACAGCTGGGGGCAGAAGGTGGTCTATAGCAAGCGGCAACGGTGAGAGACTTGTTTCTGGAATGGTAGATTTTTTTAGTAGAAGCTCAAATTGTTTGGGCACAGACCTGGATAGTAAGACAGAAATCTGCAGGCTATCTCTGCAGTAGATTGCAACTCCGCCCCCTTTGGCAGTTCTATCTTGTCGGAAAATGTTATAGTTAGGGATGGAAATGTATATATTATAGTCTTTTGAAGTATTCATTTCATTCAATTTTGTCCCATATTCCTAGCACGCAATGAATACATAAAGCTTGTGACACTACAAACTTGTTGGATGCATTTGCAGTTTGTTTTGGTTGGGTTTCGGATTATGTTGTGCCCAATAAAAATGTATGGGAAAATCAAATCAAATGCTATTTGTCACATGCACCGAATACAACAGGGGTAGTACACCTTACCGTGAAATGCTTACTTACAAGCCCTTAATCAACAATGCAGTTCAAGAAATAGAGTTTAAAAAATATATACTAAATAAACTAAATTCATTTTTTAACATAAAAAGTAACAATAACGAGGCTATCGGTACCGAGTCAATGTGCGGGG
This sequence comes from Salvelinus namaycush, assembly GCF_016432855.1. NCBI lineage: Eukaryota > Metazoa > Chordata > Actinopteri > Salmoniformes > Salmonidae > Salvelinus > Salvelinus namaycush. The sequence continues at coordinate 1,245,299 of NC_052317.1, forward strand.
GTACAGGTTAGTCGAGGTAATTTGTACATGTACAGTACCAGTCAAAAGTTTGGACACACGTACTCATTCAAGGGTTTTTCTTTATTTTTACTATTTTCTACATTGTAGAATAATATATAAAGACATCAAAACTATGAGAAAACACATATGGAATCATGTAGTAACCAAAAAAGCATTAAACAAATCAAAACATATTTATATTTGAGATTCTTCAAAGTAGCCAACCTTTGCCTTGATGACAGCCTTACACACTCTTGGCATTCTCTCAAGCAGCTTCATGAGGTAGTCACCTGGAATGCATTTCAATTAACTGGTGTGCCGTCTTAAAAGTTAATTTGTGGAATTTCTTTCCTTCTTAATGCGTTTGAGCCAATCAGTTGTGTTGTGACAAGGTAGGGGTGGTCTACAGAAGATAGCCCTATTTGGTAAAAGACCAAGTCCATATTATGGCAAGAACAGCTCAAATAAGCAAAGAGAAACGACAGTCCATCATTACTTTAAGACATGAAGGTCAGTCAATACGGAACATTTCAAGTGCAGTCGCAAAAACCATCAAGCGCTATGATGAAACTGGCTCTCATGAGGACCGCCAGAGGAAAGGAAGACCCAGAGTTACCTCTGCTGCAGAGGACAAGTTCATTAGAGTTACCAGCCTCAGAAATTGCAGCCCAAATATATGCTTCATAGAGTTCAAGTAACAGACACATCTCGTCATCAACTGTTAAGAGACTGCGTGAATCAGGCCTTCATGGCAAAGAAACCACTACGAAAGGACAACAATAATAAGAAGAGAGTGCTTGGGCCAAGAAACACGAGCAATGGACATTAGATCGGGGGAAATCTGTCCTTTGGTCTGATGATTCCAAATTTGAGATTTTTGGATCCAACCGCCATGTCTTTGTGAGACGCAGAATATGTGAACGGGTGATCTCTGCATGTGTGGTTCCCACCGTGAAGCATGGAGAAGGAGGTGTGATGGTGTGGGGGTGCTTTGCAGGTGACACTGTCTGTGATTTATTTGGAATTCAAGGCACACTTAATCAGCATGGCTACCACAACATTCTGCAGCGATACGCCATCCCATCTGCTTTGCGCTTAGTGGAATTATCATTCATTTTTCAACAAGACAATGACCCAAAACACACCTCCATGCTGTGTAAGAGCTATTTGGCCATGAAGGAGAGTGATGGTGCTGCATCAGATGACCTGGCCTCCACAATCACCTGACCTCAACCCAATTGAGATGGTTTGGGATGAGTTGGACCGCAGAGTGAAGAAAACGCAGTCAACAAGTGCTCAGCATATGTGGGAACTCCTTCAAGACTGTTGGAAAAGCATTCCTCATGAAGCTGGTTGAGAGAATGCCAAGAGTATATATTGAAGAATATAAAATATATTTTGATTTGTTTAACACTTTAGTAAAAATAAATAAAAACCCTCTTCACGTCTTGGTGTGTTTGGACCATGATAGTTTGTTGGTGATGTGGAAACTATCGACCCGCTCCACTACAGCCCCGTCGTTGTTAATGGGGACCTGTTCAGCCCTCCTTTTCCTGTAGTCTACGATCAGGTCCTTTTGTCTTGCTCACATTGAGGGAGAGGTTGTTGTCCTGGCACCACACTGCCAGGTCTGAACTCCTTCCTATAGGCGGTCTCATCGTTGTCTGTGATCAGGCCTACCACTGTTGTGTCGTCAGAAAAAATAAAGATGGTGTTGGACTCGTGCTTGGCCACGCAGTTGTGTGTGAACAGGGAGTACAGGAGGGAACTAAGCACGCACCCCTGAGGGGCCCCAGTGTTGAGGATCAGCATGGCAGATGTGATGTTGCCTACTCTTAGCACCTGGGGCGGCCCGACAGGAAGTAAAGGATCCAGTTGCAGAGGGAGATGTTTCGTAAAATAATTTATTGTGTCAATTTGTGTGGTAAATAATGCAATTGACTTCAATGGCTAAATTCTCAGAACAGGGGGGGAAGAAAATCTCCATATTCACGGGAAATACATTACATTGGATGAATAAGCAATATTCCTTCATCCTATGTCATATATTCCCTCTGAATCTGACGTAGCTCCATACTACTGATACTGTATACTGGTTGTTTGGGGTGGGATTGGCATGGGGCTTGGGGGGGGTCTGTGGGTGGCTTTTGATTATTTTATTGGATTCCTCATGTCTTACTCAATGGTAGGAAGAAGTGTGGTCCAAATCGGATGTTGGGTACTATATTTATATAATATTATGTGAATCCTAAAAATGTAAAGGCCAATTTGGGTACAGTCAATTACATTTCTATAAAATGTTGCAGGAATGCTAATCTTATCTGTTTCTAACTACAGAAACGATTTCATAACAATCTTAGATGGTGGGTGTCATGGCTTGCTGAAATGACATGGAAAGACTTCAAATAAATATTCAAAGGAGTGTATGTAAATATGAATGACCTATTCATCTTCATGAAGCCATTGTTGTGGTAAAGTTATGGCTTTATATGACTAAATATCTCAAACGTTTTGATATAGTTCAGTGCATGTACAGGTAAGATAAATCTAATGTAATGGCTGACAGGTTTAGGCCAACATGGTGGACAGAGAGATCATTCTTCAAGATGTAATCCTGCTACTTCAAAAAATCTTCACAATGAGAGAGAGAATAGCTAACCAGTTAACCTACTCCACTCCCTCATACAGGAGCAGATAATAGGGGATTTAAAGGTTTAATAAAGCCGAACAGCACTAAAAATGCTCACTACACTGTTAGCCCATCTGGTTTGGATGGCTTACCATCTGTTGCACAAAACACACTTACATACACACAAACACGCATACAGTTGGAAGGGCTTTTAAAGCTTCACTAAGCCTATTAGTGCGAACAGACTGACCTAGTCCTGGCCCTGTGGGCCTAAATATGACGGGGCACTGTGACTGGTTGCCTTATTGCACAATTTGGTAAACCCTTAATCTATGATGAACATAAGAAGAAAATGATTTCAGAGACCATTTATATAATGGTGTATTGTATGGATCAAGTGGTGATAAGTGACAATGATATAGGATAGTGGTTATTAAGAGAATATTCGGTCAATAGCAGTTGACAAGTCTGTATTTCAGCATAGTTTCGGTAGGCTACGCCTTCAGAATAACTACAAAATACATACAAAATGTATTATACAGATTATTATAGTATTACAAGATTTTTTTTAATAAGCAGATATTCTGTCACTTTTGTATATTGACCAACCAGCAGATGTCAGTGCTGCCTGAGAGTGATTTAAAACCTTCCTTGGTTTGGTTTTGTTTTGGGATGCATTTTGCTCCAGTAACTTTTCAGCAACTAAGAAACTATTTGGATCAATTCACACTTTCTATCCCAGTCCTTATGATCTAAACAGTAAAAGCAGGAGTACTTGTTGTAGTATGAGGAACTACAGTACCCATAATGCCCTGTATAAGATATCCAATTTTATCTTTAAAAAGATGTTCCTGAGCTATGTCAATGGTGTCCTGTCTCCTTACCAATACATTGTGTCAGAGTGGGATTCGAACAGAGAGACCGTACCAAAATATTTGTATTTTCTTAAAGCAGGCTCTGATATGGCATTAATCGAAGAAAATGAAATACTAATGGCTGATTAGGTGTTTGATATTCCTCTCTTTTTCAACACAGTTTTCCTGTTTTATCCTCTTCCTCTTTTCCAGTATCTTTCTCATCAGTACAATACTTATTCCACCAGGCAGTCAGTTTTGTATTCTGTTAGTCACCTTATATTGCTGTAATAGTGTTTCTTTTTTTAAACTGTTATGTACTGTTGTTCTGCCATATGTCTTGTCTTTTTGTTCTGTCTTAACTTAATGTGCAAATCAGATAATTCGACTCACTGGTGTGGGCTGTGGCGTCGACCTTGCCCACGTTGACTGGAGACCCCATACTTTTCAGCTCAGCCCCGATTTCATACCACACTGGGTCCAGCTGCTTGCAATAGGTACACCAGGGAGCGTAGAACTGACACCAAACAAGTGGAGCACAATCACCATAATTTAAAATGCATTTATATTTCTGCTCTCAAATAAAACCTTTTTCAACAAAAAAAAGATGACACACACAACATACATGATAAAACAACGCATCAAAGCTATGTGTGCGCGCGTATTTCAATTGCAATGTCATGCGTGCGTATTTTAATGTCCCCTCTTGCATTCTCTTGAAGTTGCCCTAAAGTATACAATGCTTTTCACACATTTTTAGGGGTTTTCTTGTATATAAAATTGCATCCATACTTACTTGTATCAGCCATATCTCATCAGACATTCTTGTGTCTTTAAACCTGAAAATTAGTAAGAGAAATCAACAACCATTGGTAAATCTATACAATGAAAATGCATTTTATGATAAACTTTTCACAATCCTTTCTAGGTACTGGTACGTAGCCTTTACATTTTTAAGGACCATGGACAGAGGATGACCTGGGTGCCTTGTCAAGTGGTGTGGGTAACAGCAATCTACTTTCATATTTCGTTATTTGGTGGATTTTTTTTATATGGAATTCACAGACCAAAACGTATAGTCTGCCATTTCCGCATTATTATCAAAGCAATAACTAGCTTTCTAATTCATAGAAATAACTTACGTGTCATCGAGCTCTTCAACGAAGGCTGAAACCGTAGCTATACTCAACAAAAACGTCAAAGAAACTAGAGGCATACAGAAGTAAATATTACAATAAGGACACAACTGACACAATCCAACTGGAACCAATTAAAACAGGCTATTATTGCTCGTTAAGAACATTAAACAATTAACTGGACCATCATGAGAAATTCGAGTAACCTACAAAATACACGGTCGCCTAATCAACATCGCAAGTTTGTATTGACATTAATTAGTAGCCTACCTGTACACAAGACGACGAACTTTTTATTTTCCATAATTTTCACGCAATGATTTATCCAAGAAATTATCAATCAGCGATTTCACTAGTGAAGCACTGATCCGGTTCGCTTTCTCCGCTGCCGTTTGTCTGCCGCGCTTAGATTGTTGAGCAACAAGGCCACAAGTCCTGGAACAGTCTGTCAAAGTAAAAGCCCCCTTTAAAATGGAATGTTCTTGGTGGTCAACCTGGTCTCATAGCATTTCGTATTGTTCTGTACATAAATCCGATACTCTTCATTTTACTACGATATTAATGGTATTCATTTGTGGATGTCTATCACCCATATCGTATGATCTGTTACAAATTAATTCATATTATATGTTACGAATTTGCATAACGTAGAATATGTTGTGAATTTTGTAAATGTACTATATGATATGTTACAAATTCTAGCTAGGTGGCAGCTAGCTAATGTTAGCTAGGCTAGGTGTTAGGGGTTAAGGTTAGGTTTAGGAGTTAGGTTAGGGGAAGTGTTGGCTAAAAGGGTTAAGGTTAGGGTTAGGCGAAGGGTTAGCTAACATGCTAGTAGTCGCAAAAGTAGTAAGTAATTGAAAAGTTGCTAATTAGCAAAAATTGTCTGTGATGTGATTCAACCTTGCAACTTTTGGTTTGCTAAACATTCACATCACGTAACCATCTGTCTTATGTAACCATACCACCCTTAACATATCATACAAATTTGAGTGTCTCAGATGTACATTTACTATGTTACGTCTAGTCTATGAGACCAGGCTGGAATGGGTGATCTCTCTCGGATGCCTATTTGAAAGACCGTGTATTGGATTTGACATTGCACAGGCTGCAATGTAATTTTTCGCTACACTTGTTAACATTTGTATTGGTGGGTCAGCAAATGTTAAAGCTTACAGAGTGGCTTTAAATTATTTCCATTGTAGCTAGGACTTTTAATAATATGACATAAGTGGCAGCAATAAGCTAAGTGTTACACAATCTTGCCACCCTTCATTTGTATATGGAGATGTGTTAAGTGGTTCATCAAAAACTTCATCCTACCTTGATTCAAACAGAATATTGAAAGAATACAAATAATGTTGTTCACTCTTTATTCAAAATGTAAGTCTAGTAATTTATTTTGAAATATCTATCAGCAAACTATCATCGAAATAAAAATAGGCCTATAAATGCATTGAGAAAGAAATTGCAAACAATCACAGAAATGTTAAAGAAATATCCATATAGAAAAACATTGTATAGCAATCTAATAAAGAGATTATGACAATTTTTACAATACAATTACAGGGAAAAATAGGAAACGTAGGCTTTTAGCGTTTTTGTTTTTGTCGTTGCCTGTTTTGCATGTTATTTTGGCATTAATGTGTCACATATCAGTTTGCAAACAATGTAAAAAATAAATAATTGAGTTAATAAAGCTGCATACAAACATGGTCTCTTTTTTGCTTTCTTGAGTAAGGCAGCTCCAAAATGCAGATGTTTCAGCCTAGCTCAGTGCTTTCTGTGGTGGGGCAGCCAGCAGAAAATACGGAGTGTAGGAGTTGGTAGTTCTCTAGTTGCGCAGTGATTGGCTCAGTGTTCTGTCACTCATGGGGACACTACACGCAAAATCTATGGGGAGAGCTCGGAAAGTCAAGCCATAGAGTTACATTAGAAGTGCCCATCCAAGAAGGCTCAAGGTCAATTGCCACAGATAAAATGACGTCAAATCACATTATATCTACCGTAGCTTTGATTGGCCTGATCATATCAACATCATACTTTCAAAATCTTAGCTAGAAAGCTAGACAAGCAGTCATCATCATGAATCAAGTTGACAATCTACTTGCAAATCCTTTTCTATCCTTGTCATATGAAGAGAAATTATAGATAAAATGTGTCGGTGCTCATCGGCCATTGGACATAAACATTACACAACCAGAGTGGTTTGGAAGGAAGTGGCTAACTGCAAGCGTTCCAAAGCAATCACTAGCCTGCTATTCAGTGGAGAGGATGTGTGGTCCAAGTCTGGGTTTAAGGGTCTCTTTTCCAAGCTTAAAAGGATAAACACTCAAATGCTTGCACCATGGGTCAGAAAATGTTGAATACATTGGCCATGCTGTCAATCCAGCATGACTTCTGCCGTGTTCAAAACAACTGGATACTCGGATCTGGGAAATCTCAGACTTCAGTGAGTTCAAGACAACTGGGAACTTGGAACAAAACGAGCTCTGACTAGGAAAATACGTTTTGAACGGTAATCCAACTCGGAATTCCAAGTCAGGAACTCGGGTCTCTTTCTAGAGCTCCGACCTGAAGATCACTGACGTCATGACTCAACCTGTCACGCCCTGACCTTAGAGATCCTTTTTATGTCTCTATTTTGGTTTGGTCAGGGCGTGAGTTGGGGTGGGCATTCTATGTTTTGTGTTTCTATGATTTTCTATTTCTATGTTTTGGCCGGGTATGGTTCTCAATCAGGGACAGCTGTCTATCGTTGTCTCTGATTGGGAACCATACTTAGGTAGCCTTTTTTCCCACCTGTCTTTGTGGGAAATTGACTTTGTTTAGGGCACATAGCCTTTGAGCTTCACGGTTTGTTTTATATTGTTTGTTGTTTTGTCGGCGTCATTTCTAAAATAAAGAGAAAATGTATGCTCACTACGCTGCACCTTGGTCCTCATCTTTCAACAGCCGTGACACAACCTTGTTTTTTTGATGTCTTGAAAGCACCATACATCCAGAGAATGCCAGACTTTGATGACAAAGTTTGCTGACAAAATTTACCCACAAGAAGTACCGCTGCGCCAACAAGGTGAGTCCAAAAATGTATTGTATGCTGCTGCATAGATTATGTAATATACCAGGGAGATATATATACTGTAGCTAAGAAAGTAATTCTAAGTGTATGTTGTGTTATAAGCTCTCAGTAGCCCATGTGCCTCACCCTAATAATTTGGTCTATTTACCCCTCATAACAGAGCCTACGGTTCTGACTTGGTGGTGCACATGTAACCTATAGCCTGTTTTAGAGAAATGTCATCATCGAATACTGTAAGAGCGTTCATTGTCTTCTTACATGCCCCCTTTATTTATCCTACGGTTCTGACTTGGTGTACAGGGAGAATACTGTCGCTATACATTTCAAAATTAATGAACAAATAGTTATATTGACTACGACCATCTTATTTCGCTCATTAATGTCTTAATGGAAATTACGGTGTGCCTCATACGCTTATCGTTCCCGTATGCCATATTTTGTACATCTCAATTGTCAGTAGAAACCACATTTGTTTAAGCAAGTCAGCCATATCAGCTATGTTTTTTAAACTTTTTGTAAATGAGGATGAATTAACTGTTTCGCTGCCTCCCTCCGCCAACTACATACGGTCCCCAAACCCACATCAGATCTATATTGTACATACTGATCAATGCATTTCTAGGCTGTTATTGATCATACCTCTGACTGCTCTATTTTCATACTCTGGTTGGCACTGGTTGTCTCTGTTGTGTTATGTTGGTGGTGGCGACTCATCAATGAAAGATAAAAAAAATCGATATTGACATACCAAAGGGATAGTTCACCTACATTACAAAATGACAAAGTAATTTAATGCAAATGCTACCATAATTACAGATAATCCTGAATGAACCGCGAATTATGATAAGTGAGAAAGTTACAGACGCATAAATATCATACCCCCAAGGCATGCTAACTTCTCACCATTACAATAACAGGGGAGGTTAGCATTTTTTTTGGGGGGGGGGGGGGGGGGGGTGATATTTGTGCCAGAACCCCGAAGTCACCTCTTCACTGTTGACATTGAGACTGGTGTTTTGCGGGTACTACTTAATGAAGCTGCCAGTTGAGGACTTGTGAGACGTCTGTTTCTCAAACTAGACACTCTAATGTACTTGTCCTCTTGCTCAGTTGTGCACCGGGGCCTCCCACTACTCTTTCTATTCTAGTTAGAGCCAGCAGTACACAGCATTGTACGAGATCTTCAGTTTCTTGGCAATTTCTCACATGGAATAGTCTATTCTTGTTCTGAGATATGAAGGCTGACGAGTTTCAGAAGAAAGTACTTTGTTTCTGGCCATTTTGAGCCTGTAATCGAACCCACAAATGCTGATGCTCCAGATACTCAAATAGCATAAAGGACAGTTTTATTGCTTCTTTAAATTAGAAGAAGAGTTTTCAGCTGTGCTAACGTTTTCTAATGATCAATTAGCTTTTTAAAATGATAAACTTGGATTAGCTAACACAACGTGTGATTGGAACACAGGAGTGATGGTTTCTGATAATGGGCCTCTGTACGCCTATGTAGATATTGCATAAAAAATCTGCCATTTCCAGCTCCAATAGTCATTTACAAGATTAACAATGTATACACTGTATTTCTAGACCCACTACCATTTGCATACAACCCCCACAGATCCACAGATGATGCAATCTCTATTGCACTCCACACTACTCTTTCCCACCTGGACAAAAGGAATACCTATGTGAGAATGCTACTCATTGACTGCAGCTTAGCGTTCAACAACATAGTGCCCTCAAAGCTCATCAATAAGCTAAGGACCCTGGGACTAAACACCTCCCTCTGCAACTGGATTCTGGACTTCCTGACGGGCCACCCCCAGGTGGTAAAGGTAGGTAACAACACATCCACCACACTGATCCTCAACACCTGGGGCCCCTCACGGGTGCATACTCAGTCCCCTCCTGTACTCGCTGTTCACTCATGACTGCACGGCCAGGCACGACTCCAACACCATCATTACATTTGCCGATGACACAAAAGCAATAGGCCTGATCACCGACAATGACGAGACAGCCTATAGGAAGGAGGTCAGAGACCTGGCCGTGTGGTGCCAGGACAACAACCTCTCCCTCAACGTGATCAAGACAAAGGAGATGATTGTGGACAACAGGAAAGAGGACCGAGTACCCCATTCTCATCGACAGGGCTGAATTGGAGCAGGTTGAGAGCTTCAAGTTCCTTGGAGTCCACATCACCAACAAACTAACATGGTCCAAGCACACCAAGACAGTCGTTTTTTATTTTATTTATTCTTATTTCACCTTTATTTAACCAGGTAGGCAAGTTGAGAACACAACAGTGTTCGACACATACAACAACACATAGTTACACATGGAGTAAAACAAACATACAGTCAATAATACAGTGAAAAATAAGTCTATATACAATGTGAGCAAGTGAGGTGAGATAAGGCAGTTGAAGGCAAACAAAATATATATATAAATAAATAAAAATATATAAAAAGGCCATGGTGGCGAAGTAAATACAATATAGCAAGTAAAAACACTGGAATGGTTGGATTGCAGTGGAAGAATGTGCAAAGTAGAGATAGAAATAATGGGGTGCAAAGGAGCAAAATAAATAAATAAATACAGTAGGTAAAGAGGTAGTTGTTTGGGCTAAATTATAGATGGGCTATGTACAGGTGCAGTAATCTATGAGCTGCTCTGACAGCTGGTGCTTAAAGCTAGTGAGGGAGATAAGTGTTTCCAGTTTCAGAGATTTTTGTAGTTCGTTCCAGTCATTGGCAGCAGAGAACTGGAAGGAGAGGCGGCCAAAGGAAGAATTGGTTTTGGGGGTGACCAGAGAGATATACCTGCTGGTCGTGAAGTCGTGAAGAGGGCACGACAAAACCTATTCCCCCTCAGGAGACTGAAAAGATTTAGCATGTGTCCTCAGATCCTCAAAAGTTTCTACAGCTGGTATGGTAACTGCTCGGCCTCTGACCGCAAGGCACTACAGAGGGTAGTGCGAACGGCCCAGTACATCACTGGGGCCAAGCTTCCTGCCATCCAAGACCTCTATACCAGGCGGTGTCAGAGGAAGGCCATAAAAATTGTCAAAGACTCCAGCAACCCTAGTCATAGACTGTTCTCTCTGCTACCGCAAGGAAAACAGTACCGGAGTGCCAATACCATGTCCAAGGGGCTTCTAAACAGCTTCTACCGACAAGCCATAAGACTCCTGAACATCTAGTCAAATGGCTACCCAAACTATTTGCATTTCCCCCCCCCCCCCCCCTATCACCACTGCTAGTCTCTGTTGTCATCTATGCATAGTCACTTTAATAACTCTACCTACATGTACATACTACCTCAACTAACCGGTGCCCCCGCACATTGACTCTGTATCGGTAGCCCCATGTGTATAGTCTCGCTATTGTTATTTTACTGCTGCTCTTTAATTACTTGTTATTTTTATCTCTTATTCTTTTCGTATTTTTTTTTAAACTGTATTGTTGGTTAGGGGCTCGTAAGTAAGCATTTCACTGTAAGGTCTACCTACACCTGTTGTATTCGGGGCTTTGTGACTAATACAATTTGATTTGATCAATTTGATGTTATTTTAATGGACATAAAATGTGCTTTTCAAAAACAAGGACATATCTAAGTGTCACCAAACTTTTGAACAGTAGTGTATATCCACCTGTCCAGTAAAAGACCAGGTTCATCGGTAGGTACAAGTACGCTGGTGGGCATACTGTGAGTTTTCAAATTCCTGCTCATTGACTCTGGGGCTGACGAGAGCTTCATGGACGCTACCCTGGTATCTCCACACAACCCACACAACCCTTCTCTATTCCCAAGGACGCCAGAGCATTGGACGGACGCTCTCTTGGCAGGGTCACTCACAGTACGGTTCCCATTAACCTGCGAGTGTCGGGCAATCACAGTGAGTACATACAATTTCTACTAATTTAATCTCATGTTCCTGTGGTTTTGGGATTTTCATGGCTCCAGAGGCACAACCCGCTGATCGACTGGGCTACTGGTTCTGTCCTTGGTTGGAGCCCATTCTGCCACGCACATAGCCTGCCCTGGGACGTCCTCCAGTGGGCTTCTGAAAACAAGATTTTCAACAAGGCTCGCGCCACATCCCTTCCGCCGCATCATTCCTATGATTGGGGGGGTGGCTTTATTCCCTGTCTGGCCCAGAGACCAAGGGCATGGAGTACATTGAGGACTCTCTGGCTACAGGGAGCATTTGTCCTTCTGCCTCCCCTGCTGGCGCAGGGTTTTGTCCTTTTTTCCACAAAGAAGAACCCTGCGCCAGCAGGGGAGGCGGCAGGACGAAAGGACAAAAAAAAGTGCAAAACCCTGCACCCGTGTATCGACTACCGGGGCCTCAATGACATCACAGTAAAAAATCATTACCTTCTACCACTCTTCTCCTCTGCATTCGAGCCTCTCCTGGGGGCGATCATCTTTTCGAAGTTGGACCTTCGGAACACCTACCAGCTAGTTCGGATACGGGAATGAGACGAGTGTAAGACAGCCTTCAACACGGCTAGTGGACACCACGAGTACCTTGTTATGCCGTTCGGACTGACCAACGCTCCTGCAGTGTTCCAGGCCCTGGTCAATGATGAGCTCCATGACATGTTAAACCGGTTTATGTTTGTCTACCTCGACGACATCCTTGTCTTTTCCCATTCGGCTCAAGAGCATGTCCTCCACGTCAAATCAGCTGTTTGTAAAAGCGGAGAAATGTGAATTATATATCGCTCCACTATCTCTTTTTTGGGATACGTCATCACTGCAGGGAACGTTCAGATCGATCCTGACAAGGTGAGAGCGGTGGTGGATTGGCCCCAACCCACATCCAGAGTGCAGCTGCAACGTTTACTGCAAATTTCTACTGCCGCTTCATTCATGGCTACAGCACCCTGGCTTCGCCCCTCTTTGCACTCACCTCTCCCAAGGTTCCGCTCACGTGGTCCCCAGCTGCTGACCAGGCATTTTTGGATCTCAAGCATCGTTTCACCATTGCCCCCATTCTAATCCATCCAGACCTGTCCCGTCAGTTCTTGGTGGAGGTTGACGCCTTGGATGTTGGAGTGGGGGCCGTTCTGTCACAAAAGTTGCATCCCTACGCTTTCCTGTCCCATCGCCTTAATCCCGCTGAGAGGAACTATGACGTTGGTAATCGGGAACTTCTCACGGTCAAGATGGCCCTGGAGGAGTGGAGGCACTGGCTTGAAGGGACGGAAAACCCATTCTTAGAGTGACCGACCATAAGAATCTAGATTATCTTCGCATTGCCTAACACCTCAACTCAATGCAGGATCGTTGGGCTCTGCCTTTCACTCAGTTCAATTTTACCATCTCCTACCAACCTGGGTCCAAGAATGTTCAGCCTCTGATGCCCTCTCTCGCCTGTTTAGTTCTATGGCTACACCCTCTGACTCAGAGACCATCCCCCCTACCTCCAGTCTTGCAGCTACACTTGTCTGGGGTATCGAGAGCCTGGTACGCAAGGTGCAGTGTTCCCAGCCGGACCCAGGGGGGATGGCAAACTGGATGTTCGTTCCTGATTCGGCTCGGTCCTGGAATGGGCTCATTCCGCTAAACTTACCTGTCATCCCATCTCCAGTCGGACCCTGACTTTCATCCGACAAGGATCCTGACGTCTCCACATCCATCGCCACCTGCACTGTGTGCGCACAGAACAAGACTTGGCGGCAAGCTCCGGCTGGCCTCCTTCAACCACTCCCTGGTCCTCACCGTCCCTGGTCCCATATATCCCTGGAATGTGTCATTGGTCTACCCCGTCGGATGGCAACACCACCATCCTTACGGTTGTGGATAGGTTTTCCAAAGCCGCACATTTCATTCCGCTTCCCTCGTTGCCCTCAGCCAAGGAGACGGCCCAGCTTATGGTAGAGCACCCATTCCGGATCCATGGACTTCCGGTCGACATGGTCTCCGATCGTGGTCCTCAGTTCTCATCCAGGTTCTGGAAGGCATTCTGCACACTGATTAGTCATCGGCCAGCCTGTCCTCCGGGTTTCATCAACAGTCCAACAGCCAGTCGGAGTGAGCCAATCAGGACCTGGAGACTACTCTCCGGTACCTTGTCTCTGCCAACCCCACCACCTAGAGCCAACTCGTGTGGGTCGAGTACGCCCGCAACACCCTTCCCTGCTCGGCCACTGGTTTCTCGCCCTTCGAATGTTCCTTGGGTTACCAGCCTTCGCTCTTCCCTGATCAAGAGGAAGAAGTCAGCATACCCTCGGCCCAGATGTTCGTCAACCGCTTTCGGCGTACCTGGAAGAGAGCCCGCTCCAGGTATTGGCGGCAGGCGGACCGCCGCCTTACCCTGGCTCCCCGCTATCGTTTCGGGCAGAGGGTATGGCTCTCCACTCAGGATCTGCCCTTCAGGATGGAGTCCCGTAAACTTTCCCCCCACTTTAATCGACCCTTTCCCCATCTCTAAAATCCTTAGCACCACTGCTGTTCATCTTTTGCCCCGCACCCTCCGTATACATCTCACTTTCCATGTGTTTAAGATTAAACCTCTCACAGCCCTTTGTCTCCTGTTTCTCCATTATCCCCTGTGTATTTATAGCTGCGATTTCTGTCTCGGTTGCCAGTTCATCTTGTTTTGTCAGATCTTACCAGAGTGTTTCCCATTTCTCCAGTTCTTGTTTTCTAGTATTCCTGGTTCCGACCTTTCTGCCTGCCGTTCTCTCCCTTTTTGACGCTGCCTTGGATTATAAACCTCTGCCTACCCTCGGTTTGCCCCTTTGTTATAATATATATTTTGAGAACCAAACCATCCACCTGTGTCTGCATCTGGGTCATATCGTGAGTCGTTATAGAAATGGGGGGACTATGTACAAAAAGTGCTGTAACTTCTAAACAGTTCATGAAAATACCGACAGTCTGCACTTTAACCTCAGTCATTGTTTGCTTTCAAATCCAAACATTTAGAGTATAGAGCCAAATGAGTTGTTTTTACTGTCCCAATAACTACAGAGGTCACTGTGACTAGAGCTTGCTAGATGAGTCTTGACCACTTCGTTCCTCGCAATGAACATACAGAAGTAAAATTAAAAGCAATTACATTATACTCTTTCTTTTCAGTGGATTATACAACATTTGCATTTATGTTAAAAGACAACAGATCAGGTTAAAAAATTAATACAAGTTCCTTGTTTACCCGTTCTATCACTGATGATAGACATTTGGCAACTCTTTTTTATAACAAATACTACACTGTTACACTAATAAAGGGATTAGATGGTGTTACTTCAGCAAAGTATATTAATTGATTCAAGTGCAAAAGTATTATGAAACCAATGGATGGCAAGATCAAGATACACAGGCTGTGTCTCAATAGTCTAAAATGGCTTCCTCTCCTTGTCTCCCTTTTCTTGCTTTACAGATGTAAAATAACTGGATTGGACTAACTCTAGTATAGGCGTCCATCCACTATATTAATTTCACCTTCGCCGTTTGTTACATATCAATGCAGACCACAGGAGGTTGGTGGCACCTTCATTGGGGTGGACAGGCTCGTGGTAATGGCTGGAGCGGAATCAGTGGAATGGTATCAAATACATAAAGCACATGGTCTCCGTTCCTGCCATTATTATGAGCGATCCTCCCCTCAGCAGCCTCCACTGATGCAGATGAAGGAGAGGAAACGAGGAGTGTAACTAATTTAAGACTATTGAGATGCACCAAAAGAACTACAAGAAACAAGTAGGTCATTTCTGGTATGTGCTTTATCTTTATTGGTCAGTTGATTGCAATGTTGTTCACCTTACATTCTGGAGTTGGGCACCAATTCCAATGTGGACCTGAGATACATGCACTTTACACATACTTATTCTCTCATGTAATCTTTTCTCCCCCCATATTCTGACATCAGGTTTAATCAAATGCCAATGTGGGCACCAGCAAGATATGCGATAGGGGTAGAGATCCATGGAAATGTGGCGGAGTCTAGTGGTAGTGCTGCCAACCCCAGACCACACATTGCTCCACATAGTTTGATCCCTGGCCCTGCCACTCACTTTCTGTGCTATATCCCTCTCATTTCCCCATCTCATCCATTTCCAACTGGTATTTATCAATAAAACTTTAACATACCAAATTTCCAGGATGTGAAACCCTAGAATAAGTCGAGTGAACCTATTCCCTGCATGTTGGAAAACACATCTGGTGATTTTACCTCAATAGGAATGACAATAACTCTCACTGCAAAGCAACATATAACTTCTGGAACACCAGTGCAATAACTACAAAATGGGAAAACTGAAAAAAATAGGAAAAATATTGTAGACTGAATATTCACACTTAAAATAAAGACTTGTTCCTTTTTAAAAATGTGTTTATTAGAGTAACAATGCAGTATTGGTTAATCAGTTTGAAGAACGAGAGCGTGAAGACTCTAATCTCAAATGGTCTCAGAGCATAGTGATAGTATTTTTACTCCCTTACTATCGTGTCACAAACATGAAACTATTTGAATCTAGCAGCGGCAGTCTAACCTACAACATTTGGACCGGACCAGTGACATTATAGGTAGACATAAGTGAGAGCCATACAGACTCAAACAATATGGCAGCCACTGCCATTCATTCCAGAATATCAGTCTCATAGTAGGTCAGGTTAGGGGGAAACGTTTCTTGGTCTTCGGCACAACAGTACATTTGGTTGATGCTGTCTCAACGAGGTCCAGGGTCTCCTTAAGCCCAGATTGGGTATCATACATGAAAAAATATTGAAAAGAGGAAATACTCTGAAGACAAGGCATTGGAAAATCTAGCGTGAGAAAGTTGCAGGCATGTTGATGTTTGGTGACTTGTTCTGTGTGAGACAAAGAAACAGAAAATAGGGAAGAACAGACTGAAAATATCTCATTTTAACAAGAGTTGTTTCCATCTGCCATTCATTAAAGGGATAGTAAAAAAATAAATAAAAAAAACGTTATTTTAGGTGAACTATCCCTTTAAAAAGAGTAGACTGGTTCCATCCTACATTTCACAACCAGAGCCAAGACTATAAGTGATATCATAGCGCAAGGTAGCATCAATTAGTGTGATTTAAACAGTATAAAATAAGACAACTAGAGAGTGAATGATAAAAGGGAGCGATGGTTGACGACTCACCCAAATCCTGCAGACTGTGCATGTGGACACTGACAGGTCTCTATCCTGTGGTGCACTGTAGTCATAGAAGATGGTCTCTGTGTTTGCCAAACAAAATCCATTGCACATCATGATATCTGTAAAAGCAAACACAAAGGCACAATAAGTTTGGCTAGTCAGACAACTGATAATGTGCTGTGTCATGTTCAATAAGGTACACTGCAGCGAAGTGCTTTGCAACAGAAAACAAACATCTGTGTTGTAGAATTTCCCATGGCACCTCCTTTGTTTCGAAAGGCATTCGAAAGGCATTCTGTTCCGTGCCTATTGAACAAGACCCAGGTGTTTGAAGGATTAAAATAATTCTGAAACAATTAAAACTCAAACAATGGAACTCCCGTTATGTTTGCACACTTTACTTTTAGTGGTCAGAACCAATGTTCCAGTCTCAGACCTTCATTAGGGTGTTCAGTAGTGAAGTCTCAAGCGCAATACACTTGAACAATCCTTATGTGGCAGCACACAACAAGTCCAGCATCTGTCACCATAGAGTAGACATGACATCTCTCTATGGTACTGTAGGTTGACCATAGCAGAACAGGACAGTCCTCGGACAGTATGATAGCAGTTCATGCATTTGATCTAAGTTTTGGTGCACAAATCCAAAGTTATGTCAATTAAACTACTTGTTGCTTCAATTATGGCAACAAAGACTCCCTGAATAATGTGCATTCCTTCCTGACATTGGAGTGTGCCTGTTAAGATTTACTGTAAAATTAGCAAAGAAATAAATCGGACACCTGTTTTCAACTAAATTGGACTAAATTGCTAAATTAATTCAGACCAGAAATTGTTACTGGACTCTGGTAGTATGGCACCATGTTGTTGATGTCGTTTTTCTAGTCCAGCCATGAATATTGTAGAAGTTAAGAGAAGAAAATAATCACTCTGGGTGGGTGGTTCTCACAATTCTTCTCCCAGATTCCTTGTGTCCCCTTCCTCTCCTCAAAACATTAGAGGGAAGTGAAGAGAGCATTGGAAATATTCTGCTCCATTGCTCACCTCGCTTCTGTCTGACATTTTGAGAAGGTGAGAGGATGCGAGGAATCAAGGAAAATACTTGATTCACCCCTTACATGTACATTTGGTGACCTTTCCCTGGACACACAAATAAATTACATCATAACCAATACTCATCTTCCTTAGAACGGAATGACTTCCGAGAAGAAAAAAAACCTGATTCAAATTTAAAAAAAATATATATATGCATTCAAAACGCCAGGCTATTGAGCGGTTAATCAAATGTTTGGTATTCACTACAGTTTACAGCCTAGACAATAGTTTTGTACATCCTTCATTACATTGTGTTGTAGCTTAGGTAGGATACATTTCTTGTCCCTCAAATATGGTCGCTTTTCGAGCTGCTTAACCGGCGACTGGGAGGGAGTGCACAGTGTAGGCTACCTATGATATCATTATCTACTAAACTGTTTTTTCTTTCGCTGTGTAAATTGACTGGATATATTCATTGCAGTATTAAGCTTAAAATTTCTTCAGGCTAGGATCCTTTTTTCTAAATTTCCGCCTGACTGACGTGCCCAAAGTAAATTGCCTGTTGCTCAGGCCCTGAAGCCAGGATATGCATATAATTGGTACCATTGGAAAGAAGACACTTTGTAGTTTGTAGAAATGTTAAAATAATGTAGGAGACTATAACACAATGGATATAGTAGGAGAAAATCCAAAGAAAAACCAACCGGAATATAATATTTTTGACAGCCCATGCTATTACAATGGAACGTATAGGGAAATAATTAAATCTAGCTCCCAGTATGCAATTCCTATGGCTTCCACTGGGTGTCAGTAGTCTTTGTTCAAGGTTTCAGGCGTGTTTCTTCCAAAACGAGTAAGAATGAGTTTTACTACAGGGACACAGACTTGGAAATTCGTGTATGTGCGTGCGATGAAGAGGACGCACACCTGCTAATATCGCTTTCCTATTGAACATACTACTTTCCGTATTAAATATTATAGTTTGATTATATTTTAGGGTATCTGAGGATTAAATAGAAACGTATTTTGACTATTCCTATCTTGGCATGTTGAACGAGTGGATTACTCAAATCGATGTCGCCAACTAAACAGAATTTTTGGGATATAAAAGAAGGATTTTATCTAACAAAACGACACTACATGTTATAGCTGGGACCCTTTGGATGACAAATCATAGGAAGATTTTCAAAAAGTAAGTGAATATTTAATCGCTATTTGGGAATTTATGAAACCTGTGCCGGTGGAAAAGTATTTTGATGTGGGGCCCCGTCAAACAATCGCATGGCATGCTTTCGCTGTAAAGTCTACTGTAAATCAGAGTGCAGTTAGATTAACCGATATAAGACACTTGTATGTACCTAAATGTTTAATATCCATAATTTTTATGATTATTTATTTGAATTGCGCACCCTCCAGTTTCACCGGAAGTTGTGTCCAATCCTGTGTGATAAAAAACATGTATATTTTTAACACACTTACATATGATTACTTTTAATACTATTCAGTGTACTAAAGTAAAACTTATGTGGTTCCAAAATAATACACTTTAGATGTCACGCCCTGACCTTTGAGATCCTTTTAATTCTCTATTTGGTAGGTCAGGGTGTGACTAGGGTGGGAAATCTATGTTTATATTTCTTTGTATGGTTCCCAATCAGAGGCAGCTGTCTATCATTGTCTCTGATTGGGGATCATACTTAGGCAGCCCTTTTTCCCACCTTCAGTTGTGGGATCTTGTCTTTTTGTGTTGCATTCCTAGCTTTACGTTCGTTGAGTTGTTTATTGTTTTT
Organism: Salvelinus namaycush; assembly: GCF_016432855.1. Taxonomy (NCBI): domain Eukaryota; kingdom Metazoa; phylum Chordata; class Actinopteri; order Salmoniformes; family Salmonidae; genus Salvelinus; species Salvelinus namaycush. The sequence goes on from NC_052317.1 coordinate 1,264,944, forward strand.
GGTGGAACATTTAAAAAATTAAAGAAAACGTACGCCTACCACGCTGCACCTTGGTCTTCATTTAACGACGGACGTAACATTAGGAAAACTGCTGATTTCGCATGGTAGGTGTAGTAACCTGGTATATTTATGTTTCATTAGCAGCAAAGAAATGTTCCATTATTTCACAGTACTCCTCCCATTCCTGATTTTTAGGATCAAATGGTGGTAGCGAGCCTATTGTTGCCAAAGCCATCTTTTCTGATTCTTTCTCCCCTCACACAGTCAATAATTTGTCCTACCCGTATCCAGGGAATCCATCCTTCAGAATCTTCCACCGCTCACTTGAGTCTCACCTCCCGCGTCGCACGCCAAAAATTCCGTTAACTTCGTGCCAAAAAAAATCCAACGCAGTTCTCCATAGTTATCCTCATCGCCAAATATGTGGTATCCTTAAAGGCTTCTAGTATTTAGTATTACGACTTAAGTACGGTTTAGTATTTAATTGTAACTTAGAATTACATTCTCTTATGCACCTGGCTTAAACTACCTGAAGTTTTCTTAATCATAGTTAAATAGGCAGACATAGGAAATAGCTACGGATAGCGGGAAGCAAACCCCCGTCTTGAGTCAATACTGCTATCTATTGGTAAACATAAATATACCAGGTTACTATAGTAGGTAAAGTGATGTCTTACCACAAACAACGATGCATGGTGTGCTTAGCAGCTTTGCAGTCAATTTCCGATGGAAGGCAAGTTTCATCAACGTTGAGGAACATCTTATTCTCTTTTTCATTGAAGAAGTAGCAGCAAAACAGACCCAGGTAGGTTGGCTTCTGGCTTCTCTTTGACAGTGTCTTGGCAATCTTGCTCCCCCACTCACGAGGGAGAGATTTGAAGTAGGACACAACTCTCACATTTGCTCGCCATGGCTTTCTCATGCTCTTCATTGAGATCAACACCAGTAAGTTCTTTAAAATGAGTCGTGATGCCAGGGGTCTTTGGCAATGTCAGAGGTCTCCATACCACAAATTATGTATTTTCTCTGGGAGTAGAAGGTTGCTGCCATTTTATTTTCAATACTCTTGTTGTCTTTGCTTCTGTTTTTGTACATCTTTAGTTCTTGTGTATTTGTCTGTAGTTTCATTGGCTGGTAGCCGTCCTGGTCGCCAGTTGATACAGCCGTAAGAATCCAGGCATACCCTCTAGGATGGTGGATCCTGACTCACTTGACTGTCTTCTTATGGAAAAGGGGGTGTTCCCTCGCTTCAAGTTATCAACTCAGCTCTGCAGCTGCTATGTGAGGGAGTCGTGTCCACTACCAACAATTTCACCTTCAATAACATCTTGGAATGCCTTAGGATAAGTCAGCACCATCTTCTGGCTACTTCACTCAAATGCTTCTTTCCTGGCATTGGACAAACAGTAAGGATTTTACCTACAATCAGGTGAATAACTTCAAGTTACTCTCCCTTCCAGTTGGGCACTCCTTGCACTCCAGCTTTCTTATAACCTCAGATGGCATTCGATTCCAAGGAATTACAAAACTGAAGTGCCAGATATTGTCCACTGCTGTCCGTCTACTGGGGCTGGAGCATGTGCTTGAATTTGAACTAGCTGGTGGTGAGCTTGTGCTTTCAGTGTTGTCTAACACCTGTGAAAGTGCACAAGAAACACATTTGGGGTTCTCTTAACTCCACATTTTACTCCCTGACACCACATACATTATCATCACAGAGTTTCCAATCCAAATTTAACTCCCATTGTAACATATACATCTTGCTACCAATTGTCTGCTTGTTAAATAATATGATTATTGTGACAAAACATTTGATAAAAGCCATAAAACTACATTTAACACCATGAATAGGAGGGCTACACTAGGCTTAATCAGAGTCTGAGAAACTGAGCCTATATGAGACCATTCTAATGTCTGTGTAGATTGAAATCGGTAGTATAGCGCGAAAAGCTTTCCAAAAGTTAGGATTTGAACTATTTGAATTAGACTTATTACCTGAGTTGACACCCACCTTAAATACTTTCCTGTCAATCATATCGTCATACATAGGGTCCATTTAAGTTGTGTGTATCTGCACTTTAAAGTAAATGTATAGCCCGTTTAGCATTTTCTTATGTACTTACATATAGCAAAGGAACGATCCTCGCTGCAGGGTGTTTGGGGGATACCAGGCACACTTCTAGGTGTTGGATCATTCCTTTCAGTACGGTCCTTTTCACCTCGGATAAAAATTGCTTGATGAAAATGGACTTCAAAAGGGGACTTTTATTTCGTTTGCTAAGCTAGCTATGAATTTTACAACAGTTTGAAGATTGCAAGGAATTTCCACAATTCCAATTCAAGTAATTGTTAAAGGAGGAGAGAGAGAAACATGTCATCAGGTGGGATTGGTTTACAGGAAACTAACGTAAACTCACTCACTTTTGTACATCGCCTTGGTCCGTACAATTGACCTTATTTTTGCGCCCAAAAAACGTAATACTTCCAGATCAACTGTAATATCAATACCAATGTAAAGCACAATTTCCAACAAAAGTAATGACGAGACTTTCATGATGCCCATCTCTGCATAAATCCACAAGGCAATGAGCTCCGTCGGGTCTTTCTAAAATGGCGGGTGGGGAGCGAAGGCTACGAAGTGATCTTGAAAGGGGGAAATATGTTGGGTGAAAAGTTTTTTCCCACACGATTTGTCCAACTAATCAACTTTAAAATGTAAAGAAAAAGTAAAGAGTTTATGTAATGTCTCATCACATACCTGTTTGAAGGTTTGTGTCGAATTTGAAGAGGGGTTTAGGGCTGCGCTAACGTTAGCCTCACAAGTGAACTGCAGCTGTTCCGGGTTTTGAGTGTCATGATGGCTCACAGTAATGACTCGCAAAAAAATGCAATTGGCACCCTAGTCATGAAATATTAGTTTAATATTAGCAATAATTATATTAATTTAGACAAATCATGAAGTTTTCTTACAAGTGTATATGGTTAAGCATGATTTTAATCTGCGAGAGAAGGGCTACCCCTGGTGGAAAGAGGCTGTACGGCACAAAATGAGTTACAAATGAGCGCTGTACGTTACATCGTGACGTGTCACTATTAACTTTATGTTAAACAATTAAGCAAACGTTTGGTGGTAATGCTCACCTTGGTATGATTGCTATACCGAGGTAAAGACAGTTTCAGGTTGGATATTCGCCTATAGCTTTCCTTACCTCCACCAACAGCAGTTAGGGACCGTCAACATAGTGACAAATCAAATTGTTCAAATATCAATAGCTATTTAACCATTACTCCAAAAACTTTCATAACTGGTTCTAGCTAACCCGATGGCATAGACACACATTGCGCACATTTTCTTTGTCAATTTACATCTCACACTATTTTAAATTATTTACATTTTTGAATTTCAATAGCTCATTGGTCATATGACCTACTGGACTCAAACAAGGTTCAGAATGTCCACTGACTACCCTTCTATATTGCATACCCTTTAGTTTGTCCATTTTCATCTCACATGATTTTACATGAATTTTTCTAAATTTAGAATTTCAATAGCTCCTTGGTCATGTGACCTAGTGACTTCAAACAAGCTTCAGAATGTACACTGACTACCCTTCTATATTGCACACCCTTTAGTTTGTCAATTTTCATCTCACATGATTTTACATGAATTTTTCTAAATTTAAGTGTAAGCTTGCAGGCCTTCATTTTACATGGGTGTTAAAAAAAAAACGTTTGAAGTTAACAAATGTTCCAGCTTCTCTAACTATCTTTCACATGGACACTGAAAAGATCGGCAAATGGCTGTATGTGGTATGGATCAAGGACAGGAGAGGTGTTCAGAGGTGCTTAAAGGAAGGAGCACAGGTAGGCCTCATGAAAAACACTGTTTCATATGCTCTTTTTAATCACAGTAATAGGCAGTGATTTGTCAGTCACAGTGAGCTTGATAAGGTGAAAGAATCCTTTTCATAGCATCACTTTCATATACTGTACATTAAGACAAATCCTTCTCCGTTTAGTATTAGAACGCAGTTTACATAACCTGATAATGACTTGATATTTGAGTGCATTCACAACAAGCCACCTGCAGACAACTTACAAAGTGCATTTGAGGGTTCGTTTTTCTGATGGAAATAGTTATTTGATGCATGGCCTACTATTTCTAACTGTAAAAATAAATTCCTACGTCTTTTGTGAGTAAAATCCTTTTTCCAAAATTGATTTAGGTACATTTTTGTGACGAGGTATGAGGGTTGTGTGATATGGGTCATTTAATAGTAAAATCATTTAAGGGATCAATACATTTCTATATTGCTTCCCCATTATCTGCATGAACCATCAGGCCTAGTGTTTTTGGTTGACCATGCTTGACAGAAAGAGAAGGAGGAATCGGAACACGCTGCATTCAAATTCAGGTCTTAGTTATTCCATTGTACTGGATCTAATACATATTAGCAGTTTACATACGTTCATAAGTGTAATAATTGTTTATGACATACTGTGAAAAACTCTTGGCTGCTGGCTCTGTCACTTTCAGACATGCGCAAAGCAGACTGAAAGGGGAAGGGTAGCTCTTGACTTGAACCACAGGGGTTCTCTGTAAAGAGAGAGTAATCCAAAAGGCACAGACACACCCCTTGACTTTCAATTGGCACCCTTGACCTGTATGTATTCTCTCCCGATTGGCTCTGTGGTGCACAGTCTGGCAGTCTGACTAAAGTGCCAGAGGTATGAGGAGAGACATCCTCCTTTGGATTTATGGGAACAAATATTTCCTAACACTTTGGATCCTATTCTTGGACAGTTAGAATACACAATGCATCAATGCAAAAAAATACAAATTACTGTTCATGAGTTACCTCAACCTTCTGGGTCTGTGGGTGTTTGGGCCAATAAAGTGCCAACTCAATTCTACCACTGACTAGTCTCTCATGCCCCTATGAACGGGGACACAGGGCAGTAGTTTTTAATCTAAACCAGCCCTTTTTTACTGGAGTACACTAACCCCTAATTGGGGCTCTTTTCTTGACACACAGTAGCAGTTTACCAGATAAGAAGTCAAGAAGATCAAAAAGTATTGTTGTAAGGGTGTATTAAGTCCTGTGCTGGCCCCATTGCCATATCCATTCTGGATTCTGAGTGGTAAAATCATAGCTGAAAAATGCCTCTATGTATGTGTATACATTTTCCACCAAGACAGAAATGCCAAAGGGGGTGGAATTGCAATCTACTGCAGAGACAGCCTGCAGAGTTCTGTCATGCTATCCAGGTCTGTGCCAAAACAGTTCGAGCTTCTACTTTTAAAAATCCACCTTTCCAGAAATAAGTCTCTCATTGTTGCCGCTTGTTACAGACCCCCCTCAGCCCCCAGCTGCGGCCTGGACACCATATATGAATTCATTGAACCCCATTTATCTTCAGTTAGGTGACATAAGTTTAGGTCCTAAACTGGGATATGCTTAACACCCTGGCCGTCCTACAATCTAAACTAGATGCCCTCAATCTCACCCAAATTATCATGGAACCTACCAGGTACAACCCCAAATCTGTAAACTCGGGCACCCTCATAGATATCGTCCTGACCAACCTGCCCTCTAAATACACCTCTGCTGTCTTCAACCAGGATCTCAGCGATCACTGCCTCATTGCCTGCGTCCGTAATGGGTCCTCGGTCAAACGACCACCCCTCATCACAGTCAAACGCTCCCTAAAACACTTCAGCTGGAGAGATATTGACCTCATTCCATCAGTAGAGGATGCCTGGTTATTCTTTAAAAGTGCTTTCCTGACCATCATAAATAAGCATGCCCCATTCAACTGCTCTTAAATGAAAGTAAAACTAAATGCATGCACTTCAACTGATCGCTGCTCGCACCTGTCTTCCAGCCTAGCATCACTATTCTGGACGGTTCTGACTTAGAATATGTGGACAACTACAAATACCTAGGTGTCTGGTTAGACTGTAACCTCTCCTTCCAGACTCACATTAAGCATCTCCAATCCAAATCTAGAATCGGCTTCCTATTTCGCAACAAAGCATCCTTCACTTATGCTGCCAAACATACCCTCGTAAAACTGACTATCCTACCGATCCTTGACTTCGGTGATGTCATTTACAAAATAACCTCCAACACTCTACTCAGACTGCATCCAATTTGCTATCACAGTGCCATCCGTATCGTCACCAAAGCCCCATATACTACTCACCACTGCGACCTGTATGCTCTCGTTGGCTGGCCCTCGCTTCATACTCGTCGCCAAACCCACTGGCTCCAGGTCATCTATAAGTCCTTGCTAGGTAAAGCCCCGCCTTATCTCAGCTCACTGGTTACCATAGCAGCACCCACCCGTAGCACGCGCTCCAGCAGGTATATTGCACTGGTCACCCCCAAAGCCAATTCCAAATTTGGCCGCCTTTCCTTCCAGTTCTCTGCTGCCAATGACTGGAACGAATTGCAAAAATCACTGAAGCTGGAGACTTATATCTCCCTCACTATCTTTAAGCATCAGCTTACAGATCATTGCACCTTTACATAGCCCATCTGTAAATAGCCCATCCAACTACCTCATCCCTATATTGTTATTTATTTCGATTTATATATTTATTTATTTTCGCTCCTTTGCACCCCAGTATCTCTACTTGCACGTTTATCTTCTGCACATCTATCACTCCAGTGTTAATTTGCGAAATTGTTATTATTTCCCCACTACGGCCTATTTATTGCCGTACCTCCCTAATCTTACTTCATTTGCACACACTGTATATAGACTTTTCTATTGTGTTATTGACTGTACATTTGTTTATTCCATGTGTAACTCTGTGTTTGTCACACTGCTTTGCTTTATCTTGGCCAGGTCGCAGTTGTAAATGAGATCGTGTTGTCAACTGGCTTACCTGGTTAAATAAAGGTTAAATAAAAAATACATTTGAAAAAAAATACTATATGTGGGAATGTCTTTTGTCCGTCCTACATGTAGTGTTGTTACATAGAATATTCCTCAACCGCATATCATAAATTGCTATTGCAAATAGAAATATTATGTTCAACTGACATTTTCTGATATTATTTTGACAAACACACTTTGGTGCTTACAATTCATTCTCCATTCTCATAGATTTGGTGGGCACTGTCATCTGTGATCTTTGTGATATGACTTTCTTTAAGCACGTACTGATGAAATTGTCACTTAATATTTTTTCCTTAAAGTCTACAAATGCTCTACATTTATTCACTCTGTGATAGGGTTGGATCCTATATGCTACTTATTATTGTCCTGTAAATGGTTCAGTGCCTCTAATTTAGGCTGTGTGTAGAATGGGGCATAAAGGAAATTACCACTAAATTACTACTAAATTATAGTGATAAGGAAAAAAGCATACAAATTTGGCCTGTGCATTCATTTGCCTATAACTAATCAGAATTCCATTATGTTTACATAAAAAAAAGAGTACTTCAAAATGAGAAAATCTTGCCATGGAAAAGATGACAGGGTGGACATAAAGTGGAAAGGAGGGGAAATAACTCCCACCATGCAGCAGGACAACTTCAGCTGCGGGGTCTTTGTAATGCAGGTTTGATAGTTATATTTTCAGTAATGAATGGTTAGCTATTATGTGACAATTAACTCAAACTATTTTATTTTTGGGTGAAGATAGCCTGAAAGCTTACAGATTTAAGTCTAATAGCATGAGATGAAAGTAGACAAACATCAGAGTGTGCGATATGAAGGCATAGTCAGTGGACATTCTGAACCTTGTTTGAGGTCAGTAGGTCACATGACCAAGGAGATATTGACATTTTACATTTAGAAAAATTAATGTAAAATCATGTGAGGTGAAAATGGACAAACTAAAGCGTGTGAAATATAGAAGGGTAGTCAGTGGACATTCTGAACCTTGTTTGAAGGCACATGACCAAGGAGATATTGAAATTCTAAATTAAAAAAAATTCATGTAAAGTCATGTGAGATGAAAATGGACAAACTAAAGGGTGTGCAATGTGTAGGCCCACTGAGTGGACACTCTGACCTTTGTTTGAAGTCACTATCACATGACCAAGGAGCTATTGACATTTTAAATTTAGAAAAATTCATGTAAAAACGTGTGAGATGAAAATGGACAAACTAAAGGGTGTGCAATATAGAAGGGTATTCAGTGGACATAATTAACCTTGTTTGGAGTCATTAGGTCACATGACCAAGGAGCTATTGAAATTCAAATGTAAAAAAAAGTTTGTACTTTGTTTACGCTATTTCAACTAGGAATACAAAATGCTGCTCACGTTTCCACATATTTCTTAGCTTTGGAAAGCGAATGAATGTCCAAATCGTGACAATAAGACCTGTGCAATGTTGTGCGCAATTTTTCCAACATCATGACACTCATTTGGAGCCTGTGGCTCAAGTGGTTTGAAAGCTTTTGAGGTTGAAAGCGTGAATATCCAACTTGAAACTGTCTTTACCTCGGTGATTGCTATCCGCTCTCCTATCAATGCATGTGCCAAGCTGCTGCGATGACTTTGAAATAGAGGAGGAAGTGTCTGATGTGGAAGAGAATGTTGGATCATAATGAATGATCATAATGAATCATACTCTGATGAGGACGAAATTGCTGAAGTGGTGATATTAATGTAAAAAAAATAATGACAATATAGCAGGGTCTTCTACCTTAGAGTCAAGGTAGAATGCAGTTAAGGTTTGTAATGTAGTGATCAATATCAGTACAATCACAAACGACATCATTCTTTTTACATGCTCTTGCATAGTTTTATACAGTTTATAAACATCAGAAATATTTTGTATTTTTTTTACTATAATTATCTGCATTTAGAATGTAAAACTAAAGTAAATATCCATAAAACAATGGTACATGTAGTGTTTTCTTTATAATGTATATTACTGTATTTCTACAGATTGTTGTGAAAAAGAATGCATGTCTAAAAATACAGGAAGTTTAATGTAATTTCGCATTTACTGACATTTCCTATTATTCTACACGACAAAGTTTATCCCTGTAATTTAACAGTATTCTATCATTCATAAATACAGAAAAACAGTTAAGCTATTAACAGTTAAGTTATTTACAGTGTAGAGTTACATTAGAAGTGCCCCTCCAAGATGGCTCAAGGTCATTAGCCACCAATAAAATGACGATTGGACTGATCGTGTCATCATCATACTTTCAAAATCTTAGCTAGCAGTCATGAATCTACTGGCAAATCCTTTTTAATCCTTGTCATATGAGGAGAAATAATGAAGGGAAATTAAAGAAAAAGTGTATCGGTGCTCATCAGCCATTGGACATAAACATTACACAACAAGTTGGAAAAATCGCAAATTCAACAATGAGTGGTTTGAAAGGAATCAGTGGCTAACTGCAAGCATTACAAAGCAGTCGCTGGCATGCTATTCAGTGGAGTTGGTGTGTGGTCCCAATTCTGGGTTTAAGGGTCTCTTTTCCAAGCTTAAAATTATAAACATTCAACATTGGCCATGCTGTCAATTCCTGCATGATTTCTGCCGCTTTCAAAACAACTGTTAACTCGGAACTGGTAAATCGGACTTCAGTGAGTTAAAGACAACTGGGAACTCGTGAAAAAACGAGCTCCAACTGGCAAAATATGTTTTCAGCTGTCATCCAACTCGGAAGTGTAAATCGGGAACTCTGGCCTTTTTCTATTGCTACGACCTGAAGATCCCTGACGTTATCATGATTTAACCTTGTTTTCTTCCGAGTTCCCAGTTGTCTTGAAAGCACCATAAATCCAGAGAATGACAGACTTTGATGACAAAGTTTGAAGACAAAATTTGCCCACGAAGGACCGTCGCGCCACCTTCCTGTTCAAGTGAGCACAGCACAACAAGGTGAGTCCAAAAAGTTATTGTATGGTGCTGCATAAATGATGTAATATGCCAGGGAGAGCTAAGAAAGTAACATTTGAAGTGTATTCTGTGTAGTAAGCTGTTTGTAGCCCATGTTCCTCACCCTAATAATTTTCACCTCTTAATTTCACCTACTGTTCTGACTTGCTGGTAAACATGTAGCCTATAACCTGTTTTAGATAAATGTAATCATTGAATATTGCAAGAGCTTTCATTGTCTGCTTATATGCCCCCTTTATTTATCCTACGGTTCTCACTTGGTGTACAGGGAGAACACTAAGAATGGACCATGTTCTGAATTCTGTTGCTGTGCATTTCAAAAGTGCTGAACAAATAGTTATATTGACTACATCCGTCCTAGCTCGATCATTAATGTCTTAATCGAAAAAACGGATTGCCTCTTATCCGCTTATCGTTCCCTTATGCCATAGTTTGTACATCTCAATTGTCAGTAGACACCACATTTGATTAAGCAAGTCAGCCATATCAGCCATATTACTGCCTTTAAATCAGGCTGAATTAACTGTTTCGCTGCCAGACAAGGCTCCGCTGATAGCCAGGTGTAGCAGTGATAAGGTGTTGGGACTCTGCTGTTGGGACAGCTTTATGTAGGCCCTAACATTTTGTGGGCACCGTTTGTCACTGTTATAGTGCAGTTAATGTATTGTTTAATGTTGTATTGTGTTGTGGCTTTGCTGCTATGCATCCTCCCCAAAAATGGTTGTTTGCCCTACCAAGATTTACATTCAAAAATCGCCACTGGCTAATAGCCTATTGGAGGAGAGATGCACGCTTGCTCTTGCTTGCTGAATGTAAGGCTACAGCATTAATGGGCGGGGAGTTGGAAAGGAGAAGCCCATATTTTCCCATAGTAGTCCTACCTTAACACCAGGCTACATCCTGACAAAATAGGCCTACACCATATGAGTGTCCTGCTAATGTACCTTTCTGGACTTTCTAAACTGTGGAGAATAGAACTAAACTGATCCAATTGGTTGCATAAGCAGGCCCAGGCTGTTGGCCGATGCAGTAATTTCGGCATGAAACAAAACATGTGAGCGGTTATTCAAATTAGCCTGGTCTAAAAACGTAGGCCTAATCAATAGTGGAGCTTTGAGCGCCCAGGGACCACAGAGCGCAGCCTGGAGGAACGCACTACAGATCTGCCATTCCATAATCTGTTAATTTATTTTTCTTGCACTTTGACAGATAAATATTCAGCCTATAGCCCTAATATTTAGCTAATGAATGGCCTAATAGCTAGCTAATATTTAGCTTCTTACTTCGGCTACAAATCACTAACCTCTCTCTTCCAGCTGTTCGCCTTTACAACAGGCTATAGGCTATACAAGTCTCTCCATAATAAGCCATTCCTCTTCTCATGAAATTCCAGGAAAAGCTATAGGCTACAAAAGCTATAGGAAATGTACACTTGGGAAAAAATATATAAATGCATAATCCAACAATTTCAAAGATTTTACTGAGTTACAGTTCATATATCGACAGATCAGTAGGAAAAAGTGATGGGCTACGTTCTGCACGTGCCACGGTCAGGTCAGTGTGAACCGGAGTGACTTGACACAAAGCTAGCCAAACAAGATGTAGCTACAAACAAAACAGAGTTAAATGGTTCCAGTCTGCCGTGAAGTGTTCATCCATGTATACGGATTAACCAAGAGCATTTACAGTCGGAAGTTTACATGCACCTTAGCCAAATACATTTAAAAACTCTGTTTTTCACAATTCCTGACATTTAATCCTCGTAAGAATTCCCTGTCTTAGGTCAGTTAGGATCACCACTTTATTTTAAGAATGTGAAATGTCAGAATAATAGTAGAGAATTATTTATTTCAGCTTTTGTTTCTTTCATCACATTCCCGGTGGGTCAGAAGTTTACATACACTCAATTAGTATTTGGTAGCATTGCCTTTAAATTGTTTAACTTGGGTCAAACGTTTAAGGGTGCCTTCCACAAGCTTCCCACAATAAGTTGGGTGAATTTTGGCCCATTCCTCCTGACAGAGCTGGTGTAACTGAGTAAGGTTTGTAGGCTTCCTTGCTCCCACACGCTTTTTGAGTTCTGCCCACATATTTTCTGTAGGATTGAGGTCAGGGCTTTGACGGCCAATCCAATACCTTGACTTTGTTGTCCTTAAGCCATTTTGCCACAACTTTGGAAGTATGCTTGGGGTCATTGTCCATTTGGAAGACCCATTTGCGACCAAGCTTCATCTTCCTGACTGATGTCTTAAGATATTGCTTCAATATATCCACATCATTTTCCTCCCTCATGACGCCATCTATTTTGTGAAGTGAACCAGTCCCTCCTGCAGCAAAGCACCTCCACAACGTGTTGCTGCCACCCCGTGCTTCACGGTTGGGATGTGTTCTTCGACTTGCAAGCGTTCCCCTTTTTCCTCCAAACATAACCATGGTCATTATGGCCAAACATTTCCATTTTTGTTTCATCAGACCAGAGGACATTTCTCCAAGTACAATCTTTGTCCCCATGTGTAGTTCCAAACCGTAGTCTGGCTTTTTTTATGGCGGTTTTGGAGCAGTGGCTTCTTCCTTGCTGAGCGGCCTTTCAGGTTATGTTGATATAGGACTCGTTTTACTGTGGCAATAGATACTTTTGTACCTGTTTCCTCCAGCATCTTCACAAGGTCCTTTGCTCTTGTTCTGAGATTGATTTGCACTTTTCGCACCAAAGTATGTTCATCTCTAGGAGACAGAGCGCGTCTCCTTCCTGAGCGGTATGATGGCTGCGTGGTCCCATGGTGTTTATACTTGCGTACTATTGTTTGTACAGATGAACGTGGTAGCTTCAGGCGTTTTGAAATTGCTCCCAAGGATGAACCAGACTTGTGGAAGTCTACAATTTATTTTCTGCATGTTAACACTAGAAGCGTATTACCTAAAATGTATCAATTGAAAGTGTGGGTTCACAGCTCCAATCCAGATGTGTTGGTCATTACTGAGATGTGGTTAAGAAAGAGTGTTTTGAACACTGATGTTAACCTTTCTGGTTATGACCTTTTTCGGCAAGACAGATCTTTTAAAGGTGGTGGAGTGGCAATCTTTACCGAGGAACACCTTCAATGCTCAGTTGTCTCCACCAAGTTTGTCCCCAAACAATTTGATTTGCTAGTTTTAAGCATTAAGGCAGCGTACAGACATGAAACAATAACGCCTGGGGAAGGAACCAAAGTGAGTGACAGATATAGGGAAGGTAATCAGGAAGGTGATGAAGTCCATGTGAGTCTGATGAGGTGCTGGTGTGCGTAACGATGGTGACCGGTGTGCGTAACGATGGTGATAGGTGTGCGTAATAATGAGCAGCCTGGTGACCTAGAGCGCCAGAGAGGGAGTATATGTGACACACACGTATACCTCAGGCTGATTGGCTCTCGTTCAGGCAAATGAGAAATAAGTGCACTCAGGCTATCGGGAAGGCCAAAGTAAGTCATTTTAAAAGAGCAGTTCTCTCTCTGTGGGTCTAACCCCTAGAAGTTCTGGAAAATGGTTAAAGACCTGGAGAATTAACCCTCCTCCTCACAGCTGCCCATGTCTCTTAATGTTGATGTTTTTGGTACTTACAAGGAGCACATGGCTGAGCTCTTTAATCACCAATTCATTAAGTCAGGATTCCTATTTGACTCAGCCATGCCTCCTTGCCCGTCCAACATTTCCTCATCTCCCACCCCTTCTAATGTGACTAGCCCCGATGCTCCTCCCTCTTTTACTCTGCCCCGCTACAAAGTTTCTCCCTGCAGGCAGTCTGAGGTGCTAAATGAGCTCCTTAAACTTGACCCCCAAAAAACATCTGGGTCAGATGGTTTGAGTCCTTTCTTATTTAAGGTTGCAGACCCCATCATCGCCAAGCCTATCTCTGACCTTTTTAACTGGTCTCTCCTCTCTGGGGAGGTTCCTATTGCTTGGAAGGCAGACACGGTGCATCCTTTATTTAAAGGATATCAAGCTGATCTTAACTGTTATAGGTTCATTTCTATTTTGCCCTGTTTATCAAAAGTGTTGGAAAAATGTGCCAATAATCAACTGATTGGCTTTCTTGCTCTCTATAGTATTCTCTCTGGTACGCAATTTGGTTTACGCTCAGGTTATGGATGTGTCACTGCAACCTTAAAGATCCTAAATTATGTCACCATTTACCTTGATTCTAAGCAATGTTGTGCTGCTATTTTTATTGACTTGGCCAAAGCTTTTGATACGGTAGACCATTCCATTCTTGTGGGCCGGCTAAGGAGTATTGGTGTCTGAGGGGTCTTTGGCCTGGTTTTCTAACTACCTCTCTCAACGAGTGCAGTGTATAAAGTCAGAACATCTTCTGTCTCAGCCACTGAAGAGCTAGCTGTTTTTAGTAAGTTTCACACAACCCCGTGTGCTACACTCATCTGAGGGGTCGGCTGTGAATGCACTCACACGCTATTAACTTATGCTAATTGCTTAGGTTCTGCTCACTACAGTGTTGTCCGGTTAGAACATAATGTTGATGCCCATTACTTTCTTAATTGTCACCACACACACACAAAGGTGCTTCAATTGAAGGTAGTTCTTTATCTGTGGCAACTTGAATGACTTGAAATGTTATTGTTGTGGTTATTTCGATGCATTCAGACATTCGTGTTATTGTCGACAATAAAAAGTCCCCTGAAAACCTGCGTCTTCTCTCTTTGGATGACAATAACTCTGACCTGAGTGGGCGGGTGTACAGTCGTGGCCAAAATTTGAGAATGACACAAATATTTACTCTGGCAAGTTTGGCACCGGCGCGCTGCAGTAGAGAAGTAAAGCGGAAGTCGAATCCATCACTTCTGTTATTTGGTTGTGCTCATAGCAACATTCGAAAATGGGGTGGATTTGAGCTTAAAAATTACATTTACATGTTGGCTATGCCCGGAAATGCCCTTGTCTGGAGCAAAGGATCCCAATTTCAAACTCTCCAAAAAAGTGTTTCAAATTAAAAAAACTGGCAATAATGAATATTAAATGAAAAAGTATTGTATGTAGTTTCTTGCAATAGTCCTCTCTGACTTTAAATAATATCTCTCTCAAAACTGTGATTCCTAAAAAATGTGTCCGGGGATTTGGTCAACTCCGTCAGATTTGTCTAAAATCCTAAATTTATCAGGAATGAGCAGGGTCAGCTACACCATAAGGACCCCTTCTCCAGCCACCCTTTTCTCTCTGTTCCTGCACGGCAAGCGGTACCGATTCAACTTCAGAAAATTCTTAGGTTATTACTATGTAATTACCATTTCATTTCTAAAGAAATATCAACTATTGTGAGGTGTAGTAAAATAAATGTGCTTGTTTAATATGATTAAAGACACATTTCCATTCAAGACCAGGATCATGGTCCATTAGGCCACGCAATGGAAAAGGAAGTCCAGGTAGTCCCTCTCAATCAGTCAGTTTTCTTTCGTTTGGTGCCTACTGAACATGACCCAGAGAAAGTTATTTGTCAGGATTACTGGACCCTTCCTGCAGAGATAGAGGATTTGGGACGTTTGGGTGTCCTTGGTCCCAATACGTGGGATGGTTCAGAAGAGTGGTGCTTGCGCACATGGCGCAGCAGCAGCTGGCGGTCCGGTGTAGCGTACGGACAGAGGTGGCAGGGGAAAGACTCGCCTGTGTGGTGGCGTCGTGCGTGGAGATCTAAGCTCTTTTTCTGGATGCTATAGAAAGATTGAAAGAGAAAGAGGGAGATAGTGAGACAGGGAGGGAGAGAGAGCTAACTTACAGTGTGGGAGACTGGCGAGGCACACAAAGGCTGCCATTGAGGAGTAGAGATAGACTTAGCAAACGATTAACATGAACTCTAAACATACATTAGTGGGTGGGTGTGTGTGTACCTGCTGTAGGGACAGTACTGGCAGCAGTAGGGCCTCTCCTGTGTGTGCGTGCGGGAGTGTCGGCGCAGGGAGCTGCTGTCGATGGAGGCGTAGGGACACTGAAGGCATTTGAAGGGCTTCTCACCTACAGGTAGATAGTTGACAGCTCAGATGTCACCAAGACGATAAGGCTTCAATCAGAACCTTTTATCACATATTATTGTCAAACTAAAAACTCTGTACAACATTATTGGTGGGCTCAGAACATTGTTTTTCAGTTTGAAAAGCTGGCTTTTCACTAGTCACTACAGGGGGCCTTTAAGGCAAGTACAACAATCTATGTGACTGTGGCCCTCAAGGACAGGTTGGGAACTCTGCACCCCGTGTATAGTAGAAAGACATTTTTAAACCCAAAGCTGCTGTAGATAACTGTTTTATTGGGCCAGAGTAGGTAGCTACTTAAAGGGCAATTCCACCACTTTTCAACCTCATTTTCATCATCTTCAGCACAATAACAGTTACTATTATGGGGTTCAGTAGCTTTCCAACTATTGACCCCAAAAAATGTTTTGTTCAGAATCAAACTGCAAATTATTACTCTGTTACCCAGTGTACCCCAATTCCTAAAAAAATGGCTGCATTATATTGTAAATATTGGTGTCGGCTTTCCTGCATGTTTCTCGGGGGGCCCTATGTTTATCTGGGAGAAACACTGAATTCCCCTAAACATTGTGTTTGTTATGTATATATCATGTCAGTGGAATGGAAAATTAACCTATATGGGATGAACATTCCGGTCTTCAACCTGATGGCATATTATGCAACCTCACTACTGTTACCATGGCCACACAGCTCTCAAAGTCATTGCTGGGAGAGAAGGTGTGGGAAAAGTTCTCTCATAAATTTGGGCCACAGCAACATCCCCCCGCCCCTTAGTAAGAACCAACGCACGATGGGCAAATAATTGAGGGTCCAGTTACTCCTCCAACAGTGTTCCCGACACTGGATTTTGCATGTCCAGCTGTTCTGGACTTGTCTCTTTACAATACAAATGTAACACACCAAAACGTACACATTTCCCACATGTACAAGTCACACACACAGTAATATGTGCCTTACTACACAGGTAGAACATTGAGGTACAACAATGTAATGAATAACACTAGTGTGTGTGTGTGTGTGTGTGTCCTTGTGCTGACTACAGTACCAGCTAGGATGATTGAATATGGTCTAAAAACGTTACCTGTATGAACACGGAGGTGCTGTACCAGTGAGGCCTTGAGCCGGGTGCTGTAGTGGCAATGGGGACACTCAAAGGGCTTGTCCCCCTGGTGGATGCCCATGTGGCGACGCATGGTCAGCTTGGTGGAGAACTTCCTGTCATGGCAGGAAACAGGGCTCATTGAGATGCATTTACAACCTGGTCATACTTTAAATAAACTACACGTTATGAAGTCTTTATAAGCACTACATCAATGCTTCAGAAATTGTGTAGACATTAGGCCTTAAAGGTTGTCGTTTGTTTAAAGTGGGCTTGCTCTATGTATCTCTCAAACACACACTGTAGCATTTACTTGATATTTGCTGCAACTATACCACCATAAAGTGGGAATGATTCTATGAAAGTTTTACACATAGAATTAGCACACTAGAATGAACATGAACCTTCTTATAAAACCACCTTTCCATCCACAGCTTTTATGTGCATAAAGTCATACCATATATAAAAAGAAATCATGACAGCTGTGATTGAAACAGGAAGTTTCAGTACAATTTTGTAAATGACCGACCAGGTCATTTGTTCGTTTGACATGGTGGAAACTTTTTGTGTTGGTAAAATTAATTATGCAAGAAATGTCAGTAGAAATGCTTTTATGCGCAAATATTGATATAATAACCATCATATCAAAGTAAACTTGGTGTCACGCGATGACATGTCCTCCCACTACAACTCGTCGGGAAAGCATGCTGTTTACTAGGCTACAGATGTAATAAGTTATGATGAACTGATGTGCTTGATGCTCAAAATATTGAGGGTTTTATTCTGGTGACATGCTGATCGATGCTTGGCAAATTAAAATATTATCGTAATAATCTCATAATTTAGACTAGCCTACCTGCACTGTATCAGTTATTGGCTAGAGCAGGCACATTTGCTATTTAACCCAAAGGTTTTTGTGACAACTCAGAGTGAGTGGAGTGGAAAATGTGATGGAAACACATTTTAGATTTTTATTTGGAACATTACTGAAAAAATTACTTTGTGCACTACGCCATCACGCTGTCACGTCCGTCGTTAGAATGAGACCAAGGCGCAGCGTGGTATGCGTACATTCTCTTTTAATGAATGAACACCGAACAAACCAACAAAATGAACAAACGAAACGTGAAGCTATACAAAATAGTGCTGACAGGCAACTACACATAGTCAAGATCCCACAAACACAAATGAGGAAATGGCTACCTAAATATGATCCCCAATCAGAGACAACTTTAAACAGCTGCCTCTGATTGGGAACCATATCAGGCCACCATAGAAATACAAAAACACCTAGATGACCCACCCAAGTCACTATCACGCCCCAACCAACACAGAAAAAACAGCTTACTATGGTCAAGGCGTGACACACGCACTGATTTTTATCCACACAAAGTCCGTTTGGTGGAGACACCACTGGTGAATTATTTTTTTATTTTTTTATTAATGCAGATTTTAGAATATTCGCATTAAAATCTGTCGCCAATTGGATGGAAACCTAGCTACTGATGCGGTAAGGTCAATGAAACTCGATCCAAACAATGGAAAGATTTGACGAATATCCACTTTGTTGCACGTTCAACAAATCTGATTTTAACAATCTGGCATCCTTCTATCCGCCATGGTCTCCGTTCCATTGACCTCTTTACCGCATCTATGATGGTATGAAAGGTCAGCCATTTTGGCAAGGGAGTTGTTCAACCATGGTTTGCCAGTGCTGTGCTAAGAATCTTAAAATTCATAGTTTTACACTATGAATGTTAGTTAGCTAGCTAGCCATCCAGTTTTAGAGGAACAATTCCATAAATGTTTCTAAATAACTGCCAATATGCCAACATTCCATTTGTACAAAACCTGTATAAACAGTATTTTTAATTATGACAACATTTTCGATTGACAATTCTTAGACAATTTCTGATATCACATGTAGGGCCGTATTTTACTATATACCCGTATTGATGCAAGGACCGGTTTGGGTTTTTACTTAACCTTCTATAACGGTATTTGAATGTTTGGTTTGTTAAATGTGATACGCCGTGTGTAACATCCATGTGTAGTTTACTCCGCTACTTGAGTCGTCGTCATCTCTCTCGCACTCACTCAGTCAGTCACTCACTCACTCCACACAGACCTAGTCCCACCCCGTCACAAGGAGCGCTCTACCAGTCCTGGTGGATGCCTAAATCAGCATGTTGTTTGTGTAACAGTATCTTCTAAATCAAAGAGGAATAGGCGAAGCATGAATATGTTGGCTACATGAATAAAGATTTAATGTAGCCAAAGATTATAGGGTCCCCTAAGAAACACTGAACATCACTTTGGTTCCTACCCTGTCACAATAACTCGTCCATGGCATTTTCATTTGTTGTCATGTCAAACAACACTGTATTCAAAGTGCCCACTATTATTTTATATTCTAACTATAGACTTATAAAACATTATATTGCCATGATTCCAAAAGTTCATCTAAGTGTTTTGATCTAAATCACAATTGCAATATTTGGTTAAAAATAAGGCCTATTTTTTTGCCCATATCGTGGCAGTGTGGAAATTATCTCATGAGTGCAGGAAATGCAGAAATGTATGGAAATCCAGGAAATTATTTTAGGTTGAAGTTGAATTGAACAGTATAAAACAATCAGAATGGAGAAAGACCCATTGAAATAATTTAGAATATATGTGTTGCCACCCTAGGGTCACGTACTACTCATAAAGCAAACGTAGAACTTTTATTAATCAAAAACATAGAATACCGTCAAATAGTCATACCGTAAAAAAATTGAAAAATACCATATGATATTTTGGCCATATTGCCCAGCCCTAATCACAAGCCTTACTTTTATTTTCCTGCACAAGTAAAAGCAGGAAATGCATCACCTATGCCTCTACTGCCATTCATTCATATTAGACTGGTTTGGATTTCTCCCTGACAACAATGGCTGCCATTTTCAGACCATTCTGGAACTTTGAGGGGTTTCATTTAATAGGATCTCTATGGTTTTACGGCCTAGTTTTAGTGGCAAATTTATTTTGAAAGTGTATATGGTACTGAAAACACACAGAAAAGTTAATAAACAAACAAAGCCTCTGCAATACTCATATCTTCCACAACAAACTGTACTCTGACCCCTTGTGGTAAAATGTGTTACTGACACTTCTGAGTGACTGTACCTGTTGCAGAGGGCACAGCAGAACTCTTTCCTCCCTTTCCTCCTCACCGATTCCTCCGCTTTCTGCCCTTGCTCCTCTCTGCCCTCCTCTCCGTCCTTTCTTCCCCTCTGCTTCAGCCTCCACTTATTCCACTTTTCTGGCTCCACTCCTTGCAGGTCTTGTGGGTAATTGCTTTCGTGGGTGAACTTCCTCAAAGCACACCTGTGAGTTGGAGAGGGCACCGTTAAATGGACAATCTGCACTTAAACAACAACAAATCGGTCACGACGCCATTGTTGTTTTGGTAAACAGCTGAGGGATGGATGGGTTGTGGAAATATAACCAGTCTCAAATTCATAAAGATAGCCATTAATGCAAGGGCTGACCATCCATGAGATCAAACTTATAGTTTTAACTATTTGAGGCTATAAAGTGTTTGTTATAAAAAAAAAGAAGCTCACAGGGCATTCAGGAAGTATTCAGACCCTTTCACTTTTCCCACATTGTTACTTTACAGCCTTATTCTAAAATGGATTCAATAGTTTTTTCCTAAATCAATCTACACACAATACCCCCTAATGACGAAGCAAAAAAGTTTGGACACACCTGATTCCAGGGTTTTTCTTAATTTTTTACAATTTTCTACATTGTAGAATAATAGTGAAGACATCAGAACTATGAAATAAGACATATGGAATCATGTAGTAAGCATAAAAGTGTTAAATAAAAAAAATATATATATTTGAGATTCTTCAAAGTAGCCACCTTTTGCGTTGATGACAGCTTGGCACACTCTTAGCATTCAACCAGCTTCATGAGGTAGTCACCTGGAATGCATTTCAATTAACAGGTGTGACTTGTTAAAAGTGAATGTGGAATTTTTTTCCTTCATGCGTTTGAGACAATCAGTAGTTCTGTCAAGGTAGGGGTGGTATACAGAAGATAGCCCTATTTGGTAAAAGACTAAGTCCATATTATGGGAAGAAAAGCTCAAATAAGCAAAGAGAAACAACAGTCCATCACTACTTTAAGAGATAAAGGTCAGTCAATTTTCAGTTGCAAAAACCATCAAGCGCTATGATGAAACTGGCTCTCATGAGGACCGCCACAGGAAAGGAAGACCCAGAGTTACCTCTGTTGCAGAGGATAAGTTCATTAGAGTTACCAGCATTAGAGTTATTGCAGCCCAAATAATTGCTTCACAGAGTTCAAGTAACAGACACATCTCAACATCAACTGTTCAGAGGAGACATTGTCAAGCAGGCCTTCATGGTCCAATTGCTGCAAAGAAACCACTACTAAAGGGACTCCCGAGTGGTGCAGCGGTCTAAGGCACTGCATCCTCAGTGCTAGAGGCATCACTACAGACCCTGGTTCGATTCCAGGCTGTATCACAAATGGACGTTATTGGGAGTCCCATAGGGCGGCGCACAATTGGCCCAGCGTCGTCCGGGTTACGGTTTGGCCGAGGTAGGCTGTCATTGTAAATAAGAATTTGTTCTTAACTGACTTGCCTAGCTAAATAAAGGTAAAAAAATAAGAAGTAGAAGAGACTTGCTTGGCCCAAGAAACACGAGCAATGGACATTAGACCGGTGGAAATCTGTCCTTTGGTTTGATGAGTCCATTTGAGATTTCTGTTTCCAACCACCGTGTCTTTGTGAGACGCAGAGCGAGGTAAACAGATCTCCGCATGTGTGGTTCCCACCGTGAAGCATGGAGGAGGAGGTATGATGGTGCTTTGCTGGTGACACTGTCAGTGATTCTGCAGCAATACGCCATCCCATCTGGTTAGCGCTTAGCGGGACTATCATTTGTTTTTCAACAGGACAATGACCCAACACCTCCAGACTGTGTAAGGGCTATTTGACCAAGAAGGAGAGTGATGGAGTGCTGCATCTGATGACTTGGCCTCTACAATCACCCAACCTCAACCCAATTGAGATGGTTTGGGATGAGTTGGAACGCAGAGTGAAGGAAAACTAGCCAACAAGTGCTGAGCATATGTGGGAACTCCTTAAAGACTGTTGGAAAAGCATTCCAGGTGAATCTGGTTGAGAGAATGCCAAGAGTGTGCAAAGCTGTCATCAGCTACTATGAAGAATCTAAAATATATTTAGATTTGTTTAAAAAAAAAACTTGGTTACTATATGATTTGATGTCTTCACTACTATTCTACAATGTAGAAAACAGTCCAAATAAATAAAAACCCTTGACTGAGTAGGTGTGTCCAAACTTTTGACTAGTACTGTAAGTATTCAGACGCTTTATTCAGTACTTTGTTGAATGACCTTTGGCAGCAATTACAGCCTCGAGTCTTCTTGGGAATGACGGTACAAGCTTGGCACACTTGTATTTTTTGGGGTTTCTCCCATTCTTCTCTGCAGGTCATCCTTCTCAAGCTCTGTCAGGTTGGATGGGGAGCATCACTGCAGAGCTATTTTCAGGTATCTTTAGAGATGTTCGATCGTGTTCAAGTCCGGGCTCTGGCTGGGCCACTCAAGGCATTCAGGTTTCGTCAGACCAGAGAATCTTGTTTCTCATGGTCTGAGAGTCCTTTAGGGGCCTTTTGGCATGCCTTTTACTGAGGAGTGGCTGGCCACTCTACCATAAAGGCCTGATTGGTGGAGTGCTGCAGAGATGGTTGTCCTTCTGGAAGGTTCTCCCATCTCCACAGAGGAACTCTGGAGCTCTGTTATTAGTGACCCCACGGGTTCTTGGTCACCTCCCTGACCAAGGCCCTTCTCCCCCGATTGCTCAGTTTGGCCGGGCAGCCATCTCTAGGAAGTCTTGGTGGTTCTAAACTTCTTGGGGAACTTCAATGCTGCAGACATTTTTTTGTACCCTTCCCCAGATCTGTGCCTCGACACAATCCTTTCTCGGAGCTCTATGGAAAATTCCTTCGACGTCATGGCTTGGTTTTTGCTCTGACATGCACTGTCAACTGTGGGGACCTTATACAAACAGGTGTGTGCCTTTCCAAATCATGTCCAATCAATTTAATTTACCACAGGTGGACTCCAATCAAGTGGTAGAAACATCAAGGATGATCAATGGAAACAGGATGCACCTGAGCTCAATTTGAGTCACAAGGGTCTGAATACTTATGTAAATAAGGTATTCATGAAATTAAATATTAAATATATGAAATTAAATATTTTGGGTGCACACAATGAGTAGGTCGGTTTGTTGCTCTGAGACTATGGCGCAGGAAGGGAACAGGTAAACTACTTACACAACATGGGTGCTCAGTCCATCCGGGTTTGTCAGTCTGTCCCCAAAGGCTTTGTGCTCTGAGAGAATGTGTTTGTGCAGCTTGTCCCACGACTTATCTGAAAGACAGACAGAGATGGGACAGCTGGGTAAAATTAATGTAAATGTGTTCATCCCTGAATAGGGTTGGAAGGCTGCTGGTAATTTGGGGAATTAAAGATGCACTCCTGATATTTTCCTTTCGAAAAACAATATCCCAAGAATAAATACAGTACTGTACACACACACAGGGTAAAATAGTGTTTTTTTTTTTTAGATTGAATGTCCTTCTTGAAGCTTGCAGTTCTAGTTCTGATCGTGGTATCGTCGGTCCCCACCCTTTCTTGCGGGAACAATTAGCTTGAGTCGTCAGGCTATGGTTTGGAGGGCTACTCCGATCCAGACTCATTGCGGAGAAGAAACTAATGTACGTGAGCGTGGCTTTTAGCCGGAGCAAGGAGTGTGGGTAGCCAGTCAACCCAAACCAATGGCCAGTATACAGTATCAGTTCTCTATGTTTGACAAGTTGTATGAAGCTGCGACTCAGAGCATTGTTTATTCATACTATGTAATGTATTCAGTGTATTATGTGATGTTTTTGTTTTTTCCCCCTGATCAGAGAAATTAGCAATTGAAGACGCTTGCATTTCCCCCCAAAATTAAGTGAAAGTACCAGCTACCTGGCTGTTCCTGCTTTTATCCATTTTGCTGGTCTCTTGTGTTATCAAATGTATCACAACATTTTCTCTGCAGCTTTGGGTAGAAAACCAATAGCTTTTTGTGTGGTTATCCTCACAAGTTAAGCCAGTCCCCCATGAAAGCAATTCAGTTTGTCCTTCTCTTAGCAACCCAACTCTCCTTGAATAGTCCAAGATGTGGCAGCTCTCTGAGAGGGCTATGCCTATGGTGCAATTATCATATGAAGCCTAAAAATGTGATGGAGAAATGGGTTATTGACTAAACACAACCCAATACCATTACAAAACACTATACAGTGTAGTGTGTGTTTGGGACTTTTACCATTGAAAACCCTTAGAGAACATAACATAACTGCTGTAGCCTAACAGTTTGCTTGTTCAACAGGAATGGTCTAACAACTAAACCAGGCCTTTTTTACAGGGAATAAACCACACACAGGGGCAGTTTCCTGGACATAGATTAGGCCGAAGAGAAGGACAAACTGAATTGCTTTCATTGAGGACTGGCTTGAATTGTGAGGATGATCACAATTTATTTTCATCATGCACAAAAGCTATTGGTTTTCTACCCAAAGTTGGAAAGAAAATGTTGTGATACATTTAATAAACACAAGAGACCAGCAAAATGGATGAAAGGGTGTGGCAATAGCAGGAACAGGAGCATCTGGTGGGCAAAACCTGGTACTTTGACACTTGCAAGCGACTTCAATTAATACTCTCTCTGAATGGGCAAAAACCATCACCAACAATACTCCAAGCCGCAGCTTCATACTACTTGTCAAACATAGAGAACTGATACTGTATACTGGCCGGCTTAAATATTATTTATTTTTAAGTCTTACTCATTGTTAGGATGAAGTTTTGTCCAAATCAGATGTTACGTACTATATTTATCGAATGTTATCTGAATCCTATAAATTAAAATTGCCAATTTGGGTGCAATCAATTAGATTAAATTTTTCAGAGATTAAATTATATTTTAACAAAACAATATTGCAGGAATGCTTATCTTATTTGTTTCTAACTACAGAAACAATTTCAGAACAATCTTAGATGTTGGGTGTCAAAATCCTCTCGTGTTTTCTGAGGTGGAACGACCCCAGAGATAATTACAGACACCTGTGATAATATGTACCCAAAAAGGCAACCAGATGTCACCTGATAAAATAAAAAAACTTGACAAACCAAAATTCAAGTAGTTTACTGGTAAAGATTCCAGTAATAAACCCTCCCTTTGCAACTCTATCCCGAAACAATTTCAATGTTAGGTGGAATAGTAGGGTAAAATTGGAATAAACACTGAAACAGGTCCTCACCACTGTAGTCACAGTGCTGGCACGTGAAGCATTCTTGAGGACTCCGCCGTTGACTGTGGTGCCGCCGCTTATGTGCATCCCGGGACTTAACACTCCGGAACTTCCGGAGACAAACCTGGCAGCCATGGGGCCTGGTGCCCCTATCTTTCTCTTTTTTTCCCCGCCGCATCCTCTTCCCGTGGGCCCTCCAGTGGCGCTCCATCTCCCCCCACACGGCCGACGTCCAGCCACACTGAAGGCACTTGAAGCCCCTGTCCCCGTTGTGACATTTAAGGTGGACCTCAAGCAAGTGTCTAGAGGTCAGGGTGGCACGGCAGAGGACACAGAACAGTGACCTCCGCTGCTTGGGGCCATGAGGAGGGGACTGCTTTCCCTGGGACTGGGGCATTTTGTCATCCATCTTGTCATCCAAGGAGGTGTCTGACTCCAAACCCTCTTGCCCGATGGGAGTTGAGGGAAGCTGGGTACCCGCTCGGTCTGAGAGGCCCTTGTTGGCTGTGGAGATGCGACAGAGGCCCAGGGTCATGAGGTGAGCTGACTGGGCCATCTCATCATCCTTGGCCTCGTTTATCACCACCGAGCCCATTGGACACGACAGGTTGACGGAGTCGGCAGCGTCCAATCGGAACACGCTCTCCTCTTCGTCCTCCTCACCATGTCTCTCATCCTCCTCAAACAAAGTGCTCACCTGTATAGGACCAGAGCAGGATAAACAAAACTGATTCTCAGCTATAAAATCTGAGTATATATTGCCGACATAGAATTGGAAATTACTAGTCCACCTTTCTATCCTATAGTGATAAATCCACTCAACTGGAATTTTCACTGCATTTGAAACACACATTTTCCCCCCTAGTTAAACTTCTCTCTTACCTCACAGGTCTGTGCAACGTGGAGGCTCCCGTCCGAGTTGGAACTCAGGGCCATGTCACATGACCGGGGACTGATATTGGGCAGCATGCCGTACATGGGCAGCAGGAAGGACATGCGCTCCAAGCCCATATGATCCATCTGGTCAGCATCCTTTGAGACAGAATGGAGGTCATCCTCCAGGTTGTAGCCTGGGGAGCCATTTTGGTCCAGTTCATCATCATCATCATCTTCTCTGTCAACTCCCACCCCTACCTCAAGGCCATTGTCCTTCTCAAGACAGGGAAGACCAGGGCAGGAGGAGGCTCCTAAATCGTGCCTCTCCAGTACGTGTGTTTGGATACTGCCTTTTAGGCCACTGGTGAACTGGCACACTCTGCAGCGGTACACTTCAACCAGGAAGGCTTCGACTAAGGAGGCCACTTGGGCCTCCAGCCCCTTAGCAGTGACACAGTACAAGGAGGTGACCGTCTCTTCTGGAAGGTGTAGTGTGACTGGCCTGATGTCCTGGAAATCATAATTGACTGGACTCATCATCTGGGTTGAGCTAACATGGGGAGACAGAGGGATTGCATGAGATTAGCATAACTAAAATGTTGGGGATGCAACATTAGCTTCGTTTGAACTACACTTGTCCTAGCCATACTCCGATTAAGCAAGATATGCTGTATTCAAGAGACATAATAAAGAGAAAGTCTTGCTTAGTGTCTAACCTTACACTTGTTGACCATGCATAATAGGAAGAACTTAGTCATAGCACTACAAGTCAAGCTGGCTAGCTGTGGAAAATGCATGCATGCGAAACTGAAATCTACAATAAATACTAACACATGCACGTAGGTAGATATTGAAGAACACACACTGAATTTTCTGAAATATGCAACGTTTCTATTTACAACGATAGCTAGTTAGCGTTCATTACGTTTGATAAACATGGAATCGCGCTGAATTAAACTCACTCGTCACCACAGAGCCCAATTCCAGGTAGCTAGCTAGCTAACGTTACCTAGATCTACAGTACATAGCAAGACATATACGACAACAATGTCACATTTATATCAGCGATGAGTTCATGCTGTATGAAATGTAAACACGTCGGAAACGAACTGGATCCCAACATGCCAATGAGTCAACCTGCTGACTTTTTAGGGACCACTGACTGTTAATGGAATAGTTCGTTTCAGTGCAGTAAATTACATATTGTCTTATAATTATATAATAGTGTGTAACATCAAAATATAGGCCCAAAGAAGATTCATTATTTCGAAATCTCTTATATAGGGGATACAGACAAAACGCAAAATGGTCATTACTTTACAGACAATGCCTTGCCTTGTCTTCCTATCCATTGCGCATGTCCAAAGTAAACAATGAAAATGGCTGCCATGGGTTTCTTAACCGGTGACGGCGAAAGAAAACAAGCGTAAGACATTTTTTAAATTGTGTTTTAGGCACGATGTGTAGTTGTCGCGATACGGTGTCCTGCGTCTGGTCGTAACAAAAAAATTTAAAAAATAATACCGTATATAACAGAGAGCCTGTTTCGGTACTGTAGCTAACAAACGCGGCTAACTACAGGAGCTAACGTTAGAAGAAATGTGCCATTTGTAATTGAAACTAGCTAACTTAGTTATATAGCTAGATGTTTAACGTTATTTAGGTAGGTAGCTAACGTTATGTAGCTATCTTACAAGTCAATGTCAGTTATGAAACTGGGAGAAATACCGGTTAGACTAATTGAACCCGGTGTGCTTGTTCAAGACTAGAACACAATTGTGAAACTACTGGGGGTCCCCAAGGAAAGGTCTGAGAAACACTCAAGTTGCACCACTAACGTTAGTAGTTGTGGAATAAACCAGCAATAGTTGTCAAATGAACCAATTACAATAGACCTTCCCAGTTGACTAATCATTACCCTTTCCTATATCTTTTTTGTTCGCAGGGGAGAGGATGCAGAGAGCTCAGAGAGGAGTGGCAATGAAGAGGAAAATGAGGACCTGTCAGGTGAAGAGGAGGAAGAAGGAAGTGCCGGGAAGGTCGAAGCCGGTTCGTTGAAGCTCCGCGTCGCCGTGAGCTCGGCCAAGACCAAGAAGAAGAAACACAAGCACCGCAGCAAACACAAGCGACAGAAGCACGTCTCCCCAGAGGACAAGGAGCGGCGCCACGGGCACCGGCACAAGCACAAGAGGCACAAGCGTAAAGACAACCCCTCGACCGATGTCTTCTCAAACTGTGGGGATGACGACGCTTCCCTGTACTACTTTGCCAAGCAGCCAAGACTGGAAGATGATGAGATGGCACTTCTGGAGGAGCTGGAGAAACAGAGGGCCCTGATACAAGCCGAGCTAGACGGTGAACTGACTGAGGGGGGCAGGGGGGTACAGTCGGACATGGGGCTCATACTCCAGGGCTACCACTCTGAAGAGGAGGAGGATGGGGAGATTCAGGTGGAGAGGGAGCGCAATGGGCAGCACTGGTGTATAGGGGCAACAGGTCCCGGGTCCGGCTCAGGCTCACAGACCGCTAAGGACACCTGTAGAGGACGACGAGAGTCGACGGATGCCGGAAAAGCTAAGCAGATCAATCCCAATAAAAATGCCAGGAAGAGCAGGACAGACGGGAAGACCAAGGATCGGATGAGAGGACGGAGCACGTCCAGGGATAGAGACAGCAGAAGACATTCCAGGAGTTCAGAGTGCTTTAGGTCTCCTCCTGGCACTAGCAAGCAGCCTTCCCCACCGGCTCAGAGCAGAGGAACCCAAAACCAGGAGCCCAGCGGCAGCAACCACAAGTCACCCGAGCACTGCAAGGCTAGGTGGCCAGAAAGGGAATGGGACAAGGACAAGAAGGCAACCAAGTCCCCCGCCAAGGATGCTTCCTCTGGGAAGGAGAACCGCTCTCCAGGCCTGCGAGGGAGGCTGCCAGGCCCCGCCCTCCAGCTGCAGCGCAGCACGTCCCCATCACAATGTCAGAACTCCCTGGACTCATCCTCAGGCCCCCAGGCAGCTGAGCGAAGGGCCATGTCACCGTCACCACCCAGAGGGGGCCACCCACGCTCCCCGGAGAGTCGAAGGAGAGTGATGGACCGAGTGAGACTTCCACCTGGCAGGTGAGATTTTTTGGGGGCCAAATGTCAATTCAAAAACAAACACAGGTGTGTCATAAACATACACACATCCGTCATAAACACACACATCCATTTGTGTTCAATACAGATAAACAGGTGCTATTGTTTTTGAAGAGGAGATGTGTCCTCTCACAACCGGGAACAGAATCCACAAATGAATTTACCGGTAAACATATTGTGACAAAACCATCAGCTCACTCTCCTCCCGGGATAGACCATGAACATTGGAATGGGAAGCCCTGGGGTGTATTAATTAGTGTACCCTGTAACTAATTTTTTTGCAACAGAAAACATTTTGAAACGAAAAGTAGCGCTTATCAGGCAAGTTCAGGTGAGACCTCCCCATTTTGTCCGGTTGCTTCCATTTGGTTTTCAGTGAATACACCCCTAGTAATGTATCGGGAGGATACTTGCAATATCACCGTTATTACAGGTAGACCCTTGACAGCTATCAGCAGAAACAGTGCCAATAAGAAAAAAACAAGTGCAGATCTTAGTGCAAGAAAGACAAGTACTTAATTGCTATATGGGAGATGGCACTTCACATGTCATCATGCCACGATATTCCCAAACAAACATAGTCCAGTGTACATCATCCCCACATTGAATCCTGTCCAAATAAAACCAGACTCACTTTAGGTAATGCATGGAGAATATTGAATGTGTAACACCTTATCCTTTTGTCACGTGATCTTCAGGATGTGGAGCCAGGAAGAGGCAGGGGTCCGTATGGACGCCAGCCCGGCCCTAGGCGCCCGGCGAAGGTTCAGCCGCTCACCTTTCAGGCGGAGATCGCGCTCTCCCAGGAGATGCAGCAGGTCACCATTCAGGAGGAGGTGGGTGGAGGACAGGTTCAAAAGTGTTTTTTAGTATCCATATTGGTGCTTGTCTCATTATCTGTATAACCACTAACTGTGTTATGTATTTGAGTCTAAAACTGCAGATACAGCGCCTTTGGAAAGTATTCAGACCCCTTGAATATTTCCACATTTTGTTACGTCACAGCCTTATTCTAAAATGGATTAAATCTAGAAAAATACTCAGCAATCTACACACAATACCCCATAATGACAAAGCAAAAACTGCTTCTTAGAAATGTTTGCAAATGTATTAAAAATAAACAACAAATGCCTTATTTACACAAGTATTCAGACCCTCTGCTATGAGAGTTTAAAAATGAGATCAGGTTCATCCTGTTTCCATTGATCACCCTTGATGTTTCTTCAACTTGATTAGAGTCCATCTGTGGTAAATTCAATTGATTGGACATGATTTGGAAAGGCACACTTCTGTCTATATAAGATCCCACAGTTGACTTCATGTCAGAGCAAAACCAAAGCCATGAGGTCGAAAGAATTGTCCAAGACTCTTCCTAAAGCTGACCGCCTGGCCAAACATAGCAATCGGGGGAGAAGGGCCTTGGTCCGGGAGGTTACCAAGAACCCGATGGTCACTGTGACAGAGCTCCAAAGTTCCTTTGTGGGCATTGGAGAACCTTCCAGAAGGACAACCATCTGTGCAGCACTATACCAATCAGCCCGAATGGTAGCGTGGCTAGGCAGAAGCCACTCATCAATTAACGGCAAATGACAGCCAACTTGGAGTTTTCCAAAAGGCACCTAATGGACTCTCAGACCATGAGAAACAAGATTCTCTGGTTTGATGAAACCACGGTTGAACTCTTTGGCCTGAATGACAAGTGTCACATTTCGAAGAAACCTGGCACCATCCCTACGGTGAAGCATGGTGGTGGCAGCATCATGCTGTGGGGATGTTTTCTGTTGCATGGACTGGGAGACTAGTCAGGATCAAGGGAAAGATCAACAGAGCAAAGTACAGAGAGCTCCTTGATGAAAACCTCCGACTGGGGCAAAGGTTCACCTTCAAACAGAACAACGACCATAAGCACACAGGCAAGACAACGCAGGAGTGGCTTCGGGACAAGTCTCTGAATGTCCTTGAGTGGCCCAGCCAGAGCCCGGACTTGAACCCGATCTAACATCTCTGGAGAGACCTGAAAATACCTGTACAGCAACGCTCCCCATCCAACCTGACAGAGCTTGAGAGGATCTGCAGAGAAGAATGGGAGAAACTCCCCAAATACAGGTGTGCGAAGCTTCATACCCAAGACTTGAGGCTGTAATCACTGCCAAAGGTGCTTCAACAAAGTACTGAGTAAAGCATCTGAATACTTAGTGGCAAGAAAAGTATGTGAACCCTTTGGAAATACCTGGATTTCTGCATAAATTGGTCTGCTTAAACTAATTAAACCCAAACAATTATATGTTTTCATGTCTTTATTGAACTCAGCGTGTAAACATTCACAGTGCAGGTTGGAAAAGGTATGTGTAACTGGTTGACCCTCCTTTGGCAGCAATATCCTCAACCAAACGTCTTCTGTAGTTGCAGATCAGACCTGCACAACGGTCAGGAGGAATTTTGGACCATTTCACTTTACAAAACTGTTTCAGTTCAGCAATATTCTTGGGATGTCTGGTGTGAACTGCTCTCTTGAGGTCATGCCACAGCACCCCAATTGGGTTGAGGTCAGGACTAGGACACTCCAGAAGGCGTATTTTCTTCTGTTGAAGCCATTCTGTTGTTGATTGACTTCTGTGTTTTGGGTGTTTGTCCTGTTGCATCACCAAACTTCTATTGAGCTTCAATTGGCGGACAGATAGCCTTATATTCTCCTGCAAAATGTCTTGAGAAACTTGGAAATTCATTTTTCTGTCTGAGAGCCTGGACAGCTTGCTATGAGGCAGCAAAGCAGCCCCAAACCACAATGCTCCCTCCACCATACTTTACAGGTGGGATGAGGTTTTGATGTTGGTGTGCTGTGCCTTTTTTTCTCCACATATAGTGTTGTATGTTCCTTCCTTCCAAACAACTCAACTTTAGTTTAGTCTGTCCACATATTTTGCTAGTAGCACTATCCAGGTGAACTTTTGCAAACTTCAGACGTGCAGCAATGGTTTTTTTGGACAGCAGTGGCTTCTTCCATGAACACCGTTCTTGTTTAGTGTTTTACGTATCGTAGACTCGTCAACAGAGATGTTAGCATGTTCCAGAGATTTCCGTAAGTGTTTAGCTGACACTAGGATTCTTCTTCACCTCATTTAGCATTCTGCGCTGTGCTCTTGCAGTCACCTTTCCAGGATGGCCACTCCTTGGGAGAGTAACAACAGTGCTGAACTTAATCCATTTATAGACCAATTTGTCTTACCATGGACTGATGAACATCAAGGCTTTTAGAGATACTTTTGTAACCCTTTCCAGCTTTATGCAAGTCAACAATTCTTGATCTTAGGTCTTCTGAGATCTCTTTTGTTCAAGCCGTAGTTCACATCAGAAATTGCTTCTTGTGAATAGCAAACTCACATTTTGTGAGTTTTTTTATTGGGCAAGGCAGCTCTCACCAACATCTTAAATCTCGTCTCATTGATTAGACTGCAAGTTAGCTGACTCCTGACTCCGATTAGCTTTTGGAGAAGTAATTAGCCTAGGGGTTCACATACTTTTTCTTTCCACAGTGGTTCGTCCTTTAAAAGTTGCAGCACAGCTTGCGTGATGCTGCAGAATTCTATGGCACGTTATTTAAGTGCCAACCACTGGTACCATTAGTGGTAGTTTGACCACCAGAGGGCGTCTGGTTAACCATTAAGAAGCAATTGATAGCCTTCAATAGTGGCTGTACTAGAAAATGTCAAACCTTTTTTTGTAAGAACACAGTATATGGGACTGATTTTAAGAAATGTTGCTTAATTAATTTGCTTAATATTATGGTGTTTCTATTCCAAGAAACTCAAATTTCTCTGGATTTCCGTTAGGATGGAACGGCAAATATGTCACTATACAACGTGACGGTCGTGAGTAGGCTACAGTACTTGGTTATTTTGCTAAAGAATCCCCGTGTCGTGCGGGAGACTGGTTCAATTTTCTGACGGGGAGGAAGGAGTAGGCTGTCCTTTGTAAATAAGAATTTGTTCTTAACGGACTTGCCTTCCCAAATGGAGCTTCAGTGAAAATAAAAATCTCATTGGTTTATCAAGACCAGTCCCCATGCTTGTCTCAGAGCAGCGTGAAACGGTGCTAAAATAGTTGTAGGCTATTGCTTCAAATCCTATTGCTTCTAACTTCAATATGCTCTTTAAATAAATAGACCTAAACCACTTTTAACAGAACATTACTCAACACTAGTGAGACTCATGTCGCCTACAGTATTTCTGAAAATGTGACGTGACTCTCCGCCAATAATCACATATAGAGGATTGGAGGATATTTCTGTAATTCAGTGATATTTATTCCCATATTGATTTGTTATGGATCCATAACTAAATAAACATCGGCATTTTGAAATAGTATTTTTATTTTATTAAAGAAAAGATGCTATTATTAGTTGCATAGTTTTTAGTTTGAACGTGCAGACTGGTACTAAGAACAGCGGGAACGTTTCCCTAGTCAGTGCCATTATTAGTGCAATGCCCCTTAAAGTGTTGTTCTGTACTACCCAGGGTGGGGTCCACCCACCTCTCCCTTCCCCATGGGCTAGGTCCGTCTTCTGTGTGCGGATCTGCGGCCCATCCCGTGCCCCCTACCCTCGTGCCTTGAACCTCGCACGCTTTCAGTGGTTACAGCTGGAGAACTGCAAGGCAATCCCATTGTGCGCCACTCGGGAGACATGACATATGATCAATATATTGTTCTGCTAATAACAGGGTTAATAATATATCTGTGAGAATATCCAAGGGGCTTTTATATAATTCAAAATTAATAATAATAATCGTTTTGTTTAAAAATATATATATAATAATTTGGAGATTTCGTTTTCAAATAATGTAAAATGAGCCAGAAAAAGGCCATTCTTGAACATGGGGTGAGCCATTGTTACCAATTTGTAAATAAAGCCAGTTTGTTATTTAGAATGATTTATTTCTGTTTTTAGAGGGAGAGAAACTAAAAAACCTACAGTCATCTTATGGGTCTCCCAGTCGAGGTTAGCACGGGTATTGAACCAGTATCTGTAGCAGTGTCTTAGACCGTTGCGCCACTCAGGCGCTATACAATGTGACTGGTCGGGAGTGGGCTACACTACTACAGTAAGAGCAAAATAATCCTTATAAAATAATAAAAACCTTAGTGTAAAAACAGTTTTAGTAAGTAATACTAAAGTTACACAATTATCAGTTTCTATTTAGGTTTATGTCACCCATTCATTGTCACTTAGTCACAGTAGGACCCAAAAGCATAATCAGTGCTCTAACTCCCCCTTGCGCTGGTCTGGAGCAATGAAGTGGTGACGCAGGGTACCGTACTAAACCACAAATTACATCTAAGTACCGCAGCATAATCGCAAAACTTTTAGTGGAGCAACCAATGTGTGTAAGTGTGATATGTCAATTTTTTATAAATTAGCAAACATTTCTAAAAACCTGTTTTTGCTTTGTCATTATGGGGTATTGTGTGTAGATCGATGAGGAAAAAATGTAATTGAATCTATTTTAGAATAAGGCTGTAACGTAACAATATGGAAATGTCAAGGGGTCTGAATACTTTCTGAAGGCACTGTAGGTCACTAGTCCTATTCTCTGTGCAATGAAGGTCTGCTTAGACTGAAACTTCATTCTTTATATTAATATTTAAATACAATAAAGATTTTTATAATGGAGAGAATTGCAACTCACAAGTTTTGGGTTATGAGATTTCGATTATAAGGTGTTTTTGTTATTCTTCAAGATTCAATGGTAATAGCTATATCATTAATATAAATGACCATTGAACAGCAGGATGTCTTCCATATTGCACCTGTAAGATGCTCAGGCTTTTTCTTCGTTCTTCTCCATAGGTCGTTGGATCGGTTGGGACGGAGGCTGCGGTGGCGTTCCAGATCCCAGGAGAGGAGATGGAGCCGGGACAGAGAGGACAAGTTCAAGGGCAGCCTCTCGGAGGGAATGAGGGCCGACAAGGAGGACTCTGAAGATGAAGTGTAGGCAGTGCACTAAGGAATTTTAGTTGCTTATACTCCATGAAAGTCATACCTCTGCATCATGTCCCCTAATCCTTTGAATGGGCTTAACGATTATATCATAACATTTGTGGAAACGTAGTCATTTAAGGTGTGTATGTATACAATTATATTTGTGTTTGTGGATACATTTACTTCTGCCAGATGCCTTTTATAAGTTTTGCCTTAAACCCTTCAAAAAGCCTACAAATGTTCAAAAACAGGAAAATGACAGATCACTTTAATAGGGTATTGCTTACCTCAGATTTTGTCTTAAGTGTTGACTGTATGGTTCATACACATGATTCAACATTAATCAATTTCAGTCTCGTTAAACCACACCATTTTTGTTTTAGGGCAGGCTTTTTGTAGTATAAGCTTTTGTTCATGAGTGTGGGGAGGATGATCACATTGTATGTGTTCGTCGAGAGTTGACGTGGTGTTTCCTGTCCAGGCTGGAAGATTACGATGTGGATGAGGAGGACGAGGAGGCTCTCATTGAACAGAGGAGGCTACAGCGCCTGGCCATTGTCCAGGTGGATGATAAGACCTCAATAATATCATCCTCGATGCACTGACATTACTTTAAACCTTAAACAGCCATTTAATGTCATGATATGCCATTTACCCTGTATTATTGGTTATTGTCATCCACTGCATGCCCACATGGCACACACAGGTGTTTGATTGTTAGTTCATCATGTGTGTACATGTTGGCGTGCCTGTGCTTGGTATTCATGCTTACATTGTGTGTCTATCTGTGTTCCCGTGAACAGAAGTACAAGGGAGGGAACGAGGGTAGTAACATGTCGGCACCATCGGAGCCCGGCAGCCCCCAGAGCAGCCCGCGCAGCCGCTCACCGTCGCCAGACGACATTTTGGAGCGCGTGGCGGCCGACGTCAAAGAGTATGAGCGGGAAAACGTGGACACCTTCGAAGAGAACATCAAGGCCAAGCACAACCTCATCGAACAGGAGAAAGACGGTACACTGGTGTGTATGTGTTCACCAAACCTGTGACAAACTAAGACATATGAAATACTTTCAGATACTTGAGCCACATTTGATTTAGTTTGCTCAGTACAAACACCATGAAGTATGTATTGAAAGTATTTGACATATGCATTTGACCCAGGTGCGTGTGGGTGTTTTTGTGTCATGCTGATAGAAGCTCATGCTGGTACATGAATCAGTAGTGGGGATAGAAACTAGAGGTCGACCGATTTAATCGGAATGTCCGATTAATTAAGGGACGATTTTCAAGTTTTCATAACAATCGGTAATTACATTGCACTCCACGAGGAGACTGCGTGGCAGGCTGACTACCTGTTATGCGAGTGCAGCAAGGAGCCACGGTAAGGTGCTAAGCTAGCATTAAACGTATCTTATAAAAAACAATCAATCTTAACATAATCACTACACATGGTTGATGATATTACTAGTTTATCTAGCTTGTCCTGCGTTGCATATAATCGATGTGGTAACTGTTAATTTATCATTGAATCACAGCCTCATTTGCCAAACGGGTGATTTAACAAGCGCATTTGTGAAAAAAGCACTGTCGTTGCACCAATGTGTACCTAACTATAAACATCAATGCCTTTCTTAAAATCAATACACAGAAGTATATTTTTTTAAACCTGCATATTTAGTTAAAATAAATTCATGTTAGCAGGCAATATTAAACTAGGGAAATTGTGTCACTTCTCTTGCCTTCGTTGCACGCAGTCACGGTATATGCAACAGTTTGGGCCGCCTGGCTCGTTGCGAACTAATTTGCCAGGATTTTACATAATTATGACATAACATTGAAGGTTGTGCAATGTAACAGCAATATTTAGACTTATGGATGCCACCCGTTAGATAAAATACGGAACGGTTCCGTATTTCACTGAAAGAATAAACGTTTTGTTTTCAAAATTATAGTTTCCGGATTTGACCATATTAATGACCTAAGGCTCGTATGTCTGTGTGTTATTATATTATAATTAAGTCTATGATTTGATAGAGCAGTCTGACTGAGTGGCGGTAGGCAGCAGCAGGCTCGTAAGCAATCACTCAAACAGCACTTTACTGTGTTTGCCAGCAGCTCTTCGCAATTCTTCAAGCATTGCGCTGTTTAACTTCAAGCCTATCAACTCCTGAGATTAGGCTGGCAATACTAAAGTACCTATTAGAACATCCAATATTCAAAGGTATATGAAATACAAATGGTATAGAGAGAAATAGTCCTGTAATAACTACAACCTAAAACTTCTTACCTGGGAATATTGAAGACTCATGTTAAAAGGAACCACCAGCTTACATATGTTCTCATATTCTGAGCAAGGAACTTAAACGTTAGCTTTTTTACATGGCACATATTGCACTTTTACTTTCTTCTCCAACACTTTGTTTTTGTATTATTTAAACCAAATTGAACATGTTTCATTATTTATTTGAGACTAAATTGATTTTATTGATGTTTTATATTAAGTTAAAATAAGTGTTCATTGTTCATTCAGTATTGTTGTAATTGTCATTATTACAATTGATGGTGGTCTAGTTACAAATGTAGTTCCAAAGTTCATTATGTCATATCCTAATATACACTATGAATTCTTATTTATAAATCAAATGTATGGCCTTTTGACATCAGCAGTATTCACAAAATGCTTTTACAGTTTAACAGTGCTTATAACTGTACTCCCTTTCTTTCTTAGAAGGAACCAACCCAAAAAAAACATCCGCCCCTGATATGTTCACCGAATCAGATGACATGTTCGCCGCCTACGATGTGAGTACTCCTCCAGTTGCTATGATTCCATTCAGATTCTGACCACCATGATGTGTACGAGCCTTCAACTTTTTAAATTAACTTGTCTGTGGAATAGGATTTCGGCAGATAGTTGCAGTGTGGTGCCCGGGTCCCCTTTGTATTACTGTCCAAACAAGCTTCTGTCAGTGGTAACTGTAAACTGGGCCACCGCGTTTTCTCTGGTGACATTTCTGTGAGAACTGCTAGTTCGATTCAGTCTGGCTTTCACGTAAATCATTAACTGAGGTCAGTGGGGAACTTGCACATTGATCTCAAGTCAGAATACCACCTCAACTGTGGTTGAATAGGTTTTGTATTGCAGCCTGACAGTCAGACCTGGGTTCAACTAGTATTACACTGAACAAAAACAGAAATGCAAGTGTTGATCCCATGTTTCATGAGCTGAAATAAAAATCCCTGACATTTTCCATACGCACAAAATGTTTCTTGCTCTCAATTTCTGTGCACAAATTAATTTACATCCCTGTTAGTGAGCATTTCTCATTTGCCAAGATAATCCATCCACCTGACAGGTGAGGCATATCAAGACACTGATTAAATGGCATGATCATTACAGAGGTGCACCTTGTGCTGGGGACAATAAAAGGCCACTCTAAAATGTGCAATTTTGTCACAGATGTCTCAAGTTTTGAGTGAACATGCAATTGGCATGCTGACTACAGGAATGTCCACGAGCTGTTGCCAGAGAATTGAATGTTAATTTCTCTAATATAAGCTGCCTCCAACGCCGTTTTAGAGAATTTGGCAGTACGTCCAACCGGCCTCACAACCACAGACCGCGTGTAACCACGCCAGCCCAGGACCTTCACATCCGGTTATTTCACCTGCGGGATCGTCTGAGGCGGGGTGGGGGTGGTGCTGAGGACTATTTGTGTCTGTAATAAAGCCCTTTTGTGGGGAAAAACTCATTCTGATTGGCTGGACCTGGCTCTCCAGTGGGTGGGCCTGGCTGACAAGTGGGTGGGCCTATTGAACTCCAAGGCCCACCCATGGCTGCACTCCCTGCCTAGTCATGTGAAATCCATAGATTTCCACTAATTCATTTCAATTGACTGATTTCCTTTTATGAACTGTAACTCAATAAAAATGTTGAAATCGTTGCATGTTGCGTTTTATATTTTTGTTCAGTATAGAATATTATTATTATTCTATGAGTGTTTGATTGAGCCTGCTTGTGGCGCCAGATGGACGTTATTTACGCTTTTGAGACTATTCAATTGGTTCCATTGCGCCAGGCAAGCTCAATCAAGCACACTTAATAATAACTTATTACTTGAAAGGATATATATATTTTTTTTTTGTTGTTGTTGAAAAACCATATTTTTTTTACTAAGTGATTTGTGCTCACTGCAGAGTGCAAGGCTTCGAGCAGCAGGCATCGGGAAGGACTTTAAGGAGAACCCCAATCTCCGAGACAACTGGACAGACGCAGAGGGATACTACCGTAAGTCCATGTGGCATAAAGTTCCTTCATTTGTTTGTTAGATTGTTAGTTCATTAATCACGCAGTGAAGTGTTTTGGTTAGATCTATTCTGTTGTATGTCGATACGTTTGTGCACAATTTTGCATTTTTATCTACATTATCCATCAAAATTGTTAGAAGAGAAAGTTCCCTATTCATAACCAGCTAATATATTCTGTCTTTTGATATTTGACAGGACTCAATATCGGGGAGATACTGGACAAGCGGTACAGCGTGTACGGCTACACGGGCCAGGGGGTGTTCAGCAACGTCATCCGCGCCCGAGACGTGGCCCGCGCCAGCCGTGAGGTGGCCATCAAGATCATTCGGAACAACGAGCTCATGTGAGTGTCAGTCTACCAATAGTTAGTCCTGGGCCCTGTTCAGCAGCTAAATGGAGGGAAACAGGGGAGATATTACCTGAACTTGCCTGTTGCAAAAAGTTTTGCTCGGTGTGCGCCACTGAACACAACTCATCAAACTCATAATGTGAACTTTCCCTCATCATTATGCCTTTGTTACATGGAAGAGGCTTGTATTTCATATTTTGACATGGGTAGCCACCTTCCTCCTGGAGGGATGGGTGTGTAGGCTTTTGTTCTATCCAGGCTCTAACACACCGGATTCCACTAACCTCTACTTCCTTAGCTGAATCGGGTGTGTCAGAGCAGGGCTGGATCAAAAGACTGTGTATTCATTAGTCTGATTCCATTGCAAAACATTTAATATGTTGCAAAATGTTTCGCAACGGAAACCGTTTACTCCAAATGGGAAATGTTTTCCAACGAAAACGTTTCTATTGGACAAATTATAGTATGTCTCTCCCCATTTGGTTCCGTTTGCTTCTGTTTGGTTCCTAGAGTAAATGGTAAACGGTTTCAGGGAAACGGTTTCCGTTGCTAAATGTTTTGCAACAGACTAATGAATACTCCCCAGTACACCCAGTAGCTCTCCAGGTGGACCTGTCCTACTGGGATGCCCGT
Organism: Salvelinus namaycush; assembly: GCF_016432855.1. NCBI lineage: Eukaryota > Metazoa > Chordata > Actinopteri > Salmoniformes > Salmonidae > Salvelinus > Salvelinus namaycush. The sequence continues at coordinate 1,305,618 of NC_052317.1, forward strand.
GTGTCCATAACTTGAGACTCATCCCAGTGATCTCTCTGTCCTAACAGGCAGAAGACTGGGCTGAAGGAGCTGCAGTTCCTTAAGAAGCTCAACAATGCTGATCCGGACGACAAGTTCCACTGTCTGCGGCTCTACCGACACTTCTACCACAAGCAGCACCTCTGTCTGGTCTTCGAGCCTCTCAGGTACACCAACAAGGCCACTGGCTCCCCTAGATTGAGTACAGTGTTTCCCCTTTCACTGTATAGGCAGTAGGGCTTACCCCATTTAGCTGACTGGTCGATTGTTTGGTCGATTGGCTGTTGGTCGACCGAGATTTCTTTAGCATGGTGTACAAGGCTCTATCTGATTCGCGCCTGTCTGAGTGGATTAATCCATTGTAGGGGCCGTGGGGATGGCACAGTCCACTCTAGGACATTTGCTACTCAAATTGTATATGGTTATGTAAGAACAATGGTGCAACTCCAATACAAATTATATTGTTTTATAACAATTGCGCTTTTCTCCCCGTCGGATAGCGGTCTCTGTCCGCGGTTCTGAAACGCATCAGTGCGCTGTTGAATTGACGCCCCTTCCTAGACCATGTTGCTATGTGCATAATAGCGAAGTTAACCAGCATATTGGTGTTGAGAACAATGCGGTAGAGGTAGCAGCGGAGTTGGGAGATGAGAAAACAGCCCCTGCCTTAATTGTCTAAGAAAAGTGAGGAAAGAGAAATCCCCAACTTAATTGGGTCTGTAATCGATAGCCTAATTGTTAAATGTGCCTGGCTTTATAAATCATCTATATATACTGTATCTACAGAAATAAGTGTTTAATAGCCTACTGATTCCGTTAGCACCAAGCCTCACGCAACCACATGTCGGATAAACAATTTCACAAATTCGTCTGTTTTTAATCTTTGCTTTACACTTTTTTGTTGTTGTTTGAACAGCCTCTTTAGTATTATTTATAATTTATTCACACTGTTCCATATTGTCCGAAAAATAATATAGCCTTTGTTTTTCTTGATCCTTATTGTTATTATTACTATTATTGTAATGTCATTAGCATTAGTAGGCATAGTATAGCGGCCTTGTATAACCACCATCGAGCTGTAGGCCTAAAGGCGTCAGCATACTTCAGTTCGGCTGGCGGCTAGTCGAAGTCAGCTTGGCGAACTGAACGCGTGTGCTCGCCTAAAAAAAGTGGAAATATTACTGTTTGTCCATTTTGAGACAGATTATTGTCATAAATTGATGTTTTTGCAGAGGAGATCTTAGTTGCACAATTTTACATATAACTAAGATGTTTGGTGCAGTATTTCTAAATGAAAAAATATGCATGAAAATGAATCTTCTCTTGTTGAATGACAACAGACTTTACTGAAGAATCCCTACTGTTGACCAATCACAGACAAAGGGGCGTAGACTTCGGCTATCGACTTCGGCTATCGACTTCGGCTACCGACTTCGGCTACCGACTTCGGCTACCGACTTCGGCTACCGACTTCGGCTTGCCTGAGAAAAAATGTTGTGTGTCCGAACAACCGGAAAAAAACGAACAAAACACCACAAAAAGATAGGATGACCAAGGCACTCTTCATATAATTAATTAAAATGCCTTTATCTATCTATCTATTTGTTGAATAGAAACAAAGTTTTAAAAATCCGACGTGTTTCGGCTGCATGGCCTTCGTCAGGGAGTACAAAGAAATAATACAATATCCTCTTTTGAACAGCTTTTCCAATTAGCCTTAATTTGAAGAGGGAGTGGTTACAAAATTGATTGGACACATCTACTAAACAATACTATACATATTAAAAAGTGAAATACTGTAGTTATGTTATCAAAAAATTCAACTCCAAGCTAGAAGTATCAGAACACCTAGAAAGGTAGTTCTAACCTTAAATATGACTGGTTAGAAGTGTCAAGAATAAGAAAGCAATATATTCCATAGTACACTAGAACACAGCAAACATGAACAACAAGTCTAAACTTAGCTGAGGGCAATTGAGCAAAATGTCCACTAGATGACAGCAAAGAAATCCATATCTTCATTTAAACCAGGGTACTTAGTGGCCTTCCCCAATTATTTTTAATGATTCTTTTAATGTTCTCTGCTTCAGTGCTGTATTTTGTAACAAAATACACACTCTCCGATGTATCACGAGGCACTCCCCTTCGCAACAAGTTCTCTCTGTCAAGTAATCCAGCCCTTATACCTGCATCTTTGAGGACTTGAACGCTGTAGCCCCGATTCAAGAAGCGATTCTCCAATTTAGCAGATTTGACACTGTAGTCTGTTTCCTGATTGCAAATTCTGCGGACTCTTTGGAATTGGCCATATGGAATGTTTTCTTTTAGCCTTTTGGGGTGAAAGCTGTCTGCCCTCAGAATGGTATTCCCATCTGTAGGCTTCCTAAAGATTGATGTGTGCAAACAACCTTTGTCATTTTTACTGATGTCGAGGTCCAAAAAATGGTTTGTAGTTATAGTTCGTTTGATGTTAGGGTTAATGCTTTTAAGGTATTGGTGGAAGGAAATAAGTTCATCTTCTGAGCCGGACCAAAACAGGCAAACATCATCAATATAGCGTCCCCACCATATAATCCGGTCAAAGAAATGATTATTAGAAGGATCCAAAATGAAGTCATTTTCCCATTTACCCAAGTACAAACCAGCATAGGAAGGGCTGTAGCAAGCTCCTATGGCTCATCCTTTGAGCTGTTTAAAAATACGGTCCTGAAAGATAAAGATGTTATGATTTAAGAGTCCATTCAGTCAGTGAGACAATTAATTCTGTAGGAGGCATCTCAGTTTCAGGCTGGGTACTCAAGAAATGGTGCATATCTGCCAATCCTTGTTCATGTTCAATGGTAGTGTATAGAGACTATATACATCCACGGTGACTAAAAAGGAAGCTGTACCTATATTGTTAAATTCCTTAATTTTGTTCAACACATCTGTGGTATCTTGAAGATAGGCTGGGAGTGACGTCAGAAAAGGCTTAATAAAGTAATCAATGTACTTAGAGATGGGTTCTGTCAGACTTTCATTACCACTAATGACTGGTCTGCCTGGGGGATTTTAAAGATTCTTGTGGACTTTTGGAAGAAGATAAAAAGAAGCCATACGCAGACTCAGTCTGAAATGTAGCCGTTCTCCTTCGCTTCTGTCAGGATCCCTTTCAATTCAGTTTTTAGGTCCTCTGTAGGGTTGAAGGTAAGCGATTGGTAGAATTCATTGTCTAATTGACGGTAGGCTTCTGTCACATATTTGTCTTTACTCCACACTACTGTAGCGCCACCTTTGTCTGCTTTTTTAACCACAATCTGTTCATTTTTTGACTGATTGAACTGCATCCCTCTCTGTCTTAGAAAGATTACGTCGTGTTTGGATGGAGTCAATTTTACCCTTAAACAGATTCTCCACATCAAAATTCACCTTCTTGGCAAATGTATTTAGTGTGGCATTCTGGACGATGGGACAAAAGGTGGACTTGTGCTTAAAATGTGTTTGAGGGCACAGAAACTGCCTGACCTGAGATACTGGATGTTTTGCTTGTACCAGGCCTTCAGATGTAGAAACTAAATAGTTCAATCTTTGTATTGAATTCATTAGTTGAGTATGTGGGGGCAAAGGACAGTCCTTTAGACAAGACCCGTACACAATCATCAGAAAGGGGTTCTCCAGAAATGTTGATCACAGCCTTGTTCTGGTCCTGCTCCGTGTGGTTGGATAGTCTTGATTTCTTCCTCCCCCTCCGTGTTGGCCTCTTCCGCGTCCTCTCCTTGTCTTGTTTAGGATCCTGCGTGACTCCTCTTCTGCGTGACTCCTCTTCTTCTAAAAAATCTTGGGAGGAGCTGGCCTCTGAGTGTCTGGGGTGATCCTCATTGTCACTGCTCGTAAAGTTGAAAAAAGATCTACTCTTCCTCCTTTGCGGATGTGATTCTGAATTCTTGCGCGTTGGTTTTCTCCAGGCAAAGACCTTGCCATCTCTATAGTCTACTTCACAAATTGTTGTCGTTATATGTGCACAAACTCTTCCAAACTCTTTCGGCTTGGAAGTATGCGGACATTTTAAGAGCGCATCCTATTTAGTCTTAAAACCGTAGCTTACTTAGGCCTATATTTCAATACTTATATAGACTACTGTATCAGTCAGTCATTAATACATTCATGTCATCACACAGCAGATGAGTCATTCATGATTTGAAATGCAATCAAGCATTTAGTTTTAAAATAAAGCAAACCCTGAATAATTTGCGTAAAAAAGATATAAACAGTTCCATTTCGGAAATTGCATTCACAAAATAATCTTTGCTGTAATAAAGGCTTTACAACAAACTCTGGTACGCTAATAATTTCTTTCCTGTTTACATTGTTCCAAATGGTCAGAGAAATTATATTGTAATCTAACTACACCTGTTTTGCACACATAATATGCATGCAGCATTTGCTCCTTACCTTTTTCTTGATCTTCATGATTTCCCACAACTAGTCAAATTTATTCCACACATCTGACTTCCCCATTATCTCCTGAGCAACCAGTAAACATTCCCTGTGTCTAGTTTGTCACGTCCTCTGCATCCATTTTGCATTTATACATGTCACGTAAAGAAAGGAAGGGTTGAGGGAATAGGGAATGTTTTCCCTAAACAAATTAAGGATTTCGGTAACAGAATTTTTCAGTCAGAAATGTCTGTAATTATGTTTCAACTTCAGCAACACAGACAGCGCGATAAACACTGTTGATGTTCTGTGGTGGTCACTGCGGAGAGAGACAATGGGTGCTAGTCACTCGCTGTAAAAAAAATTAAAAATGAAGACACTTCAGCAATTCTAAGCCTGGCACAATCAAATCAATTGTGGTTGGACTCCCTCAAGTCATTTGTGTGTTTTAATTATTTCATCAAACACTGCACTCCACGCATCAGACAAGCTTAGTGCATATAGTTGATTTGATTAAAATACATAGGATGTCTCTATTCAGTGCATTCGGGAAGGATTCAGACCCCTTCACTTTTTCCACGTTTTGTTACAGCCTTATTCTAAAATGGATGATTTTTTTTAAATCATCAATCTACACCAGGCCTGGGCAACTCCAGTCCTCGGGGGCCAGAGTGGTGTCACACTTTTGCCCCAGCTAACACACCTGATTCCAATAATCTACTAATCATGATCTTCAGTTAAAAATGCAATTAGTTTAAATCAGGTGTGTTTGCTAGGGATGGGGGAAAAGTGTGACACCAGTCAGGTCCCCGAGGACTGGAATTGCCCACACCTGATCTACACACTACTCCATAATGACAAAGGGAAAACAGTTTATGGAAATTTCATAAATACCTTATTTACATAATTATTCAGACCCTTTGCTCTGAGACTTGAAATTGAGCTCAGGTGCATCGTGTTTCCATTGATCATCCTTGAAATGTTTCTACAAGTTGATTGGAGTCCCCCTGTGGTAAATTCAATTCATTGGACATGATTTGGCACCACCACGACACTTCTTAGAGCTGGCCACCCGGCCAAACTGAGCAATCGGGGGAGAAGGGCCTTAGTCAGGGAGGTGACCAAGATGGCACTGACAGAGGGGGTCGCCTCGCCTCTAGTCCTTAGGAAACAATGCAGAATTTTGTATTTTTATGTATTATTTCTTACAGCCGGGGAGAACTATTGGATATCAGAGCGACGTCAACTTAGCAACATTACGACCAGGAATACGACTTTGCCGAAGCGGATCCTTTGTTTGCACCACCATCCAGGGCATTTGATCTGATTCCAGAGGCTGACCCAAAACGTCGCCACAGAGATAGACGGAGCGGCCTTCTGGTCAGACTTCGGAGGCGTGCACACCACCCACCGCTTCCGAGTTTATTACTCGCCAATGTTAGTCTTTAGATAACAAGGTAGATGAAATTAAGGCAAGGGTTGCTTTCCAGAGGGACATCAGGGATTGTAACATACTCTTTTTTCATGGAAACATGGCTCTCTCGGGATATGTTGTCAGAGTCGGTACAGCCACTGGGATTCTTTATGCGTCGCACCGACAGAAATAAACATCTCTCTGGGAAAAAGGGCGGGGCGTATGCTTCATGATTAACGACTCATGGTGTAATCGTAACAACATACAGGAACTCAAGTCCTTTTGTTCACCTGACCTAGAATTCCTCACAATCAAATGCCGACCATATTATCTCCCAAGAGAATTCTCATTGGTTATTGTCACCGCCGTGTATATCCCCCAAGCCGATACCACGACGGCTCTCAAGGAACTTCACTGTACTTTATGCAAACTGGAAACCATATATCCTGAGGCTGCATTTATTGTAGCTGGGGATTTTAACAAAGCAATTTTGAGAACAAGGCTACCTATATTCTATCAGCATATTGATTGTAGCACTCGTGCGGGCAATACACTAGATCACTGCTACTCTAACTTCCACAATGCATACAAGGGCCTCCTCTGCCCTCCCTTCGACAAATCTGACCACAACTCCATTTTGCTCCTCCCGTCCTATAGGCAGAAACTCAAACAGGATGTACCCGTGACAAGAACTATTCAACGCTGGTCTGACCAATCGGAATCCACACTTCAAGATTGTTTTGATCACACGGACTGGGATATGTTCCGGGTAGCCTCAAAATAATATTGATTTATACGCTGATGCGGTGAGGAAGTGTATTGAAGATGTTGTACCCACTGTGACTATTAAAACCTACCCTAACCAGGATAGATGGCGGCATTTGCGCAAAACTGAAAACGCGAACCACCGCATTTAACCATCGAAAGATGACTGGGAATATGGCAGAATACAAACAGTGTAGTTATTTCCTTTGCAAGGCAATCAAACAAGCGAAATATCGGTATAGGGACAAAGGGGCAATTCAACGGCTCAAACACGAGATGTATGTGGCAGGATCTACAGACAATCACGGACACCGACGTCTTGCTTCCAGACAAACTAAACACCTTCTTTGCCCGCTTTGAGGATAATACAGTGCCACCGACGCAACCCGCTACCAAGGACTGGGCGCTCTCCTTTTCCGTGGCTGATGTGAGTATGACATTTAAACTTGTTAACCCTCAACAGGCTGCCGGCCCAGTCCTCAGAGCAAGCGCAGACCAGCTGGCTGGTGTGTTTATGGACATATTCAGTCTCACTATCTCAGTCTGCTGTCCCCACATGCTTCAAGATGGCCACCATTGTTCTTGTACCCAAGAAGGCAAAGGTAACTGAACTAAATGACTATCGCCCGTAGCACTCACTTCTGTCATCATGAAGTGCTTTGAGAGACTAGTCAAGGATTATATCACCTCAACCATACCTGCCACCCTAGACCCACTTCAATTTGCATACCGTCCCAATAGGTCCACAGCCGATGCAATCACCATCACACTATACACTGCCCTATCCCATCTGGACAAGAGGAATAACAATGGAAGAATGCTGTTCATTGACTACAGCTCAGCATTCAACACCATTGTACCCTCCAAGCTCATCCTTAAGCTTGAGGCCCTGGGTCTCAACCCTGCCCTGTACAATTGGGTCCTGGACTTCCTGGGTGCTGGACCACCCCCAGGTGGTGAAGGTAGGAAACAACATCTCCACTTTGCTGGGGTCCCAAAGGGTGCGTGCTCAGCCCCCTCCTGTTCACCCATGACTGCGTGGCCATGCATGCCGCCAACTTAATCATCAAGTTTGCAGACGACACAACAGTAGTAGACTTGATCACCAACAAAGCCAAGACAGCCTATAGGGAGGAGGTGAGGGTACTCAGTGTGGTGTCCGGAAAACAACCTCTCACACAACGTCAACAAAACAAAGGAGATGATCGTAGACTTCGGGAAACAGCAGAGGGAGCATCCCCGTATCCACATCGACGGGACAGCAGTGAAGAAGGTCTCCCGGGTGGCGCAGTGGTCTAGGGCACTGCATCGCAGTGCTAGCTGCGCCACCAGAGTCTCTGGGTTCGCGCCCAGGCTCTGTCGCAGCCGGCCGCAACCGGGAGGTCCGTGGGGCGACGCACAATTGGCATAGCGTCGTCCGGGTTAGGGAGGGTTTGGCCGGTAGGGATATCCTTGTCTCAGTATGTAAAATGTAATAAAATGTATGCACTCCGCTCAGTCATCGCTCATCCATATATTTATATGTATTCTCTTTTTCCATCGCTTTACTTAGACGTTTGTGTATGAGGTAGTTATTGTGGAATTGTTAGATATTACTGCACTGTATCGCTACACTCGCAATAACATCTGCTAACCATGTGTATGTGACTGATTTGACCAAGAACCCGATGGTCACTCTGACAGAGCTCCAGAGTTCCTCTGTGGAGATGGGAAAATCTTCCAGAAGGACAACCATCTCTGCAGCACTCCACCAATCAGGCCTTTGTTAGAGTGGCCAGACGGAAGACACTCCTCAGTAAAAGGCACATGAAAGCCCACTTGGAGTTTGCCAAAAGCCACCTAAAGGACTCAGACCATGAGAAACAAGATTATCTGGTCTGATGAAACCAAGATTGAACTCTTTGCCCTGAATGCCAAATGTCACATCTGGAGGAAACCTGGCACCATCTCTACGGTGAAGCATGGTGGTGACAGCAGAGACTAGTCAGGATTGAGGGAGAGATGAACTTAGATCCTTGACGAAAACCTGCTCCAGAGCATTCAGGACCTCAGACTGGGGCAAAGGTTCACCTTCCAACAGGACAATGACCCTAAGCACACAGCCAAAACAATGCTGAAGTGGCTTCGGGACAAGTCTCTGAATGTCCTTGAGTGGCCCAGCCAGAGCCCAGACTTGAACTGATCGAACATCTCCGGAGAGACCTGAAAATAGCTGTGCAGCGACGCTCCCAATCCAACCTGACAGAGCTTGAGAGGATCTGCAGAGAAGAATGGGAGAAACTCGTAAAAATACAGGTGTGCCAAGCTTGTAGCGTCATATCCAAGAAGACTTGATGCTGTAATCGCTGCCAAAAGTGCTTCAACAAAGTACTTAGTAAAGGGTCTGAGTACTTATGTAAATGTTATTTAATTTTTTATATGTAATAAATTAGCTACAATTTCTAAACCTATTTTTGCTTTGTCATTATGGGGTATTGTGTGTAGATTGCTGAGGATTTCTTCATTTAATCCATTTTAGAATAAGGCTGTAACGTAACAAAATGCTGAATAAGTCAAGGGGTCTGAATACTTTCTGAATGCGCTGTATATGGAAAATTACACGTTTAAACATTTCAGCCAATCAATTGGTCGAAAGAACAGACTCTCGGTCTACCAATAATTTTGGGGGGTCAGGGGCAGTCCTAATAGGCAGTGGGGGCCCCTCCGCATAGGTCTGTTCTCCCTTTCTTTGTAAAGTAATTTGGTTTCAATTTAACATTTTGGTTATAAAAGCCCCAGCTGCTGATTTTGGGAAGCCTTTGCACCCTGCCCTAAAAATAATCTTGGAGAAAGTGAACATATAGTCTAGAGTAAAGAGATGGTCTTATTGACGTCTGAGAAAGTCTGCTGGTTCATCCTTGGGAGCAATTTCCAAACGCCTGAAGGTACCACGTTCATCTGTACAAACAATAGTATGCAATAGTATCCACCATGAGACCACGCAGCCGTCATACCGCTCAGGAAGGAGATGCGTTCTGTCTCCTAGAGATGTACTTTGGTGTGAAAAGTGCAAATCAATCCCAGAACAACAGCAAAGGACCTTGTGAAGATGCTGGAGGAAACAGGTACAAAAGTATCTATATCCACAGTAAAAAGAGTCCTATATCAACATAACCTGAAAGGCCGCTCAGCAAGGAAGAAGCCACTGCTCCAAAACCGCCATTAAAAAAGCCAGACTATGGTTTGCAACTGCACATGGGGACAAAGATTGTACTTTTTGGAGAAATGTCCTGATGAAACAAAAATGGAACTGTTTGGCCATAATGGCCATCGTTACGTTTTGGAGGAAAAAGGAGGATGCTTGCAAGCTGAAGAACACCATCCCAACCGTGAAGCACGGGGGTGGCAACATCATGTAGTAGGGGGTGCTTTGCTGCAGGAGGGACTGGTGCACTTCACAAAATAGATGTCATCATGAGGGAGGAAAATTGTGGATATATTGAAGCAACATCTCAAGACATCAGTCAGGAAGTTAAAGCTTGGTCGCAAATGGGTCTTCCAAATGGACAATGACCCCAAGCATACTTCCAAAGTTGTGGCAAAATGGCTTAAGGACAACAAAGTCAAGGTATTGGAGTGGCCATCACAAAGCCTTGACCCCAATCCTATAGAACATTTGTGGGCAGAACTGAAAAAGCGTGTGCGAGCAAGGAGGCCTACAAACCTGACTCAGTTACACCAGCTCTGTCAGGAGGAATGGGCCAAATTCACCCAACTTATTGTGGGAAGCTTGTGGAAGGCTACCAGAAACGTTTGACCCAAGTTAAACAATTTAAAGGCAATGCTACCAAATACTAATTGAGTGTATGTAAACTTCTAACCCACTGGGAATGTGATGAAAGAAATAAAAGCTGAAAAATCATTCTCTCTACTATTATTCTGACATTTCACATTCTTAAAATGAAGTGGTGATCCTAACTGACCTAGACAGGGAATTTTTCCTAGGATTAAATGTCAGGAATTGTGAAAAACTGAGTTTAAATGTATTTGGCTAAGGTGTATGTATACTTCCGACTTCAACTGTATACACACACACACACACTACCGTTCAAAAGTTTGGGGTCACCTAGCAAAGTCCTTGTTTTTGAAAGAAAAGCACCTTTTTTGGTCATTAAAATAACATTCAATTGATCAGAAGTACAGTGTAGACATTGTTAATGTTGTAAATGACTATTGTAGCTGGATTTTAAATGGAATATCTACATAGGCTTAGAATATGTGGACAACTACAAATACCTATGTGTCTGGTTAGACTGTAAACTCTCCTTCCAGACTCACATTAAGCAGAGGGCACTGTACAGTTACTTTAAAACTTTATGCAAACAGGAAATGAAGTGGGGTGACAGGCAAGTGGTAAAAACAATGGGAAGGGTGGTCACAGGGATTGAACCCTGGTCTTCAGTGGGGAGTTGGATATGTGATATGCCAGGGAGTGTTACCACTACGCCGTAGCACTGCACAATGCACCTCTAGATTGTAAGTGTCATCTCTCTCTACTCCTCAGTATGAACCTGCGCGAGGTACTGAAGAAGTATGGCAAAGACGTGGGCCTCCACATCAAGGCGGTGCGCTCTTACAGCCAGCAGCTCTTTCTGGCCCTGAAGCTGCTGAAACGCTGCAACATCCTGCACGCCGATATCAAACCTGACAACATCCTGGTGCGTCTCCTCTAACCAACCAAAGCACCCAGAGAGAGTCAATAACACTATTTCACTAAACTCAGTCAAAAATACATGTTTAAAGCAGGTTTTAGTTTTGAAAGTTGTATTTAAGTGTCACTCCACAATGATACAATAATTCAGATTTGTTTGTTTTTAATCACATTGTGAACCACTCAAATGTAGTTTTGAGACTAACAATCATTATCAAACATGGTACAGGCGTCATCTATAATTCATTACGTCATCTATACACATGTATGCATAAACAAAAAACTGAGTACAGAAGATAAAAGGACAATTAAGCACTTATGAAGAAAGTCTCCATTGTGGGATAATGTGGCAGGCTTTGGCGCAGGCATTTAAATTATTACTTGATGATAAAATGTCACCCAAATTATTTTAATCTAGACTGTTAATTATAATTTTGTCTGGACAGCTGACTAAAAACATCATCCCGAATGTTGTTTTATAACCCACAGTAAAGCAAGACATGAGCTTCTGTTTCAATAGAACCCTTGTTCCAAGAAGTACATACACGTTTATCGAAGGGAATGTTTGTGTATCGACCAGTCTCAATGGCGAGAGGGGCCACTCCACATCTAAATTTAGCAAAAGAGCTTTGATATTACTTCGATAAAACTGTACGTACATAGGCAGTAGGTGCACAGTTTGTTACTTTCAGGTTTGTTTATCAGTTGGTACCACTTTAGTTCATTGTGTTCCTAAAAGCGCTGATTCAAAAGCATTTTGGGCATTTCTAGAATACACTCTGGCTTTGACATTTTTTCTTTGCAACATCACAAGCCCATACAAATACACTTTAACATAGACGTTCATTTGGCATACTGCAACATCTCTGCAAGTGTTTTTAAGTGCATAGCCACTAGTGATGCCATAGAGTTTTCCAGCCCATATCACCTTGAATAGCAGCACAAAGGTAACATCTGCAGGCACGGTTAAAAACAGCATTAACACAAGTATAATGTATCTGTCCACATACTGCTGCAGCATAGGTAATAATAGGTAGCACCAGTTATTCAAACAGTTTACTGAAACATTTAAAAGGTAGGCCACCCATGCCTTTACCATGGCCCAGCGGTCTAAGGCGCTGCATCTCAGTGCAAGAGGTGTCACTACAGTTCCTGGTTCGAATCCAGGCTGTATCACATCTGGCCATGATTGGGAGTACCATAGGGCGGCGCACAAGGGTAGGCCGTCATTGTAAATAAGAATTTGTTCTTAACTGACTTGCCTAGTTAAATAAAACAATTTACACTTTACAATGACGGCACCAAGGGCACAATTTGCATGGTTAGCTATGTACTTAATCCAAAACTGAATTAATAATCAACCCCAGATACGTATACTCACTGACATCTGTGGCAGGACCACAGGAGAAAATAAGGTGCACTACCTTAGTTTTGTCTACATTGATTTTCCATTGTTCACACCAGTTAAAAGCAATATATATATAAAAAAATCTTAACTCATCTTCAGTTTCAGAGATCAATACGATGTCATCTGTATATAAAAGAGTAGACACTCATTCATTGTTATGACCTTTTCCTAGAGCTTTGATGGCCAGAGTGAGATCATTAATGTACATTGACAACAGAATAGGTGATAAAATGCAACCCTGTTTCACTCCAATGTCAACAGGTAACCAGTCAGTTAGGCAGCCAGTTAGACAGTTCACATTATCATACATCATAAGGCATTTCAGGATGTTACCATTTAGACCAATTTGACTCCAGCTTGTCCCATAGCATACATATGTCAATGTGGTCAAGGGCTTGAGAGAAATCTATTAAAGAACAGTAAGTGGACTTGTTCATTTTTTTATTTGAATCTGATTGTGGTAAATCGGGTGGTGTATTCCAGGCAACTTTGTTTCTTTCTGAACCCATTTTGCTCATCTGCTATATTGTTGTATGTTTCTGAATGATCCATTATGCTGTCTTGTTGGCATTATGACCCAGTTGCGCTGATAACTGATATGAGCAAGGCACTCTGCCCTGACCTGTTTTGCCCGGTCATGTGACCAGCTGTGGCCCAGTGCACCTCAGTTTAGTCTAATTGTGTGAACAATGTGATCTTTTGGGGGGGGTTAACACTGTTAACTAGAGATGACCGTTGTACAATGTCAATGCTCTGACTATAAATTAGATACAGTACGTTTAAAATTGTATCACTTGCCTAAGAGTTTAGTTTAGTAAATAACTAGATGCTGACTAGTATTTACTGACCTGTTGACTGTGGCACGCAGCACTCCTTTTCCACAGTGACGTAATAGTGAAATAGGGTTATTCACTTCTGCATCTCAGTTCTTTTGCATGTGGTTTGTCATTGTGCTTGAACTCTACAATAAATGCATTTGGTGGAAGGGGAATGCTGGGAGATTTGCCATCACCATTGACCTTTTGAAACATGTTGGCTGGAGTTTTACATAGGTCGAGTGGCATATTTTTTTGATTGGTTTGTTTTCAACAGGTCAACGAGTCGAAAACCATCCTCAAGCTCTGTGACTTTGGTTCAGCGTCGCACGTGGCAGAGAATGACATCACGCCCTACTTGGTCAGCCGGTTCTACAGGGCGCCGGAGATTAGTGAGTCTTCGCTTTTCTTATTCACTTTTGTGTTCTTCTCCTCTGTTCTTTTGTATTTTCTTCTCTTCTCTGGATTGGTTTAGAATGAATCCTCTCACTCAACTTTTTATCACCAACCCTTGACCTGAAGTGCTACTATACTTAGTGTGCACGCTTTTGCTCCATCCCAGCACAAACTACATTCAACTAATCACCTCTCATCAAGTCCTTGATTAGTTGAATTAGTGCATCCAGTAGCTCTCCAAAACCAGTTGGTGACCACCTCTGTAGGTCTTAACTTGTATGGAAAATGTACAACTGTCGTGTTTAGTAGGCACCAAACGGAAGAAAACCGATTTATTTTGAATATTTTTGAAAAGGTGTGCCCTTATGAGCACATCACTGATCAAACAAACTCATTTGCCATGGTTTGTCAAAGTCCCCTAAATCCTACATCTTTCCTTGCAGTCATCGGGAAGCCTTACGACTATGCGATCGACATGTGGTCCGTTGGCTGCACTCTGTATGAGCTGTACACGGGCAAGATACTTTTCCCAGGGAAAACCAACAACCACATGATTAAGCTCGCCATGGACATCAAGGGCAAGATGCCCAACAAGGTGAGACCAACTGTACTGTAGGGTCCATCCAGAAACACACCCTTCCCCCTACTACTGGAAATGTACAGAAAGAAAAACTATTTATTCAGAAGTGAAATAAGAATTCTGAAATATCAATGAGGAAACTTAAAATCTGAGTTTCTGGTTACTTCCTGGATGGATCAATTTGAAATGATATCTTCTACCCCTTCACAGATGATCAGGAAAGGCGTGTTCAAGGACCAGCACTTTGACCAGAACCTCAACTTCCTGTACACAGAAGTAGACAAAGTCACTGAAAGGGTAGGTTGTTGTCTCATATTGTCTGAGTGGGAATGTTTGCATGAAAACCCCTCTGGTATCAGTATCAGTCAACTGATCTTACACTGAACAAAAATATAAACGCAACATGCAATGATTTCAAAGAATTTACGGAGTTACAGTTTATATAAGGATATCAGTCAATTGAAATAAATTGATTAGGCCCTAATGACTGGGAAAGGGCGCAGCCCTGGGTAGGCCCGTGGTCTGCGGTTGTGAGGCCAGTTGGATATACTGCCAAATTATCTAAAACAACGTTGGAAGCGGCTTATGGTGGAGAAATTAACATTCCATTTTCTGGCAACAGCTCTGGTGGACATTCTTGCAGACAGCTTGCCAATTGCACGCTCCCTCAACTTGAGACATCTATGGCATTGTGTTGTGTGACAAAATGGCACATTTTAGTGGCCTTTTGTCTGTCCCTAGCATAAGGTGCACCTGTGTAATGATCATACTGTTTAATCAGCTTCTTGATATGCCACAACTGTCAGGTGAATGGATTATCTTGGCAAAGGAGAAATGCTCAGTAACAGGGATATTTAAAAAAAATAATAATAATAATGGTGTACAACATTTGTGTGTATGGAACATTTCTGGTATCTTTTATTTCATCTCATGAAACATGGGACCAACACTCCAATGATGCCTTTATATTTTTGTTCAGTATATTTCCATTTTGTGCAAAGTTAGCTAAGCCCATTGTTCATTCTCCTTTTCCTGCTATTCCAATCACCCCCTCTACATCTCTATGCCAATTTTTTATTTTTCCCCACTCCTTTCTTTTCTCTCGCTGTCTTATGACATGGTTTGTTTTCCTCCCTGGTTCTTTCTCGACACTGATCCCTTTCGCCCCACCCAACCCGCACACTCATATCTGTTCCGCTTCTCATCCTGACTCCTCTCTCCATCCCCCTGTACCACCTCTGTCCTTCTTCTGTCCCACCTATCCACAGGAGAAGGTGACAGTGATGAGCACCATCAACCCCACCAAGGAGCTGCTGGCTGACATGGTGGGCTGCCAGCGTCTCCCTGAGGACCAGCGCAAGAAGGTTGCCCAGCTCAAGGACCTGCTGGACCTGACCCTTATGCTGGACCCGGCCAAGAGGATCAGCATCAACCAGGCCCTGCAGCACCCCTACATCCAGGAGAAGATCTTCTGAGCATCTCTTACTGTACCACTCAGTCATGCATTGATTGATTGACACATGCAGAAGCTATTACTGAGTCCCTAGTTTGACTATGGTTGGACCCCACCCCAGCCCAAGAAATTGATTTATTTGAGCTGGCAGACTCTGCTGATGGAGAGGAAGTAGTATTATCTTTCTTCCCCTGTTTGAACAACACACACATGCTCTCCCGTTTTACATTGATCTAATGGCTTGTATTATATAACCATAGTAGGGGTGTGAACGTTTTAAATGTTTAATCGAAATTGAATCCTTAACGTTAAGGAAAAAACTGAAACTGTTGTTTTTTTTCTTCTACAAAATGTAAATCCCAGTGCAGTTATCACAAAACGACCACTAACAGGTCCTGATCATCATGAAGGGAATAGGCCTACCTAACACAACAATGCTGTAGCGTTAGTAAGAGGGGATATGCATCCGCACGTCGTCGTTAACAGTTTGAAAAAAAGTGCAGATTACAGTTGGTATGCATCTGTTTTCAATGGACTATTTGAGTCGTGAGGTAATTTGTTAAATGAAGAACTGCAAACGCCATTTGAGCCTCGACTCACGCTACTGAAACGGGTGCGTCTTTCTCATAAATTTTACAGTTTACTCCCATTTCAACAGGGTGTTAATTCCTTTTGTAATGGGAGTTGAGACATATAGCTAACAGCATTAGAAAGCAAAAATGATTCCCTTTTTTAACCAGTAAATACCTGTATTTAGCGCGATTTCTTTTGCCCTGTGTTTGATTTGTGCGCTTAAACTTGGTGGGCAGGCTTTTGTTAATCATGAAATAAAGTAGGCCCCTAGACTATTGAATACACAATTTGCCTTCATCAAAATGTTTTTGTTTCCTATTTTATTGTGGAACCTGCCTAGATTTAGGAGGGGTTGTAACCTATTCTAAATGGCACACTATAGCAGTTCACAAAAAATCCTAAAATAGCACTGCAGTTATTCCAAATTTGCAGCGCGTGGCTGGAACACATTTCCCTACGTTAATCAACCAGTTCATTTTGAATTTGTGATAAAGCTGTCGTGATTCGGCAAGGAATGTAGCTTGTCTACAGTTTCGTTTGTGTATCCCATCAGTTTGATACGTTTTTATAGGCATTAATACTATGAAATTGTGAAAATGATGATAATGCCCTTTTAGTGTAAGAGCTGTTTGAGAAGACAGCCTGAAATTTCAGCCTGTTTTGGTGGGATGAAGTTTTGGCCTGCCTGGTGACATCACTGGGCGGGAAAATAGTTAAGACCAATGAGAAAGAGTTCCAAACCTCGCTTTCAATAACGGCTAGTTTTCAGTTTTCCCTTCCCCATTAAGACCACTCCCAGACAGCCCTAGCAAAATTCTTGCTTGTGAAATTGCTCTTGGCTAAGAAGCTATTTTTGTTTCTTTTTGACCATTTTAATTGAAAACAATCACGGTAATTGTTACCCAGAAATTATTTGATATTGAGATAAAAATGGCTGCATTAGACCTTTAAGGCCTAATGGGAGCTTGGGTGCTCAGCATGCATGTGTGTAGAGAGAGCGGTCGGATCGTAATTTCACCTGCAGAAGCAGATTCCAGATGCCGCCTACGGTAATACTTAATTGCCCCCTAGCGGTCATACCATGCAATATGATTTGACATGGAATTTTGTTAAATGTTATCGTTTTAACGGGGGACATTTTTTTTTTTTATGGCAGTTTAAACGTTAAGAAATATTTTCCATTTGTCACATCCCTAAACCATAGTAGGGCTCCAAGCAGAATGCCTGCTTTACGACATTTTCCATCTCCGCCTAACTGCAAGTCAGATAAAAAGCTTATAATGACGCATAACTATCTCATGGACAGTAAGCCACTCAAAAAGAGTTTGAGTTTCATCCACTTGGATTTTCAGTTTTTGATTGGCCCCTTGCAGGTGACTGAAGGTGGATGATATTGTAGCTGTAAAAAATGTAATTCTGGTTGTTGGGAGTTTACTGTCATTCATGAGTTGCCAAGGCTGTGACGAGCAGGGAGGGGGTCCAGATAATGATCACAGTTATTTAACTTGGGCTTTGTTTGATTGGTCGCAACCCAATTGTTCGTAACCCAATGCCCTAAACCTTTTGAATGGGATGTTTGTACAGTCTATAGATTGAAGTCTTGCAGACTTGGCAGCTCCTTTGACTTACTATTATTCTGTGCTGTTATTACCTGTCATGCTGTGTGTTGTATTGTGGTGCAGGGCTAGCGTAAATGCTATTTATATCCACGTCTCCCCCAGGTATTGAAAACCCAGAGCGCTCCCCCACCCTGGTGTCTGTGCAGGCCCTGGTCCGCATGCCCGTTCTGCCGCTGCCTGTAGGTCTGTCAGTGCCGAAAACCCAAACGGTTGGGGGTCCTTGCGTCCTACTTGAGCCCACCTGCAGGGATGGCCCCTCATGTTTAAAGCAGATTGTATACCACTTTCAGTACATTGAAGGTAAGCTAACCCCCTCCTCCAAAAAACAAAACGCCCATCAACTTCACCTGGTTATTACCTCTTTATTAATTTTTTTAAATATATTTTAATGTTGTACACATTGTTTTAGCCAGATGCCCCCATAGACATGGTTTACATGTTGTTGTTTAAAAATATGTCAAAGACAAACTGGATAAAAGTAAACTTAATCAAGTCACGCACCCAAATTGTAGAGAGGAAGTTGGGTCGGGTATGGGGGGGCTGTATCCAACAAGCTATGATGGACAAGAGCACCTTCAGTGTACTTATCTTAATGGAACAGCTCAGAATTTCTTGCTCTCCTGTAACGAATGCCTTTTGTTTTTCATGTGTTCCCTTGATATAATGTTAGAAACTGCATGTGAGGATAGCAGTCTTGCTACGTATTGAAAATTGTGTGTTGCAATTATTTTAGGCATGTTCCTCTAAATAAGAAGGGTATTTAAGTGTTTTGTTTCCCTCTATCATTGGTTTTCATGTTTTGTATGACCATGTTGTCTTTTGATACAGGGATATTTCTTCTCTGAGCTTTGAGTCTGCTTGTTGTGAGCGGTAATTGCCTCTACTTTATTTTGTGTTATATATTTTAATGTTCTTATAGGAGCAAAACAGAAATAAAAGAGCCCACATGTGTAGCTGATGGAGAATTTATGCCTTTTCCACAAATGTCTTCCCTACATACACATGCCAATGTTCAGGCCCGTTTAAGTGTTTAACAATTAACTGAAATTCTGTATTTTTAAAACTAATCCACAAACCATAACTAGAATACTTTCGATTTCATCAGATTTTTGTGCAGCTTTAAGCTGGAATCCCAACACAGATCTCAAATTAGGATTTGGCACTTGTATGCTAAATTTTGTTTCAAACCAAATAAGCAAAAGACAACACAAAAAAATATATATTTTTGTGTGCTTTTTTTTTACTGACACTAACTGATGTTTGTGATGTTTTTCCCAACAATGATGTTTCCTGTGGTGGCTGAGAGCGAGACAGAGTCCAGCACCTTCTCCAGCCTGGGCTCCACTTTCAGAGAGACAAAACCTCCACAAAGCCACTTATCAAGGTCATTTTTGATGGCATGGGTAGATACAAAAAGCAAACAACACTGGGGTGATAGAAAAGACAAGATGGGGAATCACTTTCACTTACTATTTTATGAAAGGCATTTATAATAGACACTCATAATAACATACATTAAAAGTGTGTTTCTATACGTTTTCTCGCACAATACTTTTAAGGCCTCCTTCCTTTTCTACACATGACATATACTCTATCTGGTTAAAAGTATCATTCCAAGCTGCTCATATACCTGACTGTGGATGTTTGGTTAATCATATTGCTCTAAACTAGTTCCAGATTGCTACAAGCAAGGCTTCAGGTGTCTTGTAACTGTGTTAAAGTTGAACCAAGATACTTTTTCATGTGTTCTCTATATATTCTAGGTGCTGCCACTTTAGAGAAGAAACTCACAAGGAACCTCATCTGGACAAAGGTTTCTGTTCTGGAGATAGTTACTGTATTTGTAAAGGTGGACTCATCAATATGACAATCATACAAAGCGGGGCAAATCTCTTCTGAGATTGCTAATTGAGGCTTTTCCCAATCTGGGCTAGGCTCAAGGGAGGGTGCAGATTGGGAAGAGCCAATGTTTTCTGTGAGCAGAAAGAAGCCCTGCTGTGTGTGATGTAATTTTGATAAGTCAACCTTTAATAATCATGATGTCATGATCTGATTTGCTGTTCTTTTTCAAACATGTTAGCAGAAACTACTGTAGTTACCATAATGAGCCAGTATTGGACACATTGGGTGATATTTTGGACCCATTATAGACGTTTGAGATTTGTTCATGAACTCAATGCTTTGCTTATGGATTCTGAGCAAAGCCAAATAGATGGCAATCGTATTAGGTCATTTAGATTGAACATGTGTTACAATTTGGCTAAATCTATGCCAAAGTGACCATCAACAATAAGGTAATACTTTTTCTTGTTATTGATAAATATGGCCAGATTCATATCACGGTGTTAACATTGCAATTTTGTGTTTATTTTTCAGGGTAAGTCAGAACTTATTTTCCCTGTCTTGGTTTCATCAGTCTCCTTTTTCTGCTTTGGTGGCCATGTAAGACTCAAGGCCAGAGAGATGTTCAACAATGGGCCCTGTGGATATTTCTCAGAAACATTTTAAAACAGAAATGTATTAAAACATGCGTAACACTTTTGTCCGTGTACTTAACTGTATTCGTGTAATCCAACCCAAATAATTGGACACCACTTTTTCCAATATATGATAAAACATCTATGTATATTTTGTCTGCTGTTGAGAACATAACTTGTATTCACTTTCACGTGTGTTTTAATATAATAAACATGTATGTGAAAAATATTTGGTATAGTCCGTGCCTATCTGATGATCAGTAAAATATCTTTGGTAATAGCTGACTTGGACACTGTCAAAGCCTACATAATCATGTAGCCATAATGACATACTGTCACAAAAATCCTGACTTAGCCTGTCTGCTTAGGTGTAAGCCCTTAGATCGCAATATCTACTAAGCTAACATGGAATTGTTTTAAGATGTTCATAAAATTGATAATTTTGCCATTTGATTTAAAAAATTTCAGACCCCTGTAGGTATAATGGAAGAAAAAAATGTGCCTTTTAATGCTAGAGCCCATAGAAATGCATTGAATAACACAGTTGTACATGGCAAAACATTAAAAAAATAAATTGTAAGGAATAAGACACGGCAAGAGCATGGTGAACGGATAGATGTGGTTATGGACAGAGAGGAAGAAGAGTTGAGTGCAGTGGGAAGGTGTGTGTTGAGGATGAATGGCGCCAAGTATAACCTGTATTCTACTGTCACTGATAGGTCAAAAATTGAACCTGAGGAGAGAGGATGAATTACCTGTGGTGGCAGGTGTTGTGAAGACCTCCGACCCTTGCCCCGGGCCAAGTGGGAGTGACATTTTTGGAGAAAGTGGATACCTGACTTTTGGCTGATCCATATTTAAATTCCCTGTGTCTGTGACACCCACTGTTTGGTCCGACACAGAACTGGTGGCGAGCGTTGTGAAATAGAAGACATTATCTGTGCTTTTGAGTTTTGAAGCAGTCTTTACCTAATAAATCCATGTTAGGATACGTTGGTTATCCAGTGAGGGCTTTTGTGCCGATCCCACTAATTTCTTTCAGATGCCAAGCTAGGCTTGCTTTCAATGAGAATGACAGATCTATAACTCGCATTTCTATGTGAATTTGGTCAGTCTGCCAAAAAGTTATATTTTGCAGCTTTACATAGTCCGGGTAGCTATTTGGTTAACTATCTGCATTGACCCGTTTTGCACAAACTTTTTTTACTCATCACGTATGCTGCTGCTACTATTTACTAGTTGTGAATTTATTCCTAATTATACAGTATGTACATATCTACCTCAATTACCTCATACCCCTGCACAACGACTCGGTACTGGTACCCCTTGTATATAGCCGAGTTATCTTTCTCATTGTGTATCTATTACTTTTATTATTACTCGTTTGACTTTTCTATTATTTCTCTATTTTTTTTCTCTCTGCATTGTTGGGAAGGACCTGTAAGCATTTCACTGTTAGTCCACATAAATCAAATTTTATTTGTCACATGTGCCGAATACAACAGGTGTAGGTAGACCTTACAGTGAAATGCTTACTTGCAAGCCCTTAACCAACAATGCAGTTTTAAGAAAAATACCCCCCAAAAAAGAAAGTAACAAATAATTAAAGATTAGCAGTAAAATAACAATAGCGAGGCAAAATACAGGGGGTACCGGTACAGAGTCATTGTGCGGTGGCACTGGTTAGTCAAGGTAATTGAGGCAATATATACATATGGGGAGCAATGCAAGTAGTCTGGGTATTCATTTGATTAGATGTTCAGCAGCCTCATGGCTTGGGGGTAGAAGCTGTTTAGAAGCCTCTTGGACCTAGACTTGGCGCTCCGGTACCACTTGCCGTGCCTGTTGCTTACGAATTATGTGACAAATACAATTTTATTTGATCAGACTACATCACTGCTCAATGTCTGACAAGCTTTTTGAAACCATGTAGTTTTTTAAAAAGAAAATGGCTTCTTGTTCTCTTTCATGAGACACCAATGTAAAGTATAAGCTATATTTTTTTATTAAAAAGTGAAATGAGGCCTTTACATGTTAAGTCGTTTGTTATTTCAAATGAAACTACTAAGTACATTCACAACTATTTTCAAATACATCCAATTTTTAAAATATTTATTTGAAAATACTATCTTTCAAATACTTCCAACAATATGTATTTGAAGTAATTGTAAATACATGCCAATACGTTCTAAATGGCATTAAGAAATAGATTCCAATAGAGCCCCACAGTGGAGGTGTCATAATACCCATAAAACGTAGCTTTCAAACAGGGAAATGGTTCCAATCATTTTTCCTCCATTAATTTTAGAAACACTTAAAATAAGGGCTGTGTTTCGTGTAGGCGCTTACCCTGGCTTGATGTTTTGATAACCATGTAAATCTCTCTCGGGCAAGATGACTAGAAGTCTAGTCATGCAACTCAACCCTCAAGGCCACGCCACACCGACAAGTCCATTCGTAGAATGTACATAGTTGCCGCCATAATTAAGTGCGAATATGTAAGAGGTCGACAATGAAAAGTATAAAGTTAAAGAGCACGGTAAAAGTTGAAACACAAAAGTTAAAACATTCAGTGAGTCAAAAAGATCAAAGGTCTTAATAATTCGGTAAATCCCGACGATTTAAAAAAATGTCCCCCCTTTTACAGTAACTATTAATATTTGAACAGGGTGTTGTTGTTACAAGATTAAGGCATTCCCAAAATATGTGGTAATTGTTGCTCCAACACTCTGTTCTGTAACACCGATGTCTTTTCTGCAGAGGAGTTTCCTTCCAAATTCCCTCAAAGTCAATGAGCTTGTTGATTTCCATTGTGATTGGCACAAGGTCCCCCACTCCACAGAAATGACCATATTACCCTCCCGTTCCCATTTGTCCTTTATGTATAGTGTAGATTCAGATTTGGACTTTAAGAAGCGATTGTATAGTCTGGAGAATTTTACCTGCATGTTTCTGATTTACGCGCAGATATTGTACTATAGTCTCCGAATCCTCCTCCTTTATGACTTAATTCAAGCGGTGACATATTTGGAGGTATTGTATCTATGGAAATCTTGACCTTCTAATCCTTTGTCCGTCTTAGTACTTGGAAGCTTTGGAGTGCCCCCTTGTGTACAAAAGTACAGCAGGCTGAGAGAATGGGATTGATTGTTGATAGGTCACTCCTTCAGATGGAAAACCAAGCACAGTTTTGGGTATGAAATCATTTTGATAATTTGATCAATTAGCCAAAAGACATTTGGCTCAATCAAGCTATGACTTGTTGACTCATTTTGAGCGACATGTGTTTTTCTTCATCTCATAGGAAATAAATCGTGGGGAGGGAAAAGATTGCGCATTCATCTATTAGACAAGTCTGTTGGAAAACCAGGTTGCTGCTTCCCTATTTGGCCACTAGATGGAGTCAATGACAGCAACAAAAACAATCTGTTGGTGGGAAGTGTGTCTGTGCACGAGTCCATGTATTTGTGCATTTGGGAGTGACAATATATGTTTATTTCTTCATGCACATTTGAGGCACAACAACAGTGACCTTTTTTTTTTAAAGACATAAATAAACATTTACAATGATTATGTTGAGAATTGTCATTGCGAACAGGGCAGTCTCAATCATAGGCATTTTATACAACTTTTTGTTTATGACAATTTCACTCTCACTGTGAATGCTTAACATACTCATCACAAATATGGTCTTTCCTACTTAGAAATTATTTCAAAGAATTGATCAGTTCATTGATATGCTCCTGACAAAGAAATTGATACAAATAATATCCATAACATAGAGACTGGTAGAGGGTACACTTGCCAAAAAGCGGCAGCGCTTTGCACGTTTTCAGACTACACAATCCAGCACAGTAGGTGATGGTATGCATCTTTTACGTTTGTTTACAAACTGCTAATAAACTTTAAAATAGAGATAGTCCACAATGGCGCTGCCCATGCTGTCACAAATTGCAAAGAAAAGAGGTGTCTTCTCTTTCCCATCTCTCTGCTTTCTAAACAAATGCAAAACAAGACACGAAAACAACATGGCTGAATTGGCAGAACATTATAGACCACTGCAAATACAATAGACCAGTACCGGACCAATGTTGTCATGGATAGCTCTTTTCCAATCCCTGGCATCGTCAAACATAAACCCCCAACCAGACTGTGAATGTCCATCCAGCAAAATTGAGAAGTCACTAGGAAAAATGAGAAGGTCTTTGGACCAGCCAAAGAAAAGTCTCATCATAACCAATGCTTCTAGCAATGTACCCAAGAGCCAAGAGGTCTTTGTCGACATTCCCCCAGCTCTCAGAAAGGGACCTCTTCCTTCCCCATGTCACAGCCTCAGCAATGGTCCGATAACCAAAGAAGTCAAAGTCTAATGCAAGAGTGGGCAACCGGGGGAAAAAAACACTACAACCTCTGCATCATGGAATAGAGCGCATGTACGCAAACACGTTTGTACAGACCTCAATTATTATGAGGGACTTCTGGTCGCAAGTGAAAGGTTGTTCTATGACCGTGCGTTCAAAGCGAGAGTGCTTGTGTGGTGTCCGTGTCGGACATGACTGAGGAGCGCCCGGGGCCTCCCTGGATCTTGCTGAGTTTCCCCTTGGCCGGCCAGCAGTGGTAGATGCGGAGAAGCTTGAGGATATCTCTGCGGAAACGTACCCCCACAAACACATACAGGAAGGGATTGAGGCAGGCGTGCGTGTAAGACAGGCTCTTCAGCACCTGGCCGACCACGTCGAACCGCTTTGCCGCACTGCAGTCTGTCTCAGTGCTGTTGGCCGCCTGGGTGGCCTCCATCACCAGCACGCTGTTGTACGGCAACTGGGAGAGGACAAACACAGCCACCACCACCAGGATCACGCGCAACGCCTTGTGTTTCTGGAAGCTGCGGGTTTTGAGAAGGGTGCGGATGATGCCGGCATAGCAGAACACCATGACCAGCAGGGGCAGGCAGAAGCCCATGCAGATCTGAAGCGCCAGGACCAGGATCTTGGTGCAGTTGTCCTGGTTGCTCCAGTAGACCATGGTGCAGTAGCCCCGGCCCTCCAGCTCCTTGACGTTGGCGAACATGAACTCAGGCAGGGCCAACGCCATGGCCAGTAGCCAGACGCAGGCGCACACCAACTTGCTGCAGCTCAGGCGCTGTCTCTTGGAGTTCTGGGCCATGGTGGTCTGGACGATGACCACGTAGCGATCAACGCTGATGCAGGTGAGCAGCAGCATGCTGCTGAAGAAGTTGATCTTGTAGAGGGCCAAGGTGACCTTGCAGATGCCCGAGCCGAAGCTCCATCCCTGGGTGGCCTCCACGGCCCAGAGGGGCAGAGTGCCCAGGAAGAAGAGGTCGGCCACAGCTAGGTTCAACAGGTAGACATCGGTCATGGTCTTGAGACGCTGGCGGAAGTGCAGGTAGATCCAAACCACGGTCAGGTTGCCCAGGCCGCCCAGGATGATGATGGTCCAGTAGAGAGGCGGTTCGTACTGGCCTCGGAATGCCCTGACGGGAGATTTGTCACACATAAAGTCTTCCGGATTGTCCTCACCAGCCGTTGGGGTGAAGCTGGAGTCATAGTCATACACCTGTGAATGAGACAGGACAGCATACTGTAGCTTGTTGGACATGTGGACCAATTGTGCGAGTAAATGATACGAGCTGAAAACACAGTATATAGACCAGGGGTCTCCAATATTTTATTTCATAAGAGCGACAAAAAAATTATATATATGTATGTAATTTATCACTTGAAACAGTTAAGAGTTAAAATAATACAAATTTGATGTGAAAAATTGCTATTTCATACAAATATAACACACACACAATCTTTTACACAAATTGTTTAAAAAATTGTAGTAAAAAATGTATAAGTTGTTTACCTCCATTGGTGAAGTCACCAAGTCACCTATAATTGGCATCTGAAAGGAGAAGGAAGAGGAAAGTAACATAGTCAGGGAAATAATACACAGCTATTCAACCTATGTCATTGTGTAATATTGGCAGGCCTATATAGAAATGTATGCTCCGTTTCTCACAGTCTCCTGCTTGTAGATAGTCAATGCTTCACAAATTCTATATTTTCTCTAGACTTGCATATCATTGCACATTGTTAGGCAAGAACACATCCTCCTTGTTTTATCATTTCTTATCACTTGCAGTCAATCTGACGGAAATAACACAAAACAATGTGTCATGACATTTAGAAAAGTCCTCGCTTAGCATTTTGATCATTTTGATTGCACATCATTCAGAAATAAGTGAAGGACAGTGAAGTATCTAAATATCAAACACACTCCTGTCTGTGGCTAATCTATTTCTGAGCATGATGTAAAGAAACAAAGTGAGACAGAAATATTACAAACCATAAAGTGCTTACTTTATAGTAATACATGGTGTTATTGATACATTTTAGAACACTGCATGAGACCAGCTTTTCAGACAATTTTACTTACTGTCGTTCTCTGCTATTGCGAGTGAGATGTCATTCAGGCGCTTGAATTTAAAATGCTTGTTGTTCGCTAATTGCTTTAGGGAACTGTCTGGCAACAGTCTGTTCTGCAGAGGCTTTTGAAGAATTCAGTTGAACCACAAGTGACGTGCGTGAAATCAGTATGCAAAGCAGAGTGATATTCTATAGTATTAATTTGGGTGTTTTGCCCCTCTTGCCAGTGCAAACTTGCAGCATGCATAAAGACTGATTTAAACTTCTCAGGGATATTAGTCATTTATGAAATTGTGAATGTACCCCTCCTGTATACAATGGATGAGTCATAGGAAATGACTTTTTCTATTCTCAGCAGAATTCTCTTCTGCCCTATGAAAGCTATCAAGACACCTTTGTTCACATACTGATTTACAGTAAATTGCTCAGTGGTGTACTTATATTTCGATTTTGGTTCAGAGATTTCGCTTTGAAATCTCCCATGTGACAATCAAAAATGCTATTGCAATGCGTTTTAGACTTCTTGACTGTAGATTAAGCATATGCATTATGCATTAGGATTTTTGCTGAGGGCACACACACATATACGCACACTCACCACACACATTATTATCCTCTTCCCTCCTCTTAGGAGTGAAGGCCTATACTGCACACATTTACTTAGGTTTGTTACTTCAGGCACCATGGCATAATGTTGTGGTTACCATTTCCTAATATTACTGTAATTGATTGAGGAGATGGTCCACTCACCTTGGCTAGCGAGTCCACTACCCTGGTGTCGCGGGCTGAATCAAGTCCCTGATTAGAGGGAAGGATGAAAAGCAACACTGTAACATAAGGCTGCAACATGGGTGGGGGTAGAAACCCATTGTTCTATCGCTTAAATCCTAATTATATACGGTATGTTATTGTATATTATATTCATGTAGATTTTAGTCTGTCTCTGCTTGTCAAACGTTGGCTTGGTAAGTAGAGGCGCCGGGTTGACACTGGGGCAGATAAGTAAGGTGATACACTCAAAACAAATGCCGACAAGTTAAAAACAGCTCAAAGTGTTACTGTACCTTTTTTTACTCTGCATAACACCCTCAGTTCAAGAGTGACACAGTGTCAGGCATGCTATCATATGAAGATTGAGTCGTAAGCAATCAGATGAATTGAAGACAAGATAAGATCAAATCAAATGTATTTATGTAGCCCTTCTTACATCAGCTGATATCTCAAAGTGCTGTACAGAAACCCAGCCTAAAACAGCAAGCAATGCAGGTGTAGAAGCACGGTGGCTAGGAAAAACTCCCTAGAAAGGCCAAAACCTAGCAACGTTTGCGTTGTATGCATGGTCCAAAACCGTTATGACATGTGTTGGCATTACGTTTTGAAAACGTTTCAAATTTTGTAATGTAGATAGGATCTACACTCTTAGAAAAAAGGGTTCCAAAAGGGTTATTCAGCTGTACACACAGAACTATTTTTGGTTCTACATAAGTATGAACCCTCTGTGGAACGGGTTCTACATTAAATGTATTTGTCACATGCGCCGAATACAACAGGTAGACCAGGTAGACCTTATGGTCAGATTTGCCAAATGGGGGGCGAGGAAGAGCTTGGTGATACGCATCTCTGTGTGGAGTAGAGTTTGGTCTAGAGTTTTTTTCCCCTCTGGTTGCACATGTGACATAAAGCCTATGACATGATGGTAGAAATTAGGTCAAACGGATTTTAGTTTGCCTTCATTAAAGTCCCAGGCCACTAGGAGCGCTGCTTCTGGATGAGCATTTTCTTGTTTGCTTATGACCTTATACAGCTTGTTGAGTGCGGTCTTAGTGTCAGCGTCAATTTGTGGTGGTAAATAGACGGCTACGAAAAATATAGTTGGAACTCTCTTGGTAGATAGTGTGGTCTACAGCTTATCATGAGTTACTCAGGCAAGAAATACCTCAAGACTACCTTAATATTAGACATTGAGCACCAGCTGTTATTGACAAATAGACACACACCCCCACCCCTCGTCTTACCAGACATAGCTGTTCTGTCCTGCGATGCACGGAAAACCCAGCCAACTGTATATTATCCGTGTTGTCGTTCGGCCACGACTCGGTGAAGCATAAGATATTACAGTTTTTAATGTCCCGTTGGTAGGATAGTCTCGAACGGAGCTCATCCAGTTTATTCTCCAGCGATTGCGCGTTGGCCAGTAGAACGGATGGTAGAGGCGGGTTACCCACTCGCCGACTAATTCTCACAAGGCAACCTGATCTGCGCCCTCTGTATCTCTTTCTTTTCTTCAAGCGAATGATGGGGATTTGGGCCTTGTCTTCATCCAGCTTGAGGTGATTAATCGCTGTTCTGATATCCAGAAGTTATTTTTGGTCATAAGAGACATTAGCATCAACATTATGTACAAAATAAGTTACAAACAATGTGAAAAAACACACAAAATAGCACAATTGGTTAAGAGCCAGTAAAACAGCAGCTATCCCCTCCAGTGCCATTCTACATGGAACCCAAAATGGTTCTTCAAAGGATTCTCCTATGGGGACAGCCGAATAACCCATTTAGGTTGTAGATAGAGGAGGTTCTAAGAGTTCAGGTTATTTTAAGTTCTAAAAGTGTATGAATAGTAATTTCAAAATGTCTAGTCTAGTAATAACATCCCATCCCTGGATGCCCCCGCCAGAATATGGAGAGTCGACACTTTCATGCTTGCCTTGACTCGCCTTTTAGGCCGCTGTACTGTGTTAATTAACAACTAGTGATATTTCAGCTGTCATATCAAGTGCATCTGCACATCATTTGAGAGAAGACATATTGAGAAACACAGACGTGGGCGGGATAAGCAGTATAACTTCATGGAAATTAGACAGAAGTGTGTGTGTGTGTGCCCTACACTGTAATAAGATATATTTTAAAACTTTGCTTGAACTCTTCATCATAAGGGACTGCTTATAATGATAATAAAGCCTATAACCACTGTAGTGACACAAATCAGTGTTTACACCAGCAAACTGACGAGGCATATTGCTAACCAATAGCTTAGCTAGGCAACATCTTTTGCACCGACACTGTAAAGCCAGATGCCATAAGCTGACACAAACATGACTGTTTAAAACATCTAGCATGCTATTTCTTTAGTGTTATGTAGAACTTATGGCGAAGGCTGAAGATAAAGTGAATGGGACTGTGCGTGTGTGGGGGGTGAGAAGCCAGACTGAGGCAGACTGTGTCTTACCCTCTGTCCTCTCTGAAGGGGTTAGTGTGTGAGGGTTCTAACCTGTCCCTTTTAGGAAGAACGTCCTGGAAACAACCTTCTAGATCCTTTGACCAGGACACACACACATCTCAACCTCCACAAATGTGAGTGTGTCTGTGTGTGGCTGCATGTGTATGTCAGTGGTTTAAGTCTGTGCTGTGTGGTTTATGTGCGGTCTATCTGTAGTCAGAAGGAGCTGGGGTGCAGACAGCAGACGGTGGGAGTGGAGGTTTTTAGGGTGAAGAGGACAGAGGACATCCCAGCCACTGCTACTTCCTACCTGATGGTTAAGAGGACATCACTTCTACTTATACAATCAAATTACTAAGCCCTTTTTTAACACCAGCAGTTATCACGACATGCTTTTACAGTAACCAGAGAAACCAGGGACATACAGGGCACCACTACTCCTGCCATCTCTTTCTCCCTGTGTGATGTCATATCTTGTTCCTGTTTAGGCACCTTGCCAGCCGAGTGTAGGTGGGCTCTCCCATCAACATGAGGCTCTTGCTGCTCACGCCCCAAACAAACACAGATACACACACACACTATTAGGATTGTTCCCCTATGTACATGTTTGTGTGGGATGATATGTCAGTGTTTGAGAATCATCAAATCAAATCAAATTTATTTATATAGCCCTTCGTACATCAGCTAATATCTCGAAGTGCTGTACAGAAACCCAGCCTAAAACTCCAAACAGCAAGCAATGCAGGTGTAGAAGCACGGTGGCTAGGAAAAACTCCCTAGAAAGGCCAAAACCTAGGACGAAACCTAGAGAGGAACCAGACTATGAGGGGTGGCCAGTCCTCTTCTGGCTGTGCCGGGTGGAGATTATAACAGAACATGGCCAAGATGTTCAAATGTTCATAAATGACCAGCATGATCAAATAATAATAATCACAGTAGTTATCGAGGGTGTAGCAAGTCAGCACCTCAGGAGTAAATGTCAGTTGGCTATATAGATATAGATACTTTTGTATCTGTTTCCTCCAGCATCTTCACAAGGTCCTTTGCTGTTGGTCTGGGATTGATTTGCACTTTTCGCACCAAAGTACGTTCATCTCTAGGAGACAGAACGCGTCTCCTTCCTGAGCGGTATGATGGCTGCGTGGTCCCATGGTGTTTATACTTGCGTTCTATTGTTTGTACAGATGAACGTGGTACTTTCAGAAGTTTGGAAAATGCTCCCAAGGATGAACCAGACTTGTGGAGGTCTACAATTATTTTTCTGAGGTCTTGGCGTATTTCTTTTGATTTTCCCATGATGTCAAGCAAAGAGGCACTGAGATTGAAGGTCGGCCTTGAAATACATCCACAGGTACATCTCTAATTGACTCAAATTATGTCAATTAGCCTATCAGAAGCTTCTAGAGCCATGACATCATTTTCTGGAATTTTCCAAGCTGTTTAAAGGCACACTCAACTTAGTGTATGTAAACTTCTGGCCGACTGGAATTGTGATACAGTGAATTATAAGTGAAATAATGTCTGTAAACAATTGTTGGAAAAATTACCTGTGTCATGCACAAAGTAGATGTCCTAACCGACTTGCCAAAACTATAGTTTGTTAACAAGAGTGGAGTGGTTGAAAAATGAGTTTTAACGACACCAACCTAAGTGTATGTAAACTTCCGACTTCAACTGTATGTTAGTTGGTGTGAATGAAAGAAAATGTATTATTTAATGTCTTCTACATTTTCCATGCTTTATTTATCCTAGAGTGTGATCATTTCAGCAACTACTACTTTGCTTTAGCTCAGATGTGATCACCCCATAAATCTGTAAGAATCAAGCTAAATTAAATGAGGCTCACGCTTGTCTCACTCGACATGTAATGATATTGTTTGGATAACTTTGCACAAATGCAGCTTCGGGATTTTCATCGAATGGCAACGATGTTCAATGATTCATCAATTTACCCAAATGCAATACATTTACTAACAATTAAATGTGTTTATTTTAACAGATAAACAACGTATTACTACATGACAGTAACTCTCCTAGTGGGACTGTAGTATAGCCATGGTGCTAGTGCTGCTAAACTAAGCTCCAGTAGACCACACACAGCCAGACAGTCAGGATGGGACAGGATGACCTAGCCACACTTCCCCACAGCGCTGTTCTTCACTCTCTCTTACACCTTCATCGTCATCATCAACACAACCAGCACTCTTTTTGTTCTGTTCATCTTTAGATAGAACGATATATAGCTACAGTGGGCCAGTGACAGTAGATGGAGAGGCCCACAGTCTGAAAAGGGTGTAAAAGGATCATGTGAAAGCTTAAAATTGTCCGGGAGTATTTAAACTGTTGCTGTTCAGAGGCTGGCTGTTTACACCCCTCTTCTTCCCTCTCTCAAACCTCTCTAGGCAGGTCCAAAAACAACCCTGTAAGAACTAGAGCTTGTTTTCAGACTGGGCGTGTGTCTCTAATAGCTTGGCCTTGTTCAAAAACAACCCCTAACCCCACCGCACTTCATGTAGATCTGAAAGATATTGATTGGTTTAATCAGTATGGTAGTAGCCACATTTGTTCCACTAATCCAGTCCTCTGAGATCTTGCCTAGGGGTTAGGGGATAGGTGTTGTTTTGGGACAGGTGCTATGTCTTCTACCTAGTCTCTCGTTCCTGACTCTAACCCTGGTGTAGTTTAATCTCACGTTCAATGCAAAGGGAGATCAGAGCAGTTTACTTCCTTTAACTAGAATTATTTGTTATTTTTTTAATTTAAATCAGAATATCACAGCTTGAGTATTTTGCACTGATTTTCTTTCTTGTTTTTGTTGTTTTCTCTAATTTTTTAAATATAATTATGATGGGAGAAAAACAAGACGTTTTGAAGACAGCCTTTGGGCTGGACGCTGCAATCATCGGTTGTTTTTCAGACAACAACAAAAAAGGAAAATTGTTTGCAATTAATAGTTTGTAAGATGAGACTGAGTAAGTAAGGTTGTCAAAAATATAAATAGAATTAGAACCTTTGTATCTATTGAACATTTATTTTAACATTGTTTCAAATTAAAAAAAGGGTCTGCATTATTTACACTGAGTATACAAATCAAATCAAATCAAATGTATTTATATAGCCCTTCTTACATCAGCTGATATCTCAGAGTGCTGTACAGAAACCCAGCCTAAAACCCCAAACAGCAAGCAATGCAGGTGTAGAAGCACGTAGAACACCTTCCTAATATTGAGTTGGATCCCACCCCCGAGCCTCAATTCATTGGGGCATGGACTAAAAGGTGTCGAAAGCATTCCACATGGATGCTGGCACATGTTGACTCCAATGCTTCTCACAGTTGTGTCAAGTTGGCTGGATGTCCTTTGGGTGGTGGACCATTCTTGATTCACACGGGAAACTGTTGAGCGTGGAATGACCCTGCAGCGCTGCAGTTCTTGACACACAAACCGGTGCGGCTGTCACCTACTACAATACCCTATTCAAAGGCACTTAAATATTTTGTCATGCCCATTCACCATCTGAATGGCACACATACACAATCAATATCTCAAGGTTTAAAAATCCTTCTTTAACCTGTCTCCTCCCCTTCATCTACACGGATTGAAGTGGATTTAACAAGTGACATCAATAAGGGATCATCGCTTTTACCTGGATTGCAACTGGATCCTAGACTTCCTGATGGGACTTCCCCAGGTGGTAAGGGTAGGCAACAACACATCTGTCACACTGATCCTCAACACTGGAGCCCCCTTGGCATGGGTCCACAGATCCGCAAAAAGTTATACAGCTGCACCATCGAGAGCATCCTGACCGGTTGTATCACTGCCTCGGCATCTGACCATAAGGCGTTCCAGAGGGTAGTGCGGCCCAGTACGCACGACAAGTGGTACCGGAGTGCCAAGTCTAGGTCCAAAAGGCTCCTTAACAGCTTCTACCCCAAGCCATACAAGTGCTTAACAATTAATCAAATGGCCACCCAGACTATTTACATTGCCCCCCCCCCCCCCCCTGTTTTTACACTGCTGTTACTCGCTGTTTATTATCTATGCGTATTCACTTTACCCCTACCTACATGTACAAATTACCTCGACTAACCTGTACACTCGCACGTTGACTCGATGCCAGTACCCCTCTGTATATAGCCTTGTTATTATTATTTTATTGTGTTACTTATTTTATTTTTTACTTTAGTTGATTTAGTAAATATATTTCTTGACTCTATTTATTTAATTAACTGCATTGTTGGTTAAGGGCCTGTAAGTAAGCATTTCACAGTTAGGTAATACCTGTTGCATTCGGCGCATGTGACAAATAACATTTGATTTGATTTGATTCACCTGGTCATTCCAGGAAATGGAAAGAGCAGATGTCCTTAATGTTTTTTACACTCAGTGTATGTAAAAACTGTACTTCAAAGATTTATGGGTGAAATTATAATTATTACACTAGTTGGAAGTTCTTCCTTTCAGAAGATAGTGATATTTCTAATAGAGAAAAATATATACACAATAACGTTAAACTTGAATCTTGAAAATGCAGGTTAATATTTTTTATTTTCTGTTGTACATCAAGAGAATTCAGGTGTATCTTCATGAAACATTTGGTATGGGAGATGTCTCTATGGAATCCTCTTTATCTATGACTGAACCGGTGTTATGGGTGTGTGTAGACCATGGCCGCTTCATGAGTTATGACGACTGGACAGATATGGAAAATGTGTTTGAACCGACTGACATTGTGTTGATATACGTCAATACTTGGTGGTATGAGCACTGGGGCCTGTTCAGAGGGGTGCAGCGTCAATAAATGTAACACAGATATGTGTAGAACAGATATGGGAATATCTGTCATGTAGAATAGGGAATCGTGTTGCCTCTATTCATTACGTTTCTGTGCAAGTTTTCCCGAAAGCTTCATAACACTAAGATCATTTTACAACCATCGCCTACAATGGACTTGTAAAACGAATAGTTTAACGCTATAAATCTTCCGGGAAACTCACCCCTGAACGTTTCACCTCCCTGAAAACACCCCAGGAGACGAGGGAATGTGTGAAGCAGTGAGGATGTAGGCTTAGTGAGGATTCTTCAAGGTCTAACAGTGTGAGTGGTTTTTCCTTAATCTGACACCAATTAAATAGCTTTGACAGACCTTTTTGTAGCTGACCTTAGACCTACTGAACGTCCTCTCACTGTCAACTGAGTTTATTTTCAGCAATCTTAACATGTGTAAATATTTGTATGAACATAACAAGATTCAACAACTGAGACATACACTGAACAAGTTCCACAGACATGTGACGAACAGGAATTTAATAATGTGTCCCTGAACAAAGGGGGGGGGGGGGGGGGGGGGGGGTCAAAATCTAAAGTAACAGTCAATACAGCTGGTGGCCCCACCAGATACTAAGTACTGCAGTGCATCTCCTCCTCATGGACTGCACCAGATTCGCCAGTTCTTGTTGTGAGATGTTACCCCACTCTTCCACCAAGGCACCTGCAAGTTCCCGGACATTTCTGGGGGGGAAATGGCCCTAGCCCTCACCCTCCGATCCAACAGGTCTCAGACGTGCTCAATGGGATTGAGATCCGGGCTCTTCGCTGGCCATGGCAGAACACTGACATCCCTGTCTTGCAGGAAATCACACACAGAACGAGCAGTACGGCTGGTGGCATTGTCATGCTGGAGGGTCATGTCAAGATGAGCCTGCAGGAAGGGTACCACGAGGGAGGAGAATGTCTTCATTCCTTTGACGATCAACGCGAATCTGACCATCACCCCTGGTGAGACAAAACCGTGACTCGTCAGTGAAGAACACTTTTTGTTCTGTCTGGTCCAGCGACAATGGGTTTGTGCCCATAGGCGATGTTGTTGCCAGTGGTGTCTGGTGAGGACCTGCCTTACAACAGGCCTACAAGCCCTCAGTCCAGCCTCTCTCAGCCTATTGCAGACAGTCTGAGCACTGATGAAAGGATTGTGTGTTCCTGGTGTAACTCGGGCAATTGTTGTTGCCATCTTGTACCTGTCCCGCAGGTGTGATGTTCAAATGTACCGATTCTGTGGAGGTGTTGTTACACGTGGACTGCCACTGCGAGGATAATCAGCTGTCCGTCCTGTGTCCCTGTAGCGCTGCCTTAGGCGTCTCAAAGTACGGACATTGCCATTTATTGCCCTGGCCACATCTGCAGTCGTCATGCCTCCTTGCAGCATGCCTAAGGCACGTTCACGCAGATGAGCGGGGACCCTGGGCATCTTTCTTTTGGTGTTTTTCAGAGTCAGTAGAAAGGCCTTTTTAGTGTCCTATGTTTTCATAACTGTGACCTTAATTGTCTACCTTCTGTAAGCTGTTAGTGTCTTAATGACCGTTCCACAGGTGCATGTTCATTAATTGTTTACGGTTCATTGAACATGCATGGGAAACAGTGTTTAAACCCTTTACAATGAAGATCTGTGAAGTTATTTGGATTTGACAAATTATCTTTGAAAGACAGGGCCCTCAAAAAGGGACGTTTCTTTTTTTGCTGAGTTTAGTGTGCCTAAGGGCTAAATGGGTAGTCAGTCACCAGAGGAGTTTCCTCATATTTTTCACACTTGAATGAAACAAAATTATAATGCAATTGTTATCATGAGTCGAGCGGCAGCACATTTGGTTAAAGCAGCATTGTATGGGCACATGAGACCAAGTAGTCTGTTCAAATGCCATCAGTCTCGAGTCACTGAACACGTTGTCTCTTTGACCAACTGTTTAATAACTTTGTTGTGGCTCTAAAAGAGCTGAAAGGATGGTTTCTTGGAACATATATTAAACCACCACTTTGTGTCTCCACTTCCACACCCTCACCCAAAGCATTATGGGCCTGGGAGTAGTGAGTCTGTCAGTATAATTTTTGGGGGCGCATGGTACAGCTGTGGAAGGCCTGGCAATGGGACTCATCTCTGGGCTGAGGGACGCATGGTAGAGCTGTGGAAGGCCTGGCAATGGGACTCATCTCTGGGCTGAGGGACGCATGGTACAGCTGTGGAAGGCCTGGCAATGGGACTCATCTCTGGGCTGAGGGACGCATGGTACAGCTGTGGAAGGCCTGGCAATGGGACTCATCTCTGGGCTGAGGGACAAGAAGACTGTGGTCGATACAGAGATGGAAATAGCATTTAGACCCACTGGATTTCTTCCCATTTTATTGTGTTACAAAGTAGGATTAAAATGGATTTGTCATTTTTTGTCAATAATCTACACAAAATACTCGGTAATGTCAGTGGAATTCATTTAATTTTAGATGTTTTGATTGATAAAAAATTCATAACTATAATATAGTGGTTGCATAAGTACTCAGCCAGTTTGTTCAGGCAAGCCTAAATTAGCTCAGGAGTAAAATGTGGCTTAACAAATCACATAATATGTTACATGGACTCTGTCCCACATACATACAACATCTGTAGGGTCCCTCAGTCAAGTATTGAATTTCAAGCACACACTAATGTCACGAATCCCGCTTCCTGAGTCTGTTTTTGCCTGTGTTCTGTCCTGGAGTGTTTTTCCGGTGTCCTGGAACGCACCCTGTCTGGTTGCCGGACGACGTAGCTAGTTGGGAGATCTCTGATTACCCGCACCTGTATCCCATCAGCTATCTGCACACCTGGTCCTGATCATCATCCCTCCACTTCATAAGCTCTGACCTGACATCCATTCCCTGCCGGATCGTTAGCCATGAACATCATTCACCCGGAGCACTCACCCCATCCCTGCCTGGTCGTCGGTGGCTTCCGTTACTCCCTTGGATCTGCCTATTCACTCCCATCAACTCACCTCCGCTGCCCGCTCAGCCACCTGGATCTTTCTACCTCTACGGTTA
Source organism: Salvelinus namaycush (assembly GCF_016432855.1). Lineage (NCBI taxonomy): Eukaryota > Metazoa > Chordata > Actinopteri > Salmoniformes > Salmonidae > Salvelinus > Salvelinus namaycush. The sequence continues at coordinate 1,343,746 of NC_052317.1, forward strand.
AACTTGTAAATAAATACTCACCTTCGTCCTACTCTCCTTGTCCTGGTCTGCTTCTGGGTTCTACTTTAGAAAACCGTGACAACTAAACTACAAAGACCAGGGTGCTTTTCGAAAACCTCATAAAGAAGGGCAGTGATTGGTAGATGGGTAACAATAACAAATCAGACAGTGAATATCTCTTTAAGCATGATGAAGTTAATAATTATGCTGTGGATTATACATTACACCACTCAGACACATTAAAGATACAGTCGTCCTTCTGAACTGAGCTGCAGGACATGAATGCAATTGCTCAGGGACGTTACCATGAGGCCATTGGTGATTTTAAAACAGCTACAGATCAATACAATACAATATATATATATACAATATACACTGCTCAAAAAAATAAAGGGAACACTTAAACAACACAATGTAACTCCAAGTCAATCACACTTCTGTGAAATCAAACTGTCCACTTAGGAAGCAACACTGATTGACAATAAATTTCACATGCTGTTGTGCAAATGGAATAGACAAAAGGTGGAAATTATAGGCAATTAGCAAGACACCCCCAATAAAGGAGTGGTTCTGCAGGTGGTGACCACAGACCACTTCTCAGTTCCTTGCTTCCTGGCTGATGTTTTGGTCACTTTTGAATGCTGGCGGTGCTTTCACTCTAGTCGTAGCATGAGACGGAGTCTACAACCCACACAAGTGGCTCAGGTAGTGCAGCTCATCCAGGATGGCACATCAATGCAAGCTGTGGCAAGAAGGTTTGCTGTGTCTGTCAGCGTAGTGTCCAGAGCATGGAGGCGCTACCAGGAGACAGGCCAGTACATCAGGAGACGTGGGGGAGGCCGTAGGAGGGCAACAACCCAGCAGCAGGACCGCTACCTCCGCCTTTGTGCAAGGAGGAGCACTGCCAGAGCCCTGCAAAATGACCTCCAGCAGGCCACAAATGTGCATATATCCATATATTGTATGCAACAAGGCACTAAAGTAATACTGAAAAAAGAACACAGCAAAGGAATACACTTTTTGGCCTAAATGCAAAGCCTTATGTTTGTGGAAACTGATTAACTGCCTCCTTATTTTCAAGCATGGTGGAGGCTGCATCATGGTATGGGTATGCTTGGCATCGGCAAATACTGGAGAATTATTCAGGGTAAAAAGAAACAGGATGGAGCTAAGTGCAGGCAAAATCCTAGAGGAAAACCTGCTTCAGTCTGCTTTACACCAGAGGCTGAGAGAGGAATTCACCTTTTAGCAGGACAATAACCTACAACACGAGGCCAAATCTACACTGGAGTTGTTCCTGAGTGGCCAAGTTACAGTTTTGACTTAAATCTGTTTGAAAATCTATGGCAAGACTTGAAAATTGCTTTCTAGCCGTGATCCCCAACATCTTAACATAGCTTAACTTTAGTCGACTACATCTAGCTATGTACTGAACTTCCATCCTCTCAGGCCAGGGGCACAAAGTATGAATTTATGGTTGGATCAGAATCGCCGTTATTATCATTGGCCAGTACTGAGAATTAAGTAAAACCCACAAGTCCAAATCCCTATCTCCATCCATGGCTAATTTAGGAATCTTAGCTAGCTAGTTAGTCACCGGAGGACAACAATACTACGAGATGCAACAATTCAAGTATTTTCTGTCATTTGACGTTGTCCTCTCGATGTGATTGGTTTGAAGCTAAATCCAAACTTGCTTCCCTTGACAGTTTTTTATTTTATTTTTGGTGCAAGAACCATTCACGGTTGAGCTAACTCAGTTTAGCTCAACGCTGATTGGCTATTCATTTTATTTATTTATTTTTAATCAAGGGAGTCCAAATGCTCGCTGGCTTCCCTTGCATTCAATGCTTCGGGTAGCAACAATGTCATACTCTTTTTGACCAGACAGCATCAGAGAGGCCTACGTTGGCTACCCATACAGAGACAGAGGGTCGGTGTTTCGCTTGCTCATATGCTTTCTCCAGTGAGATACATTCAGCCTCTTGAGAATTGAAGGAAAATAATGAAACACAGAGACAAAATATATATTTTTTTTTAAGGTTGAGGAAGCCTGGCTTTCCTTGCCCTCCATGAATACACACCACTGATAAACCATTAGCTCCCAATACAGTCGCAGATATTTTGAGTCTTGATCGTGTTCAAAGACGATGTGGAGGGAAAACGTGACATTTCTTTACAGAAAGCTGTTTCGAGTTGACCACAGGATGATGTAAGCTTAGAGTCAGATACACATGTGGCAGAGGAGCATGTGGATCACCCACAGGATCTGGTATAGGGCAGGGTAAATAGAGACCTGAACTGAGTACTGTTATGGAAATACACGACACAGGATTATAAAAAATAGACTAATCTTTATTTGACTCAATTAAAATACAGTTTAAGGCAAGGGGATGGGACCAACCCATGTAATGGATATTACAGTCAGGAGTAGAATGTTCTCAACAGTTTTATTGCACATATCCCCGGTAGTAAACAAGTGCAGGTTACATGCAGATACACTCAATAATATGAGTTTCACTTCTAATATAGTTAGACGTAATCATCATCACACTCCAAACTATAATAAACGAATCATAATTAGTAGCTCTGTGATCACAGCAAACCAACAAGCCTGGTACCAAGGAACACACAACACAGTAGAGACCGCAGTAGCTAACCCCTTCGGGAAATACACAGGAACAATACAGTTTAAAAGAACAATAAGCCAATCCAAATGTTACCTGGACTCCAACCACACACACACGCCATCCAAACAGACAATAACTAGAAAAGCACAGAAACTGCAGATTAAAGAGAACTTTGAGATAACTTCAACATTTTAAACTTCAGCAAGTGTTTTAACAATGCATTGTTCCTATCACGTCCGAAGACGCCACATGCGTTTCCCAAAACAACACGTAGACAGAATGTTCACCATGTGTGTCGTTGGCGCACGTGTCGATCGTAAGGAAGGCAACGCTGCTCTCAGATCAGCTTTCTCCATTCAAATCTTACCTTAACACTATAATCATTGTACAATACTGATGACGGATCAGCTCCTCGAGAGATTATCGACTATATGACTGCAAATATTGAGGTGGCATATTTGAATGCTTGCCCTATAATAACGCACTAAAATCACAGATTTGGCACATGTTGTAGTACATTTCATGATGTGTTAGAGGCAAAAATTAGACAGTAGCCTACAATTAGAAAAATAAGTAATTTATTTAATATTTAATATCAATATGATATATACTGTATCTTTTAACACAGTTCTCGGTTTTCATTTAAAGCATCTTTTTCATCATTTGCTTGTTTTAGCAATTGCAAAGATAGTCAACTTTGTGTTTCTTGTCAACTTTGTCCTGAAGTTAAATGGTGGTCACAGAGAGACAGATAGAATCAGGATGTTATGCTCAGCATATATCTGTGTATTAAGGGACATGGAAGGGCAAAAAAAGCAGCTAACAATGCACTTAGCTTTTCTGATTTTCAACTACAACTTTATTAACAATGGTTTTGGGTAACAGCTCAGAGATCTACTGATGTTCCTACTATGGTTCTAATGAGGACCTTAGCCTTGAGATGCTTTTGGGAAACCGGGCCCTGTGGTGCTGAGGGAACACGCTTTTTGAAAGGGTGCAGCACAACTGTTAATTAGACACGGCAGTTAGCAATCAACTCAATTAGGACCAATTCCATTTCAAACTTGGAACCCATTCTAATTCTTACACAAACTCCACAGCAGCTTTTCCCACGCTGCTACACATGCAGCAAAACAGACATTTATTTCTGGCAACTATTAAGATTGTAAACCCCACACAGATTGTAATTCATAAAGTTTGAAAATGTATATGTTTGTTTATGTTAATTCAATCTGTTTAATTTGTAATAAATCTGCTGGTGCTACCATTGCTGCTCCCATTATTAGTTTTTCTTAAACCCACCACTCTTACGCGCCATTGCGTTAACATCAGGTTATTCCGTTACAAGGGCTTCACCTCATTGAACTTTAGAGCAACCTCAATCATAAACAACATTTTGGAACATAAATAGAGAGACAGACGTCTGTGTGGTATGAGAATTGCAGATTGTGTCAAGCACGATAGTATTGTGGGTTACTACTTCCCTATTTTTGTGTCTAAGGCCTGACTGCATGTAAATAGATAGAGTATAGCTTACCATGATCCGTAAACAAAAAACACAAAGAACAAATTTAATTGACTATCCACACACAAACACCTCTTGACTTGTATTTGTAAAACATTTTGATAAATCCAAAATGTGTAAATATGGATAAAGATCTGTGAGTAAATGATCTCTCATTTTCAAACAAACTTCACGATGTGTAGATAAAAACAAAAGCACTGACAAACATCTTTCCAAAGTTATAAATACAAGCATTGCGATGTGTAGGTATCCAATCATTTCAACACAACACTTTCGCATTAGAACCAGTCAAATCTGCATTTGCAAGTCAAATGATGTCTGTGGATTAGTTTTAATTTGTTTACAGAATTTGTTAACAAAAAAAATTATTCCACATGCAATGGGTTTCTCTCAGTTTCTCTCAGATCTCCATAGAGCTCACCAGAAATGAGTCACCTCTAGTTCGTTCAGCCATTACTATGGGTGAAATGAGTGGGGAAAGAATGGGGTTTTAGGGTAAACGCCAAAAATAAGGTCAGAGGTTAACACAGGCTTGGGAGATATTATTTAAAAAATGATATTGTATGCGATAATATCAGTCAGTTAACATGACCTTTTGAATAATGAAGCTTTTATGTGCTTGTTTTGATTACATAAATGCTTCAAAATTCACAAAATAGTGACGTTAGCTGATGAAGATATTTCATAGATCAAAATGTATAAGATCTCCTAACCAAATAAAATAACATTTTATTTGTCAAATACACATGGTTTGCAGATGTTAATGTGAGTGTAGAAAAATGCTTGTGCTTCTAGTTCCGACAGTGCAGTAATATCTAACAAGTAATCGAACAATTCCGCAACATTTGTATGTAATACATACAAATCTAAATGGGTGAATGAGAATATGTACATGCAAGTATATGAATGAGCGATGGCCGAGCGGCATAGGCAAGGTGCAATAGATGGTATAAAATACAGTATATACATGTGATATGAGCAATGTAAGATATGTAAACATTATTAAAGTGTGCATTATTTAGAGTGCATTGTATAAAGTGACTAGTGATCCATTTATTAAAGTGGCCAGGGATTGGGTCTCAATGTAGGCAGCAGCCTCTCTGAGTTAGTGATCGCTGTTTAGCAGTCTGACGGCCTTGAGATAGAAGCTGTTTTTCAGTCTCTCGGTCCCAACTGTACTGACCTCGCCTTCTGGATGGTAGCGGTGTGAACAGGCAATGGCTCGGGTGGTTGATGTCCTTGATGATCTTTTTGGCCTTCCTGTGACATCGGGTGGTGTAGGTGTCATGAGGGCAGGTAGTTTGCACCCGGTGATGCGTTGTGCAGACCGCACCACCCTCTGAGGGCGGTGCAGTTGCCGTACCAGGCTGTGATACAGCCTGACAGGATGCTCTCGATTGTGCATCTGTAAAAGTTTGTCAGGGTTTTGTGTGACAAGCCACATTTCTTCAGCCTCCTGATGTTGAGGCGCTATTGCGCCTTCTTCACCACACTGTCTGTGTGAGTGGACCATTTCAGTTTGTCTGTGATGTGTATGCCGAGGAACTTAAAACTTTCCACCTTCTCCACTGCTGTCCCGTCGATGTGGATATGGGGATGCTCCCTCTGCGGTTTCCTGAAGTCCACGATCATGTGCTTTGTTTTGTTGACATTGAGTGAGAGGTTGTTTTCCTGACACCACACTCCAAGTGCCCTCACCTCCTCCCTGTAGGCCGTCTCATCGTTGGTAATCAAGCCCACTACCGTTGTGTCGTCTACAAACTAAATGATGGAGTTGGAGGCGTGCATGGCCACGCAGTCGTGGGTGAACAGGGAGTACAGGAGGGGGCTAAGCACGCACCCTTGTGGGGCCCCAGTGTTGAGGGTCAGCGAAGATGTTGTTTCCTACCTTCACCACCTGGGAGCGGCCCGTCCAGGACCCAATTGCACAGGGCGGGGTTGAGATCCAGGGCCTCCAGCTTGATGATGAGCTTGGAGGGTACTATGGTGTTGAATGCTGAGCTGTAGTCTATGAACAGTAAATGGGTAAACAGTAAATCACACCCATTACAGAAAACAGTGATACCTTATTTACATAAGTCTTCAGACCCTTTGCTATGAGACTTGAAATTTAGCTCTGGTGCATCCTGTTTCCATTGATCATCCTTGAGATGTTTCTACAACTTGATTGAAGTCCACCTGTGGTCAATTCAATTGATTAGACATGATTTGGAAAGGCACACACTTGGCTATACAAGCCATGAGGTCGAAGGAATTGTCCGTAGAGCTCCGAGACATGATTGTGTTGAGGCACAGATCTGGGGAAGGTTACCAAAAAATGTCTGCAGCATTGAGGGTCCCAAGAACAGTGGCCTCCATCATTCTTAAATGGAAAAAGTTTGGAACCACCAAGACTCTACCTAGAGCTGGCCGCCCGGCCAAACTGAGCAATCGAGGGAGAAGGGTCTTGGTCAGGGAGGTGACCAAGAACCCGGTGGTCACTCTGACAGAGCTCTAGAGTTCCTCTGTGGAGATGGGAGAACCTTCCAGAAAGACAACCATCTCTGCAGCCCTCCACCAAATCAGGCCTTTATGGTAGTGGCCAGACTGAAGCCACTCTTCAGTAAAAGACACGACAGCTCGCTTGGAGTTTGCCAAAAAGCACATAGAGACTCTCAGACCATGAGAAACAAGATTCTCTGGTCTGATGAAACCAAAATGTATATATTTGACTTGAATCAATTAAATGTATTTATGAAGCCATTCTTACATCAGCTGATGTCACAAAATGCTGTACAGAAACCCAGCCTAAAACCCCAAACAGCAAGCAATGCAGGTGTAGAAGCACAGTGGCTTGGAAAAACTCCCTAGAAAGGCCAGAACCTAGGAAGAAACCTAGAGAGGAAGCAGGCTATGAGGGGTGGCCAGTCCTCTTCTGGCTGTGCCGAGTGTAGATTATAACAGAACATGGCCAAGATGTTCAAATGTTCAAGGATGACCAGCAGGGTCAAATAATAATAATCACAGTGGTTGTCGAGGGTGCAACAGGTCAGCACCTCACAAGTAAATGTCAGTTGGCTTTTCATAGCCGATCATTCATTCTGCTGTCTCTAGAGAGTTGAAAACAGCAGGTCTGGGACAGGTAGCACGTCTGGTGAACAGGTCAGGGTTCCATAGCCGGGAGGCAGAACAGTTGAAACTGGAGCAGCAGCACGGAAAGGTGGACTGGGAACAGCAAGGAGTCATCAGGCCAGGTAGTCCTGAGGCATGGTCCTAGGGCTCAGGTCTGGTGACTATGAGGTCTGTGAAGAGCAGCAGGCAGTTGCAGCAGAATGGCAAGCTTCACGTCTGGTGGAAACCTGGCACCATCCCTACGGTGAAGCATGGTGGTGGCAGCATCATGCTGTGGGGATGTTTTTCAGTGGCAGGGACTGGGAGATTAGTTAGGATCGAGGCAAAGCTGAATGGAGCAAAGTACAGAGAGATCCTTGATTGAAACCTGCTCCAGAGTGCTCAGGACCTCAGACTGGGGCAAAGGTTCACCTTCCAACAGGACAACGAACCTAAGCACACAGCCAAGACAACACAGAATTGGCTTCGGGACAACTCTCTGAATGTCCTTGAGTGGCCCAGCCAGAGCTGGACCTGAACCCGATCAAACATCTCTGGAGAGACCTGAAAATAGCTGTGCAGCAACGCTCCCCATCCAACCTGACAGAGCTTGAGAGGATCTGCAGAGAGGAATGGGAGAAACTCCCCAAATACAGATGTGCCAAGCTTATAGCATCATACCCAAGGAGACTCGAGGCTGTAATTGCTGCCAAAGGTGCTTCAACAAAGTACTGAGTAAAAGGTCTGAATACTTATGGTAAAGTGGTATTTCAGTTTTTTATGTTTAATACATTTGCAAACATTTCTAAAAACCTGTTTTCACTTTTTCATTATGCGGCAATGTGTGTAGATTGACGAGTAAATGTTTTTATGTAATCCATTTTCGAATAAGGCTGTAACCTAACAAAATGTTTTGCTTCCTGAATGCACAGAAAAAGTATTGGGACAGTGAATTTGTTTGTTTGTTTTTGGCTCTGCACTCCAGAACTTTGTATTTGGAAGTATACAAAGACTATGAGGTTAAAGTGCAGACTGTCAGCATGTTCATCCATGTCGGGTGAACTGTTTAGAAATTACTGCACCTTTTGTACATAGTAGTCCCCCTGAAACTTCTTCTGGCTGCAAGCCCGACGTCGGTACACTTATGACAACAGCCAGCTCAAGTGCAGGGCGCGAAATTCAAAATATATATTTTTTAAATATTTAACTTTCACACATTAACAAGTCCAATACAGCATATGAAAGGTACACATCTTGTGAATCCAGCCAACATGTCCGATTTTTAAAATGTTTTACAGGGAAGACACAATATGTAAATCTATTAGCTAACCACGTTAGCAAAAGACACCACTTTTTTTACTCCACCAGTTTTTTACTCCATCAGTAGCTATCACAAATTCGACCAAATAAAGATATAAATAGCCACTAACCAAGAAACAACTTCATCAGATGACAGTCTGATAACATATTTATTGTATAGTATATGTTTTGTTAGAAAAATGTGCATATTTCAGGTATAAATCATAGTTTACATTGCAGCTACAATCAGAAATTGCACCGAAAGCAGCCATAAAACTTACAGACACCAACGTCAAATACCTAATTACTCATCATAAAACATTTCTGAAAAATACATAGTGTACAGCAAATGAAAGACAGGCATCTTGTGATTCCAGCCAATATTTCCGATTTATTAAGTGTTTTACAGCGAAAACAAAATGTAGCGTTATATTAGCTTAGCACAATAGCCAGAAACACTTGGGCGCCGACGACTAGTTCACATCTACGACAGATATATGAAATAGCATCATAAAATGTTTCTTACTTTTGCTGATCTTCTATCAGAATGTTGGACAAGGTGTCCTTTGTCCAGAACAATCGTTGTTTGGATTTAGAACGGCAACTTTCCCTCTTCATTTAGCAAGCACACTAGCCAAGTGGCGCGAATCTCTCCATGTCAACAAACGGAAGAGAACGGAACACGGCAAAACTCCCGAATATTTTTCTATAATCTGATGAAACTATATTGAAAAAACATACTTTACGATGATATGGTGACATGTATCAAATAAAATCAAAGCCGGAGATAGTAGCCGCCTATAACGGCAGCTAAACAGAAGGCAATCCCACTGTCCACCTCGAGCTCTTCAGAGTACCGAAAATGGGGGACACGTCATTCCAAGATGATGTGTTCCATCTCAGACCAAGATAATCACCTCATTTCTTCTCTCACAGCCTCTTGACATCCAGGGGAAGGTGTATGACGTGCATGTATACTAATAGATATCATGCCCATTTATAGGCAGGACTTAGAAACGAGCCTCGATTTCAGACTTTCCACTTCCTGGTCAGGAAGTTTGTGCCAAATGAGTTCTGTTTGACTCACAGATATAATTCAAACGGTTTTAGAAACTAGAGAGTGTTGTCTATCCAATAGTAATAATAATATGCATATTGTACGAGCAAGAATTGAGTACGAGGCTGTTTGAAATGGGCACCTTTTATCTGGCTACTCAATACTGCCACTTGAGCCCAAACAGGTTATTAAAGTGCAGACTGTCAGCATGTTCATCCATGTCGGGTGAACTGTTTAGAAATTACTGCACTTTTTGTACATAGTAGTCCCCCCCCCCCATTTCAGGTGACCAAAAATATTAGTTAGGAAATTCACGTGTGTGTAATTAAAGTAATCAAATGTTGTGTATTTGGTCCCATATTCCTAGCATGTAATGCTGACATCAAACTTGTGACTCTACAAACTTGTTGAATTTTTTAAATGTTTGTTTTGGTTGTGTTTCAGATTATTTTGTGCCCAATCAAAATAGTAAATAATGTATTGAGTCACTTTTGTTGCAAATAAGAATAGAATATGTTTCTAAACACTTCTGATAATCCTGAATTAATCATGAATAATGACGAATGAGAAAGTTACAGAGGCATACATTTGATAACCTCCCCTGTTAATTGTATGGTGAGAGGTTAGCATGTCTCGGGGGTATGGTGTTTGTGTGCCTGTAACTTGGATTGTGAAATATTTGCCCATTATTATTTTCAGAATAACTTAACTAGCTGGCCTGGCGCATCGTTGCCCATGAAAGGAAGTTAGATTAGCGAGTAAGCATTTTAGCCAGGTAGTCTAGGACAACAAAAACTAAAAGCGTACTGTATGAAGGAGTCATAGACCATTTTGTCAACATGAAAGAGAGGAGGATGGCATTGGCGTTTCTCTACAAGTAAGGTGAGTCAACATGTTTTTTCTACTTGCATAAAACGCACGCGCACACAAAATCAGAACCATGGACAGCCAAATCATATTTCGCTTATGTTGATTGGACTAAATTGTTTTTGGTATAATTTAGTTGTCACTGCATTAGACTAATCGTAGGTGATTTGATGATCTTGAAATGTTGAAGGTGAAATGGTTCTGGAATAGTGGAGGCAGCGCCTGTTTTCTTTCCGACTTGTCATAACTCTCCGTTGTTCTAAATCAATAGTTGTTTAGTAGTCTGAATGTCTGAAACATGATTTTGCTTGACCACGCGTAGGTCACGTATACTCAGCTGGCCCCTCCCCAGATGTTGTGTTAAACGCTCTACAACAAAGCTGTGTCCAACAAGCTTTCTCTGCCCTTAACCTTGTTCTGAACACCTCCAAAACAAAGGTCATGTGGTTTGGTAAGAAGAATACCCCTCACCCCACAGGTGTGATTACTACCTCTGAGGGTTTAGAGCTTGAGGTAGTCACCTCATACAAGTACTTGGGAGTATGGCTAGACGGTACACTGTCCTTCTCTCAGCACATATCAAAGCTGCAGGCTAAGGTTAAATCTAGACTTGGTTTCCTCTGTCGTAATCGCTCCTCTTTCACCCCTGCTGCCAAACTAACCCTGATTCAGATGACCATCCTACCCATGCTAGATTATGGAGACGTAATTTATAGTTCGGAAGGTAAGGGTGCTCTCGAGTGGCTAGATGTTTTTTTATCATTCGGCCATCAGATTTGCCACCAATGCTACTTATAGGACACCATCACTGCACTCTATACTCCTCAGTAAACTGGTCATCTCTGTATACCCATCGCAAGACCCACTGGTTGATGCTTATTTATAAAACCCTCTTAGGCCTCACTCCCCCCTATCGAAGATACCTAGTGCAGCCCTCATCCTTCACATACAACACCCATTCTGCCAGTCACATTCTGTTAAAGGTCCCCAAAGCACCCACATCCCTGGGTCGCTCCTCTTTTCAGTTAGCTGCAGCTAGCGACTGGAACAAGCTGCAAAACAATACACTCGAACTGGACAGTTTTATCTCAATCTCTTCATTCAAAGACTCAATCATGGACACTTACTAACAGTTGTGGTTGCTTCGCATGATGTATTGTTGTCTCTACCTTCTTGCCTTTGTGCCGTTGTCTGTGCCCAATAATGTTTGTACTGTGTTGCTGCCATGTTGTTGTCACGTGGTGTCGCTACCATGCTGTGTTGTTGTCATGCTATGTTGTTGTCTTAGGTCTCTCTTTATGTAGTGTTGTGGTGTTGCATGTTTTGTCCTATATTTTTAATCCCAGCCCCCGTCCCCGCAGGAGGCCTTTTGCCTTTTGGTAGGCCGTCATTTGTAAATAAGTATTTGTTCTTAACTGACTTGCCTAGTTAAATAAAGGTTAAATACATTTTTTTAATGATCTATTTGTTACATGCAATATGCTTTGTGGACTTCATCGGATATTTAAAACAGTGAACCATAGCTATAGTTAGGCATCTGTTTACATTCAGAGAATAATAGAGCACAAAAGAGGAAGTGTTTACGTTCGCAGAGGACCTGGCACACACGTGCACACATCTGTTGTGGTTAGAGATAGCAGGAGAGTGTACCAATCTGACAGTATATTGTTGATTTAGCTTAAACTAATACAGTGCCTTCAGAAAGTATTCACACCCCTTGACTTTTTTCACGTTTTGTTGTGTAACAGCCTGAATTTAAAATGTATTAAATTTAGATTTTTGTCACTGGCCTACAAACAATATCCCATAATGTAAAAGTGGAATTATGCTTTTATAAATGTTTACAAATTAATAAAAAAGAAAAAGCTGAAATGTCTTGTCAATAAGTATTCAACCCCTATGTTATGGCAAGCCTAAATAAGTTCAGCAGTAAAAATGATCTTAACAAGTCACATAATAACTTGCATGGACTAACTGTGTGTGCAATAATAGTGTTTAACATGAGGATGGATCAACAACATTGTAGTTACTCCACAATACTAATGTAATTGACAGAGTAAAAAGAAGGAAACCTGTACAGAAAAAAATTATTCCAAAACATCAATCTTGTTTGCAACAAGGCACTAAAGTAATAATGCAAAGAATGTGGCAAAGCAATTAACATTTTGTCCTGAATACTAAGTGTTAAGTTTGTGGCAATTCCAATACAACACAGTAATGAGCACCACTCTCCATATTTTTAAGCATAGTGGTGGCTGCATCATGTTATTGGTATGCTTGTAATCGTTAAGGACTGGGGAGATTTTCAGGATAAAAAATAAATGGAACAGAGCTAAGTGTAGGTAAAATCCTAGAGGAAAACCTGGTTCAGTCTGCTTTCCACCAGACACTGGGAGGTTGATTCACCTTTCAGCAGGACAATAACCTAAATCACAAGGCTGAATATACATCGGAGTTACTTGCCAAGAAGACATTGAATGTTCCTGAGTGGCCGAGTTATAATTGACTTAAATCTGCTTGAAAATCTATGGCAAGACCTGAAAATGTTTGTCTCGCAATGATCAACAACCAATTTGACAGAGCTTGAAGAATTTTGAAAAGAATGGGCAAATATTGTACAATCCAGGTGTGGAAAGCACTTTGAGACTTACCCAGAAAGACTAACAGCTGTAATCGCTGCCAAAGGTGATTCTAACTTGTATTGACTCAGGGGTGTGAATACTTATGTAAATTAGATATTTCTGTATTTTATTTTCTATACATTTGCAAACATTTCGAAAAACATGTTTTCACTTTTTCATTATGTGGTATTGAGTGTAGATGAATGACATTTTTAAAAATGTAATCCAGTAACACCACAAAATGTGGAATAAGTCAAGGGGTAGACTTTCTGAAGGCACTATAGTTGTTATTTATCTGACCAATTAGGTCTAATTTTGGATTTGGATTTCATATCAAAGGAATGCAATGTACTCAATGCCCACCTCAGAAACCAATGTCACAAAATGCTATTTCAACCTTGTACCCACGCAGTTGCACACAGAAAGTGAAGAACAAGAGGAAAAACCGTGGCCAAAGCTAGTAGCCTAAAATAAGAAGTGGTTAGCACCTAGCAGCATGTAGGGCAATGTGGTGCTTGCAGGCTCTACACGTGTCTTTAGAATTATATTGGCAGCTCTAAGCCTACGGAGGACATACAGTAGCTGCCTAGATTTTACAAGCCAAAGCTCAATTTGTTTAATTCCTCACTTTTTCAATAGCTAGTTTAGCTTTCCTAATGCTTCCTTGCAGTACTCAAACATATTTTGAAGTTTGTAATTTTGGTAACACTACTAAAACTTAAGTGTCCTTATTACTATAACTTGATACAAATGTAAGTATATACTGAAAATCATGTACTGTAAACCCAATACTTACCTACAATACGCTACCACTATTGTTAGCTAATTGTTTGCTAAAACATCCAGTACAGCTACAGGTTCTCAACTGATACTTCATAAATAAATATGCATGATTTGAATCAGTGCAACAACAAACAAAAAATATCTAAACCTCATATAAATGGAAACCCCACATACAACAGGGTTGTCATGGCAACAGTCAGTCCTGCATAGCGTGACAAAGTTTCACAGCAGTTGCAGGTGGGTTTGGTTGTGACGTTCTCTCTCTCAACCTGTTTACCAGTGGCTGTACTGTCTAGAACATTGTGCGGTGTGCTTTCTCTGGGGCCTTGCATGCCAAGAGCAGACCGCAAAAGCAACGATATTTGAGGAACAGGGTAGAGGTGACAGAGAGAAGCACACACTAACATTCTCACATGCTCCTCCCCTATCCTTTTCTACTCACAAACAACAATTACGCAACTCAAATTTCAAATCGAAACACAGTAGATTGAGGAGTGCACTGACACTCACTCACACATCCACATATGAAAGGATGAGTTTTAAAAAATGTATTGAAAATAATAATAACATCTGCAAAACCTTATAATGTAACAGCATTAACACATAAGCAAACATAAATGAACAGAGGGCCAGATCTAAGATGCAAGTCTAAAAATTGGGCATACATTGACAGAGAAGCTAGAGAGTTTGGTTAAAACACTCCCTTTAGTATCTGAACATCCACCGGTCCAGAGGTACCCTGGTGGAATCAGGTAGATTCAGATTCATCTGCGGATGTGGGTTCCGAAATCAGCGAGGGCTCTATGTGTTCTAAATGGAAGAAGTGCGTTAATAAGTAGGGTTTAATAAGTACATTTAGCACAAGACTGCATGGAAAATTATGGGGAAGCACTGCTCTAGAATGCTGTCTTTTACAGCCAGGTCACCCGTGATACAAGTCAGTATGCGATGTCCATCCATGTCTGAGGACCTCAGGAGATGACGTGGAACCTGTGAAAGCTGTTACCTTCAAGTAGGTTTCGGTTTTGCTAGGGCGTTGTGGACAGGGATGGCGGATGGGTGTAAGCAACTGCCTCTGATTCCAAAGGTTGCAAGTTCAAAAACAACTTTCTATCGCTGGATTGGTTGTTTTTGTTTTAAGCCTTCAGCCTTACCTTACCTTAACCATTTGGAGTTAATGCCTGATCTTAAAAATTTGGAGTTAATGCCTGAACTTAACCCTAACCTTAAAGATTAAGAGTTAATGCCTAAACGTAACCTTAAATACTTCTAAATGTGATGTTTGAGAAACATGGATGAACAGCTAATTCTGACATGAGACTGTGAGAGCTGGTAGGTCTTTGAGCTGCATGTGTATTCAGTTCACATTATATACATGCATATCTATGCATTTATTTTATATTGACTAATAGCCTGACATGATAACATGCAGAAGTATAATGTATATGTTTAATGGTGTCAGCATTGCATAACATGTTATGACACATTGAAGTCAAGATACCATATCAAAATGACTGACTGACCTGATATCTTTAACTTGAAAACCCCCTCCTCCTACTAGAGAAAGAGAGATATGAAAGGAAAATGGGGTGTGGGGATAAAGAAAGAGCACAGAAGAGATAGCAAGGGAGATAATTTGCTTAGCCATATTCACAACTTTTTACTGAAGATAAATGTGTAACCAATGTCATCGGTTCTGCATACACAGACCTCTTCACCCATAAAATATGTGAAATGAATCAATGTTATTTTACAAAGCTTTTTGCTTCTGCACTTAATACACAAAATGCTTAACAGTAACCCTGTCTAGAAAAAATCCTTAAAAGGAAGAAACCTTGAGAGGAGCCAGACTCAAAAGGGGAGGCCTAGCCTCCTCTGGCTGTACCAGGTTGAAGTTAAGAGTACATGATCATATAAGCCAGACAGTTTCTTCAGTTCAAAATGTACATTTGTCAATGAGATATTTGTTAAAAAAGACAAAATAGCTATTAAATAGTTCAGAGAAAGTACGGCTAGACAGTTTTCCGAATCAGCAAGGCAACCATTCTCCTACCCTGATGCTCCCTCTACGTGTGGAAACGTGCTTTTGTATCTAGCCTGGGCAGAAGGTAAGGGGGAGGCCCAGCCTGCAGGATGGAAATGTGAATGTGAGTGAGGGCTATGTCTACCCTACACTTCCCAGGACTCCTGCCCCCTACGGGCCAACTTGTGAAAACAGGTCAGCTCATGTGGTCCGGAAAGTCCCCCGGCGCTACTGATAAACCATCCGTCAGTTGGTCTGACTGGGCCATCTCCACAATGGATTAGTTAACATTTCTTGATAAATAAATTAGCCAGTCGAGTGGGTCCACATCAATTTTAAAGGTTGATATATGATTTGAGAGCACTAGAAAGTGTTTCTAAGATGGGTAATTCCCTTTGTGTTATATATATATATATATATATATATTACCAAAAAAAATTATAGTATATATTTTTTACTGTTGTGTAATACCCATTTGGGTCTCATTTTTTTTGTGCTACCAAAAAGCTACCTATCACTCAATGAAAGCCTCAATGGCCAACGTCAAGCTGGAGATCTGAGCATGGTACCCTGCCACACCCATGTTGAACTAGGACTGGGCTTCCGCAAAGTTCTGCTCCAGGGACATGTTCTGGAGAGCAGGGTAGAGAGAGAGCAGAGGAATGGAGGAGTGTGAGGGTGGCGATCCAGGACAGAGTAGGTTAGGAGGATAAAGGAGTGAGAAAGATTAAGGGAGACGGGGAAAAGGAGAGGAAAAGAGGGTAATGAAAGGGGACAGGAATGGAAAGAGGAGGGAGAAGAAAGAAGAACAGGAAAGCAACGGAAAGAAAGGAGGGGAGGGAGATTATGAACACTACACCACAGTATTTAGCGATATTAATCTGAAGAAACTGTGATTACAGCTTGCAAGTAACAACGTCACCGAATCATGAACTAATTGCTCGCGCCTGTGTGTGCTTGCCAACTCTGCAGGAAGACTCTGGAAATCTCGTTATAAGTCAGAGCCGATAAAGCACGCAAGGGGTTGTAGGGGAGCTGGTTCTCTGATGGACATGGGGTTTCGTAGCCCTCGCAATTTTTTTGCACTCACTAATGGTGGGAGGTTGTCATTCGCTGCTGTGTATTGTGGCTGCCGACGAAGCGAGGTATTGAGGGGGAATTTGGGGAACCAGGTAAGATAGTGGGGTTTCTTGGATGGATAGCCCTATCCCCTGCATTAGTGAGTTGCAGCGCACCCTTCTATTCAATGTATTTAATCAGGCTAAACCCGAGCATAGGTTACGGCATTTCTCTACCCTATTGTCGTTTTCTGCATTCAGTGATTAACCTGAATCCTAGTGTAGCCTAGCTGTTGATCCCGTTTAGTCCATTGTAGATAATTCAGTGCACCATGGATACACTGTCTACAGTTTGCCATGCTGGCCGGCTCAATAGGGATGCACATACTCAGACCTCATGGAGGGGTCTCATCAGCTGGAGAAGTGAAGTGTTCAAATGTTCAATGTAATGTCTGTCCCATTTGGTCTTTAGCCTTTTAAAATACAGCGTGGGTTGTGAGGGGCAAGCAGAAAGGTGACTGCAGACTTTGTAGCTTAGTGGGCTGGGATCTATATTACTTTATCATGTGTGGGTCTTTTGACCGTGTGTATTTGGTTCCTGTTTGCAGGGAATTTGCACGTTTTGTAGAACTGCTATTTATTGGGCTAAGCTCTTATTTGCAGTGCAGTCACATGTTAGTATAACATTTTATCATAGCCTGCTCCTTATACCACAGTTTGTTTGTTCTTATAGGCCTGTTCAGGTTGAGTTGCATAGGCTCCCTACTAAGTCTATCTCATGTACTCCACGCTGTCCTATGAATTTGTGTCTAATAAAGATCCTTGTTTGCTACATCTGTATTAAGTTATGGTGTGTCGAAGCCTGACGCCAGACCATACTGTTAAAACAAAAGTTTTTGCAACATTTCAGTGGGAGATCATTCATTACAAGGTCGCCTCACTCAAGTTTCCCCCAAAACCATGATTTGGTCAAACAGTAAAGTGCATTATCCTCATGATTCCTGTAATGAACGTGTCTGCCCAGCACCTGGGCCTGCTGCTGTGATGAGCAAGCCACTTGATGTGCTAACCAGCAGAGAGAAAAGGCTTATGATTGTATAACATTTCAAAATCCAATAGCAGGAAATGCATTGCTTTGGAAGCAACTGTTCTCAGCTTTCTGTGGGTATACTTTCGATTTGTCAACTCTTAATATTGGACTCAATAGCAACTATTTTACAACCAAGATATTTGATATGGCTGCAAAGTTTTAAAAAAATAATAACTTTTCAGACTTCGTATCTGAAAGCCATATCAAATATCTTGGTTGTAAAATAGTTGCTAGAGAAACATTTTGAAATGTTATACAATCAAGTCTTTTCTCTCTGCTGGAGAGCACATCAAGTGGCTTGCTCATCACAGCAGCTCTCTTTTTAGGACATTTACTGTTAGATTAATACATGACTGCTAGTAGTGGGTATTTTAGTGTTAGCGATCTAGCTGTTTTGAGATTTCACTTCCTCGTGGTGAATAAGCCCCACATTTTGCCTGTTATTAGTGCACATAAAGATGTAGGCAAATTCATCTATTGAACAAAAAATGTAAACATAAAATATAACAATACCCTATTCTCAATCCACGACAATCACTGGATTTGGTTGCACATCAAAATATCTTGAATCATGTATTCCTGCTTGGACATGTTAGATGAAACTGGTTTCTTGACTAGCACATCCATCTCAGTAGTCTAAAGCACTGTAAATGTATAAAGTTAATGATTTTTTTTTTAAAGTATTGCGTGAAGCTGCAGAAAACAAATGGTGCGACTAAATCCTGGGCTGTTGCCACTGAAAGTTGGTGGCACTGGAGAAACAGTTATTCCGGAGCCCTGTCAAGGTGTTTTTTATATCTTTATCTGCTGCAGAGTAATGTGTTCCTCTGCCAACTTGGCTGTGGGGAAGAAAGTCATGCAATAGGATGTTATACAGAAAAGTTTTAGGACAAGGTATAACGGATACGTTGGGAGTCGAGAAACAGGGGCAGTTGGTGACTTTAAGGCAATGAACATCGAACGATACAAAACAAGTGTATTGTCTGGACATGAAACACAACCAATACTGTCTGGGGAATGAACCTGAGGGAGTGACAGATATAGGGGAGGTCATCAGTGAAGTGATGGAGTCCGGGAGTCTCATAATGAGGTGCAGGTGCACGTAAGGATAGTGCCAGGTGTGCGTAATGACGGTTGTCAGAGCCAGTGATTAGTAAACTGGCGACGGCGAGTGTCGGGGAGCAGGAGTAGACCTGACATAAGGCTATGTATGTTTGTGCACATGGAAGTCAGAGATTTATATTAACTATAGGTTTATAAGTAAATAAAAATGTGATATGACTAAAGGGAATTTAGTTGACTAAAATGGCCCACTTTTTGTCCTTTTGACAAGAACTAGACAATTTGTATTCAAATGACAAATGTGACTTTGTTATATATTAGTCAAAATGACAGACCAGACTAAATCTAAAAAAGAGTGCCAAAATGAACACTGCTCTCGGTTGGTCTGCAAGCTTTATTACAGTAACTATTTGTATTATCAACTTGGTTGGTGTTGTAATGTCTTGGACGAGCACAGATCTTGACAGCGAAAATCATCTGTTTCATGAAGGAACCAACTGAATTGGTGCCCGTTTCCTCTTTGAAAGTTTGCCTTAGTACGTTCACAGCTGTGCGATCTGTGGCAGTAGGGACTTTCATACAGATAACCAAATACAAATTCAACTACTTCCTTTGTCTTCTGCATACTACTTCCTGACGTGATTTATCGTAAAGTCTGATCTGCTGGGTTTCGGTTCGATTATGAATAATGTATAACTAATATTCTTCAGTTTCCCCAAAAAAGCACATTAAATGCATTATGAAATAATGACATTAAAATGATTTGACCTTTTTAATGGAAATTCAATTGCCAAAAATAGTGAGCATTCATTTTCCAAAACATTGAAAATATTCGATTGTCTCTGTCCGGTACACATCAGGTAGACATCAATAGGAATAAAATATTTGTCATGACAAATAAATAAGGAGCGTATCAGTCTTTATATTATTGATTCGCCTGCGTTTCCAGTGGTGCTAGGGATTCCCTGGCTGGCCCGGCACAATCCTAAAATTTCGTGGAGACAGGGGGTTCTCCAGGGGTGGTCAGAGGAGTGTTCTGGAAGGTGTTTGGGAGTTTCCATCGGTGCCACGTCGGTGGAAAGTCCAGACCAGGGTCCCACGGTGTGCATTCCCCCCGAGTATGCCGATTTGGCAATCGCTTTCAGTAAAGAGAAAGCGACTAAATTACCACCTCATCGACCGGGAAGGGATTGTGCGATAGATCTCCAGGTAAACGCTGCGCTTCCCAAGAGTCACGTGTACCCATTGTCCCAAGAGGAGACGTTGGCTATGGAGACATATGTCACTGAGTCTCTGGGACAGGGGTACATTCGGTCCTCCATCTCACCCGTCTCCTCGAGTTTCTTTTTTGTGAAGAAAAAGGAGGGAGGCTTGCGTCCGTGTATTGATTATAGAGGTCTAAATGCCATCACAGTGGGGTTTAGTTACCCACTACCTCTCATTGCTACGGCAGTGGAATCATTTCACGGAGCGCAGTTCTTCACAAAACTGGATCTCAGGAGCGCGTATAGTCTGGTGTGTATTCGGAAGGGAGACGAGTGGAAAACCGCATTTAGTACCACATCGGGCCATTATGAGTACTGCGTCATGCCGTATGGGTTAAAGAATGCTCCAGCCGTTTTCCAATCCTTTGTAGACGACATTCTCAGGGACCTGCACGGGCAGGGAGTGGTTGTTTATATCGATGACATTCTGATCTACTCGGTGCGGTTGCAGTGGTCAGCAAAAGCGGACGGAGCTTTCAACAGGTTGAAGGCGCTGTTCACGGATGCGCCCGTGTTGGCACATCCGGACCCCTCTCTAGCATTCATAGTGGAGGTGGACGCGTCCGAGGCTGGGGTAGGTGCCGTGCTATCACAGCACTCGGGTACGCCACCAAAACTCCACCCCTGCGCTTTCTTCTCGAAGAAGCTCAGCCCAGCGGAGCATAACTATGATGTGGGGGACCGGGAGTTGTTAGCGATGGTCAGTGCTCTGAGTGCTCTGTGGAGACACTGGCTTGAGGGGGCTAAGCACCCCTTTCTCATCTGGACCGACCACAGAATCTGGAGTATATTCGGGCAGCTAGGAGACTG
This sequence comes from Salvelinus namaycush, assembly GCF_016432855.1. Taxonomy (NCBI): domain Eukaryota; kingdom Metazoa; phylum Chordata; class Actinopteri; order Salmoniformes; family Salmonidae; genus Salvelinus; species Salvelinus namaycush. The sequence continues at coordinate 1,364,926 of NC_052317.1, forward strand.
AACCCACGTCAGGCAAGGTGGGCCATGTTCTTCACCCGATTCCGGTTTACGTTATCGTATAGACCGGGCTCCCAGAACGTAAAGGCGGATGCACTGTCCCGTTTTTACGACACGGACGATCGGTCCACCGAACCTACTCCCATCCTTCCCGCCTTGAGGCTGATAGCACCAGTGGTGTGGGACGTGGACTCAGACATCGAGCGGGCTTTACGGTCGGAACCCGCTCCTCCTCAGTGTCCGGCGGGGCGGAAGTACGTGTCGCTTGGTGTTCGGGACAAATTGATTCGGTGGGCTCACGTCCTACCCTCCTCGGGTCACCCTGGGGTGACGAGGACAGTGGGGAGCCTTCGGGGGAGGTATTGGTGGCCTACCTTGGCTAGGGACGTTAGGGTTTATGTCTCCTCCTGTTCGGTATGCGCCCAGAGTAAGGCTCCCAGGCACCTTCCTAGAGGGAAGTTACAACCCCTCCCCGTTCCACAACGGCCTTGGTCGCATCTATCCGTAGATTTCCTGACCGATCTTCCCCCGTCTCAGGGGAACACTACGGTTCTGGTGATTGTGGATCGGTTCTCTAAGTCCTGCCGTCTCCTCCCGTTGCCCGGTATCCCTACAGCCCTGCAGACTGCGGAGGCATTATTCACCCACGTCTTCCGGCACTACGGGGTGCCGGAGGACATCGTTTCTGATCGGGGCCCCCAGTTCACGTCCAGAGTATGGAGGGCGTTCATGGAGCGTTTGGGGGTCTCGGTCAGCCTGACCTCCGGTTATCACCCCGAGAGTAATGGGCAGGTGGAGAGAGTGAACCAGGAGGTGGGTAGGTTTCTGCGGTCGTATTGCCAGGACCGGCCAGGGGAGTGGGCGAGATACATCCCCTGGGCCGAAATGGCCCAGAACTCACTACACCACTCCTCTACTAACGTGTCTCCCTTTCAGTGTGTATTGGGGTACCAGCCGGTCCTGGCACCATGGCATCCGAGCCAGACCGAGGCTCCTGCGGTGGAGGAATGGGTGCAGCGCTCCAAAGAGACATGGAGGGCCGTCCAGGAATCCCTCCAACAAGCTAGTGGATGGCAGAAGAAGAGTGCTGACCGCCACCACAGTGAGGCCCCCGTGTTTGTACCGGGGGACAGGGTCTGGCTCTCGACCCGAAACCTGCCCCTCCGCTTGCCCTGCCGGAAGCTGGGTCCGCAGTGTGTAGGGCCCTTCAAAGTCCTGAGGAGAATAAACGAGGTGTGTTATCGATTACAACTCCCTTCCTATTATCGTATTAACCCCTCGTTTCATGTGTCTCTCCTCAGGCCGGTGGTAGCTGGTCCCCTGCAGGACGGTGAGGTGCCGGAGGTCCCTCCTCCCCCTCTGGACATCGAGGGGTCCCCGGCGTATACGATACGGGCCATTCTGGACTCGAGACGCCGGGTGAGGGGCCTGCAGTACCTCGTGGACTGCGAGGGGTACGGTCCGGAGGAGAGGTGCTGGATACCGGTGGGGGACATTTTGGATCCGTCAATGTTGAGGGATTTCCATCGCCTCCATCCGGATCGCCCTGCACCTCGTCCTCCGGGTCGACCTCGAGGCCGGTGTCAGCGGTGGGGGGGGGGGGGGTACTGTCACGACTCCGACCGAGGCAGGCTCTCCTTCCCGTTCGGGTGGCGCTCGGCGGTCGTCGTCACCGGCCTATTAGCTGCCACTGATCCTTTTCTCCCCCTCCTTATGTGTTCATTGGTTACACCTGTTTTGTGTTTGTTCTTTATTAGTTGGGCTTTATCAGTCAGCTGGCCCGCCCGTTTATTTGTGCGGGATTGTTAGTGTGTAAGCTTGGTGTTTGTTCGGACTATACGTGTTTGTGTATGTTCGAGTTTGTTACTGGACTGTTTTCGTTCCCCGTGTCTGGGGCAGTTTACGTTAGAGCACCCAGTGTATATTGGGGTGGCCGAAGTTCTCCGTGTTCATTAAAGGAACATTGTTATTGATCCTCTGTTTTTCCTGCGCCTGACTTCGCACTCCGACACCCAGTCCTTACAATATTTCAAGTGTGCATATCACTTAGTTGCTATTTGATTACTTTATTTTTCATTCCTTCAACACATAATCTCATCTCTGCTCAGGCAGTAGCAGACAGACAACATTCTCTGTGCTCTCCATACTGTACTGTCATCCTATTTAGCAGGGCTAGCCTGCTGACAATTTTACTAGTTCTTCAAAGTAGATGAGGCACACTTTCCCAAACTGTCTCTATCCCTCTCTGTCATCGTTGTGTAATTTCCTCTCATGCGGTCTGTGTGTATCTAACCTAACGTAGCAGGGTCAAAGTGCATCCATCTCTGTCTGAGCCAGAAAAAACAGGGTATTAGATTATGGTCATTGTAGTTAATTACTACGTTTCTGCGCTGAACTAGGTTGAATATTTGCTTAATGAAAACTACAATATCCTTCAGCCCAGCGTACCACATAGTTCTTGACATGATTTCTCTCATCAAAGATTTTATTTCGCTCTAGAGAAATGGCGCATTGGGCTCAAAAAAACAGAACTGAATGGAATTCATGTAATTGAACCGATGTCGGCCAATTAGTTTAGTAACCCCCCAAAAAATGAAATCTTGGTTAATCGCTCAGCACTACAGTGTACTGAAGAAAGTACATTTTTGTAAACAGTTGCTTTAGCTAGGAAACCGTGTGAAAAATGTTTTTGCTTTGTTGGTAAAGGCACATTTTGCACAATGTGCAAAGTCTTGCTAAGTTGTTTTTACTGTAGTTTTATCTTCTTATGAAATTGACCTTGTGATCTTACTCTGGTAGGGATTCTCTATGTGGTAACAGTTCTACTGTGTCACTGTGTGGCGTTAGTGGCAGTTGTAGTCCACGATAGAACAGATAAACTGTGACTTTTCAAATCAAAATGTTAGGTGTCCCCTCCCACCCCCAAATCCCCCATGACTTTAATGTATGGAGATTACACCAGAGGTAGCCAATAATACATTATAGACAGGCCTCTACATTAATCATGCATTGATGTCAAAGAGACTTGCGTGAAAAAATGTCATGACGACTTCCTAACATGGATGCCGTATGCAGATTTCAAGTTGTGATCTTGGCCCATTGTGCATTTTTAGTGTGAGTTGAAGTAGCTAGATGGAGGGTCAACTCACTGAAAGTGACCAGGCATTGGAACTCTAGACTGAGCGCCTGCAGCTCCTTCCAGGCCCCTGAGATTTCATTCTTTGCCTCTGAGACGGCCTCTGATCTCTTGGCAGTAGCTATCTGTATCTCTTCTATCTGCAAGAGGAGAGAGACGCTCCTTGTTAAAACAGTGCGTGACATGTATTGTTTACACTTTATTTTTCTACATTTACTTTGTTTGGGATTAGCTCATTTAAACAAGCACCATTTTATGACTTGGTACCTTGTAGTTACCACTCAGTATAGTGTTACTCTCTGGTAATCAATATAGTGCATCAGAAGAATGCTTTGTTGCTGACAAAAACAGACACCAGGCAAAGGTATGCAAGTAGCTGGGTAGATACTGAAGGTGCAGTAAATTGTTGAAGTTAGCATAAGGTGCTTGCACACACCTTCAGTTTGTAGTAAGCGTCCGCCTCCTCTCTGTGTTACTGCACAGACTTCTCGTGCTCCATCCTGATCTTGTTGAGAGGGGTGGAGATGCCGAAAGACTTGTCTGTGTCCACCTCGATCATCGACACAGACGTGTCTATAGCCGTGGCTCTCAGTTTGGACTGCAGAGTGGACAATTCCTGTGTGGATAGATGATGGACAGTGATGTACAGAGTCAGGTATTTGCAATAAACACAAACATTTAGATAACCAGATATCAAAAATAATGACACATTTACTATTCTCGTACTTTCTTAACGTAAAGACTTAATTCTCTGTACCTCCTGCATCTTGGTGACAAAGTCCAGTTCATTCTTCAAGCTTGTGTACTTGGCATCCAAATCAATATGTAATTCGGGTGCCATATCTATGTCCAGGGGGAAAAGAGTGATAGTATATTTCAGCTACTGTACATCTACAAGAACATGCTGAACAAGTTAGAGGGAGAGAGTACAAAAAATTGCTCCACCGCCATCTTTGTTCTTCTCTTGACCTTCTTCATGGCTGAAATGTCAGTCCAGCTAAAACGTCATACCTTGCGCAAAGTCAAACCTGCAACATAACATGCAGCCAACCATTTTAATGTCAGGTATAGTACGGATCCATCTAACCCCAAGCTTGTCTATTGAGGGGCAAAATGAATCTGAGACTAGGATAAAAGTGTCATGCAACATAAAAGCTATCCTGTCAAGGCATAATTTCAACAAATTGAGGAATCTTAAAAGGTCACTGCTAACAGTTTTCAGATAGTTTTATCGACCCAACATAGTAATAACTGGTTGGACTCTCCTCAACTGCAAACACACAACAGATATACTAAAAAGGACAACAACAACTGTGATGAAATAAATATCAGGTCAACAAAAGAATAACAACCATATTCTACACATCCTTCGTTCAGTGTTCTCACATTCTTTTTCCAAGCCTGGTTACAATCAGCTATCCATCGCAAATAAAAAATGAACTACACAAAACAGTGAAGCTAACAAGCACAATCAGTGGAGTTAATCTCAAGAACATGGAAGCGCTGTTCTTGGAGAGAGTGGTGAGGGCAGGAGCGAGAATTGCCACCGACCTGACACACACTCTCAACCAGGAGTACCAGCTCCTACCATCCGGCTGCCAATACAGAGTCCATCTTTACAAAACAGCCAGAGCCAAGAAATCATTCATTCCCACCAGTATGAGTAAATTGAATAAATTCCCCCCCCCCCCAGAATTGAATTTTACCATGTGTTATCTGCTGTAGTTATTGCTTGTAATTTATGTATGTATGTATGCACCTATTGGTGATGATGTTTGTGAGAAAGGAACAAAAGGAACACACAAATAATAAGAATTATTATTCCAGAATTTTCAGTGACCGAGGATTTGGCTAAATAAGGATGGCCAATGTTATTTTTACAGGGACAGTGCACTTTAATCAACGTTTCAGTAAAAGTGCCGGTTTTAGCCAGCCGGCTAATTTTCAACCGCAGTCCCTGGGCAGGTTATTAAAAACAATTACAATATAGACAATAGCAACATAGAACAAGCAAGACATAGCAACATAGGACAAGCAAGACATAGCATACAGACAGAGCAACATAGGACAAGCAAGACGTAGCATACAGACAGAGCAACATAGAACAAAAAGCAGCAAGACAAAATTCATAAAAGCAACAAAGTGTTTCCACACCTCACAAGTTACAGACAACAGACATGGAAAGCAGCAACACACAGCTAGGGACCATGTTCACAAATCTGATTGACCTTTAGCCATGTCTTCAAGCATTTTGTGAAAGTGTGATATGTGGTGCAGTTATGTGTGTCTGATGGCAGTGTATTCCAGACATGGGAAGCTCTCACAGAGAAAGCGGATTTACTAAAGGTGCTTTCCCTTAGGGGAACTATACAGTCACCTCTCATGGCAGACCTTGTGGATCTGCTGCCATATGTTTGGGTTTTCTGTTTAACAAAAATACTGAGTGGAGGGGGAGCCAAGCCATTTAGGATCTTGAATACAAGACATGCATCGGTGTATTACACAAGATTTTCACCAACTCAGGAGCTCATGCTTTCTGAGGATGTGACAGTGATGATGGCTATTGGGCTTCCTATCAAGCACTTTGAGAGCCTGTTTGTAGACAGACTGAATAGGTCTTACTGTTGTACAGCAAGCTTGGGCCCAACTAGTCAAGCAGTATGTTAAGTGGGGGAGTATCATAGATTTGAAGTACAGTTTTACTACCTCTGTAGTCAAACCATTTCGTATAAATCGGAAATTGATATTATTTATTTTATATTTAACTAGACAAGTCAGTTAAGAACAAATTCTTATTTACAATGACAGCCTACCCCGGCCAAACCCTAACCCGGACGACGCTGGACCAATTGTGCGCCACCCTATGGGACTCACAATCACGGCCGGATGTGATACAGCCTGGAATCAAACCAGGGTCTGTAGTGATGCCTCTAGCACTGAAATGCAGTGCCTTAGACCGCTGCACCACTACGGAGACCAAAATTAACTGTCTTACTTCAACACGATATCAGTTACTATAACTCTGTTATAAAATTGATAAGTGCAAAGAATTCAAAGGTGCCTTTTTTCCATGGCTGTCTACCCACCATGCAATATGTCTAATTGGCTTCTCATTCCTGATGCTCATACAATCTGGAATTCAGGTGGAGAAGCAGAGGATACTGCCTGGTCTTGATAGCCTCGGGATGGCATTTTTATGATGGCGGTTTTAGGAGTCCTTCCAGGTAAGAGGGTGTAGCGTGCCTACCTCTCCATGCAGCAGATACAGCATACCTGTACGTTGTGTGAAAACATGTTTGCAGGATTTCCGCTTAACCTAATGTTACCACCATAAGCTATCTGTGTAGCCGGCGCTTCACTAGCTAATCAATCATACTCCAAAGATTGCTCCTGTAGCAAATAGTATTGCTCTCATATATTGGAAGGTTGAATCCCACCTCATCAGTTAGCCTACATGTGCTCTTTGATACAAACATCTGGAAAGCATACATGCTGCCATTACTGGTAAATGTTTTCATTATATGTGACCTGCTATTCACCTTGCTATTCTCAACTGTGTTGATGGTTAATCCACTTATTTTGTATCTAACAAAGTTCAGAGTCCCCAAATGCTGATTCAATAATCTCCCTATTGGTGTGAGCCTGCCAGCAGTCAATTTCAGGACACCCTCTTCATTTGAGAAGTGAAACATTCTGTATTTTCTCCATCTTGATGAGACACATGACCTGCTCCTGCTGAACTCAATCTCTTGAACCAAGATCACCCGCTGTCCAATTATTGTTTGAGCATGTGGCAAAATGTTTTTTTTTTCTAAACTTGTAGACATTTTATGAGCTGAGTTGTATGTATTTTGTTAGTAGTTAATGTTAGATTGCTATCGTTAGCATTTCTCTATCAGGATTCGCTTGCATTTGGTTAGCATTGAGTTTGTCACGCTGCTCGGCTAGCTATTTTCCTATTCATGTAAATTGCTCATGTTGATGGTATTCATGTTGTTTAACCATTATTCAGCTCTGTACTGTTATTTGAGCACATTTATATTTATTTTACCAGACAACCTTTAGTGGTTACTAACTTAATTTAATGTAAATAAACACTTTTTTTATTCTTCATGGTCCTTTGATCCCCTACATACAGTGTCATTCCTTTTTGTCAGGCAGTATCCTCAGTCAGTGGTTCACAGCCCACCCAGCAAATCAATTGGCTCTGTGAAAGTTACCAGAACATTTGTTAGGTCGCGGAAAATGTTCTCATAACACAAAACTGTCCAGTTATGCTGATGATTATAGAATGCTTTATTAAACATTAGCCTAATGTTGCAAGAACATTCCCAGAACACATTTAGTCTGTTCTTTAAAGGTCCCCAGAATGTTTCATTATGTTGTGGGCACAGTCTGGTGGTGTCACGATCGTCTTCGGGTGAAAGGGAGGACCAAGGCGCAGCGTGATATAAATACATTCTTCCCTTTATTAGAAGAAGACAAACGAAACGAACACTATACAAACAAAATCAAAACAACAAACCGACGACCGTGAAGCTATACAAAACAAATAAGTGCATATACTGGCAACTTACACATAGACAATCACCCACAACCTACCTAATGACTATGGCTGCCTAAATATGGCTCCCAATCAGAGACAACGATAGACAGCTGTCTCTAATTGAGAACCAATCTAGGCAACCATAGACTTACATAAACACCTACACTGTACACAACCCCATGAACTCTACAAACACCCCCTAGACAATACAAACACCCTAGACGAGACAAAAACACACAAACATCCCCCATGTCACACCCTGACCTAACTAAAATAATAAAGAAAACAAAGATAACTAAGGCCAGGTGACAGGTGGGAACATTTTGGGGGGGGGGGGATCACAAAATAAATGTTCCCAAAACACAAACTGTCCAGTCATGCTGATGATTATAGAATTTTTATATAAAACATTCGCCTGATGTTGCAAAAACATACTGTACATGGAACACATTTAATCTGTTATTTTAAACATTCCCAGAATGTTTCATTAGGTTGTGGTAACGTCTGGTGAAAACATTGTGGGGACATCACAAAATAAATGTTCCCAAAACACAGACTTTCCAGTTGTGCAGATTATTCTACAATGTTTCTTTTATGATGCAAAAAACTTTCACCTGATGTTGCAAGAATGTTCCTTGTGTCACGCCTAGACCATAGAGAGCTGTTTATTCTCTATGTTGGTTGGGGAGTGACAGTGACTAGGGTGGGTTATCTAGGTGATTAATGATTTATGTTGGCCTGGTATGGTATGGTTCCCAATCAGAGGAAGCTGTTTATCGTTGTCTCTGATTGGGGATCATATTTAGGCAGCCATTTCCCCATTGTGCTTTGTGGGATCTTGACTATGCACAGTTGCCTGTGAGCACTATTGTAGCTTCACGTTTGTTCGTTTTATTGTTGTTTTTTTTGCTTTGAGGTTCACATAGCAATAAAGATGTGGAACCCAGATCACGCTGCGCTTTGGTCCAGTTATTATGATGATCATGACAGAAGATACCACCAACAACGGACCAAGCAGCGTGCCCAGGAGGAAAGCCAGGAGTGGAGGACATCCTGGACGTGGGACGAGATTATGGCAGGAGACAGAAGCCTGCCATGGAAGCAGGCGGAGGCAGCGAGGGAACAACAACGACAACACCAGGGTTCGCGGCCACGAAGCAAGCCCAAAAGACAGCCCGAAATTGTTTTGGGGGGGGGGGGCACACAGACTGTTCGGCGACGCTGAGGGGTGAGTCAGAGACCGAGGAGGAATATTGGGACCGATTGAGCGAGGAGTGGGCGGCAAAAGTTGAGGGGAGTGAACCAGAGACTGTCAGTGAGTTGAGGGAGAATGTGGAGAAAGAAATGTTATTGAATTGGTGGAGGATGCACGACATTTGCCCTAAGGAGCGTGTTATCGATTTAAAGCCACCTGAGTCAGCTCTCCGTACTCATCCTGAGAAGTGTGTTAAAGTTCCGGTACAAGTGTTGCCGGCTATACGCACCAGGTCTCCTGTACGCTTTTCCAGCCCAGTACGTCCTGTGCTAACTCCCCGTACTCGTCCTGAGAAGTGTGTTAAAGTTCCGGTACAATTGATGCCGGCTATACGCACCAGGTTTCCAGTGCGCCTTCACAGCCCAGTACGTCCTGTGCCAACTCCTCGTACTCACCGTGTAAAGAGTGTCATCGTTCCGGTACAATGTGTGCCGGTTCTACGCACCTTGTCTCCAGTGCGCCTCTACAGCCTGGTACGTCCTGTTCCTGCTCCTCGCACTCTCCTTGGAGTGCGTGTCCCCAGTCCAGTACGTCCTGTACCTGCTCCTCGCAATCACCCTGAGGTGCGTGTCACCAGCCCGGTGCCACCTGTACCAGTCCCACGCATCAGGCCTCCAGTGCGCCTCCACAGTCCAGTACGTCCTGTGCCTCCTCCCCGCACTCGCCCTGAGGTGCGTGTCACCAGCCCGGTGCCACCTGTACCGGCCCCACGCATCAGGCCTCCAATGCGCCACCACAGTCCAGAGCTTCCGGCGACAGTTCCCAGTCCAGAGCTTCCGGCGACAGTTCCCAGTCCAGAGCTTCCGGCGACGTTTCACAGTCCGGAACCTCCAACGACGGTCCACGGTCCGGAACCTCCAACGACGGTCCACGGTCCGGAACCTCCTGAGACGTCCACGGTCCGGAACCTCCTGAGACGGTCCACGGTCCGGAACCTCCTGAGACGGTCCACGGTCCGGAACCTCCTGAGACGGTCCACGGTCCGGAACCTCGCCTGTTCTTTTATTAAAAGTTCCCAGAATGTTTCTTTAGGTTGTCAGAGACCTGGCAGTTTGGTGCCTGGACAAAAAGCTCTCCCTCAATGTGAGCAAGACAAAGGAGCTGATCGTGGACTATAGGAAAAGGAGGGCCGAACAGGCCCCCATTAACATCGACAGGGCTGAAGTGGAGCGGGTTGAGAGTTTCAAGTTCCTTGGTGTCCACATCACCAACGAACTATCATGGTCTAAACACATCAAGAAAGTTGTAAAGAGGGCACGACAACAACGTTTCCCCCTCAAGAGACTGAAAAGATTTGGCATGGGTCCCCAGATCCTCAAAAAGTTCTACAGCTGCACCATCGAGAGCATCCTGACCGGTTGCATCACCGCCTGGTATGGCAACTGCTCAGCATCTGACCATAAGGCGCTACAGGGCAAAATGAGGGTGCGTACATCGCTGGGGCCAAGCTTCCTGACATCCAGGATCTATATACTAGGCAGTGTCAGGAAGGCCCAAACAATTGTCAGACTCCAGTCACCCAAGTCATAGTATGTTCTCTCTGCTACCGTATGGCAAGCGGTACCAGAGAGCCAAGTCTAGGACCAAAAGGCTCCTTAATAACAGCTTCTACCACCAAGCCATACGAAAGCTGAACAATTAATCAAATGGCCACCCGGACTCGCTGCATAGTCACTTTACAAATTACCTCCACTAACCTGTACCCCCGCACATTGACTCTGTACCGATACCCCCTGTATATAGCCAAGTTGTGTAATTTTCTTGTTTATTTTTTATTAATTTTTTTCACTTCAGTTTATAGAGTACATTTTTTCTTAAATCTATTTATTTAACTGCATTGTTTGTTAAGGGCTTGTAAGTAAGCATTTCACGGAAAGGTCTACACCTGTTGTATTCAGCACATGTGACAAATGAAATTTTGATTTTATATGACGAGGTTCCCAAAAGACTAAAACTGTCCAGGTCACTTGTGCTGACATTTAAATCATGTTTGTATCAGGGTACATGAAACATTCCTTTGATGTCGTGGGTACATTACAAGAGATAGGTTCCCAAAGCGCAAAATATGCTCAGTTGTGATGACATTCATATAATGTTATAAGAATGTTGACAAAACACCTGGTCTAAGTTCCCAGAACCTTTCATTAAGTTATGCGAGTTGTCTGGGATGTTGCAAGAAAATTATTGTGATATTCGTTTCGGTTGCACAGGACATTACCACAATGTTTCACAATTTCAAACAAGTCCGTTTTTTTTTTATGACGTTCATAGCATATTTGTTTTCGGTTTAACATAATATTCCATTGATGTTCACGCAATATATGGTGAACAAAATAAATATGCAACAGTTCAAAAGATTTGACTGAGTTACAGTTCATATAAGGAAATCAGTCAATTGAAATAAATTCCTGAGTGCCTAATCTATGGATTTCACAACTGAGAATACAGCCTTAAAAAAATGTAGGGGCATGGATCAGAAAACCAGGCAGTAGCTGGTGTTACCACCATCTTCCTCGTGCAGTGCGACACATCTCCTTCGCATAGAGTTGATCAGGCTGTTGATTGTGGTCTGTGGAATGTTGACCCACTCCTCTTAAATGGTTGTGCGAAGTTGCTGGATATTGGCGGGAACTATAACACGCGGTCGTACACGTCGATCCAGAGCATCCCAAACGTTGTCAATGGGTGACATGTCTGATGCATTATCATGCTGAAACAATGGGCCTTGTTGATCTTGCATTTAAATTGCTATCGATAAAATGCAATTGTGTTCGTTGTCCGAAGCTTATGCCTGCCCATACTATAACCCCACCGCTACCACGGGGCACTCTGTTCACAACGTTGACATCAGAAAACCGCTTGCCCACACGACGCCATACACGTGGTCTGCAGTTGTGAGGCCGATTGGGCGTACTGCCAAATTCTCTAAGGCTTATGGTAGAGAAATTATTATTACATTCTCTGGCAACAGCTCTGGTGGACATTCCTGCAATCAGCATGCAAATTGCACGCTCCCTCAACTTGAGACATCTGTGGCATTGTGTTGTGTGACACAACTGCACATTTTAGAGTGGCCTTTTATTGTCCCCAGCACAAGTTTTAAAAATTTAAAAAAAAAATGTATTTCACCTTTATTTAACCAGGTAGGCTAGTTGAAAACAAGTTCTCATTTACAACTGCGACCTGGCCAAGATAAAGCAAAGCAGTGCGACACAAACAACAACACAGAGTTACACATGGAATAAACAAACATACAGTCAATAATACAATAGAAAAAGTCTATATACAGTGTGTGCAAATAAGGGAGGTAAGGCAATAAATAGGCCATAGTGGCGAAATAATTACAATATAGCAATTAATCACTGGAGTGAAAGATGTCCAGAAGATGAGTGTGCAAGTAGAGATACTGGGGTGCAAAGGAGCAAAATTTTATTTTTATTTTTATTTTTTATTTCACCTTTATTTAACCAGGTAGGCTAGTTGAGAACAAGTTCTCATTTGCAACTGCGACCTGGCCAAGATAAAGCATAGCAGTGTGAACAGACAACAACACAGAGTTACACATGGAGTAAACAATAAACAAGTCAATAACATGGTAGAAAAAAAGAGAATCTATATACAATGTGTGCAAAAGGCATGAGGAGGTAGGCAATAAATCGAATAATTACAATTTAGCAGATTAACACTGGAGTGATAAATCATCAGATGATCATGTGCAAGTAGAGATACTGGTGTGCAAAAGAGCAGAAAAGTAAATAAATAAAAGCAGTATGGGGGGTGAGGTAGGTAAATTGGGTGGGCTATATACCGATGGACTATGTACAGCTGCAGCGATCGGTTAGCTGCTCGGATAGCAGATGTTTAAAGTTGTTGAGGGAGATAAAAGTCTCCAACTTCAGAGATTTTTGCAATTCGTTCCAGTCGCAGGCAGCAGAGAACTGGAAGGAAAGGCGTCCAAATGAGGTTTTGGCTTTAGGGATGATCAGTGAGATACACCTGCTGGAGCGCGTGCTACGGGTGGGTGTAGCCATCGTGACCAGTGAACTGAGATAAGGCGGCACTTTACCTAGCATAGCCTTGTAGATGACCTGGAGCCAGTGGATCTGACGACGAACATGTAGCGAGGGCCAGCCGACTAGGGCATACAGGTCGCAGTGGCGGGTCGTATAAGGTGCTTTAGTAACAAAACGGATGGCACTGTGATAAACTGCATCCAGTTTGCTGAGTAGAGTATTGGAAGCTATTTTGTAGATGACATCGCCGAAGTCGAGGATCGGTAGGATAGTCAGTTTTACTAGGGTAAGTTTGGCGACGTGAGTGAAGGAGGCTTTGTTGCGAAATAGAAAGCCGACTCTAGATTTGATTTTGGATTGGAGATGTTTGATATGAGTCTGGAAGGAGAGTTTGCAGTCTAGCCAGACACCTAGGTACTTATAGATGTCCACATATTCTAGGTCGGAACCGTCCAGGGTGGTGATGCTAGTCGGGCGTGCGGGTGCAGGCAGCAAACGGTTGAAAAGCATGCATTTGGTTTTACTAGCGTTTAAGAGCAGTTGGAGGCCACGGAAGGAGTGTTGTATGGCATTGAAGCTCGTTTGGAGGTTAGCACAGTGTCCAAGGAAGGGCCAGAAGTATACAGAATGGTGTCGTCTGCGTAGAGGTGGATCAGGGAATCGCCCGCAGCAAGAGCAACATCATTGATATATACAGAGAAAAGAGTCGGCCCGAGAATTGAACCCTGAGGTACCCCCATAGAGACTGTCAGAGGACCGGACAGCATGCCCTCCGATTTGACACACTGAACTCTGTCTGCAAAGTAGTTGGTGAACCAGGCAAGGCAGTCATTAGAAAAACCGAGGCTACTGAGTCTGCCGATAAGAATATGGTGATTGACAGAGTCGAAAGCCTTGGCCAGGTCGATGAAGACGGCTGCACAGTACTGTCTTTTATCGATGGCGGTTATGATATCGTTTAGTACCTTGAGCGTGGCTGAGGTGCACCCGTGACCGGCTCGGAAACCGGATTGCACAGCGGAGAAGGTACGGTGGGATTCGAGATGGTCAGTGATCTGTTTGTTGACTTGGCTTTCGAAGACCTTAGATAGGCAGGGCAGGATGGATGTAGGTCTGTAACAGTTTGGGTCCAGGGTGTCTCCCCCTTTGAAGAGGGGGATGACCGCGGCAGCTTTCCAATCCTTGGGGATCTCAGATGATACGAAGGAGAGGTTGAACAGGCTGGTAATAGGGGGTGCGACAATGGCGGCGGACAGTTTCAGAAATAGGGGGTCCAGATTGTCAAGCCCAGCTGATTTGTATGGGTCCAGGTTTTCCAGCTCTTTCAGAACATCTGCTATCTGGATTTGGGTGAAGGAGAAGCTGGGGAGGCTTGGGCGAGTAGCAGCGGGGGGGGGGCGGGGCTGTTGGCCAAGGTTGGAGTCGCCAGGAGGAAGGCATGGCCAGCCGTTGAGAAATGCTTGTTGAAGTTTTCGATTATCACGGATTTATCGGTGGTGACCGTGTTACCTAGCCTCAGTGCAGTGGGCAGCTGGGAGGAGGTGCTCTTGTTCTCCATGGACTTTACAGTATCCCAGAACTTTTTGGAGTTAGAGCTACAGGATGCAAATTTCTGCTTGAAAAAGCTGGCCTTTGATTTCCTGACTGACTGCGTGTATTGGTTCCTGACTTCCCAGTATGGGGATGTGGTAGTTGGATGGGCTATTTACAGATGGGCTATGTACAGATACTGTGATCTGTGAGCTGCTCTGACAGCTGGTGCTTAAAGCTAGTGAGGGAGATTTGAGTCTCCAGCTTCGGGGATTTTTTTCAGTTCATTCCAGTCATTGGCAGCAGAGAGCTGGAAGGAAAGGCGGCCGAAATTAGGAATTGGCTTTGGGGGTGACCAGTGAAATATACCTGCTGGAGAGCGTGCTACGGGTGGGTGATGCTATGGTGACCAGTGAGCTGAGATAAGGCGGGCTTTACCTAGCAAAGACGTATAGATGACCTGGAGCCAGTGGGTTTGGCGACGAATATGAAGCAATGGCCAGCCAACGAGAGCATACAGGTCGCAGTGGTGGGTAGTATATGGGACTTTGGTGACAAAACGGATGGCACTGTGATAGACTGCATCCAATTTGCTGAGTAGAGTGTTGGAGGCTATTTAGTAAATGACATCGCCGAAGTCAAGGATCAGCCTTGGGCACGTTGATGAATACAGCTGCACAGTATTGTCTCTTATCGATGGCGGTTATGATATCGTTTAGGACCTTGAGATGGCTGAGGTGCACCCATGGCCAGCTCGGAAACCAGATTGCATAGCGGAGAAGGTACGGTGGGATTCGAAATGGTCGGTGATCTGTTTGTTAACTTGGCTTTCGAAGACCTTAGAAAGGCCGGGTAGAATAGATATAGGTCTGTAGCAGTTTGGGTCTAGAGTGTCTCCCCCTTTTGAAGAGGGGGATGACCGCGGCAGTTTTCCAATCTTTGGGGATCTCAGACGATACGAAAGAGAGGTTGAACAGGCTAGTAATAGGGGTTGCAACAATTTTGGCAGATCATTTTAGAAAGAGAGGGTCCAGATTGTCTAGCCCGGCTGATTTGTATGGGTCCAGAATTTGCAGCTCTTTTAGAACATCACCTATCTGGATTTGGGTGAAGGAGAAATGGGGGAGGCTTGGGCAACTTGCTGTGGGGGTGCAGGGCTGTTGACCGGGGAAGGGGTAGCCAGGTGGAAAGCATGGCCAGCCGTAGAAAAATGCTTATTGAAATTCTCAATTATAGTGGATTTATCGGTGGTGACAGTGTTTCCTAGCCTCAGTGCAGTGGGCAGCTGGGAGGAGGTGCTCTTATTCTCCATGGACTTTACAGTGTCCCAGAACTTTTTGGAGTTTGTGTTACAGGATGCGAATTTCTGTTTGAAAAAGCTAGACTTTGCTTTCCTAACTGCCTGTGTATATTGGTTCCTAACTTCCCTGAAAAGTTGCATATAGCGGTGCTATTCGATGTTAATGCAGTACGCCACAGGATGTTTTTGTGCTGGTCAAGGGCAGTCAGGTCTGGAACGAACCAAGGGCTATATCTGTTCCTGGTTTAAATAAAATTCAATGGGGCATGCTTATTTAAGATGGTGAGGAAAGCACTTTTAAAGAATAACTAGGCATGCTCTACTGACAGAATGAGGTCATTATCCTTCCAGGATACCCGGGCCAGGTTGATTAGAAAGGCTTGCTCGCTGAAGTGTTTTATGGAGCGTTTGACAGAGATGAGGGGTGGTCGTTTGACCGCAGACCCATTACGGACGCAGTTAATGAGGCAGTGATTGCTGAGATCCTGGTTGAAGACAGCAGAGGTGTATTTGGAGGGCAGGTTGGTTAGGATGATATCTATAAGGGTGCCCGTATTTACGGATTTGGGGTTGTACCTGGTAGGTTCATTGATAATTTGTGTGAGATTGAGGGCATCAAGCTTAGATTGTAGGATGGCCGGGGTGTTAAGCATGTCCAAGTTTAGGTCACCTAACAGCACGAGCTCTGAAGATAGATGGGTGGCAATCAATTCACATATGGTGTCCAGGGCACAGCTGGGGGCAGATGGTGGTCTATAGCAAGCGGCAACGGTGAGAGACTAGTTTCTGAAAAGGTGGATTTTTAAAAGTAGATGCTAAAATTGTTTGGGCACAGACCTGGATAGTAAGACAAAACTCTGCAGGCTATCTCTGCAGTAGATTGCAACTCCGCCCCCTAGGGCAGTTCTATTTTGTCTGAAAATGTTATAGTTAGGGATGGAAATTTCAGGGTTTTGGTGGTCTTCATAAGCCAGGATTCAGACACGGCTAGGACATCCGGGTTAGACGAGTGTGCTAAAGCAGTGAATAAAACAAACTTAGGGAGGAGGCTTCTAATGTTAACATGCATGAAACCAAGGCTTTTACGGTTACAGAAGTCAACAAATGAGAGCGCCTGGGGAATTGGAGTGGAGCTAGGCACTGCAGGGCCTTGATTAACCTCTACATCACCAGAGGAACAGAGGAGGAGTGGGATAAGGGTACGGCTAAAGGCTATAAGAACTGGTCGTCTATTACGTTCGGAACAGAGAGTAAAAGGAGCAGGTTTCTGGGCATGGTAGAATAGATTCAAGGCATAATGTACAGACAACGGTATGGTAGGACGTGAATACAGTGGAGGTAAACCTATGCATTGAGTGACAGTGAGAGAGATATTGTCTCTAGACATCATTTAAACCAGGTGAGGTCACCGCATGTGTGGGAGGTGGAACTAAAGGGTTATTTAAGGCATATTGATCAGAGCTAGAGGCTCTACAGTGAAATAAGGCAATAATTACTAACCAAAACAGCAATGGACAAGGCATATTGACATTAGGGAGAGGCATGCGTAGCCGGGTGATCATAGGGGTGCAGTGAGTAGCTCGGCAGGCCGGAGACACGGCGATTCAGACAGCTAGCGGTCCGGGGCTAGCAAGCTAGCAGAAGGGCCTTAGAGGGACGTTGTGACGGAATAAGTCTGTTGTAGCCCCCTCGTGCTGTTACGTCTGTAGACCAGTCGTCATGGATCAGCAGGGCTCCGTGTGTTAAAAGGGTGCAGGCCAATTGGCAAAATAGGTATAGTGGCTGTAATAAATACCATTTAAAATAACACAAGCATATTGCTATTACGTTGTTATAACTAACTTCTTTCAAAACAGGGTTTCTCACAAACTCATAAGGAGATACTGAGACCCACACACACCCAAGGACAGAGGGCTGACGTAAACCTTTCATAAACACTGATAAGAAAAGGGTGCTTGGGTCTGCATTTCACGAGATAATAAGACACACACATACCCAAGGACAGAGGGCTGACATAAACCTTTCATAAACACTGATTAAAATGGGAACATCTACGCACACACAAAATCTCCTGCTTAGCTGAACATTTGGTAACAAAGAACTTTTGCTACAAGACTCAGAAGGATGACGCCCAGCTCATCAGGACCAATCTGAGAAGACAACAACCTGTCCAGAACCAACCAGAGGACCAGAACTTCCAGACTCAACCTACTTTCTGTGCTGTATAAAATGTCTATGCACTCTGTTATCTGGGCTTTTTCTGGAGGTTCCTTATGAGCTGAATGAACGAGTCCGTATACGCTTGTACCAGATATCTTTACTCTTAAATTAAACTGTCGCTTGTCATACAATTTACCACCTTGTCTGAATCGATCCTTGACCGGCTCACCCTTCTCCATATCCCATTATCAACAGAAACTTGGTAGCAGAGGATGGTTGTCTAGATACCCGGTCCAGAGTGGTTGATGTGGATGTGAGGGGGCGAGTTGGTGGAAGGACGGTTCGCGGAGGACAGGTGAAATCTTTGGGGGGAGGACAACAGTTCTGCTCAGCTCGGGAAACTGATCTCCTGGTCGACCATAAACAAGGTAAGCAAGACCTGTTAAATCAAACTTTGCATATTGTCGTATAGTCTATCCAAATTTCGATCAGTATTACCGAGTGTGGGTAAGAATTCTTGTTTAAATTTATGTGCATAGATGACATGTGAATGACAGTGAAGTAAACATATGTGGGAATAATTTATAAGACTTAATCATATAGTCTGGCACCAGTCGATGTGATGATAGGCTGGGTGCACAGTGAGGATTAAGCTTAGTGATAAGACTTAATCATATAGTCCGGCACTAGTCGATGAGATGATAGGCTAGATGTACGGTGAGGATTAAGCTTAATTTGTGTTAGTGATAAGACTTATTCACATAGTCCGGCACTAGTCGATGAGATGATAGGCTAGATGTACGGTGAGGATTAAGCTTAATTTGTGTTGTGATAAGACTTATTCACATAGTCTGGCACTAGTCGATGTGATGATAGGCTAGATGTACAGTGAGGAATAAGCTTAGGAGGATTTCATATAGTCGGGCCATAGTCGATGTGATGATAGGCTAGAGGTTACCGTGAGGAATCCATAATTGTGTTTAGTGTTTAATGTTTAATGTTTAATGTTTAATGTTAAATGTTAAATGTTTACTGTTTAATGTGTAATGTTAACTGTGTAATGTTCATTGTTTAATGCCAAATGAGAGAAACGCTCCATGTACCAATAGGGTCGGATGTGTAATGTTAGCTTAAACTGAGAGAAACGCTCCATGTACCAATAGGGTCGGATGTGTAATGTTAGCTTAAACTGAGAAGGTTCTAAATTAGGACTGAGTGTATAATCTGTTGGTTGCGCATTCCACAACGCCTGATAAATAAACAACACATATAAATATAAAATTCTGAGTGTACGAGGGAGGGGCTCTGAGATAAGACAGAGTACATGTCTCCAGGAATACATCGCTGGTATTAACCGGTGACGGGCTAAGTATATTCAGATAGTCTAATTAAGGTATTTCTTTTTATTAAGCTAATAAAATAAAATATAAATAAGCATAAAATATACGATATATGACAAAATGACGACCCCAAACACTCCAAAGCTTAAATTCAATGATTTTCTTGATCAGAAGATTCGAGATAGGTCAGGGGGAAAAGAACAGTGGAAGTCTATATAAAGAAGGTTTGGGAAGGGTTGAAGTTGAAATGGACACAAGCAGGTTATCTAGGAGGGGGACCGCCAAGCCGGGTCCAATTGAGTACGATGGAAGGTGGACTGAGAGGGGCGGTGGAGGAGGCTCGGAGAGCACAACTGAACAAGAAACCAGAAATGATGGGGGTAGTCACCAAAAAGGAAGGAGAGGCGTCACTGGAGGCCCAGCAGGGTAGCATGCCAGACATGGGTTGAAGCCCTGCCCCTGGCATTGATGGCCATGAGAGCCTCTCCAGGGGCAGGCACCCATCTCTCTCCTCATGAGATAATGACTGGAAGAGTCATACCTGGTCCACCAAGAGAGGGAGGTCATATGCCCGCTCTTGATGTAAATATGTGAAAAAACTGACGGAACTTTCTGCAGCTCTCTCCAAACAGATTCACAAGTTCCGAGAGGGGGAGCTGCCAGGAGGCACGCCACCGATGAATGTAAAATGGTGACTGGGTGAGGGTTAAAGTCCACAAGAGAAAGTGGCTGGAACCCAGGTGGACTGAACTGTACGAAGTGAAGGAGGTTACTTCACACTCAGTTCAGGTCAAAGGTAAATCAGGCGCACCTTGGCACCACCTCACACATTGCACTCCAGCTCCAATTCCTTCCAGAACACTGACAGAAGTCAGAGCTGATTTGAGCGGCCTAAATTCGATTCCAAATGAAGACACTCCTGACTCAGGTGATGCGGCATCAAACTCCGCCTCCCCTGAAAAAGGAACCTCACCCAGTTAGAAGGACATTTCTCCCTCCCTGGGCAAGACTAGGGATATCTGGCCCCTTATTTGTGATATTCCTCCACACACTCATAACTCTTAGAATAGTTGGGGGTGGAGAGCTGTGCAGAGAATGGACAGAAGATGGCAGTATTGCAGCACTCAACGGTCTCCCAGCAAACGGGGAGCCTGTTTGAATGCTGGTGACAGAGAAAAACTTAAAACCAATTCGGAGTAGAGAGAATACATTTAATAACTTATTTAGGTTAAATTTACAGACTAATGATATTATTGTTATGGATTGGCTGACATGCGATATAAATTTAGCGAAGTATATGGTAAGTTTACACTTTGGAATGGAGAAAGTTGAGAAGTTGATTTTACTTATACGATAGTTTTGCTGCCAAACTTAGTTGGAGTAACTAGATGTTTTGCCTAGAGGCATGAATAAGACAGTCATTTTTGGTATTATATTGGCTAGTTGCTGCGTTCTGAACACAGGTTGAGCGCTAGGAAACGCATATCTTTATTTGAACTATACTAATCTATTTGATAAAAGTACTAAACCTGTATATTTAACATTTGATAATGATTGGCAAATCCATATATTTAACCACAACTTTGAATTTAGCATTGAGTATTATAGGAGGAACGGGATAAAATGTGTACTTTCCCCACCGGGTGTGGCCGTATTAAATTATGCTAGAGAAAATTGGTTGTGTCATTTAGAGGGAAATTGTGTACATTATAGCTTTGAGATACTTTTCAAAAGTTGCTGAAAGTTATTGGTTTTTGTTTAGGTAACACCAGAGAATTCGAACAATAAGTAAACGTGTTCTAAACGTGATCTGTTTTCATTATGGGGAACAATGAACGACTCGCAACCTGGTATGGCTGGCAGGGAGTTTTTAAAGGGACAGTACACGTTTATCACAGTTGTGTTACATGAAACATCGGGGAAATTTAAAACGAATGATTTAAGGGTATTATCATAATTATTAGGTTTTGTTTTTGTGGTAAACGTTTGGGTTAAGGGGTTTTCCGTGTTCCCAGAGACAAGATATCTTAAAAGAATACACTCATATTGGAATAGGAGTTTTACTTTCTGAGTTTTATTTAGGCAAGGGACTTTGAGAAGATAAAGGGTTCTTTTGGTATGTCTAGATATGGTATGGAACACGAATGTAGGTGTAACCTTTTTGACCTATTTTCGTTGCATTTTCCGGTGACTTGATCACTCACGGGGGAATGTAGTGAGAATAATGAATTTGTGTCATTTGGGATACTAGTTTATAACTCTTGACCATAAGGTTAGCATTTGTTGTGGCCATTAGAAGATAGAGATAGGTTTATTAAGGTTATGTAAGGACTTTAGAGATTGACACTATAAGACATGTTGTTATTTTTAAATCCATTTGGGATAGATAAAGTCAAAACAGTGAGACACTTAGTTAATATTGCAAAAGAACACATAGTTGTTATTGACTATTATTAGAAAAAGGCAGACAGATGGGTCTACCCCGCACTGTTGAGACCTTGAAGGTTTGAGAGTAGAGTGGGGAGGGTGGACCAGGAAATGAGCAAGGTAGGCTGTGAAATAAGATAGGAGAGAAAGGGTTTAACATATATAAGCAGCACAGATACATTTTAAAGTAGATAAGTCACTTGACAGAGAATTGGAAAAGAATAGATATGAATGTACGCCCAAGGGAGAATTGGATATGCGGCGAATGAAAGGGACGTTTCTATATTATAATGTACTAAGTCATTATTTAGAGTAGGTAAGGTTGATACCTGGCCAGAGCCAGGTATCAAACGGGGGAGGGGTACATTGTGGTCTAGGATAGGATGGGGCCTATTGGATAATAAACTAATTTAAAATTTAAAAAAATCTAGCTAAAAAAAATAGGCATAGAAGTTAAATATATAATCAGATAGAACAAATGAGAAACTGTTTGTTAACCAAACCTGTATGTCCAAGATTTTATGCATTACAGGTGAATTAAAGGAGAAGGTGATTCACCCGACCTGGGGGCATATCGCACTTGGAGGGTGAGACACACTGACACTGTCGAATGATCACAGAGTTAAGGAGAAGAACCGTTGCTAATAGAGTTCGGGGGTCAACTCCTTAATGAAGAATTCCCTGCCCCCGACCTTTCCTCACTGTGTACGTTCATAGAAGTGAAAGTGTTGCTTGATCTCTGGCTGATGATGTGTTCTCTGGGAGAGGATGGGGCTTTACAGGACTACTTGTAGTCCTGAGCTGTCTGTTTGGGATACGATGGAGATGTTACCATCACAGTACTGCCAGAACCACCACCAGTTTCAACGGACCAGGGTTCAGCCGGCCTCCTCCACCACTTCAAGACCAAGTCCCACGCCATCACCTAAGCTCTCCAATCTGGTATAGGTAATAAATGTAAAAGACATCTCAGATAGTGACCAATTGGGGACTGAAACTGGTTATGAGGGAAGGGAGAATATGTGGTTGGCCTACAAAACACTTAATAGAAAGGACTGTGTCGTATGTGGACATGCCAGACCTATTCTGGCTGCTCACCCATTTGCCCTAAGTAAGGGGGAAGGTTGGATGTGCATATTGGAAAGTTTAAGCCAAATTCAACCCTGTGTAAAACTCTGAGTCTTGTGTTCCCAGAAGTCCGTCCCCAGAAGACACCATGGGGGGTTAAGGCATATGGGGGATATTACAGCTGTAACACTGGTATAGGTAGAGGTATAGACTATGGGAGGTTCCCTACTACTGCCTGCATCACTAATGTCACTATTAACTAGAGGTGTTGCTGATGTATGGTGGATGTGTGGACCTGCCAGGCGGTTGACCCCATTTTGAAAGGAGATTATCAGGGAACATGTGTTTTGGCCAGTCTGATAAACACCATTGCCTATTATTGAGGTTACAGCTAACCAACTTTTGGGAGCTTCACATGACAGAGGCTTGGGACCAACCCAGGAGACGGCAGAAACGTGACGCTCCTTGGTCCAAGAGTACAGATAACATCCACACCAACCTGTTGGGGGTCCCAATAGGGGTCCCCCACGAATTCCAGACATTAAACAGGAATGATGGCCTGTGGCATCTGATGCCCATCATTGGCCCAGCTATTGTTGATGCTAAGCATAATGCCTGGATCAATTATATCTACTATAATTAATGATGATTTGTTAAATACACCCACACAGCACTTACGGGGATGGCTGAATAATTGGATGCTACCTTTCAAACCAGTAGACAAAATAGACTAGCACTGGACATGATTCTGGCCAACCAGGGAGGTGTATGTAACAATACTAGTCCGGATGGGAGCATTTCAAAAGCTCTGAGTGGGTTGGCAAGGTTATCGGTGGAGGTGAGGGGTCTTGCAGGTGTGGAGGAGAGTGGACTGTTCCCCTGGCTGGGTGGTTGGTTTGGTAAGTACACTGCAATGATGATTACTGGATTTCTGACCCTAAGTTGTTGTTTTTCGTATGCTCATGTTCCGTAATGCCTGTATCATACCTTGTTTGAAGAAGTCTGTTACAGATGTGGAAAGGGCCTATGGTATGATGCCGCTGCTTGATGCTCCAGTTGGAGAGGCTGATACGAAATCAAGCTTTCGCAGGAGAGTGGGCCTGACAGAGGAGGACCCTTGGTTCGCTGTAGTTGATGTTGTCGAATGAATAAAAAGTGATGTTTGTCCTCCCTGTTGTGAAGGTTTGAAGTTCCCGGGTGGCGACGAGCCCACCTGATACAGGTTGTATAGAGGGATGGACCTGAGGGTTTAACATATTCTCGTTTTTTGGTTACTAATGTGTCCAGGGGTAGTTCTTGGAGTGGTCTCCTTTTGGTCCTTGCTCATCCTTATCGTGGGCAAACTTGGTATGTGAGACTAATTATGACTGGTCCAGTTACACCTCTACTACATTAGGAAAACAATGGAGGAAACTCTTGACTTTGACAAAAAACTCTGAAGGACTTAAAATTACTATCCATCCTGGTATTGCATTAGGCTGCCAGGACTTTACACTTGCTCCTTATGTAAGCAGTACCACTGCACCAGTCCATTGGGATGTTCGAATTTGCCATATTAATAACACAAAAGCACAGGCTATTACTGACAATAATAATAAAATTAATTATATTATTTTACTTGCAGCACCGCCTACTCTTGACGGTGCTATCCTTACAGCTACAGGGGTCTCGGGACTTACAAATAACTGGCTACTATTGGCTGAGGAAGCTGGAAAGGCCACCCACCAGAGCTGTGTGGTATGTATGGGAGCCCGACCACTCCTTCGCATTGTACCGGCTACTCTACCTGATGTATGTCTGCTTCCTGTTATGAAGCATGACAACCCAACTGCCAACTGCACTAGCTGGGATAAGGTCTATCCTGTTGTTAAAAGTACCAGACGGGCCCCGATGTTTTCTTCTCGGGTTGCCAGGGCTAATTTTACTTGTATAAATATGTCCCTTGGCCCTCCAATGCTGGGAGCACTACCTTATGAATGGTGCAATAACACCCATAATCCTAATGCCCCTTTCCAACCTGTGTCTAGAGCTGATGTCTGGTGGTGGTGTGGAGGAAATCATCTATATGACCGCCTGCCAGGGAATGCCACTGGTCTTTGTGCTCTTGTCTCTCTGCTTCTTCCTGTTTCAGTGTATCCTATGGAAGTAAAAGACCTGATGGCCCGTGTAGAGAGGGACGGGGATTTATCCCGGTCCAAAAGATCAACAGGAGTGGATCCTGGAGACCCCACCTATATTGACGCCATAGGAGTCCCTAGGGGGGTGCCAGATAAGTATAAACTAGTAGACCAGGTTGCAGCCGGTTTTGAATCATCAGTGTGCTGGTGGTGCACCATTAATAAAAATGTTGACAGGATCAACTATATCCATTTTAATGTCCAAAAACTAGGCAATTGGACCCAGCAAGGCTTTGAGGCGGTACATGGCCAATTGGCGGCTACCAGCTTGATGGCCTTCCAAAACCGCATTGCAGTAGACATGCTACTCTCTGAGAAGGGAGGTGTATGCTCTATGTTTGGTGAACAGTGTTGCACCTTTATACCTAACAACACCGCCACTGATGGTAGCCTGACCATTGCCTTAGAAGGCTTGAGGACTCTTAATGGTAAGATGAAATCCCATTCTGGTGTAGACACCTCCATGTGGGATTCCTGGATGGATGCTTTTGGGAAATATAAAACCCTGGTGTCCTCAATTTTGGTTTCTATCTCAGTGTTTGCAGCCATTTTGGTTTTGTGTGGTTGCTGTTGCATACCATGCATTCGTTCACTCACCACTAGGGTCATATCTAAAGCCATTGACCCAACAAGCCCTTCCCAGATGTTTCCTCTTTTAGGGGATGAAGGCCCTCCATCTTTTGAGGACAACAACATGCCTGCTGCTTTTACCTTTTTCTAGTTTATGTCACGTCTCTTAGGAGACGTGAAGAGAGGGCATATGAAACTTTCTCTTCAAGAAAGTTTCTGCATATACTACTCCTGCTTGATCCCATGTTTATGTCACGTCTCTTAGGAGACGTGAAGAGAGGGAATCAAAACTTTTTCTTCTGGAAAAAGTTTCCCTTCTTGTGCCTGGATTCGCTTAAAGTTTATGTCACGTCTCTTGTGAGACGTGAAGAGGGGGAATCAAAACTTTATCTTCTGATAAAGTTTACTCTAATTTTGCCATTTATAGCTTTTGTCCTAGCTTTTGTCACGTCTCTTATGAGACGTGAAGAGGGGGATTTGTAATAAATACCATTTAAAATAACACAAGCATATTGCTATTACGTTGTTATAACTAACTTCTTTCAAAACAGGGTTTCTCACAAACTCATAAGGAGATACTGAGACCCACACACACCCAAGGACAGAGGGCTGACGTAAACCTTTCATAAACACTGATAAGAAAAGGGTGCTTGGGTCTGCATTTCACGAGATAATAAGACACACACATACCCAAGGACAGAGGGCTGACATAAACCTTTCATAAACACTGATTAAAATGGGAACATCTACGCACACACAAAATCTCCTGCTTAGCTGAACATTTGGTAACAAAGAACTTTTGCTACAAGACTCAGAAGGATGACGCCCAGCTCATCAGGACCAATCTGAGAAGACAACAACCTGTCCAGAACCAACCAGAGGACCAGAACTTCCAGACTCAACCTACTTTCTGTGCTGTATAAAATGTCTATGCACTCTGTTATCTGGGCTTTTTCTGGAGGTTCCTTATGAGCTGAATGAACGAGTCCGTATACGCTTGTACCAGATATCTTTACTCTTAAATTAAACTGTCGCTTGTCATACAATTTACCACCTTGTCTGAATCGATCCTTGACCGGCTCACCCTTCTCCATATCCCATTATCAACAGAAACTTGGTAGCAGAGGATGGTTGTCTAGATACCCGGTCCAGAGTGGTTGATGTGGATGTGAGGGGGCGAGTTGGTGGAAGGACGGTTCGCGGAGGACAGGTGAAATCTTTGGGGGGAGGACAACAGTTCTGCTCAGCTCGGGAAACTGATCTCCTGGTCGACCATAAACAAGGTAAGCAAGACCTGTTAAATCAAACTTTGCATATTGTCGTATAGTCTATCCAAATTTCGATCAGTATTACCGAGTGTGGGTAAGAATTCTTGTTTAAATTTATGTGCATAGATGACATGTGAATGACAGTGAAGTAAACATATGTGGGAATAATTTATAAGACTTAATCATATAGTCTGGCACCAGTCGATGTGATGATAGGCTGGGTGCACAGTGAGGATTAAGCTTAGTGATAAGACTTAATCATATAGTCCGGCACTAGTCGATGAGATGATAGGCTAGATGTACGGTGAGGATTAAGCTTAATTTGTGTTAGTGATAAGACTTATTCACATAGTCCGGCACTAGTCGATGAGATGATAGGCTAGATGTACGGTGAGGATTAAGCTTAATTTGTGTTGTGATAAGACTTATTCACATAGTCTGGCACTAGTCGATGTGATGATAGGCTAGATGTACAGTGAGGAATAAGCTTAGGAGGATTTCATATAGTCGGGCCATAGTCGATGTGATGATAGGCTAGAGGTTACCGTGAGGAATCCATAATTGTGTTTAGTGTTTAATGTTTAATGTTTAATGTTAAATGTTAAATGTTTACTGTTTAATGTGTAATGTTAACTGTGTAATGTTCATTGTTTAATGCCAAATGAGAGAAACGCTCCATGTACCAATAGGGTCGGATGTGTAATGTTAGCTTAAACTGAGAGAAACGCTCCATGTACCAATAGGGTCGGATGTGTAATGTTAGCTTAAACTGAGAAGGTTCTAAATTAGGACTGAGTGTATAATCTGTTGGTTGCGCATTCCACAACGCCTGATAAATAAACAACACATATAAATATAAAATTCTGAGTGTACGAGGGAGGGGCTCTGAGATAAGACAGAGTACATGTCTCCAGGAATACATCGCTGGTATTAACCGGTGACGGGCTAAGTATATTCAGATAGTCTAATTAAGGTATTTCTTTTTATTAAGCTAATAAAATAAAATATAAATAAGCATAAAATATACGATATATGACAAAATGACGACCCCAAACACTCCAAAGCTTAAATTCAATGATTTTCTTGATCAGAAGATTCGAGATAGGTCAGGGGGAAAAGAACAGTGGAAGTCTATATAAAGAAGGTTTGGGAAGGGTTGAAGTTGAAATGGACACAAGCAGGTTATCTAGGAGGGGGACCGCCAAGCCGGGTCCAATTGAGTACGATGGAAGGTGGACTGAGAGGGGCGGTGGAGGAGGCTCGGAGAGCACAACTGAACAAGAAACCAGAAATGATGGGGGTAGTCACCAAAAAGGAAGGAGAGGCGTCACTGGAGGCCCAGCAGGGTAGCATGCCAGACATGGGTTGAAGCCCTGCCCCTGGCATTGATGGCCATGAGAGCCTCTCCAGGGGCAGGCACCCATCTCTCTCCTCATGAGATAATGACTGGAAGAGTCATACCTGGTCCACCAAGAGAGGGAGGTCATATGCCCGCTCTTGATGTAAATATGTGAAAAAACTGACGGAACTTTCTGCAGCTCTCTCCAAACAGATTCACAAGTTCCGAGAGGGGGAGCTGCCAGGAGGCACGCCACCGATGAATGTAAAATGGTGACTGGGTGAGGGTTAAAGTCCACAAGAGAAAGTGGCTGGAACCCAGGTGGACTGAACTGTACGAAGTGAAGGAGGTTACTTCACACTCAGTTCAGGTCAAAGGTAAATCAGGCGCACCTTGGCACCACCTCACACATTGCACTCCAGCTCCAATTCCTTCCAGAACACTGACAGAAGTCAGAGCTGATTTGAGCGGCCTAAATTCGATTCCAAATGAAGACACTCCTGACTCAGGTGATGCGGCATCAAACTCCGCCTCCCCTGAAAAAGGAACCTCACCCAGTTAGAAGGACATTTCTCCCTCCCTGGGCAAGACTAGGGATATCTGGCCCCTTATTTGTGATATTCCTCCACACACTCATAACTCTTAGAATAGTTGGGGGTGGAGAGCTGTGCAGAGAATGGACAGAAGATGGCAGTATTGCAGCACTCAACGGTCTCCCAGCAAACGGGGAGCCTGTTTGAATGCTGGTGACAGAGAAAAACTTAAAACCAATTCGGAGTAGAGAGAATACATTTAATAACTTATTTAGGTTAAATTTACAGACTAATGATATTATTGTTATGGATTGGCTGACATGCGATATAAATTTAGCGAAGTATATGGTAAGTTTACACTTTGGAATGGAGAAAGTTGAGAAGTTGATTTTACTTATACGATAGTTTTGCTGCCAAACTTAGTTGGAGTAACTAGATGTTTTGCCTAGAGGCATGAATAAGACAGTCATTTTTGGTATTATATTGGCTAGTTGCTGCGTTCTGAACACAGGTTGAGCGCTAGGAAACGCATATCTTTATTTGAACTATACTAATCTATTTGATAAAAGTACTAAACCTGTATATTTAACATTTGATAATGATTGGCAAATCCATATATTTAACCACAACTTTGAATTTAGCATTGAGTATTATAGGAGGAACGGGATAAAATGTGTACTTTCCCCACCGGGTGTGGCCGTATTAAATTATGCTAGAGAAAATTGGTTGTGTCATTTAGAGGGAAATTGTGTACATTATAGCTTTGAGATACTTTTCAAAAGTTGCTGAAAGTTATTGGTTTTTGTTTAGGTAACACCAGAGAATTCGAACAATAAGTAAACGTGTTCTAAACGTGATCTGTTTTCATTATGGGGAACAATGAACGACTCGCAACCTGGTATGGCTGGCAGGGAGTTTTTAAAGGGACAGTACACGTTTATCACAGTTGTGTTACATGAAACATCGGGGAAATTTAAAACGAATGATTTAAGGGTATTATCATAATTATTAGGTTTTGTTTTTGTGGTAAACGTTTGGGTTAAGGGGTTTTCCGTGTTCCCAGAGACAAGATATCTTAAAAGAATACACTCATATTGGAATAGGAGTTTTACTTTCTGAGTTTTATTTAGGCAAGGGACTTTGAGAAGATAAAGGGTTCTTTTGGTATGTCTAGATATGGTATGGAACACGAATGTAGGTGTAACCTTTTTGACCTATTTTCGTTGCATTTTCCGGTGACTTGATCACTCACGGGGGAATGTAGTGAGAATAATGAATTTGTGTCATTTGGGATACTAGTTTATAACTCTTGACCATAAGGTTAGCATTTGTTTTGGCCATTAGAAGATAGAGATAGGTTTATTAAGGTTATGTAAGGACTTTAGAGATTGACACTATAAGACATGTTGTTATTTTTAAATCCATTTGGGATAGATAAAGTCAAAACAGTGAGACACTTAGTTAATATTGCAAAAGAACACATAGTTGTTATTGACTATTATTAGAAAAAGGCAGACAGATGGGTCTACCCCGCACTGTTGAGACCTTGAAGGTTTGAGAGTAGAGTGGGGAGGGTGGACCAGGAAATGAGCAAGGTAGGCTGTGAAATAAGATAGGAGAGAAAGGGTTTAACATATATAAGCAGCACAGATACATTTTAAAGTAGATAAGTCACTTGACAGAGAATTGGAAAAGAATAGATATGAATGTACGCCCAAGGGAGAATTGGATATGCGGCGAATGAAAGGGACGTTTCTATATTATAATGTACTAAGTCATTATTTAGAGTAGGTAAGGTTGATACCTGGCCAGAGCCAGGTATCAAACGGGGGAGGGGTACATTGTGGTCTAGGATAGGATGGGGCCTATTGGATAATAAACTAATTTAAAATTTAAAAAAATCTAGCTAAAAAAAATAGGCATAGAAGTTAAATATATAATCAGATAGAACAAATGAGAAACTGTTTGTTAACCAAACCTGTATGTCCAAGATTTTATGCATTACAGGTGAATTAAAGGAGAAGGTGATTCACCCGACCTGGGGGCATATCGCACTTGGAGGGTGAGACACACTGACACTGTCGAATGATCACAGAGTTAAGGAGAAGAACCGTTGCTAATAGAGTTCGGGGGTCAACTCCTTAATGAAGAATTCCCTGCCCCCGACCTTTCCTCACTGTGTACGTTCATAGAAGTGAAAGTGTTGCTTGATCTCTGGCTGATGATGTGTTCTCTGGGAGAGGATGGGGCTTTACAGGACTACTTGTAGTCCTGAGCTGTCTGTTTGGGATACGATGGAGATGTTACCATCACAGTACTGCCAGAACCACCACCAGTTTCAACGGACCAGGGTTCAGCCGGCCTCCTCCACCACTTCAAGACCAAGTCCCACGCCATCACCTAAGCTCTCCAATCTGGTATAGGTAATAAATGTAAAAGACATCTCAGATAGTGACCAATTGGGGACTGAAACTGGTTATGAGGGAAGGGAGAATATGTGGTTGGCCTACAAAACACTTAATAGAAAGGACTGTGTCGTATGTGGACATGCCAGACCTATTCTGGCTGCTCACCCATTTGCCCTAAGTAAGGGGGAAGGTTGGATGTGCATATTGGAAAGTTTAAGCCAAATTCAACCCTGTGTAAAACTCTGAGTCTTGTGTTCCCAGAAGTCCGTCCCCAGAAGACACCATGGGGGGTTAAGGCATATGGGGGATATTACAGCTGTAACACTGGTATAGGTAGAGGTATAGACTATGGGAGGTTCCCTACTACTGCCTGCATCACTAATGTCACTATTAACTAGAGGTGTTGCTGATGTATGGTGGATGTGTGGACCTGCCAGGCGGTTGACCCCATTTTGAAAGGAGATTATCAGGGAACATGTGTTTTGGCCAGTCTGATAAACACCATTGCCTATTATTGAGGTTACAGCTAACCAACTTTTGGGAGCTTCACATGACAGAGGCTTGGGACCAACCCAGGAGACGGCAGAAACGTGACGCTCCTTGGTCCAAGAGTACAGATAACATCCACACCAACCTGTTGGGGGTCCCAATAGGGGTCCCCCACGAATTCCAGACATTAAACAGGAATGATGGCCTGTGGCATCTGATGCCCATCATTGGCCCAGCTATTGTTGATGCTAAGCATAATGCCTGGATCAATTATATCTACTATAATTAATGATGATTTGTTAAATACACCCACACAGCACTTACGGGGATGGCTGAATAATTGGATGCTACCTTTCAAACCAGTAGACAAAATAGACTAGCACTGGACATGATTCTGGCCAACCAGGGAGGTGTATGTAACAATACTAGTCCGGATGGGAGCATTTCAAAAGCTCTGAGTGGGTTGGCAAGGTTATCGGTGGAGGTGAGGGGTCTTGCAGGTGTGGAGGAGAGTGGACTGTTCCCCTGGCTGGGTGGTTGGTTTGGTAAGTACACTGCAATGATGATTACTGGATTTCTGACCCTAAGTTGTTGTTTTTCGTATGCTCATGTTCCGTAATGCCTGTATCATACCTTGTTTGAAGAAGTCTGTTACAGATGTGGAAAGGGCCTATGGTATGATGCCGCTGCTTGATGCTCCAGTTGGAGAGGCTGATACGAAATCAAGCTTTCGCAGGAGAGTGGGCCTGACAGAGGAGGACCCTTGGTTCGCTGTAGTTGATGTTGTCGAATGAATAAAAAGTGATGTTTGTCCTCCCTGTTGTGAAGGTTTGAAGTTCCCGGGTGGCGACGAGCCCACCTGATACAGGTTGTATAGAGGGATGGACCTGAGGGTTTAACATATTCTCGTTTTTTGGTTACTAATGTGTCCAGGGGTAGTTCTTGGAGTGGTCTCCTTTTGGTCCTTGCTCATCCTTATCGTGGGCAAACTTGGTATGTGAGACTAATTATGACTGGTCCAGTTACACCTCTACTACATTAGGAAAACAATGGAGGAAACTCTTGACTTTGACAAAAAACTCTGAAGGACTTAAAATTACTATCCATCCTGGTATTGCATTAGGCTGCCAGGACTTTACACTTGCTCCTTATGTAAGCAGTACCACTGCACCAGTCCATTGGGATGTTCGAATTTGCCATATTAATAACACAAAAGCACAGGCTATTACTGACAATAATAATAAAATTAATTATATTATTTTACTTGCAGCACCGCCTACTCTTGACGGTGCTATCCTTACAGCTACAGGGGTCTCGGGACTTACAAATAACTGGCTACTATTGGCTGAGGAAGCTGGAAAGGCCACCCACCAGAGCTGTGTGGTATGTATGGGAGCCCGACCACTCCTTCGCATTGTACCGGCTACTCTACCTGATGTATGTCTGCTTCCTGTTATGAAGCATGACAACCCAACTGCCAACTGCACTAGCTGGGATAAGGTCTATCCTGTTGTTAAAAGTACCAGACGGGCCCCGATGTTTTCTTCTCGGGTTGCCAGGGCTAATTTTACTTGTATAAATATGTCCCTTGGCCCTCCAATGCTGGGAGCACTACCTTATGAATGGTGCAATAACACCCATAATCCTAATGCCCCTTTCCAACCTGTGTCTAGAGCTGATGTCTGGTGGTGGTGTGGAGGAAATCATCTATATGACCGCCTGCCAGGGAATGCCACTGGTCTTTGTGCTCTTGTCTCTCTGCTTCTTCCTGTTTCAGTGTATCCTATGGAAGTAAAAGACCTGATGGCCCGTGTAGAGAGGGACGGGGATTTATCCCGGTCCAAAAGATCAACAGGAGTGGATCCTGGAGACCCCACCTATATTGACGCCATAGGAGTCCCTAGGGGGGTGCCAGATAAGTATAAACTAGTAGACCAGGTTGCAGCCGGTTTTGAATCATCAGTGTGCTGGTGGTGCACCATTAATAAAAATGTTGACAGGATCAACTATATCCATTTTAATGTCCAAAAACTAGGCAATTGGACCCAGCAAGGCTTTGAGGCGGTACATGGCCAATTGGCGGCTACCAGCTTGATGGCCTTCCAAAACCGCATTGCAGTAGACATGCTACTCTCTGAGAAGGGAGGTGTATGCTCTATGTTTGGTGAACAGTGTTGCACCTTTATACCTAACAACACCGCCACTGATGGTAGCCTGACCATTGCCTTAGAAGGCTTGAGGACTCTTAATGGTAAGATGAAATCCCATTCTGGTGTAGACACCTCCATGTGGGATTCCTGGATGGATGCTTTTGGGAAATATAAAACCCTGGTGTCCTCAATTTTGGTTTCTATCTCAGTGTTTGCAGCCATTTTGGTTTTGTGTGGTTGCTGTTGCATACCATGCATTCGTTCACTCACCACTAGGGTCATATCTAAAGCCATTGACCCAACAAGCCCTTCCCAGATGTTTCCTCTTTTAGGGGATGAAGGCCCTCCATCTTTTGAGGACAACAACATGCCTGCTGCTTTTACCTTTTTCTAGTTTATGTCACGTCTCTTAGGAGACATGAAGAGAGGGCATATGAAACTTTCTCTTCAAGAAAGTTTCTGCATATACTACTCCTGCTTGATCCCATGTTTATGTCACGTCTCTTAGGAGACGTGAAGAGAGGGAATCAAAACTTTTTCTTCTGGAAAAAGTTTCCCTTCTTGTGCCTGGATTCGCTTAAAGTTTATGTCACGTCTCTTGTGAGACGTGAAGAGGGGGAATCAAAACTATCTTCTGATAAAGTTTACTCTAATTTTGCCATTTATAGCTTTTGTCCTAGCTTTTGTCACGTCTCTTATGAGACGTGAAGAGGGGGATTTGTAATAAATACCATTTAAAATAACACAAGCATATTGCTATTACGTTGTTATAACTAACTTCTTTCAAAACAGGGTTTCTCACAAACTCATAAGGAGATACTGAGACCCACACACACCCAAGGACAGAGGGCTGACGTAAACCTTTCATAAACACTGATAAGAAAAGGGTGCTTGGGTCTGCATTTCACGAGATAATAAGACACACATACCCAAGGACAGAGGGCTGACATAAACCTTTCATAAACACTGATTAAAATGGGAACATCTACGCACACACAAAATCTCCTGCTTAGCTGAACATTTGGTAACAAAGAACTTTTGCTACAAGACTCAGAAGGATGACGCCCAGCTCATCAGGACCAATCTGAGAAGACAACAACCTGTCCAGAACCAACCAGAGGACCAGAACTTCCAGACTCAACCTACTTTCTGTGCTGTATAAAATGTCTATGCACTCTGTTATCTGGGCTTTTTCTGGAGGTTCCTTATGAGCTGAATGAACGAGTCCGTATACGCTTGTACCAGATATCTTTACTCTTAAATTAAACTGTCGCTTGTCATACAATTTACCACCTTGTCTGAATCGATCCTTGACCGGCTCACCCTTCTCCATATCCCATTATCAACATGGCCAAAGAATTTGTCTGATGGGCCTCTTCAGCTAACAGTCCAATATGCTCTAGACAGCTAGCTATCCGCGGCTAGCAGGTTAGCAGATGGGCATTCAGGGGACGTCACGATGGAGGAGCCAGTTAAAAAAAAAACTTGATCGAATTACGTCGATAGTCCAGTCGTGATGTGTGAGCGGGGCTCCGTGTCGGCAGTAAAAGGGGTCCAGGCCAATTGGCAAAATAGGTATTGTAGCACAAGGAGTGGCTGATGGACCTCTTTGGCTAGCTGGGAGATGGGCCTAGCAAAGGCTAGCTCCAGGCTAATTGATTCTTGCCTCGCGACAGAGATGTTAGCCAGGAGTGGCCACTCGGATAGCAGCTAGCTAACTGCGATGATCCAGGTGAAAATGTACAGAGCTTGCGGTAGGAATCTGGATAAAAATAAGTCCGAAATGCTCTGGTTTGAGTCGCTCTGTGCAGACTGGCGAGAGTTGTCCGGGCTAACGGTAGCTGATGACCGCTAGCTGTGGCTAGCTGACTAGTAGCTAGTTAGCTTCTTTTGGGGTTTCCGGTTCAAAAGTAAAGAAAATAGCAGATCCATACCACATTGGGTGAGGCGAATTGCAGGAGAGTAAAAAAAATATATACGGGACACGACAAGACGAGGACAAAGGACGTCTGACTGCTATGCCATCTTGGAATTCACAAGGTGCACCTGTATGATTATCATGCCGTTTCATCTGCTTCTTGATATGCCACACCTAGACGGTAAACGGATTATCTTGGCAAAGGAGAAATGCTCAAAAACAGGAATCTAACAAATTTGTGAACACATTTTGTTTTAAATAAGCTTTTTGTGCGTATGGGAAATTTCTGGAAACTTTTCTTTCAGCTCATGAAACATGGGACCAACACTTTACAGGTTGCGTTCATATTTTTGTTCAGTGTACAGTTGAAGTCGGAAGTTTACATACAATTTAGCCAAATACATTTAAACTCAGATTTTCACAAATCCTGATATTTAATCCCAGTAATCCTTTATTTTAAGAATGTGAAATGTCAGAATAATATTAGATAGAATTATTTATTTCAGTCTTTATTTCTTTCATCAAATTCCCAGTGGGTCAGATGTTTACAAACACTCAATTAGTATTTGGTAGCATTGCCTTTAAATTGTTTAACTTTGGTCAAATGTTTCGGGTAGCCTTCCACAAGATTCTTACAACAAGTTGGGTGAACTTTGGCCCATTCCTCCTGACAGAGCTGGTGTAACTGAGTCAGGTTGGTAGGCCTCCTTGCTCGCACACGCTTTTTCAGTTCTGCCAACAAATTTTCTAATGGATTGAGGTCAGGTGTTGTGATGGCCACTCCAATACCTTATTTTGTTGTCCTTAAGCCATTTTGCCACAACTTTATGAAGTATGCTTGCGGTCATTGTCCATTTGGAAGACTCATTTGCGACCAAGCTTTAACTTCCTGACTGATGTCTTGAGATGTTGCTTCAATATATCCACATAATTTTCCTCCCTCATGATGCCATTTGTTTTATGAAGTGCACCAGTCCCTCCTGCAGCAAAGCACCCCCACAACATGATAATGCCTCCCCCGTTCTTCACTGTTGGGATGGTGTTCTTCGGCTTGTGAGCTTCCCACTTTTTCCTCCAAACGTAACGATGGTCATTATGGCCAAACAGTTCCATTTTTGTTTTAATCAGACCAGAGGACATTTCTCCAGAAAGTATGATCTTTGTCCCCATGTGCAGTTGCAAACAATAGTCTGGCTTTTTTTATGGCGGTTTTAGAGCAGTGGCTTCTTCCTTGCTGAGTGGCCTTTCAGGTTATGCTGATATAGGACTCGTTTTAATGTGGATATAGATACCTTTGTACCCTTTTCCTCAAGCATCTTCACAAGGTCCTTTGCTGTTGTTCTGGGATTGATTTGCACTTTTCGCACCAAAGTACGTTCATCTCTAGGAGACAGAACGCGTCTCCTTCCTGAGCAGTGTGACGCTCCATGGTCCCATGGTGTTTATATTTGCGTACTATTGTTTGTACAGATGAACATGGTACATTCAGGCATTTGGAAATTGCTCCAAAGGATGAACCATGGACTTGTGGAGGTCTATAATTATTTTTCTGAGGTCTTGGCTGATTTCTTTTGATTTTCCCATGATGTCAAGCAAAGAGGCACTGGGTTTGAAGGTAGGCCTTGAAATACATCCACAGGTACAGCTCCAATTGACTCAAATTATGTCAATTAGCCTATCAGAAGCTTCTAAAGCCATGACATCATTTTCTGGAATTTTCCAAGCTGTTTAAAGGCTCAGTCAACTTAGTGTATGTAAACTTCTGACCCACTGTAATTGTGATATAATGAATTATAAGTGAAATAATCTGTCTGTAAACAATTGTTGGAAAAATGACTTGTGTCATGCACACAGTGATGTCCTAACCGACTTTCCAAAACTATAGTTTGTTAACAAGAAATTTGTCGAGTGTTTGAAAAACAAGTTTTAATGACTCCAACCTAAGTGTATGTAAACTTTTTTTTAAATAAAAAAATGATGGTAAATGAGTTATTGTTTACAGAACTTATTTTGGTATTGGTATTTTATTAGGATCCCCATTAGCTGTTGGAAAAGCAGCAGCTACTCTTCCTGAGGTCCACACAAAACATGACATAATGTATAATACGGGCTGAGATCCCGCTAACAGGATCGATATAACAACAGCCAGTGAAAGTGCAGGGTGCCAATTTCAAACAACAGAAATCTCATAATTAAAATTCCTCAAACATACAAGTATTTCACACCATTTTAAAGATACACTTCTTGTTAATCCCACCACAGTGTCCGATTTCAAATAAGCTTTTCGGCGAAAGCACCACAAACGATTATGTTAGGTCAGAGCCAAATCACAGAAAAACACAGCCATTTATCCAGCCAAAGAGAGGAGTCACAAAAAGCAAAAATAGAGAGAGAATTAATCACTAACCTTTGATGATCTTCATCAGATGACACTCATAGGACTTCATGTTACACAATACATGTATGTTTTGTTCGATAAAGTCCAAATTTATATAAAAAAATCTCAGTATACAATGGCGCGTTATGTTCAGTAGTTCCAAAAACATCCGTGATTTTGCAGAGAGCCACACCAATTTACAGAAATACTCATCATAAATGTTGATGAAAATACAAGTGTTATACATGGAACTTTAGATACACTGTGTCAGAATTCAAAAAAACTTTACAGAAAAAGCAAACCACACAATAATCTGAGTACGGCGCTCAGAGCCCAAAACATCCATAAAGATATCCGCCATGTTGGAGTCAACAGAAGTCAGAAATAACATTATAAATATTCACTTACCTTTGATGATCTTCATCAGAATGCACTCCCATGAATCCCAGTTCCACAATAAATGTTTGTTTTGTTCGATAATGTCCATCATTTATGTCCAAATACCTCAGTTTGTTAGCGCGTTCAGTTCACAAATCAAAATTCATGACGCACGTTCACTAGGAGCAGACGAAAAGTCAAAAAGTTACGTTACAGTCCGTAGAAACATGTCAAACGAAGTATAGAATCAATCTTTAAGATGTTTTTAACAGATATCTTCATTAATGTTTCAACCGTAGAATTCCTTTGTCTGTAGAAATGCAATGGAACAGAGCTCGCTCTCACGTGAACGAGCGTCACGAGCTCATGGCACTCTGCCAGACACCTGGCTCAAACAGCCCTTATGAGCCCCCACTTCACAGTAGAAGCATCAAAAACGTTTCTAAAGAAACTTATCTTCAATAGGGAATGAGTTGAAAAACGACCAACCTCAGATTTTCCACTTCCTGGTTGGATTTTTTCTCAGGTTTTTGCCTGCCATATGAGTTCTATTATACTCACAGACATCTTTCAAACAGTTTTAGAAACGTCAGAGTGTTTTCTATCCAACTATACTAATAATATGCATATCTTAGCTTCTGCGACTGAGTAGCAGGCAGTTTACTCTGGGCACCTCTGGGCACCTTATTCATCCAAGCTACTCAATACTGCCTCCAGCCAGCCAAGTTAACAGACAAGAACAGCTCAGCCTACATATCAATACATACTGTACACAAAAACTAGGTCAAATAGGGGAGAGGTGTTGTGCCGTGAGGTGTTGCTTTCTGGGTTTTTTTAAACCAGGTTTGCTGTTCATTTGAGCAATATGAGATGGAACGGAGTTCCATGCAATAATGGGTCTATAATACTGTACGCTTTCTTGAATTTATTATGGATTTGGGGACTGTGAAAAGACCCCTGGTGGCATGTCTGTTGCAGTAAGTGTGTGTGAGAGCTACATGTAAGTTGACTATGCAAACCATTTTTGGGATTTTCAACACATTGTTTCTTATGAAAAGAAGAAGGGATGCAGTCAGTCTCTACTCAAACCTTAGCCAAGAGAAACTGGCATGCATAGTATTTATATCAGCCCTCTGATTGCAATGACGAGCAAGACGTGCCAGCTGCAGCTTAACTAGATCTTTCCTTGCAGCACTCGACCACACGACTGGACAATAATCAAGATAAAACAAAACTATAGCCTGCAGGACTTGCTTTTTGGAGTGTGGTGTCAAAAAAGCAGAGCATCTTTTTATTACGGACAGACCTCTCCCCATCTTTACAACCATTGGATCTATATGTTTTGACCATGACAGTTTACAATCCAAGTAATTTAGTCTCCTCAACTTGTTGAACAGCCACACCATTCATTACCAGATTCAGCTGAGGTCTAGAACTTAGGGAATGATTTGTACCAAATACAATGCTCTTAGTTTTAGAGATGCTCAGGGCCAGTTTATTACTGGCCACCAATCACAACACAGACTGCAACTCTTTGTTAGCCTGTTTGGGCTGCAAGGGGCAGTATTGAGTAGCCAGATAAAAGGTGCCCATTTCAAACGGCCTCGTACTCAATTCTTGCTCGTACAATATGCATATTATTATTACTATTGGATAGAAAACACTCTCTAGTTTCTAAAACCGTTTGAATTATTTCTCTGAGTGAAACAGAACTCATTCTGCAGCACACTTCCTGACCAGGAAGTGGAAAGTCTGAAATCGGGGCTCTCTTCTACTTCCTGCCTATAAATGGGCATGAGATCTATTAGTATACATGCACGTCATACACCTTCCCCTGGATGTCAAGAGGCTGTGAGAGAAGAAATGAGGTGATTATCTTGGTCTGAGATGGAACACATCATCTTGGAATGACGTGTCCCCCATTTTTGGTACTCTGAAGAGCGCGAGGTGGACAGTGGGATTGCCTTCTGTTTACCTGCCGTTATAGGCGACTACTATCTCCGGCTTTGATTTTATTTGATACATGTCACCATATCATCGTAAAGTATGTTTTTTCAATATAGTTTCATCAGATTATTGAAAATTTTTCGGGAGTTTTGCCGTGTTCCGTTCTCTTCCGTTTGTTGACATGGAGAGCGTCGTGCCACTTGGCTAGTGTGCTTGCTAAATGAAGAGGGAAAGTTGCCGTTCTAAATCCAAACAACGATTGTTCTGGACAAAGGACACCTTGTCCAACATTCTGATAGAAGATCAGCAAAAGTAAGAAACATTTTATGATGCTATTTCATATATCTGTCGTAGATGTGAACTAGTCGTCGGCGCCCAAGTGTTTCTGGCTATTGTGGTAAGCTAATATAACGCTACATTTTGTTTTCGCTGTAAAACACTTAATAAATCGGAAATATTGGCTGGAATCACAAGATGCCTGTCTTTCATTTGCTGTACACTATGTATTTTTCAGAAATGTTTTATGATGAGTAATTAGGTATTTGACGTTGGTGTCTGTAATTATTATGGCTGCTTTCAGTGCAATTTCTGATTGTAGCTGAAATGTAAACTATGATTTATACCTGAAATATGCACATTTTTCGAACAAAACATATGCTATACAATAAATATGTTATCAGACTGTCATCTGATGAAGTTGTTTCTTGGTTAGTGGCTATTTATATCTTTATTTGGTCGAATTTGTGATAGCTACTGATGGAGTAAAAAACTGGTGGAGTAAAAAAAGTGGTGTCTTTTGCTAACGTGGTTAGCTAATAGATTTACATATTGTGTCTTCCCTGTAAAACATTTTAAAAATCGGACATGTTGGCTGGATTCACAAGATGTGTACCTTTCATATGCTGTATTGGACTTGTTAATGTGTGAAAGTTAAATATTTAAAAAAATATCTTTTGAATTTCGCGCCCTGCACTTGAAGTGGCTGTTGTCATAAGTGTATCGGCGTCGGGCTGCAGCCATAAGAAGTTAAGGGTTTCAGTGACTTGACTAGCTATGATTGCCAATGCATAAATGGTTGAATCATCAGCATACATGGACACATGCGTTGCTTAATGCCAGTGGCAGGTCATTGGTAAAAATAGAAAAGAGTAGATGGCCTTGAGAGCTGCCCTGTGGTACACCACACTTTCCATGTTTGACATTAGAGAAGCTTCCATTAACCTGTTTGGCGTGCAAGCCCGACGTCGGTACACTTATGACAACAGCCAGCTCAAAGTGCAGGGCGCGAAATTCAAAAGATATTTTTTTTAAATATTTAACTTTCACACATTAACAAGTCCAATACAGCATATGAAAAGGTACACATCTTGTGAATCAAGCCAACATGTCCGATTTTTAAAATGTTTTACAGGGAAGACACAATATGTAAATCTATTAGCTAACCACGTTAGCAAAA
The DNA here is from genome assembly GCF_016432855.1 of Salvelinus namaycush. Taxonomy (NCBI): domain Eukaryota; kingdom Metazoa; phylum Chordata; class Actinopteri; order Salmoniformes; family Salmonidae; genus Salvelinus; species Salvelinus namaycush. Next base: position 1,406,708 of record NC_052317.1, read on the forward strand.
GACACCACTTTTCTTACTCCATCAGTTTTTTACTCCATCAGTAGCTATCACAAATTCGACCAAATAAAGATATAAATAGCCACTAACCAAGAAACAACTTCATCAGATGACAGTCTGATAACATATTTATTGTATAGCATATGTTTTGTTCGAAAAATTTGCATATTTCAGGTATAAATCATAGTTTACATTTCAGCTACAATCAGAAATTGCACCGAAAGCAGCCATAATATTTACAGACACCAACGTCAAATACCTAATTACTCATCATAAAACATTTCTGAAAAATACATAGTGTACAGCAAATGAAAGACAGGCATCTTGTGATTCCAGACAATATTTCCGATTTATTAAATGTTTTACAGCGAAAACAAAATGTAGCGTTATATTAGCGTAGCCACAATAGCCAGAAACACTTGGGCGCCGACGACCAGTTCACATGCACGACAGATATTAGAAATAGCATCATAAAATGTTTCTTACTTTTGGTGATCTTCCGTCAGAATGTTGGACAAGGTGTCCTTTGTCCAGAACAGTCGTTGTTTGGATCTGGAACGGCAAATTTCCCTCATCATTTAGCATGGGCACTTGCCAAGTGGCACGGATCTCTCCAACGTCAACAAAGTCAGAGAACGGAACACGGCAAAACTCCCGAAAAAATTTCAATAATCTGATTAAACTATATTGAAAAAACATACTTTACGATGATATGGTCACATGTATCAAATAAAATCTAAACCGGAGATGTTAGTCGTCCATAACGACAGCTAAACAGAAGGCAAATCCATGTCCCCTTTCGCGCGCTCCAGAAACAGGAAATGGACGGTCACGTCATACAAAGAGCTTTAATTCCACCTCAGACCAAGATAAACACGAAATTTCTTCTCTCACCGCCTCTTGACAACCAGGGGAAGGTGTATGAAGTGTACGTAGACTCTTACGTATCATGCCCATGTATAGGCAGGAAGTTGAACAGAGCATCGATTTCTGACATTCCACTTCCTGGTCAGGAAATGTGCTGCAGAATGAGTTCTGTTTCACTCAGAGAAATAATTCAAACGGTTTTAGAAACTAGAGAGTGTTTTCTATCCAATAGTAATAATAATATGCATATTGTACGAGCAAGAATTGAGTACGAGGCCGTTTGAAATGGGCACCATTTAACTGGCTACTCAATACTGCCCCTTGCAGCCATAAGAAGTTAAAGAAAACTGTTTGAGTTCTATTAGATAGATAGTTCTGAATCCTCGATAATGCAGAGGTTGAAAAGCCATAACACATAGGTTTTTTCAACAACAGGTTATGGTCAATAATATCAAAGGCTGCACTGAAATCTAACAGTACAGCTCCCACAATCTTATTATTATCAATTTCTTTCAGCCATTCATCAGTCATTTGTGTCAGTGCAGTACATGTTGAGTGCCCTTCTCTATAAGCATGCTGAAAGTCTGTTGTTAATTTGTTTACAGAGAAGTAGCATTGAAATGGGTCAAACACAATTTTTTCAAACAGTTTGCTAAGAGCTGGCAGCAAGCTGATAGGTCTGCTGTTAGAACCAGTAAAGAGTAAAGGCCGCTTCCCACTCTTGGGTAGTGGAATGACTTTGGCTTCCCTCCAGGCCTGAGGACAAAGACTTTCCTCTAGGCTCAGATTAAAGAAATGACAGATAGAAGTGGCTATAGAGTCAGCTACCATCCTCAGTAGCTTTCCATCTAAGTTGTCAATGCCAAAAGGTTTGTCATTACCGATTGATAACAATCATTTGTTCACCTCTCCCACACTAACTTTACAAAATTCAAACTTGCAATGCTTTTCTTTCATTATTCGTTTTTTTAATGCATGAATACAATGGCTCATTGTTCGTTGTTGGCATATAAGTTTGCACACTTTGCCAATGAAGTAATCATTCAAATAATTGGCGACATCAAATGGTTCTGTGATGAATAAACCATCTGATTTGATGAAAGATGGAGTTGAATTAGTTTTTCTGCCCATATATAGGAGCAACAATAGAATAACAATAACGAGGCTATATACAGGGGATACCGGTACCGAGTCAATGTGCTTGGGTACAAGTTGGTCGAGGTAATTGAGGAAATATGTACATGTAGGTAGGGGTAAAGTGACAATGTATAGATAATAGCTAACATACAGCGAGTAGCAGTGCAAAAAGGGGGGGGGGGGGGGGGTCAATGCAAATAGTCCGGGTAGCCATTTGATACGCTGTTCAGCAGTCTTAAGGCTTGGGGGTAGAAGCTGTTAAGAAGCCTTTTGGACTTAGACTTGGCACTCCGGTACCGCTTGCCGTGCGGTAGCAGAGAAAACAATCTATGACTAGGGTTGATGTAATTCTTAGGGCCTTCCTCTGACACCACCTGGTGTAGAGGTCCTGGATGGCAGGAATCTTGGCCCCAGTGATGTACTGAGCAGTACGCACTACCCTCTGTAGCGCCATACGGTTGGAGGCCGAGCAGTTGCCATAACAGGTGGTGATGCAACCAGTCAGGATGCTCTCGATGGTGCAGCTGAATAACTTTTTGAGGAGCTGAGGACCCATGCCAAATCTTTTCAGTCTCCTGAGGGGGAATAGCCATTGTCATGCCCTCTTCATGTGTTTGGACCATGATAGTTTGTTGGTGATGTGGACACCAAGGAACTTGAAACTCTCAACCTGCTCCACTGCAGCCCCATCGATGAGAATTGGGGGTGTGTTCTGCCCTCCTTTACCTGTAGTGCACGATCATCCTCTTTGTCTTGATCTTGTAGAGGGAGAGGTTGTTGTCCTGGCTCCATACTTCCAGGTCTCTGACCTCCTCCCTATAGGCTGTCTCATTGTTGTTGGTGATCAGGCCTTCCACCGTTGTGTCGTCGGCAAACTTAATGATGGTATTGGAGTTGTGCTTGGCCACGCAGTCATGTGTGAAAAGGGAGTACAGGAGGGGGCTAAGCACACACCCCTGAGGGCCGCCGTGTTGAGGATCTGCGTGGCAGATGTGTTGTTGCCTAGAGATTGTGTCATCTGTGGATCTGTTGGGGTGGTATGCAAATTGGAGTGGGTCTAGGGTTTCTGGGATGATGGTGTTGATGTGAGCCATGACCAGCGTTTCAAAACACTTCATGGCTACCGACGTGAGTGCTATGGGTCGGTAGTCATTTAGGCAGGTTACCTTGGTGTTATTGGCCACAGGGACCAGGATAGTCTGCTTGAAACATGTAGGCATTACAGACTCGGCCAGGGATAGGTTGAAAATGTCAGTGAAGACACGCATGCTCTGAGTACACATCCTGGTAATCCATCTGGCCCTGCGGCCTTGTGAATGTTGACATGGTTAACTTCTTTGGGATACCCCCCCCCTTCTCTCAATTTCCGCCTGAAGACATACCCAAATGTAACTGTCTGTAGCTCAGCCCCAGAGGCAAGGATAGGCATATTCTTGGTATCATTTGAAAGGAAACACTCTGAAATTTGTGGAAATGTGAATTGAATGTAGGAGAATATAACACAATAGATCTGGTAGAAGAAAATACAAGGAAATAAACATACGTTTTTTGTTTTTATTGTTGTTGCATCATCTTTCAACTGAACAAGAACAGGCAAACATTCAGATATGATGCTGGGGATAATTCTGATGCAGAACATAAGATGGCAACAGTATTAGAAAAAAGTTTCAAAACGATATCTTCAGGAACGAGTGAGCTACATGACATTGAGCATGTAGTCACCCAGGTGTCCCACACAAGTTGCCCAAATGTACCCAAATGGCCAAATTGGTACAGTGATACATTTTGAACTAAATGACTATATACAAAATACTAAAATGCTATTCTAACACACACCCCAACAAAAAATAATAATAATAATATAAAAATTTGAAAATTTGAAAAAAAATTAAATAACAAGGGTAACTATTTACACACATTCAAAGTATAATATACAATATTGTGAAGACCCTCAGTCCTCTACATAATATTGTTCTGCTGATGCCATGCCCAATAGCAGTCTCTTTCTGCTGTAAAGCAGAGGGTTACTGAACAGGTGGTGCAGGTGATAGGGCATTTCCTGTGACAAAGGGCACAACGACGTCTCCCCACGGTGCCCTTTTTGCCCTGAGGCACATTCATGCCTGCAGAGATGAATCTGGGCAGGTGAACAGCAGAGGTAGAGGGGCCAGAAGGTGCTGCAGTAGACTTGCTGTAGCAAGCAAGCTCCTGGATGAGCAGCTCTCGGAAGGCTAGCTGTGAGATGTGGGGCTGTCCACGGCTCTTAGCCATTTCCTTCTGGAGGATGAAGGAATTCACCACAGCAATGTCAATAAAGTGATAGAAAAATGTCTTGTACCACTTCATTGTCTTGTGGAGCACATTGTAGTAGCCAATCAGTGCATCTGACAGGTCCACACCTCCCATGCTCTTGTTGTAGTCCTTGATAGCTAAAGGAATGGGGACATTTTTAGTGGTCCATGACCCAGAACCATCCTTTACACGTCTGATTACATGATCTCCACTGAAGGACTTGTGAATACTGGAACACATGACAACCTCTCTAGTATCCATCCACTTCACAAACAGCAGGCCGTCTTGGCGAATCCATCTCATGGTACCCCGCTCAGCCCGCTTAGGCATGTCGTTCACCCTGGTCTTTGGAAAGCCCACTCTGTTGGTCCGAATGGTGCCACAGGCCCACACCTCCAGCTTCCTCAGGTCTGTGAACAGGGTAGGGGTTGTGTAAAAGTTATCTACAAAAAGTTTGTAGCCCTTCCCTAGCAGCTGAAAATCTAATAACTGCATAACAGAATCATAACTGAGTCCCTTACCGGTCGCAAAACTGCTCTTCCCCTCATAGACAAAAAAATTGCACGTGTAGGCACACGCAGAATCAGCCAAAACAAACAGCTTGTAACCCCACTTAGTTGGTTTATTACGCATGTATTGCTTTAGGCTAATTCTGGCCTTTGAGGCTACCATCCTCTCATCGATGGACAGGTTCTGGCCAGGCTGAAAATAAGTCTTGCATGCCTCAACGATGCTGGGGTAGAGAGGTTTTATTTTGCAAAGCTTATCAAACCTTGCTGTGCCTCTCTTCTTCTCGTTGTCCTCATCAACTTCTGGGTCACTGATGTGAAGAGCCCGTGAGATTGTCAGAAACCTTTTGCAAGACATGACAGCGGAGGGGAAAGGCAGTTGATAGAGGGGAGCAGTTTTCCAGTAGTCTTTCAGGGTTTTCAACTTCACAATACCCATGTAAATGACCATTGACAGGAAACAAAAAAGATCTGACATGGAAATGGGCTTCCATCCCTCTTTCTTGCCTGCCTACTTCTTAGCACCATACTTGTTAGTGTTCAACACCAGGGAATCAACAACAGATGAGGTGAAAAACAGCTGGAAAAGCTGCATGGGGCTATACTTAGATGTCATATCCAGCTTTGGGCCTAATGGCCTCTTTGGTCTGAATAATGGAGGTGGAGGCGCCACATCCTCCTCCAGCACAGAGTGCCAACGACCCTCATCCTCTCTGATTGCAGGTGTATCTCTTCCCCATCGCCGCTTCTTTGTCACACCTGGCAGGGCGGGGGTAGATGTGGAGCCGGAGACAGCAGGGGTCCGGCTAAATGAACAAGCTCCCCTGGGGGATGGGCAACTTGGCAGTGGGGGCTCCCAATCAGAATCGGAGGGACTGTGAAATAAAGACACAGACACACAGATTATATATTGAGTAGTGAAACAAAATCATTTTGGGGATCTGTGGTTCTATTCCATGTTTAGATCAAATAAATGTAAAATATCTCATATATACAGACACACAGATTATATATTGAGTAGTGAAACAAAATCATTTTGGGGATCTGTGGTTCTATTCCATGTTTAGATCAAATAAATGTAAAATATCTCATATATACAGACACACAGATTATATATTGAGTAGTGAAACAAAATCATTTTGGGGATCTGTGGTTCTATTCCATGTTTAGATCAAATAAATGTAAAATATCTCATATATACAGACACACAGATTATATATTGAGTAGTGAAACAAAATAATTTTGGGGATCTGTGGTTCTATTCCATGTTTAGATCAAATAAATGTAAAATATCTCATATATACAGACACACAGATTATATATTGAGTAGTGAAACAAAATCATTTTGGTATTATTTTCAAACAACAGCATGAGAGTTACTTACCAATCGAGAATTGCGTCTTCTCCATACAAAAACATGTCCTCAAATTGGGAGTCCAAACTTGACACACAATCTGATACATCTTCTTGTAAATCTGTGTCACTTTCTCTAGCAATCTCATCAATAATTGCATGTAGATCTGTATAGCTGGACTTTGCCTTTGATTTTCCAGATTTACTCGCCATAATTATTTCAATAATATAGAGGAAAATGATCTTGACTCAATACTGCTAACGCGCAAACAACGTGGCTCCTTCGGGTAGAAATTTCAATGGCGAATGTTAGCGCAAACAACGTGGCTCCTTCGGGTAGAAATTTCAATGGCGAATGTCTGCGTAACGCGTGACTTTCGTTCAAGACCGGGTCTTCCCAGATATAACCATTAGATATTGTTGTTTACCTCGGCTCATTGGCTCTCTACCAAACTAGATTTCAAGACGATCAGTGGTCATTGGGCCAAAATACAGTCAATCAAAGAAGCACTGGTCATGTCATAGGCGCTCAATGAGGTAGTTGTTTGGTGTGTTCAAATCAGTTCTTTTCGGTCAATATGTCCCGTAGAAATAACCATCATGTATGGTTGTGTTACTAACAAACAGAGGATTACAATGAAACCCACCTTGACTAGATACAGGTACATCTAGTGTGAGTAATTACATCAACTGTTTCGTTGAAAGTTGAAGGAGTCGAAACTCATGACACAAGCCGTTTACAAAATGTGTCGTGTTATGCTATAAAAAAAAAAAATATCGAACAAAATGACCATTCATTGTGAAGATTGGACCTTTTGTATTGCCAAAAGAAGAAGATTTTTACAGGTAATTGATAATTTTATTATTATTTCTGACTTTTGTGACGCTACTGTTTGGTTGGAAAATGCTAGTTATACTTGTGTGTCTGGCGCGCTGTCGTCAGATTATCGTAAGGTATGCTTTCGCCGAAAAGCATTATTGAAATCTGACACCACTGTTGGATTAAGAAGTAGATAAGCTTTTAAATGATGTTAGATACATGTATTTACAAGAACGTTTAATACTACGAATGGTGTATTTAGAATCTTTGCGCTATGCTATTTCACCGGATGTTAGCCAGATGGGACGCTAACGTCCCAGCTAGCCTAGAGAAGTTAAAGGTCTTACTCACATCGGCTTACGAGAGCGTGATCACACAGTCGTCCTGAACAGCTAGTGCTCTAATGCATGCTTCAGTGTTGCTTGCCTCAAAGCGTGTAGAAGTAATTTATCTCATCTGGTAGACTTGTGTCACTGGGCAGCTCACGGCTGGGCTTCCCTTTGTAGTCTGTAATAGTTTGCAAGCCCTGCCACATCCGACGAGTGTCTGAACCGGTGTAGTATGATTCAATCTTAGTCCTATCTTTACACTTTGCCTGTTTGATGGTTCGTCTGAGGGCATAGCGGGATTTCTTATAAGCTTCAAGGTTAGAGTCCCACTCCTTGAAAGCGGCAGCTCTACCCTTTAGCTCAGTGCGGATGTTGCCCATAATCCATTGCTTCTGGTTGAGGTATGTACGTACGGTCACTGTGGGGACAACATCGTCAGTGCACTTATAGATGAAGTCAGAGACTGATGTGGTCCTGTAGCTCAGCATCTGCGTCATCTGACCACTTCCGTATTGAGCGAGTCACTGGTACTTCCTGCTTTAGTGTTTGCTTTTAAGATTTGCCAAATGGAGGGCGAGGGAGAGCTTTGTACCCGTCTCTGTGTGTGGAGTAAAGGTGGTCTAGAATTTTTTTTCTCTCTTAATGCACATGTAACATGCTGGTAGAAATGAGGTAAAACGGATTTAAGTTTCCATGCAATAAAGTCGCAGGCCACTAGGAGCGCCGCCTCTCGATGAGCATTTTCTTGCTTACTCACGGCTTTATACAGCTCGTTGAGTGCGATCTTAGTACCAGCATCAGTTTGTGGTGGTAAATAGACTCCTACGAAAAATATAGATAAACTCTCTTGGTAAATAGTGTGGTCTATAGCTTATCATGTGATACTCTACCTCAGGCGAGCAAAACATCGAGACTTCCTTAATATTTGACTTCGCACACCAGCTGTTATTGACAAATAGACAAAGACTGCCACCCATTATCTCACCAGAGGCAGCTGTTCTGTCTTGCCAATGCACAGAAGAACCAGACAAATGTATATTATCCATGTCGTCGTTCAGCCATGACTAGGTGAAACATAAGATATTACAGTTTTTAATGTCCCATGGTAGGATAGTCTTGAACGGTGCTCATCCAGTTTGTTCTCCAATGATTGCACGTTGGCCAATAGGAAGGACGGTAGAGGTGGGTTACCCACTCGCCAACGAATTCAAACAAGGCACCCGGACCTGCGTCCCCTGTATCGGTGTCTTCTCTTCATGCGAATGATGGGGATTTGGGCCTGGTTGGGTATCTGGACGAAATCCTTCTTTTCCGACTCGTTAAATAAAAAATCTTTGTCCAGTTCGAGGTGAGTAATCACTGTTCTGATATCCAGAAGGTCTTTTTGGTCATAAGAGATGGCGGCAGAAACATTGGCGCCATTCTATATTGTGATCACTGTATCCAATGGATACGGATAAAGCTTTAGAACAAAGTTTTACAGTATTAGTAAAAACTGCACTGGGCCTTTAATAGGCACGTACGATAGTCATCTTTTATTATCCCTCTTGAGATGGGAAAACATCATGTTTTTTTCATTAAGTTGAACATGTGCTCGTCGTGTTAGGTGAAATAAAACAATTTTTTCCCACGAAGTTACACTACCCAAAAGGGACTCATTTTGTGGAACTACCCAACAGCTTTTGGACCTTTTGTAGAGGTGATGTACGGGTTGAATAGTGTAGGTCTTTGTAGAAGAATCCAGGTCGCTATAGACCCCGTCCTTTGTGGGACAGACAACTGTGGATGTGCACATGTTGATGGCAGTAGCTACGTTCAGTGAAGAAGTTGTCTCGTAGCAACCACTTGGTCTATATGTAGCAGGCTTCATGGCCTAGGATAAAAAATAAAGAATTCAAATTATAGATGAAACATGGCAGAGCTGAAATTCCTTACACCAAAATCAACTGTACGCACCAGGATGGTGAAGGACCACAGTGATGTAGATACTGCATCAGGAGAGTCAAACACCAACACAGAAGACCTGCCAGAGCCACTCACAGCTCTGTATGATGCCAATCTAAGGGACCTCTCACCACCTGAAATAAAGGAGAAAAGTGAAGAAGCTTTCCAGAGATTGAAACAGAAACTGACCCGTGATCATTGTGAAACCCTTGAGCTTACCTCCAAGGAGAAGTCCAAATGCCAGGCCTGGCACATCAACCGAATCGGAATGATAACAAGCACTGCCTTCCATCGTGTGTGCACGGCAGCAGAAACACAGACAAAATCAACTTGGTGAAAAAGACAATGCATTACAATGACAGTGAATTGCATCATGTCCCAGCTGTACTTTGGGGAAGAGACATGGAGGACACAGCCAGAAAGTACTACACGGAAGAAATGAGCAAAATCCATGCCAACTTCAGTGTGAAGCTCTCTGGTCTTGTCGTGCGGAACGATCAACCACATCTCGGGGCGTCTCCAGATGGATTAGTAAACTGTTCCTTTTGTGGGAGAGGAACCCTTGAAGTTAAGTGCCCATACAAATACCGTGATGGCTTAACAGGGTGCAGTGATGACACACAGTTCTGCTTGGACAAATCACTGCACCTAAAAAAGAATCATGAATATTACCACCAAGTTCAACTTCACATGTTTGTATGCAATGTCCAATACTGTGACTTTGTGGTTTGGACAAGTGCTGAGGTCATTGTGCGTCGCATAATCAGAGATGAAGAAATGCTGCAAAAAGCCCTAAGGCTGTAAGATTCTTTCTTGCAAGTGTTTTGTCGGAACTATTGACACGAATCCACGACCCTCTCCTAGAAACACTTAAAGAGTGTTCACACTGATATGCCAAAATTTGTACACTGAAAAGGCGGGCATGGGAGCCTGAAAATGCCGGCATGGGAGCCTGAAAAGGCCGGCTGAGGCATGGGGAGCCTGCTGAGCCAACCGAGGCTTGAGAACCTGACAAGCCAGTTGAGGCATGGAAGCCTGACGAGCCAGCTGAGGCATCCCCAGTTGCTTCGGAAGCGGCACTTGGACCTGACGTCACCAGTAAAAAAAATATAAAAAAATTAAAAAAAATAAAAAAAAGGGGAAAATACCTGTACGTAATGATGAGACAACTGGCAACGTCGAGCGCCGGAGAGTAAACGTTTTCAATTCTTATCTTCTGGTGACAACACTCTTAGTGAGTTTTTACATCACGCACTATCACCACCATGTCATCTAATAGGACTGTAAAATCTTGAAGTAATTCAATATATGGATGATTTTTAACATGTATTCTGACATTAGTTGCGTTGATGTATCCACCTTTTGAGCATAGAGTTGCTTCTTTCCGTTGATTAAATTATGGATTCAAAGTGTCTACGGCAAGTTGATCTGATTAAAAATAATTTGCCAAAATCTGGTGTATTGGTCAGAGCCCCTGATTCCGGATCACATAATCCCTGGCAACGGCGATGAGCCGCCTCGACCACTCTGTCTGTGCCTCGCTATACTGTCTCCCTATCTATCTTACTACTGTCCTTTCAATAAAATGTAATAAATACAAAAGTACATAATTGTCCAGATTGGGAATCCAGGCTCCTTTAAAAAGCATTACAAAAGTATTTGATCAGCAAATATCTCATCCCTCTACTAGTGCTCAAAATCCTGATTCAATCCAGATGATATGACTATTCTGTCACCGAACAGCACAACATGACATTTCCATTAAATTTTTGAGCTTTATGGCTGTCTGTTTTGATCATTGAGCTGAAACACACTTCGCCTGATTCCAATGGTCCAGTCTCTTCTTTTGACACAAACTCTAATGCGCATTTGCTTGTCTGGTATGCGTGATGTTGCATAATTGTCCATTCGACTCACTCACACTGGAGAGAATTCATGAATGGTAAGTGGTGACTCTCTATTGTCTCTGGTATTCGATCTGCTGTCTATGGTCCTGCGTTATCACATGGCCTTTGTTCCCCACAAGGTTGGTAAAGCCTTCTACAGAAAAACACATGAAGATTTGAAAGTATATAGCCTCATTATTGATATTTATTGTGTTCTTTTTATTTTATTGTTTACTTTAGTTTTTTTAGTAAATATTTTCTTAACTATTTCTTGAATTGCATTGTTGGTTATTTCTTGAATTGCATTGTTGGTTAAGGGCTTGTAAGTAAGCCTTTCATAGTAAGGTCTACACCTGTTGTATTCGGTGCATGTGACAAATAACATTGGACTTTATTTGAAGTACTAGCTTAACAACCTAGTATGTTTCTGTGGCAAAGAAGAGGACCACTTTCAAAGACAGACGTCATGCTCCGATATCTCCAGGGTGATCATTTCAGTTTGAACTCAGTTAATTCAGGACATGAGTTTAAATTTAACACAGGTATTCAACACTTCTTTAATAATATAATTCTTTAACACTTCTTTTAAAAGGTGAGAAAATGATCCTTGAAAATATCAGTGACGAACCATGGCTATTTGACCTAGGCCTTCAGTGGGAGAAAAAATCGTCCAAAACATTATACCAAACTCAAAAATTAAGAACAACAGAGACAGCACCCGCACTAACGTTACCAGCAACAACAACCTATAGCAGCCTAACGCCACCACTGTCACAATATCCCCAAAAGCGACAACAGTGACACATCAAAGGACGTGAGTTTGACAGGCTTGTGATGCTGGAAGGACAGCGACCGTAATACCTATGCACTCCAGGAGAGTGCACTTTTGATAGAAAAACACCAGTCAGCATGATGTTAAAGAATAAGCAGCCCGTTCACTCAGACATAATAAGGCAGTAGGTCCCAATCGTAAGAATACAAAAACAGAACCATTCATTCTATGGACGACCAAAGTACTCAAAATGAAGTAAATAAATGAATAAATCATTAAATATATTATTTTAAAATACTTTAAGAATAAGTACCACATTATTTGAATTCTTTTTCACAATGTCACTTTTCACAATAATGTTACCATATTTAATTTCATTATAATACATTGTATTTCCCAATGGTTTTTTCATTTCATAATGTATTTCCGATTTCATTGTATTTTTCATTTCATCCCACTCGCAAGGGATATACACTGCTCAAAAAAATAAAGGGAACACTAAAATAACACATCCTAGATCTGAATGAATGAAACATTCTTATTAAATACTTTTTTCTTTACATAGTTGAATGTGCTGACTACAAAATCACACAAAAATGATCAATGGAAATCAAATTTATCAACCCATGGAGGTCTGGATTTGGAGTCACACTCAAAATTAAAGTGGAAAACCACACTACAGGCTGATCCAACTTTGGTGTAATGTCCTTAAAACAAGTGCATGCTCCTGATTAGGTGGAGGATGGTCTCCTGAGGGATTTCCTCCCAGACCTGGACTAAAGCATCCGCCAACTCCTGGACAGTCTGTGGTGCAACGTGGCATTGGTGGATGGAGCGAGACATGTTGTCCCAGATGTGCTCAATTGGATTCAGGTCTGGGGAACGGGCGGGCCAGTCCATAGCATCAATGCCTTCCTCTTGCAGGAACTGCTGACACACTCCAGCCACATGAGGTCTAGCATTGTCTTGCATTAGAAAGAACCCAGGGCCAACCGCACCAGCATATGGTCTCACAAGGGGTCTGAGGATCTCATCTTGGTACCTAATGGCAGTCAGGCTACCTCTGGCGAGCACATGGAGGGCTGTGCGGCCCCCCCAAAGAAATGCCACCCCACACCATGACTGACCCACCGCCAAACCGGTCATGCTGGAGGATGTTGCAGGCAGCAGAACGTTCTCCATGGCGTCTCCAGACTCTGTCACGTCTGTCACATGTGCGTGTGAACCTGCTTTCATCTGTGAAGAGCACAGGGCCCCAGTGGCGAATTTGCCAATCTTGGTGTTCTCTGGCAAATGCCAAACGTCCTGCACGATGTTGGGCTGTAAGCACAACCCCCACCTGTGGACGTCGGGCCCTCATACCACCCTCATGGAGTCTGTTTCTGACCGTTTGAGCAGACACATGCTCATTTGTGGCCTGCTGGAGGTCATTTTGCAGGGCTCTGGCAGTGCTCCTCCTAATCCTCCTTGCACAAAGGCGGAGGTAGCGGTCCTGCTGCTGGGTTGTTGCCCTCCTACGGCCTCCTCCACGTCTCCTGATGTACTGGCCTGTCTCCTGGTAGCGCCTCCATGCTCTGGACACTACGCTGACAGACACAGCAAACCTTCTTGCCACAGCTCGCATTGATGTGCCATCCTGGATGAGCTGCACTACCTGAGCCACTTGTGTGGGTTGTAGACTCCGCCTCATGCTACCACTAGAGTGAAAGCACCGCCAGCATTCAAAAGTGACCAAAACATCAGCCAGGAAGCATAGGAACTGAGAAGTGGTCTGTGGTCACCACCTGCAGAACCACTCCTTTATTGGGGGTGTCTTGCTAATTGCCTATAATTTCCACCTTTTGTCTATTCCATTTGCACAACAGCATGTGAAATTTATTGTCAATCAGTGTTGCTTCCTAAGTGGACAGTTTGATTTCACAGAAGTGTGATTGACTTGGAGTTACATTGTGTTGTTTAAGTGTTCCCTTTATTTTTTTGAGCAGTGTATATATCCCTCATATGTCAATCAGCCCAGGTGTGTAATCTTTAGTCACTGATTGTATAATCATTCACAATCGATTACTTCACCCTGTTGAACTTGACCTGACAGTTAGGGCAGAGCTAGGTATGCCATATCTCTACGTAGGGGTGTGCCGAGATGTTCCTGATACGATTATGATCAGAGTATTTTTTTTGTTACTATCCGTAATTGGAAAAAAGAAATGTTCGGGTTCCAACGTGCAACTTTAAATCAAGTGCAAGGTGCTACATGGTCTAAATAGCTCAACTAGCTAATTTGCCTGTCTGTAAAGAGAAGAGGGGGTTGTATGCTGATCCTGCTGCTCTGATTGGATAGAGAGAATATGTATTTCACCATCCACTCGCTCACGCCATCCCTTCTCCTCGCATGTTTCGGTCTGATCATTTAGATGGCTGCTGCCTCCTGTTAGCCTGCTACTATGATACATCAAATGGTGAGGATGTTTGCTAGCAAGCAATGTGTACAGCCTCTAACAAGTGGGCAAATTATTTTTTATTTTATAATAAATGTTGATGCGCATTCTGAGTGACAGCAAACAGTAAAAGATGAGGACAGCAGAAGTTGAGGAGACAGACACACACACACTCACACCTCCATGTGCTGCTCCAAATCTGCAGCATTTTCGGTCTATAAACATCCAGGGATGTTTTCGGTATTTCTCCAACATATGGAGTGTTTGGTGCAGAATTCTCCAAACGATTGGCGGCTTCACGGAGAAACTATAGACTTGTGGTTTCATCCGTTGTTAAGCAAAGTAGCTACATCAAAAACAGGGCAACGCGAGAATGCATACTGTTACAAGCTCGACTTCTTCTTCTTTAAGCGTTTATTGGCGGACTACATCCAAAAAGGTGTATTGCCACCACATATTCAGTGTGGTAAAAACAGATACTTTAACGAAAACAAATAAATAAAACCAACTCATATTATTCTAAAAAAAAACTAAACAAAAGTCAATATACTCCTTCACTTAGTCAAATGTACTCAGATCCCTACACAGAGGGTGAAGCATCTTCAGATAGTATTCCCTGCAATGTTTCAGCAGTGAAATCCTAGAGCGAAGATTCTTTTAGCCTCTTTCACAATGATTTCCAGGTTCTTCGATTTTTTTGTTTTGTTAGCTCTGAACAATAAATCACCTGTGCAATAAATGCAAGAAAATCATCCTTCTACACAATTGGTGTTTCAGAACCTCTCAACTGACTGACATCCACAGACTGTTGGACATCATCCACTACCAAAGCTTCATAATCTCTACTCGCTGCTTCAACAATTGGCACTGCCTCTGTATAGAAGACCTCGAATAGCCCTGATCCTTCCTACTGTGACCTCCTTCACCCCTAACAGGGCAGTCGGGGAACTCTGCAATGTGATTCCCATCACAATTGCAACGCTGTGCATCCTCAGACTCTTCAACAATTATATTTTGTTTGCAAACACTTGACACGTGGCCAAACCTTTTTTAGTGGCTTTTGTACATAAGCTTGCACCATACATCTTATATATCCCAGCTTTTACATGGGTTAGGAGAAATTCTAAATCAAGCATCAATAATACAAAAAGGCTTTCCTCCTTTCAATTAACAGTGTGGGCTAAGCAATGTGAATCAACCATTCCTGGCATGTTCATCTTAATCCATAAAGCCTCAATATCCATTGAGAAGCCAGATATGACACCTTTCATCAGTGCTCTACTCCGACAATCGTAGCATTCCACTTCATGCGTCGATAATATGTACATCCACAGTGCTTTCTCTTTTTGTTCTTTTGACACACATGACATCCACATCACACCACTCCTGGCCACTCTGACTGACTCCACTTCTCCCAATACATCCTTCACCATCTGTGTGACCGCAAACAGGTTTCCCCAAAAACATCCTCGCTCACGAATTGCACCCCAACAAGGAATGAGGCGTTATCATATCGCTGCTTATCTTGATTTACAACTTTAGCCCTATTAGCTCCATTCTTAAACGTTACAGTATTCCACTCATTTCCTCTATCTTCACTCGCGCCTACAGAATCAACGCATTGCTTCTGCTTCCACCATTGCTCCCCCTCACACGCTCGACTTCAGCCATCTCTTTGACTTTAGCCACCACTTTTGCCTAACAATCTTGTTCAAGGGCTTTGAACCAATGACCTACTTGACCACGCCCACTTGCATTGATTGGCATATCCCTTGCGATTATGGCCATGAAATGAAAAAGGCCATGAAATTTGGAAATACCAAAGATTATGGATATACTGACCAGACACGTCTCTCCATACCTAACAATGGGAGTCATTGTCCACAAAGCGGCACGTCGGGCTGTCTAGCACCCGCCTATCCTTTCTTTGCTGTCTAGCGCCCGCCTATCCTTTCTTTGCTGTCTAGCTCCCCCCTATCCTTTCTTTGGATTGGTGGATACATCTTATTATTGTAATCCATTACTGAACCTCTCATTGACCTCCAAACAAAAACTCCTTGCTTGGTGGGCAAAACAACGAAAAAACGCCACCTGCTGGAGGGAGACAAATTTTCCGCAGAGTTGGGCCTCTCTCTTCCTCTTCCTCTATGGAAATACATCATGTGACAAAGCGCCATTATAAAATGATAAATGTTCTGATGAAAAAACCCCATTGGGAAATACAATGTATTATGAAATAAAATATGGTAACATTATTTTGAAAGTGACATTATGAAAAAAGATTTCATAATGCAGCACCTATTCTTGAATCATTTATATTTAATGATGTATTTATTAATGAATTATTTATGTATTTTTTATCTTGAGTATGTGGTATTTAGTTATTTATTCATTTATATATTCATTTATATATACAGTATATATATATATTTCATTTGGAGTACTCTGGTCCTCCTTATACTGTACTTCCCATTGCAAACATCTTCATTACATTCAGCACAAAAAATAACCAGTGAACAAAGTTTAAATGCAACAATGTTTCACACGGAACACATTTTTTTCATAGTGATAGCTAACAACCGCAAGTGAGTTGCAATAAAAAAAGGAACATTTCCACTCACCAGATGATGATCATTTGAAACGTAACTTCTTGTTGAAAGTTCATCTTGAAAAGGGCAAAGATAATAAATGAGCATCAACATCTTCTTTGATAACACCTGCAGCTATTGCAGCCGCCGCACACTATCCTACAACAAAAACTAGCTATCTTAGACCATGGGAAAACTACTGCTCGCTATTCAGCAGTGATCTGTTGGCCTTCGTGAAGGCAGAAGTTTCCATATGTTTTTGTAAAAATGATTATAAGTCAAAATGTGATTGGTTGATTCCACTGTCTGCTCTAATACAGTTGAAAGACAGCCTTCTATCAAACTTCTGAGGGCCTAGCCCCTAGCCACTTCATGTTTTTGATTTAACCGACCTGGAAGACCAGGTGTTTTGAATTTAGGCAATCATTGACCTGATCAGTTAGCTCAGTTGGTCAGGTGTGGTGCCTAGTTGGAATAAAATCCTACAGTACCTGCAGCACTTCAGGAACCGGGTTGCCTACCCCTGCCTAGTCAGTGGTGAGTTATCTATAGATGTATCTACTGAGTTTCTAAACCCAGAGGCGCAACATCACAAGACTTCCCAGGAAGCAGAAGCAGACCAGGTCGGGGTTTTGGGTTTGAGAAGTCAATGAGACATATGAACAAATATTCCTTAGTTGTAAATTCTCTCGAAATCGAAAGGCACGACCTAGATTTGAGCCAATGTCTTAAGTAGTTGGTCATGATATTACTCCAACCTTGTGAAAGTGACAAACTGACACGTTTTCATTTTGGTCAAAAACGACTTTATATCGAAGAAGTGCCTTTAATTTGACGGCCTGCACATGAACAGTTCAGTGTGAGACAACCAACCGTTGGACCCAGTGATGTGTTGCTACACATGAGCTTAGATAGCCAACATCACCATCACATCACCAATAAGCAAAATCCTGATTCGATCATTTTCTCTCACCAGTTTTAACCCTTTCCAACACAAACTGAAGAGATGAAATCCGAATATCATTGAAAGTAAGAATATAATCAGGCTCTCAGAATATCATTGAAATATTATTGAAAATAGAAATTAGAACAACATTTATATTTAAAATATACAACAATTATTTAATAAAACCTTGGGCCTTCATTGACTGTATTTTGATCAAACATTTCCCAACTTTGGACTTTAAAAAACAGGCCATACTGAACATTATTCTGGCCCCTTCTCCAGTCTTTCATGTTTACAGCCATTGGGCATACTCTTTACACTGATGCATGACCTGATTTATTAAGTTCTCACATATAAATTCACGCACGCACACACACACACACACAAACTCACTCACTCATGCACACATACAAAAAGAGGAGGTAGAAGCATCTCCAGTCAGATTTTGTCTAGTCAGACGACGCACTGGTGGCAGTTTGTGCTTGGGGATAGGGTGAGCAAGCCAGCGCTCAATGGAGTTTTCCTGAGAGGGCTCCAATGCTGAGTCAACCAAAAAAAACAACCAGCACCCACACACAAAGAGCCCCAATAAACCAACCTGAACAAGGCCACTGTCACAATGACAACACAAACACCACAAGGGAACAATAAGCCCCTCTGCTTTCCAGAAGCCCAGGCCGCAATAAAGAGCCATGCGCCCAGGGACACCGGCTGTTTGACACCACAGGCCACCAAACAGATTCTCAAGCCACTCAATGATGTCTATGCATGGTGACTAGCCTTCTTCTGACACTCACACGCTCCCGCATTCTCTCATCTCATACCCACATTCTCCAAGAACAAGGGCCATGCCTCTGCCAAGACGTCGATCCTCCTTCTTGGGCCAGCCCTCCGCTGCAGAGCGCCCGGGTAGCGCCAGCACCAGGGCTGGCACCGCGTGCATCACCACAGCCCCCCGGGGCGTCTTTGTGGGGACAGCCCCCACGGGCGGCACCTCCAGCCTGGGCACACGCGTGTCGCGGCGTGCCCTGGGCATCAGCAGTGTGTTCCTGCAGGGGCTGAGGAGCACGGCTGTGCCTGTTATGCCACGTGGGGCTGGGGCTGGTGGCAGGCAGCACCCCGGGGGTGCTGAGAGCCTTAACGGCTGCCTGATGGAGTACAGGGACAAGGTGCACGCCCTGGAGCTGCTCAACCAGCAGCTGGAGGAGCAGATCAGACACTGCCTGGATCATAAGGCGTCCAGTGCCGGAGCCTGGGGTCCCCTCAGACAGGACTGGGAGGACGTCTACAGGCAGGTAAGGAAGGGGAGAGAAGGAGGTAGTTGAGGATGATGGGTAGAGAGGATACAGATAGGTGAGGGGGAGAAAGGCAGCGCAGGGAGGAGAGGGGTAAAGAAGAACTAGGAGGACTTCTACAGGAAGAGGGAGAGGGAGGAGGGAGTTGAGTATGATGGGTAGAGGGTACAGACTGATAAGAAGGGAAAGAGAAAGAACGGGAGGAGAGGGGTAGAGAAGGACTGGGAAGACAACTGGGTACAGGTAAATAAGAGAGGGAGTGGTTGAATTGTTCACAAGTCCTAGAATGAAGATAAGAAAGCTCCTGCCGATGCGGCAGTGCAGCATTTTGCTGTTCTGTGCCTCCGACCAGATGGGAGTAGGTTGAAGCACTGATTGAGTGGGTGATTGGAGCTGGAGATTGTGGCGGGATTTGCGCTGGATAGTGCGTTCATTTAAAAGTGACAGTTTTGGAATGCGGAGTCTAACTTTGAAGCAGTGTTCATGATCCTCAATTGTTTATTGCACTGTGAGACTGTTAGCATATTTTAATTTGTTTTCCTTTATTTAACCAGGGGAAACCCATTAACACCAGGGTCTCATTTATAAGGCTGCCCTGGGAACAATACATCAACATGAGATCAGCCTCAATACAATACTATACAGTTACAATGACACATTACAACAAATCAAATTCAAAAGTGACAGATAAAATTACACCTCAATCAAAACATCACCAAACGGACCCTTCGAGACCAGAGAGTCAAGCCTCAAAGTGGACTGCAGGTCATTCCATGCGCTAGGGGCACAATAAATAAATCCAATCTTCCGGACTCTGTGGAGACCCACGGAACCTCTCGAGCCAGCCAGTCTTGAGAGGGAGTCTGATGGCGGCTGGACTTCCAATTAAGAAATGATGTTGAAGTATAGCAGTCTTCCATAGATGAGGTGCAATGCATTGTGATGCCATTACAATGCACTCCAAGACTTGGCACAGGCGTGCATGACCCCCATTTAATCAGTGATGTAGTGAGTAAACAAAATAGGTGGGTAAAAGCTGACCACCTTTCGCGGTGTATACAGTAACACTCCCTGTATGCTGTTTACAGCGATAGGTGGGTAAACGCTCGTGCAAAATAAAAAAGTTGTGTAAATGTGGTCTACCTGCGTTTACCCTCCACTACACCACTGCTTATAATGTCTGGTCTTATTATCATCTCATAATGATACTCACTTAATAACAGCTATTTTGAGTCCATTGAAAATGACAGGCATATAGAGACTTAACATACCATAAGCCTTATAATAAGACATTGTAAAGGCACATACATGCTTTTAACAAGTCTTAGAGCATTATACCTGCATGCAGAATACCCATTTATCGAAGAATTCATCCTAAATTGGACTTCAGAGCATCTGTTGCACCCTAGTGGACAGACTGACATATTGAAAAATCTCCCCGACAGGTTAGTGAGTCCATCCTTGACAATGCCAGGCTAATGCTGCAGACAGAGAATGTGCAGGCCAACGCTGAGGACTTCAAGGACCGGTGAGCATACACTCTCCTCGTATCCTCTCTCCTCACATCCTCACATCCTCTCTCCTCACCTCCTTCCCAAAATGTCAGAACCTGGGGAATTGAGAAGAGCATGGAGAAGAACACCTTGACTTTTGAGATTCACTTTCTCTCCATCCTGTAGGTATGAGAATGAGCAGCCCTTCAGGAAAGCGGTGGAGGAGGAGATCAGCTCTCTGTACAAGGTGATTGACGACGCCAACCTGACCAAGTCAGACCTGGAGAGCCAGATGGACAGCATGAGGGCTGAGCTCCGAGACCTGGCCCGCAACCACGAGGAGGTGAGTCAAGCATAAAGGATGGAGCACATCCTGGAAAAAACAGATTACCAGCAAACCGCTAACTTTGTTGTGTTTTTAGAGGGGGATATTAGATAAAGGGATATTCCCATCAACATACAATCTAACAAAATACAATTTCCCACTTAGTTGAATCCCCAAGACAGTTCTTTTGTATTCGTTTAGTTTATTTACCCAAAATATAAATAAATGGAGCACATATGAAACCCTAACTGCTAGCATTTCCATAGGATTCCTTTCTTGTGGGGTTTGTCCACTGACAAGCATTCACCTCCAACCCCCAGATTGAAAGCCCACACCTCATCCAGCTGGTTGTTATTTGAAATCAGATGATTAGGATCGTATTGATTATATGAATCCGGTGTATTAGTGTTGGGGTGGAACAAAGGCCCTTTTCCCAGGTATTCTTCTGCTCCCTACAGGACGTGAGGGTGCTCTACAACCAGATGGCAGGCCGTGAGGTGGACGAGCCGGACGCTCCCATTGAGACCAATCTGGACCAGATACTGGCCTACATCCGCTCCCACTGGGAAAGAGTCATCGAGAAGAACCGTGCCGAGACCGATGCCTACCTGGAATACAAGGTAAGTTCATACTGTAGTTCCACATACTTACAACCTTTAACATCTCAGTAAAAAGGGGAGAAATCAATATTTACTTTTGATAGATCAATGTGTAGTTGAAATGTATTTACATTTGTCGTTAGTTGTTTATCTATTATGAGGTCAGCTTGAGGTTTATTATGTGTGTGTGTGTGTGTGTGTGTGTGTGTGTGTGTGTGTGTGTGTGTGTGTGTGTGTGTGTGTGTGTGTGTGTGTGTGTGTGTGTGTGTGTGTGTGTGTGTGTGTGTGTGTGTGTGTGTTCAGCAGGAGGCGAGTGTGGGCAGTAAGCTGAGTCATGAGGAGGAGGAGCTGGAGAGTCTGAAGACGGAGTATAACGACGCTGGTTGTAAAATCCAGAGTCTGCAGGCCGAAACCGAGTCCATCAGAGCACTGGTACGTATTGTGCCGTCACCTCTACAGTGTCCCTATATAGGGCAACAGTTTTGGGGACAGCCCAACACCACCAATAGTGTGTATGTCAGTGGAGAATGGTGGAGGTAGAAATAGGAAGGATGGGCTAATTGGACTGGTTGGAATGGAACGAATGAAACACAAAGTGTGTGTGTGTGTGTGTGTGTGTGTGTGTGTGTGTGTGTGTGTGTGTGTGTGCGTGTGCGTGTGCGTGTGCGTGTGTGTGTGTGTGTGTTTCGTAGGTGTCAACTGCATCAACTGTGTCAACTTGCTCCAACAGAAGCGCGGTCTGGAGAACTCCCTGAACGATGCCAAGCATTGGCATGACATCGAGCTGCAGAATCTGGGATCCGTCATTGGCAAGCTGGAGTCAGAGCTGGGCGACGTCCGCGGCGACATTGAACAGCAACACCGTGACTATGAGACGTTGCTAGGCAACAAAATGCGCCTGGAGCTGGAGATCGGCACCTACCACGGCATCTTGGATGGGGAGGAGAGCCGCTACCACCCCTCGATGTGAGTAGCTAACTTCAGAGATAACCTCTGAGGCAAAGGCAATATCAAAAAAGAAGATTAATAGCCCAGCAGGCAAAATACCATTTACACATGACTTCTTAATGATATACTTTTATGGTTGTAAACTTGTTTTCTGTTTATGCTATTATAGTAACAGTGCTTGACTTGGACTGAGATAGGTTCCAGTACTCATTTTGGGAGCCGGTACTGTTTATATTTAGGTGAGCTAATATTCTATAAGAGGAACAGGAGCTCAAGCAGTAGAACATTTTAGGTGCCGGTACTCAGCTCTGGTGAAATCCTGCTCAAGTCAAGCACTGGATCTCAAGGTGAACTGCACGCAATATACTCCAATGGGTGAGATTGCACGACCTCCTTTGACACGATGTTCCTCTCAACAGGTGCACAGGTGCATCAGAGCCTAAGGGGAGACAAACTCCCCTTCCTCCCCATTCGGAGCCCCGCGGCGGCCCAGCACCTCAAGGTAAAGTCTACTACAGTCCCGTTCAAAAACCGAGGAGGAGCAAGGCCCTCTTCATGATATTAAAATACCTCTATTGTGGTGGCAAGTTCAATTGAACAATTTCTTAAAAACTCCGACTTTTTTCTGAATGTGAAGCATTCGTCAGGGAGAACAGCCTGATTGTTTAGAATATTGACATATACAGGTAACTGCCAAAATAAAGAAAACACTTGAGTAAATGAAGGATAGAAAGTATATTGAAAGCAGGTGCTTCCACACAGGTGTGGTTCCTGAGTTGATCATCGTGCTTCGGGTGTCCAGTTGCCCATTATTTTGGCTCGCAGAAGAGATCTCAGTGACTTTGAAAGAGGGGTGTCAAAGGAGCATAGGGGGTGTAAAGGCTGTGTGTATCTCAGTCACCAGATCTCAACACAATTGAACACTTATGGCAGATTCTGGAGCGGCGCCTGAGACAACGTTTCCTACCACCATCAACAAAACACCAAATTATGGAATTTCTAATGGAAGAATGGTGTCGAATCCTTGCTATAGAGTTCCAGGCTTGTAGACTCTATGCCAGGGTGCATTGAAGCTGTTCTTGGGGCTCTGACGGCTCGTTGTGGCCCAACGCCCTATTAAAACACATTATGTTGGTGTTTCCTTTATTTTGGCAGTTACCTGTGTATCTCTTCCTAAAGCATATCCACACACAGATGACAATGTTCTTGATTTCCTCAAACATTTCACACACCTGCATGTGAAAGCTGACTGGCATGTGAGCGATGTGTGATGTTGTTCCCTGTTTTTGGGAGCATCTTCCAAGTGCTAGTCACCCTTGTAGAAACCCTTTTTTTGTCACTCCTGGTCCACCATACTAGTAGGTTGTTGGTTCATTGAGGACGGAAATCATTTTTGCAAGTGCAGAAACACATTCTCGCCTTTCTTCATACTATTTGTAAATGATATATCTTTATTAAACATTGTTCAAGTCCTTTATACTTGATTTGATTTATTAGGGTCTGCAATAGCCGACTCCAATGGTGACAGCTAGTCTTACTGGGGTCCGATACTATTCCGGTATAACGAACTACTTATTATGCATTTTTTGTCTTATCAGGTTCCAACACATCTAGTTACTAGTGGAAAGACTGAGGACCATTTGGGGACAAGGCCACTTCTTAATGTTGGAGTTCAAGTTATGATCGACTATCCTTGGGTTTGGAATAACACCAATGAACATGAAGCTCTCACACCGTTGATCTCCAAGGTATCTGTGCAGTTTCCTTCAGAGACCATGTTCTTACTAAAGAGTGTAATAAAATTGAAACCTCTGCAAGAAAGCATCTGGTCCTCTTTTTTCAAATAGGACTCTTTATTCAAATAGACTGGGGTTAGATTGGAATTTTCCTTTTGGGGACACTGCTTTCAGTTATGGCACATAAGACTACTTTGTTGATACATTAACAAACCTTCTACAAAGGGGTGGGTCCAATACTGGATGCTGATTGGTTAAAACCGCTAATTGGTTTCAAACTTAGCCAATATGGTTTTGGGAGTTGTGGCATGGTTTCAATGACTCATTTTTTAAATACCACTTGTGCCTCAACCAGCCTATGACTCAGCTGGCCTGCTTAAACCACACTGAAACAGGTGCTCAACATGACGTGAAACAATCATTAGCACACCATTCAGTCTGGTTTAACCAGGCTGTGACTCAGCATGTGTAAAGCTCTAAATTGAAGTCATTGATAATGACATGCCTAAATTGTACTTCTTGCACTTATGAGTCAAAATGAGGATGGGGAAAGGACATTTCAACAGGCGCTCCCACAAGACACAGCCAGCGTTCATCAATACAATGCACGATTCATATGAAAGTGTCATTCATTTGTCTTAGAAAACAGGGGGTGCCAGTGATGATATTTACTTTGAGGATAGTTCCTTGGTTTAGTATTTTCTTCTTGCTCTTTGGAGTGGAGTTTCTGGTGATTGCGCATTTGTTGATTTCTCCTCTGGAAAGGTGAAACCAGCTCCTGCAGGGTGAGTCAAGGTGGTTGTATATAGTATTAATAAACAGCTCAACTTAAGTTACATTTCAATACAGTACATGTAGTCCTACTGATCTGAGGGTATTCAGTAATTAAGGACTTTATGGGCTGTGAAATTATGGCTCACCTCACTAGCGTGATGATCATGTCGTAATGGGGTCTCCTATGACAGAGTAGCAGCCAGAGCAGGAGCGCGAGGGTTTCTTGAATGAGTCATCAGTCCCCCTTCTCCTGCGAAACTGTCTCATGCTGACGTGTTGCGTTTTCTCAATCTGCGGAGGACAGTGAACCAACACTTACTGTTTACTATATCTGTAGGTATAATTCAGAAGTTTACCCAAATCTTCCATTGACATCAATTCATAATTCATGTGAAAGTAAAGACTAACACACAGATCTGAAGTTAAGCTTGGGACTATAGGGAAAATAAGAAAATCAGCAAATTTGATTATGATCAGGTGCTTGCTTTTTTGTAATTTTTTTTGTTGGCGGGACATGCATTCAGAGGAACTTTGTGCTTTTAACCCTTTGATGATTATAATTAACTGTTAAATCATCTCTGTAGCTAGTGCCCCTACATGTCAAACCTCTTACATGTTACCATCCTATTCCAAAGCAAACGAAATGAAATGCTGCAATGAATGTCCCACATTAAAAAAGTTTCCTCTGATCCAAGAGTCAAAGAATCAAAGGATTGCTCACCAATGTTAGTCTACTCATCAAAAGCAATCACAAAGAACAATGTTACTCCCCAAAAACTTTTAAGATAGTGAATAAGAAATCATATAACAAGCTTACCATTTCACCACTTGTTTCTATGGGCACAGATTGGATTGTAATTATTGCAATGGTAAAAATGACCAATGCCAATGATACCCGCTGCATTTTGTCTCTTCTGTCAAAGCTTGTGGCGGAGGGAATCTGCTGTGTTCAAGACAACCTTAAATCTAAATGTTACAGCTGGGTGGGACCTGTTCTAAGCCCTTCCTTTTTGTGACAAAGGAAGCAATATTGTGATGTGGTTGTTTTAAGGTAGAATGCCATAGAAAAGCAGTATGTTGACAAGTGAATACTTCCTTGAATTTATGTTTAACATATTAACACCAATATTTTATCACAAATCAAAACATGCAACCTATGCCCTTGCCTCAGAAAGTGTATATTCAACCGCCAGAACGGAAACTTAAAGGGTCAATCTGCAGTTCAAACAAGCGGTCACTCTCAACCAGGATATAGCCTACACTGTTTGTTTAATTATATTGTTTACAAACAATGGAGTGAAACAAGCTTATATTTTGGGTTCTGATGGTATTACTAAACCGACTTCAAAACGCAGGTCTCTGTGTGTGGTTATCACGATTTGTTTGCTCGTCACCTAAGGCATGCGATGCATGCATACTAACTGAAGTCTTGCAGGTGTTAAAATGGTTCAATTCATTTGTGCATGTGCCAGGTGATAGAAATCCTAACTGTAGTACAGGTGCTCCAAAAAGTTGGGTAAATAATACTTTCCTGTGGATATTTTTCAGACAACCAGTACAGTAAGTTCAAATGTAATTTTATTCAGCATTCTTGCTTGAAAGGAAACTATCCACGTTTGCAGTGCTTTAATTTAGACTGTGCCCCCAGAAAGCTGGTATCACAGTCTGATTTATTAAGCAAGGGTTAACCCTTGACCGCTAAACCATAGTGCAATTTCTAAATCTAGATAGATGTATTTGGCTACGGATTATATGTATTTGCTGTTGTTATGATTGAATGTTGTCATCTTGTCATATATATTTTTTAACTGATCCAAACCAATATAGTAACTGAATTTGAGATTTTACTCAATATGAGAAAACATGTAATTGTCAGTTTTCTTCCCGAATCGACTGAATTTAAATGGAATTGACTGACCCCAACCCTGCTTGAGTCTTTAGATGTGTAAATAAGCTCAATAGTTACAAATATTTATTTTAAGCCTAATGAATAACAATCATTATTTTTGTTTCACTGGAGTTATATGTAGCCTAAAACGTGTTCCAATAAAAAAAAGTGAAAATTCTGCAAAGCGGTAACCATGAACTGTCTGTGAAAAATGAGGTCCACTCTATCAATGATGATGCAATAATGAATCATTTCTGGTCTTTATTTAATAACGTTCAAGAAGACACAATGTCCCACAACCCTTCTTATTTTACCCGCCCTTTATTAAAATGAGAAAGTAGGTCTAGGAAGATAACTCGGCATTTCATTGGTTGGTGAACCGGCATTGGGACACGCGACAACGAGCTCATTCTTTCTTGTGCGTTTCCAACATCGTCGCAGCCGCGGGTGAACAGGGAAAAGACCGGTAAGAAAACGCCAGCAGGATATTAAAACGTATATATCTAACAGTCACAAATAGTGTTTAAATCTTTTTGGATTTAGTAAAAATGTATCTGATAAATTGTTGGCAGGATCTGTTGTTAGTTTGGAATTGTTTGATAACGTTAGCTAGCATACAGGTAAGCTAGCTAACGTTAGTTTCTAGTTACCACACAATGCAATGAAAAGAGGACCACGAGTTTCTCGGCATTAGCCACCAGCTATCTTACCGGCGTCTGTGACTCTAAAATAATTTGGGGATTTCTATCCAGTGGGATGATTGGCATCTGACAATTCGAAAGATAACAAAGCCCACACGGACTTCCTGGATTTGTGATAAAATTGCTTAGCTAAATTACTAGCTCGAGATTCGGAGGTAATTTGGCTAGCCAGTTTTAGCTAACTGGTAGGGCCTAAATATTTCAGTCACTAAAATACAATGGCCCAGGGTGCCAGTTTAACAGCTATGTAGCTAACGTTCATTTGCAGTTGGCAAACTGATTAAATGCTGATAGCTAGCGAACGTTAGTTACAGTTCTGATCGAGTATAACATAGTCATGTAGCCAGCCATGGTAAATTAAATGGCAGGAAAGGAGTATGAGGACGATACGTAAGATTAGCCATACTAGGCCACCTGGCTAGCTACCCCAGTTATTCAGTGCTTACTGTTATGCTGGAAGATGACTAACTCAGCTGACCAGGTAAAGGATACTGGCATTTATAATTCAATGCGCAATATGATTAGCTTCCTAACTGACGCTTGCTAGTTGCGCAATATGATTAGGTAACTGCGCGTAAAATCTATCCTCGGTCTAACCATAGATGGATTAGCATTTTTTTTTAATGTATCGTCTTCGATTGCGATTCCGACTAAAGCCAGATCAGGCAGAGCTTTAAGAGGGTTAGGTACATTTAATGTGTCATTTGGCTGGTCAGCAACATGCTTTCATGAATGAAGATAACAAACGGGCGACCCTTTCCAACCAAATTGATATTACTTCCATTTGTCTTGGTAGTGGTAATGAGGTGTATCAAACAAAACGAAATGGCACCTGCCTTTTGGTTCACTGATGACTGCTTACCATATTAGCTACTCCTGATAATCCAGACGCAGGCAACACAATGTTACTTTCTGAACCAGTTTTCCCAGCTTTGATCCCCAGCTCTCTGTCTTCAAGTTTAATTTTGTCGAGGTCAGCAGCAGCCATGCCTTCAGACCTGGCCAAGAAGAAGGCGCAGAAGAAGAAGGAAGCCGCCAAATCCCGCCAGAAGACAAAAAAGACTGAGGATGGAGAGGGAGAGAAACCTGAGGACGGCCAGGAGAATGGAGCCATAAGCAACGGTAATAGTTGATAATCATAGAGCAACTAAAAAAGGGCTTAAGTTTAAATCCTCTTCACTGCTAGTTCAGGTTTCAGGAATGTATTTGTATTCCAGGTGGTTGTTCTCTCATGTTAAATGGAAAGGCTGGTATGCAGATTAGTGTAAGTAGAGATAGGTAACCCTTCATTTGGAGAAATTACTTACTAAATGGCCCTCCGTGTCCCCGAGTTACAGGTATGGAAAGCCTGACCAAGGAGATGGATGAGTTTGAGCTGAAGAAGACTGAGGCGCGGGCGGTGACTGGCGTGCTGGCTTCGCACCCCAACAGCACAGATGTGCACGTCACCAGCATGTCGCTCACCTTCCATGGGCAGGAGCTGCTGCAGGACACCAGCTTGGAGCTCAACTCGGGCCGCCGCTACGGCCTCATTGGCCTCAACGGCACCGGTAAGTGGTTACATCACATGGGGTGTGTTCAGTAGGCACAAAGAGGAAGTAAGCGCTTTTAATGTGTTTTGGGTAAGAATTTATCCGTTAAGACCTTTTTCATTGGAGAACATTTTGTTATGGTGTGCTCTAATGAACCGTGCCTTTGGGACACCTCGGTTTGCTACGTCATTGGTCGTTTTCGGCGTTAGTCACACCTGTCCACATGGGATATCTTTCAGCCAACTCAGCCTTTATCTCCTCGGGACATAATATACCCTAGTTTTCCCAGGAGCAACCTCTAGCTGGGGTAGGGTTACTTTTTGTGTATATGTATTGGCCCCTTATGACATTTATAACCGAACAGCAGCCGTAGACCCTTTATCTTCTGTGTAGAAGTTTATTTGAACTATCCCCACCATATTTACAAATTTGAGCTCTACGGGGACACGTAAATTACACATTTACAAATCTTTCTCTTTCCAGGTAAATCCATGTTGCTGGCAGCCATTGGCCACCGTGAGGTACCTATCCCAGAGCACATTGACATCTACCACCTGACCCGTGAGATGTCTCCCAGTGAGAAGACTGCCCTGCAGTGTGTCATGGAGGTGGACGCGGAAAGGATCCATCTGGAGAAGGAGGCAGAGCGCCTGGCATCCGAGGACTGTGAGTTGCTTTATAATGGTGGTTTGGTTGTAGTACGGTGAATTACCATGTTACCATGGGAACTGCTCACTGTGGCAGCTTCCCTTCCTGGGCGTGGTTTACTACCTCCCATAATGTGTTCCCTTCATGATGTAGCATCGGGACAAAGGCTTAATTGGTGGGATAATAACCGTGATTCCATTTAGCTCCAACCAGTTAAAATAAGTAAGAGTAAAAGTTTCTCTCCACCCACCCCAACTTATCTTCTCTTCTTATCCTGCTCGTCGCCCTCTTTTCCATTGTCCTCCACCCAAACGCTCATCTCTGTTTCTCTCCCCCCTAAAGCCGAGTGTGAGAAGCTGATGGAGCTTTATGAGCGCCTGGAGGAGCTGGATGCAGATAAGGCTGAGGTGCGGGCCTCCCAGATCCTCCACGGCCTGGGCTTTACCGCCAGCATGCAGCAGAAGAAGCTTAAGGACTTCAGCGGAGGCTGGAGGATGCGCGTCGCTCTGGCCAGGTACAAACCCACCCTTTACAATACAAAGACAAACCTTTACCTATACCAATAAAGCATCTCAGTGCATATTTGGGATCTGGTCCCTTGTTCATAAAGGTTCCAAGTGTAGGCGCGCTGATCTAGCATCAGTTAACTTTCGGATCATAATGGACAGGTGACTTTAGATTTAAAACATCTAATTCACCACCTCCAATAAGACCTACCTGTAAATTGTGTTTTTCATTCACAAATGGCCTTTTTTTTTTTGGTGGGGGTGTTAATAAGCCTATTTTAGCACTGTTATTTTGAAGACCTACTAACCTGGGTTTGCGTTCCTCGTCTCCAGGGCCCTGTTCTTGAAGCCGTTCATGTTGCTGCTGGATGAGCCCACCAACCACTTGGACCTGGATGCCTGTGTGTGGCTGGAGGAAGAGCTTAGCCAGTAAGGCCATTTAGACGTGTGAGACGTAGGACATGACTTTTCTAGAAACAGTTGTGCCTGTATCATTACTTTTAATGTGAAAGCCACCTTAGATTGAAGGCAGGTTTCTTCCATGGCATTTAAGTGACAACTCCAGAGGTAAACTGGAAAATCATGGAACATTTACATGATCTACCTCATTTTAAGCTGCTATTACATGCTGTTATTGCTGCTGTGACATGATGTAAACAAAAGGCCGAATTGTAGTGCCCCTGCCAGGCAGTTTGTTCTCAGTGCGGGGGCGCATTGACAAAAACTAGACCGAAGCGTTTATCTGATCTAAGCAGCATTCCAAAAAGAGTGTAGAGCTGATGCCACAGGGTTTGTCAGTTCCAAGATAACAGATTTGTTTTAGACATTGCTCATGGAGTTTATAGTAATGTGCTAACTAGCTATATACAGGTAACTGCCAAAATAAAGGAAACACTGGTATCGTGTCTTAATAGGGCATTCGGCCAACACAGGCCAGAAAGTCTGGAACTCTATTGGATGGATTCTTCCGCCAGAAATTCGTGATTTCTTGGTGGTGGTGGAAAACACTGTCTTGGGTGCTGTTCCAGAATCTCCCATGAGTGTTAAATTGGGTTGAGCTCTGGTGACTGCGGTGGCATATGGTTTTCATGCTCATCAAACCATTCAGTGACCACTCGTACCCTGTGGGGGGGCATTGTCATCCTATGGGGTCATAGCCTTGCCTGGTGGCTCAAACTGAATTCCTCCGCTGCTCTATGTTCACTGCATGTTTCAGTCGGAGACTGCCATCGTTAGTTGTTTGTGGTGATGTCAAAAGGAGGGGTGTTGTACAAAACTGTCATCAGCGGTTGGATTTTCTCTAACCACTCAGTATCACCGCCAATGACACATTTTCTAAATGCAGCTTTATTCAAAGTATTTAAGAATGTGTTTGTGTTCTATAAATCATAGGGGAGGTACTCGAATCCTGACTCATTGCGGAGAAACTCATGTCCGTGGGCGTAGCGTTTGGCCGGAGCAAGGCATTTGGGTAGCCAGGCAAGGCATAGGTAACCAAAATAATGGCCTGCCCCGCATTTTTAGATGACCCTAAGCATGATGGGATGTTAATTGCTTAGCTAGCTCCGGAACCGCACCTGTTTTCAATATTCTTTGTATCCATCATTTATTAAAGTGTTTCCATTACTTTGGCAGTTACCTTTTTGACTTTGGTCCCTGACATTGTACGGATAATGCCTATTGGTTGTGTAACGTGTCCGAAGTTTCAACCTTTCTCCTATTCTACAGATTCAAACGTATTCTGGTCCTGATCTCCCATTCGCAAGATTTCCTCAACGGCGTGTGCACCAACATCATGCACTTGCACGAGCGCAAGCTGAAATACTACACGGTAAGAGCAACTGCACTCTGTCATGAGCCACCATGGACCAACAAGATGTTTGTCTGGTTTACAATAATTCTCCAGGTCTGAGCAGTTGCATTTCCTGTCCTCAGTTGATAAATAAACACTAGTTCACTAAACTTACTTACCCAAATGGACCCAGTTATAGCTCAGACTTCCACCGTTTACAGGGTTTGTACGGTCATGAAAATACTGGAAAAGTCTTAATTTTAAAATTATGTTTTCCAGGCCTGGATAAGTTTTGGAAAAGGATCAAATCTGAGAATTTTGAAAAGCCATGAACATTAATTTCTGTTGGTGTATTTTATTCAGGCAGTTAATATTATATCAATAAAATTTAAAGCAACGTCTGCCAGGATCGGAATGACACGTTTGTGTGCATCACCTACATGTGTGCGAGACAAGTAGGCCGTTGCTCGAGGAGAGAAACAGTCGGACATTGCAGCAGGTATGCCTAGCCTATGAAATATGATATAAGACTAACTAGGTTGGCAATTCAAAACATATCTTGTACACTATAGGTAACTGTTTAGCTATTAGGGAGTGAATGTTATTTACAGTGCATTTGGAAGGTATTCAGCCCCTTGACATTTTCCACATTTTGTCGCGTTAGCCTTATTCTAAAATCAAATAAATATTTTCCCCTTATCAATCTACACACAGCACCCCATAATGACAAAGCAAAACTGGTTCTTAGACATTTTTGCGAGAGGAGGGAAAAAAGCGTATTTGTATTCAGGCCCTTTGCTATGGGACTCGAAATTGAGCTCAAGTGCAGCCTGTTTCCATTGATCATCCTTGAGATGTTTCTACAACTTGGAGTCCACCAATTGATTGGACATGGTTTGGAAAGGCACACACCTGTCTATATAATGTCCCACAGTTGACCGTGCACGTCAGAGCAAAAACCAAGCCATGAGGTCGAAGAAATAGTCCGTAGAGCTCCGAGACAGGATTGTGTCGAGGCACAGATCTGGGGAAGGGTACCAAAAAATGTCTGTAGCTGGCCGCTCGGCTAAATTGAGCAGTCGTGGGAGAAGGGTCTTGGTCAGGGAGGTGACCAAGAACCCGACGGTCACTTTCAGAAGGTTGTCCTTCTGGAAGGTTCCCCATCTCTGCAGCACTCCACCGATCAGACCTTTCTGGTAAAGTGGCCACACGAAGCCTTTCCTCGGTTAAAGGCACATGACAGGCCGCTTGGCGTTTCCCAAAAGGCACCTAAAGGACTCAGACAATGAGAAACAATATTCTGTGGTCTGATGAAACCAAGATTGAACTCTTTGGCCTGACTGCCAAGGGGCACGTCTGGAGGAAACCTGGCACCATCCCTATGTGGGGATGTTTTTCATCGGTGGCCACTGGGATACGAGTCGGGATCGAGGGGAAGGATGAACGAAGCGAAGTACAGAGACCCCTGATGAAAAATATAAATGAGAACTGTCTTGGTAGATGGTGTGGTCTATAGCTTATGAGGTCCTCTACTTCAGACAAGCAAACACTAAATAAATAAAAATGTAGAGATTATAAGTGTATCTGTCATTTTTTTGTTAAGCCTTTTACAGTAAATACTAAAGTCGCATTCATTCGTGAATTCAATTTCCGAAATGGAACGGTTTACTCCCCCAAAAATCGCTATTTATTCAATGGATGCTTTATTTTTTTATTAAATGCTTGCTTGCATTTCAAATCATGAATGACTCTTATGCTGTGTGACATGAACAAATAAATCATTTATTGATACCCGTAGCCTATATAAGTATTGAAATAGAGGTATTTTAGGTATTTTAGACTAAACAGTGAGGTATTTTAGACTGAACAGGATGTGCTCTTAGGCCTACAGCTCGGTGGTGGTTATACAAGGCTGCTATAATAAGCCTACTAATGATAATGACATTACTTAATGTTATAATGAGATCAAGGAAAATATGTGGATTAATATTATATAATTTTCCAGAATTTGGGGCGGTGTTAACAAAACTAAATAAATAATACCAGGGAGGCTGGTCTAACAAAATGTACTAAGGCATGTCCTAGATTAAATACTGACAGATTTGTGACAAACCAATATGGTGGTTGACTTTTACTATTACGCACATAGGAACATGGTCTAGGAAAAGGCGCCAATTCAACAGCTCACTGATGCGTTTCAGGACCGCAACACGTATCTAACGCGGGAGAAAGCTCCTTTTTGTTCTGAAATATTTTTATTTGTTGCACCATATACTATTTTTCAATAGCACAGGTCTTGGACTGATGGACTGTGCCATCTCCACAGCCTCCACAATGGATAAGTCCACTCACAGGCACAAGTCAGACAGGTGTCTTGTACACTTATTTTTATGTGCTGCTGCTCAACCTTACACAATGACGAGAGATGGTACATGGGATCAGAGCAGCCTCCCAGCGACGATACCACATTACGCTTGCTTTTTTATACATGCATAGACGCCACCAATTGGTGGTCATGGAAATTTGGTTAGATGTCATGAAATTCCATCTGTCAGGATGTGTATTGAACTCTGCATTTGTTATAGTGTATTTTGCCTTGGTGCGTTACTATGTTTTTATGACTTGAATGTAGTAAGCTTTTCAATCATAGTAAATGAAAGATGTGGGGGTATATCCCTTTTTTTAAATTGTTAAATGGTACACAATCATCTAAAAACAAATATTTGTTTACTTCCTCCTACTTCCTTCCTCCTTCCTCCAAAGGGCAACTACGACCAGTACATTAAGACCAGGGAGGAGTTGGAAGAGAACCAGATGAAGCGGTTCAATTGGGAGCAGGACCAGATCAAACACATGAAGGTAAACTCCCCTTTCTGTCACAAGTGCTATGTGAAATTCGGGCTAACGCCAGTAATGTGATGCCTCACCCATGGTGATGGGTTATTTTGGAACCACCTAGCTTGTGGCTGATGGAAGTGTTGGGAGTGAACTGCTTCACCAAACATAGTAGTTTTGTAAACCCTTCTTTCTCTCCTTACTACCCCACCAGAACTACATAGCCCGGTTTGGGCACGGCTCAGCCAAGCTGGCTCGCCAAGCCCAGAGTAAAGAGAAGACTCTGCAGAAGATGGTGGCCTCGGGCCTGACTGAAAGTGTTAAGAATGACCAAGTAAGTCTGTTTAGTGACTTTGACAGGGCTGATTGTGCTTTTCCATATAGGGTAGGAACAGGTGCTCTTTTTAGTATAACAAGTTTGTAGTTTTGGCTACAGCCCAGAGTTTTTCCTGGACAGGCAAGTCACATGATCAGAAATCTATGGACCTTAGTTATAGTGGATATTACTGCAGGCAGGTGACCAGAGTTTGGGTGTACTCTTATTATTGCTGCTGTGGTATGATATAAACAAAAGGCCGAATTATAGTGCCCCTGCCAGGCAGTGTGTTCTCCATGAAGGGGCACGGTGACAAAAAAATTGGTCGACAAGTTTTTCTGATCTAAGCAGCATGCCAAGTAGTGTAGAGCAGACGCCACAGGTTTTGTTAGTTCCAGGATAATAGTAAATTGCAAAAGAGAATCCATAATTCCATAGCTTCCTTCAGGGTGTCACAAGGCAGGAATCAAAGAATAACACCTGCAAACCATCCTAAACTCTTAACTCATTCTTCTTTTCCTTTTTTTAGACCCTGTCATTTTGTTTTCCTCCCTGTGGGAAGATTCCCCCTCCTGTCATCATGGTCCAAAATGTCAGCTTCAAGTACGCTGATGACCAGGTACGTGTTTGTCCAACCTCACTTCTGCCTAACGAATGTTTTGCGTAACTGTTCCTAAAACGAAAGACTAAAGAGAGATTCCAGCGCCAAACTACACTGTATCATGTTTTTCGCAATATTGTTGTCTTATGTTTTCCCTTGTTTGATGATTCAGCCCCATATATACAAGAACCTTGAGTTCGGTATCGACCTCGACACCAGAGTGGCCCTTGTGGGGCCCAACGGGGCCGGGAAGTCCACCCTGCTTAAACTCCTCATGGGAGAGGTTAGTCTTGATATTGTTATGGTCATTTAGCTTGAATTGTTCTCCTGTTATTCAGCCATACCATGACACGTTACCATAAATAGTTTCTAATTAAACATTTTACTGATATGTGAGAATGGTCAATAAGAAACCAAATGTACGCTGTTTTTTATTTCCTGTTTAGTTGCCTATGCATTTCTTTGAACAGATATCCCACAACTGCCATCTCTCCATCCCTACCAATGTCTCCTCATTGTCTTTGTCCTCAGCTCCTCCCCACTGACGGTATGATCCGCAAGAACTCCCACGTGAAGATTGGCAGATATCACCAGGTACCATACCATTAAAGCACACTGGTATCCTGAACTGTCTTAGGTCATTTATTCATCAAAATTGGAGTAGTCTGCGAATTTGAGTGAATCTGTGGTTCCACCAACTGATTTTGTGCATGGTTGTGAAGTGGATTACTTTTTTATTTTACTTGGTTGAAGTTAAGTTTGTTAGACATTTTTACAAATCTCCATAATTCACATAGCTGAACCTACTCTATTTTCTCCAGCATCTAACAGAGCAGCTGGAACTTGACCTCTCCCCCCTGGATTACATGATGAAGTGTTACCCAGAGATCAAGGAGAGGGAGGAGATGAGGAAGATCATTGGCCGCTATGGGCTGACAGGCAAACAGCAGGTCAGTTTGATCCTCAAATATTGTTATATTTAGATAACATTTTGTTTTGCTTTCAAGTCATTTTAACATTTGAGCCTGTCTGTTGTGCCAGGGGAGTGGGGTTTGTACTTTTGGGACTGTTCCATTTGTATCACGAAAGCTCCAAGGGCGGCTTAAGTATGGAAAATAAATAACTATTTGAACCCAGGCAGGGTTGTAGTCAATTGAAATTCAACCCAAGTCGGTAATTCAATTAAACCCCTATATATGAATTGGGGGAACTGTCTTCTGACATTTCTGTTTTTTTCCCCCCAGGTGAACCCCATTAGAAACTTGTCCGACGGGCAGAAGTGCCGGGTGTGCTTTGCCTGGCTGGCCGGGCAGAACGCCCACATGCTTTTCTTGGACGAGCCCACCAATCACTTAGATATCGAGACCATCGATGCCCTGGCCGACGCCATCAACGAGTACGAGGGCGGCATGATGCTGGTTAGCCATGACTTCAGGCTCATCCAGCAGGTGAGGATCGGACAATTGGAACCAGATTTGTTTGAAAGGGTTGCTTTAAAAATTAACACAAATTTACTCCAACCCTAATGGGGGCAATGCATTTGTGGGCCACAGTGTCTGCACATACTCGACCATTCCAATAGCACAACGATGCTGAGCCGTTAAACTCCACTAGTATACAGCAGCGGAGTCAACATTTTGAATGAGCTTATCAGAAATGGCTCTAGTTTACTTATTGGAATTATTTGTTGGACGAACTGGGATTAATGCACTTGTATGTGCTTGTCCTGTTTTTGTGTCACTATTTAACCCCCTTTCTCCTTTGTTTTCCATAGGTGGCCCAGGAGATCTGGGTGTGCGAAAAGCAAACCATCACCAAATGGAACCGGGACATCTTGGCTTACAAAGACCACTTGAAAAAGAAGATAGACAAAAATTCTCATGGTGTATAGAAAATTGAAAGACCTCCCCAGATTCAAGACTGCACTGTCCCAAGACTGTGGACTCCCATTTTTCCCATTCCCTCTTCACGTGGCTATATAACTCGAAGCATGTTACTCCATTTCAAGATGCCCAATTCCTCCTGCTTTTAAAGCCTCTTTATAGGCTGCTGGAAGGTTGTGGTGCGACCTAGTTGCCTTCCATTGCTACCCCCTTCACAGGCATACATATGGTATCTTGATTTCTCAATTAAAATAAATAATTTATCCATCAGTGGTAGAGAACGCGTGCATTTTTCCACAGTTCAGATATAGTAGGATGTTAGCCGCCTGTACCAATTTATTTCCTTTTACTCTAAAATAGCTTTTTATTATTTTGTCATTATTTAACTGTACCTGCAATAATGGGATTGTATGAATAAAGGAGCAAAATAACTGACTTGTTTTGTTTTTAGTGACATGACTGTGACAACTTTGACTAAAGCATTTTATTTTTAGACTTTGGAGCTCATTGTGTATAGGTGCTTTTATTTTGAAGGCAGAAACCAGAAGTGTTTTCTATAGGTGTTTGCATTTGCGTCATAATTGCACGATTGACAACTGTAGCAGGTAAAAATCATTGTCTCATTGGCATTCCGCTAGCTGACGACAACTACAAATAATTTGATATCTGTAGTCCAGCGACGCCAACATGGACATGTAAGCTACCGTGATAGCTAGTTCAAGTTAACTAGATGGTACTAGGCCGGCTCTGACGTTCGTCGGATGTGACAGGGCTTGCAAACCATTAGACTACAAAGGGAAGCATAGCTGAGAGCTGCCCAGTGACACAAGCCTACCAGACGAGCTAAACTACTTCTATGCTCACTTAAGCACCATGGTCGGAAGATGGCGCCGACAGACATGTGAGCTCTGCTTCTAGCTCCTAAGCAACTTTGCTGTATTTTGTTTTTTTGTGTGTTATTTCTTATGTTAGTAGTCCCAAACGTTTTTTGTGTTATTAGAGTTGACTTCTGTTCCGGCTCAGGAGGCGTGCAAACCATCCACCGCATCCAAGTGTATTACTCGCTAATGTTCAGTCTCTGGACAATATAGTAGACGAGCTCAGGGCGAGAATCTCCTTCCAGAGAGATATCAGGGACTGTAACATCCTGTTTCACGGAATCATGGTTCTCTCCGGATATACTGTCCCATTCCAGACAGCCAGTTAGTTTCTCAGTACATCAGACAGGAATAAAGAACTCTCCGGGAAGAAGAAAGGTTGTGGTGTATGTTTCATGATCAACTACTCATGGTGTGATTGTGATAACGTACAGAAACTCAAGTCCTTTTGTTCACCTGACCTAGAATACCTCTCAATCAAATGCCGACCATATTACCTCCCAAGAGAATTCTCTTTGGTTATAGTTACAGCTGTGTATATTCCCCCTCAAGCCGATACCACGACGGCCCTCAAGGAACTACACTTTATGCGAACTGGAAACCACATATCCTGAGGTGACATTTATTGTAGATGGGGATTTTAACAAAGCCAATTTGAGGAAAACACTACCGAAGTTCTATCAACACAGTACTCACGCTGGAAAACACTTGACCACTGCTACTCCCCCTTCCGGGGGAGTTTGATGGCAGGGGTTTGATGGCACAAGCGGGGAGCCCAGCCAACAGCGAGTTGCAGTAGTGCAGACGGATTAGGACCTGCACCGCTTCCTGTATGAGGTAGGGTCGTGCTCTTCGGATGTTGTACAGCATGAATCTGCAGGAGCGAGTCACTGTTTTGATGTTTGCAGAGAACGACAGGGTGTTGTCCAGGGTCATGCCAAGGTTCTTTGCACTGTGGAGTTGTCAACTGTGATGGAGAGGTCTTTGAGTGGGCAGTACTTCCCCAGGAGGAAGAGCAGCTCCGTCTTGTCACGGTTGAGCTTGATCATCCTTGAGAGGTTTCTCCAACTTGATTGGAGTCCACCTGTGGTAAATTCAATTGATTGGACTTGATTTGGCGCACACCTGTCTATATAAGGTCCCACAGTTGACAGTGTATATCAGAGCAAAAACCAAGCAATGAGGTCAAAGGAATTGTCCGTAGAGCTCCGAGACAGGATTATGTTGAGGCACAGATCTGGGGAACGGTAGCAAAACATTTCTGCAGCATTGAAGGTACCCAAGAACACAGTGAAGTTGGGAACCACCAAGACTCTTTCTAGAGCTGGCCGCCCGGACTAAGTGAGCAATCGGGGGAGAAGGGCCTTGGTCAGGGGTGGCCAAGAACCCAATGGTCACTCTGACAGAGCTCTAGAGTTCCTCTGTGGAGATGGGAGAACCTTCCAGAAGGACAACCATCTCTTCAGCACTCCACCAATCAGGCCAGACAGAAGCCACTCCTCAGTAAAAGGCACATAACAGCCTGCTTGGAGTTTGCTAAAAGGCACCTAAAGACTCTCAGACGATGAGAAGATTCTCTGGTCTGACGGAACCAAGATTGAACTCTTTGGCCTGAATGCCAAGCGTCACGTCTGGACGAAACCTGGCACGATCCCTACGGTGATGCATGATGGTGGTAGAATCATGCTGTTGGGATGTGTTTCAGCGGCGGTGACTGGGAGACTAGTCAGGATTGAGGCAAAGATGAACGGAGTACAGAAAGATCCTTGATGAAAACCTGCTCCAGAGCTCTCAGACTGGGGTCGAAGGTTCACCTTCCAACAGAACAACAACCCTAAGCACACAGCCAAGACAACGCAAGAGTGGCTTCGGGACAAGTCTCTGAATGTCCTTGAGTAGCCCAGCCAGAGCCCGGACTTAAACCTGATCGAACATCACTGGAGAGACCTGAAAATAGCTGTGCAGAGCTTGAAAGGATATGCAGAGAAGAATGGGAGAAATACAGGCGTGCCAAGCTTATAGCGTCATACCCAAGAAGACTCGAGGCTGTAGTCGCTGCCATAGGTGCTTCAACAAAGTACAGAATAAAGGGTCTGAATACTTTTAAAATTAGCAAAAAATTCTAACAACCTGTTTTTGCTTTGTTATTATGGGGTATTGTGTGTATATTGATGAGGGGGGGAAACATTTTAATACATATTAGAATAAGGCTGTAACCAAACAAAATGTGGAATAAGTCAAGGGGATATTTTCTCAAGGCACTAGTTAAAATGGGATATGACTAAAGAGTTAATCAAAGTGATTTTTTTCTTCAAATAGACAGGTAGTTTCCTTTCCATGGTAGCAAGATCTTATCTATTTTTGCTAACTTTCTATAAAAATGTATTTCTTTCAGGATTGTGCAAGGTTGGTAGAATCTTATAAAAAGTTTTCACAGCTGAAATGGCTGTCAAAGGTGCTTCCACCAAGTATTAACTCTGTGGTGTGAAGACATACTCAATCAATACAACCTCTATTTGTATTTCTTAGTAATTTGGAAAACATTATTGAATTTTCTTTTCACTTAAAAAATGTGGAGTAGGTTGTGTAGATCTATAGGATAAATGTAACCCTTTACAGTTTTTAGAGTTAACCCTTTACACTCGTACGGGTTGAAAATGGCAGATTAGGACACTGATAAGTGCTTAAATTGGAACGAAGTGACTGTACAGTAACATGCAATACATGACGTCAGAGCTCATGGTCTTCACTTCCCAGCTCTATATGGAAGACAGGGGTTAATAACACTGATACCTCAGCCTAAAAAAGAAGTGCTGCTCATCGATAACTGGCGTCCAATTTGTTTTCTTAATAATGACTATAAGATATTAGCTTTACTACTTGCAAAAAGAATTAAAGATGTCCTGGATGCAATCATTGATGAAACACAGTCTGGCTTCATGAGGAACAGACATATTTCTAACAATGTCAGACTAGTATTAGACATACTTGACTACTCAGACCTAATAACTAAGGATAGCTTCATATTATTTTTTGATTTTTATAAAGCATTTGACACAGTAGAGCATCCGTTTCTCTTCCACTCCCTTGAGAGACTTGGCTTTGGGGATTTTTTCTGTAAGGCTATTAAGACTCTATGCAAATAGTAACAGCTCTATCAAATTGAAATATGGCACCTCACCTATATTTGAGTTTAAGAGAGGAATTAGGCAAGGTTGTCCTATCTCTCCGTACCTGTTTTTATTAATCACCCAACTTCTTGCAAATTCTTTAAATAATATTCCTGTACAAGGTATTTCCATAGCTGGTAAAGAAATTATTATAAGTGTCACGCCCAGAGCAGCCAGAGTCTCCCTCCTGTCCGGGGCCCGATGCGTGGGTCCCCGGTCCGGGGTCGGTGGTAAGGGTCCCCGCTCCAGAGCCGCCACCGCGGTGAAATTCCCACCCAGACCCTCCCCTATAGGTTCAGGTTTTGCGGCCAGAGTCCGCACCTTTGGGGGGGGGGGGGGGGGGGGGGGGTACTGTCACGCCCTGGCCGTAGAGATCCTTTTTATGTCTCTATTTTGGTTGGTCAGGGCGTGAGTTTGGGTGGGCATTCTATGTCTGGTGTTCTATGTTGTATATTTCTTTGTGTTTGGCCGTGTGTGGTTCTCAATCAGAGGCAGCTGTCTATCGTTGTCTCTGATTGAGAACCATATTTAGGTAGCCTGTTTTCCCACTTTGAGTTCTGGGTGATTATTTTCTGGTTGGTGTTTTTTTCGTCACATTACAGGACTGTTCGTTTGTCGTTTTTGTTGTTTTGTTCAGTGTTCAGTTGTTTTATTAAAAATATGAACACTTACCACGCTGCAACTTGGTCCTCCTCTCCTTCTCCTGACGACAATCGTGATAATAAGCCAGCTGGCTGATGATACTACACTTTTTCTGAAAGACGCTAACCAAATTCCCATATCGATCAATGTGATACAATCCTTTTCCAAAGCGTCTGGTCTATATCTTAACATTAATAAATGTGAACTCATAGCTGTCAAAGATTGTGTGACACTTTCATATTATGGTATTCCAGTAAAAGAAGAACTTACATATTTAGGCATAACTATTACAAAGGATCAGAAGTCTAGAGGCTTAATAAATGTTAACCCTCTTATTAAAAAAAAACCCAGAAGAAGCTAAATCAATGGCTACAGAGGGACTTATCTTTAAAAGGTAGAGTCCTAATAACCAAGGCTGAAGGTATCTCTAGACTAACATATGGCGCTCTATCTTTATATCTTGACAGTAAAATAAGCAAGGAGATAGACCAGATGCTTTTCAACTTTCTTTGGAGAAACCATACCCATTACATTAGGAAAACTGTTGTAATGAACACTTTTCTGGACTTTACTACTTTAAATAATACTTTTAAGATCAATTGGATAAAACAATTCCTCAGAAGACCCACTTATATCTGGAATTTTATTCCTCATCATGACTTCTCTACTTTTGGTGGCCTTAACTTCATGTTGTTTTGCAATTATAATATTGACAAAGTTCCAGTGAAACGTTCTGCTTTTCATCGGCAGGTTTTCTTATCACGGTCCTTAATTTATAAACATTATTTTTCTCCACACAGATATTATATATGGAATAATCGGGATATATTGTATAAAAATACTCCTTTGTTTTTAGAATATTGGTTCCGAAATAATATCCTATTGGTGAGCCAACTGGTAAATGCAGAGGGGCTTTTACTCAGTTATAAGGAATTCTTATCACTTTACAAGGTCCCTGTAACACCTAAAGATTTTGCAATTGTTTTAGATGCCATTCCCTCGGGTGTTGCTATGTTATTCAGGAACGTGTCAAGAGCTGACCCTCAGAACCTACCTTCTATTGACCCTGTTGACTCATCAGTAGGAAAGATTTGTTTCTCTTTTGGTCCATTCAACAACAGAGCGATACGAACCTTGTTTCAGCAGGATGTTGTATCTATACCTTATGTCATGCCTTATTGGAATGGATTTATTGATAATATCTGTTGGAAAAAAGTTTGGATGTTGCCACACACATACCTACTTGTTAACAAAATTAAGGAAGTTTCCTTTAAAATTATTCATAAATATTATCCTGCCAACCACTATATGAAGAAGTTTAAGATGGCCCATAACATTGCATCCAAGGAGGATGAGATCAGGAGTGGTCAAGCATGACCAACACTTTTGGACCAGAGCTCCTACAAAGGCTGTAAATGTAATATATATGGCAGCATTCCTTGGCCCCCCAGCACAGAGAAGCATGTTGGTGATGAACAAAGGGTGTAAAGAAATGTACTAGACAGGAGGGCCTGGGGCCTTAGGACCACGGCTGAGAACTGTTAGTGCCTTCTTTTGGATCGGCCTTCCTACAATACCACCACATAGCCATTATGATGGGCGGCCATTATTCTGTATCGGCAAACCCTATTCTCACATACTTGAATGTCTTTGTTTAACATGCCTTTATGAAAAGTCACCTGACATATCTGTTTTGGTAGTTCTGTCAACTGTTGAGTGCCTAGGACTTGATTTCTCACAATTTGCCAAACCAATTGAGAAAAACAAGCATTTGACCACCCCCCAAAAAAGTTTCCTGGTGTCTTCATCTGGCAGTGCATAAACCATTGTCCAGAGCAGGGGTTCTCAAAGTGGGGTCTCGACCACCGGAGGGAGCGAGAAGGTTGGCTACACATACCATTTGTGTTATATTTATACCTTTGCCTATACACTGCTATAATGGAACTCAAGAGTGCATTCTAAATAATTTTGGAACCCCTGATGATTTCCGATTTTGAAAAGTTGTTGTTAGATTAGTCTGCTACCCTTACCACCAAGCAAGCAAAATGTATCCGACCAACTTTGGTTCTTATTTTTGTGTTGTTGGTTGAGAGTTGCAGGATCTGCAGCACTCACTTGATTTCAGGTAAGCTCACAAGTACACAGTTCGTTTTAAATCTACCTAGCTTGTAAGACGAAGGTCAATGTTATTAGCAAACTGAAATACGACAAAGATATTACTGTTACCTGGCTTGCTAGCTAACATTACCTAGCTATTACTAGTGACCAACAAAATGTTATTTGATTTGACTAGCGGGGTCCACCCGATGTTCCCTTAGCCCGATGTTCGCTGAGCCCGATGTTC
Organism: Salvelinus namaycush; assembly: GCF_016432855.1. Lineage (NCBI taxonomy): Eukaryota > Metazoa > Chordata > Actinopteri > Salmoniformes > Salmonidae > Salvelinus > Salvelinus namaycush. The sequence goes on from NC_052317.1 coordinate 1,451,489, forward strand.
CCTTAGCCCGATGCTTCTTCAGCCCGATGTTCCCTCAACCAATGTTGCCACAGTAGTGCTGAGCGATTAGTGCTTTTTGAGGTCAGTACAGTTTCGATTTTTGCAAAATAATTTTTGTTTTCAATTACAGTTTAGATTTTTTTTAAACTAAATGCATTATGTGGGTTCAATGCTGTAACAACACATAATAAAGTAATTGATGGTAGTGACTTCCCATTACTATCACTTTGTAGGCTCTAACCATCATTTATTCACATTACTTGACTTAAATGAAATATTTTGGTTGTGTATATTACATATTTGTTTTTAGTATGATGGTGACTATTATGGTAGTGACTGCCCATTACTGTTTAATACTTAATAATAAACTATCCTTTATTCACATTACTTACAAATAGTTCAGTTGTTGTATGTATATACTGTATATATATCCTAATATTGTACAATCTGTGTGTCGCTTCCTTGGCCTGGGCTAGTGTTTGTTTGAATTCAAGACCAGATTGATCTCAGTTTGTAAGTGTCAGAGTAGCCACTCATTTCGGTCATTTGAGTGGTATAAAAAAAAATATATATATATTTCTTAATCCGGCACTGACACTGATTAGTGTGTGTGTCACATTCATTTGTCTCTCATCTACTGTGTGTCTCTGACTACTGTGTGTGTCCTTCCACTAATATGTGCCTCATCTACAGTATATCTGTACACTAATATCTTTTTATACTACTGTGTCTCTTCATAATAGTTTGTTTCTCTTTACTATTCTGTCTTTACACTATGCGTGTGTCTTTATTATTGTGTCCCCCTGTAGAATACAGTGTGTTTCTTTCTATACCAGGGGTTCCCAACCTAGGGGGTGTCGCCCTCCACAACGGTTGCCAACGTTTCACGGGGACCTGCCTTGATTGTACTTTTTTTTTTTTTTTTTTTACAATTCCCAATTTGTGAATACCGATCGAAAAACAACGCCCAAATCTTCAATGCGCCAGAGGAAGACTCTGAGGCACATGGGAATGTCTTTGGACTGTCTCTATAACATGCAGAAGCTGAGCTACAACCTAAAGTCAAGTAGTCAAATATATTCCACTTTGCTTTGAAGGTAATCTTATACAATGTGTGACTCTGTCGATTTTAATTGATCAATTCACTTTCTGTAAAAGAGAATGTACAGTTAAATTGAGGGTTCATATAAATTATCATAAAACATATTTGGTAGAAGAATAACATTTGGGACAATCGGGCCTAAACGTCATTTTCCTTATCCATTATTATTATTGTTATTATCATTAAATAATCGAAAAGATCATGAGTCTTGTTAAAGTACGTAGAATTACAGGAAATTATCTTCAGAACAACCTTTTTCTAGGCCCCTTAAATTAAACAAAATTAAGCTGGTAGTGTATTTAATATAGGCTTAATAAACAATAAAAAAGGGGGGTGTAAACATGTAACAACGTAACAAAATGTGAAAAAAGGGAAGTGTAGCAAAAAGTAAAAGAGATCAGACCCCTCCCCTAGAAATCGGGCCAGATCCAGAGCTACACCCATGGGCCCTAGGACCAACTATTGACTGGGGAATGCAGGAGGGACCTACCACAACGGAAATCAACCAGCAGAGGGAGACAAATGAACAGGTTCAAAAAGAGCTGGACATAAAACAAGAACCAATCGGCATGAAGACTGAGGGAGAGTAGTATGAACAGCTCTACCAAACCGACGCCCCAAAGGAAGAAGACTTATGGGCATCAGTGCTGAAAGACTTGACATTGGACTGAGTCCCACCAAAAATGTTGAGTATACTATAAGAGAAGTAGTAGTGGCACAATGTGACAAAATTGATTGCACTCCCAAGTGTCTTCCCCCAAACTGAGTGTCTAAGAGAGGTATAAAAGAAGGAGAGGTCAGTGCCTAGGGCATGATCCTCGCTATACATGATTTTGATATCATAGAAAATCATCAGACAAGGTAAATTACTTTTCACTATACTCTGCTTGTATTGACTACTTTGACATTAAGGCACGAGCAATATATTGACTGGTATATCTTGAGAATTGTGTTGTATCCTGGGAAATCACTCCATTTAAGAGTAAAAGGACGCGGTTGTGTAGGAGAGAAATCTCCTGGAGAGCAACAAGTTCTATCTTTTGGAGGACCAGAGACAATTTCAGTTTGAAGGATTGAAAAAGCCCAGATATAAGTAAGCCTCGTAGAGACCGAAGGGTCATCAGAAAGGGGTCAATATCTAAGGCAGTAGGCAGTGAAAAGTGTGACCATAAGAAATTTGGAGACAATAAGAGATTGAAATATTATACACAGCAGAGGCTGCCAATATCACTCTTATAGACACCAGTTTCGGGAAGGACCGAGGGAATAGAGCATAAAGGTAAATATATTGTTATTTGCTTTGTTTAAGCGTTATAAGAAGTGTTTAAGCTGATTATATTTGCAATACTATTTGGCATAGCATAACGCATTAAGGATTGATTGAGCATTATTGATGTATTAGGACTGTATAACCATTTAACTGTAATAACGTGTATAAGACAAAAAACAGAGTGACTTAATAAAAGCTTGAAACTTTGACAACTAGGCCAGAGTAACGATCTGGAGAGCAAACGCCTCTGACACTCTCACTGAACGGAAAGTGACCCTGGTTATAGGTTAAAGTGATTGCACTAAAGAATATTTCATTGTGTGGACAATAATATATCTTTGGAAAAGTCAAACATATAACAATACTAGTTTCCAAGTGACTACTAGCTGACGAGCATAATAACTAACGGAAGATTAGTTATTAGGTATTGATATATAAGAGAGGAAGACACAAGGTAAGGGAGTATAGGAAGAATCTATAAACATAAAGTAATAAAGTACTCATCTATCCAAGGACCCAAACTAGACCGGGAAATAAGGGAGTGACAACGTGAACGAAGGAACAAACCCAACTCACGCGAAGGGCCAGTACGAATAAACAGAAGGGTTGGTAGGGCCGCACGGCTAGGCCCTTGTTGCACCGAAGTAACTCAAATCCTAAAGTACTCTGCCTAGCCAGAGGACGGGATAGAGGCTTTTGCTGCAGGCAACGGGCAAAAGTCAGCACCGTGACAGAAGGGGTCTGAATACTTTCTGAATGCGCTGTAGATTGGTGGTGGAAAGGTCCTCCAAGTAGTGTACTGGCCAGTACTTGTATATCAAGCTGTCTCACGATACAGAAACTCCTGCTCCTATGAGCCGTTCTGGCTCACGCAAGCCAAGGCTCGTGAAAGAACAGTCGACTTTAGCATGTAGAAGCAAGGAAAGTCACAAGACAATCTCTTAAATTCACCAACAAACATAAAAATGTTATGTCATCATTGTAATATTTATATTAAAGCTGGAATCCATAGCGGAGAAACTGCCATGCCCGTTTACAATATTATAACAACAAAAACGTTACTTCAAACAACGAACACCAATTCTTCCCCTCGGGACATCATTGCACATCATTCTTATTTGCAATGATGGCCTGGCAAGAGGCAAAAGGCCTCATGTGGAAAATAAAAATAAAAATGTAAGACAAAACGGACAACACAGACAGAAGACACTGGAAACAGCACAAATGCAAACAAACAATGGATGTGTGTGTGTGATGTAAAACAACATGCTTCCTTACGTAAGACAACGCAAACTAGTGACATCGGGTGACAACTAGAAACGACGACCTGTTCATTGTTTTTCCTTTGAATTCCTTCAGAGAGACACCGGGTCCTGGAGTTTTAGGTTGACTTGGATTCCAAGACCAGGATCCTTTTCCATGCTCGGTTCAAAATGTTATGATTGTTAGCGTTAAACATGATTGAGATCTGAGCTTGTATGTTTTCATTTTGAGCTAGAAGAGAGTAAAGATAAAATGGCATTCCTAAAATGGTCTTATAAATAAGAATGTACCAGTTCAGGTGGGCCTTCGCGCTTCGGCCAACAAAGAAAAGGAGGGGTGCTCAACAACAATGACAAAAATCATGAGAAGGGCTTACCAAGAAAAACTTCCAAAATGACAAATTCAAGGCAGGAGTAGAGATTGATTTCTTTAATTGATTTTCGAATTAATCCTTTAATCGATAAAATGCAATTGCGTTTGTTATCCGTAGCTTATGCCTGCCCATACCGTCACCCCACCACCACCAATGGGCACTCTGTTCACAATGTTGACATCAGCAAACCACTCGCCCACACAACGCCATACACGCTGTCTCTAATCTGCCCGGTACAGTTGAAACTGGGATTTAACTGGGATTTAAACAAATTTGTTCAAAATAATTTAGAGAAATACGCTTTTTGTGCTTATGGAACATTTCTGGGATCTTTTATTTCAGCTCATGAAACATGGGACAAACACTTTACATGTTGCGTTTATATTTTTGTTCAGTGTACATCCTGGGAGGCTTTATGGAAGTAAGAAAAGGCTAATTCAACATCAAGGATGAATTCAACTCTATTCCAGCCAATATTAAAAACATAATGTAAATACCGAGTAGAGTATCAAACTGCTTCCAGTTTCTTTTCATGATGATACGTGGAGGTAGTTTAGGAATTTTACCATCCCTTACACAGGCAACAGCACAGTGTTCATTTATATAATTTGCAAAAACACCAGACACATTAAAACGACGTGGAGTGTTGGTTAAAATAAGTGCATTCAAAGAGGCTTTTATAGGACACTTTGCATTCAACCTTGTTACATTGTTAATAATCTGAGTAAGATTATAGGTATTACATCGATTCTTGAATTAATCACAGTTGGATGTCAACCAGTCTAGGTTCAGGTCACCCATAAACACAAATTCAGATTTGACATTCTGTGATGATATATAAAAAATACAATCCAGAGAGCCAGAAATAGCAGATGGGGGTCTATAACAACAGGAGACGCAGAGATTTATATTCAAATAACAGACATTCAAATAGCTTGGGTTTGGTAACAAACGTCAGAATGGTCACCGGAATCTTGTCATTTATGTATATAGCAACACCACCATTAGATTTGCAATCTGACCGAAAAACATTGTAACCATCAATGCCAATGTCTTTGTCAGTGATTTTTTGAGCCAGGTTTCAGAAAGCATAAATACATATGGCTCTGCGTTTTTTAAATAAAAATATTCACAAAATCAAGTTTTGGAAGAAGACTTCTTACATTTGTGTGCAGAAACTTTAGGCCATTCTGACTTTATAATTCAGATCGGGTAGAAATATCAGGACCTGGGTTAGATTGCACATTTCCTGACAGTAAAAGAACAAAAAGTCTAGATCAGATTTGACAACATTTGGATTCACAGACAGTGCTAGAACCATAGCCGTGGGAAGTAGGGTGGCTGAGGGTGCTGCTGCACCCCCTGATAAAAAGAAGAATCCCCCCCCAAAAAATCCCACCAAATGAATGCACTAGGCCTTTATTACTCCTGTATGAGCAGAGACAAATTCTCATCAGCAGAGCTGAGAAAATTGCTCCTTCTAGGTGTATGCAGAGCAGTGTTCTAGAATATTGGACCGTTGGCTTTCATACTTTTCGAATTCTCAGTGCAGCTCAAGCAATTTGTCCAACTGCCAACACATTCAAATGAATAGAGGACGAGTATCGGAGATGCATTGGTTGGGAATTGTGGGAAGGTGCATGTTCGGGCTGTAGTTCAGAGCCTGGTACACTCTTTGAAAAAAGGTACTATCTAGAACCTAAAAGGGTTCTTTTGCTGTCCCCATAGGAGAACCCATTGAAGAGCTCTTTCTGGTTCCAGGTAGAACCCTTTTGGTTCCAGGCAGAACTTTTTTGGGTTCCACGTAGAACCCTTTCCACAGAGGGTTCTACATGGAACCCAAAAGGGTTCTACCAATAGAGGGCTTGCAGTTGCATTACAAATCACCCAGCAACTGCAGCAGGCACCATGTTGAAAGACCAGTCAGTCTGGTGAAAGTCCTCCAATCTTAAGCATGCCTGGCTTCGTTTTGCTACCACCGGAAACTTCTGGAAGATTGCCCATTATAATTTCTTTCTAAGGACCAAGAAAACGGAGTTAGTGGGAGTACGTAAATATATTTTCAAAATGATCAAGCATTAGCTAACAAGCTTCAAGTTTCAAGTTTTAATGTCACATGCACAAGTACAGTGAAATGCCTTTCTTGCAAACTCAAACACGAACAATGCAATAATCAATAACAATGTAATACCAGAAAGAAAAAAAAAAAAGAAGAAGAAATGTGAAGAAAAGAATAACCAAGTAAGCATACTATATGCAGGGTCAGTTCCAATACCATATGTACAATGTGAAGGGATACTGGAGTGATGGAGGTAGATATGTATAGGAGTAAGGTGACTAGGCATCAGGATATAAGATAAACAGAGTAGCAGCAGCTTGTATGTGAGTAGGTGTGCGCGTCGGTATAAGTGTATGTGCATGTTATGTGTGAGTGAGAAGATGATGGAGTGAGTGTGTGTGTGTAAGTCTGTAGGGCCCTGTGAGTGTGCATAGATGCAAAAATAAAAAGGTCAATGCGGATACAAGGTTAACTTCTCATCGTCGCCGGAATTCAGGCCTACCACCGTTGTGTCGTCAGCAAACTTGATGATGGTCTTGGAGTCATGCGTGGTCACGCGGTCGTGGATGAACAGGGAGCAAAGGAGGGGACTAAGCGCACACCCCTGTGGGGCCCCTGTGTTGAGGGTCAGCGTGGCGGAGGTGAGGCCGCCTACCCTCACCACCTGGGGTCGGCACGTCAGGAAGTCCAGGATCCAGTTGCAGACCCAGAGTCCTAAGCTTGGCGACGAGCTTGGAGGGAACAATGGTTTGAAAGCTGAGCTGTAGTCAATGAGCAGCATTCTCACATAGAAGGTATTTCTTTTATCTAGGTGGGTGAGGACAGTGTGGAGAGAAATTGAGATTGCGTCATCTATGGATCTGTTGGAGCGTGTCTGGGATGGTGGAGTAAATGTGTGCCATAACCAGGCCTCTCAAAGCACTTCATGATTACAGAAGTGAGTGCTAAAGGGCGGTAGTCATTGTGGCATGAAGCCTTAAGAGTTCTTGAGGACAGGAATGATGGTGGCCATCTTAAAACATGTGGGGATTACAGACTGGGACAAAGAGAGATTGAAAATTACATTGAATATGCCTGCCAGGTGTTCTGCACATGTTCTGAGAACGCGCCCTTGAATACCGTCGGGCCCCGCGGCCTTGCAGATGTTGACCTGATTAAAGACCTTTCTCACGTCGGCCTCAGAGAGCGAGGTCACCCAATCCTCTGGGTCGGTGACGGCCCTCACACCCGGCACGATGTTGTTGTTGTGAAATCGTGCATAAGATGCATTGAGTTCGTCTGGTAGAGAGGCATCGTTGGGCAGATAACGGTTGGGTCTTCCTTTGTAATCCGTAATGGACTGTAGCCTCTGCCACATTTAGTGGGTCTTCCTGTAAAAGTTGTGTCATACTGCAGCACAGCTTGCGGGCTGCCGCAGAATTCTATGGCACGTTATTGAAGTGTCAGCCATTGTTGCCATTAATGCTAGTTAGTGCGAGTTTGACCACCAGAGGGCATCTTTGAGAAGCATTTTACTTTTTGTAATATTGGCTGTACTAGAGAATTTAAAATCTCTTTTTGTAAGAACATAGTGTATGGGATTGATTTTAAGAAATGTAGCTTAATTAATTTGATCAATATATTGGTGTTTCTATTCCAAGAAAAACTAAAAATGAAACCCTCAGTGTTTCCACTAGGAAAATATGGCCCTGTACAATGTGACCGGTCAGGAGTAGGCCACTAAGAGCAAAATAATCCTAACATTTCCACACCCTAATTGTAGGCTAACCAATACCCAAACGGAGATTCAGTGAAAATAAAAATCTCATTGGTTTATCAAGACCAGTCCCCATGCTTGTCTCAGAGCAGTGTGAAAAGGTGATAAAATAGTAGTAGGCTATTGCTTCAAATCCTATTGCTTCTATCTTCAATATGCTTCAAATGACACAATGTCACAAATAATTGAACACACACAATTCTTAAAACTCTGAGAAGGGTAACAAGAGGTGATCTGCACTGCATATTAAACTGACATTCTTATTACTATATTCCACACGTTACTGATCCTCTCTCTCGCACACGCACACGCTGCCTTGTCCTCTGAATGCTCGGCTATGAAAAGCCAAGTGGCATTTTCTCCTGAGGTGCTGACCGGTTGCATCCTCTATAACCACTGTTTTAATTATTTGACACTGCTGGTCATCTATGAATGTTTGAACAGCTTGAAAAATGATCTAGCCTTTATGGCCATGTACTCTTATAATCTCCAGCCAGTTCGGATTCAAGTGCAAAGGCAATCAACATCGCTCTAATCACAGTCAGAAGACAGTTGAAACTTGGGTGGACTTATGGAAAGGCTCTGTAAGACATTTTATATATAATCTAATTATTATTATTTTATTTTTTCCCAGAACATTAACCATGTGTGTTCTCTTGTTTGCATTATGCTGTAGTTTTGACCCAAAGCCATTAATGAGTGAATAATCCAATAATAATTTTGTCTGGCTTGCCATTCCAAATAAAATTAAATATATTTTTTCTCATAATTTAAACAGGTCGTGTCACGACTTCCGCCGGAGTCAGTCCCTCTCCATGTTCGAGCGGCGCTCGGCGGTCGACGTCACCGGCCTTCTAGCCATCGCCGATCCACTTTTCATTTTCCATTTGTTTTGTCTTTGCAAAGGTTTTGCCGGGTTTTGTTATTACGCCTGTTTATTTCGTGGTACCGGTATTTTTCCCGCACCCGTAGTATTGTGTTAATACTGGTGTTATCTTGTATTAAATACCTTGTCCACGCATCTCAGCTCTCCTGCGCCTGACTCCTTTCACCAGTTACCCACAGCCTTGACAGGTCGTTAGGTGTAGGCAAAACCATAATTTCACTAGGCAAGTCAGTTAAGAACAAATTCTTATTTACAATGATGGCCTACACCGGCCATACCCAGGCGACGCTGGGCCAATTGTGCGCCGCCCTATGGGACTCCCAATCACAGCCAGTTGTGATACAGCCTGGAATTGAACCAGGGTGTCTGTAGTGAAGCACTGAGATGCAGTGCCTTAGACCGCTGTGCCACTCGGGAGCCCATAAGCACGTTGTTTGCAGAGTCCACAAACAGGAGGTTGAGTTCCAGAGCTCACAGGTGTGCCTGGCATAGATTGTGACTCCATCTCGTTCCTCGCCCTCTTCAACGCGTCATTCTCTGCCTTACTCTCCAACATCAAGACGTTTTGGCTTGAGAATTCTATTACAACAATTAGATGACAATTGGATGACATTTGAGTGTTTTTAATGTTGGCCATCAACCAAAAACCCTGCATCTACCTGGTAGAAATATGTTACTGAATTTTTTACTATTTCAAAATGCATATATTTACTAGGCTAATGTGCAGTCTGACAAGTAAACATAGCCTACAGTACACATTACACATGGTAAAGTGTCTAATTCCTTACATAAGAGAGAGAAGGCCATGTCCAGACTTTCTCGGTGACCTCAAGAACTCATTAACTCTGTCTTTAATGCTTTTTCGGGTTGCATCAGTCATAGACAGACACTTCTGAGACACAGTATTAATGATGAACACCCGGAGGTTCACTGGTAAGCCACATTTGCCTCGGGATCCATCCCAGTTGGTATTCTGTGTCCACTTGTTTGGCATCAACTGAAAGCATTAATCTGTAACGATACAATTCTTCCCTGGTAATAGCCCATAATGGGTGGATAGATTGCTTATTTTCTATTCCAATGTATTGAATGAATATATTAATTACAGTCATTTACCATTCTCATTCTCGGACTGGAACCGTTGTTTGCAGAGTTCACGATCTCGTTTTCAAGTTCTTGTTGAAAAAAGAACGATATTTTGGAGATTTTTTGTTTTCAAATAACCGAAAGTGAGCGGTTGTAATCTTTAATATTTAATTTCTGCCCTCCGAATTCATATTCATTATATAAATAGGCCCATGTGCACCTTCATCGGATGAACCGCAACATGTCAGCTAAAGCGATTTAATTCATGAATGCATAAAATCAACCAATGTCAGCCTTTAAATGCTTTATTATCCAAATGTTTAAAGTGCGTGTGAGCAACAGAGAGAATGCATTTGCGCTTTCAGGAGGAACGGAAAATTGCGAATCAATTCATTAACCATGTACCATCGCAAATCTCTTCCTAACCATTTTGCAATCTATATGGCTCTCTGCCAATAATTTAGACGATTGGAGGACTCCAAATTAATATCTAAGGCGCATTTTTCGTTAGGGCAAATCCGGAAAAATACATGCGCAAGAGAAGGTGGTAATATTTTTCCTTTTAGAGATTATAATACATGGCATCCAGGTCAGGATAATCAAAATATTTATTTATTAAAGACTATCAGAAAGAATGTTGGTACTTATTTATTTTGATCCAAAGCCATGAATGAATGAGTCACTCGGCTTTATGTAGGTGCCAAGGATATATGACCGCGCCATCAACTTGATAATTATTTAGCAGACAGATTCCCCACACCTGAGTCAGCTCCCCGTACTCATCCTGAAAAGTGTGTTAATGTTCCGGTACAATTGAGGCCGGCTATACGCACCAGGTCTCCAGTGCGCCTTCACAGCCCAGTACGTCCTGTGCCAGCTCCTCGCACTTGTCGTGCGAAGTGTGTTAAAGTTCGGGTACAATTGATGCCGGCTATACGCACCAGGTCTCCAGTGCACCTTCACAGCCCAGTATGTCCTGTGCCAGCTCCTCGCACTTGCCGGGCGAGGTGTGTCATCGAACCGGTACCATTGATGCCGGCTATACGCACCAGGTCGCCAGTACGTCCTGTGCCTGCTCCTCGCACTCTCCCTGAAGTGCGTGTCCCCAGTCAGGTACGTCCTGTGCCTGCTCCCCGCACTCGCTCTGAAGTGCGTGTCACCAGTCTGGCGCCACCTGTCCCGGCTCCACGCACTAGGCCTCCAGTGCGCATTCCCAGTCCGGTGCGTCCTGTGCCTGCTCCTTGCACTCGCCCTGAGGTGCGTGTCACCAGTCCGGTGCCACCTGTGCCGGCCCCACGCATCAGGCCTCCAGTGCGCCTCCCCAGTCCAGAGCTTCAGGCGACGGTCCCCAGTCCAGAGCTTCCAGCGACGGTCCCCAGTCCAGAGCTTCCAGCGACGGTCCCCAGACCAGAGCTTCAGGCGACGGTCCCCAGTCCAGAGTTTCAGGCGACGGTCCCCAGTCCAGAGCTTCCGGCGACGGTCCCCAGTCCAGAGCTTGCGGCGACGGTCCCCAGTCCAGAGCTTCCGGCGACGGTCCCCAGTCCAGAGCTTCCGGCGACGGTTCACAGTCCAGAGCTTCCGGCGACGGTCCCCAGTCCGGAGCTTCCGGCGACGAGCCCCAGTCCGGAGCTTCCGGCGACGATTCCCAGTCCGGAGCCTCTGGCGACGTTTCACAGTCCGGAACCTCCTGAGACGTTTCACGGTCCGGAATCTCCTAAGACAGTCCACAGTCCGGAACCTCCTGAGACGGTCCCCAGTCCAGAGCTTCCGGCGACGGTCCCCAGTCCAGAGCTTCCGGCGACGGTTCACAGTCCAGAGCTTCCGGCGACGGTCCCCAGTCCGGAGCTTCCGGCGACGAGCCCCAGTCCGGAGCTTCCGGCGACGATTCCCAGTCCGGAGCCTCTGGCGACGTTTCACAGTCCGGAACCTCCTGAGACGTTTCACGGTCCGGAATCTCCTAAGACAGTCCACAGTCCGGAACCTCCTGAGACGGTCCCCAGTCCAGAGCTTCCGGCGACGGTCCCCAGTCCAGAGCTTCCGGCGACGGTTCACAGTCCAGAGCTTCCGGCGATGGTCCCCAGTCCGGAGCTTCCGGCGACGAGCCCCAGTCCGGAGCTTCCGGCGACGATTCCCAGTCCGTAGCCTCTGGCGACGTTTCACAGTCCGGAAACTCCTGAGACGTTTCACGGTCCGGAACCTCCTGAGACAGTCCACGGTCCGGAACCTCCTGAGACGGTCCACGGTCCGGAACCTCCTGAGATGATCCACGGTCCGGAACCTCCTGAGACGGTCAACTGTCCGGAACCTCCTGAGACAGTCCACGGTCCGGAACCTCCAGCTCCATGGCCGGAGCCTTCCCCTGCGCCGATGCCCAGTCTGAGCACGGCATCCAGTCCAGCTCCAAGGCCAGAGTCTTCTTCTGCGTTGGTGCCCAGTCCAGGCACAGCGTCCAGTCCCGCTCCATGGCGGGAGCCTTCCCCTGCGCCGATGCCCAGTCCAGACACGGCATCCAATCTCGCTCCATGGCAGGAGTCTTCCTCTGCACCGATGTCCAGGCCAGGGCCGGTGTCCAGTCCCGCTCCAGGGCAGAAGCCTTCCTCGGCATCGAGATCCAGTCCAGGCACAGTGTTCAGCCTGGGTCCATGGCTGGATCCGCGGGATGAGCGGGTTCTTCGGCCTGCACCAGAGCCACCATCGAAGATGGCGGATCCGCGGGATGAGCGGGTTCTTCGTCCCGCACCAGAGCCGCGTCCGATGCTGGCGGATCTGCGGGGTGAGAGGGTTCTTCGTCCTGCACCGACACTAGACACCCCCCGTAACCCTCCCTTTTGGTTTCAGGTTTTGCGGCCAGAGTCCGCACCTTTGGGGTGGGGTACTGTCACATCCTGACCATAGAGAGTCCTTATTTTCTATGGTAGACTAGTTGGGTTCTAGGTTTATTTTTCTATGTTGGTGATTGTGTATGATTCCCAATTAGAGGCAGCTGGTAATCGTTGTCTCTAATTGGGGATCATATTTAAGTAGCTGTTTTTCCCACCTGTGTTTATGGGATATTGTTTTGAGTTAGTGCACGTACCATCTCTGTAGTCACGGTTTGTTGCTAGTTTATTGTTTATTTGTTTTTGCTTAGTTTCACTTTCTAATAAATGATGTGGAACTCAACATAGCACCTTGGTCCGACATTTATTCCAGCGAACGTGACAATTTGTCACATGTGCCGAATACAACAGGTGTAGACCTTACAGTGAAATGCATACTTACAAGCCCTTAACCAACAATGCAGTTTAAAAAAATACCCCCCAAAAATAAGAAATAAAAGTAATCAATAATTAAAGAGCAGCAGTAAAATAACAATAGCAAGGCTCTATACAGGGGGTACCGGTACAGAGTCAATGTGCGGAGGCACCGGTTAGTCGAGGTAATTGAGGTAATATGTACATGTAGGTAGAGTTATTAAAGTGACTATGCATAGATAATAACAGAGAGTAGCAACAGCGTAAAGGAGGGGGGGTGGGGGGCAGTGCAAATAGTCTGGGTAGCCATTTGATTAGATGTTCAGGAGTCTTATGGCTTGGGGGTAGAAGCTGTTTAGAAGCCTCATGGACCTAGACTTGGCGATCCGGTAGCGCTTGCCGTGTGGTAGCAGAGAGAACAGTCTATGATTAGGGTGGCTGGAGTCTTTGACAATTTTTAGGGCCTTCCTCTGACACCGCCTGGTATAGAGGTCCTGGATGGCAGGAAGTTTGGCCACAGTGATGTACTGTACTGGGCCGTACACACTACCCTCTGTAGCATTTGCCATACCAGGCAGTGATACAACCAGTCAGGATGCTCTCGATGGTGCAGCTGTAGAACCTTTTGAGGATCTGAGGACCCATGCGACATGCCCTCCTTAGGACCATCTGGCAGAACGCCCAGAATATGTTCTATAAGTTAAGATAGGAGACGGTGCCAGACACATGCCGGAACCAACTCTATGAACTATGCCTATGCAACGTGTCTGTAAAAAGTAAATAAGAGATCTATCTGTACTGCCCCAAGAGAGCTCCTGACAGATGTTCACTGTAGTGCATCAAGTTTGTTGGAACCTCTCCAGTTAACAGTTAATAAACAATGATTCATTTAAGATTTACTTTGAGTGTCCATGTGTAGAATTTCCACGACAGCGTTTCTCTACAATTAGGGTTAGTCAACACGTTTTTTCTACTTGCACACACACACACACACACACACACACACACACACACACACACACACACACACACACACACACACACACAGAAATCAGACCATGGACAGCCACATCATATTTAGCTTACATTGATTGGACTAAATAGTTTTTGGTATCTTTTAGTTGTCAATGTATTAGACTAAGCGTAGGTGATTTGATGATGTTGAAATGTTGAAGTTGAAATGGTGCTGGAATACTGGAGGCAGCTCCTGTTTTCTTAGGTGACTTGTGGTAACTCTCTGTGGTTCTAAATCAATAGTTGTTAAGTAGTCTGAAAATGTCGGAGACATTAACTTGCTTGACCATGCTATAGGTCATGTACTGTAACTGTTGGTTACATGCGATATGCTTTGTGGACTTCACCAGACGGAGGTTGCTCTCCGGTTTTGAGATTAAACAAAAGGTATGGTTGAATTTATTCTGCCACTGTGTCTTCTTGTCTCGGACCTATATATCACGATCGCAAGGCATATGAACTAACAGGTTATAGCGCAAACAACGCAATTATCACAACACATCGGTTGTAAAATTGCTTTTTTTCCTGGCTGGGCTTCCTCAGTGATTTTACCCAAGCACCGCTACTGCAGTTTAGGCAATTTCTCCGGCTGTCAACACATTCAAATAGGGTAAATAAAGGACATGTACCAGAGACACGTTGGTTGGGAATTGTGGGGAGGTTTGTGTTCGGGCTGTTGTGTCCCCTCAGATGGTCTAATTACCAACTTGATGGCCAATGATCGTGGCTTTATTACTTGTTATAAGCATGTATGAGTCGTTAATGAAATCTATAACCAGGTCCTATTCAAATGTATTAAGAAATGATTTAGCCAAAATGTAATGTTATTACATAAATATATTGGCATAAATATACTTTGAATAGTGACTATTATTAATAAAGTATATTAAAATATCATTTTTTTTCTCCCACTTTCAGTCAACAGAATTTGGATTGCCACCTCCCACTTGTGGCCGTTTATAAGAGTTGTCAAAATGTAGCGTATTTCTAAACTTAAACCATTTTGGCCAGTTACTTTGAACCAGATTAAGCCTCGTATTTCCTATATTACTTATTTTATAATTTTGGCATTAAGCTTGTATGGCCATTTACATGAAGGGACACCAATTTACTGTTATTATTTGCATTATATTTCGGCAGTCGCGATTTTAGCATGTAAATCTTGGTGGAGTATGCCAGCAAAGCCACTACACAACACAACACTAAACAATACATTCATTTCTGTCAGTATGGTACTACAGGAAATAATTATCCAGCAACGTATCTCCTAGATACATAACGTTTCAACTAACATGGTCTTGTCAAAATATTGTGTAAGTATCACTAATTTGAATTATAGATCATGAGGGAGGAGCAAACAGTCAGCACACATTATACAGTTTTTCTAACATTGTTCTTGCAAATTTGATGTGGCTAGGATGCGGGGATTGAGCTCGGACTGATTCCGGTGTGAGTTATCCAAATGTATTACTTGGGGCTCGGGCCAATTGGGGCTGCTCTCTGGCAGATCATTACACGACTGACTGCTTATTATAACATTTCATTATTTATTTATTTTTCCATAATTTCTCTTTGCTCCTTTTTATTTGACCTTTATTTAACTATTGTTTCTGTGATCAAAAAATACAATTAACATTTTAACGTGTTAAGAGTCCTGTTTAAGTAGTATTTTATTTTGAGTGGTGCAGCGGTCTAAGACACAGTATTGCATTGCAAACTGCGTTGCTACAGATGCTAGCTTTGATACCCGTGCTGGCCGTGACCGGGAGACCCATGAGGCGATGCACAATTGGCCCAGCGTCGTCCGAGTTAGGGGAGGGTTTTGGATGTCCCTGTCCCATCGCGCTGTAGCGACTCCTGTGGCGGGCCAGGCACTGGCACGCTGAAACGGTCACCAGGTGTACGGTGTTTCCTCTGACATAAATTTTTGGCGGGTGGATGGGTATCCTTTGTATGCATAAAATGTATAATAGTAATATTTAAAATGACTAAATCGGGTAATTGTGTATACATTTATTTATATTTGCATCGGGCCGCTTCTGGGGGGATTCTGATAAGATGCAGGCAAAATCGGCTGAATTCCTGAATTTGGCATCGGGGCGATTCTGGGCAGTCATTCATTTTGATTCCGGGCCGAGTCCAACACCCGATTCCGAGCCAATCCAATCAGTTCCGGTGCCCCAGAAGAGGACCGCTTCTGGGCTGATTCTTCATTGCCAGCTGGGAACGTTACAGACGCACAAATGTCATACCCCCCAAAAATGCTAACCTCCGCTGTTATTGTAATGGTGAGACGTTAGCATGTTTAGTGGGTATGATATTTGTGCGTCTGTTACTTTCTCACTCATCGTTATTCACAATTTATTCAGGATTATCTGTAGTCATGGTAGCATCCATCAAACAACCCTCCTGCAGGTTGAGTTCAATAACTACAGGCAGATGTATGGTGAGATGCCGGAGGAAGCTTTGAATAGGTCAGTAGCCTACGGAGTAATATGAGAATGCAATTGCTGAATTATGTAGATATTATATTCTAAGCTAAGTGTTTTGATAACTTTCAAATGTAGTAACAGGTCCATGTAGAATAAACAACCTTTTCCATAATACCATAGAAGTAGTGTTCTGCTAATATAACAATGTGCACCTTTCAGCTTCCATTGTCATTCCCAGCCGATACAGATACTGTGCCTAATGGCATTTTGTCTGGTGGTAAAGGGGTTACCTTGGCAAACATGTCAGAGTGGTCATACCTTCCTGTGTGGTGTCCCGTATACAACCGGAGTTCCCTGATCCTGGTGCAGAATACACAAGGTTTCTCCCTCTCCATATTGACTGATACCATTCAATTAAATAATTTTTAAAAAACAATAGAAGTACAAGTTGTGTGTAGTAAAACTTTAATGCCGAGTGTCAGATCTCTCTCCATTTGAGGCATCAGTATCAAGCCACGTCTGTCAGTCTGGACTTCATCACATCTTGCAAGTCTCCATGTGCTGTCTCTATACATGTTTCTGTGAACACCATCACACTGTTCTATTAGCAGTTAGGATAGGTAATACAGTATCTGACACATAAACAGGTACTGTGTTGAAGTTTGAACAGGTCAGATAAAACCTACCCAATTATGGTCCCTCTATCAAACGACCGAGGCTGGCGTCTGACAAACGCGTTGTGGATGTGTTGAGTGTCAGGTGTCTCTCCATTCAGCGAGGTCAGTATCAAGCCTGACTGTCGGTCAGGATTCCATCACATCATCTTGCAAGTCTCCAGGTGCAGGCTCCATAAATGTATCGTGAACACATACACAGTCATGGTTCTGTATCGTGAACACATACACCGTCACGGTTCTATTACCAATGGCAGTTAGACTAAACCTATCTAATTCTGACCTCCACATCGTGGACCATTGGTGAGCAGGCAAGAGTTAAAGCTGGATGTAAGGTCTTTGCCAGCGGCCCATTGCTGGCCCCTCATCAAAGATACTGATTGGTCACACACAAACACACACAGAGCACTGATTACATTATCAATGGTGCTTATGATTAGCATGGTGGAACCAACCTCATCACTGTATTCACCTTTCTGTTTCCCTTCAGATATCATGTGAAGTGAAATAGAATGGTAAACGCAGCAATCAGACTGATTCCACCAGGCTAGGCTATGAAGGTGAATTGGGACAAAACTCGAAACTCCAACCTGATTCAAGTGTCCTCCCTGTTCCATTTATAGGAATGCTCACAGCGAGGGCATGTCTGTCCCCTTGCTGGTCTTCTCTATGTTGCATGTTCAGCTACAAACAAGACATCTCTCGAACAACTGCAGCAGGCAATCCTCATAAACAATGTACTTCCTCATGAGGTGGTGTTGACTGGAAGGGCTTGTGACAGGATGATACAATAGACAGCCAAGTGGTAAATTGCATTTTGTTATAAAGAATGGACGAGGCTTTTTGATAATGCACTTCTCAACCAAAATGACTCTACTACTTGTATCTGCTTGGCTGGGTAATTTACCTACTAGTTTATCAAACCGGGTATTTTTTTATACAACTTTTTACATAACACACATTACTGTTGTTGATGAAGACGTCTGTGTCATCAGGGTAGTAACGCGGGTCAAGCTAATTCTATGCTTTACAGATGTAGACCGACTGCATCTCTAGACGCCGTTATGGTTTGTGGCTCCCACTTCACTGTATTAGTCAGACTCAGACATGAGTTAGCTACCACCATAGCTGCATCCATTATTTAGTTTTGCCCAAAACAAAAATACACAATACATTTTTATGAGCTACGAACTAACTTGCTAATCTGAGTTGAAGGCTAACAGCTAGCTAGCTAACGTTAGCTAGCCTGCCTTGCTTTATCAAACGACAGCTACCTACATAACCAGAAATAACGTTAATTGACTAGTTGGATAGTCATTTCCCACAGAGCAAACAATTTATGTACTTACAGCATTCTTATAAAATAATTTTTGTCAAGTTTTTGCTTTGCGGACCTTATATATTTATTGACATCGTTGTCCTGAAAGGAAAATTGTAAAACCCTTAAAAAAATGTGAATTCTGATTTCATTAAACTGTTTTTTTATCCTGATTTTTTTGTTGTCAATATGAATATTATTTTCAGCTTGATTTAATCCGATTCGATACGAGAAATTTAAGATTTTAAGATGCCAGAGAAATGTTCAACACCTTATCATGGGGGGACTACACTTTTAGCCTCAACCGCCAAGGAACACCTTAAGACTGGATGCCTTGGATGTTTCTGATAAGTAATGGAAACCCTTGTCCAGCACTGACGGTCAGAAGGAGTTCTTATAAAGCGCTTCTGTCTTTGTATTTTCAATGTTGCCTTTATTGGGCCTAACGTAAACTCACTCGCTTTTTTACATTGCCTTGGTCCGTACAATTGACCTTATTTTTGCGCCCAAAAAACGTAATACTTCCAGATCAACTGTAATATCAATACCAATGTAAAAGCACAATTTCTCCCCTTTCCAACAAAATTTATGACGAGACCTTCATGATGCCCATCTCTGCATAATTCAACAAGGCAATGAGCTCCATCGGGTCTTTATAAAAATGTTGGGTGGGGAGCTAAGGCTACGAAGTTGTTCTGGCTTTTGAGGGTCATAATGGCTCGCAAAAAAATGCAATTGGCATCCTAGACATGAAATATTAGTTTAATATTAGCAATAATTATATTAATTTCGACAAAAATCATGAAAAATGAAGTTTTCTTACAAGTGTATATGGTTAAGCATGATTTTAATCTGCGAGAGAAGGGCTACCCCTGGTGGAAAGACGCTGTACGGCACAAAATGAGTTGCAAATGCTGTATGTTACGTAGTGATACGTCACGATGCAACGTACAGCGTCGGAGGGATCAGTTTTTTCATCTTTTCTCAAATACTGTTAGTCCATTACCATGTCAATCAACGCTGAATCGAAACGTAGTTTACACCCCGGATTTTGATGCCAACACAGTCACTACAGTCCCATTCGTTTTCATTGCAGCCTCGTTTGAATGTCGGTTACGCACATTTGTACGGAATGGGGTGAGTTTACATTATCCCTTCAGTTGGGAGTTTCAACACAATGCAGCGGTATCAAAAATGATCTTGATTTCTCTTTTGAAGGGGTCTTTTAAACCCTTATATTGCCTTAAACCACATAGGCCAAAATGCTAAACTTACCCTTCTTTCCTGATTCTCCACATATATTAACAGCAAAAGTGAAAACATTCTACTACTTAAGATGCACATGGATTACACCACTGCTTATTACAATGTTGTACGCTTACTAAAGAATATTACTTTTGAATATACAGTCAAGCTTACACTAATTTTACCAGTACAGCAGTATATGATGGGTGGAACTCCCCCAAAAAACATTTACATAGAAAGAAACAACAAATGAAACAAGAAAGCAATTATTGGATCTTCTTTTTTTCAAAATCTTAGCATTTGATTTTAAGAAATGTGTGTGTGTATGTTACATATCAGACAAATATAAGCACCCATCAAATTCTTCTTCTCCTTATTCTGTCTTGCTGTGTAAGAGAAAATGCAGCTCTGTTTCTACCTCTCTCAGGGCAGAGTGCACACAGCCTGCATGTCCTCTCTGGGCAGCCAGGTCTGCCTGTGACGCCCGGTTTCTACAAGGTTATAAGTACCATAATGAACCTAGGGTATCTACGGCCAGGCTGTGTTCACTGAGTCTGTACATAGTCAAGTCAGTATTTTCCTCAGTTTTCTATTAGTCACAGTGATCATACATCTGTTACAGAGTACTACTGGAGACCAAATACCATTCAAGTGTGCTTTGGGTTCTCTCCAACAGGTGATATTTAAATTTGATTTTTGTTATAATTTGGTTGGGCCAGATTGTCTGAGTGCTGTCCTAAGGCTTTATTAGTGAATTGAGCCCACCAATAGACTGAGGGGCCTTTTCTGCCGTCATCATGCTCCTCCAGCCCGGTAGGTGGCAGTAATGCACCAAATGTTGGCAACGCCATCAACAGAAGAAGACCAAAAGGTTGCATGCTGGGAAGATGGGCGACACTGAGGATGCTAACGTCGTTAGTAACA
Organism: Salvelinus namaycush; assembly: GCF_016432855.1. Taxonomy (NCBI): domain Eukaryota; kingdom Metazoa; phylum Chordata; class Actinopteri; order Salmoniformes; family Salmonidae; genus Salvelinus; species Salvelinus namaycush. Next base: position 1,472,124 of record NC_052317.1, read on the forward strand.
TGGATTGAGAGGACGGGGAACCGAGTCGTCTTGCGGCAAATGACATCAATCGTGTTTCCAAGTGTAGATGCGTCTAAGCTACCAGGGTAAAGTCTCCGTCGGTCAGTGTGAATATACACCAACCCATATCCACTGCTGCTGGGCAGAGCGAGTCAAATTGAATTCCTAGCAGTATAGCGCAACTAGCAGTATTAACGCAACTATAGTACCTTAGATAGTTTGCAAACGACGGTATCATTGCATGGACGGACACGACCAATAAGTTAGAGTATTATGCCATTATTAACTTTCAAGTGAAATCGTCAATATAGATTGTCAAGGTTTTCACTGACGGGCTGGTTGTCACTCCTATGTTTGACAGCTAACACTGCTGGCTAACGTTAATTCGTCACCGGATTAGATAGTTAGCTAACTAGTTAATTTACGTAACTAGTTAAGTTATCTAACAGTAGGCGTCCCATCAAGTCCCCTAGAAGGCAAGGCCTTTATTGGGCTAGCAAGCGAAATATCCCTTTGATAAAACTTCGTTAATAACTAGCTAGCTACTACTGAGCTTTGTGGTAAATTATTGGGAGTGTCACTGTCAGATGAAATGTTATTGTTCCCTGCTAGATAGAACACCACCACCCATCTGGATATCCCTCTTCTGCGTTAACATCATGTAAGTATGTTCATCAATGAGTGATTGTCATGACATTGTATCAATAGTTAGCAACTCTAGCTAGATACCTTGTTTATCCAGTGCTTTTTACATCAAGCCATACGATGGTAACGTAGCTAGATGTAGCGACCTAACTAATGGCCTCTGACAGCATCCCCGGATTATGTGTTAAACGCTCTACAACAAAGCTTTCTTAGTGTCCAACAAGCTTTCTCTGCCCTTAACCTTGTTCTGAACACTTCCGAAACAAAGGTAATGTGGTTTGGTAAGAAGAATACCCCTCACCCCACAGGTGTGATTACTACCTCTGAGGGTTATGAGTTTGAGGTAGTCACCTCATACAAGTACTTGGGAGTATGGCTAGACGGTACACTGTCTTTCTCTCAGCACATATCAAAGCTGTAGGCTAAAGTTAAATCTAGACTTGGTTTACTCTATTGTAATCGCTCCTCTTTCACCTCAGCTGCCAAACTAACCCTGATTCAGATGACCATCCTACCCATGCTAGATTATGGAGACGTAATTTATAGATCGTCAGGTAAGGGTGCTCTCGAGCGGCTAGATGTTCTTTACCATTCAGCCATCAGATTTGCCACCAATGCTCCTTATAGGACTCATCACTGCACTCTATACTCCTCTGTAAACTGGTTATCTCTGTATACCCATCGCAAGACCCACTGGTTGTTGCTTATTTATAAAACCCTCTTAGGCCTCACTCCCCCCTATCTGAGATATTTACTGCAGCCCTCATCCTCCACATACAACACCCGTTCTGACAGTCACATTCTGTTAAAGGTCCCCAGAGCACACACATCCCTGGGTCGCTCGTCTTTTCAGTTCGCTGCAGCTAGCGACTGGAACGAGCTGCAACAAACTCTCAAACTGGACAGTTTTATCTCCATCTCTTCATTCAAAGACTCAATCATGGACACTCTTCCTGACAGTTGTGGCTGCTTTGCGTGATGTATTGTTGTCTCTACCTTCTTGCCCTTTGTGCTGTTGTCTTTGCCCGACTATATTTGTACCCTGTTTTGTGCTGCTGCCATGTTGTGCTGCTGCCATGTTGTGCTGCTGCCATGTTGTGTTGCTACCATGTTGTGTTTCTACATGCTGTGTTGTCATATGCTGTGTTGTCATGTGTTGCTGCCATGCTATGTTTTCGTCTTAGGGCTCTCTTTATATAATGTTGTCTCTCTTGTCGTGATGTATGTTTTGTCCTATATTTTAATTTATTTTTATTTTTAATCCCAGCCCCCATCCCCGCAGGAGGCCTTTTGCCTTTTGGTAGGCCTTCATTGTAAATAAGAATTTGTTCATAACTGACTTGCCTAGTTAAATAAGTTGCTGAAAATGTTCCTGGCCCTAGTGAGTGTGTGTAGTGAACAACAATAATGGAATCGGTAGTTCGCCTTCAAAATAAAAGTCCCCCCATTTGATACTGATGCAAACATAGACAAATAGTGAAAACATGCCACACTTGTACTAGTTAATCCTAAACAAGGTTGGAATTAGGCTTGGGTGGTAACTGGGGTATTTGGAAAAAGCCACGGGATGGCTTTTCAATACTGTTGAAGCTATTTCGTTAAGTTAAGTTTTTAAGTTTTTTAATACATTTGAAGTTTTTTTGCTACTTTTTATTAAGCAAATACCTGCAGTCAACTTATGCAATATGTTAGGTGATGAAGGACATTGCGTTCTTCATTTCACTTGTTATTATTCTGAACAAAAATATAAATGCAACATGCAACAATTTCAAAGATTTTACTGAGTTACAGTTCATATGTGACCCGTTTCAGAAAAATAGGCATATGTCGCGGGTCACTACTTCACTTTTCGAACATGTAAACATTTATGTGTCTTAATAACTAACTTGTATGCCATCTGTAAATAATAATAAAATTGTTAAATTACGAGCCTAGTTGGTTAAGCCACAGAAAAAGAGAGCAACCTTTCCGCTAGCCATGATTGGCTGAGAATGAGTAGGCTGGACATGCAGAGAGATTGGATTGGTCTGCCATATAGCACGCTTCCGTCTATTTGAGCTGGTCAGTATGGTAATACTGTCTAACGCAGCTTTAAACAAAAATAGTATCGCGTAGTAAAAGTGTTGCTTTCCACTTTCTGGAGGACCGAGTTTAGTGTAATTCGAGTATGATAGCTAAGTAGATGGAGAAAACACCTGTCTCCAGATTACATCTTCAAACTAATGGTAACCATGGCATCCGAGACAGGAGATGCGTCCATCTATGATGTAAAGTGGTTTCATTTCAAGTCGAAGTGTACTGTTAGCTAGCTAACGTTAGCTGGCTGGCTCACTAGCTAACGTTACGTGTATGATTTTATTATTCGTATCTCAGAGCTATGGGTCTCAACCACAAAATACACATTTGTTATCAATAGCTATTTCGAATTTAACGTTAAAGTAATACTTCCATATTTTGGGTAATATCCTTCTTACCCAGAGTCAGACGAACTCATAACATTTTTGTCTCTGCATGCAGTTTGAAGGAAGTTGAAGGTAGCATATCGTTAGCTTAGCAAAATGCTGGAAGTCTATGGGTATCTACTAGCCAGCTCCTCCAAAAAGCAGGTTAATAGACCTAACTCCTCCAAAGCTGGGTGGTTAGCACTAAGTATTCTTTACAAGTCTATATGAAATGATAATATATTTGTTTGTTTGAATTTTTTTTATTTTTAACTATTTGTCTCATCCGCTGTGATGGTGGGCTGGCTCAAGGATAGGCGGTGCATGAGTGTCAACACAGCTTCACAGTTTCAAACGTGTTTGCTAGATATCAAGTAAGCAAAGTGTGAGAAGACGTCAACGATAAACCCTACAGAAAAAGAGTTCATCAACAGACTGTCATTGCTCGTCCAAAGCAATATTTTTATCTCGCAGCAGTGACTGTGAAGATTGTTAATACTGCTGGAAGTATTTTCAAGCTACTATTACTAGCTAGCTTATGTAGCTAAGTGTGAGGAGATTTGTTTTACATCGATGGACTACCATCACTTGTCCAATATCGAGAATGGTTTGTGGATGTCCTCTAAAAACGTGCAATTACAAACCAAGGAAGTGGTTGGCTATAATCTTTAACAAACTTCCATTGAATGATCCGGACCGATTGAAACTATGGCTAGTTACCCTGAATGTAGATAACACTCTGACCAAGGACCTCAGAAAGTTAGTGGTTTGCGCTAATTATTTTATATATTTTTTACCTGGGCATTATAGAGCCCCACAGTGGAGGTGCCATAAAACCTAGCGGTCAAACAGAAATGGTTCCAATTTTTTTTTTACCATTCATTTTTCCCATTAAAAAATAAATAAGGGTTGTGTTTCATGTAGTCTGACCCTGGCGTGACGTTTTGATAACCATGTAAATCTCTCTCAGACAAGATTACTTGAATCAATATATTCCAATTGAAAATGCTAATTAGCATCAAAGTAGACATCATGCAAAAATACCTATCCCTGCTAGCTCCTGCACGTCATCTCTAGCTGATACCTTTTGCTAACAAGTATTGAGTAAATTTCAAACTTGTTCCAGACAGTTCACACAATTGTAAAGAAATGTATTCATTGCTACTAGGGCTGTCAAAGTTAACTCGTTAATGCCGTACATTTTTTTGGCGTCATTAACCTCTCTTGGGTACGTGAGACGTTAGCGTCCCACCTCTTCAACAGCCAGTGAAACTGCTGGGCGCCAAATTCAAATACAGAAATACTCATTATAAAAATTCAGAAAACAAAACATATTTTACATAGGTTTAAAGACTAACTTCTTTTGAATCCAACCACGGTGTCAGATTTAAAAAATGCTTCACGGCGAAAGCATACCTTACGATTATTTGAGAACATAGCCCACTAGACAAATCATTACAAACAGTAACCAGCCAATTAGAACAGTTACACAAGTCAGAAAGAGATAAAATTAATCCCTTACCTTTGATGATCTTCATATGGTTGCACTCAGCAGACATTAATTTACACAATAAATGTTCCTTTTGTTCGATAAAGTCTCTTTATATCCAAAAACCTCAGTTTTGTTCGCGCATTTTCTTCAGTAATCCACAGGCTCAAACGCAGTCAAAACAGGAAGACAAAAAAATCCAAATTGTATCCGTAAAGTTCATATAAACATGTCAAACGATGTTTATATTCAATCCTCATGTTGTTTTTAGCCTAAATAATCGATAATATTTCAACCGGACAATAACGTCGTCAATTTAAAAGGTAAACAAGAAACGCACTCTCTCGGTCTCACGCATGAAAAAGCTCTGTGACACTTTAGGGTCCACTCATTCAGACTGCTCTTACTTCTTCATTTATTTTCAGAATACAAGCCTGAAACAATTTCTAAAGACTGTTGACATCTAGTGGAAGGCATAGAAACTGCAATTTGAGTCCTAAGTCAATAGATACTGTAATAACATTGAATAGAAAACTACAAAAAAAACCAAAAAACGACTTCCTGAATGGATTTCTCTCAGGTTTTCGCCTGCCAAATCAGTTATGTTATACTCACAGACACTATTTTAACAGTTTTGGAAACTTTAGAGTGTTTTCTATCCAAATGTACCAGTTATATGCATATCATATCTTCTGGGCCAGAGAAGCAGGCAGTTTAATTTGGGCATGCATTTCATTCAAAATGTCGAATGCTGCCCCCTACCCTAGAGAAGTTAATGCAGTTTCTTAGTTTGACACCCTGAACCATCTATTGTTCAATAAATGCACTAGTCTGACAACCACTTTACTAGCTAGCTATTTGTATGACTGAATGATGGAGAATGCTAGTAAGCGGCTTTTAAATGGCAAATTCAATTTCAAATCACTCCCAGATGGCTCTCTGGATTAAACCAAAGTAATTTGCATCTACTGCAAGGCCGAATTTGTTTGAATGTTCATTATCATTTACAAGTTCAACATACTGTTGATGCCGGAAATACAAGTAAAGTCACTAGTAGCAATGGAGGACATCTTCGGCTGGCTAAACTAGAAGAGAGGCCTATGGACAAGTCAACGAGCAGCAAAGCAGTGGAACATTGAAAACGAAGTAACCACAGTTTGCACGGAACATGATTGCAGCTGCGAGACATCTGGCTTTTGTGCGCAGTGCAGGACAGGTGTTCAGTCTCCAAAGGTCCATCACAGTGTCCCTACAGAACAGCGGGTTCGACAATACCCTAGCCAAATGCCGAAAAATTGTTGGGCATTTCAAACACAGCGCACCAAACGCTGCAGATCTAGGACAACAGCAAGTTGCAAATGTGCTAAAGAAGGAGTCACTCGCACAAGATGTTACAACAAGATGGAATTCCACTCTAGAAATTGTAAAGCATGTCCACAGAAACCAACAACCACAGCTAAACTGGAGAAACTGCAGAAGCACTACTGGAGCCCTGTAGGTAATATTCTTTATCTCACTATTAGTGTTATAATAAGGTGTGTGTGTGTGTGTGCGCGCGCGCGCCAGGGAGGGAAAAGTGTGTGTGTGTGTGTGTGTGTGTGTGTGTGTGTGAGAGAGAGCGAGAATAACACGTCTCTTGACTGAAGTGATTTTGAATGATCTTTCAGTGCAGGTACTTGACTTTACTTCTGGGAAGAGAGTAGTACTTTTCCTGCTCAGTGGCGTTGCCTGCTCTATGTCATCTCCTTCAGATGATGGAGAGCTCCGAAAATGACACTGCCTACATGGTAAGATTCAAGCTGACATTCACAACAGACCTGGAGAAACACCAACCTCACATGGCTGGAGATCGCCACAGCACTCGACCGAAGGTTTTAAAGACCTTGAAGTGCCTTCCTAGACCTGAGAGGGGTGAGGTGTGTGCTTTGGTCAGCAACTTGCTGAAGGAAGAGAGGCTTGCACAGCAACCTGATTAAAGTAACAGTCAGAGCCACTAAAGAAGAAAGCTGCTTCTGAGTATGACTCTGATGAATAGGAGGAGTCCATGGAGAAATGTATGGAACGTTACAAAGCAGAGCCCTGCATCATCATGGAGGACTGTCCACTACAGTGGGGGTCACAGCATGCAGGGCCACACACCAGGCTGGCCTGCATTGCACGAAGGCACCTGGCATCTCCTGCTACGTCAGTACCTTGTGAGAGGTTGTTTTCACTCTCTGGGAATATCGTGCCAAAGAAGAAAGCAGCTTTATCATGTGAAAATGTCAACAGGCTTGTTTGTATTTGCAATTGGCTGAATGAACTTAATAAAAAAACAGCCTTGAGTCTTCTTGGTATGACGCTACAAGCTTGGCACACCTGTATTTGTGGAGTTTCTCCCATTGTTCTCTGCAGATCTTCTCAAGCTCTGCCAGGTTGGATGGAGAGCGTCGCTGCACAGCTATTTTCAGGTCACTCCAGAGATGTTTTATCGGGTTCAAGTCTAGGCTTTGGCTGGGCCACTCAAGATCATTCAGAGACTTGTCCCGAAGGCACTCCTGCGTGTTCTTGGCTGTGTGCTTAGGGTTGTTGTCCTGTTGGAATATGAAACTTCGCCCCAGTCTGAGGTCCTGAGTGCTCTAGAGCAGGTTTTCATCAAGGATCTCTCTGTACTTTGCTCTGTTCATCTTTGCCTCAATCCTGACTAGATTCCAGTCCCTGCTGCTGAGAAACATCCCAACAGCATGATGCTGCCACCACCATGTTTCAACGTAGGGATGGTGCCAGGTTTCCTCCAGACGTGACATTTGACACTCAGGCCAAAGAGTTCAATCTTGATTTCATCAGACCAGAGAATCTTGTTTTTCATGGTCTGAGAGTCCTTTAGGTGCATTTTGGCAAACTCCAAGCGGGCTGTAGTGGCTTCCGTCTGGCCACTCTACCGTAAATGCCTGATTGGGGGAGTGCTGCAAAGATGGTTGTCCTTCTGGAAGGTTCTCCGATCTCAACAGAGAACTCTGGAGCACTGTCAGAGTGACCATCGTGTTCTTAGTCACCTCCCTGACCAAGGCCCTTCTCCCCCGATTGCTCAGTTTGGTCGGGTGGCCAGCTCTAGGAAGAGTGTTGGTGGTTCCAAACTTCTTCAATTTTTAAGAATGATGGAGGCCGCTGTGTTCTTGGGGACCTTCAATGCTGCAGAAATTCCCCAGATCTGTGTCTTGACACAATCCTGTCTCGGAGCTCTACAGACCATTCATTCACTCTCATGGCTTGGTTTTTGCTCTGACATGCACTGTCAACTGTGGGACTTTATATAGACAGGTGTGTGCCTTTCCAAATCATGTCCAATCAATTGAATTTACCACAGGTGGACTCCAATCAAGTTGTAGAAACATGATCAATGTAAACAGGATGCAACTGAGCTCAATCTTGAGTCACATAGCAAATACTTATGTACATAAGGTGTGTTTTTTTTATATTGTATAAATTAGCAAATATTCCTAAACCTGCTTTTGCTTTTTTGTTATTGGGTGTTTTGTGTAGATTGATGAGAACAATGTTTAATTTTTTTAATCAATATTAGAATAAGGCTGTAACGTAACAAAATGTGGAAAAAGTCAAGGGGTCTGAATACTTTCCGAATGCACTATAGGTATAGCTTTAAGACTATAAATTACTAACCACCCATCTTTGCACTAGTTGGGTCTATTTCCCTGCTGTTGAGAGGAGCTGGCTAGTAGATACCCATAGACTTCCAGAAATTGCATTAAGTTAACGATATACTACCCTCAACCTCCTTCAAACTGCACACAGACCAAAAAAAATGGTATACATGAGTCGGTCTGACTCTGGTTAAGTAGGAAATTACCCAAAATACTAAAGTATCCCAATTTCACCCCTAGTGTGTACATGTACTTTGTGACCCTTCAGGGATTCTCACACATTCTAAACTGGAGTGTGTTTTATTTAGCCTATTTGTTCCGTCTTCTCTCCTCTCTCTGTCCCTTCCTCTCTCCCTGTAGGTGTAGTGTGCAGTGCCCCAGCGGTGGACTAGCCTGTGTACTATGCTGTGGCTGCACTCCGGCCCGGGCCTCCTGAGTTGCGGCAGCATCATCATCCCCTCGCCCCTCTGCCCACGACACGCCCGCCGCCCTAGTGTCCTTTCCCTCGCCGGCATGTACGCTACCCGCCTGTACAGCTCAGGGGGTGGGGGAGGAGGAGGGGGAAAGCCAGGGCGCCGGCCGGGCCTGGCGGGTAGAGGGCTGCCCATGCTGGAGAACCACCACCACCCTCTCCCTCCACACCACCACCCCCACCACGTGCACACTCCAACCCCCAGCTACCCGCCCCTCTACCAGGGGCGACCTGACCCTCACCGGGGGCCCCATTTCCACAGTCACCACCACCAGCAGCACTACCACCCGCACCTGGCCCCCCCTCCTCCGCCTCCCCTCATCCCCCTGTACGCCCAGCTACACCACCACGCCACTGTTGGTGCCGCTGGCAACAAGAAGAAGACGTGGAACTTCATCCACGAGAAGATGAGCTACGACACCTTCTTCACCATGAAGCGGCTGATAGAGCGCTCGCGTCGGGGCGACGAGGTGCTGCGCTGGGTGACGCAGAACCCGGGCAAGATCTCGCACAACCACTACCCCATCGCCCTGCAGAAGATCGGCCAGCTACTACAGGCCGGGGCTGCAGGAGGGGGCGGTGGTGACTCGGAGGCAGCCCTGGTTCCCAGAGCCGGTGGAGGAGTGGAGAACGAAGGCAGACAGATCCTGGAGCATCAAGACTTCCAGACACTGTGCAACGCCATCGTGAGCGACTGTGTCAAGTTCGACAACTTCAGCATCGTCAACTGCCTGTACGCTGTGGCTGCACTAGGTGAGGCTAGGTGGTCACAAGGAGGCAGTTTGAAAGTAATATTGCTTGTGCAGGTTAATCATCGTTTTTATGCATTTGATATTATGAATGAGACATGAACATAGTGAAATGCTAATGCTAATTACTGGTTTATACGTGTATTCAATTGTTTTCTTATGGATATGAAAGGAAGTATTGTACATAACCCTGAATGCAATATTTTGATATATAAAACGGACTATATTCGTTATAAAGAAAGGAAGTTAACCAAATAAACCCTGAACTTCCCATCTCCTCCTCTAGGCCTTCCCAGCCACTCACAGGTGGTGCAGGTGCTGGAGGCAGAGTCACAGTCACGGCTGGACAAGTTCAACCAGAAGGACGTGTCCATGGTGTTCAGCTCCAGCATGAAGCTGCACCCCAGCAGCCAGCACCCCCTGACCGAGGCCTGCCTCGCAGGCTTGGAGAAGAACCTGGAGCGGGAGCGCCACCCGCAGACCCTCTTTCTGCTACTCTCCTACTACCGGCTCAAGTGGCACTCGCTGCAACCCACCGACACTACGACGGCCGGGAACGTCGCCAATGTACGCCCCAACCCAGAGCAGCTTCTGGTCAACAGGTAGGTTTGGTATGATGGTTAATTACCCGTTTAGGGTAATACAGACAAATGTATACAACTTTACATGTTATATTTGGTTCTCTTGTTTGCAAGAGGTCCGTTCATAATTCATTACTAGCCATCCAAGTAGAGGCAATGCAGGGTTATGAAGTACAACTGGGTTGCTTTCGATAGGAAATCAATGGAGACAATGTTAGAGACATGCCTTAGAGGTACACATTCTTTTGACCCCATTTTTGTTTACTGAACACGACACAGGTCTAGCGTGATGAGTTCCCGAGTGTCATTTCAACGTTGGTTATTATTGTGATCAAAGCAGTTGTCGCGATACTTGGCGATAATGTCTTTAATCGTCATACTTGGTAAAATCGTGACGACCGCTTTTATCACAATAATTTACTTTGTATCATGATTCCAAATTCCACCATTGTCAGTTTTGACTAGGTGATATACAGCTAAGACCGGAAGTGACTTTTTCGCAGCAGGTATTGAGAATTAGGTTACAGTTAGGGCTAGTTAAAATGCTCTCTTAACCAGCTACAAAAATTCACTTCCACTTGTAGCTGTACTCCATTTAGTAACAACCACCATTGTCTTGCTTAACCTACCGTCAGGAAGATCCTGCGACTGGTCAAACACACACTGGCTAGCGTAAGTGGTGTGCGCGACCAGGAGATGGCGCTGCTGGATGAGATGCTGGCTGTGTGTGCACGTGAAGCTGGCAACAAGAGCCTAGAGCTCATCTTCAGCTCGCACCTCTTCTACCAGAACAGGCAGGAGAGGTTTGTGTGCAGCCTGGCTGGTGAGTTTTCCTTTCCTCCCTTCCCCCTCTGCCACTATCTGGCAGCTGTTTAATCTGCCTTTTCTACATATTTCTTTAATTTCCAAGATAACAGTCTGCTCTTTTCTCGATAGAGGAACTGCCTGAAAAAGTGGACAGCATAACCCCATTCACCATGGCCCTCATTGCCAAATACATTGCCCGCCACCGGCTCAGAGAGATTCGACTTCTTGACACCATCGCTGATTTTCTGGTCAAAAAGGGCGAATACCTGGACAGCAAGGTAAGGAGGCCCACTCATCTCTAGAAAATCTCTGTCATACATTTAAATCACTGTTGAGCAACTCCGGTGTTGCGACTGGGCATACTCTATCTGTTTATTGCTGCTTATTATTGGGCATACTGTTTTTTTATGAATGGCTATTATTACACCTGAAATGTTGGTTATTTACTAGGGATGGGGGTTTGAAATCATTTCACTATTCGAATAGTAACATACATTTTTGTCCGATATCCGGATACTTGCTAAATACATGTTTTTTTTTTAAACTTATGTTTTTAACCTGAGCACTGCTGCATGAGGGAGAGAGGCTGCCACTGCCGAGGGGGCCGGTGTGTGCGGGAGCGAGCAGACCGAGAGAGAGACACAGTAGCCATGGCAACTATAACCAAGACTAGCTAAATTGTAGCAGTCACAATGTTATTTATCATCTCATATAACAGTGCCTGTCTTGGCTGGAGTAGCCCAAAGAAGCTAAGCTAGCTAGGCTAATTGAGGCTACATGCTGCGCTTTCTCCCCAACGCCATTCAGATATAACAACAGCCTACCTGTTGGTTGCTCATTGTAGCCTACTCCTTCTCATTTCGCCAACTTTTAATTCCCTCATTTTATTCCATCTTGCATTCCATTAGTTAACTTTCACTCCACATGCTACGCACTCAGCCTCTTTAACGCTTTCATTGGCCAACATGAACAATCTACAGATGTGAAGGCTACCGGCCTTTTTATGGGGCGCATGTCATACATGGAAAAGATAGTCGTTTTATTAAATTAATCATTTGAATGTCATTTGTATGTCATCAATGCACAACTATAGATTTCTGACATACTCATTATTATTATTATTATTATTATTATTGTGGGGCTTGCGAAACAAGAGTCCCCAGTTAAATCTTATACATACTTCTTATTCTTTAGCATTCAACCCCTCTTACACCGTTTAAGCTAGAAATGCCGTTCAAATTTTAAAACGTGTAGACTGGTCTGGATTGAGTTGTTTGTATCCAAGTTGATGTTCCTTTTTGCCCGTCTTCATTCACTTTCATGGGACTTTTTTCAACATTCTAAATTGCCCCCATTGTGACATCACTTCCAACATTCCATTTCCTGTAAATGCAACTATGCAACTTTTGACACAAATCCGCTACTTCAACCACTTCGCCAACAACTTAGACAAGTTAGAACATCTACTTCTCTGCTTTTCAAATCTGTTTGCGGAACAAAAATATCCGCTACGTATCTAACGATACTGCTGTTACAGTAATACATTTTTTTACCAACTTTTTCCAAACTGCTGTTTTTGACCACCCCCAACTAGTCAGAAACTTAGGGCATATACAATCTTCCACTACTTCTTTGCGTTTCAAATCGAAAACCGATTAGGAATAGCTCCTAGCAATCAATAGATTGTATAGCTACTTAACTCATCAATTGCTTTCTTTTATAGATGAACTAAGTCATATCAGAAGCTAGCAGATTCATTACTTACCAACAACAGCTGCACATTTCAATAAAATTGCATCAAGTTTGAAGTTCACTTTCCTTGCTTTGCCCAACAACACTATCATGAATCTAGCAAATAAGTTCTGTGGGTCAGAGTGCAGTATTTATTTAGCTTCATTGCACAAACGTTTGTTAGCATGTTCCTCACAGTGGCTCTAGCTGTGGAGGGAGCAGGCCTGCCAAGGCAACTGTTTGCCTAGCAACACATGCCTCGGAGGGAGAAAACTCTTTATAGCTTGACAAATTCCCATGATTTGTGAATCTGTTTCAAAAATCGAACAGGTCAAGCACATGCCCCATTCTCTAAATAACTGGCTATTTTGCCTGTCTGTAAAGAAAAGGGTGGGCTGTACGTTGATCCTGCTGCTCTGATTGGATACAACGAAGGTGTCTACTGAACTACTGAACACAACCACACAACTACTGACCACAATTATTGACCACAACCAAACAACTACTGACCACAGAACTACTGACAACAACAACAATACAACTGCTGACCACAACTGCTGACCACAACTGCTGACCACAACTACAACTACTGACCACATCTACACAACTGACCACAAACACACAATTATTGACCACAACTACTGACTACAACCACACAACTACTGACCACAACCACATAACTACAGACCATAACTCCTGATCACGCAACTACTGACCTAACCTATTGACTATGACTACTGACATTGACTACTGACTACAACTACTGACCACTAATGACCATGACTACTGAACCACACAACTACTGACCACTAATGACCATGACTACTGAACCACACAACTACTGACCACACAACTGATCACAAATACAAATACGGACCACAACCACCCAACTACGGACCACAACCACCCATCTACTGACCACAAACACACAACGACTGACTGCTAATGACCATGACTACTGACTACAACTACTGACAACAACCACACACTACTGAACCACTCAACTACTGAGCACAACTATACAACTACTGACCACAGCCACACAATCACTGACCATTAAACTACTGACCACTGTCAACAACCGCACAACTACTGTCCACAACCACACGACTACTGACCACAACTACTGAACAAAGCAACTACTGACCACAACCATTGACAACAACCACAGACTACTAACTACAACTACTGACCATGACCACTGAACCACACAACTACTGACCACAACCACACAACTACTGACCACACGACTACTGACCACACGACTACTGACCACACGACTACTGACCACACGACTACTGACCACACGACTACTGACCACACGACTACTGACCACACGACTACTGACCACACGACTACTGACCACACGACTACTGACCACACGACTACTGAACACATGACTACTGACTACAACTGACTACAACCATTGACAACAACCACACACTACTAACTACAACTATTGACCATGACTACTGAACCACACAACTACTGACCACACAACTACTGACCACAACCACACAACTACTGACCACAACCATTGACAACAACCACACTACTAACTACACATATTGACCATGACCACTGAACCACACAACTACTGAACCACATAAATACTGACCACAACCACACAACTACTGACCACACAACTACTGACCACACAACTACTGAACAAAACAACTACTGACCACAACCACATGACTACTGACCTCACAACTACTGGCCCACACAACTGACAACAGCCATTGACCACAACCACACAACTACTGACCACACCACAACTACTGACTAATATTTCTGAAGTAATGTCCGTTTGGATATTTGACACATCCCTATTATTTACACACATTGTGGGCTCGTACTTCTGACACCTTGTAAAGAGTGGACACTACTCCATAGTAAAAGCTATAAATTATGCTTTATTGACAATTCTCAAAGCATGGAATTAACAATGCAATATTTCCCCATTCCACAAGAGGCTCTGCTGCCCCCTAGCTGTCTGGCCACCTAATGGTTGTAGCCAAATCATTACATACAACATACATGTTGTGTATTTACATTATGGGTTTGATAAAAGCATTTATCGTGATACTTAGTATTCCACAAATTAAGTTTAAGGGGTAGCTTTCATATTGCAGATTGTGGCTTGTATCAATGTAACTGTCTGCATAATTTCCAATCCCCTATACAGTGCATTCGTAAAGTATTCAGACCCCTTGACTTTTTCCACATTTTGTTACGTTACAGCCTTATTCTAAAATTATTATGGGGTATTGTGTGTAGATTGATAAAAAAACAATCTACACACAATACCCCATAATAAAATAATAAAAAAACAGGTTTTCACAAATTTTTGCAGGATCACATTTACATAAGTATTCAGACTCTTTACTCAGTTGAAGGACCTTTTGCAGTGATTACAGCCTTGAGTCTTCTTGGGTATGACGCTACAAGCTTGGCACACCTGTATTTGGGGAGTTTCTCCCATTCTCTGCATATCCTCTCAAGCTCTGTCAGGTTGGATGGAGAGCGTTGCTGCACAGCTATTTTCAGGTCACTCCAGAGATGTTCGATCGGGTTCAAGTCCGGGCTTTGGCTGGGCCACTCAAGGACATTCAGAGACTTGTCCCAGAGCAGAATGCTGTGGTATCCATGCTGGTTAAGTGTACCTTGAATTCTAAATTTATCACTGACAGTGTCACCAGCAAAGCACCATCACACCACCACCTCCATGCTTCACGGTGGGAACCACACATGCGGAGATCATCCGTTCACCTACTCTGCGTCTCACAAAGACACAGCGGTTGGAACCAAAAACCTCAAATTTGGACTCATCACACCAAAGGACAGATTTCCACCAGTCTAATGTCTAGTGCTCATGTTTTTTTGGCCCAAGCAAGTGTTGTGGAAATTAATACTGAGAGAGACTTTGTCATTTCTTCAAACAATCATCTTTATTTAATATCGATTAATTACTGCAATAATGATACTAGTCAACCCAACAGTCTTGAATGTTGGGCCGAGCGGCCTAACCCTTACAGACAATTCAGAGTTTTTATGTAGCTGACACTAAAGATGCTTTAGGGGGTCCACCCCTCCCAGGCATCCAAACACATTAGAAAAGAAGTAAAGAAATTCCCCAAATTAAGTTTTAACAAGGCTCACCTATTAATTGAAATGCATTCCAGGTGACTACCTCATGAAGCTGGTTGAGAGAATGCCAAGAGTGTGAAAAGCTGTCATCAAGGCAAAGGGTGGCTATTTTAAAGAAATACGTATGCTACTACGTATGTGTTATTTCATAGTTTTGATGTCTTCACTATTATTCTACAATGTAGAAAATAGAGGGGAAAAAACCTGGAATGAGTAGATGTGTCCACATTTTTGACTAGTTCTGTATATACACTACCGTTCAAAAGTTTGGGGTCACTTAGAAATGTCCTTTGTTTTTGAAAGAAAAGCATATTTTTTTGTTCATTGAAATTAACATCAAATTGATCAGAAATACAGTGTAGACATTGTTAATGTTGTAAATGACTAATGTAGCTGGAAACGGCAGATTGTTTATGGAATATCTATATTAGCGTACAGAGGCCCATTATCAGCAACCATCACTCCTGTGTTCCAATGGCATGTTGTGTTAGCTAATCCATGTTTATCATTTTAAAAGGCCAATTGATCATTTTGGCTCTAACCAGAATAGAAAGAGTGGGAGGCCCCAGTGCACAACTGAGCAAGAGGACAAGTACATTAGAATGTCTAGTATGAGAAACAGAAGCCTCAAGTCCTCAACTGGCAGCTTCATTAAATTGTACCCGCAAACACCAGTCTCAAGAAAAAGCCCTATCTCAGACTTGGCCAATGAAAAGATTAAGATGGGCAAAAGAACACAGACAGTGGACAGAGGAAGATTGGAAAAAAGTGTTATGGACAGACTAAGTTTGAGGTGTTTGGACCACAAAGAAGAACATTCGTGAGATGCAAAAAAATGAAAAGATGCTGGAGGAGGACGCCATCTGTCAAGCATGGTGGAGGCAATGTGATGGTCTGGGGGTGCTTTGGTGGTGGTAAAGTGGGAGATTTGTACAGGGTAAAAGGGATCTTGAAGAAGGAAGGCTATCACTCCACTTTGCAACTCCATGCCGTACCCTATGGACGGTGCTTAATTGGAGCCAATGGGGTGAAATCTCTTCAGATTCCCTCAACAAATTGACAACTAGAATGCCAAAGATTTTTTGACAAAAGCAAAGTTTGAAGGACACAATTATTATTTCAATTAAAAATCATTATTTATAACCTTGTCAACGTCTTGACTGTATTTCCTATTCATTTTGCAACTCATTTCATGTATGTTTTCATGGAAAACAAGGACATTTCTAAGTGACCCCAAACTTTTGAACGGTAGTGTGTGTGTATATCTATAAAAATATGAATTGTTTTATATATTTTCCTTTTATTTTTCCCTAACCCTACCTCCCCTGTTTGGAGTAAACTAATGGACAACACCACTTAGGCTTCTACATCCAGTTTATACATACTATATACATTTTACAGACACAATATATTTTACAATAGTTATCTTTTGTTTGTTTTTAGTCCCATCCTTCAGCTACCCTCAACAACTCCCCTCTATCGCTGAAAACCATCCATTTTTGATTTCTATTTGCCATATATTTTTCAACTGTGCTGTGATGTTTCACAAACTTTCTGAACCTTTCTATTCTTAGTTTCTACAGATTGTAAATCAAAGATACATTTTTTTGCTAACAGTATTATTATATTATTGATCGATCGACTGACTTTTTAAATCACCCAGCAGTGCTATTTGCAGAGTTAGCTCCCGGTAAATGTTGCAATTTTTCAGACATTCCTGAACTAGCGACCAAAAACAAGCTACATATGGACAGCGCCAAAACAATTGATCTAATGATTGTCTCTTCGCAGCAAAAATTGATACTTGGTAATATCACGATAATGGTTTTTCTCTTCTCCCCACAGGTTATCCAGAAGCTGGTGTTCCCCTTCAGCCGGATGAACTACCTGCCGTCCAACAAGGTCCAGTTCTTCTCCAAGCTGGAGGTGGTGCTGGAGCTTAAGGCCCTGAGCTCCCCGCTAGCCACCGTCAATATCCTTATGTCCCTGTTCCAGCTGGGACATTTTCCCGGCCTGGTGCTGCACAGGGTCTTCTCCACTGCCTTCATCAGCAACGTCACCAGTGAGTGGCACGCACACACGTGCATATACTGATCATGCAACATCAAAGAACAGCTGTGTTTCATTTCTTTTGACTTACCCCTTTCAGTAGACACAATAAACCACAAGCTGACCCCTAATAAACAACTAATGAACACACACATAAATGAACTGATGCATGAAGTGGAATAGTACCCCCACATACCCCAACTCAATCCCATTCAGTTGTATGCGATTCATTTGAATGGTCGGCCATTTTAGACAGTTGCTCTCGCTCATGTCTTTGTTTCTGCGGATCTTGTTCCCCCATTTGTAGACAGTCCTTATGCTCTGATCGTGCTTCGCTACTTGTCTCTGTTGGACGCAGCGGTTGAGCTGGAGTACCAGGACTACACCGGTCCACGGCTCCAGGACACGCACAAGGTGCTCATGTTTGACCACGCGCTGACCGCTGATGAGGTCAACCGCAAATACAGGTACGGTGCAGTACTAGAGTGATTGGTTAACCAACTGTTAGTTGGTGCACGGTCATCTATTTTCTTCATTGAATTATGTCTGCCTTTTCATGGCAAATCCCAGTGAAGCATGAAAAGTATCTGGTTGACATGAGTGTATTTGTGTGTGTTCTTCAGCTACAAGGGTCTTGTTGCTGAAGCCCTCAGACAATTGGTTGGAGAGCATGGCTACAAGCAAGATGAAATCCTGGCCCCTGGGTATTACACAGGTACATTGAACAAACACCAGATTGTGTGTTAAACCCAACAGCCACTGTAAGATAGAGACCTGCACGGGTCCGTTTCTTTTGAGCCGCACCTGCCCCACGCCGGCCTTTATCAATTCCGAACACCACCCGACACCAGGACAGATTTTTCTCAACATCCCGACCCACCCAAGTAGAATTGTTCTGAGAGCTGATCCGTGACACACACCAAATAACACCAATTTATTTAATTGTTTTAGATTAGGCTAGTAGGCTATTTTTCCCCTCCCTGCATTAATTAATTTGTCTACCTGTATAATCAATATTGGGATAAAGGAAACCATGCCATGAACTAAGAACAATATATTATTATTTTCACAATGAGATGCAGCACATTGACAACTTGAATCGCTCTGGGGGGGAAAAAGCGTGTTCTAATTAGCTTTCTTACCGAATGAAATCCTATAGCCAACAACAAAACAAGATATTAACATTTAATATGATAATCAAATAGTTTCATTGAAACTTAAGTAAACAATTCCCAGAATCGAATATAGGTTGCAAAAATACATTTATTTTGTAGGCTATAGCCTAACTCAAACTTTTACCAGCCGCACTGGTTTAAACTTTTATTTAAGCAGCTAAGTTGACTGAAAACACATTCTCATTTGCAGCAACGACCAGGGGAGAGGATGGGAATGATTGAGCCAATTGGAAGCTGGGGATGATTAAGTGGTCATGATGATATGAGGGCCAGATTGGGAATTTAGCCAGGACACTGGGGTTAACACACTTACTCTTACGATAAGTACCATGGGCTCTTTAGTGACCACAGAGAGTCAGGACATCCGTTTAACTTCCCATCTGAAAGACTGCACCCTAAACAGGGCAATTTCCCCAATCACTACCCTGGGGCATTGGGATATGTTTTTAGACCTACTGGCCCTCCAAAACCACTTCCAGCCGCATCTGGTCTCCCATCCAGGGACCGACCAGGACCAACCCTGCTTAGCTTCAGAGGCAAGCCAGCAGTGGGATGCAGGGTGGTATGTTGCTGGCAAATAAACTTGATGTGGCCTGCGTAGCCTATGGTCTAAATGAACAAAAGCCTGAATTAACGTAATAATTCACTGATAATAAACTGAATTAGCCTATCGTAAACGAATACGGGCTTGCACTTTTTGCAGGCTGTGTATCCATCTACTGGGTTGTTGTCCTTGTCCACAATGACTCCAACCAAACCGGAGATTTCACTCACGTACCACCTGTTTCCACTATGGTGTATTTCATAACCTTTCTATTTCTCCAGTTACGTTAGCCATTTTCACGTGAGCTACGCTAGCCAGGAAAAGTAGGCTAAGCTTGGCAACGTATTCTCACGTGGGGGGATGAAACATACGTTTTCAGCACCACACGAATAATTGACAGTTCTCTGATTCACTGTGTTCGTGGCTTGTGCCCTACAGTATACAGCTCTGGGGAAAAAATGAAGAGAACACTGCAAAATTATCCACTTCTCTGGTTTTACTATTTATAGGTATGTGTTTGGGTAAAATGAACATTTTTTGTTTTATTCTATAAACTACTGACAACATTTCTCCCAAATTCCAAATAGAAATATTGTCATTTCGAGCACTTATTTGCAGAAAATGACAACTGGTCAAAATAACAAAAAAGATACAATGTTGCCAGGTCTATCAAGGTGTGGATGGAGGACGACCAGATCAAGACCCTGTCATGGCCAGCCCAATCTCCAGACCTGAACCCCATTGAACACCTCTGGAATGTGATCAAGAGGAAGATGGATGGTCACAAGCCATCAAACAAAGCCGAGCTGCTTGAATTTTTGCGCCAGGAGTGGCATAAAGTCACTCAACATCAATGTGAAAGACTGCTGGAGAGCATGCCAAGACGCATGAAAGCTGGGTATTGAAAATCAGGGTTATTCCACCAAATATTGATTTCTGAACTCTTCCTAAGTTAAAACATTAGTATAGTGTTGTTTAAAAATGAATAGTTTTCTTTGCATTGTTTAAAAATGAACTTATTTTCTTTGCAATATTCGAGGTCTGACAACTTGTATCTTTTTTGTTATTTTGACCAGTTGTCATTTTCTGCAAATAAATGCTCGAAATGACAATATTTCTATTTGGAATTTGGGAGAAATGTTGTCAGTAGTTTATAAAATAAAACAAAAAATGTTCATTTTACCCAAACATACCTATAAATAGTAAAACCAGAGAAACTGATGGTCTCTTAATTTTTTCCAGAGCTGTATGTCTGCCTCATCACTCGCATGATGTTGCGAATTCAATTCTGTAACACAAGCTCCTGAGTTTGTAAAACATTACCTTGTTTTTAAATGTTTCTGACCCGCAATATAATTGTTCAAACTGCGAGCCGACACGCGGGTTGAAAGAATGTTTTCATTCTCACCCACCAGCAGAGTTCTTTTGCAGGTCAACCGCGGGGAACCGCGGATATCCTACCTGATGCAGGCTCTACTGTAAGATACCACACAGTTGAACACAATGGTATAGCATTATGTAGTGCTGTAATCTCTTTGGGGTTGTAGAATTCTGGAAACTTTCGCAAAATTCCCAGGTTTTCCTAAATTCCAAGTTTGAGGAATATTAGGGAAAGTTTCAACCCTAAATGTTGCAACCCTAATCCTCTATATCCCCATTCCTTTTTAGACTTCCTGCTGTGGATTGATGGCTCTGGCCGAGTTCTCCCTATCCGGGCAGGGACCTCGCTAGGTATGGCCCCAAAAACCCCAGAAGGATCCGCGGCCGTGACAGCCCTCACTTCAGACTTTCAAAAGTTCTCCCCCTTCGCCCCACTAGAGGTAGGGGGGGACCAGCGACCCGTCGAGGGGGACGATGCGGTGAACTTTCTGCCCTACCACATGCAGCGAGGGGCAAACCCTTCCTCGGCCCAGAGGCCGGGCCCTAACGGCGGGGGCCCTCTGGACTACAACCCTTACTACACGTCGGCCGATTACTACTTCAGCCTGGCCAAGGAGCACTCTTTGGAGAGCCAAGACAGCTCCACGCTCAGCAGCCCTCCCTCAGACAGCCTGGCACATCCAGGGGCCTCCGGGGTAGGGGGATCTGCCACGGCTGCCCCCAATTCCCTCTTCCAATTCTCCATTGGGAAAATCCTGGAGGACGAGGGAGGGGCGCAGGTGGGGCCGGCGAGTCAGGGGCTCAACTGCGAGCTTCCTGCATTCTATGAGGCAAACGGGGACGTGAAGCCCACCTCACCACTTCAACTGCACCCGGCTGATCGAGCTGGGGACCAGCGGCAGCTCAAAAGGTCAGTGCTGATGGGATCCCCAAATCTGTCCAGTCAGATTTCTATCCTTATACTACTCAACTAAATGCTTGATAATGCATCAGTGGAGCAATGCAAGTTAGCGAATAACTTTAAGAAATATTGTTTTGCTGGGAGGTCTGCCATCTTTCTACCGTCTTTTGCCACTTGTGTGATTAAGGAATTTATTTCTAAATGAGAAATCATTTGTTAGTTCCTATATACCACTTCCTTACTTCTTTCAGAGTGGTTATGTCGGTGAATGACAAGTGGCACTACTGTCACAACTCTGAGGTGCTGGTGGGCTCCCGGGCCATGAGAGACCGTCACCTGCTGCTCCTGGGATACGTCATCCTGCAGGTGAGCCCATACCATCTTAAAAACCACATTTTCTTTAACCATTTTATAAACCACATTTTAAACATCTTACAACCACATTCTCAACCAAATGTCAGTATTCCCTTACCTCCATTACAATCATCCGATGACGCTTTTGAATTGGCAACTGCTACCTGGCAACTGGTCTACTAATGGTCCGCTTTGCCCAAATAAGTAAAAACAAACCGTGTTACTGACATCCCTCCTTGTGTTTTCTCTCTCCTCTGCTCCTCTTTTTCCTCACTCCCTCTGTTCCTCTATTCCACAGCTGCCGTATCATGAGCTGGAGAAGCTGAATGGTATAGAGGAGGTGAAGCAGTACCTCCACAAAAAGCTCCTGGAGGTCCCCTTATGACAACTAAAGACTTGAGTGTGTGTGCGAGTGTATGCCATTTTGGCTGCTTGGAATAGGACGGTTGTTGGTGGGATTGGGAAAGGGGGCTTTGTTTGTGGTGAAAGACAAACCCTGGTCAAAGTCTAAAACAGACGAGTTTCTGGCAACTTGCGTTTATCAAAATGGCGTTAGCCTATTTGCAACCAGTCACGTCCCCAGTTGATGGCATGTGTAGTATCAGGTTGCCACGCTTGTTGTCAATGCAATCTTGTCATTGTCACTTCACAACGGTTCAAATCTAATTGTTATTGGTCGCGTACACATCATTTGTTAATGTTATCGCGAGTGTAGCAAAATGCTTATGTTCCTAGCTTCAATAGTACAGTAATGCCTAAAAATATAAAAACAATACACGCAAATCTAAAAGAAAGGAATTAATAAATAAATAAATATTAGAACGAGCAATGTCAGTCCGAAACAAAACAAAAATAACCCATATATACAAAAGTATGTGGACACAATGAGTGGATTTGGCTATCTCAGCCCCACCTGTTGCTGAAAGGTGTATAAAATCGAGCACACAGTCATGCAATCTCCATAGACAAACATTGGCAGTAGAATGGCCTTAGTGAAGAGCTCAGTGACTTTCAATGTGGCACCGTCATAGGATGACACCTTTCCAACAAGTCAGTTCGTCAAATTTCTGCCCTGCTAAAGCTGACCCAGTCAACTGTAAGTGCTGTTATTGTGAAGTGTAAACATGTAGGAGCAACAATGGCTCAGCCGCAAATTGGTAGGTCACACAAGTTGACAGAACGGGACCGCTGAAGAGCGTAACGCGTAAAAATCATCTGTCCTTGGTTTCAACACTCACTACCGAGTTCCAAACTGCCTCTGGAAACAACGTCAGCACAAGAACTGTTTATCGGGTGCTTCATGAAATGGGTTTCCATGGCTGAGTAGCCGCACACAAGCCTAAGATCACCATGCGCAATGCCAAGCGTTGGCTGGAGTGGTGTAGAGTTTGCTGCCATTGGACTCTGGAGTAAGGGAAATGCATTCTCTGGAGTGATGAATCACGCTTCACCATCTGGCAGTCCGACAGACGAATCTTGGTTTGGCGGATGCCAGGAGAACGTTACCTGCCCCAATACATAGTGCCAACTGTAAAGTTTGGTGGAGGAGGAATAATGGTCTGGGGGCGGTTTTTCATGGTTCGGGCTAGGCCCCTTAGTTCCAGTGGAGGGAAATCTTAACGCTGAAGCATACATTAAAGACGATTCTGTGCTTCCAACTTTGTGGCAACAGTTTGGGGAAGGCCCTTCCCTATTTGACAATGCCCTCGTGCACAAAGCAAGGTTCATACAGAAATGGTTTGCCGAGATCGGTGTGGAAGAATTTGACTGGCCTGCACGGAGCCCTGACCTCAACCCCATCGAATATCTTTGGGATGAACTGGAACGCCGACTGCGAGCCAGGCCTAATCACCCAATATCAGTGTCCAGGGGGGACCAACTCCATATTAATGCCCATGATTTTGGAATGAGATGTTTAACGGGCAGGTGTCCATATACTTTTGGTCATGTAGTGTAGAAGCTGTTTTTCAGTCTCTTGGTCCCAGCTTTGATGCACCTGTACTGTCTCCGCCTTCTAGATGGTAGCGGGGTAAACGGGCCGTGGCTCGGGTGGCTGTAGATGTCCTGGAGGGCAGGCAGTGTGCCCAGCACCACCCTCAGGAAAGCCTTGTGGGTGCGGACGGTGCAGTTGCCGTACTAAGCGGTGATACAGCCCGACAGGATGCTCTCAATGGTAACATCTGTAGAAGGTAGTAGTTGTCTTAGGGGCCCAAGCCAAATTTCTTCAGCCTCCTGAGGTTGAAGAGGTGCTGTTGATCTACGGACTATTTCTAATATAGCGTGACAAAATAGTTGTGTTCATTTTAGATTTTGACCAGCGTATTTCTATAGTTCTAGTTTTGATCAGGGTTTGGTGTGGACGAGTGGGAAGTAAGTTGTTGTTGTTATTGTAATAGTCATACGGAGATGACAATATTCTGGCGGTGTATGAAAAAAGAAGTCCCTTTTTAAAAAATATAAGTTTTATTGAAATGCAGTTGTGACGCATGTCGGGACTACTTTGGTTGGTTGGGACTGTGTAATAGGTTCCCCTACGGACGTCAGAACCGCAACTAACAAATGGGGCCTCTTCATTGTGTTTTTGAATCCTTGTGTGCAACGTATGTCGACGAATGGACTGTAGGATGTAAATGAGGGATGAGGATGGATAAATGTAAGTTAATGAAAAAAAAGTGTTATATATTTTTGTCTTCACTAGAATGGCTTTTCCAGTGTCCAGAACTAAGCAGTGCATGTTGGATTCGTCTATTTTCTACTTGGTCTCTTTGTTTTGTCTTTGGTACTTTACTTATGACATTCAATGAATGACTTCATTCAGAGAGGAATTTGTGATTCCTTAAGTGAGTTTCCACCATTGCATTGACAATGAAACAAGTTTTCCAGTGGGGAATTGCTAGACACCAGTCTAGTTAAATTAGATGTATTGTCAGTTCCATAGTACAGTGAGTGTATTGCTATGAAATAGACAAGTGGATACAGTTAATCTGAGAACCTTTTTGTTATCTGTGGCATTTGAAATGGAACCCTGACCTAGGTTTCGCATGATTGAGGTAATGCAGTGGTTTGCATGGACAAATTGCAAATTGGTGTTTGATACTGGACTTGCTGACAATGACCCATTTTATTTCGAGTTTTTGTCTCAAAGCGATACAAATATTTGTAGAGACAGTCCATTACCTTGTTACACGACCCCAAACACTTGGACTTTGTAAGGTAGGCAGAATTGGCCTTTTTGGATTTGTAATTGTGGTTTCACCCCAGTATTACTAGGTGTTTTGTCTTTGCTCTCAGTTTATGTAGCCGATCAGGAAGACAATAGGGTAACGCCAAGGCTTTATATTTACACTAGATGACGCTGTGATGAAGTCACCGTGCCTTCATCTTGGCACTCCCCAGGCAAAGCTAAATGCAATTGTTTTAAGGTCATACCAAGGATCATTTTACTATTTGATCGAAGACCCCTTGAAGTATTAAAAAAAATAGTAAATTATTTGATAGAAAGAAATTGGGCCTTACTACTATTAGCCCATGCAAACGCATTGTATAACATTCACTACATAAAACAGCTAGCCCCCCCCAAAAAAATCTAAAGGAAGTTTGTTCTGAAGTGTCTGTCCTTTATCTGAATGATCAGGATTTTTGTTTAAAAAAATGTTTACATGTATCTAACCCCTTTTTTGGCACTAAAGTGTCCATATATAATTCCATAAATTTGTTCAACTGGTACCAGGGGACCTTCAGGCCAAAACAACCGACATATACGTGTTCGTCAGAGTCATGTTTCCATAGAGGGTTCATAATAGTATGTAGGCCAAACTGTTCGGATGCCACTGACAATTTTGTGAGAAGATCGATTTTCGGGATGTCTCATGGTCTTTCACCGCAGATGTGGAAGTGTGACATTAGGCGGATGCGGTGGATTGAGATGCATCCCATGCATAAATAACAGATTTTTAATGGGGATGTTTTTATTATGCGGAGTTGTGGACATCGACCTTACGGGGTTTATATTAATGAATGCATTTGTAAGGATCCATGGGCTGTTCTGAATGCTTGTTGCAAGTCTTTACAAAGCACTATAAATGCATTATGCACAGGTGGTTGAGTGGTTGTATTTATTGGTATCACTCCTGGTACAGGGGATGTGTGTGTGTGGCTGTATTATATCTGGGGAAAGACTAGTTTGGAGATTTCAATATATATATATATATATATATAAACAATGTCTGTATAAAAACAAAAGCAACATGTCATTTTTGTTTTGTGAATTATGTACATTTTACATAAAGACAGTATGAGCAATTGTAATTTGATTGTTTAATGGAAAATTGCATGACTTAATTTTGACATTGATGCATCAGAAAAATTTAAAGGTGGACTATGCAGAAATCACTGCCATTTCCTGGTTGCGAATATTCTAATAGTTTGCCTAACTAATTTCAGTTAGTGACAAAACAAGCTAGTATATAGTGTAGAGAATCATTGTACCATTGAAACTGCTATGCAAAAACTGAAGACCGGGAAGCATAGAAATAGATCTACCGCTTCTTAGACTTGCTTTCAGTGAGTGATGGATCTGTAACACACATTTGTGAATTTGGTCAGGTTGCCCAAAAAGTTTTTGCAGATGTGTTCAGAAAGGGATCCTTTTGCAATGTCAAATACTGAAGCTTAATACATACAGGTACTAAAAATTGTTTAGGGAAATCAACTACAGCCAAGGTTAGTGGAAAAAAGTATGGCTGTATTTTGTGGATCGTCCCTTCATAGAAATGTCTAATGCTGCGTTCATGCCCAAGTCAATTCGTAAATATCAGTTGGATGCATTTACATTTGAAACTTGTTTTTCCTTAGGTGATAGAGGTCCGCATGTGTGAAAAGTCAGAGCTCAGGGATGATAAGACTAGTAAGTACATGTTCAAGTGCCACCTGCTCACTTGGTTATGAACGCTGAATAAGTTATGGCTAGAAGTAGTGTACTATATGGAATAGGCTGCCATTTCGGTTGCAAACCTACCCCATCAGTAACAGAGCTGAGCATACTTCTTACATTAAAGCTCTATAAATCCAGTACAATCAAATATACATCAATTAACGGTTGAAATCACACAAGAATTCACGAGAAAAAAGTGCATTTTATTTCAGAGGGTTTGACCAGATGTTTCAATGGAGGGAAAGCAGCAACAGTCCTCTGCACGGACTGTTAAGGACAAAAAACGGCAAACTCCTCAATATGCCCCTCCCAGTCAAAAACTCTGTAGAAACCAGTCTTGTTCAAAAACATAAAAAAAGCCTCAACCGCTTTAATTAGAAATTTCCTTCAGTTTAAAAAAAGAAAGTGTCGCAACAAGTTCATAATAAACACCTAGAAAGGCATTGAACGCGTAACAAAGCCCCTGTAAAAGATCTCGTCCCAGTTGAATAAAAGTGCTCCAGGTCAACAACGGGGGGAGCATGACTTTTCCATTCCTCGCTTTCTCCAGTCTCTCATTTCTCCTTGTGAGAAAGAGGTGGGAGCAGCCAATGTGTGCGCGGTTTGATGACGCCGCTGTAACTGCGCCTGACTCGCGAGGAGGTGTGTCCCGCACAGCCCCTCCTATTTGGGGGGGGGTGGCTAATCTGAGTCCGAGTCACTGCTGTCCTCTGAGGAAGAGCTGCTGGAGCCCTCGGATGGGTCATCGTCATTCTAGAGGACAGAGACAGTAGAACATCTGGGTCAAATCCATTTTACTATTAGTGCCGTGTTTGATTTAGTTTACCTAGTACAATGGAACCAATCAAATCTCATACTTTATAGTATTTGACCCAAGTCTACACTAAAGCATAGTGCTGTTCACCTCATCGTCATCATCTTCGCTGTCGGAGCTGCCGGACGATTCTTCGTCATCAGAGTCTGACGAGTCCGTCTTATCATCCGAGTCGGACGTATCCTGCTGGAGAGCACAGGGTCACGCCTTTACCGCAAACTCACATGTTTACAGAATGGCACACAGGCGTGCACACTTATAACAGCACATGGAATACACAATTACAGGACAAACACGATAGCACAAGAAATACCATGCACACAAACACCCTAAGATAACAGGTTAAACACACAAACTAAAAACATACTGACGTAAAAGCATGTAAGAGTAACCAGTGTCATACTCCAACTGCCGCAGACTGTTTGAGCCTTAATCACAGTAGGGACTACTAAAGCTCACAGAGGAATCCAGGTCTTGATGATCTACCATAACTCAGTGTTTCCCAAACTCAGTACTGGGAGCCCCCTGGGTGCACGTTTTGGTTTTTGCCCTAGCACTACACAGCTGATTCAAATAATTATACTGTTTAGTGCCCGGGGGGCCCCTGCTTTAACTAATCCTAAACCATTAAAATTGCAGGAGCCCACACACACAGCCCAGGGTACCACAGTCTGACCACCACCCATGCCGCTGCCTCAAAATCTGAGTGTTCGTGTGCAAGTGAGTGATTGTGACTAATGCTTCTGTGTGTGTGAGAGAGAAGCAGTCTGGCGAGAGCGGCGGAGTTACCTTGGCCCGGTACGCCATGGCCCGCTTGCCCCCTCCGACCCCTGCTGCTGCGGCTCTGGCACCTACCGCCTTCCCCTTCACTGTCGCCATCATACACACCTTGGCCCCCTGGGCGCCCCGTGCCTTGGTGGTGCTCCGCCGTTTCTGCATGGGGGGAGCGAGGGGGTGGGAGCAATTGAGACGGGTGGAGGCGAGATGGGGAAGGAGGAAGAATTAGGAGGAGGATGGATAGATGGAGGAAGGTGGGTGGGTGGTGAGGGAGAGATCGAAGAGGGAGAACAGGGCGGCAAAGATGGAGGGTGGGCAGCACACAAACACGGTTCAAGTTCAAAGCAATGATGATTAGTAGCTAGATGCTAATATGATTACGTTTTCCCCCCCATTCAAATGCAGTAATGTTAGATGCCCGCTTGTGCATACAGATAGTCACTATTGCAGTCACATCAGGCTACAAAGACCGAACAAGGCAATTTAATTTAATCTAAATCAAATATAATTGGTGTAAGCTTTTAGTACTCCAGCTGCAGAGAAGAGAGTAGCTGTAGCTATGGAATACAACTATTATAGCATTAGTGTTAGGGGTTATAGCAGGAGTATGACAGGTTATAGCAGAAGTGTGAAGTTCTACAGCTGCACCATCAAGAGCATCCTGACTGGTTGCATCACTGCCTGGTATGGCAACTGCTCGGCCTCCGACCGCAAGGCACTACAGAGGGTAGTGCGTACGGCCCAGTACATCACTGGGGCCAAGCTTCCTGCCATCTGAGTGTTTGTGTGCAAGTGAGTGAGTGTGACTAATGATTAATGCTTCTGTGTGTGTGAGAGAGAAGCAGTCTGGCGAGAGAGGACCTCTATACCAGGCGGTGCCAGCGGAAGGTCCTAAAAATTGTCAAAGACTCCAGTCACCCTAGTCATAGACTGTTCTCTCTGCTACCGCACGGCAAGCGGTACCGGAGCACCTAGTCTAAGTTCAAAAGGCTTCTTAACAGATTCTACCCCCAAGCCATAAGACTCCTGGGGCGGCAGGTAGCCTAGTGGTTAGAACGTTGGGCCAGTAACCGAAAGGTCAGCTCGGTGATTCAATCCAGCAACAAGGTAGAAATCTGTCGTTCTGCCCCTGAGCAAGGCAGTTAACCTACTGTTCCCCAGGCGCTGAAGACGTGGGTGTCGATTAAGACAGCCCCCCGCACCTCTCTGATTCAGAGTGGTTGGGTTAAATGCAGAAGACACATTTCAGTTGAAGGCATTCTGTTTTACAACTGACTTGGTATCCCCCTTTCCTGAACAGCTAATCAAAGGGCAACCCAGACTATTTGCATCGACCCCCCCCCCCTCTTTTAGGCTGCTGCTACTCTGTTTGTCTATGCATAGTCACTTTAACTCTACCTACATGTATATATATTACCTCAACCTGTGACCCCACACATTGACTCTGTACTATATACCCCCTGTATATAGCATCGCTATTGTTATTTTACCGCTGCCGTTTAATTATTTGTTACTTTTATTTAAAGAATTGTACTTCTCTATTTTTTACTTAACACTTATTTTTCTTAACTGCATTGTTGGTTAAGGGCTTGTAAGTAAGCCTTTCACTGTTATCGGCGTATGTGACAAATACGATTTGATTTGAAGGGTTATAGCATGAATGTATGTTTGTGGCATTGTATATGAAGTGCTATGTTGAATGAGGGTTGAGTGGGATGTCAAGAACATATTTGAGAGAGTGCAACTCACTGTGGTGGAGAACTCTTTATAAACCGCTCGCTCCTGGGGAGAGAGAGACTGAAGGGGAAAAGAGAAAGAAAGACGGAAAAATAGAAATTACAAAATGAATTCTGTTAAGACTGATTTCTTCCAAAGGCTCGGATGTTAACATTTGATCTATCATTTCCACTGTTTAATGATTTTAGAAGAATACAACACAGGTTATACGTTTGTGTCTTGTATCAATGTCTCCTTATGCGATCTCTCGTTCCGTTTGATATTTTAATGCTTATTTTCAGGCAAGGCGACCTTCCGTGTCCACTGTTCAGAAAGTTGCCTAACAAATAGTCATTCTTTGACCCCAAAGATTACCATCCCTTACCTTGACCCAGGCCTCCAGCTCGGCCTTGTACTCAATCTGCAGCTCCTCCACCAGCTTCTTGTACTTGTCCTTGTGGCTCTGGCTGAGCTTGTGCCAGCGCTTGCCGATCTCCACCATGCGCTCCTTCAGGCTGAAGTGGTTTAGCTCGCCGTTGGTCAGCAGCTCCTGGGAGAACATCTGGTAGCCGCTCCTGCAGAGAAAGAGGGAGAGCGCGACAGGGAGAATGGTTTAATTCAAGATGAATTACATCCACAAATCAGTCAATACAAACTAAGGGTGTGAAATTTTAAATTAAATGTAATCCTTAACATTAAGAGACAAAAAATCCCTAAACAGAAAATTGTTTTGTTTTTTTATCACAGTGCAGTTATCACAAAACGACCACTAACAGGTCCCACTCCTCATCCTAAAGGGAAATATTTAACAAAATAGGCCTACCTAACACAACAATGCTGTAATATTAGTAAGAGGGGATATGCAGCATCTTTCAAATTATTTGCCACAGATACAAAGCACTACACACATCTAACAAAGCGCTGATTACAGAAATTATTGCAGTTGATATGCGGCCAAATTAAGGACTGCCAAGCCCATTTGAGCCGCAACTCGTGCTACGGAAACAGGTGCATCTCTTTCATCAACATCACTGTTCACCGTTACTCCCATTTCAACAGGGTGTTATTCTCTTTATAGTGGGAGTTGAGACCTAATGCAGCTAGCTGTATAAAGCTACAATTCTTCCCTTTTTAACCAGTAGATACCCACATTTGGTGCTTGTTTTATTTTGCCCTGTGTTTCATTTGTGAGTTTAAACTTAGTGGGCAGGATTTTGTTAAACATGAAACAAAGTAGGCCCCTAGAATAATGAATACACAATTTGCTTTCATCAAGACAATGTTTTTGTTGCGTATTTCAGTCTGGAACATGTCTAAGGTTATGGGGGGTTGTAACCTATTCTAAAAATGGCACACTATAGCAGTTTGGAAAAAATCATAAAATAAACCTAGAAAAAACTAATTTATTATTCTAAACTGCATCATATTTCCCTACTTTAAATCAACCAGTCCATTTTGAATTTGTGGTAAAGC
Organism: Salvelinus namaycush; assembly: GCF_016432855.1. Lineage (NCBI taxonomy): Eukaryota > Metazoa > Chordata > Actinopteri > Salmoniformes > Salmonidae > Salvelinus > Salvelinus namaycush. The sequence continues at coordinate 1,503,946 of NC_052317.1, forward strand.
CGTTGTGGTTTGGCAAGGAATGTAGCTCCTCTACAGTTGTTTGTGTAGCCCATCAGTTAGAAATGACTGCCTCTGAAAACGTATCTATCTAATGGGAGGCGCGCAGCATTCGTGTGTGTAGCGGTAATGGTCGGATCGAAATTGAGTGAGAGACACGTAAAATGGAGGGAAAAGAGAATGTAGGGAGAAGAACTGTGATCACTTGGCTGTTTACTCTTTGTTGCGAGTCGCTAATGCACATAATGAAATGGAAGGAAGTCAACGTGAATTAAAGGTTGTCTTCGGGATAAAATTTCACTTGCCCAAAGCAGATTCCAGATGCCGCTCCCCTAGTGGTCACACCAGGCAATATGATTTGACACGGAATTTGATGAAAATGTCTTATTTTAAAGATGCACTATGTAATCGCTCCGCCATTCCCTGGTTGCAAAAATACTAATAGTTTGCCTAATTTCAGTTTATGTAACAAAACAAGCAAGTATAGTGTAGAGAATAATTGTACCATCTAAACCACTGTGAAATATATTTTCCATAACCAAAAATATTGTATTTTTAGCTGTTTGAAGATGGTGTACAAAACCGAAAATAAAAACTAAACTTCAGAACGGGAAGCTTAGAAATGGACCACATAGAATAGATTTACCGCTTTTTGGACTTGCTTTCAATGAGAAGGACAGATCTATAACTCACATTTCTATGTGAATCTGGTGGGGTCGCCGAAAAAGTTGAATGTTGTCCATTTGTCGCATCCCTAATACAAACGGCAATCCATGAGCAAATGAATGGTCCTAGGTCTATCTAAATACACTGAACAAAAATAAAACGCAACATGTAAAGTGCCCCATGTTTCATGAGCTAAAATAAAAGATCCCAGAAATGTTCCATTTGCACAAAAAACCTTATTTCTCTAAAAATTGTATTTTATTTAACTGGGCAAGTCAGTTAAGAAGAAGAAATTCTTATTTACAATGACGGACTACCAAAAAACCTCCTGCGGGGACGGAGGATAAAACAAAATGCAAATATAGGACAATAAAAAGCCATTCTAAAATGATCAGTTTTGTCACACAACACAGATGTCTCAAGTTGAGTGTGTGTGCAATTGGCATGCTGACTGCAGGAATGTCCACCAGAACTGTTGCCAGAGAATTGAACATTAATTCAAGCTGCCTCCAACATAATTTTACAGAATTTGGAAATGCGTTCAACCGGCCTCTCAACCGCAGACTACGTGTACAGTATGGCGTTGTGTGGGCGAGCGGTTTGCTGATGTCAACGTTGTGAGCAAAGAGCCCCATGGTGGCGGTGGGGTTATGGAGCAGGCATAAGCTACAGACAACAAGCACAATTGCATTTTATCAATGGCAATTTCAATGCACAGAGATACCATGACGAGATCCTGAGGCCCATTGTCGTGCCATTCATCCGCCGCCATCACCTCATGTTACAGCATGAAAATAAACGGCCCCTTGTCACAAGGATCAGTACACAATTCCTGGAAGCTGAAAATATCCCAGTTCTTCCATGGCCTGCATACCCACCAGACATGTCACCCATTGAGCATGTTTGGGATGCTCTGGATCAACAGTGTGTTCCAGTTCCCGCCAATATCAAGAAACTTCGCATTGCTAATTGAAGAGTAGTGGGACAACATTCCACAATCAACAGCCTGTTCAACTCTATGAGAAGATGTGTCGCACTGCATGAGGCAAATGTTGGTCACCCCAGATACTGACTGGATAAAACATATTTTTTAAGGTATCTGTGACCAACAGATGTATATCTGTATTCCCAGTCATGTGAAATCCATAAATTAGGGCCTCATTTATTATTTCAATTGACTGATTTCCTTATATGAACTGTCTCTCCATAAAGTCTTTGAAATTGTCACATGTTGCATTTATTTTTGTCCAGTATACATATTTACAGTGCCTTTAGAAAGTATTCACACCCCTTGACTTTTTCCACATTTAGTTGTGTTACAAAGTTGGATTTAATTGTAATTTGGTCAACAATATGTCAAAGTGGAAGAAACATTTGAACACTAATATATTTTGATTAGTTACATATTATACCCCGAGTCAATACACGTTAGAATCAACATTGGCAGCGATTACAATCCAAGTTTTTCTGGGTAAAATCTCTAAGAGCTTTCCACACCTGGATTGTGCAACCTTTTCCCAAATGTCAAGGTCTGTCAAATTGGTTGTTGATCATTGCTAGACAACCATTTTTAAGTCTTGCCATAGTTTAGACTTAAATCTGCTTGAAAACCGAACTCGGAACATTCACTGTCTTCTTGGTAAGTAACCCCAGTGTAGATTTGGCATTTTAAGATTTGGCATTTAATTTATTGTCCTGCTAAAAAGTGAATTCATCTCAGTGTCTGGTGGAAAGCAGACTTAACCAAGTTCTCCTCTAGGATTTGGCCTGTGCTTAACTCCATTCCATTTACTTTTCATGCTGGAAAAACTCCAGTCCTTAACAATTACAAGCATACCCATAACATAATAATTCAGCCACCGCTATGCTTGAAAATATGGAGAATGGTACGCAGTAATGTTTTGTACTAGATTTGCTGAAAACATAACATTTTGTAGTCAGGACAAAAAGTTAATTGCTTTGCCACATTTGCAGGATTACTTTAGTGCCTGGTCACAAACAAGATGCATGTTTTGGAATGTTTATTCTGTACAGGCTTCCTTTTCACTGTCAGTTAGGTTAGTGTTGTGGAGTAACTACAATGTTGTTGAACCATCCTTCAACTCTGTGACTGTTTTAAAGTCACCTTTGACCTCATGGTGAAATCCCTGAGCGGTTTCCTTCCTCTCCGACAACTGAGTTAGGAAGGACGCCTGTATCTTTGCGTTGCCTAAGTTAATTGATACACCAGCCAAAGTGAAATGAATAACTTCGCCATGCTCAAAGGGATATTCAATGTCTGCTTTTTTAAATTTGTACCCATTTACCAATAGGTGCCCTTATTTGCAAGGCATTGGAAAACCTCCCTGTTCTTTGTGGTTGAATCGGTGCTTGAAATTCACTGCTCGACTCAGGGATCTTACAGATAATTGTATGTGTCGGGTACAGAGATGAGGTAGTCATTCAAAAATCATGTTAAACACTATTATTGCACACACAGTGAGTTCATGCAACTTATTTAGCATATGTTTACTCCTGAACTTATTTAGGCTTGCAATAACTTATTGACTCAAGGGTTGAATACTTATTAACTCAAGACATATCAGCTTTTCATTTTTCATGAAAAATCTGTAAACATTTTGAAAAACATAATTCCACTTTGACATTATGGGGTATTGTGTGTAAGCCAGTGACCAAAAACTCAAAACGTTTTAATTCAGGCTGTAACACCAAAATGTGGAAAAAGTCAAGGTGTCAAGTGTCAATACTTTCTGAAGGCACTATATAAATTGATAAAAGGACATACAAGGGACCTACACAACTAGCAACATACAAAAGTAAGTGAATCTAAGAGCTTCTAGACAAAGTGCCTGAATAAGGTGGTGAACGACATGAAAAAGGAGCAAAACAATGATAGTCACAGGGTGTGGAAAAATAATAATAAGAAAATAAGACATTTGGGGAAAAGGGACTGAGCAAATAGACAGAGAAAATGAAAAAGAACACGGATAAGCCAAGAAAAGAAACCATATGATAGAAAGACACCAATAATAGCAATAACACTCAAAAGAGTCGGCGTGTGGATACTCACACTGGTGGCTTCTTGGGCTCCCCTTCAAACTTGGGTTTCCTCTGGCCTGCTCCTGACTGGGGCGTTCTAGACTCCAACAATTCCCTCTGTGGGACAAGAACTGTCATTACACCACGAGCACAGTCCACCAAACGCACACACACCTGGGTGTACTGTACATGTCAAAAACTTGGAATACTATCCCAAGGGTTCCATTGTATCGGGCAAATTATATCAAGTATTTGACTCAGGTCAGCAATATGGTTATGGCTCATGAAAATGACACACAGGGACAGTTGAATGGATAATCAATAGAAATACACATTATACTTTTTTTTTTTTTTACCCCTTTTTCTCCCCAATTTCATGGTATCCAATTGGTAGTTACAGTCTTGTCTCATCGCTGCAACTCCCGTACTGACTCGGGAGAGCCACTCCGAAACACGACCCAACCAAGCCACACTGCTTCTTGACAAAATGCCTGCTTAACCCGGAAGCCAGCCACACCAATGTGTCGGAGGAAACACCGGCCACCTGGCGACCGTGTCAGAGTGCATGCGCCTGGCCCGCCACAGGAGTCGCTAGAGTGCGATGAGACAAGGACATCCCTGCTGGCCAAACCCTCCCCTAACCAGGACGAAGCTGGGCTAATTGTGCGCCACCCCATGGGTCTCCAGGTCACGGCTGGCTGCGACAGAGCCTGGACTCGAACCAGGATCTCTAGTGGCACAGCTAGCAACTGCGATGCAGTGCCTTAAACCACTGTGCCACTTGGGAGGCCCTCACATTACATTCTTCAACAGTGTGCTAACAGTGACATCCAGCAAACAAACACACAAATGTCAAGACTCTGGTACAATGGCAGATAGCAGAAGAAACAAAGAAGAACGAGAAAAACTGAGATCACGCATTCAGACGGGACAGATCCACCAACTCCACTCTCCGTCGGGGGTAGCTTGGAGGAGGGTGTGCGGCGAAGAGGGATGGTGGAGAGAGAGGAAAGAGAAGGGGCAGGGGGTGGGGAGGGCGACCAACATTTTGACATTTCTTCAGCACAACCGAAGAAGACAGCGGTCAAAACATCTGGTCACTGACCACGGGCCGGTACTGAACCTCGTATCGCTTCTGGTCATCGGCCGCCTTCTTGATCCACGGGATCTTCTCCTTCTTCTCCATGGCCTTCCAAGCCGACTCCATGGCACTTTGTGCCTTCTTGCGGTCACTCTGTAACCACAAGACACAGGACACAGAATTTTTATCCCACCTTAGGACTGTATGGATTAAAGCGCATCCCTAGATGCAGTACGGCAGGGGTCTTCAACTGGCGGCCCGTAGGCCACAACTGGCCCACGAGCCAATTTGATTTGACCCTATTTTTAAAAAAAAATGTAAGTTATGTTGTTGGGAAAAATAACTACTTTAATATAAATGTAAAACACTAAAATCAAATAGAAAACTATAAAAATGTATATGGACCTACAGTTTATAAAAAATGTTTTATTTCGGGCTGTTTGCGGACACAAAATGTTGCTCGCTCACCCTGTACTTGGCCAGGTAGTCTCCTATGACGCTCTGTTGCCACATCTCCTCGGCAGTCTTGGGCGTCTCAGGGATTTTGGTCCTCTTCTTGCCGTCGCGCTTCTCTTTCGCCGTCAGGCCAGCGTGCACCCAGTGCTCCAGCTCAGCTTCGCGACAGCGCTCCTGAAGGAATGCAATAGAGACAAACCTGGCGTCAATGCAGGTGACATATACATTGTGTACCTAGTACACCTTTAAAACAGAGGAGGCTAGTGGGAGGAGAAATAGGAGGACGTGCTCATTGTAATGGAATAAGTGGAACGATATCAAACTATGTTTGAGACTGTTCCATTTTTCTATTACAATAAACCCGTCCTCCTATAGCTCCTTCCACCAGCATCCACTGCTTTAAAATGTAAACGATCCACCCTCACTGTATCTTAACAGCTCAAACATCCCCATGACCCAACATATGAAATACTTAGTAAACCTTACTTGTGACTGACCAGGTGAAAAAAAGCGTTCACTGTAACTTAGAAAGCTATATCCCAACTTGCCAAGTGGCTGATAGGTGGTGACATACCTGTTGTAGTTTTGTGAGACCCACCTTGGCGGAGGGGGACTTGGCTCCATGCGGGCTGCCAGCAGCCCCCATGCCAAGCCGCGAGCCCCCCAGCTTCTCCTCCGTCATCACGCGGTCCCTCTCCTCCTCCGGGAGACTCTGGGGAAACAGAACCGACAGTGGCTTTCATAGACTTCCATTTCTAAAACTCAGGTCAGCTAAGCATGTGTAGTGTGATATGTACAGTACTACAAATATGGTTATATTCAGTTCTACTTACCTCTAGAAACCTCTGTAGGTCAATTTCATACTGCTTCTTTTTCTGTAGCCAGAAACACCAGCAGCGGGGTGAAAGAAAGAGCATTGCTCAGATTTGTGAATGGCAAAACAAACTTTGTTATCATGACAGAAACCCTTTCAAACCCTCACAACACTTCTACAGCTATAAACAGGCATTTCTCTATATTTTCTGCAAGGTTTCCCAGAAGCAGCATGACATGGCAGCAAAAAACAAACAATTGAAACCAATAAGAGGCCAAAATACTCGAAGCAGCTATTAAAAAGAAGCAGAGGACCTAGTCCGGGACTTGTTTACGAAATGAAAAAGAAAATACTGGTGTTTCATTGCATTTCCTCATGAACAGAGCTGAACAAGACTGACCTGCTCGCAACGTTTCTGAAACATGTCCTTCTCCTTCTGCGTCATCACCTTCCACTGCTTACTGCACAGCACCATGCGCTCCGTACTGGGAACATCCTTCATGTTCACCATCAGCTCGGCACAGTATAGGGAGTAACCGTTCCTGAAGACCAAAAACCATTAGCTCAGCGCCATAGAATTCAACTACACCACAGGTCTTTAATAAACCCCACAGAAACCAAGAGCTAACTTAGTGTTTGAAAATAAATAAAGGATCTCCTATCTATAATCTCTGGATTTAAAAAAATTATGAGGGCAAAAATCCCTTTTGGTCTTTACAGAACTGCCTAGAGACCACAGGGGTCTGGCAGTGGTAAGCGCTGCCGACACTGGACCACATATTTCCTGGCGACGGGGGTTTGAGCGCCACCTCAGTCACTTTTCTGTGCCCCTATACATTCTTCTACCCTCTCTCCACTTGCCCACTATTCTTTCATTCAAATGATGTGACTCCGATCAAGCAACTTACGGCGGTGGTTTGGTTGGCCTGCCGTCAAACTTGTCCTTGAGCTGCCGCTCGGCTTTGGTGAGGACGGACTTGACGTGCTCTTCAGCATCTGGATGGGCCTCTTGGTAGACCTTCATACTGCCCTGTAGTGATAACCATAGATTCAATCAAACTTTTTGGTTGACAATGAGAAATGATGGACAATTTCTCCTCGTCAAGACTTATTCTGTGAAATTGTAATCGATTGTGACTTTCGAAAAGGGATTAAATACTATTTATTTAGAATGTGCATGTTACTCTCTAGGCAGTGTATATCACGCATGATGAAGTGGAAAATGTGCTGGTTTACTCTACCAGGAAAAGGTAGTAAAGATTTACCAAGTTGTGTCCTGACAAGGTGCTATACTATTGAATATTTACTCTTGACCCTTCACCTCTAACCTCTTACCGCATAGTCTTTCTGCAGCTCCAGGGCCTTGCTGATCCATTTTAGTCTCTTCTTGTCTGAGAGCTGGGACCACTGTCTCCTCAGAGCCTCCTTCAGCTCCTTTTGGCTCACCTGGTAACCCCAGAGAAAGGAAAGGCATTCATCATTCACCACAAAGGATTCCAACAGTGACATTTTCTTTTGAGGGTGAATTAATGGAAGCACAACACTGAACAGTTCCATTCAGTGAAATCCCAGACTTAGCTGGATGGGTCCTCTGCAAACACTCACATCAGGGTGGAGCTTCATGTAGGTCTTCTTCTCATGGTTGTACCACAGCTGCTGGGGCGTCTTGGGCTTCTCAGGAAGGTCCGACTTCTTTCTCTCCTCTATCAACTCCGGGTGGTCCTCTCTGGACGTGAACAAGAGCAAAGACATTAAGGCAGCTGTATATGGGTGGTATACCCTTTCATCAAATAGATAGAGGAGTGATCACTTGCGTTTTTTTAAATGGAAATTAGTCAGCTTTGGAAAGTGTTGGTTATTACTCTGCAGAGGAAGTTAATTTGGCCACTGAACACTAAGTAACTTGTTAACCGGCTTGAACGAGACAGAAAATGCCACTCACTTGAATCGGGCCATATTCTTCTCATAGGACTCCTTCTCTTGCTGAAAGTCTGTGATGTACTTTTGCTGTGGGGAACAGAGAATAAACCTCAGTCAATTAGCTATTAACTGAAAAACTAACAGAGCTGCTACAATTGAAGAAGTGTAGCTGTACAGAAAGCTATCAAATCTGAAGCAAGAAAATAAAGTAATTAGTTCAAGTAAGTGTATTCACAAACCACTCTCAGTTTTCTATACAATGATGTCATGTTTAGATGCGAGAGCTGCTTTGAATTAAATAAAGATTATCCCAAAGGCATAATGAAAGCGCATGGTAGAGTTGACCATCACCTTTTTCTTGTCTGGGAGCTCCTTGTATTTCTTGGACAGAATCTTGGTGAGGTCAAGGTTGCTCATCTCCGGGTGGATCTTGGCATACTTAGCTCGCTTCTCCATAAAGAACCGGAAATACGGTGTAAGTGGTTTCTTTGGGAAGTCTGGGTGTGTCTAATAGGGTGGAAACAGAATAATTGTCATTCATATGGTAGAAGGCGTGAGATTGGCAACAGTATTGTGAATGATCCAGTCTTCTCCTCCAAATAACCCTAGTATTTCATGGAATGTCATTTGTACAAGGTCAAATCTGATTCTTTACCTTCAATTTCTTCCCTTTGTAAGGGTTCTTCACAAACTCAATGACGTCAACTATGAGCTCTGTCATAGTCCTAAACTTCCGCACCTGAAGAGGGTATCAAATAGATTAAAAAAACTGAAATTCTGTTGTAAACATTTTCATCGTGCCATTTTGCCAGTAGATAGAGACTACAGACATTTTTTATGCAATTTCTGTGACACTCTTCCCTCCACAGATTCAACACAGAAAATAGATTTTCTGCTTTTGTGATTGGCTGAAATTGTGATTGGCTAACCTCAGTGGACACCTTTGCCCACTTCTGTTTGCACATGTCACCAGTAAAGTCTCCGAAGCAGACCTTCTCCCAGTCAAAGTGGGACTCTGTGGTTTTGTATTTCATGGCATCACCATCAGGCAACAGGCTATGAATCCTCTCCAAAAGAGTGAGGCAGTCCTCCTTACTCCATGCATCCACAACTAAAACATAGACAAACACACAACCATCAAGCAACATCAAAGAGCATGTGTTTCATTTGTTTTGACTGGCCCCTTTAGTAGACACAATAAACCTCAAGCTGACCCTGGAATAGATAAACAACTGACAGACATACCTAAGTAAATGTCAAACACATTGATCTTTCAAAGTCAACCAGAATTCAACACAATATTACAAGATAAAAACATACTCCTACATCTAATTACATAAGCATGAAGGAAGGAGACACAAAATTACAAAACTATTACTAGAAGAAATAACATAGCTTGTGGTTGATGAATGGTGGTTTGATTATTTAACCTACCTGGCTCGGTTTTTATCTGAATGGTCTGGGAGGCAGAGGGCACACTGCTGCTGCCGTTCATGGTGCAGCGTCTGGGCAGCTCAACTGACCCGATTCCTAGAGATTCTGGAACCACAAAATCAAATCAAAAACTTTATTTGTCACATGTGCCGAATACGTGTAGACCTTGCCGTGGAATGCTTACTTACAAGCCTTTAAGCAACAGTGCAGTTCAAGAAGAGTTAAGAAAATATTTACCAAATAAACTAAAGTAAAAAATAATTAAAAAGTAACACAATAAAATAACAATAACATATACAGAGGGTACCGGTACAGAGTCAGTGTGCGGGGCACAGGTTAGTTGAGGTAATTTGTACACGTAGGCAGATATTCCAATATGTAAAGACCAATAGATCTACACAAGAAGATTTCTCAAATTCAAGAACTGACTTTTGACGTTCCAACCACGGGTTCTAATACGTTATCCTATGGTTATGTCCACGACTAAATATGTTCAAAAACATTGACACGGAGAGGGTGCACGTCGTGCCAATTATTCAGCTGACAAAGTTCAAACGTCTTTACTACAAGTAGGCTAACCAATAGGCCATGCACAGTTGCCATCCTGTACCTGCACAGTTGCCAGGTGGTGTTCCTAATGTTTGGTCTAACAGGTGTCACTGTGCATACAATTTTCCCCCTGGCAACTTCAGACTATAGGCATACACTCTTAAAAACGGCCATGATGCGTTATATTAAGGAACTCTCTTTGCACTGTCGCTGACTGCGAAGAGACCTGGGACTGAGTCCCTGTCAGTCTGCCATCCGAATTTGCTGCAAAGTTCTACTGCGTAGCCTAGGTGAACACCTTACATAGTCATAGTCTAGAACCCCTGTATATAGCCTTGTTAAATGTTATTTTGTTACTTTTTTTTTTACTTTAGTTTATTTAGAAAACCTGCCCTCTAAATTTGCATCACCGCTATTTTGCAGCCCATTATACACCAAACCCAGACTAAACCTTCAGCAGCCCACTAAATTGAGTACCCATTACCTGTAAGCTACAGTGGGCAAGGGACTGTAAATTAGACTATAGCATATCAGCATTATAGGCCTATTCAACGGCTGTGTGAGGAGTGAAGCAGGGATAATTCGCAAACGTGTCTGTGGGAAGAGAAGCAATTCAAGGACCACTCCTGAGTGGAAAATCTGGCGCGGTCCATGAGGAGATGCACTGCAGTACTTAGTATCTGGTGTGGCCACCAGCTGCATTGACTGTTACTTTTGATTTTGACCCCCCTTTGTTCAAGGACACATTATTCCATTTCTGTTAGTCACATGTCTGTGGAACTTGTTCAGTTTATGTCTCAGTTGTTGAATCTTATGTTCATACAAATATTTTCACAAGTTTGCTGAAAATAAACGCAGTTGACAGTGAGAGGACGTTTCTTTTTTTTGCTGAGTATATATATATATATGATCACTGGTGACCAATGATCATAGGCTATAGAAATAATCACTGATCTGACATGACTTGGTTGGTAGCCTAGCATAAAATCTATTTTCAGGCATCTATTGGTGAAGTCTTCAAGGATGGGAGGAATGAAGGCTGGATAGGTTATCCCAAAACAGGGGCACCGTCTCCGTTACAGGCTATGCATTTGTCTCAGCTATGCCGCTAACTTAAGCTACTTGTTCATCGTATAGAGGCTAGTGTCTACTTTAGACCTGCAATAGGCTAAAATAATGTAATGTAAAATTGCTCAGACAGGGCTTTACTATGCAAGCTGCACATCACAGGGGTTCCGGGGCAGCAGATGAGCCCGGGACGCACAATCCTTCTCGACGCAATCCGTGTATTAGGCTACATTCAGAAAATAATATGTTTAGGCCTATTGGGCTACTTCATTGGAATTGTACGTAAAACACCATGTCATTACGCAGATTTGTAAATGAACCATCCATTTCGACATATTGGCTAGGCCTAGCTGTTAGACTCTCTATGCAAGGTGTTGGCATACGCAGGGGATTGAGGATAACATTGTAGTGGATTTGAAGGGAAGCCTGTAGGGACTGATGCACACAACTCCATGTCTTCGCAGTCAGTGACGTACCATTCATTTTCAAAGGAATAAAGATAATTTAGAAAATGATCAAAACAATATCAAAATCTCAATTTTACAGTGTAGGAAATGTATCAATTTTTTTTAAATTAATATTATTCAATTTACACATTTAATTTAAACAAGTGGATCAGAAAATAGAGAACTTAAGAAATTGAAACTAACATTATATTATTATATTTTAATGAGTGTATTAAATCATTAGACTAATATGCGTTACATGGACCATATCATATGAGAGAACAACATTGCGTAGCCTACTTCCGGGCAGTGATAATAATGATAATTGTAGGACCGATCAATGTATTGTTTCATCGTGGGGTTTTTCAATGGCAGCAGAATTATTTTTTATTGCAGATATGAAAATAAGGTTCTTATGCTTCCAAAACTGTACCGCAAGCGTGTGTTAATGTTCAGACCAAGCTACAGGGCTCTTAGCATAACTCCCGTACAGAAGACACCTAGGTCCAATGACAATATGTAATGCAACGGAGTCATGATCAAGGGCTAGGGGCCGATTAGTTCCGCGGCCAGGCGGGCCTTTTTCTGCTTATTTTCATCAGGTCCCTGACCGAAAGCCTAACTGACCGCGACTGGTTTGGGGTATATCGACTAGCCTTGGTAGATAGCCTGGGCGGAGGGAGCATTTTAGAGAAGGGAATAGAATGTTGGAACAGCTTGAACATTCCATGGCGGCGGGCTGAATCGAACTGCCAGAAAGTGCGCGACTACCCTCGCCCGTATCCCCCAAACCGTGGGGCAGCTGTGCACCCGATCGAGGCGCCGCTTTCTCGGTGTATAGGCTACAGTGTTATGGCCCGCTCACAAGGTCAAACTTCGGAACACACAACAGATCCTCCAAACTTATTCGAGAACATAGGCCTACATTACACACAAAAAAACTTGCCACATGCATGCATTTCACACCTACCGATACATTTTGGGAATATCTTTAACAGCCTAAAACTACGAAAATATATACAATGCTCATCATATACTGCATTGAAATATTTCGAGGGGCCGTGGCATTGCTAATGTAATGTACTTCTATTTTTGAGTCAAGGCTACTCATAGCCTTATAAATTTGTCTTGGGAACACCGACCGTTTTCTGCTTGCTACCCCAGTAATGGCGCCCTTATTCCGGCAGGAGTCAAAACGCAGCTTCCGCTGGCACGAAAAGTATTCTTACCAAACACATTTTTGAAAATAATATATTATACAACGAAATGTTACAACAAAAAACGCTCAGTCGACTTAATTTATTAGCAGCCTGGATGTGTAGGACACGTGCATTTTGGTAGTATAATTCGTTATTTTGTGAAAAGTCGTTTTAATAGTATAATTTGGAGGAGATTGCACAATTAACTGTCAATGTGGTTTTATAAGCTACCAAAAAGAGTAAGTGCACATTTCAGAAACGCTTATAAAGTGAGGATTTCCTGAAAAACAGATACGCGAGCGGGCGCATCTGTTTGCTCTTGCCCCAAAGCTCTCACTGCAGAGCCGCCATGAGTGTTACAAAGACTGGGGGAGACACGACTTGAAAATCGCTTATAACGTCGTCAAAACACAACTTTTCACTCACCTTTCGTGACAGTTAGAAACCAGCGTTGATACTAAAAATCAAGGTATTCGTGTTAATTATTTTAGGGCTGTTTAAGTGTCTATTTTTCAGCCGTAAACCCCAGGGAGTCAGGTTGAAACGGATCCGACAAAAGAAGCGTCTGTTTCGGTATGAAACTCCGCCCAACGCCGCAGGGGGAGGAACTCAAAGGGAAAACATGCGAGAGAAAAAAGGAGACAAAGACGGCAGTATTTCATAAGAAATTGTTTGATTGTGGTTCTGTAATATCTTTAATGAGTAACGCATTTAGTTTACACATTTTATCAATTTAAAATCATTTCGATATTTGTTGACAATTCATGATTGTATTTTATTCTTATAGTGATTATCAATAGTGTCTTATTATTTAAAATACTTAATTCTAACTAGACATTTATCTGCCACCCCCTTTATTTTAGCCAGAGTCCATGACGTGCTAAACCGATTAGCGTATCCTCGGAATAACACTGGGCCTCAGAACAAGCCACAATGGGACTTGAGAGATCCAAGGATGGATGGAAAGTTTCATTCAAGGCTCGGATTCGAAAGACACGGGAAAATAAATGAAACGTTCAAGGAGCTTATAGCACTAGCAAGCCATGTATTTGCATGCAGGTGACCTGATAATATCCAATGTCTTGTTTGCTAATGCCAATTCTGAAATGACAACTCTAGTCCATGGACATACTTCACTTTTTCCTCAGTCCAGCCTTTCATGTAGGCTACCAACACCAATAGTGTGCAACTGCAGCCAGCAATTCAGGGCGTTCCTGCATGTGATCTAGAGTACCATTGTGTCTCCTTTATGAACACCCCTCCCCCTTGGTTCCTGCATGAACACCCCCCCCCCCCCCCCCCGAGCACCTAGTGCAACTGCAGCCCGCAATTCGGAGCATTCCTCTTGAGCATCCAATTGGTTCCTTCATGAGCCCCCCCATGTCGAGTATCCCATTGGTTCCTGCATGAATACCCCACATTTTTGAAGGGCAATAAAAGTATCTGAGTTTTTTCACCGGTAGACAGTGTCCTTCGCTCCCACCTGCCCTCGACATACGAGGGCGAAGGACACTACCGGTCGCCCCTGCTTCATGTTAGCACAGCAGGCGGGAGGCTGCGACACCGTGTGCTAGTTTGCTAGTTAGCTAGCTAGCACACGATGTTGCCTCTACCTCCCGGAGAAAACTCGACAGGCGGGGCACAGCAGCTTAATAGTTAGCACGCGGTTTTGCACCATTCTGCTGTGTACCGGAGTCCTCCTTAGGACTAGCTGGCTAAACTAGAACACAGTGTCCTTCACTCCTGCCTGCCAAACACCTGCCATTGTTAACAGAACTGCGGGAAAACAGTGCCCGACCAGCGGGGGGAAGGACACTGTCTACCGGTCGCCCGCACCTCCCACTAGCACTACAGGAGGGAGGCTGGGGCGACGCCATGTGCTAGTTAGCGACACCGTGTGCTAACATGCTAGTTAGCTAGCTAGCACACTGTGTCGGGCACAGATTTCCCCCGGTACACAGCAGGCGGGAGCGAAGGACACTGCCTACTGGTTGTCCCCGCCTCCCACTAGCATAACATAGCAGGCGGGAGGCTTGGGCGACACCGTGTATTACCTAGCTTGATAGTAAGCGACACTGTGTGCTAGCTAGGTTGCTAGTTGACTAGCTAGCACACAGTGTCGTCCCTGCCTCCCACCTGCTGTGTATCGGAGTCCTCCTTAGGACTAGCTGGCTAAGCGCTAACAGAACTGCGGGAAAACAGTTCCCGACAAGCGGGAGAAAAGGACACTGTCTACCATTGTACAGCTAGCTAGCTACCGTTGTTGCCCCCACCCCTTCTTTTGTGGGGTTTATAGGCGGCATCCAATGTTATTATGCATTAATGCCATCTACTGTAGGGCAGCTTAGCCAGCTGTGCTAACTAAAAAAATGACAAATTGAAGTATAAATATGCAGAAGCAGGAATGCCCAGAATTGCGGGCCCAGTTGCACACTCCTCACCAACACAGCCGACACGCACACTCACTGCCACAGAATTAATTGAAACTGTCCGAATAGATGGGGAAAAGAGAAGACCATCACTGGAATCCCACATCATCTAGTTGAGACTGGAACGTAATAATAACCGTAGGCCTATGGCATGTCATGTGAAAAAGCTGAGATAGTGAACATTGAACAATTTAATTGTAAAGGCCTATGTAGCAGGCTATGGTATTTCAGGCAATGCAATTAAAGGTTATGAACCTATTCCTAGAAACGTCAAACATTTAGCCTGTTGCACAGACCATATGGACACTAGTCTAGAGTGCCTGGTTAAATTGTGCTTTGAAGCATTTTTTACATCTCTAAATGGTTAAACTATTGAGAAGTATGTATTTGTTTTTACTTTCCATGGTGTGGACAGTATGTGCTACTACATTACACAAGCTGATGTTTTGACCACATGGAATTGGGGGGAATTACACATCCTTTTTGCCTCAGGTTATTATTGGTTATGTTAGTGTAAAAGTTTTTAGTCCAAACAATGGCACAGGATCAATTGCTTAAAACATAAAAGTCGCTGGCCAGTGGCCACACACCAATACACGTAAATATCAGCCAACTGTTGTCATTGTTGATATCCTATGGCGGGTCGTAATTCGTTGAAGTTAAAGTTATCAAGTTTTCCTTGATGGCAACCTCCCGAAATCAACATCCGCCATTCCAAACTATAAATAGAAGCCTTCTACAAATGTTAATCTAACCAACCATGAATAGGTTATTCCAAGCTAAATAGTGTACATTTAAACAGCGCTACACCCCAAACGTTCGCCCCCGTTCTATTGATTTCAGCAGAGGCGCCTTGCCCATAGGGGGTACAGAGACACGTGCCCCCTCAGATTTGTCTTGTTCAAATGTTTTTTTTAAATGATACGATTTTTGTTGTTTCTCTGTAAAACTACTAGCCACCTAGCAACTTTACGAAGTTGGCTTTAGCTACTCCAGATAGGGTCCCAATTTCCCAACCTCATAATTAGCTACCAAGAAGTCAGCTCAGGTTATCAATCAAGTTAGAGTAGCTAGCTTGTCTAACTATCTTAGCTGGCATACCTGCTGGCAAGGTTGTTAGACTTCAGAAAAGCAAGTAATTACTAGATATACTCAATAAGACTCACAGTCCTTTCAATATTTTACCTAGATTTTAGCAGAGATGCAGAAAAGCATATTTAGTTTCTTAAAAAAATAACCATCAGTCAGGAGAATACAAGCAGCTCAAGATGTATGGTAAGATATTCAACAACAAAAAAAAGTGTTTAAAAAATTCAAAATTCTCCAATTCCTAGACGGAGAAAATACTCTGTGTTCTGTGGCAAACATATATTTTAGAGTGGCCTTTTATTGTCCCCAGCACAAGGTGCACCTGTGTAATGATCATGCTGTTTAATCAGCTTCTTAATATGCCACACCTGTAAGGTGGATGGAATATCTTGGCAAAGGAGAAATGCTCACTAACAGGGATGTAAACACATTTGTGCACACAATTTCAGAGAAATAAGCTTTTTGTGCTTTTTGACCATTTCTGGGATCTTTTATTTCAGCTCATGAAACATGGGACCAACACTTTACATGTTGCCTTTACATTTTTGTTCAATATAGCTATCTGTCTACTACAAATTTTCATCTAACCAGTGACGTACACATTATTCCCAGATTCCGTGTGTTTTTTGAGCTGTGGTAGTTTCAATCGATTAGTGATTTATTGCCACTTGACAATGTGTGTGCAGTTTGTTTATAAGGTGCTTGTTTAAAAAAAGATCTAAGTAATACGATGACTATTGTTGCACATGTATGTGTAGATAATACATCTCATGTCTATGTTTTCAATTATCACGAACTGTTTCTGCATATTGGTTATTGATTTGGACACTTTAAAACTGTGCTTTGTCATTGGGCTATTTATCAATATGTCTTGTCAACAGGAAGCAGCGACAGCATAATTTTCAACTTAAGTTTTAGGAATATACCAGAAATCCCCATGCCTACGTACTCCGTTTATCGTCATCCAGTTTAATTTGCCATGGACTCATTATATTTTTATTTCAAACTTTGACGGTTAGTGACTGATACACATGTTCTTTTTGGGTGTTTAGGTGATAGATCATACAGTATGATGATGACAAGAAGAAAGTGTACCATACATCATTTATATGGCCTATCCTTAATATGAATGTCTACTTTAAATTGATCATTTTTAGGTATCTCTCCCTTAACCACTTTACACATACTTTTGTACAGGGACATCCTTGCAAATAGAAAAGAAAACACAACTTTCAGTTTCATTTCATCAATAGACATTTACATATATAAAAAAATAACATTTAAAATCAGTCAATTTTTGTCATTCTACAAACCTGACATGTATAAGAGCAAGGCAGATTGTCTATTTTAACATCTTGCAATGTAGCTAAAGCCAAAGCACTTGAACCATGATTGTTTCCTAACAAAATATATGTATATATTTGTATGTAATATATTTTCTTTCTTTATTTCTCACTCATGCTATACTATTTGCAGTTAATTATCCCAAAGCAATGTTAAATATAGAAATATGCTAAAATATTTGTGGTATCTTATGTTCTCTCACATTGTATTTTGAGTGGAAAGATGATATGACCTGGTGAACTTGACAAAGCACACAAATTGAAAACTGTAACAACAGCAAGCAAATCTGCAAAGGAGGCAATTTGGACCACATGATGACAACAAACGCATACACGGCAGCCACTGCTCTTCCTTTGCAGCGATTCAATGAGACACAGTCTTCCTACTACACACTTTTGAAATACTTGCAAACTGTAATTTTTCAGTGCAACGGTATGATGTTTAACTTTGTGGTAGAAAGTAGACAGAATCTCAATAACGTGTATTATGACTGTGTATGTTACAACACATTCAGGGACATTTTAAGATGGAAACAGCTGTTATTAATGGACTATCCTCATTGGCTTTATAGACATGATTAGCTACTGAGGCCCAAAATGATGTGCATACTTAAAAATACCTTAATTTGTATTGAATAGAATGTCTACTACTTTTGTTTACTGTACATTAAAGCCGGCATACTGTACATACTGTTGTTCAGACAGTTAAACCAAGACTATACAACTAGGAGTGCACAACAGTGAAAACCAAGTAAATCATGGTATGTAGTGTATTCAGTTATGAAAGACTACGTAGGTAAATGGGACCAAACATCTTTAACATATTTGGAGAAGCACAATGGTGAGATCTAAGCAGCAAGTGATCGGTGGAAAGCGACTTACAGTACCTGCTCTTCAAATAATATAATGTGGTTTGTCAGTCCCACAGGATAGGATTTTTTTTATTTTGTGTTTTTTGACACATTTACTTTCTTAGGCACAGATTGCCAAATGAATTAATGAAGGCTTCCCCTGTCTATCATCCTAAATATACACAATGGGGTACTGTAGTGCTACTTTCTGTCTAGGGTTGTATTCATTCAATTGCAAATAATGAATCAATTTGAATAAGGGCTGCTTTTAAACAACAGTGTCAAACCTGGTTACCACCTACACGTGCAAACCGTTCGGCTACCCAGAGATGGATCCATGTACTGTATAAAACATTCCAATTCCAATTGACTTTAGTCCAGTACTATATGTCTAACTTGTATTGTACCTCAAATTTCTTAAATTCAAGTGGCAAATAGCTTGTGACTGTGATAGTTGAGATGACTAACAGCTTGGATTAACCCTAGATTGTAAACTGTCATGGTCAAAACATATTGATGCAGTAGTAGCTAAAATGGAGAGAAGTCTGTCTATAATAAAGCAATGCTCTGCCTTCTTAACAACACTATCAACAAGGCAGGTCCTACAGGCCCTAATTGTGTCGCACCTTGACTACTGTTCAGTCGTGTGGTCAGGTGCTACAAAAGGAACATTTGCCACAACTTAGGAAAATTGCAACTGGCTTAGAACAGGGCAGCACGGCTGACACTTCGATGTACACAGAGAGCTAATATTAGTAATATGCAGGTCAATCTCTCCTGGCTGAAAGTGGAGGAGAGATTGACTTCATCACTACTTTTATTTATGAGAGGTATTGACATGTTGAATGCACCGAGCTGTCTGTCTAAACTACTGGCACACAGCTCGGACACCCATGCATACCCCACAAGACATGCCACAAGAGGTCTCTTCACAGTCCCCACGTCCAGAACAGACTATGGGAGGCACACATTACTACATAGAGCCATGACTACATGGAACTCTATTCCACATCAAGTAATTGACGCAAGCAGTAAAATTAGGTTTAAAAAACAGACAAAAAACACCTTATGGAACAGCGGGGACTGTGAAGCAACACAAACATTGGCACAGACACACGCGCACACGATAACATACGCACTATACATACACATGGATATAGAATTATAGATATGTGGTAGTGGCCTGAGGGCACACAGTGTGTTTTGAATTCTGTGAATGTATTGTAATGTTTTTACAATTGTATAAACTGCCTTTATTTTGCTGGACCCCAGGAAGAGTAGCTGCTGCTTTGGAAGCAGCTAATGGAGATCCATAATAAATACAAATACCATTCAAACCGTATTATACATAAAGTTATAATGGTGTCACAGTCACATGCTTTTTGCCGAAAGAGAGTTGGACAGGCCCCACAAACACACACTGCAAATGCTTGGTTGATTGCCCTATAATGCAAAGCTTTTCTACTCTTGTATTTAAGCAATTTGAGGTACAGTACAAGTTAAACATATTGTATTGGACTAAAGGCAATTGGAATAGGCACTGAAACCATCCTCATTGAAAACAACAATTAACTGAGCGTGGCCTAGTTGCCCTTTTGATGGGGGACCATTAGATTTATCAAGTTTTTGTTGCTTTTACTTCTGTCAGTGTGCATTATAGTAAGTGCTTCTCAGTGAAGCTACAAAATTTATTAAATTAATTTGCCATACTGGAGGGCCATGTAAAATCATGTGAATTGAGAGCCATGTAGTGTACATTTTACCCACTCTTGAATGAAAAATGTACCATAGTAGTAATAAATATGTAACATTCTAAAGACTACTACAATGATACGCCTAACCGTGGGAACTAGACTGAATGGTAAATGTTTGTCTATGACTATGTTGTATATATTTATCAGTACAATGTGATAAGACGTATACTACATCTGTACTGATCCTATCGTAATAAAGTGCTTCTTCTTAGGTCATGACCTCAGCGGATGTGGTTTCTGCTAAAAGCCCAATTCCGATGCACACTTTGAGCAGAAGGTGGAGACTTGGAATTGGGCTCTAGTCTTTGACACATAGCAATTCAAACTCCCACCTGACATTAAAACACACCCCAAAGATACCTAAAAACATGAATCGACATTGTAACTCAAATTATTTCGAAGGACAAATCTACCTTCCAAAAAAGCAATATAGTGAAAATAGACAAAAAAACATGATTTGGGAGTTGGGACCCTAAAAAGCTTTCAAGACAATTAAATATAAAATGAGTAAAACATTTCAAACCATCAGTGGTGCGTTATAAAATATCAGGTGAACAAACAAAGGATTTGGTGGGTTTGAATAACTTCCTGGAGTATACTGTAGGGCTAGGGTGTATATTGGTTGGCAGAACGTCCATCACGTTGGCACCATCTCTGTGTACTCATCCTGTCCCTCCCTCTCATCAAACTTAGGTTCTGCGTCATCTGCATCCAACTAAGACACAAAGAGAGAGCAGGGGTAGAAGTCAAGGGTCAAGGTTATTGCCAGGGTTCAGCTGCAT
The DNA here is from genome assembly GCF_016432855.1 of Salvelinus namaycush. Classification (NCBI taxonomy): domain Eukaryota; kingdom Metazoa; phylum Chordata; class Actinopteri; order Salmoniformes; family Salmonidae; genus Salvelinus; species Salvelinus namaycush. The sequence continues at coordinate 1,524,863 of NC_052317.1, forward strand.
AGGATATCAGACTTTCCCACAGATTATTTCCCAGACAAAGGCCCCCGAAGCAACATCCCACTGTAAACTAAAACCAATAAAAACCCAACTCCTTTAGGCGGTGGCAACAGTGCTAGACGGTGTGTGGGGTTAGACTTACACACTGCATCTCACGCGTGGTGAAGATGTGGGGCAATAGGAACCATTTGATGGGCACGGTGAGGATGAGGACGAAGGGGAAGGCCAGCGAAGCCACGGTGGACATGACTGTCCACAGCGCCGCCAGACACACCAGCTGGATCCCCGTGAACAGATGCATGCGCAGGGTCCTCACCTGGAACACACACACACATATTAGAGTAGCAGTTCTAGTCAGAGTCAATAGTTGGCTTTCAAAGTCCTTGCCCTTCAGATCCTAAGGACATTTTTACAAGATAGAACCAGTGTTGTTATAAAGTTTTGATCAGCTACTCTGCAGCACAGGATTTTCAGGCGTGGTTGGGGTTTGGGTAGTACTGACATTGTGGACGTAGGTGTGGTCGAGGTTTGGGCAATACGCTGACCTTGCAGACATAGGTGTGGTAGGGATTCAAGCAGTGCTGACCTTGCAGCCCTAGGTATGGTTGGGATTTGGGCAGTGCTGACCTTGCAAACATAGATGTTGTTGTGGTTTAGTGGTACTGACCTTGCGGACATAAGTGTGGTCAGGATGATACTTGGGAGGCATAAAAAGCAGCAGCATGCGCTCGGTGAGCTGGATACCGTTGAGGGACATGACGCCCATGTAGAGGAAGATCCCAAAGAGCACAGCGATGGGGATCTGACGCAGGAGATCTCCGATCACAATGGACAAACCTAGCCAGGGGAACAGACGTGAGAAGAACATTTGTCCTAGGAAATGAACACACCATTTCTGTGAAGCATGTGTCTGGATCTATAAAAAACTTTACAGTTAAAAAAATCACGTGAAAAAAACATGTGGTTTTCCAAGACGTATAAACATGTGAACAAATCACTTGTGAAAAATAAAAACAATTGTTGTTGACATTTTCAGACAAGTGAACTTTCACAAGTACATTTTCTAAGTTTTTTTTTTTAGCCTGTAGAATTTACACAACTTCAAGTTACTTCTGGTTTCCCATGCATGAACTGGCTAGAACCCTGCTTATCTTCAGAGACAAACCCGCAGTGGGGTGCAGAGTGCTCTGTTGCTTGAATGAATGAATGTGCCAAATCTTGCATCTAGAAAAAGGCCAGGGTAACATAACCAAAAATTGCAGAAAAGAGGGAGACATTTTGTGTAATCATGTTATCATAAAAAAATAAATTCCTTGCAATATTTTGTTTTGCTATCAATACTTTTTGGTATGTGTTTTGCTTTCAATATTGTTTGCAATACTAAGAATTTGGTTCTCGACATCAGAAGTTTTGCTTAATATCAATGGCACAAAAGCAACTCACTCACTAGAGGATGGCACCATATAATAACAATATGACTCTATTTAAGGTGTTTAAAGTTGAAAGTGGCAATCCTTAATTGAAACTTTAACAAAGTGTTCTCCTTGTCCAGTGGTGACCCGTCATTCATGGCAGGTGGGGAAGAGCCCTGTTTTTTGTTGTTGTCTGTTTTGCATTATTTTATATTATATATATTGGCATTAATACGTGTCACATATCAGTTGGCAAACAATGTAAAAATGTTTATTGAGTTAATAATGTCGCATACAAACATGGTCTCTTTTTTGCTTTCTTGAGTAAGGCAGCTCCAAAATGCAGGTGTTTCAGGCTAGCTCAGTGCCATCTGTGGTGGTGGGGCAGCCAGTAGAAAATACAGTGCGTAGGGGTTGGTAATGTTCTCTAGTTGCACCATGATTGGCTCAGTTCTCTGTCACTTAGGGGGACACTAAATCACCGCAAAATCTACAGGGAAAGCTTGGAAGTTCAAACCCCTTGGGTGCTGCCATAAAGTTACATTAGAAGTGACCATCTAAGAAGGCTCATGGTCATTGGACACGGATAAAATTATGTCAAATCACGTTATATCTCCCGTAGCTTTGATTGGACTGATCATGTCAACATCATACTTTCAAAATCTTAGCTAGCAAGCTACACAAGCAGTCATCATCATGAATCAAGTCGACAATCTACTGGCAAATCCTTTTCAATAAATTATAGATAAAACGTCTCAGCGATCATCGGCCATAAACATTACACAACAAGTTGGAAATCGCAAATTCAACAATGATTGGTTTGGAAGGAATTAGTGGCTAACTGCAAGCGTTGGAAAGCAATCACTAGCCTGCTACGCAGTGGAGAATGTTTGTAGTCCAAGTCTGGTATCATGACTTGCTCTTTTGGGTGAGGATCATAGGCACCAGACCCCCCCCCCCCCCCCCCCCCCCCCCCCCCTGTCCCCCACCACAGTTTTATGACGGCCGTAAATAACTGCAGGAACTCTCTCTCTCCCACACAATGAAAGGGAAGTTAAAAATCCCTTCTTTTACAACAGAGAGAGATATTGTAGTACTGTGACATCCAAGATTGGATAATGAAACAATATTTCTGTAATCCAAGCAGTTGGAAGGGTCCGTGGGTACTTAAAGAACAATCATGTCAAATTCATTACTAATTTGTGATGTAATTAAGGACAGTAGAACAACATAACTGCATCTCTGAATGTGTATATTTTACATTGCCGGGTTGCTATGGGTGTGTAAAATGGTTCTAGCTCTACATTAGACAGCGTGAGCTGGAAGGTACGAAATGGTTAGACACTCTGAAATTTTCAACAGAGAAGAAGAAAATCTCTATAGACCAGTCAGCGTGAAGCAGTGGCTACATGGCTGAGAAATGGTTTAAAACTAGAGACCAAGCAGTGGGACGGTGTGAACCAGACGTCACGAATGGTTAGACTCTACAAGACCAGTACACGGACAGCGTGAGCTGAAAGGTACAAAATGGTTAGAAACTGTGAAACTTTCTCAAGTGAAGAAGATGAAGACTACACAGGAACATTCAGTCTGCTGCTGTTTAAGTACTTTAGTCTAGTAAATATGACCTAGAACCACCGGGTGGTACTCTGAAAGATTCAATCTAAAGAACATTTCCCTATCAAACAACCATTGGTACGTCTGATGTACCCTTTATAACAGAGCTACAACTACGAAAGACTTTGATCTCTGGTGGACAAACCAGAGACTTTGTCGAATTACTCCCCAGACGGACTGGCAATTTCAACAGAGACAACAAAGACATACACATTTCAATATGTACATTGCAATTTTTTCGAATGAGCGGCCGTTCATGTGCAAAGTATTCACATTTCCATGAGCATAGTTCTCAGCTGTATGTACGTTAGCGAAGTCCTTTGTCTTTTTCTCCCGCTCTTTCTTACATGCCCCTTCCTTTCCCTCTCTTTTGAATCCACCATTTTGTGTAACAAGCCGTCATATCAGTTTAGTACACTAGGGACTTTTCATTGCATTATGTAGTAATCAATGTCTAAGCTATTCTGTTTGTGTGTTTATGTAATTCTGTGTGATTATTTAGTTAGTTAGTAATTAAATAATTAAGCCAATTTGTATATCACTGATTCATCATTTATTCTAGGGTTTGTGCAGATATCCAAGAATTTTGCGACATTCAGAATGAGACTGAAGGTAAATTCATTGATGACTAAAATCTTTATATCTTTAAGAGTTCATTCGGAAAACGGTAATTCGTTAAATCAACTTTTTCCGTGGTGCCCAAGATTGCTAATGAGTTAATTGTTACAGGATTAATTTAATCATCTAATCATCGTAATAATTAAACATAGTTAATTGATTTGATAAAGTCATTGTCATCACATTAAGGATAGTAAAGACACAACACTAGGTATAAGGGTCTCTTTTCCAAGCTTAAAAAGGATAAACATTCCCATGCAACACCATGGGCCTGAAAGGTTGAATACATTGGCCATGCTGTCAATCCAGCATGACATCTGCCGTGTTCAAAACAACTGGAAACTCAGAAGTAGGAAATCTCAGACTTCAGTGAGTTCAAGACAAGCGTGCACTCTGAGAAAAACAAGCTCCGACTGGGAAAACACATTTTGAACGATCATCCAACTCGGAATTCCAAGTCGGGAACTCTGGCCTCTTTCTAGAGCTCTGACCTGAAGATCACTGACGTCATGATTCAACCTTGTTTTTTCAGAATTCCCAATTGTCTTGAAAGCACCATCAATCCAGAGAATGCCAGACTTTGATGACAAAATTTGCCAACGAGAAGGACCGACATGTATACTTGGTGCACCTTCCTGTTCAAGTGAGCACAGAACAGCAAGATGAGTCCAAAAATGTATGCTGCTGCATAAATTATGTAATGTATGTAATGTATTATGTAAGAAAGTAATGTTAAGTGTATGTTGTGTAGCAAGCTGTTAGTAGCCCATGTGCCTCACCCTAATAATTTGGTCCCTTTCCCCCTCATAACTTAGCCTACTATTCTGACTTGGTGGTGCACATGTAGCCTATAGCCTGTGTGATGGAACATTTTAAGTTGGTGCTTTTCTAATAACCAATTTGTGTTCATGCAAGTGACTGATTGAACAAGTCCTCACTATCAGTATCTGCAATTTGACACTACGTGCATAACTTTGTTTTGAGAAAGTGATATCTCAGTTTCAAGGTCTCAGCTTAGAGAGAAGAAGCCTCGTGAGGTATTGGTCTGTCACATGCATGACCCAGTATTGGTCGGTCACATGAATAAAGCAAACGTTAATGATGAATTAATTATGAATGATGAATAAGCTAAATCATTAAAATATAACTTGTCTATATATAAGAGAACTAACGGGACTGCCCCGGGTGAAGGTCCTTATCGACATGTATACTTGGTGCATTGAGTTGGTTGGAACCTCTCCAGCTCACTGATAATAAAGAGGGATTCATTTAAGATTGACTTTGAGTGTCCCTGTGTAGAATTTACACGACACCTGTTTTAGAAAATGTCATCATCAAATATTGTAAGAGCTTCCATTGTCTGCTTATATGCCCCTGTTATTTATCATACAGTTCTGACTTGGTGTACAGGGAGAATAATGTAAGAACGCCCCATGTTCTGAATTCTGTCGCTGTACGTTTCAAAGGTGTTGAACAAACAGTTATATTGACTATGTTTGTCTTAGCTCGCTAATTAACGTCTTAATCTAAATTATGGATAGACTCTTATCCGCTCATCGTTCCTTTATGCTGTCGTGTCTCTAGGATGATTAAATGAGATGACATGCTATTTTCAAATCGGTTACCTAACATTTAATTATTTGATTAAATGAATCAGGCAATAACTAGCTCATTAGGAATCCCGGGGCACCACAGAAGCATTAGTTTATATAGAGCGGCTATCTCCCGAATCCACTCTTAAAAATCTGAAGATCTTTCATATCAATAGCAGTCAATCATTAATTATTCTTTACCTTCTATCAGTCTCATCTGAACGTCGTAATATTCTTGGTTATCTGCACAAACCCAAGCGTAAATTATGAATCAGGAATATACAAACTGGCTTAATTCATTATATCCTAACTAACTAAATAATCACAGAAATACATCGCAAAAAAACAGCAGATATTGGTTACTAACAATGGTAGAAAAGTCCCTGGTGGGCTAAGCCGATATGACGGCTTGGTAGACAATTTTTTTAAATTTAATTTGATTTCACCTTTATTTAACCAGGTAGGCTAGTTGAGAACAAGTTCTCATTTGCAACTGCGACCTGGCCAAGATAAAGCATTGCAATTTGAGACATACAACAACACAGAGTTACACATGGAGTAAAACAAAACATACAGTCAATAATACAGTAGAAAAATAAGTCTATATACAATGTGAGCAAATGAGGTGAGATAAGGGAGGTAAAGGCAAAAAAATGGCCATGGTGGCAGGGTAAATACAATATAGCAAGTAAAACACTGGAATGGTAGATTTGCAGTGGAAGAATGTGCAAAGTAGAAATAGAAATAATGGGGTGCAAAGGAGCAAAATAAATAAATAAATACAGTAGGGGAAGTGGTATTTGTTTGGGCTAAATTATAGATGAGCTATGTACAGGTGCAGTAATCTGTGAGGTGCTCTGACAGCTGGTGCTTAAAGCTAGTGAGGGAGATGTGTTTCCAGCTTCAGAGATTTTTGCAGTTCGTTCCAGTCATTGGCAGCAGAGAACTGGAAGGAAAGACGACCAAAGGAGGAATTGGTTGATAAGGTGGGGATTTACCTAGCAGAGACTTGTAGATAACCTGTAGCTAGTGGGTTTGGCGACGAGTATGAAGCGAGGGTCAACCAACGAGAACGTACAGGTCGCAATGGTGGGTAGTGTATGGGGCTTTGGTGACAAAACGGATGGCACTGTGATAGATTGCATCCAGTTTGTTGAGTAGAGTGTTGGTGGCTATTTTATAGATGACATCACCGAAGTCGAGGATCGGTAGGATGGTCAGTTTTACGAGGGTATGTTTGGCAGCATGAGTGAAGGATGCTTTGTTGCGATATAGGAAGCCGATTCTAGATTTAATTTTGGATTGGAGATGCTTAATGTGAGTCTGGAAGGAGAGTTTACAGTCTAACCAGACACCTAGGTATTTGTAGTTGTCCACGTATTCTAAGTCAAAGCCGTCCAGAGTAGTGATGCTGGACGGGCGATCAGGTGCGGGCAGTGATCGATTGAATAGCATGCATTTAGTTTTACTTGCGTTTAAGAGCAGTTGGAGGCCACGGAAGGAGAGTTGTATGGCATTGAAGCTCGTCTGGAGGTTAGTTAAAACAGCGTCCAAAGAGGGGCCAGAAGTATACAGAATGGTGTCGTCTGCGTAGAGGTGTGTCAGAGAATCACCTGCAGCAAGAGCAACATCATTGATGTATACAGAGAAGAGAGTCGGCCCGAGGATTGAACCCTGTGGCACCCCCATAGAGACTGCCAGAGGTCCGGACAACAGGCCCTCCGATTTGACACATTGAACTCTATCAGAGAAGTAGTTGGTAAACCAGGCGAGGCAATCATTTGAGAAACCAAGGCTGTCGAGTCTGCCAATAAGAATGTGGGGATTGACATAGTCGAAAGCCCTGGCCAGGTCGATGAATACGGATGCGCAGTAATGTCTCTTATCGATGGCGGTTATGATGTCGTTTAGGACCTTGAGCATGGCTGAGGTGCACCCATGACCAGCTCTGAAACCAGATTAAATAGCGGAGAAGGTACGGTGGGATTTGAAATGGTCGGTAATCTGTTTGTTATCTTGGCTTTCGAAGACCTTAGAAAGACAGGGTAGGATAGATATAGGTCTGTAGCAGTTTGGGTCTAGAGTGTCACCCCCTTTGAAGAGGGGGATGATCACGGCAGCTTTCCAATCTTTGGGAATCTCAGACGATACGAAAGAGAGGTTGAACAGGTTAGTAATAGGGGTTGCAACAATTTCGGCAGAAATTTCAGAAAGAGAGGGTCCAGATTGTCTAGCCCGGCTGATTTGTAGGGGTCTAGATTTTGCAGCTCTTTCAGAACATCAGCTGACTGGATTTGGGAGAAGGAGAAATGGGGAAGGCTTGGGCGAGTTGCTGTGGGGGGTGCAGTGCTGTTGACCGGGGTAGGGGTAGCCAGGTGGAAAGCATGGCCAGTCGTAGAGAAATGCTTATTGAAATTCTCAATTATAGTGGATTCATCGGTGGTGACAGTGTTTCCTAGCCTCAGAGCAATGGGCAGCTGGGAGGAGGTGCTCTTATTCTCCATGGACTTTACAGTGTCCGAGAACTTTTTTGAGTTAGTACTACAGGATGCAAATTTCTGTTTGAAAAAGCTAGCCTTAGCTTTCCTAACTGCCTGTGTATATTTGTTCCTAACTTCCCTGAAAAGTTGCATATCACAGGGGCTATTCGATGCTAATGCAGAACTCCACAGGATGTTTTTGTGCTGGTCAAGGGCAGACAGGTCTGGAGTGAACCAAGGACTATATCTATTCCTAGTTCTAAATTTTTTGAATGGGGCAAGCTTATTTAAGATGGTGAGGAAGGCACTTTTAAAGAATAGCCAGGCATCATCTACTGACGGGATGAAGTCAATGTCATTCCAGGATACCCCGGCCAGGTCGATTAGAAAGGCCTGCTCGCAGAAGTGTTTTAGGGAGCGTTTGACAGTGATGAGGGGTGGTCGTTTGGTCGCAGACCCATTACAGATGCAGGCAATGAGGCAGTGATCGCTGAGATCTTGATTGAAAACCGCAGAGGTGTATTTGGAGGGCGAGTTAGTTAGGATTACATCTATGAGGGTGCCCGTGTTTACGGATTTGGAGTTGTACCTGGTAGGTTCATTGATCATTTGTGTGAGATTGAGGGCATCAAGCTTAGATTGTAGGATGGCCGGGGTGTTAAGCATGTCCCAGTTTAGGTCACCTAGTAGCACGAGCTCAGAAGATAGATGGGGGGCAATCAATTCACATATGGTATCGAGGGCACAGCTGGGGGCAGAGGGAGGTCTATAGCAAGTGGCAACAGTGAGAGACTTGTTTCTGGAAAGGTGAATTTTTAGAAGTAGAAGCTCGAATTGTTTGGGTACAGACTTGGATAGTAATACAGAACTCTGCAGGCTATCTTTGCAGTAGATTGCAACACCGCCCCCTTTGGCAGTTCTATCTTGGCGGGAAATGTTATAGTTAGCGATGGAGATCTCAGGGTTTTGGTGGTTTTCCTAAGCCAGGATTCAGACACGGCTAAGACATCCGGGTTGGCAGAGTGTGGTAAAGCAGTGAGTAAAACAAACTTAGGGAGTAGACTTCTAATGGTAACATGCATGAAACCAAGGCTTTTACGGTGACAGAAGTCAACAAATGAGAGCACCTGGGGAGTGGGAGTGGGGCTAGGCACTGCAGGACCTGGATTAACCTCTACATCACCAGAGGAACAGAGGCGAAGTAGGATAAGGGTACGGCTAAATGCTATACGAACTGGCCGGAACAGAGAGTAAAAGGAGCAGGTTTCTGGGCTCGATAGCATAGATTCAGTAAGGTAGGATGTGAGTACATTGGAGGTAAACCTAGGCATTGAGTAATGATGAGAGAGATATAGTCTCTAGAGACGTTTAAACCAGGTGATGTCATCGCATATGTAGGAGGTGGAACAACATGGTTGGTTAAGGCATATTGAGCAGGGCTAGAGGCTCTACAGTGAAATAAGACAGTAATCACTAACCAGGACAGTAATGGATGAGGCATATTCATATGAGAGAGGCATGCGTAGCCAAGTGAACATATGGGTCCAGTGAGTGGTTGGGCTGACTGGGGACACGGCGATTCAGACAGTTAGCAGGCCTACAAGCTAACAGTTAGTAGGCCGGGGCTAAACAAGCTAGCAGTTAGCAGACCGGGTTAGCAAGCAAGCAGTTAGCAGGGGCTAGCAGTTAGCAGACCGGGGCAGGCAAGCTAGCAGTTAGCAAACCGGGGCAGGCAAGCTAGCAGTTAGCAGACCGGGGCAGGCAAGCTAGCAGTTAGCAGACCGGGGATAGCAAGTTAGCCTTTGGGGGACGTCGCGATGGGGGAAAGTCTGTTTTTGCCTCTTCGTGCGGTGACGTCGATAGACCAGTCGTGGAATTAGTACGGTTCCAGGTAGCTCTAGGTAGCTAGCAGGCCTGGCAGGTTAGCAGAATGGGCCTTCAGCGGGCGTCACGCCTGAGGGGCCTGTTGGAGTCCTTGGGCAGATTATGTCGGTATTCCAGTCGTAGAGGATCGGCGGGGTTCCGTGCCCCGTACCGGCAGTAGAAGGGGTCCGGATATTGTAGCCCAGGAGTGGGTTTCGGTGGTAGCACAGGAGCCCTGGCCGGGTTAGCTTCTGGCTAATTGGTGCTTGCTCCGGGATGGAAACGCTAGCAAGGAGTGGTCACCCGGGATTGCGGTTAGCTAGTTGCGAAGATCCAGATGAAAATGTTCAGAGTTTGCGGTAGGAATCCGGGGATATGGAGAGAAATAGGTCCATTATGCTCTGGTTTGAGTCACGTTGTTCGAACTGGCGAGAGCTTTCCGAGCTAAAGGTTAGCTGATGACCACTAGCAATGGTTTTCTAACTGATAGCTGGTAGGTAGTTAGCTGGCTAGCATCAGTTGAGGGATTCCAGATCCAGAAAAATATGTAAAAAATATATTTATAAGGGACACGACAGGACAAAGACAAAGACGTCTGACTGCTACGCCATCTTGGATAAGAGCAAAGGGAATGGCGTGGGACTGAGAAAGACTGGGAAAGACAAATGGATTCTATAATTATATTAATTGAAATGCTAATCGTTTGTACATGAACGGCCGCTCATTCGAGAATAATTGCAAAGTATATACAGTTGAAGTCGGAATTTTACATACACCTTAGCCAAATACATTTAAACTCAGTTTCACACTACCTGACATTTAATCCTAGTAAAAATTCCCTGTCTTAGGTCAGTTAGGATCACCACTTCATTTTAAGAGTGTGAAATGTCAGAATATTAGTAGAGAGAATGATTTATTTCAGCTTTTATTTCTTTCATCACATTCCCAGTGGGTCAGAAGTTTACATAGACTCAATTAGTATTTGGTAGCATTGCCATTAAATTGTTTAACTTGGGTCAAACTTTTCAGGAGCCTTCCACAAGCTTCCCACAATAAGTTGGGTGGATTCTGGCCTATTCCTCCTGTCAGAGCTGGTGTAACTGAGTCAGGTTTGTAGGCCTCCTTGCTCGCACATGCTTTTTCAGTTCTGCCCACAAATCTTCTATTGGATTGAGGTCAGGGCTTGGTGATGGCCACTCCAATACCTTGATTTTGTTGTCCTTAAGCCATTTTGCCACAACTTTGGAAGTATGCTTGCGGTCATTGTCCATTTGGGAGACCCATCTGCGACCAAGCTTTAACTTCCTGACTGATGTCTTGAGATGTTGTTTCAATATATCCACATAATTTTCCAGCCTCATGATGCTATCTATTTTGTGAAGTGCACCAGTCCCTCCTGCAGCAAAGCACCCCCACAGCATGATGCTACCACCCCCGTGCTTCACGGTTGGGATGGTGTTCTTGGGCTTGCAAGCCTCCCCCTTTTTCCTCCAAACATAACGATGGTCATTATGGCAAAACAGTTATATTTTTGTTTCATCATTTCTCAAAAAAGTACGATCTTTGTCCCCATGTGCAGTTGCAAACCGTAGTCTGGCTTTTATATGGCGGTTTTGGAGCAGTGGTTTCTTCCTTGCTGAGCGGCCTTTCAGGTTATGTCGATATAGGACTCATTTTCCTGGGGATATAGATACTTTTGTACCTGTTTCCTCCAGCATCTTCACAGGGTCCTTTGCTGTTGTTCTGGGATGGATTTGCACTTTTCGCACCTTTTCGTTCATCTCTAGGAGACAGAGCGCGTCTCCTTCCTGAGCGGTATGACGGCTGCGTGGTCCTATGGTGTTTATACTTGCGTACTATTGTTTGTACAGATGAACGTGGTACCTTCAGGCGTTCGAAATTGCTCCCAAGGATGACCAGACTTGTGGAGGTCTACAATTGTTTTCTGAGACCTTGGCTGATTTCGTTTGATTTTCCCATGATATCAAGCAATGAGGCACCGAGTTTGAAGGTAGGCCTTGAAATACATCCACAGGTACACCTCCAATTGACTCAAATTATGTCAATTAGTGTCACGGCTCTCGTCGTAATGAGGATCGGACCAAAGTGCAGCGTGGTAAGTGTTCATGATTTTTATTTGATCACAAAACACTCGAACAAAATAAACAAGAGGGAAAGCCGAAACAGTTCTGTAAGGAGCATAAACTATACAGCAAACAACTACCCACAACACAGGTGGGAAAAAGGCTGCCTAAGTATGATTCCCAATCAGAGACAACGATAGACAGCTGACTCTGATTGGGAACCACACTCGGCCAAAAACAAAGAGAAAACATAGAAATAAAGTAACTAGAATGCCCACCCGAGTCACACCCTGGCGTAACCAAAATAGAGAATAAAAACCTCTCTATGGCCAGGGTGTGACAATTAGCATATCAGAAGCTTCTAAAGCCATGACATCATTTTCTGGAATTTTCCAAGCTGTTTAAAGGCACAGTCAACTTAGTGCATGTAAACTTCTGACCCACTGGAATTGTGATACAGTGAGTTATAAGTTAAATAAATCTGTCTGTAAACAATTGTTGGAAAAATAACTTGTGTCATGCACAAAGTAAATGTCCTAACCGACTCGCCAAAACTATAGTTTGTTAACAAGAAATTTGTGGAGTGGTTGAAAAACGAGTGTTAATGACTCCAACCTAAGTGTATGTAAACTTCCGACTTCAACTGTATATTTACGCCTGTATGTCGTTGTTCTCTGTTGGAATCCTCGATCGTCCTGTAGGTGGTTAGAATGGATACTTCAGAGTAGAATAGAATAGATGCTTCGGTGGTTGTCTGTATTCTCGTCCTAGGTTTACGTAATGTCTAGCTGCAGACTAGTAATTTGTGTCTAAGATTCGCTCTTATTCTGCAGGGATCGATAGTCTCAGAGTTGAAACATTTCCAGACGTGTAGTCAATGCTCCACGTGGAATAGTCTTGTCTTTTGGTAGAGTTGTAGTATAAACCACTTCACACACCAGCATCACCGGCATGTTTTGGTCTTAGAAATTCAACCATTTGCAACCTTAGCTTACACCGGGGTTTGCGTGGTCTGGTGTGAATTTCATCTGGGGTGGGTTTTATACGTTTCAGTAGAAAAGGGGCGGTTCCATGACGTCTAATGTGATGTCTGGGCTCACGGGGGTGTGGCCACTGACTAGTTAATCTTTATATGAGAATCCATACTCTCATTTAGAGGTTAACATCACATTACATCTTTTAATAAATAGTTGCATGTTTAATCACATAAGTTTCACAATATTTAGATGCAAACCTGACAGCTGGGAAATGTACACTTTAAGAGATACCGTTATGTGTGTTTCCTGTCCTTCATGAGATCACCAAATGAAACTCAACATAACTATCCCTTAAGTTTCCACGGATCATTCCCACATTCTCAAAACTAGAACGAATGTTTAATTCTCCCATTTTGGGGATTTAGGAGTTTGGCGAAGTGAAGTCCTTCGTTCTCTCTCTCTGAATACTGCATGGTAGGTTCTAACCTGTATTTATGACCTGAGGTACTAAACCTGGTTTAGCAGAGAGGTGAGGGGGGGAGCCACGATCTACACCCAGCAAGGGCCACGTCATGACAGTGTTGTAGTTTGTACATCTAATTGTCAGCTATGTTTGTTGAAAAGGCAATAAATGAGGCTGAATTAAGACTGCTGATAGCCAGATGTAGCTGTGGTAAGGATTCACTCCATGGTGCTGAAAAGAAAGCTCTGCTGTTGGGACAGCTTTATGTCGGCTCCAACAGTTTGTGGACACTGTTTTTCACCGTTATAGTGCATTTAATGTATTGTTTAATGTTGTGTAGTGGCTCTGCTGGCGTGCGTCTACATTTTTTTGTTTTGTTTTCCCCACCAAGATTCACATGATAAAATCGCCACTGTCCCCGCCAGTTTCGATAAAAAGCTGAGGGATGGGGCTGGAGAAATGCAAACACACTAATCCATTGACTATGCTATGGATACAAGGACTGACCATCCATTATATAAAAATGACATTTTTAACCATGTTTTAAGGCTATATACACGTGTTTGTTTACATTTACTTTGGCTTAAATCAAGCTAATATTTTGGGTTCTAATGGGTTACAACAGTTGAACTAAGCTCATGAGGCATTTATACATTATATTCTTCAAGAATAAATGAGTAATCCAAAAATGGATGTAGCAAATATTACCTGTTTAACAGGCAGTGGCCTTCAAACAGCAGAACTATCAAATCAAACTTTGTCACCTGCACCGAATACAACAAGTGTAGACTTTACTGTGAAATGCTTACTTACAAGCCCTTAACAAACAGTGCAGAACTATGTCGCCATTTGAATGTGCTCCATTAACCTGCCCCCCAAAATAAAGTTCTGTCCACTGTTCCTCGAATGTCCCGCAAAATCGCTCCCTTGTCCCGCATTAGTTTTTTTCCCAGATGTGGTCACCCTAATTCCAACGGTGGAAACATTGCTACTGCAACAAACTAACACCATCTTTTCACATGTGAGAAGAATATCATTATTTCAACTCCACATGAGATTTTCACGTGGAGGATTCTTACATGTGAAACCGCAAATTACATTTAGACACATGATTTTTTTTCACATGTGAAAATGCAATTCCACATGTGAAAGTCAGATATTCACACAAAGTTTTTTTTACATTTGTGAAAGTGCATATCTGATTTTCACATGTGAATGTTTTTAACATGTGAAATTTCACATGTGAAACTGTAATTCACATGTGAGGTGAAAACATGTTATTCTGCTCACATTTGAAAAGGTGGTGTTAACATGTGAACTCTAAATTCAATAAATGTGAAACAGATATTTCACATATGAAACTGCAAATTTGACATGTGTTTTTTTTGTAGGGTTGTAAAACTCCAGAACCGTTCCCAAACTTCCCAGGTCTTCCAGAAATCCTGGTTGTAGGATTCACAGTTGGAGGATCCTCTCCCTGCTTATTCCCTCCTAATTCCAGGGAGATCCTCCAACCAGGATTTTTGTAAAACCTGTGCATTTTGGGAAATTCCTGGATACGGGGCTTGTCGCCAGGGGCCACTTCCTTGTAAAGCTCTACTATGCAACCCGTCTGATGGACCCAGACATTATACATTGGGTTGGGGCCAGATAGGACCTGTTTTTTCTCGAATGTCCTGCAAAATCTTTCCCTTGTTCCACATTTTACCTTTTTAGATGTGGTCACCCTAATTCCAACGGTGGAAATATTGCTAATGCAACATGTTAACACCATCTTTTCACATGTGAGGCGAACATTATTTCAACCCCACATGGGAATTTGCAATTCCACATGTTAAAGTGCCATTTTCACATGGAGTTTTCATGTGATTGAAAACATGTTATTCTACTGAAATCTTAACCCAACATGTGAAAACAACTATTTCACATGTGAAAATGTGATTTTTGGAAAACCTGTGCATTTTGGGAAAGTTTCTGGAATTTTGCGACCCTACTCTCGATTTAGTCCTGGGCGCTAAGTTAGAGGGGTCATGCCTACCGACAAACAGAGCTACGAGGAAGCCCGTCACCCTCTGCTCTTTCACTTCATGGATACGGGGCTTGTCGCCGGGGGCCACCGCCTTGCTCATGACGGTAAGGGCGTTTGCGTGAGTAACAGAACGCACGGTGGCGGCGGCCAACCAGGGCAGACCGAACAGGGCCGAAACCCCACCTATGGCCACGATGATGAGCAGGTCCAAGTGGAAGCCGGAGCCCTTCAACAGCATCCGTTCCTTCTTACTGACTATCAGCCTGACGAAAGGAGATAGACCAAAGAGAGAAAGAGTGTATAAAAAGAGAGGAACATGGAGGGAGAGCGATTGAGTGAAGGAGAGAAAGAGTGAGGGGGTAGGGAGAGAGATTACTTGTATTACTCTATGATATGTAAGATGGGGGTGCAGAGGTAACGGGTTGTATTACTCTATAATATGTAAGATGGGGGTGCAGAGGTAACGGGTTGTATTACTCTATGATATGTAAGATGAGGGTGCAGAGGTAACGGGTTGTATTACTCTATAATATGTAAGATGGGGGTGCAGAGGTAACGGGTTGTATTACTCTATAATATGCACATCTCACACTACGAGAGCATTGCAGATTTTTTGCTGATAAAATCAAACATGTTTGAAAATATTGGGACGTTTGGGACTGCTCAAAGACGAGATCAGTAGCCCTCATATTAAACAAGCATCGGTGACAGCCGCGCGCCCTGTGTAAGCAACGACATGGGGATTTTGTCTCCGATTTCAAAAACGTATCTGGGACAGCTAAATCATGGCCTTGTAGTGTACACCCGGCTTTACGTGGTGATCTGTGTCTCCATGAAGATGAGGATGAAGACGAGCAGGGCAGGTAAGATGCTGGTGGCCATCATCCAGACAGGGAACTGTCCGTCCGAGCCCAGCGGGGGGATCAGCCACCGCCGCTTTTCAGGACTGGTCACCGAGAAGCCTGTGGGCACGCTTAGCTTCTGAATAGGGTGGAGTGGTCAAAGAGAAAAAGGTTAGCCTGGGCTATTCTCACTTCTGATTGCTCTCTTGACATTTGATCTTGACCTATATCTCACCTGGGTGTAGGTGTCTTTTATGCTGTAGTCCACCAACACCATGATGAGAATCGCGATGGGAACACCGAAGTCTCCAATCATCCTACGGAGCTGAGACAAAGAACATGCACAAGTCAGATTGAATAGAACATTGTTGCTTACTGCCACATGCTCTGCCACACGCATTAAAGCTGCAATATGTAACTTTTTGGGCGACCCGACAAAATATACATAGAAATGAGAGTCATAGATCGGTCATTGTTATCAAAAGCATCTGTTTTATGTTCACTATTTCTATGCTTCCAGTCTTAAGTTTCGTTTCTGCGTCTTTTACTTTCAGTTTTGTACACCAACTTCAAACACTTGAAAATAAAAAATGTTTGGGTTATGGAAAATATATTTCACAGCAGTTTAGATGGTACAATGATTCTCTACACTATACTTGCTTATTTTGTCACATAAACTGAAATTAGGTGAACTATTAGAATTTTATCAACCAGGAAATGGCAGAGCAATTTCTGCATAGTGCACCTTTAATGCATTTTGAATAAGTATTTTTTAAGGGCCAATACTGTATAGCTCTGGTCAGGCAGCCCAGGCTTACTGTACTTACCTTGCCTGGGAAAAAGGCACTGTTCTTGAACTTGCGCAGGTAGAACGCAATGAAGAACGTTCCGGACATTAGGACCAACGTCAGGAGGGCTGTGTTGGGCTCCCCCACCACCTTTCCAGGCACGCCAACCACAGTGTTGTTGCATGATGATGATGTCCATGTGTCGTTGACCAGGTAACAGCGTTGGAGAGGATGCTCTTGAAAGATCTGGGTGGGTTTTTAGATAGACAGACAGACAGACAGACAGACAGACAGACAGACAGACAGACAGACAGACAGACAGACAGACAGACAGACAGACAGACAGACAGACAGACAGACAGACAGACAGACAGACAGACAGACAGACTCAGAGACAGACACACAGGCAGACACACAGGTAAACACACAGACAGACAGTTTTCTCATGAGTCGCATACATTCCTGCACCATTTCATCTGTGTCAGGCGTGCGATAGACGACTTCCGTTTCAAATGCTCTCGACGGAGTCATAATGCATGCAGCGGTATGCTAGCAATGAAAAGCTATGAACTTGTAGGCCAGTGGACAAGCAAGCCCAATCAGCTCCAGCCCAGTGTTAAAGGGCGCTCGGCCTCTAAACCTCACCTTGCCCAGTTTCGAGAAGGTCTCGTAGATGAAGATGAGGGAGATGAGGAAGGAGAAGATCTCCTGGGTAAAGCGCGAGACGAAGCGGACCAGGAAGCTGCCCTCAAAGGCCACTATGATGACCACGATGAGCACCAGCCAGAAGCCAATCCACACCCGGCCTGTCAGGTACTCTATGTGGTTGGCATTGCAGAACTGTAATACAGAACCACGAGGCAACTTTGGGTTATGTTCAGAAAGTGACATTATCATGCACACATTGCAACCATATTCCTTGCACCAGCTAGGGTTGCAAAATTGCTGAAACGTTCCCAAAGTTCATAGTTTTTTCCAGTTAAAAGATTTCTGGAATTAGGAAGGAATAAGCAGGAAATCCTTCAACTGGGAATCCAGTAATTTTGAAACCAGTTTATTACTTGTAAATCCTTGCCAGGGGAGTGAACAAAATTTGGGGAGAAGGGGGAGTAACAGAATGGAAGAATTGGGGTAGTTGCTCACCGAGTAGAAGGCCTCCTCAAAAACCAGGAGGGGTCCAGAGAAGCCCACCACCAGCAGAGGCTGTGCCCCCAGGAGGGAAAAGATGACCCCTTGCATCGCCGTGGCGATGATCAGCTCCGACACGCCAATCAACCCCCCCGTTTTCTCACCTAGAAGAAGAAGAAGAGAGGAAGGGATGGAGAAAGTGAATACCAACTCGAAATGATACAGATAGACTCTATCCCTCTTTTTAAGCTTCATTTCTATTTAGTAATTGTCTCTCTTCTTTCCCTCCTCCCCTCCATTCTTCCCTCCCCCAATGGGGCTCTGAGTGACTGACCCAGCAGTCCTCCAAAGGTGACAGCGGGCGACAGAGCAGCGAAGTAGATGAAGATGATGGCAGCCATGCACTGGGGGTTGAGTGCGTCACGGAAGTCACTGGCATATTTGGGGTAACGCCGTGCGGCGTCATTTATCAGCCCCCCAAACAGGTGGCCCGACCGGCGCAGAGGGTCATCCCCAGGTTTGAAGGGCGCCTGCAGAGCTGAGGGAGAGGGAGGGAGAGGGTTATTTGCTGGTCAGTTAGCCCTCAAGCTCCTTCCTCCAGTACGTGTCTTTGTCACCCTTGTCCATGGGACCTTTGGGCTTTTTGGCCAGTAGTTTGCCCTTTGGTTCCTCTCTGTAGTATATGTCTGTGCACATCTGAGTGTATCAGTGTATGCCTGTCTCTATTACCTTTATCCTTTGGGCTCTTGGGTTCTTTGACCTTGAGCTTCTTGCCCTGCTGCTCCTCTCTCTTGTGGAGCATCTCTCTCTGGAAGCGGGCCACCGAGCGAAGCAGCTCATCGCTGCCAACCTCAGACGGCGGCAGCACAATGCTACAGTCCAAAAAGCTGTTGATGGCGTTCAGCAGGTCCTGCCGCTCGTCCGCCAGGTACGCCGCCTCGTGGAAGTGCTGCGGAAAAATAATAACAATAATATATGCCACTTATCAGAGTTATTCAAAGTGATTTACAGGACAGTGAGTGCATACATTTTTTGTATGTGATCCCTGTGAGAGTTGAAGCAACAATCTTTGTGTTGCAATCTCTTTTACCAACTGAGCCACACAGGGCAGTATGGGTTACCCAATGGTTAACTCGCCTTGTCAGACATAAGTGTGGAGATGGAGCGGCCGATCTGGTGGTAGTCGATGTTAGCGATGGGCGGGCCCATTAGAAGGAAGAGGAAACGTACAGGGACGGGCACCTCCAGCACAGACTCCAGCAGCACAGCTTCCTGCAGACGCACAAATGCCATGGATGGCTGCTCCAGGAAGGCCACGGTGCCTGCGAGAGACAGTTATTAAATGTAATTGAACTTTAATGATTCGAGTCAAGCAACACTGAAACATGCATGAGAGCACCAGCTGTTCCGGACGAATGTGTGATCACGCTCTCCGTAGCCGATGTGAGTACGGCCTTTAAACAGGTTAACATTCACAAGGCCGCAGACTGATTACCAGGACACGTACTCAAAGCACGCGCTGACCAGCTTGTCTACGAAGCATGTGACAAATAACATTTTATTTTATTTGAATAGTAAGGCATACCTACGAGGACGACGGTGGCCTCTGCATTTTCCGGAATCTTCTCCAGCAACTTGAGCTCATGTTTGGACTTGGACCTGTGCATGCCCAATTTGGGAGGATTGTCTTTCTGTAGAAGAAAACGTAGTTTAGACAACAAAAACCCACACACACTCAGACAAAAAAACCCATAAACAATCACCTAGACAAGTGGATAAAGATGAATGCACACACCCACCCAGAAACACAACTCAAACAACACACTATTACACAAACAGAGCTCACAAAAACGCTCAGACTCACCAACATCCTGCACACACAGACAAACTCAACCCCACACACTCCCAAAAACACAGCCACACTTTCAAGTGAAGACCTCGCTCTTCTCCATGTCAATGCGGGTGTCTGGAAGGATGCAGGCGGCCTCTCCTCCACCCATGACGGGTTCAGTGACAGAGGGCTCGGCTTGGCCTATGTGGTTGCTGCTGCTGTGGTGGTTCACCATCAGGGAGGCCAGGCTGGCGGCAGAGATGTTCTGCGTGAAAGAGCTGTGTTCTTTCTCGTCGCTCGGGTGACTGCGGGCAGAGAAGAGGAGAGAGAGAACGCCTGAACTGAGTTTGTGTAGAAGTACCAATGATGTACAGTATATAAACACTGTGAATACCGTAGGTAGCAGGGTAGATAAAGGATTGCATACAGCAAGAAAAAAAGACATACCTGTGTTTGAGTAGTAGGGCTCTGAGGACATTGGCCCGGTCCTCCACTTTGATCTGGTCAGAGATTATCATCTGCTCCACCACCTGATGGGCAATGCCAGGCAAGGTGTGCTGGTTCAGGTCCAGCAGCACAGCACCTAAAAAACACCCCCCAATGTGTCCCTTTAATGCCACAAACGCTACTTCCTTCTCTTGCCTTTCTCATCCCTCGATTTGTATTTATTCCTCCCTTTATTCCTCCCCAATCTCTTCCTACCCTCTCTCTTTATCACTCATTTTTCTCTTTTCCTAACTCACCCACTCCCCTCCCTCTTTCACCCTCTCCTTTCCCAACTCCTTCTCCCCCCTCGCCCTATTTATTCCCACCTAGTCCCTCCCTTCCGCCCTTTCTTTCCTCACTTTCCCCTCTTTCTCTCACCGTGGGAGATGGTCTTGCGGAGCTCCAGAAGACTACGGAAGGAGAGCGAGGCAACGTGGGGTTTGCCCCAGCGGTCCGTCTCCTCCTCCACGTCCTCCTCAAATTTGATCCAGCGGGCCGTCTCCCGCCACTGCAACTCCTGGTTCTTATCCATCACCAACTCGTTCAGCTCCACAAACACCTGGGAGATTTTTTTTTATACGATATCAATATATTATATATATATATATATATATATATATATATATATATATATATATATATATATATATATATATATATATCGGTTTTGCAACTCTGTGAAGTCCAGACAACTGCTTCCTGATTGTCCATTGGGCCAGGTGTGAATGTTTTGGAAGTCTTTTAACATATCCCTACCAGTTTGAAAACAATGGCCCATCAGCAGGCAATCACACATACCAAGTTGAGAGCCTGTGCGAAGGTCTGTGAGATGGTTTCTCACTACTCCTTTTTACATAATACAGTAGCTTAACAGGAATGACAAATCGATATCAAATGAATTATCGATGTTTGTGCCCAACACTATTCTTTATAGTACACAGTAGTACTGATCTGAAACATCTAATCTAGAAACCACCTCATCTCGAATCCAACTTCGGATAGAAATTCTTCTTTTTTTTCTTCCTAACACCCCAGACACAATACACAGCAAACATTTGGGTGGAACACGGGGTCTTTCTGGAGACGAACAGGGGGGTTTAGAAAGTCACACACACATTTTCCCAGTTTAGGTGAGTTCCAACTCATGTGTCGCAATAACCAAAATAAATGTAGTACATTGGACCATACTTATTAGTGTTTCTAGTGTTATTACTCTGAGACCAACAAGAAATCCAAAAGTTTCCACATCACAAACAAGTGGTGTATCAACCAGACTAAGCTCCCACGAACAACAATAACACGTTAAAAAAAGGTGCATGAAGATATTATGGCAGCATCCAGCATGCATCAAGTGTCTACAAACACACCATGCTGTATAGGTGTGGTGTTAGAAGGTAAGTAACTGCAGTCCAAACCAATCTGAAGGCTAACACAGCAAATCCAAAGTTACCCGGGCTAAAACCAGGTTGTACTGGTTCAAAACGACCCTACCTTCTGGTGCCGTGCCATACGACCCATGAACTCCAAGCGAACCATTCTGTCCGAACGCGAGGTGGACCGATACTCAAGCACTGGCTGGGTGAGTGAGAAGCAGAGATACTGACAAATCTAATAGGGCAGGCTTACCTTACACACACACACACACACACACACACACACACACACACACACACACACACACACACACACACACACACACACACACACACACACACACACACACACACACACACACACACACACACACACACACACACTAACACACTAACACACACACAGTTACTGGCTCAACAAGAGAGCGCATGTGAAATGGTCTGTCCATTGTTTTACGTTCACTCTATCACACCCGCACGCGCACACACACACACACGCAGAAGAGAGTTATGTCTACCTAGCTACCCTAATACAACAAACTTAACTCCCTCGCTTACGTCCTAGAGCCCCTTGTGTCGTGTTACCTCTCCTCTTTTTCCTGTGGCATGTGAAAGGCGTCCCTAAGTTCATTTTTAACGTCTCACCTTTCCCTGACTGACTTAAGTACCAAAGCAGGGAGTTATTGTACAGGTGAGACATTGACTTCTGAACCCAAACTCTCCATCATCAAAACAACTTGACATGTGCTACTCACGTCACTGCCTGCTACTTATAACCAGCAGTAACACTACTGGCCTACACCAGCGGGGGTCAAATGAAGTGTAATAGCATACAACAATGTTATGTAAGTCTACGATAGACCATTCCGGTGAAGTGGTAGCAAAACATGGAATTGGGCCAAAATCACTGCCCATTAAACTCATTATCCTCTTGTTCCATGGTACCCACCTCATGTGGGGTACGGTCCAATTTGCAGCAGTGGGCACTAGGCTCCTTGTGGTCCTTGCTGATGTGCACCACCTGACCCTTGTTGCTCTTCCTGACCAGGTGACGGTGCACCGCAGGCACATCCTCGAACCTGTGACCTAAGGAACATGGGGACAGAGAGAAAGAGAGATGGGAAAGAGAAAAATAGAGAGAAAGTTATTTTCTGGTCCCAAACTGATTTTCTCCTTGTTGAGTCATCAGATCAGGTAAAGCCGTCTTTTTTCACGACAACATCAAAACATTTGGGAAAGACACCATATTTGGGTTTTCTGACCAGGTTACAAACAGTTAAATATGTATTTTTGTGGTCACTGAAATTATGTCTAAAATACCTCCTATTACATTCAAACCATGACGTCACAAAAGACTTCAGGATAACGTCATTGCAACTAGTTTTGCCACCTGCAGTGTGTTTTAACAAGTACGGTGAGAACACACTCAGATTCCCACAGGAGTACTTTTAATAACAGTTCACAATTGGCTTAGCAATAGGAAAGCTTTCCAGGGAATCATTGTGAGACTAAGGTTTTAAAACCCAAAGAAAACAAATTAACATTTGTCAAGACTAACCCCACCATCATCAACGAGCCAACATTTCTTCACTCACGTCACATAGCTCAAATATAGGCTAATTCATGGCTATCACATGAAGATAATGGTTAGCAAACCGTTGAAACACATTTTTAACATGTTGATCTGAATGACAAACTTGCATATTCTATTATAAGTTATAGCAATATAATAATTATGTAATTGTATATGATGTCATGGATACTCACAAAGAAATTGCCTCTGACTCAAAGACAAGCGCAGTTGCAATGTTTTGACTTTCAAAACACAGAACCAAACCATGCTTCCAAAATGAATGATTGTTTTCCAAAGAATGACATATGGGCACACGTCACACACACGCTCACAGACTTTTATCTGAACATGAAACAAACAATGGAAAACTGGAAAAGAACTCCGGTGGTGGGCAGCTATGGGCTCTTTGAAAATGTTCACATTCCAACGGTGCACACTGAGCATGTGGGATGGACGGCCTTGTTTTCTTGTACACAGAACAATAAATTCCGTATTAGGATCAGATTTAAGATAACAATTGCAAATTGACTGTGGAGAATGGGCTTTTTTTGTGTCTAAATATCAAGGTTTTGTAAGCTTTCCATAAGGGTAAGGACAATACAGATACAAAAACATGTCTTGGTCAAGTCATTATTGAACAACATTCTTTCATTGTTTCTTCCTAGTGATGATTTCATTTGGATAGGTTATCCATGAAAGTTACTGACAAATACCCTATAGATTAACATGGCATTTTTGTGACATCATAGTACTGTAGAACTTCTATGACCACACAGTGGTGTGATATAACTTCAGATTTTACTATGACCTCATTCTTGCATTCTTACATATGGGAAGTCATTGAAATTATGCTGCTATGATGTCAAAGTAATATCAAAGGTATAGTCCCAGTCAGTACTAAATAGAAAGTTGCCGCCCCGCCCACCTGTGGGGAAAACAACCAATGGTTACCTTGGTTACCCCATTGGCTCTCAGCAAAAAACTCTTTCAAACGCAATTTTCTTGTCGTCTGCTTGTTTTAGTCAATTACCAAACTACATTTAAGTAAAGTACATGCCTAAAGATTACTTTTCAACATTCCCTGATTACAACCGTTCTCACTACTTAGAAAAACATAATATTGTAGGGCTTCCCTCATGCCCCTTTTCATGATGGCGCTACATTAGCCACATGAGTAAATGCTAGCTAGCTACCAACCAGAACATTAAGCTAGTCAAGACCAACAACACGAACAAACAGACTATACAGCTACATATAGTGAGTGTACTAAACAGACTATACTAAACAAGTTGTCCTGTGATGAAATGGTTTCCACACACATAGCTACGGGTAGCCTACATGGACACTGGGTCCCCACAATTTCCCACTCTCCCACGCTGAATAGCCTGAAGCCACAGGGCTCTTCTTGCAGGCTCTATTTCCCTATGTGGGAGCATAGCGAACCGGAGGTCGGGATTTTTGACCTGGTAACATTTACATTTAACAACACAGCAGCTTCTAGATATGTTTTATTATTCTGTATTACAAAAAAAATTAAGACGAAGTTGGCTTTTTCACAATTGGGGTCAATGGGAAAGAATGTTTGTTCATTTCTTATGAAATGAACACCAACTCAGAGTATTCCCTTGTGTAGTCATCAAAATGCTGCAATGATGTCACAGTAATATCAAAGTTAATCCCAGGTAAAGTCATACATTTACATTTACATTTAAGTCATTTAGCAGACGCTCTTATCCAGAGCGACTTACAAGTTGGTGCATTCACCTTATGATATCCAGTGGAACAACCACTTTACAATAGTGCATCTAACTCTTTTAAGGGGGGGGGGGGGTTAGAAGGATTACTTTATCCTATCCTAAGGTATTCCTTAAAGAGGTGGTGTTTCAGGTGTTTCCGGAAGGTGGTGATTGACTCCGCTGACCTGGCGTCGTGGGGGAGTTTGTTCCACCATTGGGGTCATAGAAATAATGCTACAATGATGTCACAGTAATATCAAAGTTAATCCCAGGTAAAGTCATAGAAATAATGCTACAATGATGTCACAGTAATATCAAAGTTAATCTCCTGTGTAGGCCTGGAAATTCTGCAATGATGTCACAGTAATATCAAAGTTCATCCTCTGTGAAGTCATGGAAATAATGCTGCAATGATGTCACAGTAATATCAAGTTCATCCTCTGTGAAGTCCTGGAAATAATGCTGCAATGATGTCACAGTAATATCAAAGTTCATCCTCTGTGAAGTCATGGAAAAAATTCTGCAATGATGTCACAGTAATATATACATTTAGTCTCCTGTAAAGTCATTAAAAAGTTGCTGCAATGATGTCATAGTAATACTAAAAGTCATGACATGCTGCTATTATGTCACATTAAAGTGTGAATCAGCCCCCTGTGTCATGGAAATGCAATTATTTCATTCTAAAAATTACATGATGTAATTCTATGCTCCAAAAATCATACCCCTCTGAGTATAGTTCCTGTAAAATGTTCCTCTTTCCAGATAGTTGTTCCCTGCCACGTGGTACTGCTTGATCTTTGGGGTTCTAGGTCGGAAAAATTATATTTATTGATTGATTGATTTGTAGACTGACTGACTGACTCATTGATTAGAACTCACTCTTGATGCCATCCAGGTCGGCGGACCCCAGCATCTGGGCCTCGCTGTCGTCGGTGGCCTGGCGCTGGTGGCGCTCCTGCTGCCCGCCCGTCATGTTGCCCGAGCGCCGGCGCTCCTGCAGGTCGTAGCTGCGGCTGCCAGGGGGCGGTGTCCTGGAGGAGGAAGAGGAGGTGGAGGAGGAGGGAGGCGTGGAGCCCCGTGTGGAGGGGTTGTGGGACTCCTGGGAGGGGCCGGAGGATAGGCTATTCCTCCCTTTGTTGGGGGCCAACACTGAGCCCACTGGCTCACTGGGACAACGATGATGACGTACAAGTAATTAGACAGACGGATGGACAGGCAGGCAGACAGATAAAGTACTGTGACTGTGTGTTTCTCTGTGCACACACTTAACTCTATGCATGTGTTTGCAAATGTGTGTAAATTGCTTTATCAGTTTGTGTGTGTGTCACAGGAGGTTAGTGGCACCTTAATTGGGGAGGACAAGCTCGTGGTAGTGGCTGGAGCGGAATAGATGAAATGGGATCAAATTCATCAAGCACATGGTCTCCATGGTGTTTGTGTGTGTGTGTGTGTGTGTGTGTGTGTGTGTGTGTGTGTGTGTGTGTGTGTGTGTGTGTGTGTGTGTGTGTGTGTGTGTGTGTGTGTGTGTGTGTGTGTGTGTGTGTGTGTGTGTGTGTGTGTGTATATATGTGTGTGTGTTGGTATGTCAGTCTGTGCATGTGTTTATGTGTATGTGTGTTTGTGTGCATCTTTCTCACTTACTCCGTGGGTGTGGCATCCTCTGGCAGGTTGGTACCCAGGGCAGTCTCAGGTACGATGGTGAGGCGTCTGGGAAGGGTGGCACTGCCAGCCTTGCTGTGCGTGGGGGCAGGAGTGACACTGGCAGGGTCATCCTCAGACACGAAGAACTACAGAGAGGAAAGATTGGGGTCAATGAGGAAGAGGCCTACCTAATCAAAAAGAAAAGTAGCTGGGTGTGTGTGTACAGTATGTACTATATGTATGCATGTATACTATAAAACTAATATACTATAACAAATACAGTGTATACTATAAACCACTATAATGTAAACCATTATAAGCTTGCAACTCTACCTGCACACCCTCGTTGTGTGTGTCCGTGTCTGTATCAGGTGTGGGTGTGGTGGTCTGCCCCCCCTCTCCATCGTTCTGGCTGTAGGGCTCGTCTGCCTCCTCTTCTTCCTCGCTCTCCTCTATGTTGGGTGCTCCGCCAGTCCCGGATCCTCTCCTCCATCCCGCTTCCTTCTTCTTGCTCTTCTTCCTCCTTTCTGGGGGTAGTTTGGACAGCGGGTGGTGGATGTGGTGGGAGGAGTGGCGGTGGTCTGCAGACAGGAGAAATAAACCGCGTTTGGTCAAGTCGTCATTTGGTGACGCACTTCCTTGTCTGCATTGAGATATTTGTTGAGCAGCGTTGTCTGTCTTTTAAATGGGCAGCAAAAGCTGAAGAAAGATACATTTTTGATGGACAGGCACGGCCCATACTCAATACTACTTCCAACCAGAATGTGATGTCAAGCTGTACACGGTAACTGATACTCTTTCTATGGTACATAAAACAGTGATTTAATAGATATGAAGGTTAACAAGTAAACATTGGTGGCTCACACTCAAAGTCTTCCTCGTTGTAGGCACGGTGTTTCTCTGGGGGTCCACGGGCTGGTGGGTGGAGAATCTGCTGGAAGAGTTGCACCCCCAGGGTCTTGTTCAGGTCCTGCTCTTCATCATCATCTTCACTCCGCCTAGAAGGGGCCGGTGGCTTGACCGGGGAGGGTGGGTGGTCGGTGGGTGGGTGGTTCGAGGTTAGTGATTATTTCATCATAGTCATGGATTCATATTTACATAAGATTTGATGTTTTTTGTGTATTGCCCTATGACAAACAATGTTAGTATACAACAAGTTATTGCTCACGTATACCCTTTAATCATATATAATTGGAAAGCTTAGCCTAGATTCACAGCTATCAATCAGACACATTTCTGGAATGTTCAGGTCAACAGAACCTTGACATTTGACCTCTAGGGTACATATCAGAATTACCTGTATAAATTGCTTTAAAAAGTCAACCCTGATACGTTTTAATCTTTGTTTGACAAGTGGTTCTGAAAGGTCATGAAATTAACTTTCAAATGATATATAATAAAACCAACTTTGAAAGCACCAGCTATAACTATTGTTTAAAAATAGCCCTTATCGTGCCATTGATATCAAAATGTTGGAAGCTTAGCTATAGAATTTCATGTAGTGGGGCACCTATGTTTTTGGATTGTAACTTTGGTGATAGAGGCACTGCATTTCACACACAACAGGGTTTTAAAAATGTTTGAGAGATACAGCTCAATGGCATCTTATTGGATTAACTCTGCATTACCATACCTGTATGAAATATATGCCCAATAATATCTTAAAATGTTCATAGTGATGTAGAATACACAACCAAAGGCGCCAGGTGTGCCAGATATGTAAAGATGACAAATGATTCACACAATTGTGGTAAGAATGTGCCAAAAAGCTGTCTGATTCAATCATTTCTGAATATGTTTCAAGCCTTAATTACAATACTTAATCTTCAAACATGTAAAATGGATTTACAGCGCCTTCAGAAAGTATTCATACCACTTGACTTATTCCACATTTTGTTGTGATTCAGCCTGATTTCAAAATTGATTAAATATTAATATTTTTTTTACCGATCTACACACACTGATTTGATTCCAGGCTTTATCACAACCGGCCGTGATTGGGAGTCGCACAATTCGCACAATCGCACAATTGGCGGCGCACAATTGGCCCAGCGCTGTCCGTTTTAGGGTTTGGCTGGGGTAGGCCGTCATTGTAAATAAGAATTTGTTCTTAACTGACTTGCCTAGTTAAATAAAGATTACATTTAAAAATGTAAAATGGATTACCATAGGCAACACTAGAGGGAGACAAGGCCACAGGTAAATGCCAGGTGACTGACATTTACCAGTCACCAGATACATTTAGACAAAGGCTTAAAAAACACTGTATACTACATTCATTTAAAAAATGTCCTAACCAATTACAGTTTAAAAGTCTGTTTGGTTGTGAAAAAGTCTGATGGCAGTGCTAAAACCTTTGTCTATTTGTCCTTGCATTAATGATGGACAGTTGGCTCTGGTTGTGGAGGATTCTGCCAGTGCCGTCTCCCCTTCTCTGTGGTAGGAGATCATGTAGATGGTGGTCAGGTTGGTGCATGTCAGTGACCAATCTTCTGCTTGCTCTATCCGTGAATGTTAGTGGTGGAAGGGTCAGTGGGATGTCTCTGTTTTTTGTTATTATCTTGCTTGTCTTTTTCTGTACCCTATCCAGTGCAGCTTGCTGCTTCTTTGTGCAGTCCACCAGCAACACACTGGCATACTCCAGGCATGGTCGGATCAAAGTGCTGTAGATGTAATCAGCGGGAAAGCAGTTTCTTGCCATTACAGTCAGGAAGTGGAAACGCCTTGAAGCCTTTTTCACTGCCTGGTCAATGTGTTGGTTCCCACTAAGTTGGTTGTCCAAGTGGAAGCCAAGGTATTTTGTGCTTGTTAGGACTGGAACAGCCTGTCCACCCAGTATTAGTGGAGCCGGTTGCGGAGGATTTTTTGAGAAGCAGATTCTTAGTTCGACAGACTTCTTCCCATTAAGAAGCATGTTGTTCTCTGTCGTCCATTCCTCCAGTTGCTTAGCCTCCTCTTCCATTTTCAATGTTTGCTAGCCTTAAAGCACAGGACAGGCCAATGTCCAGTGTATCCTCAGAGATGACTCTCTCAGAGTGGACATGTGAAGCAGGAAGAGGTAAGACGAGACGACCCCAACCTCTGGGACCCCAGATGTTACCTCTGGCCATGAGCTGTACATTCCATTTGCTATCACCCTCTGTGTTCTCCCTGTTGTACAGCTGTGAAACCAGGTGAGTAACATTGGACACAGACACAGACTGGCCAGATGCTGGAGGAGTTTAGCATGGTCGACACGATCAGAAGCCATTGACATGTCCGCCAGCAGAACCAGGACCATTATGGCTTGCTTTGAGTCTGTCTCTGTAAGCCAGGTGTGTGAGGCTCTGACCAGCACATTTGTTGTGCTGTGTTTAGGCAAGTATGCATGCTGTTTTTTTTGCATTCTTCAAGATCAACTGGTATGAGCTTCTTGGCAATGAGCCTTTCCTGGACTTTGCCTAGACAGGATGTCAGAGAGATTCGTCTCCAATCATTTTTCTGTCCAGGACTGGAGACCTTAGGAATGGGGCAGATGTTAGCGGTCTTCCACTCTGTAGGTACAGAGCCCAGTTGATAGGAGGTGTTAACAAAGTGAGTGACCACTGGCGCTAGAACTTCTGAAAATTCCTTGAGTAACCATCTGGACCACATGCTTTCTTAGGACTGAGTCTTGAAAAGAGCTTTATTCATTTGTCCAATGTTGCATAGTTCTCCTTCCCCAACAGGCCTAGGAAGAGGAAAAACAGTGAAGGATGTATTTCCTGTCCAAGCTTCAGCAAATAAGTTTTTCAAGACCTCAGCAACATTGTCATTTTCCACATCACCAATCTGTATCATCCCTCTAAATGATTTTAAACAACCAAGCTCTTTATTGATGAAGTCCCACCACTCCATTGGTGGGCTTTAAGGGCTTGAATTTAATTTGTGTAGTAGTTTTTCATTGCCCCTCGGATAAGCTTTTGAACAGCGTTTCTCGCTTTTTTCTATTTCTCTATTTCTTTCACCTCAGCCAAGGAGTTCCTATTGGACGGCTTCAATTTTTTACCCTTTGATGTATGGAGCCAGAGGTGTGGTAAGTTTCCTAAGATTCCGAAGGGAATTCGGTGAGTATTCACAAATGTTTGTGGCATCCATTTTACTTGCTTAAAGTCCTTCATTTTTTTTTTACAACTTACCAATTCTGCAACAGAACTGACCACACAGACAATATCTATATAAATGTCCACCAAAAACAAATGGATGGCTAATATATTGTACCAGGGCCATTGATGTATCAAAACTACAGGACCAGCAAAGACATATCATCCATATAATCACTCCTACATTTTATATATAGGGAACTCATGTGCCTTCTGTCACGTTCCTGACCTGTTTTCCCTTGTTTTTGTATTTATTTAGTATGGTCAGGGCGTGAGTTGGGTGGGTTGTCGATGTGTGATTTTTATGTTGGGATTTTGTGTGTTCGGCCTGGTATGATTCTCAATCAGAGGCAGCTGTCAATCGTTGTCCCTGATTGAGAATCATACTTAGGCAGCCGGGGTTTCACGTGTGTTTTGGTGGGTGTTTGTTCTTGTGTCAGTGTTTCGCCACACGGGACTGTCACGGTAGTTATTTTGTTATTTTGTATCGCATATTGTTTTGTTATATATTAAATCACTATGGAAACTAACCACTCTGCGTATTGGTCCGATCCTTCTCGCCTCTCCTCGCCCGAGGAGGAGGAAGAAAATGACTATCGTTACAGAAACACCCACCACCAAAGGACCAAGCGGAGTGGAAAAGGGCAACGACAGCAGCAGCAGAAATAGACACAGGACTCCTGGACTTGGGAGGAGATCCTGGACGGCAAGGGACCCTGGGCTCAGCCAGGGGAATATCGCCGTCCCAAGGCGGAGTTGGAGGCAGCGAAGGCAGAGAGGCGCTGGTATGAGGAGGCAGCGCAGCGACGCGGTTGGGAGCCCGAGAGTCAGACCCAAAAATTTCTTGGGGGGGGGGGGGGGGGGCACACGCGGAGTGTGGCAAAGCCGGGTAGGAGACCTGAGCCAACTCCCCGTGCTTACCGTGGAGTGAGAGGGCGTCGTACTGGTCAGACACCGTGTTATGCGGTGGAGCGCACGGTGTCCCCAGTACGCGTGCTTAGCCCAGTGCGGGCTATTCCACCTCGCCGCACTGGTAGGGCTAGGTTGGGCATCGAGCCGGGTGTCATGAAGCCGGCCCAACGCATCTGGTCTCCAGTGCATCTCCTCGGGCCAGCGTACATGGCACCAGCCTTACAAATGGTGTCCCCGGTTCGCCAGCATAGCCCAGTGCGGGCTATTCCACCTCGCCGCACTGGCAGGGCTACGGGGACCATTCAACCTGGTAAGGTTGGGCAGGCTCGGTGCTCAAGAGCGCGTGTACTCCTTCACGGTCCGGTATATCCGGTGCCACCTCCACGTACCAGTCCTCCGGTGGCAGCCCCCCGCACCAGGCTGTCTCTCCGTCTTCTCTCTCCAGTTGCTCCCACCTGTCCAGCGCTGTCAGAGCCTTCCTCCTCTCCAGCGCAGCCAGAGTCTGAGCTGCCTGCCTGCCCAGCGCTGTCTGAGCTGCCTGCCTGCCCAGCGCTGTCTGAGCTGCCTGCCTGCCCAGCGCTGTCTGAACTGCCTGCCTGCCCAGCGCTGTCTGAACTGCCTGCCTGCCCAGCGCTGTCTGAACTGCCTGCCTGCCCAGCGCTGTCTGAACTGCCTGCCTGCCCAGCGCTGTCTGAGCTGCCTGCCTGCCCAGCGCTGTCTGAGCTGCCTGCCTGCCCAGCGCTGTCTGAGCTGCCTGCCTGCCCAGCGCTGTCTGAACTGCCTGCCTGCCCAGCATTGTCTGAGATGCCTGCCTGCCCAGCGCTGTCTGAATTGCCTGCCTACCCAGCGTCATCTGAGCCGCCCGTCTGTCCCGAGCCGTCAGAGCTGCCCGTCTGTCCCGAGCCGTCAGAACTGCCCGTCTGTCCCGAGCGGTCAGAGCTGTCCGTCTGTCCCGGGCCGTCAGAGCTGCCCGTCTGTCCCGAGCCGTCAGAGCTGCCCGTCTGTCCCGAGCCGTCAGAGCTGCCCATCTGTCCCGAGCCGTCAGAGCTGCCCGTCTGTCCCGAGCCGCTAGAGCCGTCCGCCAGACAGGAGCAGCCAGAGCCGTCCGCCAGACAGGAGCAGTCAGAGCCGTCCGCCAGACAGGAGGAGTCAGAGCCGTCCGCCAGACAGGAGCAGCCAGAGCCGTTCGCCAGACAGGAGCAGCCAGAGCCGTCCGCCAGACAGGAGCAGCCAGAGCCGTCAGCCAGCCATGACCAGCCAGAGCCGTCAGCCAGCCATGACCAGCCAGAGCCGTCAGCCAGCCATGACCAGCCAGAGCCGTCAGCCAGCCATGACCAGCCAGAGCCAGCCAGCATGGAGCTGCCAGAGCCAGCCAGCCAGAGCCGTCAGCCAGCCATGACCAGAGCCGCCAGCCAGCCAGGAGCTGCCAGAGCCGCCAGCCAGCCAGGAGCTGCCAGAGCCGCCAGCCAGCCAGGATCTGCCAGAGCCAGCCAGCATGGAGCTGCCAGAGCCAGCCAGCCAGGAGCTGCCAGAGCCAGCCAGCCAGGAGCTGCCAGAGCCGCCAGCCAGCCAGGAGCTGCCAGAGCCGCCAGCCAGCCAGGATCTGCCAGAGCCGCCCGCCAGCCAGGATCTGCCAGAGCCGCCCGCCAGCCAGGATCTGCCAGAGCCGCCCGCCAGCCAGGATCTGCCAGAGCCGCCCGCCAGCCAGGATCGGCCAGAGCCGCCAGTCAGCCAGGATCTGCCAGAGCCGCCCGCCAGCCAGGATCTGCCAGAACCGCCCGCCAGCCAGGATCTGCCCCTCAGTCCGGTGCTACCCCTTGGTTCAGTGGGGTTGATATGGAGGGTGGTTGTGGTTAGGAAGCCACGGGGGCGATTAAGGAGGCGGGAAAAAACATTGTTTAAGTGGGGTCCACGTCCCGCGCCAGAGCCGCCACCGCAGACAGACACCCACCCAGACCCTCCCCTAGAGTTTAGGAGGTGCGCCCGGAGTTCGCACCTTAAGGGGGGGGTTCTGTCACGTTCCTGACCTGTTTTCCCTTGTTTTTGTATTTACTTAGTATGGTCAGGGCGTGAGTTGGGTGGGTTGTCGATGTGTGATTTTTATGTTGGGATTTTGTGTGTTCGGCCTGGTATGATTCTCAATCAGAGGCAGCTGTCAATCGTTGTCCCTGATTGAGAATCATACTTAGGCAGCCGGGGTTTCACGTGTGTTTTGGTGGGTGTTTGTTCTTGTGTCAGTGTTTCGCCACACGGGACTGTCACGGTAGTTATTTTGTATCGCATATTGTTTTGTTATATATTAAATCACTATGGAAACTAACCACTCTGCGTATTGGTCCGATCCTTCTCGCCTCTCCTCGTCCGAGGAGGAGGAAGAAAATGACTATCGTTACACCTTCTACTAAATTAACAAACGTTCAAACAATTATTGTCATGCCTATTACACAGGTCGATGTTAAAACTAACAGATCAAAAAATTATCAGAGTCATAGGCAGTATTTAACCAAGCATTGTACTTTCAACCGGTAAACAATATCAAGTTCTTAACAGGTCAACCCCACATGTCAACGGCAGCATCATAAAACTGAGTGTAAACTCAGGGAAAAAATGTACGTCCTCTCACTGTCAACTGTGTTTATTTTCAGCAAACTTAACATGTGTAAATATTTGTATGAACATAACAAGATTCAACAACTGAGACATAAACTGAACAAGTTCCACAGACATGTGACTAACCGAAATTGAATAATGTGTCCCTGAACAAAGGGGGGGTCAAAATCAAAAGTAACAGTCAGTATCTGGTGTGGCCACCAGCTGCATTAAGTACTGCAGTGCATCTCCTCCTCATGGACTGCACCAGATTTGCCAGTTCTTGCTGTGAGATGTTACCCCACTCTTCCACCAAGGTACCTGCAAGTTCCCGGACATTTCTGGGGGGAATGTAACTAGCCCTCACCCTCCAATCCAACAGGTCCCAGATGTGCTCAATGGGATTGAGATCCGGGCTCTTCGCTGGCCATGGCAGAACACTGACATTCCTGTCTTGCAGGGAATCATACACAGAATGAGCAGTATGGCTGGTGGCATTGTCATGCTGGAGGGTCATGTCAGGATGAGCCTGAAGGAAGGGTACCACATGAGGGAGCAGGATGTCTTCCCTGTAACGCACAGCTTTGAGATTGCCTGCAATGACAACAAGCTCAGTCCGACGATGATGTGACACACCACCCCAGACCATGACGGACCCTCCACCTCCAAATCTATCCCGCTCCAGAGTACAGGCCTCGGCGTAACGCTCATTCCTTCGACGATAAATGCAAATCTGACCATCACCCCTGGTGAGACAAAATCGCGACTTGTCAGTGAAGAGCACTTTTTGCCAGTCCTGTCTGGTCCAACAACGGTGGGTTTGTGCCCATTGTTGCTGGTGATGTCTGGTGAGGACCTGCCTTACAACAGGCCTACAAGCCCTCAGTCCAGCCTCTCTCAGCCTATTGCGGACAGTCTGAGCACTGATGGAGGGATTGTGCGTTCCTAGTGTAACTCGGAAGTTGTTGTTGCCATCCTGTACCTGTCCCGCAGGTGTGAAGTTCGGATGTACTAATCCTGTGCAGGTGTTGTTACACGTGGTCTGCCACTGCGAGGATAATCAGCTGTCCATCCTGTCTCCCTGTAGCGCTGTCTTAGACGTCTCATAGTACGGACATTGCAATTCATTGCCCTGGCCACATCTGCAGTCCTCATGCCTCTTTGCAGCATGCCTAAGGCACGTTCACGCATATGAGCAGGGACCTTGGGAATCTTTCTTTTTGTGTATTTCAGAGTCAGTATAAAGGCCTCTTTAGTGTCCTAAGTTTTCATAACTGTGACCTTAATTGCCTACCATCTGTAAGCTGTTAGTGTCTTAACGACCATTCCACAGGTGCATGTTCATTAACTGTTTATAGTTCATTGAACAAGCATGGGAAACAGGCCAGCATCCCGGAGTCGCCTCTTCACTGTTGACGTTGAGACTGGTGTTTTGCGAGTACTATTTAATGAAGCTCCCAGTTGAGGACTTGTGAGGCGCCTGTTTCTCAAACTAGATACTCTAATGTACTTGTCCTCTTGCTCAGTTGTGCACCGGGGCCTTCCACTCCTCTTTCTACTCTAGTTAGAGTCAGTTTGCACTGTTCTGTGAAGGGAGTAGTACACAGCTTTGTATGAAATCTTCAGTTTCTTGGCAATTTCTCGTATGGTATAGCCTTCATTTCTCATAAAAAGAATAGACTGACGAGTTTCAGAAGAAAGGTCTATGTTTCTGGCATATTTGAGCCTGTAATCAAACCCACAAATGCTGATGCTCCAGATACTCAACTAGTCTAAAGAAGGCCAGTTTAATTGCTTCTTTAAATCAGAACAACAGTTTTCAGCTGTGCTAACATAATTGCAAAAGGCTATTCTAATGATCATTAGCCTTATAAAATCTGCAGTTTCCAGCTACAATAATCATTTACAACATCAATAATATCTACACTGTATTTCTGATCAATTTGATGTTTTTTTAAATGGACAATCTTTAAATTTTCTTTCTAAGTGACCCCAAACTTTTGAACGGTGGTGTGTGTGTGTGTATATATACAGTTGAAGTCGGAAGTTTACATACACCTTAGCCAAATACATTGAAACATTTTAACTTTTTCACAATTCTTGACATTTAATCCAAGTAAAATGTCCCTGTCTTAGGTCAGTTAGGATCTCCACTTTATTTTAAGAATGTAAAATGTCAGAATAATAGGAGAGATAATGATTTATTTCAGCTTTTATTTCTTTCATCACATTCCCAGTGGGTCAGAAGTTTACATACACTCAATTAGTATTTGGTAGCATTGCCTTTAAATTGTTTAACTTGGGTCAAACGTTTCTGGTAGCCTTCCACAAGCTTCCCACAATATGTTGGGTGAATTTTGGTCCAGAGCTGGTGTAACTGAGTCAGGTTTGTAGGCCTCCTTGCTCGCAAACGCTTTTTCAGTTCTGCCCACATATTTTCTATAGGATTGAGGTCAGGGCTTTCTGATGGCCACTCCAATACCCTGATTTTGTTGTCCTTAAGCCATTTTGCAACAACTTTGGAAGTATGCTTTGGGTCATTGTCCATTTGGAAGACCCATTTGCGACCAAACTTTAACTTCCTGACTGATGTCTTGAGATGTTGCTTCAATATATCCACATAATTTTCCTGCCTTATGATGCCATCTATTTTGTGAAGTGCACCAGTCCCTCCTGCAGCAAAGCAGTTCCACATCATGATGCTGCCACCCCCGTGCTTCACGGTTGGGATGGTGTTCTTCGGCTTGCAAACCTCCCCATTTTTCCTCCAAATATAACGATGGTCATTATGGCCAAACAGTTCTATTTTTGTTTCATCAGACCAGAGGACATTTCTCCAAAAAGTACAAAGTTTGTCCCCAATGTGCAGTTGCAAACCGTAGTCTGGCTTTTTTATGGAGGTTTTAGAGCAGTTGCTTCTTCCTTGCTGAGCGGCCTTTCAGGTTGTCGATATAGGACTCGTTTTACTGTGGATATAGATACTTTTGTACCGGTTTCCTCCAGCATCAAGGTCCTTTGCTGTTGTTCTGGGATTGATTTGCACTTTTCGCATCAAAGTATGTTCATCTCTAGGAGACAGAACGCGTCTCCTTCCTGAGCGGTATGACGTCTATGTGGTCCCATGGTGTTTATACTTGCGTACTATTGTTTGTACAGATGAACGTGGTACCTTCAGGCATTTGGAAATTGCTCCCAAGGTTGAACCAGACTTGTGGAGGTCTACAATGGCTGATTTCAAGCAAAGAGGCACTGAGTTTGAAGGTAGGCCTTGAAATACATCCACAGTTACAACTCCAATTGACTCAAATTATGTCAATTAGCCTATCAGAAGCTTCTAAAGCCATGACATAATTTTCTGGAATTTTCCAAGCTGTTTAAAGGCACAGTCAACTTAGTGTATGTATACTTCTGACCCACTGGAATTGTGATACAGTGAATTATAAGTGAAATAATCTGTCTGTAAACAATTGTTGGAAAAATGACCTGTGTCGTGCACAAAGTAGATGTCCTAACCGACTTGCCAAAACTATAGTTTGTTAACAAGAAATTTGTGGAGTGGTTGAAAAACAAGTTTTAATGACTCCAACCTAAGTGTATGTAAACTTCCGACTTCAGCTGTATATATATATATATTTACATACACACACACATGTATTTAACCTGTTCTTTGTGGCACTCCATATACAGTATACAGTATACTGTACTTCCATAACATTTTTCAACTGGTACAAGGAGACCTTCAGACGAGTCATGTGAGGCCTGTGGGCATCCTTAAGCAAAACAACCGTCATGTACATGTTTGTCATATTAGTGTGTAGTCCAAACTGTTCGGTCGCTACAGACAGAAGTTGGCTGTACCAATTTCATACGAGTCCCAAGATGCTTGTGGGGGCCGTAGAGCAAAATGGAGAACAACACCGTGTTCACATATTTCACATATTTCCATAATAGTTTGTGGGCCAAACCATTAAAAAGCATGATCATTACACAGGTGCAACTTTTACTGGGGACAATAAAAGGCCACTAAAATGTGCAGTTTTGTTACACAACACAATGCAACAGATGTCTCAAGTTGAGGGAGCATGGAATTGGCATGCTGACTGCAGGAATGTCCACCAGAGTTGCCAGAGAATTGAATGTGCATTTCTCTACCATAAGCCACCTCCAACATTGTTTTAGAGAATTTGGCAGTACGTTCAACTGGCCTCACAACCGCAGACCACGTGTAACCACGTCAGCCCAGGGCCTCCGCATCCGGCTTCTTCACCTGCGGGATCATCTGAGACCAGCCACCCGGACAGCTGATGAAACTGTGGGTTTGAACTTCTGCACAATCTGTCAGAAACCGTCTCAGGGAAGCCCATCTGCGTGCTCGTCATCTTCACCAAGGTCTTGACCTGACTGTCGTGAGTGACTTCAGCGGGCAAATGCTCACCTTTGATGGCCACTGGCACGCTAGAGAAGTGTGCTCTTCACGGATGAATCCCTGTTTCAACTGTAGCGGGCAGATGGCAGATGGTGTCGTCTGGGCAAGCTATTTGCTGATGTCAACATTGTGAACAGATGCCCCATTGTGGCAGTGGAGTTATGGTATGGGCAGGCATAAGCTACGAACATCAAACACAATTGCATTTTATCAATGGCAATTTGAATGCACAGAGATACCGTGAGGAGATACTGAGGCCCAATGTCATGCCATTCAATCCGCCACCTTCACCTCAATTTAAGGTATCTGTGACCAACAGATGCATATCTGTATTCCCAGTCATGTGAAATCCACCAATTAGGACCTAATTCATGTATTTAAATTGACTGTTTTCCTTATATAAACTGTAACTAAGTCTAAAATCGTAAAAATTGTTACATGTTCCGTTTATATTTTAGTTCAGTCTATCTGGCCAAAACAAAGACATGTATGATGTGCTATACTGAACTCTACTGTACTCTACTCTGCTCTACTGTACTGTGCCCCACTGTACTGTACTGTGCTCTACTATACTGTACTGTGCTCCAGTTTACTCTACATGAGTTTCTTACAATTGAAGAAAGGATCTATGGACTCTTAATCTAGTGGTCTTGGTTTGAGACCACTCAAGACCACATATATTTGGGCTTTAACTTGTCATGGTCTCAACTCACTGGGTCTGAGTCTGGATCTTGGGTCCAATGTCCTGGTATAAATCTTGGTCTTGGCTCCTGGATATTACCTTAGTCTTTGGTTTACAAACCAATTTGAAGAAGACAATGCTTTCTGATCATTGGCTATTCACTCCCAACACATAGGAATCCCAACCCAGTTGACTACTTTTAAATAGTGGAAGCCCTCAATGGCAATGTCTATACTAAAATTAGTTATATCCATCTGGAGTCCTCCAATTATATCTATGATTGACACTTCACACCGAAACGCCAAAATAAAGATAAGTAAAGTGATCATTTAAACATCTAATGACATAATTAATGACAGAACAATATAGATTATATTTCTCTGAATTAAATTTAAAGATTTGGAAAATCTGGTAAAAAATTATTTTTTACTATTTTGTTAATTTGGTGTGCAAATAACATTTAAAAAATGTATCTGTAATAGAAGGTTAATCAAAACGATCACTACTGTCCATGGTTCTCCCTTTATTGCAACTTCTTCACAAATTCTGTGGGGTGGTAAGGAAGTCAAATAAATATTTCAAATATGAAATATTAACAAAGTGTGTGAGTAGTATACAGTATATGTTTACCTGAAATATGTTGGAAGAGTTTTAAATTGGCTTTACAGCTTCCTCTGGTGCAATATAATAATAATAATAATAATATAGCACTTTTCATACAGAATCTCAAAATAAAAACAA
The DNA here is from genome assembly GCF_016432855.1 of Salvelinus namaycush. NCBI lineage: Eukaryota > Metazoa > Chordata > Actinopteri > Salmoniformes > Salmonidae > Salvelinus > Salvelinus namaycush. Next base: position 1,564,867 of record NC_052317.1, read on the forward strand.
ATTCAGGGGGCTGGCAGTTTATGGGAGCAGTTCAGTAAAGGAGTAGCTTGAGTGGAGGTGGCATTGATGATACAGCCAGGGAAGGAGAAACGTCAGACAGGCAGGCCCGGAGCTCTCCATCAGGCATCTCTCTCACAGCTACTCCTTCTATGTAGGTAGGCTGGATCATCCACCACCGGATGTGTAGCACCAACCTGGATGATGCTTTGGCACCTTCGCCCAAGAGACCACCCCATTTTGGCCTCGTAATCAGGAACAACCTTCTACGAGGCGAGCCTCTGTCGTCGCCTCACACCACAGTACAAATCCTTCCAGAAGCCAGGGCAGGTGGAACAAAAAGCCGGTTCTGTGTTGATGCATCATTCAAATGACATATGCCAGCTAGCTAGCTAGCTATAGCTAACCAAGCTGCCATCGATCATGTTTAGTACTTAGTATAGAATTTTGTAGTATACTATAGTAAATTCTACATTATTATTCACAAAAGAAACACTAGTAAATGCTACAGAAATGTCAGCAAAAACATTATTTTTAACTATAGTAAATAGTAATTTAATTAGCATATACCCTGCCCATTCCCATCCTCCACATCCCAATTTGTGCCAACAGTAAGTGAGAAACCCACATGTCAAGTATAGACCATATTGTGTTCCCTGTGATTATAGAAAAGAGCAAAAGCCCTGAACTCTCTGTTCAGAGCCCAGTCCTACCTACCTACAGGTTCTGGAATATTTGCTTGATCTGTTAGTATTTATCCACTAGGTTTCCTCAAGGAGAAAGCCTCACACTTCTATGTTAAAGATAATAAAACAAAACACTTTATTAAAAATACTACAGTAATGTACACAAAAAAACCGACAGTAAATACTACAGTATACTACTATAGTATATTCAACAAAAAAATACTACAGTATTTATATAATAAATACAACAGTATTCACTGACATTTTTTGTCGGACTTCAGTCTGCAAAAACACAGTAAACTACAGACTACAGTAAAGTCTGTAAAAACATTACAGTGAATACTATAGTATTCCTACCAATGGTATTTTTTCATATTGGTAGGCTTCTTCACAGCGCCATGGCAACCACAGAACCACGGATATAAGCATTACCTGACTAATAAGTTTTAAAAATGTTTTAAAAATAAATACATCAATAAATATCTCATTTTGTGTGTATAGAACCTGTGTATAGAATAACTAATGTACAGTAAATAGATGAAAGGTTTAAACTCACAGCTGAGGTGGCTGTGGCCATAGTGTTGGCGGCGACATTTGCGTCGCTGGCATCCTTAGGGTTGCTCATGGCTCCGTGCTGATCACAAGGTCAGGACAGTATGTTGCGACGCAGTCCTTAGCCATTTTCACTCTCTTTCTTACTCAACGGAGGACTTTTGGGTAGCATAACCTGCGAAAAGGACAGGAATTGTATTGTTGGTCTTAGTCAAGTGACTATTGGTAAATTAGGTCAAATGTTAGGTCAAATCCCCCAAATGATCTTTTGGTTAGTGATTTCATTGTGCGTCCTACATGATGATTATACGTCCATAATAACGACATAGGCAATGCCATTTACACATTTAGGGCCACATCACCAGACCAGGAAAAAGTAGGGTAAGATTCAGGGTCTGGGAAAAGTCCTGGCCCTAACCATATCGACAATCCCTTGTGAGTGAACGACAAGCTTACAGTATTGTGACTCTGAATGGGGCCAACGCAGCGGCAAATAACAAAAAGCAATCCATTTCTCTACCGTAGCTCTGAGTTTAGCTAAAAGTGAAAGTCTTTTTATTACGAAAACATGGGTGACGGCTTCATCGCGAAAACACTGCTAAGAATTGCTGTGCCCTGAAGGGTTCAGAGGAGATTATGATGTACCCACCTTGGCAAGACCACAACATCCAATTTAGGGTGGAAAACCCCTTTTTTTTTATGCACTTTTTTCCAAGCGAGCAAATCAACTCAGCTGGTCAGGCAGTGTCCTGTAACACAGCTGGTGTTACCGAGGTCTATTAGTGGTCACCTGGCTTGCGTGATAAGTAACCTTGCCTGAGACCTGAAGACTTCAATTACATCTCCGAGCTAATGCTTAGCTCAGTGGGCTAACAGCTAAGACTTAGCTCAGTGGGCTAACAGCTAAGACTTAGCTCAGTGGGCTAACAGTGTTCAGGCGGAAAGCCAACCCGTGCGAACCCAGTAGGTCACATTGGCACCAGCCCAATAACACTGACCCAGTCCTGGTAGGTTATGCACTGCTCCTCATCTAATAGACGTTAGATAACATTCATAAACACCCATAAACAGCCGAGAGCTTCTCTGATAGTGGATAGTGTTTGTCTACAGAGAATAACATTTACAGTTATTATGAGTCTGTATTCTTTTTAGAAGCAGTGAGGGTCAGGGTTGAGGGTAAGGGTCGCCAGATTGCTACCTGGTATTTAGACAACATATTTAGAGAATATCTTGAAGGATTCCCTTCAATGACATCAGAACATCTGAATGCAGGGCTTGAGGGTCAGGGTTGCCAGATTGTGTTCTGGCTGTGGTCAGATAGTGGGGTTGCCATTAGAACCCGACCGATATATCAGTTCACCCTATATTATCAATTCAACCGATATTGATATTCTAGAAATAGAATTTAAAAAAAGTTAATCTTATGCTTATCTGAACACTTGTGGCCATTCTCATGATGTCATTTTCACAATGTATGAAATTAACATTTGAAGCATAGTTATTGGACAATTGCTCTTTTGGATGGCAATTTCGGAGAATTCAGTGTGGGAAAATTACACTTTTTCATTTCCCCACTGTAAAACCGTATATCGGCAGATATGTCAGTATTGGTAAGTTGTCCCCCCCAAAATTGGAATCGGTATCAGACCCAAAGAAACATATCGGACGGGCTTTTTGTTGCCATATTGTGTAGGCAGAGTCCACTTGGAAATCCCCCTAATCACTAGCCCAAACCTTTTCAGTGAGTGAATTGACATGCTCAGCATTTTCCCTATCATTTTTGTGATTATATGTCAAATATGACCAAGTATTGACAGTATGTTGGTCTCGTTTAACATTTGAAAATAAGGATATGCATTTCTAAATGTATACATTTACATAAAGAGGCATATTCAAATAAAGAAGTTTTCTCTCACTTTCGTGTAATCACAATGGGACCCTTATCTCCCTCTGATTTCCATGGATGCATCTCAATAGTCTACAGGGTGCTTCCTCTCCTCATCCCCCAGCCGTTACATGCACTGAACTGAGAGGACACTACTCTCCCTATGAGTGATAAGGAATATATCCCCAGTCTCGCCACTGCAGGACGAGACTGTCAGTGTGGTTTACATCAACAAGGTCACTGCTGCAATGTCACCGCCTTCGGAAAACACCCAACGCCCTCCCTCTGATTTCCAGCCACAAACTGAGGAGGAGGAATGGGATGGAGGATGTTCATTAGAGGTATCCTATGACACTTCATGAACTCTTAGAAAAAAAGAACCAAAAGGATTTCTTCGACTGTCCTCATAGGAGAACCCTTTGAATAACTCCTTTTGGTTCCAGGTAGAACCCTTTCAGGTTCCATGTAGAAGAACCCTTTCCACAGAGGGTTCTAAATGGATCCCAAAAGAGTTCTACTTGGAACCAAAAAGGGTTCTACCTGGAACCAAAAAGGGTTCTCCTATGGGGACAGCAGCAGAACCCTTTTGGAACCCTTTTTTCTAAGAGTGTGGTTGGGAATGATATGATACTCCTATATTACGCATATGTATGATATGTGATAATCATATTATTATATTTGAGTGGGGGTGGGAATTGTGGATCTACAGTACAGATAGTGCTGAATCGTGTGAGGTCACAGGGGAGTTCATTGGAGATTCATGTTGAGATTTTGTCATCACTCACTACAAAGTGTTGCTTGAGGTATGTTTTCGTCTTTGGTGGTCCATCTTACGGTGAAACTTGTGAAGCTGAACGCCCTCAAAGGACACAGAAGCGGGCAGACACACACAGACAGACAGATATACATAGGGCACATGTAAGAGAGCAATTAGGGGACCTCATAAATCTCAATATTACTTCCAGATATAGAAGCAGTAGCTGCGTGTGCGTGCGTGTGCGTGTCAGTCTCTGATTACGTTGTTGGTTCTTTCAGTTCAACCTTCATTTCATTAAAGTGGAAGAGATCCATCTGATGACTCAATCATGACCCATCTCTCCCTGATATCAAATCGATACTTCTCCTAGGACAAAAACAGTTGGAAGAACACCAAAGAAGAAACACAAGAAGTTCCAGCAGAAAATGCCTTATTAGCTTTCCATATCAATACACAAAGCTTCTAATGTATAATCTGCACAGCAGGGATTATTTACACTTTTTCAAAATCCACTGAAAACAGCTGTTATTTTAGACAGGATTGTGAGGTCACAAAAAAATGCACTAAGCCTAAAACTACACAAATTACCATACTACACATGTCAGCGTTTACTGAAGTGAAATCTCTGACTACCATTTTCGACTGTATAAAGCCCTAGAGAGCAGACGTCTACACAAAGGGACCATGGTTCTCGTTGGTGACGACCCTCTTCCCTAGCACCACACCCCTCGTCGATTCAACGGGCTTAATCATATCAAAGCGCTTAGTGGAAAAACAGCACCAATGACTCGCCAGCCAACAATGAGAAAGGCAAAAGGCATATGGGAGATTACGGTGCCGTACCTACTCTTGCCTTTGTTGTCGTTGTTTTAGTGGTCGGTGGTATGCTAAGGTAAATCTGTGGTGGACCTGCAGGTGGTGGGACGATTATTAAAAGGCTTCAAGGTCAGCGTTCGGAAACCCACTAGGGATTACAGGGTTAAAAATGTTTGTGTGAAAAGATTAGTGTGATTGTTAACGTGTGACTCGTGAGCGTATGGCTCGAAGACCTTAACTAATATTGTTTGGTCAGACTTGATAAAAGTTTTGGCACTTTGTCCAAAACGGACCATACGGTTTTGGGAAAGTTATGGGTACTCTAAAGATATGTGGTAGGCCAGGAGCTACTCTACTGTAGATCTTAGGGCATGAAACGCAAGAGGACGGACCTTCTTCTTTCAGGTCATAGCTATGAGTGCACTGTTTTTTCCTACAGTTCATTTACTTCCTTACTTCACTCTCTTCAAAGTACATACTGTAGTGATCCTCGCTATATGAGCCACGCTGCAATTCCTACCAAGTGGGTTAACCCTATTTGCGCTATGCGTAGGGTGTTTGCCTTTCAAGCCAGCAACCTGGGTTCACATCCCTGTCCTGCCATTTGCTACATTGGTGTCAGAAGTGTGATGGTGCCCGAAGTGTGATGGTGCCCGTGAGGCCATCGGAGAGGCGTGAACACGTGAGGGACTTGGTATAGAGAAGCGTGGGGGGTGATGTAGCGACCTTAACTCAACACCTAGCGACCTCAAGAGGTTTCAGACCTCTTGGTGTAAAGGTGTTGGCTTGACAGTCGCTGGACCCGGGTTTAGTAGTCCTGGTTGGGACTACCTCCTAAATTAGCTACATTGGTGTCAGAAGTGGGATGGCAACCCTGAGGCCAGTGTGTTTGAATGGGGCAGTGTAGCAACCCTCATTATGAGCCACGTTACAATTCCCACAAAGCGAGTTAACGCTATTGGCACAATGCATGCGGGCCAATCTGCCCTGCTCTGCCATACAGTACCAGTCAAAAGTTTGGAGACAGTTACACATTCAAGTGTTTTTCAAGTGTTTTTCTTTATTTTTACTATTTTCTACATTTTACAATAACAGTGAAGACATCAAAAAAAATAAAAAATTACTATATGATTACATATGTGTTATCAAAAAAGTGTGAAACATATATTTTATATTTGAGATTCTTCAAAGTAGCCACCCTTTGCCTTGATGACAGCTTTGCACACGCTTCTCTCAACCAGCTTCATGAGGTAGTCACCTGGAAATCATTTCAATTAACAGGTGTGCCTTGTTAAAAGTTAATTTGTGGAAGTTATTTTGTTCTTAATGCGTTTGAGCCAATCAGTTGTGTTGTGACATGGTAGGGGTGGTATACAGAATATAGCCCTATTTGGTTAAAGACCAAGTCCAAATTATGGCAAGAACAGCTCAAATAAGCTAAGAGAAATGATAATCCATCATTACTTTAAGGCATGAAGGTCAGTCAATGAGGAAAATTTCAAGAACTTTGAAAGTTTCTTCAAGTGCAGTTGCAAAAATCATCAAGCGCTATGATGAAACAGGCTCTCATGAGGACCGCCACAGGAAAGGAAGACCCAGAGTTACCTCTACGGCAGAGGATAAGTTCATCAGAGTTACCAGCCTCAGAAATTGCAGCCCAAATAAATGCTTCACAGAGTCCAAGTAACATCTCAACATCAACTGTTCAGAGGAGACTGCCTGAATCAGGCCTTCGTGGTCGAATTGCTGCAAAGAAACCACTACTAAAGGACACCAATAATAAGAAGAGATTTGCTTGGGCCAAGAAACATGAGCAATGGACATTAGACCGGTGGAAATCTGTCCTTTGGTCTGATGAGTCCAAATGTGAGATTTTTGGTTCCAACAGCCGTGTCTTCGGGAGACGCAGAGTAGTTGAACGGATGATCTCTGCATGTGTGGTTCCCACCGTGAAGCATGGAGGAGGAGGTGTGATGGTGTGGGGGTGCTTGCTGGTGACACTGTCAGTGATTTATTTAGAATTCAAGACACACTTTACCAGCATGGCTACCACAGCATTCTGCAGCGATACGCCATCCCATCTGGTTTGCGCTTAGTGGGACAATCATTTGTTTTTCAACAGGACAATGACCCAAAACACACCTCCAGGCTGTGTAAGGGCTATTTGACCAAGGAGGGTGATGGAGTGCTGCATCAGATGACCTGGCCTCCACAATCACCCATCCTCAACCCAATTGAGATGGTTTGGGATGAGTTGGACGGCAGAGTGAAGGAAAAGCAGCCAACAAGTGCTCAGCATATGTGGGAACTCCTTCAAGACTGTTGGAAAAGCATTCCAGGTGAAGCTGGTTGAGAGAATGCCAAGAGTGAGCAAAGCTGTCATCAAGGCAAAGGGTGGCTACTTTGTAGAATCTCAAAAATATTTTGATTTGTTTGACACTTTTTTGGTTACTACATGATTCCATGTGTGTTATTTCATAGTTTTGATGTCTTCACTATTATTCTACAGTGTAGAAAATAGTATAAATAAAGAACAACCCTTGAATGAGTAGACATGTCCAAACTTCTGACTGGTACTGTATATCAGCTTGAAGAAAGCAGGTAACATTGCACTTAAGGGCATTTCCATCTAGAAGGATCCATGAGCACCATCGTAGAGTTCATAGTAGCATGTCAAATTGGGTGTCAAATGAAAGCCAAGAGTCTGGCTATATTTTTGAGAAATTAAGGCATATATGCATTTTTCAGGTTTTGAAATAGTCTTAACAGGTATTATAAATACATCAACAAATAATAATGTTGAAGACCCCTGCCAACTAATATCAACAACAATTAGATTTTGTTTTGGATACATGATTTGCCTTCTGTACGTTTAAGAAACACTGCTTTGTGCCTTGTAATTCCGTTACCAAAAACCTACATATCTGTAAGATATTTTCTAATTACTCTCCCTCATGAGGGAGGATAATGAAAGTTCACAGAAGTAACAAGTAAAGGTAGACCTACCAATTAGTTAGTGTTTTGACTGATATCACGTTTCTTTATGAATTATTACGTGATTATAACTCGTAATCCTGTCACCAAATTGGTAACAGAATTATAGAAGAATCTAACGGGATTAGTGCAATTGAAATGGCTACAATGGGAAATCATAGTAGTGTCCTGTTAGTGTCCTCCCTTCCACTGGCATACTGTTATGTTCAGCTCGTAACTTTCTTTTCTCTTTCTGTCGTCTGGTGGTCAAAGCAAGGCTGTTAAAACAGTCTGGACAGCCCCTCCCTCTCACTCTCCCTCTCTCTGCTGCTCCCTCTCTCTCTTTCCTCTCCAGTTAATGCCACCTCTCCCGGCTCTTACTGACACCTACCATGACACCTACCCTCTTTCCATTTACTGTAACAAGCATCCTCACACACTGAGCACCGATCGTCCATGGACGTTGAAAAGTAGTTGAAATTTGGTCAATCCGCCCTGACCGGACCAAATCTGAACCAATCATAGATGTTTATGTTTCACAAGTTTGGAGAGCAAATTACAGTAGAGCACAGTACAGTAAAGAAATGTACAGTACTGTTCAGTACAGTACAATAGACTAGAGTACTGTATAATGTACTTTATTATACTGGGACCGGTTGCATAAAGCATCTTAAGTACATTTTCCCCTTATCTTTTCCATTAAAGTTTCCTTCACTTTAAGTCAGCTGCACAAAAAACTTCGAAGTTCCCACTTAAATTAAGTGAAAAAGTTAAGGGTGCCCATGAGGTCTCTTAAGTGCTTCATTCAGTATGGATATCAATGTAAACAGCATTTGTGGAGGTGAATGTTGTTTTCCTCTGCCCTGGTTTCAAAAGGAAAACATCCACCAGCTAACTAGCTACTTAGCTAAACATTGGAAGGTGCACAATCCATGGCTATAAAGCTAGCTGGCTAGCTACCTACTCTAAGTTAGCATGCTAGTGCTAGAAAGTAATAAAAACAAGTTCAGAAAAAAGTAACTAAAAGAAACATGATTTGTGATCTTCTGAATCAATTTGTTTCTCCTGTTTTGAATGTAGAAGTTCTATTTTGTGATCTCCCAAAATGAATGTGATTCAGTCAGTGAATCAGGTCATCTCCATGTTAACCAGAGACTTTCTGCAGTACATGCCTTCAAACTACCTTAAAACCCTTAAATTCTGCTCTTACCCAAGGAAATGTAAGATGGGCTCTATATGCCACACACTTCAACAATTCCCTTAGGTAAGGGGAAATTAGTCCTCATGGTAAACCCTTAAGTGAAACACTGAAGATGTTTTATGCATCTGTACTAAACATACTACTTTGCTGTGCTGTACTGTTTTGTATTGCACTTTCCTGTGCTGTACTGTTCTGTATTGAACTCTACTGTGCTGTAATGTGATGTCAAAACTTATGAAACAAGGGACGTCTGATTGTTTCAGATTTGGTCTGGTCTGGACCAACCAAATGTGGTCTTGTTTGGGGGCGGAGCTCATTACAATAATAGAATAGAATAATACCCAAATATGCAAAAGAGGGATATTGCATATTTCTACCTTTGTATACCTATTCAGGATACAAGGATCACCATGATCACCATTTATTTATTTCACCTTTATTTAACCAGGTAGGCAAGTTGAGTTCTCATTTACAATTGCGACCTGGCCAAGATAAAGCAAAGCAGTTCGACACATACAACAACAGAGTTACACATGGAATAAAACAGACATACAGTCAATAATACAGTAGAAAAATAAGTCTATATACAATGTGAGCAAATTAGGTGAGATAAGGGAGGTAAAGGCAAAAAAAAGGCCATGGTGGCGAAGTAAATACAATATAGCAAGTAAAACACTGGAATGGTAGATTTGCAGTGGAAGAATGTGCAAAGTAGAGATAGAAATAATGGGGTGCAAAGGAGCTAAATAAATAAATACAGTAGGGGGAGAGGTAGTTGTTTGGGCTAAATTATAGATGGGCTATGTACAGGTGCAGTAATCTGTGAGCTGCTCTGACAGCTGGTGCTTAAAGCTAGTGAGGGAGATAAGTGTTTCCAGTTTCAGAGATTTTTGTAGTTCGTTCCAGTCATTGGCAGCAGAGAACTGGAAGGAGAGGCGGCCAAAGGAAGAATTGGTTTTGGGGGGTGACCAGAGAGATATACCTGCTGGAGCGCGTGCTACAGGTGGGTGCTGCTATGGTGACTAGCGAGCTGAGATAAGGGGGGACTTTACCTAGCAGGGTCTTGTAGATGACCTGGAGCCAGTGGGTTTGGCGACGAGTATGAAGCGAGGGCCAGCCAACGAGAGCGTACAGGTCGCAGTGGTGGGTAGTATATGGGGCTTTGGTGACAAAACGGATGGCACTGTGATACCCTACTGTATAAATTGGATGCAGTCTATTGGAGGCTATTTTGTAAATGACATCGCCGAAGTCGAGGATCGGTAGGATGGTCAGTTTTACAAGGGTATGTTTGGCAGCATGAGTGAAGGATGCTTTGTTGCGAAATAGGAAGCCAATTCTAGATGTAACTTTGGATTGGAGATGTTTGATGTGAGTCTAGAAGGAGAGTTTACAGTCTAACCAGACACCTAGGTATTTGTAGTTGTCCACATATTCTAAGTCAGAACCGTCCAGAGTAGTGATGTTGGACGGGCAGGCAGGTGCAGGCAGCGATCGGTTGAAGAGCATGCATTTAGTTTTACTTGTATTTAAGAGCAATTGGAGGCCACGGAAGGAGAGTTGTATGGCATTGAAGCTCGTCTGGAGGGTTGTTAACACAGTGTCCAAAGAAGGGCCAGAAGTATACAGAATGGTGTCGTCTGCGTAGAGGTGGATCAGAGAATCACCAGCAGCAAGTGCGACATCATTGAGATGTCGGTCCAAGAGAAGAGAGTCATAGAGTCATAGAGACTGCCAGAAGCCTGGACAATAGGCCCTCCGATTTGACACACTGAACTCTTTCAGAGAAGTAGTTGGTGAACCAGGCGAGGCAATCATTTGAGAAACCAAGGCTATCGAGTCTGCCGATGAGGATGTGGTGATTGACAGAGTCGAAAGCCTTGGCCAGGTCATTGAATACGGCTCCACAGTATTGTTACTAATCGATGGCGGTTAAGATATCGTTTAGGACCTTGAGCGTGGCTGAGGTGCCCCCATGACCAGCTCTGAAACCAGATTGCATAGCGGAGAAGGTATGTTGGGATTCGAAATGGTCGGTAATCTGTTTGTTGACTTCGCTTTCGAAGACCTTAGAAAGGCAGGGTAGGATAGATATAGGTCTGTAGCAGTTTGGGTCAAGAGTGTCCCCCCCATTGACGAGGGGGATGACCGCAGCTGCTTTCCAATCTTTGGGAATCACAGACGACACGAAAGAGAGGTTGAACAGGCTAGTAATAGGGGTTGCAAAAATTTCGGCAGATCATTTTAGAAAGAAAGGGTCCACATTGTCTAGCCCGGCTGATTTGTAGAGGTCCAGATTTTGCAGCTCTTTCAGAACATCAGCTGACTGGATTTGGGAGAAGGAGAAATGGGGAAGGCTTGGGCGAGTTGCTGTGGGGGGTGCAGTGCTGTTGACCGGGGTAGGGGTAGCCAGGTGGAAAGCATGGCCAGCTGTAGAAAAATGCTTGTTGAAATTCTGAATTATAGTGCATTTATCGGTGGTGACAGTGTTTCCTATCCTCAGTGCAGTGGGCAGCTGGGAGGAGGTGTTCTTACTCTCCATGGACTTTACAGTGTCCCAGAACCTTTTTGAGTTTGTGTTGCAGGAAGCAAATTTCTGCTTGAAAAAGCTAGCCTTGGCTTTTCTAACTGCCTGTGTATATTGGTTTCTAGCTTCCTGAAAAGTTGCATATCATGGGGGCTGTTCGATGCTAATGCAGAACGCCATAGGATGTTTTTGTGTTGGTTAAGGGCAGTCAGGTCTGGAGAGAACCAAGGGCTATATCTGTTCCTGGTTCTAAATTTCTTGAATGGGGCATGCTGATTTAAGATGGTGAGGAAAGCATTTTTTTTTAAATAACCAGGCATCCTCTACTGATGGGATGAGATCAATATCCTTCCAGGATCCCCCGAAGGATTATATATATATATATATATATATATATATATATATATATATATATATATATTATATAATTATATATCCATAATTATGCATTTCTCTATAGTGCAGCTCAGGGACCCATGGTGTTATTCCATTACCGTAATTCCATTACCAGATATAAATCCACTTCACCTACTGTAGTTCAATAACCAAAATACATTTTTTTCAAACTCAAGGTGTGATGTCATAGCTGACACCCCATTCTTTCTGCTGACATCATTGAATCTTAATAAGATATTTAAACGTGATCGCATCTGCACAGTTTTTCCAGTAAATCTGTTTTTGTGAAATGTTCTGTGTATATTGTTCATAATAGTCCTTATGCATAGAGTTGTACAGTTTGATAAACTTTGAAATCAATGTTTTTTTGTTTGGCATACAAATCTGAGTCAAAGCGTAATTCCATTATTGTGGAATTGTCCTTAAACTTAGTAAAAGCAAGTAGGTGAATACAACCAATTAATAATGGAGTAAAAAAATGTAAGGGTGATTCGAACACAAAAATGGACAAAACTGTTTTGTGCGAACCCCCTTCTTATTTTTGAACATCAGCTAGTACATCAGCTTATATATTCAACTACCATATATATTTCAGTATGTATGACACCTGAGTAGGCTACATCAGAGAGGTGGAAATGGAAAACTGCTAAATAATTGTTTTTTGCTCTCGTCTCCCCAGCTCCTCTCGTTTACCGGTATGACTCAAGGTAACAGAGGACAGTGACTCAGCAGTAAACCACATCTGATATTCACGCACTCTGGGGCAGACGATCGGATTGTGAGCCTTGATGTAAAATGGCCTAAATATGGGTGCAACAAAGACACGCAACATTTCCTTCAATGGATTGAAAAGCATAACTGCTTTGATGGTTGCAGATAAGAACCACTCTCAGAAAGTATCTTGGGGCTTTAATTTCATTCATTCAAAGCGTTTCCCTGGTCTACACCATTTCCCATCCCTGTCCTGTCAAAATAGAGTTTTCAATAGCGTCTGCAAACACTAGTGTGTGTGGAATAAAGGTCATGACCTCATAAGGTCTGCAGTACACGTCATTCCCACCATCTTGGGTAATTGACGATGCCTAGTTTGGTCAAAGTTGATCAGAGCTAGCTGACCGGCCTGGCGTGCCCTCTAGATTTACTTGGACAGCGCACCAAATGTTATCCTATTCCCTATATAGTGCACTACTTTTGACGAGGGCTCACACTTCTCTGGTCAAAAGTAGTGCATTATATAGGGAATAGGATGCCATTTGGGACACATATCGGTGTGGACATGCCATGCCCTGGCCAAAAACAAAAGCAGGTGCGAACACACACATACAGTGCTGTAGTTGCTATGCCCCTCCATTGACTTTCAGCTTGGCTGAGCACTCAGTGATGGAAAGAATGCAGAAACATCATGAGCCACTTATGCCACTTGGAACAGCCAGTGACTGCACCAGCTGCATACGTCCAGTACTGAACAGTGGCTGGAGAAGTAAATTATTGCCTGCTGGCAAAGTGGCTAACTAGCAGCACCAAGGTTGTATTATTATGGTTATGCAATGCAGTGTTATTTTTGAGTATTAGGGACCCACGAGAGCAGTAACACTAGACATGCCAAGGTAAAGAAATTGTCATGATAAGGTAGAGACACATAAAGACCCATGGGCTATTCCTCTACCACCAATTTTGCAACAACGTTTCGATCCAAGATGGATCTTCATCAGGGCCCGTATTAAGTAAATCTTGCCATTATAGAATATGCTTAAAATTAGATTTTTGGTTTGTGCGACTTAGGCCTGTATTCTTAAAGTGTCTCAGAGTAGAAGTTGGCTTTTTAGATCATAACTAAAGGAACGGGGGACCTGATCCTAGATCAGCACTCCTACTCTAAGACGCTTTGGGAATACGGGCCTAGGTCACACACACACACAAATCTAAGTTTAAGCATATTCTATAACGGCAAGATTAACTTTGTAAAATAAGAGTTTGGTCTCCAAAGATTAGATGCTAGTACAGACACTCCATAGACTAGAGAAAATGAAAATAAGCTAATAATTATGATCCGTTAACTGGTCATTATCATTCATAGAGATTTCCCTTTCCTTCACAAAGCGGTAACGTTGATCTCTTCAAAATAGTGGATGTCATGAGTTAGATACCATCTCTAACTCAAGACCTTATCATTCCTCTCTTCTCAAAGAATGAGAGAAAAATAAAGGGAAAATGTGTTGAAAAGAAAGAGACAGGAAGTGCCTCACAAGGCAAATACTACAGTGAAAGATCAGGACATATTGAAAGCTGCAAAAGAACGTGATTTTTCATTGCCCCCTTCGGTACATGTTGTGTGTTCACAGCTGTATAGTAGTGACCTGCTAAGTGAGTAGTGACGCAGACTCAAGTTACTCAGCTAGTGCTCATAGGCACAAAATGGAGAGAAATCTGTTTTACCATCCAACAGGAAACAGTCATAAAAAAAAGTTAGTAACACTTGTCATTTTTTCTTCTGCTTTCACGTCACTCAACAGATAGGAATCCACAACCCCCCTTCCTCACACACACACACACACACACACACACACACACACACACACACACACACACACACACACACACACACACACACACACACACAGTGGTAAGACAAAACTAACAAAACCTCCTCTGTGTCGCGCTACAGTGTGTGACATGATAACATTACAACCGCTTCTTAGAGGCTTCCATTTACAAAGTAGAGAGGATATTTCTTCTTCACAAGGGACACCGAAACCCAAACTGAGAAAGACAGCAGAGTTTAAGGGAGAGGAGCTAGAAGAGGCAACACATACTTTGAAATAATTTAAGTGGATGCTCTTATACAATGGATGCTCTTATCCCAGCAACTCTCCCAGTAAGTGTAGGTAGGCCAACAGCAAGGAGTCTCAACCGCAGCATAACAATGAGCATAACTGGCGCGAATCCCCACTAGACAGTGCTACTGTATAATGTACACCACTTCAAAAGACAAAGAGTATAAAGTGAGTTAAGTCTGAACGGTGTGTCTATGAGCTCGCAGCAGACGACATGACCAAGGTGTGTGAGAGAGAGTGACAGAGCTTACCTCAGCGTGTTCACTGCAGAGAGCTTCCAGCGACAGCAAACATCGTAGTGACAGAGTCAAATCCCACTGAATTCAGAAAGGCAGTGAGAGGAGAGAACACCGAGAAGAGGGAGTGTGTGCATCTGTTTGTGAGAGAGAGGGAGAGAGCGTGTGTGTAAGGGATGAAGAGAGAGGCAGCGCAAAAGAGAGTGGGGGAGATTGTGGTTAGTGCTGTATTCTTGTCTTGTCTCTGCACTTCCCCTAACACACGACACGCACACACTCGCCCTGACAAACGCACACTCTACACTCGCAACCATTGAGCACCAACTAATGTTTTAAACCCTCCCCCAAATTCCATCCCCTCTCGGTTAGTCTTTCTCCTCTAAACCTCTGGCAAGCATGTGACCGTAGGAGATGACTCGACAATAAGGGACACACACACACACACGCACGCACGCACGCACGCACGCACGCACGCACGCACGCACGCACGCACGCACGCACGCACGCACGCACGCACGCACGCACGCACGCACACACGCACACACACACACACACACACACACACACACACACACACACACACACACACACACACACACACACACACACACACACACACACATACACAGACTCACTCAATGTTAAACACAGTGTGAAACATGACACATGCCGAAAGACATTTGCATACACACACTGTCTAGAGCAGCTATTTAAAATCTGACAATGACCTACATTTCCAAAATGCGGACAAGGTTATACAGTACCAGTCAAAAGTTTGGACACACCTACTCATTCAAGGGTTGTTCTTTATTTTTACTATGTTCTACATTGTAGAATAATAATGAATACTTCAAAACTATGAAATAACACATGGAATCATGTGGTAACCTAAAAAGTGTTAAACAAATCAAAATATATTTTAGATTTGAGATTCTTCAAAGTAGCTTTGCACACTCTTGGCATTCTCTCAACCAGATTCACCTGGAATGCTTTTCCAACAGGTTTGAAGGAGTTCCCACATATGCTGAGCACTTGTTGGCTGCTTTTCCTTCACTCTGCTGTCCAACTCATCCCAAACCATCTCAATTGGGTTGAGGTCGGGTGATTGTGGAGGCCAGGTCATCTGATGCAGCACTCCATCACCCTCCTTCTTGGTCAAATAGCCCTTACACAGCCTGGAGGTGTGTTTTGGGTCATTGTCCTGTTGAAAAACAAATGATAGTCCCACTAAGTGCAAACCAGATGGGATGGCGTATCGCTGCAGAATGCTGTGGTAGCCATGCTGGTTAAGTGTGCCTTGAATTCTAAATAAATCACTGACAGTGTCACCAGCAAAGCAGCCCCACACCATCACACCACCTCCTCCATGCTTCACGGTGGGAACTACATATGCAGAGATCATCCATTCACCAGCTCTGCGTATCACAAAGACATGGCGGTTGGAACCAAAAATCTCAACTTTGCACTCATCAGACCAAAGGACAGATTTCCCCTGGTCTAATGTCCATTGCTCATGTTTCTTGGGCCAAGCAAGTCTCTTCTTATTATTGGTGTGGTTTCTTTGCAGCAATTCGACTATGAACGCCTGATTCACGCAGTCTCCTCTGAACAGTTGATGTTGAGATATGTCTATTACTAGAACTTTGTGAAGCATTTATTTGGGCTGCATTTTCTGAGGCTGGTAACTCTGATGAACTTATCCTCTGCAGCAGAGGTAACTCTGGGTCTTTCTTACCTGTGGCGGTCTTCATGAGAGCCTGTTTCATCATAGCGCTTGATGGTTTTTGCGACTGCACTTGAAGAAACTTCCAAAGTTCTTGAAATGTTCTGCATTGCCTGACCTTTATGTCTTAAAATAATGATGGACTGTCGTTTCTCTTTGCTTATTTGAGCTGTTCTTGCCATAATATGGACTTGGTCTTTAACCAAATAGGGCTATCTTCTGTATACCATCCCTACCATGCCACAACACAATTGATTGGCTATAAAAGCATTAAGAATGAAATAAATCCCACAAATTAACTTTTAACAAGGCACACCTGTTAATTTAAATGCATTCCAGGTGAATGCCTCATGAAGCTGGTTGAGAGAATGCCAAGTGTGCAAAGCTGTCATCAAGGCAAAGGGTGGCTACTTTGAAGAATCTCAAATATAAAATATATTTAGATTTGTTTAACACTTTTTTGATTACTACATAATTTCATTTGTGTTATTTCATAGTATTGATGTCTTCACTATTATTCTACTCTGTAGAAAATGACTTCAACTAACCTAGAGCGAGAGGTGTGTAGGTGTGTCCAAACTTTTGACTGGTACTGTATATGGATTGTAGATACTGATTCTATCCCACTAGAAACCAGATTGAGATGCGTAAAGGCTATGTGTACAGTGAAAAATAAGTTCTTTGAAATAGTAAAAACTATTGATTAGAGGTTAAACAAAATTCAAACATCCATGTATTCAGACACCAGGTGAGTCAGCTGAGAACAAGCAATCGTTTTTTGTTATTTATAATTACACACAAGAAACAGTAGGTCACTGAAAAGGATGACATCCAGGAAAATCAAACATCTAGCTAAAAAACATCAAATCAGAACTTATTTGTCACATGCGCCGAATACAAGTGTAGACTTTACCGTTACGTGCTCACTTACAAGCCCTTAACCAACAGTGCAGTTCAAGAAAGAGTTAAGAAAATATTTACCAAATAGTACTAAAGTAAAAAATAATCATAAAAAGTAACACAATAAAATAACAATAATGAGGCTTATATACAGGGGGTACCACTACCGAGTCTATGTGCGGGGGTACAGGTTAGTCGAAGTAATTTGTACATGTAAGTAGGGGTGAAGTGGCTATTTATAGATAATAAACAGCGAGTAGAGAGGGGGGGGTCAATGTAAATAGTCCGCTGGCCATTTGATTAATTGTTCAGCAGTCTTATGGTTTGGGGGTAGAAGCTGTTAAGGAGCCTTTCGGTCCTCCAGTACCGCTTGCAGTGCAGTAGTCCAGGATCCAGTTGCAGAGGGAGGTGAATAATCCCAAGGTGCTTAGCTTAGTGATGAGCTTTGTGGGCACTATGGTGTTGAACGCTGAGCTGTAGTCAATGAAAAGCATTCTCACATACAGTAGGTGTTCTTTTTGTCCAGGTGGGAAAGGGCAGAGTGTACTGCGATTGAGATTGCGTCACCTGTGGATCTGTTGGGGCGGTATGCGAATTGGAGTGGGTCTAGGGTATCCGGGATGACGCTGTTGATGTGAGCCATAACCAGCCTTTCAAAGCACTTGATGGCTACCGACGTGAGCGCTAAGGGGCGGTAATCATTTAGGAAGGTTACCTTCGCTTCCTTGGGCACAAGGACTATGGTGGTCTGGTTGAAACATGTACAGTTGAAGTCGGAAGTTTACATACACTTAGATTGGAGTCATTAAAACTCCTTTTCAACCACTCCACAAATGTCTTGTTAACAAACTAATGTTTTGGCAAGTCGGTTAGGACATCTACTTTGTGCATGACACAAGTTATTTTTCCAACAATTGTTTACAGATAGATTATTTAACTTATAACTCACTGTATCACAATTCCAGTGGGTCAGAAGATTACATATACTAAGTTGACTGTGCCTTTAAACAGCTTGGAAAATTCCAGAGAATGATGTCATGCTTTAGAAGCTTCTGATAGGCTAATTGACATAATTTGAGTCAATTGGAGTTGTACCTGTGGATGTATTTCAAGGCCTACCTTCAAACTCAGTGCCTCTTTGCTTGACATCATGGGAAAATCAAAAGAAATCAGCCAAGACCTCATAAAAAAAATTGTAGACCTCCACAAGTCTGGTTCAACCTTGAGAGCAATTTACAAATGCCTGAAGGTACCGCGTTCATCTGTACAAACAATAGTACGCAAGTATAAACACCATGGGACCACGCAGCCGTCATACCGCTCAGGAAGGAGACGCGTTCTGTCTCCTAGAGATGAATGTACTTTGGTGCGAAAAGTGCAAATCAATCCCAGAACAACAGCAAAGGACCTTGTGAAGATGCTGGAGGAAACTGGTACAAAAGTATCTATATCCACAGTAAAACGAGTCCTATATCGACATAACCTGAAAGGCCGCTCAGCAAGGAAGAAGCCACTGCTCCAAAACCACCAGAAAAAAAACAGACTACGGTTTGCAACTGCACATGGGGACAAAGATCATACTTTTTGGAGAAATGTCCTCTGGTCTGCTGAAACAAAAATAGAACTGTTTGGCCATAATGACCATCGTTATGTTTGGAGGAAAAAGGGGGAGACTTGCAAGCCGAAGAACACCATCCCAACTGTGAAGCACGGGGGTGGCAGCATCATGTTGTGGGACTGCTTTGCTGCAGGAGGGACTGGTGCAATTCACAAAATAGATGGCATCATGAGGAGGAATATTATGTGGATATATTGAAGTAACATCTCAAGACATCAGTCTGGAAGTTAAAGCTTGGTCGCAAATGGGTCTTCCAAATGGACAATGACCCCAAGCATACTTCCAAAGTTGTGGCAAAATGGCTTAAGGACAACAAAGTCAATGTATTGGAGTGGCCATCCCAATCCCTGACCTCAATCCTATGGAAAATATGTGGGCAGAACTGAAAAAGTGTGTGCGAACAAGGAGGCCTACAAATCTGATTCAGTTACACCAGCTCTGTCAAGAGGAATGGGACAAAATTCACCCAACTTATTGTGCGAAGCTTGTGGAAGGCTACCCGAAATGTTTGACCAAAGTTAAATAATTTAAAGTCAAAGCTACCAAATACTAATTGAGTGTATGTAAACCTCTGACCCACTGGGAATGTGATGAAAGAAATAAAAGCTGAAATAAATCATTCTCTCTACTATTATTCTGACATTTCACATTCTTAAAATAAAGTGGTGATCCTAACTGACCTAAGACGGGGAATTTTTACTAGGATTAAATGTCAGGAATTGTAAACAAAAAAAAGAGTTTAAATGTATTTGGCTAAGGTGTATGTAAACGTCTGACTTCAACTGTAGGTATTACAGACTCGGTCAGGGAGAGGTTGAAAATGTCAGTGAAGACACTTGCCAGTTGGTCCGTGAATGCTTTGACTACATGTCATGGTAATCCATCTGGCCCGCGGCTTTGTGAATGTTGACCTGTTTAAAGGTCTTGCTCACATCGGCTACCGAGAGCATTATAACAAAGTTGTCCAGAACAGCTGGTGCTCTATTGCATGCTTCAGTGTTGCTTGCCTCAAAGCTTGCATAAATCGCATTTAGCTCATTTGGTAGGCTTGCGTCACTGGGAAGCTCGCGTCTGGGTTTCCCTTTATAGTCTGTAATAGTTTTCAAGCCCTGCTATATCCGACGAGCGTCAGAGCCGGTGTAGAAGGATTTAATCTTAATCCTGTATTGACGCTTTGCTTGTTTGATGGTTCGTCTGAGGGCATAGCGGGAATTCTTATAAGCGTCCGGATTAGTGTCCTGCTCCTTGAAAGCGGCAGCTCTAGCCTTTAGCTCGATGCGGATGTTACCTGTAATCCATGGCTTCTGGTTGGGATATGTATGTACGATCACTGTGGGGACGACGTCGTCGATGCACTTATTGATGAAGCCGATGACTGAGGTGGTCAGAGGTATACTCCTCAATGCCATTGGATGAATCCCGGAACATATTCCAGTCTGTGCTAGCAAAACAGTCCTGTAGCATAGCATCCACGTCATCTGACCACTTCCATATTGAACGAGTCACTGGTACTTCCTGCTTTAGTTTTTTCTTGTAAGCAGGAATCAGGATGATCAGTTTGATTCTGTGATGGAAAATGTTCTTTTGGTGCTTTTCTATTTACCAATTTTTATGTTCTATGTTTGTGCTTTCTATAAACCAATTTCTGTGTTCATGCAAGTGTAACGATTTTCTTCTTCTTCAGACGAGGAGTAAGAAGGATCGGACCAAAATGCAGCGTGGTAAGTGTCCATGTTACTTTAATAGAACAGAACACGAAAATACAAAAATAACAAAGTGAAATAACAACGAAAATCGAAACAGTCCTGAATGGTGAAACAAACACAAAACAGGAAACAACTACCCACAAACACAGGTGGGAACAGGCTAGTATTGACAGCTGTCTCTGATTGGGAACCATACTAGGCCAAACACAGAAATACAACACATAGAACAAAACATAGAATATAGAACATATAATGCCCACCCCAACTCACGCCCTGACCAATCCAAAATAAAGACATTGAAAAGGAACTAAGGTCAGAACGTGAGAGCAAGTGACTGATTGAACAAATCCTCACTATCAGTGTCTGCAATTTGGCAGTACGCCCAGAACCTTTTTTAGAGAAAGGGATATCTCACTTTCAAGGTCTCAGGTTGGAGAGAAGAAGCCTCGTGAGGTATTGGTCTGTCACATGCTTGAACCAGTATTGGTCGGTCACATGAATGAAGCAAGCGTTAATGATTAATCAATTATGAATAAGCTAAATCATGCAAATATGACTCGTCTGCAGTATATAAGATAATTAAATGGGACTGCCTCGTTAGAACTTCTGACAGACGTTCACTATGGCGCCTTAAGTTTGTTGGAACCTCTCCAGCGTGCTGATAATAAACAATGATTCATTTAAGATTGACTTTGAGTGTCCCTAGTGGTAATTTCCAAGACCTGGTGTAGAATTTCCACGACAATTTATTTTGAATGATGTTAAGTGTGTTGTGACCCAACACTTTAGATAGATCTGACTTGACTTGACTCAGTATGACATTGACATAAGATATCAACTCACATATGACAGGCCTATTTTTTCATTGATTGGAAACACTGCTGTCATCACAGACCATACCATACACAGTGCCTTGCAAACGTATTCAGACCTGTGGTGTAAATTCTAACCAAGAGGGAGAGACTTTGTTATTTCTTCAAACAATCAATCTTTATTATCGATTAACAATTGCAATAATGGATTTGGTCAACGACCACCCGAACCTGATCGCTGAGAACCCAACAAGCAGATTTGGGCTACAGCTCTTTATAGCAAAGTACATCCTCCTGAATGTTCATGACAGAATTATACAAAAGGTACATTGTGCTATCAAGCAACAGACAACAAGACTTACATTGCGCCAGGTTTCTGTCTCTAGGTCATTTACTGCTTGTTTATACAGAGTTATCTTCTCAGTTTCGCACTCCTTAACACACAGATACTAATGCAACAAGTCCAGTGTTCATCTGCATGTGAGAGAGAAACTGGAGGGAGGGTTCACCTGGCCCTGGCAGGCCAGCATTTCACAGACACTAATCATTCACTGGAATGCTATATGCTATAGGTTCTATCACCAAGCCATCATAAATCAATTGCCAGCATTAAGCCCCAGAGGCCCAACTCAGTCACACAGACACAGATGAGAGAGCACTCATCAAAGTTATTCGATGCATAAACAGTATTATAACATCATCTTGTAATTTCCTACCATAGACCCCTTGGATTTTTCACATTTTATTGTGTTACAAAGTGGGATTCAAATTGATTTAATTGTCATTTCTTTGTCAACTATCTACACAAAATACTCTGTAATGTGGAAGTACAATTTTAGCATTTTTTTATGATTAATAAAAATGTAATAACTAAAATAGTCGTTGCATCAGTATTCAGCTCCCTGAGTAAATCCATGTTAGAAACACCTTTGGCATCAAATACAGCTGTGAGTTTTCTTGGGTAAGGCTATAAGAGATTTGCACCCCTGGATTGTGCAATATTTGCCCATTATTCTTTTAAAAATTCTTCAAGCTCTGTCAAGATGTTGGGGATCATGGTTAGACAGCAATTTTCAAGTCTTGCCATAGATTTTCAAGCAGATTTAAGTCAAAACTGTAACATGGCCTTTTAGGAACATTCACTGTCTTCTTGGTAAGCAACTCCAGTATAGATTTGGCCTTGTGTTGTATGTTATTCAAAGGTGAATTCCTCTCCCAGTCCCTAGTGTAAAGCAGACTGAAGCAGGTTTTCCTCTAGAATTTTGCCTGTGCTTAGCTCCATCCCATTTCTTTTTATCCTGAAAAACTCCCCAGTATTTGCTGATGTCAAGCATACCCATACCATAATGCAGCCACCACCATGCTTGAAAATAAGGAGGCAGTTACTCAGTGATGTGTGGGATTTGCATCATCACTTTAGTCCCTTGTTGCGTACAAGATGCATGTTTTGGAATATTTTTATTCTGTTTATATTTGTATTCTTCCTTTCACTCAGTCATTTAGGTCATTATTGTGGAGTCACTACGATGTTGTTGATCCATCCTCAGTTTCCTCCCATCACAGCCATTGAACTCTGTAGCTGTTTTAAAATTACCAATGGCCTCATGGTAACATCCCTGAGCAGTTTCATTCCTGTCCTGCAGCTCAGTTCAGAAAGATGACTGTATCTTTGATGTGTGGGTGGTTTAACACATAATCCACAACATAATTATTAACTTGACCATACTTAAAGAGATAGTCAATGTCTCATTTGTTATTGTTACCCATCTCCCAATCATTGCTCTTCTTTGAGGCTTTTCGAAAAGCTCCCTGGTCTTTGTAGTTGATCTGTGCTTGAAATACAAAACTTGACTGAGAGACCTTACAGATGTAAATTGTGGGACAGAGGAAGGGTTAGTCATTCAAAAATCTTGTCAACCGCTATTATTTCACACAGAGTTGTTTAGGCTTGCCGAAACAAAGTGGCTGAACACTTAAGCAACGACTATATTTTAGTTATGAATTTTTCTTCCATTTTGACAACAGAGAATTTTGTGTAGATTGTTGACTAAATCAATTGTAATCCTACTTTGCAACACAATTAAAATGTGAAGAAATCCAAGGGGTCTGAATAGTTTTGCAAGGCACTGTATCAATATACTGGAATTGTAGTTATATTTGACGACTCAATCAGGCTCCAGTAAAATGGCTGACAAATTGTGCCATTCCGATGTACACTGAGTATACAGGAACACCCTCCTAATATTGAGTTGCACCCCCTCCGTCCCCCATGTTGACTTCAATGGTTCCAACCATTCTTGATACACACAGGATACTGTTGGGCGTGAAAAACACAGCAGCGTTGCAGTTCTTGGCACAAACCAGTTTGCATGGCGCCTACTACCATACCCCGTTTAAAGGCATTTCAATCTTTTGTCTTGCCCATTCACCCTCTGAATGGCACGCATTCACAATCCATGTCTCAAATGTCTCAAGTAGAGGTCGACCGATTAATCGGAATGGCCGATTAATTAGGGCCATTTCAAGTTTTCATAACAATCGGGAATCGGGAAATTTTGGACACCGATTTTTCTTTATTTAACTAGGCAAGTCAGTTAAGAACACATTCTTATTTTCAATGATGGCCTAGGAACGGTGGGTTAACTGCCTTGTTCAGGGGCAGAACGACAGATTTTTACCTTGTCAGCTCAGCGATTCAATCTTGCAACCTTACGGTTAACTAGTCCAATGCTCTAACCACCTGCCTCACGAGGAGCCCGCCTGTTACCCGAATGCAGTAAGAAGCCGAGGTAAGTTGCTAGCTAGCATTAAACTTATCTTATAAAAAACAATCAATCAATCATAATCACTAGTTAACTACACATGGTTGATGATATTACTAGTTTATCTAGCGTGTCCTGCGTTGCATATAATCGATGCAGTGCGCATTCGCGAAAAAGGACTGTCATTGCTCCAACGTGTACCTAACCATAAACATCAATGCCTTTCTTAAAATCAATACACAGAAGTATATATTTTTAAACCTGCATATTTAGCTAAAATAAATCCAGGTTAGCAGGCAATATTAACCAGGTGAAATTGTGTCACTTCTCTTGCGTTCATTGCACGCAGAGTCAGGGTATATGCAACAGTTTGGGCCGCCTGGCTCTTTGCGAACTAATTTGCCAGAATTCTACGAAATAACATTGAAGGTTGTGCAATGTAACAGGAATATTTAGACTTATGGATGCCACCCGTTAGATAAAATACGGAACGGTTCCGTATTTCAATGAAAGAATAAACGTTTTGTTTTTGAGATGATAGTTTCCGGATTCGACCATATTAATGACCTAAGGCTTGTATTTCTGTGTGTTATTATGTTATAATTAAGTCTATGATTTGATAGAGCAGTCTGACTGAGCGATGGTAGGCACCAGCAGGCTCGTAAGCATTCATTCAAATAGCACTTTCGTGCGTTTTGCCAGCAGCTCTTCGCAATGCTTTTAGGATTGCGCTGTTTATGACTTCAAGCCCATCAACTCCCGAGATTAGGCTGGTGTAACTGATGTGAAATGGCTAGCTAGTTAGCAGGGTGCGCGCTAATAGCGTTTCAAACGTCACTCGCTCTGAGACTTGGAGTAGTTGTTCCCCTTGCTCTGCATGGGTAACGCTGCTTCGAGGGTGGCTGTTGTGGATGTGTTCCTGGTTCGAGACCAGGTAGCGGCGAGGAGAGGGATGGAAGCTATACTGTTACACTGGCAATACTAAAGTGCCTATAAGAACATTCAATGGTCAAAGGTATATGAAATACAAATCGTATATAGAGAAATAGTCCTATAATTCCTATAATAACTACAACCTAAAACTTCTTACCTGGGAATATTGAAGACTCATGTTAAAAGGAACCACCAGCTTTCATATGTTCTCATGTTCTGAGCAATGAACTTAAACGTTAGCTTTCTTACATGGCACATATTGCACTTTTACTTTCTTCTCCAACACTTTGTTTTTGCATTATTTAAACCAAATTGAACAGGTTTCATTATTTATTTGAGGCTAAATTGATTTTATTGATGTATTATACTGTATTAAGTTAAAATAAGTGTTCATTCAGTATTGTTGTAATTGTCATTATTAAAAATAAAGTTTTTTTATTTTTTATTATTATTTTTAATCGGCCGATTAATCGGTATCGGGTTTTTTTGGTCCTCCAATAATCGGTATCGGTATCGGCGTTGAAAAATCATAATCGGTCGACCTCTAGTCTCAAGGCATAAACATCTTTCATTAACCTGTCTCCTCCCCTTCATCGACCAGGAATGCAAACGAGTCACCTTTCGGGCGAAATTCGCCGTTTTGAATACAAAATAGGTAACCTACGTGATTTGTGTAGAGCCGATGAGAAAAGTTTGGAGCGTTTCGTTTCCTTAACAACAGAATGCAGCACACGACTGAAGAGAGAAGAGACAACCAACTTGCTAGTTACAGCATCAGCGTGCGCTCTGGAAAGACGGTGAACAGTGGAGAGTGGAAAGGCAGTTTGCCACTTATAGCAGCGCGTCCCTGAACGATAAAGCATGACCACGGAGACGGGGGTGAGAAGGTGATGACGTGTACTTCATGAGCTGTGTTACGTTCCCCAGTTTCTGTGTTGTAGTTTGTATTTGAGTGTGTGTGTTTCAGGAGATGGCTTCCTGAATTCTCCCCAAGCAGCTGATTGGTCAGCCCCATTGCTGATTGGAGCTGAACCCGCCCCCTCGTCAAGTTACAGCTGTATCCCATTAGACTCCTTCTGAAGCTATATAAAAGCCAGTGTTCTGTTCAGAAGAAAGATCATTGCGGAGAGATGATTGCTGAGAGATTGATTGTATACCCTGAGATGATTGCTGAGAGGAGGCTGATGGCTGTGGGTTATTTACTGTGTTAGTTGTTGCTGGGAGCAGCTTTGGTATGTTCTGTGTTAGTTTGTTGCTCAGTCAGATAGAGCTTATTTGATGTCCTGTGTTTCTCAGTTTGTTGTGAAATTGTTTAATATTCTGTTTTATTTGTTCCCAGAGGGGAAGGGGAAGGCACCTAGGGAGTGCTTAGGCAAGAGGCCCGCGGGCATACATATACCCGTAGTATATTCACTGTCTAGGCACACTAGGTAAGACCTGGGCGGACCACCCCCTGTATTTTGGTTAGCGCACCAGGCGGTGCTAAGTTAGGTAAGTAGTGGGTAGGCAGGTAAGGTAGGAGAGGGGGCTTTTGATATTTACTTTCTTTGGTTCCGTCCAGCCCTTTTCCCCATATTACCGTGTGAAGGAATACATTCCTAGTAAACGGGGAGTTGAGTTGTAGCAGGGTGTTGCGTTCCCTCTTAGAGGTGTGAGTAACCAGCTGTAACTGAAAAGCAACTGGCATTTGGAAAGTTTGAGGTGAGGGAGCAAGTGTGTTGGAACAAGTATTAACATTGTTAAGTATCTTGCTAGCTGGATCGAATTCTTCGTTAGCTAGCCAGAGAAATGTTGAGCAACATTAGCCAACTTAGCTGATAAAATAATTGAGTTTATGGTGTGAAAATCAGCTGGGCAATAAAATGAGACAGCTAACGCTAGCTAACATTACAACATCAGATGATTTTAGCTAACATTACAACATCAGATGAGCAAACGTTAGTAACCTAACCAAACCTAACCAATTATCTATAGTATTAACTGGTATACGACTTCTTGCCGTTCCTCAAGTTATAACGTTAGTTGCTTATTGGACCCTGGAAATCTGTGTGAAATGTTAACCAGCTAACAAACTAACTACTATCTATGAACTAATGTTTTCCCTCTACAGTATGTGGTTAATTTTCAGAATGTGAAAATTAGGCGTTGCTTGTTAAACAAGTGGATTCAGGGATCAAGTGTAGCTGGCGCTGGGCCTGGCTTAAACTGGATGCCACTATAGAGATGAAAGGAACACCACACACTAAAAAGGGGTATACCAGGTGTACTCTCTGCCTGAAATAGATCAATTATGCCAGCAAAGGATCTCATGCTCTGTTGGCACATTGTAGAGCAGATGTCCACAGGCAGAAAGTGTACAATGTAATAACGTGCAGTGTAGCCCAAAGATATTGCTTTTGTTTTGAACTTGACAGTAACACTTGTGTGTTAGTGACTGGGGATTATTATATGTTTTACTCGGTGAAAGTTATTTTTGTACACATGTAGCCATGTGCACTTGGGTCGATGTCTACTATAGTGGCCACTATAATAGAGCAAAAATAGAATGCCTGTTTTGTTCAACATGTTTTTTTCCCAAGTGCAATATTTGTGTGTGGTCACAAGCGTTCTATTATAAAGGCTGTCATGGCTAACTGCAATATCAGTGTATTTTTTTTTCTTAAGACTTGAGTGTCATATACAGCAAAGTCTAGGCAACAAATAACATTGGATTGCTTTCCTTACATTTTTTGGTGTGAGTTAGGTTCACATTAACCACTTATTTTACACACAGAGACCGATCATGTAGATCATATTCTTTGTTTAATTAGTTAAAACCTGCATTTCCCCCTAGCAGGGATTTTTTTCATTTTTCAGTGCAAAAAAAAGTGTCACCTTTTTGGGCCCTCACCAGTTTGCATCCCTGATCTACACTGATTGCAGTGGATTTAACAACTGACATCAATAAGGGATCATGGCTTTCATCTGGTCAACCTATGTCATGGAAAGAGCAGGTGTTCTTAATGTTTTGTACACTCAGTGTATAGGGGCTCTTTGACACCAGCCTATTCTACGAGTTGCTATTCACGTTATGAAGAAGTAGTCCCCTAAACCACGCCCACAAATTGGGGATGTCAACTGCCATTCGCCATCTGCGGCTATTTAACAGTCTAGCGTTACGTAGTTATTACTTTTAACAAAATAACTGTTTGTGTTCTCATAGGCTTACAGTTGTCTTGATAATTACTTGAACAGTCGCTAAGATTATATTTGGTTATGATCGTTGCAAAATACCTATTATTGATGCAGCAGTTGTTAGCTAGAATGCTAACGCTCATTGACAGGCTCGTAGCATAGCTAGTCAAAGAGCATTTTACTGGTTGAAGTTTAAGTGTTTTTTAAGTATAATGCAGTTGACTGGCAATGATGACGCAAACATATTAAGCAAGATGTTTATACGAGCCTTATAATCCAATTAAAATGCAAAAGTAGTGTGAAATGCACTCATGCTGTAAGCAACATGTAAACATTTTTTTTTTGCTGGCGGTCTATGAGAAATCCCCTGTGTTTTCTCCCACGGTAAGGAAATTGTCAATAGCGATTCTGAGAATCTAGGATTGTATATCTATGGATGTCATGACTGACTAGTTAAAGACCAGAGATGCTAAATTATCCTAATGTCTATGTTCTCACCCTGTGAAGAATGGCCTTGACTGCAGTCAAGGTCATAGTCCACACACACACACTCACTTGAGCGTCAGTCCAACACAAACAGTGATAATGAGGGGCAATCTCAAGCCATGAGAGTGGTTTCCATGGTGACAGACAGAGCCAAGCTGGTGCCACTCAGGGCAATGTATTCAGGGCATGGTGCTCCATTAGATAATACTAGTGACCAAAGGGACAGACTTTACATCATGCAATGTCATTTCTCCAGAACAGCAGTTACATGTCAGTAACAAAACAAAGCAAAATTAGTAACATTAGCATTTCCAGACCAGGTGTGGCCACCTGCTGCATTAAGTACTGCAGTGCATCTCCTCCTCATGGACTGCACCAATGGCATTGAGGAGTAAACCACATCAGTCATTGGCTTCATCAATAGGTGCATCGATGACGTCGTCCCCACAGTGACCGTACGTACACTACCCAACCAGAAGCCATGGATTACAGGCAGCATACGCACTGAGCTAAAGGCTAGAGCTGCCCCTTTCAAGGAGCGGGACTCTAACCCAGACGCTTATAAGAAATTCCGTTCTGCCCTCCGGCGAACCATCAAACAGGCAAAGCTTAAATACAGGACTAAGATCAAATCGTACTACACCGGCTCTGACGCTCGTCGGATGTGGCAGGGCTTGCAAACCATTAGACTACAAAGGGAAGCACAGCCAAGAGCTGCCCAGTGACACGAGCCTACAAGACGAGCTAAACTACTTCTATGCTCGCTTCGAGGCAAATAACACTGAAACATGCATGAGAGCACCAGCTGTTCTGGAAGACTGTGATCACGCTCTCCAGAGCCGATGTGAGCAAGACCTTTAAACAGGTCAACATTCATAAGGCCGCAGGGCCAAACGGGTTACCAGGACGTGTACTGTGAGCATGCGCTGACCAACTGGCAAGCGTCTTCACTGATATTTTCAACCTCTCCCTTTCCGAGTCTGTAATGCCAACATGTTTTAAGCAGACCACCATAGTCCCTGTGCCCAAGAACACGACTACCGCCCCGTAGCACTACCGTCTGTAGCCATGAAGTGTTTTGAAAGGCTGGTCTTGGCTCACATCAACACCATCATCCCATAAACCCTAGACCCACTCCAATTTGCATACCAACCCAACAGATCCACAGATGATGCAATGTCCATTGCACTCCACACTGCCCTATCCCACCTGGACAACAGGAACACCTATGTGAGAATGCTATTCATTGACTACAGCTCAGCGTTCAACACCATAGTGTCCTCAAAGCTCATCAATATGCTAAGGACCCTGGGACTAAACACCTCCCTCTGCAACCTTACAGTGAAACATGACGACATGATAAGATCACAAGAGACTCACCCCTAAGTATTTATTCGCATTTTCTTCCACATGCAGGCCTGAACCAAAAAGTTACATATTGCCGCTTTAACTTCTCATAGATGGTTTGAATCACATGATGATGTCATCGGAAATACTTCTCTTCCATCTACAAAACATAGAAACCCGACGCTTGCACATGTTGGGTTGGTGCTGGAGATGATGTTGAAAAAAGGTGAAATGCCCCTTTAACACAGCTTTTGCTGACTTGTAAATAATATCACCCCAGTAATGGCATGATAATACTGAAGCACCAATGTTCACTACCAATTAGCCAACATGATAACGAACAGTGCTTGGCAAAGTTGATTTAATTTCACCTTGAATTATCTTCAGCGTGGTCTTGAGTGCCCCTCTGCTATTTCGCTGATGGCAACATGGCAACATTTATATGGTTAACACGGTGATATCAATCAGTCATGAAAGTCTTGTGAGAATTTAAACAAAAATGAAGGTGACATCGCTTCACAGATCTGAAATGAATATTCATGAATTCATTTTATTCTTTTAGGCTACTTAATGTCAGCACTTGATTGCATTTTCATGGAAATAATGACATACTCTGTGAGATGTCAAATGTCTTAAAAGCTATGGTTATATGCATGCCATCAGAGTGGAACAATGTTTTTTTCCAAAGTTTTATGTCATGAGTGCACTCCCATTTCAAAAAGGGGGATGTGGTAACCACACTAGAACAAACACTTACCAAAGCCATGGCTTATGGGGAAACTCTCAAAAATCTTTATTTGCCTTCCCATACAAGAACCAGCAATCACAACCTGGTCAAAGGATGTGGACGTTTAGTGGCATTAGTAATTTATACTTTTTTCATAGTTTGCATTGCTTCAAGAGTCTGGGGGAAATACTACACTGACAGTGGGTTATTGTGAGAGTGTTTAACTAACATCAACAATGGGGGAGGGAAATAAACGATCCAATTAAATAAACTGGAGTCTGAGTCAAACAAAGCCACAGTTGCCCAAAATGGGTTTTACCCAGCTCGTTGTATATCTTCCTGTGCATTTTATCCTCTAAAATGGACATCCTGTTATGTGAGCTGTTATGTGGGCCCTAAAATGCCATTCGCCACACCAACTGAATCATTCCACTTATTCATAAGGCTGCACAGAGACATACTAGGGAATGAAATTACAGGTAGTTAAATTCTATGTGCATATATATGGCCAATTTTCAATGGTTGTTTGTGTCTAAATGTTAGAGTATACATGTTGGCTGAGTTCGTTGGGGGTAATGGATTCAGTACATAAAATCCTATATTATACTGAATCAAATATAAGGCTCGGTTCGTGACAACTACTATATTATGAGCTTTGCTGTTGTCTTGAGCTGGAGCTTTCAGCTCTCATCCCACAGAAGGGCAAAGCAAGGACCAAACTTGAAGCAAAAACAATACTAAACCCTCCAACTCTCATGATATGTAGTAATGGTAGCATCATTCTAAATACATCAGCAGTAACTACATGTTTTTGTATGTGTCTGTTTTTGTTTCTGTTTCGTAGCCCCAGAGATGGTAAGACATGTAAATTGCATGCATTCTGCCTCAACCGGGACACAGCTTTCTTCTTTAGGACACCTGGTTCCTCATACAGGGCCATCAGAAAGTTTTCACATCCCTTGACTTTTTCCACATTTTGTTGTGTTACAGCCTGAATTTAAAATGGATTACATTTAGTTATTTCTTTCACTGGCCTACACACAATACCCCATAATGTCAAAGTGGAATTATGTTTCAGACATTTTTACAAATTAATTAGAAATGAAAAGTTTAAATGTTTTGAGTCAATAAGTATTCAACCCCCTTGTTATACGCTCAGGAGTAATAATAAGTTGTATGGATTCGCTCTGTGTGAATTAATAGTGTTTAACATGATTTTCGAATGACAGCCTCATCTCTGTACCTCACACATACAATTATTTGTAAGATCCCTCAGTTGAGCAGTGAATTTCAAACACAAATTCAACCATAAAGACCAGGGAGCTTTTCCAATGCCTCGCAAAGAAGGGAACCTATTGGTAGATGGGTAAAAATAAATATCCCTTTGAACATGGTGAAGTTATAAATTACACTTTGGATGGTGTATCAATACACCCAGTGACTACAAAGATACAGGAGTCCTTCCTAACTCAGTTGCCGGAAAGGAAGGAAACTTCTCAGGGATTTCACCATGATGATGATGGCCAATTGTGACTTTAAAACAGTTACAGAGTTTAATGGCTGTGATAGATGAAAATTGAGGATGGATCAACAACATTGTAGTTACTCCACAATACTAACCTTATTGACAGAGTGAAAAGAAGGAAGCCTGTACAGAAAAAAAATTATTCCAAAACATGCATCCTGTTTGTAACAAGACAAAAAAGTATTACTGCAAAAAAATTGGCAAAGCAATTACCTTTTTGTCCTGAATACAGTGTTATGTTTGGGACAAATTGTCACGCCCTGACCATAGAGAGCTATTTATTCTCTATGTTGGTTAGGTCGGGGTGTGATTAAGGGTGGGTTATCTAGGGTAATTATATGTCTATGTTGGCCTGGTATGGTTCCCAATCAGAGGCATCTGTTTATCGTTGTCTCTGATTGGGGATCATATTTATGTAGCCATTTCCCCATTGTGCTTTGTGGGATCTTGTCTAGGTATAGTTGCCTGTGAGCACTACTCTGAGCGTCACGTTTCGTTTGTTCGCTTTATTGTTTTTGTTCTTTAAGTTTCTCTTCCAAATAAAAGGATGGAAACATACCACACTGCATCTTGGTCCACTCCTTATAACGATCGTGACACAAATCCAATACAACACATTACTGAGTACCACTCTCCCTATTTTCAAGCATAGTGGTGCCTGCATCATCTTATAACACGACAGAATGTGAAATAAGTCAAGGGGTATGAATAGTTTCTGAGGGCACTGTAGATCATTGGAAAAATCACACAGGTGAAATGGTATTTAGAAACATTTAAACTTCTTATTATTAGATGTATGTCCTTGAACCGATTATTTCAAGAATTTAAGGATAATTCAGTTGCTACTGGCAGCCTGCAGGTCCCAGGTTGGCCTTCAACTTGAGATACTCAATTAGAGGGGACAACACGGCAACATCCCTTCCTGGAGTAGCTAAAACTGAGCATTAGAGGTTTCCAAAAACTCCCCCATGAAGCAAGATGGCGACACGCTAAAATGACACTTCCTGATTCTCAAATTCGCCCCCGAGACTTCACATAGGAAATAATGGGGTGACGTCATTGATGGCTTCGTACATATTATTTTTACAGTCTTATGTAGCGCCGTGAATTTGATCAATTGTGGTGGTATTGCCTCTGATCTTTGCTCTAATTCCTATGCAGGATGCAGTTGTGGGTACAATGCGGACATGTACCCCCACTTTTATATCGAATTAACACAGGTAGCAACTCAATGCTAGAATAAACACTGAAATACCACCTGCCATTTATGTCAATAAGTTCACTTTTGCAGGCACATACAACTCTCTCCAAGGACAGGTTTGCAGGACATTCCTCATAAGGCAAAACCCTAGTTTAGCACTGCCCTCTTGTGTAATTTTCTGGAGCTGCATATGAGCTTCTACTTATGCAAAAAATAACCCAAATCATATGGAAGTGGTTAGTGGTATGGTAAGAGACCACAGGCGGCTGGTGGCACTTTAATTGGGGAGGATGGGCTCATAGTACTGTCGGGAATGGAATAAATGGAACGTTATCGAACACATGGCAACAAATAAATATGTCTGAACTCCGAATCAAATAGACTTCGCAAAAATAGTAACGTAGTTACTGTAGTAGAACGTTTATTGTGATTGCCGATTTTCTGCAAGTCCCATCAGGTAGCCTGGTTTCAGATGTGTCCATGTAAACAGGATTATTAAGGAAATTGTTCTTGCAAAGCATGTAAACGTTTTAAACAAACTATTATATTAATCTGACTCGTAACCATGCTCAGTATGAATGGTAGTAGGCTATAGACTTATGGGAATGGCTGCTCTACAGAAACTACCTAGAAAAGTGTTTTAATGTACAATCAGGGCTCTCCCTACGATTTCCTGACAAGAGGAAGTTGGAGTAGTGTGCATTGTTGAAAAACCAGTAACGGCCATTTCCTGAAATCTAGAGTCTTAAATCATATCAAACAATATAGCCAACACAGTAGTCTAGTGTTTGATCCTGAATGAAATTGAGGTTGTCTCAATGAAGCCTTCACATTATTCTAGGGGTAATGATTATTTCAATAGGTGTCTATGTGGATAGTCTAGTGATAATGTAAACTGTCTTCTTCGTAATTATGTTTGGAGACAGAATTCAGAATAATTAAATGAATGGATGCAATGTAGTAGTCTAGCCTATGGTATTTGGAATATGAAACTGAATATATATATATACATATATATATATATACACTGCTCAAAAAAATAAAGGGAACATGAAAATAACACATCCTAGATCTGAATGAATGAAATATTCTTATTAAATACTTTTTTCTTTACATAGTTGAATGTGCTGACAACAAAATCACACAAAAATTATCAATGGAAATCAAATGTATCAACCCATGGAGGTCTGGATTTGGAGTCACACTCAAAATTAAAGTGGAAAACCACACTACAGGCTGATCCAACTTTGATGTAATGTCCTTAAAACAAGTCAAAATGAGGCTCAGTAGTGTGTGTGGCCTCCACGTGCCTGTATGACCTCCCTACAACGCCTGAGCATGCTCCTGATGAGGTGGCGGATGGTCTCCTGAGGGATCTCCTCCCAGACCTGGACTAAAGCATCCGCCAACTCCTGGACAGTATGTGGTGCAACGTGGTGTTGGTGGATGGAGCGAGACATGATGTCCCAGATGTGCTCAATTGGATTCAGGTCTGGGGAACGGGCGGGCCAGTCCATAGCATCAATGCCTTCCTCTTGCAGGAACTGCTGACACACTCCAGCCACATGAGGTCTAGCATTGTCTTGCATTAGGAGGAACCCAGGGCCAACCGCACCAGCATATGGTCTCACAAGGGGTCTGAGGATCTCATCTCGGTACCTAATGGCAGTCAGGCTACCTCTGGCGAGCACATGGAGGGCTGTGCGGCCCCCCAAAGAAATGCCACCCCACACCATGACTGACCCACCGCCAAACCGGTCATGCTGGAGGATGTTGCAGGCAGTAGAACGTTCTCCACGGCGTCTCCAGACTCTGTCACGTCTGTCACATGTGCTCAGTGTGAACCTGCTTTCATCTGTGAAGAGCACAGGGCGCCAGTGGCGAATTTGCCAATCTTGGTGTTCTCTGGCAAATGCCAAACGTCCTGCACGGTGTTGGGCTGTAAGCACAACCCCCACCTGTGGACGTCGGGCCCTCATACCACCCTCATGGAGTCTGTTTCTGACCGTTTGAGCAGACACATGCACATTTGTGGCCTGCTGGAGGTCATTTTGCAGGGATCTGGCAGTGCTCCTCCTGCTCCTCCTTGCACAAAGGCGGAGGTAGCGGTCCTGCTGCTGGGTTGTTGCCCTCCTACGGCCTCCTCCACGTCTCCTGATGTACTGGCCTGTCTCCTGGTAGCGCCTCCATGTTCTGGACACTACGCTGACAGACACAGCAAACCTTCTTGCCACAGATCGCATTGATGTGCCATCCTGGATGAGCTGCACTACCTGAACCACTTGTGTGGGTTGTAGACTCCGTCTCATGCTACCACTAGAGTGAAAGCACCGCCAGCATTCAAAAGTGACCAAAACATCAGGAAGCATAGGAACTGAGAAGTGGTCTGTGGTCACCACCTGCAGAACCACTCCTTTATTGGGGTGTCTTGCTAATTGCCTATAATTTCAACCTGTTGTCTATTCCATTTGCACAACAGCATGGGAAATGTATTGTCAATCAGTGTTGCTTCCTAAGTGGACAGTTTGATTTCACAGAAGTGTGATTGACTTGGAGTTACATTGTGTTGTTTAAGTGTTCCCTTAATTTTTTGGAGCAGTGTATATACATACATACATACAGTGGGGAGAACAAGTATTTGATACACTGCCGATTTTGTAGGTTTTCCTACTTACAAAACATGTAGAGGTCTGTAATTTTTATCATAGGTACACTTCAACTGTGAGAGACGGAATCTAAAACAAAAATCCAGAAAATCACATTGTATGATTTTTAAGTAATTCATTTGCATTTTATTGCATGACATAAGTATTTGATCACCTACCAACCAGTAAGAATTCCGGCTCTCACAGACCTGTTCGTTTTTCTTTAAGAAGCCCTCCTGTTCTCCACTCATTACCTGTATTAACTGCACCTGTTTGAACTCGTTACCTGTACCTGTCCACACACTCAATCAAACAGACTCCAACCTCTCCACAATGGCCAAGACCAGAGAGCTGTGTAAGGACATCAGGGATAAAATTGTAGACCTGCACAAGGCTGGGATGGGCTACAGGACAATAGGCAAGCAGCTTGGTGAGAAGGCAACAACTGTTGGCGCAATTATTAGAAAATGGAAGAAGTTGAAGATGACGGTCAATCACCCTCGGTCTGGGGCTCCATGCAAGATCTCACCTGGTGGGGCATCAATGATCATGAGGAAGTTGAGGGATCAGCCCAGAACTACACGGCAGGACCTGGTCAATGACATGAAAAGAGCTGGGACCACAGTCTCAAAGAAAACCATTAGTAACACACTACGCCGTCATGGATTAAAATCCTGCCGCGCATGCAAGGTCCCCCTGCTCAAGCCAGCGCATGTCCAGGCCCGTCTGAAGTTTGCCAATGACCATCTGGATGATCCAGAGGAGGAATGGGAGAAGGTCATGTGGTCTGATGAGACAAAAATAGAGCTTTTTGGTCTAAACTCCACTCGCCGTGTTAGGAGGAAGAAGAAGGATGAGTACAACCCCAAGAACACCATCCCAACCGTGAAGCATGGAGGTGGAAACATCATTCTTTGGGGATGCTTTTCTGCAAAGGGGACAGGACGACTGCACCGTATTGAGGGGAGGATGGATGGGGCCATGTATCGCGAGATCTTGGTCAACAACCTCCTTCCCTCAGAAAGAGCATTGAAGATGGGTCGTGGCTAGGTCTTCCAGCATGACAACGACCCGAAACACACAGCCAAGGCAACTAAGGAGTAGCTCCGTAAGAAGCATCTAAAGGTCCTGGAGTGGCCGAGCCAGTCTCCAGACCTGAACCCAATAGAAAATCTTTGGAGGGAGCTGAAAGTCCGTATTGCCCAGCGACAGCCCCGAAATCTGAAGGATCTGGAGAAGGTCTGTATGGAGGAGTGGGCCAAAATCTCTGCTGCAGTGTGTGCAAACCTGGTCAAGAACTACAGGAAACGTATGATCTCTGTAATTGCAAACAAAGGCTTCTGTACCAAATATTAAGTTCGGCTTTTCTGATGTATCAAATACTTATGTCATGCAATAAAATGCAAATTAATTACTTAGAAATCATACAATGTGATTTTCTGGATTTTTGTTTTAGATTCCGTCTCTCACAATTGAAGTGTACCTATGATAAAAATTACAGACCTCTACATGCTTTGTAAGTAGGAAAACCTGCAAAATCGACAGTGTATCAAATACTTGTTCATCCCACTGTACATACACACACACACAGTTGAAGTCGGAAGTTTACATACACCTTAAACTCCATTTTTCACAATTCCTGACATTTAATCCTAGTAAAAAAATCCCTGTCTTAGGTCAGTTAGGATCACCACTTTATTTTAAGAATGTGAAATGTCAGAATAATAGTTGAGAGAATTATTTATTTTAGCTTTTATTCCTTTCATCACATTCCCAGTGGGTCAGAAGTTTACATACACTCAAATAGTATTTGGTAGCATTGCCTTTAAATTGTTTAACTTGGGTCAAACATTTCGGGTAGCCTTCCACAAGCTTCCCACAATAAGTTGGGTGAATTTTGGCCCATTCCTCGTGACAGAGCTGGTGTAACTGAGTCAGGTTTGTAGGCCTCCTTGCTCGCACACGCTTTTTCAGTTCTGCCCACAGATTTTCTATAAGATTGAGGTCAGGGCTTGGTGATGGCCACTCCAATACCTTGGCTTCGTTGTCCTTAAGCCATTTTGCCACAACTTTGGAAGTATGCTTGGGGTCATTGTCCATTTGGAAGACCCATTTGCGACCAAGCTTTAACTTCCTGACTGATGTCTTGAGATGTTGTTTCAATATATGCATATAATTTTCCTGCCTCATGATGCCATCTATTTTGTGAAGTGCACCAGGCCCTCCTGCAGCAAAGCACCCCCACAACATGATGCTGCCACCCCCGTGCTTCACGTTTGGGATGGTGTTCTTGGGCTTGCACGCCTCCCCCTTTTTCCTCCAAACATAACGATGGTCATTTTGGCCAAACAGTTCTATTTTTGTTTCATCAGACCAGAGGACATTTCTCCAAAAAGTACAATCTTTGTCCCCATGTGCAGTTGCAAACCGTAGTCTTTTTTTATGCTGGTTTTGGACCAGTAGCTTCTTCCTTGCTGAGCGGCCTTTCAGGTTATGTCGATATAGGACTTGTTTTACTGTGGATATAGATACTTTTGTACCTGTTTCCTCCATCATCTTCACAAGGTCCTTTGCTGTTGTTCTGGGATTGATTTTCACTTTTCGTACCAAAGTGCGTTCATCTCTAGGAGACAGAACACGTCTCCTTCCTGAGCGGTGTGACAGCTATGTGGTCCCATGGTGTTTATACTTGCGTACTATTGTTTGTACAGATGACCGTGGTACCTTCAGGCGTTTGGAAATTGCTCTCAAGGATGAACCAGACTTGTGGAGGTCTACAATTTTTTTTCTGAGGTCTTGGCTGATTTCTTTTTATTTTCCCATGATGTCAAGCAAAGAGGCACTGAGTTTGAAGGTAGGCCTTGAAATACATCCACAGGTACAACTCCAATTGACTCAAATGATGTCAATTAGCCTATCAAAAGCTTCTAAAGCCATGACATCATGTTCTGGAATTTTCCAAGCTGTTTAAAGTCACAGTCAACTTAGTGTATGTAAACTTCTGACCCACTGTAATTGTGAGACAGTGCATTATAAGTGAAATAATCTGTCTGTAAACAATTGTTGGAAAAATTACTTGTGTCATACACAAAGTAGATGTCCTAACTGACTTGCCAAAACTATAGTTTGTTGACAAGAAATTTGTATATATATGAGCTTGTTTCAGATCTCCATCCCTGACCTAATCCATCAAGTTAGG
The DNA here is from genome assembly GCF_016432855.1 of Salvelinus namaycush. Taxonomy (NCBI): domain Eukaryota; kingdom Metazoa; phylum Chordata; class Actinopteri; order Salmoniformes; family Salmonidae; genus Salvelinus; species Salvelinus namaycush. The sequence continues at coordinate 1,604,485 of NC_052317.1, forward strand.
TCTACCATTCATATTATCATTGGTGAACTGACTGTAGGCTATGATCATATCATTAGCAGCCTACTGTTGACATACGCTGATTCAAGAGCACAGATCAAGAACTGACTAATTAACATAGATAGGCCTACCAATCTTTAACAGTCTAACACAACCTTCTGTATTAGCGGAACAGCTCTCTGCCATGTCGGTTTCCATCGACACAGCAATGTATACTGAACCATGGAGGGTGGATCAATTCTTCTTCGGTGAGGTTTAATGGCGTTTACCGCCCCCAGCTGAAGTATTGCGTGGGGTTGCCACAGGACCCACCAGGCTGGGGAGACCTACAGGAGGCCTGGTGCGTAGAGGAGGTACCGGATGAACTGGGCTGTGGGGAAGAACTGGAGCCCTGGTGCGGAGCCTTGGCACCATTCCTCCAGGCTGAATGCCCACTTTAGCCCGGCCCCTCCAGAGTGCAGGTACAGGTCGAACCGGGCTGTGGGGGAGCTCTGGAGATCTGGTCCTTACCACTCGCACCTCTCCATTATGCTCAATGCCCACTTTAGCCCGGCACGGGCGGAGCGCAGGCATAGGACGAACTGAAACTTCCCAGCGCCCCGGAGACACAGTATGCAGAGCCGGCGCAGGATACCCTGGGCCAAACGGCGCACCGGAGACCAAGCGCGCTGAGCTGGTACAATCTGCCCTTGCTGGATGCCCACTCTCGCATGGCACTTGCGGGGGGGCTGGCATATAGCGCTTCGGGCTATGAGCGAGCACTGGAGACACCGTGCGTTTTACCGCATAACATGGTGCCTGACCAGTACCACGCTGCTTCCGGTAACCACGGGGAGTTGGCTCAGGTCTATCGCCTGATTCCGCCAATCTCCCCGTGTCCCTCCCCCCTAAAAATATTGGCGGGCTGCCTCTCGCCCTTGCTGCGCTGCCTCATATCGCCGCCTCTCAGCTTTAGCTGCCTCCAGTTCTTCTTTCGGGCGGCAATATTCCCCAGCCTGTCTCCAGGGTCCCTGTCCGTCCAATATCTCCTCCCATGTCCAGGAGTCCTGAACCCTCTGCTCCTCCATACCACGCTGCTTGGTCCGCTTGTGGTGGGTAGTTCTGTAACGTTCGTCGTCTGAAGAAGGATCAGACCAAACCGCAGCGTGGTAAGTGTTCATGCTTTTTATTACAACTGAACACTAATAACAAAAATAACAAAGAGAATGAACGAAAACCAAAAGAAACAGTCCTGTCAGGTGCAGAAACACAACACAGAAAATAACTACCCACAAAGCATCGGTGGGGAAAAGCTACCTAAGTATGGTTCTCAATCAGAGACAACGATAGACAGCTGCCTCTGATTGAGAACCACACCTGGCCAAACACAAAGAAATACAAAACATAGAAAATGAACATAGAATGCCCACCCAAATCACACCCTGACCAAACCAAAATAGTCATAAAAAGCTCTCTGCGGTCAGGGCGTGACAATACCTGTCTATAAATGAACTATGCTGGTCTCCACTCAGTAACTGTTACCAATCAGTAATTCATTTTCCCTAATGAACCAATTTCCCCAATGCCAGCCATTCCTCAGATTGTTCGTTCACTAACGACACGTGTGGTCCCCCTGTCTTTTCCTATTCTCTGTCTGACTGCCCTTTCCAGTTCTCCTGTGTTCAATTTGAAACGGGCCACGAGACCCTCTAGATCTCTTCTGAATCCCTCTATTCCTGTCTTAGGTTGTGTGACTCCTTCTACTGCTCTTGCTACATCCCTCTGTGTCCATGCCCTATAGACTTCTATCGTGTCTGGTTGTGCTCCGTCCCCAGCTCTGGGGTTGGATAAGGCTATGAGTGGGAATTGGGGTATCGCCTCATTGTCATCTAACCATTCTGTGTCACTTCCATCTTCTCTCAATCCTGGCTTATTATGAGATTCTAACCTTCGTAACGCTCCAGGTCTCCTGCTCCTCACTCCCAGTCTCTCCCTCTCATTCTCCTCAAATTCCTTCTGATCTCTCTCCCTTTTTCTTTGCTTTTCCTTCTCTTTGCATTCTGCTCTCTATCTTGCTCTCCTCCTGGCTCTACTCTTCCTAATACTCCCAAACCATCAAGGTCACTTCGGGCTCAGCATAGGGCGGGGGAGCCCTTCTCCGTCTGCCTTTCCTACTATCTGTCTGACGCTCGTTCTCTCTGTTCTTTCTTACGTGTCTTTTCTTTCCCATAACAGTCAGTGTCAAGTATGGTTTCTGTTCCTGTTGTAATGCTAGGTCAATGGTTGCCAATTCAACACCTCGCAGTCTGTGTCCTCTGAATCCTCACTGTCATTCCCCTCATCTAGTCATGCCTGTTCTTCCTCGTCCCTCCCTCTTCTGTCTATCCCTATACTGTCTCTGTCTACTGTTCCTTGGTGGGGCCTTACAATCCTCTGCCATGTGGCCTGTTTTATCGCAGTTGTAGCACTTTCTGTCCTCGGGTTCTATCCACTTTTTCCCTTCTCTGTTAGGTCCCTTCCCCTTAAAGCTTCCTTTATGCTGGTCTACTATTTCCCCAATAGTTACTATTAGATACTCTGCTCCTTTCTGTTCTTTCTTATTCTTCTTCTCTTTCCCATTGTGTTCATGGTGAATTGCATACCTCTTCACTTCCGCCAAAGTGGCAGTTCCCCACCCTATCAGAGTCTTTTTTATTACTTAGCAAATTTCAGGTCTCATACCACTCAAAATATTATTTTCAACTGTTGATGATATGGCCCATCTGCTCCCTGTCCGGGATCTATCAATCCACTATTTGCATTGAATATATCCCTTAATCTTTCCAAATATTGACTAACTGTCTCACTGTCTCCCTGTTTGCACTCATGGATTTTAGAAAAATCCACATGTCTATGGTAGAAATCTCGTAGATTATTACATAGTTGATTAAGTTTATCAATGATCCTAGATCACCACAGATGCCATATATCCCTGTCAACTTTCTACTATTTAAATAAATATCTTCTAATAATTAAATAAAACTAAAACGAATGCTAAACATAGCATATGTTTTATCTGTACTAATGAAATCTCTCCTTCGGGAGTCCACTGAATTTAATCCAGTCCATTCTAAGTCAATTTTAGTAAGTTCAATTCTTCCCCAAACCTGCTGTTTCCCTATATTATCTCCACAGTTTACATGCATCTGTTTAATCATGGATTCTAGTTTGTCTACGTCTAGACGTCCTACAAACCTATACTTCTTCCTCCACTTAGGTCCATAATACACATTCCTTTTATCCTTAGACTCCATATACCTTTCATCCCCGGTTAACTGAACTATCTCACTTACTTCCTTTAGTCCTAGACTAACTTAACTTACTTAGGGTAGTTGAGGCCATTACCAAAATAAACTGAGTCATTTCAGACCCAAACTTACTTACTCAAAATTTCTTACTGAGATCTGTAACCCAGGGCCGCCTACACTAACATAGATATTGTTGTCTTAAACTTTCTCTACATTAGATTATATGGACGGTATACCCGATACAAATCAATACTGTTAATTTTACAGTTAAAATCCTCCCTCACATTTATCTTGACCAATGCTTTATAGGAATTCAATCCAGTCCATTCTAAGTCAATTTTAGTAAGTTTAGAATGTAACCCCAAACTAATGAATAAAGATTACTGACCTTATCCTTGCAGCTGAGATTCAAATGTTAGTTGGATCTCATCACCGTTCCTATCGTTTCAGTCAGCCACCGGCCTGTAAAGAACCCTCAGAATGGGACCAGGTCTTTAACTTCTTGACGCTAGGAGGCAGAATTTTTATGTTTGGAAAAATAACGTTCCCAATGTAAACGGCCTATTTCTCAGGCCCAGATGCTAGAATATGCATATAATTGACAGATTAGGATAGAAAACACTCTAAAGTTTCCAAAACTGTCAAATATTGTCTGTGAGTATAACAGAACTGATTTTGCAGGCGAAAACCTGAGGAAATCCAACCCGGAAGTTGCTCTTATTTTGATAAATCCCTGTTCCATTGCCTGCCTATCCTCCATTTAAAGGGATATCAACCAGATTCATTTTCCAATGGCTTCCACAGGTTGTGAACAGGCTTTAGACATCGTTTCAAGCTTTTATTCTGAAAAATGAGCGAGATTTATCAAAACGCGTCAGTGGATGGCCAGGTGTCCTTCGATTAGTTCATGCCCGCGAAAGTTGTTGCTCAACATTTTCTTTCTCTCTAGTATTGATAGTTTACCGTCCGGTTGAAATATGATCGATTAGTTATGTTAAAAACAACCTGAGGATTGGTTATAAAAAACATTTGACATGTTTCTACGAACTTTACAGATACTATTTGGAATTTTCGTCTGCCCTTCATGACTGCTGGATCCTGTTGATTTCTGAACATAACGCACCAACCAAATGGAGTTTTTTTTATATAAAAATAATATTTATCGAACAAAATGAACATTTATTGTGTAACTGGGAGTCTCGTGAGTGCAAACATCCAAAGATCAAAGGTAAGCGATTAATTTTATTGCTTTTCGGACTTTCGTGACCAATCTACATTGCTGCTAGCTGTTCGTAATGTTTTGTCTAGTGATCGATAAACTCACAAACGCTTGGATTGCTTTCGCTGTAAAGCATATTTTCACAATCTGATATGATAGGTGGATTAACAACAAGCTAAGCTGTGTTTTGGTATATTTCACTTGTGATTTCATGAAAATAAATATTATTATAATTTTTTTTTTTTGGCGTTCTGCAATTCAGCGGTTGTTTACGAAAATTATCCCGTTAACCTTTTCTCAATAGGGGGTGCTGTTTGCACTTTGTAAAAATTTCGTTCCCAAATTAAACTGCCTCGTACTCAATTCTTGCTCGTACAATATGCATATTATTATTACTATTGGATAGAAAACACTCTCTAGTTTCTAAAACCGTTTGAATTATATCTGTGAGTAAAACAGAACTCGAGTTGGAGCAATTTTCCTATGAGGAAGTGAGAAATCTTAAATCTGCAGGCTGTTCTGAGGTCAGTTTATTAATTTGCATGTCTTCTATTGGTTGAGATGCACTGCATACGCCTTCCCCTGGATGTCAGCAAATAGTGAAAATTGGAATGGAGTTGCTAGGCAGATCTGAGGCCTTATAAATGGGCTGGCAACGTGGGGTCCTCTCTTTCCTTCGTTCGCCATGACGCAAGACAGACCTCAGGATGGCTTTCTAGAAAGCTCCCGTTATAGCCCTTAGATATATCCGGCTCTGATTTTATTCGATATAGGTGTTAAAGACATCATAATGTTGTTATTTTAAACCGAGTTATATCAGTTTATATCAGTATATTGCGATTTTCGGGTATTTATTTGTGCTGCGTTCTGGTGAGTTGGGCACGTCTGGGCCACATGGCTAATGTTTACTGCTAATTCCAAAGTTGAAGGCGACAATCTACAACCGAGCAACGATTCTTTTGGACAAAGGACAACTTGCCCAAGATTCTGATGGGAGCTCATCAAAAAGTAAGAACTATTTATGATGTTAATTCGTTGTTCTGTTGAAAAATGTAAAACTCATATTCCGCCATTAATTTCGGTGCGGTCTCGCTTTAACGCACGCTGTATGTCGTAGTAACGTTCATTTTAAAAATCTAACACAGCGATTGCATTAAGAACTAATGTATCTTTCATTTGCTGTCCAACCTGTATTTTTTAGTCAAGTTTATGATTAGTTACTGATTAGATTAGGTGCCTCTCCCAAGATTTCTCCCGACATATTGTTGGCAGCTTGGCTACTATTCTCATTGTATAACCACGATTTGTGCCGCTAAATATGCACATTTTCGAACAAACTCTATATGTATTGCGTAATATGATGTTATAGGACTGTCATCTGAAGAAGTTTGAGAAGGTTAGTGAAAAAATTAATATCTTTTGCTGGTTTATTCGTTATCGCTATTGTTGGCTTGAATCAATGCTGTTGTGTGGTTGGCTATTGTAGTAAGCTAATATAATGCTATATTGTGTTTTCGCTGTAAAACACTTAAAAAATCTGAAATATTGGCTGGATTCACAAGATCTTTGTCTTTCATTTGCTGTACGCTGTGTATTTTTCATAAATGTTTTATGATGAGTATTTAGGTAATTCACGTTGGTCTCTGTAGTTATTCTAGTTGCTTTGGTGAGAGTTGTGATGGTGGCTGCAATGGTAAACTATGATTTATACCTGAAATATGCACATTTTTCTAACAAAACATATGCTATACAATAAATATGTTCTCAGACTGTCATCTGATGAAGTTGTTTCTTGGTTAGTGGCTATTTATATCTTTATTTGGTCGAAATTGTGATAGCTACCTATGCAGGAAAAATATGGTGGGAAAAAAAAGTTGTGTCTTTTGCTATCGTGGTTAGCTAATAGATTTACATATTGTGTCTTCCCTGTAAAACATTTTAAAAATCAGAAATGATGGCTGGATTCACAAGATGTGTATCTTTCATCTGGTGTCTTGGACTTGTGATTTAATGATATTTAGATGCTAGTATTTACTTGTGACGCTATGCTAGGCTATGCTAGTCAGCTTTTTTACTGATGGGGGTGCTCCCGGATCCGGGATTGTGTGCAAGTAGAAGTTAAAGGGATCCGTGCGCCAAGAGGTTAATCTACGGATATTTCATCCGCCCGTGCACGGTATCAGTGTCCTCTGAAACGACAGCAACAGGTATTGAGAACCGGCTCGAAGGACCAAATTTTCACAAGAATTTCTATCCCAATGTTCTAACTGAACTATTTTATATCTCTGTCTAATTCCTGAAGGTTGTAAATCTCCAGTTCAAAGAAATAGACAGTCTCGGCCTGCAATAGCTCAATTCTTTATTCAGAGAGCACTCTGTCTTCAAAATGAGAACACCATTTTTTTATGGCGCACACACACACAAATGAACTCACATCAGTAGAAACTCCACCTCTCTTTAGGTGGGCTGTATTTTTCCAAAGTTCACATTCATTGTTTATCACACTTCTGCAACATGTTTCATCATCTTCTGCAAGCCTAGCCGTTTCTAACAGTTTTTTTTTGTCCCTAGAGTGGTGAGGCCTCTTTCCAGTTATTCACCATTATCACAAGTTGACAGTTCAGTTGTCCTTGAATGTCTCAACTATACCCTGCTCATATTGTGAAATAGCAACACAATGCCCTAGTCACACACTGTCACAAACGTCGTTGTAAGCATACTCAGACCAAAGCGCAGCGTGGTATCGGTTCGACATCTTTTTATTTTAAGAGAACCGAACAAAAAAACAACAAAGAATACACGACACGTGAAGCTCATGCAGTGCTCACAGGCAACTACACAGAAACAAGATCCCACAAAACACAGTGGGGAAATGGCTGCCTAAATATGATCCCAAATCAGAGACAACGATAAACAGCTGCCTCTGATTGGGAACCATGCCAGGCCAACATAGAAATAAAACACCTAGATAAGAACACCCCCCCTAGTCACACCCCGACCTAACCAAAATAGAGAATAAAAAAGGCTTTCTATGGTCAGGTCGTGACACACACATTATTGGATTATGACTCTAACACATTTCATACAATTATATGGTTTCAGGGTGGAGTACTTTAGTCATTATCTTAAACATACAAATTCTTCTATCGCTTGTCCAGTGCCCATGCCTCGGCCGGCCCGTCAGGCTCACCCAGGTGGGATGCCGGGTACTGTCAAGCCTGCTCCCGCTGGCGCTCGAGGGCGCCAGACTGCCTATCATTACGCACACCTGCACCTCATTGGACCCACCTGAACTCCATCACATTGATGATGATAGGGGCAGCAACCTTAAAGAAGAAAGGGTCTAAACCATCTGACCCAGATGTTTTTTGGGGGTCAAGTTTAAGGAGCTCCTTTAGCACCTCAGACTCAGTGACTGCCTGCAGGGATAAACTTTGTAGCGGGGCAGGGGAAAAAGAGGAAGGAGCATCAGGACTAGTCGCTTTAGAAAGTGTGGGAGATGAGGAAATGTTGGACGATCAAGGAGGCATGGCTGAGTCAAATAGGAATCCTGACTTAATGAAGTGGTGATTAAAGAGCTCAGCCATGTGCTTCTTGTCAGTAACAACCACATCATCAACATTAAGTGACATGGGTAGCTGTGAGGAGGAGGGTTTATTCTCCAGGTCTTTAACCGTTTTCCAGAACTTCTTGGGGTTAGAGACACAAAGAGAGAACTGCTCCTTAAAGTAACTAACTTTTGTCTTCCGGATAGCCTGAGTGGACTTATTTCTCATTTGCCTGAACGAGAGCCAGTCAGCCTGAGTATGCGTGCGCAGAGCCTTTCGCCAAATGCAATTCTTGAGGTGGAGTAACTCTGCAAGATCACAGTCGAACCAGGGGCTGAACCTGTATTTAATTCTAATTTTCTTTATGGAGGAGTGTTTGTTAACTTCACTAGGGTAGGGGGCAGCATTTGGAATTTTGGATGAAAAGCGTGCCCAAAGTAAATTGCCTGCTACTCAGAAGCTAGGATATGCATATAATTGGTAGATTTGGATAGAAAACACTCTAAAGTTTCCAAAACTGTTAAAATAATGTCTGTGAGTATAACAGAACTGATATGGCAGGCAAAAACCTGAGGAAAATCCATCCAGTAAGTACTATTATTTTGAAAGGCTGTTTTTCCATTGAAAGCCTATCCACCATACAAAGACTTAGGACCCAGTTCACGATCTCTATGGCTTCTTCTACATGTGGCCAGTCTTTAGGCATTGTTTCAGGCTTTTACTCAGAAAAATGAGGGAGATACAGCACTTTCAATGAGTGGACAGTGGAAATTTCCAGACACGAGTCCAGCGCGCAATCGGGAGCGCGCCTTTCTTGTTTCTCCTTTTCTATCGACGAAGCTTTTGTCCGTTTGAAATATTATTGATTATTAATGACAAAAACAACAGCAAGAAATGCAGGTGTAGAAGCACTGTAATGATGTCTAACACTATTGACTACAAAGTGTGCTGTTTTCTGTCGATTTATACAGCTTGTGTCTTAAGTAAGGTCCAATGCAGGTTGAATTAATTTGCCTACAGGGAGGGACCAGGGAATCTGTTCACAATACGGACACCTTGGGCAGATAAAAGACACATTTTATTACCATGTGTAGACGCAACAAATCTCGATCCGATAGGGATCGAATCATGTTCATCGGATGACGGCAAGGTGTAACCACGGCTTATGAGCAGAAATCCCTAGTTTGAAAGCGACAGTTTTTCTGGAAGATGTTTGCCCTACTTTTCACCCCATGTGGGCTAGCCCCCTAGCAATTCCAGTTTTAGCCCCTAGCCAATTGAGTGACAGCTAGCAAGATGTGTACACACAGCAGAGTGAATGAGAGAGCAATGACAAGTTGCACATACCTGCACATATGTGACTTAGTCCACACATTTCTGAGGACCACTTTTGGCTTGTGAGCTCTACTTGTATAACTACTGGCTAAAAAGTATAAAATACTGGAGAATTCCTTTATTTTGGCAGTTACCTGTATGTCTTGCATGTGGTTAACCCTTGAGCTGTCTATGTGTGTCATTAATTTAATTGTATTTTAATACAAACCTTGGCTCTCATCTCCTCCTTGACCGACCATCTCTCAGTGCCCTGATCCGTTCCCTCAGCACATTGGCATATTCGAGTGCTAGATGCAGCAGGCCCAGGGTTTTCATCCATTGGGATTTTTGTGATGGCAGATTTTTTTGGTTGGCTAGTACCAAACTTTAATAAATCCTAAATTATTTTCTCTGTGACATTTAGATTTAGATTGACCTTGATCTTTTAAATGCTAACTGCTAGCCTACAGGAACGAATGAACCGGAAACGTTCAGTCTTGCCGTAGTGCATTGTCAAAGATTGGTTATAGCCTACAGTTTGAAGATTATTTTTTATATATATCCCTTGTTTTTTGTCTCTCCCCGACCCAAATTCCATTAGTATTTATATAAATAATGCAACAAATAGTTTTAAATATTGTTTTAAATTCTTACACCTTATGCAGGGGTTGCTGACATATGGCCATTTCACCACAGGGGGTAATGCCGCACCCACAGCACCCCTACTTCCCCCAGCTATACCTCTGATTGGCTAAGCTCCAACTTCAAATATTAGAGTCAAAAACCACAATGTGACAACTAGAAGCCTCTTTTTGCATATTTCAAAGTAGTTTTTCATATCAGCGTACTTTGACCTCAAGTTGCGTGCATGGTACCCAAAATGCGTGCAGGTTGACAGTCCTTCTAATGTGAGTTAAGCTAGAGTTGGATATTTGATGTTAGCCAATGTAGCTGCTAGCTAATGTTTTGCTAGCTGCATTTCTGGCCTTCCACAAAAAAGGTGCAATTTGTCCGCACAGGGTTTGAGTTATGTTGGCCCGAATCTGACAGGTGGTGTGTGCCCAGTCGTCACCTCCCTGACCAAGGACCTTCTCCCTCGATTGCTCAGTTTGGTCGAGCGGCCAGCTCTAGGAAGAGTCTTGGTGGTTCCAAACTTCTTCCATTTAAGAATGATGGAGGTCACTGTGTTCTTGGGGACCTTCAATGCTCGGGGGTCTACGGACAATTCCTTTGACATGGCTTGGTTTTTGTTCTGACATGAACTGTCAACTGTGGGAATTTATATAGATAGTTGTGTGCCTTTCCAAATCATGTCCAATCAATTTAATTTACCACAGGTGAACTCCAATCAAGTTGTAGAAACATCTCAAGGATGATCAACGGAAACAGGATGCACCTGACCTCAATTTCGAGTCTCATAGCATAGGGTCTGAATACTTATGTAAATAATGTGTCTGTTTTAAAAAATGTATACATTTGCAAACATTTCTAAAAACCTGTTTTTCGCTTTGCCATTATTGGGTATTGTGTGTAGATGAAAATATTTAATTTATATAATTTTAGGCTGTAACATAATAAATGTGGAAAAAGTTTTTTGAATGCACTGTATGTACATCCATGTATATTTATTAATTTAACTGTTATTTAAATAGGCAAGTCAGCTATTAAGAACAAATTCTTATTTACAATGATATCCTACCCCGGCCAAACCCTAATCCAGATGACGCTATGGGACTCCCAATCACAGCCGGTTGTGACACAGCCTGGAATCGAACCAGGGTCTGTAGTGATGCCTTAGACCGCTGCACTACTCGGGAGCCCCATATGGAAGAGACTATATGGCTAAATTCATGCAAAAAACGTTATCTTATCTTCTCCTGTGCGTTTGGTAGTGGCTGGGTGCAGTAATAACCACAAAGACAGGGTATGACTCATTTGTGGCCCAAAATCAAGAAACTATCTTTGAAGTGGGACTGGTTTGTCCAGTTGAAGCTGATTTGTTTAACGTTAAGGGAACCATGGGCATGTCTACTGTATGTGGTGCTCATTTCACTCTGGAGGACTTCGATAGTTATAACCAGTGGAAGGCAAGATTCTGAAACCAGGTGCTGTGCCGAGAATGTGAAGCCTGCAACCTCTATTTCCTACCGACCTACCGGTACATCGTGAGTTTCAGCAGTGATGGAGATAAACCGGGTAAATTCAATGTCGATTTACCTCACTATATCGATATTGGATTAGCTGATATTGGACTCTCCTTCGGCCGGTGAAACTGCCTCTCCCTCCTAAAGCCAATCCTTGGCTCTTCTTTAACTTTGGTAGCTAACTCAGCTGTCTATCGGTAAGTCTCTGCTCTACCTACTTTATATCTGCTGGCAGGGTTGCCATGTCGGTGGTTTTCCTGACAAATTGGGCTACTTTGTCACCGGCGACATCATTTTCAATGTATTGGTCACTGACAGCAGTTTTTTGGGCTACTTCTAAATTGTTCACTGTGACCTGTGACCTGCTGACTATCAGGTAGTGAGGCAGGCTGTTGCTGAGTGAGTGAGTGGTGGGGAGGGCCGGAGGAGGGTTTGTTGAGAAAGCGCTGCATCAGGCAGTTGAGTCCACTATTGGTCATGTGAGTCATGTGAGTGAAAGGAGACAGAGGAGACAGAGCAGCAGGCACGCATGTTGTGAAAACTTGTACCAATTGTAGATGGGCTATTTAGATTGTCATTATGGAGACACCTTTTTTTCTTTCCAACCCTTTTTCCATGAAACATATTAACAAGCCGGAACTGATGCGCATCAAAAAATACTGGTGAAAACGGAAAAATGGCTTTGGGCGCACTAGAGCACATTAGATCAATTTGATTGGAGGTGGTTTAAACTCCTTTTTAATGTCGACTTTGCATTTTGGAAAACTGTATCAAGCTGAGTGTTTTACGCATGCTCAGTTTTTGGGTATCGAAGGACGCTCGAGTGGACATTTTTAAATGGAAGTTATGGAACTTCCTCTAGTGCTTCTGTTATGGGGAAAAGTCCTCAATGAAACTGCCAGTAAATGTGGAGAATGATACATTTGCATCTGTTGGCCATCAAGTAGCCTATTCATTTATCTGCCATTGTAGCCTACCATTTGATACAATAAATATGTTAAACTACTGTCACCAGTACTTGAAAACGTGAATCAAACAGTACATTATGCTCCATACATACATACGGTGTGCTACAGTAGAACGACAACACGATATACAGAAACTATAATGATAACGTAAAAAGGCACTTACTTTGATAGGAACGCACACATGTCCAAAGTTATTATTACTAAGGAAAAAACAACAATGAAGGCGATGCAGGCACCAGCCGTAAAATGTTCCAGGAGGAAAACGTTAGTGCAGGTTCTGTTCTGACTAGAGATGCGCAAATGTCTGCGTACTTGATCTGGGGAAACACTGGGTAAGTGTTTGGGCTCTCGTCTAAGAGAGAAGTTTGTCCAGCTCAGTAAAGCTTCAAACATAAATTGTCCACAACAGTGAAATGGGCTACTTCTATGTGAATTAATGAAGAGGTGTCACACACCTCGATTCAAACTCTTATAGAAAATACAATTTGCTAGAAAATAATTTGAAATTGACAAGTTGAAAAATAGCCTATAGATAATTAGCAGGCAGCATGCCTTGGTTTGAGAGTAGCGCCAATTAATTGTCCTGTTGCATAACAATCACATTTTGGAACAGTGAGTGCATTCTGACATCAGGTGCATTAAAAAAAAATCACACTGGGGCGACCGTTAGAGATATTTGGAACTCACTTGTGAAAAGGTTAATCTAGAGATTCGTACATTTGCCTCGATTCGGCAGTCTCGTCCAGATCATCATGATATTTGTAGGTCTTTATGATAGCCACATCAGCAGCTAATTATGTCATTTTGTTGGGGGTAAATACAGGCGAATATATTGATAAAAGTCACCTTGTCTGAGAGAGATTTACATGGTTATAAAAACGTCACGCCAAGGTAAGCCTACACGAAATACAGCCCTTATTTTAATTGTTTCTAATATCCCCTATGAGAAAAATGAATAGTGGAAAAACGATTGGAACCATGTCCCTGTTAGACCGCTAGGTTTTATGAGTTTTATGACTTATACTGTGGTACTCTATAGAAATGACAAGCCATTCTCGCAAATCTAGCACATAATAACAGCACAATAGCCTAACATTTGATTTTTGAAGTTCGTCCAAGTGTTTCTTGGGCAGAGATTGAGATCCTCTGTCCAACTTTCATCACTCAAACTCTCCTGTCGGATTTATCTATAGTTATGACATGCGCAAAATTGATTTATTTACTATTTTAAATTGTGTTCGAGCCCTGAATCCTGATTGGCTGAAAGCCATGGTATATCAGACTGTATACCACGAGTATGACAAAAACATTTTACTATTTTATTACGTTGGTAACCAGTATAATAGCAATAAGGCACCTCGGGGGTTTGTGGTATATGGCCAATATACTCCAGCTAACGACTATATCAAGGCATTCTTGCGACATATTCAAATGTCGTTATTACATCACATCATACCTCGCAATAATAATTTTTTGGTTGAAAAACTCATTTACGTTACAAGTTACGTCGCTATTCTTTCTTAATTGGTTCGATATAACGTTATGGAAAAAAGGGTTTATTGGATAAATGTGGCAAATCTCTTGCTGCAAAAAATAAATGTCGTTTTCGGGTCTTTTGGATGGGTTTGAGTGGTCATTGGGATAGAATTTTTAGCTAGACCTGGCAGCCCTGTTTGCTGCGGTGAAACTCAATATTAGGAATGTTTTCCTAATGGTTGTGCACTCAGCGATATTACAGCATCTCTGCTGTAAAACACACAGTATTAAACTTTCAACCCTCTATTTAGGGTTCTTCATAGAACCTCCTGTAAAGGGTTCTACCAAGAATCTCATTATCCTCTCAAGGTTCTTCCTTGAACCCTCTAGTTTTGCTTTAGATCAGAGATGCTGTAATCTACCAAGAACCCTTTTATCTTTGAAGGGTTCTTCCTAGAACCGTCCATGAACGGTTCCACCAGCCGTATTAGTCTTTCGAATTAAACTCTTTATGACAATACATATATCATAAGGCCTTTCTTTGAGGGTCTAGTTATAACCTAACACAGTGGTGTTAGAATCAAATCAAATGTATTTATATAGCCCTTCTTACATCAGCTGATATCTCAAAGTGCTGTACAGAAAACTACTGGTTTACAGGCCACATCAGACCTGCAAATCACATTATGCTGGCTTGCAAAGTGATGTGTAATTCCTATTGGAATCCAGCCAGAGTGAGGAATTCCAACAATTGGAATTTTTAATCACACACAACCTGCATTCAGAATGACTGCCTGGGTATGGAAGATTGAGTAATGGGACTACCTACATAATCTAAACTGGAACAACCATCTTAGTAACGGTGCATTAAATCCAACTACTAACAGATTGGATTTTTATTTTTTTTAAGTATGTTATTTATCTTTGTGTAGTGTAATATTAATCAACCAATCAATGTACATGCAAAAACACAGATATTGAAACAAACAATTCAGAAGATCAACTTGCATGTTGGGAAATATGATAATGATGGGTGTGGTTCTGAGTGTTTTACTCAGAGTAAAAAATTACACAATCATACCCTCAACTCTGGTTATTAACACCAACACTGGGGATATTTTACAACACTGAGTGTCACGTTAGTTAAACTCCTGAATGAACACTAGAAATGTTACACTGAAAAATCTATATTAGGTCAAACTGGCCAATTTGCTGTGTACCATACAATACACTTCTGGTTCACTCATACTCCCTTCTATTTTCCTACTTTGCTCAATAAAATCACAGAAAATACTATTTTGAAAGACAGAAATCATGGCAAAGAAATCAACTATGTCAGTACTGTATATGTAAAATGATTAAAGGAATACCCGATACATGCACAAATATTCCGATATAGGTACACAACTATCTTTATAAATGTTTATCAGATTACTCAAACTCCTAATGTTGACGTTTAAACACTGAGGAAAACACTAATGCTAAGGCACTATTTAAAAGAAAGAAACAAAATACAAAAAAAAATGTTATTCAGATTCATAGGGGTTCTATGTAAAACCCTTCTTGCCTTCCAAATAATCCTTCTTGCTTTCCAAACAATCATCAAAGAACCCTTCATTACAAAAACGGTTCATAGGATGAAATAGGTTCTATGAAGAACTCTTTGCCATACAAAGAACACTTGTCTTCCAAAAAATGGGTTCTTCGGATGAAAACGGATCTTGCACTCTCCCCTGCCCTTTCTTTCCTCCCCTCACTCGTCTCTATTAGATGTATGGATAACATACATTACACATGTTCATAGGGAGTCCTATTTCTCTCTGCCTTGTAGAAGATCTTTGTAAAAGAACCCCCTTTTTGTTGTGTGTAGCCTATGCCGGCTGGCAAAGATGCACCTATTTTTATGCGCTAATTATAGCCTACTGGTAAATGAATGAGCACATAGGATACAATTTAAATATGATTTATGATTGATTGATTGATTGGCTGTAATGATTGTTTCTGTTTTTTGTTGAGTTGGCATGAAAGCAGTATTGATCCAATCAGTGTGTCCCTATTTCCACATCAAAAGGACAGAATGTTGAAACCGTTTTTTTTACCCACGAGCTCAGGGGACTTCCGCGTTATCCATTTAATAGATTTTTCTGTAGGTTTTTAAGAATGCATATAATGCCGTAGGCTACAATTAATACATTGATTTAATTATGTTGTAAAACGGTTACAAACACACTGCAACGTCTTGAGTGGTTATAAACGTTGTAGGCTATGTTAATAAGCACTATGACATTTGTAATTATTCATAGTATACATGCACTATCGGAAGTCTCATCGTCATCCAAAGGCTATGCAACTCAGTTGTAGAACTGCCTAATGGCCCAATAATTCCTCAATAATCACATGCATTATGAAAATGAACAATGAGTCTGTGAAAAAATGTTGGGTTTAATTCCATAATGGGGGATGCAGAAAAAGGCGCGCTTCCCAGGCTGTTCTCATAAATAGGTCTATAGGCTATATAGGCTACCATCATTAAACGAGTGAGTACCAGAATGTATTGGCAATGCAACATTATGCTATAGCTATTCCACTATAGGCGAAGTTCATCAAACACTAATCATGAGTGGGCCAAAATGATTCCGTAGAATCAGGAATCGGTGTATTCAATGTATTAAGCAAAAGTATTTGGGCCCTCCTATGCCTAAATGGTCCTCACGAATGTGACAATTTTAACCATTTTAACCGGTGCCCTTCAGTGTAATCGCCTGTATCATCATGGAAAGACATCATGTAAAGACTCCCAAAATCAGAGCAGTAGCCATGGGAAGGAACGTTTTTCCTTTGCCTACACTCTTATGGTGTTAAATGGCTCTATAATTAGAGATGTAGGGAAAAGGCCTAAAGAGTTGTGTTAGAATTAAAATTAAGTGGGCCTAGGCCGGTTAAAATACGATAATAAAAGCAATATTAATAACTTAATTCTAAATCATTTTGTAGCATAAATCTTTTATTTTTTATTTTTTACAAATCTTAAACCATCACCTAATATTTCAGCCCAGCCTCACATTCAATTCGCGCATATATGTACAAAATGTATTTCAGCAGATTTCGTGCGTTTTTGTGCATTTTTGAGGTGGTTCAATTCGTTTGAAAATACACGAATTTCTGTGCTACTTAATTCGTGCGAAAAGACACGAATTTAACCAGTAGGCGACACACAAGCCGTTGCAACAACCATATAGACGCGATCGCCTGTATTTATTTATTTTACGTTATGAATATATAGATATTTTGTCTTTTTTTAACCATATAACCATAAGAGGTTATATATATATTGTCTTTATTTAATCCCTATTAAAACATTGTGGTTTTATGCCTATATGTACTGTTTTCGATTTTTCTGAACAGACTTTTCAGTATAGAATGAATGTAAGCAATGCATTATGGCTAATGGTGTTTTATTCGGTTGTAGTTCCATGTATTTCTTAAAAAACAAACGTGTAAAACATTTTTATTGACCAGAATGTAACTGAAAATACAATGGCAGCCTTGCCATTGTCCATCAATAAAAAAACATTTTTTTTTCGTATAACATTTGGGGAAACGTATTGTAGTCTTACATTTTGTTGGCCAACCAAAATTACCAAAACGTTAACCCGTAATAAGGCTAGGGTGGCTGAGTGTAAATACATGGCTCTGAGTGTAAGCACCTTTTCACTAGAAACGTTCTTGTGTTCAAATTACCATCAGTGCGAAATAGCTAGAAAGCTTTCGTATTTCCACTTGGCTGCACCTACGGTTACGATAACGATAAATCAAGTGCAATACCTGCGTCGACCTGTGTCGAGCAGCAAAACACCGGAAAGCTTCTAGCCTACCGGAAAGTTACAAGAAGAACAAGAATAGTTACCTCATCCGGTCATGTGACACTCTGGATGCCCCCTAAAAGCAATTTCAACCGTTTTGAAAAATGACGCCTGGTAACCCCCAAAAAATACCAGGTGCACGAAAAGTTTGAATATTTTTTGAAAACCTCCATAAATCACTCAGGCCAGCACCCATTGATTTGGGGCGGTAGTATAGTGCTCCCAGAGCGGGTATGGAAGTCTGGATCCCCCCTAAAAGAATTTAAGGCTCTGTGTGTCTTTAAGCACCATACTTTGTCACTCCATCCTTGCTGTGTGTGTGTGTGTGTGTGTGTGTGTGTGTGTGTGTGTGTGTGTGTGTGTGTGTGTGTGTGTGTGTGTGTGTGTGTGTGTGTGTGTGTGTGTGTGTGTGTGTGTGTGTGTGTGTGAGAGAGAGAGAGCTTTTCTTTGACATCTGTTTAGAGAAATGACTGATTTACAGTTCATGAGGGTTGACCGATTCACACATTTAAAGTTTTGGAAAGATCTGACTTTTTTAAACCTTCGAAACAGCACCTAACCCTAACCCTAACCCTTTTGACACCAATTATGGCACTTCCGGTTGGCACAGGAAGCTATAAGTAAATACATATCCTGATCGGGGTATGCTTTTACAGAATCCTGAGTTTTAAGTCTATACGTTAAGAACTGACTGATTTACACAGGGTTGAATGCACTATATATCACAAACTGCTGGTTGGGTATGGCAACACTTTTAGGGTGATTTTATCACTTCCGGTTGCTCCAGGAAGCTTAGAATCAACACAGGTAGGCCTCATAGTGGCTTGGTGGATTGTCATTGAAGACAGGTTCATAAGACATTCATAACCCACATAGGCTTCAGGTTGAATTTAGGGGTGCAGGCAATGAGCTCCTATGGGGTGAGATGTCATTGTAAACTGTTTGATGTAAACACCTTCTTTTAACTGTTAAGGGTTAACGCCACACGGTCAAGGTTAGGCTTGCACAGAGACCTTAGGAACGTTCCTGAGGTAAAATTGTGCTTCTAAACCTTAACAGCTCTCCCTCTGTCTCCCAAAAGCAAAAGACTTGAAATGTAGGTCGGTCAAGGGTCATCTTCTTGTCACTGTCGCTGCGCTCAGACCGAGCAAGCTACGGTCAAGCGGGGCATCTCGTTGAACTCGGCACGGCCTGGAGACTATGGTGATGTCATTTTTAGTGGTGATTTCAGAATGCTATTTTGGTGGTTTTTCACTGTTTAAACATATTGCAAATGCACGTTACATTTGCAATATGATTCAACAGTGAAAAACATCACATCATATTGCAAATGTAACGTTACATTTGCAATAGGATTCAATGGGCATGTACCATGAATTTGGCCATGAATTTGGCATTCTCTTAAATACTGCAGAAATGCAAAAATGACTGGCCTGATGACCTCGGGATGGCCGGGCAGTGATAGTGGGACCTCTCCATCGCTCGTTGTGTTAAATTTCATCATGTCAATTTTGGTGATGGTACCTCACTGTTGAAACATATTGCAAATGCACAAAAGTCAACTAGCAAGTCAGTGTCCATCAGTCAATTAGATATTTTCAGACACCAAACTGATACCATCTGACTCCAAACTCACTTTTTCCAACTCGTTTAGAAGCCAACTATCACATATTTCAGAGCAGGCCCGAAATTCACAGCGCCTTCCATTTAAACCATAATAAAACAAATAATACGTAGTTATGTTCTAGCTGCGGGTCCAGTTCTCACATTATGTTTAGCCCTATGTGAGGCGACCTCGAATCCCAAGTTTCGGCTCGATAGGTCATTCGGTGCCCGAGCAAAACCTTAATTGGTGCTGAAATTCCACTTTTTTCCATGCCTTGCTACGGGGTCCTTGAATGAGCTATCGGACAGAAATGTCGGGGTCCGTCTCTATGGGCCGAGCCGGTTTCAATGCACCTAGTCTTGCAACTCTGGGACTTTTCTAAATGTCGCCATTTAGTAATGCTCAAAATGAATTGAAGTCATTGCAAATGCACGAGGCTTTTAATCGGTCCGAGAACCTTCTAGAGCCACATAACTCACCGTGCTTAATCGACCTGAGCTCTAGAACAGGTTTGTAAAGTTTCAGAACTCTAGGTCTGACGGTTCTTTAAAAGTTTGAACAAAAGTAACTATTGCAGGCACTGTCTGCCTCTAAGCCCCTCAGTATGTCACTCCATCCTTTCTGTGTGGGTGTGTAAATTTTTCCTTGAAATCTGATGGGATGAATGACTGATTTACAGTTCATGAGGGTTGCCTATTCACATATATTAAGTTTTGGAAAGATTTGACTTTTTTAACCCTTCGAAACAGCCCTTTTGACACCAATTATGGCACTTCCGGTTGGCACAGGAAGCTGAAAGTAAACACATATCCTCATTGGAGTGGGCTTTTACAGAATCCTGAGTTAAGTCTATACGTTAAGAACTGACTTATTTACAGAGGGTTAAATGAGTGTGTGTTATTTCATAAAATCACATAAAATCACAGAATTCTCGCAGAGCTTCGAGACCCACTTAAAAAATGTTCGTCTGAACACACTGCAACTGGATCTGTAACTTTTTTTTTTTTTAACTCCTTTTTGTGAACATTACCAATTTGTCAATGTACGATTTCTCTTAAATTACGATAGATAAATGGCTGGTTCTTTTTTTCCTGACACCGTATGCTTATGTACTTTGACGTGAAGCGGTCAAATTAGCACCCTACTTTGCGTTTTTGACCTTTAATCCCAGAAAAATGGCCATAACTCAAAAAGCGTTGAGGCCTCGACGCCATCTTGTTCGGGGCCAACTGTCCATTACGCCAAACCTACGCTCACCAAGTTTCGTCTTCGAAATAAGTTTAGGAGAAAAGGCCACGTGCATTTGCAATGTGCTTGTGCATTTGCAATATGATTTATTTTCCCTCTGGTGGGAATTTCCGAGACTGCGGAAAAATGACCAAAATTTGTTATTTTTATAAAACGGAAACCGAACGTCCGAGAGATTTCGTTTGATGACTTCCTGAAAGATCTCTCCCCCGCGCACGGCCCGACGCGTCCGCGAATTTTAGAAACGTTGCAGGACGTCTAGTAAGGGACCGTACATTTGCAATGTGGCGTTTCTCACTAACCATATGGCGAGTGCTAAAATGTTCCCTTAAGGTATGGAAGGGCCTTGGAAAGGCCATAAGTGTAAGCCAACATAATTCATTATTTTACATTAACATGTAATACATGCATTATGAAGAAAATGGTGTAATTTAGGTTCCACGAAATATGAAATGGGTTATGAAGAAAATCGTGTATGGTTGCCTACATGACAAAAAGGCGTTCTGATTACAAGTGCACCAGTATCCAAAGTATTAAGCGAAATCAAGCACAGAAAACAGCATTGGCATTAATAAAACAATATTTCCCACGAATTAAGTCGCACGTAAATATGCATCTTTTCTCAAAAATTCTGTTCAGCAAGTCTAAAACAGTACATATAGGCATACAACGACACATTTTAAAACACGGTTAAACAAAGACAACATTTCTGTATATTCATGACGTTGAATTAGCCATTAAGAAGAACAAAAATGAAATATAGACTATCGCGTCTATATGGTTGTTGCAAAGGCTTGTGTGTCGCCTACTGGTTAAATTCGTGTCTTTTCGCACGAATTAAGTAGCACAGAAATTCGTGTATTTTCAAACGAATTGAACCACCCCAAAAATGCACTAAAACGCACGAAATCTGCTGAAATACATTTTGTACATATATGCGCGAATTGAATGTGAGACTGTTGCATATTTTTGAGTGAGAGAGCAACAATTTAAACCATGTAGACAACGAGTTGTGGACTAAAGACCCAGCCAGTGCATGAAATGTGGGACCACATATCAATATATCAAAGTTAGCTTACTTTTGTCACTTGTACCATCAATACAAACCTTGATGAATGAGACCACGTGATATAGTGGGGCGGTCGAACTAGCCTGCAAGCCTTTTTGGGGACAGTGTCAGTTTCTACTGCTATCAAGTACCGCTCTATGCATAGCCTACTGCTTCATAGGGGTCGAGCACGGAGCAAACCGATAACCTATTTAGACCGGCACTGTTCAGAATCTGTGTAAAGTTTCTGACTCTCCGCGCGTTGATATTTTTCTATTTGTTGAGAATTTCGCCACTGAACAGCATTTGTAGCTCATTCCAAGACGGCCGCTTGGGTTGCATTCATTTTTTTCTGATCGACTTGTAACTTTCATTGTCCATCACATACGGGATATAAACCGTTAGGTATGTATTTACTGTCTTGCAAATGCAAGACCACTGCAGGCTATCTGATTAATAGTGAACATCGGTAGTGACCACACGGGCATATAGACACTCAAAGCACACACGATTGTAGAATGTTATATTATTTCAATGGTTATGTTTGTGTTCTTTCTGGAGCGCGTAACGTACAAAATTGAAACATAATCGCAGATCTGTTCATAGCAGCAAATGTTAACAGATCTGCACAGAAGCATTCACATTCGTATGTATTCTACCAAGCTGATTTCAAACAGTTGTCCTCAACAGGCTCATTAGGCTGTTGTTTTCATGACAGTGGTATCAAATATGATTTCTCGTTGTAGCAAAATTGCCACGTTTGTTTTCAATATAGATACGTTTATTCTGTCTTTCGTTGAAAATAAATGGGCTTCGTTGTAGATAAGTAATTAAATTGACAGGCTTTGTCGTCATCCTGTTGTAAAATGTTAGGCTATTGCGAATATGCTACTTTGTTTAGAGAGTAAATAGTTAATAGGCTGGCTATAGCCTATTAAATGTATTTAATTCCGTTATGTTGAACAGAGATTGCTTTCTCACACACTGATTTTGTTTGTCTTATCGCAAGAATAGGCTGTTTTGTTATGTTATTCAGTCACTTGAAAAGTGTTATGAAAAGTTTAAAGATAGATGGTTGGTTGATTGCCGTGGATCATTTGATGGTAAATAGATTTGATGAAATGACATCATGGGATCATTTACAATGCTGTTAACATAATTAACAATGCGATGGGTACCATTTAAGATTGTTCAGATCAACGCAAGTTTTGTCTTTCTCTGTTGATCAATAATGAGTAGGTTACTAGAGATCCATTCTCGACCTTTTGCGCAATTGATGTGTGGTCCTCGACGTTCATTAGGCTATGTCAATATAATTTTCAAATGTATCTTCGTCGCAGTATGGTTTAATGCAATTTAGCCTGGCCTACACAAGATCAAGAGTTTGTCTCGATCACCAATTGGCCAAATGTTGTCTCAAAATTCAGAGCACCACTCGAATCTCATTTTGAAATCAAGATAAATGCCTTGGCCTACTGGGGATATATCTTTTTTTTTTAAGTGTTGCTCATCTAGTTATAAAATAATAATCGGCTAATTATATTTGTTTGGATGTGGACATTGGAATATAGTCCGGCTCGAGGCTACTATTATTAGGCCTGCCCATATAAATTATGTCATCACAATCAATAATGTAGGCCTATTCTTGTGATGACATTATAGTTTGACACAATAAGCTGAGGCAAAAACTCACATGTAAGCCTAAAACATATAAATAAATAAAATGTTTCACATTTGATTAATTCTTTAAATAAAGAACACCTATTTCTCCCCACCCATAATAAGGTCAGTCGCGTTTCTTGTTGGTCAACTTTCATAAATGCATTAAAAACAGACTATAATTTCCTGCTATGTGATTTTTTTTTGCACTCGATCAGTCATGTCTATAGGCCTAACAATGGGATTGACCCATAATAATATTTGAAAATCGATACAACTTGTATAAAATAAGGCATGGAAAACATTACTATTAAATATGTCCAGTCGTCTGCTCGTGTCGCGGGCATTCGAGAACGAAAGTGAACTTTTGCGCAATTTGGGACTTGATAGATTATTTCTTTCGTTTATGACTACAATTTCGTTGTTGCCATTAAGTTCTATACAGTCAATGGAATGCGTAGTTCAACAGCACAGGACAAGTATGGCTTTAAACGTTTTCACATCACAGTGAACTAACTAGCTATTGTCTTGAGGCGCGTGATAGCGGGGACATTCGGAGATTACGTGCATAATGTGAGCTCCCCGTTTATTGACAGGTCGGTAGGTGTATGACGGGTCAGATATTTGTCCAACTAAATGTTCAACTATTTTAGGAATGAACTTCTTTTAGAGTTGACGATAAGAGGGCTGAGCCATTGCGCGCCGTTTAGTTAACACACATAACTGAGTAGAATGAGACATGCGATTTTTGTAGGTCTGGAGTTCACACTGCCATGTTTGCGTGAACATGCACCAACATAGTGTGACACATGCGCCATAATTCTTGCTTGGTCATATCGTTAAAATAATCAACATTTTCGTGTGCTGCATATTCTGTCGAGTCTACTCTGTTGCACAACCATTCGACACCGCTTTATCCACCGCATTGATCCATTGACATTTGTGATGAATAGGCTAGTTTTTTTTTCATACATCAACATTATTGATTATCAGCTGCCCATGGTAGATGCTACAGCCAAGGAAGTCATTACAATAGCCTACAATTCGTACATACATATGTAAGCCTATGATTGAACAATTATGATTGGTAGTCCAACATTTAATTTGACAAATAGCCTACAGTGAGTTGTCTTGGAACGCATGATGTGCACATATGGAGATGCATAATGCGCGCTCCCAGTTTCTCGACAGGTGTAGGAATGTATACATTTAACTCAATTTTCCAACACAAGTTGTGCGCTCGTCAGACACGTTAGGGTGTGCTTCTTTTAGAATGGCCATGCATAAGAGGGATGAAAGAGCCTATTGCGTCTTGTATCAATCAGATCAAGCTTGCGGTTTGTAGGCATATCCGGTACTTCACACTCCACTGTTTGCGTCTACATGCAGTCGCAGGACACACTTTACTTACAATGTTATACAGCGCCAAAATGACAACGCATCACATTGACGTCGCATGATCGCGTAATACTGAAAATAATCGAAAGTTCTTCTCTCGGGCAAATAGGTAAATTATCAAGGCAATGTATACTATGGGCCCAGTCTTTGAAGTGTATCCTATATAGGATACCTACGAAGATATTGATAATACACACATTTATCCATTATAAAAGAAGCACAAGATATTAACATTTTGTTGGAAACGTTCCTCTAAACCTGTCAAGAAACCGGGCGCGGGATTGCACGCTTAGTCTACACTTAGAATATGTGGGTAATTGGGGTTCTATCCAGAACCTATTTTTCTAAGAGTGTAGGCGACACTCCAAATTTAAGCTGCATAATTGTGTGCCAATAATAGGGCAAATAATGGTTGTTTACTGTGTTTAAGTCAATTAAATATATTGCCACTTGGCGTTATAGACCTAGCATTTTTTTTTATGAATTAAGCTTTAGAAACAGTTGATCAGCATTCATCGGCAAAATCGCCCTATAACCAATAAACTCGCACACATTCCGGACTTGAAAAAGTAGCCTTATGCATGTGCTGTCAGTTAGCTTTTTTTTTAGACCTGGCATCGAAATCAACATTTCTGTGACGTGCTTCTGGGATTGTTAGGCTATTCTAAATAAATCAAACGCTTGGCTTGAAGTGAAGACTTCTAAAAATCGAAATGGAAGCTGGAAACAAAATTCATGGTAGCAATTATAAAAGGGTAAATTGATATTGGGCTACATAAAATTCTATAATAAATAGGCCTACGAGATAAATATTGGTTTAACCTATTTAAAGTCATCAAAAGAATGTCCAGATTCGTTTTTCGCAGGGTAGACAGTAACAGTAAAACAGTAACATAAACGTTTTACATTCTCAAGGCAGGTACATCACCGCCCTTTTGTGTTCTGAACAGATTGCGAAACTAGCTGTAACCATTAATTAATTTGTTTATCCTTTCTTATAGGATTTTACCATTTTAGGACAATGCACAGAACAACAAAAATCAAGATGACTGAGCTGAATCCACATTTGATGTGTGTCTTGTGCGGTGGATATTTTATCGACGCAACCACCATTGTGGAGTGTTTACACTCATGTAAGTTGTCGTCAGTTGCATTTCATTCAAAATACCACACAATGCAAGTTGCTGTCTATGCCCACAGTTTTGACTGATTCGTTTGGCTTAAAGTATGCAGTGTTGTCAAATTGTTTTGATTATTTTGTCTTTTCAGTCTGTAAAATGTGCATTGTTTGTTATCTGGGGACCAGCAAATTCTGTCCAATTTGTGATGTCCAGGTTCACAAAACGAAACCCCTTTTGAATATTAAGTGAGTAGCCTATACATGTCATTTTGTAAGGCAATAAATTCAAGTTCTATAATATTTTTTAAATCTCGAATATGAATGTGGAGACTTGGGGCTCAATAAATCGAAACCACATTACAATATTGACATCTCTTTCCCCAAGTAAACCCTGGCTCAGAAATGAATCATACAATTTGCTGAAATTATTTTTTGAAATATTCTATTTCAGGTCTGACAAGACCCTTCAAGACATTGTTTACAGGTTGGTACCTGGGCTTTTCAAAGGTCAGTACATTTCCCCGTTCGTCCCCTCAAGTTGGTTAGTGACATGTCAAGTGCATCATGATACATTAACAGTTATTTATTATTTTTGCTTGCAGATGAAATGAAACGAAGGAGGGATTTCTATGCTGCACGTCCTTCTCATCCTTCTCTTCCTGGTAAACAAGTTGAATCAATGGCGAAGCACCTCAAGCCTATCGTTGCAACGTCAACGTTCGTGTCGCTTTATCATTAGAACGAGGAGGATTGGCACACTTGAATACTTGGTTGGTTTCTCTTTTTGTAGCTGGAAGTGGATCAAATGAAGAGCGAGGGGAGGTGGCAGATGAAGCAAAGAGAATAGTAGCCGACGATGAGATTATCAGCCTGTCCATCGAATTCTCTCAGAGCAAGTAAGGCCGCTTTAAAACCGCCAAAAAGTATGCTTAAAAAAATGCAGCCAACCCCCATGCTTGTCAATTATTTCTTTGCTCTTTTTCCAATTGTATATTTTGCTTTTCTCTTAGGTTGGTAATGGAGGACGGTGAAGTCAAGGTTATGAAGACAGGGGTGATTGTTTTAACCCTAAGAAAATCTTATTGGTGTCTTTTAAATACGGGGTCAGGTCAATTCAGATGGCTGTAAAATAACGCAGTGTTTATCATGTCTCAACTCACCTTTTTTTTTGTCTGTTGGTTTGAAGATGATTGACAAGCGATACTTGCAATGTCCAGCAGCCATAACCATAATGCATCTGAAGAAATTCCTTCGAAGTAGAATGGATATTCCATGCACCTATCAGGTGACTACGGATATTTAATCAATGATTATTAATGTCATTATTTGAAATTCAGTGAACAATGAACCTATCTGAAATGTTGTGCATTTGTATAGGCATTGTGTAGATTTGTTAAACTTAGAATCGACTTTGTTTCTTTAAAAAAAAAATACAGTATACAACTGATTGATTATGGTTAGATTTTTTATATAAATGTTTATATAAATTATTAATCACACCTAATCTTTTCTCTCAAAATGTGTTGTTCACAGATAGAAGTTATGTATGAAGATGAACCATTGAAGGATTACTACACATTAATGGACATTGCACACATCTACACCTGGAGAAGGGTAAGCATTTACCCTTGCACTTCAACACATGAAATGTCCTTTTTTCTAATAAGACCTTGAAATTATATGCTGTGTTGTTTTCCTTATTTATAAGGGGAAAGTAAAAGGTTGTGAAATGGTGCATCCATTCATGAATTCGATTCTCTACCAAGCAATACGTTCAACATGTATTTTGGAGAGCTTACACATTTATTAAAAAATATCTCTATTGCTTGTTTAAAGCTCATGTCATTCTTAAAATAATTGCTCAGAGGAGGATCATCTGAGAATATGGTTATAAGTCACAGAAAAGTCCCCTGTACACATAAACTTACGAAAATCTTCACTTGTTTTAGAAAGGTCCCTTGGCATTGAAATACCGGGTACGAACAGGCTGCAAGAAGATGAAGTTGAGCAGCCCAAGAAACGGGACCAAAACCACACAACATGCTGGAGGAGTATGCTATGACTCTGGGACTGGGGGTGACAAGCATCTGAACAATGACCCCGAAGCTCCCTCCACCTCATCCTCCTCTCTGCCCAGTCCGAGCCACAGAATTGTCCACTCATCATCATCGCTTACCCACCTCCCCCACCTCTCCCGCATTGGCACCTCAACAAACGGTATCTTAACAAAAGCGGGTCCAAATCGACTTTCCCGGACATTCACGCCAACATAGACTATAGATACTTTTATTATTGTTTGAAACATTTGCCATTTTTATATAATCCTATGTGGACAATATATTTGTTCATTTGTCTAAGAAAGACTGCTGTGGAAAGACTTATTGAATTTGCTCAATGGCATCTGCAGATCGGATTTAAAATGGCTAGCCCAGTAATGTGCCATGTGGTTTGGAATGTGAGAAAAAAAAAAAAAGTTTATTTCACACCTGGACATTCCAATGATTCCCATAACTGAATTGCCAAATACTGTAGTTGATTGAAATGGAAATGTGGTTTTGGCTTCGTCAACTTCATTTGTCAACACACAAAACATTTTTTGGACTATTGCCCTCTGCATACATGTAATGGTGAATTTAATAAACACAACCTGATTGTTTTGGCTTTAAGGGTGAAATCTGCAGTAGGTCCTGCTGTTATATGGTCATTTCAATTAATGATATACAATATACAAAAGTATGTTGACACCCGTTCAAATGAGTGGATTCGACTATTTCAGCAACACCCATTGTATAAAATCGACCACATAGCCATGCAATCTCCATAGACAAACATTGGCCGTAGAATGGCCTTACTGAAGAGCTCAGTGACATTCAACGTGGCACCGTCATAGGATGCCACCTTTCCAACAAGTCAGTTCGTCAAATTTCTTCCCTGCTAGAGCTTTCCCTGTCAACTGTAAGTGCTGTTATTATGTAGTGGAAACGTCTAGGAGCAACAATGGCTCAGCTGTGAAGTGGTAGGCCACACAACCACTGAACCACGTAGCGTGTAAAATATCTAATGTCCTTGGTAGCAATACTCACTCCCGAGTTCCAAACTGCCTCTGGAAGCAACGTCAGCACAATAACTGTTCGTTGGGAGCTTCATGAAATGGGTTTTAATGGCCGAGCAGTCGCACACAATCCTAAGATCACCATGCACAATCCCAAGCGTCGGCTGGAGTGGTGTAAAGCTCGCCGCCATTGGACTCTGGAGCAATGGAAACGCGTTCTCAGGAGTGATTAGTGAAGCTTCACCATCTAGCAGTCCGACGGACGAATCTGGGTTTGGCAGATGCCAGGAGAACTCTACCTGCCCCAATGCGTAGTGCCATCTGTAAAGTTTGGTGGAGGAAGAATAATGGTCTGGGGCTGTTTTTCATGGTTCGGGCTAGGCTCCTTAGTTCCTCTGAAGGTAAATCTTAGCACTACAGCATACAATGACAGTCTAGACGATTCTGTGCTTCCGACTTTGTTTTAGCATGGCCCTCCTGTTTCAGCATGGCAATGCCCCCGTGCACAAAGCGAGGTCCATACAGAAATTGTTTGTCGAGATCGGTGTGGAAGAACTTGACTAGCCTGCACAGAGCCCTGACCTCAATCCCATCGAACACCTTTGGGATGAATTGGAACGCTGACTGCGAGCCAGGCCTAATCACCCAACATCAGTGCCCAACCAACTAATGCTCTTGTGGCTGAATGGAATCAAGTCCCCGCAGCAATGTTCCAACATCTAGTGGAATGCCTTCCCAGAAGAGTGGAGGCTGTTATAGCAGCAAAAAGGGGACCAACTCCATATTAATGCCCATGATTTTGGAATGAGATGTCCAACGACCAGGTGTCTACATACTTTTGGTAATGT
This sequence comes from Salvelinus namaycush, assembly GCF_016432855.1. NCBI lineage: Eukaryota > Metazoa > Chordata > Actinopteri > Salmoniformes > Salmonidae > Salvelinus > Salvelinus namaycush. The sequence goes on from NC_052317.1 coordinate 1,634,259, forward strand.
AGTGTATATAGGCTACCCAATACCTGATTCTTGAATATTTAAAGGGATAGTGCGAGATTTTGGCAATTTAGCCCTTTTCACCTTATCCAGAGTCAGATGAATTCATGGATACCATTTTTATATTTCTGCGTGCAGTTTGAAGGAAGTTGAAGCTAGTTTCGCGAGCAATTGCCAACTAGCCTTAGTGCAATAACTGGAAGTGTAACGCTAGCTAGCAATTGCGCTAACGCTAGTTAGCAACCTCCTTCAAACTGCACGCAGAGACATAAAAATGGTATCCATGAATTCTGGGTAAGTAGAAAAAGTGCTTAATTGCTATTCCTTTAATCGTAGTAGGCCTACAACTGCCACAACATAACCCAAAAGTTTGTGTCTTATATAGGCCTATGTCTAAAAATGATCATGTTGAGCTCAGTCACTTCAGTACCTTTGGAGCTCCATCTATGAATTTGAGAGTGGTTACATATTCCTCCCCAACCCAATCCCTCAGTTGAATAGCAAAAAAGTGATGGGGCTGCCTTCTGGCTGAAAAATGAATAACCAATAGTTTGGCTTATTATAGCATTGCTTCAGTATAAAAAAACATACATGAAATGTGCACTCGTAGGCCTACATACAGTATTGTTAGAATATATTCTTATTTTAGCACAAGGCATTGCTGCAAATTTAAACGTTGAAAGGCCTACAATATCAGTGGAGAGAGATGTAGGCTCGTAGGAAATCGATTCAATTGACATGATTTAGAAATGTCTACAAAAGGTTATCTCTAAAACCAAATGAAGTTCATTTAGCTTAAGATAATGGATTAAAATAGGCTTAACTTTCTACAGACATCGCCACATGTTCGGGAAAAACATGCCGAATTTCACAATTCACTGTCGCAAAAAAACACCTTCGAACATGAATGCAACTGCAAGTCCTTGTAACATTTTAGGCTAATGAATTAGAATGGTCAAAGACTAGCCAACATTTTTTGTGCATTAATGAATTAGGCTAATTAATGAATTATGGGAGACAAATGACTTCATAATGATCGTGATTTGGATTATGATTTTGAAAGCTCTAACTAGCCGAGTGACATGAATTGGCGAATGCTAAAACATAAGGCCACACTAGACTGCTTTAAGAGCTTTTGCACATTAATTCCTGCAATTACACATCATTTCACTTTGAAATAATGGCTGCATGAATAGGCATCATAGCCATAGGAAGTAGGGGTGCCCCCCCCCCCACACACTACTTCCTGCGGCTATGATTGGCATAGTTCACATTGGCTATGATGCCTATTCATGCAGTCATTGTTTCAAAGTGAATTACCCCAAATTGACTGTTAAACTAGGCTATAGAATAGATCATAGTAGGCAACGGTGCATCTAATAGCCTGTATACTTTATGTGTCCCGTAGCGTGGCATCTTATTTATTTCATTCATTAACAAGCCGATGTGAATCAAGATTTCAATCGAACGCTGTTTTTTCTTTCAGTCAGGCCTTTGTGCATGTCAAGCAAAAAATATACCTCAAAACCGACAAGGAGCTTTTAAAACATCTCAAATATCCCAGGGATACATTTGTAAACAGGTAGGCTACAATCCAGATTAGAGCACCATTAAAACTGTGGATAGTGTATTTGCACATTATACAAATATTTTAATTTGAAAACTACTCTTCACTGATGTTTAATATATTTTTTGAATAAGAGGTTTATGAATGGTACTGCAACACTCAAAGTCTCATGAATAAGGTGTTACTGTTATGAAGAGAAGAAGGCTCCATCCACACCACTCTCTCACTTGAGTATTTTACCTAGTTATTTTCAGATGATCTCAAGGCTCTTTTGCAGCTTTGGCAACTGTGTGTGTTTTCTACCCTAGTTTGCTCCTCTCCCTTTAGGCTTTACAGACGCTCCTCACCCCTTGGCTGCAACCCTTCTAATTTAGTGTACCCTGCATGTACAACCCATGTGGAATTCCTGGTCTGTCAGCATTTGGAACTGCTAATCTGCAGTCAAGAAAGCTGAGTTCATCTCAGCCTATGCTGTCCTTCAGTCTCTTGACTTTTTGGCCGTGACGGAGACATGGGTCACCCCAGAGAATACTGCTACTCCAGCTGGTCTCGCTGAATCTGACTATGTTTTCTCTCATAGTTCGTTAGCATCTGGTCGCCTCGGTGGTGGCAAAGGGCTACTCATTTCTCCTAAATGGAGATTTTCTCTTTTCTCCCTCACCTGTCCATCTCCTCATTTGAATTCCATGCTGTCACTGTCATTTGTCCACTCAAGCTTAACATTTTTGTCATCTATCGCCCACCAGGTGCCTTTTAGAGCAGGGTTTACCAAACACGGTCCTCGGAACCCCAATGGGTGCACGTTTTGGTTTTTGCCCTAGCACTACACAGCTGATTCAAATAATCAACTAATCATCAAGCATTGGTCATTTGAATCAGCTGTGTAGTGTTAGGGCATAAACCAAATTTGGGAAACGCTGCATTAGAGAGTTCCTCAATGAGCTTGACACACTGATAAGCTAATTTCCTGTCGATGGCTCACCGATCTTTGTACTTGGCGACTTCAACCTTCTGACATCTGCCTTCGATTAATTTCTTTCCAACTCTCTCTTTCTCCTCCTTGCCTCCTTTGACCTCATCCTTTCCCAGTCCCCTCCCACTCACAAGGAAGGCTCACGCTTGACCTCATCTTTACTGGAGGCTGTTCCTTTTCTGTTTCCCTGTCCTCCAACCCTAGCCACTCAGCTCCTACCCAGATTGTCAACTGCCGTCGCAATCTTCGCTCTCTCTTTCTCACTACTCTCTCCTCTTTTATCCTATCATCTATCCCTTCTGCTAAGTCCTTGTCCCTCCTGTCTCCTGATTATGCCTCTTCAACCCTACTCTCCTCCCTTTCCACATCCTATGACTTGCACAGAACAGGGCTGTGGGCAGCTGAGCGAAAATGGTGGAAAACTAAACTTCCGGAGGACCTATAATCCTTCCACTCCCACCTCTATAACCTTCCCTTTCTCTGTATCTGTTGCCAAAACGACTTTATATCACTTGACATTTCAAGCTTTTCTGCCTCTAACCCCAGGAAACTTTCCCACCTTCTCCTCCCTTCTTAATCCTCCACCCCCACCCCCACCCCCTTCCTTGTCCCTCCTCCCTCTCTGCGGATGACTTCATCAACCACTTTGAAAATAAGGTTGAAAACATCCGCTCCTCATTCACTCATCCTGTTGAGTCCACTTGTCCCACTCACACAGAACTACCCTACGCCTTGACCTCTTTCGCCCCTCTCTCTCCAGATTAAATCATGCAACTAGTAAGGTCTGGCCACCTGACAATCTGCCCGCTTGAACCCATCCCCTCCTCTCTTCTCCAGACCATCTCTGGAGTCCTTCTCCCATTCCTCACTTCCCTCATCAACTCATCCCTGACCCCTCTGACTCCAAAATGAACCGAGTTGCTCCCCTACTCAAGAAACCAACACTCGACTCCTCTGACGTCAAAAACAACAGACCGGTATCCCTTCTTTCTTTTCTTTCCAAAACACTTGAGTGTGCTGTCTGACCAACTCTCTCACTATCTCTCTCAGAATGATCTTCTTAACCCCAACCAGTCAGGCTTGAAGATTGCTCTTCCCTGTGTCACGTAGGCTCTCCGCACTGCCAAAGCTGACTCTCCTCTGTTCTCATCCAAATCCTCCGCTGCTTTTGATACTGTGAATTGCATTCTAAATTGAAAATCATGATTAGGTGATTTTTGGAGTCAGGTGTGTTAGCTGGGGCTGGGGCAAAACTGTGACACCAATCAGGCCCTTGAGGACTTGAATTGCCCACCCCTGCTCTACAACATCTGTAGAGTACAACTCTACCTTACACAGGAAGCGCCACAGGTCCTAATCCAGGCATCCTGTCTTGACTACTGCAACTCGCTGTTGGCTTGGCTCCCTGCTTGTGTCATCAAACACCTGCAATTTATCCAGAACATTGCAGCCCGCCTGGTGTTCAGCTTTTCCAAGTTATCCCATATCAACTCCTCCGCACACTCCACTGGCTTCCAGTCAAAGCGTGCATCCACTACAAGACCATGGTACTTGCCTATGGAGCAGCAAGAGGATCTGCCTCTCCCTACCTTCAGGCTATGCTCAATCCCTACACCCCACCCAGAGCACTCCATTCTGCCACCTCTGGTCTCTTGGCAGCTACCACTTATCCCAGTCCAAGCTCTTCTCTGTCCTGGCACCCCAATGGTAGAACCAGCTTCGCCTTCAAGCTAGGACAGAAGAGTCCCAGCCACGACGACCCTAACACTGGAATAGAGTTTCACATTTCAGCAAGACAAATAGCCTAAAATGCAAGACCAAAGCTACGCTGGAGTGGCTTACCAAAAATATGTTGAATGTCCCTGGTTTGCCTAGTCTAAATGAGGAAATTCCACCTAATTTTGAAATAGCAACCAAAGATTTTTATAACTAAACCAAGATAGTTCATCTGGGTCGTTTACAGTTGGAGAAAATGAAGCATAGTGGGAAGACAAAAAAGGTGGGCAAAGCCAAGCACGAGATCCAATTGTATCATAGCATATTTTCATTAGGGGACACCTCATCTGTGAAGTGCTCATGTGCACAAACTGAAGTCGACCTTGCACTCTTTCTAAACAACGCAATTTTGGGAAACTTTGGACAAGCCTATAAAACCTGTAACTGTGTAACAGATTTTAGTTTTTGGAACAGAAACATTCATTGAGATCAGATGTTTCGGCAATATTTTTTTTAGCAGAATGTCGGTCTAGTTTCGCCGAGTTCCATCCTCTCCCACTACCCACGACTCGACCTCCCCTCACTACCATATTTGGGGGTGAGAAAACGTTCTAAAAAGATGCTTCAACTTTATGCCACTGTCTGGGGTTCCCCTTTTGTCTGTGTAGCAACTTTGATGAAAAATGCCCCCAGTTTATTCAACAAATCAATGTCACCCCCCAAAAATGTTGTGACGTGTAATATAGAAGCAATTTTATAAAGATTGACAACATTTGTATCTGTTCGACGAGTGGATTTTCTTTTAGTCTAACTTTATTGCGACAAACGATGATGGAAACTGTGTTTTTCGAATAAATGATGATTGCCGAATACGTGATGTCCACTCTACATTTTAATTCTAAATGCCCACTGCTTGCAAAATAAACATTTCAACTATAAAAATGTTTCTTTGCAGGAAAAGGATTGTCCTGACATTCCATAATGCCTGAATTGCCTCGCTTTGCTTTTCTGTTAGGCTAACAAGTTTCACCATCCAATTATTTCAGATCTACAGGAGTGCAAGTTTCACCATGGCACTGAGTAGCCTAAGCATTCGATAGAGCATGCCTATGTGCGCCCCAACAACCATTTCAACAGTAACATCTGTTACCCCCAATATTTATTTTGCCGTCTCCACAATAACCTTCAATCTGGCATTTCTGCTTTCCACAACCTGAGTCGTATTGATAACCTTACCAATAAAAGCTATGAAGTCAACTTTATTCATTATCAAAGTGTCCTTTGACACAGCACATTCATGAGCACAAGATTTCTGAACATGCCTCGAAACCATGCCAGGACTATCAGAAGCACCAGCCCCGACAGTAGGTCCACTTACTACAGGTACATCCATGTAAGCTCCATCAGTCCATGCTGTAGTTCTACCAATCTATTTTACGGCCTCTGCATACGATACATCATGACTGATCCTATATCTCTAAGCCTGTCTCTACTCTCTCTGTACCTGGCATCCACCAAATGCTGCACTGTGTTCTCCCCCACAATTACAACACTTAACCTTCACATTGCTTCCACATTCACCGTAATCATGTGCCCCTCCACACTTGGCACATCTTTTCTTTCCTTTACACTGAGCAGCTACATGTCCCTTTTTAAACACTGCAGAGCATACGGGACAAATTCTCTCACATTGAAACTAAGGAATTCTATCTGTACTTTTCCCGGCACGACTTTCTCAAACCTCAGCATCACTGATAAGCTTTCACTTCTTTGTCCCTCTTTCCTACTGATCAACCTTTTGGCCTCAATCATTCTGCCTCCCTTCACAATTTCTTTCATATCTAGTGGACATAGATATTGGGACCCCAGTGATGACTCCTCTCAATCTAGCATAAGCACCAGGGACATGCCTTTAAATCTTCTTCCCATCAAGTTTTTCCATTTTCAGAATCTTCTCTTGCTGAGCCTGGCTACCACACAATATTAACAGTCTACGATTTCCAATGAACCGAGCTAATTTCACTTCACCTACCTCTTTCTCTACGGTATTAGTTAGTCGGATAGGGTGTAAGTGAGGCTCTGTGGTCTCATCAAACACTATCACCACTTTCCACTCCAACACATCATTACTCTTGCTTCCTACCGTGGCCCTCTTTATACTTTCTTTACTTTATCTTTATCTTTCCACTACCGGCCATTCCAGGTCCTTGTCCCTCATCCTCCCGCTCCATACCATCAGAACTGACACCCATATTGTTCTCATTCCAGCACAGCTGTTGGTTGCTTCACCAACTTGTTCTCCATTTCGTCCACACTACTCGCCGGTTTTTGCCGAAAGTGTTATGTCATTACAGCCAGCTGTTTCTATTGACACAAAACAGTTACATGGAAATGCACCCTAGCAAGCAATTGTCACATCTATTTTCTATGCACACTTTCTAAATGTTGACAAAAAAAAAAAAAAATCACTGGACAAGTTAATGGAAACATAGCTACTGACACCTGCTGTTAAAAGCAGTTCTTTCAATAATTAGGTCAGAGGGACCAAACCTTTGTTCAAAAAGCCACTCAATTAACCAGCCAATCAGGATTCAGAGCCAATTGGTGCAATTGACATTGTAGCTATGGTATTGCCTGGATGATGAATGGTTAAAATTAACTTGGTTTATTCAAACAAGAAATAAAGACTCCAGCCACCCAAGTCAAAGACTCCAGCCACCCAAGTGTTATGTTAATATGGAGACTAGAGAGACTGGGTGTAGTAGTGATATTCTGCTTGGTCCAAGCCCACTTGGGAGTGGGCGGCAATGAAAAAGTAGACCAGGTAGCCAAAAGGGCTTGAAAAAAAAGAGACACTACATGACCAAAAGTATGTGGACACCTGCTTTCTGTATGGACCTCGCTTTGTGCACAGGGGCATTGTCATGCTGAAACAGGAAACGCCCTTCCCCAAACAGTTGCCACAAAGTTGGAGGCACAGAATTGCCTAGAATGTCATTGAATGACGTAGCGTTACAATTTCCCATCACTGGAACTAAGGGGCCTAGCCCAAACCATGAAAAACAGCTCCAGACCATTATTCCTCTTCCACCAAACTTTACAGTTGGCACTAGCTTTCGGGCAGGTAGCGTTCTCCTGGCATCCACCAAACCCAGATTCATCCATCGGACGCGTGATTCATCACCAGAGAAGGCATTTCCACTGCTCCAGAATCCAATAGCGGCTTGCTTTACACCACTCTAGCCAATGCTTGGCATTGCGCATGGTGATCTTCGACTTGTATGGCTGCTCAGCCATGTGGAAAAAGTCAAGTTGTATAGGAACAAGATCATCCACATGTATTGATTACATTTTTGCTAATACTGTAGATCTTTGTTCTAAAGCTGTATTCCTACCCATTGGATGGAGTGATCACAATGAAGTGGCTATATCAAGGAAAGCATAAGTTCCAAAAGCTGGGCCTAAAATAGTGTATAGGAGATTACACAAAAGATTTTGCTGTGACTCTTATTTGGATGATGTTAAAAAATATTTGTTGGTCTGATGTGATTCAAAAGGAGCATCCAGACGCTGCACTTGATGAATTTATGAAATTCATTCTTCACATTTTTGATAAACATGCACCTGTTAAGAAACTGACTGTTAGAACTGTTAAGGCTCCATGGATTGATGTGGATTTGAAAAACTGTATGGTTTAAAGAGATGGGGCAAAAGGAGTGGCTAATAAGTCCGGCTGCACATCTGACTGTCTGACTTATTGCAAATCGAGAAATTATGTGACTAAACTCAACAAAAAGAAGAAGAAACTGTATTATGAAGCCAAGATCGATGATATAAAGAATGATGAAAAAACAACTTTGGATTACTTTAAATTATGGGCAGAAAGACTAATTCAACTCACAAAACCTTTTGATGTTGCCAAATATTTGAATGATTACAAAGTGGGCAAACTTATGCAGGAAATGCCAACAACGAACAGTGAGCCATCGTACTCATGCATAAAAAAACTAATAATGAAAGAAAAGCATTGCAAGTTCGAATTTTGTAAAGTTAGTGCGGGAGAGGTGGAAAATGTATTGTTATCGATCAATAATGACAAACCTGGCATTGACAACTGAGATGGAAAGCTACTGAGGATGGTAGCTGACTCTATAGCCACTCCTATCTGTCATATCTTTAATCTGAGCCTAGAGGAAAGTTTTTGTCCTCAGGCCTTGAGGTAGACCAAAGTAATTCCGCTACCCAAGAGTGGCAAAGCAGTCTTTACTGGTTCTAACAGTAGACCTATCAGCTTACTGCCAGCTCTTAGCAAAATGTTGGGAAAAATTGTGTTTGACCAAATACAATACTATTTCTTTGTAAACAAATTAACAACAGACTTTCAGCATGCTTATTGAGAAGGGCACTCAACATTTACTGTACTGACACAAATGACTGATGATTTGTTGAAAGAAAATGATAATAAGAAGATTAGATTTCAGTGCAGCCTTTTACAATATTGACCATAACCTGTTGTTTAGAAAACGAATGTGTATGGCCTTTCAGAGCTATCTATCTAATAGAACTCAGATGGTTTTCTTTAATGGAAGTTTCTCTAATGTCGACCATGGAAAGTGTGGTGTACCACAGGGCAGCTCTCTAGGCCCTTTACTCTTTTCTATTTTTACCAATGACCTGACTGCCACTGGCATTAAACAAAGCACGTGTGTCCATGTATGCTGATGATTCAACCATATACACATTAGCAACCACAGCTAATGGAGTCATTTAAACCCTTAACAAAGAGTTGCAGTCTGTTTTGGCATTCAGGTCAAATAATTCAATATTGGTTTCATCAGACCAGAGAATATTGTAATAAACTGGTCCTGAACATCTCTAAAACTAAGAGCATTGTATTTGGTAAAAACCATTCCCTAAGAATCTGGTAATGAATGGTGTGGCTGTTGAACAAGTTGAGGAGACTAAATGACTTGGTGTTACCTTAGATTGTAACCTGTCATGGTCAAAACATATAGATTCAATGGTTGTAAAGATGGGGAGAGGTCTGTCCATAATAAAGAGATGCTCTGCTTTTTTGACACCACACTCCAAAAAGCAAGTCCTGCAGGTTCTAGTTTTGTTTTATCTTGATTATTTGTCCAGTCATGTGGTCGAGTGCTGCAAGGAAATGCCTAGTTAAGCTGCTGCTGGCCCAGAACAGAGCGACACTGATTACAATGAAAAGCAAGCCGAGGGCTAATACAAATACTATGCATGCCAGTCTCTCTTGGCTAAGAGTTGAGGAGAGACTGACTGCATCACTTTTTATAAGAAACATGTTGAAAATTCAGAATTTTTGCATAGTCAACTTACACACAGCTCTGACGCACACATTTACCCCACCAGACATGCCACCAGGAGTCTTTTCACAGTCCCCAAATCCAGAACAAATTCAAGAAAGCGTACAGTATTATATAGAGCCATTATTGCATGGAACTCCCTTCCCTCTCATATTTCTCAAATGAACAGCATACCTGGTTTCAAAAAAATATATCAAGCAACACCTCACGGCACAACTCTTCTCCCCTATTTGATTGAGATGTGTGTGTATGTATTGATATGTAAGCTACATGTGCCTTTTTCAAATGTATGAAGAGTAGTTCTGTCCTTGAGTTGTTTTTGTCTATTAATGTTCTGTGTGATGTTATGTTTCATGTTTTGTGTGGGCCCCAGGAAGAGTAGCTGCTGCTTTCGCAACAGCTAATGGGGATCCAAATACAATACCAAATAGTTAGCGTCAATGAATGGGCTACTAGTTCATTAGCTAGCTAGTTCTATTGAATCTTACAGCTAGCTGCAGACAGTGCGCTAGCAGTAGGCATTTTCTGGTTGAACTATCTCTGCAGTGCATAGGGAACTGTATGCTATCCTTTTTTTTATACATTCAAATATGTCAAATATTTCTGGAGATCTACTGCAATATTTCCTGTTTGTTTTCCTTTCAGACCTCCAACAACTCACTCTCCCTGTATCTAAAAAGGATGTTCCCTCTGAGCAGGAGCACTGTCAGCAGGAATGTAGTCTTAGTCTGAGGCAGGAGGACCCAGAGCCCACACAGATTAAGGAGGAATATGAGGAGTTCGGGACCAGTAAGGGGAAAGAGCAGCTTCAAGGGCTGGAGCCTGATACTTGAGACTCCACATTTACTCAAAGTGACTGCAATGATCAGGACCCACCTCATCTCTCACATCCTTACCACACACATACTGTGGAGAACAGAGAGCGGGACTCTCTACCCACAAACACAACTGAAGAGGTCAAAACAGAACATGATGGACAGGGCTATGGAGTAACAGAACAAACCAATGACTCTCATCCTCTATCTGCAGTAAATCTGTGCTGTTCTGCAGCTCAATGGGGTGGAAAGTGGAGAACTATTTCCAGGATCTACACTACTTAAATCAAAGTCATGGGCAAAAAAAGGAAAAAACTCCCATACCAGGTGTGTGGAAAGACTTTTGTTTTTATGGGGCATTTTGTTTCATCCATCATGTGCGAGAAGTGTGGAGAAGACTTTGAGTCCACAGAATACCTGATCAATCACCTGCAAAGTCACACTACAGAAATATATTCTTGTAATGTTTGTAGTAAACACTTCTCCTTTGAGTCTCATCTAAAACAACAGAGGTGATATCAATGCAAAAAATGTGGCAAATGCTTCATCCATATGGGACACCTGAATAGACATATGAAGACTCACACAAGGGAGAAATTGTGTCAGTGCACAGAATGTGAGAAATGTTTCCCCAGTAAGCATAACCTGTACAGACATATGGCGATTCACACATATTCTAATTTGAAAATACATAAGACTCACACAGGGGAGAAACGATATCAATGAAAAGAATGTGGGAAATGCTTCATTCATAAGGGACACCTGAATAAGCATATGAGGATTCACACAGGGGAGAAATCGTACCAGTGCAAAGAATGTGAGAAATGCTTCAGCTGGAAGGAAAACCTAACCTCACATATGAGGGTTCACACAGGGGTGGAATCATACACGTACACAGTATGTGTAAAATGCTATAACACTGCACAGGTCCTAAAATTGCACACATTTCCTAGTCACCGTAAGGAATGTTCACAGTAGTAAGAAGTAGGCCTACACATAAAAGTGCCTTTTGAGTAAAATGCGTTAGTCCCAGAAGATGACAATCGTAAACCATCACGCTCTACCGGCCTTTTGTTTTGTGGGGCTTAGGACATACAATCTAAAAATGATATGACTATTGGGGTACTTCATTTATTTATTTGTGTTTCTTTGTAGCAATAATGACCTGCCCAAATGTTTCAACATGGTTCCTTCTTAACATCCTACTCATGGTTTACTCCAAAGTAGATATCTTGAGGAGATACAAATAAAAATGATTCCATTAAACTTTCCATTAAATGTCCCTCTGTTTTCCAAAAGCCATCAAGATCAGTATGACAGAATCACAGAAGTTCACATAACAAAAAATGTGAATGCTGAAGTGTCATATGCTTTTCTCTAGGGTTGCAAAAGTCCCTGTAATATAGCAAAGTTGCAAGGTCTTTCAGAAACTGGTATTTAACACGCACTTTTGGAAACGTATGGAAACTTTGGGAATTTATACTTACTTGCTTAGTTATTTGTTCAGATTCTTTATATCTGTGCCAAATGTTGTCCATGAGTTTCTATTGGATAGACCATATGGTTCAGGAGAAAATAGCCTATTAGTGTAAAAAAGAAACACCTAATCAAGAAAATTTTGCTAGGTTCAAATCGGGGACAAGCTGGATTTGGCGCTTTTATTTTGAAGGCCACAAACCTCTAAAAACCGGTGTGATGTGTATGGAAACGGGAGGAGGCGCTTGTCAATAAAGCAGTAACTCTTTCAAAACAAAGTTGTGGAATCAAAGTGCAAACACAGGATGGGTGTGCGAACTAAGTTGACGCACATTGACAGGCAACAGAATTGGAACGTGTAGAGTGGATGATGACGGGGTTTCCAGGATGGAAGCCTATGGAAGGTAAATGGACGCAAGGACGATGGCACCCGATGAAGACAAAGATGATTCTGACCCAATGGGAGTGAGATTTTTGGAGAGAATGGATCCTTGCCTTCTGGCAGATCTATATGTGTTGTCCGGCTGGGCGGAGAAGAGGTTGGGGACTGATGAATCAGAAAAGACACTGTGTGTCCTGCTGAGTTTTAATGCAGACTTTTCCCGACAAAGTCCAGTTAGGATGTGTCAGTTATCCCCTGAGAGCTTTTGTCCGGATCCATTATGGTGTTTTAGGTGCCAAGCTGATGGTCATGTTGCAGCAGTGTGTAGGAGGGAGATTCCTAGATGAGAGAAGTGTGCAGGCGGGCATGAGAGTATGTGTAGTATCTGTGAAAAAAAGCTGTGTGTGTTAACTGTAGGGGTACCCATGTTGTTGGAGATCAGAAGTGTCCGGTGAGAGAAAGGCAGGTCGAGGTTGCCAGGGTCAGAGTAGTACAGAAGGTGTTGTCTGAGGCAGTGAAGACAAAGTACTGGAAGATGGGCCCAGGGCAAGGGATCCTAAGAGGCTCCCTATGAGTAGGCCAAGGCCAATAGAGAATGATAGGAATAACATGTGCTTCAGTAAGGTTGGGTTCGTTCAGAAATGGAACACAAATCACAGAAAATAGATGTGGTGGCAGCTGCAGAGAAGTACTTGGGTGTACGATATTTTACTGCAGAAGAGTTACACGTTGTGTTGAATGATAATGTCCCGCCCTCCCTGGCTTCCGGCTTGGTGTGGGATCAGATAGGGCCAAGTAGTGGACTAGTGGTGAGGTTTTAATGGGTGTAGCACAGCGTTTCCCAAACTCTGTCCTGGGGAACCCAAGGGGTGCACCTTTAGTTTTTTTTCATTAGCACTACATCACTAATTCAAATAATCAAAGCTTGATGATGAGTTCATTCTTTGAATCAGCTGTGTAGTGGTAAGGCAAAAACAAAACGTGCAGCAATTGGGGTCCCCAGAACTGAGTTTGGGAAACGCTGGTGTAGGATTGGTTGGTATAGGGCAATTTCTTTCACTTTTCCACGTCCATCTTTTATTGTTTTTCTTTTTATTGAATATATAAAACATACAATCTACTTGCAGTGAAGCCGCTCAACATCTACATCACATTAGTCATCTAACAGATTCCAATCCAGAGCGACCCTCAGGAGCAAACAGGGTCATCGCACCGCTCAAGGGCACGTTGACAGATCTCCCACAAGGTCAAAAACGGGTAAACCAACCAGCGACCCATCAGCCACCAGCCCAAGCTCCCGACCGCCAGGCCACCAGCCCTCTAAGATCCCCCCCCACAGTTCCCCAAGAGCTGCCCCTCAACCATCTGAGGGGAGGACCACACAACATATTCTATTTAACTAGGCAAGTCAGTTAAAAACAAATTCTTATTTACAATGATGCCTACACTGGCCAATCCCGACGCTGGGCCAATTGTGCACCACCCTATGGGATTCCCGATCACGGCCGGTTGTGATACAGCCCGGGATCAAACCAGGGTCTGTAGTGACGCCCATAGCACTGTGATGCAGTGCCTTTTACATGCTGACCAGACCGGACACGTCGCGTGCGCGAGCGTCGCAAAATACATTTTGAAATCCATGTTATTCAATTATTGCACCCACACTGCTCGTGCACGCCAACGAGCGTCTGCGACGCCAAGGGCTAAAATAGAACTCATTCATATTTCTGACGCAGATCGCACTGCAAGTCCTGCCTCTCCCTTCTCCTCATTGGTTTATAGAAGCAGGTACCCAACGTGCCATCTCCTCATTGGTTATACCCACGTGGTTGATTGAAAGAGAACTGTTTTTGCCGTTAATCGTGGTAATACAATGAAAGGTTAGATGCGATCACCATATAAGTTAAACGATGAAAAAGCCTGGAAGGAGGAGAGATGACTAGAAACGATTCGGTTGGCCGTTTTATGTGTGGATTAATTGTCGGAGTAGAGGTCCTTGTGCATTTCAGGTAAAATAACAACTCAATGTTTATATCCCAGGACAAACTTGCTAGCAATAGCAAGCTAGCTAAATAGGACAAATTAACGTTAGCTAGCAAGTGCAAGCTAACTAGCTAAATTGCCATACATGTTTAATGCTTTTCGACCTGTCCCCAAATTAATGTCATTGGTTCAGAGTTTGTTTTGATATTTTAACCCGCGTGTCGTGATCGCGTTTGGTGGTGGGGGGGGGGGGGGGGGGGGGGGGGGGGGGGGGGAATACATTTATGCACGATAGCGCACGCGCGCAGCCGGTTTGGGTTCCGTGCAGACCGTTGCTCCACTTGTTTGACTCCAAGTTTACTTCGATATGATGGTTATTACATCAATATTTGCTCATAACATGGTGAGTGAGTGGGCTGCAGAATAATTTATCGCACAATTAAATGTATCGAAACAAAAAGATCCCACAATATTGAACGAACAAATTGTCTTTCGGCATTTATAAAGTTGTAACGTCATTTCATGTTTCCATCAACCCGGTTGTGACTTTTTTCATGCGTCAGGTAATTCATCTGCATGACATGTTTGGATGGAAACGTGGTTAGTGTAGTAAATTCACACTCCAGAACCGTAGGCGGACACAGGCCATACAGTAGACAGCGGCATGGACCGCTAACGAATGTTTGCGGATCGCCATAATACCATAGAAGAAGGAAACCGGAAAAGGTCAAGAGCAGAGGATTGTGGGAAATGTAGCAAATTGTTGCAAATCTTTAGCATCTGCAGCAGCCAGTTGAAAGGGTAGTAACTAGACACGTTAGCCGTATCACAGCAGAATTGATTTATATATATTTCGCGGTGCAATATTACCGCCAACATTGTCAGAGCCTCATAATGACCTCAGCTTCATGGGGCCTCTCGTTTATTCTTGCCATCAGTATTATTATTGCATACCCAAGTCCCTCTCATGCCTGGGATTCAGACCTTGAGCTGTACGACCTGGTGGAGGAAATTCAACAAAACTTTTACGAATTCCTATCAGTTGAACAGGTAACGTTAAGTTAGTTATTTTGTAACCTATAAACGTTGGCTAACTAGTAAATGTTTGTCTAACCTGAAGGGCTAAATAGGTAGCTTGCTGGCTTGCCATTGTGCCACATTAAGGGTACTGTTTCGATATCGGGGCCTGCTGTAGTTTTTTCTTGCTAACGTTCACTAGTTACGTGTACCGGGAGACGAGCAAACCATGACGTGTCAGGTTGCTTGTTTCTTTTCACATTTTCAGTTGTCTATTCCTCCCTCCACTCAAGTGTGGTACTGATTTAAAAATGGGTAAATATCGTTAGTTCTTCATCTTGCAAGGAACACTTGCAGGGACTCTGTTGCTTCACCAGCTAAAGTGTGCAGGACTGGAGCATGTTTTTGGTCCAGCCCTACTCTAACATATCCGATTCTACTACTCCGTTTCAGCTGCGCATCAGGACCTTGATTAGCTGAAAGAGGTGTGTTGTAGCAGGGCTGGAACAAAAGTCTGCATGCCCAGCATCTCTCGAGGCGGAGGGTTGGCCACCATATGGACATCCTTCAATGCTCCAGTCAGACCCATCCGAATGCCATGTCCTTGTGGGAAGTGTTAGCCCTGGGGGTGGGTACTGTCCACTGGGTAGGATTGGGAAGCTTAGACCCCGGTGTCGTGGGGGTTGTCAGACACCACATTGGAGGCAGAATGAGAGCATACATACTGAGTTATTGCCATAAACCGGTGATTGTGTGATATCTCACCACACAATACCCTCTGAAAGGTGTCATGTACATGTGTAGTTTTACTGTTCATCTCTCCTGACTCCAGGATGCCTCGTCAGCGGACATCAGAAAGGCCTATCGCAGGCTGTCACTCACTTTGCATCCCGACAAGAACAAAGACGAGAACGCTGAAACCCAATTCAGACAGGTCAGCACTCACCATGTTAACACTTCCTACTCCAACATGTTTTTTTGGGGCGGACTAAACTCCACTCAATGGTGAAGGAAGTTTCTGAAGACCACCAATGGAGTGAAGCAGAGACCAGGCTTTGTGGAATCTAGGTCAATACTTCAAAAAAAATTGAAATTATGAAACGCCTATTGTGTACCTATGTTTGTCCTTTGTAGTTGCACGCCTTTCTTTGTTTGCTGAAATCCATACTTCAATAAAAGTTAATCAAATATGACCAACCGACTGTTTACTCATTGGTGTTGTTCTAAGATGGCAACTCTGCGCCATGTGCCAGTTAAATCTCAACAGTGAAACACTTGGTGGTTGTATTTGATTAACGTTTATTGAAGAAGTATGGATTACAGCAAACAAAGGCACGCAACTACAGAGAAATAACATGGTTACAAGGTAGGCGTTTCATAATTTGCGTCTTTTGAAGTATTGACCTCGGGAGAATCAATGTAGTCGGAGCTAGTTTCCACAAAGCCTCTGCTCCACTCCACTGGTGTAGTCATCAGAAACATCCTAAACCATGGAGTGCAGTTTAAGCCCAACTTTCACTTGTTTGATCTACATCTGACAAGTAAGCTATGGACACCTTACAGAGAGATTCTGCAATTAGAAACAGTATTTAAGTGAAACACTATATGCAGTGTTTCATGGCAGGTAAATTAGTTGGTGAGGTATAGTCCTTTTCATACACTGCAATCTTAAATGAATTGATTAGTTGATTGTAATTTGTCTATTGCCTTACTGATCATATTTTCTCCCACAGTTGGTGGCCATCTATGAAGTACTGAAAGATGAAGAGAGGAGAGAGAGGTCTGTTTTACAACTTCTTCCTGCTTTGGGTTGTCCCTGCCGTTGACCTTGTACTTATTTCTTCTGAAAGTGGGAGGAGTCTGTCAAATTCACATTCATACACAATTTTGTTGAGCGAACATTATAGTATTCTGTTTTTATTATGTAGACTATATTCTCACCATGTTATTCCCCGTAGTCCACTTTTTGTATGTATTTCCTATGTATGGTTTGGGTCGGCACGGTAGTGTCAACCACCCCTAAAATGTACTATCAGGGAAATCCCCAAACCACTCATCACCACCTATCGCTTTGGGTCCTCCCAACCACAGGTATAATGATGTCCTGGTCAACGGGCTACCGGACTGGAGGCAGCCAGTGTTCTACTACAGGCGGGTAAGGAAGATGAGCAATGGGGAGCTGGGCTTCCTGCTCTTCCTCATCCTCACTGTGTGCCACTACGCAGTCATCTGGTCCATCTACCTGGAGAAGCAGCTGGTGAGGGGAACGTGCATGACCTTTGACCTTTCTCTTAGTTCTTTACTGCCTGGCTGTTATTAAAGGTGGTTGTTATCCATTCCACAGTTTTCATTCAAGTCAATTAGCTTATTTTTTCCACCATGGGGCAGTTATTGATGGAGATAAAAAGCCTTTTTCTGTGTAGGAAAGTAGAAATGTACAGGTGCAATTTTGAACAGGGTTTCTTAGCTTCGGCCACTGCATTACCTAATTAGTCCTATTAACAATGCTCATTTAAATAGTCCAAAATGTAACTTATTGAATTATTCAAACCGAATATGTAAGAGGTCCATATTTCTCTTTATCTGCCATAGAATAAATTAAGGTATTTGCAGTAAAATGGTTTCCTTCAATCAAGTACACTGCAAACAAAACTGTGTTTTTGAGTGAGCAAAGGGGAGCCCGTAGGCTACTAATAACCTGACCTCTTCATCCCATATGGTGCTTCTCTTACTAGGATGAACTTCTGAGCAAGAAGAAAAAGGAGAAGAAAAAAAAGATGAGTAGCAAGAGTGCTGAAGAATCACGGTTTGTTGGACAGGATAAAATTGAGAAGTGAGTTGAGCTTTTGTCACTACACATTTCTAATTTCACAAGTAAATAGAAAATTGATGAATAATGTGGACTGTCGAAGGGGAGAACGGAACATTTGTTGCTCCAATGAAGGCCTAACTTTTGAAGCAACGGAACTGAATATTGTCGAAATCCAGTGCTATTTACATGTGAAAATATCATGGGAAACATATTGGAATGTTGGTCATTCATCCTGTTCATGTGTTTGTATGTAATAATCAACATGGTCACAGTTCCTAATATGTCCGTTTCCTGTCAGGTCACATGACAAACCTCATTGGCAGGATATCCTGCCACTCAAGCTGAGCATCTGGCTGTATCTCTCTGTCAAGTCCCTGCCCCATGTCATCCAGGTAATCCTCCAACTCATTATTCACCCAAACTACTTAACCTTTGGATGTTGATCTTGACCTGAAATATACCGTGCCTAGTGAAAGTATTCCTTTCCCTTGCACAGTTTCTATCACTTTATTAATGTGAAATAAATAATGCATTTCATAAGATCTTATCAATATCCCCAGTGACAATTGTCATCCATTTTGTCTGTGTTACAGGATGCCAAACAGTATTACGAAGATTATAAGGAGATGAAAATCAGAGAGAAAGAGGACGCGGAAGCCATGGCACTGGAAGAACAGGAAGCTACAACAATAAGTAAGGACTTGTAGTATTTTATTGCAACCAGTAGACCATTTCTGCTGAATTGTGACTTTAATTGTTCACTTTTGCCTGGTCTTTATTGAAAAGTAAGATTTTTTTTTTTTACATTTATTAACCTGCCTGGTAAAATAAAGATTAGATGGATCAAATGAAATAGGAAATAAGGACATTTCATTATGAAATGAAATCATTCAGGAACTACAATACCTCAGTTGCATTTTCCCCAGCCATGTTTTGTAGATGTGCTCGTCTTATCCCATTCCTCACTTGTCATCCCACAGAAGAGAAACGACCCAAAGTAAAGAAGCCGAAGTTTGAGTTCCCCGTTTATGAGCCTTCACTCAAGGTCGCCGACAGCGCGTACTCACCAGTATACGACCAGGGAACGTCCATCGAGGAGATCGAAGACCAGATGGATGACTGGCTAGAGGATAAGAAGTCTCCGAAGAGAAAGGTGGGTCCGCAATATTTTCCTGCTGTGAAAAGGGTTTGTTCCACGACGTTACTAAAGCGCTGCACTTTTAATTCAGGCAAAATGGATTATAAAGTTTATTTGCCATTTGTAGGTGTAACTGGGAGTTACCATAGTTTGATATGTCAAATAGGTTCTAGTTCTAGGATCAAGTAAGGCAAATTGCATGAGGCAACATGCCAAATGGAATAGATTTTTTAAAACAAAAATGGGTTTTCCTCCAACAGGGATTGCTGAAAAAAAGTTTCTGGAGTTTTTCAGCCCTAGACCACCGTAAACCACAATGGCCTTATTTGGAATTTATATGATCTAGTCTTGTTTGTTGTTTTCTCAGGCACCTGAGTGGTCAGAAGAGGACATCACTCTTCTGACAAGGAGTATGGCCAAGTTCCCTGGGGGAACACCTGGTCGCTGGGAGAAGATCGCACACGAACTAGGAAGATCGGTGACAGATGTCAGTCTACATTGGGAATGGGGTGGTGCATGGAAAACTCTGAACTCAGATGGATGTGAATGTTTTGTCAGTCCTAGACAAATATATGGCAAAATTAACATTTGTGTTTGGAAATATAGCAGACTACTAGCTTGCGCTCATAGAATATCAATGAAATATGCTAAATATTGTGATCCTTTGCAGGTTACTGCAAAAGTCAAACAAGTTAAAGATGGTCAAACCAACACATCAGGTAAGTCAGCTTATTTTTACTTGATTTTTCACAGTATAAACAGTGCATTCAGAAAGTGTTCATACCCCTTGACTTTTTCCACATTTTGTTACGTTACAGCCATATTCTAAAATGCATTAAATAGTATTTTTTTCCTCATCAAGCTACACACAATACCCCATGATGACAAAGCAAAAACAGGTTTTTAGATTTTTTTAAAACTGAAATATCACATATACATAAGTATTCAGACCCTTTACTCAGTACTTTGTTGAAGCACCTTTGGCAGCGATTACAGCCTTGAGTTTTCTTGAGTATGACGCTATAAGCTTGGCACACCTGTATTTGGGGAGTTTCTCCTATTCTTCTCTGCTGATCCTCTCAAGCTCTGTCAGGTTGGATGGGGAGCGACGCTGCACAGCTATTTTCAAATCAAATCCCCTTTTTGAATTGAATAACATTTTCAGGTCTCTCCAGAGATGTTCGATCGGATTCAAGTCCGGGCCCTGCCTGGGCCACTCAAGGACATTCCGAGACTTGTCCCAAAGCCACACCTGCGTTGTCTTGACTGTGTGCTTAGGGTCGTTGACCTGTTGGAAGGTGAACCTTTGCCCTAGTCTGAGGTCCTGAGAGCTCTGGAGCAGATTTTCATCAAGGATCTCTCTGTAATTTGCTCTGTTCATTCCCTCAATCCTGACTAGTCTCCAGGTCCCTGCCGCTGAAACACATCCCCACAGCACAATGCTGCCACAACCATGCTTCACCGTAGGGATGGTGCCAGGTTTCCTCCAGACGTGACGCTTTGCATTATCCTAAACCTAACCATTCCAAGCAGTTGCTTATCAACAGATAGTTTGTTGTTAGTATGATCATCTACACATGTATAAAACATTAAGAACACCTTCCTAATATTAAGTTGCACCCCCCTTTTGCCCTCTGAATAGCCTTAATTTGTCAGGGCGTGGACTCTACAAGGTATCGAAAGCGTTCCACAGGGATGCTGGCCGATGTTGACTCTAATGCTCTCTATAGTTTTGCCAAGTTGACTAGATGGCCTTTGGGTGGTGGACCATTCTTGATACACACAGGAAACAGTTGAGCCTGACAAACCCAGCAGTGTTGCAATTCTTGACACAATCCGGTGCCCTGGCACCTACTACCATACCCCGTTCAAAGGCACTTAAATCTTTTGTCTTGCCCATTCACTGTTTAAATGGTACACAATCCATGTCTCAAATGTCTCCAGGCTTAAAAATCCTTCTTTACCCTGCCACCTCCCCTCATCTACACTGATTGAAGTGGATTTAACAACTGACATCAATAAGGATCATAGCTTTCACCTGATCAGACTGTCATGGAAAGAGCAGGTGTATATGGGACTATCCAAATACTGTAACCAACTTTATCTCCAGAGGGGCAGCATCTTAACTTTGACCTCTCTGATGCAGGGCTGGTGAAGCTCTCGGAGCTCAAGGCCCAGGGCAGCGCAGCACTCTCAGGAAAGGGATCCAAAGCTGGTGCCGGAGCTGTACCCGACAGCGTCATGACCCAGCGAGAACACTCACAACCCCAGCCTCCGGCAGCAGCCACGGCAGAGTGGATGGAGCCCAGCGGAGGAGGGAATGAAGGAGAGGGCATCCAAGCAGGAGGTGTCAGGAGGAGAGGCAGAAAGACTGGGGGTGGAGGGGTGGGGGGCGAGGAGAAAGCCAAGGGGCGCAGACAGAGGGACTTCGATCCCACAGCTGCCACCGAGGACAGCGAGGAGGAGCAGAGTCCGCCCACCTCCTCGGTCCCACAGCCCTCCAAGGAGAAGGCCACTGCGGCGGCTGACGACGTCTGGACCCAGAACCAGCAGAAGCTTCTGGAGATGGCCCTGCAGCAGTACCCGCGAGGCACCACGGAACGCTGGGACAGGATTGCCAAGGTGGTGCCCGGGAAGAGCAAGGTGAGAGCTGGTCCCCCACAATGCAACATTGTGTCAAAACAGTTGGTCAACCCCAGTTTTTGTCGTGTGTGTACATAGATAAACTATCTATATAATCTATATTGTCTGTGGTGTTATGTCTAATTTCGAGACTCATTTTGATGGGATAATTTGTTAGCTGTAGGTAGGTAAAATAACACGGAAAGAACCAAACTTAAATTGTCTTGAATAGTTGAGATGGTAAACATGATGTAATTTTGGATGGTGACGGACCTATAACCTTTTCCCCTACTTATTTTTCAGGAGGAGTGTATGATACGTTACAAACTTTTGGCTGAGCTGGTGCTGAAAAGGAAGCAGGCCAAGAGCTGACTCTGCCAAGGAAAGCCATCTTGATATCACTTTCTGGCTCCTAGTCCCTTTTCCTAGCTACTATCCACTTCAATGTGATCTGAAAGGCCTGGATAGAATGAAGGCAATATAGTGAAAAAAATCCACATTTCATATTGTTGGGCCATATTGCTTTTACCTGTCCAGCTCCTTCAGATCTGTGAACAGGACAGGGAGAGGAGCAGGGGGAAGGGCCATCCTCTCATGTCTGTCATGTGCCTTAGCTCCACCCAAAGCATGCCATCCAGCCTCTATGAACTGCTATGTGAGGATTCAAAGCACCAACAAAAAACGTCTATACTTGTTTTTGTACTTCACTATGTTTTGACTTCTGCTTTGCGCTGTCATTTGAAATCACACATGTACTGAATATAACTTCTTTGAGATGAGGAAATAAACTGTTTTATTTATTTACATGGATGACATGTCTTTGAGACCCATTTTAGTGTAATGCATCGATGCACTATGTTTGAACGAAAAGTAAGATATGAAAATGTAGAAATTTTCGTAGGCAAATATGAATATGGGCCTGAGTGAGTAAGTACGTATGAAGGAGGCGAAAGTACAGAATAGCACATTTTTATTGTGGTATTTAAATTTTTACAGTATACTATTAATTTTTATATATAGGCATGTAGTCCGACCTGAATCGATGTACATCATGGAATTGGGCAGGTTTCAAGTGTGATTCAGGGGTAGTCTAGGCAGGGGGGGAAATGTTTTTAAGTCCACCTCCCTTCCTACCGAGGCAGTGCTTTGACAATCCTCCAAGAGTCAACACCCACATTGCTACACAGCCTGTGTTTACTGTGTTACTACTCATTATCTTTTGAAGTCAGACTAATTTGATGAATATGAATCCTCATTGTGCGCGCTGTGGGAAAATTGTTTATGCCACAGAGAAAGTCAACTGCCTGGATAAGGTGAGACCTACTGAACTGTCTGTTGTTGATTGTCATTTAGGACTACCTCTGATGAACTTACTAATGGGTGTCTTATTTTTTTGGAGATACCTGATGGTTTTGCCTTTGTATCGACACTCTTATGCAGTATTGGCACAAAGGATGCTTCCACTGTGAGGTCTGCAGGATGACTCTCAACATGAAGAACTACAAAGGCTATGAAAAGAAGCCCTACTGTAATTCGTGAGTCGTGTTGTTCACCTAGCCTCCGAATGGGATTTCCCTACTGAATTTTCACCTCGACTCTTAAACCAGGCACCAAATCACTTCTCCTAAATGGATATAATTTACTGAACAGTGTAATTGTATTGGCTAATTGCTGTCTTTGTGAGGAACCCTTTGTGTACTTTTGTGCCGTATTGTAGTTTGAATAGATGTGTTCTATTCAGGTCATTTGAATAATGTTGGTGGTAAATATTACAGGTGTAATCGGTTTACCCTAACGTCGGTTTCCCAGACCCAGATTAAGGAACTAGTGTTGTCTGCAAACGGTTTGTTGCTCCCACAAGTGAAACTTTACAGAGCTTTTAATGATAAATGGCAAACAATGTTTCAACCAACATGGTCTTCCTCTGTCGCTTTGTTAGGCTAAAGATCACTTGTGTGGGAGCAGAAAACAGTGCACTGATTCACTCATTCCTGCTGTCCTTATAGAATAAAATACAATCACTTTAATTTTGAAGTAAATTCAATTGTTGCAACTCGGATAAGATTTAAAGATATAGTAAGCCGATAACAAATATTTATAACATCCTTGCAGGCACTATCCAAAGCAGTCATTCACCATTGTTGCAGATACTCCTGAGAACCTTCGACTGAGACAGCAAAGTGAGCTTCAGAGTCAGGTATGCAGTATACACACCTTTGCCTTTTGAACCATCCGTTTTCCCTTTTACATTTGAAATCTGTTTGCCAAAAATATGATCAAAAACAATTATGACCATAAAGTTGTTTTTCAATCAATATATTAATTCAATATAGTCGTGGATTGAATGGAGGGGAGAGTGGAACTACGCAGTATAATTTGCCTGCACATGTAACAGTGTGTGACGTTATGGGGGTGTATTCATTGGTGCACACTGTAGCTTAATGGTTTGCAACAGAAGGTAAACAAGCGTTTCTTATTGGAAAAATGCAGGTAGGTCCAGCTCCGTTTGCTTCCGATTGAAAACAGGGCCAGGATGAGGGGGAATGAGCTAGCGCTCAACTCTGCTGGCTGCTGAAGGATCCCCCTGGCTTCTCCACCTGCCCATGCAGTTTGTGCTGCCATCCCACGGGTTCCTGGCACTATTCCCTACTCAAGACTCACTTCCACTATGCTTGACAAAAGCTGACCTCTAGATATTTTTACATGGAAGGTTTCCCGTCCATTCTACGAAGACGCCGCTTTGTCACAGTGTCAAGAAACATATTTTAGCATCGGGTGCTGGCTTCTGACTAACAGAGCGTTTAATCAATAAGGTTGACTTATGTATCTATTGAATCTGTCTAGTGGACAATGCCCTTTAAATACCCTCAGGTTAAAGGGGCAATCTGCATTTAAAAAAACAAAGTGGATATCCCGCCACTCTTTTGGTAAACAGCCGAGGGCTAGGCCTGGAGCAATGTAACCACTCAAATGTATAGACACAGCTATGGATGCTCAGACTGACCGTCCATGACATCAACATTATAGTTTTAACAATGTTTTGAGGCTATACAGTATTTGTTTACAAAGAATGGCTTAAAACACGCTTATAATTGGGGGTTTTGATGGTGTATGACAATTGAACTAAGCTCATGAGGCATTTTTAAGTTATATTCTTCCAGAATAAATGGGTATATACAGTGCATTGGGAAACTATTCAGACCCCTTGTCTTCCACATTTTGTCACGTTACAGCCTTATTCTAAAATGGATTAAAACTACACACAATACCCCATAATGACAAAGTGAAAACCAGGTTTTTAGAAATGTTTAAAAAACAGTAATACTGTATTTACATAAGTATTCAGACCCTTGCTATAAGACTGGAAATTGAGCTCAGGTGCATCCTGTTTCCATTGATCATCCTCAAGATGTTTCTACAACTTGGAGTCCACCTGTGGTAAATTCAATTGATTGGATATGATTTGGAAAGGCACACACCTGTCTATATAAGGTCCCACAGTTGACAGTGCATGTCAGAGCAAAAACCAAGCCATGAGGTCGTAAAGCTCCAAGCATTGAAGGTCTCCAAGAACACAGTGACCTCCATCATTAAATGGAAGAAGTTTTGAACCACCAAGACTCTTCCTAGAGCTGGCCGCCTGGCCAAATTGAGTAATCGGGGGAGAAGGGCCTTGGTCAGGGAGGTGACCAAGAACCCGATGGTCACTCTGACAGAGCTCCAGAGTTCCTCTGTGGACATGGGAGAACCTTACAGAAGGACAACCATCTCTGCAGCACTCTACCAATCAGGACTTTATGGTAGAGTGGCCAGATGGAAACCACTCCTCAGTAACAGACACATGACAGTGTACCAAAAGGCAGCTAAAGACTCTCAGACCATGAGAAACTAGATTCTCTGGTCTGATGAAACCAAAATTGAACTCTTTGGCCTGAATGCCAAGCGCCACGTCTGGAGGAAACCTGGCACCATCCCTACGGTGAAGCAAGGTGATGGCACATCATGCTGTGGGGATGTTTTTCAGCGGCAGGTAATGGGAGACTAGTCAGGATCGAGAGAAAGATGAACGGAGCAAATTACAGAGAGATCCTTGATGAAAACCTGCTCCAGAGCACTCAGGACCTCAGACTAGGGAAAAGGTTCACCTTTCAACAGGACAATGACCCTAAGCACACAGCCAAGACAACGCAGGAGTGGCTTCGGGACAAGTCTCAATGTCCTTAAGTGGCCCAGCCAGAGCCTGGACTTGAACCCAATCAAACGTCTCTGGAGAGACCTAAAAATAGCTGTGCCATGACGCTCTCCATCCGACCTTACTTACTTACTTTATTGTCCCCATGGGGAAATTTTGTTGCAGTATCATATACGTGTTTAAAGTGCTGTTTAAATACCGCAGAAAACAAATTGACAATACAACATTTCATAACAGTTACATACCAATAGAAAGAGACCAGCCTGCTGTTATTATTGGGTCGATAGGAACATTAGCCTGAGC
Organism: Salvelinus namaycush; assembly: GCF_016432855.1. Taxonomy (NCBI): domain Eukaryota; kingdom Metazoa; phylum Chordata; class Actinopteri; order Salmoniformes; family Salmonidae; genus Salvelinus; species Salvelinus namaycush. Next base: position 1,660,591 of record NC_052317.1, read on the forward strand.
TGTTAAGGAGGGATATCACACCTGGCACAAATTATTGTCTAGTTCGGTTTTTCCTGCTGAGGGGTGCCCTATACCTGCGCCCAGAGAGGAGTAGTTCAAAGTCCTGGTACAGGGGGTGGCTTGGGTCGAAAATAATTTTGTGAGCCTTGTTGAGGGCCCTGACCTTAGATCCTATCCAAGCCTGTATGTTTGACTCCAAGTACCTTGCTTGCTGTGGTGATAATCCTTCTCAGCATATTTTACTGGCTGACAGAGTTTGAGAGGATCTGTAGAGAAGAATGGGAGAAACTCCCCAAATACAGGTGTGCCAAGACTCCAGGCTGTAATCACTGCCAAAGGTGCTTCAACAAAGTACTGAGTAAAGGGTCTGAATACTTTTGATGTTTTATACATTTGCTTAAAAGTTTAAAAACATGTTTTTACTTTGTCATTATGGGGTATTGTGTGCAGATTGATGAGGAAAAAAACTATTGAATCAATTTTAGAGTAAGGCTGTAATATGGAAAAGGTCTAGGGGTCTGAATACTTTCCAAATGCACTGTATACTGAACAAAAATATAAACGCAAAAATGTGAGTTACAGTTCATATAAGGAAATCAGTCAATTTAAATAAATTCATTAGGCTCTAATCTATGGATTTCACATCGCTGGACAGGCGTGCAGCCTGGAAGGGCATAGGCCCACCCACTGGGGAGCCAGGCCCAGCCAATCAGAATGAGTTTTTTTCCCCACAAAGGGGTTTTATTACAGACAGAAATTTCATCAGCTGTCCGGGTGGCTGGTCTCAGACGATCCCGCAGGCGAAGAAGCCGGATGTGGAGGTCCGGGGCTGGCGTGGTTACACGTGGTCTGCGGTTGTGAGGCCGGTTGGACGTACTGCCAAATTTTCTAAAACGACGTTGGAGGCTACTTATGGTAGAGAATGTAACATTCGAGTCGGTCCAGGGCTATGGGATACAGGGGGTCGAGGGTGGTCTGCCGGGCATTGGGATGACAACCCAACTCGAGATGAGGGCTTTTAGCGGGTGGAATAGTAGGGACCAATTGGAGGTTTACTTAGTAGAAATGCAAATATCATGGTACAACTATATGGTACAACTCAATCATTATGTTACTTTTTAAAGTACGTTTACAAACATATATTTTGATAAAAATAATTGAAAGTTGTGTCTCATTATGGTAAGTGGTGAAATAAGTATAGCCAGTTACAATTGTAATGGCTTAGCAGATAATAAGAAAAGACGATCAGTATTTACCTGGCTAAAAGAGAAGGATTATAATATCTATTGTTTACAGGAAACCCATTCAACAGTTTTAGATGAAGTTTTGTGGAAAAAGAACTGGGGGGGCGAAATATATTTCTCCCATGGGCAAAGAAATTCAAAAGGGGTGATGGTTTTAATTAACAATAATTTTGATCCAAATGTGCAAATTGTCCAAACAAATCCTCAAGGTAGATGGATTATTTTAAATATGTTACTGGACAATAAACATGGCTTATTAACCTATACGGTCCGAATAATGATGATCCAAGCTTCTTTGACAATATATATAAGAATGTATCAACTCTACAAGCAACACTAGACTCTATTATTATGGTGGGAGATTTTAATACGGTCTTAAATACCTCTATGGACCCGGAAAGGAAATCACACTACAAACTATCACCCTCAGGCACTTAAGGAAATCAGGAATGTCATGGATATATTGGAATTAGTGGATATATGGAGACTTAAATACCCTGACCTAGTGAGATATACATGGCGGAGGCTTAATCAAGCTAGTCGCCTTGACTACTTTCTTATATCATTCTCTCTGGCACCAAAAGTTAAAAAGTGTTTGATAGGGGACAGAATGCGGTCGGACCATCACATAATTGGCATATATATTACTCTTACAGAATTTCCACGTGGGCGAGGATATTGGAAATTTAATCAAAGCCTACTAGATGATAAATTGTTTAGAACTAGGACAGAAGAATTTATAACTGATTTTTTTTAGACATAACATAGGTACAGCAGATCCCCATATTGTATGGGACACTTTTAAGTGTGCCTTTAGAGGCCATGCAATTCAGTACTCATCTATAAAACAAAAGCAATTTAGATCAAAAGAGTCCATATTAACAAAGGAAATTGAAGGACTAACAGTACAGTTAGATAACAATAAAAACGGTACCATAGAGGCACAGAATAAGTTAGAGGAAAAACAAAAAGAAATGGAGGAACTTATTCAAGAAAGATCCAGTGTAATATATTATAAAAATAAAGCGAACTGGATGGAATATGGGGGAAAATGCACCAAATTCTTTTTCAATCTTCAATACAGAAATGCTACCAAAAAAAACGTATTAAAACTTGTTACAAATGATGGAGTCACGCATGATTCACCAAATGATATTTTGAAAGAGGAAGTAAAGTACTTTAAGAATATGTTTTCGTTTCAGGCTCCTCCATCTCCACTAACTGAAACTAATTGTATGGATTTTTTTCCTAATAATAATGTAAAATTAACATCTGTACAGAAAGACTCATGTGAAGGCCTAATTACAGAGGAGGAACTACTTGATGCAATTGGGGCCTTTAAGGATGGGAAAACTCCAGGGCTGGATGGCATACCAGTGGAAGTATACATTTTTTTTTAATATATACTCAAAGGACCATTATTAGCTTGTTTTAACCACTCCTATATAAATGATAGATTATCAGACACGCAACAAGAAGGTGTGATATCATTATTACTGAAACAGGACCCAAGTGGTATATATAAAGATCCAGTCCATTAAAAAAATTGGAGACCTCTTACACTTCAGTGTTGTGATGCAAAAATCCTAGCAAAATGCTTGGCGCATAGAATAAAAAAAGTTTTGTCAGATATTATTCATCCTAATCAGACAGGTTTTTTACATGGACGATACATTGGAGATAATATAAGGCAAGTACTGGAAACAATAGAACACTATGAAATATCGGGGACACCAGGCCTGGTTTTCATATCTGATTTTGAAAAGGCTTTTGATAAAGTACGACTGGAGTTTATATATAAATGCCTAGAATATTTCAATTTTGGGGAATCTCTTATAAAATGGGTTAAAGTTATGTATAGTAACCCTAGGTGTAAAATAGTAAATAATGACTACATCTCAGAAGGTTTTAAACTATCTAGAGGAGTAAAACAAGGTTGTCCACTATCGGCATATCTATTTATTATTGCCATCGAAATGTTAGCTGTTAAAATTAGATCAAACATTAATATTAAGGGATTAGAAATCCAGGGCCTAAAAACTAAGGTGTCATTGTACGCTGATGATTCATGTTTTCTTTTAAAACCACAACTAGAGTCTCTCCACGGCCTCTTAGAGGATCTAGATACATTTGCTGTCCTCTCTGGATTAAAACCAAATTATGATAAATGTACCATATTACGTATTGCATCACTAAAAAATACACATTATACATTGCCATGTAGTTTACCAATTAAATGGTCTGACGGAGATGTGGACATACTCGGTATACAAATCCCAAAAGAAAGAAATGATCTCACTCCAATAAATTTTTATAGAAAGTTAGCAAAAATAGATAAGATCTTGCTACCATGGAAAGGAAAATACCTGTCTATTTGTGGGAAAATCACCCTGATTAACTCTTTAATCATATCACAGTTTACCTATTTGCTTATGGTTTTGCCTACACCTAGTGACCTGCTTTTTAAATTATATGAACAAAAAATATTTTATTTTATTTGGAACGGCAAGCCAGATAAAATTAAAAGGGCCTATTTATATAACGAATATGAATTCGGAGGGCAGAAATTATTAAATATTAAAGCATTAGACCTCTCACTAAAGGCATCAGTCATACAAAAGTTATACTTAAATCCAAACTGGTTCTCTAGTAAATTGGTACGAATGTCTCATCCTATGTTCAAGAAGGGCCTTTTTCCCTTTATTCAGATTACACCTGCTCACTTTCGGTTGTTTGAAAAGGAAATACTCTCCAAAATATCTTTATTTTTTAAACAAGCCTTAAAGTTGGTTGCAATTTCAGTTTAATCCACCTGAAAGGACGGAACAAATAGTACAACAAATATTGTGGTTAAATTCAAATATAGTAATTGATAAAAAAAACTGTATTTATCGAAGAAATGTTTAAAAAGGTATAATTTTTGTGAATGATATCATAAATAGGACTGGTGGAGTAATGTCACACATGCAGCTAACACAGACATATGGAAATGTCTGCTCTACCCAAAATTACAACCAAAATTACCAAAATTACAACCAATCAATTAGTCAAAACCCATACAACGCTGTGAAGAGCAGAGCCTAAGCTCTGAAGTAATTTATAGGGTGTTACTTAGGACAGCCAAAGCATTCCAATTTAGGCGCTTATCAGTGCACAATTCTGCCATTTTCAACCTGTATATGAGTGTAAAGGGCTACGGAAATGTACACAAATTACAGTAAATGGATAGCATGGATTTGTGCTTTTCTAGATTTAGGACAACAAAGCGTGTTCGGGTTGAATTACGGCCATAGTCTCTCTTGGCATTGATTTTGGAGACTGCTTGGTTGGATAATAGTATAATTAATGGCCCTTGCCTAGGCTTGTTACAATGTACTGAAGTGCGTTAACCCAAAGATTTTGGAAAATACTTACTTGTTAGCAAGTGTGCCTATGGACTGGGATACTGGAGTTAGAGGCACACAAGGGGTGTTGCACTGTCATCGTTTGATAGAATACCTTATAATTGACTTTCCATCCAAGAGTATAGTAACTATATACTGCTTGGTTGCATACATTTTACCGCTAACCGCTCAAGCTTTCCCCAATCTGCAGGTGAAGTACAAGAAAGACTTTGAGGAGAGCAAAGGACGAGGCTTCAAATTTGTGATGGACACTCCTGAGCTGCAGAGACTACGACGAGCCCAGGATCAGATCAGTAATGTAGGTTCAAGTGTCTCTTTGCCCATCCACCGGAGGGAGGAAATTAGTTGGGAGCTATACGTACAGTGCCTTCAGAAAGTATTCATACCCCTTGACTTACTCCACATTTTGTGGTGTTACAGCCAGATTTCAAAAGGGTTTACTTTTATACTTTTCCCCCTCCCATCTACACACAATACCCCATAATGACTAAGTGAAAACATGTATTTAGGCATTTTTGCAAAAAATAAATAAATACAGAAATATCTCATTTACGTAAGAATTCACACCCCTGGGTCAATACGTTAGAATAACCCTTGGTAATGATTACAGCTCTGAGTCTTTCTGGGTAAGTCAGAGCTTTGCACACCTGGAAATGTGCACATTATTCTTAAAATTATTCAAGATCTGTCAAGATGGTTGTTGGTCATTGCTAGACAGTCATTTCCAAGTCTTGCCATACTGTAGATTTTCAAGCCAAAATTGTAATTGTAAAATTCAATGTTGTCTTGGTAAGCAACTCCAGTGTATATTTGGCCTTGTGTTTTAAGTTATTGGGCTTCTGAGTGGCACAGCGGTCTAAAGCACTGCATCTCAGTGCTAGTGGTATCACTACAGACCCTGGTTCAATTCCAGGCTGTATCACAACCGGCTGTGATTGGGAGTCCCATAGGCCGGCGCACAATTGGCCCAGCGTCGTCCGGATTAGGCCGTCGTTGTAAATAAGAATTTGTTCTTAACTGACTTGCCTAGTTAAATAAATAACAAATATATTGTCCTGCTGAAAGGTGAATTTGTCTGTTGTAAAGCTGACTGAACCAGGTTTTACTCTAGGATTTTTCCTTTGCTTAGCTCTATTCTGTTTATTTTTATTTAAAAAAAACTCCCTATTCCTTGCCGATGACAAGCATACCCATAACATGATTCAGCCACCACCATGCTTGAAAATATGAAGAGTGGTAGTGAGTAGTGCTCAGTGATATGTTATGTTGGATTTTCCCCAAACATAACACTTTTTATTCAGGACATGAAGTTAATTTCTTTGCCACATTTTTTGCAGTTTTACATTAGTACCTTATTACAAACAGGATGCATGTTTTGGAATGTTTTATTCTGTACAGGCTTCCTTTTCACTCTGTCATTTAGGTTAGTATTGTGGAGTAACTACAATGTTTTTCATTCATCCTCCATTTTCTCCTATCACAGCCATTAAACCCTGTAACTGTTTCCTTGCTCTCCTGCAACTGAGTTAGGAAGAACATGTATCTTTGTAGTGATTTGGTGTATTGATACACCATCCAAAGTGCAATTAATAACCTCACCATGTTCAAAGGGATATTCAGTCTCCTTTTTTTACCCATCTCCCAAAAGTTTCCCTTCTTTGCAAGGCATTGGAAACCCTCCCTGGTCTTTGTGGTAGAATCTGTGTTTGAAATTCACTGCTCAACTGAGGGACCTTACAGATAATTGTATGTGTGGGGTACAGAGATTAGGTAGTCATTCAAAAAATCACAGTAAAAACTATTATTGCACACAGAGTCCATCCAACTTATGTGACTTGTTAAGCAAATGTTTCATCCCGAATTTATTTACACTTGCCATAAAAGGTTTTGAATACTTATTGTATCGACTCGAGACATTTCAGATTTTCATTTTTTATGAATTTGTAAAAATGTCTAACACAATTCCACTTTGACATTATGGGGTATTGTGTGTAGGCCAGTGACAAAAACAATCGCCAGAAACACAACAAAATGTGGAAAAGGTCAAGGGGTATGAATGCTTTCTGGAGGCGCTGTATGTAGGCTGGGGTGGTTTTTTAACCCACATGCACAAAAACAGTTTACTTAGGAAATATGTTGTCTGCATACACACATTTGTCAGTGTTTCCTAAAAAAACAAAACTTACCCTGAAATAAAGTGTGCATATTTAGATGATGCATAATCTGACTGTGTTTCACATAGTAATTGAAATAGTTCCCAATTATACCATAACATTTTTTTTTTTTTAAATTAACCCTGGTTAAAAATGATCTTATCCTCAGAATACACTGATAGCATGTAAACTTGTCTGTCTTTCTTGCAGGTGAAATACCACAAGGACTTTGAGGTGATGGGCCCACAAGGAGTCACACATGGTGTTCATGCGCCTTACCTTGTGCGTGGCCAGCTGCGTCAAAACGTCCAAACAGAAAATACAGGGCACAAGGGTGTGCACCAGTACATAGTGGAGATGGCCCGGAGGCCTGGTGTCATCGTAGGTGGGTCTTAATATTGTATAGACATTTTATTTTTGATGTCTGTGTCTTGAGAGGTTTGGTCCTGGTCTGGGTTTTGTTTTTTTATTTCTGTAAGCGAGAAGTTAGCCTGCTATTTATGATGAGGTCATATTCCGGAGTCTAACTTTATATTTAATCTTTATTCAGGCAGGGTGGAACCCCATTGAGTCCAAGGTCTCTTTTACAAGGGAGCCCTTCAACCATACCATCATTTTAAGTTGTCTTACTTGGGTTCAAATTGTTCATGATGAATCACAGTAACAAAATATTCAAGTTTCCTTGATATTTGTAGTCGCAGCAGCAGCCAACGGTCAGATAGCCATCAATATTGGGTTAGTCTTAGCCTGCTGCTGGATAATCGAGTCTGCCCCGTTTAGGCAACAACCGAACCAATAGTGTCTGTACTGTAACAGACTGTCTGCGGTGTGTCTTTGCAGCTCCTGTGCTGCCAGGCGCTTACTACCCCAGTGGACACGTCCAGGGGCACAGCTACATGCACCAGACCAGCATGCACTCCTTACGGTCCCTGCAGGTGAATTAATCTATATTAATATAGTAGTCATTTATCAATCAATCAAGTCTGTGACAAGTATCATGGATACAAACATTGTGTTTGCTCTTGACATCATGCATCCTAATAAATACCCTTTCACACTTGATGAGCCAGACCAAACTGTACTTGGTAAGCATAAACAATAGTTGCTGGAACCATGATGGAAAGGTTCACATGAAAAGAAAATATCCAAGCCAGCCCAGTACAGGTCGGGTTGGCCCCAATAATGTGAGTCCGGTCAAATGTAGCCTACTGTTTCAGTTGATGTGTTTTTGCACCCCGACTGGGTAGGCGGAGTCCCCAATTGGCAGCCTTTTCCCTATTTAGTGCACTACTTAGGGAATAAAGTGCCATTTGGGATGTAGCTGTTGTCTCACCTTGGTGTTATCTTGCCACAGAGTGTGTACAGAGCCCTCTACGATTACGTGAGCCAAGACACGGATGAGGTGTCGTTTCGGGACGGTGACATCATCCACAGCGTGCAGCCCATTGATGGGGGTTGGGTGTACGGCACGGTGCAAAGGACTGGCAGGTCTGGGATGCTCCCTGGTAACTACATAGAGGGTCTCCACTAAGGCTTACCAAACTAACTCGAGGCCTGGAACACATTCAAGTTGTACAACTGTTTTGAGACAACAATTTGTCTGCACAAAAATAATTAAAGGCCTCAGTTCAATCAGATCGAGCGTAAAACCCCTCATTGGCCAACATCCGCATAGTGTATAACTGCGGTATGAGATGACAAATCGGTGAGCAGCTGCTTTTGTGTCACCAACCACTCCCTTTCTTATTATCCCTACCGCGTTAGAAGTTCAAAACAGTGATTGAAAATGTAGGCTCTATCGATTTATAGAAATATTGACAGGGGCTAATGCATGTTTTCATGTTCATTTTGATGGGGGGATTTATAGCCTATCAGTCTAGTCAAGGTGTAGACAGTAGAACATCACACATTCAAGTGTTGGAATTTGTAACATGATATAAAGTTGGGTGTGGTTTCATTGCATCAAATGTCAGTGTCCAGGGCCTCCCGACCGGCGCAGTGGTCTAAGGCACTGCATCGCAGTGCTAGCTGTGCCCCTAGAGATTCTGGGTTTGATTCCGGGAGACCCATGGGGCGGTGCACAATTGGCCCAGCGTCGTCCGGATAAGGGGAGGGTTTAGCCGGCAGGGATGCCCTTGTCCCATCACGCACTAGCGACTCCTGTGGTTGGCTGGGCGCAGTGCACGCTGACACGGTCGCCAGGTGTAACGGTGTTTCCTCTGACACGTTGGTGCGGCTGGCTTCCGGCTTAAGTGGGCATTGTATCAAGAAGCAGTGCGGCTTGGTTGGGTTGTGTTTCGGAGGACGCATGGCTCTCGACCTTTGCCTCTCCCGAATCCGTACGGGAGTTGCAGCGATGAGACAAGACTGTAACTACCAATTTGGATACAATGTTATTGGGGAGAAAACGGGGTACAAATAACATTTTAAAAATGTCAGCGTCCGCGATAAGGTAACACAAAGAGCCGCTTGTGGGTTTGACAGCTCTAACGCCACACCACCAAAATAACCGCTATGCGGATGTTGGTTTCGCTAATGATAGAATCTAGCCCAACAGTAGTTGTGCAACCTGAGTGTATACCGGGTCTTACTGAGAGCAATATGTAGATAAGATGCACCATGACACTCGAAGCTTAACACTCAATGCTGAGGATTTACATCAGAATAGACAAGTGGTATTAGCAATTGAAATAATGTTTATAGAAATGTATGAAAAAGTAAAGATAAAAATTCTGTACATGTTTAAAATGAATGTAACTGTCATTGTGTGATCGTATATAAAATGTTCTATTCACAGCAGTGTGTGCACTACAAAGAACATGTTAACAATGAGTGTTCCATCTTCAAATCTAAAGTTGTAAACATGACAAAATTCCAGTACGTAATGTCAAGCTACTGTATGCAACCTGTCACTTGCACGTCTTCGATTCAAATGCAGGCAATAGGTTTGCAGCTAAATGTTAAAAAAGTTAATGTTAAATGTATTAACATGAAGAAGTACATTTTCTTGTTTAATAGTTTCCATACCTTAAAATAAATGAAAGATGACTGGCTGCAATACACAATTTCCATGTGGTTATTTTGGTGTACATACGGCTAATTTTAGCACAGGACATCAGGAGCACCTGCCAGCTGTTGCAGTAACTGTACATAGAAGAGCCCTTAACCTCTTTACACTTGTGGGAATGGGCCTATATGGATAGGGCTACATTTAAATGTATTCTTTAAAAAATGAATAACCATGGTAGCAATTGAAAGGGAACCGTTTGGAGATTATGGGGAAATTATTAGACCAAAAATGAGGACAACAGTTCACATTGACAACGAAATCAGAAAATACTCCAGATACAGTCAGTAACATAAGAATATTCCTGTAAAATGTGGGGTAGGTGCAACATAAGACAAAACATTATAAGGGTTTGAGTGAGAGTACTAACTGGTGTCTCCAAGTGGCCACACACCTCAAGTGTACACAATTTCAATGCACTTTTATGACTTGAGTCTTAAACTATTAGGTGCTTTTTTTGAACTAGCTGTGCCGTTGAGGAAATAGAGCAAGCACACTTGCAGTTGTTTTGTTTGGGCAACAACCCTGCATCCCCGGTCATCACACAATTACTGTTCTCGCAATCGAAAAACGGTGCATTATAAATCGCAGTGTGGGACAGGTGGGCATCATATGAAAGCTTATTCTATTGCCAACATTACCAACAAAGTTACAAAATACAATATTACAGTGTTACATGCTGACCAGACCGAACACGTCGCGTGTGCGAGCGTCGCAAAATAAATTTAGAAATCCATGTTATTCAATTATTGCACCCGCACTGCTCGCGCACGCCAACGAGCGTCTGCGTTGCCATGGGCTAAAATAGAACTCCTTTTTATTTCTGACGCAGATCCCGCTGAAAGTCCTGCCTCTCCCATCTCCTCATTGGTTTATAGAAGCAGGTACCCACGTGCCATCTCATTGGTTATATCCACGTGGGTGATTGAAAGACTAAATGTTTTGCCGGTTGTCGTGGTAATACTATGAAAGTTTAGATGGATCACCATTATAAATTCAAAGATGAAAAAGCCTGGAAGGAGGAGAGATGACTAGAAATGGTTCGGTTGGCTGTTTTATGTGTAGATTAATTGTCGGTGTAGAGGACCTTGTGCATTTCAGGTAAAATACTAACTCAATATTTATATCCCAGGACAAATTAGCTAACTAGCTAAATTGCCATACATAATGCTTTTCGACCTGTCCCCAAATTAATGTCATTGGTTCAGAGTTTGTTCTGATATTTTAACCTGCGTGTCGTGATCGAGTTTGGTGTGGGGGTACAAAATAAATGTATGCACGATAGCACACGCGCACAGCTGGTTTGGGTTCCGTGTTAGGCTTTCACAATGCAATTCTGGGAAACGTAATTTTGGTGTGCATAGAAAGGAATCATGAGTGCGTGTGCCGTGTTCAGAACAACCCAGGGTATAGCACCATGTAATCTTATCACTGTACATCAAACATAGTGATCATAAATGTGACATGAGTTTTATATGGAAATGTAAAGTGCATTCAGGGGAGTTTGGCTTGCTTGTATGCCATAAGTCTCAGCTTTCAAAATACATAGTCCTTTTCATTTATAGCATTTCCCTCACTCGGACAATTGCCCAATTAGCAAGAGGGATGGAGGCAACTTCTTGTCGCGCGAGTTGCTCAAGTTCAGAACGGCGGTAAGTCCAAACCCATACAGCGCTATAAGGCGCAGAGTCAGAGCTCTGACGTCATGTATATTTTAAAATGTAACCATTATTTAACTAGGCAAGTCAGATAAGAACAAATTCTTATTTACAATGACGGCCAATTGTGCGCCGCCCTATGGGACTCCCAATCACAGCCGGATGTGATGCAGCCTGGATTCGAATCAGGTACTGCAGTGACGCCTCTTGCACTGAAATGTAGTGTCTTAGACCACCCACCACTCGGGAGCCCAAAATAGCATGTTACTGTACAGTGGAATGGTAACCAGTTTATAATAGCAATAAGGCACCTCGGGGGTTTTGTGGTGTATGGCCAATATACCACAGCTAAGGGCATTGTCCACAATATTTTTCCAACACATCTCTCATACAGAAACATGCAATTTCCACTGAAATGTCAGTTTTTCATTGGAAGGTTTAGTGTGGCCTAATATTGTACTTATATTCACCAGTTTTGCTACACTGTTACCGAGAGCCTGTGTGTTGAGCAGCACTGAGGTTTACGCAGAGAGAATGTCCATTATCTTCCAAGTCCATCAGTTCAGAGTTACTGGGTTAAAGTTCATGTTTAGGGATATTCCTGATTTCTGGATCCACTCATTTGCCGTTCTTCACCTTTGAAACCCTCTCCTTTCGCTTCTTCACGTGTTTTTGTACTTTGTTTTGTCCTCTTTTGCCATTTTCTTATTTTCCTAAAATGCCTAAATAAGTTTGGATATAGCTAGAATTTTAGATTAAAGATGTGTGTGATTTAAGGTGACCCAAGTTCAGCCTGGAAGAAATCCAAATCTTTTGGGACATTTGCATGATAAATGCTGAACATGTTTCAAATGAGTTTAATTTCGCATAGACCAGTCCTATTAAAATGTATTCAGATTACAGTTACAGGGTTACAATATCCACTGGAGGTCAATTTGGTATTTCCATTTCATCCAAAGTGATACGCATCCCTCCAATGAAATAACATAAAAGGTCTGTTAATAGCAGTTAAATATCGCAAGATTACTTGACAAACTCATTCTTGTCATTAACAGTCACAGCCCTAATGGAAACGTACCTTCTTGGCTATCTTCTCGTTCCTTGCATGCGATTGGCTCTGGTCTTGAGGGCAGCATGCAGCCTGGGAGACAGGGTTGCCTGTCAGGCGTTGTTCATGGCTTAAATGTCCCACGAGCGCAGCAGGCCAGGTACTTCTGTGCAAGCTCAGGCGCACAAGCTCCCTCAACATTAACAAGTCAGAGAAACCAGACACATGCTCGAAGGTTTCCGTTTTGGAGGTCTCTCGGTCGGCCGGCCACGGTTGCATGTGCCCTGTAAATCTAAAGTCACTGGCAGGCTGAGGTTGGTTTTAGTCTATTGAGATGTGGGTCGAAGTTCCAGAGTTTAGAATGTTGAGATGTGGGTAGAGGTTATGTTAGAATTTAGACGAGTATCGTATCAAATAATGTAATGCAGATAGGCCGTGAATGGCCTCACACCAGTTACAGTAGGTGGTGGTGTATGCACCTAAAAAGTGGATGCGCTCAGTCAACCAAATCCCAAAGAAGAAGACACTCACTCATTGCTCACATGGAGCACTCCAAACATAAGACTATGAAAAAATGTCATAACTCATAAATGGTTATGAAATAAACCAAAACTTTTTTTTCACAAGTGTAGCAAGTTGTGAACTCTGCAAACAACATTTCCACCCCGAAACTGAGAACAGTAAATAACTGTAATAGAGTTTTGAGTAAAAAGAGTCTACTGTTCCGGAAGCAACTTCAGCATACATTTTCAGGACCCAGGTTCACGCAAACATCTTTCTTTTTTACTCTTGACAGTTACAGCTGATTTCGGGATTGCATATGGATTCGCTCTCATCTTATGTATTCATTTGTCTCTGAATTGTTTAATTGAACTTTTCGCCACAAGCTCCTGATATCAGAGCATAAAAACTACAATTTTTCCTGAATTAGTCTTGATTGGTATCAACTCCCTTGTTTCGTGTTTCTCTCTCATAGCACCCACATGCAGAAAGCTGGTGATGTTTGTCGCTGTTCATTGTTTAGTCACAATACAGCAGCCAGCTTCCTTTCGACATATGTCTGACCAGAGCCCCAAACACCAGTGAGCCAAGCCCTGCTGCTGCCCGAAGACATCTACTCACTGCTGAAGGAACTGAGGTAAGTTCACCTTCTGCAACATATCTGAATGTATCGGTCAAACAAAAGGCAGTATTTGTAATTCAATATTGGTGAGACAAAAAAAGTTGTCTAAAAGGGAGAACGGTACCGATAGTACAATGAGAGTGCAGATTTATACAGTTGACTCCTAAAACACCATCTTAATTATCTGATTTAGTGAAGGCATTTAGCAAAGTCCCAGGTCATCATTGACAGCGTCCTACAGAGTTCGAACCTGCAAAGTCGCACAGTCTAGGGACAGCAGTCTACAACTTGATAACATTTGTGGACTCTGAATTAAGCTTGTCAACTGTATTGCACCAAAAATTGCTCTCCTTTGGTTTTGTTCACTGTTTGGAAATTCACTTATATGAAATATATTTTTCAAAAATCAAGTCTTAAATATATACTTATTTACTCTGGTCTTCTTAACTTAGGCGGTACTTTGACGAGCCCAAATGCACATGCTGGCTGTCTCTGACTGCGCACAGCTTCAGGGACAGTCTCATTTCCTGGAGACACAGAACACAGATTCCACAAGGGAGGCAAGAACTTTTATAATCCCATCCTCTTCAAAAACCTGCTGCACATGGGCACAGGCTCCCATTACTTTTTTTCCGTTACTTGTTTTTCAGATTCGTTTTATACGTTTGGAGAAGGTTATGTTAGAATTTAGACGAGTATCGTCTCAAATATTGTAATGCAGATAGGCCGTGAATGGCCTCACACCAGTACAGTAGGTGGTGGTGTATGCACCTAAAAAGTGGATGCGCTCAGTCAACCAAATCCCAAAGAAGAAGACACTCACTCAATTATTTTTTTAATTTAAGAGACTTTTTTGCGTAATCTTTTTTTCCTTTCATCTTGAAAAAAACAATTGAGTCCCACTGAAGTACTCATAGTATAATATACATTTTAGGAAACAAGACCACTGCAGACACTAACACTAGAGTAAATTAAATTAAGGGATTAAATTGAAATTCCTTTAGGGAGTGGAGAATTGCTTGTTAATGTTTATGGTAGATATGTCCTGAAAAGACTGAATTGAAACAGATTGTCCCCAACTCCGACTAACACAAAATAACAAGTTCTAACAGTTTATTTTCATAGCGAGTATAGATTTCAGCATCTATATAAAAACACATTTGAAAAAACTTTAGATGGTAAATATTATACTTACTGTACAACAAAATAGGTCCCATGTACTGTATGCAAAAATACTGTACCAGGATTTCAGTCTAAAGGCAGTTCACACAGTACATACTGTAGTTCTTCAGACTGAAAAATTGGAAGGGTGAGGGTTATACAATTCAGACTTAGTAAAATATTTTGCTGCTGTACCAAAATAGGGTCAATTTCAACAATGCTTCTTGGAATCTTTCAACAGAAATGAGTGAATTCTGTGTGACTAGACAAGCCTCTTGGCATCATGCTGTGTTAACATAAGACACATTATTTATATAATCTCTTGCACTTTTTGTCTACAAGAAAAATGCTTGAAACATTGGGTTGAGGAGGTGCAGTATGGGTGATCTTATGTATACATTACAGTAACTAAGCTACTCTGGTCCAAGTGTTAAATGACTGCTAATATTTATAATCAGCCTTCAGTGATACAAATGTTAAATAAAACAAGGAGATATGACATGCTTATCAGGCACAATATTTGGGGGCAGATTGCATCTATTTCCTGGAGAGGGTATAGGTCAAAGACAAAAATGCAAAAAACAAGTCTCTTTAAATGTTATCCAGCCCTTAATCTGTAACGTGAATTAAATGTGCAGTGGTGTTAACAATTTGATACCTCTACAGTGCATTCGGAAAGTATTCAGACCCCTTGACTTTTTCCACATTGTTACTTTAGTCTTTTTCTCAAATTTATGAAATACAGTTTCCTCAATCTATACACAATACCCCATAATGAGACAAAGCAAAAATTGGTTTTTAGAAATGTTTGCAAATGTATTAAAAGGAGAAAAGGACAAATATTCAGACCCTTTGCTACGAGACTTGAAATTGAGCACAGGTGTATCCTGTTTCCATTGATCATCCTTGAGAAGTTTCTACAACTTGATTGGTGTCCACCTGTGGTAAATCCAATTGATTAGACATGATTTGGAAAGGCACAAACATGTCTATATAAGGTCCCACAGTTGACAGTGCATGTCAGAGCAAAAACCAAGCCATGAGGTCAAAGGAATGGTACGTAGAGGCCAGAGACAGGATTGTGTCGAGTCACAGATCTGTGGAAGGGTACCAAAAAATGTCTGCAGCATTGAAGGTCCACAAGAACACAGTGGCCTCGATCATTCTTAAATGGAAGACGTTTGGAACCACCAAGACTCTTCCTAGAGCTGCCAGGTTTCCTCCAGATGTGACGCTTTGCATTCAGGCCAAAGTGTTCAATCTTGGTTTCATCAGACCAGAGAATCTGATATTTATCATGATCAGAGTCCTTTAGGTGCCTTTTTGCAAACACCAAGTGGGCTGTCGTGCCTTTTACTGAGGAGTGGCTTCCGTCGGGCCTGATTGGTGGAGTGCTGCTGAGATGGTTGTCCTTCTGGAAGATCCTCCCGTCTCCAAAGAGGAACTCTGGAGCTCTGTCAGTGACCATCAGGTTCTTGATCACCTCCCTGACCAAGGCCCTTCTCCCCTGATTGCTCAGCAGGTTCACCTTCCAACAGGACAAACACCTTAAGCACGCAGCCAAGACAACGCAGGAGTGGCTTCAGGACAAGTCTCAATGTCCTTGAGTGGCCCGGACTTGAACCCGATCGAACATCTCTAGAGAGACCTAAAAATGGCTGTGCATCGACACTCCCCATCCAACCTGACAGAGCATGAGGATCTGCAGAGAAGAATGGGAGAAACTCCCCAAATACAGGTGTGCCAAGCTTGTAGTGTCAGACCCAATAAGACTCAAGGCTGTAAACGCTGCCAAAGGTGGTTCAACAAATGTACTGAGTCTGAATACTTATGTAAATGTGAATAATTTTTATTTGTAATAAACTAAGAAATTCTAAACCTGTTTTTGCTTTTTCATTATGGGGTAGTGTGTAGATGGGGGGGGGGGGGACTATTTAATACATTTTAGAATAAGGCTGTAATGTAACAAATGTGGAAAAAGTCAAGGTCTAAATACTTTCGGAGTGCACAGTATGTATGAAGGCCAAAACAGTGTTGTAATAGACTAGAGCCAAAAGTGATGAGTAGACTGACCCAAGAAGATACTTCACATTTCAAAAAAAATAACAGCGATACAAACCATGAGCAATGACTCAAAAACAAACTACTTTGTCCAAACCAGCTTCACTTTAAATATTTAAATACTTCATATACTGTCAGACAATATAAATAATTACATTTTCCACCATTTTAAAATCAGTACCATGAACATTAACTATCCAAAAGGCACACATGCCAAGACATGTTTAACAAATACATCAGGGTAAGCATGTGCCTGATGTATTTATGGTACTATATTCATGGTACTGAGAAAAAATGACATGTTTTCCCTGATGTATTTATTAAACATGTCTTGGCATGTGTGCCTTTTTTGGATAGTTTTCATTAACTATCACATCACACTGCATTGGCCCGATTTCACCGCAATAACATTACAGGCTATTCTCACTGATAATCGCGTCAGATCAGAACCCACAATTTGTGAAGTCATGGAAAAAGTAGTAAAGGATAAGGCACTGCTTTGGAGCTTAGCTAGAGCCTTAATGTGTACCCTGGCCTCATCACAACTGCATAAAAATATTGCATTAGAATCTTGTAATTGTCTCTCCCTTGCGGGCATGTTTCATGGAAGGAATAATTCAGAAGTTGCAGAATATTTAATTTAATTATAATATTCTAATAAGTCTTAACTTAAAACAAAAATAATTTACCATAGAAACTGTTTGGTAGCACATACCGTCCCCAAAGCCAAATAAGATAACAAATAAAAAGACTACCTGGGTGAAATATCTACAGAGACTATATCAGTTAGACAAACCTAAATACACAGTCAGAGCTTTTTAAAAGTTCGTCTGAGACAGACTTTGGACCGGATTCAATTAAAGGCACGTTGTTAAGGCACTACACTGTTGACAAAGTCTTTTAAAAGGCAACTTTCCCTGACGTTTGAAGATCGCATTCATGGTGGAGGCTACGGATCGCAACTGAAGCGTAAATGACCTTCAAAAGTGAAGTGCTCTACGCTTTTCAACAACGGGCCTTTGATTGAATCCTAGGCGCTATTCAACTTAATAGCAATAAGTCCTGTTTTGTATGGAAAGTCTTACAAGGAGTCTAAAGGAAAAAGTGAATGTAGAGAATCCAATAAGCCGCCAATCCACTGGGCTGCACTGTTTTCCCAAGAGTTAGTTCCAACACAGCTTAAGAATTCAGAGCATCACATCTTAGTGCAAAGCGCCACAAGGGAAGTCGCTTGGGTTTTCGTTGAATGTTTACATTTGCTCTTTCGTTACGTCATAAATAAATGCTGATCCATGTTGATACAACAACATCCAACCCAAATCAATCCCGAGCTGAGTAGGACAGACACCCTGCTATGTAAGACACATTGTGTATTCATCAATGTCTTCCCTTCAATTTAGTTGAACCTGTAATGTAGCATAGGAAATTGTATTTCAGAAGTCAGGCTTATTGGGTAAAGGGTCAACACAAGGTTATCAGGATGCTAGGAAGGCGGGATTTAAAGGTCTAGCAGGAACGTCTACAAATGTTATTTTTAGCTGGCCCCCTTCAATGTGTGCACTCAAACATACAATTCATTACATACAGTTCCTTCTGAAAGTATTCAGACCCCTTGACTTTCCACATTTTGTTACAGCCTTATTCTAAAAACTGATTAAATAAAATGTTTCCCTCGGCAATCTACACACAATACCCCATAATGACGAAGCAAAAACAGGTTTTTAGAAATGTTTGTAAATTTATTCAAAATCCGATATTTACATAAGTATTCAGACCCATTACTATGAGACTCAAAATTGAGCTCAGGTGCATCCTGTTTCCATTGATAATCCTTGAGATGTTTCTACAACTTGATTGGAGTCCACCGGTTGTAAGTTCACTCGATTGGACAAGGCACACCTGTCTACATAAAGGTCCTACAGTTGACAGTGCATGTCAGAGCAAAAGCCAAGCCATGAGGTCAAAGGAATTGTCCGTAGAGCTCAGAGACAGGATTGTGTCTAGGCACAGATCTGGGGAAGGGTACCAAAACATTTCTGCAGCATTTTTAATTTAACTAGGCAAGTCAGTTAAGAATAAATTCTTATTTACAATGACTGCCTACCCCAGCCAAACCTGGACGACGCTGCCCTATGGGACTCGCAGCCGGTTGTGATACAGCCTGGAATCGAACCAGGGTCTGTAGTGACACCTCTAGCTCGGAGAAGCAGTGCCTTAGACCGCTGCACCACTCGGGAGCCCATTGAAGGTCCAAGAACACAGTGGCCGCCATCATTCTTAAATGGAAGAAGTTTGGAACCACCAATACTCTTCCTAGAGCTGGCCGCCAGGCCAACCTGAGCAATCGGGAAAGAAGGGCCTTGGTCAGGGAGGTGACCAACAACACAATGGTCACTGACAGAGCTCCACAGTTCCACTATGAAGCTGGGAGAACCTTCCAGAAGGACAGCCATCTCTGCAGTACTCCAACAATCAGGCCTTTATGGTAGAGTGGCCAGACAGAAGCCACTCCTCAGTAAAAAAGCACATGACAACCTGCTTGGAGTATGCTAAAAGGCACCTAGACTCTCAGACCATGAGAAACAATAGAACTCTTTGGCCTGAATTCCAAGCATCACATGTGGAGGAAACCTGGCACCATCCCTATGGTGAAGCATGGTGGTGGCAGCATCATGCTGTGGGGATGTTTTTCCACGGCAGGGACTGGGAGATCAGTCAGGATCGAGGGAAATATGAACAGAGCAAAGTACAGAGATCCTCAATGAAAACTTGCTCCAGAGAAGACTCAAGGCTGTAATCGGTGCCAAACATGCTTCAACAAAGTACTGAGTAAAGGGTCTGAATACTTATGTAAATGGAATATTTCAGTTTATTTGTAATAAATGTGCAAAAGTTTCTAAACTAGTTTTTGCTTTGTCATTATGGGGTATTGTTTGTAGATTGAGGATTTTTTAAAAATCGATATATTTTAGAATAAGGTTGTAACGTAACAAAACGTGGAAAAGGTCAAGGGGTCTGAATACTTTCCGAATGCACTGTACTCTCATACATGCAAGAGGGATATTGAGAGGCTGCAGATTGAACGCCATGCACTGCCAGTGCCATGTTTTCCTGGTTCCTTGGGAACTTGGTAACGGGGGGGGGGGAATACGTGCTTTCCTTAAAACTCATCAATCTTCTTCTGCAGGTATTTGAGGATGGAGTCCACCCCCTGCGAAGAGCCCCACACTCTCTTCAACGCCTCGCACTCGCGTTCATTGGCCTGCTCCAGGGCGGCCCGGTTTGCGTTTCGCACCAGTGCTTTGGACTCCCGCAGGACCTACAGTGCAGCAAACAGAGACCCCCACCCGCCGAAAAAAAAAAGCAAAAGGAAAGGAATATGACTTATGGATATTGGCATAGATTTGTTTAACATTTAACTCTGGGACATGACATGAGATCCCTTTTTTGTCAACAATGAAAAGATTCAGGAGAAATTCCGCAACATCCAGATATTGTGACATGATCTCAATTCAATGTATTGCTAAAAGCATTATATTAATTTAAAAAACACACTCATGGTTAGGGCCAGGATGATACCAGTATCGCAATACTCAGTCGTATCGTGGCAAGGAAAGAAAACAAAGCATATTTAACTTCTTAAGGAAAACAGCCCTAATGTTGGAAACAAATCATTATGTTGTCATCCAGTCACATTTATTTTCCAAGTTATTGCACACGATATTTTACATACGGAAAGTTTTTAAAAAGGACCAAAGAGTTGAGTGCTTTGTGTTGAATGTTTTTGCCATGAAAAAAATATGATACTGGTATCCCGGGAGACATTAAAAATATAACAATTCAAGCGGACACTACGGCTAGGAGTGTGTGTGTGCAGTGCATTTGGAAAGTATTCAGACCCCTTGTTACGTTACAGCCTTATTCAAAAATGGATTAAATAAAAAAAATCCTCACAAAATACCCCATAATGACAAAGCGAAAATAAGTTGACATTTTTGAAAATGTATATAAACAAAACCCAGAAATACCTTAATTACATAAGTATTCAAACCCTTTGCTATTAGACTCCAAATTGAGCTCAGGTGCATCCAACTTCCTTTGATCATCCTTGACGTCCCTACAACTTGATTGGAGTCCACCTGTGGCCAATTAATTTGATTGGACATGATTTGGAAAGGCACACACCTGTCTATATAAGGTCCCACAGTTGACAGTGCATGTCAGAACAAAAACCAAGCCATGAGGTCGAAGGAATTGTCCTTCGAGACAGGATTGTTGTCGAGGCACAGATCTGGGGAAGGACACCAAAAAAATGTCTGCAACATTGAAGGTCCCCAAGAACACATTCTTAAATGGAAGAAGTTTGGAACCACCAAGGCTCGTTCTAGAGCTGGCCGCACGGCCAAACTGAGCAATTGGGAGAAGGGCCTTGGTCAGGGAGGTGACCAAGAACCTGATGGTCACTGACAGAGCTCCAGAGTTCCTCTTTGGAGATGGGAGAATCTTCCAGAAGGACAACCATCTCTGCAGCACTCCACCAATCAGGCATTTATAGTAGAGTGGCCAGACAGAAGCCAATTCTCAGAAAAAGGCACGACAGACCGCTTGGAGTATGCCAAACGGCACCTAAAAGACTCTCAGACCATGAGAAACAAGATTCTCTGGTCTGATGAAACCAAGATTGAACTCTTTGGCCTGAATGCCAAGCATCACGTCTGGAGGAAACTTGGCACCATCCCTACGGTGAAGCATGGTGGTGGCAGCATCATGCTGTGGGGATGTTTTTCAGCGGCAGGGACTGGGAGACGAGTCAGGATCAAGAGAAAGATGAACGGAGCAAAGTACAGAGATCCTTGGTGAAAACCTGCTCAGGTCCAAACACCCTAAGCACACAGTCAAGACAACGCAGGAGTGGCTTCGGGACAAGTCTCTGAATGTCCTTGAGTGACCCAGCCAGAGCCCGGACTTGAACACGATCTAACATCTGCAGAGAAAAATGGTAGAAACTCCCCCAATACAGGTGGCCAAGCTTGTAGCGTCATACCCAAGAAGGCTTGAGGCTGTAATCGCTGACAAAGGTGCTTCAACAAAGTACTGAGTAAAGGGTCTGAATACATATGTAAATGTGATAATAAAAAATTAATATTAATTTGCTAAAAAAAACATTTAAAAAAAAACTGCTGTTCATTATGGGCTATTGTTTGTAGGTTGCAGGGGAAAAAATATTTTTATCCATTTTAGAATAAAACTAACGTAACAATGTGGGGTCTGAATACTTTCCGAAGGCACAGTAAATGTGTCGGTGGGAAAATGTTTTTGATGAGACATAAAAAAGCAAGAGAACAAAAGACCAAAGTGAGGGAGAGGGGGCAGGGTCGTACTGTGTGGAAAAGAGACGCCACAAATTATGAAAATCAAATGAAAAGGATGACTTACAACTGAATTACAAGTGACTAGCTCCCTAATGCGAACCATCACCTCCTGAGTGAAAGTCCCGGGCCACAGCACCTGGGACACGAGGCCTTTAGCGCAGGCCTCCTGGGCTGTCAGCTTCCGCCCACTCAGCAACATCTCATTGGCCTGGGAGAAGAGGGGGAGGGAGAGAGAAGACAAGAGGAGGGGGTGAGGTTAAGCAGGCAAAAGGACTGGAATAGTATTAATAGTAGTTCAGTCTTTTTTTAATAAAGAAACATTTAAAAGGAGTGGAGCTGTCCCACTCCATTCTTATTTTATGTATTAGACAGGATATTCCCCATGGCAGGAAAAGCAGCCCAGTGAGTGCTACACATAAACAGTTCCCCACAATACATCTGTATTCCTGTGCTGGACTACTCCCCCTCGGAGGAGGATTTTCAGACAATGCCGTATGAACTCACCGAGGCCACGCCCATGATGCGAGGGAAGGTGAGGGAGGCGCAAGCGTCGGGTGTCTGTCCGTAGGTGGTATAGGGCGTCTGAAACCAGGATTTCTCGTTGGCCCAGACAACGTCACACAGCGGGAGGATAGAGGCTCCGAGGCCCACCGCCGGTCCATTCACGGCTACGATGATGGGCTTCTTGAATTGGATGAACGTGTTCACAAATGTCCTGAGGATGAGATGACAGACTGTCTGCATCACTGTCTTCTGTGGCATCATTACAAAGACTATAAACTAAATCAAAATAAACAGGCGCACACTCCATATACAGTTTAAGTCAGAAGTTTACATACACCTTAGCCAAATACATTTAAACTCAGTTTTTCACAATTCCTGACATTTAATCCTAGTAAAAATTCCCTGTCTTAGGTCAGTTAGGATCACCACTTTATTTTATGAATGTGAAATGTCAGAATAATAGGAGAGAGTGATTTATTTCAGCTTTATTTCTTTCATCACATTCCCAGTGGGTCAGAAGTTTACATACACTCAATTAGTATTTGGTAGCATTGCCATTAAATTGTTTAACTTGGGTCAAACTTCTCAGGTAGCCTTGCACAAGCTTCCCACAATAAGTTGGGTGTATTTTGGCCCATTCCTCCTGACAGAGCTGGTGTAACCGAGTCAGGTTTGTAGGCCTCCTTGCTCGCACACGCTTTTTCAGTTTTGCCCACAAATTTTCTATAGGATTGAGGTCAGGACTTTGTGATGGCCACTCCAATACCTTTGACTTTGTTGCCATTTTGCCACAACTTTGGAAGTATGTTTGGGGTAATTGTCCATTTGGAAGACCCATTTGCGACCAAGTTCTAACTTCCTGACTGATGTCTTGAGATGTTGCTTCAATATATCCACATAATTTTCCTACCTCATGATGCCATCTATTTTGTAAAGAGCACCAGTCCCTCCTGCAGCAAAGCACCCCCATAACATGATGCTGCAAGTGTCCCTATTTTTCCTCCAAACATGACGATGGCCATTATAGCCAAACAGTTCTATTTTTGTTTCATCAGCAGTTGCAAACCATAGTCTGGCTTTTTTATGGCGGTTTTGGACCAGTGGCTTCTTACTTGCTGTGCAGCCTTTCAGGTTATGTCGATATAGGACTCGTTTTACAGTGGATATAGATACTTTTGTACCCGTTTCCTACAGCATCTTCACAAGGTCCTTTGCTGTTGTTCTGGGATTGATTTTCACTTTTCATACAAAAGTACGTTCATCTCTAGGAGACAGAACGCGTCTCCTTCTTGAGCGGTATGACGGCTGCGTGGTCCAATGGTGTTTATACTTGCATACTATTGTTTGTACAGATGAACGTGGTACCTTCAGGCGTTTGGAAATTGCTCCCAAGGATGAACCAGACTTGTGGAGGTCTACAATTTTTTTCTGAGGTCTTGGCTGATTTCTTTTGATTTTCCCATGATGTCAAGCAAAGAGGCACTGAGTTTGAAGGTAGGCCTTGAAATACATCCACAGATACACCTCCAATTGACTCAAATTATGTCAATTAGCCTATCAGAAGCTTCTAAAGCCATGACATAATTTTCTGGAATTCTCCAAGCTGTTTAAAGTCACAGTCAATTTAGTGTATGTAAACTTCTGACCCACTGGAATTGTGATAGTGAATTATTAGTGAAATAATCTGTCAGTGAACAATTGTTGGTAAAATTACTTGTGTCATGCACAAAGTAGATGTCCTAACCGACTTGCCAAAACTATAGTTTGTTTACAAGAAATTTGTGGAGTGGTTGAAAAATGAGTTTTAATGACTCCAACCTAAGTGTATGCAAACTTCTGACTTCAACTGTATCAACTCCCAGTAATTTCTTTCGGCATCACAGTGTCTTCTTATGTTTTTCATTACAAAGACTGCCACTACAACACACAGCTAACGTGCTACTCATCATTTGTTCCACCTGTTCAAAGTAACCAATGATTCGAGACAATTGTCTACAAATGTCACTTATCTGAAAGAACTGACCAGAGATAAAATCAACCATTCCACCATTTTGTTTTCTCCAATCAGTGCAGATGATGTAAGAGGGACAGGACACATTTTTGGACAATCGAGAAAGACCCAAGGTGAGCCTTTCTTTCCGTCCCTTTCTGACGTTTGTTTTTTTGTTTTCAACATTTGTTTTTTTCCCCCTCTGAAAACAATCCACATACAAAATAGAAAACAAAAGTACACCCTTCTGACCTACCTAATGGTCTCAGCCATCTTGATGCTCTCTTTCTTGCGGTCGTCGGTGAGCCGTCTAATGAAGTAGATGAAGTCCAGGCCGAAGCAGAAGATGCTACCCACGGCGCTCAGCAGGACCAGCTTGCTGTCGTCTGCCGCCGCCGTGGCCATGGCACTCTGCATCTCCTTCATCACCTGAGGCAACCATGAGAGGGAGACAATTATTATGGGCCAGTTACCTAGACACAGATGAAGCCTAGTCTTAGATTAAGAAGCACTTTAGATGGAGAGTTAACATTGGAAATACGTTTTAGTACAGTACAAGGCTTAATCCAGGAAACAAACCCAATATTTTTATAGGACCAGTATTTGACTTTCGTTTCAGATATTTTGCTTACATTTATATTTGACTACCAACTGTTTGGAAAAGTTGGCATAACTAAACGATGAAGTACTACTATTTTTGGCCGGTCACGCCAATTGTCATGCAGTATAACAATTGTTTTGTTAGGGCAAAGACAAGACAGGCATATGACTCACATCGGGGTTAAGTGAGTTGTTCTCCGAGGACTTGGTGGAGAGCAGGATGTGGGTGAAGCCATCCTGCTTCTTGACGACGAGGTCCCTGTAGCGGTAGGCACTCTCAGTCTGCCGGACGCTGAACCGAAGGCGCTTGTCGAAGACCGAGCGCTGCTCCTCGAAGCGCCGTTTCCCCGCCACCCCGGAGACTGCAGTGACTCCTGCCACTGCACTCTGCAGGCTACCTGTCCCATTGGCCGCCAGAGCCTCCATGAGTGTTGATGTACCTGGTGGATTTAAAAAAATGGTGACAAAATAGAATGGTGACACAGCCTTTCTTAATATTTGTCTGTTTAAATAACCAGGTAAATTAAATCTTTGGTACTGCCTGAATGGTTTACTTAGGTTCTACTCAACAGCAGATGAACAGTCCACCAACTGACATAACTGTGTACTCATTAGTTTGTGGAGAAGGGGGAGAAACAACATTATAAAGAACTCAGTTTGCATGGCAGTGTCCCCAATCACTCCCTTCTGGCATTGTGGTCTACTTAGACCAGAGCGAGAAGTTGTAGACTACATTTTAAAAAATCCTCAAACTACTTCTTAACATCTTAATTCACCGAGACCTGGATTCAGTATACATCACAACAACAGTTATTGAAGTCTATTGAAAAATCCTATATGACGATTACACGCCAGCAGGAGCAGAAAATATTTTTGGCATCTCAGATTGTTCTGGCAATTCTCACATAGAAACTTCCTTGGGAGGAAGGATGTTACACATGCTTTTTACATTTGTATCAAACCATTTTCCCCTATGAAATCATGATGAAAGTGGCCATTGTAGGCCCTTTCCAGACCAACAGTGTCTTCAGAAAAGTATTCACACCCCCGGGACTTCTTCCACATTTTCTTGCATTGGAGCCGGAATTTTAAATGGAATCAATTGACATGTTTTCACTGGCCTACACACAATACCCCATAATATCAAAGTGGAATTATGTTTAATTAATTTGTAAAATTTCCTAAAAAAGGAAATGCTGAAATGTCTTGAGTCAATAAGTATTCAAACCCTTTTATGGCAACAATACCCCATCATGACAAAGCAAAAACCGGTTTAGATTTTTTTGCAAATGTATATAAATAAAATGGATTCAAATGTTTTCCCCCCAATCTACAAACAATACCCCATAATGAAAAAGCAACGTTTTTTTTAAAAACCTTTTTTTTGCAAATGAAAAAAAAAGGATCACATTTACATAAGTATTCAGACCCTTTACTCAGTACTTTGAAGCACCTTTGGCAGTGATTACAGCCTCGAGTCTTTGCTAGTTTTGTTTATTAATTCAACCATTAAAATATATATATATATATATATATATATATCAAATTTCAATTATGATCTTGTCTCATCGCTGCAACTCCCCAATGGGCTCGGGAGAGGTGAAGGTCGAGTCATGACCCACCAAACCGTGGTCCTTAACACCGCCTGCTTACCTCGGAAGCCAGCCTGCAGGCGCCCGGCCCGCCACAAGCAGTTGCTAGAGCGCAATGAGCCAAGTAAAGCACCCCCGGGTCAAACCCTCCCCTAATGACGCGGGGCCAATTGTGCGCTGCCCTATGGGACTCCTGGTTACGGCTGGCTGTGACACAGCCTGAGATCGAAACTGGGTTTGTAGTGACGCCTCAAGCACTGCGATGCAGAGCCTTAGACTGTGGCGCCACTAGAGGCCCAATTCGACCATTTAAAAAAACAAGCACACAAAACTTAAAAGCCATACATGCACATGAGTAAAATCATTGAGGATCACAAAGTCTATTTTCAGTTCTCTCCAAAGATGTTCGACCGGGTTCTAGTTTGGGCTCTGGCTGGGCCACTCAAGGACATTCAGACCCTTGTTCCGAAGCCACTCCTTTGTCTTGGCTGTGCACTTAGGGTTGTTGTCCTGTTGGAAAGTGAACCTTCGCCCCAGTCTGAGGTCCTGAGCGCTCTGGAGCAGGTTTTCATAAAGGATCTCCCTGTACTTTGCTCCGTTCATCTTTCTCTCGATCCTGACTAGTCTCCCAGCCCGACGTTGAAAAACATCCCCACAGCATGATGCTGTCACCAACATGCGTCACTGTAGGGATGGTATTGGCCTGATTTCCTCCAGATGTGACACTTGGCATTCAGGCCAAAGAGTTCAATTTTGGTTTCATCAGACCAGAGAATCTTGTTTCTCATGGACAGAGTCCTTTAAGTGCCGTTTGGCCCAACTCCAAGCAGGCTGTCATGTGCCTTTTACTGAGGAGCTGCTTCCATCTGGCCACTCTACCATAAAGGCCTGATTGGTGGAGTGCTGTATAGATCAGTAGTTCCCAAACTTTTTATAGTTCCGTACCCCTTCAAACATTCATCCTCCAGCTGCGTACCCCCTCTAGCACCAGGTTCAGCGCACTCTCAAATATAGTTTTTTTGACATCATTGTAAGCCTGCCACACACACTATACAATACATTTATTAAACATAAGAAGTTTGTCACTTCCCACGAGCCGGGCTGTGACAAAGAGCTCTTACAGGACCAGAGCACAAATAATAATAATTTTGCTCTTTATTTAGTCATCTTACATAAAACCTTATTTTTTCATAGAAAATTGTGAATGAGAAGGGTGTGCTTGAAAGGATGCACATACCTCTACAATGTTGGGTTGTATTGGAGTCTCTGTCTTAAATAATTTTCCACACAGTCTATGCCTGTGTTTCGTTTTCATGCTAGTGAGTGCCAAGAATCCACTATCATATAGGTACGTGGTTGCAAAGGGCATCAGTGATTTTCCAAATCAGTAAATTCGGATAAAATTTTCACAGAACCGCTTGTTACAATTTCGATGAGGCTCTCTTGTTCAGATAAGTGGACTGTAAGTGGACTGAGGCAGGGCATGAAAGGGATAACGAATCCAGTTCTTTGTGTCATCCTTTATGGGAAAGTACCTGCGTAATTGCGCACCCAACTCACTCAGGTGCTGCGCTATATCACATTTGACATTGTCCGTAAGCTTGAGTTCATTTGCACACAAAACAAAATCCTACAAATGATAGAAAGACCTGTGTGTTGTCCTTGTTAATGCAGACAGAAGAGCTCCAACTTCTTAATCATAGCCTCAATTTTGTCAGGCACAAAGAATATAGTTGCGGAGAGTCTCTGTAAACCTAGATTCAGATCATTCAGGCAAGAAAAAACATCACCCAGATAGGACAGTTGTGTGAAAAACTCATTATGCAAGTGGTCAGACAAGTGAAAATGACGGTCAGTAAACTTTAAGAACGTGCCCCTTGATAACCAGCACACTTCTGTATGTTGTAAAAGCGTTACATGGTCGCTGCCCATATCAATGCATAGTGCAGAGAATACACGAGAGTTCAGGCGCCTTGCTTTAAAAAGTTTACCATTTTCACTGTAGTGTCCAAAACGTCTTTCATGCTGTCCGGCATTCCTTTGGCAGCATGAGCCTCTCGGTGGATGCTGCAGTGTACCCAAGTGGCGTCGGGAGCAACCGCTTGCACGCGCATTACCACGCCACTATGTCTCCCTGTCATGGCTTTTGCGCCATCAGTACAGACACCAACACATCTTGACCACCAAAGTCCATTTGATGTCACAAAGCTGTCCAGTACTTTAAAAATATCCTCTCCTGTTGTCCTTGTTTCCAGTGGTTTGCAGAAAAGGATGTCTTCCTTAATTGACCCCCCCATGAACGTAACGGACATATACCAGGAACTGTGCCAGGACTGCCATGTCTGTTGACTCATCCAGCTGTAACGCATAGAATTCACTGGCTTGTATGCGAACCAGTAATTGTTTCAAAACATCTCCTGCCATGTCACTGATGCGTTGTGAAAGTGTTGTTTGATGAAGGCATTGTCTGTATAGTTTTTTTGGCCTTTCCCCCAGCATTGTCCCAGCCATATCCACGGCAGCAGGAATAATTAAGTCCTCCACAATAGTATGGGGCTTGCCTGTCCTAGCCACTCGGTAGCTCGCCATATAAAACGCTTCTAGCCCCTTCTTATTAATGTTCTGTTGCTTTTATACATGTCTACTACTCAAAAGTAGTTCATTCTCGCTCAAAAAGCACCAGTGGCATGTTTTGTTTCTAAATGTCTGCTCAAGAGTGAAGGCTTCATCGAGTTGTGAGACAGTACTTTTGCACATATACACACTGTGGCTGAGGAAAGGCACTACTCCCAATATAAGTGAACCCCAAATCAATGTAGTTCTCATCATATTTTCAACTCTTCGATGGTCCAACGTCCCTGTCTGTTGTTTGGTGCTTTCCTGGGAAAGGGGGCAGTAGCTCTTCGCCTGCATCAATTTCACAACTGTCAGTGTCCATACTAGCTGGGCTAACAACAAATGTAGAATTACTGATGATAGCATTGAATGTGCTCGTGGAAGCAGAACAACTTGTGTAGTCGCCAGGTGCAGGTGTAGAACTGCTGATAGTAGCAGTACTACCAGTAGAGCTGGTATGTGTCTGTGGACGCAAGCCTTACTTTTTTTTAACCATTAGTCCATTTTCGAGCAAAAGGAATGAACAGCAGCTACGTTTGGCTACATAAGGACCGTTAGTGGAATTCCCGCAAGAGTAACGGTTAATGTGACAATGTTAATTCTTTGACAATGTGTTGTTATCTCACTGAACACTAGATGATTTAACTTTTTGGCAGTGAAACGAGGCTAATCAGGCGAGAGAAAAAAAACTCACCCAAATGTATAGCCCCGTTGGAAAATCGAAATGGACTGTTTGAAAATGTGAATCACATTTGTATTTAGCGTATACCCGACGGCATCGGGTTCTTGGTCACCTCCCTGACCAAGGCCCTTCTCCCCCGATTGCTCAGTTTAGCCAGCTCTTGAAAGAGTCTTGGTTGATCCAAACTTCTTCCATTTAAGAGTGATGGAGGCAAATGTGTTCTTGGGGACCTTCAATGCTGCAGACATTTTTTGGTTATTTTCGCTATATCTGTGCCTCGACGCAATCCTGTCTCGGAGCTCTACGGACAATTCCTTCGACCTCATGGCTTGGTTTTTGCTCTGACATGCACGGTCAACTGTGGGACCTTATATAGACAGTTGTGTGCCTTTCCATATCATGTCCAATCAATTGAATTTACCACAGGTAGACACCAATCAAGTTGTGAAATCATGAAGGATTATTAATGGAAACAGGATGCACCTGAGCTCAATTTCTAGTCTCATAGATGATGAGCAGATGGTCTGAATACTTATGTAAATCAAGTATTTGTTTAAAAATGTTAATACATTTGCAAACATTTCTAAAAACCTGTTAACGCTTTGTTATTATGGGGTATTGTGTGTAGATTGAGGGGGGCATTTAAAAAAAAAATCAATTTTAGAATAAGGCTTTTAATGTAACAAAATGTAGAAAAAGTGAAGGGGTCTAAATACTTTCCAAATGCACTGTAGTTACTCCACAATACTAACAAATGACAGAGTGAAAAGAAGGAAGCCTGTACAGAATAAAAAATATTCCAA
The DNA here is from genome assembly GCF_016432855.1 of Salvelinus namaycush. Taxonomy (NCBI): domain Eukaryota; kingdom Metazoa; phylum Chordata; class Actinopteri; order Salmoniformes; family Salmonidae; genus Salvelinus; species Salvelinus namaycush. The sequence goes on from NC_052317.1 coordinate 1,691,669, forward strand.
AGACATGCATCCTGTTTGTAATAAGGCACTAAAGTAAAACTGCCAATCATTTGGAAAATAAATTAACTTTATGTCCAGAATAAAATGCGTTATGTTTGAGCCAAATCCAACAACACATCCCTGAGTACCACTCTTCATATTTTCAGGTATGATGGTGGCTGCACAAGGCCAAATATACACTGGAGTTGCTTACCAAGACGACATTGAATGTTCCGGAGTGGCCAGTTTTGACTTTAAATCAGTTTGAAAATATAGAGCGACTGAAATGACTGCAACACTCAACAAAGAGCTGCAGTTAGTTTCAGAGTGGGTGGCAAGGAATAAGTTAGCCCTAAATATTTCTAAAACTACAAGCATTGTATTTGGAACAAAACACTCACAAAACCCCTAAACCTCAACTAAATCTTGTATAAATAATGTGGAAATTGAGCAAGTTGAGATGACTAAACTGCTTGGAGTAACTCTAGATTGTAAACTGTCATGGTCAAAACATATTGATTCAGTTGTAGCTAAGATGGGGAGAAGTCTGTCTATAATAAAGCGATGCTCTGCCTTCTTAACAATACTACAACAAGGCAGGTCCTACAGGCCCTAATTTTGTCGCACCTTGACTACTGTTCAGTCGTGTGGTCAGGTGCCACAAAAAAGGACGTAGGAAAATTGCAATTGGCTCAGAACAGGGCAGCACGGCTGGCCCTTGGATGTACACAGAGAGCTAATATTAATAATATGCATGTCAATCTCTCCTGGCTAAAAGTGGAGGAGAGATTGACTTCCCCACTACTTTTATTTATGAGAGGTATTAACATGTTGAATGCACCGAGCTGTCTGTCTAAACTACTGGCACACAGCTCGGACACCCATGCATACCCCACAAGACATGCCACAAGAGGTCTCTTCACAGTTCCCAAGTCCAAAACAGACTATGTGAGGCACACAGTACTACATAAAGCCATGACTACATGGAACTATTATTCCACTTCAAGTAAAGCAGTAAAATTTGATTATAAAAACAGATTAAAAAACACCTTACGGAAAATTGTATAAACTGCCCTAAATTTGCTGGACCCCAGAAAGAGTAGCTGCTGCTTTGGCAGCAGCTAATGGGGACCCATAATAAATACAAAAAATATGTCAAGGCTTAGAAATGGCTGTCTAGCAATGATCAACAAACAACTTGACAGAGCTTGAATATTTTTTTAAAAGAATAATGTGCAAATATTGTACAATCCAGTTGTGCAAAGCTCTTAGTGACTTACCCACAAAGACTCCCTCCCAGCTGTAATCACTGCCAAAGGTGATTCTAACATATATTGACTCAGGGGTGTGAATTCTTATATAAATGAGATATTTCTGTATTTTGTTTTCAATTTGTCATTATGGGGTTGTGGGTGTAGATGGGTGAGATGTATTTATTTAATCAATTTTGAATTCAGGCTGTAACACAAAATGTGGAATAAGTCAGGGGGTATGAATACATGCCTCTTGTAAGACCTTATGATCTGTGAACCCTACATATACTCATTATAATGTGCTCTAACATATGGAGTATCTTAGATTCTGAAATAGACATTCATTTATTTAACATTAATCTCTTATTTAACATTAATCTCTTAACTACCCCTTTTTATTTTGTTCATTTTAAAGACACATTGTTTGGAACGATATACTCTACAAGTACATCACTTTTCCAGAGTGGGCTCTCCGCTAATTCTGAAGTTCTGATCCATTTTTATGGGCACCACCAACACAGCGAATGGTAAATGGATTACAAGGAATGCCCTCTGCTGGTGACTTGCTGAATGTGCAATCCTAAAGGAGGGCTGAGATTGGTTAATGACCTATAATGTACATTTCTATGTATAAAATGGGTCATACCGTTACAAGTACCAAGAGAGCCCACTCTGGAAATGTGATGCGTTTGAAGAGTATATTGTTCCAAACAATGTCTAAAAATAAGCTAAATCAAAAAGGGTAGTTTTGATATCCATTAAATAGTTCTAATGTTGAATAAATTAATGTGAACATTTTGTATTTCAGAATCTAGACATACTCCATATGTTAGAGCACACTATTAGGAGTATAATGACACTAAGATGTCTGTATCATGTACAGTTTACGGATCATAGGGTCTTATAGGATGCATGTATAGGTCTAAAAAAGGCCTAAAATGGCCACTTTCATCATGATAAATGTAAAAAAAAACATTTCAAACATCTTTCCTCCTAGTGAAGTTGTGAGAATTGCCAGAAAAGTAATCTGAGATACCCAAAAATATTTGCCGCTGGCGTGGAATCGCCCTAGAGCCTTACCTTTCCCATTGAGTGTGCGTATGGATGCGGGTGTTATGGGGACTTGCTGAGGAATTAATGGGCTTTGAGTCCTGGGCCGGGTCCCCATGCGCGCTCTTTCTTCCCCAGGCCCCAGCAACAACCCTGGAGGCTTTTCCAAAAGGGCCACCTCTGGGGGCACAGAGTCCTGCTCCTGACCCCCTTGCTCCAGACAGTGGGCCGCCTCGCTAGGCGAAGACTCAGAGTCCGCCCGGCTGCTCATGGGGCTTTTGGGTACCAGGATTTTGATCCCGGACTTCGCCAGGTCCATGCTCCGACGCACCGTGCCCACCGGAGAAGCCGCAGGCCCGCTTGTGAAGCCAGGTCTACAAATGTCACCGGTGGCCGAAACACTGTACTTTTGGCTCAAGTTAAGCTGCATGTTCGTTCTAGTGTGTGCCACGCCAGCGTCAAGTGGTGGCAACTGTTTCGAGATGGCCGTAGCTGCTGTGGTGGGCGAAGAGTCATTCCCGTGTTTTACTAGAGCATGGCTTCCTGCTCCACTGGGTGGCTGAGGCCTGCAGATCTGTTTGCGGGCGTTGTTTCTCGAACTGTGGCTGTGGGTGGTGCTGGGAGTACTTCGAGTGGAGCGCAGTAAAGTACTGTCTCTCTGTCTTTCGCCGTGTTGCCGATTAAAATCGTGGATGAACTCCACACAGGCAGAGAGGTGTGTCTCAGGCTCCCAGGTGTCCCCCTCGTAGCCATAGCCCCTCCAGCGCACCAGGTACTCAATCTTTCCCTTCTTGTTCTTCCGTTTGTCCACAATTCTCTCAACCTGTAACAGAATTTAAAAAAATAGTTGGCAGTGGCAATGACTGGATTTAGGGCAGTCACTAAGTCACAAATCATGAGACTAAAACGTAACGGCTATAGCATACAATGGGCTACGTGACGTGAGAAACAATCAGCCATATGGTGAAATCATCTGTGATATTCCAGGGTCGTATTCACCAGGCACCCAAATGGACAAAAAAGGACAAACAGGGCAGGACTCCCTAAACTTGTCCAATAAGAAATGCTTGTTTTTGGTATCCGTTTGCACTAATGAATACAACCCTGCTATAGCTTCTTCGAACACCCTCAGATCTCCAGTAGGATGTTTCTAACTCGGGGTAGACCTCAGAAATAAGGCAACCCCACATATATTGACCTAGCCTAGAAGGAGGCACCTAGGAACAGAGTTGCCATCTATCAAGGACATTTTCATTAACCACTGCCGCCCTCTGTATAATCAAGGACCCCAGCCACATCAGTCATGAACTGTTTTCATCCCAATGGTCTAGCCATAGTATTAGACCCAGACCACCAGCTCCAAAAAGGCTGTTTCTACCCACAGGCGTGTGACTAATGAATAGAAGATTTCATGGCTAATTGGGCCAGTTTTTTTGTATTGGCCTACTTTACGATATTCCTCCTATAGGCTTTGATTTTATAGATATATTGCTGATTAGTGTAGTTATTTGTGTGTTTAACCCAAACTGTGTGTAAGATTGTCAATGTAGGCAATTTAACTACAGGTAAATGGCAAACTTGAACAAAAGAGTTTGAAACTAAAATGTTCAATGTAACTTTACTCCCATTACCTCACATAGTATAGATAGGATGGGCTGGCTACTTGTAACGGTTCACCTATCGTCCAGGCCATGTGTGAAAATTAATGTTCACCTTTTCATAAAAGCATGAAAAACTTTCAGATATGGAGCCATCCCAAAAGCAGCTCATGGCTGCCATTTCCTGTTACAAAAAATGTATAGTGAACAAAAATATAAAATGCAACAGTTACAGTTCATATAAGGAAATCAGTCAATTGAAATTAATTAATTAGGCCCTAATCTATGGATTTCACAAGACTGGGCAGGGGCGCATTCACTTGGGAGCCAGGCCCAGCCAATCAGAATGATTTCCACCTATAAAATGGCTTTATTAAAAACAGAAATACTCCTCAGTTTCATCAGCTGTCCGGTTGGCTGGTCTCAGACCATACCGCAGGTGAAGAAGCCGGATGTGGAGGTCCTGGGCTGACGTGGTTACACGTGGTCTGCGGTTGTGAGGCAAGTTGGACATACTGCCAAATTCTCTAAAACGACGGTGGAGGTGGCTTATGGTAGAATGAACATTCAATTCTCTGGCAACAGCCCTGGTGGACATTCCTGCAGTCAACATGCTCCCTCAAAACATCTGTGGCATTGTGAGAAAACTGCACCTTTTAGTGGCCTTTTATTGCCCCCAGCACAAGGTGCACTTGTGTAATAATCATGCCATTTAATATGCCACACCTGTCAGATGGCTGGATTATCTTGGCAAAGGAGAAATGCTCACAAAAAGGGACATTAACAAATTTGTGCACAAGATTTTTGAGAAATAAGCTTTGTGCGTATGGAACATTTCTGGGATCTTTTATTTCAACTCATGAAACATGGGACCAAGACTTCACGTTGCGTTTATATTTTGTTCAGTAGGTAGCCTAGTGGTTAGAGCGTTGGACTAGTAACCGAAATGTTGCAAGATCGAATCCCCGAGCTGACAAGGTAAAAATCTGTTGTTCTGCCCCTGAACAAAGCAGTTAAACCACTGTTCCTAGGCGTCATTGAAAATAAGAATGTTCTTAACTGACTTGCCTAGTTAAAGGTAAAAAAAATATAAATATTTTGCGTCATATCTCCTGTACCAAACATAACATGGAAAATGTCATATCTACCCCTGTGTTTCGATGGTCAAGGATTACAATCACAAACAGTTCAGATTATTATATAAAACGATGGACTGCCAGGGTAAGAAAGCAAATTCAAATAGTTTCTGATGCAACAGAATATTATTTCTGTGGCATACAGAGCCAAACTGTCATCTTCTGCGGTTGTCTTTTCCCTGTAAAGGTGTCTACTGTGTGACACTGTAAATTCATGGAGCACAGAAAGGCCTTTGAAATTATCTTGACTCATGGACTTTGATTTCATGGGCACAGACAGTATGTACCTCAAGTGCTTGTGGATCCCAAATGCCACTCGCCAAATTATATTTCAGAAGAGAACATGTCCATTTTGGAGCAATTCACAATTTTCCTTTATGGACTCAGTCATGATAACATCAATCAAGCTCATGTTGAAAAAACAGAAAATGAGCAAATCCACCCACAAATGATGCATTGGTGCAGCACTTCAAACTCAATGAATACTAATGTTCTTTATTAATGCTAATTAATACTAATGTTCCCTTTTCACAACAGCGATTATCAACACCCCGGCCTATACTCCCAAAGACCAAGCAGCAGCAAAGGAAATAAAGAAAAGATGGAAGGAACCTCCTTCAGCTGTACCAAGTAGAAGGTTGGAGTGCATATGACCATCTAGGCCAGACAAATTGTCAATTTAGGCAAGAGAGTATGGTAGAGTATGTGACGAAGATTCATGGCATGGATGACCAACAGGGTCATAGAAGATCAGTGTACAACTCTCTAGCCAGAGAGCTGTCCACATAGGCCGACAAAGATCTAATATTCTATGCTTCAATCCACTTCATCCCCATATGGACATAATGCTATAATGAGTCTATATCTGGGCATTCTGAGAATGTGGCCAAGTCATCAAAATCAGTCTCTTGATATGCTGTGTGACATTTTGTCTTCTTGTATAGCTTACTCTAGTGCATTTTATTCGTCCAGAAGACGCAGCAGATTCTGTTGCGACATCAACTGCTGAAAGACTCCATCCTTCTTATGTCGTTCTTGGGGTTAGCAGTGTGCAGTTGCTCCTGACTTAGCTTGGTATCAATGGTTGACTCCATTCATACATTTTCAGTAAAGCAGAATCAGAAATGGTTGATTCTGCATTACCTCTAACCTGAGCTTCATTTTCAAGCATTATGTAACATTTAAAAAGTGTAATCCAATTTTCAAATCAACATAAATAATATTATATTGCGTACCAGTGGTGAGGCAGACAGTGGTGAAGCTGAGGCAGGCTGCAATGCAGGAGGTGAAGGAGACGGAGAGAGGAAGCAAGCCGAGAGAGAGGTTAGTAGTACAGTGGTTCCAAAACTTGGGATCCCCTGAAATTGAAATAGGGTCCCATGAGAGAATCTTTAATCTTATCAAACACATTAATAACTTCCTTCTCTTCAAATTGTCATAAAATACACAATTTTAGAGCCAACTAAGGGCCTTTTACAGTGTTAGAATGCACTGTCATGTCATGTCATTATGTGTTGGGACAGCATGTTGGGGCGAGTGACTCTGAACTTAGAATGGCTAGCCCCAAGTCGTTATATATATATATTTTTTTTTTTTTGTGCATTTTGCCCCATTACTCCTGCATACTTTGTTGACTACAAACTTTCTTTACCCAACCGTGGGACAGACTGTTTCCACACTCGGGACTTTGACTATTAGTTACACAGACTTTTGGCCTCCCATCCTATTCTAACCACCTCTCGCCAGCTTTGTATACATGTTACCTGATGAAATTGCTGTTACAATATGATCTTGTTGCCATCTGATGCACATTCAGATTAGAGGTCGACCGATTAATCGGAACGATTAAGGGCCGATTTAAAGTTTTCATAACCGAAAATTTTGGACGGCGATTTTTTTTTTTTTTACACCTTTATTTAACTAGGCAAGTCAGTTAAGAACATAATCTTGTTTTCAATGACGGCCTAGGAACGGTGGGTTAACTGCCTTGTTCAGGGGGAGTCAGCTCAGGGATTCAATCTTGCAACCTTACGGTTAACTAGTCCAACGCTCTAACCACCTGCCTCACGAGGAGCCCGCCTTTTACGCAAATGCAGTAAGAAGCCAAGGTAAGTTGCTAGCTAGCATTAAACTTATCTTATAAAAAACAATCAATCAATCATAATCACTAGTTATAACGACACATGGTTGATGATATTACTAGTTTATCTAGTGTGTCCTGCGTTGCATATAATCGATGCAGTGCGCATTCGCGAAAAAGGACTGTCGTTGCTCCAACGTGTACCTAACCATAAACATCAATGCCTTTCTTAATCAATACACAGAAGCATATCTTTTTAAACCTGCATATTTATCTTTTTAAACCTGCATAACATGCGAACTAATTTGCCAGAACTTTACGTAATTATGACAACATTGAAGGTTGTGCAATGTAACAGGAATATTTAGACTCATGGATGCCACCCGTTAGATAAAATACGGAACAAACGTTTTGTTTTCGAGGTGATAGTTTCCTGATTAATCAAAGGTATATGGTTTAGAGAGAAATAGTCGACGCGTTATAATTCCTGTAATAACTTGCGGGCTGAATTTGAAAGGGGTTCCTTCGTTATTTTACCGTTCATGTCTTCCATAGAGAATGTCTTGATCTACTTCAAATAAGGTCTGTGTTTCGTGCAGGCTTAAACCGCCTCAACGTTTTGATACCCGTGTAAATCTCACTAGGATAAGGTAACGTTTGTCAATATTTTCATAAATCCACTCTACAATTTTTTTTATCTTCGCTTATATTTAGCCAATATTGATCAGAGTTACCTTGTCCTATGGATATCTACAGTTATAAAATTGGCACGGTGATGTAAGCCTACACGAAACACAGACCTTATTTTAAGTGAATCTAAAAATATCCTATGGAATAAATGAAGGAACCGCTTTTCAGATTTTGCTAGGTATCATGGGAATTATGACTCACACTTTGGTTGTCAATTCTTACCATGCCCATTATTAAAATAGGATTTCCTGCATATAGAAATTAAAGTTTTTGTTTTCAACAATCATCACAGGTAACTTAAACTCTATTTTTATTCAAACAGTTGAGAGTATGTCTCCTAAGCAGACTCTTCAGTATCATTGTCACTTCAGAGCTGTGTGCATTTATGTATTATATTAAGTTAAAATAAGTGTTCATTGTTCATTCAGTATTGTTGCAATTGTCATTATTACAAAAATGTGTGTGTATGATATATATATATATATATATATTTTTTTTTAATAAATCGGCCGATTAATCGGTATCGGCTTTTTTTGTCCTCCAATAAAATCGGTATCGGTATCGGAATTGAAAAATCATAAATCGGTCGACCTCTAATAAGAACATCCAATAGTCAAAGGTATTTGAAATACAAATCATAGAGAGAGAAATAGTCCTATAATTCCTATAATAACTACAACCTAAAACTTCTTATATTGAAGACTCATGTTAAAAGGAACCACCAGCTTTCATATGTTCTCATGTTCTGAGCAAGGAACTTAAACGTTAGCTTTCTTACATGGCACATATTGCACTTTTACTTTCTTCTCCAACACTTTGTTTTTGCATTATTTAAACCAAATTGAACAGGTTTCATTATTTATTTGAGGCTAAATTGATTTTATTGATGTATTATACTGTATTAAGTTAAAATAAGTGTTCATTCAGTATTGTTGTAATTGTCATTATTACAAATAAATAAATAAAAATCGTCCGATTAATCGGTATCGGCTTTTTTGGTCCTCCAATTATCGGTATCGGCATTGAAAAATCAAAATCGGTCGACCTCTAATTCAGATGTCATGAATCAGCACTGCAGAGCTCTCCCTGTACTATGCCATGCCTTGATTGTATTACTGTTGATGATATCTGGAAATGTGCATGTCCACCCTGGCCCATCTACTGTTGCTAGTGCCAATTCTGACTCTGCTTCACTGATTTCTGCTCTTGTAAAAGCCTGGGTTGTCTGCACGTTAACACTAGAAGCTTATTACCTAAAATGGATCAATTAAAAGTGTGGGTTCACAGCTCCAATCCAGATGTGTTGGTCATTACTGAGACGTGGTTAACCTCTCTTGGGTAGGGGGCAGTATTTTCACATCCGGATGAAAAGCGTGCCCAGAGTAAACTGCCTGCTACTCAGCCATAAAAGCTAGAAAATGCATATTATTAGTAGATTTGGATAGAAAACTCTAAAGTTTCTAAAACGGTTTGAATGATGTCTGTGAGTATAACAGAACTCATATGGCAGGCAAAAACCTGAGAAAAAATCCAACCAGGAAGTGGGAAATCTGAGGTTGGTCGTTTTTCAACTCATTCCCTATTGAAGATACAGTGGGATATTAGTCATGTTGCACTTCCTAAGGATGTCAACAGTCTTTAGAACCTTGTTTGATGCTTCTACTGTGAAGTGGGGCCGAATGAGAGGGGAATGAGTCAGAGGTCTGCCAGAATGCCTTGAGCTCGTGACGCTCGTTCACGTGAGAGCGAGCTGTGTTCCATTGCTTTTCTGAAGACAAAGGAATTCTCCGGTTGGAACATTATTGAAGATTTATGTTAAAAACATCCTAAAGAATGATTCTATACATCGTTTGACATGTTTCTACGGACTGTATTATGACTTTTCGTCTGAACTTTTGCCTGGACCTGCCCGCGCGTCGTGAGTTTAGATTGTGTACTGAACCCACGAAGTAAAAGGAGTAATTTGGACATACATTATGGACTTTATGGAACAAATCAAACATGTATTGTGGAACTGGGATTCCTGGGAGTGCATTCTGATGAAGATCAAAGGTAAGTGAATATGTATAATGCTATTTCTGACTTATGTTGACTCCAACATGGCGGATTGGCTTGATTTGTCGTCTGAGCGCCGTACTCAGATTAGTCCATTGTGTGCTTTTTCCGTAAAGTTTTTTTTAAATCTGAGTATTTCTGTTTTTGAATTTGGCGCTCTGCAATTTCACTGGATGTTGACCAGGTCACCCCCTAGTGAGGTTAAAGGTCCTCAATGATGTCACCATTGCCCTTGATTCTAAGCAATATTGTGCTGCTATTTTTATTGACTTGGTCAAAGCTTTGGATACGGTAGACCATTCCATTCTTGTGGGCCAGCTAAGGAGTATTGGTGTCTCTCAGGGGTCTTTGGGCTGGTTTGCTAACTACCTCTCTCAAAGAGTGCAGTGTATAAAGTCAGAAAATCTGCTGTCTTAGCCACTGTCTGTCACCAAGGGAGTACCCCAAGGCTTGATCCTAAGCCCCACGCTCACAATTTAGAACAACAACATAGCCTTCTACTGCCTGAGCTATCTCATCCATTTATATGCAGATGATGCAGTCCTATACTCAGCTGCCCCCTCCCCAGATGTTGTGTTAAATGCTCTACAACAAAGCTTTCTTAGTGTCCAACAAACTTTCTCTACCCGTTACCTTTGTTTTGGAGGTGCTCAGAACAAGGTTATGTGGTTTGGTAAGAAGAATGCCCCTCTCACATCTGTGAGGTAGTCACCTTATACAAGTACCTAGGAGTATGGCTAGACGGTGCACTGTCCTTCTCTCAGCACATATCAAAGCTGCAGGCTAAAGTTAAATCTAGACTTGGTTTCCTATATCGTAATCGCTCCTCTTTCACCCCAGCTGCCAAAATATCCCTGAATCAGATGACCATCCTACCCATGATAGATTACGGAAACATAATTTATAGAACGGCAGGTAAGAGTGCTCTCGAGCGGCTAGATGTTCTTTACCATTCGGCCATCAGATTTTCCACCAAAGATCCTTATAGGATACATCACTGCACTCTATACTCCTCAGTAAACTGGTCATCTCTGTATACTCGTCGCAAGACCCACTGGTTCCTTATTTATAAAACCCTCTTAGGCCTCACTCACCCCTATCTGAGATATTTACTGCAGCCCTCATCCTCCACATACAACACCCGTTCTGCGAGTCACATTCTGTTAAAGGTCCCCAAAGCACACACATCCCTGGATTGCTCCTCTATTCAGTTCACTGCAGCTAGCCGACTGGAAACACTCAAACTGGACAGGTTCTCTTCATTCAAAGACTAAATCATGGACATTCTTGCTGACAGTTGCTGCTGCTTTGTGTGGATGTATTGTTGTCTCTACCTTCTTGCCCTTTGTGCTGTTGTCTGTGCCCAATATTGTTTGTACCATGTTTTGTGTTGCTACCATGTTGTTATGTTGTGTTGCTAACCATGGGGTGCTGTCATGTGTTGATGCCTTGCTATGTTGTTGTCTTATGTCTCTCTTTATGTAGTGTTGTCTCTCTTGTTGTGATGTGTGTTTTGTCCTATATTTATTTTTTAATCCCAGGCCCAGTCCCCGGAGGAGGCCTTTTGGTAGGCCGTCATTGTAAATTAAATAAAAAAGATTTATAAAATTGAGTGAAATACAGTATAAAGACAATTTAATATTATTCTCATGTCTATAAAAATCTATTTTTAAAACAGAGTAGTGAGGCAGACAGTGGTAAGGATGAAGCAGTCTGCAATGCAGGAGGAGGAAGAGGCAAGCAGAGAGATGTTAGTAGTCAGGGGTCGCGTTAACACAGGATTTCACATTTTTCACGCAGAAAAGGAAACAAAACGTGGAAAAAATATCACGCTGTGTTTTGAAAGCGCAGATCTAAAAAGGCTTATTTTTGTAAATTCTGCACCGCTTCAGTCAGGGTTCGCTCCAAATCATGAATGTAAAAGGACTAATTTCGTGCTTCATTTGCACATCTCTACTCGGATTTTTCTCCGGTAGCAAGTTAAAAATGCAAGATTAACTTCAAGCAAAACATTAGGAAATGTAGCTGGCTATAGTCCCTCTATGATATACAGAAATATGATGGCCATGCATTGTTTTTGCAAAAAATACTTTTTTTATTGTAAACTAATTTACTTGTGTGGCTGCTAGCCAAATAGCGTTGCACTTCTGTTGTCATCTGATGAAAACAATTTCATTTTCTGCCGAATGTGTTGCAATAACATATTTTGTGTGAAGAAAAACTAGAGTTGCACACCCCGCATCCCTCTATTGAGGCAAAAAATAATAATCTATATGAAACGCAGGTGAAATGGTTTAAGTACATCCATTTGTTTGATGGTCTGCGTTTATAAATTGCTGAATTCTGAAAGTTAATTTCGACCCCTGGTACTGTAGAGAAGTATTGTAGTATATTACATTATACTGTAATCTAAATTGGGATTACGAAAAATACACATAATTAAAAATCACAGTGCAGTTATCACAAACGTAATCTTTCGTGTTATAGCCTAACTAAACGATAGGCTATAAAGGCCTGGGGGAAGTTGTAAAATGTAAATAAAACCAGAGAGGAAGAGGCACATTTTTGGCTACTTTCGTGAATTTGTGAGACACAGATTACCAAGATATGCACACAACTATTTCTGCCCCGGCCGCTCGCTACCTCTTGCTGGCTCGCCTGCTCCTTCTCTTCTCTAATAATGCGAGTGTGTGCTCAGTCTTCGGTCTGTTGGATGTAGAATATCCTAGCCTATTCATTGATGACAGGCTGTACTTTACTGACTTTGCAAGACATTGCAAGCCAAGAAATTGTGAGATATAGCATTTGATTGCATATAGATAGGCCTAGTGCACAGTTCTGACTGTCTGCCTGGTGGCCGACCTGCCTATACTGTGCCCCTCCCCCCTCTCTCCGTATCAAATCTTGACAGTCAGGAATGGGAGTCGACACCAGGAGTTGACAGTCGAGGAATCAATTATTTTGGAGTCAACTCTCCACCACTATGTCATCGTCGTTAACAGCTGGGAAAATGTCAATGAGGAAAGCGACAGCAGCGAAGTCCTACAGTATATGGCAATACTTTGAGAAGTTAAATGAGAAGGAAACGCAAACTTGCGAGGTGGAATAGAGGTACATTAATGGTAGTGCAAGGTGCAATGCTTAACCATCTGATTTCCCCTTGTGGCCAATTCAATTGCAGTCATTCTGTTACAGATGTTTTGGTCACCGTTACCAATTTGGTAACAGAGTGACGCATTTTCATCGCTTAATAACTCAAAATTGTTATCCGTAAAAACACTAACTAATTGGTAAGTCTACCCCTACTTGTTACTCCTCGGAACGGACAATAGCCACCAGGAGGCGTTTTATATCTGAAAATGTTCAGGGCCCCAAACTATACAATTGTACCAAGTTTCATGCCTTTAGGAAAAAGTTCACATATCACCTAAAATGTGGCACATATCTGCCTGGACTACTACTAACAACGTTAATAACTGGAAAGCATTCACATAATTACATATAGAATAGTACCTCTGTGAAAGCATAAGCCTACAATGTTAGCTACATTGATTTGTTTAAAAACCTGGCCACAAGACCTAAGTTAGAGGTGAGGCAAAACCCTCTTGCTTCAGAGACTGTAGCACCCAATAGTTAGCTCACTCACTAGCCTAGCTTAGGCAAGTTGGTCGGGTAAAATAGCCAAGAACACATGACATGCATCGTCGGTATCACTGCTAACTAACGTTGGCTAACGAACAGTCAGCAAGCTAGCTATCGTTAAGGTGGCCCAATTTCGATTTAGTAGGCAACTTCATGGACTGAAATTTTTATGAAGCTCAAGCTAATATGAGGTGTCTTTCAAGCCAGGTGGCTGGCTAAGAAGCTAATTTAGCTAGCTACACGAACAAAAAAAACATTTCAGCTAGCTAGCTAGCTAGCAGTAGATAGTAGCTAACTCACCTCATAAAGCTCTTCCGAGGCCATTATAAGTTGCAATTTCTCTCGCCACTTGGCTAGCAAATCTTATTGGGTTATTAAAAGGACCTCCAGATTTGATGAAGCCCAGTTAACGTTAGCTGTCTTTGGCGTGCTCCCAATCCTCGTAACGTTAGCTAGGTACTCGGGGTGGTGTTCTGTCCAGCCCAGCATGAGAACTTTTTTTCTCTGGGTCTGTGTGCGGAACTATTTATTTTGCGCTCACAGCTGCGCATGTTTTTGCGCATAAGAATGCGGTTTTGTAGCCTAGCCCTAGACTGAAAGTCAGACTGCTGGTAGCTCAGTGGTGCATAGTCAATGTCTTTTTTACGCTTCTGTATTGATAAGGAGACAGTGTTCTTTCAATAATCCAATGTTTGATAAGTATGGAGTGAGATTTGTTTCTTTATTCTGTAAATATGTCTACCACGATCCGTGCGTATACATTCAACATAACTCACAAATAAAACTATGATCTGTGAATATATTGACATATTTAGTAAATAAAACAATCAATGTAAATATATAAAAAATACATTTCACAAATTAAACCATAAACCATGGATATGTACAAATATTTCACAAATATTCACCAATTATACAAGGAGTGGGTCTAATCCTGAATGCTGATTGTTTAAAACCATAGTCCAGTGGTGTGTCTATTTAAGCAATAAGGTAGGAGTGGTGTGGTATATGGCCAATATACCACGGCTAAGGGCTGTTCTTAAGCATGCCTGGATACAGCCCTTAGCCATGGTATATAGGCCATATATCACAAACCTCCGAGGTGGCTTATTGCTATAATAAACTGGTTACCAACGTAATTAGAGCAGTACAAATAGATGTTTTATCATACCCATGGTATACGGTCTGATATACCACGGCTGTCAGCCAATCAGCATTCAGGGCTCGAACCACCCAGTTTCTAAACCAGAAGTTACCACCAGCTAAATCTATGACCCTAAAATGACTATTTACTCTTTTCCATCTAACTGCGATAAAACCACCATGAATCACAAATAAATCTATGATGTGTAATAAATTCAACATAGCTCACAAATAAAACTAGAATTTGAACAAATGTAGAAGGATCTGTTTCCCAACACCATCATTACTAAAGTTGCACTTAGGGTTGCAAAGGGTCGGAAACTTTCCTGTACATTTCCGGAATTTTGGGAAGTTAATTTGAAGTTAAGTCTGGGAATTTTAGGAATTTTACTTAAATTCATCAAAAAAGTTAGCTTATAACAGTGAACCTTTTTTTTGTGGGATACACTTAAGGCAATTCTAGGTCTTGTGGCATATTTTGTTTAAACTATCCCCAATTCAATGGAATTGCAACCCTCTGCATGCACAGTGCACTCTTCCATCACATGTACAGCTGATTCTCAAGATCTTGCACACTAATGAGATGCTATTGAGCCCACACTACTACACTGTCTGAGCCAAGGACTACTTGCTTTCTGATAAGTTTTGATTACAATACTGGGTGGGGTGAATATATTTTGTATGACATACATATTTTTTTTGTTAACTAGTAAATAGTAACCTACAGTAAAGTGTGTTTAAATCATTTCTAACTTGTTAACAATTTCTGCTAGTTAGTTTTTGCTACCATGTGGGTTTTAGCTTGCTTGAGCACGCTAACTGAGGAGTGTTAATTCACCTGTTTCCATACATGTTTCATTTTAAAACATTTATCTAAATATTCAAAAGGCACTCGCACATCTGAGCAAACTTTTTGCAGGTGCATGGCAACAGTTGAACAAGATGAATGAAAAAGGAAACCGCACACTGCTCTTGATAGTATCACTGATCTTTAATAAGCTTACGTATCGGCCTCACGGCCTTCGTCAGAGCTTTTTTGACATTTATCTTACAAAGGAGTTGTTTAATCTAACTGCCTAACTATTTATCTGTACATGGAATTGTATTTGTTATTTTTTTAAACAATTTTTTCTAATCTTTATAGGAAAATGCCACGGGCACTATCTGATGTGTGGAGACATTTCACTGCAGCTAATGTAGAAGGAAAAGCTGTGTACATTTGCAAATACTGTGCCAAATCATAAGTGAAGAATACAACAAAGACGCAGAATCATCTGGCCAAGTGCATAAAGTTCCCTCAGCGCTCACAAGCAACCTCTGACAAAAGTCCCTCTACTTCTATTCGAGGTGAAAATGATGAATCAGACACCTTATCGATAGCAACAGCTCATGGTCCTCCTGGAATCAGACGTTTTTTGACTCAATGGAGGAACGTAGTCAGAGAAATGCTGAAGAATTTCTTGCTCGAGCTGGGTATGCAACTGGTTCACCTCTGATGCTCACAGGCAATGTGTATTGGAAGAGATTTCTGAATGTTCTTTGCCCAGCATACACCCCTCCAACCAGACATGCTTTATCTACTCATTTGCTGGATGCAGAGTTCAACAGAGTTCAAGTGAAGGTCAAGCAAATCATAGAGAAAGCATACTGTATTGCAATCATCTCTGATGGATGGTCGAATGTTTGTGGGCAAGGAATAATTAACTGCATCATCTCCACCCCTCAACCATTATTCTACAAGAGCACAGACACAAGGGACAACAGACACACCGGTCTCTACATTGCAGATGAGCTGAAGGCAGTCATCAATGACCTTGGACCACAGAAGGTATTTGCACTGGTGACAGACAATGCTGCAAACATGAAGGCTCCTTGGTCTAAAGTGGAGGAGTCCTACCCTCACATCACACCCATTGGCTGTACTGCTCATGCATTGAATCTGCTCCTCAAGGACATCATGGCACTGAAAACAATGGCTACACTCTACAAGAGAGCCAAGGAAATGGTTAGGTATGTGAAGTGTCATCAAGTTATAGCAGCAGTCTACCTCAGCAAGCAAAGTGAGAAGAATAAGAGCACCACACTGAAGCTGCCCAGCAACACCCATTGGGGTGGTGTTGTCATCATGTTTGACAGTCTCCTGGAGGGGAAGGAGTCGCTCCAAGAAATGGCCATATCACAGTCTGCCGATATGGACAGCCCCATCAAGAGGATCTTCCTGGATTATGTATTTTGGGAGAGAGGTAAGCAGCCTGAAAACCTATAGCAATAGCCATTGCACGGATTGAGGGAGACAATGCCATCCTGTCTGATGTTCAGACTCTGCTTGCAGATGTAAGAGAATAAATCTGTACTGCCCTGCCCACTTCACTGTTGCTCCAAGCAGAGGAAACTGCAGTTCTGAAATACATCAAAAGGCGTGAAGACTTCTGCCTGAAGCCCATACACGCCCGCAGCATACATGTTAGACCCAAAGTATGTTGGCAAGAGCATCCTGTCTGGTGCAGAGATCAACAAGGCCTATGGTGTCATCACTACCGTGTCTCGCCACCTTGGCCTGGATGAGGGCAAGGTTCTCTAGCAGTCTGGCGAAGTACACTTCCAAGCAAGAGCTTTGGGATGGAGATGCAATATGGCAGTCGTGTCAACATATCTCATCAGCCACCTGGTGGAAGGGACTTTGTGGATCTGAGGCTCTTTCCCCTGTTGCCGCCATCATCCTCCAAATCTCACCAACATCAGCCTCCTCAGAGCAATTGGTCCTTGTTTGGGAACACACACACCAAAGCACGCAACAGGCTGACCAATACAAGGGTTGAAAAATTGGTGGCCATCTAGGGAAATTTGAGGCTTTTTGAGCCTGACAATGAGCCATCCTCAACAAGGTTGGAAAGTGACAGTGAAGATGAGGCCTCAGAGTCTGATGTTCAAGAGGTGGACATTGAGGAGGTCCAGGGAGAAGATATGGAAGCCTGAGAGGAAGACAACCAAAGCTTTAGTTTCTCGAGTATCATTTTGCAGATGTATGTGGAAAACGAAAATTGGAAGGATTTAATCATTTGCAATTATGTCTACTTATGATAAGGTAAAGGTTTTATGTTTCTGTCTCCATATGATATGGTAAATATATTCAATGAAAAAAACATCTACATTTAAATGCTATTAATATTAATTAGCATATATTTCCGTTAATTCATTTACATTTTTACATTTAAGTCATTTAGCAGACGCTCTTATCCAGAGCGACTTACAAATTGGTGCATTCACCTTATGATATCCAGTGGAACAGCCACTTTACAATAGTGCATCTAAATCTTTTAAGGGGGGGGGGGGGGGGGGGGGGGGTGGGGGGGGTTAGAAGGATTACTTTATCCTATCCTAGGTATTCCTTAAAGAGGTGGGGTTTCAGGTGTCTCCGGAAGGTGGTGATTGACTCCGCTGTCCTGGCGTCGTGAGGGAGTTTGTTCCACCATTGGGGTGCCAGAGCAGCGAACAGTTTTGACTGGGCTGAGCGGGAACTGTACTTCCTCAGAGGTAGGGAGGCGAGCAGGCCAGAGGTGGATGAACGCAGTGCCCTTGTTTGGGTGTAGGGCCTGATCAGAGCCTGAAGGTACGGAGGTGCCGTTCCCCTCACAGCTCCGTAAGCAAGCACCATGGTCTTGTAGCGGATGCGAGCTTCAACTGGAAGCCAGTGGAGAGAGCGGAGGAGCGGGGTGACGTGAGAGAACTTGGGAAGGTTGAACACCAGACGGGCTGCGGCGTTCTGGATGAGTTGTAGGGGTTTAATGGCACAGGCAGGGAGCCCAGCCAACAGCGAGTTGCAGTAATCCAGGCGGGAGATGACAAGTGCCTGGATTAGGACCTGCGCCGCTTCCTGTGTGAGGCAGGGTCGTACTCTGCGTATGTTGTAGAGCATGAACCTACAGGAACGGGCCACCGCCTTGATGTTAGTTGAGAACGACAGGGTGTTGTCCAGGATCACGCCAAGGTTCTTAGCGCTCTGGGAGGAGGACACAATGGAGTTGTCAACCGTGATGGCGAGATCATGGAACGGGCAGTCCTTCCCCGGGAGGAAGAGCAGCTCCGTCTTGCCGAGGTTCAGCTTGAGGTGGTGATCCGTCATCCACACTGATATGTCTGCCAGACATGCAGAGATGCGATTCGCCACCTGGTTATCAGAAGGGGGAAAGGAGAAGATTAATTGTGTGTCGTCTGCATAGCAATGATAGGAGAGACCATGTGAGGTTATGACAGAGCCAAGTGACTTGGTGTATAGCGAGAATAGGAGAGGGCCTAGAACAGAGCCCTGGGGGACACCAGTGGTGAGAGCACGTGGTGAGGAGACAGATTCTCGCCACGCCACCTGGTAGGAGCGACCTGTCAGGTAGGACGCAATCCAAGCGTGGGCCGCGCCGGAGATGCCCAACTCGGAGAGGGTGGAGAGGAGGATCTGATGGTTTACAGTATCAAAGGCAGCCGATAGGTCTAGAAGGATGAGAGCAGAGGAGAGAGAGTTAGCTTTAGCAGTGCGGAGCGCCTCCGTGACACAGAGAAGAGCAGTCTCAGTTGAATGACTAGTCTTGAAACCTGACTGATTTGGATCAAGAAGGTCATTCTGAGAGAGATAGCAGGAGAGCTGGCCAAGGACGGCACGTTCAAGAGTTTTGGAGAGAAAAGAAAGAAGGGATACTGGTCTGTAGTTGTTGACTTCGGAGGGATCGAGTGTAGGTTTTTTCAGAAGGGGTGCAACTCTCGCTCTCTTGAAGACGGAAGGGACGTAGCCAGTGGTCAGGGATGAGTTGATGAGCGAGGTGAGGTAAGGGAGAAGGTCTCTCTGGTCTGGAGAAGAGAGGAGGGGATAGGGTCAAGCGGGCAGGTTGTTGGGCGGCCGGCCGTCACAAGACGCGAGATTTCATCTGGGGAGAGAGGGGAGAAAGAAGAGAGGGGAGAAAGAGGTCAAAGCACAGGGTAGGGCAGTGTGAGCAGAACCAGCGGTGTCGTTTGACTTAGCAAACGAGGATCGGATGTCGTCAACCTTCTTTTCAAAATGGTTGACGAAGTCATCCGCAGAGAGGGAGGAGGGGGGGGGGGGGGGAGGAGGATTCAGGAGGGAGGAGAATGTGGCAAAGAGCTTCCTAGGGTTAGAGGCAGATGCTTGGAATTTAGAGTGGTAGAAAGTGGCTTTAGCAGCAGAGACAGAAGAGGAAAATGTAGAGAGGAGGGAGTGAAAGGATGCCAGGTCCGCAGGGAGGCGAGTTCTCCTCCATTTCCGCTCGGCTGCCCGGAGCCCTGTTCTGTGAGCTCGCAATGAGTCGTCGAGCCACGGGGCAGGGGGGGAGGACCGAGCCGGCCTGGAGGATAGGGGACATAGAGAGTCAAAGGATGCAGAAAGGGAGGAGAGGAGGGTTGAGGAGGCAGAATCAGGAGATAGGTTGGAGAAGGTTTGAGCAGAGGGAAGAGATGATAGGATGGAAGAGGAGAGAGTAGCGGGGGAGAGAGAGCGAAGGTTTGGACGGCGCGATACCATCCGAGTAGGGGCAGAGTGGGAAGTGTTGGATGAGAGCGAGAGGGAAAAGGATACAAGGTAGTGGTCGGAGACTTGGAGGGGAGTTGCAATGAGATTAGTGGAAGAACAGCATCTAGTAAAGATGAGGTCAAGCGTATTGCCTGCCTTGTGAGTAGGGGGGGAAGGTGAGAGGGTGAGGTCAAAAGAGGAGAGGAGTGGAAAGAGGGAGGCAGAGAGGAATGAGTCAAAGGTAGACGTGGGGAGGTTAAAGTCACCCAGAACTGTGAGAGGTGAGCCATCCTCAGGGAAGGAACTTATCAAGGCGTCAAGCTCATTGATGAACTCTCCAAGGGAACCTGGAGGGCGATAAATGATAAGGATGTTAAGCTTGAAAGGGCTGGTAACTGTGACAGCATGGAATTCAAAGGAGGCGATAGACAGATGGGTCAGGGGAGAAAGAGAGAATGTCCACTTGGGAGAGATGAGGATCCCAGTGCCACCACCCCGCTGACCAGAAGCTCTCGGGGTGTGCGAGAACACGTGGGCAGACGAGGAGAGAGCAGTAGGAGTAGCAGTGTTATCTGTGGTAATCCATGTTTCCGTCAGTGCCAAGAAGTCGAGGGACTGGAGGGAAGCATAGGCTGAGATGAACTCTGCCTTGTTGGCCGCAGATCGGCAGTTCCAGAGGCTGCCGGAGACCTGGAACTCCACGTGGGTCGTGCACGCTGGGACCACCAGGTTAGGGTGGCAGCGGCCACGCGGTGTGAAGCGTTTGTATGGTCTGTGCAGAGAGGAGAGAACAGGGATAGACAGACACATAGTTGACAGGCTACAGAAGAGGCTACGCTAATGCAAAGGAGATTGGAATGACAAGTGGACTACACGTCTCGAATGTTCAGAAAGTTAAGCTTACGTAGCAAAAATCTTATTGACTAAAATGATTAAAATGATGCAGTACTGCTGACTGGTGAAGTAGGCTAGCTAGCAGTGGCTGCGTTGTTGACTATGTTTGAAAGTGTTGCTGGCTAGGTAGCCTCGATAACTGGCTAGGTAACCTCGATAACTGGCTAGATAATTACTCTAAACTACACAATTATCTTAGATACAAGGACAGCAAAGACAACTATGTAGCTAGCTAACACTACACTAATCAAATCGTTCCGTTGTACTGTTTCGGTAGAAGTTGGCTGGCTGGCTAGCTAGCAGTGTTGACAACGTTAGGACGGCGAAAATAGCTGGCTAGCTGACTTTGTTTAAAAGTGGAGCTGGCTAGGTAACCTCGATAACTGGCTAGATAATTACTCTAAACTACACAATTATCTTAGATACAAAGACAGCGAAGACAACTATGTAGCTAGCTAACACTACACTAATCAAATCGTTCCGTTGTACTGTTTCGGTAGAAGTTGGCTAGCTGGCTAGCTAGCAGTGTAGCACTGGCTAGCTAGCAGTGTTGACGGCGAAAATAGCTGGCTAGCTGACTTTCCCCCTTGGCCCCTAAGACCCCCAGAAACTTTTGCAGATGCACAATTGAGAGCATCCTGTCAGGCTGTATCATCGCCTAGTACGGCAACTGCATTGCCCACAACCGCAGGGCTCTCTAGTGGGTGGTGCGGTCTGCCCAACACATCACCAATTCCCATATATTCCTGTTAATTCCCATATATTTCTGCTAATTCCCACGGAAAGTTTCCACTTCTGAATATTCCCCAAAATGTGCAACCCTAAAACTCTCGTTATTTACCGACTGCCTCAGACCACGCGTACAACAACTACCTTATACACAGAAGAGCTGTGCTCAACATAGAATCAATGTTTATCTGTCTCTCTGTGACCACCAATATCTTCACAACAAAGTTGAGTAGAAATACAAAGTTTCCCAATGTCTTTGCAATTGTTACAAACAAGTGAAAGATAAAACTGAAAACTGAGATGAAGGCATTAAAATATAAATAGCCTACAGTATAGGCTACATAGGCCTATATAATTCAATAATATGTAAATCAATTTAATGTACATTCAATTAAGTTCTATTTTGCTAATTGTTGGCTACTGTCTGTAATTTTTTTCCTCAGTATATTTCGTGATGTGTAACAATATGTGCAAAATGATGTTCCAAATCTTGATTTAGTGCATTATTATAGGGTAAGCTTTAGAATAAGCAGCCTCAATATTTGCAGCCATAGGTGATATAATCTTTCTTGGAGCTGAACCGTCATTAATAGCCTATTGTTGAATAATAATAATTTGAAGGTAATTTTTATTTTATTTGTATTATTATTCTTTTTTTTCTCCCCAATTGGTAGTAATTACTGTCTTGTCTCATCGCTGCAACTCCCGTACGGACTCGGGAGAGGCGAAGGTCGAGAGCCATGCGTCCTCCGAAACACAACCCAACCAAGCCGCACTGCTTCTTGACACAATGCACATCCAACCCGGAAGCCAGCCGCACCAATGTGTCAGAGGAAACACTGTACACCAGGCGACCTGGTCAGCGTGCACTGCGCCCGACCCGCCACAGGAGTCGCTAGTGCGCGATGAAACAAGGATATCCCTGCCGGCCAAACCCTCCCTAACCCAGACAACGCTGGGCCAATTGTGTGCCGCCCCATGGGCTTCCTGGTTGCGGCCGGCTGCGATAGAGCCTGGGCTCGAACCCAGAATCTCTGGTGGCACAGCTAGCACTGCAATGCAGTGCCTTAGACCACTGCTCCACCCGGGAGGCCTGAAGGTTAAAATGTGAATGAATTTAGCTGATCTGAGAGCAGCACTGCCTTTCTGCCTTTGGGCTCCCGAGTGGTGCAGCGTTCTAAGGCACTGAATCTCAGTGCAAGAGTCGTCACTACAGTCCCTGGTTCAAATCCAGGCTGTATCACATCCGGCCATGATTGGGAGTCCCATAGGGCGGCGTACAATTGGTCCAGCGTCGTTCGAGTTTGGCTGGGGTAGGCCGTCATTGTAAATAAGAATTTGTTCTTAACTGACTTGCCTAGTTAAATTTAAAATATTTAGATCCTATCAGTCTCCAGACTTCCAATAGTTGCTTTTAAATGTTTTTGACAGTTTACTAAACGATTACTGATTTAGTGTCACGCCCTGGCCTTAGTTATCTTTGTTTTCTTTATTATTTTAGTTAGGTCAGGGTGTGACATGGGGGATGTTTGTGTGTTTTTGTCTAGTCGAGGGTGTTTGTAGTGTCTCGGGGGTTTTGGTAGAGTTTATGGGGTTGTGTTCAGTGTAGGTGTCTAGGTATGTCTATGGTTGCCTGAGTGGTTCTCAATCAGAGACAGCTGTCTATCGTTGTCTCTGATTGGGAGCCATATTTAAGGCAGCCATAGGCATTAGACAGGTTGTGGGTAATTGTCTATGTCTAAATGTTAGTAGCTTGTGTCTGCACTTTCGTTTTGTAGCGTCACGGTTGTTTTTTTGTTAGTTTGTAAAAGTGTTTCGTTTTGTGTTCATCTTCTCTCAATAAAAAGGAAGATGTATTCGTATCACGCTGCGCCTTAGTCCACTCTTTCACCAGAAGACGATTGTGACATTTAGAAGCACAGAGTTACCTCAAGTCAGCACAAAAACAACAGGAGCACTGCCTCTGCTATTCCAACACCATTTCAACTTAAACATTTAAATATCATCAAATCAACAAGGCATATATGCTTAGTTTAATACACTGGAAACAAACTTAAAGACACCAAAAACAATTCTTTCCAATCAATGTTGCTAAATATCATGTCGCTAGATTCGGAACTTTTGTGAAATAGCACAGTTACAAATAGAAATCAAACTGGATGGACATCAGAAATAGAGGAAAGACTAAGAACAAACAAGAGAGAACTATTGTAAAGTAGACTGTGTCTGTAAAATGTGTATAAGATGTATAAATTGAAGGTAAAAGCAGAAGTGTTTATTAGTTTACTCCAGTTGGGGGATCGGTGGTAGGGTTTGCAGGGAATAATAATAAAGGTATATTCTTTAAAAAAGTATGTATGTCTATATACAGTGGGGAGAACAAGTATTTGATGCACTACCGATTTTGCACGTTTTCCTACTTACAAAGCATGTAGAGGTCTGTAATTTTTATCATAGGTACACTTCAACTGTGAGAGACGGAATCTAAAACAAAAATCCAGAAAATCACATTGTATGATTTTTAAGTAATTAATTTGCATTTTATTGCATGACATAAGTATTTGATCACCCAGTAAAAATTCCGTCTCTCACAGACCTGTTAGTTTTCCTTTAAGAAGCCCTCCTGTTCTCCACTCATTACCTGTATTAACTGCACCTGTTTGAACTCATTACCTGTATTAACTGCACCTGTTTGAACTCGTTACCTGTATAAAAGACACCTGTCCACACACTCAATCAAACAGACTCCAACCTCTCCACAATGGCCAAGACCAGAGAGCTGTGTAAGGACATAAGGGATAAAATTGTAGACCTGCACAAGGCTGGGATGGGCTACAGGACAATAGGCAAGCAGCTTGGTGAGAAGGCACAACTGTTGGCGCAATTATTAGAAAATGGAAGAAGTTCAAGATGACGGTCAATCACCCTCGGTCTGGGGCAAGATCTCACCTCGTGGGGCATCAATGATCATGAGGAAGGTGAGGGATCTGCCCAGAACTATGTGGTCTGATGAGACAAAAAATAGAGCTTTTTGGTCTAAACTCCACTCGCCGTGTTTGGAGGAAGAAGAAGGATGAGTACAACCCCAAGAACACCATCCCAACCGTGAAGCATGGAGGTGGAAACATCATTCTTTGGGGATGCTTTTCTGCAAAGGGGACAGGACGACTGCACCGTATTGAGGGGAGGATGGATGGGGCCATGTATCGCGAGATCTTGGCCAACAACCTCCTTCCCTCAGTAA
Source organism: Salvelinus namaycush (assembly GCF_016432855.1). Classification (NCBI taxonomy): domain Eukaryota; kingdom Metazoa; phylum Chordata; class Actinopteri; order Salmoniformes; family Salmonidae; genus Salvelinus; species Salvelinus namaycush. Next base: position 1,716,677 of record NC_052317.1, read on the forward strand.
GAGCATTGAAGATGGGTCGTGGCTGGGTCTTCCAACATGACAACGACCCGAAACTTACAGCCAGGGCAACTAAGGAGTGGCTCCGTAAGAAGCATCTCAAGGTCCTGGAGTGGCCTAGCCAGTCTCCAGACCTGAACCCAATAAAAAATCTTTGGAGGGAGCTGAAAGTCCGTATTGCCCAGCGACAGCCCCGAAACCTGAAGGATCTGGAGAAGGTCTGTATGGAGGAGTGGGCCAAAATCCCTGCTGCAGTGTGTGCAAACCTGGTCAAGAACTACAGGAAACATATGATCTCTGTAATTGCAAACAAAGGTTTCTGTACCAAATATTAAGTTCTGCTTTTCTGATGTATCAAATACTTATGTCATGCAATAAAATGCAAATTAATTACTTAAATCATACAATGTGATTTTCTGGATTTTTGTTTTAGATTCCATCTCTCACAGTTGAAGTGTACCTATGATAAAAATTACAGACCTCTACATGCTTTGTAAGTAGGAAAACCTGCAAAATCGGCAGTGTATCAAATACTTGTTCTCCCCACTGTAGGTATGTGTATTGTCGTGAAAATTTCCTGTATTACCAAATGATGAGAGAGAAAACCACACACCAGTCAGAGTTATACTTAAACTTCACCTTTAATAATTAAGCTTTTGCAATAGCATTTGACTTTCAACATTTCAGTATCTCTAATGAAAAGTTGAGAGTGGTCAACATAATGGCAACTGAGATCTTTTATAGCAAAGATCCACCCCCTAGTCGACATGACAAACCACAGATAATAGGAACTGTTCACAAAGAAAGACTTTTACTTGAGAGAGGAGTATCCCATAGCCAGACAGCATTCGCTATAAATTATTGTTCAGTTTGGTCTCCTAAACGAGGTTCTAATCTCGTTCTTGGTACCAAAACATTACCTCATCCAATGGCATATATCAATTGTCAATTCTAGATACCCCCATCTCAAATACACCCCCTCCTGGACAAGCTCAGGGAGGAAAGTGAGCCTCTAGGTCATATACTAGGTCAAGAGAAGGGCAACATCAGAGGGGACATACAATGGTTCCAGACACTGCCATACTCCTCCCCCCAATGGGAAAAGGAGGGAGTGACTGGCGTACAGACATTGTGGAGATAACTAACTGGTTCCCCATTAATCACGCCATCCCTTCACATGCTTTAGGAATAGTTACAGACACATTCCTATAAGAAGAAAATGTTCCATTATGTCCTCCTCCCCTTCTGATATTCTGCATAGCACCACATGGTTTAACAGATACATTCACATATGAAGACAAGCCTGACCTCTCCCCTCTCTGGGCCCCACGTGTCTGAGCCCTAGCTAAGAAGGGATAACTACAACTGCCAACCCTATAGTCCAAAGGGAAACATTCTAATGACAAGTATCTCACAAGCATATTATGAAAATAAAACATCTTATCTATGTTTACCCAACTAATTCTGATCATCCCCAACATTCCCCTCTCAAGGGACTCCGTCCCTTCTGAAGAATCAGAACAGTAACATGGTACCTTACTAACAGTAGTTGCAGAGTATATGAAAAAAAAAAATAATACATCATCAAAATTTAAAGATAATAGGGAATCAAATCCCTTCAATGTCGAGTACCTTATTTCCATGTAAGCTTTCTCCCTTCAGAAACTGAGTTTACAACTTTTATACCACAAGACAGACGTGCACATGTTTAATCACACAGAATAATACATTTGTTGAGTAAAATAAAAAATAACAGAACATATAAATGCTCCCTAAATTACAGGAGAACCAGTGTCTAAACACAGGCCTCATCACAACATATAGGACAGTCATCCCTCTAAGTCCTCATGCTCAAAATTGGGTTCCCCACTATCAGAGATATAGTCAGGAATAGGTCAGGGAAATCATTCATATACTGTGAACCCTCTCTATCTACACTGTCCAGTGAGAATATTTCACTGTGTTCACCTGATTGTTGTCCATCAATCTCAGATTCTTCAACGTCATTTGCAAGCAAGGGCATAGTAAGAACAACATCAACCACTTTATTAAACAATTTCTTCACACAAATTATAATTAGCAACAGAGCAATCAGTAATATTACACCATAGATGAACCAGTGGAAAATAGTCGCTCCCCAAGCACAAAACACTGACTGAACCCACCCTAACGGATTCCAGTCGATGTCAGGCTGGTGTTCCCTTTTGAGAACACCACTAAGCTCTTTCAAATGTTCCACTACAATAGTCAAATTGTAATCTCCCTGGGGTATGAATGTACAACAGTGATCTCCTATCATTTGACACACCCCTCCTTCACGTGCTAGCAACATGTCAAGTGCCACCCTATTTTGTGTTGCCATGAGTCGAGTGGCTTGCAAATCTGGTTTTATCATAGAAAACCCTGCAGTGGTCAAATTTACCAGGGATTCCAAATGATATCCTAGCCTATCCAACTCATGTGCATTCTCCGATGCCCCATACCAGGGGAATAAACCACGCCAGAACTTTTCCAATTTCGAGGATCGTCGCGAGTCACTGGGGACATAATTGGATTGCGAGATGTCCCTCTTAATTAGTCTTAACCTGCTTGGAATTGAGGAATTAGTCTTATGCATTACCACAAGGGATATGTTTAGTTTACCAAAAATACAGCACCCTGTCCAATTTGTGGGTAGGTAGAGATAGGCTTTATCACCACAAATCCAATAATGATCAGTAAATGTTGCCGAGCCAAATTGATGAGGAGAACGATCGTCAGTTTCGGCATCAATAATGGTGTACCCAATCCTCAGTCTAATGGGGTATCCAGAACTGCATGTTCCCTTCTTCCAGCTACATCCTATTGGGAAAACACTATAATTGACACATGTTGACATTCCCAGATAGGATTCATTAAATTGTGGTATGGAAATATTGCTTGGATTGTGACAATGACAGGTCCTAAATGGGGTTCGCCGGGGTTGGACTTGAATAGTTTCTGGTACACGGGATCTAGGTTCTAAGATGATTCTACTGCACCAATGTGAACAATCAAATCCCCCTCGTAAATCTTTTGTTGGTGACAAATTACCATTAATGCATTTATCCCTCAGTGTTCTACCTAGTGAGGGTTGCCCCCCTGTATTCTCATTGGACAAGAGCACTTCTAGTGCACATAGAGTGTCATTTATGCTGACCTCTACTGAATACTGTAAGAATGGGGAGATCGCTGAATGTGGAAACAAGCTACATACATAACAGGAGGTATTTCCTAACATCAGTTCAGTCTTTACTGTATAGTTAACCTCTTGACGCTAGGGGTCAGATTTACTATTTTTTTTAAATAACGTTCCCAAGGTAAACGGACTATTTCTCGGGTCCAGATCGTAGAATATGCATATAATTTACAGATTAGGATAGAAAACACTCCAAAGTTTCCAAAACTGTCAAAATATTGTCTGTGAGTATAACAAAACTGATTCTGCAGGCGAAAACCTGAGGAAATCTAACCCGAAAGTGTTTTTAAAAGAAAATCTGTTTCCTTGCCCGTCTTTCTTCTATTTAAAGGGGTATCAACCAGATTCAGTTTCCAATGGCTTCCTCAGGCTGTGACCAGGCTTTAGACATAGTTTCAGGCTTTTATTTTGAAAAATGAGCGAGATTTTTCAAAAGTAGTCAGGTGTCCTTTGATTAGTTCCTGCGCGCAAGAGGGGAGCTCTCCATTTTCTTTCTCTCTTTTATTGAATAGGTTACGGTCCGGTTGAAATATTATCGATTATGTTTGTTAAAAACAACCTGAGGATTGATTATAAAAAACATTTGACATGTTTCTACAAACATTACGGATACTTTTTGGAATTTTCGTCGAACGGAACCAGGCTTTGGTTTTCTGAACATAACGCGCAACCCAAATGGCGTTTTTTTGTTATAAAAGTAATATTTATCGAACAAAAATAACATTTATTGTGTAACTGGGAGTCTCGTGAGTGCAAACATCAGAAGATTATCAAAGGTAAGCGATTAATTTTATTGCTTTTCTGACTTTCGTGACCATGCTAATTTGGGGCTAGCTGTTGTAGCATTGATTGATACACTCACAAAAGCTTGGATTGCTTTCGCTGCAAAGCATATTTTCAAAATCTGACACGATAGGTGGATTAACAACAAGCTAAGCTGTGTTTTGGTATATTTCACTTGTGATTGCATGATTATAAATATTTGTAGTAATATTTTGCGCCCTGCAATTCAGCGGTTGTTTAGGAAAATGATCCCGCTAAAGGGATCCGTAGCGCAGAGAAGTTAAGCAGTGACCACCAAGTGTTTCCCTCGTGATTCCTACTGTGATGCTCATCCAGTGGATGCATCGACCTTCTTCTTCTTTCGATATGGGAGCGGCTATTGTTTGCTGGACTCCTGTCCTGAGCCTGCCGTTGGCTTGAGCTGGAGTGGCTGTTATTTAAGTCCCACATTGGGACTGAACGGTCATCAGTCAAGTCTGTACCATGTTGTCTTTCCAAGACCGGTTGTCCTTGAGTTACTGTCCATATGGCAACTGTAATGAGAAGGCTCAAGACAAGAGCAAGAAACATTATGCGTAGAGTCTGGGCCTGATCCTCCCATGGCCATCTAGGCGGTGACTTCCGGCGTCTCTGTTTCTCCATCCTCAGGGTCTGGTGGGCAGTATGGCACCTTCCTGCAGTGGCTGGGGTGGATCCAAGTAGACTTCTCAGCTACGCGAACAGCAGTGGGGGTAATCAGCATCACCTGGTATGGTCCAGTCCACCTCTGCTGGTTCCAATGCTTTCGTCTCAGGTCCTTCACCACCACTCAGTCACCTGGTTGCAGTTTGTGCAGGATCCCCACCAGAGGCTGGGGTAGAGCCACTTTCACCCTGGGGAAAATAGCCTTCAGAACATTGTTTAGAGCAGTTCAATAACTTACCATGTCATCGTCACAGCCCATCAGTGTCAGCTTGTTCTGTGGGAAGGGAGAATTAATCATCCTCATTGGTCTACCTGTCAGAACCTCATGAGGAGCCAATCCAGTGGTTCTGTGGGGCCGCCCTCGCATGTACATCAGAGCCAGGGGCATCACAGTGACCCAGGAAACACTGTCTCTGCCATAAGCTTCACCATCTTAGATTTTAGGGTTTGATTAGCGCGTTCAACTAAACCGCCGGAATGCGGCCTATAACTACAATGGGTCCTGAGGTCTATCTGCAGACTCTCAGACAAGTTCTGCATCACCAGGTTTACAAAGTGGGAGCCATTGTCGCTGGTTAATTTAGATGGTAACCCCCACCTTGGGATGATCTCCCTAAGGAGATTCTTGGCTACTGCCATAGCAGTGGAATGTCGACATGGGAAAGCCTCTACCCACTTGGAGAAGGCATCCACTATCACCAGACAATATTTGTAACCTTGACAAGTAGAGAGTTCAATAAAATCCATCATTATGTGTTGAAATGATCCTTCAGGGGTTGGATGAGCCGACAGTGGCATGGGAATCCCTCTTCCCATGTTGTTAGTCATACAAATTACACATTTTGCACAAAATTGTTCAGCAAACACAGAAAACCCAGGTGCAAACCAAAATGTATTTACAAAATCAACAACTCCCCCCTTTGACACATGATCCCTACCATGTGACAACTTAGCTAAGTAGGGGAAACATGAACGTGGTAAAACTGGTAGCCCACCCGGGCCCAGCCAGAGTTTCTGCACCTGGTCATATGTACATAGTCGTTTCCACTTCCTCAACTCAACAGGACCTACAGAGGATTGCAAGTCAGAGATGTCAGTGGGAGAGAAGAGGTTATGATCAGGAATTAAAACCATCTGTAACACAGGGGCCTCCAAGGAGACAGCTGCTGCCTTAGCTGCCAAGTCAGCCATAGCATTACCTTTGGAGACAGGGTCGGAAGAGTTAGCATGAGCAAGGCACTTACAAACAGCAATTTCAGAAGGGAGCAAAATAGCTTTTAGCAAGTTATCAACAAGTTTTGAATGAGAGATTGTCTTACCAGAGGAGGTCAGGAAGCCGTGCTGTTTCCACAGAGTACCAAAATCATGTACCACACCAAAGGCATATCTGCTATCTGTATAGATAGTAGCAGACTGGCCTTTAGCTAATATGCGAGCTCTAGTGAGTGCAAAGAGTTCTGCTGCTTGAGCAGAAAGGTGGGAGGGTAATTTAGCACTTTCCAGTGTGGTTGAGGCAGTAGTAACCGCATACGCAACCAATGGTTCTCCTTTCTCAGAACGCTGAGCAGAGCCATCTACAAACAGTTCCAAATGTGCATTTTGCAAAGGGACATCAGTTAAATCCGACCTTGGTTTAGAGACAAGCTCCACCAGGGCACCACAGTCGTGCGGCTCTCCATCGTCCTCGGTGGGCAACAAAGTAGCAGGATTTAACACAGTGCACCTCTTCAGGGTCACATGACACATTGTCAGAAGAACATTCTGATAATGGAGCAGGCGAGCTGGTGTTAGATAGGCCGTCTTTGCCTGTGAAATGAGAGCATGTACAGCATGAGGAACGTGTACAGTGAGTTCACACATGGCAACAATGTCTGCACAAGCCAACACAGCTGCAGTAGCAGCAGCCACAGCTCTCAAACAACAAACCAGACCTCTGGCCACACTGTCCAGCTGTTTGGAATAATAGAGGTTAAAAGGTTTAGAATGGTCAGGGAGTCCCAAACAGGGAGAAGTAGTCATGAGTTGTTTCAGTCTGGTCAGAGCAGTCAGTCCCTCTGTCCACTTAATTTTGTCAATCATAGCCATTTTGTGGCCATAAATAAGGTCAGCAAGCGGCTGCACCACCTCAGCATAGTCGGGTAACCACGCCCTACAATACCCTGCCATACCAGTCAATGACATCATGTGTCGTTTAGTAACCGGCTGTGGGACAGAGAGAATAGCCTGTATCCTCTCTTTACCCAGCTGCCTGCCATTGGGAGAGATGTCATGACCCAAATACCTCACTGTCTGTGAAACCAACTGTAACGTCTTCTTTGAAACTTTGTGGCCATTCTCAGCAAGAAATATCAACAGAGCCCGAGTATCCGTTTCACAAGTTTCCATTGAGCTGGAGCACAACAACAAATCATCCACATACTGAATCAGAGTGCTGCCCTCAGGGGGTATAAAACTCTCCAGATTTTGTGCTAAACCCGCTGAAAAAATAGCGGGGGATTCCACGTAACCCATTGGAGCCATAGTCCACGTAAATCTATTTCCTAAAAACGTGAAAGCAAACCAGAACTGAGATTCTGGTGCCACTGGAATACTGAAAAATGCATTCGTCAAATCAATCACAGAGAACCACTCTGCTGTGGGTGGTACCGCCCCCAACAGTGTAGTAACATTAGGAAACACCGGGGCACGGGCAAAAACTGCATCGTTCACAGGCCTTAAGTCCTGGACCAATCTCCAATCACCTGAAGGTTCTCTAACAGGCAAGATAGGGGTGTTACAGGGTGGTTCTGGACAGGGAATTAAAGCACCATTAGCTAACAGGGAAGCATGAACAGGAGTAATACCTGCTATTGCCTCCCTACTGAGTGGATACTGTGCTCTAGATGGGCGCCTGGTATCTTTAGGAGTGACCACCATTGGCTCAGCTCCCTTTATTCTCCCAAAATCATACTTGTCCCTTGCCCATAGGCGTTCAGGGACCCCTCTCAGGAGGGTTGAGTCTTCACTCAACAACATGATATTGGTAGAAAAAGAAACCTGATCAACACCATGCACACCCCTCTCAGTTGGAATTTCCCAACTGAGTGGGTAACAACTTGTCAGTGTGCTGGGTGAATAAGTTGACCCATCAGGGCGCATCTCCCAGTCTGTAGCATCAACCAAGCATTTCATCCAAATTCCAGTATCCACCCATTCTACTCTGTCTGATTTTGCCAGGGACACATGTGGTGCGCTATCCTCAAACAGGTATAGCTCTTTCTGTGCAGGGGTTAGATTAACCCCCAAAGCACAGAAATCACTGCTACAGTATAAACCCTCACACTGCACTGACTCATCCTGTAATGTAGCACACAGCCATTGTTTCTCATAATGGAGATCTCTTGTCAATGGTGAAAAATGGAAGGTGCAATGTAAGCCTGCTTCAGACATGAAACTGCCCTCGTGGCCCCAATGGGTTTTGGCCATTGAGAAAACACAAACAATATTGGGCACCTCATCATCAACATCCCATGCATAATACCAGTCACAAAACTCAGACATTAACATCAATTGCTTCCCCCCTTCCTCCACTTCCTCATGAATAACAGTTAAACCGGTTCGGCCACATGTTATGTTGATGCCAAGTTTACACAGGAGGTCCCTGCCCATCAGATTGACAGGACAGTGGTCAGAGTAGAGAAATTGATGTTGACTCTTAGAGAAATTGTAGAGAAATTGATGTTGACTCTTCTCCTCACAAAAGGAGACAGGCAGAGGCATAGTTATCTGCTCTCTGAGTGGGAGGCCTGAAGCCCCTACAGTTTTGACTATTTCATTAGACATGGGAGGTGTTTTCATAGCCTTGCAGTTAATCACAGACATAGCAGCCCCAGTATCAACAAGAAATATTAGTGACTCACCATTGACACAAGCCTCCACGGTTGGCTCTACTCTCGGAAGGGTGTGACACTTTAAAAACAAATGCTCTTGTTGCTCTGAGGATTTTAGCACAACTGTCCCTGTCTCCTCATCATGTCAATACACCTCCTCCTGTCCCTGTCTCCTCATCATGTCAATACACCTCCTCCTGTCCCTGTCTCCTCATCATGTCAATACACCTCCTCCTGTCCCTGTCTCCTCATCATGTCAATACACCTCCTCCTGTCCCTGTCTCCTCATCATGTCAATACACCTCCTCCTGTCCCTGTCTCCTCATCATGTCAATACACCTCCTCCTGTCCCTGTCTCCTCATCATGTCAATACACCTCCTCCTGTCCCTGTCTTCTCATCATGTCAATACACCTCCTCCTGTCCCTGTCTTCTCATCATGTCAATACACCTCCTCCTGTCCCTGTCTCCTCATCATGTCAATACACCTCCTCCTGTCCCTGTCTCCTCATCATGTCAATACACCTCCTCCTGTCCCTGTCTCCTCATCATGTCAATACACCTCCTCCTGTCCCTGTCTTCTCATCATGTCAATACACCTCCTCCTGTCCCTGTCTTCTCATCATGTCAATACACCTCCTCCTGTCCCTGTCTTCTCATCATGTCAATACACCTCCTCCTGTCCCTGTCTCCTCATCATGTCAATACACCTCCTCCTGTCCCTGTCTCCTCATCATGTCAATACACCTCCTCCTGTCCCTGTCTCCTCATCATGTCAATACACCTCCTCCTGTCCCTGTCTTCTCATCATGTCAATACACCTCCTCCTGTCCCTGTCTCCTCATCATGTCAATACACCTCCTCCTGTCCCTGTCTCCTCATCATGTCAATACACCTCCTCCTGTCCCTGTCTCCTCAACATGTCAATACACCTCCTCCTGTCCCTGTCTCCTCATCATGTCAATACACCTCCTCCTGTCCCTGTCTCCTCATCATGTCAATACACCTCCTCCTGTCCCTGTCTCCTCATCATGTCAATACACCTCCTCCTGTCCCTGTCTCCTCATCATGTCAATACACCTCCTCCTGTCCCTGTCTCCTCATCATGTCAATACACCTCCTCCTGTCCCTGTCTCCTCATCATGTCAATACACCTCCTCCTGTCCCTGTCTCCTCATCATGTCAATACACCTCCTCCTGTCCCTGTCTCCTCATCATGTCAATACACCTCCTCCTGTCCCTGTCTTCTCATCATGTCAATACACCTCCTCCTGTCCCTGTCTCCTCATCATGTCAATACACCTCCTCCTGTCCCTGTCTCCTCAACATGTCAATACACCTCCTCCTGTCCCTGTCTCCTCATCATGTCAATACACCTCCTCCTGTCCCTGTCTCCTCATCATGTCAATACACCTCCTCCTGTCCCTGTCTCCTCATCATGTCAATACACCTCCTCCTGTCCCTGTCTCCTCATCATGTCAATACACCTCCTCCTGTCCCTGTCTCCTCATCATGTCAATACACCTCCTCCTGTCCCTGTCCTGGATTGTACAGGGTCGTCTGTGCCGGCGGCCCAGTCTGCCAGGCTTCAGGTTGTCCTCTGCCTGGAGGGACTCCTTGTGGGCCCCACTGTTGCTGTTGCTGGACCCCGTGAGGTGGCCCGACCTGCCACTGTTGTTGGAATGGGGCTGTCCATGCATGTGCTCCTTTCCTCCTCTTCTTGCCCCCTCCCTTTGGGCCCCTCTTCTCGGTCCGCCCCTGCCTTTGTTCCTCTGTGAATTCGTTGGCTCGGAGCAGTCAGCAGTAAAATGACCCGGCTTCCTACAGTTGTAACACTTGCGCACTCCACCCCCTTGTCCTGTCCCTGCTGGGGCTGCTCCCTGGTAAAATGTAATCTGGGCAGCCTGTAGTTTCTGTGTCTTCACTTTTTCTTCCTTTATTTTTTCTTCCTTCTGAGTACTTTGTTGTCTCTCAGCATGCTTGCAGTGCTGTACCACCGTTGCTAATGGCTCAGTCTCCCAACCGATGCAGGTAGTCCTCACAGCTTTCTCCAGGCCCGGTGTCAGACCCCTCACCAGGGCGTCTTTCAGCAGATCCCCATATGCATGTTCGTTTGGTCTGATACCACTGTGTAGCCTGAAACAGGTCTCAAGTCTCTTTCTGAAAGCCTCCAGGCCCTCATCTTTCTTCATAGTGCATTCTCTGATGGAAGTCCAGTCGGTCTTAGTTGGATACATCTCCACAATCCTGGCCTGCAACGCCGTTATCTGGTCCTGATATGCACCATTCACAGTCCACAGGTAGTTGCAATCAAACTGTCCCTGTACATCCGCCCACCTGAGTCCCAGTTTCTTTTTACAGATATGGGCTATCTCAGCAGCAGATGGTTTGTACTGACCCACCAATACCCTCATTTCTGCTGAATATTTCACAGCGTCCTTACTTGGGTCTGGTAGGTCTTCTACAATGTCTTTGATTTCATCATGTCTCCACGTCCTCTGGACATACACAATGGGGTTCCATGCTGCGGCGGCAGCAACATTAGCATCATCAGGTCGAGGCTAAGGGTTGGGACAGGCCATCAGAGGGTATTGTCGATACATGTCTGATGCTGGGTCGTATGGGGAGGGGGTAGAGACACGCCTCTCCGTCCTGGCCCGTAGATGGTCCTTCAACGGGGGAGTCAGCTGGGATGCCCCTCCGTCCTCACTTTCCTCCCTGGAGCTGAGTGGAGGAGCCTTGAGAAAAGGATTGTTGATATTTTTACCCTTCTGGCGTGCTCCCCCCACTGCGCCTCCGGAGTCACTCCAGACCCTTTCAGGACTTCAGCCAGGCTCCGTGCCAGACGATCAATCACCGTGGTGTTGGGAGAGACAGGGGGTGGGGCTGCAGGTTGTAGTGGTCTTGCATCCAGCGGATCAGCAGGAGGCGGCTGAGGAGGAGGGAGGTCCGGCAACACTGGGTAGAGAGTTTGAGGAGTACAGTAGGGAGTGGGACAGTCTCTGTCATCATCATCCTTCCTATTCATTCTCACTGTTTCATCTTTCCCCTTCTTTTCTCCTTCCTCAGTCTGAACTACCATATTCTGACAGGGTTTTCCCCAAAGGTCCTGTCTCTTCTTTCGTTTGTCAGCTTCCCTTGCCTGAATTTCACCCAGTAAATTTGATCCTTTTTCCCTAGTTTACCTTCCTTCTCTACCAATCTCTGTCTTATCTCGTCTAACAGCGTCACACTTAGTGTCCCTGTCAAAGGAAAACCACTCTCTCTATGCCATAGAAGTACCTGTTCCAGAATATCCCTACCCCATTTATCTACCATAACCGTCAAGGCTCCAGTAAGAGGGTTCGGAATGCCTGGTTCTTTGCACCCGCGCGCACCCATGGCTCCTTAGTCACACACACACACACACACACAAACACAAAATCTCACACACACACACACACACACACACACACACACACACACACACACACACACACACACACACACACACACACACACACACACACACACACACACACACACACACACACACACACACACACACACAGGGAGAGAAAAACAGTTATAACATAAATTCCTTAAGTACTCACACAGAACTTTAATGATCACCCACACAGGATTGGTCAGATGCTCACACAGAACTGGTCAGATGTCCACACAGAACATCAGAACATAATTGAAAGGTTACCCACACAGAGTCAACCTACCGCCCCCACACAGAATGCTCCTACAACACAAAACACTCCCACAGAGTAACCCAGGGCATACCTGGCTAGCACATTTAAAATAATTGGAAATCACCACCTCTGAGGGTCACTTAGACAGTCACACAGACACCTTCAGAATGAGGTCCTTCTTCCAATAGGGCTTCACCAAGTACCGTGTTTCACACAGAACACACAGTCACCCTGGCCCCTCACCCCCACAAACCGCACCAATCCCCACTGTGATCAATTGTCAGGACGGCTCTAGGTCGCCTGCAACCGACCAGTGGCAAAGTATCTTTGAGTCCACAAACTCTCAGATTACTCTCCTCTGACTCGGCCCTGCTTACGCCTCCAAGGTGCCCCCCTCACACAGGAACACACTCAGAGCCCACATAACAGAGGCGTTTGTTAAAAAACTCAACTTCAAGTGTGGTTTGCTCACCTCACCTTTTAATTTTATTTTTTTACTATGTTCGGGATGTGGTATCCACTCGGATCGCTGCCTCTCAGATCTTAGGTTGGTCCATCTGCTCCGTTCCCGAAGTGTGGTCTCCCTGAGATCCCAAGTTTGAGGGATCCCTTGTGCACCATGTACCTAGGTCGTCAGGAGCAGTCACCGAGTCACCAGTCATCGAGTCAGCAGTCACCGTCAGGAGCAGTCATACTCGTCGCCAAATGTCGTGGCAATTTCCTGTATTACCAAATGATGAGAGAGAAAACCACACACCAGTCAGAGTTATACTTAAACTTCACCTTTAATAATAATTAAGATTTTGCAATAGCATTTGACTTTCAACATTTCAGTATCTCTAATGAAAAGTTGAGAGTGGTCAACATAATGGCAACTGAGATCTTTTATAGCAAAGATCCAACCCCTAGTCGACATGACAAACCACAGATAATAGGAACTGTTCACAAAGAAAGACTTTTACTTGAGAGAGGAGTATCCCATAGCCAGACAGCATTCGCTATAAATTATCGTTCAGTTTGGTCTCCTAAACGAGGTTCTAACCTCGTACTTGGTACCAAAACATTACCTCATCCAATGGCATATATCAATTGTCAATTCTAGATACTCCCATCTCAAATACACCCCCTCCTGGACAAGCTCACGGAGGAAAGTGAGCCTCTAGGTCATATACTAGGTCAAGAGAAGGGCAACATCAGAGGGGACATACAATGTTTCCAGACACTGTGGGAAAAGGAGGGAGTGACTGGTGTACAGACATTGTGGAGATAACTAACTGGTTCCCCATTAATCACGCCATCCCTTCACATGGTTTAGGAATAGTTACAGACACATTTCCATAAGAAGACAATGTTCCATTCTGTCCTCCTCCCCTTCTGATATTCTGCATAGCACCACATGGTTTAACAGATACATTCACATATGAAGACAAGCCTGACCTCTCCCCTCTCTGGGCCCCAAGTGTCTGAGCCCTAGCTGAGAAGGGATAACTACAACTGCCAACCCTATAGTCCAAAGGGAAACATTCTAATGACAAGTATCTCACAAGCATATTATGAAAATAAAACATCTTATCTATGTTACCCAACTAATTCTGATTCATCCCCAACAGTATGTACTGTATATATGTGTATACGTATGCATGCGTGTATGGATATATTTACCCAAAAAATATGGGGGATTGGAAATGATGCAGACAATTATATTGATGGAAGCAACATTCTTTCCGCAATATTAAGCTGATCCACCCCTTAAATAAAAAATACAAAAAATATCATGTCGCTGCCCATGGCACTGATTTCTGTGTGTGCGCTTGCGTGTACACTACCGGTCCAAAGCTTCAGAACACCCACTCAAGAGTTTTTCTTTATTTTGACTATTTGCTACATTGTAGAATAATAGTGAAGACATCAAAATAACACATATGGAATCATGTAGTAACCAAAAAATGGTTAAATCAAAATATATTTTATATTTGAGATTCTTTAAATAGCCACCCCTTGCCTCGATGACAGCTTTGCACACGCTTGGCATTCTCTCAACCAACTTCATGAGGTAGTCACTTGGAATGCATTTCAATTAACAGGTGTGGCTTGTTAAAAGTTAATTTGTGGAATTTATTTCCTTTTTAACGCCTTTGAGCCAAGCAGTTGTGTTGTGACAAGGTAGGGGGAGTATACAGAAGATAGCCCTATGTCACGACTTCTGCCGAAGTCGGCTCCTCTCCTTGTTCGGGCGGCTTTCGGCGGTCGACGTCACCGGCTTTCTAGCCATCGCCGCTCCATTTTGCATGTATCCATTTGTTTTGTCTTGTTCCCTGCACACCTGGTTTTCATTCCAAAATCAATTAATGTATTCATTCCTCTGTTCCCCATCATGTCTTTGTTTAGGAATGTTTGTGTTACGTGTATTTTGATATTGTGGATATTGTTACGCGCATTACTTTTTAATCAATGTATAATCTATCCTGTGTGTGTATTTATGTAATTCTGTGTGATTATTTAGTTAGTTAACTTCTTCTCAATAGGGGGTGCTGTTTGCACTTTGTAATAATTTCGTTCCCAAATTAAACTGCCTCGTACTCAATTCTTGCTCGTACAATATGCATATTATTATTACTATTGGATAGAAAACACTCTCTAGTTTCTAAAACCGTTTGAATTATATCTGTGAGTAAAACAGAACTGGAGCTAGAGCAATTTTCCTATGAGGGTGTGAGAATGCTGAATTCTGCTGGCTGTTCTGAGATCAATCTGCCTGTCTTCTATTGGTTGAGATGCACTGCATACGCCTTCCCCTGGATGTCAGCGAATAGTGAGAATTGAAATGGTGTTTCTAGGCAGATCTGAGAGCTTATAAATGGTCTGGCAACGTAGGGTCCGTCCTTTGTTCACTTCGCTCTGACGCAGAAAGGATCTCTGGCTGTCGTTCTAGAATGCTCCCGTTATAGCCCTTAGATATATCCGGCTCTGTTTTTATTAGATATAGGTGTTAAAGACATCATAATGTTGTTATATTAAACCGAGTTATATCAGTTTATATCGGTATATTGCGATTTTCGGATATTTATTTGTCCTGCGTTTTAGTGAGTCGGACACGTCTTTGCCACATGGCTAATGTTTACTGCTAATTCGAACGTTGAAGAGGACAATCTACAACCAAGCAACGATACTTTTGGACTAAGGACACCTTGCCCAAGATTCTGATGGGAGTTCATCAAAAAGTAAGAACTATATATGATGTTAATTCGTTGTTCTGTTGAAAAATGTAGAACTCATATTCTGCCATTAATCTAGGTGCGGTCTCGCTTTAACGCACGCTGTATGTTGTAGTAACGTTAATTTTAAAAATCTAACACAGCGATTGCATTAAGAACTAATGTATCTTTCATTTGCTGTCCAACCTGTATTTTTTTGTCAAGTTTATGATTAGTTACTGATTAGACTAGGTGCCTCTCCCAAGATTTCTCCCGACATATTGTTGGCAGCCTGGCTTTTCTCATTGTATAACCATGATTTGTGCCGCTAAATATGCACATTTTCGAACAAACTCTATATGTATTGTGTAATATGATGTTATAGGACTGTCATCTGATGAAGTTTTGAGAAGGTTAGTCAAAAATGTAATATCTTTTGCTGGTTTATTCGCTATCGCTAACGTGCATGAATCAATGCTGCTGTGTTGTTGGCTATTGTAGTAAGCTAATATAATGCTATATTGTGTTTTCGCTGTAAAACACTTAAAAAATCTGAAATATTGGCTGGATTCACAAGATCTTTGTCTTTCATTTGCTGTACGCTGTGTATTTTTCAGAAATGTTTTATGATGAGTATTTAGGTAATACACGATGGTCTCTGTAGTTATTCTAGTTGCTTTGGTGAGAGTTGTGATGGTGGCTGCAATGGTAAATTATGATTTATACCTGAAATATGCAAATTTTTCTAACAAAACATATGCTATACAATAAATATGTTATCAGACTGTCATCTGATGAAGTTGTTTCTTGGTTAGTGGCTATTTATATCTTTATTTGGTCGAAATTGTGATAGCTACCTATGCAGGAAAAAAATGGTGGAAAAAAAAAGTTGTGTCTTTTGCTATCGTGGTTAGCTAATAGATTTACATATTGTGTCTTCCCTGTAAAACATTTTAAAAATCAGAAATGATGGCTGGATTCACAAGATGTGTATCTTTCATCTGGTGTCTTGGACTTGTGATTTAATGATATTTAGATGCTGGTATTTACTTGTGACGCTATGCTAGGCTATGCTAGTCAGCTTTTTTACTGATGGGGGGTGCTCCCGGATCCGGGTTTATGAGGAAGTAGAGGTTAATAAATAAATAAATAATTTAGCCAATTTGTGTATCACTGAGTCATCTGACTAGGGTTCGTGCAGATTTATAGAATATTACAATGTTCAGAATGAGACTGATATGAGGTAAAAAATACATTAATAAGTGACTTATCTATAGATATGAATATATCTTATGAGTTTAATTCAGGAGATAGCAACTCGTTAAATAAGTTTTCCCGTGGTGCCCAAAGTTGCTGAGTTAATTGTTACATGCTTAATTTAATCGCGTAATCAATTAATCATAGTTAATTGATTTGAATAACATAACAGTCAACACACATTAATGGTAGTCACGTCACGACAACATACTGTGACAGAGCAGCGCTGTTTCCCTTGCTCTGATGATTTCTTCAGTGAGAGAGAGCTAAATTTAGTTTTATTTTCCCCCCACTTACCCAGCTAGCGAATGCAGCTAGATAGTTTAACCTACTCAAACACCTAGCACAAACAGAGAGGGATGCTATGTTAGCTGGTTATGGCTATCCAACACTGGAACTCTTCCAAGTTTTATTAATTTATTGCCATTGGGGCCTGCCGGTGTAATTGCTAAACTGCTTGCTGTACACTGTACTGCATGATTGTAGCAGGGTTATTAACGCATTAGTTCTAGTAGCTAGCTATATTTACTATTGTCAAGGGGTGTACTAGAGACGAAGTCAGGTGCAGGAGAGCAGAGTAATGTTAACAGGCACACTTTTATTTTTGTTCCAAAAACGAGAGCACTACATAAATCAAAACATAACAAAAGTCAAGCGCGTAATAAAACACCACATAACATGAAACAATTACACACAAAGACATGATGGGAAACAGAGGGTTAAATACATGTAGATTGATTGGGGAATGAAAAGCAGGTGTGTATGGAACAAGACAAAACAAATGGATATATGAAAAATGGAACGGCGATGGCTAGAAAGCCGGTGACGTCGATTGCCGAACTCCGCCCGAACAAGGAGAGGCGCCGACTTCGGCGGAAGTCGTGACAGTACCCCCCCTTGACGCGCGGCTCCAGAGGCGCGCCGACACCGGCCTCAGGGACGACCAGGAGGGCGAGGCGCAGGGCGATCCGGCCGGCGACGGTGAAACTACCGTAGCAGTTCAGGATACAAAACATCTGCAACCGGAACCCAGCACCTCTCCTCCGGACCGTACCCCTCCCACTCCACGAGATACTGAAGGCCCCCCGCCCGACACCTCGAATCCAGGATGGAACGGACGATGTACGCCGGTTCCCCCTCGATGTCCAAAGGGGGCGGAGGGACATCCCGCACCTCAGATTCCTGGAGTGGACCAGCCACCACCGGCCTGAGGAGAGAGACATGGAATGAGGGGTTAATATGATAATCAGAGGGAAGCTGTAATCTGTAACATACCTTGTTCACCCTCCTCAGGACTTTGAAAGGCCCCACAAACCGTGGACCCAGCTTCTGGCAGGGCAGGCAGAGGGGCAGGTTACGGGTCGAGAGCCAGACCTCTCGCTGCGGTGACGGGCCGCACTGGCTTTCTGGCGACGCGCGGCTTGCTGGAGGTGTACACGGGCGGCCTCCCATGTCTCCTCCGCGCGCCTAAACCAGTCGTCCACCGCAGGAGCCTCGGTCTGACCCTGATGCCACGGCGCCAGAACCGGCTGGTACCCAAATACGCACTGAAAAGGGGAAAGGTTAGTGGAGGAGTGGCGAAGCGAGTTCTGTGCCATCTCGGCCCAGGGCACGAACGCCGCCCACCTCCCCGGCCAGTCCTGGCAATAGGACCGCAGAAACCTGCCCACATCCTGGTTGACTCTACCTGTCCGTTACTCTCGGGTTGAAAACCGGAGGTAAGGCTGATCGAGACCCCCAAACGTACCATGAACGCCTTCCAAACTCTCGACGTGAACTGGGGACCCCGATCAGACACTATATCCTCAGGCACCCCGTAGTGCCGGAAGACGTGAGTAAACAGGGCTTCTGCAGTCCGTAGGGCCGTAGGAAGACCGGGCAGAGGAAGGAGACGACAGGACTTAGAAAAACGATCCACAACCACCAGGATCGTAGTATTTCCCTTTGAATGAGGAAGATCTATTAGGAAATCCACTGACAGATGTGACCAAGGTCGTTGTGGAACGGGTAAGGAATGTAACTTTCCTCTGGGCAGGTGTCTCGGGGCCTTACATTGGGCACACACCGAGCAGGAGGAAACATAAACCATCACGTCTCTTGCACCGTCCGACCGATCCCAGGATGACAAGAGGAGGGAGACGTATGGGCCCAATAGATCAACTGGTCACGAACAGCAGACAGAACGTACATACGCCCAACGGGACACTGAAAGGGAGTGGGCTCTGTACGTAACGCCTGCTCAATGTCCGCATCCAGGTCCCACACGACCGGCGCTACCAGGCAGGAGGCCGGGAGTGTGGGAGTCTGATCCATGGGCCGCTCCTCTGTGTCATACAGCCGGGACAGTGCATCTGCCTTTGTATTCTGGGAACCTGGTCTGTAGGATAGGGTAAACACAAAACGGGTAAAGAACATGGCCCACCTTGCCTGACGAGGACGAGTCTCCTCGCTGCCCGGATGTACTCCAGGTTGCGGTGGTCAGTCCAGATGAGGATAGGGTGTTTAGCCCCCTCAAGCCAATGTCTCCACACCTTCAATGCTTTAACCCCAGCCAACAACTCCCAGTCCCCCACATCATAGTTACGCTCCGCCGGGCTGAGCTTCTTCGAGAAGAAAGCACAGGGGCAGAGTTTCGGTGGCGAACCCGAGCGCTGTGAGAGCACGGCTCCTATCCCAGCCTCGGAGGCGTCCACCTCCAGTATGAATGCCAAAGAAGGATCCGGATGGGCCAGCACGGGAGCCGAAGTAAACAGAGCTCTTAGTTGCCCTAAAGCCCTGTCCGCTTCAGCCGACCACTGCAACCATACACGACCCCCCTTCAGCAGTGAGGTAATGGGAGAAGCCACCTGGCCAAAACCCCGGTTAAATCTCTGGTAGTAATTGGCAAACCCTAAAAACCGTAGTTGGAGTCGGCCAATTACGCACGGCTGCAATGCGGTCACTCTCCATCTCCACCCCTGATGTGGAAATGCGACACCCTAGGAAGGAGACGGACTGCTGAAAGAACAGGCATTTCTCAGCTTTTACATACAGGTCATGCTCCAACAGTCGTCCAAGTACCTTGCGCACCAAGGAAACATGCTCGGCGCGTGTAGCGGAGTATATCAGAATGTCATCGATATACATCACTACACCCTGACCGTGCAGGTCCCTGAAAATCTCGTCTACAAAGGATTGGAAAACTGATGGAGCATTCATCAACCCGTACGGCATGACGAGGTACTCATAATGCCCTGTGGTGGTACTAAACGCTGTCTTCCACTCGTCTCTATCCCGGATACGCACCAGGTTATACGCACTCCTGAGATCCAGTTTCGTGAAGAAGCGCGCCCCATGCATTGACTCAATTGCCGTGGCGATAAGAGGTAGCGGGTAACTGTACCTCACTGTGATTTGATTGAGACCTCTATAGTCAATGCACGGGCGTAAACCTCCATCCTTCTTCTTCACAAAAAATAAACTTGAGGAGGCGGGTGAAGTAGAGGGCCGAATGTACCCCTGACGCAAGGATTCAGAGACATATGTCTCCATAGCCACCGTCTCCGCTTGCGACAGGGGATACACGTGACTCCTGGGAAGCGCAGCGTCTGCCAGGAGATTTATCGCACAATCCCCCCGTCGATGAGGTGGTAATTGAGTCGCCTTCTTCTTACAGAAGGCGAGAGCCAAATCGGCATATTCTGGGGGGATGCGCAAGGTGGAGACCTGGTCTGGACTTTCCACGGTGGTAGCACCAACGGCAACCCCTACACACCTGCCCGAGCACTCTCGCGACCACCCTGTGAGAGCCCTCTGTTGCCAGGAAATGGTAGGGTTATGATGAGCCAGCCAGGGAAGGCTTAGTACCACAGGAAATGCAGGAGAGTCAATGAGGAAGAGGCTGATTCTCTCCTCGTGATCCCCCTGCGTCACCATGGCCAAGGAGATGGTGGCCTCCCTGATTAGCCCGGACCCTAATGGTCGACTATCCAGAGCGTGTTCCGGGAAGGGTCTAACTACATGAAAAATGGGAATCCCTAAACTAAGTGCTAACGCTCTGTCAATAAAATTTCCAGCTGCTTCTGAATCGACGAGCGCCTTATGCTGGGAATGTAGGGAAACTTAGGGAAACAAACAGGTACAAACATTTGGTCAACAGAGGACTCTGGATGAGTGTGGTGCAAACTCACCTGAGGTGACGCCAGAGTGCCCTGTCTGTTACCTCGACTCCCAGAGGAACAGACACGGCACCGACTGGCAGTGTGTCTTCTGCGGCCACAGATGATGCACGTGATGGCTCCACCTCCAGTCTCCCTACGCGCAGCCCCTCCCAACTCCATGGGCACCTGAGCGTTGGTGCTGGAAGATGGCCCCGACAGAGCCCCCTCTGGACGTCCGCGGGTGACCAGCAGGTTATCCAACCGGATGGACAAATCTACCAGTTTGTCGAAAGAGATGGTGGCATCCCTGCAGGCCAGCTCTCGTTGGACGTCCTCTCGCAGGCTGCCCCGATATTGGTCGATGAGGGCCCTGTCGCTCCAGCCTGCTCCGGCGGCCAAGGTCCGGAATTCCAGGGCGAATTCCTGGGCGCTCCTCGCCCCCTGCCTCAAATGGAAGAGCTGTTCTCCCGCTGCTCTCCCTTCGGGCAGATGGTCGAAAACGGCCCGGAAGCGACGGGTGAACTCCTCGAAGTGGTCTGGCGCCGCGTCATCTTCTCCCCATACGGCGTTTGCCCACTCCAGAGCTCTCCCTGAGAGGCATGAGACGAGGGCTGACACTCTCTCCCTTTCCGAGGTAGCTGGGTGCACAGTGGCCAGGTAAAGGTCCAGTTGTAATAAGAATCCCTGGCACTGTGTGGCTGTCCCATCAACTATGACGTTAGCTAATATGGTGACAACGATGTAGGCTGTGTGTAGTGGTTAGCGGTTATGGTATGAAGGTTAAGCTTGGAACGTTTTTTTTACCTGGTCACAGACAGCAGTTGTATTGTACACTGAAGTCCACAAGCGAAGGGAAAAGGTGAGAGGAGTTAAGCGCGTAGATGCGAGAAGGAATTAAACAATGAGAAAAAGTGATAATGCTGTTTGTATGTGGCTGCTCTGAAAGTGAAATGTGTTTGCGGTAATCAGGGGTGTAGTCATTCCGCCGATTCTGTTGAAAAACATTTATTTAACGGAAGTGAAAGAAACAGAGATAAACATACCTGAATTTGTCCAATAGAAACTCTCTCGTTTGCAACTGTTAGACTAATGATTACACCGTAGATCAGCTAGATGCAGGAAAGAGTGTGCAAGGAGGTATTGAATGTGTCCCAGTCGGTCACCTTGATTACAAAAAATGTTCTCTCGACCTAAGTTGTAAACTTTCAGTCATACAATGGAGGCTCCTCAGAGAAGGAAGGGGAGGACCATCCTCCTCAGTGAATTTCATAGAAATAAAAATTGTATAACATTTAAAAAGTTATCATTTTTAGATAAAACTATACTAAATATAATCATGTCACCAAATAATTGATTAAAACACACTATTTTGCAAAGAAGTTCTACAATAGCCTCAACAGCACTCTGTAGGGTAACATCCTTGCGTAGCCGGAGGACAGCTAGCTTCCGTCCTCCTCTGGGTACTTTGACTTCAATACAAAACCTAGGAGCCTCATGGTTCACACCCCGTTCCATAGACTTACACAGTAATTATGACAACTTCCGGAGGACGTCCTCCAACCTATCAGAGCTCTTGCAGCATGAACTGACATGTTGTCCACCCAATCAAAAGATCAGAGAATGAATCTAGTACTGAAAGCATAAGCTACAGCTAGCTATCACTGCAGTGCATAAAATGTGAGTAGTTGATTGAAAGAGAGAGACACAACAGTTTAACAATTTTGAACAAATTCATTTCTTCCAAAATGAAGAAGCAAGAGAGAAATAGAGAGAGATTGTTTTTTTTCAGTTTCACTTACTTAGCTAGCAAATGCAGGTAGCTAGTATAGCCTACTGAAACACCCTGCTCAAACAGAGGGATGCTATGTTAGCTAAGTTAGCTGGCTATGACTATCCAACACAACACTGGAACTCTTCCAAGTCAAGATAAGCTTTTGGTTTTGCAAATGTATTGCTACCGGGGCCCGCCAGTGTACCTGCTTACTGACTGTATACTGTAACGTTACTGCATGATTGTAGCGGGTTTTCTAACGCGTTAGTCCTATTAGCTATGCTGACTATGATGTTACTTTAGCTAATATGGTGACAACGATGTAGGCTGTGCGTAGAGATTTGGCTTGGAAAGGTTTTTTCGCCTGGTCACATACAGTGGGGCAAAAAAGTATTTAGTCAGCCACAAATTGTGCAAGTTCACCCACTTAAAAAGATGAGAGAGGGCTGTAATTTTCATCATAGGTACACTTCAACTATGACAGACAAAATGAGAAAAGAAATCCAGAAAATCACATTGTAGGATTTTTAATGAATTTATTTGCAAATTATGGTAGAAAATAAGTATTTGGTCAATAACAAAAGTTTATCTAAATACTTTGTTATATACCCTTTGTTGGCAATGACAGAGGTCAAACGTTTTCTGTAAGTCTTCACAAGGTTTTCACACACTGTTGCTGGTATTTTGGCCCATTCCTCCATGCAGATCTCCTCTAGAGCAGTGATGTTTTGGGGCTGTTGCTGGGCAACACGGACTTTCAACTCCCTCCAAAGATTTTCTATGGGGTTGAAATCTGGAGACTGGCTAGGCCACTCCAGGACCTTGAAATGCTTCTTACGAAGCCACTCCTTCGTTGCCCGGGCGGTGTGTTTGGGATCATTGTCATGCTGAAAGACCCAGCCACGTTTCATCTTCAATGCCCTTGCTGATGGAAGGAGGTTTTCACTCAATCTCACGATACATGGCCCCATTCATTCTTTCCTTTACACGGATCAGTCGTCCTGGTCCCTTTGCAGAAAAACAGCCCCAAAGCATGATGTTTCCACCCCATGCTTCACAGTAGGTATGGTGTTCTTTGGATGCAACTCAGCATTCTTTGTCCTCCAAACACGACGAGTTGAGTTTTTACCACAAAGTTCTATTTTGGTTTCATCTGACCATATGACATTCTCCCAATCTTCTTCTGGATCATCCAAATTCTCTCTAGCAAACTTCAGACGGGCCTGGACATGTACTGGCTTAAGCAGGGGGACACGTCTGGCACTGCAGGATTTGAGTCCCTGGCGGCGTAGTGTGTTACTGATGGTAGGCTTTGTTACTTTGGTCCCAGCTCTCTGCAGGTCATTCACTAGGTCCCCCCCGAGTGGTTCTGGGATTTTTGCTCACCGTTCTTGTGATCATTTTGACCCCACGGGGTGAGATCTTGCGTGGAGCCCCAGATCGAGGGAGATTATCAGTGGTCTTGTATGTCTTCCATTTCCTAATAATTGCTCCCACAGTTGATTTCTTCAAACCAAGCTGCTTACCTATTGCAGATTCAGTCTTCCCAGCCTGGTGCAGGTCTACAATTTTGTTTCTGGTGTCCTTTGACAGCTCTTTGGTCTTGGCCATAGTGGAGTTTGGAGTGTGACTGTTTGAGGTTGTGGACAGGTGTCTTTTATACTGATAACAAGTTCAAACAGGTGCCATTAATACAGGTAACGAGTGGAGGACAGAGGGGCCTCTTAAAGAAGAAGTTCCAGGTCTGTGAGAGCCAGAAATCTTGCTTGTTTGTAGGTGACCAAATACTTATTTTCCACCATAATTTGCAAATAAATTCATAAAAAATCCTACAATGTGATTTTCTGGATTTTTTTTTCTCATTTTAACTGTCATAGTTGAAGTGTACCTATGATGAAAATTACAGGCCTCTCTCATTTTTTTAAGTGGGAGAACTTGCACAATTGGTGGCTGACTAAATACTTTTTTGCCCCACTGTACAGCTGATGTGTTGTGCATTGAAGTCCACAAGCGAAGGGAAGAGGTGAGAGGAGGAGAGCGCATAGATGCAAGAAGGAATACAATGTGGCTGCAATGAAAGTGAACTGTGTTTACACGTGATCTGGGGTGTATTCATTCCATTGATTCTGTTGAAAGACATTTCTTAAACGGAACAAAACAAGGATAAACATACATGAATTTGTCCAATAGAAACTGTCGTTTGCAACTATTGAACTAATGATTACACCCTATATCAGCTAGATGCAGGCAAGAGTGTGCAAGCTGGTATGGAATATGAATGACAGTCATCCAATATGCTGAAATAGACATGCTCATGATTTTTTTTGTTTTCCTCTCTGATCTTACCGCCACTGCATTCATAGACTAGGTTGTAGCAACCTCATGATGAGTATTGGGGAAATTTGAGTAACGTAGTAGCCTAAACCTGTCGATGTTACATTGAGCTTGGTGAATGGAATATGAATGATAGTAATCCAATATGCTGTAATAGAAATAAGGCTATGCTCCTAAATAAAAAAATCAACCTCCCTAATCTTAAAACTGCAGTGGGCTAAATCAAGGTCACACAGAGTGTTTCTTGGTAGTCTTTAACAAATCTACTTTGAAACAAAAGTATACACGCCACACACATGGTTGTGGCCTTAAAAAAAAGAAGTCCCCTGTACCATGTCAGATATAGAGTTGAAATGTATTACATTTTGAGTTCGCATCCCAATACTACACTTTATATATACATCACAGAAGACTGAAATATAACAAAATCATTTGACACAGAAACACCGGATTTTCAGTCGTTTTTTGAAATTATGTTTATTAATTATGAAATTATGAAAAATATTAATAACATTCCAACAATGAGGCCACTCGATCATTTGACTGCAGGAATGGGCTACACGGCACCACTGGTAGATGGGTAAAAATAAAAAGCAGACATTGAATAGCCCTTTGAGCATGGTGAAGTTATTAATTACACTTTGGATGGTGTATCAATACATCCAGTCACTAAAAAAGATACAGGCGTTCTCCCTAACTCAGGTGTCCTTCCTATCTTGTCCTTCCTACTCAGGAAGGACACCGCTCAGGAATTTCACCATGAGGCCAATGGTGACTTTAAAACAGTTACAGAGTTTAATGGCTATGAAAGGAGAAAACTTAGGATGGAACAACGACATTGTAGTTACCCCACAATACTAACCTAAGTGACAGAGTGAAAAGAAGGAAGCCTGTACAGAATAAAACTATTCCAAAACATACATTCTGTTTGCAAATAGGCACTAAAGTAATACTGGAAAAAAGAATATGACAAAGCCATTCACATTTGTCCTGAATACAAAGTGTTACACATGTTTTCCATGTATTTGATGCCATTCCATTTGCTCCGTTCCAGCCATTATTATGAGTCGTCCTCCCCTCAGCAGCCTCCACTGTCCTCAACGTATCATTTTTCAAAATACATCGAGACTCGTGTCCTCTCAATTTACAGCTTTTCCCTTTCCCTCACTCAGAAAACAAAACATTTGCAAAAGTTGCCCAATTAGTGGGAGGAATGGGGGCAACTTCTTGTCGCATGCGGTGTCCAAGTTCAGAACGGCTGTCAGTCTTAACCCATATACCTAACCAAAAACAAAAGGCAATAGAAAAAAGAAAAAGAAGAACTCACGATCTACAGCAATCCTTTAAGTGGGCCACAAAAAATATTCAATACTTAGGATGCTTAATAAGTGACAACAAACAACAAATATATGAAGATAACTTTCTTCCATTACTCAACAATATGAAAGCAGATTTATTAATTCAATGTAATAATCTTCCCATAAATCTTACTCGGTCATAACAGACTTTATATGGTCTAGTAAAATTCATAGAATAAAAAGGAAAGTTTTACATCTTCCTAAATCTGAGGGTGGTTTTAACCTTCCAGAATTGTATCAACTAGCTACCCAAGGCTTTTACTTGTGACTAATAGTTAAATGCACTAAAGAGGAACTATGGGTACATATTGAAGATGCGCCTTCTCCTCCCCAGAATCTTTTGACGTGTCTATTTTCAGAGGATGAAGCTAATAACATGAACAACTTCATAGTTAAGAGCACCTTAACAATATGGAAGAAAATGAAACGTATTCTACAAGAACCAAAATCACTCCCAAAAGCACAGCCTTACACTCTTAGAAAAAAAGGTGCTATCAAGAACCTAAAACAGTTCCACGTCTGTCCCCATAGAAGAACCCTTTAAAGAACCCTTTTGGGTTCCATGTAAAACCCTTTCCACAGAGAGTTCTACATGGAACCCAAAAGAGTTCTACCTTGAACCAAAAAGGGTTCTACCTGGCTGGAACCAAAAAGGTTTATCCTATGGGGACAGCCAAAGAACCCTTTTTTCAGAAGTCACCATATAAATTGGTCCACATGGAAAACTAAAGGCTAAATGACTTGGTAAGAGGAAATACATTTATTTCCATGACAGAATTAAAAAGTTATTTGGGACTGACCAGTTTAGATAGTTTCAAATAAACAACATTTCAAAATGAAATATTTTAGACATTAGAGCAACCTTGAGGGAATCTTATTTGAGTCAGAAAAGGATGTTCATATGATAGGGACGATATACAAAACCTTCCAAAGAAAATATCCAACAGACAATGTCTTACAAAAAATATGGAACCAAGACTTAAAAATAACTGATGTTAGAACAAGATGGAGAGAAAGTTGGAGCATAACTAATGAAATTAAAACTTACATTTACGCTTAATTGAGTATATCAATTGTAGAGAATTTATTATACGAGCCAAAATTCACACATTCTACAGCACAACGGTAGACCCATGTCTTAAGTTTAAAACTAAGAATGATTCAATAATCCATGCATTCTGGGAATGCTACTAAGTCCAAAAGTTATGGCCAGAACTAGAAAGTTGGCTGATAGAAGTATTACAATGTAAACATACTTTTAATCCATCTGGCTGCATATTTTAAGACATGGCATATGGGGGTGTAGTGAGATACCCAATGATTTATTATTGAAATATTGAAATTGCATGTAAGACCATGTGGCAAACAATAATGCATGCACTAAGGATGGAGGTGTGTGCGTGCGTGTCTGGGCAGAGGAGATGTACTGTAGTCGTTGTTTGTGTGTGTCTATAAGTTGTTCATATGTGTATGTTTTGTATTTGGTGTAAAAAAAAAAAATGGAAATAAAACATTTACCCACACAGCCACACTATAAGAAATTATTCTGGGGTGAATTGAAATAGACACTGAGTATACAAAACATTAAGAACACCTGCTGTTTCCATTACATAGACTGATCAGGTGAAAGCTATGATCCCGTAATGATGTCACTTTTTAAATCCACTTCAATCAGTGCAGATGAAGGGGGAGACAGGTTAACGAAGGATTTCTAAGCCTTGAGACAATTGACACATGGATTGTGAATGGGCAAGACAAAACATTTAAGTGCCTTTGAACAAGGTGTGGTATTAGGTGCCAGGCGGAACGGTTTGTGTCAAGAACTGCAACGCTGCTGGGTTTTTCACACTCAACAGTTTCCGTATCAAGAATGGTCCACCACCCAAAGGACATGAAGCCAACTTGACACGACTGTGGGAAGCATTGTAGTCAACATGGGCCAGCATCCCTGTGGAACGCTTGACACCTTGTAGACTCCATGCCCTGATGAATTGAGGCTGTTCCGAGGTCAATTATTAGTTATTTTCATTTGACCAAAATAATGTAAATCCAATTTAATATGTTGCTCAAAATGTAATCATCTTTCATGGGGTTAACCAAAGTGAGCGGGATAATAGAGTGATTGTAATAATTTGGTTTATTTTTATTGAATATTAAAACAATCTACTTGCAGTGAAGCCGCTCAACATTTACATTACATTCGGTCATCTACTGTAACAGACTCCCATCCAGAGCGATCCACAGAAGCAACTAGTGTCAACGCCCTGCTCAAGGGCACATAGACAGATCCCCCCCCCCCCCCCCACCCACGAGAAAAAATTATACGAATAAAATAAAATAATTAAATTCTCCCAACAATGCTATTTCTAGGGTCATTTTAAGATTAACGTTATGCTTTTTCAGCCATTCCTGAACCTGAGACCAGAACCAGTCTACCTAAGGGCAATACCAAAACAAATGGTCTATTAATTCTGCATCCTCACAACAAAATCTGCAGAGATGCAATGATTGTATGCCCCACATATTTAACATTTTGTCAGTGGCAAGAATTCTGGACAGTGATTTTCCTGAAAAGCACAAAGTCTTGAATCTTGTGTCGTTTAATATATCAACTCATACACCCTGTACCATGGAATCAGTACATCAAAAATCTCTTCCTAACTATTTTGCAATCTGTATGGCACAGCTGTCAACATCCTGGTCCTCAAATGAAACTGGTATACTTTCCTATTTATGCTATTTTTATTCCTCCACCAGTTTTGATCTTTTATATTGAGCAGACAGACCAGTTCCCTACCTACTTTTGGGGTAACTGTAATCAATTGGTTGTAATCTTGGATTAAGCAGACCTTCCCATACAATTATGATAATTCCATGAAATAACTCTCCCATTCCAATTACAATATAATTTAAAAACAATACAGGTCTTTTATCAACCTGCACATTTAAGTTCAGCCATTATATTTGTTGTAATATTTGCTCTGCAATGCTTGTTTGAAAAAGAGATACTTTGAAAGAGGTTTAATTTTCAATTAATCGAAAATGAGACATGGCAATCTGCACTAAGGCGAACAATCTGCTCTAAGCTTGTTTTAGTAATCTACTTGAGAACCATTTAGGGTTCAAGTAAAACTTTTGTATGAGTGAAGCTTTTAGAGAGAGGTTTTTGTGCTTTTATATTTAATAATCTCAACCCACCCAGTTCATATTCGTTATATAGATAGGCATGCTTTATCTTGTCTGGTTTAGCATCCCAGATGAAGCAAAATATTTTTTGCTCATATTATTTGAAAAACTAATCATCAGGAGTAGGCAACGCCATAAGTGAGTAAACTGATATATGACTAAGGAGTTAATCAGTGCAATTCTTCCATAAATATACAGTTAATTACCTCTCCATGGTTGCAGGATCTTGTCTATTTTTACTAGTCTTCTATTGAAATTCATTGTGGAGAGCTCATTTATATATTTTGTGATATGAATACCAAGTATGTCTACTTCACCGTCAGTGCATTTTATAGGTAAACTGCAGGTGTAACAGTATAACTTTAGACCGTCCCCTCGCCCGTCACGGGCGCGAACCAGGGACCCTCTGCACACATCAACAACAGTCACCCACGAAGCGTCGTTACCCATCGCTCCACAAAAGCCGCGGCCCTTGTAGAGCAAGGGGCAACACTACTTCTAGGTTTCAGAGCAAGTGACGTAACTGATTGAAACGTTATTAGCGCGTACCCGCTAACTAGCTAGCCATTTCACATCCGTTACACTCACCCCCCTTTCGACCTCCTCCTTTTCCGCAGCAACCAGTGATCCGGGTCAACAGCATCAATGTAACAGTATAACTTTAGTACGTCCCCTCGCCCCGACCTCGGGCGCGAACCAGGGACCCTCTGCACACATCAACAACGGTCACCCACGAAGCATCGTTACCCATCGCTCCACAAAAGCCGCGGCCCTTGCAGAGCAAGGGGAAACCCTACTTCAAGTCTCAGAGCAAGTGACGTAACCGATTGAAACGCTATTAGCGCGTACCCGCTAACTAGCTAGCCATTTCACATCCGTTACACAGGGTAATGTAAAAGTTGTATTTTTTAAATTTCCAATACGTAATATTGTACACTTATCATAATTAGGTTTTAGTCCAGAGAGTCCAGAAAAGTTATTGAGATCTTTAATGAGACATTGCAGGGATCTAGCTTGCGGACTTAATATAGAATTTGAGTCGTCGGCATACATGGACACTTCTGTTTTTAAGCCTTGGATTTCTAATCCTCTAATGTTGCTATTTGATCAAATTTTAATAGCTAGCATGTCGATGGCCACAACAAATAGATATGGTGACAGCGGACACAGTTGTTCAACTCCTCTTGACAATTCTAAACTCTAAGAAGTAGCCTCTATTTACTATTTTACACCTGGGGTTGCTATACATTACTTTTACCCATTTTATAAGAGAAACTGAAAAAATACAGCCATTTATAAATAAAATCCAGTTTTACTTTATCAAAGGCCTTTTCAAAATCTGCTATAAATACCAGGCCTGGCTTCTTAGATGTTTCTAGTAGTTGTCGTATATTATCTCCGATGTATCATCCATGTAAAAACCTGTCTGATCAAGATGAACAATACCTGGTAAAACCTTTTCAATTCTGAGTGCTATGCAATTCGCTAGTATTTTTGAATAACAACATTGAAGTGTAAGAGGCCTCCATTTCTTTTTAGATAGACTGGATCTTTATATTTGCCACCTGGGTCTTGTTTTAATAATAGCGAAATCAGACCTTCCTGTTGAGTACATGACAGACTAACATTTCTATAGGAGTAGTTAAAACAAGCTAATAATGGAGCTTTTAGTATATCAAAAAAGGCTTGATATACACTATTGTTCAAAATGTCCTTGTTTTTGAAAGAAAAACACATTTTTTGTCCATTAAAATAACATCAAATTGATCAGAAATACAGTGTAGACATTGTTAATGTTGTAAATGACTATTGTAGTTGGACACAGCAGATTTTTTATGGAATATCTACATAGGCGTACAGAGGCCCATTATCAGCAACTATCACTCCTGTGTTCCAATGGCACGTTGTGTTAGCTAATCCAAGTTGATCATTTTAAAAGGCTAATTAATCATTAGAAAACCCTTTTGCAATTATGTTAGCATAGCTGAAAACTGTTGTTCTGATTAAAGAAGCAATAAAACTAGCCTTCTTTAGACTAGCTGAGTATCTGGAGCATCAGCATTTGTGGGTTCGATTACAGGCTCAAAATGGCCAGAAACAAAGACCTTTCTTCTGAAACTCAACAGTTTATTCTTGTTCTGAGAAATGAAGGCTATTCCATGTGAGAAATTGCCAAGAAACTGAATATCTCGTACAACGCTGTGTACTACTCCCTTCACAGAACCGCGCAAACTGGCTCTAACCAGAATAGAAAGAGGAGTGGGAGGCCCCGGTGCACAACTGAACAAGAGGACAAGTACATTAGAATGTCTAGCTTGAGAAACAGACTCCTCAACTGGTAGCTTCATTAAATAGTATCCGCAAAACACCAGTCTTAACGTCAACAATGAAGAGGCGACTCCGGGATGCTGGCCTTCTAGGCAGAGATGCAAAGAAAATATCAGGAATCAAGGTAAGACCCAAGTGCACACTGTGTGAAGTAACAATGTTTAATGTAACCACAGGGGCAGGCAAATGACAGGTCAAGGCAGGCAGGGGTCGATAATCCAGAGTAGGAGCAAAGGTAAAGGACGGCACGCAAGGGTCAGGGTCAGGGACGGGCAGAGTGGTCAGGCGGGCGGGTACAGGGTCAGGACAGGCAAGGGTCAAAAACCAGGAGGACGAGAAAAAGAGAGGCTGGGAAAAGACAGGAACTGACAGGACGAACGCTGGTAAGCGAACTGGCAACAGACAGACATAAAACACAAGTATAAATACACAGGGGATAATGGGGAAGATGGGCGAAGGTGGATGGAGACAATCACAAGGACAGGTGAAACAGATCAGGGCATGACAGAAAAAGCCATACAGTATCTCAGACTGGCCAATAAAAATAAAATATTAAGATGGGCAAAAGAACACAGCCACTGGACAGAGGAAGATTGGAAAAAAAGTGTTATGGACAGACAAATCTAAGTTTGAGGTGTTCAGATCCC
Source organism: Salvelinus namaycush (assembly GCF_016432855.1). Taxonomy (NCBI): domain Eukaryota; kingdom Metazoa; phylum Chordata; class Actinopteri; order Salmoniformes; family Salmonidae; genus Salvelinus; species Salvelinus namaycush. The sequence continues at coordinate 1,749,120 of NC_052317.1, forward strand.
AAAGAAGAAAATTCGTGATACGCAGAAAAATGAAAAGACGCTGGAGTGCTTGACTCCATCTGTCAAGCATGGTGGAGGCAATGTGATGGTCTGGGGGTGCGCTGGTGTTGGTAAAGTGGGAGATTTGTACAGGGATCTTGTACAAATCTCTAAAAGGGTCTCTAAAAGGGATCTTGAAGAAGGAAGGCTATCACAGCCATTTTCCTCCTACAACAGGACAATGACCCAAAGCACAGCTCCAAACTATGCAAGAAGTATTTAGGGAAGAAGCAGTCAGCCGGTATTCTGTCTATAATGGAGTGGCCAGCACAGTCACCGGATCTCAACCCTATTGAGCTGCTGTGGGAGCAGCTTGACCTTATGGTACGTAAGAAGTGTCCATCAAGCCAATCCAAATTGTGGGAGGTGCTTCAGGAAGCATGGGGTGTAATCTCTTCAGATTACCTCAACAAATTGACAACTAGAATGCCAAAGGTCTGCAAGGCCGTAATTGCTGCAAATGGAGGAATCTTTGACGAAAGCAAAGTTTGAAGGACACAATTATTATTACAATTAAAAATCATTATTTATAACCTTGTCAACGTCTTGACTATATTTCCTATTCATTTTGCAACTCATTTCATGTATGTTTTCATGGAAAACAAGGACATTTCTAAGTGACCCCAAACTTTTGAATGGTAGTGTACCTCTACCGGTATGCCATCAAGCCCTGGGGTTTTCCAGACTAAAAGGATTTAATAGCCTCAAAAAGTTATTCCTCTGTTATTTGGCTTTCGCACTGATCTTTTTGTACATTTGTTAATTTTCCTTTTTTTTATTATTTGGAAATAATTGGAATTTGGAAAGAATTCCTTACAGTAGTCGTCATTCAGAGGGTGAGGATGAGTTGGAAAAGAAAATATATGCTGACAAGGTCTTCCTGTCTGGGTTGGCGCCCCCCCTTGGGTTGTGCCGTGGCGGAGATCTTTGTGGGCTATACTCGGCCTTGTCTCAGGATGGTAAGTTGGTGGTTGAAGATATCCCTCTAGTGGTGTGGGGGCTGTGCTTTGGAAAAGTGGGTGGGGTTATATCCTGCCTGTTTGGCCCTGTCCGGGGGTATCATCGGATGGGGCCACAGTGTCTCCTGACCCCTCCTGTCTCAGCCTCCAGTATTTATGCTGCAGTAGTTTATGTGTCGGGGGGCTAGGGTCAGTCTGTTATATCTGGAGTATTTCTCCTGTCTTATCCGGTGTACTGTGTGAATTTAGATATGCTCTCTCTAATTCTCTCTTTCTCTCTTTCTTTCTTACTCTCTCTCGAAGGACCTGAGCCCTAGGACCATGCGTCAGGACTACCTGGCATGATGACTCCTTGCTGTCCCCAGTCCACCTGGCCGTGCTGCTGCTCCAGTTTCAACTGTTCTGCCTGCGGCTATGGAACCCTGACCTGTTCACCGGACGTGCTACCTGTCCCAGACCTGCTGTTTTCAACTCTCTAGAGACAGCAGGAGCGGTAGAGACACTCTCAATGATCGGCTATGAAAAGCCAACTGACATTTACTCCTGAGGTGCTGACTTGTTGCACCCTTGACAACTATTGTGATTATTATTATTTGACCATGCTGGTCATTTATGAACATTTGAACATCTTGGCCATGTTCTGTTATAATCTCCACCCGGCACAGCCAGAAGAGGACTGGCCACCCCTCATAGCCTGGTTCCTCTCTAGGTTTCTTCCTAGGTTTTGGCCTTTCTAGGGAGTTTTTCCTTGCCACCGTGCTTCTACACCTGCATTGCTTGCTGTTTGGGGTTTTAGGCTGGGTTTCTGTACAACACTTTGATATATCAGCTGATGTAAGAAGGGCTATATAAATACATTTGATTTGACTTAGGTTGGAGTCATTAAAACTCGTTTTTCAACCACTCCACAAACTTCTTGTAAACAAACTATAGTTTTGGCAATGCAGTTACGACATCTACTTTGTGCATGACACAAGTACTTTTTCCAACAATAGTTCACAGACAGATTATTTCACTTAGAATTCATTGTATCACAATTCCAGTGGGTCAGAAGTTTACTACACTAAGTTGACTGTGCCTTTAAACAGCTTGGAAAATCATAGGAAATGATGTCATGGCTTTAGAGGCTTCTGATAGGCTAATTGACATCATTTGAGTCAATTGGAGGTGTACCTGTGGATGTATTTCAAGGCCTACCTTCAAACTCAGTGCCTCTTTGCTTGACATCATAGGAAAATCAAAAGAAATCAGCCAAGACCTCAGAAAATAATTGTAGATCTCCACAAGTCTGGTTCATCCTTGGGAGCAATTTCCAAATGCCTGAAGGTACCACGTTCATCTGTAGAAACAATAGTACGCAAGTATAAACACCATTGGACCACGCAGCCGTCATACCGCTCAGGAAGGAGACGCATTCTGTCTCCTAGAGATGAACGTACTTTGGTGCGAAAAGTGCAAATCAATCCCAGAAAAACAGCAAAGGACCTTGTGAAGATGATGGAGGAAACGGGTACAAAAGTATCTATATCCACAGTAAAATGAGTCCTATAACGACATAACCTGAAAGGCCGCTCAGCAAGGAAGAAGCCACTGCTCCAAAACCGCCATAAAAAGCCAGACTATGGTTTGCAACTGCACATGGGGACAAAGAACATACTGTTTGGAAAAATGTCCTCTGGTCTGATGAAACAAAAATAGAACTGTTTGGCCATAATGACCATCGTTATGTTTGGAGGAAAAAAGGGGAGGCTTGCAAGCCAAAGAACACCATCCCAACCATGAAGCACAGGGGTGCTTTGCTGTAGGAGGGACTGGTGCACTTCACAAAATAGATGGCTTCATGAGGAAGGGAAATGATGTGGATATATTGAAGCAACATATCAAGGCATCAGTCAGGAAGTTAAAGCTTGGTCGCAAATGGGTCTTCCAAATGGACAATGACCCCAAGCATACTTCCAAAGTTGTAGCAAAATGGCTTAAGGACAACAAAGTCAAGGTATTGGAGTGGCCATCACAAGCCCTGACCTCAATCCTATAGAACATTTGTGGGCAGAACTGGTCTTCACTTCCGGGTTGGAGCGAGTAGTCGCACTTCGCTTCGCTCCACAGGCAATATTACATTTCATTACAGTACAACGGTTTTATTTGTTTGATCTGAGCAATTTTTCTTAGCTAGCTACATAGCCGTCTTTGTATCAAAGATAATTGTGTAGTTTAGAGTAATTATCGAGGTTAGCTAGCCAGCTATTTTCGTCCTTCTAACGTAGTCAACACTGCTAGCTAGCTAGCTAGCCAACTTCTACCGAATAGCAGCACTGTAGAAACTATTACATTACAACGGAACGACTTGATTAGTGTAGTGTTAGCTAGCTACATAGTTGTCTTTGCTGTCTTTGTATCTAAGATAATTGTGTAGTTTAGAGTAATTATCGAGGTTAGCTAGCCAGCTATTTTCGTCCGCCGCGCCGCGCCACCGTTCTCCTACCTAGTCAACAACTGCTAGCTAGCTAGTCAACTTCTACCGACTAGCAGCACTGTAGAAACTAATACATTACAACGGAACGATTTGATTAGTGTAGTGTTAGTTAGCTACATAGTTGTCTTTGCTGTCTTTGTATCTAAGATAATTGTGTAGTTTAGAGTAATTATCGAGGTTAGCTAGCCAACTATTTTCGTCCGCCGCGCCACCGTTCTCCTACTAAGTCAACAACTGCTAGCTAGCTAGTCAACTTCTACCGACTAGCAGCACTGTAGAAACTATAATACATTACAACGGAACGATTTGATTAGTGTAGTGTTAGCTAGATACATAGTAATTATCGAGGTTATCGAGGTTACCTAGCCAGCTACACTTTCAAACAAAGTCAACAACGCAGCCACTGCTAGCTAGCCTACTTCACCAGCCAGCAGTACAGTATCTTTTTAATCATTTTAGTCAATAAGATTTTTGCAACGTAAGCTTAACTTTCTGAACATACGAGACGTGTAGTCCACTTGTCATTCCAATCTCCTTTGCATTAGCGTAGCCTCTTCTGTAGCCTGTCAACTATGTGTCTGTCTATCCCTGTTCTCTCCTCTCTGCACAGACCATACAAATGCTTCACACCGCGTGGCCGCTGCCACTCTAACCTGGTGGTCCCAGCGCGCACGACCCACGTGGAGTTCCAGGTCTCCGGCAGCCTCTGGAACTGCCGATCTGCGGCCAACAAGGCAGAGTTCATCCCAGCCTATGCTTCCCTCCAGTCCCTCGACTTCTTGGCACTGACGGAAACATGGATTACCACAGATAACACTGCTACTCCTACTGCTCTCTCCTCGTCTGCCCACGTGTTCTCGCACACCCCGAGAGCTTCTGGTCAGCGGGGTGGTGGCACTGGGATCCTCATCTCTCCCAAGTGGACATTCTCTCTTTCTCCCCTGACCCATCTGTCTATCGCCTCCTTTGAATTCCATGCTGTCACAGTTACCAGCCCTTTCAAGCTTAACATCCTTATCATTTATCGCCCTCCAGGTTCCCTTGGAGAGTTCATCAATGAGCTTGACGCCTTGATAAGTTCCTTCCCTGAGGATGGCTCACCTCTCACAGTTCTGGGTGACTTTAACCTCCCCACGTCTACCTTTGACTCATTCCTCTCTGCCTCCTTCTTTCCACTCCTCTCCTCTTTTGACCTCACCCTCTCACCTTCCCCCCCTACTCACAAGGCAGGCAATACGCTTGACCTCATCTTTACTAGATGCTGTTCTTCCACTAATCTCATTGCAACTCCCCTCCAAGTCTCCGACCACTACCTTGTATCCTTTTCCCTCTCGCTCTCATCCAACACTTCCCACTCTGCCCCTACTCGGATGGTATCGCGCCGTCCCAACCTTCGCTCTCTCTCCCCCGCTACTCTCTCCTCTTCCATCCTATCATCTCTTCCCTCTGCTCAAACCTTCTCCAACCTATCTCCTGATTCTGCCTCCTCAACCCTCCTCTCCTCCCTTTCTGCATCCTTTGACTCTCTATGTCCCCTATCCTCCAGGCCGGCTCGGTCCTCCCCTCCTGCTCCGTGGCTCGACGACTCATTGCGAGCTCACAGAACAGGGCTCCGGGCAGCCGAGCGGAAATGGAGAAAAACTCGCCTCCCTGCGGACCTGGCATCCTTTCACTCCCTCCTCTCTACATTTTCCTCTTCTGTCTCTGCTGCTAAAGCCACTTTCTACCACTCTAAATTCCAAGCATCTGCCTCTAACCCTAGGAAGCTCTTTGCCACCTTCTCCTCCCTCCTGAATCCTCCTCCCCCCCCCCTCCCTCTCTGCGGATGACTTCGTCAACCATTTTGAAAAGAAGGTCGACGACATCCGATCCTCGTTTGCTAAGTCAAACGACACCGCTGGTTCTGCTCACACTGCCCTACCCTGTGCTTTGACCTCTTTCTCCCCTCTCTCTCCAGATGAAATCTCGCGTCTTGTGACGGCTGGCCGCCCAACAACCTGCCCGCTTGACCCTATCCCCTCCTCTCTTCTCCAGACCATTTCCGGAGACCTCCTCCCTTACCTCACCTCGCTCATCAACTCATCCTTGACCGCTGGCTACGTCCCTTCCGTCTTCAAGAGAGCGAGAGTTGCACCCCTTCTGAAAAAACCTACACTCGACCCCTCCGATGTCAACAACTACAGACCAGTATCCCTTCTTTCTTTTCTCTCCAAAACTCTTGAACGTGCCGTCCTTGGCCAGCTCTCCTGCTATCTCTCTCAGAATGACCTTCTTGATCCAAATCAGTCAGGTTTCAAGACTAGTCATTCAACTGAGACTGCTCTTCTCTGTGTCACGGAGGCGCTCCGCACTGCTAAAGCTAACTCTCTCTCCTCTGCTCTCATCCTTCTAGACCTATCGGCTGCCTTTGATACTGTGAACCATCAGATCCTCCTCTCCACCCTCTCCGAGTTGGGCATCTCCGGCGCGGCCCACGCTTGGATTGCGTCCTACCTGACAGGTCGCTCCTACCAGGTGGCGTGGCGAGAATCTGTCTCCGCACCACGTGCTCTCACCACTGGTGTCCCCCAGGGCTCTGTTCTAGGCCCTCTCCCATTCTCGCTATACACCAAGTCACTTGGCTCTGTCATATCCTCACATGGTCTCTCCTATCATTGCTATGCAGACGACACACAATTAATCTTCTCCTTTCCCCCTTCTGATAACCAGGTGGCGAATCGCATCTCTGCATGTCTGGCAGACATATCAGTGTGGATGACGGATCACCACCTCAAGCTGAACCTCGGCAAGACGGAGCTGCTCTTCCTCCCGGGGAAGGACTGCCCGTTCCATGATCTCGCCATCACGGTTGACAACTCCATTGTGTCCTCCTCCCAGAGTGCTAAGAACCTTGGCGTGATCCTGGACAACACCCTGTCGTTCTCAACTAACATCAAGGCGGTGACCCGTTCCTGTAGGTTCATGCTCTACAACATTCGCAGAGTACGACCCTGCCTCACACAGGAGGCGGCGCAGGTCCTAATCCAGGCACTTGTCATCTCCCGTCTGGATTACTGCAACTCGCTGTTGGCTGGGCTCCCTGCCTGTGCCATTAAACCCCTACAACTCATCCAGAACGCCGCAGCCCGTCTGGTGTTCAACCTTCCCAAGTTCTCTCACGTCACCCCGCTCCTCCGCTCTCTCCACTGGCTTCCAGTTGAAGCTCGCATCCGCTACGGATGCTGTGAAGGAGCTGTGAAGGGAACGGCACCTCCGTACCTTCAGGCTCTGATCAGGCCCTACACCCAAACAAGGGCACTGCGTTAATCTACCTCTGGCCTGCTCGCCTCCCTACCTCTGAGGAAGTACAGTTCCCGCTCAGCCCAGTCAAAACTGTTCGCTGCTCTGGCACCCCAATGGTGGAACAAACTCCCTCACGACGCCAGGTCAGCGGAGTCAATCACCACCTTCCGGAGACACTTGAAACCCCACCTCTTTAAGGAATACCTAGGATAGGATAAAGTAATCCTTCTAACCCCCCCCCCCCCCCTTAAAAGATTTAGATGCACTACTGTAAAGTGGTTGTTCCACTGGATATCATAAGGTGAATGCACCAATTTGTAAGTCGCTCTGGATAAGAGCGTCTGCTAAATGACTTAAATGTAAATGTAAATGTAAAACTGAAAAAGCGTGTGCGAGGAAGGAGGCCTAGAAAACTGACTCAGTTACACCAGCTCTGTCACGAGGAATGGGCCAAAATCACCCAACTTATTGTGGGAAGCTTGAGGAAGACTACCCGAAATGTTTGACCCAAGTTACACTCAATTAGCATTGCCTTTAAATTGTTTATGTAAACTTCTGACCCACTGGGAATGTGATGAAAGAAATAAAAGCTGAAATAAATAATTCTCTCTACTATTATTCTGACATTTCACATTCTTAAAATAAAGTGGTGATCCTAACTGACCTAAGACAAGGATTTTTTACCAGGATTCTAGGAATTGTGAAACTGAGTTTAAATGTATTTGGCTAAGGTGTATGTAAACTTCCGACTTCAACTGTAGATTAATGAGCCAAATCTGTTTTTCATCCACTTTCATATTCAAAAGGGTCCACCTTTCTTGCGACTCATTCAGATCGACATTTCTATTAATATCGCCACACCTTTTGAGTTCCTTTGTCCATGACGGAGAATTATTTCACCACCCCATTCCTTTTTCCACGCAACTTAATCTAAGGATGTAGAGTGATTTTCCTGTAAACAGTATATGTTATATTCCTTTTCTTTTAGCCACGTAAAGACTGATCTTTTTTTCTAACCTGCTAAACTGTTACAATTATAACTGGCTATACTTATTTCACCCCTTACCATAACTAGATACCATTCTCAGTCTAAATCCACCATAATTAGTGCTTGTAAAGTTACTGCCATAAGAGGTATTATGACGGTCAAAATTAGAGATTTAAAATGTCTGATGTTTAGAATTCAAGAAACAGGTTCCAGTAATATTTGTTTTATTCTCTTGCCTGTTTGCCTGTGAGCCAATGCCAAAGATGTTAGAAAGTTTAGTTAAGATATTATCTGTGTAGTAGATCTGAGTAGGTTGATGTGTGTCACATCTGCTCCTGCTACGCCCTCTGGTGTTCATCCGGTGTCTTCTAGACCTGCAGTTGCTCCCCCTGTACACTCTCTCTCTCGCTCCCTCTCCCTCTCTGTGTGATTGTGCGGTTGGAGACAGGTGTGCTGGAGACAGAGCAGATCCCTACCAGCTGCAACTCGTTCCATAACCAAGACCTCTACATATACTCAGTCCTGCCACTTCCACTCTGCCAGATCGTAATCTCTGCTCAGTCAGTTCATGATTCTAGCCATTTATGATTATTCAAGATCCTGTTACTCTGCTGTGCCTGGTTCCCTGCCCGACACCGTTTGTCCTCTCATTGCAGTCTCACCACCCAACTACCTTGCTCTGTATTTTACTCACCACCACTACCTTGGATTCCCCTCAGGACCTGTTTACCCTGTTCTACTCAGCTAACTCCAACCTCAGTCTCTACATCTGGTTTTTCTGCAACTCATCCGAGCTTCCCCGGATCTGCACTCCATATCTCCCTGTGTAACAAATATTTTGCTTCATTCATCCCCGTTTCCTCATCTGAGTCTGCTCTTGGGTTCCCCTGTGTTGCTCTGCTTAACAGATGTGTGTGATATTCGATGTGATTTAGTGAGTGTGTATGTCTGGATAAGAGTAAGACTATAATGTGTGATGTCTAAATAAATAATAACCCAGCCAATTTACATGGTTGAGTGTCTGTGTGTAACATGCAGCAAGTATAGCCTTAATATTCAGGATGATAATTGTAATCCATATTGTATCATAGTTGCGTTATAAGTACATCATTTTCATAGAAAAACACATCCCAGCATTTCCATAGCAATTGACGTCTCACACGATCATGAAAGAGACCTTGCATTACTATATAGACGGCTTCACTACAGTACAAATGTATCCCGTACAATATGTTATTATTCCCCAACATCCCAGTTCTGATATCTTCCCATTGCTTGTTGTAAACAGATTAACATGTAGCCAAAGACTTACAAAAGATAGACAAACAAAAAACATTAAATTATAGAAAAGTTCTCGACAATAGAGGGGAGAGAAGAGGGAGACATCAAGTTTGTGTATACGAGCGTGTTCAGATATTTTTAGTTCCCATAATTTTTTGGGGTTGTAAAATGACATCTCCGTAGAATTTAGTACAGCCATGGTGTCATGGAGCTGTCTCAGAGCTGTCCTTCTATAAAGAATTTGTCCACAATGAGAAAGGAACGCTTACCCCTCTCACTCTGTTGCCTCTGTACAGGATACAGCCTCTCGCGACGTTCGTTTATCTCCTGGGGAAATTGGTCATTGAGACAGAATTTGGTCCCTTTAACCTCCCCCTGCTTTTGATCCTTTTGTTGGTAGTGTTCACATTTTGCGACGATCGGTCGGGGAACCTTGGTCTTGTCGCTCGAAGTCTGTGCACTCGGTGGAAAGCCACCTTGTTTACAGTCTCTAGAGGAAGTTTCAAATCGGATTGCATGAACTCTCTGATCACCCCCTCTGGATTATTGGATGCGTCCTCGGGAATCGCAGAAAATATTAGATTTTCACGCATGCTACGGCTTTGTATGTCTAGTAGCGACTCCCTCATCACCCTGTTTTCCCTGAGAAGACATTCCATGTTGGAATCAAGGGTTTTTACCTTGGCTGTGAGTACCTTCACTTCACTCTGGCTAAACTACAAGCTCCCCCTCAGCCCTGCTACCTCCTCACACAATTTTTGAAGTGTTGCATGGATTCCAGCAAGAGCACTAGCCTCTACTTCAATGGTAAGTAAATCGTCCGTGTCTGTAGATTAATTTGTCTTTCTTTTTTCTGTCGGCTTAGAGTTATTTTGTGAGGTAGCCAGATTTTTCCAAGATGGAGTTTGATGTTCCTCCATAGCATAAAGCTGTTGATACTCGTCGATTTCCCTCAGGATCTCCTTAGATTTCCTTCAGGATCTCCTTAGTATCCAGGTTGGCTCAGAACTGCAAATGTAACGATGCTTTCCCACAATGACTGAAGATGTAATAATTGACTTGAATACAATGTTGCAATTTTGCTAGCGAATGCTCAAGACAGATAGAGACAGGCAGACAGGAATCTATCCAGGAGTCTACACTAGTATTAAGCTTGTTGCACCATGAGGTGTAATGGATCATGATGAACACATATCAAAACTGTCAGACATATTGACGTTCATTGAGGACAGCACCCATTCCAGAGTTCATGATTGTCAATGGAAGAGGCAAGTGCAGAATCCTCAATTCTTGCAGTTCAACCTCCAGTTACTGCTGGTGGTTTGAACATTACTTGACAATGCCTGCCAAAATGGTATATAATGGAAAATGATCAAATACTTAAAGCACTGTTAAACATTAAGACACTTCAGAAAAAATGATCTATTTCTGCACTAGACACGATTCAAAACAGAATGGTGTTCAGAAGCTTCAGAGAGAGGAAACAACACCAAATCAGGACTTGAAACATCAAAATAGTGTTTTCAACCCTTTCTGTTAGTGCTCCCAGTCTCTGGCAAAGTGTTGCAGAACATTTGATTAAGGCGTGTTACCACACACTCTCAGGTTGATGTGTTTCAATACTCCAGCAAAGTTAAGGCTTCGTCTCCTTCAAGTTGGTAGCAGGTCAGTTGCTTTGGTGTTACAAAGCACTTCATTTTAACAGTGTATGTTTGGGGAAAATCTAGTTCATTTGAGTACAGGCTTAACTGAATGACAACAGAGGCAGAATACAATAATGAAATGTTACTGAATAGTTTGGGGTAGGCCTCATCTCTGAGGAATGCTCCTCAGAGCCAGATTCTGATGACAGGTTGCCCTAAACTGGGCAGCTGGCTTCGAAACTCCCCCATGGGAGAACAGGGTGGTTGGGAGGTGGAAGGTCGTTGGAAGATTGTTGCTGCAAAACAGCAAGTGGGATACACAAGGTTTGAGTTGACATATAAATACTCCTTGTCACGTGTGCTCCCTCTCCGGCCTCTAGGTCACCAGGCTGCTCGTTATGGCGCACACCTGTCAGCATCGTTACATGCACCTGCGCGTCATCAGCCTCACCTGGACTCCATCACTTCCCTGATTACATTCCCTATATACGTCACTCCCTTTGGTTCCTTCCCCAGGTGTCATTGTTTCTGTTTCAGTTTCATGTCTGTGTGTTGCTCGTGTTTCTTGTTTTGTATTATGTTGCGTTTATTTATTAAAAACACTCCCCGAACTTGCTTCCCGACTCTCAGCGCACATCGTTACACTCCTCTAGATGTATGCCCATTGGTTGAAAGAAAGCAAAGTGATTATTGCACGAGTGAGCCCATAGGTTAATCAGCAAGAATGCTGATTAAAAGAATGCTGATTGTTTTTTTTGTTTGTTTATTTACATTTTTGTTAACTTAGTTTGTACATAATGTTGCCGCTACCGTCTCTTATGACCGACAAGAACTTCTGGACTTCAGGACTGTGATTACCCACCACGGACTGGCAGAATCCTTTTTTTCCTTTAACGAGTCTGACGAGCACGAAGCAAACGATATACTGTTTTCTCGGGAACATGCCCAGATCCCCGTGATTTGTGTGAAGAGGAGGTGGAGAAAAAGGGGCCAAAGGGTGGGCTGCCTTCTGAGAATTCGTAGGCGATTGAATAATCCCCCACTTCCTTCCATTCTGCAAGCAAACGTGCAATCTTTGGAGAATAAAATAGATGACCTACGCGCAAGATTAAGCTACCAACGGGACATTCAAAACTGTAATATCTTATGCTTCATGGAGTCGTGGCTGAACGATGACACTATCAACATACTGGCTGGCTGGTTATACGCTTCACCGGCAGGATAGAACAGCGGCGTCTGGTAAGACGAGGGGTGGCGGACTATGTATTTTTGTAAACAACAGCTGGTGCACGATATCTAAGGAAGTCTCGAGCTATTGATCGCCTGAGGTAGAGTATCTCATGATAAGCTGTAGACAACACTATGTACCTAGAGAGTTTATCTGTATTTTTCATAGCTGTTTCTTTACATACCACCAGTCAGAGGCTGACACAAAGACAGCATTGAATGAGCTGCATTCCATCATAAGCAAACAAGAAAACGCTCATCCAGAGGCGGCGCTAGTAGTAGCCGGGGACTTTAATGCAGGGAAACTTAAATCCGTTTTACATATAAATACTCCTTGTCAAACTCTGGACCACCTTTACTCCACACACAGAGGCGCATACAAAGCTCTCACTCGCCGTCCATTTGGCAAATCTGACCATAATTCTATCCTCCTGATTCCTGCTTACAAGCAAATATTAAAGCAGGAAGCACCAGTGACTAGATCAATACAAAAGTGGTCAGATGAAGCAGATGCTAAACTACAGGACTGTGTCTAACCCGGAAGCTTATAAGAAATCCCGCTATGCCCTCCGACGAACCATCAAACAGGCAAAGCATCAATATATGACTAAGATCAAATCGTACTACACCGTCGGATGTGGCAGGGCTTGCAAACCATTACATACTACAAAGGGAAGCACAGCCAAGAGCTGCCTAGTGACACGAGCCTACCAGACGAGCTAAACTACATCTATACTTGCTTCGAGGAAAATGGCACTGAAACATGCATGAGAGCACAAGCTGTTCCGGAAGACTGTGATATCACTCTCCACAGCCGATGTGAGTAAGACCTTTAAACAGGTCAACATTCACAAGGTCGCAGGGCCAGACGGATTACCAGATTACCAGGTACTGCGAGCATGCGCTGACCAACTGGCAAGTGTCTTCACTGACATTTTCAACCTCTCCCTGTACAAGTCTGTAATACCAACATGTTTTAAGCAGATCACCATAGTGCCTGCGCCCAAGAACACTAAGGTAACCTGCCTAAATGACTACCGACCCGTAGCACTCATGTCTGTAGCCATGAAGTGCTTTGAAAGGCTGGTCATGGCTCACATCAACATTATCCCAGAAACCCTAGATCCACTCCAATTTGCATACCACACAAACAGCTCCACAGATGATGCAATCTCTATTGCACTCCACACTGCCCTTTCCCACCTGGACAAAAGGAACACCTATGTGAGAATGCTATTCATTGACTACAGCTCAGCGTTCAATACCATAGTGCTCTCAAAGCTCATCAATAGGCTAAGGACCCTGGGACTAAACACCTCCCTCTGCAACTGGATCATGGACTTCCTGACGGGCCGCCCTCAGGTGGTAACGGTAGGTATCAACACATCTGCCACGCTGATCCTCAACACAGGGGTCCCTCAGGGGTGCATGCTCAGTCTCCTCCTGTGCTCCATGTTCACTCTTGACTGCATGGCCAGGCACGACTCCAACACCATCATTAAGTTTGCCATTGACACAACAGCGGTAGGACGGATCACCGACAACGACGAGACAGCCTATAGGGAGGAAGTCAGAGACCTGGCCGTGTGGTGGCAGGACAATAACCTCTCCCTCAACGTGATCAAGACAAAGGAGATGATTGTGGACTACAGAAAAAAGAGGGCAGAGCACATCCCCACTCTCATCGACAGGGCTGCAGTGGAGCAGGTTGAGAGCTTCAAGTTCCTTGGTGTCCACATCACCAACAAACTAACATGGCCCAAGCACACCAAGACAGTCATGAAGAGGGCATGACAAAAACTATTTCCCCCCCAGGAGACTGAAAAGATTTGGCATGGGTCCTCAGATCCTCAAAAACGTTCTACAGCTGCACCATCGAGAGCCTCCTGACTGGTTGCAGCACTGCCTGGTATGGCAACTGCTCGGCCTCCAACCGCAAGGCACTACAGAGGGTAGTGCGAACGGCCTAGTACATCACTGGGGCCAAGCTCCCTGCCATCCAGGAACTCTATACCAGGCGGTGTCAGAGGAAGGCCCTAAAAATTGTCAAAGACTCCAGCCACCCTTGTCATAGACTGTTCGCTCTGCTACCGCATGGCAAGCGGTACCGGAGCACCAAGTCTAGGTCCAAGAGGCTTCTAAACAGCTTCTACCCCAAAGTCATAAGACTCCAGAACACATAATCAAATGGCTACCCAGACTATTTGCATTGCCCCCCCCCCCCTTTACACCACTGCTACTCTCTGTTGTTATCCTCTATGCATAGTCACTTTAATAACTCTACCTTCATGTACATTTTACCTCAACTAACCGGTGCCCCCGCACATTGACTCTGGTACCCCCCTGTATATAGTCTCGCTATTGTTATTTTACTGCTGCTCTTTAATTACTTGTTACTTTAATTTCTTATTCTTATCCGTATTTTTTAAATTTTAAAACTGCATTGTTGGTTACGGGCTCATAAGTAAGCATTTCACTGTAAGGTCGACACCTGTTGTATTCGGCACATGTGACTAATAAAATGTGATTTGATTAGTGTGCCCTGCTCATTGGCTGAAGTTAATAGGTGCATGACATTCCGCATGCTTGCTAATAGTAAAGAAGGAGAGACCTGACGCTATGCTGATGAGGTAACATTATGACACTACCATAAAAATACCTGCTATAATGATGAGGAATCATTATAAGCACTACCATATAAATACCTGCTACGCTGATGAGGAATCATTATAACCACTACCATATAAATACCTGCTACGCTGATGAGTGAGATAGGAAGTGATGTGAACGATGTGTTCGCTAGATTAATAAACAAGGCTGAGCCATTCAGAACTTTCGTAACTACATTTAAATCAAGTACAGGCTTAACTGAATGACAACAGAGACAGAACGCCATACGGAATATAATTGAATAGGTTGGGGGTAGGCCTCGTCTCAGAGGAATGCTCCTCAGAGACAGATGCTGATGACAGGTTGCCTTGTGTTGAGCAGCTGGCATCGAAACCCCCCAAAATGAATGAGTTACTCACCAGGGAGAAGGGACACGGTGGAGCAAAGGTTGGATCTAAAGATTGAAGACAAGATAAATAGATGTAAAAGAGATGCATGCGAAGGATAGAACAAAAGTACAATTATGCTGTAATGGAAAGTATCAAATGGAATGTTCATTAATGCAAGTGCGCTGAGCGCAGGATTAAAATCGTGCAATGTGTTTGGTTGAAATTAGACGTCTTGTGTGTACGTTTACCCAGCCACACATGCCGTAATATGATATGCACGAGTAACATTAAACGCTAGTCGAACTTTGGACCCAAGTGGTATGCAAAACCCAACCACACATGCTGTAATGCGATTTGTAAGATATGAAATGTTTGCTGCTTTGAACCCAGTCGTGCATGCGGTAAACTAGCGAGAGGGACACGTACCAAAGAGTGTCTGACCCAAAAGCTGGGTGTGATATGAATGACCGGCACATGTATGTGTGTCATTGGAAACTCGCCAACTGAAGTAGCTATTGATAGCTATGGTAAGTAGCCATTGCTGAGAGATGTCAAATAGATTGGGCCCAACATATGAGGTGTAGCTGAACATAAGGTGTAGCTGAACATAACCAGTGACCTAGTTTTTATTTTTTATTTCTTTATTTAACTAGGCAAGTCAGTTAAGAACAAATTCTTATTTACAATGACGCCCTACCAAAAGGCAAAAGGCCACCTGCGGGGACGGGGGCTGGGATTAAAAATACAAATAAATTTTGTAAATTAAATAAAAAATATAGGACAAAACACACATCACTACAAGAGAGACAACACAACACTACATAAAGAGAGACCTAAGACAACAACATAGCAAGGCAGCAACACATGACAACACAGCATGGTAGCAACACAACATGACAACAACATGGCAGCAGCACAACATGGTAGCAGCACAAAACAGGGTACAAACATTATTGGGCACAGACAACAGCACAAAGGGAAAGAAGGTAGAGACAACAATACATCAAGCGAAGCAGCCACAACTGTCAGTAAGATTGTCCATGATTGAATCTTTGAATGAAGAGATTGAGATAAAACTGTTCAGTTTGAGTGTTTGTTGCAGCTCGTTCCAGTCACTAGCTGCAGCGAATTGAAAAGACGAGTGACCCAGGGATGTGTGTGCTCTGGGGACCTTTAACAGAATGTGACTGGCAGAACAAGTGTTGTATGTGGAGGATGAGGGCTGCAGTAAATATCCCAGATAGGGGGGAGTGAGGCCAAGAGGGTTTTATAAATAAGCAACAACCAGTGGGTCTTGCGATGGGTATACAGAGATGACCAGTTTACAGAGGAGTATAGAGTGCAGTGATGTGTCCTATAAGGAGCATTGGTGGCAAATCTGATGGCTGAATGGTAAAGAACATCTAGCCGCTCGAGAGCACCCTTACCTTCCGATCTATAAATTACGTCTCCATAATCTAGCATGGGTAGGATGGTCATCTGAATCAGGGTTAGTTTGGCAGCTGGGGTGAAAGAGGAGCGATTACAATAGAGTAAACCAAGTCTAGATTTAACTTTAGCCTACAGCTTTGATATGTGCTGAGAGAAGGACAGTGTACCGTCTAGCCATACTCCCAAGTACTTGTATGAGATGACTACCTCAAACTCTAAACCCTCAGGAGGTAGTAATCACACCTGTGGGAGGAGGGGCATTCTTCTTACCAAACCACATGACCTTTGTTTTGGAGGTGTTCAGAACAAGGTTAAGGGCAGAGAAAGCTTCTTTTTTTATATACTTTGTTTTTATTGTAGGAACACAAAGAAAGTACAAATAAAGTCAAATAAAAGAACAACAAAAAAGATCTGGCAGTTACAGTGCACGTCATACCTTCATCATCATATCATCATATTAGTTACATTGACATCTTTGAATTAGACCTTTTCCAAGTACGAAACCCATTTTTCCCAGTATTCTTGACCTCTCTCCTGTTGAGTTCTTAAAGCAAAGGTCATACGCTCCATGTGGTGTATTTCTTCTACAATGTCTATCCATTGTGTCACTATGGGAGAGTCTTTTTGTAGCCATTTCCTAGTGACAACCTTTTTACTGGCTGCCAGTAGGACCTTCAAGAGGTACTTTTCTCTATTGTGTAAGTTATCAGGTATTTCACCCAAGTACAAAGAAATGAATGTTTGTTTAATGTCAAATCCCGTTATTTTTCCAATGTTAGATCTTATTTCTCCCCAGTAAGTTTCGATTGCGGGGCAAGTCCAAAAGATATGAGAGTGGTCCGCCCTCAATAGACCGCATTCTCTCCAACAAGGGTGTAGTGAGCCAGTCTGTTTTGATTTCAGTTTAGGTGTTATGAAGAAACGTATAACATTCTTTCAACAGAATTCTCTCCATGACCTTGAGTTGGTGGAGCTTTGTTGAGTCTCTAATATGTTCAACCATGTTTCATCAGTTATTTCAATGTTAAGTTCCTCCTCCCATTTCTTTTTAATATAGTTTGTAGAATGTTGGCTGAGAAAGCTTTTATATATCTAAGAAAGCTTTGTTGTAGAGCGTTTAACACAAAATTCGGGGAGGGGCCAGCTGAGTATAAGACTGTATCATCTGCATATAAATGGATGAGAGAGCTTCCTACTGCCTGAGCTATGTTGTTGATGTAAATTGAGAAGAGCATGGTGCCTAGGATCGAGCCTTGGGGTACACCCTTGGTGACAGGCAGTATGGTACGGAACGGTCTACCGTATCAAAAGCTTTGGCCAAGTCAATAAAAATAGCAGCACAACATTTCTTAGAATCAAGGGCAATGGTGACATCATTGAGGACCTTTAAGGTTGCAGTGACACATCCATAACCTGAGCAGAAACCAGATTGCATACCAGAGAAAATACTATAGACATCAAGAAAACCAGTCAGTTGATTATTGACAAGTTTTTCCAAAACTTTTGATAAACAGGGCAAAATAGAAATAGGTCTATAACAGTTAGGATCAGCTTGAGCTCCCCCTTTAAATAAAGGACAACCCGTAGTTGCTGGTGAGTGATGGTGGAATTATACTTATATATGTAGCTGCGGTGGTCAGGGCTGCATTACAAAGGATTGAGTGTAAGTGCGAGCTATTATGATAGTACCCCAGGAACCCGATTTAGAATGCTTAAGAGTGAGGCTAGTGATTTAAGGTGAAAAGACCAGATCAGAAACCCTAAATCATGTGAAGGAAGTAATGGGAGGAGTTGATGGGAGGAGTTGTGAACCATGGAAAACCAGTAAGAAGACAACCTCGTGGAGACATCAATGCGGAGGGAACCACCTTGTCTGCGAGCATATGCTCGAAAATACTAAGTAGTAAGTAGCTTGGGTTGGAGATTAAAACTGTACTGTTGCGATGAACAGTTGTGCTGACTGGATAAAAATGGGAAAAGATGGCACTAGTCAAAGCAACTACACGTAGTGCCTGACTAATGTGATTCGCCGAGTGTGCGACACGCTTATGCAAGGCCTATGAGTTGAGGCCCACTAAAGAGTAACCAATTATCCGTAACGTTAAACCAATGAACTGCAGACTACTAGCCTGAAGTCCCCCCAAAAGTACACGGATGGGAAGCGTCCATAGTAAACCCCTACTGAGAACCAACTGTCTAACCCATAATGAGATCTGAGATCAAGCGTTATTGCAACCGTAACAAGGCACTTGAGTAAAAGTGTTATGAAAAACGGAGTGCTACCCAAACCCGTGCAGGTGCCAGATGAACCTTGCACGCTAGCAGTAAAGGAACCAGCATAGTAAACCCCTTGCTGAGTAGCCTTAATTTGCAACCAGAGGGATGTTTGAAGCTTGCATAAAGAAGCATTTTCCCGGATCAGTTCAGCATGATGTCACCCGGTTCGTAAGAGACTGAAGCTCCACCTATAACAAGAGCAATTCTTTTTGAATGTTGACAAAACCATGAAATTAGCATTAATAAGCTACGGGCAACGTAACTGAAACTGAAAGCCACAGTTGATATATGTGACTCACCATCTGGATTCGGTTCTATGTAGCAACATTAAAATTTCTGTTTTTTAAATTGGATAAAAGTAGAGACTCAGAGCTACAAAATGGTATATCGTACACTGCACTTGAGGAAACAATGGGAAAGTAATTCTGCTTTCAAAGTTGATCAACTTGTAAACTCACTTTTGAGAGAACCGTATTTCAATGTTTCGGTACTACTATTGGGCAACTATTGGAGAGCCCTTCTTTGTCTACACCCATTCAGCATTGTTCACACCCTCTTAAGCCTTAGCCCCACCCATCTCTTTAAGAGTTGATCTGTGCGTTCTGTACTAACTTTCCAGCTACGTCCAGACATCTAAGAGAGAGAACAGCTCACTGAAGATTACTCGCCCTATCGCTCTGTGGTTTCGCGTTCAGAGCGCACATTGGACAATACGTAGGGTTGTCAAGCACCCAAGCTAACTGGCAAACATCTGGTAAGCTACTTCCAGCCACATAATGAGAGAACAACACACTCTGACCATTTTACTCGCCCTAGCAGAGCTGGTTAGGCTTTTTTCATGTTATCCAGAGCATTGGTGACTGTACCTATGCTGTTGGCAACAATTGAATTATGCTTTGTTGCTGGCGTTTACTGACACTGAACTTATTCAATGTGTGTTCAGCATTCAAAAATGCATCAGTTATTCTGAGCAGTGGCACACTAAGACGAGGATCTTTTGTTAAAAAATGTAGCTAGATAGCTAGCTAGGTAAACAATGAATCCCAATGCATGACGTAACGTTAGTTAGCAAGCCAGCCAGCTAACGTTAGCTAGCTAGCTAACAGTACACTTTAACTTGAAATGAAAATATTTTGTCAAAATTAGAATGGAGTCTTTTGTTAAGACATGTAGCTAGCTAGCTAAACAATGGACCATCATCAGAATTCATGACGTTACTACCCTGCATGAATCTGCCGGTAGCTAACCACCAGGTTCTATGGCTATAACTAGTCAAGAAAATGTGTCTGAGATACGAAGAATAAGATCATACACATAACATTAGCTAGCGACCCAGCCAGCTAATGTTAGCTAGCTAACAGTACACTTGAAATGAAACCACTTTCTGTCAAAATTAGAAACGTGTAATATCTGAAAATCTTACCAGTATACATCATGGTTGGACGTGTCTCCTGTCTGATGCCATGCATGGCTGCCTAAGTTTGATTATGTATTTCAGACTGGTGCTTTTCTCCATCTCCTTAGCTATCATACTCAAATTCCACGGATTTCAAAACTCGGTCCCCCAGAAAGTGGAGAACATACACATAACGTTAGCTAGCGAGCCAGCCAGCTAACGTTATCTAGCTAACAGTACACTATAACTTGACATTACCTTTATGCAGTTTTACTATTTACTTTTTTTTTTTCTCGACACGATTACCTAAACATACTGACCAGCTCCAATAGACAGACTCGTGCTATATGGTAGACCAATCCAAACTCATCTCTTGATATGTCTAGCCCACTCATTATCTCAGCCAATCATGGCTTGCGGGAAGGTTACTATCTTTTTCTGTGGCTAAACCAACTGGGCTCATATATTAACCATTTTATTCGTATTTACAGATGGCATACTTGTTTGATATCAAGGCACATGAAAGTTCACATGTTCAAGGCATTTCTGCCCCCAAAAAACGCATTTTGATAAAAAAATATTTTTTACGTTCAAACAGCTCTCCTGTGAAGTCGTGACTTGTGACATACGCCTAGTTTCCTGAATCGGGTCACATATTACTTCGATTGCCACCCTGTCACATGGTTTGCAGCTGGGAGGCTGCATAATATCGGCATTATTCGAAAGAGAACTGATTGCAGGGACTGACACGACAAATCAGGTAAACGGAATACGTTTTGTTTATGACGAGATTAAATCAAATCAAATCAAATGTTATTTGTCACATACACATGGTTAGCAGATGTTAATGCGAGTGTAGCGAAATGCTTGTGCTTCTAGTTCCGACAATGCAGTAATAACCAACAAGTAATCTAACCTAACAATTCCACAACTACTACCTTATACACACAAGTGTAAAGGGATAAAGAATATGTACATAAAGATATATGAATGAGTGATGGTACAGAACGGCATAGGCAAGATGCAGTAGATGGTATAGAGTACAGTCTATACATATGAGATGAGTAATGTAGGGTATGTAAACATAAAGTGGCATAGTTTAAAGTGGCTAGTGATACATGTATTACATAAAGATGGCAAGATGCAGTAGATGATATAGAGTACAGTATATACATATACATATGAGATGAGTAATGTAGGGTATGTAAACATTATATTAAGTGGCATTGTTTAAAGTGGCTAGTGATACATTTTTACATAATTTCCATCAATTCCCATTATTATTAAAGTGGCTGGAGTTGAGTCAGTATGTTGGCAGCGGCCACTAAATGTTAGTGGTGGTTGGCTTCCAGTTGAAGCTCGCATCCGCTACAAGACCATGGTGCTTGCCTACGGAGCTGTGAGGGGAACGGCACCTCCGTACCTTCAGGCTCTGATCAGGCCCTACACCCAAACAAGGGCACTGCGTTCATCCACCTCTGGCCTGCTCGCCTCCCTACCTCTGAGGAAGTACAGCTCCCGCTCAGCCCAGTCAAAACTGTTCGCTGCTCTGGCACCCCAATGGTGGAACAAACTCCCCCACGACGCCAGGTCAGCGGAGTCAATCACCACCTTCCGGAAACACCTGAAACACCACCTCTTTAAGGAATACCTAGGATAGGATAAAGTAATCCTTCTAACCCCCCCCCCCCTTAAAAGAGTTAGATGCACTATTGTAAAGTGGTTGTTCCACTGGATATCATAAGGTGAATGCACCAACTTGTAAGTCGCTCTGGATAAGAGCGTCTGCTAAATGACTTAAATGTAAATGTAAATGTGGTTGTTTAACAGTCTGATGGCCTTGAGATAGAAGCTGTTTTTCAGTCTCTCGGTCCCTGCTTTGATGCACCTGTACTGACCTCGCCTTCTGGATCATAGCGGGGTGAACAGGCAGTGGCTCGGGTGGTTGTTGTCCTTGATGATCTTTATGGCCTTCCTGTGACATCGGGTGGTGTAGGTGTCCTGGAGGGCAGGTAGTTTGCCCCCGGTGATGCGTTGTGCAGACCTCACTACCCTCTGGAGAGCCTTACGGTTGTGGGCGGAGCAGTTGCCGTACCAGGCGGTGATACAGCCCGACAGGATGCTCTCGATTGTGCATCTGTAGAAGTTTGTGAGTGCTTTTGGTGACAAGCCGAATTTCTTCAGCCTCCTGAGGTTGAAGAGGCGCTGCTGCGCCTTCTTCACAACGCTGTCTGTGTGGGTGGACCAATTCAGTTTGTCCGTGATGTGTACACCGAGGAACTTAAAACTTTCCACCTTCTCCACTACTGTCCTGTCGATGTGGATAGGGGAAGTCCACAATCATCTCCTTTGTTTTGTTGACGTTGAGTGTGAGGTTATTTTCCTGACACCACACTCCGAGGGCCCTCACTTCCTCCCTGTAGGCCGTCTCGTCGTTGTTGGTAATCAAGCCTACCACTGTAGTGTCGTCCGCAAACTTGATGATTGAGTTGGAGGCGTGCATGGCCACGCAGTCGTGGGTGAACAGGGAGTACAGGAGAGGGCTCAGAACGCACCCTTGTGGGGCCCCAGTGTTGAGGATCAGCGGGGTAGAGATGTTGTTACCTACCCTCACCACCTGGGGGTGGCCCGTCAGGAAGTCCAGGACCCAGTTGCACAGGGCGGGGTCGAGACCCAGGGTCTTGAGCTTGATGACGAGTTTGGAGGGTACTATGGTGTTAAATGCTGAGCTGTAGTCGATGAACAGCATTCTCACATAGGTATTCCTCTTGTCCAGATGGGTTAGGGCAGTGTGCAGTGTGGTTGCGATTGCGTCGTCTGTGGACCTATTGGGTCGGTAAGCAAATTGGAGTGGGTCTAGGGTGTCAGGTAGGGTGGAGGTGATATGGTCCTTGACTAGTCTCTCAAAGCACTTCATGATGACGGAAGTGAGTGCTACGGGGCGGTAGTCGTTAGTAGATTAAGTAAAAACACCAAGAGTGATGAGAGTTAAAGGCATTAATAGGTCTACTGAGCTCATAAAGCATGGATCAAATATTCCATATGAATTGCAGACGAATCAAATTATATAATTACTAATGTTGCAAAGCACCACTTGTGAAAGGCTTCGATTATGTAAGCCAACTTAATGTAAAATATGAATAGCTTACAGACTTATGAAACATGTGCCTCTGATTATTGCTGCGATAGATTGTTGGCGAGGCCATTCGACAAGTTATACTGAGTTAACCTTAGTTTGAGACCATTCCCATGCAGCCATGTAGCTCTGAACAGCACAGCAATCGACCTGTGTAGATCAGTATACAGGAGTTTTCACGCCCGGCAGGGCACGATCATGAATGACACGCCAGTGTTATATGGCATTCCAAACGTTGAGCCACTACCAGCAGCATATCTGCGCCCTTGTCCCTGTAGAGCAGTAGTTCCCAAACGTTTTATAGTCCTGTACCTCTTCAAACATTCAACCTCTAGCTGCGTACCCCCTCTAGCACCAGGGTCAGCGCACTCTCAAATGTTGTTTTTTGCCATCATTGTAAGCTTGCCACACACTGTACAATACACACACTGTACGATACATTTATTAAACATAAGAACATAAGACTGAGTGTGTCACGATCGTCTTGATAAGAGAGAGAGGACCAAGGCGCAGCGCGTGAAAAATACATCTTCTTTTAATGAAGGAAAAAACAAACACTTACAAAATGAACAAAACAAACGATCGTGAAGCTAAACCTGAACTAAGTGCACACATGCAACATAGAACATAGACAATTACCCACAAACACATGATGCCCATGGCTGCCTTAAATATGGCTCCCAATCAGAGACAAATGAAAGACATCTGTCTCTGATTGAGAACCACTCAGACAACCATAGACATACCTAGAAACATTCACTGAACACAAACCCATACACTAAACCCAACACCCCCTTTACCATATAACCACCCAAGACGAGACAAAACACAAACATTCCCCATGTCACACTCTGACCTAACTAAAATAAATAATGAAAACAAAGATAACTAAGGCCAGGGGGTGACAGAGTGTGAATTAGTTTTTGTTACAAACCGGCTTGTGGGAAGTGACAAAGAGCTCTTATAGGACCAGGGCACAAATAATAATATAATAATAATCAAAAATGTTGCTCTTTATTTAAAGGCACAGTCTGTATGTAAACGTCTGACCCACTGTAATTGTGATACAGTAAATTATAAGTGAAAAAATCTGTCTGTAAACAATTGTTGGAAAAATTACTATCGTACATATAAAACCTTATTTGTTCATCGAAAATTGTGAATAACTCACCACAGGTTAATGAGAAGGGTGTGCTTGAAAGGATGTTCATAACTCTGCAATGTTGGGTTGTATTGGGAAGAGTCTCAGTCTTAAATCGTTGTCCACACACAGTCTGTGCCTGTATTTAGTTTTCATGGTAGTGTGGGCCGACAATCCACTCTCACATAGGTAACAGCACAATTTGCCAAGGCTGGATACTCTGAACGCAGCCCAATCCAGAAATCTGACAGTGGCTTCTGATTAAATTCAATTTGCACAGAACCGCTTGTTGCAATTTCGATGAGGCTCTCTTGTTCAGATATCAGTAAGTGAACTGGAGGCAGGGTATGAAAGGGATAACGAATCCAGTTGTTTGTGTCATCCGTTTCGGGAAAGTACCTGCGTAATTGCGCACCCAACTCAGGTTCTGCGGTATATCACATTTGACCGTAAGCTTGAGTTCATTTGCACACAAAACAAAATCATACAATGATAGAAAGACCTGTGTGATGTCCTTGTTAATGCAGACAGAAGAGCTCCAACTTCTTAATCATAGCCTCAATTTTGTCCTGCACATTGAATATAGTCGTGGAGAGTCCCTGTAATCCTAGATTCAGATCATTCAGGCGAGAAAAAACATCACCCAGATAGGACAGTCATGTGAGAAACTGGTTATCTTTCAAGCAGTCAGACAAGTGAAAGTTATAGTCAGTAAAGAAAACTTTAAGATCGTTTCTCAATTCCAGAAAACGTGTCCATACTTTGCCCCTTGATAACCAGCACACTTCTGTATGTTGTAAAAGCGTTACATGGTCACTGCCCATATCATTGCATAGTGCAGAAAATACGAGAGTTCAGGTGCCTTGCTTTAACAAAGTTAACCATTTTCAATGTAGTGTCCAAAATGTCTTTCAAGCTGCCAGACATTCCCTTGGCAGCAAGAGCCTCTCGGTGGATGCTGCAGTGTACCCAAGTGGCGTCAGGAGCAACTGCTTGCACATACGTTACCACTCCACTATGTCTCCCTGTCATGGCTTTTGAGCCATCAGTACAGATACCAACACACCTTGACCACCAAAGTCCATTTGATGTCACAAAGCTGTCCATTACTTTAAAAATATCCTCTCCTATTGTCCTGGCTTCCAGTGGTTTGCATAAGAGGATGTCTTCCAGCTGTAACGCATAGAATTCACTGGCTTGTATGCGAAGCAGTAATTGTTTCAAAACATCTCCTGCCATGTCACTGATGTGTCGTGAAACAGTGTTGTTTGATGAAGGCATTGTCTGTATAGTTTATTTGGCCTTTTCCTCCAGCATTGTCCCAGCCATATCCGCGGCAGCAGGAACAATTAAGTAGTATGGGGCTTGCCTGTCCTAGCCACTCGGTAGCTCACCATATAAGTCGCTTCTAGCCCCTTCTTATTAATGATATCTTTTGCTTTTATACATGTCTTACTACTTGAAAGTCGTCTTAATTCTTGCAACAAAAAAAACTCCTGTGGCTTATTTTTCAAATTGGTATGTTTTTGTTTCTAAATGTTTGCGCAAGAGTGAAGGTTTCATTGAGTTGTGAGATAGTACTTTTGCACATATAACACACTGTGGCTGAAGAATGGCACTACTCACAATATAAGTGAACCCCAAATCAATGTAGTTCTCATCATATTAGCACCTCTTCGATGGAACAACATCCATGTCTGTTGTTCGGTGCTTTCCCGGATAAGGGGGCGGTGTCCATGCTAGCTAGGCTAACAACAAATGTAGAATTACTGATGCTAGCATTGGATGT
The DNA here is from genome assembly GCF_016432855.1 of Salvelinus namaycush. Taxonomy (NCBI): domain Eukaryota; kingdom Metazoa; phylum Chordata; class Actinopteri; order Salmoniformes; family Salmonidae; genus Salvelinus; species Salvelinus namaycush. Next base: position 1,775,184 of record NC_052317.1, read on the forward strand.
GCTCGTGGAAACAGAACAACTTGTGTTGTTGACAGGTGCAAATGTAGTACTTCTGGTAGTAGCAGTACTACCAGTAGAGCTGGTATGTGTCTCTATGGACGTGGGCCTTACTAAATGGACTGTTTGAAAATGTGAAGAAAAAAATGAAAAACATTCTTCTTATTATTATTTTTTTAATGTGAACCACATTTTTATTTGGCGTACCAAATTTTTATTTGGCGTACCAGCAAATGATTTGCTATGAAGCCCCTAAATAAGATCTGGTGCAACCAATTACCTTCAGAAGTCACTTAAATAAAGTCCACCTGTGTGCAATCTAAGTGTCACATGATCTGACACATGAGCTCAGTATATATACACATGTTCTGAAAGGCCCCAGAGTCTGCAACACCACTAAGGAAGGGGCACGACCAAGCAAGCGGCACCATAAAGACCAAGGAGCTCCCCAAACAGGTCAGGGACAAAGTTATGGAGAAGTACAGATCAGGGTTGGGTTATAAAAAAATATCCGAAACTATAAACACTATAAACAACAACAAACTATAAACTATAAACACACAACAAACACAACTATAAACACTATAAACATAAACAAACTATAAACAAACTATAAAATATCCGAAACTAAAAATGGTGCTCCATGGAGCACCATTAAATCCATGATAATTTAAAAAAAAAGAATATAGCACTACAACAAACCTGCCAAGAGAGGGTTGCTCACCATAACTCATGGACCAGGCAAGGAGGGCATTAATCAGAGAGGCAACAAAAAGACCAAAGATAACCCTGAAGGAGCTGCAAACCTCCACAGCGGAGATTGGAGTATCTGTCCATAGGACCACTTTAAGCCGTGCACCCCACAGAGCTGGGTTTTACGGAAACGTGGCCAGAAAAAAAAGCCATTGCTGAAAGAAAAAAATAAGCAAACACGTTTGGTGTTCGCCAACAGGCATGTGGGAGACTCCCCAAACATATGGAAGAAGGTACTCTGGTCAGATGAGACTAAAATTGAGCTTTTTGGCCATCAAGGAAAATGCTATCTCTTGACACCATCCCCACAGTGAAGCATGGTGGTGGCAGCATCATGCTGTGAGGATGTTTTTCTTCGGCAGGGACTGAGAAACTGGTCAGAATTGAAGGAATGATGCAGGGAAATTCTTGAGGGAAACCTATTTTAGTCTTCCAGAGATTTGAGACTGGGACGGAGGTTCACCTTCTAGCAGGACAATGGCCCTAAGCATACTGCTAAAGCGACACTTGAGTGGTTTAAGGAGAAACATTTACATGTCTTGGAATGGCCTGAGCCCAGACCTCAATCCAATTGAGAATATGTGGTATGATTTAAAATTACTGTACAGCAGTGGAACCCATCCAAGTTGAAGAGGCTGGAGCAGTTTTGCCTTAAAGAATAGGCAAAAATTCCAGTGGCTAGATGTGCCAAGCTTATAGAGACATATCCCAAGAGACGTGCATCTGTAATTGCTGCAAAAGGTGGCTCTACAAAGTATTGACTTTGGGGGGTGAATAGTTATGCACATTCAAGTTTTCAGGTTTTTTTGTCTTATTTCTTGTTTGTTTCACAAGAAAAAATATTTTGTATCTTCAACGTGGTAGGCATGTTGTGTAAATCAAATGATACAAACCCCCCGAAAATCTATTTTAATTCCAGATTGTAAGGCAAAAAAATATGAAAAATGCCAAGGGTGGTGAATACTCTCGCAAGCCACTATATGTTCCCTTAGCCCTATGTTTCTGCCCTGCTAGAGCTGCCCCGCTAGAGCTGCCCCTACGAAGGTTCCCTAAGCCCTATGTTCCCTGGGCCCTATGTTCCCTCAGCCTTATGTTTCCTGTGCCCTATCTTCCCTTAACTTATGTTCCCTGGGCCCTATGTTCCCTGGGCCCTATGTTCCCTCAACCCTGTGATCCCTCAGTACCCACTGAACCAATTTCAATCAAAATGGGTACAAATGCTTATTGCCAAATAATTTGTATTGGAATCAAATTTGGCCTTGTTTCAGGATGGAGATAATTCGAATAATACCCGGTGTGCTTTGCAAGTGTTCCTTTTCACATAACATTTTGGCCATTTAGCAGACGCTTTTACCACATCATAGTGCCATAACACTTTTGATACCAATGCCGTGTGATATGGGGCCACAAAATTGTGAGCCGCTATATATTATTTTATAGAAAAGTATTTATTATTTAAAAAATTCTGTAACCTATTGCAAAATACATTGCATTGTAGTTCAGGCTAGTGAAATACAAGTTACAAAATACTCAAAATAAATTGAAATAATGCCCATCTCTGTTTTATCATGCAACAGGGATAAACCCACCAAAAGATGTGTACATCAAGGGTGTGAAAAATTAAAGCTATGTAAAATATTTGTTATTTAGAAGACAACTTAGGGCTGAGGGAATAATATATTGAGGGAACATAGGGCCCAGGGAACAACTGCAAAGACATTGGGAACTTAGAGAGACAGATAGAATCAAGATGTTTATGTTTAACGGAGATCTTCTGCGTATAAAGTGACTCGGAAAGGGCCAAAAAAAATCTAGCGATGCACTTAGTTGTTCTATGAGTGGTCTGAGACAGTCGGTAAATAACTAGTGTTTTCAAGGGAAACTTTAGTAATAATGGTTTTAGGAAACAGCTAGGAGATTTAACAATGCTCCTACAAAGGTTCTTACGATGAACTTAACCTTAAGATGCTTTATGGAAACCGGGCCCTGATCTGAATCACATCCATAACCTATTGCCAGAGCTGAAAACAGCAATTGGTGGAGGGCCCCCCTCAAATATTGAAGAATTAGAGCAGTTTACTGCTGAAGAGTGGGCCAAATTGCCAGTAGAAAGGTGCAGCAAGCTCATTGATGGCTACAATATGCATTTGTCGGCAGTTATCTTGGCCAAAGTGGTGCCAATAATTGTGTCCATGCCATTTATCTTTATTTTCTAAATTAGAATTGTAAACTTAAGTTTACAAAAATAAAATTGGTTCTGCAATGTTGAAAATCCAATAAGGCGTGGAGAACAATTTTTTTTCTTCTATTTAAACATATTATAAAATAAATATGGAATTATTTAAAGATGCACTATGCATACGATATTTCCTGGTTGCTAAAATTCTAATAGAATTATGCAATTCTAATAGTGACAAAACAAGCAATTATAGTGTAGAGAATCATTGTACAATATCAACTGCTTTGAAATATCTTTTCCATAACCAAATCATTTCAGCTGTTTGAAGCTGGTGTAAACTAAAGTAAAAGATGCAAAAACAAAACTTAAGACCAGGAAGGATATAGCGCACATAGAACAGAATTACCGCTTCTTAGACTTGCTTTCAATGGCAAATCTATAACTTACATTTCTATGTGAATTTGGTCAGGATGCTCAGAAAGTTACATATTGCAACTTTTAAGAAAAGTGCAAAGGTGCCAAAATATTATATTTGTCCGGAACTGTATTTGGGTATGAGCAAACAGAATATGAGCTTTTAAAAATGAGATTTCACTGGACAGTAACTTTAAGGCTTTCTTCCTGCTACCCTCCCATAAAGGACAGGTTTGTGGAAAGTTCTTGAAATTGTTGAATAGTCAACATGGTCTCTCTGCCAGAGACTTCTGTAGCTCTTTTAAAGTTGTCATAGGCCTCACAGTGACTTCCCTTTTCAGTCTCCTCAATCCCCTTCTACTTATTTTAGATGGACGGCCTGATCTAGGTACTGTGTGGGTGGTGTCAAACTTTTTCCACTTCACAATAATTCCCCTGACAGTGCCCCAAGGAATATTCAATGACTTTGACATTTTCTTTGACTTTGCAAAAACAGATAAAAACACCACACACACACACACACACATCTGTTTCCATTTGAATATGTTTTATATGATTTTGTTGTGCATCCATGTTTGATGGATGCACAACACTTCAAGATAGAAAACCAGCATGTGAGAGTCCATCCCTACACAACTTGCATCTTCTCGAGACGGTAGTTTAACATGCTCTGAGTTGAGGTGCGTCCAATCGCCCTGATTGGTTGGAATTGATAGGTGATTGACAGGTCTGAAGGCCAGTCAGGTTAAGAGGGACAGCCTTTTTTGACATCCGCCCCTGGATTTCTGGTGGAAATCCACACATCTTAAAAGGCCTTAGTGGGGGGCTTAGTCCTGAAAGGGTCTAGTCCAATCCGGCAGGGCAGAGGGGCATAGCAGTTAAGGGAACAGACAGGATCGGGTCCAGTCCTAGTGTGCATCTGGCTGAACTAGAAGGGCAGCTGATTACTACCGTCACTTCAGAGGACCATGGGGGCCAGTAGGGTGCCGGCACCAGTGCACGTAAGGGATCAACCCATGAAGGAGGTGCACGGAGACACAGGGACAGGCAGCTGGGGCCCATCCATTGGTGTTGAGTATGGTGCCGGAGGCTGGCCATGGCTGGAGGAAGAGCCGTGCCTACTGCGGTGGAGGAATGTGGCATGCCAGTCACAACTGTAGTTGGCAGCTCACTGGCTGCTGCTGGAGTTGGTGACTCTCTCTGAAGACAATGGCTCCCCTGGTAGACCAGTGGGGACCCCTCGGAGAGCCTCATCAGGGATCTGGAGGCAGGAGCGAGCTGGGCCCCAGAGACGAGGTCAGGTGGTTCCCCAGGCGCAAGGGCCAGAGGATCTTCCAGTGCAGGAGGCGGGTGGCCACTCAGAACTGGAGACAGCAGGCGGTGCACGGGTCAGGCCTAGCAATGCAAGAAACTCGGGGCCTGAAGGGGCAGGGGACTTGGAACCTACTACTAATGCTGAGGACTACAAGCCAGGTATGGCGGGAGGCTGCAAACCTAGCTGAACAGAGAAGTTATAGCTTAGCGGTAGGACAGGCAACTGGGCGCCGGCTGAGGCTGGGGTTCCGAACTGTCTATGGGCAGGAACTGCACACCTAGAGAAGCAGATAACTTAGAGCCTAGCAGGACAGGAGACCCAGGGCCTAGAACTAGGGCAGGAGGTTTGGCGTGTAGCACTGAGGGACCTGACTGCTTGCTGACCTGAGGCTGGGGGCTGCAGACCAACTGAGGGCAAAGGCTGCAAATCCAGTGGGACAGAGAACCTATAGCCTGGCGGAGCAGTGGACTGAGGGCCGGCTAGAGCTGGAGAAAGTGAAACTAGAACAGCTAAGGGCTGGGAGCCTAGTGCTGATAACTTTGGACCTTACAGGGAAAGCGACTCTGGACCTAACAGGCAAACTGACTCTGGGCCTGACAGGCAAACTGACTCTGGGCCTGACAGGCAAACTGACTCTTGACCTGACAGGGAAACTGACTCTGGAGCTGATAGAGAGAACAACTCTGGACCTGACAGGGAAACTGGCTGAGAGCTGGAGAGCAGTCGAGCTCTGGGCCTACTAGAGGAACTGGTAACTCTGAGCCTAGCCGGGCAGGAGCCTGATGACCAACCTGGGCTAGGGACTGAGGGCCGACTAGTGCTGGAGACAGCAGACACCGTACAGTTGGAGACTGACGGCCAGTTGGAGACTGTCCATCGGGTCCCCCATGGAGAGGACTGAAGGGTCCCCTGAGGCGAGGTCTGGAGGTCTTTGAGTTCTCAGGGCTGGAGCTAGCAGGGTGCTAGCAGGCAGGGCTGCAGGGACCACAGGCCTGGGACCGGTATGTCCCACCAGGCAGGGGTTGGCAGGGCCGGGCCAGCAGGAGCAGGCTGAGTCCTTGTGGCGCAGGCTGAACTTGAAAGACTGGAAGGTGCTGATCCAACCAGGCTGTGACTGGAGGAGCCCCAACGTCTGGGCTGTACTTTACCTCTGCAGTAGCTGCAGGCTGTGACTCCATGCTAAGAGCGGGCGAAGAATCCACCGCAGGCTTGGCCAGGAGCAGGGAGAGGCTCGTGAGGGAGAACAGGTGGAGTCTTTGTGGCTGAAGGTTCCAGGGTAGCAGACAGTTGAACCTTGGGCACCCAAGCATCTGGCTCGAGCAGCAGGGGGTCCCCACTGGGAGGAGAGGACGAATCTGCAACGGCAGCCAGTACAGGGCCAATGGCAGCAGCTGGTTGGCTCCACAACTGGAGTGGGAGGCTCCTTAACTATGGCTAGTCGAGACTCTGGCTGAGGGGGGTGCAGACCTTGGTGTGGTGGACTGTCCACTCTGGAGTTGTTGATCTGATGGGAAGCCAGGCATCTCTGGAGAGCAGAAGCTGACCCGGTGCTCAGGTGTCTCAGGCTGGTGGGGGGGCTAGCAGGATGTTGGTCGGGGGAGCAGCTGGGCCACCTCAGAGAGAAGTGGCGCCCAGGGGGGCTTGGAGCAACAATGATTTGGTTTATAGCTGGGCAACCTCAGGATGTAGTGAAAGTGCCAACGGTCCTGTGGATGTGGCGAATACTCTGTCCGGGGATGCCTGGAGTAGTGTTTCTCAGGGAAGTAACCGGGCCAACTAAGGGAGTATTGGCTGTGGTGGCACTTCCGCGACGATGACGATGGCTCTAGCCAAAGGGGGCCTAGAGAGGTGACAGTCAGGAGAGTAGCGGTGGAGATGTGCTCCCACGGTGGTTACTCAGGCTGGGAGGGCCTAGAGTACGCCCTCGTGAGCTCTTCCTGGTCACGTGCTGCTGTGCGTTTTGTTGCCAACCTTTGCTACCTGACAACTTTGTTATTTTTTTAAATTACCGTTTATATTTTTAGTTTTTCCCTCACTCAACTTTTTTTCATTCAACTTTTTCACTCCGGATGTTTAATCTGGACATGGTTCGTCAGGACTTCCAACAGCCGAAGCTAAGTAGTAATATTAACATGATGCCTTCTAATTGCAGTCGCTGTACTCATAATATACAGGAGAACGATCGCCTTACGGCGAGGATAGCTGTGCTGTAAGCCCAGCTTCAGACGCAATCGTTAGGCAAGGGTAATATCAGTGTAGGAAAGGATGAAACGGCGTCTGTGCCACCAGTAAGTACAGATAGTAGTATAAATCCCCCCGCACGGTCTCCGCAGCCGGACAACTTTCTCATGGCTTCTGGAGGGAAATGCTGTACCGGTGTCGCTCATTCAGCCGACAGAAACTTTCAACCGGTTCTCCCCATTAAGCAGCGAGTCGGAGTCAGAGGCCGAGCCTTCTCTGGTCTCTACTCCTCCCGTTACGGGGTCTGAGACGCCGAAGCTTCCCACCATTAGCTCTGACAAATTGAAAACCCTAGTCATTGGCGACTCCATTACCCAAAGTATTAGACTTAAAACGAATCATCCAGCAATCATACACTGTTTACCAGGGGGCAGGGCTACCGACGTTAAGGCTAATCTGAAGATGGTGCTGGCTAAAGCTAAAACTGGCGAGTGTAGAGAGTATAGAGATATTGTTATCCACGTTGGCACCAACGATGTTCGGATGAAACAGTCAGAGGTCAACAAGCGCAACATATCTTCAGCCTGTAAATCAGCTAGAAAGATGTGTCGGCATTGAGTATTGTCTCTGGCCCCCTCCCAGTTAGGGGGAGTGATGAGCTCTACAGCAGAGTCTCACAACTCAATCGCTGGTTGAAAACTGTTTTCTGCCCCTACCAAAAGATAGAATTTGTAGATAATTGGCCCTCTTTTTGGGACTCACCCACAAACAGGGCCAAGCCTGGCCTGTTGAGGAGTGACGGACTCCATCCTAGCTGGAGGGATGCTCTCATCTTATCTAATTTACTGTGTTAAATGAGGTCTCCCCTCCTGGTTACACTAGTGACCATATCCCCCGTGCATCCCGCAAAGGCGGAGGTGTTGCTAACATTTACGATAGCAAATCGGACCACCATTTGATTACGTTTGCAATCGCAACAAATAATCTGCTCAGACCCCAACCAAGGAGCATCAAAAGTCGTGCTATAAATTCTCAGACAACACAAAGATTCCTTGATGCCCTTCCAGACTCCCTCTGCCTACCCAAGGACGTCAGAGGACAAAAATCAGTTAACCACCTAACTGAAGAACTCAATTTAACCTTGCGCAATACCCTAGATGCAGTTGCACCCCTAAAAACGAAAAACATTTGTCATAAGAAACTAGCTCCCTGGTACACAGAAAATACCCGAGCTCTGAAGCAAGCTTCCAGAAAATTGGAACGGAAATGGCGTCACACCAAACTGGAAGTCTTCCGACTAGCTTGGAAAGACAGTACCGTGCAGTATCGAAGAGCCTTCACTGCTGCTCGATCATCCTATTTTTCCAATTTAATTGAGGAAAATAAGAACAATCCGAAATTTCTTTTTGATACTGTCGCAAAGCTAACTAAAAAGCAGCATTACCCAAGAGAGGATGGCTTTCACTTCAGCAGTAATAAAGTAATAAATTCATGAGATCATGATCATTAGAAAGCAAATTATGGACTCCTCTTTAAATCTGCGTATTCCTCCAAAGCTCAGTTGTCCTGAGTCTGCACAACTCTGCCAGGACCTAGGATCAAGAGAGACACTCAAGTGTTTTAGTACTATATCTCTTGACACAATGATGAAAATAATCATGGCCTCAACTTTCACGCTGCATACTGGACCCTATTCCAACTAAACTACTGAAAGAGCTGCTTCCTGTGCATGGCCCTCCTATGTTGAACATAATAAACGTCTCTCTATCCACCGGATGTGTACCAAACTCACTAAAAGTGGCAGTAATAAATCCTCTCTTGAAAAAGCCAAACCTTGACCCAGAAAATATAAAAAAATATCGGCCTATATCGAATCTTCCATTCCTCTCCAAAATTTTTGAAAAAGCTATTGCGCAGCAACTCACTGCCTTCCTGAAAACAATGTATACGAAATGCTTCAGTCTGGGTTTAGACCACATCATAGCACTGAGACTGCACTTGTGAAGGTGGTAAATGACCTTTTAATGGCGTCAGACCGAGGCTCTGCATCTGTCCTCGTGCTCCTAGACCTTAGTGCTACTTTTGATACCACCACCCATTCTTTTGGAGATTGGAACCCCAAATTGGTCTACACGGACAAGTTCTGGCCTCGTTTAGATCTTATCTGTTGGGAAGATATCAGTTTGTCTCTGTGAATGGTTTGCCCTCTGACAAATCAACTGTAAATGTTGGTGTTCCTCAAGGTTCCGTTTTAGGACCACTATTGTTTTCACTATATATTTTACCTCTTGGGGATGTCATTCGAAACATAATGTTAACTTTCACTGCTATGCGGATGACACACAGCTGTACATTTCAATGAAACATGGTGAAGCCCCAAAATTGCCCTGGCTAGAAGCCTGTGTTTCAGACATAAAGAAGTGGATGGCTGCAAACGTTCTACTTTTAAACTCGGACAAAAGAGAGATGCTTGTTCTAGGTCCCAAGAAACAAAGAGATCTTCTGTTGAATCTGACAATTAATCTTGATGGTTGTACAGTCGTCTCAAATAAAACTGTGAAGAACCTCGGTGTTACTCTGGACCCTGATCTCTCTTTTGACGAACATATCAAGACTGTTTCAAGGACAGCTTTTTTTCCATCTACGTAACATTGCAAAAATCAGAAACTTTCTTTCCAAAAATGATGCAGAAAAATAATTTCATGCTTTTGTTACTTCCAGGTTAGACTACTGCAATGCTCTACGTTTCCGGCTACCCGGATAAAGCACTAAATAAGCTTCAGTTAGTGCTAAATACGGCTGCAAGAATCCTGACTAGAACTATTTTTTAAAATCATATTACTCCAGTGCTAGCCTCCCTACACTGGCTTCCTGTTAAGGCCAGGGCTGATTTCAAGGTTTTACTGCTAACCTACAAAGCATTACATGGGCTTGCTCCTACCTATCTTTCCGATTTGGTCCTGCCGTACATACCTACACGTACGCTACATTCACAAGACGCAGGCCTCCTAATTGTCCCTAGAATTCCTATGCAAACAGCTGGAGGCAGGGCTATCTCCTATAGAGCTCCATTTTTATGGAATGGTCTGCCTACCCATGTGAGAGACGCAGACTCGGTCTCAACCTTTAAGTCTTAACTGAAGACTCATCTCTTCAGTAGGTCATATGATTGAGTGTAGTCTGGCCCAGGAGTGTGAAGGTGAACGGAAAGGCTCTGGAGCAACAAACCGCCCTTGCTGTCTCTGCCTGGCCGGTTCCCCTTTCTCCACTGGGATTCTCTGCCTCTAACCCTATTACAGAGGCTGAGTCACTGGCTTACTGGTGCTCTTCCATGCCGTCCCTAGGAGGGGTGCGTCACTTGAGTGGGTTGAGTCGCTGACGTGGTCTTCCTGTCTGGGTTGGCGCCCCCCCTTGGGTTGTGCCGTGGCGGAGATCTTTGTGGGCTATACTCGGCCTTGTCTCAGGATGGTAAGTTGGTGGTTGAAGATATCCCTCTAGTGATATCCCTCTATCCTGCCTGTTTGGCCCTGTCCGGGGATATCATCAGATGGGGCTACAGTGTCTCCTGACCCCTCCTGTCTCAGCCTCCAGTATTTATGCTGCAGTAGTTTATGTGTCGGGGGGCAAGGGTCAGTCTGTTATATCTGGAGTATTTCTCCTGTCTTATCCGGTGTCCTGTGTGATTTTAAGTATGCTCTCTCTAATTCTCTCTTTCGCTCTTTCTTTCTTTCTCTCTCTCGGAGGACCTGAGCCCTAGGGCCATGCCTTAGGACTACCTGGCATGATGACTCCTTGCTGTCCCCAGTCCACCTGGCCGTGCTGCTGCTCCAGTTTCAACTGTTCTGCCTGTGGCTATGGAACCCTGACCTGTTCACCGGACGTCCTACCTGTCCCAGACCTGCTGTTTTCAACTCTCTAGAGACAGCAGAAGAGATACTCTCAATGATCGGCTATGAAAAGTCAACTGACATTTACTCCTGAGGTGCTGACTTGTTGCACCCTCGACAACTACTGTGATTATTATTATTTGACCATGCTGGTCATTTATGAACATTTGAACATCTTGGCCATGTTCTGTTATAATCTCCACCCGGCACAGCCAGAAGAGGACTGGCCACCCCTCATAGCCTGGCTCCTCTCTAGGTTTCTTCCTAGGTTTTGGCCTTTCTTGGGAGTTTTTCCTACACCTGCATTGCTTTCTGTTTGGGGTTTTAGGCTGGGTTTCTGTACAGCACTTTGATATATCAGCTGATGTAAGAAGGGCTACATAAATACATTTGATCGATTTGATTTCATGACACAGGTCCTCGTATTCCTTCTGCATCTTCCAACTGGAGAAGGCCTGGTAGTCTCTTAGATGAGAGAGGTGTGTAGGGACTTCCTCAGGTGCATGATGGCTTTGTGTGGCGGTGTGGGCTGAGGCGGGTGGTTACTGTTGTCTCTTGACTCTTCTTTGGAGCACCTCAACATATCAACTATAGCAGGTCAGAATCCGACGATACAAAGGACCATGAAAAAACTGTTGGTCTCTAAATCCGGCAAGACCTAGGACCATGAAAAGTAACGGCTAGCTGGAGCTCGTCTGAGCAGTTGGCTGGATATGCCCTCACCCACTATATACTTAATGCTGATTGGTTTGGTTCTGTCCACTATAGTGCTGTCCGGTTAGAACATGATGTTGAGGCCCATCACTGTACTCTTGATAGTCACCACCACACACACACACACACATCTGTTTCCATTTGAAGATGTTTTATATGATTGTGGTTATGTTTGATGGATGCACAACACTTCAAGATAGAAAACCAGCATGTGAAAGTCCATCCCTACACAATTTGCATCTTCTTGAGGTGTGCGGGGTGGAGCCCTGGTGTGCGTCCAAGCACCCTGATTGGTTGGACTTTTGATAAGTGATTGACAGGTCTGAAGGCCAGTCAGGTTAAGAGAGCCTGCCTTGTTTTACAACTTTCAACAACCTTAACTCTGAGTTCTTTTGGAAGCTCCTTCCTTGTCATATTTGAATCTTTGCTGGAAATTCACTTCATGAAAGTGGGACCATCAAGAGAGAGCTTGTTTCTTTTCCTTGATGTATTTAAATGGTTTGAACCACAGTGATTGGACATGGGGAGTCTAAAGCTGTGTTCACATTGCAGGCCTTAATGCTCAAATCAGTTTTGTTTTTCAAATCTGTTTTGGAATACTGACTGTCCAAACAGCAAGCTACAAGTGAACAAATTAGATAATCTATAGGGAACTATCAAAATAAAGTGTGACCAACTTAGCAACCTAAGGCTTTCCTCTTGCCAACTTTATCAGACCAGTGATTACTTCATGGAAAGAAGGATGCATTTCTCATCGGGCCCAAAAAATCATATGGACAAGCATCAGGAACTGAAAAACATATGATTCACAAGAACGTTTTGGGGCATTTAAAATGTTTATTGCATAATCTTTTCACTGTGAGTCAGATACCTTAAGGCTATGTTCTGATATACACACTAGCATACCACTTACAACTCATACACAGCACATCACTTCATTCTAAGTGGTATGTTAATGTGGATATTGGAACACAGGGATTTGATTTATGGTACAGAGTGAGAGGAGTCATCTTCCTTGATGACCCTTAGGACAGAGCCAGTTGCGGTCAGGACATTCACTGCTTGTGGCCCTTTGAGGAAGAAGAGTTCCACATTTCTTCTCCGTCCTTCTCAACGACCAGGTTGCCGTCGTTACGCAGGTACATGCGGCACATCTTGAACCCTTGACCCTGGCTCTTGGTTTGCCACATCGTCTTGTTATCCCTCTTGTACATGACAAAGTTGCAGTCGTCCTGCATGCACAGGCGGTAGGCGTCAACCTGGCCGGCGGTGTCAGAGGACCACATCTGCCTCCAGCCATAGATGACAAAGTTACCGTCCTCCTGTGTAGACGAGAGATAAAGGATTGTGGTATGCACAGAACAATTTGGAAGGTTTTAGGTAGGTGCAAACACACACACCGTTTGGGAGACACTATCCTAGTTCAGCTGACTGCAAGATGACACATTGTCCGTCTATCTGTAAATGTATTTATATAGCAGCTTTAAAGACGTTTCAAACCTACCTGGAAAACTGCCTTGTATTCCTTGTTATTGGACCATATGTAGTCTCCCTTACGCATCTCATCATACTTGGACATGTAATTCCTGCTCATGATTCTGAAATAAAGAATAAGTAAGTAAACCCTGCTTAGCAAAAAACGTAATATATACCTTGCATTTTCTAAATTCCCTTAGCAAATATTTCCATGGCAAAAATGTATAAATGAATACTTTTTGAAATAGTACAATAATGGACCACCTTTCAAAAGATGAATAACACCCTTCACATGAGGCATTTTGACAGTTGGCAAGAGTTTAAGTGTCCTCCAAAGACATTTCCGTTTTTAGATTATTGAAATCACTGCTGGGAGTTATCTCCCGTAACACAGCATTTAGCAGGATACATGCTATACCCAGAAACTTAAGTTGGTAAACTCCCGTTATGATACTCACAGGCCGTGTGTGGTTCAGTAGTTTGGATTGATGAGGCTGGAGGTTCCAGATGAAGTGAAGCTGGTAAAGAACTGTCCTTTTTATACCCATGGAGAAGAGGGCAAGACGGAGAGAGTGGAGGAGGAGATCGAAGCAGAAGAAGGCTTTCTTTCATGGCTGAATGGACACTGAGATGCATAAGACACCCAAGAACCCAGTAAAACGTGTGGTAGTTAATTGGACTGGAATCTTGAAAAATAAGATGCTTTCATAGTGTGGATTAGATTGCCTAGATTAGACTTTAATCATCTTCAGCTGGTGGATCTGGCTGGACACATTGAGGGTGCTAAATACTTGTTTTGATCTGGTCTTGTGATAATCTTTTAAAAGATCAAATCGTTTTTTAAAGTTACATTTGATTTTTGGTGGCCAAGTGTTCCTCTGAATTTCGTACGTAGTAGTGACTAATTAGCCCCTACATTTTTGGGGAATTATTTAGCTAATGGAAATGTGTTAGCTAGTAGGCATGCTTTGCATTCTAGATAAGAATTGAATGTTGTTTCAACACCATCTACCTTTAGCTGATCATTACAATATATTGTTACTTTGATGTGTCCTATTTAGTTTTCGAGGTACCAGTACTGGTTGTGCTTAAGATTGGATAAGGAATATAACTAACGGTGTGGCCTTCAGTAAGCACATTAATGCTGTCCTCAAATGCTCTTCGGAACTGGGAAATCTCCCAGTTATGAGTCATACATTTGATGTGATTGTGTTAGTTTTAAAAATTCTTCAACCAAGGATATTTTAGCTAGGTAGATGAGCTATCTAACGTTGCTCATGATAAAGTTAGCTAACTTGCTTAACATTGAGAGTATGGTCACACTAGCTACATTATCCACATTGATAAGTTTGACACTGTCAATGGATTTGCTTGATCATCTTTTGGTTGAAAAGGTGAAAGGTTAGTGATGAAATGTCACAACTTGTAAACTCGGGGTATCAACGTTATCTCTTACTTTCCCACTTGGAATTCCAACTTGGGAGAGTTGTTCAAGTGGTTATTTTCCAGTTGGAACCTTGTCTTTCCCACTTCCAAGGAGTTGTTGGAAATGTTGGAAAGCTTCCCTTCAATCAATCAATTGTATTTTCTCATTTTTTTTTATTTTTTACTTTTGATGTTTGAAAACAGCTTCCCTCAGAACCTGACCTTTTTGATGAAGGTGCACTCTCCCTTACAGTAAAACAATCTGTTGGAGAAGTTAAAAACAAATAATCACAAGTATTTATTTGTGATTGAAGATGTGGATGAAGACCAAATAAAAGTATCCGTTTTCACTGATAACATCATTTTGTATGAATGCCTTTCACATCCGTTTCTTCTTTGAAAGAGATACTTTTAATGTAATGTGTCGAACGGTCACCAAGCATGTAAGAGCACACATTTTCAATTACCAATCAACTCTGAAGGGTTAGGTATGAAAGCATAGGCTACTGTAATATGAAATGTTTTCTTACTACAAAATAGCTAAGTCGTTCACATTCTTTCCCTCTGAGTAAAGGCCAGCATTTAACCGTCAACATCAATAATAATATTTGACCACGTAATAATATTTGACCACGATTTAACGTGAAATCAAATAAACTGTAGCTTTCCCTTTATTTCAGAAATGCCGTCGCTCTTCTGCCGAAGTCAGCATTCCTTCCAGACCAATAGACAAGCTTCTTTTAGGGTGTAATTTAAAATAATCTGATTAGATTTGCGAGAGGCGTCTGACTTGTTTGTGAATATGGTTAGATCCAACATGCACACGGTTTTTATCTGTGAAAATGGAAAGAAGAATGGACCTGTTCTCTGTATTGAGATCCAGGTTGAGTTAGCTATCTGTTAATGTACTGAAGTGTAATCCAAAGGGACATTATGAGAGCATCACTATCTGTGCAAATTCAGTTAGAATGGGGTGAGGGGGGAACATGGGATCATGTCCCTGGCAGGCTGTAGTCGTTTAACCTATCTGCAAATCTGAAGATGGACTTCAGTTGAAATTGTATTTATAGAGATGATATAAACTAATACTCTACTACACCGTGTACATTGTTGTTAATTTTCATATTCAGGTGTGAAGTGTCAGATCGAACGACGATGTAAAGACGGTAATAGAATAGTGTAACAGGAAAGTACAATGTGTTGAAGAAATGCTTGGGTACATAATTTATCATTTTATTTGCTTATGATGGTGCAATAATGACAATCCATAACACTCTGTCCTTCATAGAAGTCCCTTAACATTTTGGAGATAGTGTTGTTTTTTTTCGCTTCAAGGGACGTACTTAACCTTGAAGGTTGGGCCCCCTAGGGCCTAGGCACCAGGGCAGTCTAATCAATCAAATTTCAATCAAATTTATAAAGCTATTTTTACATCAGACTTATTTTTCAAATTGGCATGCTTCGTTTCTAAATGTCTGCACAAGAGTGAAGGTTTTCAGCAAGAGAGTAACGGTTAATGTGATTGGATGTTAGTTATTTGACTCGCCAACCTGTATTTGACATTGTGTTGTTATTTCGCTGAACACTAGATGGTTTAATTTTATTTTAGGCTGTGAAACGAGGCTACTCAGGCGAGAAAAAAAACATTACCCAAATGTATAGCTCCGTTGGAAAATCTAAATGGACTGTTTGAAAATGTGAATCACATTTGTATTTGGCGTACCCCCTACGGCATTGCGTGTACCCCAGTTTGGGAATAGCCGCGCTAGGGCAACAAGGACATTAACAAAAATAGCAAATTAAACTGAAAAAACACTTGCTATTCTGTTAAGAAAAACATGTGTATGTAAATGCACATAAATAATTAGCCTAAATATCAAGGTGTAGGTGATAGGCTATGGGTATTGGGTACAGTCTGTCATGTCCAGATCGATGCTGACAGGAGGGAGGCGCCAGAAAATGTAGCCAAACTTGAATGAGATTTTATATGACATATATATAGGCTAAACGTCAGTCATGTTTAACAATTATAATGGAGGATATTTGTCCGGTGTCCGCGATATGGCTGGTTTCCCTTTTGTAGTCCATGATTGTCTGTAGACCCTGCCACATATGTCTCGTGTCTGAGCCGTTGAATTGCGACTACACTTTGTCTACACTGTTTGTGTTCGGCCATATTCCCAGTCACCTTGCCATGGTTAAATGCGGTGGATCGCGCTTTCAGTGTTGCGTGAATGCTGCCATCTATCCACAGTTTCTGGTTAGGGTAGGTTTTAATAGTCACAGTGGGAACAACATCTCCTATACACTTATACACTAACCGTTTCAATGTACACGTCAATATTATTTTTCGGAAGCTACCCGGAACATATTCCAGTCCGCGTGATCAAAATAATCTTGAAGCATGGATCCCAATTTGTCAGACCAGCGTTGAATCGTCTTTAGCATGGGTACTTCCTGTTTGAGATTCTGCTTATAGGAAGGGAGGCGCAAAATGGAGTCGTGGTCAGATTTGCTGAAAGGAGGGCGGGGGAGTGCCTTGTATGCATCCCGGAAGTTGGAGTAATAGTTCTTCCCAGCTGTATGTAATAACACATAACATTTTCTGGGCTAACAATGTAAGAAATAATACATAAAAATCAAAATACTGCAAAGTTTCCTAAGAACTAGAAGCGAGTCAATAACCCTAAGCACACAGCCAAGACAACACAGGAGTGGCTTCGGGACAAGTCTCTGAATGTCTTTGAGTGGCCCAGCCAGACCCCGGACTTGAACCCGATCGAAAATCTCTGAAGAGATCTGAAAATAACTGTGCAGCGACGCTCCCCATCCAACCTGACAGAGCTTGAGGGGAACTGGAGAGAAGAATGGGAGACACTCCCCAAATACAGGTGTGCCAAACTTGTAGCATCATACCCAAGAAGACTCTAGGCTGTAATTGCTGCCAAAGGTGCTTCAACACAGTACTGAGTAAAGGGTCTGAATACTTATGTAAATGTGATATTTCAGTTGTATATTTTTAACATTTGCAAAAACAATCTAAAAACCTGTTTTTGCTTTGTCCTTATGGAGAATTGATGGTAGATAACTGAGGATTATTATTACTTTTAATCAATTTTAGAATAAGGCTGTAACGTAACAAAATGAGGAAAAAGTCAAGGGGTCTGAATACTTTCCGAATGCACTGTATCCCCATGAAACTGATTGACACCAAATCGGCAGTATGCAGATGCAGCATGGACGTTTCACCTGTAACATTTGACGAATTATCATTCACGATTGACAGTGCGAAATGTGAAGGGAGGTTCTCAACGAGTTGAGCAGAGATTGTGGGCAAAGTACAGAATCCCCCACATGCGCAGAAGCCACGAGACCCCAGCCGCTGGAAAGCGGGGTCCAGAAAAGTCGGACCCGCAGCCTCGGCCTTATGTTATATCTTGGTTGTTCACACAAAGGGAAAACAATACAATTATTGATTTGGCATTTCACTCTTGAAGCTGACAGTTAAGTCCCATGCCACTTTCCAGTCTGTATGAAATTATTGTGTTGTATACACATAAATTGTACATATTTTACACAGTTTTATTTATAGTCATTCACATGACTTGCCATTCTCCTAAGATGCCATTATTCAGGCTGGGATTCAATCAAAAGCGGGTTGTCAACAAATCGCATTTTCCCCGACGTTCGTAAAGAGATCGCATTCATGATAAACGCTCCGGATGATGTCTCAAGCGTAAATACAAAGGAGTAGCAATTTAAAAGTAAATGTGCAATACGCTTGTCGACAACATACCTTTGACTGAATTCCAGCTTTGGTCTTACTTATTTTAGCTCCAAGTCTTTCCCCTTACATCTTGAGCCAAACTCACAACAAAAGAACACCTCATTGGAGTGAGATTTCACACAATACAGACAAAAACATTGCAGGGTTTCACAGATGAGATTGTTGCATGCCCATAGTAAGATAAAACTGTTGTCTTGAAAACAGTGTGATTGTGTTATTGCATTTCTCCTTCTCCTCCTGAGCTACTCTATATGCCATATGCTCCGTATCTCGTGCATACATGACCCATCAAATTTCGGTCCCTTCAGATTTGCAAACAGAAAGGTTCAGAGAGATGGCTTGGGGGTCGTGTTAATATTCGTTTGGTTGATCCAACTGGTCAGTCGGTCCCAGTCTTGGGGGCTTCGGTCCCAGTCTTGGGGGCTTCGGTCCCAGTCTTGGGGGCTTCTGTTTCCGCCTTCTTCGCTTTCCTCCTGTTGCCCACCTCTTTCAGCCCCTCCCGGATCTGCTCTACTGCTTCTTCATCTCCTACGGACTGGGCCAGCGCCAGGGCCTCCTTGTACAGCTTCACAGACTCCTCAAACAGACCTGGACCAGGGGGAACACACAAAGATTTTGTTCATTTGACATGAAATTAACAAAAACGGACTGAAACAGGAATTGGGTTTCTCCAATAAGAAACTCAGTTTTATTTTCTGTTACAAATAGTTAAAACGTTTTCTGTTGCGTGCCGTAATGAACACGACAGAGATATTCTCCGATATTAACAGCGCTAAGTCTTCACAGTACCTCCTTGAACAAAATGTTATCCATTAAATGTTAATGGCCTGTACAGTTACTTATGCAGCTGCACCAAATTATAAAACTGACCTGTACCAGAAGGATAACGTGCATAGAGAAATATAATATGCCATTTAGACACTTTTATCCAAAGTGACTTAGTCATACATGCCACATTTTTTTTGTTCGGGTGGTCCTGGGAATCGAACCCACTATCTTGACGTTGCAAAAGCCATGCTCTACCAACTGAGCAACATTAATTTAGTAATTCTCAATAAAAAGCTAACGTTTTGACATTGAAAACTGACTTGTGTTGAGGAAAGAGGAAACCGAGGCACTCCTAGAATTTCAGTCCTCATTTATAGCCCTCCTTACCATTGTGCAGTAGGACGCCTGCCATGTTTCCCAACAACACGTGCTGGTCAGGGTGGCCGGCTTCTCTGCTCAGCTCCACGGCCTGCTTTACCAGGGGCAGGGCCTCATCGTGGCGGCCCTGCAGGTCCAGGATGGTGGCCAGGTCACTCAGCAGCACCAGCGACTGTAGAAGACCAAGAAGAATATTACTTTCTTGTCAATTGTCTTTAACACCACAGTAGAGGTGACGGTAAGTCTTTAGGTCCCAACCCACTAGGTTGTATAAACATTGTTTCTTCATTTCAGTGATGTTGCAATAAACAAAGAAAACATTTGAACTTTGATATATTTTCAAATAATCCATTAAACTTTGTGGAGAGAACAAAAGCAGGCGTTCTCTCTATCTAAAATGATTAAACATTTAACTGGTACCTGTGGGTGGGTCTCTCCCTGCTCTTCCTGGCAGATAAGTAGGGCTCGCTTGTAGTCCAGTGCCGCCCGGCTCAGGCGGTGTGTGGCGGCCATGTAGCGAGCGTGGGAGTCCAAGGTCAGGCCCAGCAGCAGCCGGGTCTCCATCCGTAACTCCTCTGAAAAGAGGGAGAAACACGAGGAGGGATGCAGTCAGCAAGCAAGCTCAATATCAAAAAGGAAGGGTCACAAAAGTCGAATGCACATACAAAATCAAGGTTTCACAACTTTTCAGGAGGATCACGTCACACGAAGCAGACCAAATTCTTTGGTCCTTTAAAAATCTGCTGAATGTAAAGTATTGTGTGATCTAGCTTGGAAAATAAATACATGTGACTGTGGATGACAACATTAGGGCTGTTTTCCTAAAGACGTTAAAATGGGCATCGTGTTTCGTTTCCTTGCAACGATACTAACGAGTATCGCGATACTGGCCCTACAACTTACGCCTGCATGAGGCAGAAGCATTTTTGCTAGACCAGCCAGGCCACACACACTCCATAGTTTCAAGCATGGTTGTGGCTGCATTGTGCAATGGGAATGCCTGTCATCGGCATGGACTTGACTTGTAAGGATTAAAAGTTAAAGGGATTGAGCAAAGCGCAGGGCAAGTTCTGGAGGAAAACCTGCTTGTCTGCTTGAGAAGTGCAAGTGCTGGTAAAGGAAGAGGGTTATTTAAGATACTGTTTGAAGAGGTAGGGTTTCAGATGTTTTCAGAAGGCAGGGACTCTGCTGTCCTAGCTTCAGGGGGAAGATGGTTCCACCATTGGGGTGCCAGGACAGAGAAGAGCTTGGACTGGGCTGAGCAGGACATGCCCTCCTGTAGGGGTGGGAGGGCCAAGAGACTCAAGCTGGCAGAACTGAGTGCTCGGGTTGGGGTTTGAGCATAGCCTGAAGGTAGGGAGGGGCAGTTCCTCTTGCTGTTCTGTAGGTAAGCACCATGGTCTTGTAGTGGATGCGAGCTTCGACTGGAAGCCAGTGGAGTGTGCGGAGGAGTGGGGTGAAATGAGAACTTGGCAAGGTTGAAAAGTTCAGGATAAGTTGCAGGGGTTTGATAGCACAAGCGGGGAACCCAGCCAACAGCGAAGTAGCAGTAGTCCAGACAGGAGAGGACACGTGACTGGATTAGGACCTGCGCCGGTTCCTGAGTGAGGTAGGGTCGTACTCTACGGATGTTGTACAGCATGAACCTGCAGGAGCGGGCCACTGCTTTGATGTTTGCAGAGAATGACAGGCTATTGTCCAGGGTAACGCCAAGGTTCTTTGCACTCTGAGAGGGCGACACCGTGAAGGTGTCAACCGCGACGGAGAGGTCTTTGAGCGGGCAGGCCTTCCAAAGGAGGTAGAGCAGTTCCGTCTTGTCGAGGTTGAGCTTGAAGTGGTGGGCCAACATCCAAGTTGACATACACTACCGGTCAAAAGTTTTAAAACACCTACTCATTCAAGGGTTTCTACGGTGTAGAATAATAGTGAACACATCAAAACTATGAAATAACACATGAAATCATGTAGTACTCCAAAAAAGTGTTAAATAATCCAAATATATTTTAAAATTAGATTCTTCAAAGTAGCCACCGTTTGCCTTGACGATCGCTTTGCACATTCTTGCCCTTCTCTCAAACACCTTCATGGAGGTAGTCACCTGGAATGCATTTTAATTAACAGGTGTGCTTTGTTAAAAGTTAATTTGTGGAATTTATTTCCTTCTTGAGCAAATCAAGTGTGACAAGGAAGGGGGGGGGGGGGTGTACAGAAGATAGCTCCATTTGGGAAGACCAAGTCCACATTATGGCAAGAACAGCTCAAATAAGCAAAGAGAAACAACAGTCCATCATTAATTTAAGACATGAAGGTCAGTCAATATGGAAATTTAAGTGCAGTTCAAGTGCAGTTGAAAAAACCATCAACCGCTATGATGAAACTGGCTCTCATGAGAACTGCCACAGGAATAGAAGACGCAGTTACCTCTGCTGCAGAGGATAAGTTCATCAGAGTTACCAGCCTCAGAAATTGCTTCCCAAATAAATGCTTCAGAGTTCAAGTAACAGACACATCTCAACATCAACTGTTCAGAGGAGACTGCGTGAGTCAGGCCTTCATGGTCGAATTGCTGCAAAGAAACCACTAAAAGGACACCAATAAGAAGAAGAGACTTGCTTGGGCCAAGAAACACAAGCAATGGACATTAGACCTGTGAAAATCTGTCCGTTGGTCCACAGCTACATCCACAGCTGTCTTTTTTATGGTGGTTTTGGAACAGTGGCTTCTTCCTTGCTGAGCGGCCTTTCAGGTTATGTCGATATAGGACTCGTTTTACTGTGGCTATAGATACTTTTGTACCAGTGTCCTCCAGCATCTTCACCAGGTCCTTTGTTCTGGGATTGATTTGCACTTTTCGCACCAAAGTACGTTCAGCTCTAGGACAGAATGCCTCTCCTTCCTGAGCGGTATGACGGCTGCGTGGTCCCATGCTGTTTATACTTGCGTACTATTGTTTGTACAGATGAACGTGGTACCTTCAGGCGTTTGAAAATTGCTCCCAAGGATGAACCAGACTTGTGGAGGTCAACATTTTTTTCCCCTGAAGTCTTGGCTGATTTCTTTTGATTTTCCCATGATGTCAAGCAAAGAGGCACGGAGTCTGAAGGTAGGCCTTGAAATAAATCCACAGATACACCCCCAATTGACTCAAATGATATCAATTAGCCTATCAAAAGCCATAACATTTTCTGGAATTTCCCAAGCTGTTTAAAAGGCACAGTCAACAGTGTATGTTAACTTCTGACCCACTGGAATTGTGATACAGTGAATTATTAGTGAAATAATCTGTCAGTGAACAATTGTTGGAAAACTTACTTGTGTCATGCACAAAGTAGATGTCCTAACCGACTTGCCAAAACTATAGTTTTAACAAGAAATTTGTGGAGTGGTTGAAAAACTAGTTTTAATGACTCCAACCTAAGTGTATGTAAACTTCTAACTTTAACTGTATGTATAATTATTCAGACCCCTTAACTTTTTCCACATTTTGTTACAGCCTTATTATAAAATCGATTAAATAAAAAATGGCCTCAATCTACACACAATATCCAGAATAACATAGCAAAAACAGGTTTAGACATTTGTGTATCCATTTTTGTGTTTTCAATGTATTCAGACCCTTTGCAATGAGACTCGAAATTGAGCTCAGGTGCATCCTGTTTCATTGATTATCCTTGAGCTATTTCTACAACTTGGAGTCCACCTGTGGTAAATTCAATTTATTGGACATGATTTGGAAAGGCACACACCTGTCTATATAAGGTCCCACAGTTGACAGTGCATGTCAGAGCAAAAACCAAGCCACGAGGTCGAGGGAATTGTCCGTAGAGCCCCGAGATAGGATTGTGTCAAGGCACATATCTGGGGATGGGTACCAACACATTTCTGCAGCATTGAAGGTCCCGAAGAACATAGTGGCCTTCATCAATCTTAAATGGAAGATGTTTGGTACCACCAAGACTCTTCCTATGAGCTGGCCGCCCAGCCAAACTAAGCAATTGGGGGAGAAGGGCATTGGTCAGGGAGGTGACCAAGAACCTGGTCACTCTGACAGAGTTCCTCTGTGGAGATGAGAGAACCTTCCAGAAGGACAACCATCTCCGCAGCTCGCGACCAATCAGGCCTTTATGCTAGTGTCCAGACAGAAATCACTCCTCAGTAAAATAGGCACGACAGCCCGCGTGGAGTTTGCCAAAAGGCAACTAAAGGACTTTCAGACCATAAGAAACAAGATTCTCTGGTCTGATGAAATTAAGATTGAACTCTTTGGCCTGAATGCCAAGTGTCACATCTGGAGGAAACCTGGCACCCTCCCTATAATGAAGCATGGTGGTGGCAGCATCATGCTGTGGGGATGTTTTTCAAAGGCAGGGACTGGGAGTCTAGTCAGGGTCAAGGGAAAGATGAACGGAGCAGACTAGAGAGATCCTTGATGAAAACCTGCTCCAAAGCACTAAGGACCTCAGATTACGGCTACGGTTCACCTTCCAACAGGACAACGACCCTAAGCACTTAGCCAAGACAAGGCAGAAGTGGCTTCAGGACAAGTCTCTGAATGTCCTTGAGTGGCCCAGCCAGTGCCTGGACTTGAACCCGATCGAACATCTCTGGAGACCTGAAAATAGCTGTGCAACAACGCTCCCCATCCAACCTGACAGAGCTTGAGAGCATCTGTAGAGAAGAATCTGAGAAACTCCCTAAATACAGATGTGCCAAGCTTGTAGCGTCATACCAAGAAGACTTTGGCTGTAATCACTGCCAAAGGTGGTACAACAAAGTACTCAGTAAAGGGTTTGAATACTTATGTAAATTTGAGTATACAGTATGGACAGTACGTGAATAGTAAAAGGTGTGTATAGCAGTAGTTATATAGGATGAGCTATGACTAGAATACAGCATATACACAAAGTGGGTAAAAACAAAAAAAAACAATTTTTTTTTTTTTTTTTGAAGGTTTGGTCATTAGATACCTGACTGTTCCTCAGCAGGAAGTTCCTTGAATTTCTCTAACTTGGCTTCAAGGGATTCAGTGCAAAACTGGAAACCAGTCTCTGCCAGGTCATTCCTGAGAAAAAAGAAAAACATTCATTTAATATAAGGTTACACATCATACATGGTGAACTGTGGTATGTAGAATTTGGGGGTGGATCGCGAAATGTAGTCATGTTTTAATAAAATACTACAGGACTATAACCAGGGATGGGCATAAAATGAAAAAAATACAACGACAAAATACCCAAATTACCAATTTATCAAAATAAAATATTTTTAATAAATACAATACTTTTGCAAAAGTATTGTATTTAGTATTTTAAAATGCATGTGCAAGTTGCCGGCCGAACAGCATCAACATTCTCCGTAACGGTTACATAAACTTCTTTCGAGCTATAACTGCAATATGTTGTTGTGTATCTACCTTAGCTGAATACACTGTCACTCTGGATAAGAGTGTCTGCTAAATGACCAAAAAAGAAATGTACATGTGAAAATGAACAACTGCAAAGCATACGGTAAACGCTGCCTATGTCAGCTCAAATGGAATTTACCTTCATTTGCAGTGCGCAATAGATAGACTCCTTAAATTTTGTTCATTTAGCAGATTCTCTTACCACACCATCATGCCATCAGACTTTTGATACCAATGTAGGGTGAAAGGGGGCCACAAAACTGAGAACCACTATTAAAAAAAAAGAGAGAAAATAAGAGTCATTTGAAAATACAAATTACAGCTTTCGAAAGTATCTTGTTACAAAATACATTTGAGTATAGTTCATTCCAGTGTAATACAACATACAAAATACTCAAAAGTAATTAAAATAATTATTCCAAATACATGTAATAGAAATACTGCCCATCTCTGACTACAGCCAACCACAGAAAATTCTTTCTCAACTTAAAAGCTTGGCTTTGGCTTGAAACCCTATTTGATGGTGTTTGCTGCACTCTCTTCAACCTAGCTGGCTAGCTCCTATCCAAAACGTATTTACATCTATTAAATGGAATTTGAAGCAAATGTGCCTCCTAATATTCAATTTTGCACGACTCAAGCGGTTTTCCCTATCCAGCTGTTTCATTCTCCGTGTAGCCTGCTGCTAGAATAGACGGAAAGGTATTGCTCGAGTTGCCACAAAATGAAATATAACGCTGCGGATAAAGTTCAGAATTACACAATTTCATATGTACAATATCTAAATACCTGTATCAATGTATGAATAAATGTTGCTTTTCTAAAAGGATATATTTGGGTGTTTTTGGAGCATTTGTTCGTATTTTTTCAGAGCCCCCGTACTGCACAATGAGGATGAGGAAGTGAATCGCTGGTTGGCATAAGTTTGTCAAAAACAAGTGAAATCAACATCAAAAGTGTCTGGACCCTTCTAAAACCTTCCATTTACATTAAAAAATATATACACTACCGTTCAAAAGTTTGGGGTCACTTAGAAATGTTTGTTCTTGAAAGAAGAGCACATTTTTTTGTCCATTAAAATAACATCAAATGTATCAGAAATACAGTGTAGACATTGTTAATGTTGTAAATCACTATTGCAGCAGGTAAACAGATTTTTTATGGAATATCTACATAGGCGTACAGAGGCCCATTATCAGCAACCATCACTCCTATGTTCCAATGGCACGTTGTGTTAGCTAATCCAAGTTTATCATTTTAAAAGGCTAATTGATCATTAGAAAACCCTTTTGCAATTATGTTAGCACAACTTAAAACTGTTGTCCTGATTAAAGAAGCAATAAAACTGGCCTTCTTTAGACTAGTTGAGTATCTGGAGCATCAGCATTTGTGGGTTCGATTACAGGCTCAAAATGGCCAGAAACAAAGAATTTCTTCTGAAACTCGCCAGTCTATTCTTGTTCTGAGAAATTAAGGCTATTCCATGCGAGACATTGCCAAGACACTGGAGATCTCGTACAACGCTGTGTACTACTCCTTTCACAAACAGCGCAAACTGGCTCTAACCAGAGTAGAAAGAGGAGTGGGAGGCCCCAGGGCACAATTGAGCAAGAGGACAAGTACATTAGAGTGTCTAGTTTGAGAAACAGACGCCTCACAAGTCCTCAACTGGCAGCTTCATTAAATAGTACCCGCAAAACACCAGTCTCAACGTCAACAGTGAAGTGGCGACTCCGGGATGTTGGCCTTCTAGGCAGAGTTGCAAAGAAAAAGCCATATCTCAGCCTGGCCAATAAAAATAAAAGATTAAGATGGACAAAAGAACAGACACTGGACAGAGGAAGAATGGAAAAAAGTGTTATGGACAGACAAATGTAAGTTTGAGGTGTTCAGATCACAAAGAAGAACATTCGTGAGATGCAGAAAAAATGAAAAGATGCTGGAGGAGTGCTTGACACCATCTGTCAAGTATGGTAGGGGCAATGTGATGGTCTGGGGGTTCTTTGGTGGTGGTAAAGTAGGAGATTTGTACAGGGTAAAAGGGATCTTGAAGAAGGAAGGCTATCACTCCATTTTGCAGCGCCATGCCGTACCCTATGGACGGTGCTTAATTGGAGCCAATTTTCTCCTACAACAGGACAATGACCCAAAGCACAGCTCCAAACTATGCAAGAAGGATTTAGGGAAGAAGCAGTCAGCTGGTATTCTGTCTATAATGGAGTGGCCGGCACAGTCACCGGATCGCAACCCTATTGAGCTGTTGTGGGAGCAGCTTGACCCTATTGTACGTAAGAAGTGCCCATCAAGCCAATCCAACTTGTGCTTCAGGAAGCATGTGGTGAAATCTCTTCAGATTAAATCAACAAATTGACGACTAGAATGCCAAAGGTCTGCAAGGCTGTAATTGCTGCAAATGGAGGATTCTTTGACAAAAGCAAAGTTTGAAGGAAGCAATTATTTAAATTAAAAATCATTATTTCTAACCTTGTCAACATCATGACTATATTTCCTATTCATTTTGCAACTCATTTCATGTATGTTTTCATGGAAAACAAGGACATTTCTAAGTGACCCCAAACTTTTGAACGGTAGTGTATGTTTGGTTGTAAAAGAACAAAATTGATTCAATTGCTCCACTTTTGAAGTCCACTTACTTATTCTGGCCGGCATATATGGTAGCAAGCTTCAAGGATATCTCAATGACCCCATTGTCGTCCTTTGAAAAGAAGGAAAGAAAACTGAAGTAGCAATAGCATTGAGTGTCTAGACAACAACGCAACATACACCACAACAATTCAACAGAGCCAAAGCCTATTTATTCCAGACTGTCCTCCTTTGTTCAGACTGACAATAGATGTAAAATGACAGATGATCCTCTTCATTTCAAAATCAGAAAGATGCCACAGTACCCAATGACTCTACTGTCCAGTTGTCACGACATTCCTCTTCTATTAACCTATTACTGAAACACATGACCAACCCTCACCTCTGGTGTTCCTCCGGACAACATGAAACTCATGGCCGCTTTGAACAGTTTCTCTGCCTGGGGGAGAAGAGCACAGGGGTCACTGGAAGTCGGCAAAACAGCTCAAAACACCAAACATGAAGGGAAAAAAAGGTACAATCTAGCATATTTACCTCAACTCAATGGTCATTTCAATTAACTATATACAATTGATACTTTAAGAATATACTTATGAATGCATTATGAGCTTAGTAAAACTGAATGGCTTTCACATCACTGGCGTTTTGTTCCACCTGTTCCGGTTCCTGGAAGGATGTGGGGACTGTGATGTGAGGCAATGGCAGAGGCTCACCTCGTGGGGGACTGTTCCAGACTATTGTCGAAATGTTTTCTGCCGCTTTTACAGTCGCCAAAACATTACTCGGGTGGGTGCTACTCTTTGATAGCGGATGACCGAGCCTACTTACGGAAGAGGAGACAAGGTGCCTGATGAAGAGCTCCGGGCCTGTCAACCATTATCTGACTGACGTTGTCTCCCTACCGGTCTGTATCATCGATGCACCCTCCACTCAAGCTACCGACTGACTTCATGCCTTTCCAAACTGCCTAGACATCTGAAGCTGTGCAAGACCAACTATGAACTGCCAGATCCCTACATATGTTTGTTTTAAAAAGCGACATATAGATTATTGTTTGTAATGAAAAGAGCTACAGTTTAAGTCGGAGAAGTTTACATACACCTTAGCCAAATACATTTAAAACTCAGTTTTTCACAATTCCTGACAATTAATCCTAATAAAAATTCCCTGTCTTAGGTCAGTTATGATCACAACTTTTTTTTAAGAAGGTGAAATGTCAGAGTGATAGTAGAGTGATTTATTTCAGCTTTTATTTCTTTCATCACATTCCCAGTGGGTCAGAAGTTTACATGCTACCAATTACTAATTGAGTGTATTGCCTTTAAAATGGTTTAACTTGGGTCAAACGTTTCGGGTAGCCTTCCACAAGCTTCCCACAATAAGTTCCTGACAGAGCTGGTGTAACTGAGTCAGGTTTGTAGGCCTCCTTTCTCGCACATGCTTTTTCAGTTCTGCCGACAAATTTTCTGTAGTATTGAGGTCAGGGCTTTGTGATGGCCACTCCAATACCTTGACTTTGTTGTCCTTAAGCCATTTTGCCACAACTTTGGAAGTATGCTTGGGGTCATTGTCCATTTGGAAGAACTATTTGCGACAAAGCTTCAAATTCCTGACTGATGTCTTGAGATGTTGCTTCAATATATTCACATAATTTTCCTGCCTAATGATGCCATCTATTTTGTGAGCTGCACCAGTCCCTCCTGCAGCAAAGCACCCCCACAACATGATGCTGCCACCCCCGTGCTTCACGGTTGGGATGACGTTCTTCAGCTTGCAAGCCTCCCCCTTTTTCCTCCAAACATAACGATGGTCATTATGGCCAAACATTTCTATTATTGTTTCATCAGACCAGAGGACATTTCTCCAAAAAGTACAATCTTTGTCCCCATTTGCAGTTGCAAACCGTAGTCTGACATATTTTAATGGTGGTTTTGGAACAGTGGCTTCTTCCTTGCTGAGCGGCCTTTCAGGTTATGTTGATATTGGACTTGTTTCTGTGGATATAGATACTTTTGTACCAGTGTCCTCCAGCATCTTCACAAGGTCCTTTGCTGTTGTTCTGGGATTGATTTGCACTTTTCACATCAAAGTACGTTCAGTTCTTGGAGACAGAACGCCACTCCTTCCTGAGCGGTATGACGGCTGCGTGGTCCCAAGGTGTTTATACCTGCGTACTATTGTTTGTACAGATGAACGTGGTACCTTCAGGCATTTGGAAATTGCTCCCAAGGATGAAACAGACTTGTGAAGGGCCACAATTTTTTTCTGAGGTCTTGGCTGATTTCTTTTGATTTTCTCATGTCAAGCAAAGAGGAACTGAGTTTGAAGGTAGGCCTTGAAATACATCCACAGGTACACCTCCAATTGACTCAAATTATGTAAATTAGCCTATCAGAAGTTTCTAAAGCCATGACATAATTTTCTGGAATTTTCCAAGCTGTTTAAAAGCACACTCAACTTAGTGTATGTAAACTTCTGACCCACTGGAATTGTGATACAGTGAATTATAAATGAAATAATCTGTCTGTAAACAAGTGTTGGAAAAATGACTTGTCGTGCACAAAGTAGATGTCCTAACCGACTTGCCAAAACTATAGTTTGTTAACAAGAAATTTGTGGAGTGGTTGAAAAACTAGTTTTAATGACTCCAAACTAAGTGTACATAAACTTCCGACATCAACTGTATATAAAATAAATATATTATTATTTATTATTACGGTAGACTCCGCAATATGACATCATCTTGACCTCTAGCTAACAGACATCAACAACACGAATAAAAAATGCCAAGACTTCCTCTATTGGCTCTTAATTTCTTCCCTCCTTTAAAGCATACATACACTGGGAAGCGCTAATAGTGGCAGTCTTCTTGCCAGATTTAAACTTTGTTGTTGATTTCGATCAGCAGGAAGTAACCACGGAGTGACTGACATTGTCACATTGCCGAGTGTACCTTTAAAAATAAATACCAAAAGTGGGACAGCAAGTAGTTCACTGAAGAAGGGAGAAAGAGATGGCGACCTCTGCTATTACTCACATTATCCAGCTCACCTTGGACATAGGCAAGGTTTGCCATCTGTAGAGACAGGGGAAAATAAAATGATCTACTGCAGAGTTTTTATGCAAACTTTATTGCTATGACAAATTAAAAACGCTTACAAAAATGCCTCAGTAAGCAAAATACACCTTTTTCCATCTTGACAACATGAGCACAGAAGAGACTTTAAAAACATCACTATTTATCATCATGGCTTTTACCAGGCTGTAGGTGTAGATGATTGCTTGTGTATTGTGAGACTGGTGGGCCAGCGCAATTGCCTGGTGAAGGAATCCGTTGGCTCCATGCAGCTGCCCCCGCATTATACTGAGCTGGGACAGAAGACACATCAATGTTACTCGGACATAATGTAAAGAAAGATATTATACAAATGTCATTGACAGATAAACAGTTCACTCTGAATTGATGCAATAAAAATGCTGTCATTGACTTGGCACTTTTGGTTCATGAGATTGCATGTCATCTTTTGGCAAATAGAGTAGCATGAAGAAATGTTCAAAGTTCTTGAAATTGACTGACCTTCATGTCTTAAAGTAATGTCGTTTCTTTTTGCTTATTTGAGCTGTTCTTGCCATAATATGGACTTGGTCTTTCACCAAATAGTGCTATCATCTGTATACTCCCCCTACCTTGTCACAACACAACTTATTGGCTCAAACGCAATGAGGAATGAAATTCCACAAATTAACAAGGCACACACGTTAATTGAAATGTATTCCAGGTAACTACCTCATGAAGCTGGTTGAGAGAATGGCAAGAGTGTGCAAAGCTGTCATCAAGACAAAGGGTGGCTATTTGAAGAATCTCAAATATAACATTTGATTTGTTTAACACTTTTTTGGTTACTACATGATTCCATATGTGTTATTTCATAGTTGTGATGTCTTCACTATTATTCTACAATGTAGAGAATAGTAAAACTAAAGAGAAACTCTTGAATGAGTAGGTGTTCTAAAACTTTTGACCGGTAGTGTAGCTCTCAAACTCTAGGTGGCATTCTGCCTTCTCCCTACAGTTTTCAGCCATTAGCGTCGCCCACAACTGGCTCATGTGAACTACAATTCTGAATCTGTGTTTTAATATTTAGAAAAGTCAATGATAAATCGCTTGCGATACAGCTTTCGAAACATATGGTCCTTATCTTTCATCAGTGAGAAAGATTCCTTAAAAAAAAAAAAAAAAATACACTTACTATTGCAGTTTTGCACAGGTCCATATAGCTATGGTTGCCTCCATCCGAGGAAACTACACTGAACAAAAATATAAAATCGCAAAACAACAATTTTATTGATTTTACTGAGTTACAGTTCATATGAGGGAATTACTCAATTGAAATGAATTCATTAGGCCCTAATCTATGGATTTCATATGACTGGGAATAAAAGATATGCATCGGATGGTCAAAAATACCGTGTTAAATTATTATAATTTTTTTTTAATGGGCCTCAGGAACTCGTCACTGTATTTTTAATGCTTTAAAATTGCCATCGATAACATGCAATTGTGTTCGTTGTCCGTAGCTTATGCCTGCCCATACCATAAACCCACCGCCAACATGGGGCACTCTATTCACAAGGTTGACATTAGCAAACCGCTCTCCCACACGACGCCATACACGTGGTCTACAGTTGTGAGGCCGGTTGGACATACTTCCAAATTCTCTAAAACAACGATGGAAGCGGCTTATGGTAGAGAAATGAAAATGTAATTCTCTGGCAACAGCTCTGGTGGACATTCCTGCAGCCACCATGCCAATTGCACGCTCCCTAAAAACTTTAGACATCAATTGCACAACTGTCAGGTGAATGGATTATCTTGACAAAGGAGAAATACTAACAGGGAAACAAACAAGTTTGTACACAACATTTTAGAGAAATAAGCTTTTTGTGCGTATGGAAAATTTCAGCTCATGAAACATGGGTCCAACACTTTACATGTTGAGTTTATATTTTTGTTCAGTGTACATTTCCGCTACGCTTCCCGAGTTGGCTTACAGACAAATGTTCGGAGAAAGCTAGATAGCTAATTAGCACAGGTGTTTGCCTCGTCTTAAGTCTGTTTTCATGAACAAGCTCTGTAACATGGAGAACACTACCAAGGTGTGTATCAATTTAACCTTTAGGTATTTTTTTTTTTTAATAAAGTCCTTATGCTCCCAAAACCGTACCGCAAGCGGCGTGCTTTAACGTTCAGATTGAGCGTCTGGGATCTTAACATAACTCCCCCATACATAAGACACCTTCGTCCAATGACTTATGTGTAATTGAACTGAGAGTCATGATCAAGGGCTACGTGCTACTGTAGCCCTCTTGTTTAGATTACTGCTAAAAAAAAACGACATTGAGGAGTTGCCTACAGTGATGACAATTAGCTACCTTGGCTCTCTTCAAAAGTAAAATGACCTCATCTTCTTTCTTCTGAGCTTCAGTTCTGGTGTCCTCCTCAGCTTTGCCGAAGAGAGAAAACGCTATCACGAAGGAGAGAGGGATGCATTATAAAACATTCATGTCACTTAATGACTTAAATGGCCGGTTATGAGTATTCACATGTAGAAATACAAATACATGTTCTTGTAATTGCATTTCATGATGAAGCACTCATAGCTATGCAAATCAATGGAAAATATGGATTGATGATAGCCTTTTGACTGCAATTTAAAGTACTGACAATGACACCCACTAAGGAAGAGTACTGTAACCTATCTAACATGACAATAACTCACCAATTGCACTCCACATTGCATAAGTCCAGTTACTCGTAGCACGACTATTTCCATCCCCATTGCTTTCGCATATTCGGTATAGCTGTGACCTTCTGTGCACAGTAACAGCATTCGATTGAGAAGTCGCCGTTTTCAGACATTGCAATGATTGTGTCTTAAAATTGAATCGGCTACTTAATGACAGGTTGCGTAAGACCTCTGAAATAAATGGTTTTATTTGACTCCTATTAGCAAAGAGGGCACGATTGACAGCCGGTAGCGCCATATTATATATATAAAAAAATCACTTGGTAATGGTTAAAAGGGATCCAGTTATTGGAAAATGTAAGTAAAAAGCACAACAATTTCAATAAAATTACGCTAACCTGCTGTGTTAATTTTCATAACCTGCTTCGTAAGCTTGCCTTTTACTTGCGACGAAAAATCAACTCTGACGTTAACTTGACAAAAGCGGTAAACGTTCTAGTCGTAAACAATTCCAGTCGGAAGTTTGAGGCAGAAAAAAAAGTTACTTCCGGAAATCAAATTAAAAATCGATCAACCACACAACATGCATTTGTACCTTATAGTTACAATAATATTATTCATCATACAAATATTTTAGCATATTTATTGAAAAAATACATGTTTTCAATTATAGAGGGCATTTATTTTGAAGGCCACGAAAAAACATAACCCGGAAATGAATCTTCACGCTCAAGGTCAAGAGGATTCTAAACATTGCAACAAATAATTGGTCCTCTACTACAAGACTAGTAAAGGCCCAATGCATTACCTTTGTGGATTTTTTTTTAACGAAATGTATTTGAGTGTTTACCAGCGTTTATAACCTGAGTCTGATAATTATCTGTACAAAACAGTTAAAAGTTTGGACACTTATTACTCATTCAAGGATTTTTCTCTATTTTTACTATTTTCTACATTGTAAAATAATAGTGAAGACATAAAAACTATAAAATAACACATATGGAATCATGTAGTAACCAAAAAAGTGTTATTTTACATTTTGATTAATCAAAGTAGCCACCCTTTGCCTTGATGAAAGCTTTGCACATTCTTGGCATTCTCTCAACCAGCTTCATGAGGTAGTCACCTGGAATGCTTTTCCAACAGTCTTGAAGGAGTTCCCACATAATGCGGGCAATTGTTGGCTGCTTTTCCTTTACTCTGCAGTCCAACTCATCCCAAACCATCTCAATTGTGTTGAGGTCAGGTGATTGTGGAGGCCAGGTCATCTGATGCAGCTCCCCATCACTCTCCTTCTTGGTAAAATTCGCACTGAGCTAAAGGGTAGAGCTGCCGCTTTCAAGGTGCGGGACTCTAACCCGGAAGCTTACAAGAAATCCTGCTATGCCCTCCGAAGAACCATCAAACAGGCAAAGAGTCAATTACTATTACAGACTACAAATGGAGGCACAGCCGCGAGCTGCTCAGTGACACGAGCCTACAAGATGAGATAAATCACTTCTATGCTCGCTTCGAGGCAAGCAACACTGAGGCATGCATGAGAGCATCAGCTGTTCCGGATGACTGTGTGATCACGCTCTCCGTAGTCGATGTGAGTAAGACCTTTAAACAGGTCAACATTCACAAGGCTGCGGGGCCAGACGGATTACCAGGACGTGTGCTCCGGGCATGTGCTGACCAACTGGCAGGTGTTTTCAATTACATTTTCAACATGTCCCTGATTGAGACTGTAATACCAACATGTTTCAAGCAGACCACCATAGGCCCTGTGCCCAAGAACACAAAGGCAACCTGGCTAAATGACTACAGACCCGTAGCACTCACATCCATAGCCATGAAGTGCTTTAAAAGGTTGGTAATGATTCACATCCACACCATTATCCCAGAAACCCTAGACCCACTTCAATTTGCATACCGCACAAACAGATCCACAGATGATTCAATATCTATTGCACTCCACACTGCCCTTTCCCACCTGGACAAAAGGAACACTTATGTGAGAATGCTATTCATTGACTTCAGCTCTGTGTTCAACATCATAGTGCCCTCAAAGCTCATCACTAAGCTAAGGATCCTGGGACTAAACACCTCCCTCTGCAACTGGATCCTGGACTTCCTGACGGGCCACCCCCAGGTGGTGAGGGTAGGTAGTAACACATCTGCCACTCATTCTCAACACTGGAGCTCTCCAGGGGTGCATGCTCAGTCCTCTCCTGTACTCCCTGTTCACCCACAACTGCATGGCCAGGCATGACTCCAACACCATCATTAAGTTTGCAGACGACACAACAGTGGTAAGCCTGATCACCGACAATGATGAGACAGCCTATAGGGAGGAAGTCAGAGACCTGGCCGGGTGGTGCCAGAATAACAACCTATCCCTCAACGTAACCAAGACTAAGGAGATTATTGTGGACTACAGGAAAAGGAGGACCGAGCACGCCCCCATTCTCATCGACGGGGCTGTAGTGGAGCAGGTTGAGAGCGTCAAGTTCTTTTGTGTCCACGTGAGTGCTACGGGTCGGTAATCATTTAGGCAGGTTACCTTTGTGTTCTTGGGCACAGTCACTATGGTGGTCTGCTTAAAACATATTGGTATTACAGACTCGGACAGGGAGAGGTTGAAAATGTCAGTGAAGACACTTGCCAGTTGGTCAGCGCATGCTCGCAGTACACGTCCGTCCTGGTAATGCGTCTGGCCCTGCGGCATTGTGAATGTTGACCTGTCTAAAGGACTTACTCACATCGGCTGCGGAGAGCGTGAGTAAGACCTTTAGACAGGTCAACATTCACAGTTCACAACATTCACAGTTGATGTTGAGATGTGTCTATTACTTGAACTCTGTGATGCATTTATTTGGTCTGCAATCTGAGGTGCTGTTAATTGCCGATTTCTGAGGCTGATAACTTTAATGAACTTATCCTCTGCAGCAGAGGTAACTCTTGGTCTTCCTTTCGTGGTCCTCATGAGAGCCAGTTTCATCATAGCACTTGGTTTTTGCAACTGCACTTGAATAAACTTTCAATGTTCTTGAGATTTTCTGGATTGACTGACCTTCATATATTAAAGTAATGATGGAATGTCATTTCTCTTTGCTTATTTGAGCTGTTCTTGCCATAATATGGAGTTGGTCTTTTACAAAATAGGGCTATTTTCTATATACCAACCATACCTATATACCAAACTGATTGGCTCAAACGCATTAAGGAAAGAAATTCCACGAATAAACTTTTAACAAGGCACACCTGTTATTTGAAATGCATCCAGGTGACTACCTCATGAAGCTGGTTGAGGGAATGTCAAGAGTGTGCAAAGCTGTCAACAAAGGCAAACTATATTTTGATTTGTTTAACACTTTTTTGGTTATAACATGATTCCATATGTGTTATTTCAAAGTGTTGATGTCTTCACTATTATTCTACAATGTAGAAAATAGTAAAACTAAAGAAAAACTCTTGAATGAGTAGGTGTTCTAAAACTTTTGACCGGTAATGTATGTAGCATGCTACTCAATTTACCAAAAGATAATATGCAATCTCATGCATACTCTTCAACCGATTGCTTTCCGCACCCTCCCGCCCGACTAGCATCACTACTCTGGAAGGTTCTGACCTAGAATATGTGGAACACTACAAATACTTAGGTGTCTGGCTAGACTGCAAACTCTCC
Organism: Salvelinus namaycush; assembly: GCF_016432855.1. NCBI lineage: Eukaryota > Metazoa > Chordata > Actinopteri > Salmoniformes > Salmonidae > Salvelinus > Salvelinus namaycush. The sequence continues at coordinate 1,811,883 of NC_052317.1, forward strand.
TTCCAGACTCACATTAAGCATCTCAAATCCAAAATTAAATCTAGAATTGGCTTCCTACTTCGCAACAAAGCCTCCTTCACTCATGCTGCCAAACATACCCTCGTAAAACTGAGTATCCTACCGATCCTTGACTTCGGCGATGTCATTTACAAAATAGCCCCCAACACTCTACTCAGCAAACTGGATGTAGTCTATCACACTGCCATCCATTTTGTCACCAAAGCCCTATATACTACCCACCACTGCGACTTGTATGCTCTCGTTGGCTGGCCCTCACTACATATTTGTCACCAAACTCACTGGCTCCAGGTTATCTATAAGTCTTTGCTAGGTAAAGCGCCACCTTATCTCAGCTCACTGGTCACCATAGCAACACCCACCCGTAGCACGAGCTCCAGCAGGTATATTTCACTGGTCATCCCCAAAGCCAACACTTACTTTGGCTGCCTTTCCTTCCAGTTCTCTGCTGCCAATGACTGGAACGAATTGCAAAAATCACTGAAGCTGGAGCCCTATATCTCCCTCTCTAACTTTAAGCATCAGCTGTCAGAGCAGCTTACCGATCACTGCACTTGTACACAGCCAATCTGTAAATAGCACACCCAACTACCTCATCCCCATAATATTACTTACCCTCTTGCTCTTTTGCACCCCAGTATCTCTACTTGCACATCATCTGCACATCTATCACTCCAGTGTTAATGCTAAATTGTAATTATTTCGCCTCAATGGCCTATTTATTGCCTTACCTCCCTACTCTTCTACATTTGCACACACACTGTACATATATTTTTCTATTGTGTTATTGACTGTACATTTGTTTATGTGTAACTCTGTGTTGCTGTTTGGAAAGGCACACACCTGTCTATTTAAGGTAACCACAGTTGGCAGTGCATGTCAGAGCAAAAACCAAGCCATGAGGTCGAAGGAATTGTCCGTAGAGCTACAAAACAGGATTGTGTACCAAAAAATGTTGGCAGCATTGAAAGTCCCCAAGAATACAGTGGCCTCCATCATTCTTAAATGGAAGAAGTTTGGAACCACCAAAACTCTTCCTAGAACTAAGCAATCGGGGAAGAAGGGCCTTGGTCAGGGAGGTGACCAAGAACCTGATAGTCACTCTGACAGAGCTCCAGAATTAGTCTGTGGAGATGGGAGAACCTTCCAGAAGGATAACTATCTCTGCAGCACTCCACCAATCAGGCCTTTATGGTAGAGTGACCAGACGGAAGCCACTGCTCAGTAGAAGACACATGACTGCCTGCTTGGAGTTCGCCAAAAGGCACTAATGGACTCTCAGACTATGAGAAACAAGATTGTTTGGTCTGACCAAACCAAGATTGAACACTTTGGCCTGAATGCAAAGCGTCACGTCTGAAGGAAACCTGGCACCATCCCTACGGTGAAGCATGGTGTTGGCAGCATCATGCTGTGGGGATGTTTTTCTGTGGCAGGGACTGGGAGACTAGTCCGGATCAAGGGAAAGATGAATGGAGAAAAGTACAGTGAGATCCATGATAAAAACCTGCTCCAGAGCACTCAGGTCCTCAAGACTGGCGCAAAGGTTCACCTTCCAACAGGACAACGACCCTAAGCACACAGCCAAGACGACGCAAGAGTGGCTTCGGGACAAGTCTATGAATGTCCTTGAGTGGCCCAGCCAGAGCCCTGACCTTAACCCGATCGCACATCTCTGGAGACCTGAAAATAGCTGTGCAGCGACACTCCCCATCCAACCTGACAGAGCTTGAGAGGATCTGCAGAGAAGAATGGTTGAAACTCCCCAAATAAAGGTGTGCAAAATTTGTAGCATCATACCCAAGAAGACTTGAGACTGTAATCACTGCCAAAGGTGCTTCAACAAAGTACTGAGTATAGGGTCTTAGGTTTTTTTTTTTTTTTTTATACTTTTGCAAAAATTTCTAAAAACTGGGTTTTTGCTTTGTAATTTGGGGTTATTGTGAGTAGATTGTTGAGGAAAATAAATAATACATTTTAGAATAAGGCTATAACATAACAAAATGTGGAAAACGTCAAGAGGTCTGAATGCACTGTAGGTACAGGAATGATTGTCGTCATCTGAGAACACGTGGTGATAACAGACTGGGACAAGGAAAGGTTGAAATTTACAGTGAATATGCCTGCCAGCTGTTCTGCACATGCTCTGAGAACGAGCTCTGGAATACTGTCAGTAACTGCCTTCACACCAGGCTCGATGTTGTTGGCATAGCAGGCATAAAATGCATTGAGTTTGTCTGGTAGAGAGGCATCATTGGGCAGATCATGATTTGGTCTTCCTTTGTAATCCGTAACGGACTGTAGCCCCTGCCACATGCGGCGGGCATGATTCCACCTTATTCCTATATTGTCCCATAGCAGGACTTCTTGTACTTATTCCGGTATTGTCCCATAGCAGGACTTCTTGTACTTATTCCTGTCCTCGGCCATAGCATCAGGGTTGTCTACAATAGCTCTGTGTGCGGTAGCCCTGTTCTTTAGTTTATCACCAACCGCTGTGCTAATCCAGGGCTTTTGATTGGGGAAGCAGCGAACCCTCATTGTGGGTACAACGTCGCCGATGTATTTTCTAATGAAGCCGGTGACGGAGGTGGTTAGCTCATCAATGTTTTTGGCGGAGTCTCTAAACATATTCCAATCAGCGCTAGCCAAGCAGTCCTATAGCATATCCTCCGAGTCTGGTGACCATTTCTCAATGGAGTGAATTGCGGGTACTTCCTGTTTCAGCTTCTGCTTGTAGACAGAAAGCAAGAGTACGGAGTCTTGATCTGATTTTCTGAATGGCGGACGAGGGAGAGCCTTGTATGCTTGCTTGTGGGTAGAATAGCAGTGGTCTAGGACTTTATCGCCCCTTGTGGAGTTGGAGACATGTTGATGGAAGTTGGGCATCACGTGTCTTAGTGACACTGAATTAATGACGCAGCCTCTGGGTGTAGGTTATCCTGCTTGTTTATAGCCTTGTACAGTTCGTTTAGCGCCAGCTGTTATTTCTATTGTCCTGAGGTGGAATGTCTACAGCAGTCACGATAACAGCTGAAAACTCCCTTGGGAGGTAGAAGGGTCGGCATTTGATCATCAGGTATTTCAAGATGGGTGAACAGTGGGTCAACACTTCCACCGCGCTGGAATTAGCACACCAGCTGGTGTTGATGAAGAGGCAAATCCCTCCCCCCCTCGAATTCCCTGACCCCACTGGGCGGAAGAATCCACCGAGTTGGATAGCCGTGGGCGGTAACTTGTCCGAGAGCTATGTTTCTAAAAAACTAAGAAAATTGGTAGCAAATCCGCGATCGGATGTCAACCATCTTATTATCAAGTGGCCAGTAGAATGGACGGCAGAGGTTTTCCCCTTAACCAGGATCCCCCCTCTCTTGCCTCTTTAACTCTGATGTTTCCTCATGGGTAGCCCAAAAATTGGGTCGGAATTACAGAGAGAGCCCAGGGCAGATGAGTAGAAGTTGAAGTAGAAGCTGGAATTGGGTTAAGGAACTGCCGATCTGATGTTCAAAAGTAATTTTTGGTTGTAAGAAATAATAGCGGATACATTTGGTAAAAATAGAGTACAAATAAACGACCAAATAATCACAAAGTAGCTAAGTTGGGTCAGAGCTTGCAAAACGGCAGCCATCCAGTACAGCGCCATCTTCTATAGTTTTGGAAACAGAAAACTGTACTGAGATCAAATGTTTTATCGATGTGAAAATTTGCAGAATGTCGGCCAAAATCCATCTTGCTCCATCTTCTCCCACTGGGCTTCCACTCATCAACTCCGAATGCTTCACGTTTATACATCTGGTGAAATATCTGACTCATTGTTCATCTGTGGCACCGCTATGTCTTCTTCGGTATTATGGCGGCCCAAACAAATGTTGTAGATGCATGCCGCTACCTACTGTATTGGCTGTGTATCAGCCTACTATTCTGTAGTATAAATTCATTACACTATGCACCGCTCTGTCAACAGAGCTCGGTGCTTATCATCAGATGTGCTAGGTTTCGAAATGTGACTTTTTGGATATAATGTTAATGATATGTTAGAGAAAGCCCCCACTGAACGATTCAGAACATGAATAATCACATTTGTCTTGGTAAAATGTATTTTATACATAAGGAAGTGACATTTCATCGCCAAAGAAAATGTTCACCTTACTAATTACAAGCTCAAAATGCAACAACATCATTGAGTAGCAGAAGGTGAGGCTTTTGCTAAAGACAGTTAGTATTGTTGCTCTACTATAAACACATTTCCTTAGAGACTTATGATACATAGCGATGCGGGCGTCCTACAGGGCTAACTAATTGTTAAGATGTCATGCACATGCTACCTTTGGCTTCACCCCGCAACTAGCCGTTTATATTCAAAGGACCCCCTACACAGGAAGTTACCACCACTATTTCGTCATAATTCCTGTCCTAGTGCGAAAATGATGAATATGAATGCCCATCCATGATGTAGGCACACTGTTTGTAAAACAGGCCTCTGGCTTTATTAGTTCTGATTCTTGTGACTAATCAATTTGCCTCTTAAGCTCTGAATATCAGCTACCCAACTTTATCAGGAGGAGTTATTCTCAGCCTGTTTGCAATGTGTTTACACAGCAGGAAATGCAGAAGTATTTTCTTTTTAGCTATGCTCAGCTGTGTGAGTAGCCTGATTCGTTTTGGCTATTTGATCAGAGAAACCTGATGGAAAAAGTTTCCTTCACATTACATTGTCATACATTTTATCTTCAGCCTGTAGGCTACAGAAAGGGCCACATACTCTTTCTACCATATGCCATGTCTGCTACAGGATTTTTTACAGAATGTTGGTGGAGCACTGCAGCAATGCATCTCTCCAACAGCACCCTGGAGAGGTGCGCTGGGAATGGACGAGATCAATATTTTCCGTCCCTGCATTTGACAAAGTGGGCACTGCTTATGACAGTGCCGCATCAGGTGTCACCTAAAAAGCCCATATGCCACTGGTTGAGAAAAATGGTTGTGATTTTTGGGCATAATTATATGAGGTTTTATGTGTTGTTGGAGGTGCGTCTTGGTCAGTTTAGCTCAGAAAATGCCGCCCTCGTCAAACTTCCATCCATATGCGGTTGCCTAATCCTGCCTAATGAGTGGGCCGGTAATGCTGTCCATGTTTACATCAGTCAGCCCGGGGAATCCTCGGTCCTGTAAGACACATGAAACACAGCTAGGTTCTCACTGCGCACAAACAGGTTGAATAAACATTGTTTCAAGGTAAATTGTCAACATATTGTGACGTGGAATCTACATGGAAAATACATTGGATTTGAAAAAAGTAATCAACTGTTGTTTTGGGGGTGAAATTTTGTGGGTGAAATTTCAACCACAGGATTATGACAACAAAGACAAACCTTGTATAAATATGTTGAATTTGTACCTTACGTTAAATCCACTCAGAAAAAAACTATAGGCTGGGCAGCACCTCTTACTGAAAGAATTGATCTATCTACAGATACCCTTTGGCCTCCCATCCAGGGTTTTAACCAAGACCAGCCCTGCTGAGCTATGCTATTTCCCTAATAATCCTGTTTACATGGATACATCTGAAATCAGGCTACCCTATGGGACTTTTGATAAATGCAGAAAATCACCAATCAAAATAAACGTTCTACCACAGTGACCATGTCATTTTTTGCAAAGCCTATTTGATTCTGAGATCGGACATATAAAGTTTGTATGTGAAAACCATTTCTAAGATGCATACTTTCAGAACTCACTACACCACAAAGAGATGGAGGCTTGCGCAACCGGTGCTAGCAAATGCACAGATCAAATACACCCCTAAAACGTCGATTAAGCTGTTTACATGTCCTAATAAATTTGAAAGAGTGCTCAGAAAAACAGCTGTTTTAATCAGCGTATGAAGTCTTCAACTATAGCTCTCCTAGCTGTGCCTTAAGTACACTTGTAGTTGTTGTGTTTGGAACACAGCCCTGCATTTATTATAATCCTCAATGTCTCATCTTTCAGAATACATTGAGTCACCTTCATTTACAGCATTTTCCTCAGCCTGACAACCAAAAATGTGCAAAAGTTGCCCAATTACCGGGAGGGATGGGAGCACCTTGTTGCACACGGCGCTCAAGTTCAGAACGTCTGTCAGTCAAAACTCATACAGTGCTGTGAAGCGCAGAGCCAGAGCTCTGACGTAATGTATAGCATGTTACTGTACAGCCACTATGTTCCAATTTAGGTACTTATTAGTGCCCAAATCTACCATTTTAAACCCTTAACCTTTATTTAATGTGCATTTAAAGTTTGATTTAGCCCTATTCTTTAACTGTTATTTAAGGTTGAGATGGAGACGTGAATCCAACATACAGTATAAATTATTAATTTGTAGACAAACCGGAATTAAAGACAGACTAAAAGCCAATTTATGCTTGAACCAGCAACGTGGCCCAGAGACTCAGTACGGAGGGTGTCACGCAATTGTTGTAACAATGCGGAGGGCTCCGTATAGCTCCGCATTGACATGATTGGTTGACGGTAGGTGGGGGCGGGCGGGAGGTCCTGTAAAAAGTATGAATGCTCTGACTTCTGCGGAGGCCGCATCGCAGTAAATGCTATACGGACACTGCAGATGTCAGATTGATAATGCAGAGCCTTTAAGTCAGTGGCACAGATAGAACTATCCAAGCAGAAGATAAATCTCCTTCAAATGTTGATGTTTGGTTGCGTTGACAACCAAACACAACTCAATATCAATATTTGAAGTACAATAAATAGCCTACTAACTTGTTGACAGGTTAACAAATATGTTGTGTTCCCGTCTCCAACTCAACCAAAAATCAGTTGAAGATTAAGCCAGTTGCTCAGATGGAACTATCCAAGCAGTAGATACAGTGCTTTCAGAAAGTATTCATACCCCTTGACTTATTCCAACATGTTTTAGCAAATGTATTGAAAATTCTTAAAGTTGGTTGTTGATCATTGCTAGACAGCCATTATCAAATCTTACCATAGATTTTCAAGCCGATTTATGTCAAAACTGTAACTAAGGCCACTCAGGAACATTCACCATCATCTTGCTAAGCAACTCCAGTGTATATTTGGTCTTGTGTTTTAGGTTATTGTCCTGCTGAAAGGTGAATTTGTCTCCTAGTGTCGGTTGGAAAGCAGACTGAACCAGGTTTTACTCTGGGATTTTGCCTGTGTTTAGCTCTATTCCATTTATTTTTATAAAAATAAACTCCCTAGTTCTTGCCGATGACAGCATTCCCTTAACATGATGCTCATCCATATCTTTATATACTGTATTCTTAATTCCATTCCTTTACTTAGATCAGTGTGTATTGTTGCAAAATTGTTAGATATTACTTGTAATATACTACTGCACTGTTAGAGGTAGAAATAACATCTGCTAAACATGTGTATGTGACCAATAAAATGTGATTTGATGCCACCAAGCTTGAAAATACTGTATGAAGAGTGGCACTCAGTGATGTGTTGGATTTGCCCCAAACATAACACTTTGTATTCAGGACATTAAGTTAATTTCTTTGCCACATTTCATGTAGTTCTACTATAATGCCTAATTGTAAGCAGGATGCATGTTTTGGAATATTTTTATTATGTACATGCTTCCTTGTTTTCACTCTGTCTTTTAGTATTGTGGAGTAACTACAATGTTGTTGATCCATTCTCAGTTTTCTCCTATCACTGCCATTAAACTCCGTAACTGTTTTAAAGTCACCATTGGCCTCATGGTGAAATCCATGAGCGGTTTTCTTCCTCTCCGGCAACTTTAGAGTTAGGAAGGACGCATGTATCTTTGGAGTGACTGGGTATATTTATACACCATCCAAAGTGTAATTCAATGTCTACCTTTTTTTACCCATCTACCAATATGTGTCCTTCTTTGCAAAGCATAGGAAAACCTCCTTGGTCTTTGTGGTTGAATCTGTGTTTGAAATTCCCTGCTCGACTGAGGGACCTTACAGATAATTGTGTGGGTTAAACACTATTAATTGCACACAGAGGCCATGCAACTTATTATGTGACTTGTTAAGACATTTTTTACTCCTGAACTTACTTAGACTTGCCATACCAAAGGGGTTGAATACTTATTGACTCAAGACTTTTCGAAAAACATAATTCCTCTTTGACATTATGGGGTATTGTGTGTAAACCAGTGACAAAACATCTCAATTTAAATTCAGGCTGTAACACAACCGAATTTGGAAAAAGTCAATGAGTGTGAATACTTTCTGAAGGTACTGTATGTGGTCTCAATGTCTAAATAGTGACATCAGGGCTAGTTCAAACTGCAGGACTTGGTGAACAGGTCATGGGAGACAATAATGAATAAAGATGCTCAATCAAGCATGTGTATCTGTAGTGGGTGTTCTTCAACTCTTACATGCACTAGACCGTATTAGATAAAATCCAGAAAAATAAAAACAGACAATTGCAAATGTGGTCCCAATGTCTAAAAAGAGACAGCAAGGCTATTTCAAACTGCAGTAGGATGGTTCTCCTCACAGTTGAGTGAATCAGCCCATTATTGGTGAATAGCACTTAGTTGATCTCTGGGAGCAGGACACAGGAGAGCTGAATAGATCATGTGAGGCAAAAGTGAGATACAAAAATGAATAAAATAAATCACATCACAGCAAAGGAATGTAGTTTGTGAGCTAGAGGCAGGGTGCTCTACAATCATCCACGCCAACTATTGACAGGATAATGTGACATTTCTTATTTGTAGGAATGATCTGTGAAACTCACTCCTTAGCCTGAAGGAATGAAATGTGTGGGTCCTGCCTTGATCACTGTATCAGACTTACACTACTTGTCCTATACATTTTTGTAGTCTTAAATTACTTGGAATAAACTGAAAGCTAAAATGCTCCTTTCCCCGGAATGATATAGTAGCTAGTGATAAAACTAGCTTAACTTGATAGTAGTTTGTTGGACGGAGTTCCCTCTCGAGATGTCACCAGCTGTCTACTACCTTAGATACGAATAACGTGAATATCAGACGTGATCAGCAGAGATAGTACCATGGATAGTACACAAGATCTCATTGTTGAGTACTCAGCGGCGTTTGCCATAAAAGTAAGTATTTTGAAAAGATTTACAAGAATTGACATTGCCAACAAACAGAAGTGTGTTCAGAAGAAATAAATACACTATATGTAAAAACAACCTCCTCCCTTGACAGAGATCAATCTCAAAAACTATAGCAGATAGCTTGCTACGGCCCACCACCTACAGTGCATTCAGAAAGTATTCAGACCCCCTGACTTTTTCCATATTTTGTTACGTTACAGCCTTATTCTAAAATGTATTAAATAGTTTTTCCCCCTCATAAATCTACACACAATACCCCATAACAGCAAAGCAAAAAAGTTAGAGTTTTTTTTTTGCTAATTTATAATAAAAAATAAACAATTGAAATATCACATTTACATAAGTATATAGTTATTTTTAGGTCTCTCCAGAGATGTCCGATTGGGTTCAAGTCCGGGCCCTGGCTGGGCCACTCAAGGACATTTAGATACTTGTCCCGAAGCCACTCCTGCCTTGTCTTGGCTGTGTCCTTCGGGTCGTTATCTTGTTCGCCCCCAGTCTGAAGTCCTGAGAGCTCTGGAGCAGGTTTTCATCAAGGATCTCTCTGCACTTTGCTCCGTTCATCTTGCCTCATGCAGCGCAAAATCTCCTTCGCATAGAGTTGATCAGGCTGTTGATTGCGACCTGTGGAATGTTGTCCCACTCCTCTTCAATGGCTGTGCGAATTTGCTGGACATTGGCGGGAACATGAACACGCTGTTGTACACGTCAATCCACAGCAATGGGTGATATGTCTGAGTATGCAGGCTATGGAAGAACAGACATTTTCAGGTCCCAGGAATTGTGTTTAGATCCTTGCAACATGGGGTTGTGCATCATCATGCTGAAACATCAGGTGATGGCGGCGGATGAATGGCACGACAATGGGCCTCAGGATCTCGTTAAGATCTCAAATTGCCATCGATAAAATGCAATTCTATTCATTGTCCGCAGCTTATGCCTGCCCATACCATAACCCCACCGCCACCATTGGGCACTCTGTTCACTTCAAAAAACTGCTTTACCCCCACGACACCGTACACGTGGCCTGTGGTTGTGACGTCAGTTGGACTGACAAATTCTCGAAAACGAGACTGGACATTCTCTGGTGGACATTCTTGCAGTCAGCATGCCTTTTGCATGCTCCCTCACAACTTGAGACATCTGTGGCATTGTGCTGTGACAAAATTGCACATTAGTGGCCTTTTATTCTCCCCAGCAAAAGGTGCACCTGTGTAAAGATCATGCCGTTTAATCAGCTTCTTGATATACCACACCCGTCACCTCTATGGATTAATTTAGCAAAGGAGAAATGCTCACTAACAGGGATGTAAACATGTGTGCACAAAATTAGAGTAATAAGCTTTTTGTGTGTGTAGAACATTTCTAGGATCTTTTATTTCAGCTCAAGAAACCAACACACTACATATTTTTTTTGTTCAGTATAGTATGCCTTAAGGCAGTGTTTCCCAAACTCGGTCCTCGGGACCGCAAGGGGTGCACGTTTTGGCCCTAGCACTACACAGCTGACTCAAATAACCAATTAATCAAGCTTTAATTATTTGAGAATCAGCTGTGTAGTGCTAGGACAAAAACATGAACCCCTTGGACCGAGTTTGGGAAACACTGGCTTAAGGGATAGTTCAGCCAAATGTCTACATTTATTTCCTTATATTGAAAGCAGTCTAAGGACAAGGAGAGACTGCAACCCACGCTCTGGTTTTTGGTTGAACTATCCCCAAACAGCTAATGTAAGGATTTTCTAACCAAACAATCAATGAACTATGCCTTTACAGAGCAACTGCCCATAAAAACCAACTTCTCAAAACTGACTGTGGCATCAGGAACATTTATTCAACTGTCAAATTTTGCTACAAAATGTAAATAGGAACATTTTGATCATGAAGTCAGTCTCATCCTAAACTGAGTTGAGACTTGTGGTCATGACTGCATTCCAACGTAAATGAAGGTTGGGTTTGTTTCAAACCTGCCCACAGCACACAAGTAATCATCAATTCGCAGCTGCACGTGACCCGATCGTAATGCCTGTGGTACATTTGGTTAACTTTGGATATCCCCAACGGGCTAAGTTATGTACATGGAACAATATGCAAAAATTCCAATGATTTAAAAATCAAACTAACTAAATTGTAGAAATATAATATATACAAATATTGAAAGATCTTCATGTAAATTAGACTTGTTGCACATCTTTTAGTTCTCATTGTCTAATTTATTGACGGTTCTTAACTAGCCACGGAGATTGGTTTCACTTTGTGTGCGACCACCAGCCAGATGAAGCTAATTGCCGAAATAATTTGGCTAACTCTTCCCACCTGCCGAACACACACCAAACCACACCCGAAAACAACTCACTTTTGTATTTTGTTATGGCTGCTAGTATTTCTTAATGAACCAAATCTAAAAAGAAAGCCAAATCAGGAAGTTTAGTCACCCTTTAAGGGTGTGAAAAGTACTACCAAAATATCACAGGGTCAATAGTGACAAGTAGATCTGAAATCCAATAAATAGTAGCCAGTGTAAGTAAAGCAGGCTGTGTAAAGGAATTCACGCTGCATGCTTAGAGTACAGCTTCCCCTCGATTCAGCTCATACCGAGACGCCAACTCAGGACCTCTGCCTCCCCAACACACTAGACCACCCTCCTGAAGCGTTCCAACCTATCGCGCTATTGAAACCGGTCTTTTCAACGGCGCAATGGGCGACACTTCAGGCTAAGGAGTGAGTTTCACAGATCCCCATCTTCTACAAGGGGGCGTGCCCACTCAAATGTTTTGCTCTACAAAAATCACATTATGGCATCGGATAGGGTTGGGCGGTATCCAGAATGTAATACCGTCGTAGCGTTTCTGTACAATAACTGGGGTAAACGGTATTACAATAACTGGGGTAAACGGATCTTGATCCAGGAGTGGATTGAATGTCTTGTCTGGGTACCAGTCTTTTTTAGCTAACATTCCACTCCATGTCATTGCCAAAAAGATACAAGCCTTTCTGCCATCTTCAGATATTAACATTGTACTATTAATGAGCTCAAGGAAGACAGGGTTATCGAACCGGGGTTAACTCCTCTAACAGCTTAAACGATACTGAAATTCATAGTCAGCATTTCAAAATACCCGGTATATCGCCCAAGCCTAGCATCTGATACACCCCAATTTGTTAAAGTAGCCAGTATAAGGGTTATGGAACACACTGAAATACTTGCTGCAAATGTTGCATGGTATCATGACATCCCAGGACAGCATGATATTATTGTGCATATGGGATTAAACAGTTTTGTATCAAGTCTGACGTTAGAGATTACGTAGACACACTGTTGTGATCCAAAAACATGTATTTATTCAAACCCAATTTGAGTGCTTCAGCCTCTAGTTAGGATTAAGAACACAGTAATGAAGACCTTTTTCCTCGAGCCAAGATGAACAAATAGTTTGAATTGCAGTGGAAAAAAAAACATTTAAATGAAAGGGGGGGGGGGGGGGACATGAACCAAAGAAAATAAATTTTTGCATTACAATTAGATGTATTACGCTGGTGTAACATGTTTCGTGACACAGGACATTAAGATTCATTGGTATTCATTCATGACACTTCGTGAAGATCCGGCATGACACTTTCAACAGGTATGAAACAGAGGTATAACCAGGGCAAAAACTGCTGATGTTGAGTGTTACACAACACAAATATAGTAAAAGTACGGAGGAGCCCGTCTCCCAGAAATGTCAGAGTAGGACTCTGGTTGGTTCTCCAATGCATGACGTTGTCACATCTGAATTTAACCAAATAATATAAAGGCAGGGTGGTGATGACACTTGTGGAGTGTAAGAAACCACTGGGTTGCATCTGCTGTGTAGTTAGTCGATTTAGTGCCACTATGGAGTTAACTCAAACCAGGGCCCACATCCAAAAAGCATCTCAGACAAAGAGCGCTGATCTAAGATCAGGTCCCCCTGTCCATATTATCTAAAAGGCTAAACTAATGCTACTGTATATCAGCACACCAATTCTGAGGCTCTGTGAATACAGGCCGAGAGCTAGGCACTGTGACAAGGAGATACGGTACACTGGTCCTTACAAGTAAGTGCTCCTTTGTGCTGGTCCGTGAGGACCCCGGTACAATCCGGTTTCTATTCATCTGTACATCATTACATTTAAATTCGAGGTAAAGCCAGGCAACTGTAACATGATACCATATATGGAAAGCCATTTCAAAGACAAATTGAACATAACATAATTCAAGTGAATCACTAGACAGAAAAACCTGTACGAATAGGGGTCTTCCAGGACCAGTGTTGAAAACCACTGTGTGGCGAAGAGGTATAATGTGTAGAGATGGCTCAAATTGAAGATACGGAATGCATACTCTTCAGGGACGCTTCCCTTTACCTCGGCAACGATAAACTGAAAAAAAATGAAAAAAGCATATCAATAAAAAGAGGAAACCTACATTAAGACAAGGCCGTTCACAAGCAATCAGATAGTTTGATGATATTCTTCGTATATATTTTTAGTTAATCAAATAAAAAGGAGTATTCTTTCCCATGCATTTTACCAGTACCATCTCTTCACCATTGGGTAAGAAATTGTCTTAACCCCTCCCCATCCCACGCACCCTACGTTTAAGCCTCGCCATTTTGCTCCACGTCCCCGGGACCCGCCGCCGCAATATGGGGGACCAGGTATTCTCCTGCCTCACTCCATGTCTCTGGAACAACGACCATCTCATGGAACTTCAATTCATGTTCTTCCTCAATCTTTGGAGCAGCCATGCTGACAATATCAGGGCTCTTCGAGACATGTTGTTCCTCAATCCCTGGAAGCATCGCAGGGACACTGGCTGTCTCAGGGGTCTTCAATTCTTCCTCAATCCCTGGAAGCGTCACAGGAACACTGGCTGTCTCAGGGCTCTTCAATTCTTCCTCAATCCCTGGAAGCGTCACAGGAACACTGGCTGTCTCAGGGGTCTTCAATTCTTCCTCAATCTCTGGAAGCGTCTCTTGAACAGCCTTGCTGATTATCTCAGGGCTCGTCCAGCCTATTTCTCCCAACCTGCTCAAACTGTTGGGGCATTTAAAGCAGGTCCAAAGCAGCCGTTCTCATCTCAAAAATCAAATAATTTCTGGGTAACAATTAAGTACCTTGCCAATGATTGCTTTCAATTAAAAATATTTTTTTTAATTTAAAAATTGCTTCTTAGCAAAGAGCCATTTCTCAAGCAAGAATTTTGCTAGGACTGTCTGGGAGTGGTCTGAGTGGGGAAAGGGAAAACCGAAAACTAGCTGTTATTAGCAGAGAGAGACTTAAGTCTTTCTTATTGGTTTATTAACTACTTTACCGCCTGGTTATGTCACCAGGCAGGTCAAAACTCCATCCCACCAAAACAGGCTGAAATTTCAGTGTCTTTTCAAAAAGCTCTTATACTAAAAGGGCATCATCATAACTTTCACAATATCACAGAATTATTCTAACCTCAGTGTGCAAATACATATAAAACACAAGGAAATCACATTTTTGACTACACTGAGACTTTAAGGCTCATTTCCACCCCTGGCCCATCTTTCCCCTTTCGTCAACTGTGTATATCATAGTCTTATATTGTCATATTTCTTGTTTGTTATATTTTTATTTCATTTTAAAGACGATTATTTATAATTTTATGCACTTTGAGATTAAAACTAAACCAAAGTGCTATTATACGAATAAAATAAATAAATTAGGGCACACAATGGAAAATGTTTTACAACACGAAAAACAAGGCGTGTTTCTTATTGGACAAGTCTAAGTAATTCTGCCCTGTTTCAGCCTGTTCTATTTGGTGCCTAATGAAATGGGCCCAGGTAAATAGGAACAGTGTTAAGGGAACCTACTTGCTGAAGCTGTTGCTTGTGTTGTCCTGGAGGTTCAACACCAGGTTATCTGCACTCAGGTACACCTTGTTCTGCGATGTTGCCACCTGGAGATGAAACACATTAGTCAGTAGGGTTGGGTAATGTCTGGAATGACATTGCACAGGACAAACATCGTGGATATACGATTGTATCGTAAAAATATATATATATTTGTTGCACACAGAGGGCACAATTTGCGAGAAATGCAATTTAAAAAAGGCCTCATTGGTTATATCAGAGCTGTGATTTGGTGCATAATGTCATTCTTCTTATTCAAATGGTTATGAAAGGCACAAACAATCTCATTAAATAATTGTTCAAAACAGTGTTAGGTGAAGTAATTTTTTAAAATCTAGTCCAGGCTGCAGAATGATTTTAAAAATTGGAAGGGCTGTTTCTCTTGTCCATAAAAATACTCAGTTATCAGTTAGCCTACCTTTTGAAAACAAATATTATAGTCGTATCAAGTGTAGGCTATTGTTATTTCATCTTGCTCATCTGGGTAAGCGCATTTGCAATATTCTTTCTTCCATTAGGTTGCTTTCCGACAGTAAAAAAAAAAAAAAAAAGAAGTGACGGGATTTCACTTAGTAACTGCCTTACGCTAAATCAGAAAAAAACGACTTGTTGGGGGGAAAAAAGCACATGTTCGCAAGTTTTGCAGTTCTTCGGTTTCAGGCCGAATGAAAAAGGTGAGCCAGCAGACCTGACCAAAGTCACTTGCAGAATATGCAAAAAGATTCAGGGCAAAGGATGGACAGACTACAAACCCCCATCAACATTCACAAGCGAGTTATGTTCCTTGCCAGAAACCTTTAGATAGGCCTAAGACATTGTAAAAAACTAGACCTAATGGTTTCTCATTGCACTTAAATGTAGCCTATAGAACTACAAAAATCCAGCTGCATCCTACTTTAGAAAGTGGTCATTGTGCACCATCTAGTGGGCTAAGGAAAAACATCACTATGGCCCTTTTGACCACCCTTCCTTCCTACCTTGTTCACTGATCTCACACAAATTGATCGATGTAACAATGGTTTCATCACATAGCTTTCACCAATCCCACCATGTCAGATTAGGTAAGGGAGGAAGAAAGAATGCAATCTTAAAGTATTTAAAAAACAGGACCTATGAGCGATTAACAAAAAGCTGGATTTCCGTACCGTCTTGGCAATGTTCTGAGCCGCTCGGATCTTCCGGAGTTTCAGGTAGCCAGGGTTCTTTGTCACCGCCTCACCCAACTACAGTTACACAAATAAGGAAAATGCAAATGGGTTAATGTATGCCATCTTGGTTCCTCAATATACCCCAGAGGGCATAGCCTAGTCCACATCCAGCAGGTTTTACTGGTCTGACTCTGGCTTTGCCTATGATCCAGCCATGATCCCAAATCACACTAGTCAACTCGTTAAGTTGGGTCAGTTAAATGTGGCATGCACATGTCCTAAAAGCACCAGAAAGGTATTTCAAAGAGTGAATGAAATTAGGATAAACCCAGTTCACTTGTTCTCTTTAGTCAATGATGTGTAGACCCGAAATGGTCATTTCATGACAAACATTTCAAACAAAAAATAAAGCCTGACAGACATCGGCTGTGTTTGAAAACGTCTAGAAATGTAAATAAGTGAGCAAAATGTAGTATCCACTTGATCTCGCCAAACACTTCAGAGCGGTCAAAGAGCTTAAAGCGACAATAATATAGATGTAGAGTTCCCAAGGTAGACAGGAGCTCATCACTTTTCTGAGACTAAAGAAGGTCTCTGGCATCTTGTTTGAGATGGAACTACAACTGATGTAAACAGAGGAACTGAACATCCGTTTGGAGAAGTCAAAAATGAAGCATTGCTTTTACAAAATATGGAGATGCATTACTCCCTGCCTGTATTGGATTTTAAAAAAGACAATCAATGAACATTCTCATACCTGCAGTGCCGTTTTATTCAGCATTACCATCTTATCTAGGGTTGCAAAATTCTGGCAACTTTCCCAGAATTCCCTGGTTTTCCAGAAATCCTGCTTATTCCATTCCGAGAATCTTCCAAATGGGATTTCTGGAAAACGACCACAAGAGTGTGATGTGCTGCCATAGAAATAGATAAAATAATACATCCATGTCTATGGATACAGCAGTAAGTGGACTCAGCTGTATGGTAGACCAACACGAGTGGAAGGGAATGTGTAACAGCTGGTCCAAATCACTCCCTAAACCTCCATTTGGCCTAAGCCCTTCAATATTTGCAGATCTGTAAAGGCGGAAGCAATATTGTATTGGTTCTTCCACTAAACCTATCCAGACCCTTCATATATAACATTAAAAAGTTAGGAAGAGATTTGGGACCGGCTTTAGCTGTGAGTGTTGAGTGGAGTCTCCTCTTCAGAGCTCACCATTTTAGCAGCCTCTGCCTCTCCTTCAGCCTGGATGATCTTCTGCCTCTGGTCCTGCAAGGCTTTCTCCACATAGAAGAAGGCCCTCTGCGCCTCCTGCTGGGCTGAAAACACAGAGCGAAGTGGTCACATTACCATGACAAGAGAAATGATTCCAGAACTTTCTTTACTACATCAGACAAGATCAATGAACCATAGCCTAAAGCAGGGCTGCCCAACCCTCTTGGAGCTCTACTGTCCTGTAGTTTCAGTCCAACCCTAATTTAGCATATCTGATGCAGCTAGTTTTGTATTTATTATGGATCCCGATTGTTGTGTGTTCCGAATATAATGCTTTTAGTTTTAGAAATATTTAGGGCTAACTTAATCCTTGCCACCTACTCTGAAACTAACTGCAGCTCTTTGTTGAGTGTTTGTGTGTCATTTCAGTTGCTGTAGAAGGTGACGTGTATAGTGTTGAGTCATCCGCATATACACACTCTGGCTTTACTCAGTCAGTAGCATGTAGCTAATAAAAAAAGCAAATGGCCTAAACAGCTACCCTGGGGAATTCCTGATTCTGACTGGATTGTATTTGATAGGCTTCCATTAAAGAACACCCTCTGTGTTCTGTTAGACAAGTAACTCTATCAACATTATAGCAGGAGGAGTAAAGCCATAACACAAGTTTTTCCAGCAGCAGACTACGATCAATAATGTCAAAAGCTGCACTGAAGTCTAACAAGACAGCCCCCACAATCATTGTATCAATTTCTCTCAGCCAGTCAGTCAGTCATTTGTGTAAGTGTTGTGCTTGTTGAGTGTCCTTCCCTATAACCTCTTTGGGCCAGGGGGCAGTATTTTGATGAAAAGCGTGCCCAAAGTAAACTGCCTGTTTCTCAGGCCCAGAAGCTAGGATAAGCATATAATTGGTAGATTTAGAGAGCGTTTTCTAAAACTGTTAAAATCATGTCTGTGAGTATAACAGAACTTATTTGGCAGGCGAAACCCAGAGGACAAACCATCCAGGAATTTTTGTTGTTGTTGAGATCACTGTGTATTCAATTGGTTTTCTATGGGGAACTAGATATGAGGCACCTGGTTGCAGTTCCTATGGCTTCCACTAGATGTCAGTCTTTAGAAATCGGTTGATGTTTTTTCCTTTAAGAATTTAAGTAGTAGCCCTTTCCTTTTGAGTGTCAAGCCAAGTGTACTTTGTTTGGTGCGCGCGACCTGGAACTCGCCCCACTTTCATTTTATCCGCTATTGAACACAGTATATTCCGTCTTAAATTTTATTGATTATTTACGTTTTAAAAATACCTAAATGTCCTTCCCTATAAGCATGCTGAAATTCTGTTGTCAATTTGTTTACTGTGAAATAGCTTTGTATATGGTAAAAAAAAAAAAAGAAGTTTACCAAGGGTTGGTAACAGGCGGATTGGTCAGCAATTTGAGCCAGTAAAGGGGGCTTTAATGTTCTTGGGTAGTGGAATGACTTTATCTTCCCTCCAGGTGTGAGGGCACACGCTCTCTAGTAGGCTTAAATTGAAGAGGCAATATCGTCTGCTATTATCCTCTAATTTTCTATCCAGATTGTCAGACCCATGTGGCTTGTCATTGTTGATAGACAATTCTCACCTCTTCCACACTGACTTTACGGAATTCAAAAGTACAATTCTTGTCTTTCATAATTTGGTCTGATATACTTGGATGTGTAATGTCAGCGTTTGTTACTGGCATGTCATTCCTATGTTTGCTTATTTTGCCAATGAAAAAGTAATTAACTTCTTATGGCTGCAGGGGCAGTATTGAGTAGCTTGGATGAAAGGTGCCCAGAGGTGCCTAGTAAACTGCCTGCTCCTCAGTCCCAGTTGCTAATATATGCATATTATCATTCGTATTGGATAGAAAACTCTGAGGTTTCTAAAATTGTTTGAATGATGTCTGAGTATAACAGAACTCATATGGCAGGCAAAAACCTGAGAAAAAATCCAACCAGGAAGTGGGAAATCTGAGGTTGGTCGATTTTCAACTCAGCTCCTATTGAAGATACAGTGGGATATTGGTAATGTTGCACTTCCTAAGGCTTCCACTAGATGTCAACAGTCTTTAGAACCTTGTCTGATGCTTCTACTGTAAAGTGGGGGAAAATGAGAGGGGAATGAGTCAGAGGTCTGCCAGCAGCCACGAGCTGACCATGCGCATTCACATGAGTTAGCTCCCGTTCCATTTGCTTTTCTGAAGACAAAGGAATTCTCCGGTTGGAACATTATTGAAGAATGTTAAAAACATCCTAAAGATTGATTCAATACTTCGTTTGTCATGTTTTTACGGACTGTAATATAACTAACTTTTCGTCCGTAGTTTCCGCTGGACTTGCCCGCGCGTCGTGAGTTTGGAAAGTGTACTGAACGCTAGAACAATTTGGACATAAATGGACATTATCGAACAAAACAAACATTTATTGTGGAACTGGGATTCCTGGGAGTGCATTCTGATGAAGATCAAAGGTAAGTGAATGTTTATAATGTAATTTCTGACTTATGTTGACTGCACAATATGGTGGATATATTTGTGTCTTGATTGGGCTCTGAGCGCCGACTCAGATTATTGCATGGTTTGCTTTTCCGTAAAGCTTTTATGAAATCTGACACAGCGGTTGCATTAAGGAGAAGTGCATCTAAAATTCCATGCAGAACAGTTGTATCTTTTAGCAATGTTTATTATGAGTATTCCTGTAAATTGATGTGGCTTTCTGCAAAATCAAAGGATGTTTTGGCACTTCTGAACGTAACACGCCAATGTAAACTCAGATTTTTGGATATAAATATGAACTTTATCGAACAAAACATACATGTATTGTGTAACATGAAGTCCTATGAGTGTCATCTGATGAAGATCAAAGGTTAGTGATTAATTTTATCTCTATTTGTGCTTTTTCTGAATCCTCTCTTTAGCTGGAAAAATGGCTGTTTTTCTGTGAAAAGGCACTCTAGGCTATTTTTAAGGACACGTAAATGTGGCTCTTCTGAAAAGGTAAGAAACAATCTAGCTGGTTGGTCAAAATCTTGCTTTTGTATGTAGGGCGCTGTCCATGGTGCTGATAGAGTGCAGCGGAGAATTCGTACCAACCCGGTCACTTCTTGGTCATTTCCTACAATTGTAGGAAATTAGCTGTCCTGAAAAAAACAATTCTCAAGCTCCATGGCAAAAATGTATAGAATTGCAGGAAACTGGCATGAAAATGCAACATTTTCATTCAGCTCCATTGCAGAAGATAAGCTTTGAAACTGCAATTTCTCTGCTGCCAAGTTACTATTTTTACTTATTCTTTGTTCCGTGTATGTTTTTTCACCGCTCAACACTTATGGTGAGTCGCTACTCAAAAGACACTTCAACCGGTGGGTCACGAAGCAAAACATTCTGGGGAACCACTGATCTAGAGTGCAGTCTATGAATTTGAGTGGTTACATTTCCCCAGTCCCATCCGTCAGCTGTATCCAAAAAGTGGGGGCCCAATTCAGTTTTTCAAATACCAGAATGTAGTTTAGCATTTGCAAAATCCCATAGAGTTCTGGTAAAAAGTAGTGTACTATATATGCAATAGCAAGTGTATGAGCGTGAGCCTCCTCACCGACTTGCTTTGCTTCCACCGCGGCAGTGTACTCCCTGCTGAAGCTCAGCTCGGTGATGGCCACATCGTCCAGGATGATGTTGAAGTCCTTGGCCCGTTCAAAGAGCTCCCGCCGAATCATCAGGGACACCTAACGACAGAAGAACCCTTTTAGTTCCATCATTCTAAAATGCATTTCGATTGGCAAACAAAAACCTGTTCCAAGTGAAAAGGCCATTACTGAGCTCAACTCATTAAAGTATATTCAGTAAGCTGCAGGTGCATGGAGCCAGGACAAATGTAGTGTAAATGTTTGCATAATGCAGAAAAGAACAGACTCAGATCTAACAAAAAAAATGGGATTTAACAAAATGAAAGGTGATAAAGTGCATACCGGTAGTGCAAAAGTCTAATAGAGCAACTACAACTTTACCATAGCACTTTAAGAGAAACAGCATTCCCAAAACCACCCCTTCCTGTATACCTGAGCTCTCTGTGTGATGAGCTGCGAGGCGTTGAACTTGGCCACCACACTCTTCAGCACCTCATTGACGATGGAGGGCAGCACCTTCTCATCGTAATCCTTGCCCAGCCGCTGGTACATGGCAGGCAGGTTGGAGGCCACAGGACGGGACAGCACACGCAGGGCGATGTTCACCATCTGCAGGTCTGTACCGAGACGATAAGGAGGAGAGAGTCGGAGCCATTTTAGGTGATATTCAAGACTCAATAGGGGAAAGGAGATACCCCGCATTTAACCCAACCCCTCTGAATCAGAGAGGCAAGGCCTTAATCAACGTCCATGTCATCCGCACCCGGGGTGCAGTTGTTTTTGGGGGTTAACTGCATTGCTCGAAGGCAGAACAGCAGATTCTTCCATCGTGCCGGCTCAGGGATTCAAACCATCAACCTTTTGGTAATTGGTCCAACGCTCTTAACCACTAGGCTAAAATGGCTTTAAATATCAGAGTGGTCCTTTAACATAGCCTCCATTCACTGTTTGCCAGTCTTTCCTTTTCTATGAAAATAATGAATGTACTTTGTCCAATGTTTTTTCCACTCGCCTCACTGCAGCCAGGAGGCAAGATAATGTTTTGAACACATTCTGTACGGACAACAGCAATAAAAAAATAAATACATTAAATCCATCCTGCCATGGAATCAATGTGTTGCAATAGCAACAGCAGGAATGGACCTTGTTACAATTCAGTAAATGTGGATCTAGTTTTGGTGAATGTCATTCTACACAAATACACAACTGTTTAGAATGGCCCAGGCCACTGAC
This sequence comes from Salvelinus namaycush, assembly GCF_016432855.1. Lineage (NCBI taxonomy): Eukaryota > Metazoa > Chordata > Actinopteri > Salmoniformes > Salmonidae > Salvelinus > Salvelinus namaycush. The sequence continues at coordinate 1,834,148 of NC_052317.1, forward strand.
TGAATTGCTGTTTGCTGAATCAATCAAATCACAAAAAAAAAAAGGTTAAAAAAAAAGGTACAGATGTTGTTCCTAGATGTGTTCCATAAACAAAACTGAACAGCATCTCATATGCAACAAACAAGAGGTTTTATTTCATCCCAAGACAAAGGATAACTTTCATCAGGATTAAACGTTCAGAAAAACTGTCCCCTGCAGACACATTAGTGTCCAATCAAGTCACCTTTGCTTCCGGTTAGGGACGATATCTTTCTTGGTCTCGCCCTTATGTCATAGATGACAGGGTACTGGAACCATGGTATCCTGTCAACAAGAATGTAGAGTGAGGATAATGAATATAGCCTTGTTTAAACAGTCCACCAAAGATATGGATCACCCTCATCCCCCGCTGACCCTCATCCCCCCCTGAAAACAGTTCAGGGTCGTTCGTGTTCATTAGGGCACACAACCGAAAACAAAACGTTTCGCAAAGGAAAACGAAAATGAGTTTCTAAATTGGACATGTGCAGGTAGTCCCTCCTCATTGCAGTTTTCCTCCATTATGAGCCTAATGAACACAACAACGCTCTGCCAGTCAAGGTCAAAAGGTGAGTGATAACGAAGGACACGTACCTAAAGTGGAGCCCCTCAGCAAGTACCGTGTCCATCTGCATCCCACCAATCCTGTTGAAGATGATGGCCCTCTGACCACCTTCCACTGAGGAGAAAAGTAACAACTCGTTTAAAACCAGTTGCAGTACAGTTTAGCAATGATGCTTCAAAACATGGTCCAGGGGTAATTTGCATCCCATGGTAATGAGGACCACCGATGCAATAGCATTAATAGAAAATGTCTGACAACTCCCCGGGTCCGTACTGTTTGACAAACAGACAACACTGCTCTTTCCTCTACTCGCGTCCCCTCTTCCAAGTCGCATGTGAGAACATCCAATAACTACTTTTGAAACTTTCCTCCAATGTATTTGAGGTGGTGGTGAGTAAAGGAGATAGGACTCGAGTTACGACGAATTGAGAAAGAGCCCTTGGGTCCTTGTAGCGCAGTGTTGTCTCTAGTCTGTCAAGCAGTAAGGTCAACCTCCCCCCAATTCTCCTTTAAATTTAAAAGCTATCCCAGCTAAAGGTAGTCCCATAACCATTTTTAAAAAAGGTAGAGTCAGCACGGGCTCCCGAGTGGTGCAGCGGTCTAAGGCACTGCATCGCAGTGCTTGAGGCATCACTACAGACACCTTGGTTCGATTCCAGGCTGTATCACAACCGGCCGTGATTGTGAGTCCCATAGGGCGGCGCACAATTGGCCCAGCGTCATCTGGGTTTGGCCGGTGTAGGCAGTCATTGTAAATAAGAATTTGTTTTTAACTGACTTGCTTAGTTAAATAAAATAAAAATAGCAATATACGGTTGATTTACGCAACAACTTCGACCATTGAAGTGAGAGGCTAAACTTGGTCTTGCAGCTATCACGTTTTAACTATAGGCACATACCTTTGATAGGGGAGAGTGTGGTAAGTTGAGCCAACCCTTTTTTCTAGGAAACCATACAGAAATGTAATCATGTGACCAAATATTTGAGATTAGAGAACTTGTTTATGCAACAATTTAAATAAAAATCTGCTGCTAAGGAGAAGTCTCAAGACGATTGAGGGTTGATGAGGTGGCAGCTTGGTAGGCACAGATTGTCCCATGAATTAATCATAAAAATTGAGTATTTGCGGATAACTGCAAAACAAACATTCTGGATAATATAGAGAAACTTGAACTATTTATTGATCAGCATTTTGATATGCTCGAAAAGAATCAGATACATCGAAGAGAACAAGACCTTTCCTTGAGCTCTGCGCGTGAAACTGAAAGGAAGCCGCTGTTTTTATAACTGTGTCCCCAGAAGACAGAGCATTGCTTACAAGCATGAGCGAGCAGTTAAAAAAGCTTTTTTGCCTGGCTATTGAGGGAGGTTGAGGCCTTAAACGGGAACGGATTACAGTATTAAAAATGGAAGAAATACGAGCGGAAAATAAGATATTGAAAACTGCCGTGGACTCCCTAAAAAGACAATACGATAATTAAACAATGAAAGCCAAATGACTATCTAAAGTGCAGAAGTATGAAGAATAATATTGTTATTATGGGAATAAAAGGGAGGATAAACTATCAGTTAACGGAAGAAAAAGGTCAAGGTGTTCATGAACCGTAATCTCAAGAGGACAGACAAACAGGTGGATACAATTGATTTTCAAAGGGATCACCGTATCGGTGGCAGAAGTGAGGGAAGTCCCCGCTCGATCGTAGCTATACTAACCGACCACAAAATGAAGATTGCCTTGTTACAACAGGGTAGGGAACTGAAGAACACCCAGTTCTCTATTAACGCAATAGTGGAGAGACGACTTGCCCTGTACCCCACGTTCAAAAGGCTCCGAGCAGAGAAGCAGAAAGTTTGTCTAGTGGTCAATAAATTGTATGTAAACAACCAAATGTTCAAGGTCTTGAAGATTACAATGTGGCTGTGAGTGATAGCTACCTCCTGCTGAAGTAGTCCCCGATATAAATTTGCACATTACAATAATGGATTCATTAAAAAAAAATGTTTAACAAAATTGCACGATATACTTTTTTTCATGCAGTATAAACTTAAAGTAATGAAAAATGGGTAAGTCATCATTTTTATTCATTTAGGCAATATGGAAATTTGGACTATACTGACTGAATGAAACCTGAATTTGGGAAGAATTTTTCCATTGAAGTTAAGCCTGGGAATTTAGCTTAAATTCATCAGAAAAGTTAGGATTTAACAGTGAACCTTTGTTTGTGGGATACACAAGGCAATTATAGGTCTTGTGGAATATTTTGGTTAAACTATCCCCAATTCAATGGAATTGCAACAATGTATTCTTCCATCACATGTACAGCTAATTCTCAAGATCTTGCTCACTAATGAGATGCTATTGAGCCCACACTACTACACTGTCTGAGCCAAGGACTACATGCTTTCTGGTAAGTTTTGATTACAATACTGGGTGGGGTAAATATATTTTATATGACATAAATATTTTTTTTGGTTGACTAGTAAATAGTAGCCTACAGTAAAGTGTGTTTAAATAATTTCTAACTTGATACATTTCTGCTAGTTAGTTTTTGCTACCATGTGGGTTTTAGCTTGCTTGAGCCCGCTAACTGAGGAGTGAAATTCACCTGTTTCCATATATGTTTCATTTTAAAACATTTATCTTACAAATGAGTTGTTTAATCAAACTGCTTAACTACATCTGTACATGGAATTGTATTTGTTTTTCTTTTAACATCTTTACAGGAAAATGGCACGGGCACTATCTGATGCAGAGACATTTCACTGCAGATAATGTAGAAGGAAAAGCTATGTACATTTGCAAAATACTGTGCTAAATCATAAGTGAAGAATGCAACAAAGATGCAGAATCTGGCCAAGTGCATAAAGTTCCCTTAACGCTCACAACAAGCAGCCTCTGACAAAAGTCCCTCTGCTTCTATTCGAGGTGAAAATTATGAATCAGACACCTTATGGATAGCAACAGCTCATGGTCCTCCTGGAATCAGAAGTTTTTTGACTCAATGGAGGAACGTAGTCAGAGAAATGCTGATGAATGTCTTGCTCAAGCTGTGTATGCAACTGGTTCACCTCTGATGCTCACAGGCAATGTGTATTGGAAGAGATTTCTGAATGTTCTTTGCCCAGCATACACCCCTCCAACCAGATATGCTTTATCTACTAATTTGCAGGATGCAGAGTTGTTTGACCTTCACTTGAAATCATAGAGAAAGCAGACTATTGCAATCATCTCTGCTGGATGGTTGACTGTTTGTGAGCAAGGAATAATTACACTACATCTCCGCCCCTCAACCAGTATTCTACAAGAGCAGACACAAGGAACAAGACACACCGATCTCTACATTGCAGATGAGCTGAATGCCGTCATCAATGTCCTTGACCACAGAAGGTATTTGCACTGGTGACAGACAATGCTGCGAAAATGAAGGCTCCTTGGTCTAAAGTGGAGGAGTCCTACCCTCACATCACACCCATTGGCTGTGGTGCTCATGCATTGAATCTGCTCCTCAAGGAAAACAATGGATACACTCAAGAGAGCCAAGGATATGGTTAGGTATGTGAAGGGTCATCAAGTTATAGCAGCAATCTCAGCAAGCAAAGTGAGAAGAATAAGAGCACTACATTGAATCTGCCCAACAACACCCGTTAGGGTGGTGTCATCGCGTTTGAGTCTCCTGGAGGGGAAGTAGTCTCTCCAAGAAATGGCCATATCACAGTCTGCTGATATGGACTGCCCCATCAAGAGAATCCTCCTGGATGATGTATTTTGGGAGAGTGTGGTAAGCAGCCTGAAACCTACAGCAGTAGCCATTGCACGGATTGAGGGAGACAATGCCATCCTGTCTGATGTTCAGACTCCACTTGCAGATGTAAGAGAAGAAATCCGTACTGCCCTGCCTTCACTGTTGCTCAAAAGCAGAGGAAACTGCAGTTCTGAAATGCATCAAAAGCATGAAGACTTCTGCCTGAAGCCCATACATGCCTCAGCGTACATGTTGGACCCCAAGTACGCTGGCAAGAGCATCCTGTCTGGTGCAGAGATCAACAAGGCCTATGGTGTCATCACTACCGTGTCTCGCAGCAAGGTTCTTGACAGACTGGCAAAGTGCACTTCCAAGCAAGGGCTTTGGGATGCAATATGGCAGTCGTGCCAACATATCTCATCAGCCACCTGGTGGAAGGGACAATACTATTTGTATTGAGAACTTTTACTACAGTGCTTTACTGCAGTCAAAGGTCATGCAAACAATCACTGTCGTCACTAGTTACAAAGTCATAATCCCGGCCCAGTTAAAAATATGTCTCTTCTTAAAATTTGATTTTAAACATAACCCTAACCACAGTGCTAACCTTATGCCTAAACTTAAATGAAGCCAATTTTACAATAGACAATTTTGACTTTTGGTTTCCACTTGATGGCACAGCCACATACAAGAGCTCGCATAAGTTAGCAGTTCATTACTTATCCAAACCCTATGAATATTACACTGTTACTCAATACAAAAAGTATTGGCTATATATCTCTCAACTGCAAATTTCATGCACGGATTAATAAAACATTTTATGCAGGCAAACGCTTGCACTGGTTTTAATAACACGCATTTTAATTTAGCAAGCTATAGTTAGCTAACGCACTTTTGTACATCGCGTTGTAACGTACAATTTACCTTATTTTAGCGCCCAAAAAACATAATACTTCCAGGTCAACTGTAATATGAATACCACTGTAAAGCACAATCTCTACCCTTTCCAGCAAAATCAATGACGAGACCGTCATGCTGCCCCTCTCTGCATGATTGAAGAAAATGATCTCCGTCTGGTCTTTTTAAAAATGGCGGGTGCGGAAGCAAAATCTACTGCGTGATAGGGGGAGATAAGCTGTGTGGGCAAACTGCCTTTTTCACCCGATCTGTCCAACTTATCACCTCTAAAATGTAAATAAAACACCAAAGAGTTTAAATGTGTCATTACATACCTATTTGAAGGTTTACGTCAAATTTGAATAGGGTTTTTAGGGCGTAAGTAAACAGTGTCTGTTGCGGCTTTTGAGAGTCATGATGGCTTGCAGTGATGATGCAAAAAATGAAAGCATTCAGTTGTACAATTGACTAGGTATCCCCCCTTACCCTGTCACTATTCCCTTCTTGTTTTTAATCTGCAAGAGAAGTGCTACACCTGGTGGAGAGAGGCTGTACGACAGAATAAGTTGCATTATGCATGCTGTACGTCATAATTTAGCGGACAGCGTCAGTTTTTTTCAACTTTCTCCAATACTCATCGGGCTATTACCATGTCAATCAACGCTAGAACAGAAACGTAGTTCACACCCCAGATTGTAGCAACTGTTGGCATCAGTCTCATTCTGTACGGAATGTGGTTTGTCAACAGTAGCTGGCTAGTTACAACAACCTTATCATGAAGGCAAGCACATGGACTAAGGGAACTGCACCAACTGTCTTGCTTTTTGTAGATTGCATATTTCGGAAAGCTAACTAAACCGACACATAAGCCCAAACAGTAAGTGTTATTTTTGTATTAAGTCAAAAGACGGGGTAATTTATGCGCCAGTCCAGCACTAGCTAACAGCTGTTAGCACATCAGCAGCAAAGGATTGCTAGCTAGCTAGGCTAACTACCACCCTGCTGGCTAGATTTACAAGGGTTAACTAGCTAAGTGAGGACGTGATAAGGACAGGCCTGCTTGCTCGGTGAACTGTACTTTTGATTATTTCAAATTTTCTGGCAGTGACGGCCACTCATCAAACCACCATACTTTCCCCCATTATAGCACAGGACTGAATGATATTCAATGAGCAGCTCACGTAGCGCGCCCTCTTCAGGCAATCATTGAATATTTTAGAACATTAACACATTTAAGTTGCAGGCGTATTTGTTCATTCTATCAGCACGATCGGTGGAATAAAGATCGATACAAATAACCGATAAATTGGTCAGGCTCTAATAATATGTCTTGTCCTTTACCTGTGTATGTGGTTTCCTTGACTCCATAGGCAAGTGCTCCTGCCCCTATAAGCAGCTTGACCCCGAGACCTGCACCCCTTGGACCAGAGCCCATTCTGCCAGCAATCTGCCTCAACTGCTCTAGCAAACCCTGTAAAATGAGGGAGAGAAAAGAGAAAGCTCAAACAATGGCAGCTTACAGGACAGTCAGACAGAGATTACATCAGTCACAGTGGTAGCTAGCTGGACTTTAAATGTGGTTATCACATAATGGAGCAGACTTCAAAATAAATTGTTTAACAATTTACTACTAGCAAAATCTGTAGATATTGTTATGATGGTCTGGTTAATCAGGCTCTAATACACAATTAATTGGTATTACCACCCAAGACATTTGTGCGCAAAATTTTCCTTACAAGCCACAATGTTGAATAAAATGACATTTAAACTTACGATACCGTTAACGTCAGCGCGGTTTTGCCTTTTGCTACTCAATTTGACAAAATATCCACAAGATGTTATTCTTTACCCGAGTTAGGCACGGAGGTAAAGTTATTTATCTTTGATATTCAATTCATGACAATGAAAGTGGTACATTCGGAATCAGGGCAGAATATAAAACTAATTTTACCTTGGTGCCCACCAAACTATATAGAATACCACAGTTTGAGTCATAATACCCATAAAACCTTGATGACAAGCAGGGAAATGGTTCAAATTCACCATATGGGAATTTTAGAAAATGGCTGTTTCGTGTAAGCATACCCTGGCATTACGTTTTGACAACAGTGTAATATATTCACCTGTATTTACCCCCCCCCCCAAAAAAATGTAATGCTAATTGATTGCTAATATGGGTAACATAAAGATGTACATATGCCATGATCTGGATGAGACTGCTGAATCGAGGCAAAGGGAAGAATCTCTGGATTAACTATCTAATGTCAGCTAAATGTAGTTGTGAATATATTGGCCAAATCTCTTTAAAAATGGACAATTCTGTAAACTGTCTTGTGCATGATTTGAACTGACACAATAGAGCCCCACATTGGTGGTGTCATAATACCCATAAAACCTAGCGGTCAAAACAGGGAAATGGTTCCAATCATTTTTCCCATAAGGGATTTTAGAAACACTTAATATAAGGTCTGTGTTTCGTGTAGCCTTACCCAGGCGTGATGTTTTGATAACCATGTAAATCTCTCTCGGACAAGCTGACTTTCATCCCTATATTCGACTCCATTTACTTTCAGATGCAAAGCTGCTAAATTGGCATCAACATAGAAATCATGCAAGACTACAAATCCCTGCAAGGTCATCTCTAGCTGACACCTTTGCTAAATTGTGTCAATTTAAAACGTGCACAATTGTCCATTTAAAGAAATGTAACCAATTTATTCATTACTACATTTAACTAACATTAGATAGAGATTCTTACGTTTGGCTCGTTTCGGCAGTCTCATCCATATCATGGCATTTGTAATTCTTAATGATGGCCACATTAGGAGCTAATCAGCATTTCATTTTGGGGGAGTAAATACAGACAAATATATTGATAAGTCACCTTGTCCCAGAGAGATTTACAGTTATCAAAAGGTCATGGTAAGGTAAGCCTACATGAAACCGAGACCTCATTTTAAGTGTTTCTAAAATCACATATGGGGAAAATAAATGGTGCCAAAAAACTATTGGAACAATTTCCATGTTTGACCGCTGTGTTTTATGGGCATTATGACACCTCCACAGTGGAGCTCTACCTGCCCATCTCTAAAAAAAAAAATAAGAAAAAGTTTACTGTGGATATTTTGTCTCAAATTTCGAGCAGCAGGACAACACTGGCTTGTAAGGAACATTTACGAGTTTGCACACGTCTCAGGCTGTAACGATATAACGTTACGAATTGTGTTTTACAGCCTGATTCATCAGACTAGTGTCATGATATCTTCGTGGCAACCTTCAACGTCATCCTTTTATAATGGACAATTACAAAACAAGTGGGTGTGGACTAACGTTATTAACGTTAACTAGCAAAGATTCTCAAATGGATACGCTTAATGCAGTATACTAACACCTGACTTTTGGACATCGGTCTCAGGCAGGCTAATAGAGTTACTATCTATAAGAATATTTGTCTCAGCTATGAATGATCTATCCTCCTAGTTAAGTCAGCTATCGTTCTCATTCAAAAGCTAATGCTAGTTTGCATAGCTAGCTAACATGCTTGCTTCTACGGCGTTCCGTTTATGTTCATTATTGCACAAGACCAAGTTAATTACACAAATAATGTAGCTACTGTATTCGCTAGCTGCTAAAAATGACGGTTTTAACTTACACCGGGCTCTTTATTCACCATGCTGCGTTCTTGCTGGAAAACGTAACTTGAAGTGAATCGAAGGTCGCGTGTGTTGAAAGAAGCACTTCCTGTGGGTGGAGCATTATTAAAAATGTAGGCTTTATTTATTTCAGCTAGCTAAACCCAGCTGCTGCAGCAAACAAAGCCTCAAATTGCACAGGTTCCAGTATGATGCAATCCAGTATGCTGAAATTGTACAATTATTACAAAACGGAGGTAAAGCAATGGTCTCATTCTGAAATGTACAGAAGTTGAATTCACTGTAGAAAATTACATTTTACACATTGCACATAAATTTGACTCAAATGTATCCAGTCCCTACATGGTTTATTGGCCCCTATGAGTCTCTAAAGCCTTGTTCACACTGGCAGTTTGAAGTAACTCAAGTGTTCTGTATATAGCCGAATTGAATCTGATCTTTTTCCTGCAGTCTGAACAGCATAAAAGCACATGCAATCAGATATTTCTAACCACCTTCATAGGTATTGCTCACATACACGTGTTTAGCAGATGTTATTACGGGTGTAGCGAAATTGTGTTTCTAGCTCTGACAGTGCAGTAACATCTAACAATTAATATCTAACAATTTTACAACATATACCAAATACACACAAATCTAAGTAAAGGAATGGAATTAGGAATATATAAATATATGGACGAGCAATGTCAGAGCAGCATAGACTAAGATAAAGTAGAATAGTATAGAATACAGTCTATACATATGAGATGAGTAATGCAAGATATGAAAACATTATTACGTTTTTACCTTTATTTAACTAGGCAAGTCAGTTAAGAACAAATTCTTATTTTCAATGACGGCCTAGGAACAGTGGGTTAAATACCTTGTTCAGGGGCAGAACAACAGATTTGTACCTTGTCAGCTCGGGGATTAGTCCAACGCTCTAACCACAAGGCTACCTGCCGACTAGTGTTCCATTTATTAAAGTGGCCAGTGATTTCAAGTCTATGTACACTACCGGTCAAAAGTTTTAGAACACCTACTCATTCAAGGGTTTTTCTTAATTTTTACTATTTTCTACATTGTAGAATAATAGTGATGACATCAAAACTATGAAATAGCACATATGGAATCATGTAGTAACCAAAAAAGTGTTAAACCGATTCTTTAAAGTAGCCCCCCTTTGCCTTTGACAGCTTTGCACACTCTTGGAATTCTCTCAACCAGCTTCATGAGGTAGTCACCTGGAATGCATTTCAATTAACAGGTGTGCCTGTGGAATTTCTTTCCTTCTTAATGCTTTTGAGCCAATCAGTTGTCATTGGCTCAAACGGTGGTATACAGAAGATGGCCCTATTTGGTAAAAGACCAACTACATATTATGGCAAGAACAGCTCAAATAGGCAAAGAGAAACGACAGTCCATCGTTACTTTAAGACATGAAGGTCAGTCAATCCGGAAAATGTCAAGAACTTTGAAAGTTTCTTCAAGTGCAGTTGCAAAAACCATCAAGCACTATGATGAAACTGTCTCTCATGAGGACCGCCACAGGAATGGAAGACCCAGAGTTAACTTTCCTGCAGAGGATAAGTTTATTAGTTACCAGCCTCAGAAATTGCAGCCTAAAAATATATGCTTCAGAGTTCAAGTAACAGACACATCACAAGCATTTCGCTACACTCGCATTAATATCTGCTAACCATGTGTATGTGACCAATAAAATTTGATTTTGATTTGACATCTCAACATCAACTGTTCAGAGGAGACTGTGTGAATCAGACCGTCATGGTCGAATTGCTGCAAAGAAACCCCTACTAAAGGACACCAATAATAAGAAGAGACTTGCTTGGGCCAAGAACACGAGCAATGGACATTAAACTGGTAGAAATCTGTCCTTTGGTCTGATGAGTCTGATGAAATTTGAGATATTTGGTTCCAACCGCTGTGTCTTTGTGAGACGCAGAGTAGGTGAACGGATGATCTCTGCATGTGGTTCCCACCGTGAAGCATGGAGGAGGAGGTGTGATGGTGTGGTGGTGTTTCAAACTACCTTCGTAGGTCAAATAAATACAATTTTATTGGTCACATACACGTGTTTAGCAGATGTCATTGTGGGTATAGCGAAAAGTATATTTTGACCAAGAAGGAGAGTGATGGAGTGCTATAACAGATGACCTGACCTCCACAATCCCCCGACCTCAACCAAATTGAGATAGTTTGGGATGAGTTGGACTGCAGAGTGAAGGAAAAACAGCCAATAAGTGCTCAGCATATGTGGGAACTCCTTCAAGACTGTTGGAAAAGCATTCCGGGTGAAGCTGGTTGAGAGAATGCCAAGAGTGTGCAAAGGTTGGCTATTTGAAGAATCTCAAATATAAAATATATTTTGATTTGTTTAACAGTTTTGGGTTACTACATGATTCCATATGTGTTATTTCATAGTTTTGATGTCTTCACTATTATTCTACAATGTAGAAAATAGTCAAAATAAAGATAAACCCTTGAATGAGTAGGTGTTCTAAAACATTTGACGGGTAGTGTATATAGGCAGCAGCCTCTATGTGCTAGTGATGGCTATTTAACAGTCTGGTGGCCTTGAGATAGAAGCTGTTTTTCAGTCTCTCGGTCCCAGCTTTGATGCACCTGTACTGACCTCGCCTTCTGTATGATAGTGGGGTGAACAGGCAGTGGCTCAGGTGGTTGTTGTCCTTGATCTTTTTGGCCTTCCTGTGACATTTGGTGCTGTAGGTGTCCTGGAGGCTAGGTAGTTTGCCCCCGGTGATGCGTTGTGCAGACCGAACCACCCTCTGGAGAGCCCTGCGGTTGCGGGCGGTGCAGTTGCCGTACCTGGCGGTGATACAGCCCGACAGGATGCTCTCAATTGTTTATCTCTAAAAGCTTGTGAGGGTTTTAGGTGCCAAGACAAATTTCTTCAGCCTTCAGCCACTATCTGTGTGGGTGGACCATTTCAGTTTGTCAGAGATTTGTACACCGAGGAACTTGAAGCTCTCCACCTTCTCCACTGCGGTCCCGCCCTAAGAGCTAGAAGAAAGGCAGCTGCCATTTTAGTCATGGTGGTTTGAAATCAGATATAAATCTGATTCATGCCATGCGACTTGTGTATGAATGGTCAGATCTGATTTATTTGCCCTCAAGTGGTTTGTAGACTTATTTGACATGTCGTGTTACTTGCTAGCTACTCTGTTGACCGTTTGACAAGAACATGTGGTCGCTAACTTGTTAATTGTATGCAAACTGTCACAACTTCCGCCGAAGTTGGTGCCTCTCCTTGTTCGGGCGGGGTTCGGCGGTCGACGTCACCGGTTTTCTAGTCGCCACCGATTTACGTTTCATTGTCCATTTGTTTTGTCTTTATTGTACACACCTGGTTTCCATTACATAATTATTTATTCCCTATTTAACCCTCTGGTTCCCACATGGTTTTGTGCGTGTTTGTTCGTTGTTAAGTGTTCGCTATTTCTGTGAGCTGGAGTATTCTCCCTGCGTGGAATTATTTTTTTGTGGTTTATTCAAGTAAAGTATGTTTTTTTACTCAGTTCTGTGTCCTGCGCCTGACTCCGTCCTACCCGCTGCACATTGACACTTGACACAAACAAATGAGTGTGTCACGCTCGTCGTAATGTGGAAGAGAGGAGGACCAAGGCGTAGCGTGATATGAATACATCTTCTATTTATTATAACGAAGAACACTTAACCAAACTTTACAAAACAACAAAACGAACGTGACGCTATATAGAAAATAGTGCTGAACACAAAACACTACACATAGACAATCACCCACAACCCACAATGACAAAACAGGCTACCTAAATATGGTTCCCAATCAGAGACAATGACTAACACCTGCCTCTGATTGAGAACCATATCAGGCCAAACACAGAAACAGACAAACTAGACATACAACATAGAATGCCCACACAGATCACACCCTGACCAAACAAAACATATAAATATACAAAGCAAACTATGGTCAGGGCATGACAGTGTGACTGTGCTAGCAAGCTAAACAGCTAGCTAGTTGCTTGCTGTTAGCCAAAAAGGTTTTGAAAGTTGGATCATCTTATCTTTTGAGGCTTTCAAAGTGTTCTTACACTATGCTTTTGAACATTCAAAGCAACTGGGAGACTTCCATGGCAGGCATAGAGTTGTTGTGCTTAAAACCAGTCTATTAATTGCAAATAATACAGTCAGTCCACCCTCAAAACACTAGCTCATTATGCAGTGTAGCCTACTATCTATAGCTATATAGACTACCGTTTTTAGCTGCTATTCAGGTGCTATTTATGAAGGAGAAATTAAGGAGAATGAGAGGCTAAATTAAAGATATTACAGAACTGCTATATTTGAAGCACTACTCCCTTCTGCCCAGTTTCCCTGATGTTGTTACGGCAATCAACCTGTTTTTACCGTAACTGTCGCTTCTGCAGAGAGATCGTTTACTAAACTAAAACTCATAAAGAACTACCTAAGAAGCTCTCGGTCTGATATCCGATATCCCCTTACTTTCAATCAGTTAAATTAGTTATTTTTCAATGCCTGAGGCACTTTTTCAGTCACCTTCCTGAAGCCCAAGAAAAAGCACTTAGCTTCCTAGTACATATGGAAATTAAAAAGGTTTATGACAGATTTTTTGGAGAGTTACTGTCAAAATGATTGATTATATTTTGTAAAAATTGACATCGATGACAGGCGCATAGGCCCCCAGAGCTCGTGGGTCCCTCCCGTCTTGCGGGGGCTGTAGGGGTGTCCAGTACAGTGCCTGGATTATTCATTATACTAATAAAGTCAGATTTAATCAACAAATACGATAGTCAGTTTAAAAAAGGTTAAGGGTACAAGACTGTGTACATATCTGGCTGTCTTGGCAAAATCACTACATAGCCCATCGAGCCAAGCGGGGAGAGGCTGCCCGTTGTCACAGTTCCAAGAGTAGTCAGAAATGTCCAGCTAACCCTACGCCAATGACGCTGAGAGAACTCAAAACTGAACTTGGATCGCGTTAATTAAGTAGCAATGATATCCTTCGCCACTGTTGTCTTCCGACACGACAGATAGCTTGAACCAGTCATGATTATTCAACAAAACAATAAATAATTTTCAAATTTCTTAGTTACATGATTGTATAACTAGCAAAGGAGTTGAGGGTGCAGTATTTATCAATTCTGGCAAAGAAGACAAAAACTAGCTTCAGCTAGCCAGCTAGTTTAACCAGGGAAAACTGGGGAAAACAAGCTCGGGACATAATATAGCTGCACGCACATGCGCACAAGGCTAGTTCCAGACACAGATTGTAGATTTTATGCCCTGATATCAGGAGCTGGTGGCAAAAAATATGATTAAACAATTCAGAGACAATTTAAGGAGAGAGAATCAATATACAATCCGGAAATCAGCTGTAACTGTTGTTGTGGAAATTCTTACACAGGGACACCCGAAGTCAATCTTTTATGAATCATTGTTTATTATCAGTGCGCTGGAGAGGTTCCAACCAACTCAATACACCATAGTACACATGTCAATCAGGAGCTCTTCCTTGGTAGACCCAGCAGTTGTCTTAAATACGGCTATACACAGACAAGTTATTTTTGCATGATTTAGAATAATTAATTAATCATTACCGTTTTGTTTCATTCATGTGACTGACCAATACTGTTTCATAACATGTGACAGACCAACACCTCATGAGGCTTCTCCTCTCTAAGCTGAGACCTTGAAACTGAGATATCTTTTGTTTGTTCTCAAAACACGGTCTGGGCATACTGCCAAATTGCAGCTACTGATAAGTGAGAATTTCTACAATCAGCCACTTGCATGAACACAGAAATTGGTTATTAGAACAGCACATGAATAGAAGATAGAAATATATAAAAAGAAAAGCACAAACATAAAAATTCCCTTGCTCTGTCAATAGTAAAACAAAGCTTAAAACAATGTTTAAGTGAACCTGAATCCAGAAAATGAATGGTGAAATCGCTTCTGGACACGGTAGACTCCTCCTCCTCACCACTTTATTGATGTCACCTTAGCATGCTACACAACAACTTCTGAGTGAAAGGAAGCCCGAGCACCACCACCAATCAGCCTACGCCACTGCACACACATGCCCCATTACCATTACAACTAGCGTAGCCATGTCAGCAAATGACTACAGTCTGAACACACACTAATCCCATTTGGTCACTTGTAACTTCCTGTTTGGAAATGTAGTGTTACATTTGAAAAACAAAATTGATTTGAGCATTAACCCTCATACTACCGACTGCCGATATTTTTTATCATAGCCCAAAGGTGGGTAATTCAGTACTTCAAATGTTTCATGACTGTCAATCAACTTGTTCTTAATAAATCGAAATAATTGTTTAGTGTTTCTGTATCAATATGGCCTTTTTGAAAATTCTAGTCTTTGGGGTCATTTTCACCACAGCCAAAGACCCCTAATTCCGCATACAGCAATTTTATAAAAAATGACCTTTATTCAGAGTGCGAATTGTTAAAATGTTAATAGGACCTCCTAATAACATTTTTTCTGGTTATAGTAGTAAAGACATGTCATTTATTTATTTTTTTACATTTTAAGTCATTTAGCAGACGCTCTAATCCAGAGCGACTTACAAATTGGAAAGTTCATACATATTCATCCTGGTCCCCCGTGGGAATTGAACCCTGGTCCCCCCGTGGGAATTGAACCCACAACCCTGGCGTTGCAAGCGCCATGCTCTACCAACTGAGCCACACGGGACCACGGTGGTATTTGGTATTTTTTATTATTATTACCTTTTAATTTGGCATGAACATAACCAGTCATGTTTTCATCTTATTGTCAAACAAATCACTTCAAAAAATCCCTTCTTGCCTTGTCTCTCAGATCGTTCACAGCTTTGTGGAAGTTACCTGTGGCGCTGATGTTTAGGCCAAGGTATGTATAGTTTTTTGTGTGCTCTAGGGCAATGGTGTCTAGATGAAATTTGTATTTGTGGTCCTGGCGACTGGACCTTTTTTGGAACACCATTAATTTGGTCTAACTGAGATTTTCGGTCAGGGCCCAGGTCTGGCAGAATCTGTGCAGAATATCTAGGTGCTGCTGTAGGCCCTCCTTGGTTGGTGACAGAAGCACCAGATCATCAGCAAACAGCCGATTCCCGGCTTTCTCTGGGGAGGGATGTTCCCACAAAACCCTGGGACACCATTGGAGACGATATCGTCAAAATGAATGCTACTGTGTGAATTAAATTGTCATGTTTGGATTGTTTCCAGAGTTCATAAAGAGCTACGCATTTTGTTATGTTTTATTGTACTGTAAGTGCTATGGATTTATTGTTACAGGGAAACTGTGTTATTTTGTTCGGCGGATGTCAGATAGGTCAAAGAGGAGCGACACAGTGGGTGCGCTCCTATCATTTAAATTGAGTCGATTAGATTAGAATCTGGGTGTGTTGTTCCTGTCTATTGTTTTTACTAGCACAGTGCAAAGAATTGTTCATTCAGGTTGGGGCTGAGTTCCTGCTTGAATTTGGTTAAAAGGGCAATGAATTTCTTCATACTATGAGAAGTTGTTAGCAAGCTCCTGTGTGTATCACACACAGTTTTTTCTGAACTGAAAACACGTGTAACCACATTAAGTCTTAGCCTATTGGTGATAGTCGTTTACTCCGAGTAGTCTGTAATGTATCATGTATTTCATGTACACTGTAATTGTTTGAGAGTTCATTATTTTGTGACTAATAAATTATATTAGTTAATTTGACTAAATGCATTCCTCGTTATACAGAGTAATTCCTTGATTGACTATACGCTTATAATTTAGTAGGTCTATTGGTAGTTGTTATATACACTATACACATAGCATATGCTTGTGTACCACCTTGACATACCTGATCTTTTTTTGTTTTGTTATTTGTTTATTTTTGTTATCGAGCCTTTATTTAACTAGGCAAGTCAGTTAAGAACAAATTCTTATTTAAAATGACAACCTACCAAAAGGCAAAAAATGTAATAAAAATATAGGCCAAAACACACATCACGACAAGAAAGACACCACTACATAGAGAGACCTAAGACAACATTCGGCATGGCAGCAACACGTTATTTATTTGTATTTATTTTATTTAACCCTTATTTAACCAGGAAAGGCTCATTGAGATTTGAAATCTCATTTTCAAGAGCGTCCTGGCCAAGATAGGCAGCACAAAGTCATTACACAATTACAGACAGACAACACGAAAAACTACAGGTAATCTAACATTCACAAGAGTATAACAAAATCATAAAACGGCTAATTAAAAACATTGATAGGTCAGGGAATCAGCCTCAAAATCCTTCATCAATGATTTAAAAACACCAATCGGGACAAGATATTCCAGTTTAAAAGTACATAAAAGTACATAAAAGCCTTTTTACCAAATTCAGTTTGGATATTTGGAACAGTTTGCAGGATAAAGTCTTGCGAACGAAGAGAGTACCCACCACATTTCTGAACAATAAAAATGCCCAAATAAAATAGTAGTAAACCCAAAATGGCTTTGTAAATAAAAGTATACCAGTGACTGAGCCTACGATTGACTAGAGAAGGCCAGCCAACCCTGGTATATAATAAAGTGCAGTGGTGCGTAAGGGTTTGCAGTTTAAAATAAATCTCAATGCTCCATGGTAAATGGTGTCAATTGATCTCAAACACTGAGCGGAAGCATTCATATGTAAAATATCCCCATAGTCTAGTATAGGCATGAATGTAGCTGATACTAGCCTACTTCTGGCTTCAAAAGAAAACACAGCATGGTAGCAACACAACATGACAACAACATGGTAGAAACACAACATGGCAGCAGCACAACATGGTAGCAGCACAAAACATGGTACAAACATTATTGGGCACAGACAACAGCACAAAGGGCAAGAAGGTAGAGACAACAATACATCACGCGAAGCAGCCACAACTGTCAGTAAGAGTGTCCATGATTGAGTCTTTGAATGAAGAGATAAAACTGTCCAGTTTGAGTGTTTTTTGCAGCTGGTTCCAGTCGCTAGCTGCAGCGAACTGAAAAGAGGCGACCCAGGGATGTGTGTGCTTTGGGAACCTTTAACAGAATGTGACTGGCAGAACGGGTGTTGTATGTGGATGATGAGGACTGCAGTAGGTATCTCAGATAAGGGGGAGTGAGGCCTAAGAGGGTTTTATAAATAAGCATCAACCAGTGGGTCTTGTGACGGGTATACAGAGATGACCAGTTTACAGAGTAGTATAGAGTGCAGATCTGCTTGTCTCAAATTAATGCTAGATTATTGGTCACCAGGATTAGTTATTTGATTCTAGTCTCTTAATAATTGCATAATGGTTCAAGATAGACACATGTTCATTATAGTCATACTAAGTGGTGACGCAAAGTTCGCTACCTTCACGAGGTCCTCTAGAGACTCACAGAGCCTGTTGCATTTAGTCACATAATATTGGAGTCAGATTAATAAATTTAGTTTATTATTATATTCAACGTCATTTCTACATAATGGTTGGATCATTTCCATCCAACTACAGGAGGACTATCCATACCAAACTTTAAGTTGTATTTCCAGGTACTAGCATTTCATCCCATCCTAAAGGTTTAGACATGATACATTCCATAAACAATGTAAACTACACTTTGGTCCTATTATTGCTCACACAATTGGTTTTATGCAAAATTGAAAAACAATGTAACTGGGTATCAAAATGGCATGCTTATACTTCAATAATTCCTTGCGATCTGAACGACAGCCTTTTTGCATTCCCCCAATTGTCCAAATGTGTAATCCTTGCCGAAAACATTGACAGTAATTGTTTGAGCACATTCCAAAATTTGAAAGACACATACACATACCATTCAACTCCTTTTTTTCTGTATTTACCACTTAGGTCAGCTATGCTGGTCTGGAATCCCTTGGGAAACCTAACTGCCGGACCATCTAATGATGGGATTTATAAATATATTATCTTGGCTCCCGAAAGGACTGATCTCTTTAATATACAGTATAAGCAACTTTTGGAAAGCTCATATTTTGAGCTAGCCATTAAAAAAGTATGGTCCACAGATCTAACTGAATCTGAACAACCCTAAGGATCAGTGTCTCACTAGTGGGACAAATTCCGCTGAAACTGGAGGGCGCGCAATTCAAATAAATAATCATAAATATGATGGATTTTAAACATTTATGTACATATAAGTGTCTTATATCTGTCACGTTCCTGACCTGTTTTCTTTTGTCTTGTATTTATTTAGTTGGTCAGGGCGTGAGTTGGGTGGGTTTGTCTATGTGTGATTTTCTATGTTGGGATGTTTGTGTTCGGCCGGGTATGATTCTCAATCAGAGGCAGCTGTCAATCGTTGTCCCTGATTGAGAATCATACTTAGGCAGCCTGGGTGTCACGTGTGTTTTGTGGGTGTTTGTATCTCGTGTCAGTGTTCGTGCCACACGGAACTGTTTTCGGTTTGGTCACGTTTGTTGTTTTTGTATGTGTAAGTGTTCATTAAATAATGACCACTTTCCACTCTGCGTGTTGGTCCGATCCATGCTCCTCCTCGTCTGAGGAGGAGAACGACTATGACGACCGTTACAATATCGGGCTGAAAGATTCAATTCTTGTTAATCTAACTGCACTGTCCGATTTACATTAGATATTACAGCGAAAACATGCCATGCGATTGTTTGAGGACGGCGCACCACATCAAAATATTTTTCCACCGGCACATGTTTCATACATTCACATATAACGATAAAATATTCACTTACCTTTTGAAAATCTTCCTCTGATTTGTCATCCAAAGGGTCACAGCTATAACATGTAGTGTCATTTTGTTAGATAAAATCCTTCTTTATATCCCCAAAGTTCAGTTTAGTTGGCGCCATCGATTTGAGTAATCCACTCGTTCAACTTTCAGAAAAAGGAATCCGAAAATCTACCCCTAAACTTTGTTTCAACAAGTCAAAATACATTTCTATTTACTCCTCAGATACTCTAAAATGTAATCAAACTATAATATTTCTTTCGGAAAGAAGTATGTTCAATAGAAAACCAATTTTAGCAGGTGCATAATGTCTTCAAGAGGCACGCGAATACGAATTTCCAAGACAGTGTCCCTCTACTAAAACTGTTATTTCTAATTCATTTTTGAAGTTACAAGCCTGAAACCTTGAACATAGACTGCTGGCACCCTGTGGAAGCTATAGGAATTGCATCCAGGGAGCTAATTTTCAATATGACCTTTCTCTTGAATTTCTAAGAGGATGTTCTCTCATTTAGGATTTTATTGTGTTATATTCTCCTACATTATTTTAACATTTCTACAAACTTCAAAGTGTTTTCTTGCATATCCTGGCTTCAGGGCCTGAGCTACAGGCAGTTTACTTTGGGCACGTCATTCAGGCAGGAAGTGGAGAAAAAAGTGGCCAAGCCCTAAGAAGTTTTAATGGAACCGAAATGTTTTAAATATGACCTTGGCATCTCGTAATGCGAACCATAAATGTATACATTTTAAATTTGTTCACAGACTGTATTTAATACCAAGGAAAAGTTTTACGATGAAATTGGCCCCAACTACCAACTGTTCCCTGTGTCCCCTAAATCAGGTAGGCACATTCCTTGATACGACGTGGGGGTGCCCTGCAGTTAAATGCTTCTAGGACAAAGTTACAAAATTCATTTCAAAGAGCATGAATGTAAATATTCGATGTTGTTGCGTCTGCTATGTTACTTAGCTCCTTGAATCTCTCAATCAGAGATGATTACTACTGACAGGCAGCATCGCCGCAAACAATATGTTGGCTTTTAGATGGCAATCACCTCACTCTCTCCCAATCCGCCAGTGGATACAGTTACTTTCAGAAGTAATATCATTAGAATTATCGACAACAAATATTAATGGAACATTTGAGGCCTGGAAAAATATACTTGACTCTGTAAAAAATAATCTCAGCTAAACACATATAAATAAACAATCTATAAATCCCAACATATACATACATTATATATACAGGTATACTGTACACAGTATACCTATTTTCATATTTTGTACTCTCTTTGATTTCAGGCCCACAGCGAAGGGGTGGTATGGGGAAGGTTTTTCTCTGGTCACCGGGAGGGGGAGCAGGAGGGTGGACCTAAGTACTTTTTGGAAATTATTGCCTGTCTGTGATTTGAGCACCTCGAAAAAAAGGAACAAAATTATAAAAAGTTGTTCACTAAAGAAAACACAATGTCTGTTAACGGTATAAATACTTAATAGAACTGCAATAAAGAACTCCGATATGCTCTGAATCTAGACAGAGAGCTGTATTGGTGTGTATTCTCCAAAAGTTGTTATTCTAGGGCAAATCTAAAAAAAAAAAAAAATTTGATTCCAGATTTCCTGGAGACATAATATTAAGTTATGCATATCCTTAGAGGGTGGACGGGGACCTGTTGGAGGGATCTTGACCTAATAGACAGATCACCTGCAGAGATGGAGCACCTTATGCACTCACCTATGTTTATACCTGGTTATCACTAGGTATGACCATGTTCAACATCTAAATTGCCTTTCATTTATGCTTAGTTGCAGTCAAAACAGTTCATAAACGTCTGTCAGTTGTCACGTGTGCTCCCTCTCTGGCCTCTAGGTCACCAGGCTGCTCATTATGGCGCACACCTGTCACCATCGTTACACGCACCTGCGCGTCATCACTCACCTGGACTCCATCACTTCCTTGATTACCTGCCCTATATATGTCACTCCCTTTGGTTCCTTCCCCAGGCTGTTTCCCGTCTGTGCGTTGTTTGTGTTTCTTGTTATGTATTATGTTTCATTTATTTTTTGAAACACTCACTCCCTGAACTTGCTTCCTGACTCTCGGCGCACATCATTACATCAGTGGTATGAATACTTGGTAGAACTGAAGAAATGTACACATAGTGCTCTATTGGTATCAGACCTCAGGATAAGACCCAGACGCAGACAGTTCGTGGTAACAAAAATGTATTACAAAAACAGGGGGCAGGCAAACTACAGGTCAAGGGCAGGCAGAGGTCAGTAATCCAGAGCAGAGTCCGAAAGGTACAGATCGGCAGGCAGGCTCAGGGTCAGGGCAGGCAGAGGTCAGTAATCCAGAGCAGAGTCCGAAAGGTACAGATCGGCAGGCAGGCTCAGGGTCAGGGCAGGCAGAGGTCAGTAATCCAGAGCAGAGTCCGAAAGGTACAGATCGGCAGGCAGGCTCAGGGTCAGGGCAGGCAGAGGTCAGTAATCCAGAGCAGAGTCCGAAAGGTACAGATCGGCAGGCAGGCTCAGGGTCAGGGCAGGCAGAGGTCAGTAATCCAGAGCAGAGTCCGAAAGGTACAGATCGGCAGGCAGGCTCAGGGAGACAGAGGGCTGTGAGACAGATCCTTGATCCATGAAACGTGGGATGTATACGGAGTAGACAGCTGGCTCCAGGTGGTGGGGTTGGCCGAGATGAGGCACCGAAGAGTCATCTCCAGGTCCTGATTGGCATGATCCTGATTGGCCATTGGATTGGGGATGAAACCCAGGGGACAGGCTGGCCGACAACCCAATGAGTGTGCAGAACGCCTTCCAGAACCGGGATGAGAACTGAGGACCACGGTCGGAAACCATGTCCACCGGAAGTCCATGGATCCGGAAGACGTTCTGCACCATGAGCTGGGCCGTCTCCTTGGCTGAAGTTAGCTTGGGGAGGGGGATGAAATGGGCTGCTTTGGAAAACCTGTCCACCACCGTGAGGATAGTGGTGTTGCCATCAGGCGGAGGGAGACCAGTGACGAAGTCCAGGGATATATGTGAACAGGGATGGTGAGGGACAGGAAGAGGTTGAAGGAGGCCAGCCGGAGCTTGCCGAGGAGTCTTGTTCTGAGCACAGACAGTGCAGGCGGCGACGAACGTGAAGACGTCTGGAACCATGGTGGGCAACCAAAAGCTTTGTAGCATAAAGGCCAGGGTCCGACAGGAGACGCTGGAGGACTTGTCGGACGTGGAGAAAGTGTTCTTGAGACGAGTGGGAAAATACGAGGATGTTGTTGAGGAAGACGAACACAAACCGGTTCAACATATCCCAGAGAACATCATTAACCAGGGCCTGGAACACAGCAGGAGCATTGGTCAAACCGAATGGCATCACCAGGTATTCATAGTGTCCGCTAGCAGTGTTGAACTCTGTCTTCCACTTGTCACCTTCCCATATCCGTACCAGGTGGTAGGCGTTCCGCAGGTCTGACTTAAAACTTCTTATGGCTGCAATCCCGTTAGCGGGATGATATGACAACAGCCAGTGAAAGTGCAGGGCGCCAAATTCAAACAGAAATCTCATTATTAAAATTCCTCAAACATACATGTATCCTATACTATTTTAAAGGTAATCTTGTTGTTAATCCCACCAAAGTGTCCGATTTCAAATAGGCTTTACAGCGAAAGCACCACAAACGATTATGTTAGGTCGCCGCAAAATCACAGAAAAACACAGCAATTTTTCCAGCCAAAGACAGGAGTCACAAAAGGCAGAAATAGAGATAAAATGAATCACTAACCTTTGATGATCTTCATCAGATGACACTCATAGGACTTCATGTTACACAATACATATATGTTTTGTTCGATAAAGTTCATATTTATATCCAAAAACCTCAGTTTACATTGGCGCCATGTTCAGAAATGCCTCCAAAATATCCGGAGAAATTGCAGAGAGCCATGTCAAATATAAATACTCATCATAAACTTTGATGAAAGATACATGTTTTACATAGAATTAAAGATACACTGTTCTTAATGCAACCGCTGTGTCAGATTTCAAAAAGCTTTATGGCAAAAGCACAATATTCAATAATCTGAAAACAGCGTTCAGCCACAAAAGGAAGCCATACAGTTACCTGCCAAATTGTGCTGTCAACAAAACTCATAAATAGTATTATAAATCTTCACTTACCTTTGCTGATCTTCGTCGGAATGTACTCCCAGGACTCCCACTTCCACAAGAAATGTTTGTTTTGTTCGGTAATGTCCATCATTTATGTCCAAATAGCTATTTTTGTTAGCGTGTTTGGTAAACAAACCTAAAGTCAGGAAGCGCGTTCACTAAAAGCAGACGAAATGTCAAAAAGTTCCGTAACAGTCAGTAGAAACATGTCAAACGATGTATTGAATCAATCTTTAGAATGTTTTTAACATAAATCTTCAATAACGTTCCAATCGGAGAATTCAATTGCCTTCAGATGTGCGATGGAACAGAGCTCCCTCTCATGTGAACGCGCATGGTCAGAGCATGGTCACCTCATGGCAGACCTGACTCATTCCTGTCTCCTTCGGCCCCACTTTACAGTAGAGTCATCAGACAAGTTTCTACAGACTGTAGACATCTAGTGGAAGCCGTAGGAAGTGCAAACAGATCCATATCCCACTGTGTATTCAATTGGGGCTGGGTTGAAAATCGACCAACCTCAGATTCCCCACTTCCTGTTTGGATTTCTTCTCAAGTTTTTGCCTGCCATATGAGTTCTGTTATACTCAGACGTCATTCAAACAGTTTTAGAAACTTCAGAGTGTTTTCTATCCAATACTAATAATAATATGCATATATTAGCAACTGGGACTGAGGAGCAGGCAGTTTACTATGGGCACCTCTGGGCACCTTTCATCCAAGCTACTCAATACTGCCCCTGCAGCCATAAGAAGTTAAAGAAGATAGTGGCCCCCTGGAGCGGATCGAAAGCCGAGGCGATGAGTGGTAGCGGGTAGCGGTTCCTAACCGTGATGTCATTGAGGCCCCGGTAGTCGATGCACAGGCGCAGAGTTTGTCCTTATTTTTCACAAATTAGAACCCTGCAACGGAAGGGGGAGTCAGAAGGATGGATACCCCCTGCAGCCAGGGAGTCCTCGATGTACGTCTCCATAGCCTTGGTCTCCGTATCCGACAGTGAATACAGTCATCCCCGGGGTGATGTAGTGCCCAGCAGAAGGTCGATCCCGCAGTGATAAGGTCGATGCGGAGGAAGCGAAGTGACCCAGGCCTTGCTGAAAACCTCCCGGAGATCCTGGTACTCCGCAGGAACGGCGGAGAGGTCCGAGGCTTCTTCCAAGCCCACAGGAAGACGTCCCGGGGCAGGCTGCGCCGACTTCAGGCAATGGGCGTGGCAGAACGGGCTCCAGCCCACGATAGTACCAGCAGTCCAGTTGATAAGGGGATTGTGGCGCTGGAGCCAAGAAAACCCCAATACCACAGGACCTGAGGAGATTTGATGAGCATAAACTGTATAAACTCACTGTGGTTCCCGGACACACGCAGGTGGATAGGAGTAGTTTTATGGGTAACCCTGCCTATAGAGCGCCCATCCAGTGCTCTAACGTCCAGGGGACTGGTGTGGCGTCCATGAAACTCTTGTCAGCCCCAGAGTCAATGAGAACCCGGGGAGATTTAGACTGGTCACCTCACAGCAGGATGGCATGGAGAGGGGTTTGTGTAAGGGGAGAAGAAAAAGTCTCCTTATGGCCCACCAGAGTATTCATACCTACTGATGAGCCTGGTCTCTTTAAAGGACAGGTAGACACATAATGACCAGCAGTTCCGCAATACAGACAACTCTGGGTGTTAAGTCTATATAAGCGTTCGGCTGGAGGCTCTGAAAAAAGTGAGTCGGCAGACCTCCGAGACTCTCGGGGGAACTCGGGTAAGCTCAGATTCTCGGGGACGTAGACACCAGGGATTTCCAGAGTTCCTCGGAGGCAATGTGGAATCCTTGGGCAAACGATTGGGAACGAAATCAGACCTCCTCTCCCTCCTACGTTCCTGTAACTGCCCATCGAGCCGGACGGTCAAGGCGATGAGAGAATCGAGATCCATAGGCAGCTCCAGGGCTGCGAGCTCATCCTTAACCTCCTCCGATAATCTATGAAGGAATATGTTGAACAGGGATTCCGGGTTCCAGGCACTCTCGGCAGCCAACATGCGGAAATCAACTGCATAGTCCGCCACACTGCGGCAGTCTTGGCGAAGCTGGAGTAACTTCAGTGCATCCTCTCTCCCGGACAACGGAGAATCAAAAACCTTTTTCACCTCAGCCACAAACTCCTCCAGGCTGAAACACACGGCAGATTGTTGTTCCCACACTGCAGTAGCCCAGGCGAGAGCCCTCCCGGACATTAGCGTTATGAGATACGAGGGGAAGGACGAGGGCTGCAGCTCGAAGATGATCGAACACTGGGAGAGAAACGCCTGACAGGTCCCTGACCATCCAGCGAAGCGTTCCGGAGGAGGTAAGCAGGGTTCTAGGAAAGCCGGGGTGGCCTGGAGAGACGCACTGCTGGCAGCGGTGTTACTGGGGGGCTGGGAGGCTACTGTCGTGGCCGGCGGCCTCACAGATAATCAGCGGAATTGCTCCAGCAATGTATTCAAGGCACAGTTATGGCGTTCTGCCAAGGCCTGGAATCCGTTCATAAGACCTCAGAGTAACTCCTCGTGTCTCCCAATGGTGGCTCCTTGGGAGGAGATGGCGTTGCGGAGCTGGTCTGAGTCTGCTGGGTCAGTCATGGCCAGTTCGTACTATCAGACCTCAGGATAAGACCCAGATGCAGACAGTTCGAAGTAACAAAAGTTCATTACAAAAACAGGGGGCAGGCAAATGTCAGGTCAAGAGCAGGCAGAGGTCAGTAATCCAGAGCAGAGTCCGAAAGGTACAGAACGGCAGGCAGGCTCAGGGTCAGGGCAGGCAGAGGTCAGTAATCCAGGGCAGTGTCACAAGGTACAGAACGGCAGACAGCTTCACGGTCAGGGCAGGCAGAATGGTCGAAACCGGGAAATCTAGAAAACAGGGACTAGAGAGAAAAACAGGAGTATGGGAAAAAAGCGGGTAGGCTTGACGAGACAAGACGAACTGACAACAGACAAACAAAAACAAAAAAATGGGCAACACTTGAAGGGGGGTGGAGACAAGCACAAGACAGGTGAAACGGATCAGGGTAACAATTGGTGTATATTCTCTCCCAAATAAATTATTCTACAGGAAATGTTTTATGAATATCAGAATTCCTATAATATTCTCCAAAATTCTGTATGTGCAACCTATTGTGGTATTTGGGTTGCTATAACATTTGATTTGAAGTGACTTTTGAGGAGTTGGGCATGCTTTTTTAAGCATCCTGCCATAGGCCCTTCCACTCCCATTGCTTCACTAGGAGCAATGCTAATGCTGGCTGTGGGGTAAGTAGATAAATAAAACTAAGTCATATTTTTGGTCATTGACTCTCAGGATCAATGGATAAATTACGTGTATTTCAAATTCTGGTGTACTGCAGTCATTTTTTACCACAGAAATAGGATCACTTTTTAGCTTTAGCTGTTTTTATGTGGATACTTATGTGGATTGTACTTTGGCAAAAAAAGCTGCACATTATTTAAGGGAAACATTTATATTTTAGTTTTACAGAATATGTCAATTAACTGTACTTAAGTCTGTTTTTTTTTTTAGATAACATAATTGACATGTCTAATGATGTTTTGATAAGAATTAAGTTTATATTTTGCTATGATTGTTGCTTTCTCGAATAGTTTCTTCTTGGGGTCAAAATGACCCCAGTTGGTAATCCATGTATGTGAAAATACTGTATGTTGATAGTATGAGGGTTAATGCCTGCAGTGTGAACAAGGCATAATTAATAGGCTAATGTAATAGGTTATTGTCATCAGCGCTTAGTTACAGAATGTGTAAGAAAAGGCCCCGTGAAGGTGCTTCAACTCCGTTTTGACCTTGGCGAGCGCTGCAGGTCTAGGCAGTATAAGCATGTGCTAAATTATGGATGATGTAGATTTGCATATGAAAAGTGCTGATATTTGGAAAAGTGCTGATGTAATGCAGTTTACACTGTGGCCATGTGGTGTCTAGACTAGAGAATGACTTACCTGGTTAAATAAAGGCAAAATAAGTACATACTGCTGGATAATAATGTGAGATAAAAGAGGCAGATTCATACACAAGGAGAAAAAGGCAGGTAGGATGACCCTATCTTTCCAATGAATGACTAGTAGAACACAATTGACAGTACACAACATTTTGGGTTTGCATTTTGATTTTACACCCTGAAAATATTGATATGACAATATGTATTGACTTCTCATCTACAGGACATGGCAGAACACTACTGTAGGCAGTCAATGGTTGCGGTCCAATTCTCTACCTTACAGTGAAGTCATAGCTATACTGAACAGAACACTTGATTTGTCTGCCCTTTATGGCAATATCCCTTTCTTCAAAAACGTTCTGAACAATGTTACAGGTAAGAGTGCACCTGATTTAGACATGGTCACCTAGTCTAGTGCTCTGTGGTCCCATTTCAGCACCATGTCGCTGTCCTCAAGTGCTGCACATTCTCTACGGGGCTCAAACAATTTCAGCATAGTGGTGCTGTATGTCAATGCATGGACTCGTGCTGAACGGTGTTACGATACTGATGGTTTGCAAGGTTGTGGCTAGATTTGGGTTCCCGAGTGGCGCAGCGGTCTAAGGCACTGCATCTAAGTGCTAGAGGCATCACTACAGACCCTGGTTAGATTCCAGGCTGTATCACAACCGGCCATGATTGGGAGTCCCATAGAGCGGCGCACAATTGGCCCAGCGTCGTCCGGGTTTGGCCGTCATTGTAAATAAGAATCTGTTCTTAACTGACTTACCTAGTCAAATAAAGGTTAAATAAATGGAGTACAACTCTATCTAGTTGTCGCGTCAGGGGTTTAACAGCTGTTGACAACTGTAGCATTTTAGCCAAGCCTAACCCTTTTCCTAACCTTAACCTCATTCTTGTAACCTGCTACATGAATTCTCTTAACCTGCTGCGTTAGTTCTCCTAACCTGCTACATGTAGTCATTTCTGTCCTTAGCTGGGTTAGGCTTAGCTAAAAAATGACAGTTGTCAACAAACCATCAGTATCATCACAGCTCCAGTCATACACACACACCTGACACCAACTTTACTTAATTGTCTACGATATGTTTGTTCTGTGTCTGCTACGTGTTCTCACTCAGATGTAGGCCAAGGTGTCCGAAATGTCTATGTTTTTTGACTCTCCTAAATAAAGGATGTTTTCACTTCATGAGTGAGAGCTGCACTTGTTCTCTCCAGACACGGTCACAAAAATAGAGTTTGAAAGACTGTACAAGGACACAATCATAAGAAATAACTTTCATTTGGCAAACTTAGGCCTAGATTCAATCCAGACTGCAGGAGTGTACGTACACTAATACTAAAAAAAATGTGCCTAAACTCTCGGTAAGAAGAATGTCAGCAACTCCAGTTCCAGCTATGATGTTTAATTACATATTATTTGTTCATGAGCAAAGATATTTGGTTTCTGGTAGTATAGAATTAAGATGATTTTGTAAAATATCAGGTTATCAACAATAGTACAATATTACAATGAAGTAACATAACTGCTAGAGTACAATAATATGTCACATTAACAATGACAGTTATAATTGAGTCAGTGAATCACATAGGGAAACCATAACTGGAAAGCTCCACAAGGGGGCAGGGCAGAGCTATAACTAAACAGGCCAAATGGCTTTCAGCGTGGAGCTGACAGCAACTTCAAACGATGAGAAAGGAGGCGTCATGTGGTGCTTTCAAGGCAACTCGGAAAATCTGAACTTTTTTTGGTGTAGAGCTTCCTATTGGTTGATTATGATATCTTCCAAGTGAGAAACTCGGAGCTCATCTTTCTACGAGTTTCCATGTCGAAAATGTCTGAGTTTTTTAATGAAAAATACCTTGCGGTAAAATACGTGTCCGCGGTTATAACAAAAGCCCTGTATACTATTGAAAAGGCACACCATTAAAAATGCATTGTTTATTTAAGCAAGGTTAGAAGATTAAGGTTTCAACCTCCAATGGCCTTTATCAGAATAATCACAAAAAGATAATAGACAAGTTCGTATGGGAAAGACAATTAGGGAGAAAACTCTCTTCAACTGGTGGTGCTAATGAGAGAGGGTGTGGTAGACTATATAGGTTGGTCCTCAGGAAGAGGGGCACTGTGGTCAATGTCTCCACTTAATGATGATTTACATATTCACTATACATATGCGCAATTGGGCATAAGGCCATCACTGAAATCAATTAGCGAACGTAGGTTACGAGTATAACTTGTGTGCTAAAGTAGAAAACGTTATGCAATATACAACAAGGAAATATTTGTCACGTGTGCCTATGGTTCTATATAGTCCTTTTTCTTTATTCCCTCGTGTGCTTTAAATATTTATCCTATTGTGTGCTTTGTCTTGGTTGATTTATTATTGACTTGTTTGAGTGACTTCGGGACCGGATGAGTGTGACCCTGCTCGGGATGAAGAGCCGAATGACGTGTGAGTGCGTACCAATGGTTTCCAGTATAATGACGTTACTGATGAAGCTTTCTCCACCCTCTCCAGACATGACCTGCCACGACCCGACTGCAGAGGCCGCGACTATCGCGTCGAAAACCCAACGATGCCGATGCTGAAGCAACTAACGCTCCATGCCAAACAACTATGGACTCTAAAGTGTATGTGGTGTGAGTATGCCTGGGCCTGTCCTTGTGTTTTATTCTGTGTTGCTTTCATACTATAACCCCCTTTAAATATTAAGAAAAAATAAAGATATTAAAGAACCGTAAACATTGACAGTCTGCCTCCTGCCTGGTCTGTGGTATTGGGATTGAAATAACTTTGGTTTTGGACATATGCATTATGATAAGGTGCTTACTGTTGCATGAACACACACATATATACATGTATTATTGGTTAGGAAACAACAAAAGCCAAAAGGTGCGCCAGGGGGAAAATGTGCTGATGGAAGTTCGTGCAGTTTCTGTATGAATATGCAAATGTACTCATGCACAGAACAAGTGAGGGATTTAGCACCCAAAACGGCACGGAACGACAGAGAATATTGTACATCCTCGTTATAGTGCAATTGACATTTATAGGTCATTTCCAATTGAGCCGACATATGCAGCGTTTACCGTGAATGTGGTCTTGGCGAAAGCAGTAAAACGTGCATATCGAACCAACCATGATCAGATTGAATTTGGCCTTTAGACGTTCCCTAGTGAAAGGACTTTCCACCCAGTTTCATTTGTTGTACTGACCCCTCAGAGATGGACTGCTACCCACCACCTTGAGAGAGATTTATGCTTAGGTCTGCAGAGGGACAGATGGCCCTGGGAGGATCACCATTGACAGAGTGTGAGAGGGGAACAGAGAGAGGGGGGGGGGGGTTAGAGAGAGAGACAGGGAGAAAAAGAGGTAGAAGGGTGGGGGAGAACGGGAGTGGGAGTAGGGCTATTTTTTGTCAAGCTCCATGTCCAACACAGACTGACCTCTACATTGGCCGGAATCTGCCCTGACGTCAGCACCAGCTTGGGTTGCCAGATTCCAGACGTTGCCCGCGACCTTTGCCGGCCGCCCACTCTGGCCAAAGCATGGTGCCAACTGAGCTGATTGAATATTATTTGATTACTCTGAAATCCGACGGCATCAAGAGATTAGAGCCAGCTCAGAGGGTCAGCTCAGAGTATTTACCTCGAAATACAGCTCACAGACATTTTAGTTTTCAGGAAGACCAAAACATACACAGACGTAATAATGGTATGATGCTTTTGCACATGGTCCAAAGGTGAGTGATAGCTATAGTGGATAGGACTATTCACATCAAAAATGTGAATGGTGATTGGTCCTACCAACTATGGCTATACAGATGTAGGATCTTAATTTGAGCCAGTTTGCTACAGCTTGCTACAGCAGGAAAATAATCCTGCAACAACAGGAAATGTGAATTTTGTGAATTATAATTAATGGTCATTTTTTGTATGGGTTGATACATTTCTCATTAGGGCAAATCAAGTCTAACATTTTAAAGTGGAAATTACAAACTTTAGAAGCCTTTTTAAACCTTGAATACACTTCAAGTTTGCATTTCCTGATGAGTGATCTAATGAAGTTCCTACATATGTACTGACCCACTAAATCCAAGGTCTGTCCAGCAGTGGACATGGAAACGAATCGAAAGCCCACTATTCTTAATTTTTTTTGTGATCAACATTTCATAAAAGCCCACTATTCCTGATTGATTGATTAGTGTATGAAGAGAGTTATCACATCTGTTTTCTATGAGTTTTAATCAGTTACTAATCAATCTGTCATGACAGCCATAGCGCTACACAAGTAGCTGATTTGGTTCTGGGTGCTGAGACTAGTTACTAATTGAAAGGCAAGGAAGGGAACTGGTAGACAATGTGGCTCTCAAAAAACATTGTATTTGGAACAAAACACTCACCATACCCTAAACCTCACCTCCTGGAGGGCAAACTACCTGCCCTCCAGGACACCTACACCACCCGATGTCACAGGAAGGCCATAAAGATCATCAAGGACAACAACCACCCGAGCCACTGCCTGTTCACCCTGCTATCATCCAGAAGGCGAGGTCAGTACAGGTGCATCAAAGCAGGGACCAAGAGACTGAAAAACAGCTTCTATCTCAAGGCCATCAGACTGTTAAACAGCCACCACTAACATTGAGTGGCTGCTGCCAACATACTGACTCAACTCCAGCTCACTTTAATAATGGATATTGATGGAAATTGATAAAAAATGTATCACTAGCCACTTTAAACAATGCAACTTAATATATAATGTACATGCATATACTGTACTCTATATCATCTACTGCATCTTGCCATCTTTATGTAATACATGTATCACTAGCCACTTTAAACTATGCCACTTTTATGTTTACATACCCTACTTTACTCATCTCATATGTATATACTGTACTCGATACCATCTACTGCATCTTGCCTATGCCGTTCTGTACCATCACTCATTCATATATCTTTATGTACATATTCTTTATCCCTTTACACTTGTGTGTATAAGGTAGTAGTTGTGGAATTGTTAGGTTAGATTACTCGTTGGTTATTACTGCATTGTCGGAACTAGAAGCACAAGCTACATTCGCATTAACATCTGCTAACCATGTGTATGTGACAAATCAAATTTGATTTGATTCATACAGTCAGTATTTGTCAACATGAAGAGGGAAAATAGGATGTCACATATCTCAGGATATTGAATGAGTCCATATCCGGCCATAGGAAATGTCCATGTGTGGTATTCGGAGTAATCCCAATATCCTATATGTCTAAAAGACACATTTGTATTCAGAAATGGTCAGGATATGGTGCATATCCACAAAACAGAAAATATGTATTGGAAATGGTCTGTATTCTGTAGAATATCAAAAACGTGTCATGTAAAGATGTCCCCTGATATGGACTCAGTGCATGGTTATAGCATAAAGTTAACAGATGGCACAAGCTTTTATGAAACTGACAGTTTTAGGCAGACGATTTAATCTTTGATTGACACATCCAGCTTGTTGGTTGGCTTTCAGCATGTGAAATTACTGTATGGAATGAAAGGAAATGTTCCATGTCAATGCAGAAAGTAAACTCAAGTTGAATCCTCACATGAAATCTGATGGGTAAGTGGTATTTTCCCACAGGCTAGGAAAAAGTACAGTTATGAATATAACTACTGTTCCCCGAATTGATTGCTCAGTTTGGCATAGCAGTCATCTCTAGGAAGGGTCTTGGTGGTTCCAAACTCCTTCCATTTAAGAATGATGGAGGCCACTGTGTTCTTGGGGACCTTTAATGCTTTTTGGTACCCTTCCCCAGATCTGTGACTCTGCACAAACCATTCTCGGATCTCTATTGTCAATTCCTTCCTCCTAATGGGCTGGTTTTTGTATTGACATGCACTGTCAACTGTGGGACCTTATATAGTCAGGTGTGTGACTTTCCAAATCATGTCCAATCAATTGAATTTACCACAGGTGGACCATAGGTGGACTCCAAACAAGTTGTAGGAACATCTCCAGGATGATCAATGGAAACAGGACGCACTTGAGCTCAATTTCGTGTCTCATAGCAAAGGGTCTGAAAACTTATGTAAATAAGTTTTCAGTTTTTATTTGTGATGAATTTGCAAACATTTCTAAAAACATGTTCTGTCTGTCATTATGGGGTATTGTGTGTAGATTGAGGAACAAAATGTATTTAATCCATTTTGGAATAAGGCTGTAACGAACAAAATGTGGAAAAAGGTAAGGGGTCTGAATACTTTTCCAAATGCACTGTATATACATGTATACAGTGTCACAGGTGGGATTGAACCCTGGTCTCCAGCTCTGATTTATAAGTTGGAAGAGTCCTACTCACCTTTGCTACAACAGCACAACTACGTATGTATACAACCCTCTCGTAGAGAGCGCACGCGCTGACTGTATCGTCGTAATCACGTTCGAGGGTAAACCCCTAGCCTTCAAATCAAACTTTTCAGGGGCCGAATCCACAGATCCCATATCTGCGGTCGTGGGTGCCAAACTCTCCTGTGCGCCTGGGACAATAGATCCCGAAGACACGGAACCCTCCACGGATCCCTGCCTGACAAGCGGTTGATATCCGGGAACCAACGAAGAGTCGCCAGACTCAACAGCAGACCATCCTGACGGACCCTCTCCACGGTGGCCTGAATCAGATACGCCAAAGCATCCATTCTCAACGGAGTGCCCAGATCCCTCATTGAGAAGTACAGACAACAATGTGCGTTTTCTTGCGACGCGTAAAGATCTGTTGGCTCTGCCGATAACCCACCCCATAGAGATATGAGCCCCCTTGAAAGTAGATCCGCACCCACGTTGAGAGATCTGGGACCATACGTCACCCTGAGCAACAGGAAATGTGCACTGCTCCATACAAGCAGATAACGGCCAGGTTTTGGAGAGAGAGAGACCACGTCCCCCCCGCCTGTTGATGTACTCCACTGCCATCCTGTTGTCGAACCTTACCAACACATGCTGGCTCTCCAACATCGGAAGGAAATGCCTCAGTGCTAGCAAAACAATCAGTAGCTCTAGATTAATGATATGCAGTGCCCTTTACGCTGTTGACCAAATCCCTCTTTTCGAGTAGCCCACATACAGCACTCCCCTCCTAGTAAGGATGTGTCTGTTGTGATCACCTTGTGGGACACTACCCGGCTCATGAGAACCCCCTGCAACAGCAGTCGCGGGCCCCTTAGGCACGACAGATACTTTGAGCCACCGATGGCAGTCACAAGATGCGTCCAGATGCGTAGCAATCACCTAGCATTGAAACAGACGCATCAACAGAAGTCCCAGAGGCACCACAGCTATCATAGAGGCCATCGGACCCAATAACCGCAGGCTCAAGTGAAAAGGCACAGAGTGCCTCAGCTGGAACCGTACTAGACAGAGCTGGAATGCGACCATCACAACAACGCATGATTCAAACCTGTGTCCAGAACAAGACCCAGAAACTGAATGCGCTGAGCCGGAGTCAAACAACTTTTCTTGTGATTCACTATGAACCCCAGAGACTGAATATGGGAAACCATTGTGGCAGCGTAGAGTTACACCTGTTCCCTTGACTCCTCTATGACCAGCCAATCATCAAGATAGGCCAATACTCTGATTCCCTGGCACCCCACCGGTGCTGAAGCTGCCTCCACCACCATAGAAAAGGTGCGTGGGATAGGGAGAGCCCGAAAGGCAGCACCAAACACTTGCAAACGTTGAGGTGCTTGTACACAAGTCCAGGATGGGACGCAACGTTCCATCGCTCTTGGGAACTAAGAAGTACCGGTTGTATCAACCGCTCTGTACTTCTGACACGTGGGACCACCCAAATAGCCTGCTTTAGAAGGAGAGTGGAAATCTCCTCTCTCAAGACAGGCGCTAGGACCTCTGGGACCAATGACGTAAGGACACCATGAACGCACAGCGAACTACAGACCGTACCCCCTTGTCACCTTCCTCATCACCCATAGGGAAACTGCATATGCCCGCCGCTGGATGGAGCACGCTGCCAGTCTCCCATACTTTATCTCTTAAAGGGGCAGAGTGCCATCCTAAGGACTGGGACATTGAAGGATTTTAGTAGGAAAAGGGCCCGTAGAGCAGCGTCCTGTTTTTGTTTCTCCTCGCCTATAAGGACTCCATAGCCGAGCCAAACAACTTTGTTGGCAAAACTGGCTCATCCAAATACAGCCGCCTGTTCCTCTCAGGAATTCGGGACAACGTCAACCAGAAGTGACACTGAGCCACCACTGTCACCCCCATATTTTCCCCCACAGCCAGGATAGTACCGCCGGGACAGATGCAGCACAAAATCAGCCGCAGCCCAGATTTTGTTGAGAAGCTCTGAAACCGGCTTCCCGCCTCCACGGTCTTATTCAGCTCCTGCAGCAGATTGAAATGATACATCCGCAGCATTGTGATCACACTCAATGACCGGGTCGCCACACCCTCAGCCTGTTACACTTTGTCCAGCTGATCTGCAGAGAACCAGCACTGTTTATTCAGAAGCACCATGCTAGGAGTAACTCGTCAGCTTTCCATCTATTGGTGATGTGGAAACGACCTCGGCCCCCTCCTTAACTCTCTACATTCATGAACCCGCCATAATCTGGTAGCACCAGCCTGGCTGGATGAGGGGAATCCCAGGTTGCCTTTAGCTCATCTGCAAAGATCTTTAAACAAGAGTAAACAACGCTTCACAGCTGGGGGAGAAGACGGCTAATCCACCCCCGGGTGATCTGCCCCCCCTACAACACAACTCTCCCCCGTCGAATCCAAAGCCAGTTCACACTCTGAAAGCCCTCCAGAGCCAACCAGGACTAGTATATCATCCCCACAATCCGGACTCGGCTGGTTAGCCTTTTCGAACTTACTCTTACCACTGGCCATCTTACTCAAGCAAGGAAGCGCTGGCTACACAAGCAAAGCAGAAAGTAGCATTTAGCAAACACAAAACCCGACACCAAGACCCAAAACTCGCAACATCTAGGGGGACGAGTACTCTCGCTCCACTAACCGGCACATAAATCGGAGTCAAATCTCGTAGTCTTCATGTGCTTCAAAAGTTTGTAAATTGTGAGCTGAAGAGCGAAGAATTTATTGCCAGGAAGGCGGGGGCATCCGAGGGCGGGCTCGGCATCCATTGGCCCTTTTGGTTTGATTTCAGTTTTCTTCAGCTGAATGTGATTGACTCCCCCATAGTATGTTATACAGTGACCGAGTGAAAGGGAACTGCAAGGTTGGACGGTATTTTGTTGTGTCTTGGTTCCTCGCTAGAGGTAGCTTTGACAAATTGTGTCTTTTCAGATTTTGAATCAGGGCAATTACACGGTAACGGAATTGCATTGAGACTCAGATTTTTCACTTAAAATGTATGCCAAAGAAAAACAATTTATTTTAAAATGTAACTAACCATACAACTCTATGCACAATGTAAACAACATAAACAAATACATTTCTGGGAGAACTATGCAGATGCAAAGTTTGGTAACTGCAGAAAGAATGGAGTCTCAGCGATGACATGACACACTGACTTTCAATAACTACATCTATTTTGGTTATTGAACGACAGTAAGTGAAGTGGATTTACACCCGGTAACGGAATAGCGTTAACAGAATTTCATCATGGGTCCCTGATCTGTACTACACAGAAATGCATACTTATGGATATGATATGATTGTCATTCTCTTCATGGTGATGTATCTTAAATAGGTACAAAAATGTGTAAATATGCAATATCCTACTTTGCAAATGTGGGTATTATTCTACACAATGGCTATTATTTTAATGAGCTCTGCCCCCAAACAAGACCAAATTTGGTTGGTCCGGGCCTCACCAAATCTAAACTAATCATAGACATCTACTGTATGTTTCACAAGTTTGGACATCAAAGTACAGCACAGCAGAGTTCAGTACAGTAGAGTACAGTTGAGTACAGTAAAGTAGAGTATAGTTCAGTACAGTAAAGTACAGTAGATTATAGGGTACTCAAAATCTAGTGCTGTCACGCCCTGACCTTAGAGAGCCTTTTTATGTCTCTATTTGATTTGGTCAGGGTGTGATTTGGGTGGGCATTCTATGTTCTTTATTTCTATGTTTTGGCCGGGTATGGTTCTCAATCAGGGACAGCTGTCTATCATTGTCTCTGATTGGGAATCATACTTAGGCAGCCTTTACCCACCTGTGTTTTGTGGGTAGTTGTTTTCTGTTTTGTGTCTGTACTAGACAGAACTGTTTCGTTTTGTTCTACCTTGTTATTTTGTTCCAGTGTTCAGTTTGAATAAATTATCATGAACACGTACCACGCTGCGCTTTGATCCATTCCTTTCGACAGTCGTGACAAGTGCGCTCTACTGTATATTGTACTGAACTATACTCTACTTTTCTTAACTGTACTGTGCTGTACTGTACTGTGCTGTCTACACTTGTGAATCCAACTGTGGTTTGTGACTACTATGATTTCCCATTGTAGCCAATTCAATTGCAGAACTTACGTTACCAATTTTTGGGAAACTCCGTTACCGATTTGGTAGAGGAATTCCGAGTTTTAATCGCTTAATAATTCATAAACGCAATTCATATCAGTAAAAACACTATAAATAATTGATAGGTCTACCTTTACTTTTTTACTTCTTGAACTTTCCTTATTCTCCCTCCTTATTCACGAAGTAGAGAAATTAGAAAATATCTTAAAGATATGTAGGGTTTTTGGCAACTGAATTTCAAGGCACAAGGCAATGTTTTCTTAAACTTACAGAAGGAAGAGAAATTCCTCAAAAACGAAATAGAAGTGTTGATATGAACTTCACATGTTGGTGCTCATGTTTTTTTTTTTACTGTACACGGAAATGACCATCACCTGTTACTAGTTGTCAGCAGATGATTTAGGTGCAAACAACAATCTATACCAGAAGCTTTTTGTCTTTTGGGTCAAAGTAATGAAGACAATCTTTAACAGCGCCAGATTTGTTTCCCAACATGCTGCAGTTTTTGAACGTTTTTCTGGATCTGTTCATGGATTGTAATGGGAGCAGTGGATAATGACCTGAATGAAAGTTGTCTCTCACTTTACTGGTGCTGTTTTGGGGACATACAGTATGTCCCTGTTATCGCTGTCTCATCGTCTGACCTTAGAGGCATGGAGGTTTGACAGCACCCCATATGTCCTAATACTCCCCCCTTCCTTCCCTCCTCCCACTGCTGCCATTCTGAACTGCAGACAGAGCTCTGAAAGTTGGCACTCAGTTCTCCAACTCAGCAGGGCAGCTATAGAAACTGAGCCAAACTTAGTGGCGACACGTCAGGATGTGAGGAAATTCAATTAAAGTCATCTTCACACCCACCCCAGTTGGTGACACGGGGAGTACCGGTGTGTACTCTGCTGATAGAGGCTGTAATATTGCTTGGCGCTCCTGTAATATTGTTGGTCACACTGCTGTTTGGTCATGTCAAATCGGCGAGTCTCACAGGCAGGCTACACTGGATGCAGAACTTTAGCAGAGAGTGAGGTGCTCCCATTCATTTCAATGAAACCTGGGTGTAAAGAACATAGAATTACACTCTAGTTATTTTGTCAAGATTGTATGCTCAAGAACACAGCTCATACTGGCAAAATGCACGTATTTTTGTATTTGTATTTATTATGGATCCCCATTACAATTTTAAAACATTACAATACATTCACAGATTTCACAACACACTGTGTGCCCTCAGGCCCCTACTCCACCACTACCACATATCTACAGTTCTAAATCCATGTGTATGCATAGTGTGTATGTTATCGTATGTGTGTGTGTGTGTGTGTGTGGGGGTGGGGGGGGGGGGGGGGGGTGTGGGTGTGCCAATGTTTATGTTGCTTCACAGTCCCCGCTGTTCCATAAGGTGTTTTTTAATCTGTTTTTTAAATCAAATTTTACTGCTTGCGTCAGTTACTTGATGTGGAATAGAGTTCCATGTAGTCATGGCTCTATGTTGTACTGTGCACCTCCCATAGTCTGTTCTGGACTTGGGGACTGTGAAGAGAAGTTGCAGCGATGGGACAAGACTGTAACTACCAATTGGATATCACAAAATTGTTTGGTGCCTAATGAACACAACCCAGTTTCTCAAAATGGAGAGTGGACCTTGAAGGCCTCCTTCAAACTATACATTCATTAACACCTAGAAACAAGATGCACACCAGTTTCTGCATTGGTGGAACACGATCATTTGAAGGTATTTTTTTAAATCACGAATTGTCTTTTCTACAATGGATTCTGCTTTAGGGGCTCTAGTCAATCTGTATGTCGGGAGTTCAGCGTTAGAGCGTGATTGAAATTTAAAAAGCAATGTTCTCACATTAGTGGACACTGTGTTCATAGTAAACAGTGCCTATGTTGGCTTAGTCTGAAATTACCTTTAAACATCTATCGCACAATCTGTAATGCCCTTAGATTTGTTAAATGTCACTCAAAACAATGGATGCTTTAATAGATAAGTTTAACTGATCCTTGTTGGATTGGTGGGAGTACAGTACTATTGAAAGGCAATCATGTGTACCTTTTGCCTTAGGCATATTTCTGCATGGCCGTGAGGCTGCCTGAGAGACCGGCCCATTCAACATCACCAGACCGTGAGGCTGCCTGAGAGACCGGCCCATTCAACATCACCAGCTGTCATCATCGGCAGCTCTATGGTGAGAAACCATAGAGTCTCGGTCCCCAAGACAAAAACCCTGTGCTACCCAGTAGCACGAGTACAGGACATAACAAGGCTGCTTCCGACTGTTCTACCACAGATGCCGAGAGGTGACACTGTCGTAGTCCATGTGGGGTCAAACGACATCAGGAGGGCTAGCTCGGAACATTTCAAAATTGATTTTAAAGAACTGATTTTAGCAATTAAAGACTACGAAAAGCGACCAATAATTTCAGGTCGGGTACCATCGTTGGGTCGCGGGTGTGAAAGATTCAGCAGACTGCTGGCATTACACATCTGGCTAAAATACTACTGTAGCTCTGCTGGAGTCACTTTCATTGATAACGTTGACTCCTTCTGGAAACAGAAGATAGTGTACAGGAATGACGGAGTCCATCCAAATCATCTTGGCTCCTGGACTCTGTCCACGCATTTCAAGGCTGCGTTGAAACAATGACTGGTAAATTACCCAGAAAAGTGCTAAAAAGAACCCATATTTACATATGTAGCCTAAGAAACAAGGTCCATGAAGTCAATAACTTGCTTGTAACAGATGACATTCATATTCTGACTATCTCTCAAACTCACTTAGATAATACCTTTGATGATACAGTGGTAGCAATACATGGTTATAACATCTACCGAAAAGACAGAAATGCCAAAAGAGGTGGTGTTGTGGTCTATATTCAGAACCCCATTCCTGTAAAGCTTAGAGACAATCCAATGTTAAATACTATTGAAGTTATATGGCTACAGGTTCATCTGCCTCACCCAAAGCCCATTCTTGTGGGAAGCTGCTATAGACCACCAAGTGCTAACAGTCAGTATCTGGATAATATGTGTGAAATGCTTGATAATGTATGTGATATCAACAGAGAAGTACATTTTCTGGGTGATTTAAATATTGACTGGCTATCATCAAGCTGCCCACTCAAGAAAAAACGTCAAACTGTAACCAGGACCAGGAACTGGATCAGGTTGTCAGTCAATCTACCAGGGTAGTTACAAACAACACAGGAATTAAATCCTCAACATGTATTGATCACATCTTTACTAATGCTGCAGAAATTTGCTTTAAAGCAGTATCCAAATCCATAGGATGTGGTGATCACAATATAATAGCCATATCTAGGAAAACCAAAGTTCCAAAGGTTGGGCCTAATAAAGTGTATAAGAGGTCATACAAAAACTTTTGTAGTGATTCATATGTTGATGATGTAAAGAATATTTGCTGGTCTGTGGTGTGTAATGAGGAGCAACCAGACGCTGCACTTGACGCATTTATGAAACTACTTATTCCAGTTACTAATAAGCACGCACCCATTAAGTAAATGACTGTAAAAACTGTTAAATCTCCTTGGATTGCTGAGGATTTAAAAAACAGATAAAAAAACAACTTATGGAACAACGGGGACTGTGACGCAACACAAACATTGGCACAGACACATGCATACACACACACACACACACACACACACACACACACACACACACACACACACACACACACACACACACACACACACACACACACACACACACACACACACACACACACACACACATACAAACACACACACAGTAGGCATGTAAGACCTTTGAGACTCTATCCTGAGAGATACCAAGCGTCTTCCTTTGTGATTCTGAAGTGATGACTGCCCCCGTCATTGTATTACCTCCAAATCAACAATCCAGGGTAGAATCAGGCCTTTAATCGATTTTCACATACTTGATTGCCTGAGAGGCCAACACCACTTGTCCTTGGTAAGAATTCATGTAATTGACAAAAATAGTTAATGAGTGAGAGAGTGGTGTCAGTATGCCAAACAGAAAACATTTAAAGTTACTTTTAACAATTTACACTGAATATTTTACAAACATGCATCTACTGGGAGAACTGTGCAGATGCAAAGTTTGGTAAGAGAATTTCTGTAAAATCTCTTTTTATGTGTCCATGTTTTCGAAAAACTCCGAAGTAAGATTCAACAATGTCTGCAGAAAGAATGGGGTGTCATGACACATTCCCTTCATTTTCATTTAGAATTTTTGTTAGGGGGTATATCAGCTTTAATATTGCAGATAGATTGTAGCTTCTATCAATGTAATTATCTGCATAATTTCCAACCCCCATAAATTTTGGGGAAAATACAGTACCAGTCAAAAGTTGACACACCTACTCATTCAAGAGTTTTTCTTTATTTTTACTATTTTCTACATTCTAGAATAATAGTGAATACATCAAAACTATGAAATAACACATGGGATCATGTAGTAACCAAAAAAGTGTTAAACGAATCAAAATATATTTTATATTTTAGATTCTTCAAAGTAGCCACACTTTGCCTTGAAGACAGCTTTGCACACTCTTGGCATTCTCTCAACCAGCTTCACCTGGAATGCTTTTTCAATGCTCCTGAAGGAGTTCCAACATATGCTGAGCACTTGTTGAATGCTTTTCCTTCACTCTGCGGTCCAACTCATCCCAAACCATCTCAATTGGGTTGAGGTCAGGTGATTGTGGAGGCCAGGTCATCTGATGCAGCACTCCATCACTCTCCTTCTTGGTCAAATAGCCCTTACACAGCCTGGAGGTGTCCTGTTGAAAAAAATATGTTAGTACCACTAAGCACAAAGCAGATGGGATGCAGAATGGTGTAGTAGCCATGCTGGTTAAGTGTGTCTTGAATTCTAAATAAATCACTGACAGTGTCACCATCAAAGCACCCCCACACCATCACACCTCCTCCTTCATGCTTCACGGTGGGAACCACACATGCGGAGATCATCCGTTCGCCTACTCTGCGTCTCACAAAGACACGGCGGTTGGAACCAAAAATCTCAAATTTGGACTCATCAGACCAAAGGACAGATTTCCACCGGTCTAATGTCCATTGCTCATGTTTCTTGACCCAAGCAAGTATCTTCTTCTTATTAGTGTCCTTTAGTAGTGGTTTCTTTGCAACAATTCAACCATAAAGGCCTGATTCACGCAGTCTCCTCTGAACAGTTGATGTTGAGATGTGTCTGTTACTTGAACTCTGTGAAGCA
The DNA here is from genome assembly GCF_016432855.1 of Salvelinus namaycush. NCBI lineage: Eukaryota > Metazoa > Chordata > Actinopteri > Salmoniformes > Salmonidae > Salvelinus > Salvelinus namaycush. The sequence continues at coordinate 1,877,665 of NC_052317.1, forward strand.
TTTATTTGGGCTGCAATTTGAGGTGCCGTTAACTCTAATGACCTTATCCTCTGCAGCAATAAAAACAGTTTTTTAGAAATGTTTGCAGATTTATAAAAAAATAAAAAATAAAAAACCTTATTAACATAGATATTCAGACCCTTTGCTATGACACTCAAAATTGAGATCAGGTGCATCCTGATTCCATTGATCATCCGTTTCTACAACTTGATTGGAGTCCACCTGTGGTAAATTCAATTGATTGGACATTATTTGGAAAGGCACACACCTGTCTATATAAGGTTCCACAGTTGACAGCACAACCTTGCAGAAGAACAACCATCTTTGCAGCACTCCACCAATCAGGCCTCTATGCTAGAGTGTGCAAACGGAAGCCACTCCTCAGTAAAAGTCACATAACAGCCCGTTTGGAGTTTGCCAAAAGGCATCTAAAAGACTCTCAGACCACCTCTGGTCTGATGAAACCAAGATTGAACTCTTTGGACTGAATGCCAAGCATCACGTCTAGAGGAAACCTGGCACCATCCCTACAGTGAAGCATGGTGGTGGCAGCATCATGCTGTGAGGATGTTTTTCAGTGGCAGGGACTGGGAGATTAGTCAGGATTGAGGGAAATTTTAATGGAGCAAGGTACAGAGAGATCCTTGATGAAAACCTCCTCCTGTGCGCTCAGGACCTCAGACCCGGGCGAAGGTTCACCTTCCAACAGGACAACGACCCTAAGCACACAGCCAAGACAACGCAGGAGTGGCTTTGGGACAAATCTCTGAATGTCTTTGAGTGGCCCAGCTAGAACCCTGACTTGAACCCGATCACAAATCTCTGGAGGGACCTGAAAATAGCTGTTCAGCATAACATAGCTTGAAAGGATCTGCCGTGAAGAATGGGAGAAACTCCCCAAATACAGGTGTGCCAAGCTTGTAGTGTCATACCCAAGAAGACTTGAGGCTGTAATCGCTGCCAAAGGTGCTTCAACTAAGTACTGAGTAAATGGTCTGAATTCTTATGTAAATGTGATATTTTTATTGCTAAATAAAACAGTTTTTCGATTTGTCATTATGGGGCATTTCATCAATTTTAGAATAAGCCTGTAATGTAACAAAATGTGGGAAAAGTCAAGGGGTCTGAATACTTTCTGAATGCACTGTAGGTAGGAGCAAGTCCATGTAATGTTTTGTAGGTTAGCAGTAAAACCTTGAAAACAGCCCTAGCTTTCACAGGAAGCCAGTGTAGAGAGGCTAGCACTGGAGTAACATGATCTAATTTTTATATGATTTAATATAATTTTTATATAATATGGTCGTACAGTACACCACAGACCAGTAGAGTAGAAGCCAGTACAGTACAGTACAGTACAGTACAGTAAAGTATAGTTCTGTACAGTACAGTACAGTAAAATACAATATATTATAGTGTGCTCTACTGTGTACTGTACTGTAATGTATTGAACTATACTCTACTTTCTTTACTGTATTGTACTGTGCTCTTCTGTGCTGTGCTGTACTGTGCTGTCCAAGCTTGTGAACCTAACTGTGGTTTGTGACTACTATGATTTTCCATTGTAGCCAATTCTATTGCAGAAATTCCAATTCGGTCATGGAATTTCAAGTTTTAATCAGTAATTCATCAGCAAATTTGATATCAGTAAATCAACTGTAACTAATTGAGGTCTACCTTACCTAGGTCTACCTTTACTTTTTACTTCTGTGAAATGCAATTATCCTCCCTCCTCAGCTGTCATCATCGGCAGCTCTATGGTGAGAAACATCTCGGTCCCCAAGACAAAAACCCTGTGCTACCCAGAGGGAAAGAAATGAGAAAATATCTTAAAGATATGTGTGTTTTTGGGAACGGAATTTCAATGTTCCTTAAATTTAGGCAGAAGAAATTTCTCCAAAACTAAATATTAGTGTTGATATTAGTTGGCAGGGGTCTTTACTTCAACCTTATTGTGTTTTGATGCATTTCCAATACCTTTTAAGACTTTTTCTGAGACCCATTTTCCATCTGTTCGACCAGAAATCAAAGCCTTTGCTTATTAAATTTTTGGGGGATGGAAAATGGTGGAGAAATCTATATATGCATTAATTTCTAACAAAATATAGACTCTTAGCTTTCAATTGACACCCAATTTGACATGATCCTATTAACTTGACCAGAGAGAGAGAGAGGAGGGCCTACAGCAGCACCTAGATCTTCTGCACAGATTCTGCCAGAGCTGGGCCCTGACAGTAAATCTCAGTAAGAAAAATAATGGTGTTCCAAAAAAGGTCCAATTGCCAGGACTACAAATATAAATTCCATCTAGACACCGTTGCCCCAGAGCACACTAAAAACTATACATACCTCAGCCTAAACATCAGCACCACAGTTAACTTCCACAAAACTGTGAACGAGCTGAGAGAGAAGACCTTCTATGCCATCAAAAGGAACATCAAATTCGACATACCAATTAGGATCTGACAAAAAATATTTGAATCAGTTATAGAACCCATTGCCCTTTATGGTTGTGAGGTCTGAGGTCCGCTCACCAACCAAGAATTTACAGTGGGACAAACACCAAATTGAGACTCTGCATGCAGAATTCTGCAAAAAATATCCTCCGTGTACAACATTTATAGAAATCCAGAAAAGAGCCGTTAAATTCTACAACCATCTAAAAGGAAGCGATTCCCAAACCTTCCACAACAAAGCCATCACCTAGAGCCCCAGGAAAGCAACACAATTAGACACAACCAAATCAATGCTGTTCATTGACTACAGCTCAGCATTCAACACCATAGTACCCTTCAAGCTCATCATTAAGCTGGAGGACTTGGGTCTCAACCCGCCCTGTGCAATTGGGTCCTGGACTTTCTGATGGGCTGCCCCCAGGTGGTGAAGGTAGGAAACAACATCTCCACTCTGCTGATCCTCAACACTGGGGCCCCACAAGGGTGTGTTCTCAGCCCTCTCCTGTACTCCATGTTCACCCATGACTGCGTGGCCATTCACGCCACCAACTCAATCATCAAGTTTGCAGACGACACAATGTGTGGTGTCAGGAAAACAACCTCTCACTCAATGTCAACTAAACAAAGGAGATGATCGTGGACTTCAGGAAACAGCAGAGGGAGCACCCCTCTATCCACATCGACGGAACAGCAGTGGAGAAGGTGAAAAGATTTAAGTCCCTCGGCGTACACATCACGGACAAACTGAAATGGTCCACCCACAGTGTGGACCAGTGTGGTGAAGAAGGCGCACTCACAAACTTTTACAAATGCACAATTGAGAGCATCCTGTCGGGCTGTATCACCGCCTGGTACAGCAACTGCACTGCCCACAGCCGCAAGGCTCTCCAAAGGGTGGTACGGTCTGCACAACGCATCACCGGGGGCAAATGACCTGCCCTCCAGGACACCTACAGCACCCGATGTCACAGGAAGGCCAAAAAGATAATCAAGGACAACAACCACCCGAGCCACTGCCTGTTCACCCTGCTATCATCCAGAAGGCGAGGTCAATACAGGTGCATCAAAGTTGGGACCGAGAGACTGAAAAACAGCTTCTATCTCAAGGCCATCAGACTGTTAAACAGCCATCATTGACACAGAGAGACTCAAATCATTGGCCACTTTAATAAATGGATCACTAGTCACTTTAATAATGCCACTTCAATAATGTTTACATATCCTACATTACTGATCTCATATGTATATACTGAATATTATACCATCTATTGCATCTTGCCTATGCCGCTCGGTCATCGGTCATCGCTCATCCATATATTTATATGTACATATTCTTATTCCATCCCTTTAGATTTGTGTGTATTAGGTAGTTGTTGTGGAATTGTTAGATTACTTGTTAGATATTACTGCACTGTCAGAACTAGAAGCACAAGCATTTCGCTACACTCGCATCAACATCTGCTAAGCCTGTGTACGCGACCAATACAATTTGATTTGATTTGAAGCATTAGATACGTCTATTTTAAATGTTGAAATTTGGCTGTGTTGTCAACCAAACACAATTCAATATTACTTTTGTAATTACAGTAAATAGAGAAAATTTAAGGCTATCTTACAAACTAATGTAACAGTATTTATTTAACACATCCATGGCCATATTGAGGTTACTGTAGCTGTAAATGTCTTCTTATGTAATCATAGAAAGTGTGCATGTTCAACATAGCATGCAAAGATCACAGGTTTGTGGAAATCTTCACAATTGCTATAATAATCTATGCAGAATCTTGAACAGCGTTGATTGCCTGCACTATGTACATTTAATGTAATCTCAACTGCAATCCAGGTCATTTGGTTGTGATATTAGATGAATAATAGTGATAACACATTAAGTTGTGTCAATACAAAATATCTGACATTGTATATTTGAACTTTGTTGTGCTTTTAAATGGTTGAAGGTTCAGTGATAACACGTTTAGATGACAAATAAACCAAAAATCAGACATTGTTTTTCCAAGAGAATTTGGTTGTGCTTTTAGGTAGTTGAAATCATAGTAATAACACATTGGGAATTCAAACACTTTCTTTTTAAATTGGTGACTAAAGACTGAAATCTTAATGATCAATGACTCAAACAAATATTATCCCAATTTCCATGTTGAAATCATTCTTACATTGGTGACTGGTGCACAGTTTTTGGCCACACCATCTGTGGATGAGCTTGTCTCGCTGTTTATGGGGGAACAAAATATCAAATGTAATTGAATGATAATCTTAATCCCAAACGGAAATGTGTCTGTAATCCAGAGGTCTCTGTTCCAAATGAAGAGACTGGCTCCAATCCAGTCTGCTGCTTTGGTAGTCTTTGATGAAAATAGATAGGTCAACAAAGGTCTATTATTGTCATGCATGGAAAATGTGATGATGTTGTGTTGTATTTTGTGATGTAGATGTGGGAGTGTTTTAGGTCAGTAAAAGCTTAATGAAGAGGTTTATATTATCTGGTTTCCCGGAAACAGATTGAGCCTAGTCCTGGACTATAAAGGACTGTCAATGGAGAATCTCTATCGAAATAGCTTTTTGTCAACAGTTGTCTTTTTGAGCCTATAAATCCACAACACAAAACCCTCTTCCTTCCGAAGTATAATGATGTGGGCAAATATGGGTCAATAGGGTCTTAAGTCATTGATACAGGAAGTGTAAACATGTATTTTCTACGCAGACTATGTGAAAAAATGTATCGTCTAGAGAGGCATAACATGAACACTCAACAACAGGAAGAATAGCTGCTGCTTCGGCAAAAGCTAATGGGGATCCGAATAAGCCAATAAATACCAACATATTATGCAAAATACAGAGAGCACATTTCATTCAATTAAATTGATTCCACATCAGTCTTCATTGGGGTGCCTGATATTCTCTTGCCACTGCACAAGTAGATCTTATACAGTAAATAATTATGGGATAGGGAAAGTCAATTTCTCAGATCAATGGACTTAATCAGACTGTTTCCTCTTCTTGTCTGAACAAATTGGTACATGGTTGCCTGTAGTGATGGGCGTTCCGGCTATTTTCAGTGAGCCGGCTCGTTCGGCTCAGCTCACCAAAAAGAGACGGCTTTTTTGGCTCCCAAACTGCAGAATCTATGCAGTTTTCCACTAGTCTACCAAAAGTGATAAAGCGTTACGTTTGAGTGAAATAACTTTTTAAGAATCGTAAGTCAACCTCTCAACAGAGGCAGCCTAATCAATTTAGTCCTTGTCGGCAGTAGCTGAGATCTAATTTAGCCAAAACATGCAACCGTGGAGAGCAGGCAGGCTAGTGATGGGCGTTCCGGCTCTTTTCAGTGAGCCGGCTCGTTCGGCTCAGCTCACCAAAAAGAGCCGGCTCTTTTGGCTCCCAAACGGCTCTTTAAAAAAATATGTTTTGTATTTTTTCAAGTCAAACAGTTTGCGATAGTTTGACTATGATTGGTGTTAAAAAAATTATAATTAAATGATTAAATGAAATCATACTCTAACTTAACCACAATGTATTTAAAATGCATTGGTTTGTTATGAAAAAGAATGCTATTAAACATTTGCATTTAAAGTATAACGTTTTAATGTATATAAACAAAGTGCATATAAATGTAACAATTAAAAATGAATACCATCTGAACAACATAATGATAGAATATTGCACCATATCAAAGAAAAATAAATAACAATGTGAAAAACTGCAGCATCCCACTTAAAACATTAAACTGGTTCCTCTTTTCTCTCTTCTTTATTGCCATGTTATAACCAGCAGCACACAGCAATGTTGACCATATTTTGCTTTTATTAAAGATTTGCATTCAGAAACGCAAGCTGCCTCACTTTCGAAGGGCTGATGCGGTTTCTTCTCTCAGTAATTATTTGTCCCGTTTTTGAGAAGACCCTCTCAGAGGGAACGGATGAGGCCACTATGCAGAGTCTCCCTGTCATGACTTTAGTAATCCGTGGGTAGACAGAGGCCTTGTTTAGTAAGCTGTGGGTAGACAGAGGCAACGCCCATCACTACAGGCAACCATGTACCAATTTGCTCAGACAAGAATAGGAAACAGTCTGATTAAGTCCATTGACCTGAGAAATTGACTTTCCCTATCCCATAATTATTTACTGTATAAGATCTACTTGTGCAGTGGCAAGAGAATATCAGGCACCCCAATGAAGACTGATGTGGAATCAATTTAATTGAATGAAATGTGCTCTCTGTATTTTGCATAATATGTTGGTATTTACTGGTTTATTCGGATCCCCATTAGCTTTTGCCGAAGCAGCAGCTATTCTTCCTGTTGTTGAGTGTTCATGTTATGCCTCTCTAGACGATTGTCACGTTCCTGACCTGTTTTCTCTTGTTTTTGTATGTGTTTAGTTGGTCAGGGCGTGAGTTGGGGTGGGCATTCTATGTTATGTGTTTCTATGTTTAGGTTCATTGTCATTTAGCCTGATATGGTTCTCAATCAGGGACAGGTGTTTTACGTTTCCTCTGATTGAGAACCATATTAAGGTAGGTTGTTCACACTGTTTGTTTGTGGGTGGTTGTCTTCCGTGTTTGTGTCTGTGCACCACACGGGACTGTTTCGTTTGTTCGTTCGTTTGTGTAGTCTGTACCTGTTCATGCGTTCTTCGTGTTTATGTAAGTTCTCTAGTTCAGGTCTGTCTACATCGTTTATTTTGTTTTGTAGTTTGTTGAAGTATTTTCGTGTTTCGTCATTACTTTAATAAATTCATTATGTCATATAACAACGCTGCGCTTTGGTCCAATCCCTACTCCTCCTCTTCGGACGAAGAGGAGGAGGACAACCGTTACAACGATACATTTTTTCACTTAGTCTGCGTAGAAAATACATGTTTACTGCTGGGGCTGTCCCTCCCTGCTGCTGAGATTATTCTTTGAAGAGCCTCATCAATTGCTCTGGCATCACTGAAGGCTAACTTCTTAAACCTGGGGTCAAGTTTTCTATCATAGCACATGATTATATTCCATTCTGTGGAACTTTCTGTCCAGTGATGAACATAGGATGTCCATCAACTCTGTTACATGTCCTGTGGTTATATTTGCTTCTCTCTAGCGGCTGGCTGTGATTCGCTGAAGACACTTACACAGGAGTATCATTTTTGAGGCTGTCACATAGCTGAAAAGAGAGAACAGTAACTTATTAGTTCAGGTTCATGTTTTGTCTACTGATAGTACATTCTCATCTACTGCTCATATACATAAATAATACTGGATTAAATAATGATGCAGTAATAACTGCTTACTGTACCTCTCTCCACTGATCTCCACAGTGACCTGCTCAAAGGGTTTCAGGACTCTGCACACCTCGTTCACCACCTCCCATTCCTCTTGGGTCAGAGCATCAACAGGTGCATTGACAATGGCCAGGGTAGAGATGATGGCATCCTTTGACTCAGGAAAGGATCCTCTGAGCTGGTGGAAGAACAAGGCCTCTGTCTACCCACGGCTTACTAAAGTCATGACAGGGAGACTCTGCATAGTGGCCTCATCCGTTCCCTCTGAGAGGGTCTTCTCAAAAACGGGACAAATAATTACTGAGAGAAGAAACCGCATCAGCCCTTCGAAAGTGAGGCAGCTTGCGTTTCTGAATGCAAATCTTTAATAAAAGCTAAATATGGTCAACATTGCTGTGTGCTGCTGGTTATAACATAACAATAAAGAAGAGAGAGAAAAGAGGAACCAGTTTAATGTTTTAAGTGGGATGCTGCAGTTTTTCACATTGTTATTTATTTTTCTTTGATATGGTGCAATATTCTATCATTATGTTGTTCAGATGGTATTCATTTTTAATTGTTACATTTATATGCACTTTATTTATATACATTAAAACGTTATACTTTAAATGCAAATGTTTAATAGCATTCATTTTCATAACAAACCAATGCATTTTAAATACATTGTGGTTAAGGTAGAGTATGATTTCATTTAATAATTTAATTCGATTTTTTTTAACACCAATCATAGTCAAACTATCGCCAACTGTTTGACTTGAAAAAATACAAAACATATTTTTTTAAAGAGCCGTTTGGGAGCCAAAAGAGACGGTTCTTTTTGGTGAGCTGAGCCGAATGAGCCGGCTCACTGAAAAGAGCCGGAACGCCCATCACAAGCCTGCCTGCTCTCCACGGTTGCATGTTTTGGCTAAATTAGATCTCAGCTACTGCCGACAAGGACTAAATTGATTAGGCTGCCTCTGTTGAGAGGTTGACTTACGATTCTTAAAAAGTTATTTCACTCAAACCTAACGCTTTATCACTTCTGGTAGACTAGTGGAAAATTGCATAGATTCTGCTCTGTTTCTCCATTTCTTTGAAAAGCACAAATGGATGACATGGGAATCTTGCTGGCTTTAGGCTCTTAACCTTCATAACACATGTCTGCCTGCACAGAAAAATAGTAGAATATCTTTTTGGGGGGGGGGGGGGTAAAAACAACTGTGAGCAGTACTTGTTATGAAATGTCATAAAATATTCATGTTGCCGCCCGCGTCTTCTCAAAAGAGCATGTCGGGTTAACGACATCTCACGTTGATTCAGGCTGTATTCTCGTTCATTTCGGGGGGGGGGGCACGTGAGCGGACGAGTCAGATAGAGCGAGAGTGCACTGTCTCTTCAGGGGTTGGGACAACGGAAGCTCCATTCATTCTGCCCTCCTAAATAGATAGCCCCGAGCGCAATGCTGCTGCAATTTTGAAACAAATACCATTTACAATTGTGTAAATATTGGAAACATGACCCGGGCTCCTTTCAGAATCAATACGTTAGTTTGTGATAGTAATTTGGCTCGTTTGAGAAACGCTGATCGTTGACTAATGGTCCGGGACCTCTCTTCGCCGATGGGGTAGGAGCTAGCTGGATACGAAAACAGAGTGTCAACTCCGTGTTCAGTCAACTCCGTGAGCAAGGGACAGCCTGTCCAAGCCTTCTGTGGTGAAAAGGTTCAGCAACCAAGTGCTGAACTAGCCTATTCGACTTCAACAATCCTCCTATTTGACTGAATTATGTACCAGGTGCAGGTAAGCTTACGATTTTAATAAAAGCAGTCATCCAAAAGCCAGTAATTCACGCCATAATGACACGTGTAGGCTACATAACCTAGAAAAAAACGATGTGAATCTATAGCCTACAGACTGCTTGAGGACATTTTTTGGAAGTAAATTGAATTACTCAACATTCTTTTGTGCGGACATAAGATGAATGACGATAGGAATGAAGTAGTTTTTGCAAGAGTGATATAACATTTAAAACATTAGGGACACCTGCTCTTTCCATTTTTAAAAATTTATTTTATTTATTTCACCTTTATTTAACCAGGTAGGCAAGTTGAGAACAAGTTCTCATTTACAATTGCGACCTGGCCAAGATAAAGCAAAGCAGTTCGACACATACAACAACACGGAGTTATACATGGAGTAAAAGAAACATACAGTCATTAATACAGTAGAAAAATAAGTCTATATACACTGTGAGCAAATGAGGTGAGATAAGGGAGGTAAAGGCAAAAAAAGGCCATGGTGGTGAAGTAAATACAATATAGCAAGTAAAACACTGGAATGGTAGATTTGCAGTGGAAGAATGTGCAAAGTAGAGATAGAAATAATGGGGTGCAAAGGAGCTAAATAAATAAATACAGTAGGGGGAGAGGTAGTTGTTTGGGCTAAATTATAGATGGGCTATGTACAGGTGCAGTAATATGTGAGCTGCTCTGACAGCTGGTGCTTAAAGCTAGTGAGAGAGATAAGTGTTTCCAGTTTCAGAGATTTTTGTAGTTCGTTCCAGTCATTGGCAGCAGAGAACTGGAAGGAGAGGCGGCCAAAGGAAGAATTGGTTTTGGGGGTGACCAGAGAGATATACCTGCTGGAGCGTGTGCTACAGATGGGTGCTGCTATGGTGACCAGCAAGCTGAGATAAGGGGGGACTTTACCTAGCAGGGTCTTGTAGATGACCTGGAGCCAGTGGGTTTGGCGACGATTATGAAGCGAGGACCAGCCAACGAGAGCGTACAGGTCGCAGTGGTGGGTAGTATATGGGGCTTTGGTGACAAAACGGATGGCACTGTGATACCCTACTGTATAAATTGGATGCAGTCTATTGGAGGCTATTTTGTAAATGACATCGCCGAAGTCGAGGATCGGTAGGATGGTCAGTTTTACAAGGGTATGTTTGGCAGCATGAGTGAAGGATGCTTTGTTGCGAAATAGGAAGCCAATTCTAGATTTAACTTTGGATTGGAGATGTTTGATGTGAGTCTGGAAGGAGAGTTTACAGTCTAACCAGACACCTAGGTATTTGTAGTTGTCCACATATTCTAAGTCAGAGCCGTCCAGAGTAGTGATGTTGGACAGGCGGGCAGGTGCAGGCAGCGATCGGTTGAAGAGCATGCATTTAGTTTTACTTGTATTTAAGAGCAATTGGAGGCCACGGAAGGAGAGTTGTATGGCATTGAAGCTCGTCTGGAGGGTTGTTAACAGTGTCCAAAGAAGGGCCAGAAGTATACAGAATGGTGTCGTCTGCGTAGAGGTGGATCAGAGACTCACCAGCAGCAAGAGCAACATCATTGATGTATACAGAGAAGAGAGTCGGTCCAAGAATTGAACCCTGTGGCACCCCCATAGAGACTGCCAGAGGCCCGCACAACAGGCCCTCCGATTTGACACACTGAACTCTATCAGAGAAGTAGCTGGTGAACCAGGCGAGGCAATCATTTGAGAAACCAAGGCTGTCGAGTCTGCCGATGAGGATGTGGTGATTGACAGAGTCGAAAGCCTTGGCCAGATCAATTAATACGGCTGCACAGTAATGTTTCTTATCGATGGCGGTTAAGATATCGTTTAGGACCTTGAGCGTGGCTGAGGTGCACCCATGACCAGCTCTGAAACCAGATTGCATAGCGGAGAAGGTATGGTGGGATTCGAAATGGTCGGTAATCTGTTTGTTGACTTGGCTTTCAAAGACCTTAGAAAGGCAGGGTAGAATAGATATAGGTCTGAAGCAGTTTGTGTCAAGAGTGTCCCCCCCTTTGACGAGGGGGATGACCGCAGCTGCTTTCCAATCTTTGGGAATCTCAGACGACACGAAAGAGAGGTTGAACAGGCTAGTAATAGGGGTTGCAACAATTTCGGCAGATCATTTTAGAAAGAAAGGGTCCAGATTGTCTAGCCCGGCTGATTTGTAGGGGTCCAGATTTTGCAGCTCTTTCAGAACATCAGCTGACTAGATTTGGGAGAAGGAGAAATGGGGAAGGCTTGAGCGAGTTGCTGTGGAGGGTGCAGTGCTGCTGACCGGGGTAAGGGTAGCCAGGTGGAAAGCATGGCCAGCCGTCGAAAAATGCTTATTGAAATTCTCAATCATTTTATTTTTATTTTTAATTTTACCCCCTTTTCTCCCCAATTTTCATGGTATCCAATCGCTAGTAATTACTATCTTGTCTCATCGCTACAACTCCCGTACGGGCTCGGGAGAGACGAAGGTCGAAAGTCATGCGTCCTCCGAAGCACAACCCAACCAAGCCGCACTGCTTCTTAACACATTTACATTTACATTTAAGTCATTTAGCAGACGCTCTTATCCAGAGCGACTTACAAATTTGGCAGCGATTACAACCTTGAATCTTCTTGATTATGATGCTATAAGCTTGGCACACCTGTATTTGGGGAGTTTCTCCCATTCTTCTCTGCAGATCCTCTTAAGCTCTGTCAGGTTGGATGGGGAGCGACGCTGCACAGCTATTTTCAAATCAAATCCCCTTTTTGAATTGAATAACATTTTCAGGTCTCTCCAGAGATGTTCGATCGGATCCAGTGGCTGGGCCACTTGAGGACATTGAGACTTGTCCCGAAGCCACTCCAGGGTAGCTGTTTAGGTCCACTGACTTGCCACTGACTTTGAGTAAAGCCAGAGTTTCTATGTATGCGGATGACTCAACACTATACACGTCAGCTACTACAGTGACTGAAATGACTGCAACATTCAACAAAGAGCTGCAGTTAGTTTCAGAGTGGGTGGCAAGGAATAAGTTAGCCCTAAACATTTCTAAAACTAAAAGCATTGTATTTGGAAAAAAACACTCACTAAACCCCTAAACCTCAACTAAATCTTGTAATAAATTATGTGGAAATTGAGAAAGTTGAGATGACTAAACTGCTTGGAGTAACACTAGACTGTAAACTGTCATGGTCAAAACATATTGATGCAGTAGTAGCTAAGATGGGGAGAAGTCTGTCCATAATAAAGCGATGCTCTGCCTTAACAACACCATCAACAAGGCAGGTCCTACAGGCCCTAGTTTTGTCGCACCTTGACTACTTACTGTTCAGTCGTGTGGTCAGGTGTCACAAAAAAGGGCTTTGGGAATTTGCAATTGGCTCAGAACAGGGCAGCACGGCTGGCCCTTGGATGTACACAGTAGAGGTCGACCGACTATGATTTTTCAACTCCGATTATTGAAGGACCAAAAAAAGCGATTTTTATATATATATTTGAAATAATGAAAATTACAACAATACTGAATGAACAATTAACACTTATTTTAACTTTAAATAGATTTTATTGATGTATTATATTGTCTCAAATAAATAATGAAACATGTTCAATCTGGTTTAAATAAGGTGTTGGAGAAGAAAGTAAAAGTGCAAAATTTGCCATGTAAAAAAGCTAACGTTTAAGTTCCTTGCTCAGAACATGAGAACATATGAAAGCTGGTGGTTCCTTTTAACATGAGTCTTCAATATTCCCAGGTAAGAAGTTTTAGGTTGTAGTTATTGTAGGAATTATAGGACTATTTCTCTCTATACCATTTGTATTTCACTAACCTTTGACTATCGGATGTTCTTATAGGCACTTTAGTATTGCCAGTGTAACAGTATAGCTTCCATCCCTCTCCTCGTTCCTACCTGGGCTCGAACCAGGAACACAACGACAACAGCCACCCTCGAAGCATTGTTACCCATGCAGAGCAAGGGGAATAACTACTCCAAGTCTCAGAGCGAGTGACGTTTGAAACGCTATTAGCGCGCACCCCGCTAACTAGCTAGCCATTTCACATCGGTTACACCAGCCTAATCTCGGGAGTTGATAGGCTTGAAGCACAGCGAAGAGCTTCTGGCAAAACGCAGGAAAGTGCTGTTTGAATGAATGCTTACGAGCCTGCTGCTGCCTACCACCGCTCAGTCAGACTGCTCTATCAAATAGACTTAGTTATAACATAATAACACACAGAAATACGAGCCTTAGGTCATTAATATGGTCGAATCCAGAAACTATCATCTCGAAAACAAAACGTTTATTCTTTCAGTGAAATACGGAACCGTTACGTATTTTATCTAACGGGTTGCATCCATAAGTCTAAATATTCCTGTTACATTGCACAACCTTCAATGTTATGTTATAATTGCATAATATTCTGGCAAATTAGGCGGCCCAAACTGTTGCATATACACTGACTCTGCGTGCAATGAACGCAAGAGAAGTGACACAATTTCACCTGGTTAAGATTGCCTGCTAACCTGGATTTATTTTAGCTAAATATGCAGGTTTAAAAATATATACTTCTGTGTATTGATTTTAAGAAAGGCATTGATGTTTATGGTTAGGTACACATTGGAGCAACGATATGCACCGCATCGATTATATGCAACGCAGGACACGCTAGATAAACTAGTAATATCATCAACCATGTGTAGTTAACTAGTGATTATGATTGATTGATTGTTTTTTATAAGATACGTTTATTTTTTTATATATATTTTTTAAATCGGCCAAATCGGTGTCCAAAAATACAGATTTCCGATTGTTATGAAAACTTGAAATCGGCCCTAATTCATCGGCCATTCAGATTAATCGGTCGACCTCTAATGCATACCCCACAAGACATGCCACGAGGTCTCTTCACAGTCCCCAAGTCCAGAACAGAGGCGCGCCTTTGTGAGGTGCGCAGTACTACATAGAGCCATGACTACATGGAACTCTATTCCACATCAAGTAACTGACGTAAGCAGTAAAATTCGATTTAAAAAAACACCTTATGGAACAGCGGGGACTGTGAAGCAACACAAACATTGGCACAGACACATGCATACACACATGATAACATACGCTAATGGGGATCCATAATAAGTACAAATACTCCTGCGTTGTCTTGGCTGTGTGCTGAGGGTCGTTGTCCTGTTGGAAGGTGAACCTTCACCCCAGTCTGAGGTACTGAGTGCTCTGGAGCAGATTTTCATCAAGGATCTCTCCGTTCTTCTTTCCCTCGAGCCTGACTAGTCTCCCAGTCTCTCCCTCTGAAAAACATACCCACAGCATGGTGCAGTTTTTAATTTTTAATACATATGTAAAAAATTCCAAACCTGTTTTCTCTGTCATTATGGGGTATTGTGTGTGTAGAGAGATAAAAGCATTTTTTAAAATCAATTTTAGAATAAGGCTGTAACATAACAAAATGTGGAAAAAGTTAAGCAACCCCTTCATACTGATTTCGCCTTCAAGTTGTCTCGCTGAAATGTCCGTAATCTTTCAAATGACTGCTCGATCCACACAGCAGACTTTGTGGGCTAGGTTAAGAATGCTGTGTTGCACGTGTAGCGCTCCATTTAGCGCTACAGATACTTCACTTTAAGCCTTTTAGATCATCCTTTTTTGTGCATTATGTGCTCTAATCTTTTAAAAGCATTTTGCCAAGGCAAAGACTTAATTCTTATCTAGTTTATCTTGAGTAACGATCCCTGACTGAATATGATGAAAAAGTTGGAGAACATGGTAGGTTTGCAGCATTTGATTCATGCCTGTTGGAAGATTCCAAGGAAGTGCATTTTTCGTCGCTACACATCATATGCTAGCCTCCTATATTGCAATGCTCCTCAAACCATGCTGAGGCAAAAATGATGACGGGACATTTGGCAGGCATCGTTTTATCTCACTAACATGAATACTCGATGCACAGTATACTGATGTCAGGGTGGAGGGGCAAATACACCTTACTGAGAAGAGAACCTTGAAGTCAGATTAGTGGAATCTCTGTACAATCTGTGAAGATAATCAATCAATTACTTAAAGCCCCCTCATGCAGTCTTCTTAATTTTATTTTTTAAATCGTCACTGTTCATGAAGATAACTCCAAATATATTTTTTATTAATTATATCCCTGAGCGTCCTTTTGCCATTTTTAAAATGCTCAGTCTGATCGTGTGGGCGTATTGATACAAATGTAAATATTTACATACACAGCCCTGATTGGTGGATAGGATCGTCTAGACCAGGAGTACTCAACTCTTACCATACGAGGTCCTGAGCTTGCTGGTTTTCTGTTCTACCTGATCATTAATTGCACACACCTGGTGTCCCTGGTCTATATCAGTCCTTGATTAGAGCGGAACAATACAAAATGCAGTGGAACTATCTTCGAGGTCCAGAGTTGAGTTTGAGGGGTGTAGACTTTACCCCTTCAAAGTAGGAGGATCCATATGCAAATAAAAGATTTCTGGTCATTGGTAAGAAATAATCTGATGGCTGATGGTTGAGACTGAGCAACGAAACAGCACAGCAAGTAAGTGAAAGAAATAGGTTTTGATTATGTTTTACTGGTAATGGGGACATACGTACATATGGCAATTTTTTTGTTTGTTCTGTGTGTGTGTAACCATTATTTAACTAGGCAAGTCAGTTAAGAACAAATTCTTATTTACAATGCCGCCAAACCCGGCCGACGCTGGGTCAATTGTACGCTGCCCTATGGGACTCCCAATCATGGTGATACAGCCTGGATTTGAACCAGGGACTGTAGTGACGCCTCTCGCACTGAGATGCAGTGCCTTAGACTGCTGTGTCCATGTGTGTGTGCTAAAATGCTAAAATGTTTAATATTGGTTATCGGTATCGTTTTCTTTTTTGCAAGGAACATTTCGGATATCGGTATCAGCCAAAAATGTCATCGGTTTATCACTAGTCATGATCTGGGCCAAAAACTCATCCCACCTGAACCGTCTGAAATTCCAGGCATTTTTTTCTCCAAACAGCTCTTACACAAAAATGGCATTATCACCAATTTCATAATTTCAGAGTGTTTAAATATCATTTAAAAAAACAGGAAAATCACATTGACTGCAGTGCCCCTTTTAACTACCAGGAAAATAAGTACTCTGGAGTATTCTGGACCTCAAAGCTCGGCTGTGAGTAACCCTGCCCTAAGAAGTGGTGGTGCTTTATCTGCACGACACAACTTTCACAAGTGCTAGTAGAGCTCTTCTGTACATAGTACTGGAAAGTTAGAGAGGAACAATGATAATATATATTACTGATCCTCACAAGTTTTTCATTTCTTCAAATAGAAAAAAAATAATTAAATATGTAGTTACGAATTCAACTTTAATTAAATTAGTTGACTCTTCACATGGGATGATTTCACTGAACTACAAAAGAAAGGGAATATTGAATGATCCAATGCATCTCCCAAAAAGTATCATCTCTGTAAAATGATACTCTAGAAACTAAAGCTTTGGTTGTCTTCCTCTCAGGCTTCCATGTCTTCTCCCTGGACCACCTCAATGTCCACCTCTTGAACATCAGACTCTGAGGCCTCATCTTCACTGTCACTTTCCAACTTTGTTGAGGATGGCTCGTTGTCAGGCTCAAAAAGCCTCAAATTTGCACAGATGGCCACCAATTCTTCAACCCTTGTGTTGTGTGTGTGTTCCCAAACAAGAACCAGTTGCACTCTGAGATGGCTGATGTTGGTGGGATTTGGAGGATGATGGAGGCAACAGGGGAAAGAGCCTCAGATCCACAAAGTCCCTTCCACCAGATGGCTGATGAGATATGTTGGCACGACTGCCATATTGCATCTCCATCTCGAAGCCCTTACTTGGAAGTGTACTTCGCCAGACTGCCAAGAACCTTGCCCTCATCCAGGCTAAGGTGACGAGACACGGTAGTGATGACACCATAGGCCTTGTTGATCTCTCAGACAGGATGCTCTTGCCAGCATACTTGGGATCCAACATGTACGCTGAGGCGTGTATGGGCTTCAGGCAGAAGTCTTCATGCTTTTTGTTATATTTCAGAACTGCAGTTTCCTCTGCTTGGAGCAACAGTGAAGTGGGCAGGGCAGTACGGATTTCTTCTCTTACATCTTCAAGTGGAGTCTGAACATCAGACAGGATGGCATTGTCTACCTCAATCCGTGCAATGGCTACTGCTACAGGTTTCAGGCTGCTTACCACTTTCTCCCAAAATACATCATCCAGGATCCTCTTGATGGGGCTGTCCATATCGGCAGACTGTGATATGGCCAGAGACTCCTTCCCCTCCAGGAGACTGTCAAACATGATGACAACACCACTCCAACAGGTGTTGCTGGGCAGCTTAAATGTGGTGCTCTGATTCTTCTCACTTTGTTTGGTGAGGTAGATTGCTGCTATAACTTGGTAACCATTTCCTTGACTCTCTTGTACAGTCTTGGCCAAAAGTTTCGAGAATGACACAAATATTAATTTCCACAGTTTGCTGCTTCAGTGTCTTTAGATATTTTTGTCAGATGTTACTATGGAATACTGAAGTATAATTACAAGCATTTCATAAGTGTCAAAGGCTTTTATTGACAATTACATGAAGTTGCTGCAAAGAGTCAATATTTGCAGTGTTGGCCCTTCTTTTTTAAGACCTCTGCAATCCTCCCTGGCATGCTGTCAATTAACTTCTGGGCCACATCCTGACTGGCAGCCCCTTCTTGCATAATCAATGCTTGGAGTTTGTCAGAATTTGTGGGTTTTTGTTTGTCCACCCGCCTCTTGAGGATTGACCACAAGTTCTCAATGGGATTAAGGTCTGGGGAGTTTCCTGGCAATGGACCCAAAATATCGATGTTTTGTTCCCCGAGCCACTTAGTTATCACTTTTGCCTTATGGCAAGGTGCTCCATCATGCTGGAAAAGGCATTGTTCGTCACCAAACTTCTCCTGGATGGTTGGGATGTGTTGATACCATTTTTTTTATTCATGGCTGTGTTCTTATGCAAAATGGTGATTGAGCCCACTCCCTTGGCTGAGAAGCAACCCCACAAATGAATGGTCTCAGGATGCTTTACTGTTGGCATGACACAGGACTGACGGTATCGCTCACCTTGTCTTCTCCGGACAAGATTTTTTCCGGATGCCTCAAACAATCGGAAAGGGAATTCATCAGAGAAAATGACTTTACCCCAGTCCTCAGCAGTCCAATCCTTGTACCTTTTGAAGAATATCAGTCTGTCCCTGATGTTTTCCCTGGAGAGAAGTGGCTTCTTTGCTGCCCTTCTTGACACCAGGCCATCCTCCAAAAGTCTTCGCCTCACTGTGCATGCAGATGCACTCACACCTGCCTGCTTCCATTCCTGAGCAAGCTCTGTACTGGTGGTGCCCCGATCCGGCAGCTGAATCACCTTTAGGAGAAGGTCCTGGCGCTTGCTGGACTTTCTTGGGCACCCTGAAGCCTTCTTCACAACAATTGAACCGCTCTCGAAGTTCTCGATGATCCAATAAATGGTTGATTTAGGTGCAATCTTACTGGCATCAATGTCCTTGCCTGTGAAGCCCTTTTTGTGCAAAGCTATGATGACGACACGTGTTTCCTTGCAGGTAACCATGGTTGACAGAGGAAGAACAATGATTCCAAGCACCACCCTCCTTTTGAAGCTTCCAGTCTGTTATTCGAACTCAATCAGCATGACAGAGTGATCTCCAGCCTTGTCCTCGTCAACACTCACACCTGTGTTAACGAGAGAATCACTGACATGATGTCAGCTGGTTCTTTTGTGGCAGGGCTGAAATGCAGTGGAAATGTTTTTTTGTGATTCAGTTCATTTGCATGGCAAAGAGGGACTTTGCAATTCATCTGATCACTCTTCATATCATTCTGGAGTATATGCAAATTGCCATTATACAAACTGAGGCAGCAGACTTTGTGAAAAAAAATATTTGTGTCATTCTCAAAACTTTTGGCCACGACTGTAGTGTGCCCATTTTTTTCAGTGTCATGATGTCCTTGACGAGCAGATTCAATGCATGAGCAGCACAGCCAATGGGTGTGATGTGAGGGTAGGACCCCTCCACGTTAGACCAAGCAGCCTTCATGTTCGCAGCATCTCATTAGTGTGAAAGATCTTGAGAATCAGCTGTACATGTGATGGACTAATGCACTGTGCATGCAGTGGGTAGCTTAACCCAAATATGCCACAAGACCTAGAATTGCAGTATGTGTACCCCACAAAAGGGTTCACTGTTATAAGCTAACTTTTTTTGATGAATTCCCCAAATTCCAGAGCTGAACTTCCCATGGAAAATTTCTCGGAAAGTTTCCGACCCTTTGCAATCCTACTCACATGGCTATATGTCATGTAGGTCTGACCGATAGCTATTCTATACACATAGAAGTCTGTCTCTCTGTCATCTCTAATGGAAGAAGCATTGGCTGCGTTCTTGTCCATTTCCGTCAATGTCAAATTCTGACCTTGGAAGGGTTGGTGATGTATAGAGTGTGCTGTTTAAAATGAAGTGCTTTGTAAGAGAAACATTTGTGGTAACTGAGGTGCCACCAACTTGAAGGAGACGAAACCTGAACTATTCTGGAGTTTTGAAACGCACCATCCTGAGATGTTTTGAAACATTAAATGGTTTCTTGTAACACGACTAAATCAAGTTTTGTGCAACACCTTGCCAGGGACTGGAAGCACTAACAGAAACAATTTTAAACACCTTTTTTGTTTTTCGAGTTCCATTTAGTACAGAATTAGATCCCTATTTCTGAAGTGTCGTAATGATTCATGTTTTATGCATTTGATAATTTGTCATTTTAGCTGGTATTGTTATGGTATGTTCAAACCACCAGCACCTTCTGGAGGTTGCACTACAAGATTTGCGGATTCTGCACTTGCCTCTTCCGTTGACAATCATGAATGTGGGAATGGGTGCTGTCCTCATTGGACTGCAATTTGCCTGACGGTTTTGGTATCCGTTCATCATTGTCCATTACACCTCATCGCGCGACAAGCTTAATAATAATGTCTAAATATACTTTTCTTTCTTCAAACATGCGTACAACATTGTGTGAAAGAATCATGAAGTATACAAATGTTGAATTACCCACAATCCTTTAAAAACAGAGTTACGTGGCAAGATAGGAAATGCAAGGTGATTAGTTCAATCACTATTTTCTCTCTCTTTTGGTTATTCTCATGTATATATTTTGAGCAACATATTAAGTTGGATTTTTTTCGTACATTTATTTTTGGTCAAATTAAATGAACAAATTGAAAAGACGTGCACACATTTAAAAATATTGATTTTGGGGGTGTTTTTACACTTTGAGACAGTTATGAAATGACAGGGGGGGTATAGATAGGTGGGGGAAAAGGATTTGAAGGGTTGGAGCGGGGAATTTAATCCCGGTCTTCAGAAGGGAGAGAGGTGAAGTGTCTAAGCCGGGTGAGTTACTGCTAGACCACGGGCTCTGCACGATGTGCGTTC
The DNA here is from genome assembly GCF_016432855.1 of Salvelinus namaycush. Lineage (NCBI taxonomy): Eukaryota > Metazoa > Chordata > Actinopteri > Salmoniformes > Salmonidae > Salvelinus > Salvelinus namaycush. The sequence continues at coordinate 1,898,652 of NC_052317.1, forward strand.
ATTTTTATTAAATATGTTTATTTTGTTTTCTTTGTCAATTTCAATTCACCCCAGAATAATTTCTTAGTGTGGTTGAGTGGGTAACGTTCCAACGAAATGTACTATCTTATTACCCCTCCTGTTTTCAATCTGTCTAAATAAAGCATTGGAAAAAATAAAGGTGGAATTCCACAAAAAGTATTCTCCATAGGCCCTTATCAGTCAATATTTAGGCTATATACCATTTGCATTTCTGAACCATTGATTGTATGAGAAACATCGTTTTTGTATTTTGATGCTGCGTTTTTACATGCATTGGATCCCCTGAAAGTGTTTTCACAAGACTCTCTTAAAAACACCAATATTCAGGTTGAAGAACCACTTTGTGTGTTTCACTGTACTTCATTTCTGTTTTAAACCACATTCTGTGTATTAAAGCGCTACATTGGGTTTACATGCAAACACCCTCCAAACACCAGACCTCAGCTTCGGTGCACTACTTTTCATGGTTTCATTACACAATCATGGCGTTTTGAGACTTTTTACATTTTTACAGAGCGTGGCCGAAGAGGCAAAGGGAGAGCACGCCACGGCAGCTGAAGATGGCTGTTTTTGTGGGCTGAAGAATGAGCTTTAGGGGGAGAAAAGACGGTGAGACCCATCTTAACTCATAAATGTCCTCCCATCTGCAGTTTATGGCTCGAGGTTGATTTGTCCCAGCGCTTTGATAGGAATTGAATCGGCGTGTGAAGGTGATGTCTCAGAAGAGAAAACAATTGTGAAAATGAAAAGGTGCGGGCGGCACAAAGTGCAAAAATTGTTTAATTTGGGCTAAACAATTAATGATTTTTCGGCTAAATGGCTATATTGGTGACGCAATGAGTCTGATGTCCGGTCCTTGTTCCTGGCTTGGTCTTGCATGTGCTTTGAAAGGGTAGGTTTACTTTTTAGACATATTCATGGTTTTTCAGACAGTTTTTAAGTCCTGGATTCAGATTTGTTTAACCCGGTAAGATCCATTGAGGTTAAAAAACCATTTTGCGAGGGTGACCTGGCAAGAAGGCAAAACGGGGAAATATAATACATAAAATGTACATAAAATACAAAACCCATCTCAGTTCTAACCTTAGGAACAGACAAGGGCAGCAGCGACTGTGAACGAAGACTCTATTGAGTGACTGATCTGGTCAGTAAGGAACAGAGATACAAAGGGACTTGCCCTATCAATGCTTTGTGCACAAAAGTGTACCAGTGCTTTAGCCTCCTGGTGGAGAGAAAGGTCCATTGCACCATAGCATACAGATCAGTGATGAGTGAGTGATCTAGCGTTGGTAATAAATCTTAAAGCACCATGATACACTGTGTCCAGAGTTTTTAAGGTACTTGCTGAGGCCTGCATATAGACAATATCACCACCATAATCCAGCACTGATAACAAAAAAAAGTGCTTTGAACAAGATCCTTTCTGACTAACAAAGTTAGTCACCACCTAACCAAAAAACAATAGGAGTGATAGGGGCATGGTTCGCAATTTTAAAATTGCATAGACAAACCGTGATTGGAAGTTACTAAGATCTGATTAGGCCACACATTTGGACATGCAAACCATATGCCTCTATCCTAACTGTTTAAAAAGTGAACCTACCCTTTAAATGTCTAATTTGTAATTTGTTTGCAGAGGTCCGTCTTTAAAACGGTGTGACAATACAATGTGGTTCCACTTGACTGTTCAGCCAATGCTAAGTTAACCCTTTTCACACCTGCGCTGAGGGAAAATCGCTTTGACCAACCTCCGATTTTTAAACCAGTAAAGCATAACACTTAAAGAAAATGTTCACACAATCTGACCAGTATCCAAACAAGTCTGGCACATCATTGTTCAGAGGTATGATGTTATTGGTTGGCTGTTTTTCAAAGCTGTTGAACAATAATATATAAGGTTGCTTGTATTCTGGGCAGTGCTTGAAGTGAAAGTAATATAATTATATAGGATTAACATGCTATAATGTGTTATAAACACAAGCTCCGTCTTGAATTGTCATTTATGATTAATGAAAAACTGAGAATGCCATCTTTGTCAAACTGAAGCTTACTGTCATGTAGTGGTTTCGGAGCAACGGAAGCTTGCATCTGTGCACATAAACCTAACCATCCTAATGGAAGATAGCACTTAAGCCAGAGCTTGACTACGTGTAAGTCCCACTAATGACACAATGAGGGAGCTGACTGCTTGCCGACTGAGGCTGGGGATTTTGGAACAACTGAGGGCAGAGGCTGTGGACCTAGTATGGCAGCGAACCTAAAGTCTGGCGGAGGTGTGGACTGAGGGCCAATTTTAGTGCTGGAGAAAGCAAAACTAGAACGGCTGAAGGCTGGGAGCCTAGTGCTGATAACGTTGGGCCTGACAGGGACACTGACTCTGGGCCTTGCAGGCAGTGGTGGGAAAAGTACCCAACAATCATACTTGAGTAAAAGTAAAGATACCTTAATATTAATAGAAAATGACTCAAGTAAAAGTCACCCAGTAAAATTATACTTGAGTAAAAGTATTCGGTTTGAAATATACTTTATCAAAAGTAAAAGTATAAATAATTCCAAATTCCTTAAACCAGATGGCACCATTTTTTTATTTTTATTTATTTACGGAAAGGCACGGGCACACTCCAACATTCAGACGTAATTTACAAACAAAGCATGTGTGTCTAGTGAGTCCGCCAGATCAGAGGCAGTAGGGATGATCGGTTGGTAAGTGCGTGAATTTGACTATTTCCCTGTCCTGCTAAGCATTCAAAATGTAACGAGTACTTTTGGGTGTCAAGGAAAATGTATGGAGTAAAAAGTACAATGTTTTCTGTAGGAATAAAAGTAGTAAAACTATTCAAGCATTAGATACATCTATTTTAAATGTTAATATTCAGTTGCGTTGTCAAACACAATTCTATATTACTTTTGTAAGACAGTAAATAGGCAAAAGTTAAGGCTGTCTTAAACTAATGTAACAGTATTTATTTAACACATCCATGGCCATATTGAGGTTACTGGAGCTATACATGTCTTATGTAATCATAATCTCAACTGCAATCCAGGTCATTTGGTTGTTCTATTAGATGAAGCATAGTGATAACGCATTAAGTTATTGTATAAATACAAAATATCTGACAATTTATTCCCATTTGAACTTTGTTGTGCTTTAAGTGGTTGAAAGTGCAGTGATAACACATTTAGATGACAACTAAACCAAAACTCTGACATTGTTTTTCCGTTGGAATTTGGTTGTACTTTTAGATGGTTGAAAGCATAGTGATAACGCATTGGGAATTCAACAAACTTCTGTCTGGCCTTTTAGAGTGGGTGAATAAAGGTTGAAATCTCATTGATCAACGTCTCAACCAGATATTACCCACATTTCCACGTTTAAACGACGTGGTGTGCCCAGTAGGATGTAATTCACTTGAGAGAAGAAAAATGTATGAAAGATTCTGACCACCCACCCTCTGCAGACAGGGTTGAATATTTATTTTGACATTTCTTTGGCATGGGTGGGGATTTTAATGAGCAGCTAGTGTGACAGGGACAGGGCAAATCTGACCTTGGCTCTGAAATGAATGCAATAAATAGAAGGCTTGAGGCTAAAATGGCTTTTCTCGAGGCTGTATTAGGAGAAGCCTGTCCGTAGGACTGTAGGACCGTAGGAATATGTTTTTTTCTCTCCACAAATGATGGACTTGGGGGCTTAGTCTTACCAATTGCTTGCCTTTATTTAGACTCTTTTCAATTGTGTCACAAGTATGAATGAATGTGCTCATATTATGGCGATAGAAGACTATAATTCTGTCATTGATTATATTCAGCCTGGATATGAATGTATTCATATTTAGTTGATATACGGTACCAGTCAAAAGTTTGGACACACCTACTCATTCAAGGGCTTTTCTTTATTTTTACTATTTTCTACATTATAAAATAATAGTGAATACATCAAAACTATGGAATCATGTAGTAACCAAAAATGTGTTAAACAAATCAAAATATATTTTAGATTCTTCAAAGTAGCCACCCTTTGCCTTGATGACAGCTTTGCACACTCTTGGGATTCTCTCAACCAGCTTCACCTGAAATGCTTTTCCAACAGTCTTGAAGGAGTTCCCACATATGCTGAGCACTTGTTGGCTGCTTTTCCTTCACTCTGCATCTCAATTGGATTGAGGTTGGGTGATTGGAGGCCAGGTCATCTGATGCAGCACTCCATCACTCTCCTTCTTGGTCAAATAGCCCTTACACAGCCTGGAGGTGTGTTGGGTCATTGTCCTGTTGAAAAACAAATGATAGTCCCACTAAGCGCAAACCAGACGCTGAATGCTGTGGTAGCCATGCTGGTTAAGTGTGCCCTCAATTCTAAATAAATCACAGACGGTGTCACCAGCAAATCACCCCCACACCATCACACCTCCATGCTTCATGATGGGAACCACACATGCGGAGATCATCCGTTTATCTACTCTGCATCTAACAAAGACATGGCGGTTGGAACCAAAAATCTCAAATTTGGACTCATCAGACCAAAGGACATATTTAAACTTGTCTAATGTCCATTGCTTGTGTTTCTTGGCCCAAGAAATTCTTCTTCTTATTGTTGTCCTTTTAGTAGTGGTTTCTTTGCAGCAATTTGACCACGAAGGCCTGATTCACGCAGTCTTCTCTGAACAGTTGATATGTTGTTGATATGTGTCTGTTACTTGAACTCCAGCATTTATTTGGCCTGCAATTTCTGAGCCTGGTAACTCTAATGAACTTATCCTCTGCAGCAGAGTTAACTCTGTCTTCCTTTCCTGTGACGGTCCTCATGAGAGCCAGTTTCATCACAGCGCTTGGTTTTTGCGACTGGTTTTGAACTTTTCTGGATTGACTGACCTTCATGTCTTAAAGTAATGATGGACTGTCATTTCTCTTTGCTTATTTGAGCTGTTCTTGCCATTAATATGGACTTAGCCCTATTTGATGAAAGACCATCTTCTGTATACCCACCCCTACCTTGTCACAACACAACTGATTTGTTCAAACACATTAAGAAGGAAAGATATTCAACATATTAACTTTTAACAAGGCACACCTATTAATCGAAATGTATTCCAGGTGACTACCTCATGAAGATGGTTGAGAGAATGCCAAGAGTGTGCAAAGCTGTCAAGGCAAAGGGTGGCTACTTTGAAGAATCTCAAATATAAAATATATTTTGATTTGTTTAACACTTTTGGTTACTACATGATTTCATGTGTTATTTCATAGTTTTGATGTCTTCACTATTATTCTGCAGTGTAGAAAATAGTAAAAATATATAAAAACCCTTGAATAAGTACGTATCCAAACTTTTGACTGGTACTGGAGATCAGAATTCGGGTGCAGCGCTTTTTTTTTTAGGTACAGAAGTATGCCCTAGGGATACTTCTGATATGACACCGATATGACATTTTTGGCCGATATCTGATATTTTCCTTGCCAAAAAAAACGATACCGATAAACAATATTTAAAAGTTTTGCGGCCTTTTAAGCATTCTAGTACAGTTAAATAGTTGAAACACACACACTGACCAAAAAGTTATTTTGTTGGCATTTACGTATTTCCCCATTACCAGCAAAACATAATCAAAACCTATTTATTTCACTTACTTGCTGTGCTGTCGTTGTTTATTTGTTCAGTCTCAACCAGGATTTCATCATACATGTTAAAATGGCAGCAGCGGAATGACAACCAGCACATTCATGAGCATGCAATACGACTTTCCTCAGTACGAAATCCTCAACGACCCACTGTGCTATCAGACTCAGCATGCTCATGGGGCTGACATCACTGGTCCAAATGTCAGTCGTTAAGCTAATAGCAGTGACGCAATGTTTTTTTTGCAGTGACGCTACTACTGTGTAACTCCGGTAGGGCAACATCTGAAAAATAGCGCACTTGGTAGTGTGTACCGGTGCTTGACCAGTCGGCGAAAGCCAACATCATCCACGACAGAGAACGGTTGATTGTCAAGGGTAATGAATTCCATTATCTTGACGTTAATGGATTTCGCCTTTGAGTTGTCTCGCTGAAATTTTCTTACTCTTTCAAATGACTGCTCGACTTGAATTTGTTTAGTTGTTGGATGTGTGTGCTTAGTATTTTTCTGCTTTTGTTCTGTGTAGCGCTGTATTTCTTGTGGCGTCATTACATCATCGCCGTTAAACTAGACATCGGGCCAATGCCGACGTTGCCATTTTTAGCTAATATCGTCCCATTCCGATATGCTTACTGATATATCGTGCATTCCTAGTATGCCCCATCAGGGATTTCTTACAATTAGTCCTTTAACCTCATTTCCACCTTTTTTTTATGGTACTAAACGGAGACAGTCCCACAGTATAAGGGTATTTTTAATGTGTTTTTATTTTGCATTGTCCATGCAATTTTCTCCCTAAGCCGTCAGCTGTTTCAAGACAGTGACTCCAATTCCTTTTTCTTTACTCTTCACTGAGCATGCTTATATTGTAATTCCTCTTAGTCTTCTGAAAGAGACCTCGTTCACGTTCTCCGAGAAGATTGCAGAGGGTGTGAAATAAGCCCCAAAGCTCTTTATTACTCTGTCAAGACAAGCTGCCCTCTTTTTGTTAACAAGTAGAGTGAGTTGATTTCTAGAACTGGAATAAAAAAGGGTATTTTATACAGTGACAGCGTGAGTGGGAATTCACATGAAAACTTTGGGTTCGTAATCTCCCGAACTGTCACTTGATTGACCTCAACGTGAGGTAAAGGACACTCAAATAAACTTTATGAATGAGTAAGCATGCTGATTCGCATCAGGTTGAACTTTGCACTGCTTCAAATTAGGAGTATAGTCCCATGTAATCCTCATGAGTCATGAAACATTTGTACAGCAAGTATCAAAAGGTGTTAGCTCAATGAATCGAGAATACTTCAACACCCAGGGTTGTGATTGGGTTCCTAGGAGTAGGTGGAAGGAGGAAGCTGCAGAAACTGAGGATGTTTGGTATTACCTCTTAAATCTGACAGATGTAATTTGTTAAGCACTTTTCATTATACAAGAATAATTGCATAAAAGAAGTTAAAATAGAAAAATAATTAACCAAACAAACATAAATAACCATATCATAAAAGCAACAAAGTCTAGGAGGAAAGGTAGGACAGCTGATAAAGATGAGTCTTAATTAAGGCCTGCTTTAAAAGCTCAAACAGTCTGAACAGCCCTGAGATTGACAGGAAGGGAGTTCCAAAGGCGTGGTGCGTGGGAGGAAAAGGCACGGTTCCCCATTGTTCGGAGCCAGGTCCTGGTTGCATGAAGCAGTTTTGTGAGGCTTGACCGTAGGGTGTGTGGAGGTTCATAGGGGGAGAGTAGATCAGACAGGTAGGCAGATCCAATCTCATTTAGGGTTTTGTAGACCAGGAGGATAATTTAAGTCATTTCTTTGAGGGACAGGTAGCCAATGGATGTCGGCAAGGATGGGGGTGAGTTTTTTTGTTGTTGCAGCACTGTTTTGAATAATCTGTAATTTATTAATTGAGTTTACTGGCATGCCCCCAAGTACTGCATTCATAATAATTGAAAAAGCGTCAGAAGTGGTCTTAGGTTGGAGATTATTTTTCATGTGAAAGAATGACGTTTTACAGACAAGACTAATGCGTGGAGGAACTTGTTCTGCTGCCAAGATTTAACCTCTTCCAGACAGTTGGATAAGGTCGACAGAGCAGATGTTGTTAGGCTTGGTTTCAAACCATTTTAAGATATTAACACCAAACCAACTTCCAAATATGCAGACTGCCCCAACTTAGATTGCTTGAGATATAACATTTGAGCTATTTAAATTAGCTCCCAGTGAATTTCAATGGGGAAAACACTCCAAAGACTTGAATGGTCTTTTTTTTTCTCCTGGTCTCCCTGGATGGGACACCAGATTCTGCTGGAAGTGGTGTTGGAGGGCCAGTAGGAGGCACCCTTTCCTCTGGTCTAAAAAAAAATCACAATGGCCCAGGGCAGTGATTGGGGACATTGCCCTGTGTAGGGTGCCGTCTTTCGGATGGGACGTTAAACGGGTGTCCTGACTCTCTGGTCACTAAAGAGCCCATGGCACTTATCATAAGAGTAGGGGTGTTAACCCTGGTGTTCTGGCTAAATTCCCAATCTGGCCTTCATACCATCATGGCCACCTAAACATCCCCAGTTTACAATTGGCTCATTCATCCCCCCTCCTCTCCCCTGTAACTATTCCCCAGGTCGTTGCTGTAAATGAGAATGTGTTCAGTCAATTTACCTGGTTAAATAAAATAAAAAAACATTCAAGCTAGAGACACCAAACCAACACATATTCAAGATATCCTAACTTCGTTATATATATTTTTTTACATCAATTTAGGGCTGCCCCGATTTAGTCGACTGGTCAATTGTTTGGTCGATAGGCTGTTGGTCGACCGAGATTTCTTTGAGTCAAGCAGTAGCACAAAATAAAAGACACCACTGATTTGCGCCTGTTGTGGAAGCCGTGGGGATGGCACAGCATATTTTAAAACAAATTCACCTTCTCCCGCATAGGGTAGCGGTCGCTGTCCGTGGTTCTGAAACATCAGTGCGTTGTCGAATTGGCTCCTTTTCCTATACATGTTGCTATGTGCATAATAGCGAAGTTACCCAGCATATTGGTGTTGAGAACAATGCAGCTGTGGATTTAGGTGATGAGAAAACAACAGCCCTTGCCTTAATTGTCTAAGGAAAGTGAGGAGCGTGGAATCCCCAATTTATTTAGGTCTATAATCAACAGCCTAACTCTAGCTACAGAAATAAAACCTATCCTGCATGTGTTGCCTGTTTTGAGTGTTTGTTTAATAGCCTACTGATTCCGTGAGCACCAATCCTCATGCAACCACATGTCGGATGAACAAGTTCACAAATTCGGCTGTTTTTAATATTTGCTATGCTGTGAGAAAGACTTAACATATTTTAAATGTGTTTTTGAACAGCCTCTCTGGTATGAATTATAATTTATTTAGTATTTACACTGTTCCAACTTGTTAAATTATAACCCTCCCTTGATCTCGTTGTTGTTGTTGTTATTATTATGATGATCATCATTATAATAAGTAATGTCATTATCATTAGTAGGCTTATTATAGCAGCCTTGTATAACCACCAGTATAACCACCACCGAGCTGTAGGCCTAAGAGCACATCCTGTTTAGTCTTAATACCATCATTTAGGCCTATATTTCAATACTTAGTCCATTCGGAAAGTATTCAGACCCCTTCCCCTTTTCAACATTTTGTTACGTTACAGCCTTATTCTGAAATGGATTAAATATATTTGTTTTACCCATCAATCTACACACTACCCTGTAATGACAAAGTGAAAATAGGTTTTTAGAAATGTTGGTTAATTTATTCAAAATAATAAAGATGTATATATATATCTTATTTACAGTACCAGTCAAAAGTTTGAACACCTACTCATTCCAGGGTTTTTATTTATTTTTACTGTTTTCTACCTTGTAGAATAATAGTGACGACATCAAAACTACAAAATAACCAATATGGAATTATGTAGTAACCCAAAAAGTGTTAAACGAATCAAAATATATTTTATATTTGAGATTCTTCAAAGTAGCCACCCTTTGCCTTGATGACAGCTTTGCACACTCCTATCCCTTTTCTTTCTCTGTCCTTCAGAAATCATTTATAAACATTTCAAACATTTCCATCATTCTACGTACCCAGTTTATAACCAAATTGAAAAGACCCCACACAATAAATCCCACTGTATTAACACCACTAACTAGAGGTCGACCGATTCATCGGAATGGCCGATTTTAATTAGGGCCGATTTCAAGTTTTCATAACAATCGGTAATCTGCATTTTTGGACACCGATTCTGGCCGATTACATTGCACTCCACAAGGAGACTGCGTGGCAGGCTGACTACCTGTTACGCGAGTGCAGCAAGGAGCCAAGGTAAGTTGCTAGCTAGCATTAAACTTACCTTATAAAAAACAATCAATCTTAACTAGTGATTATGTTAACTACACATGGTTGATGATATTACTAGTTTATCTAGCTTGTCCTGCGTTGCATATAATCGATGCGGTGCATGTTCATGTATCATCGAATCACAGCCTACTTCGCCAAACGGTTGATAATTTAACAAGCGTATTTTCGAAAAAAAGCACTGTCGTTGCACCAATGTGTACCTAACCATAAATATCAATGCCTTAAAATCAATACACAAGTATATATTTTTAAACCTGCATATTTAGTTAATATTGCCTGCTAACATGAATTTATTTTAACTAGGGAAATTGTGTCACTTCTCTTGCGTTCTGTGCAAGCAGAGTCAGGGTATATGCAGCAGTTTGTGCCGCCTGGCTCGTTGCGAACTGTGTGAAGACCATTTATTCCTAACAAAGGCCGTAATTAATTTGCCAGAATTGTACATGACATAACATTGAAGGTTGTGCAATGTAACAGCAATATTTAGACTTAGGGATGCCAGGCTCGTAAGCATTCATTCAAACAGCACTTTCCTGCATTTGCCAGCAGAGCCTATCAACTCCCGAGATTAGGCTGGCAATACTATAGTGCCTATAAGAGCATCCAATAGTCAAAAGGTATATGAAATACAATAGGTATAGAGAGAAATAGTCCTATAATAACTACAACCTAAAACTTCTTACCTGGGAATATTGAAGACTCATGTTAAAAGGAACCACCAGCTTTCATATGTTCTGAGCAAGGAACTTAAACGTTTGATTTTTTACATGGCACATGTTTCATTATTTATTTGAGACTAAATAGATTTTATTGATGTATTATATTAAGTTAAAATAAGTGTTCATTCAGTATTGATGTAATCGTCGCCATTACAAAAAAAAAATATATATATATATAAAGATATATATATATATATATAAATCGGGTAATCAGTACCGGCTTTTTTTGGTACTCCAATAATATCTGCGTTGAAAAATCATAGTCGGTCGAACTCTACCACTAACACATATTCATAACCGGTAAGTTTTGTGTGTGTGGTAAATCGTAGGTCGAAAACGCACACATGAATAGGCCTTGACTGTAGCCTCGGGAAACTTTCCAAAGAGATAATGAATCCCCCTCCCTCTTCTGGAAAAGTGTACTTTTTGTTAGCATTCACTATGCTACTGCACCACAATGCCCTTCATGTTCATGAACTAAACATTTAAAAGTTAATTTTAGGTTTTGTAACCCCAATGCTGTCGCTTGACGGAATTGCTTCTTTAAACTCTACTAACAATTACTCACACCTAACTCCAATCTAATTCCTCATGACTCCTCCCTTTCGTCCATTCTAAAAATCTATTTCAGAATAAGACGATATAAAATGTAAACCCCAAGGTTTTCTAAGTTTGCAAGGAGTGTTTGGACAGATAATTTTAATTTGTTACCTCTTTAGAATCCATTCCCCTGGCATTTCGTATAGATTCTTCAACCCAAAATAGTTTTTACTTTGGCAAATTTAGCCAATTTCTCATAAGGAATCTGCGATATTTGATCGCTGGCCTCTACTAGAAAGTTGTGTAAGACGTGGTCTCCTACGTCTCTCTTCACGTAAAGACCGTAATCTCTATGAAACACTATTGATCAAACCGAGGCCATACACCGCTATTTCCTTTCCCGCTGTTTTCAGGAGTGTTTGCTGCTGCTGTTTTGACAAAGATGCAAAGGCTTGCGTCACAGCGTCACCCCCCCCCCCCCCCCGAATGCAGCGGGTGAAGTAGGCTCCATTACCACTATACACTCATTCTTCCAATGACCATCTCCCTACGCATTGATGTTTTTTTCACTACATTTCTTTGTCTTATCTTTTTCCATTGCAACCACTGCTAGCGACTTTCACTGTGGCTGTATTAATCCCTCACATGTCTGCGGAGTTATATTCCACTCTCAAAGCATCCTTCTCTATTTCGTCCACTACCCCCGCAATTGCCGTTTTGATCACAGGTTTAAACCCTTTTTTTTTGCTGAAATAACCATGTGTCCAAATATGTAAAAACTTTCCAGTGGGTGTACTTTTTCGCATGACTGTAAATGTGAACACATTTGCATAAAAGGACTCACCAACAGTAACTTTTGAACTGTTGAGCTAGAGACACCAAACCAACTTTCATATGTTCAGACTATTCTAACTTCAAATGTGTATTTATTATGGATGACAATTAGCTTCTGCTATGGCTGCAGTCTTCCTGGGGTCCAGCAAAATGATGGCAGTTATACTTTTTTATACAATTTTAAAAACAGGTTTCACAACACACTGTGTGCCCTCAGGCCCCTACTCTACTACCACATATCTACAACACAAAATCTATGTGTACGTGTATAGTGCGCATGTTATCGTGTGTATGCATGTGTTTGTGTCTCCACATTTCCTGCTGTTCCATAAGGTGTATTTTTATCAGTTTTTTTTATTTGTATCTAATTTTACTGCTTGTATGAGTTACTTGATGTGGAAAAGAGTTCCATGTAGTCATGACTCTGTGTAGTACTCTGCACCTCCAATAGTCTGTTCTGAACTTGGGGACTGAGAAGAGACCTCTGGTGGGGTATGCATGGGTGTCTGAGCTGTGTGCCAGTAGTTTAGACAGACAGCTCGGTGCATTCAACATGTCAATACCTCTCATAAATACAAGTAGTGATGAAGTCAATCTCTTCTCCACTTTCAGCCAGGAGAGATTGACATGCATATTATTAATGTTAGCTCTCTGTGTACATCCAAGGGCCAGCCGTGCTGCTCTGTTCTGAGCCAATTGCGAAGTCCCTCTTTGTGGCACCTGACCACACGACTGAACAGTAGTCAAGGTGTGACAAAACTAGGGCCTGTAGCACCTGCCTTGTTGATAGTGTTAAGAAGGTACAGCAACGCTTTATTATGGACAGACTTCTCCCCATTTTAGCTACTGTTGAATCAATATGTTTTGACCATGACAGTTTACAATCCAGGGTTACTCCACGCAGTTTAGTCAGTTCACCTTGATCAATTTCCACATGATGGAAAAGATTTAGTGAGATTTAGGGTTTAGTGAATGATTTGTCTCAAATACAATGCTTTTAGTGTTTGAAATATTTAGGATGAACTCATTCCTTGCCACCCATTCTGAACTGCAGCTCTTTAAATGTTGCAGTCATTACAGTCGCTGTGGTAGCTGACGTGTATAGTGTTGAGTCATCCACATACATAGACACACTGGCTTTACTCAAAGCCAGTGGCGTGTTTTTAGTAAAGATTGAAAGAAGTAAGATGCCTAGACATCTGCCCTAGGGAATTCCTGATTCTACCTGGATTATGTTGGATATGCTTCCTCTGTGTTCTTGTTACCTGTCTAAGTCTTTATCCACAACATAGCAGGGGTTGTAAAGCCATTACGCACGTTTTTCCAGCAGCTGACTGTGATCGATAATGTCAAAAGCCACACGGACGTCTAACAAAACAGCCCCCACAATATTTGTATCATCATGTCTTTCCCTTTAAGCGTGCTGAACGTCTTGTCAATTTGTTTACTGTAAAATAGCATTATATCTGGTCAAACACAATTTTTTCAAAAAAGGTACTAAGGGTTGGTAACAGGCTCATTGGTTGGCTATTTGAGCCAGTAAAAGGGGCTTTACTCTTCTTGGGTAGCGGAATGACTTTTGCTTCCCTCTAAGCCTGAGGGCACACACTTTCTTGTCACGGCAGCCTTCCCTCTCTTCAGTATAAGAGGGGGTGAAACAGGGATCGGACCAACACGCAGCGTAGCCAGTGCTCAACATGTTTAATAACACTAATAAACAGTGAACACTTAACACTTAACAAATAACAAAATAACAAAATGTGGCAAACCGATAACAGTCCTATCTGGTGCAGACCACAAACAGAGACAGGAAACAACCACCCACAATCCCCAACACAAAACAAGCCACCTATATATGATTCTCAATCAGGGACAACGATTGACAGCTGTCTCTGATTGAGAACCATATTAGGCTGGACACAGAAACAGACAAACTAGACACACAACATAGAATTCCCACCCAGCTCACGTCCTGACCAACACTAAACAAGCAAAACACATAAGAACTATGGTCAGGACGTGACAGTACCCCCCCCCCCCCCTGAGGTGCGGACTCCGAACGCACCCCTAAAACTCAAGGGGAGGGTCTGGGTGGGCATCTGTCCACGGTGGCGGCTCCGGCGCAGGACGAGGACACCACTCCACCACTGTCTTTGTCCCCCTCCTTAGCGTTCTTTGAGTGGCAACCCTCGCCCACGACCTTGGCCTAAGAATCCTCCCCAAGGCCCCCACATGATTTAGGAGGTAGCTCAGGACAGAGAGGTAGCTCAGGACAGAGAGGTAGCTCAGGACAGAGAGGTAGCTCAGGACAGAGAGGTAGCTCAGGACAGAGAGGTAACTCCGGACTAATGGCAGCTCCGGACTGGGTGGCAGCTCCGGACTGGGTGGCAGCTCCGGACTGTAGGGCGGCTCATGACTGGAAGGCGGCTCATGACTGGAGGGCGGCTCATGACTGGAGGGCGGCTCATGACTGGAGGGCGGCTCATGACTGGAGGGCGGCTCATGACTGGAGGGCGGCTCATGACTGGAGGGCGGCTCATGACTGGCGGGCGGCTCTTGACTGGCTGGCGGCTCTGGCGGCTCCTGACTGGCTGGCGGCTCCTGACTGGCTGGCGGCTCTGGCGGCTCCTGACTGGCTGGCGGCTCCTGACTGGCTGGCGGCTCTGGCGGCTCCTGACTGGCTGGCGGCTCTGGCGGCTCCTGACTGGCTGGCGGCTCTGGCGGCTCCTGACTGGCTGGCGGCTCTGGCGGCTCCTGACTGGCTGGCGGCTCTGGCGGCTCCTGACTGGCTGGCGGCTCTGGCGGCTCCTGACTGGCTGGCGGCTCTGGCGGCTCCTGACTGGCTGGCGGCTCTGGCGGCTCCTGACTGGCTGGCGGCTCTGGCGGCTCCTGACTGGCTGGCGGCTCCTGACTGGCTGGCGGCTCTGGCGGCTCCTGACTGGCTGGCGGCTCTGGCGGCTCCTGACTGGCTGGCGGCTCTGGCGGCTCCTGACTGACGGACGGCTCTGGCGGCTCCTGACTGGCGGACGGCTCTGGCGGCTCGGGACAGACGGACGGCTCAGACGGCGCTGGGCAGACGGACGGCTCAGACGGCGCTGGGCAGACGGACGGCTCAGACGGCGCTGGGCAGACGGACGGCTCAGACGGCGCTGGGCAGACGGACGGCTCAGACGGCGCTGGGCAGGCGGGCGGCTCAGACGGCGCTGGGCAGACGAGCAGTGCAGGCGGCGTTGGGCAGACGGCCGACTCTGACCTGCTGAGGCGCACAGTAGGCCTGGTGCGTGGTACCGGAACTGGAGGTACCGGGCTGAGGGCACGCACCTCAGGGCGAGTGCGGGGAGAAGGAACAGTGCGTACAGGGCTCTGGAGACGTACAGGAGGCTTGGTGCGTGGTGCCGGAACTGGAGGTACTGGGCTGGAGACACGCACCATAGGGAGAGTGCGTGGAGGAGGAACAGGCCTCTGGAGACGCACTGGAAGCCTGGTGCGTGGTGTAGGCACTGGTGGTACTGGGCTGGGGCCACGCACCATAAGGCGAGTGCGGGGTGCTGGAACTGGAAGAAATGGGCTGGGACGGGAAGGTGGCGCCGGATATACCGGACCGTGCAGGCGTACTGGCTCCCTTGAGCACCGAGCCTGCCCAACCTTACCTGGTTGAATGCTCCCCGTAGCCTGTCCAGTGCGGGGAGGTGGAATAACCAGCACTGGGCTGTGTTGGCGAACCGGGGACACCATGCGTAAGGTTGGTGCCATGTACACCGGCCCGAGGAGACGTACTGGAGGCCAGATATGTAGAGCCGGCTTCATGGCAATTGACTCAATGCTCAATCTAGCCCTTCCAGTGCGGGGAGGTGGAATAACCCGCACCGGGCTATGCACACGTACAGGAGACACCGTGCGCTCTTCCGCATAACACGGTGTCTGCCCGTACTCCCGCTCTCCACGGTAAGCATGGGAAGTGGGCGCAGGTCTCCTACCTGACTTCGCCACACTACCCTTTAGCCCCCCCCCCCCAAGAATTTTTTGGGATTTCTTCTCGGGCTTCCTGGCCAGCCGTGTTCCCTCATAACACCGGTTCCCCTTCTCAGCTGCTTTCGCTCTCCTAGCTGCCTCCACCTGTTCCCATGGAAGGCGATCCTTACCAGCCAGGATCTCCTCCCATGTGTAGCAACCCTTTCCGTCCAATACGTCCTCCCAAGTCCATTTCTCCTGGTCCCGCTGCTGCTGCTGCTGCCGTTGCTGCCCGTTGCTACGCTGCTTGGTCCGGGTTTGGTGGGTGGTTCTGTCACGGCAGCCTTCCCTCTCTTCACTATAAGAGGGGGTGAAACAGGGATCGGACCAACACGCAGCGTAGCCAGTGCTCAACATGTTTAATAACACTAATAAACAGTGAACACTTAACACTTAACAAATAACAAAATGTGGCAAACCGATAACAGTCCTATCTGGTGCAGAACACAAACACAGAGACAGGAAACAACCACCCACAATCCCCAACACAAAACAAGCCACCTATATATGATTCTCAATCAGGGACAACGATTGACAGCTGTCTCTGATTGAGAACCATATTAGGCTGGACACAGAAACAGACAAACTAGACACACAACATAGAATTCCCACCCAGCTCACGTCCTGACCAACACTAAACAAGCAAAACACATAAGAACTATGGTCAGGACGTGACATTTCTAGTAGGCATAAATTGAAGACATGGCAAATAGGAGTGGCAATATTGTAATTTTCCATCCAAGTTGTTAGACCCCGATGGCTTGTCATTGTTGATAGACAACGAAACATTTTTCACCTCTTCCACAGTCCGTATACGGAATTCAGAATTACATTGCATGTCTTTCATCATTTGGTCAGATATACTTGGACATGTACTGTCAGTGTTTGTTGCTGGCATGTCATGCCTAAATTTGCTTATCTTGCCAATGAAAAAAAATAATTGAAGTAGTTGGAAATATCAGCGGGTTTTGTGATGAATGAGCCATCTGATTCAATGAATGATGCAGAGTTTGCCTTTTTGCCCAACATTTAATTTTATGTTTTTACTGTCATTCTTTGTCATTTATCTTTGTTTCATAGTGTAGAATCTTCTACTTTTTATTTATTCATACACATTTCTGCAGCATTTAGTAAAGATGTGATCAATACATGTTGATGATTTCATTCCTGTGCTGTTTGTAACTACCCTGGTAGGTTGACTGATAAACTGAATCAGATTGCAGGCACTTGTTACAGTTTGAACGTTTGTCTTGAGTGGGCAGCCTGATGAAAGCCAGTCTATTTAAATCACCCAGAAAATATACTTCTCTGTTGATAGCACATATATTATCAAGCATTTCACACGTTATCCAAATACTGACTGCACTTGGTGGTAGCTTCCCACCAGAATGGGCTTTAGGTGAGGCAGATGAACCTGTAGCCATATAACTTCAATAGTATTTAACATGACTATATATCAACTATAGCTATATACATTTGCATAAAATAAAAATATCCACTAACACTAACTCTTGAAGTGTTCAAGCTATAGACACCTAAACAAACGTTCACATGTTATCCTATCAGTTCTTCGCAAGCCCACCACATTTTCAGGAAATGTACTTCTTCTAGTTTTCAATTGAAATGTTCAAAACTAAAGAGCGTATAAGATAAGAGCATTTTCTCAAGCTAGGACTTTCTGGGATTGGTATGAGTGGGGAAGGGAAATCTGAAAACTAGCTGGTATCGGTGGAGTGATTTGGAACTCTGGTGATGTCACCAGGAAGGCCAAAACTCCATCCCACTAAAATGGTCTGAAGTTTCAGGCTGTCTTTTCAAACAGCTCTAATACTGAAAGGGCATTATCATTTTCACTATCACCGTATAATTCCAACTTCATAGTGTGGAAATATATATAAAACACAGGAAAATCAAATGTTTTACTGCACTGGGCCTTTATATTTTCATACATTTCAGGCCCGCGGCAGAAATGCTACAAAAGTATGTTTCCAAATGATAAGGTAAGCATACAGCCCAAATAGCAGCCCACAAAGTGCAGTAGCAGTGCTGTTTCCTATCACATTGACTCTTATTGCTTGTTAAAAACAGAACCTTTTAACTTGCATTGCTTTTTCTATGACTCCACAGTATTGAAGTGGGGCACGGCAGGAGCTAGCAATAAGACTTAGTCCCCAAGCCAGTCTGCACACTTCACAAGACAGTCCATTTTCACTAATAAACCAACACATTAACTTTAAAACACAAAAACACAGCCAGCTGCACACATGCGCAAACACACTTGCTCTGTCCATTCTCCAAACTGGCCTCTAGTTAAAATATAAAATAAAATACCATGTTCGTCCATCATTTTCTTGCTCGCATTGCTGAGCAGATGCTTTTTTTAAGCTACCCTCATGGTGGACATATGACATATTCTTCCCAATTCATATAACACTGTGTGTTAATGTAGGCGACTTGATTTAAAGTGCCGTAACAGTACTGCAACCCATCTGGAATTTCATCACTGGTTTTCAGTCCGTCCTGGAAAAAGAATGCAGATGATGCTGTTGAGTGCATATATGTGGTCTAGAGTAAATGGTGAACTGGAGCATGCCACTGCGGAGGTTGACCCATGCGTTATTAAATTAGCAATAATGCATATGCAGAATCTGGGCAATGAATGTTGCACATTTTTTGTCTGCCTTTTAATCTACAGTAATCCTAGCACAACTAACCCCTACCCCCAATCACTGACCTCAACCATAGCCATAATCTAGATGTAGATATTAAGAAAGTATGACGGGCTTGTCTTCGGCCTGTGATTATGCTGCCTATCCCCTCCACTCCATCACTCCATTTCAACCCCTTTGCAAGGGTACTCAATGACATCGTCACATAATAGACCAGAGCCAGGAAATTAGACCCCGATCCTCACCTGAAAAGTAGTCGTGTTCATTAGGGCACACACAAAAAAGAAGTATCTCTTATTGGACAGGTTTGGATGGTACCTTCCCACTATTTAGCTGGGAGCCTGTCCTCTCCTCTAGGGCATCTGTACTGTAGTTAGTCACAGAGACTCAGGCGGAAATAACCACAGGAGGCATGCTTTCATACAAGATTTATTAGAAAGAACTCTGCCTGATTACTGGTGGTTATAAATACATAGAACCTTTTGGGGTCAAGTCATTTCAGTCAACACAATTTTTAACCTCACCTGACACACGGTGACAGACAGTGGCTAGAGACATGTCCCCACCTCCACTGTTGCCCTTGGCTTGCTTTCAGGAGGTTGTTGGCCTGCATACATATGCTCTTGGCAGTAGGCTGATGATCAGTGTCTGACATTTTTAAAAGCTCAGCAAATAATAATGCATATTAGCTTGAATTATTAATTTCCTCAATAATTCATATAAACTCAGTACCATTTCTGTAATTTCTCACAGAGGATGTCCTTGCAGAAAACACACTACAGATGAATCCCTATTCCCTATTCTCAATACTCATTTGATCCAGTGAGAACAAGGGAAGGAGTCGTAGTGACATAGATATAGGCTATGTTTCCTTTTATGTACGTCTTTGAAAGAAAAACACTGCACTTCGGTTTGCATCTACTATGAACTGTTGTGCCCACACTACATTATATTGGCCGCCTTCCAGAGAACCTGTGTCAGTTGAATAACGCATATGTAATTACCATAGACTACGCTAGGACTCTTGCGTGCATGTGTGCTGTATTAATTTGTGTTTGCTTGAAAAAAAGCAGCAGTGAGCACGGATGCCATCCATTTACTTGCACACAGTACCTGGTACACCATAATTACATCACCTATTACCTCGTTGTAATCTTGGAATGATGTGTACTAAACACTAGGAACACCTGATCTTTCCATGACATAGACTGACCAGGTGAATCCAGGTGAAGGCTGTGGTCCCTTATTGATGTCACTTGTTAAATCCACCTCAATCAGTGTAGATGAAGGGGAGAAGACGGGTTAAAGAAGGATTTTTAAGCCTTTAGATAATTGAAACATGGATTGTGTATGTGTGCCATTCAGAGGGTGAATGGGCAAGACAAAAAAAATGTAAGTGCCTTTGAACAGGGTATGGTAGTAGGTGCCAGGCGCACTGGTTTAAGTGCGACAAGAACTGCAACGCTGCTGGGGTTTTCACTCTCAACAATTTCTTGTGTGTATCAAGAAAGGGCCACCGCCCAAAGGACATCGTCAACTTGATACAACTGTGTGAAGCATTGGAGTCAACATGGGCCAGCATCCCTGTGGAACTCTTTTGACACCTTGTAGAGTCCACGCCCTGACGAATTGAGGCTGTTCTGAGGGCGAAAGGGGAGGTGCAACTCAATATTAGGAAGGTGTTTCTAATGTTTTATACACTCAGTGTGTGTTGCCAATATTTCCAATGTTTCTAAAAGAACATGAGGTCAGGTTATTCGATCAAATGCAGATGATTTGGTTGGATTGCTTTTCAATCCAATCAGGTTCTAATTCTGACACAGACATGGCTATTGGGACTCATGATATGCTTGACTTGCAAAAGTGATGCGTCATTATACAGGTGTGGGATGGTTTTGTCGAAACAGATGTGGTGGGGGAAAAAACGCTTAAGCCTCAGCCCAGATCAGCTCGGCTCTGCACTAGTGGGAGTCTCAATGGTCGGAGGTAGACTGTTTGCTCAGCATATGGCAGGTTTATTTTTAGGTCTGAAACATGACGGCAACTCCCAAGCCACAACGATACTGAAGAGCTTTACAGCTGCATACGATGCATGCATGGGTAAAGGGGGTGGAGAGAGAAAGAAAGAGGCGAGTTAAGGTGAGGCCAATATCCATTACCTTCTTATGTCCATAAAAAAGTGCTGACTACATGGAGGATGCTAACTGGCTGCAAGCCTCTAGTGCAGATAAGTTAATGTGGGTCCTTTTGTTATGCTGGTGAATGAGGACCCAAAAGCGACTTAACAGAAACAGAGTCTTTATTCCAGTCTTAAACAAAAACGATACTCCTGGATATTATCTTAGGTAAATACAAAACAGGAAAACTGAAATCCTCTCGTCAGTAGAGAGGAACGACTGGAGACGCGACCACAGACTGCAGGTCGCTTCGGGAAGGCACAGGCCGTAGCTGACATAGACACCTGCTCACACGCAGCATCTGAAGAAGGCAAAAACACGACAGGGCGGAACAAGGACACAGAACAGCAAACATCAAACAAGGATCCGACAAGGACAGAAGCGGAAAACAGAGGGAGAAATAGGGACTCTAATCAGAGGGCAAAATAGGGGACAGGTGTGAGAGTAAATGAGGTAGTTAGGAGAATGAGGAACAGCTGGGAGCAGGAACGGAACGATAGAGAGAGAGAGCGAGAGAGGGAGAGAGGGAGGGGGAGAGAGAGGGATAGAAAGAGGGAAAGAACCTACTAAGACCAGCAGAGGGAAACGAATAGAAGGGAAGCACAGGGACAAGACATGATAATCAATGACAAAACATGACAGTACCCCCCCACTCACCGAGCGCCTCCTGGCGCACTCGAGGAGGAACCCTGGCGGCAACGGAGGAAATCATCAATCAACGAACGGTCCAGCACGTCCCGAGATGGAACCCAACTCCTCTCCTCAGGACCGTAACCCTCCCAATCCACTAAGTACTGGTGACCACGTCCCCGAGAACGCATGTCCATGATCCTCCGTACCTTGTAAATAGGTGCGCCCTCGACAAGGACGGGGGGGGGGGAGGGAAGACGAACGGGGGCGCGAAGAAAAGGCTTGACACAGGAGACATGGAAGACAGGGTGGACGCGACGAAGATGTCGCGGAAGAAGCAGTCGCACAGCGACAGGATTGACGACCTGAGAGACACGGAACGGACCAATGAACCGCGGAGTCAACTTGCGAGAAGCTGTCGTAAGGGGAAGGTTACGAGTGGAAAGCCACACTCTCTGACCGCGACAATACCTAGGACTCTTAATCCTACGTTTATTGGCGGCTCTCACAGTCTGCGCCCTGTAACGGCAAAGTGCAGACCTGACCCTCCTCCAGGTGCGCTCACAACGTTGGACAAAAACCTGAGCGGAGGGAACGCTGGACTCGGCGAGCTGGGACGAGAACAGAGGAGGCTGGTACCCAAGACTACTCTGAAACGGAGATAGCCCGGTAGCAGACGAAGGAAGCGAGTTGTGAGCGTATTCTGCCCAGGGGAGCTGTTCTGCCCAAGACGCAGGGTTACGAAAAGAAAGGCTGCGTAATATGCGACCAATCGTCTGATTGGCCCTTTCTGCTTGACCGTTAGACTGGGGATGAAACCCGGAAGAGAGACTGACGGAAGCACCAATCAAACGACAGAACTCCCTCCAAAACTGTGACGTGAATTGCGGGCCTCTGTCTGAAACGGCGTCTAACGGGAGGCCATGAATTCTGAACACATTCTCAATGATGATTTGTGCCGTCTCCTTAGCGGAAGGAAGCTTAGCGAGGGGAATGAAATGTGCCGCCTTAGAGAACCTATCGACAACCGTAAGAATCACAGTCTTCCCCGCAGACGAAGGCAGACCGGTAATAAAGTCTAAGGCGATGTGAGACCATGGTCGAGAAGGAATGGGAAGCGGTCTGAGACGACCGGCAGGAGGAGAGTTACCTGACTTAGTCTGCGCGCAGTCCGAACAAGCAGCCACGAAACGGCGCGTGTCACGCTCCTGAGTAGGCCACCAAAACCGCTGGCGAATAGAAGCAAGCGTACCCCGAACGCCGGGGTGGCCAGCTAACTTGGCAGAGTGAGCCCACTGAAGAACAGCCAGACGAGTAGAGACAGGAACGAACAGAAGGTTACTAGGACAAGCGCGCGGCGACGCAGTGTGAGTGAGTGCTTGCTTTACCTGTCTCTCAATCCCCCAGACAGTCAACCCGACAACACGCCCCTCAGGGAGAATCCCCTCGGGGTCGGTAGAAGCCACAGAAGAACCAAAGAGACGGGATAAGGCATCAGGCTTGGTGTTCTTATTTCCCGGGCGATAAGAAATCACGAACTCGAAACGAGCGAAAAACAACGCCCAACGAGCTTGACGTGCATTAAGTCGTTTGGCAGAACGGATGTACTCAAGGTTCTTATGGTCAGTCCAAACGACAAAAGGGACGGTCGCCCCCTCCAACCACTGTCGCCATTCGCCTAGGGCTAAGCGGATGGCGAGCAGTTCGCGGTTACCCACATCATAGTTGCGTTCCGATGGCGACAGGCGATGAGAAAAATAAGCGCAAGGATGGACCTTATCGTCAGAATGGAAGCGCTGGGACAGAATGGCTCCCACGCCCACCTCTGAAGCGTCAACCTCGACAATAAATTGTTTAGTGACGTCAGGAGTAACAAGGATAGGAGCGGATGTAAAACGCTTCTTGAGGAGATCAAAAGCTCCCTGGGCGGAACCGGACCACTTAAAGCACGTCTTGACAGAAGTCAGAGCTGTGAGAGGAGCAGCCACTTGACCGAAATTACGAATGAAACGCCGATAGAAATTAGCGAAACCGAGAAAGCGCTGCAACTCGACACGTGACTTAGGAACGGGCCAATCGCTGACAGCCTGGACCTTAGCGGGATCCATCTGAATGCCTTCAGCGGAAATAACAGAACCGAGAAATGTGACAGAGGAGACATGAAAGGCGCACTTCTCAGCCTTCACGTAGAGACAATTCTCTAAAAGGCGCTGGAGTACACGTCGAACGTGCTGAACATGAATCTCGAGTGACGGTGAAAAAATCAGGATATCGTCAAGGTAAACGAAAACAAAGATGTTCAGCATGTCTCTCAGTACATCATTAACTAATGCCTGAAAGACAGCTGGAGCATTAGCGAGACCGAACGGCAGAACCCGGTATTCAAAATGCCCTAACGGAGTGTTAAACGCCGTTTTCCACTCGTCCCCCTCTCTGATGCGCACGAGATGGTAAGCGTTACGAAGGTCCAACTTAGTAAAGAACCTGGCTCCCTGCAGAATCTCGAAGGCTGACGACATAAGGGGAAGCGGATAACGATTCTTAACCGTTATGTCATTCAGCCCTCGATAATCCACGCAGGGGCGCAGAGTACCGTCCTTCTTCTTAACAAAAAAAACCCCCGCTCCGGCGGGAGAGGAAGAAGGCACCACGGTACCGGCGTCGAGAGAAACAGACAGATAATCCTCGAGAGCCTTACGTTCGGGAGCCGACAGAGAGTATAGTCTACCCCGAGGGGGAGTGGTTCCCGGAAGGAGATCAATACAACAATCATACGACCGGTGAGGAGGAAGGGAGTTGGCTCTGGACCGACTGAAGACCGAGCGCAGATCATGATATTCCTCCGGCACTCCTGTCAAATCACCAGGTTCCTCCTGAGAAGAGGGGACAGAAGAAACAGGAGGGATAGCAGACATTAAACACTTCACATGACAAGAAACGTTCCAGGATAGGATAGAATTACTAGACCAATTAATAGAAGGATTATGACATACTAGCCAGGGATGACCCAAAACAACAGGTGTAAAGGGTGAACGAAAAATCAAAAAGGAAATGGTCTCACTGTGGTTACCAGATACTGTGAGGGTTAAAGGTAGTGTCTCACATCTGATACTGGGGAGAAGACTACCATCTAAGGCGAACATGGGCGTGGGCTTCCCTAACTGTCTGAGAGGAATGTCATGCTTCCGAGCCCATGCTTCGTCCATAAAACAACCCTCAGCCCCAGAGTCTATCAAGGCACTGCAGGAAGCAGCCGAACCAGACCAGCGTAGATGGACCAACAAGGTAGTACAGGATCTTGATGGAGAGACCTGAGTAGTAGCGCTCACCAGTAGCCCTCCGCTTACTGATGAGCTCTGGCTTTTACTGGACATGAAATAACAAAATGTCCAGCCGAACCGCAATAGAGGCAAAGGCGGTTGGTGATTCTCCGTTCCCTCTCCTTAGTCGAGATGCGAATACCTCCCAGCTGCATGGGCTCAGTCTCAGAGCCGGTGGGAGGAGATGGTTGAGATGCGGAGAGGGGGAACACCGTTAACGCGAGCTCTCCTCCACGAGCTCGGTGACGAAGATCTACCCGTCGTTCTATGCGGATGGCGAGTGCAATCAAAGAGTCCACGCTGGAAGGAACCTCCCGGGAGAGAATCTCATCTTTAACCTCAGCGTGGAGTCCCTCCAGAAAACGAGCGAGCAACGCCGGCTCGTTCCAGTCACTGGAGGCAGCAAGAGTGCGAAACTCTATAGAGTAATCCGTTATGGATCGATCACCTTGACATAGGGAAGCCAGGGCCCTGGAAGCCTCCTTCCCAAAAACTGAACGATCAAAAACCCATATCATCTCCTCTTTAAAGTTCTGATAATCGTTAGTACACTCAGCCCTTGCCTCCCAGATAGCTGTGCCCCACTCCCGAGCCCGACCAGTAAGGAGTGATATGACGTAGGCGATCCGAGCTCTCTCTCTTGAGTATGTGTTGGGCTGGAGAGAGAACACAATATCACACTGGGTGAGAAAGGAGCGGCACTCAGTGGGTTGCCCAGAGTAACATGGTGGGTTATTAACCCTAGGTTCCGGAGACTCGGAAGACCAGGAAGTAGCAGGTGGCACGAGACGAAGACTCTGAAACTGTCCTGAGAGGTTGGAGACCTGAGCGGCCAGGGTCTCAACGGCATGGCGAGCAGCAGACAATTCCTGCTCGTGTCTGCCGAGCATTGCTCCCTGGATCTCGATGGCAGTGTTGCGAGAATCCGTAGTCGCTGGGTCCATTACTGGTCGGATCCTTCTGTTATGCTGGTGAATGAGGACCCAAAAGCGACTTAACAGAAACAGAGTCTTTATTCCAGTCTTAAACAAAAACGATACTCCTGGATATTATCTTAGGTAAATACAAAACAGGAAAACTGAAATCCTCTCGTCAGTAGAGAGGAACGACTGGAGACGCGACCACAGACTGCAGGTCGCTTCGGGAAGGCACAGGCCGTAGCTGACATAGACACCTGCTCACACGCAGCATCTGAAGAAGGCAAAAACACGACAGGGCGGAACAAGGACACAGAACAGCAAACATCAAACAAGGATCCGACAAGGACAGAAGCGGAAAACAGAGGGAGAAATAGGGACTCTAATCAGAGGGCAAAATAGGGGACAGGTGTGAAAGAGTAAATGAGGTAGTTAGGAGAATGAGGAACAGCTGGGAGCAGGAACGGAACGATAGAGAGAGAGAGCGAGAGAGGGAGAGAGGGAGGGGGAGAGAGAGGGATAGAAAGAGGGAAAGAACCTACTAAGACCAGCAGAGGGAAACGAATAGAAGGGAAGCACAGGGACAAGACATGATAATCAATGACAAAACATGACACCTTTATTGTAGGAACAGCATGTGACTTTTATTTTGATATGCTCTTCTGGAGGTTAAGAGAAGAGCAGAGGTTAATTTAGGCAGTCTTGAGATTGGTGTGACTGCAGGTGCCATGTTGGTTTTATGATTTTGCCTTTCCCTAAATTGTAGTACTCTGCTATTACATATTAAAGTATTGGCTTACAGAGTTGCATTGTACCTGGTCATAATTCATACTATCGCTCTTATGTTAACATAGAAAAATATATTAAAATAGAAGCTTATTTCAAATTAAATGAACGTCTGTGTCATGGTTGAACCATTTTTTCCCCATGTGGCTGCACTACAGTCCTGTATCTCAGCCCCTTTTCAGGTGTCCCAACTTTTCTCTAGAAAAAATATCCTTTTGTCTGCAAGACGCATCAATTAATTCAGGCTAAAAGTGTGTAGACCCAATGACAATCGCCAAATGTCATGACATTTTTTTGGTGTTTTGTAACCGATGTCTCTTTCCATTCATCAAATAGATGCTGGAATTATTTCGGAGTGGACGAACATGCGCAGGTAGCCTACTTTTTTCATGTCTTTATTATTAGCCCCATACAATTTTTAATAGATTTATTTTCATAGGAGGTCCCGTGAAAAAAATAGAGACCCCGAATGTTAATTCGGTATAATTTCGCACTCTAACCATGAGCCATTTAAACTGAACAACACTTTCGAAGTCGAAAGCCAAATAACATCGAACAGTTGACAAAAGAAGTGCATCTCTCAGAGTTTGAGCGTGAACGAGGAAGAACGAGACGGAGAAACGAGATCAAACCAAAAGTTAGCTTGGCAGAGGAGTGGAACAATCTAAATGTCAGTGTGGTGTTTAGAGGTTGTAGTTTACTTCTGTCCCTTTAGCCTTTTCTGTTTTGGTGTGTATCTGAAAAGTAAACGGAAAAGACGAGTGAAACTGCTAGCTTTAGGCTGTGTTGTCGTTGAGCGTGCAGTGGGTTACCCGTCCTGAGACCTGAAGTAGTGTTGCCATCGCCCGACCAGGTCCATCCCACTGGGCACACCATGTAATTTCACCATGGACATTTTGGTTGAGAAGTTGATCAATGAGATTTCAACCATTTTATTCACACACTCAGACAGCCAGAGGTTTGTTGAATTCCCAATGTGTTATCACTGTCCTTTCAACCACAACTAAAAGCAAACCAAATTCCAATGGAAAAATATAGATATTTTGTATTTTTACAACAATGTAATGTTATCACTTTGCCTCATCTAAAAGCACAAGCAAATAACATTGTAGTTGAGATTACATAAAAAATACATAGTGCAAGTGATCAATGCAGTGCAGATTATTACAGCAATTGTGAAGATCGCCACAGACCTGCGCCCTTTGCATGCTATCTTGAACATGCACGCCTTCTATGATTACATAAATGAGACTTTTATATTAACCTCAAAATGTGGCCATGGATATGTTACTCATTTTAAGGTTGAATAAACACTGTCACATTAGGCTATTTACTGTATTACAAAATCATTGAATTGTGTTTGGTTGACAGTGCAACTAAATATCAACATTTAAAGGATAGCTAATGCTTCGATAGTTTAACAAATAATATACAGTGCATTTGGAAAGTATTCGAGCGGCTTGATTTTTCCACATTTTGTTGCGTTACAGACTTATTCTAAAATTGATGAGGAAAACATTTTATTGAATCAATCTACACCCAATACTCCATAATGGCAAAGCGAAAACAGGTTTTTAGAAATTTTAGCAAATTTACAAAATATAAAAAACAGATACCTTATTTACATAAGTATTCAGGCCCTTCGCTATGGGACTCAAATTGAGCTCAGGTGCATCCTGTTTCCATTCATCATCCTTGATGTTTCTTCAACTTGATTGGAGTCCACCTGTGGTAAATTCAATTGATTGGACAGGATTTTGAAAGGCACACACCTGTCTATGTAAGTTCCCATAGTTGACAGTTCATGTCAGCGCAAAAACCAAGCCATGAGTTCTAAGGATTTGTCCGTAGAGCTCCCAGACATGATTGTGTCGAGGCACAGATCTGGGGAAGGGTACCAAAAAATGTCTGCAGCATTGAAGGTCCCCAAGAACACAGTGGCCTCCATCATTCTTAAATGGAAGAAGTTTGGAACCACCAAGACTCTTCCTAGAGCTGACCGCCTGGCCAAACTGAGCAATCGGGGAAGAAGCGCCTTGGTCAGGGAGATAACCAAGAACCCGATAGTCACTGTGGATATGGGAGAACCTTCCAGAAGGACAACCATCTCTGCAGCACTCCACCAATCAGGCCTTTATGTTTGAGTGGCCTGACAGAAGCCACTCCTCAGTAAAAGGCACATGACAGCCCGTTTGGAGTTTGCCAAAAGGCACCTAAAGATTCTGACCGTGAGAAACAAGATTTGTTTTGAAGTGGGATCGTGCATTTTGCAACTCCTGATTACATCTTCAATCGTTGTGGGAAAGATGCAACGTCAAATACATTTGTAAACAACTGGTTGCAGTTCAGAGCCAACCTGGATACTAAGGAGATTCTGAGGGAAATCGATGAATATCAACATACTCCATCATGGAAAGATCCGGCTGACTCACAAAATAACTCTAACCTGACAAAAAAAGAGACAGCTTCATCTACAGACGCGGGCGATTTACTTACCGTTGAACTAGAGGCTAGTGCCCTTGCTGGAATCCATGCAACACTTCAAGTTGTGTGAGGAGGTACAAGGGCTAAGGGGGAGTTTGGAGTTTAGCAAGAGTGAAATTCTCACGCTCCAAGGAGAGAACAAAGTACTCACAGCCAAGGTAAACACCCTTGACTCCAACATGGATTGTCTTCAGGGAAAAGAGGGTGATGAGGGAGTCGCTACTAGACATACAAAGCATACGTGAAAATCTAAATATTTTCTTGGATTCCCGAGGACACCCGATATTCCAGAGGTGGTGATTAGAGAGTTCATGCAATCCGCCTTGAAACTTCCTCTAGAGGCTGTAAACAAGGTGGCTTTCCACCGAGTGTGCAGACTTGGAGCTCGGAGCGACAAGACCAAGAGTCCTCGACCTATCACAGAATTTGAACACTACCAACAAAAGGAGCTGATCAAAAGCAGAGGAATGGAGCTTAAGGGGGACCAAATTCGGTCTCAATGACCAATTTCCCCGGGAGATAAACGAACGTCGCAAGAAGCTGTACCCTGTACATGGTTAAGAGGGCGAGGGTTAAGCGTGCCTTTCTCATTGTGGACAAACTCTTTATTAATGGACAGCTCTTCGAGGCAGCGCCATGACATCATGGCTGTACTAAATTCTACGGAGACGTCAGGTTCCAAAAAAAAAAAAAAAAAAGTATGGGAACTGTAAAACTATCTGAACACTATGAAGTTGATATGAACACACACGCACTCAATTACATGCTCACTTACACACAGACACATAGACTTGATCTCGCTCTGTTCTCTCCTCTCTTTCTCTCTCTGTCGAACTTTTTTATAATTGAATGTTTTTTGTTTGTCTATGTTTACAACAAGCAATGGGAAGATATCAGAACTGGGATGTTGGGGAATAATAACATATTGTACGGGATACATTTGTATTGTAGTGAAGCCGTCTATATAGTAATGCAACGTCTCTTTCATGATCATGTGAAACGTCAATTGCTATGGAAATGCTGGGATGTGTTTTTCTATGAAAATGATGTTTAAGGTAATTATTAGAGGTCGACCGATTTATGATTTTTCAACGCCGATACCGATTATTGGAGGACCAACAAAAGCCGATACCGATTGATCGGCCGATTTTATTTATTTATTGTTGACAATTACAACAATACTGAATGAACACTTATTTTAACTTAATATAATACATCAATAAAATCAATTTAGCCTCAAATAAATAATGAAACATGTTCAATTTGGTTTAAATAATGCAAAAACAAAGTGTTGGAGAAGAAAATAAAAGTGCAATATGTGCCATGTAAGAAAGCTAACGTTTAAGTTCCTTGCTCAGAACATGAGAACATATGAAAGCTGGTGGTTCCGTTTAACATGAGTCTTCAATATTCCCACGTAAGAAGTTTTAGGTTGTAGTTACTATAGGAATTATAGGACTATTTCTCTCCATACCATTTGTATTTCATTAACCTTTGACTATTGGATGTTCTTATAGGCACTTTAGTATTGCCAGTGTAACAGTATAGCTTCCTTCCCTCTCCTCGCTCCTACCTGGGCTCGAACCAGGAACACATCGACAACAGCCACCCTCTAAGCATCGTTACCCATGCAGAGCAAGGGGAACAACCACTCCAAGTCTCAGATCGAGTGACGTTTGAAACGCTATTAGCGCGCACCATTTCACATCAGTTACACCAGCCTAATCTCGGGAGTTGATACGGACCGTCATAAACAGCGCAATGCTTGAAGCACAACGAAGAGCTGCTGGCAAAACGCACTAAAGTGCTGTTTGAATGAATGCTTACGAGTCTGCTGCTGCCTACCACCGCTCAGTCAGACTGCTCTATCAAATCATAGACTTAATTATAACATAATAACACACAGAAATACGAGCCTTAGGTCATTAATATGGTCGAATCCGGAAACTATCATCTCGAAAACAAGACGTTTATTCTTTCAGTGAAATACGGAACCGTTCCGTATTTTATCTAACGGGTGGCATCCATAAGTCTAAATATTCCTGTTACATTGCACAACCGTCAATGTTATGTCATAATTGCGTAATATTCTGGCAAATTAGGCGGCCCAAACTGTTGCATATACACTGACTCTGCGTGCAATGAACGCAAGAGAAGTGACACAATTTCACCTGGTTAACATTGCCTGCTAACCTGGATTTCTTTTAGCTAAATATGCAGGTTTAAAAATATATATTTCTGTCTATTGATTTTAAGAAAGGCATTGATGTTTATGGCTAGGTACACATTGGAACAACGATACGGACCGCATCAATTATATGCAACGCTGGACACGCTAGATAAACTAGTAATATCATCAACCATGTGTAGTTAACTAGTGATTATGATTGATTGATTGTTTTTTTTAAGATAAGTTTAATGCTGTAACGGTCTTCGTTGAGAGAAAGAGAGGAGGACCAAAATGCAGCGTGATGATTATCCGTTTTAATAAGGATACTTGAAACGACGAACAAAAACAATAAACCGACAAATGAACGAAGACGAAACAGTTCCATATGGTTAACACAAACACAGGAACACCATAACAGGAACAATCAACCACCACCCACAATACAAAACAGGCTACCTAAATATGGTTCCCAATCAGAGACAACGACTAACACCTGCCTCTGATTGAGAACCATATCAGGCCAAACACATAGAAATAGACAAACTAGACATACAACATAGATCACACCCTGACCAGAGTGGGCATTCTAACAAAACATAGAAACATACAAAGCAAACTATGGTCAGGGCGTGACAGTACCCCCCCCCCCCCCCCCCAAGGTGCGGACTCCGGCCGCAAAACCTAAACCTATAGGGGAGGGTCTGGGTGGGCATCTGTCCGCGGTGGCGGCTCTGGCGCGGGACGTGGACCCCACTCCACCATAGTCATTGCCCGCTTCAGTAGCGTCTTTAGAGCAGCGACCCTTGCCGCAGATCCCGGACTGGGAACCCCAATAAGGAGCGCCTCCGGACTGAGGGGCAGCTCCGGACTGAGGGGCAGCTCCGGACTGAGGGGCAGCTCCGGACTGAGGGGAAGCTCCGGACTGAGGGGCAGCTCAGGCGGCTCAGGCGCCTCTGGACTGAAGGGCGGCTCAGGCGGTTCCTGACTGAAGGGCGGCTCAGGACAGACGAGGCGCACTGTAGGCCTGGTGCGTGGTGCCGGAACTGGTGGTACTGGGCTGGGGACACGCACCTCTAGGCGAGTGCGGGGAGCAGGAACCGGAGGCCTGGTACGTGGTGCCGCCACCGGAGGGCTGGTGCGTGGGGCTGCCACAGGAGAGCTGGTGCGTGGGGCTGCCACAGGAGACCTGATGCGTGGGGCTGCCACAGGAGGGCTGGTGCGTGGAGAAGGCACCGGATAGACCGGACCGTGGAGGCGCACTACAGGTCTCGAGCACCGAGCCTGCCCAACCCTACCTGGCTGAATGCTCACCGTAGCCTTGCCAGTGCCGCGAGGTGGAATAGGCCGCACTGGGCTATGCACACGTACTGGAGACACCATGCGTAGGGCTGGTGCCATGTACACCGGCCCGAGGAGACGCACTGGAGACCAGATGCGTAGAGCCGGCTTCATGGCACCTGGCTCGAGGCCCAATCTAGCCCGGCCGATACGAGGCGCTGCTATGTACCGCACCGGGCTATGCACACGTACTGAAGACACCGTGCGTATCTCCGCATAACACGGTGCCTGCCCAGAACATCTCTCTCCACAGTAAGCACGGGGAGTTGGCTCAGGTCTCCTACCTGACTTAGCTACACCCCCCGTGTGCCCCCCAATACATTTTTGGGGTTGCCTCTCGGGCTTCCTTCCGCGCTTTCGTGCTGCTTCCTCATACCGCCACCTCTCGGCTTTCGCTGCCTCCAGCTCTTCCCGAGGGCGGCGATATTCTCCAGCCTGTGCCCAGGGTCCCTTGCCGTCCAGAATCTCCTCCCAGGTCCAGGAGTCCTGCGATTTCGGACGCTGCTGCTGCTGCCCGTTACCACGCTGCTTGGTCCTTTGGTGGTGGGTGATTCTGTAACGGTCTTCATTGGGAGAAAGAGAGGAGGACCAAAATGCAGCGTGATGATTATCCATTTTAATAAGGATACTTGAAACGACGAACAAAAACAATAAACCGACAAATGAACGAAGACGAAACAGTCCTATATGGTTAACACAAACACAGGAACACCATAACAGGAACAATCAACCACCACCCACAATACAAAACAGGCTACCTAAATATGGTTCCCAATCAGAGACAACGACTAACACCTGCCTCTGATTTGAGAACCATATCAGGCCAACACATAGAAATAGACAAACTAGACATACAACATAGAATGCCCACTCCGATCACACCCTGACCAAACAAAACATAGAAACATACAAAGCAAACTATGGTCAGGGCGTGACAAATGCTAGCTAGCAACTTACCTTGGCTTCTACTGCATTCGTGTAACAGGCAGGCTCCTCGTGGAGTGCAATGTTAGAGCGTTGGACTAACTGTAAGGTTGCAAGATTGAATCCCCCGAGCTGACAAGGTAAAAATCTGTCGTTCTGCCCCTGAACAAGGCAGTTAACCCACTGTTCCTAGGCCATATAAGAATGTGTTCTTAACTGACTTGCCTAGTTAAATAAATATTAAATAAAGGTGTAACATTTTTCTTTTTAATCGGCCAAATCGGTGTCCAAAAATACCAATTTCCGATTGTTATGAAAACTTGAAATCGGTCCTAATTAACCGGCCTTTCCGATTAATCGGTCGACCTCTAGTAATTATGATGAAACTATGATGGTGATACGATAGGGATTACAATTATCATCCTGAATATTAAGGCTGTACTCCATGTTACACACAGTCACTCAACCATGCAAATTGGCTGGGTTATTATTTATTTGGACATCACACATTATAGTCTTACTCTTATCCAGACATCGTACACACTCTTACTTAATAACATCCAATATCATACACATCAATTTACTCAGGTTTACTACACACATAATATCTTGTCTCAATTTTCTAACATCTGTGGCATTGGCTCACAGGCAAACAGGCAAGGGAATAAAACATATTGCTAGAACCTATTTCTTGAATCCAAAATATCGGACATTTGAAAGCTTTTGACCGGCATAATACCTCTGATGGAAGTAACTTTACAAGCACTAATTATGGCAAATTTAGACTGAGAATAGTATCTAGTTATGGTAAAGAGTGAAATAAGTAAAGCCAGTTATAATTGTAACAGTTTAGCAGATTATAAAAAATAAGATCAGTCTTAACGGGGCTAAAGGAAAAGGAATATAACATATACTGTTTACAGGAAACTCACTACATCCTGATGAAGTTGTGTGGAAAAAGGAATGGGGTGGTGAAATCATTTTCTGTCGTGGACAAAGGAACTCAAAGGGTGTGACGATATTAATGAACAAATTTACATCTGAATGTTCAAAGGCACTTACATTTTTTTGTCTTGCCCATTCACCCTCTGAATGGCACACATACACAATCTATGTCTCAATTGTCTAAAGGCTTAAAAATCCTTCTTTAACCTGTCTCCTCCCCTTCATCTACACTGATTTGAAGTGGATTTAACAAGTGACATGATATGCTTGCAAAAGTGATGCGTCATTATACAGGTGTGGGATGGTTTTGTCGAAACAGATGTGGTGGGGGAAAAAACGCTTAAGCCTCAGCCCAGATCAGCTCGGCTCTGCACTAGTGGGAGTCTCAATGGTCGGAGGTAGACTGTTTGCTCAGCATATGGCAGGGTTTATTTTTAGGTCTGAAACATGATGGCAACTCCCAAGCCACAACGATACTGAAGAGCTTTACAGCTGCATAAGGTGCATGCATGGGTAAACGTTAAGGTGAGGCCAATATCGATTAGCTTCTTATGTCCATAAAAAAGTGCTGACGACATGGAGGATGCTAACTGGCCACAAGTCTCTAGTGCAGATAAGTTAATGTGGGTCCTTTATTGTAGGAACAGTATGTGACTTTTATTTTGATATGCTCTTCTGGAGGTTAACACATTTATATGTCCTACTCACGTCGGCCATGGAGAAGGAGAGGGTGGTCCCGCAGTCCTTGGTAGCGCATCGGTGGCACTGTATTATCCTCAAAGTGGGCAAAGAAGGTGTTTAGTTTGTCTGGAAGCAAGACGTCGGTGTCCGTGACGTGCCTGGTCTTTTCGTAGTCTGTAATTGCCTGTAGACCCTGCCACATTTCTCTTGTTTGATTGCCTTGCGGAGGGAGTAGCTACACTGTTTATTTGGCCATATTCCCAGTCATTCCATTCCATGGTTTTATGCGGTGGTTCGCACTTTCAGTTTGGCCGCCATCTATCCACGGTTTCTGGTTACGGTAGGTGTTATTAGTCACAGTGGGTACAACATCTCCAATGCACTTCCTTATAAACTCACTCACCGAATCGACGTATAAATCAATGTTATTCTCTGAGGCTGCCCGGAACGTTTCCCAGTCCGTGTGATCAAAAAAATCGTGAAGCGTGGATTCCGATTGGTCAGACCAACGTTGAATAGTTCTTGTCACGGGAACATTCTGTTTGAGTTTCTGCCTGTAGGACGGTAGGAGCAAAATGGAGTCATGGTCGGATTTCCCGAAGGGAGGACGGGAGAATGCCAAGATTGTGCAAAGCTGTCATCAAGGCAAAGGGTGGCTACTTTGAAGAATCTCAAATATAAAATATATTTTGATTTGCTAAACACTTATTTGGTTACTACAGGATTTCATGTGTTATTTCATAGTTTTGATGTCTTCACTATTATTCTACAATGTAGAATAAATAAAACCCTAGAATGAGTAGGTGTCAACTTTTGACTTGTACTGTACATATTAACCAATTGCTAATAATTTAACAATATTAACATTTATTTTGATGTAAACCCAATCTCATTTTATTTTTAAATGCTATCTAGTTCACTGGAAAAGCAGTAGTACAGATAAAGAAATACCCTTGAATAATTCATATAATAATGAATTAATAATTCATATGTTGGATTCACGTCTCCAGAATCAAAGTTAAACAATAGGACTAAATCAAATCAAACTTTATTTGAAGTGTATTTAAAGTTTGATTTTGTCACGAATACCACCGAAGGTGGCTCCCCTTCCTGTTCGGGTGGCGCTCGGCGGTCGTCGTCGCCGGTCTACTAGCTGCCACCGATCCCTTTTTCCTTTTCGTTTATTTCTGTCTAATTGTTTTCACCTGTTCCTTGTTGGGGTTTTGGGATGGGTGCTATTTATGTTCGTTTTGCCCGCTGGTGTTTGTGCGGGCTTGTTGGTTGTTACGTTTGGTGATGTATCGTGTTTTGTTTTGGGTTTTCGCTGTCCAGTGTTTGTAACGAGGTTTGGGGTTTGTTTAGCGCCAGTGTTTTGGGCATTCACCCTTGTTTTGGACCTGTTACGGTTTGAAGGACATTAAAGCTTTTTCCCGTTCATTTCGCTCTCTGCATTTGACTCCTCACTCATTTCACTCACCCGCCGTTACGGATTTAATTTATTCCTATTCCTTAACTTAGATTTTTTTGTTGAGATGGTGACGTGATACAACATATCAATTATTAATTTGTAGACAAACTGGGATTAAAGCTGGAATAAGTCAGTGGCACAGATTTTTGGTATTTTGTTACGATCCCCATTAGTTGTTGCAAAAGCAGCAGCTATTTTTCCTGGGGTCCTTACAAAACATGAAACATGACATAATACAGAACATTAATAGACAAGAACAGCTCAAGGACAGAACACAATTTAACCACAACCGAACACAATTCAATATCCAGTTTGACTACAAATTAGTAATTGATATTTAAACCAAAATTCTAAGTTAAAGAACAGGATTTAATCTAATCAAACTTTAAATGCACTTTAAATAAAGTTTGATTTGATTTAGTCCTATTCTTTAACTTAGATTTTTGGCTGAGATGGAGATGTGAATCCGATTTATTAATGATATACTTGAAGATTTAAATTTGAAATCAACCAAAGTTTGAAAACCTAGGCCTACAGTGCCTTCAGAAATGATTCATACACATTGAGTTATTACACATTTTGTTCTTATAGCCTTAATTCAAAATGGATTCCAAAATTTTTACATCTCACCCACCTACACACAATACCTCATAATGAACAAAGTGAAAACATGGTTTTAGATGTTTTTGCAAATTTAGAGGAAATTAAATACAGAAATATCTAATTTACATAAGTATTCACATCCCTGAGTCAATACATTAGAATCACCTTTGGCAGTGATTACAGCTGTGAGTCTTTCTGGGTAAGTCTCTAAAAGCTTTGCATACCTGGATTGTACAATAGTTGCCAATTATTATTTTCAAAATTCTTCAAGCTCTGTCAAATTAGTTGTTGATCATTGCAACCATTCAAGTATTGTCATAGATTTTCAAGCAGATGTATGTCAAAACTGTCACTCAGCCACTCAGGAACATTCAGTCTTCTTGGTAAGCAACTTCAGTGTAGATTTGGCCTTCTGGTTTAGGTTTAGCAGACTGAACCAAGTTTTCCTGTAGGATTTTGCCTGTGCTTAGCTCCATTCGGTTTCTTTTTTATCCTGAAAAACACACCAGTCCTTAACGATTACAAGCATGCCCATAACAAGAGGCATCCACCACTATGCTTGAAAATATGGTACTCAGTAATGTGTTGTATTGGATTTGCCCCAAACAACAATTTGTATTCAGGACAATTATGTCGATATAGGACTTGTTTTACTGTGGATATAGATACTTTTGTACCTGTTTCCTCCAGCATCTTCACAAGGTCCTTTGCTGTTGTTCTGGGATTGATATGCACTTTTCGCATCAAAGTACGTTCATCTCTAGGAGACAGAACGCTTCTCCTTCCTGAGCGGTATGACGGCTGCGTGGTCCCATGGTGTTTATACTTGCGTACTATTGTTTGTACAGATGAACGCTGCACCTTCAGGCATTTGGAAATTGCTCCCAAGGATGAACCAGACTTGTGGAGGTCTTGGCTGATTTCTTTTGATTTTTCCATGATGTCAAGCAGAGGCACTGAGTTTGAAGGTGGTACACCTCCAATTGACTCAAATTATGTCAATTAGCCTATCAGAAGCTTCTACAGCCATGACATCATTTTATGGAATTTTGCAGGCTGTTTAAAGGCACAGTCAACTTAGTGTATGTAATCTTCTGACCCACTGAAATTGTGATACAGTGAAATAATCTGTCTGTAAACAATGGTTGGAAAAATGACTTGTCATGCACAAAGTAGATGTCCTAACCCACTTGCCAAAACTATAGTTTGTTAACAAGAAATTTGTGGAGTGGTTGAAAATCGAGTTTTAATAACTCCATCCTAAGTGTATGTAAACTTCCGACTTCAACTGTAGCAGTGGCAACTCTGTCACACTGACTGAAATGTACATTTCATCCACCTCCCACTATTACTGTCATCTTTTAAGAAATGTTTTATGGGAGCTGTTATGAAACAAGATGTTTAATAAATGAGTGGAGATACTAAAGCAGAGAGACAAGCTGTAAAAGTACTTACTGCCAAGCTTCCTAAAATATGGCTGTGCAGATGTGAGGAGTTGACACTGGTGTCCTAGAGTGAACTCTTTCCACTCCAAGTATTGAACCCAGACTGCATGATGGAAGAGCTTGTTTGCCATCTGAGCTAAAGCCTTGGTTTAGGTCTTGGAACTAGCATGAGCCTTCAGGTTTAAGACAAGTTTATTTACCATGCAAATGTAGTGCAATGAACCAATCATTTGTTACATTGTTGAGTAAGGTGTCAAGACTAGTTACGCATCACCTTCACTCATTCGTTGATCAATGTCCTTTTCATAACTTAAGTGGAGAGTCTACTTCAAAATACTTATTTACTCTTTAAAGTGTTAGGTTCTTATTTTTCAGAGTACATAACTCACGGACACTAGAGAAGCTTAACCAAGTTTAATTCTTCCCAAAGGGTCGACACAGCTGTATTCAGACAGCTGTATTCTCTCCAATCCTTACATCTTGTAGTTCCACAGGAAGAGGGTAACAGGATAATAAACCCTTCTTACTCCCTTCAGGGGATCTGACCTGACCTCCTGACCTCAACCCCTCTTTCGCCTAATCCACCGATGTCCACCTGCTTCCTCTATAGCAATCCTTTGATCTCCTCCCGTCCACCCAACACATTTCAAAGCCATCTGTCTTTCTACAGAAAACCATTAACTTCTGACATAAAACCCAGTCTCTTTCACTCCTTATATTCTATGCTTCTGATCTATCCTTTAATATCTCAATGTTCAAAGTTTAGCCCGATTCCAACAAAAGCTAGAATCCTTAGTTGCTACATCCATTTTTGGACTTGTATATTAATGATATATACCCATTGATTATTGAAGAATATAATTTACAAATGCCTCATGAGCTTATTTCAACTGTACTTGATCAGAACCCAAAATATATAAGCTTGTTTTACACCATTGTTTGTAAACAACAGAAATGTAAACAACAGTGTATAACCTCATAACGTGGTTAAAACTATGCATTTGATATCATGGATGGTCAGTCCTTGCACCCATAGCTCTGTCTATGAATTTGAGAGTGGTTACATTTCTCCAGGCCCATCCCTTGACTTTTTGGGTGAAACGAGCAGGGAGACGATTTGTTATTGTTGCAGTTAAGGATTCTAGCTTTAATGTCACCCAAAGGCTTGTAGTGGAGACTGATTTCATCTTTCCATCAAAACTCATTTCTGTGTTGATCCTATAGTTGTAATAATAGAAACCTGGACCAATGTTCTCTCAAATGTTTGGCACTAAGCAAATTTCTTGGTCTTCTGAGTGAAAATTCTGCGACTTCCAGCGTGCGTTTACTATGAACACTGAGGCTGTATCCGCATTAAGTTACAGTTTCAGACAGTTGTCATGTAGGCTACTGTGGCTTTTTGATCATAATGTAGACCTACCAGTTTAGCCTACCACAAATAAAAAACAATGGAGGAAATGCATTCTATAACATTTTACCTGGAAATAGCTGTTCTATTATTCAGCCTACAGTACCAGCCAATGTTTGGCGTAAAATGTAGGCCTACATTGCATGAGACTAGGGAGGGCTTAACATTAACCTGTTTATCCACTTGTCCTTTAGATAAGGTGACAAAATGTTTTGTTTGATAAACATTTTTTTTTTTACAAAATAGTTATTATTCCCATACAATTAATACAGAGAATCAAGACAAATTATGCTATCCTCTGCCTATTGGGTACTTAGCTTATTCAAGAACCTTTCAAAATACAACACTGTGCCTTTAACCCTTGTGTGGTAATGTTACCCCCATATACCCCCACATTTTTTGCTAAATAAACACACAAAATAAACAAACACACCTTACTTACGTAAGTGTTCAGACCCTTTACTATGACACTCGAAATTGAGCTCAGGTGCATCCTGTTTCCATTGATCATCCTTGATGTTTCTACAACTTGATTGGAGTCCACCTGTGGTAAATTCAATTGATTGGACATGATTTGGAAAGGCACACACCTGTCTATATAAGGTCCCACAGTTGACAGTGCATGTCAGAGCAAAAACCACACCATGAGGTGTGGAATTGTCGAGACAGTTCTGCGGAAGGGTACCAAAACATTTCCCCATCATTCTTAAATGGAAGAAGTATTGAACCACCTAGACTCTTCCTAGAGCTGGCCGCCCCGGCCAAACTGAGCAATCGGCAGAGAGAAGGGTATGCGTCAGAGAGTTGACCAAGAACCAGAGTTCCTCTGTGAAGATGGGAGAACATTACAGAAGGACGACCATCTCTGCAGCACTCAACCAATTAGGCCTTTTTAATGGTAGATGGCCAGATGGAAGCCACTCCTCAGTATAAGGACATGACACCCCGCTTGGAGTTTGCCAAAAGCACCGAAAGGACTCTGACCATGAGAAACAAGATTCTCTAGTCTGATGATTCCAAGCTTGAACTCTAGTCTGAATTCTAAGCGTCAAGTCTGGAGGAAACCTGGCACCATCCCTACGATGAAGCATGGTGGTGGCAGCATCATGCTGTGGGGATATTTTTCAGCGGCAGGGACTGGGAGACTAGTCAGTAGCAAGGGAAAGATGAACGGAGAAACGTACAGAGATCCTTGATGAAAACCTTCTCCAGAGCTCTCAGGACCTCCGACTGGGGTGAAGGTTCACCTTCCAACAGGACAACAACCAACCCTAAGCACACAGCCAAGACAACACAGGAGTGGCTTCAGGACAAGTCTCAGAATGTCCGTTGCTGCCCAGCCAGAGCCCGGACTTGAACCCGATCGAACATGTCAGGAAAGACCTGAAAATATCTGTGCAGCGACGCTCCCTATCCAACCTGACAGAGCTTGAGAGGATCTCTGCCAAAGGTGTTTCAACAAAGTACTGAGTAAAGGGTCTGAATACCTAATTTAATGTGATATTTCAGTTTCTTAAAAAGGTTTTTCTTTGTCATT
This sequence comes from Salvelinus namaycush, assembly GCF_016432855.1. Taxonomy (NCBI): domain Eukaryota; kingdom Metazoa; phylum Chordata; class Actinopteri; order Salmoniformes; family Salmonidae; genus Salvelinus; species Salvelinus namaycush. The sequence continues at coordinate 1,940,264 of NC_052317.1, forward strand.
ATGGGGTATTGTCTAGATTGATGATGGAAAAAAACAATTTAATGCATTTAAGAATAAGGTTGTAACATAACAATGTGGAAAATGTTGAGGTCTGAATATTTTTCGAATGCACTGTACGTACAGTACCAGTCAAAAGTTTGGACACCTACTTATTCAAGGCTTTTTCTTTATTTTTAAAAATTTCTGTAATGTAGAATAATCGTGAAGACAACACTATGAAATAACACATGGAATCATATAGTAACCAAAAATAGTGTTAAACAAATCAACATATATTTTATATTTGCAAAAGCCACCTTTTGCCTTTGCACACTCTTGGCATTCTCTCAACCAGCTTCATGAGGTAGTCACCTGGAATGCATTTCAATTAACAGATGTGCCTTGTTTATATTCATTTCTGTAATTAATTTCCTCAATGTGTTTGAGACAATCAGCTTTGTTGTGAGAAGGTAGGGGTAGAATACAGAAGATGGCCCTATTTGGTAAAGACCAAGTCCATATTATAGCAAGAACAGCTCAAATAAGCAAAGAGAAACGACAGTCAATCATTACTTTAAGACACAAAGGTAAGTCAATTTCAAGAACTTTGAAAGTTTCTTCAAGTGCAGTTGCAAAAACCATCCAGCAATATGATGAAACTGGTTCTCATGAGGACCGCCACAGGTAAGGAAGACCCAGAGTTGCCTCTGCTGCAGAGAATACATTCATTGGAGTTAACTGCACCTCAGATTGCAGCCCAAATACATGCTTCACAGAGTTCAAGTAACAGACACATCTCAATATCAACTGTTCAGAGGAGACTCCATGAATCAGGCCTTCATGGTTGAATTGCTGCAAAGAAACCACTACTAACTGACACCAATAAGAGATTTGCTTGGGCAAAGAAACATGAGAAATGGACATTAGACCTGTGGAAATCTGTCCTTTGGTCTAAGTCCAAATTTGGGATTTTGGTTCCAACTGCTGTGTCTTTGTGAGATGCGGAGTAGGTGAACGGATGATCTCCGCAAGTGTGGTTCCCACCGTGAAGCATGGAGGAGGTGTGATGGTATGAGGGTGCTTTCCTGGTGACACTGTCAGTGATTCATTTAGAATTCAAGGCACAGTTAACCAGCGTGGCTCCCACAGCATTCGGCAGCGGTACGCCATCCCATCTGGTTTGCTCTATCATTTGTTTCTTAAGGGAACAAAATCCCACATACCTCCAGGTTCTGTAAGGCCTATTTGATCAAGACGGAGAGTGATATAGTGCTGCATCAGATGACCTTGCCTCCACAATGACCCGACCTCAACCCAATTGAGATGGTTTGGGATGAGTTGGACCGCAGACTGAAGGAAAAGCAGCAAACAAGTGTTCAACATATGTGGGAACTCGTTCAAGACTGTTGAAAAAGCATTCCGGGTGAAGCTGGTTGAGAGAGTGCCAAGAGTGTGCAAAGCTGTCATCAAGGCAAAGGGTGGCTACTTTGAAGAATCTCAAATATAAAATATATTTTGATTTATTTTTACACTTTTTTGGTTGCTACATGATTCCATTTGTTATTTCATAGATTTGATGTGTTCACTATTATTCTGCAATGTAGAATAAATAAAACCCTAGAATAAGTAGGTGTCAACTTTTGACTTGTACTGTACATGTTAACCAATTGCTATTAATTTAACAATATTAACATTTATTTTGACGTAAACCCAATCTAATTTTTGGTTTTATTTAAAAATGCTATCTAGTTCACTGGAACAGCAATGAGTAGTTATAAACCAACCCATGTAAAATCACATTTTCTGCTGAACTGTGTCATCAGTTGTCACGTTCCTGACCTGTTTTCTGTTAGTTTTGTATGTGTTAGTTGGTCAGGACGTGAGTTTGGGTGGGCAGTCTATGTTTTGTGTTTCTATGTTGGTTTAATGGGTACCTGATATGGTTCTCAATTAGAGGCAGGTGGTTTTCATCTCCTCTGATTGAGAATCATATTAAGGTAGGTGGTGTCACATTGTTTGTTGGTGGGTGGTTGTCTCCTGTGTCAGTGTCTGTATGTTACGCCACACGGGACTGTTTCGGTATCGTTCGTTCGTTCGTTTTGTATGTAGTCTGTTTCCTGTTCATGCGTTCTTCACGTTATATGTAAGTTCGTGTCCAGGTCTGTCTACATCGTTTATTTGTTTTGTAGTTTATCAAGTGTATTTCGTTTCGTCTTCGTCTTGTTTAATAAATCATTATGTCACATAACCACGCTGCATTTTGGTCGAATCACTACTTCTCCTCTTCGTATGAAGAGGAGGAGGAATTCCGTTACATCAGTTCATCCACGTAGACAAACTATACTATACTGTGTGCATAATCTCAGGTGGCTGAATAAAACAAGTAGCTACCTTTCTACAGAGAATAACTTTTTATCCAGTAGACATCCTCCAAACTCAGTATTGTGATGTTAAAACCCTGATATTTTATGGTACGATTATTAAACTCTGATAACGTCATGCTGCCCCTCACACGATTGTCTTCAGTTTAAAGGGGCAGCCCATCCATTTATCATACCCTATATGCCTTTTCTTTTTGTCATCATCTGAACATGAAACTGTATATTAAGTAATCCTTTTAAGGCAATGATCTACTTAAATTCAGATTTCTGTGGTGGACCACCTGTTTTAAGTTATTTCAAACTGCCTATTCAATTCCTTGATATAAAAAGACATTGTCAGCATCCACTTTCAGTTTTTTTCTTCTACAGTATAAGATGGAAATGCATGTTTAATTAAAACCATAGAATTTGAATTACTAGAATGGACTTTCACATTCAAGTCAATGTTCTGTGATAGGTGTGCAGGCGGCCATATTGAGTTTACCCATGAGTGCACTGTCAAGTTGCCAGTCAGATTTATTTGATATGTTCTAGTAATTCTATATCTATGGTTATAACAGGCCATTAAATGGTAAATTGAGGAAGTGGAATAGAAACCATTTATCACCGCTGACACAAGTCATTGTTGATCTCACTGTTATAGGGGAAAGGGGAAAGGGCTGTTGCCATGGTGCTGAAGGAGCTTCCGGGTAAAAAGGCATCCTCCGAAGGAAACCCCCTCCTCACCGTGACAACCAAGGTGGGCATGACGACCACCAACAGGAAGCGGCAATCAATCACTTCCTGGTTTGGTATACTGTACATAACTGTTTTTTTTCCTTTCGATTTCTTTGCTTAGCAGACACTGCTAGCCAAAGTAACTCACATGGCTTAGAGTTCTGCACATACAGCCTGGCAGTGAACCAATTAAGGTTAAATGCAGTGCCAGTGGCAGTGTTTCTTGCAGTGCCCCCCTGGGACTTGAAACAACTACCAACATATCACCAATGCTGTTCCTATTTACTTGGCTTGCTGCTGGCTGCATGTGAATGTATTTTGGCAAGCTGGAGCTAAAGCCGCATCGAGACCCTTTTTCAACAATCAAAAGTAAAAAGAGAATGTCAAATCTGTTCTGCAGCTGCAACTTTCTATTTCTGCAAACAAACGGCTACATACACTCAAGGCCTTGTAAAAATATTGGAAGCGTCAATTTATATTACTGTTCTAAAACGATGCTTGACATTTTCACATGTTAATTTTAAAACCATGAAATAACCTGGGGTGAAATTACTTATTTTTTTTAAAATTTAAACTCAACCACCCCCAGGGGCCTCCCGAGTGGCGCAGCAGTCTAAGTCACTGCATCGCATCGTAGGTGTCACTACAGACCCGGGAGACCCGTGAGGTGGGGCACAATTGGCCCAGCGTCGTTAGGGGAGGGTTTGGCCGGCTGAGATTTCCTTGTCCCATCGCGCTCCAGCGACTCCTGTGGCTGGCCGAGCGCCTGCACGCTGACTTCTGTCGCCAGTTGTATGGTGTTTCCTCCAACACATTGGTGCGGCTGGCTCCCGGGTTAAGCGCGCAGTGTGTCAACAAGCAGTGCGACTTGTCAGGGTCATGTTTCGGAGGACGCGTGGCTCACGACCTTATCCTCTACCGAGTCCGTACAGGAATCGCAGCGATGGGATAAGACTAAATACTAATTGGATATCACGAAATTGGGGAGAAAAAGGGGTAAAAGTACCTAAAAATATATATATATGTATGCATGCATGCAGACTATGATTTCAACAGTTTAATTCAAAATGAGAAACTTAGATGCTGCTTAGCTTTTCTTTTCTGCTCCAATCCAAGCAATCTTGTTTTTGTTGGTTATGATTTTATGTGTGAAGTGTGCTTTAATGCAACATTTGATTTTCGTGAATATGCTCTATTTGCAAAACTGATCTCCTAGTTATCCCATGCAGTAATACTATATTTGTTACCCCAGAAATGGATATTTAAATTTTTTTCTATTTTGGCTCATCAATATATTCTACTATGCAATGAAACAGGCTTTTGGTGGTTAGTAGCTTGTTTTATTTAAATGCCGATGGTAGAAATGTATGAGCTTGTTGCCCTCCAGTAACGGTCTCGAAGCACACTGAATACACTGTGTTTTAGTGGTCACAGCGATGAGTATGTGTTTGTTGTTTCGCCCCTTACATTTCCCTTAGTGCTACAGTATATTTTCCTTATTATGACTCCTTGACATATGTATAACCTATATACAAGTAATTGCCAAAACAAATAATAACTTCTGGCGGCTCTGTTATGGTGTGCATTTTCCTGGTTTTTAGGTCCACTCAACCCCTTAGAGGGCAAGGTAAACGGCAATAAATGCGCCGCCTTTCTGAGTGATCACCTTCAGCCTATGGTGAATCATTTCTATGCTGATGCTAGTGGTATCTTCCAGGATGCCAATGCCCCCATTCGCAGGGCACGAGTGGTCATTGAATGGTTTTATGAGCATGAAAACAATGTTACCCGTATGTCATGGTCATCTGTCACCAGATCTCAACCCAATTGAACACTTATGGGAGATTCTGGAGCGGTGCCTGAGACGGTGTTTTACACCACCATCAACAAAATTATGGAATTCCTCATGGAAGAATGATGTGACACTTCTACCATACAACTGCTCCTTAACCAACTAGCTGACTGATCAGACCAAAACAAGATGAAGCTCAACCCAACAATGTGCAAAGTCGCGTACGCCTGTTTCAGCCACAATCCTGACCCACCTCTGCCATTATCCAAGCCAATCTAAAATGGAACACGCACATGTCTGACATTACCAACAAAGGTGATGATGAACTATCTTCGCCACTTAAACTTCCCTGTTTTGTCCGTCCAGTGCTGGTCTATGGTCTATCCTTGGCATGTAGGTTTCTCACTTATGGGTGGCACACATTGCGATATGTGCGAGGGGAATAGGCAGGGTATATGCAAGTTAAATACTGTAGTATTACTATAGTTAAACTGTTGTGTTTTTGCGGTCATTACTATAATATTAAGTAGTGTTTTTTTTGCAGCTATTACTGTAGTGTTTAGTATAGTCACAGAAAAACACAGCCATTTTTCCAGCCAAAGAGAGGAGTCACAAAAATCAGAAATAGAGATCAAATGTATCACTAACCTTTGATGATCTTCATCAGATGACACTCATAGGACTTCATGTTACACAATACATGTATGTTTTGTTCGATAAAGTTCATATTAATATAAAAACATCACAGTATACATTGGCACGTTATGTTCAGTAGTTCCAAAAACAACCGGTGATTTTGCAGAGAGCCACATCAATTTACAGAAATACTCATTATAAATGTTGATGAAAAGTGTTATACATGGAACTTTAGATACACTTCTCCTTAATGCAACCGCTGTGTCAGATTTCAAAAAAGCTTTATGGAAAAAGCAGACCATGCAATAATCTGAGTACGGCCTTCAGAGCCCAAACAAGCCAAAAAGATATCCGCCATATTGTGCAGTGAACAGAAGTCATAACATTATAAATATTCACTTACCTTTGATGATCTTCATCAGAATGCACTCCCAGGAATCCCAGTTCCACAATAAATGTTAGTTTTGTTCGGTAATGTCCGTCATTTATGTCCAAAAAGCTCCTTTTGTTAGCGCGTTTGGTAAACAAATCCAAACTCATGAAGCGCGTTCACTAGGCGCAGATGAAAAGTCAAAAAGTTCCGTTACAGTCCGTAAAAACATGTCAAACAAAGTGTAGAATCAATCTTTAGGATGTTTTTAACATACATCTTCAATAATGTTCCAACTGGAGAATTCCTTTGTCTTCAGAAATGCAATGGAACTCAAGCTAACTCTCACATGAACGCGCATGGTCAGCTCGTGGCACTCTGGGAGAGACCTTACTCAATCCCCTCTCATTCGACCCCCCTCCACAGTAGAAGCATCAAACAAGGTTCTAAAGACTGTTTACATCTAGTGGAAGCCTTAGGAAGTGCAGCATGACCAATATCCCACTGTATCTTCAATAGCGAATGATTTGAAAAACGACCAACCTCAGATTTCCCACTTCCTGGTTGGATTTTTTCTCAGGTTTTTGCCTGCCATATGAGTTCTGTTATACTCATTCAAACCGTTTTAGAAACTTCAGAGTGTTTTCTATCCAAATATACTAATAATATACATATATTAGCAACTGGGACGGAGTAGCAGGCAGTTTACTCTGGGCACCTTATTCATCTAAGCTACTCAATACTGCCCCCAGCCATAAGAAGTTAAGTGAATTGTTTCGCTCCACAGTTATTCAAGATGATTAGTAAGCCAGCTAAAATGGTTTACAATAGTTAGCAATCACTTCTCCACCTATTTTGCTAGCTACAGTGTGCCTGCCGTGTCAATGTATCCAAAACTGATGTGCTGTTTCCAGTTTTGTTTACATTTGACAATTTTGACACTCATCCATGTGTATCCACTTTCTATGCACATTGAGTCAATTCCATAGTTGTCCTCATTGAAAAGCATTGAATTGATTGAATTTAAATGGAATTAACCCCGACCCTGGTGATGTACTGTCTCCGGCCATTCACATTGGAATTGACTTCAAAGCCTATACATCTCATGTAATGTGGATTAGGATTTCTAAAGCAGAGCAGATTTGGGGACTAGAACACATCGTCTGTGATACTGGCAATGTTTACAGCCAGGGATTAGGCCATGGTTAAGCTTTAGAAGTAGGACGATTACTCCTCTGTGATTTGATAATAGATCCCTTCACTTTTTCCACATTTTTTAAATGTTTCTAAAATGAATTAAATTGTTTTTTTTCCCTCGTCAATCTCCACACAATACCCTATAATGACAAAGCAAAAACGGGTTTTAAAAAAATGATAGAATATCACATTTCCGTAAGTATTCAGACCCTTTACTTAATACTTTGTTGAAGCACCTTCGGTAATGATTACAGCCTCGAGTCTTTTTGGGTATGACACTACAAGCGTGGCACACTTGTATTTGGGGAGTTTCTCCCATTCTTCTCTTTAGATCCTCTCAAGCTCTGTCAGGTTGGATGGGGAGCGTCGATGCACAGCTATTTTCAGGTTTCTATAGAGATGTTAGATCGGGTTCAAGTCCAGGCACTGGCTGGGTGCTTCAAGGACGTTCAGAGACTTGTCCCGAAGCCACTCCTGCATTGTCTTGGCTGTGGGCCTAGGGTTGTTGTCCTGTTGGAAGGTGAACCTTCGCTCCAGTCTGAGGTCCTGAGTGCTCTGGAGCAGGTTTTCATCAAGGATCTCTCCGTACTTTGCTCCGTTCATCTTTCCCTCGATCCTGACTAGTCTCCCAGTCCCTGCCGCTGAAAAATCCTCACAGCATGATTCTGCCGCCACCATGCTTCACCGAGGGGATGGTATTGGCCAGATGATGAGCGGTGCTTGGTTTCCTCTAGATGTGACACTTGGCATTCAGGTCAAAGAGTTCAGTCTTAGTTTCTTCAGACCAGAGAATCTTGTTTCTCATGGTCGGAGTGTCCTTTAGGTACCTTTTGGCAAACTCCAAGTGGGGTGTCACGTCTTTTACTGAGGAGTTGCTTCCGTCCGAACACTGTACCATAAAGATCTGATTGTTGGAGTGCTGCATCGATGGTTGTCCTTCTGGAAGGTTCTCCCATCTCCACAGAGGAACTCTGCAGCTCTGTCAGAGTTACCATTGGGTTCTTGGTCACCTCACTCCCTTCTCCCCGATTGCTCAGTTTGGCCGGGCGGCCAGCTCTAGGAAGTCTTGGTGGTTCCAGGCCACTGTCAGAGGCCACTGTGTTCTTGGGAACCTTCAATACTGCAGAAATGTTATGGTACCCTGCCCCATATCTGTGCCTCGACACATTCCTGTCTTGGAGCTCTACGGACAATTCCTTCAATCTCATGGCTTGGTTTTTGCTATGACATGCACTGTCAACTGTAGGACCTTGTATAGACAGGTGTGTGCCTTTCCAAATCATGTCCAATCAATTGAATTTACCACAGGTCGACTCCAAGTGACTATCTCTCTCATCACTCAATGCATAGGTTTACCTCCACTGTATTCACATCCTACCATACCTTTGTCTGTACATTATGCCTTGAATCTATTCTACCGTGCCCAGAAACCTGCTCCTTTTACTCTCTGTTCCGAATGTGCTAGACGACCAGTTCTTATAGCCTTTAGCCGTACCCTTATCCTACTCCTCCTCTGTTCCTCTGGTGATGTAGAGGTCAATCCAGGCCCTGCAGTGCCTAGCCCCACTCCCATTCCCCAGGCGTTCTCATTTGTTGACTTCTGTAACCGTAAAAGCCTTGGTTTCATGCATGTTAACATTAGATGCCTCCTCCCTAGGTTTGTTTTATTCACTGGTACAACCTCAAATCCATAAACACGGGCACCCTCATAGATATCATCCTAACCAACCTGCCCTCCAAATACACCTCTTCTGTCTTCAACCAGGATCTCAGCGATCACTGCCTCATTGCCTGCGTCCGTAATGGGTCTGCCTTCAAACGACCACCCCTCATCACTGTCAAACGCTCCCTAAAACACTTCAGCGAGCAGGCCTTTCTAATCGACCTGGCCCGGGTATCCTGGAAGGATATTGACCTCATTCCGTCAGTAGTGCTTAGTTATTCTTTAAAAGTGCTTTCCTCACCATCTTAAATAAGCATGCCCCATTCAAAAAATGTAGAACCATGAACAGATATAGACCTTGGTTCACTCCAGACCTGACTGCTCTTGAGAAGCACAAAAACATCCTGTGGCGTACTGCATTAGCATTGAATAGCCCCCGCGATATGCAACTTTTCAGGGAAGTTAGGAACCAATATACACAGGCAGTTAGGAAAGCAAAGGCTAACTTTTGCAAACAGAAATTTGCATCCTGTAGCACAAACTCCAAAAAGTCCATGGAGAATAAGAGCACCTCCTCCCAACTGAGGCTAGGATACACTGTCACTACCGATAAATCCCTGGTAATTGAGATTTTCAATAAGCATTTTAGTATAGCTGGCCATGATTTCCACCTGGCTACCCCTACCCCGGTCAACAGCCCTGCACCCCCCACAGCAACTTGCCCAAGCCTCCCCCATTTCTCCTTCACCCAAATCCAGATAGCCGATGTTCTGAAAGAGCTGCAAAATCTGGACCCCTACAAATCAGCCGGGCTAAACAATCTGGACCCTCTCCGTCTAAAATTATGTGCCGAAATTATTGCAACCCCTATTACTAGCCTCTTCAACCTCTCTTTCGTTTTGTTTGAGATCCCCAAAGATTGAAGACGGGGGATGACCGCGGCAGCTTTCCAAAGGGGGAGACACTCTAGACCCAAACTGCTACAGACCTATATCTATCCTACCCTGTCTTTCTAAGGTCTTCGAAAGCTAAGTTAACAAACAGATCACCGACCATTTCAAATCCCACCGTACCTTCTCCGCTATGCAATCTGGTTTCCGAGCTGGTCATGGGTGAACCTCAGACACGCTCAAGGTCCTAAATGATATCATAACCGCCATCGATAAGAGACAATACTGTGCAGCTGTATTCATCGAGCTGGCCAAGGCTTTCGACTCTGTCAATCACCACATTCTTATCGGCAGACTCAACAGCCTTGGTTTCTCAAATGACTGCCTCGCCTGGTTCACCAACTACTTCTCAGACAGAGTTCAGTGTGTCAAATCGGAGGGCCTGTTGTCCGGACCTCTGGCAGTCTCTATGGGGGTGCCACAGGGTTCAATCCTCGGGCCGACTCTTTTCTCTGTATACATCAATGATGTCGCTCTTGCTGCTGGTGATTCTCTGATCCACCTCTACGCAGACGACACCATTCTGTATACTTCTGGCTCTTCTTTGGACACTGTGTTAACTAACCTCCAGACGAGCTTCAATGCCATACAACTCTCCTTCCGTGGCCTCCAATTGCTCTTAAATGCAAGTAAAACGTAATGCTCTTCAACCGATCGCTGCCCGCACCTGCCCGCCCGTCCTGCATCACTACTCTGGACGGTTCTGACTAAGAATATGTGGACAACTACAAATACCTAGGTGTCTGGTTAGACTGTAAACTCTCATTCCAGACTCAAATTAAGCATCTCCAATCCAAAATTAAATCTAGATCCGGCTTCCTATTTCACAACAAAGCATCCTTCACTCATGCTGCTAAACATACCCTCGTGAAACTGACTATCCTACCGATCCTTGACTTCGGCAATGTCATTTACAAAATAGCCTCCAACACTCTACTCAGCCAATTGGATGCAGTCTATCACAGTGCCGTCCGTTTTGTCACCAAAGCCCCATATACTACCCACCACTGCGACCTGTATGCTCTCGTTGGCTGGCCCTCGCTTCATATTCGTCGCCAAACCCACTGGCTCCAGGTCATCTATAAGTCTCTGCTAGGTAAAGCCCCGCCTTATCTCAGCTCACTGGTCACCATAGCTGCACCCAACCGTAGAATGCGCTCCAGCAGGTATATCTCACTGGTCACCCCCAAAGCCAATTCCTCCTTTAGCCGCCTTTCCTTCCAGTTCTCTGCTGCCAATGACTGGAACGAACTGCAAAAATCACTGAAGCTGGAGACTCATATCTCCCTCACTAGCTTTAAGCTCCAGCTGTCAGAGCAGTTTACAGATCACTGCACCTGTACATAGCCCATCTGTAAATTGCCCATCCAACTACCTCATCCCCATACTGTTATTTATTTTGCTCCTTTGCACCGCAGTATCTCTACTTGCACACTCATCTTCTGCACATCTATCACTCCAGTGTTTAATTGCTGTATTGTAATTATTTCGCCACTATGGCCTATTTATTGCCTTACCTCCCTTATCCTACCTCATTTGCACACACTGTATATAGACTTTTTCTATTGTATTATTGACTGTATGTTTGTTTATTCCATGTGTAACTCTGTGCTGTTGTTTGTGTCGCACTGCTTTGCTTTATCTTGGCCAGGTCGCAGTTGTAAATTAGATCTTGTTCTCAACTAGCCTACCTGGTTAAATGAAGGTGACATTAAAAAATAACAGTCATTCCAAATTGTCTTTCTCATTCCTAATTAAAGGGGTTGTAATGTCTGAGTCATTAGAGTCTACCTCACAGAGACAGTTATGACTCTAGGTCACACTCAGACCCTCTCTCATTTTCCTTCCCAAATAGACATGGGCGAACATCCATAGTGCACATGGGCATGTATGTCCTCGCCGAACATAATCCGCACGGACAAACACACGCATAGTGGTTTAATGGTGGATGGTGTCTATGGTAGAGGAAGCGGTGTTCTTTATCTCCCAGCTACTGCTTATCTGTTTGAAGGCAATACATTGTTCCATATATAGTTTTATGTCCGTAAGTGGTCTACGTAACATCTCCAATGTTGCACAATCTGACATATATGGGATCTGTATATATCTCAGTCATGTGCTGTATATCATCCTTTAACAATAGAAAGTAAAGGATATCATATATTGTATTACATTACATTTTACTGTAAGCTGCTCTGTGTTTATTGAACATCAAGGAATACTCAGGGTCACTATTTAGTCAAGTGATGTAAATAAATATAATTTGGTTACGCTTTCACTTTTACATTTCATTCTCAAATGAGAAAACATAACAAATAACATATGTCATTTGTCACGTTTTATGATTTTGTGTTTTGAAGATCTGTTTCTCAACTCGTATGGTCAAGGGATTTTGGCAGCTGTTTCATTATGTGTCGTATGCTTGGTTTCACCATCGCTCCTCTTTTGGTTCTGCTTCATCAAAATCAGTTATTCTCCTCATCCTCAACATGTTTTGCTTAGCTGTGATCCGATTCATCTCAATCCCTATGAATTCGGGCATAAACTTGAAGTGTTCCATATCCAGTTGATAGTAATCAGTTTCTAAATTGACTCTTAGATTGAAATGGACCGTAGCCCCCCTCAAGTTTGCCTTCCGTTACTGTATCTAACCTAAGAGTGTTATACATAAACAAAATAGGGCATCAACTGTTAACCAGGGATATTCACCGACATAAAAAAGACAACCTTGGTGTGCCACATCAAATCGGTTTGTGGGCTGGATTTGGCTCACAAGCCACGAGTTGCAGACTCCTACTATGGACTATCCTTCTCCTGCAGCATTTTTATTTTTTTGTTTTCTGTTTTCCTCACTGCGTCTCTCCTCCCCAGCTGGTCGGTGAGCAGCAAGAGAGCCGCCCGCTGCTGAGCCCCTCCATTGACGACTTCCTGTCGGAGAGCCGCATCGATGGCCCTGTGGTCCGACCGGTCACCTCCAACACAGCAGGTAGCCCTCTCTCATTACCCACAACTCATTAATGCCCTCATCTGCTCCTCTCCTCTCGTTGTCTCTCAGCCAGTCCCAATTTGTTCCCTGCCCCACCCTCCCCCTAGGCAAGTGTTTCCCATAGCTCTCCTTAAGGGCCCCCAGCCAGTTACACTTGAATTATTCCAGTACAAGCACACCTAGATCAATGGCAAAGGTTCATAAAGATGCCAGAATTCAGATATGACGTCATTGTTTTAGGACTATCCACAGAGTTTTTAAACAACGGCACATGACATGGTTCAATATACAAATAAATCGCAAAAATGTTCCAATTGGCAGGCATCTCAAAGCTTCGCCACACACAATACCCCATAATGTCGAATTTGAATAGTTTTTTTTTCACATACAAAATGTAAAACTGAAATGTCGTTAGTCAGTAAGTATTCAACCCCTTTGTTAACCTCTACGGGATTGGTCCCCCCCCCCCATATCCTTGCATCAGGTCCTGAGCTACAGGCAGTTAGATTTGGGTATGTCATTTTAGGCGAAAATTTAAAAAAAGGGTCCGATCCTTAAATGAAGGCAAGGCTAATTAAGTTCAGGAGGAAAAATGTGCTTAACAACTCACAATACGTTGCATGGACTCATTCTGTGTGCAATAATAGTGTTTAACGTGATTTTTGAATGACTACCTCATCTCTCTACCCCATACATACAATTATCTGTAAAGTCCCTCAGTCGAGTAGTGAATTGAAAACTCAGATTCAGCCACAAAGACCTGGGAGGTTTTCCAATGCCTCGCAAAGAAGGGCACCTATTGGTAGATGGCAATAAAAGAAAAGCAGACTTTGAATATCCCTTTGAGCATGGTGAAGTTATTAATTGCATGTTGGATGGTGTATCAATAATACACACAGTCACTACAAAGATACAGGTGTCCTTCCTTACTCCGTTGCCGGAGAAGAAGGAAACCGCTCAGGTATTTCATCATGAGGCCAATGGTGACTTTTTAAAACAGTTACAGAGTTCAATGGCTGTGATAGGAGAAAACTGATCAACATTGTAGTTACGCCACAATACTAATCTAGATGACAGAGTGAAAAGAAGGAAGCTTGTACAGAAAACATGCGTCCTGCTATTTTTTAAAATCCTTATTATACCAGGTAAGTTGACTGGGAACACATTCTCATTTACAGCAACGACCTGGGGAATGGTTACAGTGGAGAGGAAGGTGGATGAATGAGCCAATTGGAAGCTGGGGATGATGGTATGGGGAATTTAGCCAGGACACCGGGGTTAAAACCCCTACTCTTACGATAAGTGCCATGGGATCTTTAGTGACCACAGAGAGTTAGGACACCTGTTTAACGAAAGACGACACCCTACAGAAGGCAATGTCGCCAATCACTGCCCTGGGGTATTGGGATCTTTTTTTTAGACCAGAGGAAAGAGTGACTCATACACCACTTCCAGCAGCATCTGGTCTCCCATCCAGGGACCAACCAGATCCAACGAAGTTAGTTGAACGTCTACAGACTAACACTCTAGTAACCCTCTGTAGATATGCATTGGGACCAATAAAGTGAAAGTTAATATGCTATAACCACCCAACACATCCAAATGTGCAACTTTTGTTGGAATTACCACTGGAGCACATGGGGAAATAAATCAAGAGGGAAAACAAACAATCTCTATGCTCTATCTAAACTTGTCTTTCCTAGTCGGTGATGAAGAAACGCATCAGAGGCATAATGTTAAAATCAATATTTTAAATAGTAAAAATCACAATTGTCAATCAACATCTTTGGCCTAATGGCTAAAGGCTGTCACACCCTGATCTGTTTCACCTGTCTTTGTGTTTGTCTTCAGGTGTCGCCCATCTTCCTCATTATCCCCAGTGTATTTATACCTGTGTTCTGTTTGTTGCCAGTTTGTCCTCTCTTGTCAGGTCTTACCAGCGTGTTTTCCAGTCTCCCTGCTTTCTCAAGTTCTGTTCCCTAGTTTCCCCGGTTCTGACCATTCTGCCTGCCTGCCTGCCATTCTGTACCTGCCTGACTCTGACCCGTTTACGAACCTCTGCCTGTCCCCGAGTCTGCCTGCTGTTCTGTACCTTATTGACTCTGACCTGTCTTTTGCCTGGCCCCTGTTTGGGTCAATAAACCTCTGTGACTAGCTGTCTGCATCTGGGTCTTCTCCTGAGTGCTGATAGTACGAACTGGCCCTGACTGACCCAGCACTCAGACCAGCTCCACAATGCTGTCTCCCTGCAAGGAGCCACCATTGGAAGACACAAGGAGTTACTGCAATGTCTTATGGAGAGACTCCATACCCTGGTAGAACACCATGACCAGGCGTTTGATACATTGCTGGAGCAATTCCGCAGATTCCCTACTGGGAAACGGATCACACCAGTAATCTCGCAGCCTACCCCAGTGTCCCGAGAACCCCGCTTACCACCTCCGGAGCACTACGCTGGAGATTCTGGAACCTGCCAGACTTTTCTCTCCCAGTGCTCCCTCATTTTTGAGTTGCAGTCTTCTTCGTTCCCCTCGGACCGCTCGAGGATAGCGTACATCATACCGCTGATGTCCGGGAGGACGCATCCCTGGGCTGTGGCGGTGTTGGAGCAACTGTCCGCCGTCTGCCTCAGTCTGGTGGAAGTTCGGAAGGTGTTTGATTGTCTGTTGTCCGGGAGAGAGGCTGCTCGTAAGCTGCTCCAGCTACGTCAAGACTCCCATAGTGTGGCAGACTATGCGGTGGATTTTGCACATTTGCGGCTGAGAGTGCCTCGAACCCGGAAGCATTGTTCGACATGTTCCTTCACAAATTATCGGAGGTGATCAATGACGAGCTCGCAGCCCGGGAGCTGCCCATGGACCTTGACTACCTCATAGCCTGACCATCCAGATCGATGAGCGGCTTCAAGAACGTAGGAGGGAGAGGGAAACTGTGCCTTGTCGCCTTCGTTCACCCTCGATTCCCACCTCGCCTCCGAAGAACCCGACGTCACCCGAGTTCTCTCGGCATCACCTAGGGCTGCCGACTCGCCTCCTTCGGAATCCATAAACCTGGGCAGGGCTAGATGGACTCCGGCTGAGCTCTTATGCCGACTCCACACCCAGAGCTGTCTATATTGTGGAGCTACGGGACATTTCGTAGATACCTTCCCACTAAAAACCCAGGCTCATCAAGAACGGAAGAGTACACTAGTGGGCCATACAGAAAACTTTTGCTCTCCCCTTACTCGCACCCCTTTCCATGCTATCCTGCTGTGGAGGAACAGGTAAAAGTCCCTCCGACTCTGGGGCCGATGAGAGTTTTTTGGGGCGCTATCCTGGCGTCCAAGCTGGACATCACCACTCAGCCCCTCTCCATTCCCATGGACATTAGAGTGCTGGACGGACGCTCTGTAGGCCTGGTCACTCACAATACCACTCCCATCAACCTACGAGTGTCAGGGAACCACAGTGAGGCAATCCAATTTATGCTTATGACTGTGGGATCGACCTTCTCCCAGGCACCACACTGCCCCAGGGATGACTGTAATCTGTCGGGTCTGTAGACGAAGGTTATGGAGACCAACATCGAGGACTTTTTAGCTGCAGGGTGTATCCGTCCTATTGTTTCCTTTGCCGGCGCAGGGCTCTTCTTTGTGGAGAAGGACAAACCCCTGCGCCCATGCATCGACTACCCGGGCCTCAATGACATCACGGTGAAGAACCTCTAACCGCTACCCCTCATCGCCTCGGCCTTTGAGCAGCTCCAGGGGGCCACTGTTTTCTCCATTTTGGACCTGCGGAACGCCTACCATTTGGTGCGTTTACGGGAAGGGGACGACTGGAAGACTGCCTTCAACATGACCAGCGGCCACTAAGAATACCTGGTCATTGCATTTGGACTTACCAACGCCCCTGCTGTGTTCAAGGCCCTGGTTAATGACGTTGTCCACGACATGTTGAGCTGGTTTGTTTTCTTCTACCTTGATGACATCCTCGTTGTCTCCCACTCAGCCCAAGAACATGTGCTCCACATCCAATAGGTCCTCCAGGGCCTCCTGGAGAACCAGCTTTTTGTGAAAGCGGAGAAATGCGAATTCCATCGCCCCACCATCCCCTTCCTTGGTTACATCATCGCTGCAGGGAATGTACAGATGGATCCCGGGAAGGTGAGAGCGGTGGTGGATTGGCCCCAGCCTACGTCCAGAGTGCAGCTGCAATGTTTCCTGGGATTCACAGCTTTAGCCGGGGTTACAGCACCCTGGTTTCCCCCGTCTGCACTCACCTTTCCCAAGGTTCCGTTCACATGGTCCCCAGCTGCTGACCGGGCGTTCCGGGACTTCAAGCACCACGTCACCACTGCTCCCATATTGATTCATCCTGACCTATCCTGTCAGTTCGTGGTGGAGGCCGATGCTTCGGATGTCGGAGTGGGGACTGTCCTGTCCCAGTGTTCTGCCCTGGACCTCAAGTTAAATCCCTGCGTCTTCTCACATCACCTCAACGCCACAGAGAGGATCTACAATGTGGGGAATCGTGGGCTTATCGCGGTGAAGATGGCGTTGGAGGAGTGGAGACACCGGTGGGTGGGGGTGGAACCTTCGTTCATTGTGTGGACAGACGACAGGAACCTGGAATATCTCCCCACCGCCAAGCATCTCATTCCAGGCAAGCTAGGTGGGCCCTGCTTTTCACCCGGGTTTAACTTCTCCCTCTCCTACCGACCAGGATCCAAGAACATCAAGCCGGATGCGCTGTCACGCCGTTATAGCCCCACCGCTACACTCGGACCCCGAGACCATTCTTCCCACCTCATGTCTGGCGACAGCACTCAGCTGGGGAATAGGGAAGCATGTTCGTGAGGCACAGAGTTCCCAGTCAAACCCAGGGGAGGGGGCCCAGATATCCGGATGTTTGTGCCTGGCGCTGTCCGCTCCTTGGTCCTGGAGTGGGCCCACTCCTCCAGGCTTGCCTGCCACCCGGGCTCCCGTCGAACCCTGGCCTTTGTGCGGCAACGCTTTTTGTGGCCTACCATGGTCCCGGACTTCTCCGCGTTCATCGCCGCCTGCACGGTCTGTGCACAGAACAAGACTCCTCGGCAAGCTCTGGCTAGTCTTCAACCATTGCCTGTCCCTCACCATCCCTGGTCTCACATATCCCTGGACTTCGTCACGAGTCTTCCCCAGTCTGATGGCAGCACCGCCATCCTGACAGTAGTGGACCGGTTTTCCAATGCCGCCCACTTCATTCCTCTCCCCAAGCTACCCTCTGCTAAAGAGACGGCCCAGCTCATGGTGCAGCACGTCTTCTGGTTCCATGGACTCCCAGTGGACATGGTCTCTGACCGGGGTCCTCAGTTCTCGTCCTGGTTCTGGAAGGAGGTCTGCACGCTCATTGGGTCGTCAGCCTGTCCTCCGGGTTCCACCTGCAGTCCAATGGCCAGTTGGAGCGAGCCTACCAAGACCTGGAGAAGACTCATCGCTGCCTTATCTCCGCCAACCCCACCACCTGGAGCCAGCAACTCGTGTGGGTTGAATACGCCCGCAACACCCTCCCCTGCTCTGCCACTGGGCTCTCGACTTTCGAGTGGTCTCTGGGGTATTAGCCCCTGCTCTTCCTGGAGCAAGAGGAAGAGGTCGGCATACCCTTGGCCCAGATGTAATGTCGCCGTACATGGAAGAGGGGGGAGGGAGGGGTGCTGTTGTCACACCCTGATCTGTTTCACTTGTCTTTGTGCTTGTCTCCATCCCCGCCAGGTGTCTCCCATCTTCCTAATTATCACCAGTCACCTTTTGTTCTCTGTTTGTCTGTTGCCAGTTTGTCTTGTCTTACCAGCGCTTTTTCCCATCTTCCTGTTTTCTCAAGTTCTGTTCCCCGGTTCTGACCATTCTGCCTGCCCTGACTCCGAGCCTGCCTGCCGTTCTATACATGTTTGACTTATTTACGAACCTCTGCCTGTCCTGACCCCGAGCCTGCCTGCTGTTCTGTACCTTATTGACTCTGCCTTGGATTACGGACCTCTGCCTGCCTTTGACCGGTCTTTTGCCTGCCCCCTGTTTGGGTCAATAAACCTCTGTGACTCTAGCTGTCTGCATCTGGGTCTCTGATGGTAGCGCTCAGTTTTGATAAAAGGCTGCTAGTGAAAGTGTGAGCGTATCGTCAGTGGGAGATTGTGCTAGAGACCTGAAAATGTTTGTCTTATTGGTATTCTTTGTGCTGACAGAATACATTTAAGTGAGAATCCATAAACCATAATATATTAAATTAAACAGAGTTCCTAATTTGGAATAATGTCACCTATCTTCTGTTTCGGCAGTCAACTCGCTCAGTTGCTGCTCCAGAAATGCTCGATCAGCCTCCAGGTCTTCCTGGAGGATCTCTGCTTTAATCTTCCATTGAACCAATTCCTGGTTCATCGGCTTAATTTTTTCACTTGAACTTCAACAACATGAAAGAACATAAACTGAATTAAAATATAAATGCAGGTGCAACAATTTCAAAGATTTTACTGAGTTACAGTTCATAGAAGGAAATCAGTCAATTGAAATAAATAAATGAGGCCCTAATCTATGGATTTCACATGACTGTGCAGGGGCGCAGCCATGGGTGGGGCTGGGAGGGCATAGGCCCACCAACTTGGAAGCCAGGTCCACCCACTGGGGAGCCAGGCCCAGCCAATCAGAATTAGTTTTTCCCAACAAAAGGGCTTTATTACAGACATAAATACTCCTCAGCACCCTCCCTCCCCCTCCTCAGTCGATCCCGCAGGTGAAGAAGCCGAATGTGGAGGTCCTGGGGTGGTGTGGTTACACGTGGTCTGCAGTTGTGAAGCCTGTTGTATGTACTGCCAAATTCTCTGAAACAACGTTGGAGGCGGCTTATGGTAGAGAAATGAACATCTGTGACATTGTATTGTGAGACAGTCTTTATGGCTTGGGGTCAGAAGCTGTTGAGGAGCCTTTTGGATATTCAAAGCTCATATCTCTGAGTGACTCAGCAACACACCTCTCGGCCCAGACTGCTCCACGATGGCCTATTAACATATCAGAGACAAAACTGCACATTTTAGAGTGGCTTTTTATTGTCCCCAGCACAAGTTGCACCTGTGTAATGATCATGCTGTTTAATCAGCTTCATAATATGCCACAACTGTCAGGCGGATGGATTATCTTGGCAAAGGAGAAATTCTCACTAACAGAGATGGTAACACATTTGTGCACAGAAGTTGAGAGAAATAAGCTTTTTGTGCACATGGAACATTTCTGGCATATTTTATGTCAGCTCATGAAAAGTGGGACCAACACTCTACATGTTGTGTTTCTATTTTTGTTCAGTATATTTGGGGGGGAAATATAGCACGGGGAAGTTCATCATGCCGTACACGAGACATTCAATAACCAAATTTGGTTCATGTTTTTTATGTTTGCATGCTTTTTATTCACTGTAGCACCATCTCAGGGCCAATGGTGACTGAAAAGAGATGTTTTACAATCTGAACTCTTGAAGAGATACAGTATGTGATCGTTAACGTTAACATTGACAAATGCTAGCTAAGTATAGCTAGCTAACTAAACATGGTATTTCACAAAGTTTAGCTTTCTAGCTAGTTAGCTAGCTACCTTTTTATAGCTTATACCATAGATAAGAGGTTAGCTAGTTCTATAATCTTTGCTTATACTGTTAACATTAGCTAGGCTAGTAGCTTGCTAACTACTTACATTATCCCTCCTCGTCCTCTTCCTTTGCATGGTCACACATCCGTGCTCTTGTCCCCTGAGCAGAAAAGATAGTGGACATGAAAACGTGAGCTAGCTAGCTAAACAAGCTCCAGGTAGCTAACTAGCTGTGGCCGAAAACGTATAATAGCAGCAATTGACTTGCAGTTTACATTTAGCTAGCCAATACTTTTTTAGCTCAGACATGAATCATATTTCAACAATGTAGCTAGGCACCTACCATTAATTTACCTTATATATCAATGTATCGCTTTGTAGACACTCCATATGGTCCTCATGCAGTTGCAGCGGTGAATGTAACGTTACTGCAGGCGGGGAGAGGGGGGCCGTCCGGTTCGGAAGTGCAACGATGTGCAACGTCCACATAGAAACGAACACCCACATAGACGTCACTCATGAAAGATAGCAGTGAAATCTATCTGCATGGTTATGCACTTTGGTCCCAGCCAATGAAATTAGTGTGCCAATTATATTCAATTGGTACGCCAATTCCAGTCAAAACACTATCCATTATTCCAGCCTGTCCCTAATGGATAATGGATAGTTTGGTTAGGAAACTAACTAGCATGGTCTATGTCAAACAGAACAAAAAATCTACATAGAAATTGATAAACTGGCTGCAGGAGAAACGTCTACTGAAAGGAAAAATGAAAAGCAAGAAATGAGGACGGAAGATGAAGATGGTGTCATACCAGTGCAGACATCTTCATCTGGTAAGTCATTGTTAGCTAGTGTTAACTGTATTAATCAACTGGAAGCAAGTGGTATTTTTTTTATTTTTAGAAACAATGTTTAATTTAAATATGTAATAATGCAGCCCATCAATATTTTTTGCCGACAATAAACCGGAAAACAAGCTGATATGTTAATAGGCCATCGTGGAGCAGTCTGGGCCGAGAGGTGTGTTGCTGAGTCACCCAGAGAGCTTTGAATGTCCAAAAGGCTCCTCAACAGCTTCTACCCCCAAGCCATAAAGACTGCTGAACAATTCATCAAATGGCCACCCGGACTATTTACATTGACACATTTTACACTGCTGATACTCGCTGTTTACGATCTATGCATAGTCACTCTACCCCTACCTACCTGTACAAATTACGTCGACTAACCTGTACACCCGCACATTGACTCAGTACCGGTACCCCCTGTATATAGCCTCATTAATGTTATTTGATTATTCCTTTTTATTCCATTTCTTACATTAGTTTATTTAGTAAATATTTTCTTATCCAAGGATGCAGTTCAAGAAATAGAGTTAAAGGCTTGACAAATACATTTTGATTTGATTTGCTGTGGTGGAGTTCTCCATGGTTCTGCAGTAGCTGGTGAGTGCAGCCTGTGCCTAGGCCCTAGGTCTACTGCGCAACTGCAATATGTGGCTCTGACCTAGGCTATGGACCACTGCTTCTGTATGGTCTCCACCGTATAGGTGACATCACTGTGTAATCACACTAAATGGTAGAAAGTGGAACCTTGTCCCCTGTTGAAGTAGGCCGGTGTACGTTATAATTCCTATTTATGAAAACTGGGAATGTCTTCACATTTCAGACTATGGATACAGCAAAATAGGACCTGGCAACCCTGTTTAGTTATTATACGATGCATGTCATATGAGGACTGGGTCAATTTTGTACTGGGCCCACTCCAGCCTCTTCACGTGGATGCAATACGTACACCGGTAGTTCTGCGTTATCACTGACAATGGGAAATGAGAGGTAAATGTGTGTAAAGAAAATGTAAAATAAATAGCTTTGTATTTTCATTAGACAACAATACATGCTATAAATTATTTATTACATGTCCATAGAGACCCAATTGTTTCTTATAATGTTCTTCTTTTTGTGTAAACATAATTATTGTCAGACTTTTCACTGGGCGAAAAGGGTCCATACACGGGACATCTTTACATGACACGTTATTGATATTCTAGAGATTACAGACAATTTCCAATGAATATTTTGAGTTTTCTGGATAGGCACTGTATTCTGACAAAATCTGAATCCAGATGTCTTTTAGACATTCTATTGTAACATGCGTTACCAAGAAAGCATAACGTGAAAGTGAAATGAAACTTGCCCCTAAAATAAATGAAATTATTAATATATGAAAATATAGTATGTATAGTCGTGGCCAAAAGTTTTGAGAATGACACAAATATAAATTTTCACATAGTTTGCTGCTTCAGTGTCTTTAGATATTTTTGTCAGATGTTACTATGGAATACTGAAGTATAATTACAAGCATTTCATAAGTGTCAAAGGCTTTTATTGACAATTACATGAAGTTGATGCAGAGAGTCAATATTTGCAGTGTTGACCCTTCTTTTTCAAGACCTCTGCAATCCGCCCTGGCATGCTGTCAATTAACTTCTGGGCCACATCCTGACTGATGGCAGCCCCTTCTTGCATAATCAATGCTTGGAGTTTGTCAGAATTTGTGGGGTTTTGTTTGTCTACCCGCCTCTTGATGATTGACCACAAGTTCTCAATGGGATTAAGGTCTGGGGAGTTTCCTGGCCATGAACCCAAAATATCGATGTTTTGTTCCCCGAGCCACTTAGTTATCACTTTTGCCTTATGGCAAGGTTCTCCATCATGCTGGAAAAGGCATTGTTCGTCACCAAACTGTTCCTGGATGGTTGGGAGAAGTTGCTCTCGGAGGATGTGTTGGTACCCTTCTTTATTCATGGCTGTGTTCTTAGGCAAAATTGTGAGTGAGCCCACTCCCTTGGCTGAGAAGCAACCCCACACATGAATGTTCTCAGGATGCTTTACTGTTGGCATGACACAGGACTGATGGTAGCGCTCACCTTGTCTTCTCCGGACAAGCTTTTTTCCGGATGCCGCAAACAATCGGAAAGGGGATTCATCAGAGAAAATTACTTTACCCCAGTCCTCAGCAGTCCAATCCCTGTACCTTTTGCAGAATATCAGTCTGTCCCTGATGTTTTTCCTGGAGAGAAGTGGCTTCTTTGCTGCCCTTCTTGACACCAGGCCATCCTCCAAAAGTCTTCGCCTCACTGTGCGTGCAGATGCACTCACACCTGCCTGCTGCCATTCCTGAGCAAGCTCTGTACTGGTGGTGCCCCGATCCCGCAGCTGAATCAACTTTAGGAGACGGTCCTGGCGCTTGCTGGACTTTCTTGGGCGCCCTGAAGCCTTCTTCACAACAATTGAACTGTTCTCCTTGAAGTTCTTGATGATCCGATAAATGGTTGATTTAGGTGCAATCTTACTGGCAGCAATATCCTTGCCTGTGAAGCCCTTTTTGTGCAAAGCAATGAGGACGGTACGTGTTTCCTTGCAGGTAACCATGGTTGACAGAGGAAGAACAATGATTCCAAGCATCACCCTCCTTTTGAAGCTTTCAGTCTGTTATCCGAACTTAATCAGCATGACCGAGTGATCTCCAGCCTCGTCCTCGTCAACACTCACACCTGTGTTAACGAGAGAATCACTGACATGATGTCAGCTGGTTCTTTTGTGGCAGGGCTGAAATGCAGTGGAAATGTTTTTGGGGGATTCAGTTTATTTGCATGGCAAAGAGACTTTGCAATTCATCTGATCACTCTTGATAACATTCTGGAGTATATGCAAATTGCCATCATACAAACTGAGGCAGCAGACTTTGTGAAAATTTATATTTGTGTCATTCTCAAAACCTTTGGCCACGACTTCTACATGGACAAGACTGTGTTAACACACTGTGTTGTGACTATAATGGCCTATTATGTAGTAGTCCTTTAAGGCTGCAGTTATGGGTGTGGTTGGAGGTGTGTCCGACAGGTGCCATCTTGAATTTGCTGCAAGCCCATTCTGAGAGAGAGCTGGGGCTAGCTCGATCCAATCGGGAGATACGCTGGTTGGAGTTAGAGACCGAACAGTTGACGGCTGGTTTGTGCATTGACAGTGTCCGATTAGGATTGAAAAGCGACAGGTTGTTGAGTGTTGACGTGGAGGTGTTTGACCAACACTGCGCTGTGACTGGAGCAGAGATGGATGGAAAGTTAAGGGGGTTAGGACTTGAGGAGGATGGGATGGAGTGTAGCGGTGGAGGGGGAAAAGTTGAAGGAAGAGTAGCGCGAGTAGATATGAAGAAGAGGAAGACTGAGGATCTTTTGCAGGTCTCGTCAGGGGAGAGTGGTGATGAGGGAGGTTCGGTTCACAGTGTTTTATGGAGAGAAGTGGAGTTCAATGGGTTGGTTAAGTTTAAGGACAAGAGTGGAGTCATGGCGGGGAGTCCGATTGCATTGGCTCCTGATTTGTATAGTAAAGTAGTAGAGGTTGTGTCTGCTAAAAGTCTTTTTGATGGAAGTTTGGTGGTGGTGTGTATTGATGCTAAACAGCATGAGAAGGCTCTCAAACTCAAGCAGGTATGTAAACGTGTGGTTGATAGTAGCATACCGGATCAAACTGGACGGTAGTGGCTGAAAGGAATTATTTTACCTGAGTTCCAGAAAATGTTAACATAAAATAAATATAGGATCACTTGAATCACGGCTCTCTTATTGATGCAAAGTGCCTCCAGATGACACACGAAGGGGGGGGGGGATAGCCTGTCAGAGATACTAAACTTTGAGGATCCGGTACTGGCAGAAAAAGTTAAGATGTACAAACTTATGTTCCGAAACCATTGCGTTGATATAACTGTTAAAGGTTTGGGTATGTGGCGGTGGTGTTTAAAGGCAAAATGAGATTTGTGAAGTGTGGGGGCGAACATGAATGTGGACATCCAGTTAAACTGCCGTGCAGTGATGAAAAGACAAGTAGAAGTGCAGCAGGTGAGGAGTGAGTGTAAAATCTCATATGCAGAAGCAGTGAAGGTAGTTCACGCAGAGCACCTAGAAGAGCAGGTATTCCAGGACAGATTGGGATGCAGTTTTGGCGTGATGTAGGGAGAAGAATGGGAGAGAACACAAGACTGGTTGACATGAAGAAGGTTATTACATATGCACGGTAAGTGAGAAATCTAAGAATAAGATTTGGCTTGTTTAGCATAGCCCTGCCCTGCCCCCTTGTGGAGCTCTTCAGTTACTGTTTCTTATATAATTCATAATTGGGATTTTGTCATTGCAACTTATTATTTTTATAGCAGTGTTATTATGTTTCTTCATTGTAATATTGTTTTATTGCTATTTCCTGATATTGTATTCTAATTACTAATAATTCCTCATTCTGTACTTTCAAAAACCACACACATAAACAGTAATAAACATTATTTGCGAACATAACTGGACACCTTTCTTACCGAAGATTGAGGCCAACTTTTGTATGCTAGCAACATACTGTTTGAATGTACACTCCTTTACAGTCTTAGTGGAGGAAAAAATAGGTCTATATGTAATGGTTGTCTATTTCTTTGAAGTATTGGTAGTGATTGAGCAACAAAAACAGCAAGAAAAGACTGACAACTTATTAATATGCAAAAACCATATTTCAATACTGTAGTGATTGAACAACAAAAACTGCATTCCCGTCCCCCACCCCTAAAGGCATAGTATCAAGGCAGGTCACCTGTCAAGACAGTCAGTCAGTAACTGCGGTAGATGTGCTCAATAGTCCCCAAAGCGTGGCGTAACACACAGGGTGTGTCACAAAGCTAAACACATGTACTTTATGAACTTCCTCTGCTTCCTTCCCCTGACGCTGGCCACGCAGACTTTGCAGTGCCTCCTTGTGCGACTGCCTCGAGCAGCAGTTTGAGGGTCTTCGGAGGGAAAATGCAGTGCGGTGAGGCATAGGGGAATGTCTGCAGCAGGACACCCGCCAGTGGATGGACGCAGAGGGGTGTGGTGCTGGTTCAGCGGCTCTCTCATGAGGTTCTCTCTATACTTTTGGTAGGTGATCATCTCACCGATGAGGGAGTGGGTAGGTGGGTGAGATATTGTCAATATAATTGCATAATGGAATTGTATGTGAACTATATGTCCAATTACAAAAAAAACGGATGAAAAAATATATTCCGAGCATGTTCCACAAAGCTGTTTATCATGTCCACCTTATCCACTGCCCCCGTTTTGATGTTATAGTCAAGCACACAGTCAGGTTTGCTCTTTCTCCCGTCAGGTGGTCCACCTTTCCTGTGGCAACGGTTGCTATAAGGACAGTGGAGAGGACATGGACGTATACAGCTGTTGACCGTTCTCCTTGAACTCCCCCTCTGCATCTTCCTGCTTCTGAATGCCTGCATCCCTTTCCTGTTTGAACAGTCTGTGCCAAAGGCCCCTGTGCTGTTGGAGAGCAGATGCTGTACCAATTGTGTGGCCCTTCCCGAGATGAGGAGCCAGCGTGGTGATCAGCACGGACCCATAATGTTAGATGTCAGTGTTGGACCCTGTGTACTTCACCCACTGTTGGTCTGCCTCCATCACCACCAGCATCTTCAGAGTGACCTGGTACTTCGTTGGTGTGCAAGGGGTCCTCAGATTCAGGGTTCTCAATGACCACAAGGTTGGGGGCAGCTCCTCACTGTCACTGTCAGAATCTGATTCCTGACTTTCCGACTCAGAATTGACAAAAATCTCTTGACTTTTTTGCTTTTGAAAGACATTGCTAATGCTACAGCTTAGCCCACCAGCTACATACATAAACATCAACACTGAATTTCTCTGAGTGACTGTCAGAGTTTACTTGATTGACTGCCGGCAAGCGCCAATTGTATGAATAAATCAATACAGAAAATGGTTTGTGTGGTGTTTTATTCACATGTTTTCAAGTACTGGTGGCAAATCATGGATTCCGATTCTTGTATAGATTAGAATGGACACATATAGTATGATGTGTGTAAAATCTTTTTTCAAAGTTGTACTGATTATGATGAGCTAATTGCTAGTTATGTGTGGAGCCATGTTTGTTGACATCATCATACAATGCATTCTGGGTGTCACGGTAACGTCTGTCAGACTAAAGATGTTATAACAAAACGAGGTGAAAGGATGGTTCTAATCAAATTAAATTGTATTTGGCATATGCGCTGAATACAAAAGGTGTAGACTTTACCATGAAATGCTTACTTACGAGCCCTTTCCCAACAATGCAGATATAAGCTTTTTTTTTTAAGGAAATAGTAACACAATTAAATTCGATTTTACTGAGTTACAGTTCATATAAGAAAATCAGTGAAATGAAATAAATTCATTACGCCCTAATCAATGGATTTCACATGACTGGGAATACAGATATGCATCTGTTGGTCACAGATACCTTAAAAAAAGTCTGGTGTGAATCAGGATCTCGTCACAGTATCTCTGTGCATTCAAATTGCCATCGATAAAATGCAATTGTGTTCGTTGTCAATAGCTTATGCCTGCCCATACCATAACCCCACCATGGGACACTTTGTTCACACTGTTGACATCCGTAAACCGCTCACCCACACGACGCCATGCACGTGGTCTGCGGTTGTAAAGCCAGTTGAACGTACTGCCAAATACTCTAAAACGATGTTAGTGGCGGCTTATGGTAAAGAAATGAACAATCAATTCTCTAGAACCAGCTCTGGTGGACATTCCTGCAATCAGCATGCCAAATGCATTGTCATGCCCTGACCTTAGTTCCTTTTTTATGTCTCTATTTTGGTTTGGTCAGGGCGTGAGTTGGGGTGGGCATTCTATGTGTTTTTTCTATGTTTTCTATTTCTATGTGTTTGGTCTGGTATGGTTCCCAATCAGAGGCAGCTGTCTATCGTTGTCTCTGATTGAGAACCATACTTAGGTAGCCTTTTCCCACCTGGTGTTTGTGGATAGTTGTTTTCTGTTGTGTGTCTGCACCAGCCAGAACTGTTTCGGTCGTTCTCTTTGTTATTTTTGTGTTCATTAAATAAATATGGAGACGTACAACGCTGCACCTTGGTCCTCTCCTTCCAACATCCGTTACCTGCATGCTCCCTCAACTTGAGAACTCTTTGGCCTGAATGCTAAGCGGCACTTCTGGAGGAAAAAAACTAACAATTTAATCAATTTTAGAATAAGGCTGTAACGTAACAAAATGTGGAATTAGGCAAGGGGTCTTAATACTTTCCGAATGCACTTTTGGCTCAATCATTAGGGATTTTTGGGCTTGGGCTCATTAAATGTCTTTAATGTTGGGCTAATGAAATTTATTTAAATTATGGCTCATCAGGCTCAGTTAGCATCAGGCTCGAATTTACAATAAAATCCAGACACAGGCCTATGCTTTTGAATGACGCTTCCGGTTTTGGCAGGAAAGCCCGGGTTACCCGGGAGAAAAGTGATTTACAGTGCATTCGGAAAGTATTCAGACCCCTTTGCTTTTCCCACATTTGTTACATTACAGCCTTATTCTAAAATTGATTACATTTTTGTTCCTCATCAATCTACACACAATACCCCGTAATGACAAAGCAAAAACTGTTTTTTAGACATTTTTGCAACTGTATATTTAAAAAAAAAAAACTTTCATAAACATAAGTATTCAGACCCTTTACTCAGTACTTTGTTAAAGCACCTTTGGCAGCGATTACAGCCTCGAGTCTTCTTGGGTATGACGCTACAAGCTTGGCACACCTGTATTTGGGGAGTTTCTCCCATTCTTCTCTGCAGATCCTCTCAAGCTCTGTCAGGTTGGATGGGGAGCGTCGCTGCACAGCAACATCCCTACAGCATGATGCTGCCACCACCATACTTCACAGTAGGGATGGTGCCAGGTTTCCTGCATATGTGACGCTTGGCATTCAGGCCAAAGAGTTCAATCTTGGTTTCATAAAACCAGAGAATATTGTTTCTCATGGTCTGAGAGTCCTTTAAGTGCCTTTCGGCAAACTCCAAGTGGGCTGTCGTGCCTTTTACTGAGGGGCTTCCGTCTGGCCACTCTACCATAAATGCCTGATTGGTGGAGTGCTGCTGAGATGGTTGTCCTTCTGGAAGATTCTCCCATCTCCACAGATGAACTCTGGAGCTCTGTAAGAGTGACCTCCCTGACCAAGGCCCTTCTCCCCCGATTGCTCAGTTTGGCTGGGCGGCCAGCTCTAGGAAGAGTTGGTGGTTCAAAACTTCTTCCATTTAAGAATGATGGAGGCCACTGTGTTCTTGGGGACCTTCAATGCTGCAGAAATGTTTTGGTACCCTTCCCCAGATCTGTGCCTCGACACAATCCTGTCTCGGAGCTCTACAGACAATTAATTAGACCTCATGGCTTGGTTTTTGCTCTGACATGCACTGCCAACTGTGGGACTTTATGTAGACAGGTGTGTGCCTTTCCAAATCATGTCCAATCAATTGAATTTATCACAGGTCGACTCCAATGACGTTGTAGAAACATCAAGGATGATCAATGAAAACAGGATGCACCTGAGCTCAATTTCGAGGCTAATAGCAAAGAGTCTAAATACTTATGTAAATAAGGCCTGTTTTTTGTTATTAATACATTTCCCAAACTGTCTAAAAACCTGTTTTAGCTTTGTCATTATGGAGTATTGTATGTAGATTGATGAAGAAACCATTTTATTTAATACATTTTAGAATAAGGCTGTAACGTATCAAAATGTGGAGGAAGGGGTCTGAATACTTTCCGAATACAATGTGTATATACATCCTCCGGTTCAGCGAGCCCCATAAATATGGATACTTTTTTGTCTGGTATAGTATTATCTAGATTATCAGATAGCCAGGTAGACCTGGTCTGTACTATAACAGAAGATGAGGTTAAAGCTGCCATTTTATGTATGAAAGCAGGGAAGTCACCTGGTCTGGATGGCCTTCCTGTAGAATATTATGAAAAGTATATTGACAATCTTGTACCTATATTGATAGTGGTTTAACGAGTCATTAATAATGGCTCCCTTTCGGACACCTTTAATGAGGCTTTGATATCGCTTATCCCTCAAAAGGATAGAGATACTACAGAACCTGGGAATTTTAGAGCTATCCGCCTCATTTAATGTGGATTGTAAGATTCTTACTAAGACCCTTGTGATATGCATAGAGAAGGCACTACCTAATATCATACATAGTGACCAAGTAGGATTTATTAAGAACAGGACCTGATAATATGAGGAGGCTCTTACATCTCATGTGGTTAAACCGCTCAAACATAGTTCCTACCACTGCTGTCACCTTAGATGCTGAGAAGGCGTTTGATAGGGTAGAGTGGGCTTTTCTCTTAAGAACCCAAGGAAAATTTGGTTTTGGACCTGACTTTTGTAAATGGATAGGGTCGTTTATTCCAGTCCTAAAGCAACAGTATTTACACATGAAATTGTTTCCTTTTTTTCTCTTTCTGGAGGCACAAGACAGGTTTGCTCGCTCTCCCCTCGCCTGTTTTAAAGCCTCTTGCAACAAGGATAAGAACAGATCCAGAAATTTGGGGTGTACATGGAGGAGGAAAAGAACACGAACTGCTTATGTATGCAGACAATATTCTACTGCTGGTCTCTGATCCTGTACCACGATTACTTACTTGTACTGAATCATATTCTAGTTTGTCAGGCTACAAAAATAATTGGAATAAGTAGAAAGCAATGCCAATTAATGCTATATGTTACTCTGGAACTGTTACCCCATTTAATTTCAAATGGGATCCAACTGGGATGAAATATATGGATATTAAGTTGAGCTCAACTTTGGAGGAATTGATGGGACTACATTTTGAGCCACTACTAGTCAAGATTAAGAACAATTTAGAAAAATGGGAAAATATTTAAATTTTATCTCTGCAATGTTACCTATGGATTTTCCAGACTGGTATTTTCAACAATATGACAAATGAACTAAATACTTTTTGTGGGATAGGAAAAAATCCAGGATTAATATGAAGATGTTGTAACGGCTTTCTTCCTGGGGTGAAGGAGAGGACCAAAATGCAGCGCGGCTAGTGTTCAACATGATTTAATAAAGAAGAGACAATAACGTGAACACTATACAAAATAACAAACCATCAGATCTGCACTGTTGGTTAAAGGCTTGTAAGTCAGCATTTCACGGTAAGGTCTACACACGTTGTATTGGGCGCATGTAACGGCTTTCTTCCTGGGATGAAGGAGAGGACCAAAACGCAGCGCTGCTAGTGTTTAACATGATTTAATAAAGAAGAGACAATAACGTGAACACTATACAAAATAACAAATGTGAAAACCGAGACAGTCCTATCTGGTGCAGAACACAAAGACAGAAGACAACCACCCACAATCCCCAACACAAAACAAGCCACCTATATATGATTCTCAATCAGGGACAACGATTGACAGCTGCCTCTGATTGAGAATCATATTAGGCTGAACACAGAAACAGACAAACTAGACACACAACATAGAATGCCCACCCAGCTCACGTCCTGACCAACACTAAAACAAGCAACACACATAAGAACTATGGTCAGGACGTGACAGATGTGCTCACCAAGGGATGTAGGAGGCTTGGTTTCACCAGATGTTAAATTGTACAATTTACCATTTGAAATGGCTAAATTGGCGAAGCATTGGATAAAAGGGATTCTGGCTAGGAATGGATAACAATAGAATGGGAACTAAGTTATCCTTTCACCCCTGTTGATACTCTGTCACATAGTCTTACAGGGGAGAGGTCTGTTAACTCCCAAACCAATTTTGTTACACTCAAAAGAGATGAGGAGAACAGTACACAATATATGTGGAATTTCACATCTAAGGATACTCATCTTTTCGGCACAATCCTAGGCTACTGATGGGAAAGAAGTCTGTGTACTGGAAACAGTGGCTAATGAAAGGAATTCATACTATAGGTAATCTGTACAATGAAGATGTTTTAACGTCATACTCAGACTTGGTACAAAAATATGATGTGGGAGACGAGGGACATTTCTGGAAATATTTACAATTTAGTGTTTTTAAACGGCTATCAACAAAATCCAGGAAAAAACCCAAAAGCTGAATATTTGGAATTACCCAAACATAAAGCAGACATGTTTTACTCAATACTTACTCATCTGCTGAGTAAAGACTGTAAAAACCTCAGAACAATATGGCAAAGTGTGAAATTGAGGATGATACCTGGTTGAAGATATTGTCCAGCTCAGGGAAGAACATAAGGGAAGCCAGGGGGAAACTTACTCAATAGAAGACACTACGTAGGTTTTATTGGACCCCAACAAAGCTTCATAAGATGGGGCTGACCAACAAATATCTGTGTTGGAAATGCCAAAAAGACACTGGGACATTTTTTACATGCAATATGACACTGTACATTAGTGCCACCTTTTCTGGAAGGAGGTTTTGAAATATCTGGAGGAATGGTCGAGGTTAACAACTCCAGTCATACCAAGAATGTCTCTTGGGCGATAGAACAGAGTTACATAATGTAACAAATGAGGAATTTGCACTGGTCGCTGTTG
The DNA here is from genome assembly GCF_016432855.1 of Salvelinus namaycush. Classification (NCBI taxonomy): domain Eukaryota; kingdom Metazoa; phylum Chordata; class Actinopteri; order Salmoniformes; family Salmonidae; genus Salvelinus; species Salvelinus namaycush. The sequence goes on from NC_052317.1 coordinate 1,972,972, forward strand.
TTCAGCGTTACAGCAGCTAGAGTAATCCTCAGAACTTGGAAGGGTCGTGCCACTCCTACTCTGAAACAGTGGACAGAATCAACTTTGGAGGTAGTATCTCATGAACAAATGCTAGATAGGATCACTGGTGGAAACGACAATTCTAGAAGCTGGACGCATTTTATTTGTCATGTTGTTTCTAAGACTGGGAGGTGAGGACTTATGCTTGTGAACCCATTTTAGTTGAGTATTTTAGCTTGTAAGATACTATTTGACTGCGTATGTGTGGTATGTTGGGGGTGTTGGTCAGATAATCAGGTATATATAATTATCAAACTTACATTGGTAGTAGAAAGGAAACACAGACTCTTTGTTTTAAGTATTTCGATTCTCCTTCAGTAATACAATTGCAGGCAGAAGTTGGTACAGAGTACAGTATATGACTGGGGAGAGCTAAGACCTGGGGAGAGAGCTAAGACATCCTGTAACTCATTTAGCCTCCCCAGTCCCCCTTGCGTGACTTTCCCTGGCAACAACATTTTAATCAATCTAACCTCTCCCTGGCAGCAGCAACCATCTTGTCAGCAATTAAAAGCTCAGAAGTGGGTTTGACCGAAACTTGACCTTTCATCACAAGTATAGAGTCATAACAAGGTGAACGAGTCTACGGATCTTCTGACAGGAGGCTGTTTTCATCAGGCCTGCGGCAGTCTTGTGTTATCAGGAAAACAGTCGTATTCGCAGAAACTCAGATAGCCACGTTGGGGCCCAGACAGGAGGAGTATGAGCGTAGGCAGTTTCATCCTTCTGATAGTGTCTGAAGGGCACAACACTCAAAACAGGTGTAAACACACACACAGGTCTCCTGAGAGGAGACCTTACAGTTTATCATAACACAATTTAAGTCGGAAGTTTGCATACACCTTAGCCAAATACATTTAAACTCAGTTTTTCACAATTCCTGACATTAAATCCTAGTAAAAATTCCCTGTCTTAGGTCAGTTAGGATCACCACTTTATTTTAAGAATGTGAAATGTCAGTATAATAGTAGAGAGAATTATTTTTTTCAGCTTTTATTTCTTTCATCACATTCCCAGTGGGTCAGAAGTTTACATCCACTCAATTAGTATTGGGTAGCATTGCCTTTAATTTGTTTAACTTGGGTCAAACGTTTTGGGTAGCCTTCCACAAGCTTCCCACAATAAGTTGGGTGAATTTTGTCCCATTCCTCCTGACAGAGCTGGTGTAACTGAGTCAGGTTTGTAGGCCTCCTTGCTTTTTCAGTTTTGCCCACACATTATCTATAGGATTGAGGTCAGGGCTTTGTGATGGCCACTCCAATACCTTGACTTTGTTGTTCTTAAGCCATTTTGCCACAACTTTGGAAGTCTGCTTGGGGTCATTGTCCATTTGGAAGACCCATTTGCGACCAAGCTTTAACTTCCTGACTGATGTCTTGAGATGTTGCTTCAATATATCTACATAATTTCCCTTCCTCATGATGCCATCTATTTTGTGAAGTGCACCAGACCCTCCTGCAGCAAAGCACCCCCACAACATGATGCTGCCACCCCCATGCTTTACGGTTGGGATGGTGTTCTTCGGCTTGCAAGCCTCCCCCTTTTTCCTCCAAACATAACGATGGTCATTATGGCCGAACAGTTCTATTTTTGTTTCGTCAGACCAGAGGACATCCAAAAAGTACGATCTTTGTCCCCATGTGCAGTTGCAAACCGTAGTCTGGCTTTTTTTATGGTGGTTTTGGAGCAGTGGCTTCTTCCTTGCTGAGCGGCCTTTCAGGTTATGCCGATATAGGACTCATTTTACTGTGGATATAGATACTTTTTGTGTGTTTCCTCCAGCATCTTCACAAGGTCCTTTGCTGTTGTTCTGGGATTGATTTACACCTTTCGCACCAAAGTACGTTCATCTCTAGGAGACAGAACGCGTCTCCTTCCTGAGCAGTATGACGGCTGCGTGGTCCTATGGTGTTTATACTTGAGTACTATTGTTTGTACAGATGAATGTGGTACCTTTAGGCATTTGGAAATTGCTCCCAAGGATGAACCAGACTTGTGGAGGTCTACAATTGTTTTTCTGAGGTCTTGGCTGATTTCTTTTGATTTTCCCATGATGTCAAGCAAAGAGGCACTGAGTTTGAAGGTGAAGGTAGGCCTTGAAATACATCCACAGGTACACCTCCAATTGACTCAAATGATGTCAATTAGCCTATCAGAAACTTCTAAAGCCATGACATCATTTTCTGGAATTTTCCAGGCTGTTTGAAGGCACAGTCAACAGTGTATGTAAACTTCTGACCCACTGGATTTGTGATACAGTGAATTATAAGTGAAATAATCTGTCTGTAAACAATTGTTGGAAAAATTACTTGTCATGCACAAAGTAGATGTCCTAACCGACTTGCCAAAACTATAGTTTGTTAACAAGAAATTTGTGGAGTGGTTGAAAAACTAGTTTTAATGACTCCAACCTAAGTGAATGTAAACTTCCGACTTCAACTGTACATAAACTCAGCAAAAAAAGAAACGTCCTCTCACTGTCAACTGCGTTTATTTTCAGCAAACTTAACCTGTAAGTATTTGTATAAACATAAGATTCAACAACAAACATAAACTGAACAAGTTCCACAGACATGTGACTAACAGACATGGAATATTGTGTCCCTGAGCAAAGGGGGTGTCAAAATCAAAAGTAACAGTCAGTATCTGGTGTAGCCACCAGCTGCATTAAGTACGGCAGTGCATCTCCTCCTCATGGACTGCACCAGATTTGCCATTTCTTGCTGGGAGATGTTACCCCACTCTTCCACCAAGGTGCCTGCAAGTTCCTGGACATCTCTGGGGGGAATGGCCCCAGCCCTCACCCCTCCGATCCAACAGGTCCCAGACGTGCTCAATGGGAGATCCGGGTTCTTCGCTGACCATGGCAGAACACTGATCTTGCAGGAAATCACGCACAGAACGAGCAGTATGGCTGGTGGCAATGTCATGCTGGAGGGTCATGTCAGGATGAGGAAGGGTACTACATGAAGGAGGAGGATGTCTTTCCTGTAACGCACAGCATTGAGATTGCCTGCAATTACAACAGGCTCAGTCCGATGATGCTGTGACACACCGCCCCAGACCATGACGGACCCTCCACCTCCGAATCGATCCTACTCCAGAGAACAGGCCTCGGTGTAACACTCATTCCTTTGAGGATAAACGCGAATCCGACCATCACCCCCAGAGAAGAGCACTTTTTGCCAGTCCTTTCTGGCCCAGCGACGGTGGGTTTGTGCCCATAGGCGATGTTATTGCCAGTGATGTCTGGTGAGGACCTGCCTTACAACAGGCCTGCAAGCCCTCAGTCCAGCCTCTCTCAGCCTATTGCGGACAGTGTGAGCACTGATGGAGGGATTGTGCGTTCCTGGTGTAACTCGGGCAGTTGTTGCAATCCTGTAACTGTCCCGCAGATGTGATGTTCGGATGTATCGATCCTTTGCAGGTGTTGTTACACAAGGTCTGCCACTGCGAGGACGATCAGCTGTCCGTCCTGTCTCCCTGTAACGCTGTCGTAGGCGTCTCACAGTACAGACATTGCAATTTATTGCCCTGGCCACATCTGCAGTCCTCATGCCTCCTTGCAGCATGGCTAAGGCACGTTCACACAGATGAGCAGGGCCCCTCGGCATCTTTCTTTTGGAGTTTTTCAGAGTCAGTAGAAAGACCTCTTTAGTGTCCTAAGTTTTCATAACTGTAACCTTAACTGCCTACCGTCTGTAAGCTATTTGGTTATTTGGATTTTTACGAATTATCTTTGAAAAACAGGGTCCTGAAAAAGGGACGTGTCTTTTTTTGCTGAATTTAGTATATTTTCTCAACAAATACAATGCATATGCTTTTTGACTGAGGTCCGTATCAGGATATTTATGTGCTTTTTGATATACTAAATTGTCTGTTTATTTGAGTTTTGAGGACATGCTCAATAATATTAAATCCATAGACATAAAGGCGCAAAACCGCAAGCTACAAGCACTGTAACTTTTAGCCTAGCAACAAGAACCACATTTTTTCTGCTGCAGAATTCAAACCGTCATTTTTTTATTTGGGCGCCACAAATGAGTGTGTAAATGCTGTGGTCGAACTGACAACTGGAAAAACAAAGTGAGAAACTATTCCGAAAATACCTCAAAGCAGTTAAAGCGAGTAGCTAATTTGAGATGTTTTATTTATCTTATTAACTCGAATCAAGAACGCTAGCTAATTTGGCCAGTAGCCAGCAGGTCTAACTTAGCTAGCTAGGCTTGATAGGGTGACTTAAGGCTGATGAGTTTCACAGATCCCCATCTGCTACAGATCCCCCCCCCAAACTCACTCCACAGCAACACCAGCGTTTGAGATGAGCACAACTGTTGTGAGAGTCCAGCTTGCTTAGCGAGTACCGCTTCCCCCTGATTCAGCTTGTACAGAGACTCAAACTCAGAACCTCTGCTTCAAAAACACACGTGACCGTCCTCCTGTACCATACCATCCCATCACGCCATTAAAAAAGGCTTCTTCAATAGCGCAAGGGGTGACACTTCAGGCTGAGGAGTGAGTTTCACAGATCCCAATCTGCTACACTAATACAAGTCTGCAGGATCCAGCAAGGTTAATCATCAAAAGACCCACGCTTATGTGATGAGAACCTTGCCTGAGACTTGAAGATTTGTTTGTTTCAAGTACTCATTATAAGGGTAACGTGACTAGGTTAAGACTTTGTTAGCCTACTGAGCTAAAGCCTAGGTATTGGTTTCGGTCGCAGGCTCTACAGTGTTTCCTCCGAAATATTGGTGCGCTGACTTCCGGGTTAAGCAAGCAGTGTATCAAGAAGCAGTGCGGCTTGGCAGGGCCGTGTTTCGACCTTCAGGGCCGTGTCTCGACCTTCGCTACGTTGCAGCGATGGGACTAGACTGTAACTACCACTTGGATATCACGAAAAAGGGGAGGTTAGCATTTTTTGGGGAGGGGGGGTTATGATATATATGCCTCTAACTTTCTCACTCATCATTATTCACAATTAGTTCAGGTTTATTCGTAATCATGGTAGCATCCACATTAATGTAGAATTTGTCATTGTCCCAATAGTTTTGGCGCTCCTTGTAAGTCTTCAAATAAACAAAACACTCCAGTGATAACTAACTTTTTCATTTGAAAACTGTCGTTCAGAGTTTAGATTTAAAGGCTTAATCTGTAATATGTGCATCACCAATTTGAACTTTTTAATATATAGCCATTGATTCCTGAGGAATAAAACCTCATGAGCTTATTAGTTCAACTGCCTAACTCCATCAGAACCCAAAATATAATCTTGATTTACTCCATTGTTTGTAAATCATGTAATTGTAAACAACACTGTATAGCCTCAAAACATATACTGAACAAAAATATAAACATGTGTTGGTCCCATGTTTCATGAGCTGAAATAAAGATCCGAGAAATGTTCCATATGCACAAAAAGCTTATTTTCCTCAAATGTTGTGCACAAATTTGTTTACATCCTTGTTAGTCAGCATTTCTCCTTTGCCAAGATAATCCATCCACCTGACAGGTGTGGCATATCAAGAAGCTGATTTAAACAGCATGATCATTACACAGGTGCATATTGTGCTGGGGACAATAAAAGGCCACTCTAAAATGTGCAGTTTTGTCACACAAAACAATGCCACAGATGTTCATTTCTCTACCATAAACCTCCTCCAACGTTGTTTTTGAGAATTTGGCAGTACATCTAATCGGCCTCACAACTGCAGACCTCGTGTAACCACACCAGCCCAGGACCTCCACATCCGGCTTCTTCACCTGCGGGATCGTCTGAGACCAGCCACCCGGACAGCTGATGAAACGGAGGAATATTTCTGTCTGTTATAAAGCCCATGTTGATATGGATGGTCAGCCATTGCATCCTTAGCTCTGTTTAGGAATTTGAGAGATTTACATTTCTCCAGCTCCATCCCTCATCTGTTTACCAAAACTGTGGTGGGGATTCACTTTATTTTTTGAACTGCAGATTGCCTCTTTAATGGGTAGGTTGATTCCTTGTTCACTAATGATACTTTGACACTATTTAATTCCAGTACACCAGAGGACACTTTGGAAATACATGGAGGACAAAGACATGGGTGGAATGTTGGCGATCCAGTGCAACTCCAGTCGTCACAATCCCTCGGCTCATTTACTCAATAAAATTGTATTTTTCAACAACAACAAAAATCTGTAACATTTGTACACGGTGTATAAAACATTAAGAAAACCTTCCTAATATTCAGTTGCATCCCCCCTTTTCCCGTCAGATCAGCCTCAGTTCGTCAGGGTGTCAAGTTGGAGTCAACTCTACAAGGTGTCAAGCGTTCCACAGGGATGCTGGCTCATGTTGACTCCAATGCTTCCCACAGTTGTGTCAAATTGGCTGGATGTCCTTTTGTTGGTGGTCCATTCTAGATACACACGGGAAACTGTTGAGCGTAAAAAAAACAAGCGTTGCAGTTGTTGAGACTAACCAGTGCGCCTGGCACCTTCTACCAGACCCTGTTCAAAGGCACTTAAATCTTTTGTCTTGCCCATTCACCCTCTAAATGGCACACATACACAATCCATGTTTCAACTGTCTCAAGGCTTAAAAATCATTTTTTTAACCTGTTTTCTCCCATTCATCTACACTGATTGAAGTGACATCAATAAGGGATCATAGACTGACCAAGTGAATCCAAGTGAAATCTATGTTATGTAAAGTGCAGGTGTTCTTAATGTTTTGTACACTCAGTGTATATTGTCCCATAAAATAAACTGTACTCTTCATTTTTGCAATTCCTAGTGGTGACCCCACTGCAAATCTGACTTTGAATACCTCTGCTGTAAGCAGTCTATGGACAAGGTATGACAGCAATCCGTGCCTCGGTTTAGTTTCTCTGACACTGTTTCCACATGCTAATGTTTTAGCATTTGTGGCTCAACTCACATTCAAGTCATTGGAACGATATTGGCTTTTAAAAAATCATGTCCTAATCATACGAAAGTATCTAAAATCGACTGTGAAGCTCAACAAAGTCACTAAGATAATTTGAACATGAGGCGCGAAAAATGCTAGTATCGGTGCCATGCCTTGAACGGTATTTGTGCTATAAAGGCTAAAGCATTAGCATGTGGAAACAGTGCCGCTAAGGAAACTAAACCAAAGCACGGATTGCTGTCCATATACGGCTCACAGTGTAAGGAAACCAATATGTAACTGATATGCAGTTGAAATGCTTCTGATAGTCTACAGATGGTTTGTTGAGCTTCTATAGATGGAATATCCAAATAAAGTGTTACCGAATAGATCGACTAAGTGGAAGTGGGAGGAGAATACTCAAGTAATAGGTTTGGGAAACACTGCTCTAACCCTTTGATGTTTGCAGATCTGTAAGAAGTTTAACAATGTGGTAGAAGTCCACTACACGGTCTGCTTATACTTACCCAGACAACTCAGATCTGCAAACATGGAAGGGTTATAGGGTCAGGGGGATGGATAGAATTAGAATAGGTTGTCTCTCAAGTCTTTTGTATGCATTACATGTTCTCCTCGAAAGTGTTACCCAAGTTGTTAATTCAGCGGTAACACAACTACATTTATGACTACACAGACATGACCTTCTGTTTGTGTGTCTCCTCAGTTCTATCCTCAGCCCTCGACCTGGTGGACCTGAGCGAGCCTAGTGAACGCAGTAGCGGGAAGGTCAGCGTCAGCGTCAGGGAGCGTCCGAGCCCCTTGGGGCCCCGTAAGGGAAATTCTAAAAACAGCCCACGGAGAGGGAAGAGACGCGATGAGACGGAGCTCATCCAGGTGGAGGTGGAGCGCTCATCGAGCGCCCCACGAGCCCCCGAGAGGGTCTCCCTAGACTCAGGTATTGACTGCACGATGTGTATGTTTGGATTGAGGGGGGGGGGGGGGGTGGGTGAATGTTTTGTGCATGGGGGGGGTTGTGTGTTTGAGTGTTACAACATGCAACTGTCTTCATACGGGGTACCTACAGCAATATCATTAGTCATTCATATAGGGAGGACACTTACAGTGCCTTCAGAAAGTATTCACACCCCTTGACTTTTTCCACATTTTGTATGTCAATGATCTACACAAAATGCTCTAATGTAAAACTGTAAGAAATGTTCGAGCATTTGTAAAACAATTATGAAAAATAATGCACTAATATATCTTGACTAGATTAGTATTCAACCCCCTGAGTCAATACATGTTAGTCACCTTTAGCAGCGATTACAGCTGTGAGTCTTTCTGGAAAAGTCTCTAATCTCTTTCCCCCAAAGAAAAAATAAAGGCTCTAAGAGCTTTACGCAACAGAATTGTACAATATTTGCACATTATTCTTCAAAAATTATTCAAGCTCTGTCAAGTTGGTTGTTGATCATTGCTAGACAGCCATTTTCAAGTCTTGCCATTGATTTTCAAGCCGATTTAAGTCAAAAGTGTAACTAGGTCACTCAGGAACATTCAATGTCATCTTGGTAAGCAACTCCAGTGTATATTTGGCCTTGTATTTTACGTTATTGTTCTGCTGAAAGGTGAATGCATTTCTCACTGTCTGTTGAAAAGCAGACTGAACTCAGCCCCCGCTCTCTAGGATTTTGCATATCAATCAATCAAATGTATTTATAAAGCCATTTTTACATCAACAGTTGTCACAAAGTGCTTATACAAAACCGAGCATAAAACCCAAGAGAGCAAGCAATGCAGATGTAGAAGCACGGTGGCTTGGAAAAACTCCCAAAAAGGCAGTAACCCACGAAGAAAACTCTGAGGGGTGGCCAGTCCTCTTCTAGCTGTGCCGGGTGGAGATTATAAGAGTACATAACCATTAAGGCCAGATCTTTCTTGAAGATGTTCAAATTAGAGGTCTACACGGTTCCACTTGTACCTGAATACTCGACACCCGATCCAGGACCCGAGCGGGTCGGATCTGATATGATTGTCTCGGGTATGTGTAAATTTAACTGACTTGTCCGGAAGGGCCCGTACTTATCCGAACGTGACTGCTGCAGTAGAGAAAAAGAGAGAAATTTGATAATTTATGTTCCTGCTCTTGCTTTTCATGAGTCTCCCTCCTTTTCATGCCTCTCCCTCCCTCCTACCTGCTCCCCATGCCACTCGCTCACAGTCTTCTCGCGCTTTATCAGCTTCAGTTAATAAGGTAATTCAAAAATTACCTTTCCGCTGTTTTCCTCACTCGGATCAGATCGGACCAGGTCTGGATCCATCCAGGTCTATACAGAACGGGTCTAATTGTCCTTAGGTCCGTGTGGGAAAGCCCCAGGTCCATATTGGGTTCGGGTAGGAAAGCCGCAGGTCCATTTCAGAACAGATCCAACTTTTTGGTCCCATGAAGACCTCTAGTTTAAACGTTCATAGATGACCAGCAGGGTCAAATAATAATCACAGTGTTATAGCGGGTGCAACAGGTCAGCACCTCAGGAGTGAATGTCAGTTGGAGACTGTGAACAGGTCAGGGTTCCATAGCCGCAGGCAGAACAGCAGAAACTGGATCAGCAGCACGAACAGGTGGACTGGGGATGGAGACAGCCACGAGTCGTCCTGAGGCATGGTCCTAAGGCCGAGTATAGCCCATGAAAATCTCCCCACCGCACAATCCCGAGGAAAGGAAGGAGGGGAGAGAGCAAGCAAGCCGGTGACTCAGCCACCGTAATAGGGTCAGAGGCAGAAAATCCCAGTGGAGAGAAGGGAGCCGGCTAGGCAGAGACAGCAAGGGTGGTTCGTCACTCCAGTACCTTGTTGTTTACCTTCGCACCCCTGGGTCAGAAGAGATGAGTCTTGAGTAAAGACTTAAAGGTTCGGACCGAGTCTGCATCGTTCACATGGATCGGCAGACCATTCCATAAAAACAGAGCTCTATAGGAGAAAGCTCTGCATCCAGTTGTTTGCTTAGAAGGCCTGCGTCTTGTGAACGTAGCGTAGGTATGTACGGCAGGAACAAATCGGTGAGATAAGTACAGTAGGAGTAAGTCCATGTAATGCTTTGTAGGTTAGCAGTAAAACCTTGAAATCAGCCCTAGCTTTAAGAGGAAGCCAGGCTAGCACTGGAGTAATATGATCAAATGTATTGGTTCTAGTCAAATTTCTAGTAGCTGTATTTAACACTAGCTGAAGTTTATTTAGTGCCTTATCCGGGTTGCCGGAGAGTAGAGCATTGCAGTAATCTAATCTTAAAGTGACAAATCATTGATTAGCTTTTCTGCACCATTTTTTGACAAAACGTTTCAGGTTTGTGCAATGTTACGAAGATGGAAAAAGGCTGCTCTTGAAATATTTTTGATATGTTAATTTCTTTTTACCATAAACTCCCTATTCTTGTTGATGACAAGCATACCCATAACATGATTCAGCAACCACCATGCTTGAAAATATGAAGAGTGGTACTCAGTGATGTGTTGTGTTGGATTTTCCCCAAACATAATGCTTTGTATACAGAACATAAAGTGAATTTCTTTGCCACATTTTTTGCAGTTTTACTTTAGTGCCTTATTACAAACAGGATGCATGTTTTGGAATATTGTATTCTGTGCAGGCTTCTTTCTTTTCACTCTGTGGAGTAACAACAGTGTTGTTGATCCATCCTCAGTTTTCTCCTATCACAGCCATTAAACTCTATACATTGGCCTCATGGTGAATTCCCTGAACAGTTTCCTTCCTCTAGGGCAACTTAGTTAGGAAAGACGCCTGTATCTTTGTAGTGACTGGGTGTATTGATACACCATCCAAAGTGTAATTATTAACTTCACCATCCTCAAAGGGATATTCAATGTCTTTGCGAGGCATTGGAAATCCTCCCTGGTCTTTGTGGTTGAATCTGTGTTTGAAATGTACTGCTCGACTGAGGGACCTTACAGATAATTGTATGTGTGGGGTACAGAGATGAGGTATTTGTCTAAAGAACCATGTTAAACCCTGTTATTGTCTAGGCAACTTATGTTACTTGTTAAGCAAATGTTTACTCCCTAACTTATTTAGGCTTGCCATAACAAAGGGGTTGAATACTTATTGACTCAAGGCATTTTTGTCACGATCATCATAATAAGCGGACCAAGGCGCAGCGTGAGAGACATACATCTTCCTTTTATTAGACGAAGACTTAACACGAAACACTCTTACAAAACTAACAAAACAATAAACGACCGTGAAGCTATAAACGAAAGTGCACACACAAGCTACTAACGTTCAACATAGACAATTACCCACAAACACCTAAAGCCTATGGCTGCCTTAAATATGGCTCCCAATCAGAGACAACAATAAACAGCTGTCTCTGATTGAGAACCAAATCAGGCAACCATAGACTTTCCTAAACACCTACACTGAACACAACCCCATACATACTACAAAACCCCCTAAACAATACACACACCCTAAACTAGACAAAACACACAAACATCCCCCATGTCACACCCTGACCTAACTAAACTTATAAAGAAAATCAATATAACAAAGGCCAGGGTGTGACAATTTTAGCTTTTCATTTTTAATGTGCTCAATTTTACATTCAGGCTGTAACACAAAATGTGGAAAAAGTCTAGGGGTGTAAATACTTTCTGAAGGCTCTGAATGTCTTTAATAATAATAATGTGCTTTTTCATGAGAAGGATGCAAAAGGCATAACAATCTCTTCACGCCATTCCTATGACTGTTTTGGCTTAAATCCCTGTCTCCCAAATCACTGCTCATAGCTACTCTAAAATAGGCCAGGTTAAGGTTTCACTGGATTGACCAATTCTTTGCATGTGTAAATGTCAGCTTGCCGGTGAATAATAAACTGTTCAATTGACCAGTGCAAAGCCTCAAGCCACACAGCTATCCTATTTTCTACATCATCATGGTGCTGTCATATGATTTACGCAGTGAATCTGTTCTTAACCTAATGTCTTATTTAGATGTCTCTATAACCACGTTTCCATCCACAGTGTAAACATAAAATCATGACAGCTATGACGGAAACAGGTAGCTTCGGTAGAATTGTATAAATGTCGACAGATCCTTTGTTCATTCGACGTGGTGGGATCTTTTTATCTTGGGGAAAACGAATGATGTGAGAAATGGAATTGGAAACGCCTTTATGTGCAAATGTTGATATAATAACCATCATATGGAAATAAACTTTGAGTCACGCAATGATATGGTGTGTGTGGTCCTCTTACTACGACTTGGGAAACCATGCAGTTTATTAGGCTTCAGATGAAATCATTTATGATGAACTTCACAGGGTGGGGAAAGCGCATGGTGATCTTGATGCTCCTTCCAATAACTGTCGAGGGTCTGATTCTGGTGACATGAGGATCGATGCTTGACTGCCACTTGACAAATAAAAAATATTCTTGCTCTTATCCATAATAATCATCATCATAGACGAGCCTACTCGAGCTGTTGGCTAGAGCGCAAGTGCCAAGACTAGAGTCGGCACATTTGCTATTTAACGCAACAGTTTGAGACAAAACTATCGGTGGAGTTGAAAATGTGAGGGAAACACATTGAACTTTATTTGGTACATGAAAACGTAAGCAAAGAATTACATTTTGTGTGCACTATGTCATCACACACTGACTTTTATCCGCAACAAGTCTGTTTGGTGGGAAAATGGATGTAAACCTAGCTACTGACACTGACTGACCTAGGGCCAATTTAAAAATAACTTTCGTACACACAGATTTGATTGTAAATTGTGCATACAGCAAAATCCATCCAACCAACCATTGTAATTTATATATCTTGAACTTAACATCAATATATGTGATTTACTTGGAATATGCTCTAGTATGGTTTAACATCAAGGTATGTGATTTACTTGGAATATTCTCTAGTATGGTTTGTGTGAAAATTTGCATCACTGTTATGTTCCTATTGTTGGATAGCACTATGCTAACAGTACTTTGTGGATAGCATTATGCAAACAGTTCTATGTTCTTGTCCATGTTGTCGGATAGCATTATGCTAACAGTTCTATGTTTCTCTCTATGTCTTGTGGATAGCATTATGCTAACAGTTCTACACCCTTTATTCCTTCTGCTCAGTCAGTTCCTCTTCTCCTTTGGAGAAATGGGAGGAAGTGAATCTTCACCCTGAAGGTGCCCTGAATGACAGCAGGAAGAGAAGATACGAAAGGAAGTGCACCTCACACCACTCCTCCAGTGAATTAATATGGTAAAGAAGGCAGTCTGAAATCTGTATGAGCCTTCAAATGGCTTTCTTTATTTATTATTTAACCAGGCAAGTCAGTTAAGAACAAATTCTTATTTACATTGACGGCCTACCATGGCTATACTTTCCTCCTCGTCCACTTTAAACGTCAAGCCTTAACGTGTTAGAAATAGAGTTCGATCAATTACGTGTTATAAGCTACAGGAAACAAAACATAAAAAATGAAATATTGCTAGAAATATGAATAGTGGTTGTGAACAGATTTTTTTTATTTTGTTGTACAACTGTAGTATTAGAGTATATTGCAGTAGTATACCTTTCACTGTCGTATACCTTTCCCTTCTATACCAGAAATGTTTACCCTTCTTTCTCCCCAGGTCAGCAGAGTTTAAAACAAATCCATCTGTGAAAAACTCATTTGAAGTCAATAGCATTGATGACGAGGACCACATATCAGCACTAAAGGTCTACACAACCTCCATTAACATGTTTACTTATAGAAAAGCATGTGAAGTTATGGTATCTCCCTTGAAAATAATCATATACAGGTCAAGTTTCACCACTAAGTGTGAGGATGTATCGAAAGCTATTTTAAAGTATATATCGGTGTCCCCATTTCCTCTCGGGATTATAAGTGTGACCCCTCACACAGTTAAAGGGGATGGTTTTTGCTGATCTTGCATTTCTGTGTGTGTGTGTGTGCGTGCGTGCGTGCGTGCGTGTGTGTGTGTGTGTCGTGCACATTTCTGTGTCCTACAGGACCCAGTACCCCAACAAGTGCGGCCCAGTCTCCGTCACCTCTTAGGCAGACATCATTCCCAGGAGGAGGAGTTTGTAAGAGCAAAGGCTGCTGTAGAGGTGAGAGATGAATACACACACATAATCTAAGATATTTGTTTGCTGGAAGTAGTAGTTAGGTAAGGACTAAAACTTTAAAAAAACATCCTACACATCTGTTATCTACAAGTTTCCACAAGTTATGTTATCTACAAGTTACCCCCGCACAGGATACAACAGGTGTAAAACAGTACAGTGAAATGCTTACCTTGAGAGCTCTTTTCGAACAATGCAGTAATAATATACAGTAGATAATAATAGGAAATATAAATATATAAACCATACAATAACTACAATGAGAATTAAAGAAACACGAGAATGCAAGTTTATATACAGTCCAGGTCAGTGCCAGTACCTTATTCAATGTGCAGGGGTACTGGAGTGGTTGAGGTGGGTTTATACATAAAAAGTGACTGGTAGTAGGATATACATGTAAACATGGCTGAAAAGGGACTGGTAGCAGGAATATATAAATACGTATGGTAATATGTGACCGACCGCCTCGATTCATTCTTATGGTTGCTCGACTACAAGTTTTGAGATTATGCTGCGGGATTTAGAGGTAATTTGTGGTTTGGTACGGTACCATGCGTCACTGCTTCATTTCTGAAGCCCAGCGCAAGGGGGAGTTAGAGCACTGATTATGCTTTTGGGTCCCAAGGCACTACTGTGTCTCTAACTGACAATGAATGGGTGACATAAACCAAATAGAAACTGATAATTGTGCATGACTTCAACATTGAATTTCAATTAACTGAATGATGGAGGATGAAGGTGATTGAATTGAGAAGAATAGTGTAACACCATATCCGCGTGCGCCATCGTGCACAAATTGATTTTGTCCCCCCACATCAAACGCGATCACGACACGCAGGTTGAAATGTCAAAACAAACTCTGAACCAATTATATTAATTTGGGAGGGGTTGAAAAGCATTAAACATTTATGGCAATTTAGTTAGCTAGCTTGCAGTTGCTAGCTAATTTGTCCTATTTTAGCTAGCTTGCTGTTGCTAGCTAATTTGTTATGAACGTTGAGTTGTTATTTCACCTGAAATGCACAAGGTTCTCTACTCGGACAATTAATCCACACATAAAACGGTCAACTGAATCGTTTCTAGTCATCTCTCCTCCTTCCAGGCTTTTTCTTCTTTGGACTTTATATGACGATTGGCAACTAACTTTCATGAGGTGTATTATGTATATTATGTATTATGGTCCCGTGTGGCTCAGTTGGTAGAGCATGGCGCTTGCAACGCCAGGGTTGTGGGTTCATTCCCCATGGGGGGACCAGGATGAATATGTATGATGTCACGTTCCTGACCTGTTTCTGTTAGTTTTGTATGTGTTAGTTGGTCAGGACGTGAGTTTGGGTGGGCAGTCTATGTTTTCTGTTTCTATGTTGGTTAATGGGTACCTAATATGGCTCTCAATTAGAGGCAGGTGTTTTTCATTTCCTCTGATTGAGAGTCATATTAAGGTAGGTGTTTTCACACTGTTTGTTGTGGGTGGTTGTCTCCTGTGTCAGTGTCTGTATGTTACGCCACACGGGACTGTTCTCGGTATGTTTGTTCGTTCGGTTTTTGTGTAGTCAGTTTTCCTGTTATTGCGTTCTTCGTGTTTCATGTAAGTTCGTCGTCCAGGTCTGTCTACATTCGTTTTGTTATTTTGTTAGTTAATTCAAGTATAGTTCGTTTTCTGTCTTCGTTGTTTTGTCGTGTCTTAAATAAATCATGTCATTTCACAACGCTGCGCCTTGGTTCAATCCATGCTCCTCCTCTTCGGATGAAGAGGAGGAGGACTACCGTTACATATGAACTTTCCAATTTGTAAGTCGCTCTGGATAAGAGCGTCTGCTAAATGACTTAAATGTAAAAAAAAAAATGTAATGTATTACCACCACTGACCTCAATCACCCATGTGGGTATAACCAATGAGGAGATGGCATGTGGGCAAATGCTTCTAAAAGCCAATGAGGAGATGGGAGAGGCAGGACTTGCTGCGGGTTCTGCGCCACAAATAGAAGCAACTTCTATTTTAGCGCCTGGCAACGCAGACACATGCGACCCGAGCGGTGTGGTCAGCATGTAAGAATTGCTATTCCTCTGTCCTGCACGCGCACACCCAGAAAAGCACACACTTTTTTGTTACTACTCGTCAGTATTCTTACTTACTAAAACTGTTGTTACACTAAGAAACAAAAATGTTCAATTATATTCCAGGACATTCTTAAGATATATGTATTGACTGAATATAAGCAAGTGTCTGCTAAATGATCAAGTTGATGGCGCGGTTATATAGCCCCGGCACCTACATAAAGCTGAGTGACTCACTCATGCATGGCTTTGGATCAAAATAAATAAGTACCAACATTCTTTTCTGATAGTCTTTTAATAAAGAAATGTTTTGGTTATTCTGACCTGGACACCATGTATTATAGTCTCTAAAAGGAAATATTTTACAACCGTTTCTTGCGCATATCATTTTCCATATGAATCCATAACGAATTACTATGGGAATAAATATCACTGAATGACAGAAATATTGGAACAAAGTAGGCTAACGAAGGTAAACAAATTGTTGCTTACTGGAAAATAAATTAATGGAAGAGGCAAGTGGAAGGGGGAAAAGACAGCATTCAGAGGTCAAGACAGCGCAGCTCTGAGACAAGCATGGGGACTGGTCTTGATAAATCAACAAGATTTTTATTTTCACTGAGTCTCCGTTTGGGTATTGGTTAGACTACAATTAGGGTGTGGAAATGTTAGGATTATTTTGCTCTTACTGTAGTACTGTAGCCTACTCCCGACCATTATGGGCGATTAGCAGGACAATAGACTCTTGCCAACACCTCTCTGTATTTTTTTATTCTTTGTGCAAGGCAATTCATCAGCATTAAAAACGTAAAAACAACTCATAGGCTTCTACTTCCAGCTTATACATACTATATACAGTTTACGGACACAGTGTAGTTTACAATAGTTATATTTTATTTGTTTTTAGTCCCATCCTACAGCCTCTCTCAACCCCTCCCATCTATCTCTGAACACCATCCAGTTTTTTCTGCCATATATTTTTCATCTGGGCTGTGATGTTTCACAAAAGTTCTGAACCTTTCTATTCTCATAGATTCTACAAATTCAAGATAAACATTTTTGCTAAGATTATTATTATATTATTAATCGATTGACTATGACTTTTTAAATCACCCAGCAGTGCTATTTGCAGAGTTAGCTCCAGGTAAATGTTGCAGAGCTGGGATGGTTGTATCCCCCATATATACAGTATATAACATTCTATTGGTTGCAAGAATTTTGTATAATCATTTTAAATTGAACATTTCTACATTTTGAATACAGCGTTGTTTTGTGTATTAGTTCATAAACCATGTGCCATGGAATCGGTACATCAAGAATCTCTTCCCAACTATTTTGCTATCTGAATGGTACAGCTGTCAGTATTTTGGTCCTTAAATGAAACTGGTATACTTTTTTACTTATCATAATTGTCTTTACCAATTTTGGTCTTTAATGCAGGGCCGACAGACAAGTTCCTTAATTTCTCCCCTTTCCACTTGCTTCCTTCATTTTTGCTGTAATGCTGCAATTAGTTGGTTGTAATTTTGAGTAGAGCAGACATTTCCACATATTTTTGTTAGCTGCATGTGTGACAACTCCACCAGTCCTATTTATGAAAATAATTTACAAAGATTATGCCGTAATATTTGTTGTAATATGTTATTTTCTGGTGGATTAAACTGAAATTGCAACCAACTTTCAATGATTTGTTTTAAAAATAGCGATATTTTGGAAATTATTTCATTTTCAAATAACCGAAAGTGAGAGGTTGAAATCTGAATAAAGGAGAAAAGGACATTCTTGAACATGGGGTGGGCCATTCTTACTAATCTGCTAGAGAACCAGTTCGGATTTAAGCAAACTCAGGAAAAAAAAAAGAAACGTCCTCTCACTGTCAACTGCGTTTAGTTTCAGAAAACGTAAGGTGTAAATATTTGTATGAACATAAGATTCAACAACTGAGACATAAACTGAACAAGTTCCACAGACATGTGACTGACAGAAATGGAATAATGTGTCCCTGAACAAAGGGGGGGTCAAAATCAAAAGTAACAGTCAGTATCTGGTGTGACTACCAGCTGCATTAAGTACTGCAGTGCATCTCATCCTCATGGACTGCACCAATCTGGTGCAAATCTTGCCAGTTCTTGCTGTGAGATGTTACCCCACTCTTCCACCAAGGCACCTGCAAGTTCCCGGACATTTCCGGGGGGAATGGCCCTAGCCCTCACCCTCCGATCCAACAAGTCGCAGACGTGCTCAATGGGATTGAGATACGGGTTCTTCGCTGGCCATGGCAGAACACTGACATTCCTGTCTTGCAGGAAATCACTCACAGAACGAGATGTGTGGCATTGTCATAATGGAGGGTCATGTCAGGATGAGCCTGCAGGAAGGGTACCACATGAGGGAGGAGGATGTCTTCCCTGTAACGCACATCGTTGAGATTGCCTGCAATGACAGCAAGCTCAGTCCGATGATGCTGTGACACACCGCCCCAGACCATAACGGACCCTCCACCTCCAAATCGATCCCGCTCCAGAGTACAGGCCTCGGTGTAACGCTCATTCCTTTGATGATAAACGCGAATCTGACCATCACCCCTGGTGAGACAAAACCGTGACTCGTCAGCGAAGAGCACTTTTTGCCAGTCCTGTCTGATCTCGCGACGGTGCATTTGTGCCCATAGGCAACGTTGTTGCCGGTGATGTCTGGTGAGGACCTGCCTTACAACAAGCCTACAAGTCCTCAGTCCAGCCTCACACTGACAGTGTGAGCACTGATGGAGGGATTGTGCGTTCCTGGTGTAACTCGGGCAGTTGTTGCCATCCTGTACCTGTCCCGCAGGTGTGATGTTTGGATGTACCGATCCTGTGCAGGTGTTGTTACACGTGGTCTGCCACTGCAAGGACGATCAGCTGTCCGTCCTGTCTCCCTGTAGCGCTGTCTTAGGCGTCTCACATTACGGACATTGCAATTTATTACCCTGGCCACATCTGCAGTCCTCATGCCTCCATGTCTAAGGCACGTTCACACAGATGAGCAGGGACACTGGGCATCTTTCTTTTGGTGTTTTTGAGTCAGTAGAAAGGCCTCTTTAGTGTCCTAAGTTTTCATAACTGTGACCGTAATTGCCTACCTTCTGTAAGCTGTTAGTATCTTAATGACCGTTCCACAGGCGCATGTCACATCTGCTCCTGCACCGCCCTCTACTGCTCATCCTGTGTCTCCTTGACCTGCCGCCACTCCCCCAGTACTCTCTCCCTCGCTCTCTCTGTGTGTGATTGTGTGGGCGGAAACAGGTGTGCTGGAGTCAGAGCAGATCCCCACCAGCTGCAACCTGTTCCATAATCAAGACCTCTGCAAATACTCAGTCCTGCCACTTCCACACTGCCAGATCGTAATCTATGCTCAGTCAGTCTACGTTCCTAGCCGGTTGTTACTATTCAGACCCTGTTATCCGTTTGTTCCTGTTTTCTCTTGCCTGACGCTGTTTTCCTCTCCGCTACAGTTCTGCCCGCTCTGACTCTGGTCCCTGTCTCCAGTCCCATGTCTCGTCATCCTGCTACTCTGTCCTGGATTCCCCACTCTGCTACTTCCTTGGATTCCCCTCCGGACCTACTTACCCTGTCTCAACCCCTCTCGCTCCAGCCTCAGCCTCCGCACCTGGTTTCCAGAAACCCTGCCGAGATTCCCCTGACCTGCACTCCATCTCCCTTGTGTCTCAATAAATACCTTGGTTACTTCATCCCAGTCTCCTCGTCTGAGTCTGCTCTTGGGTTCCCCTGTTCCACTCCGCGTAACAGCATGTTCATTAATTGTTTATTGTTCATTGAACACGCATGGGAAACAGTCTTTAAACCCTTTACAATGAAGATCTGTGAAGTCATTTGGATTTTTACGAATTATCTTTGAAAGACAGGGTCCTGAAAAAGGGACGTTTCTTTTTTTGCTGAGTTATAGAAATTACCATAGCTCACAATAATGCATGACACAGTATACTTTAAATGCATGCAAAGTTGTTTGTATTATATTTGGGTCATTCAAGAAATATTAAATTTATATTTAAAGATCTTGTTATGTGTGCATGGATATTTGTTTGTGTGTGAATGTCCAACCCGGGTTCAAATAGTAATTGAAATCAAATGCAAGGATTTTGAATACTGTTTGAACCTAAGTCTGGTGAATGTAATGTATGCCTCTCGTCCCCTTTCCATCTGTATGGAAAATTGTTACTTGATCCTAAGCAAATAAAAGGCCAAAGCTGATAAGACAGTACAAAAAAGTCACATACAGTATATGAGTTTTTACTGGCATTATCTGACGATTCTCTGTATATCTATCTATAGCTCTTGCAACAGCCGATACCTGGACATGTTATGGAGGTTTGGGTATGAGAGCTGAAACAAAGCACACGATGCACATCATCAAAGTATTAGATTACTCCGTTGAGCCCTCATTCTTCTCCACCTCACCTTCCTCCTAACCTTCTCCCCCTTTCCGTCCTTTTGTCTCCCCTTTCAGTTTAATGGGGGCATGATATCAGTTCTGCCATGCCATATGTACAGTGCTGTAAATATGCTGACCTCTTTGTTTGCTGTCAAACTGATATGTTACTGCAGGTGTTGTTTTCCATTGGTTCAGTTCAATTGTGAATAAAGTTGTCTTTATTTGTCTCACAAACATTATAAAGTTAGTTAATTTGACCAGGGAATAATATCCCCTCATATTAATGTCCCAGGTGTGTGTGTGCACGTGAGTGCGCATGTGTGTGTGTTCATCTGTGCATCCATGTGTGTATGCATCTGTGTCTGTATGCATCCCATTTCATTAACATCTATTGACCCATCATTTTCAAATCTGGACCTTGAAGCCAGTTCCACTGCTTTTTTCTCTTGATCTGTGTGCTATTCCTGTGCACCACCATTCGCTTCAAGTTCAGTCAACTCAAACAAATAATTTCATCAGTCAGGTAAGAAAGAGGATAAGAAATTCAGACAATAGCGAGCCCACTTTCCCTACTTTGGCTAAATCACCATTTGTTCTGCAACTGATATAAGCTCTATTTATACTGCATTAAACTGCACTATTCTTGACACGTGTCATTTAAATTTAGGTGAATATCATCGTACTGAAAAAGATAACCATATTCCCAGGGGTATTGTCAGTAATAATCTTGTGACCATAAAGTTCAATTCCACTGTTAGCCCATTTGGGAAGCCCACTGTGGTAAACTCATCCAGTGCTAATACTTTAAATACCATTAATATGGATACCCCCACTGTTTTAAATCATGTAGGAGGCTTAAGCTGTTGCATACCAACGTGCACAGTTTGTCAAAGATCGACCTTCTAGATATCTGAGTGCATGACATGAGCCCGGATATTTTCATTCTCATGGAGACTTGGCTAAATGGCTCGATCCCGGATAAGGACCATGACATTGCTGATTACAACGTCTACAAACTTGTTTTTGCATGGATTCCGCGATGTGGTTACCTTTTAACAGCTAGGGCCGCTATTTCTTGTGCCGGAATCCGGCTTAAGACAGGTTGAAGCCTGCTTGACAGAGACGCTAAGCTGCTAGCCATCATACTAACGAAGTTGGTAACAGATGAGTTTTGCAATGGAGCCCTCTGTCTGGAGAAATAAATGAACGGTTCCAGCGCTGTAGGAGCTGTATCTACTACTCTTTGTTTCGGGACAAACCGGATCACTCGGACTTCCAATGCGGCGATTGCTTACTGAGGATTATAGGATTATAGGCTTGAGGTGGCTTCCTTGATCGCGCTGGTCGCCAGCCTACGTAAGAAACTGGTGAAAACGCAGAGTGGAATGTTTACATTTTACGCCAGTGGCTGGATGGCGTTTGCGCTCGACAGTGTTGCCCAGAGCTCCCCCATCTGATAGCAGAGTCGAAGTAGCACAGTAATAGGAGCAAGGCAATCAAAGATGGTCAAATGTTACAAGCCAGGAAGCCAAAGACATCGGCCTCTTGCAAAGCAGTCTACACTCCCAATGAGAGGCCCGGAGCGGATACAAACAACAAATAGTTTCGCCGTCCTGAAACCTGATCTTCCTGCACCTTCCTCGCTGGAGATGCCTGTGTCTGGGGCCCACAATGCCTACTACTACAATTTCGAAGTCGACTTCGGCAACCATCTGTCCCTGCTCTGGATCGAGTGGGCTTCTCCATCTGTCGGAGGCCTGCGCCGGGCTCAACTTATCCTGCCTCTCGTCCATCCATAAAGGGTTCTTCGAATTATGTGAAGCGTGGGAGTGGGCGGATTTCCTCGTCCTTCTAGCCAGCCGTGATTTTGGGCAGCTCCATGGTAAGAAATGTGACTGTTCCTGGTGCAAAATCAATGTCCTATCCCGGAGCTCGAGTAAATTACATTACTAAGCTGTTCCTTGAATGTACTACGTCAGGACATGGGAATTGATTCTATCGTAGTCCATGTGGGTTTTAATGACATTATGAAGGGCTGATTGACTCTCTGCTAGACACTAACAAATATCTGGTCCTGTGATCTCTCTGAATCGTGGCATTGATCGCTTTAGCAGGATTCTTTCTCTTCACAACTGGCTACGTGATTATTGCACCTCAATGGGTGTAACTTTTGTTGACAATTTCAATACCTTTTGGAAACAAAACACGTTTTATAAAGGGGATGGGATCCACCCAAATCATATGGGTTCCTGGATCCTTTCAAAGCATTTTAAGGCTGTGTTGAGACAATGACTTATCAATGACCCCAGCTCAGGTAATCCCTACCATTGTCACGCAGAGTTTACATAATGCTTCAACAAATGTACATTACACCAGGGGTGTTGGTAAACACAATGTAAGTAACCTAATTCATATCCCTCTAACTGCACTGAATGCCTCTGATCCTACAGCTATTGTATGCAGTAATCATGTGCTTATGAACTAGATTTATACTGTTAGCACTGAGCCGGTGTGCCCTAGGAGGAAGTCCACTGTATGCAGCTCACCCTGCACTAACATAAATAACATAAGCTTCCCAGTAAAGCAATAAAAACAAGTAAGCATCCCAGAAGACAAGTGCTCAAAATAGCCCACGTTAACATATGTAGCTTAGAAACAAGGTTCATGAAATCAATAATTTGATAGTAACAGATGACATTCATATTCTGACTATCTCTGAAACTCACTTAGATAATGCCTTTGATGATACAGTGGTAGCAATACAAGGTTATAACATATACAGAAAATATAGAAATGCCAATGGTGGAGGTGTTCCTGTTTATATTAAGAACCACATTCCTATAAAGATTAGAGAGGATCTCATGTTAAATACTGTTGAAGTAATATGGCTACAGGTTCATCTGCCTCACCTAAAGCCCATTCTGGTGGGAAGCTGCTATTGACCACCAAGTGCTACCAGTCAGTATCTGGATAACAGAAATGCTTGATAATGTGTGAAATGCTTGATAATGTATGTGATATTATATTTTCTGGGTGATTTAATTATTGCCTGGCTTTCATCAAGCTGCCCACTCAAGAAAAAGCTTCAAACTGTAACCAGTGCCTGCAACCTGGTTCAGATAATCAGTCAACCTACCAGGGTAGTTACAAACAGCACATGAATGAAATCATCAACATGTATTGATCACATCTTTACTAATGCTGCAGAAATTTGCTTGAAAGCAGTATCCAGATCCATCGGATGTAGTGATCACAATATAGTAGCCATATCTAGGAAACCAAAGTTCCAAAGGCTGGGCCTAATATAGTGTATAAGAGGTCATACAATACGTTTTGTAGTGATTCCTATGTTGTTGATTTAAAGAATCTGTTGGTCCGTGATGTGTAATGAGGAGCAAACAGACACTGCACTTGACACATTTATGAAATTGCTTATTCCAGTTACTAATAAGCATGCACCTATAAAGAAAATAACTGTAAAAACTGTTAAATCCCAGTGGATTGATGATGAATTTAAACATTTTATGGTTGACAGGGATGAGGCAAAAGGAATGGCAAATAAGTCTGACTGCACAATGTGTTGCAAATTGTGAAATCATGTAACTAAACTGAATACAAAAGAAGAACTACGCTATGAAACAAAGGTAAATTACATACAGAATGATAGTAAAAAGATAGTAAAAAGCTTTGGAGCACCTTAAATGACATTTTGGGAAAAAGGCAAACTCGGCTCCATCATTCAGTGAATCAGATGGTACATTCATCCCAAAACCAACTGATTTTGCCAACTACTTTAATGATTTTTTTCATTGGCAAAATTAGGCATGCCAGCAACAAATGCTGACATTACACATCCAAGTATATCTGACCAAATTATGAAAGACAAGCATTGTAATTTTGAATTCTGTAAAGTGAGTTTGGAGGAGGTGAAAATTGTGTTGTCCATCAACAATGACAAGCCACCAGGGTTTGACAACTTGGATGGAAAATTACTGAGAATAATAGCGGACGATATTGCCACTCCTATTTGCTATATTTTCAATTTAAGCTTACTAGAAAGTGTGTGCCACCAGGCTTGGAGGGAAGCAAAAGTAATTCCGCTACCTAAGAATGGTAAAGCCCCTTTACTGGCTCAAATAGCTGACCCATCAGCCTGTTCCCAACGCTTAGTAAACTTTTGGGAAAAATTGTGTTTGACCAGCTCCAATGCTATTTTACAATAAAACAAATTAACAACTAACTTTAAGCATGCTTATAGGGAAGGACATTCAACAAGCACAGCACTTACACAAATTACTGATTGTCTGAGAGAAAATGATGATAAAAAGATTGTGGGGACTGTTAGACTACATTGCGACTTTTGACATTATCGATCATAGCCTGCTGCCAGAAAAACGTATGTGTTATGGCTTTTTTTTATACCCCCTGCAATATTGTGGATAAAGAGTTACCTGTCTAACAGAAGAGAGATGGTGTTATTTAATGGAAGCCTCTCCAACATAATCCAGGTAGAATCAGGGATTCCGCAGGGCAGCTGTCTAGGCCCATTGAAAAAAGTAATCTTTACTAACGACATGCCAGTGTGTCTAATGAGTAAAGCCAGTGTGTCTATGTATGTGGATGACTCAACAGTATGCTACTCAGCTACTACAGTGACTAAAATGACTGCAACACTTAAAAAAGAGTTGCAGTTAGTTTCAGTGTGGTTGGCAAGGAACAAGTTAGTCCTAAATATTTCTAAAACTAAAAACATTGTATTTGGGACAAATCATTCACTAAACCTCAACTAAATCTTGTAATAAATAATGTGGAAATTGAGCAAGTTGAGGTGACTAAACTGCTTGGAGTAACACTAGATTGTATACTGTCATGGTCAAAACATTGATACAACAGTAGCTAAGGTGGGGAGAAGTATGTCCATAATAAAGCGTTGCTCTACCATCTTAACAATAAGGCAGGGCCTACAGGCCCTAGTTTTATCGCACCTGGACTACTGTTCAGTCATGTGGTCAGGTGCCACAAAAAGGAACTTAGGAAATTGTAATTGGCTCAGAACAGGGCAGCACGGCTGGCCCTTCGATGTACACAGATAGCTAATATTAATAATATACATGTCTATCTCTCCTGTCTCAAAGTGGAGGAGAGATGGACTTCATCCATACTTGTATTTAAGAGCGTTATTGACAAGCTGAATGCACCGAGCTGTCTGTTTGAACTACTGGCACGTAGCTCGCACACCCATGTATACCCCACGAGACATGCCACAAGAGGTGTCTTCACAGTCCCCAAGTCCAAATCAGAGAGTATGGGAGGATCACAGTACTACATAGAGCCATGACTACATGGAACTCAATTCCACATCAAGTAACTGATGCAAGCAGTAAAATAATATTTTAAAAAAACAGATAAATATACACCTTATCGAACAGCGGGGACTGTGAAGCAACACAAACATTGGCACAGACACGTGCACACACACACAATAACATACGCACTATACACAGACGTACACATTGATTTTGTACTGTAGATATGTGGTAGTGGTGGAGTAGGGGCCTGAGGGTAGACAGTGTGTTGTGAAATCTGTGAATTTATTGTAATGTTTTTAAAATTGTATTAACTGCCTTAATTTTGCTGGACCCCAGGAAGAGCAGCTGCTGCATTGGCAGCAGCTAATGGGGATCCATAATAAATACAAAATACAAATCTTCAGCTGTGACAGACTGAAAAATCGGGGAGGGGTGGCTACCAATCAAAAGTTTGGACACACCTACAGTGGTTCGCCCTTTTAAAAGTTGCAGCGTACTGCGGTGCAGCTTGCATGGTGCCGCAGAATTCCATGACACGTTATTTAAGTGTGAACCACTGGTACCACTAATGCTAGTTAGTGCTAGTTTGACCGCCAGAGGGCATCTTTGCGAAGCATTTGATAGCCTTCAATAGTGGCTGTACTAGAGAATACAGGCACGTGGGAGACCGACGGGGAGGAAGGAGTAGGCTGTCCTTGTAAAAAAGAATTTGTTCTTAACTGACTTGCCTAGTTAAATAAAAGTTACACGAAGAGCATACCATTTCTACAGCCTAATTTTCTAATTCTTGTCTAACCAATACCCAAACAGAGATTCAGTGAAAATAAAAAGATCATTGGTTTATCAAGACCAGTCACCATGTTTGTCTCAGAGCAACACGAAACGGTGCAAAAATAGTTGTAGGCTATTGCTTCAAATCATATTGCTTCTAACTTCAATATTCTCTTTTAATAAATAAGACCTACACCACTTTTAACAGCGCATTACTCAACACTAGTGAGACTCATGTCGCCTACAGTAGGCCTACAGTATATCGAAAAATATGACATGACTCTCCGTCAATAATTACATATAGAGGATTGGGGATATTTCTGTAATTCAGTGATATTTATTCCCATAGTAATTAATTATGGATCCATAACTAAATAAACATCGGCATTTTGAAATAGTATTTTTATCATTATTTTATTGACGAAAGCATAAAGATTCCATTATTAGTTACATTGTTTTAGTTTGAACTTGCAGACTGGTACTAAGAACAGAACAGCGGGAACGTTTCCCTAGTCAGCTCCATTATTAGTGCAATGCCCCTTAAAGTGTTGCCAGTGTCACGGGGTGGGGTGGGGTGTCCACCCCCCTCCCCCTTCCTCCTCCTCCCTTCCCCATGGGCTAGGTCCATCTTCTGTGCGTGGCTCTGCAGCCTATCCCATGCCCTCGTGCCTTGAACCTTGCACACTTTCAGTGGATACAGCTGGAGAACTGAAAGGCAACCCAATTGTGCGCCACTCGGGAGCCATGACCAATATAATGTATATTGTCCTGCTAATAACAGGGTTAATTATATATTTTTTGAGAATATCCAATGGCTTTTATATAGTTGTAAATTAATAATAATAATCGCTTTGTATAAAAAATAAAAAGATTTTGGAGATTATTTCGTTTTCAAATAACGTAAAAGGAGCAAGAAAAAGGCCATTCTTGAACATGGGGTGAGACATTGTTACTAATTTGTAAATAAAGCCAGTTTGTTATTTAGAATGATTTATATCTGTTTTTAGAGGGAGAGAAACCAAAAATGTACAATCATCTCAAGGGCAGCACAGGTATTGAACCAGCATCTGTAGCAACACAGCTTGCACTGCTTTGTAGTGTCTTATACCACTGCACCACTCAGACGCTGTATAACGTGACTGGTCGGGAGTGGCCTACAGTACTACAGCAAGAGCAAATAATCCTGATGAAATAAAATAATAAAAACCTTAGAGTAACACCAGTTTTAGTAAGTAATACTGAAGTCGTGCACAATTATCAGTTTCTATTTAGGTTTATGTCGCCCATTCATTGTCAGTTAGAGACACAGTAGGACCCAAAAGCATAATCAGTACTTTAACTCCCCCTTGCGCTGGTCTGGAGCAATGAAGTGGTGACGCAGGGTACCGTACTAAACCACAAATTACCTCTAAGTACCGCAGCATAATCGCAAAACCTTTAGTGGAGCAACAACTGTACTCATTCAAGGGTTTTTCTTGTTTTTACTATTTTCTACATTGTAGAATAATAGTGAAGACATCAAAGCTATGAAATAACACATGGAATCATGTAGTAACCAAAAAAGTGTTAAACAAATCAAAATATGTATTTTATTTAAGATTCTTCAAAGTAACCACCCTTTGCCTTGATGGCAGCTTTGCACACTCTTGGCATTCTCTCAACCAGCTTCATGAGGAAAGCTTTTCCAACAGTCTTGAAGGAGTTCCCACATATGCTGAGCGCTTGTTGGCTGCTTTTCCTTCATCCTGTGGTCCAACTCATCCTAAACCATCTCAATTGGGTTGAGGTTGTGTTATTGTGGAGTCATCTGATGCAGCACTCCATCACTATCCTTCTTGGTCAAATAGCCCTTACACTGCCTGTAGGTGTGTTGGGTCATTGTCCTGTTGAAAACCAAATTTTAGTCCCACTAAGCAGATGGGATGCAGATTTCTATGGTAGCCATGCTGGTTAAGTGTGCCTTGAATTCTAATTAAATCACTGACAGTGTCAACAGCAATTCACCATCACACCTCCTCCTCCATGCTTCACAGTGGGAACGACACATGCGAAGGTCAACCGTTCACCTACTCTGTGTCTCACAAAGACACGGCTTTTGGAACAAAAATTCTCAAATTTGGACTCGTCAGACCAAAGGACAGATTTCCACCAGTCTAATGTCTATTGCTCATGTTTCTTGGCCCAAGCAAGTCTCTTCTTATTATTGGTGTTCTTTAGTAGTGGTTTCTTTGCAGCAATTCGACCATGAAGGCCTTATTCACTCAGTCTCCTCTGAACAGTTGATGTTGAGATGTGTCTGTTACTTGAACTATGAATCATTTATTTGGGCTGCAATCTTAGGTGCAGTTAACTCCAATGAACGTATTCTCTGCAGCAGAGGTAACTCTGGGTCTTCCTTTCCTGTGGCGGTCCTCATGAGAGCCAGTTTCATCATAATTTTCCAGATTGACTGACCTTCATTTCTTAAAGTAATGATGGACTGTCGTTTCTCTTTGCTTATTTGAGAATTTCTTGCCATAATATGGACTTGGTCTTTTACCAAATAGGGCTATCTTCTGTATACCACCCCTACCTTCTCACAACACAACGGATTGGCTCAAACGCATTAAGAAGGCAAAAATTCCACAAATGTACTTTTAACAAGTAATTGATATGCATTCCAGGTGACTACCTCATGAAGCTGGTTGAGAGAATACCAAGAGTGTGCAAAGCTGTCATCAAGGGAAAGGGTGGCTACTTTGAAGAATGTCAAATATAACAACACTTTTTTGGTTACCACATGATTCCATATGTGTTATTCATAGTTTTGATTTCCACTATTATTCTACAATGTAGAAAATAGTAAAAATAAAGAAAAACCCCTGAATGAGTAGGTGTGTCCAAACTTTTGACTGGTACTGTATGTGAAATAATCTCTTGTGGCATCATGTTCTCTAAATATCACTATCCCCATTTTTTTTTTTTTTTTTTACTTTTGGTTATAGGTTTTGCCATAAGCCAAAATACGCATTTATCTGTTTCATTGATTTACTCTTTAGCTGATTGCCAGCTTTTCAGGCAATTGAGAAATAGATACACCTCCTCAATCAAGAAAGCTAAATCATGCTACTTTCTATCTCATATTCTGATGGTGTCCCGTCTAAATTTTGGAAAACAGTTAATGCACTAGGGCGCGGAAATGAATCTCCCTCCCTGCCTAAGCAAGCTGTCAGGATCTAACATATTTACTGAGAAACATTTGATAAGTGATTATTTTAGTCAATGTGTTATCTCCGCAGGACTTTTATTTGAAAGAAATGGTGGTTTAATTTACCCTGATCAGATCGACTGCTTTTCCCTCTCCTAGCCTCTAGTTGGCATGATGGAAGATCCATCAACTTCTGGGGCTAATTTGCTTGATCCTTTCTTGCTGCAGCATTCTGCTCCTCTAATTGTGGAATTATTGACACATTTTTAACCTGACAATTATCTTGGGTGCTATCCCTAGGGTCTGGAAGGCTAGCCTTGTGATCCCTCTCCACAAAGGTGGTGACCGCTCTGACTATTGAAACATTTTCAATCTTTAATCAACACAGCTTAGATATTTTCCAGTGTCCATCAGTCTGGTTTCAGGCCAGCACTATATCTGCTTCTTCTTTGGTGATAAATGACATTGTAAATTGCTTGGACAAAAGGCAGCATTGTGCTGCCCTTCTTATAGGCCTGTGGAAGGCTTTTGACACTTGACCTGTCACCATTATTAATTTGTAGACTGTCTGAAATTGGCCTGGGTTAGGCAGCCTGCATTTGGTTTGAAAACTACCTGACAGACAGGACACAATGTTTTTCTTCTGATGGTGTTAAGTCAGGGTTCCTTGAGAGGAATAGGATGCCTTTCATTAAATAGCAGAAAACAAATAATTCAGTCAACATTCATACCGGTTATGGTGATATCGCTTATATGAATGCAGCTGCCACTGTGCTGAAGCCATTGGACAAAGTTTATCGTAACGCACTACATTTTATTACGGGTGACAAGTTCAGTGCACATCATTGCTTTCTGTATCAGAAAGTAGACTGGCTCTCTTTGAAGTCTTGTCGATTGGCGCATTGCACTCTTTTTGTTTATAAAGCCCTCTTGCATAGACTTCCGTCGTACTTCGTTGGGAACCGACAGACATACGAGCTACCAGACTCGACCTCGGGGATGGTTTACTCTGGAGATCCCTTCGATCTCCACTGAGTTAGGTACATCTGCTTTTAGTTTTTTTTTTTACACCTTACTTGTGGAATAATCTCAAACTCTCTAAAATTGGAATAATTGGTGACTAGGGCAATTCAGATGGCTGATTGAGGATATTTTTACTGAAGAAAGCATTTGTTTTATATGATTGTGTTTTGCTTTTCGTATATTGATGTGTATGTGTGATACAGGGCTCATCTGTAAAATAGACCTTGGTCTCAGCAGACTCTCTGTCCAAAAAAAGGTTACTTAAAAAAATGTATTCAGAAGATTTGGCAATGTATTTGTTTCTTCTGTTCCCATTTAAGGTGACTTCTTTCCAAATATAGCGTATCTATCTATTGAGGCTAATTTGAACTGACAAGACCCACATTTAGCAGCGGGAGAAATATGCTTCAGTAAATGGGTGAAGTTATGGATTTTTGTTCAAATCGCAGTGCGTTGTCTTGGACAGAGGCCAGTGGGGGCATGCAAATCGAGTATGCAAACACAAGCAACAAAACACGCAATTGGATTGGATTTTTTTTCAAGGTCTGAAAACTTTTATTTTGAATAAATATGCAAACATTTCTAAGTACCTGTTTTCGCTTTGTCATTCTGGGGTATTGTGTGTAGATTGATTTAAGAAACAAATATGTTTAATCCATTTTAGAAAAAGGCTGTAACGTATCAAAATGTGGAAAAAGGGAAGGGGTCTGAATACTTTCCCAATGCACTAGCTTGGTCCTTGCAAGTTTGTGGATATAAGGGCTGACCACATTTAGACAACTGGTCAATTGTTTGTCAAAAAGGCTTTTGGTTGACAGATTATTTTTGTTGAGCGGCCCATGAGACACTTGTCTGATTCGTGCCTATCTCAGTGGATTAACCCATTGCGGAGACCGCGGGAATGTCACAGTCCTTCACTCTAAGACAGGCATCTGCAACATAAGGCACACGCGAGGGTATTTGCCTTGGCACGCCAAGCATTCGTTTCAAAATTGCATTGGTTTTTCCATAAATAGCTTCTGCTTTGGACATGACACCATTTGTTAAGTATTCCTTAGGCCTGTGAAGATAATGTGTCTTGGGTATCATTTTAAATTTGACTGTACGCTTGTTTATTCCATGTGTAACTCTATGTTGTTGTTTGTGTCGCACTGCTTTGCTTTATCTTGGCCAGGTCGCAGTTGTAAATGAGAACTTGTTCTCAACTAGCTTACCTGGTTAAATAAAGGTGAAATAAAATTTAAAAAAATGTTGAGTCAAGAAGAAGGTGAATGTGGCTAAGATGCACAAGGCACGTCTCTCTCCAGAATGCGATCTGTCCTGCCAATTTGTGCACGTTCATTGTTTCATACCGTAACTGTGTGAATGGTTTTCCCTTTGATTGTTAGTGTCTATCAATTCCCCATTACGTACACTATATATACAAAAGTATGTGGACACCCCTTCAAATGAATGGATTCGCGCTATTTCAGACACACTTGTTGCTGACAGGTGTATAAAATTGAGCACGCAGCCATGCAATCTCCATAGTTTGTTAAGTGGAATGTCTAGGCGCAACAACGGCTCAGCCGCGAAGTGGTAGGCCACACAAGCTCACAGAACTGGACAGCCAAGTGCTGAAGCTTGGTAGTGAGTGTTGCGACCGAGGACAGACGATTTGTCTGTCCTCGGTCGCAACACTCACTACCAAGTTCTAAACTGCCTCTGGAAGCAAAGTCAGCACAAGAACTGTTCATTGGGGGCTTCATGAAATGGATTTCCATGGCCGAGCATCCGCACACAAGCCCAACATCATCATGCGCAATGCCAAGCGTCGGCTGAAGTGGTGTAAAGCTCGCCGCCATTGGACTCTGGAGCTGTGGAAAGACGTTTTCCGGAGGGCTGAATCACACTTCACCATCTGGAAGTCTGACGGACGAGTCCCTGCAGCAATGTTCCAACATCTAGTGGAAAGCCTTCCGAGAAGAGTGGAGGCTGTTATAGCAGGAAAGGGGGGACCAACTCCATATTAATGGCCACGATTTTGGAATGAGATTTTCGACGACCAGGTGTCCACATACTTTTGGTCATGTAGTGTATATCACCAATAGTACATTTACCACAAATCCCCATAATTTCTTATCTACAATGTTTCTTTGGTTTCGGTAATTCCTGTTAATACATTCAATAGGCTATATTATTTCTACAGTCGTTTACTGTTCTCATTATCGGAGTGGACATGTTGTTTGCAGAGCTCACAACCTATGCTACACTTGTAAGACACGTTTTGGTTTATTTCATTTACTAGTTTTGTCAATTTATTCATTGTCTTTTGTTTGGA
Source organism: Salvelinus namaycush (assembly GCF_016432855.1). Taxonomy (NCBI): domain Eukaryota; kingdom Metazoa; phylum Chordata; class Actinopteri; order Salmoniformes; family Salmonidae; genus Salvelinus; species Salvelinus namaycush. Next base: position 2,006,160 of record NC_052317.1, read on the forward strand.
GCGCTCCTGTCAATGTTGAGTAAGGACGCACACCTGATTGTGCATAGAGGTAGGCATAGGCTACCTAGCCTGCGCGTAAATGTATAAATGTGCCCATTTGGGGATGTCATATAGTATTTCTGATTGTCTTAACTCACCACCACTAATGAACTGTGGGGCTTCTCAAAGTAATTGTGTCTTCACCTTAAACAGCAAGTAAAGTCTGTTTTTACATCTATTGAGAATGACAAAAGTTCGTCAATGTATTAGAAAATCTTTCCAGCTCTCTCCCTTTCGATAACCACCGAGCCTCTGGGTGAAAGGGAAAAATGTCATGCCCTTATCCAGTGGGCCGGACCCAGTTGATAGTTGATACAATATTTCAAGTTCGTTGTAGACAGGCGGTGTAGAGAGATGAATGCGATTCGAAGAACATGAACAAACTGCCATGCGTAGCCAATGTGATTTATAGGACATTTATTTTTATTAGGGTATTTTCTACCTAAAATGTTTTTATTTGTAGGTTTTCTTTTACGTAGTTGGCAATACAAGTTACTTGCATTGTTATATAGGCCTCTCTCTGTGTTCTGCACTAAGTTATTTAGCTGCTAATGGCTCACGGTTTAGGCTATCATACAATATGTTCATTTGGCAGAGGCGCTCTTGCATTAGATTGATTTGTATAATTTTCATTTAGATAGAATTTAGATTAACTACATGACAACGATTTTGAGATACTAAGATGTTATACAAAAATTTAATGAAACTGCTCCATGAAAATGCTTTTGAAAATCATAACTTGCATGCAGATCGGTAGAAATGGTAAGATAAATTGTAAATTGGCATTCCACATGAAAAATGTTGCCGACCCCTGATATAGCCTATTACCGGCAAGTTCAGGAGTTTAGCGGCAGAATCTGCGAAGGCTAGTAGCAGCAGGAATAGGAGAGTTGGGAGAAGAAGAAAAAAATCTTCAAATTCTTTTTATTTTTATCTTGATCTCTGGCTATCTCTTGAGTCATTTGTGTGTCTTAATTATTTCATCAAACAGTGGGCTTAAACATCAGACAAGCTCAGTGCATATAGTTGATTTTATTAAAACGTTTATAAATGACAAAATACACGTTTTAACATGTCTATCAATTGACTGGTCGAAAGAACAGACGACCCTCTGTCAACCAAGATATTATTTTGGGTCGGGGACAGCCAATAATGGTTAGAATGAAAATAGCTCATTGAAGATTTGGAAGAGAATGGTGCATAAAGCCAATGACCCAATCCTAAACTCTTCCATTGCTTTTACCTCTCTAGACCCTTTAATTATTGACCCTCCCTATTAGCTCTAACTAGCATTGTATTTATACTTTTTTTGTATTGTCACAAACACCAAAGGCTATGTGGAGTTTATACCATATTGCTTACACTAGAGGTGTCTTCAATATGAACGAAACGGAAGAAAACAGACAAATAATGAGTAAAACGGGGATATCCTATCTGAACAATGTGAAACGCTCATTTTCTGTTGAGAAACAGTTTGCTACAGTGTGCTCTAATGAACATGACCTTGTAGTATCTAGCTCCCATTAGATCCCATAAGGGTGTCACCAAGGGCCATGGGAATGGGATATGTCCAGTGGATGATTATGGAATTGGGCCATTATGAAGCAGAAATCAATTCCAACACCTCTTTCTCTTCTGTTCTCATCAGTCAGACACAGAGTTCTGGGATAAGATGCAGGCAGAATGGGAGGAACTGGCTCGCAGGAATTGGCTCGAGGAAGAAAATGAAGGCCTGATACCACCCAGCATCTCTCCAATTGAGAAGGTAAACTCACCCAACACCTACTTCTTTCCTCAACACTAATACTAATCTGGAAAAATCTCCCAGGAGAGTTTCCAATATCATTTACCTAAACTTTCCCACCAATCCCAGAATTTATTCACAAAATGTCTATCCATTCAAAGAGATGCAATTACTTACTATAATCCCTGATACTAATCCCTGATATTACGCCCAAAAATAACCTTTTAAAACCACAAGCGAGGGCATACAACGCATACAAAGCATACAACACATACAAGAAACAGTACACCCATCATCAGTACTTTTAATCAAAAATAAACAATCGTCACTTTTATAACTGAAAATGTATAATTCTTTCTGTAACAGTGAAATACGACTCAGACTCATCCTCTGGCGTCAAAGCAAAAGTCCAAACTCTCGCCGTAATGGTAGCTCAACGTATGGTAGTTGCGTGTTAACTTAATCAAAACCGTCTAACCTATAGATAGTAGAGCGCTTGACACACCCGCTCCTTTCCACACGCCCACTACTTTCCTTTCAACACACCCACTTGCCCATACCCCGGTCAACATATTGGGCTGCAGCTACCCCTTTCTCCTGCTGTGAAGCTAATCAGGGGAGAATGTGAGAGGTCAGTGAAATATCACTTCCTGTTGACCTCTCGCTTTGACAAAAACATTTAGTTAACCTTTTTGTTCACTATTTCATGACTGACATTGTACGTTTGCACATTTAAATTAACAAAAACAGCTAATAAGATCCCTGGGCTGTCAACCAGAAGTGATGTCATACTGACCTTTCACATTCTCTTCTGCAGTCAGAACCGTTATTTTATACCTCAATGGTCAAAATAAAATCAACTGGTTTCTGTCTCTTAATTTGTCCCATTTTAAAAGGTTCATAATGTGCCAAAGTAGAATGGAAATAGTGAAATAAATGTTTAATGAGTATTGTGACTATTAACGTGTTGACATTGTGCCAGGGGCTTAGCTAGCTAGCTACATTAGTGATAGCGCTGAAACCCCTAGAGGGCGTAGTTCTTCCTGATGTCGTATTACTGCTAGGTGTGGACACAGTCAGCCCAGCCGGTAATACACTTGTGTCCCCCATGGACCGGCTCATACATAAAACATCCTCCATTCAGGCTGCAAAGGCATTGGTTTCCTCCTTAACTCGATTTAAAGTAGCAGATAATGGACCCCGTCATATATTTATGTAGTTGGTGCTGTAGATTAACTAATGAGTTCTAACGGGAAAAATAGGTTCTAACTTCGAAAAGTTTACAACTGTATAATTTCTGCTCCCAGCATATAAAAACCACGAAGACTGATGGAAAGCTCTGAAAGCAAGATGGTAATTTCTATGACTCACACAGTGGAGGAACATATTGCCTGTAGCCTGGTGTGCACCAAGTGGCATGTTTCTACAATATTCATAACATACTGACACAATTACAATCTTTATAGAATAAAAATCTAATTTCATCAATTACATGTGAAAAAACATATTTAAGTGAACATTAGCAAGCCAGCAGCAGATGAAACAGAAAGTGAATTCTCTCCTCCTTCTCTCCCAGGTGATATTCTATCACTGGCTAGATTTAGGATATTTATTAGCTCATACCAGTGACAAACTTAGCTATGTTATCGACATTTGGCAGTATACAAACCAAATCCAGCTCACTTATTTTGCCAGATAGAAAGAAACAGCCACAAATTCATTCAAAAATGTGAATAGCTAGCTATAGCAAGCTAATGTTAGCTTAGCTGCTGCTTCTTCAACAAGAAGCAACTGTGACAACATTGATTCTAAGAGTAAGATAACATTTTTTTTTAAATAAAACTTTCCCATTGAGCAAAATCCACAATCCACCCCTCCAAAGAAAGCCTGGCTCCAGGGCTTCTCAGAAATTCCACCAGATCCGCGGTTGAATCCTTGGCCGAAGCTTTGCATTTCAGTTTAGCCTGCACTCGGCAGGCCGTATAGAAAACTCCTCTGGAGCCACAGAACGGCCAAATGATCTGCCATCAGTCCAGTGTAGGGAATATCTTCGAGATGCCCTAGCCCGTAGCTGATTTCTGAATAAACTTCTGCTGGAGGGGTCTCGTCAACCCACCCGGATCCATCTGACAGGCCATCCACACACAGTCCCTCAGTCGCAGCCAAAACTACTCTTTCCCATACGCTTGTACTATCTATAGTATGACAGCACAAGCAGTCAGCTACCAACAACTGGCAGACATGTTTACATTTGGTTAGTTTGTGTTATTTAGATGGAAAACGTGAGCTAAATACGGTAGCTCTATAGTTACTCTTAGAAAAAAAGATTCCAAAAGGGTTCTTCAGCTGTCCCCATAGGAGAACCCTTTTTGGTTCCAGGTAGAACCCTTTTGTTTCCATGTACATGGAACCAAAAGTGTTCTACCTGCAACCAAAAAGGGTTCTTCATAGGGTTCTCCTATGGGGACAGCCGAAGAACCCTTTAAGGTCCTTGACCTTTAGGTCTTTCCCTTACCCTGTTCAATTCCATGCTCACTGAAGCCCATATAAATGCTTGTTCTCTGCTAATGCTGCTGGCTGTTTGAGATGCTTTAGAATAGGGGTGTGCCGATCTCATTGTATTCGTAATCGTATCCGTTTTATCACACTTTATAGTCGTGATCAGGCAACCCGGAAGTGTGCTGTAAATGCCTATACCAAAAGTGCGCATTCACTCGGAGTGCATCTCAGAGTGCATTGTTATGTTCCTTCACTCATTCACGCACATTTTTAAACGACCCCGACAGATGACAATGCACATGATACTTAGTTCTATTCAATTATTAATGAAATAGGCTAATAAATAGTACTACTACTGCCTGCATTTATTCAAGGCACAGATTTAGATTAATGTAGGCTATATATTGTTGCACTTTTGAGAGGAGCAAAACTTTTCTCTCCCGCAACTTATGCCAACATTATACAATAAATAAAAAAGTATCTACATTTGTCATTTTATTTTCTAATGATCTGTCGCTCGGTAAACATGCCTGGGCGAGAATAAATAATAATAGCAAGCAAGCATGGGCTTGGATCATGACATAATGACAGACGTCGTCAGCAATGGAATAACTATACGGTCAGACAACGTAGGCCTACTAAACAACGCCAAGTAGACAGACAAAAACAATCATATGGCGTCAGCAAAGTCAACAGGAAATAACTTGATTGAACAACAATGACTAGCTACAGATTCTGATTCATACATTATGTTTGAAGAACGGGAGACGTGTGCACTGAGACGAGTGACTGAGTGAAATGGGGGAAATGGTAGGGACAGCATCCACTTTGAGAAGAAACTTCTTTCTGAAGCCCTCCTTCCATTATTGATATCTGTGAAAGTTCTCTGGGATGGAATGGGCCCTGCAGATGGACGAGTAGACGCCCAATTCGACCACCTCATTCTCACAAATGTATTGAATTAAGATAATTTACGTTTTTCATTTACTGTTTGATGCTGACCACGGGGCGTTTCTGGATTGTTTCCAAAGTTAGAGCTGATTTTGAGAACCTCAAACTCACCTTTTAAAACAACATTACAATAGTATAACAATTGATTTAAGTTTTGCAATTTGGGAATGTTTTCTTTGTGTTCTCGTAGTAATTATTATATGCATTTCTGGCATTAGTAAATAGGTGTTACACTCCCACAGCTCGTTGGTGGAAAAAAAACAGGGGAAATATTTGTAGTATCTTAATAAAACACAATTTTCCACCACCATGCTAGGGTGGCTAATGCTACTTGCTGATGTTGCGGTCTGCGTTCAACCAGGGGTAAACAGACTCGCGATGTGCAACATCTGGAAGTTGTCAGAAAATCTGAAAATGGTGGTGGAAAATTTTATTTTTGTTAAGACGGTAAGCATATTTTTACTGACAAGCCATTAAATCAAGTTAAGGAGGAAACCGACGTCTTTGCAGTTGAATGGAGGATGTTTTATGTACCAGCCGGTCCACGAGGGAAAGCAGTGTATTGCTGGCTGAGTACATTAAAGTCGTACGTAAGATGATAAACGATGTAAAAGGAATAATATTGCCATCTTGTGACCGGTTAGGCTACATTAGTGAATAATGGGCAAATGCTTTGCCTGACGACTCAAACGGAATTATTCCACTGCTCTATCGTTCGCTACATACATCAATCTGAGACTGCCATCAATGAAGTTTTTTGTGGTGACGTCAAACTGAGGGGTGTTGTAGAAAACAAATTAATCAAAGACAATGACAAATTTCCTAAACGCCTCATTACTTATGTTTGTTCTTGCCCGACTAGTCAGGCGGTCTGGAAATCATCGGAGAGGTCGTCAGAAGCAGACTCATTGTGAAAAAGAAACTAACATCTGTGGGCATGGCGTAGTGTTTGACCGGAGCAAGGAGTTTGAGTAGCCAGGCAAGGAAATTCTAGCTAGCTGTACCACCCTGTGTTTATTTGGTTTACTCACTAAAAAAGTTATGGCTATGAGTCTGAAATGGGAATTTGAATCTTTGTTAAATCTATTCAAGAATAGTCAATAGTAGGATTCATTTTCTATCAAATTGTCACGTTCCTGACCTAGTTCTGTTAGTTTGTTGTATGTGTTAGTTGGTCAGGACGTGAGGTTGGGTGGGCATTCTATGTTTTCTGTTTCTGTGTTGGTTTTGGGTTGCCTGGTATGGCTCTTAATTAGAGGCAGGTGTTTGGCGTTCCTCTAATTAAGAGTCATATTTAGGTAGGCGTTGTCACAGTGTTCTGTGTGGGTGATTGTCTTCCGTGTCTGTGTTTGTACACCACGCGGGACTGTTTACGGTTTGTTCGGTTTGTGTAGCCTATGTTCCTATTCGTGCGTTTTCTTGTTTTATGTAAGTACGTCGTCTAGGTCTGTCTACACCGTTTGTTGTTTTTGTTAGTTTAATCAAGTTCGTGTTTTCGTTAATAAAATATGTCATTTCACTACGCTGCGCCTTGGTTCCCTCAATACTCCTCCTCTTCAGATGAAGAGGAGGAGGACTGCCGTTACAGAATCACCCACCAAGAATCCAGAACCAAGCAGCGTAATTTGGAGCAACGGGGAAGTATACAGGACTTATGGAGTTGGGAGCAAATATTTAACGGAGAAGGACCATGGGCAAAAGTGAATCACCGTCCATGGGAACAGCTGGAGGCAGCTCGGAGAGTGGAGGAAAAGAGAGAGAGGAACCGGAGTTATGAGGGAACGCGTCTTGCACGGAAGCCCAAAAAGCCCGTGAGTAACACCCAAAAATTTCTTGGGGGGGGGCTAAGAGGTAGTGGGCCAAGGGCAGGTAGGAGACCTGCGCCCACTTCCCAGGCTTACCGTGGAGAGCGGGAGTACGGGCAGGCGCCGTGTTACGCAGTAGAGCGCACGGTGTCTCCTGTACGAGTGCATAGCCCAGTGCGGGTTATTCCACCTCCCCGCACTGGTAGGGCTAGATTGGGTATTGAGCCAGGTGTCATGAGGCCGGCTCAACGCGTCTGGTCTCCAGTGCGTCTCCTCGGGCCGGCATACATGGCACCTGCCTTACGTATGGTTTCCCCGGTTCGCCTACATAGGCCGGTGCGGGTTATTCCACCTCCCCGCACTGGTCGGGCGACCGGGAGCATTCAACCAGGTAAGGTTGGGCAGGCTCAATGCTCAAGAGTGCCAGTACGCCTCCACGGTCCGGTATTTCCGGTGCCACCTCCCCGCCCCAGCCTAGTACCTACAGTGCCTACACTACGCACTAGGCTACCAGTGCGTCTCCTGAGCCCTGTTCCTCCTCCACGCACTCTCCCTGTAGTGCGTGTATCCAGTTCGGTGCCTCCAGTTCCGGCACCACGCACTAAGCCTCCTGTGCGTCTCCAGAGCCCTGTACACACTGTATCTTCTCCCCCTACTAATCCTGATGTGCTTGTCCTCAGCCCGGTGTCACCAGTGCCGGTACCACGCATCAGGTATAGAGTGGGCTTTGAGAGTACAGTGTGCCCTGTCCCTGCTCCCCGCACTAGGATGAAGGTGCGTATCCTTAGCCCGGTGCCTCCAGTTCCGGCACCACGCACCAGGTCTACAGTGCGCCTTATCCGGCCAGAGCCATCCGTCTCACCAGCGCCGTCTGAGCCATCCGTCTCACCAGCGCCATCTGAGCCATCCGTCTCCCCAGCGCCATCTGAGCCATCCGTCTCCCCAGCGCCGTCTGAGCCATCCGTCTGCCATGAGCCTGCAAAGCCGCCCGTCTGCCATGAGCCTGCAAAGCCGCCCGTCTGCCATGAGCCTACAGAGCCGTCCGCCAGACAGGAGCCGCTAGAGCCGCCCGCCAGACAGGAGCCGCTAGAGCCGCCCGTCAGACAGGATCTGCCAGAGCCGCCCACCAGACAGGATCTGCCAGAGCCGCCCACCAGACAGGATCTGCCAGAGCCGCCCACCAGACAGGATCTGCCAGAGCCGCCAACCAGACAGGATCTGCCAGAGCCGCCAACCAGACAGGATCTGCCAGAGCCGCCAGCGAGCCATGAGCGTCGAGAGCCGTCAGCCTGCCATGAGCGTCGAGAGCCGTCAGCCTGCCATGAGCGTCGAGAGCCGTCAGCCAGCCATGAGCGTCGAGAGCCGTCAGCCTGCCATGAGCGTCGAGAGCCGTCAGCCTGCCATGAGCGTCGAGAGCCGTCAGCCTGCCATGAGCGTCGAGAGCCGTCAGCCTGCCATGAGCGTCGAGAGCCGTCAGCCTGCCATGAGCGTCGAGAGCCGTCAGCCAGCCATGAGCGTCGAGAGCCGTCAGCCAGCCATGAGCGTCGAGAGCCGTCAGCCAGCCATGAGCGTCGAGAGCCGTCAGCCAGCCATGAGCGTCGAGAGCCGTCAGTCAGCCATGAGCTGCCCTTCAGCCAGAAACGGCTATATACCCAGAACTGCCCCTCAGTCCAGAGCTGTCTCTCTGTCCGGAGCTGCCTTTCAGTCCGGAGTTGCCCCTCTATCGTGATCTCCCTCTCTATCTTGATCTACCTCTATTTTCTGATCTATCCCTCTGTCTGGTGCTATCCCTCTGTGTTGATTTATCTCTCTGTCCCGGTGCTGTCCATGTCATTGATGTTACTAAAAGGATTTTGTGGGGGTAAATTGAGGGTGGACATTTTTAGGGGGAGAGGGAGGTTAGGATTGATTATCGTGGGGTGGGGACCTCGCCCGGAGCCTGAGCCACCACCGTGGTCAGATGCCCACCCAGACCCTCCCCTAGACTTTGTGCTGGTGCGCCCGGAGTTCGCACCTTATGGGGGGGGTTATGTCACGTTCCTGACCTAGTTCTGTTAGTTTGTTGTATGTGTTAGTTGGTCAGGACGTGAGGTTGGGTGGGCATTCTATGTTTTCTGTTTCTGTGTTGGTTTTGGGTTGCCTGGTATGGCTCTTAATTAGAGGCAGGTGTTTGGCGTTCCTCTAATTAAGAGTCATATTTAGGTAGGCGTTGTCACAGTGTTCTGTGTGGGTGATTGTCTTCCGTGTCTGTGTTTGTACACCACGCGGGACTGTTTACGGTTTGTTCGGTTTGTGTAGCCTATGTTCCTATTCGTGCGTTTTCTTGTTTTATGTAAGTACGTCGTCTAGGTCTGTCTACACCGTTTGTTGTTTTTGTTAGTTTAATCAAGTTCGTGTTTTCGTTAATAAAATATGTCATTTCACTACGCTGCGCCTTGGTTCCCTCAATACTCCTCCTCTTCAGATGAAGAGGAGGAGGACTGCCGTTACACAAATGTTCATATTTCCTTTAACTTTCTGTGTTGTCTCACTTATCAAAACTCACTTAATTCATGTTTATAAATTATTTATAGATGCTTTATGAATGGGAAAATAAAATTGACAGTACATTGACTGCATAGAAGCACTTCACAACTAAGCACTTCAGACCTTAAATGTTGGTGTTATAGATCAGTGGCAAACTGCACAGTTAATTACCTTGAAGTGCTTCGTTATAAATGCTTCATGGGAATGTGAAAATAGATTTAACTTTACTTTGGACTGCATAGAATTCCTACATAGACCCTTCATGTGTGCGTTATAGACTAGTATAACCAACTTAGGCCTACTTGTGATGTGGAGGGGTGTTAATGAGTTACGAAAGCGTTATGATATGACCCTCAACTACACTATTTGATCCATACAATTTACCCTGAGGATTCAACCCTGTGGGGATCTTCATGCCCCATTGACCTCTGAGAAGAAGTAGATATGGGCCTATACCGGCCTATATATCAGCATAATTTTCTAAATGTGTTTGGGCCTTTTGGCATATTCACTAACACTGGTATGGCAGAAGCACACTTTTGAGAACATCCATAATGATAACACTACATTGTCCTTGTAATATGAGCTCTTGCATGACATGAATGTATTATAGATATGCTATTGATACATTTTACTAACCTTTAAAAATGTTGCTTGGACCTGTTATATCACGTTCATGAAATGCTTATAGATGTGTAATAAATGCGTTATGATATGTAGTCAATGTAAATCTTTACCCTTGTGGTATGGAAGAAGAATCATTCATGATCTACTTTATGGAGACTTAGCGTAAGTGTTGGGTAGTGGGGGGAGTGGAGGGACAGTTAGGACTGGTGCTGGTGCACACACAATGCCTAACTGAATTTGCTGCGGTTATAGAAATCCATCCATATAATTGGATGATTTGTAATAGAACGAGCCACACAGTATAGGTCCCCATGAATAACACATATTTGAATGCCTCACTGAGACAGTTATTACACCCGAGGTGTTAACCTCACATATACTCATGGCACCTGATGTTACACGGTCGTGAAACAGTTATAAGATTCTAAATTTTTATTGTTTCATGAATGAACTGTTATACCGCAAATACCCTACTGTCAATTATGTAATATTAACCATGTACTTGTATTCGTATGAGCATGCAGACATTATTTACACAGTCGTGTGCAATTCATTCAAAAAGATGCCTGTGATATTTACAGGGCTACTACTTTCACACCAACAACCCGTACAAAGAGTGGCCCAATGCTTTTGAGGAAGGGCAGCAGAAGGCCAGAGATGGTGACCTGAACAATGCTGTCCTGCTACTGGAGGCGGCCATTTTGCAGGACCCTTCGGACTCGGAGGTAAAAGATCATTGAGTTCAGTGGTGTAGTGAAGGGTATACACAGGTATATGCCGTATACCCACATATTTTTCGGTGGGCATTGCTTATATTTATTTCTTAATCCCCACGATGCGTATCAAAGTAGTGTAATGGAGGTGTACGTCGTATAAATGAATAAGTTTGATGGAACAGATCAGAATGTTTAGCTTAAAATGTTGATAAACTATTATTTATTCACATTTTAGGAGCAGCTATGTACACACACAGGCTTACGCGAAAATGTTCCAAAATACAATTTGCGGAAAACATTGTTCTAAAATGCGCACTGCACATGCGAGCGGTTTCATGGACAGAGATGGAAATATCCGTTAGAAAGGGGAGATCTTAAGATGCACGAACTATCACAGGTTGCTAATAGTGCTCAGCGATTAACCGACATTTTGTTTGTGCACATTGCACAGTTTCTGTAGAGATACATCCGATCAAGCCAGAACTATGCGAAGTAGTAGGGAGTTGTAGTTTCCAACAGGCCAATATTCTATATAGTTTAGCGCAGAAAACATGGTAAAGCCTGCTACGAGAAAGAGACAGAAGAATGCTTCGCAAGGTATCTCTACCTGAAAATACATGCTCGAAGTGATTGATAGTTGCAATTCAGCAGTCATAAAAGTATGCCTTATTTACTTTGAAGAACTAATAAAATAGTGATTTTGTCAGAGGTAACAGCTCTATGGAGATGAGATGATGACTTGGAAGTCATCAAATAAAACAAATGTAATATACACAACTGAAATATTTTATTAAAGTAATGTGATTAAATTATTAATAAGTGATAAGCAGTGATGTGTAGTCACTACCATCATGGGACTTTTATTAATTGTATTATTTTGTGTTCTTACTGCATTCAACCCACAAAATGCATTGTGCATTTAAAGTTTAAAAACTGATATGGCAAAACTGATTTTTTTTAAGTAATCCAACCGAAACCGAACCAACCTCAAAGCACTAATCGCTCAGCACTAATTGCTAATATGAATAGGATAATGCCTTTGGCTGATAGACAATGAAAGACATTTGAAAGAAAACCAATATTACAGGAGAACCCATAGGAGGAAGTCTATAAAATAATTGCCTACACGTTTCTATGGTGGAATTTTGGCTATAGGTATTTTGAAGCAAGGTAAGAAATGCCTCATAATATGAAGTAAAACGTCCAGGTTCCAAACAATTAAGAAACAGGAAAAATATAGCGACGTTACCGTCTTCTGGTTGATGGAAAGGCTTTCTCAGAAACCTTCTCAATTGAATGTTAACTAGCTACAATGTAGCCTACGCCTACCTGGCATAATGATATCATGATTATTTGCAATCCGGTGGCCATTTCTTTTGCAAATTCCATTTTATGTGCTACAGAAACACTACTAACCAAACAACAATTCTAGGTGCCTGCGCAATTGAATTAAAGGGTAACTACAAGAAATAAATGTCATGCATTTTTTCCCAGACCTCAAAAGTGGTCTCCTGATGTGGTTAAAGCATTGTTATGGACTTAGAACATCCACTTTTGTTGTTCTTTTTTTTAAAATATATATATAAGTGTGACTTTTTGGGGGGGAAATCAGAAACCTGTGAAATTCAGGCTCAGTTAACAGCCTCAGTTAACAACAGTAACATTGTGTGAAGTATTGAGTTTACTTTATTGAATCAATTCCAGAAATGTATCTTGTGTGTTCTTTTGTCTTATTTTCTTTGTATTTGTTGAGTTTTAGCCCTAGTTCAAACACCACTCTATCGCCGCACCAAACAAAAAAATAACTTTCTCTTTGGAAGAGCGGGGATAGAGAGCCGTCTGAAACCATTAAGTGAGCCGATTTTTTTCGATAGTTCGGCAGCTTCTCTTTTGGCCTAGTGCGGTTGAAGTAAGCCTTTGTTTCATGCAGCGCATCAGAGCAGTTCTTCCACTTTCAGGAGAAATGGTAATACATATTAATATGTGTTAATTGCATGCAAATAATAGTTGCTTCACTACCACACCCACAACAGAAGCACAATCATTGTCTCGGATTTCCAGGTGGAGGACTTCTGTAAGAGGTCGCTGTTATGTCGACCCAAAACTAACGAGGAAGTCTGCTGCAGCGTTGAGAGCAGTTGTATGAAACCAATCGGTACATCAAGCAAAGCTTTTAACCTTGCCTGGCCGCTCTTAATTTCTATTCAGTTCCACTCGCCATAAAATCGATGTCTGAACTATGCATAAGATTTCCTTTAGTGAAGTATTTTGTTTGACTTTGTTTGATGTGTTCGTTTGGTTGAAACCCTCTCTGCGTCTTTAGGCTTGGCAGGTTCTGGGCACCACACAGGCCGAGAATGAGAATGAGCAGGCGGCCATCGTGTCACTCCAGAGGTAAAAAATTAGTTGTTTCGACTTCAGAAAGTATTCAGACCCCTTGACTTTTCCCACATTTTGTTACGTTAGCCTGATTATAAAAAATTATATATATCCTCAGCAATCTACACACAATACCCAATAATGACAAAGCAAAGCAGGTTTTTAGACGTTTTAGCAAATGTATTAAAAAATAAAACACACTTTATTTACATTATTCAGACCCTTTGCTAGGAGAATCGAAATTGAGCCCAGATGCATCCTGTTTCCATTGATCATCCTTGAGATGTTTCTACAACTTGGAGTCCACCTGTAGTAAATTCAGTTGATTGGACATGATTTGGAAAGGCACACCTGTCTATATAAGGTCCCACCGTTGAGAGTGCATGTCAGAGCAAAAACCAAGCCATGAGGTCGAAGGAATTGTCCGTAGAGCTCCGAGACAGGATTTTGTCGAGTCACAGATCTGGGAAAGGGTACCAAAAAATGTCTGCAGCATTGAAGGTTCTCAAGAACACAGTGGCCTCGATCATTCTTAAATGGAAAAAATTTGGAACCACCAAGACTCTTCCTAGAGGTGGCCGCGCGGTCAAACTGAGCTGTCGTGGTAGAAGGGCCTTGGTCAGGGAGGTGAGCAAGAACCCGATGGTCACTCTGACGGAGCACTAGAGTTCCGTCAGAGTCCTTCCAGAAGGACAACCATCTCTGCAGCACTCCACCAATCAGGCCTTTGTTAGAGTGGCCAGACGGAAGACACTCCTCAGTAAAAGGCACATGACAGCCTGCTTGGAGTTTGCCAAAAGGCACCTAAAGACTCTCAGACCATGAGAAACAAGTTTCTCTGGTCTGATGAAACCAAGATTGAACTCTTTGGCCTGAATGTCAAGCATCACGTCTGGAGGAAACCTGTCACCATCCCTACGGTAAAGCATGGAGGTGGCAGCATCATGCTGTGGGGGATGTTTTTCAGTGGCAAGGACTGGGAGGCTAGTCAGGATCGTGGCAAAGAGTAACGGATCAACGTACAGAGAAATCCTTGATGAAAACCTGCTCCAGAGCGCTCAGGACCTCAGACTGGGGCGAAGGTTTACCTTCCAACAGGACAACGACCCTAAGCACACAGCCAAGACAACGCAGGAGTGGCTTCGGAACAAGTCTCTGAATGTCCTTGAGTGGCCCAGACAGAGCCCGGACTTGAACCCGATCAAACATCTCTGGAGAGACCTGAAAATAGCTGTGCACCAACGCTCCACATCCAACCTGACAGAGCTTGATAGGAGCTGCAGAGAGGAATGGGAGAAACCCCCCAAATACAGGTGTGCCAAGGTTGCAGCGTCATACCCAAGAAGACTCGAGGCTGTAATCGCTGCCAAAGTTACTTCAGTAAAGTACTGAGTAAAGGTTCTGAAAACTTATGTAAATGTGCTAAAATAAAAAAATATATAACGTTTTTTGCTTCATCATTATGGGGTATTTTGTGTAGCTTGATGAGGGAAAAAAACAATTGAATACATTTTAGAATAAGGCTGTAACGTAACAAAATATGGAAAACGTCAAGGGGTCTGAATACTTAACGAAAAGCGCTGTATATACATGTATACAGTGTCACAGGTGGGATCGAACCCTGGTCTCCAGTTCTGATTTAAGTCATAAGAGTCCGACTCACCTTCATTACAACAGCACAACTATGTTGTTTAACTTGATAGGGTTAACAGCAAACATAGTAATTTACAAGGAAATTCCTAATCCATTACTTTTTTCAATCCACAAATAACCTAATTCAATGGGTGTTATGTGCATCAGCAAAAATGTAGTCTCTCGCCAAGAAAAAAAAAAAGGATTATTTATACATTTCAAAAATTTCCAAGGGAGATGCATTCTCCCCATCCTACCTGGAACGACCTCACCTGGTGTGCACAAAAAAAGACAAAACCAGAACA
The DNA here is from genome assembly GCF_016432855.1 of Salvelinus namaycush. Lineage (NCBI taxonomy): Eukaryota > Metazoa > Chordata > Actinopteri > Salmoniformes > Salmonidae > Salvelinus > Salvelinus namaycush. The sequence continues at coordinate 2,021,383 of NC_052317.1, forward strand.
TCCCAAATAGGCAATCAACCGTACTTTCTTGCACAGAAATCACAGCAGTCCCTGTCTGCAGGTGTCTAGACCTCCACCACAACAACTTGCCGGCCCTCATGGCCCTGGCGGTGAGTTTGACCAACACAGGCATGCAACAGGACGCTTGCAAGGCCCTGCACCGCTGGATCTGCCACAACCCCCGTTATAAACATCTACTGCCAGGGAGCCGGAGCCCACTGCTGCAGGGGTCCCCCACCACACCGCGCAGGGGTCGTCCCCATACGCCAACTTCTTGGTACGCCCACCTCTTGGTTACAATACATATTCAGTGGTTCCTCCTTTAAAAGTTGCGAGCTTACACCGCAGGACTTAGAGGTCATTTGTGGTTTAGTACGGTACCCTGCATCACCACTTCATTGCTCCAGACCAGCGCAAGGGGGAGTTAGAGCACTGATTATGCTTTTGGGTCCTACTGCGTCTCTGACTGACTGGGCGACACAATAGGAAAAATTGTGCACGAATTCAGTATTACTGACTAAAACTGTTGTTATACTAAGGTTTTTATTATTTTATTTTGTTAGGATTATTTTGCTTTTACTGTATGCCACTCCCGACCAGTCATGTTGTACAGCGCCTGAGTGGCGCAATGGTCTAAGTCACTGCATATCAGTGCAAGCTGTGTTTTTCTACAGATGCTTGTTCAATACCTCAACTGGGAGATCCATGAGATGACTGTAGGTATTTGGTTTCTCTCCCTCTAAAAACAGATATAAATAGTTATAAATAACAAACTGGCTTTATTTACAAATTAGTAACAATGTCTCACCCCATGTTCAAGAATGGCCTTTTTTTCGCTCATTTTACGTTATTTGAAAACAAAGTCATCTCCAAAATATTTAAGTGGCACTGAACTAATAACGGAGCTGACTAGGGAAACGTTCCCGCTGTTCTATTCTTAGTGCCAGTCTGCACGTTCAAACTAAAACAATGTAACTAATAATAGCATCTTTATTTACTTAAACTTGTTGTACTTAAACTTATCATTAATAAAATAATGATAAAAATACTCTTTCAAAATGCTGATGTTTATTTAGTTATGGATCCATAACGAATTACTATGGGAATAAATATCACTGAATTACAGAAATATTATTATTATACCTTTATTTCAACAAGGAACACAGACTGAGACCAAGGTCTCGTTTACATCTGGGCCCTGCGTATACATGTTTACACATACAGATTAGGTACAATGATTAAAAAATTACACAAGACAAACAAAACAATCACAGATAACACAAAAAAATACAACAGCAGATTGTTACATTTACACATACACTACCGTTCAAAAGTTTTGGGTCAATTAGAAATGTCTTTGTTTTCCATGAAAACATACAAGAAATGAGTGACAAAATGAATAGGATATATAGTCAAAATGTTGACAAGGTTATAAATAATGATTTTTAATTGAAATAATAATTGTGTCCTTCAAACTTTGCTTTCATCAAAGAATCCTCCATTTGCAGCAGTTACAGCCTTGCAGACCTTTGGCATTCTAGTTGTCAATTTGTTGAGGTAGCCTAATAAACAAATGCAGGTGGCTTATATATTCTAAATGCTTTATTATCCAAATGTAAAAGCATATACTGTACAGTACTGTATTTCTTCATCAGCATCTTTATATTTTCGTTAATGAAATAATGATTAAAAAATACTCTTTCAAAATGCAGATATTGATTTAGTTACGGATCCATAACGAATTACTGTCGCAATAAATAGTACTGAATTACAGAAATATTGGAACAAAGTTGTCTAATGAAGGCAAACAAATTGTTGCTTACTGGAAAATACTCTTTCAAACACACATGGTCACGTTGTACAGCGTCATTATGGCTATTAGCAGGGCTATATTTTGGCTTTCATAAATATTATTTTGGCCTTTATTCAGATTACAATCACTCACTGTCGTTATACAGTTGAAGTCGGAAGTTTACAAACACCTGGAGTCATTCATGTTCAAGAATTGCCTTTTTCTCGCTCACTCTAGGTTAAATGAAAATGAAATCTCCAAAATATTGTTACTTTTTAAACAAAGCGATTATTATTATTATTATATATATATATTTTATAATTATATAAAAGCCCCTTAGATATTCTTACAGATCCTAATGGAAAATGCCCCTTAGATATTAATTTAGAATTTTCCAATGTAATTGTTGGCGGAGTCTCGTCATTGAAATAAATATATTTTAGATATACTATAGGCCTACCATAGGCGAAATGAATATTTGTTACACTACAATTAGGGTGTGGAAATGTTATGCCCCTTAGATATTAATTTAGAATCCTCTTATGCTGTAGCCTACTCCCGACCATCACGTTGTACAGCGCAATATTTTCCATTCAATCCTAACGGAAATCCTGGGGGTTTCGTTTTTCTCGGAATAGAAACACGATAATATTAATCAAATTAATTAAGCCAAATTTCTTAAAATCAATCTCATGTACTATGTTATTACAAAAAAGGTTTTACATTCTCTAGTAATGCCAACATGGGAGACTATCAAATGCTTCTCAAAGTTGCCCTCTGGTGGTCAAACTAGCACTAACTTGCATTAACGTAAAAAATGGCTGACAATTAAATAACGTGCCATAGAATGCTGTAGCAGCCCTCAAGATGTGCTGCAGTATGACGCAACTTTTAAAGGAGGAACCACTGTCGCTTGCAGATATATTGCATTATTCCTTGTTATAAGCATATATGAGCCTTTATAATGTAAAGTGTCCATTTTAGGACAGCCTCAGTCTCAAGATGACTTCTTTCAATCTCAAGATATCTTAACAATGTCTTAACATATTAAGCCTATCTGGCAAAAAAATTATGTCTTTCATTTCTGATGGAGCTCATTTAAAATTTCTGCATAATTTACTTAAACTTGTTGAATCCATGCACTTTGGTTACTATCTTGAAGCACATCAAGTCCACAGTGTGTCAATTGTCACAGTGTGTGTGTGTGCTTGCAGCACCCAGCTGGTGGAGGTCAAGGGGTTGTATCAGGAGGCCGCCTTGCTGAATACAGATGGGGTCGACCCGGACCTCCAGACAGGCCTTGGGGTCCTGTTCAACCTCAGCTCCGAGTTTGACAAGGCTGTGGAGGCCTTCAACTCAGCCCTGTCTGTCAGACCTGAGGTATCCATTAATATAGTACAGAGACACACACACTATACACAAACCTATCACAAAAACACCTAAACCTACCACACGCACATGCACACACACACCCTTCCACCCCCACCTATTCTGGTTATGTTGTGTCTGTCAGGACTACCTGCTGTGGAACCGCCTGGGGGCCACACTGGCTAATGGGGACCATAGTGAGGAGGCAGTGGAGGCATACACCCGGGCCCTGGAGCTCCAGCCGGGCTTCATCAGGTCCCGCTACAACCTGGGCATCAGCTGCATCAACCTGGGAGCGCACAAGTAGGCGAGGGGGTTGGGATGGGATGGGTTGAGCTGAGTGAGAGGGCAGTCAGATAGGGAGAGAGTGTAGTAAAAGATGCAATAATCATTTTCTACTTTATAGCGCCCTTCATTACATCAAAGAATCTCAGAGCTTCAAAATAAGACATGCAATTTAGAAAAAACAACATCACATCATCATGAGATGGACAGTCATTAGGAAGTTCATGGCTTGAGTGGTCATCTGAGGGAGGGGGCAAGCAAGCAGCACGGTCTTATCAAGGTGTCTCGCATCTACTACCGAAATGAAGCACCCACTTGGATGATGCTACGGCAGTCACGTGGCGCCAGAAAGCACACCACATTTTATAATGTTACTTGTTCTCCCTACGATCCTCATCACTGCACACCTCTGCCGTCATGCTTTTCGGCTGGCATTTGAAACAAAACAATTGCCAGCTAGCCTGTTAACATTAGTTTGCTAGCCAAACAAACACATGACTTGCCTTTCAGTCTTAATGCTGTGGTTGATTCTGATGATATTAGCTATATTAATTGTTCATTCTTAAAACAAAAAGATTGTATGGAAAAAATCCAAGTGAATTACAAAAATATTTACAAAAAAGGTACTCTGCTTAGGCTGCTACTAGGGTGCCATGGCAACTGTAGAACGATGTCGTTGAAGGCTTACTTTCCTGTGGAGTTAGGAATAGTATATCCTTGTTAAAATGACAGGTTTAAAGGGATAGTTCAGCCAAGTTTACTGTTTCCTTACCTTGAAAGCAGTCTAATGACGGACTGACTGGATAGACTGGCTACTTTGACAAAACCAAAGCAATGATTACAGTCTTTCCTTGTCCATAGACTGCTTTCAAAGTAAGTATATATACTTTTAATTGAGCCATCCCTTACTTTGGGGTCCTACCAGTGCTAACAGGGGTCCTAACTCTCCAATTGTTTTACACTGAACAATGTTAATGCTATTAAAGCTGTTTGTAAACAAACCCATATTTTGGGTTAGAGAATCTCTTGGTCCATGTACTACTTTCTACTTATCCATAAGATTAATTCAAGTTGTAATAACGGCAAACTATTCCTTTAAGATGAAGTACAATTGTAATAACAGCGAACTCTCTCTTAAGATAAAGTAAAGAGAGTAATAATTAAAACACTTTAAAGTTGTTTTGAAAAACATTCACCTTTTTCCTGATTTTGTTCTTTAGGGAGGCAGCTAGTAACTTCCTGACTGCCCTTAACCAGCAGAGGCAGAGCCAGAGTCACCAAGTCATGTCGGCTAACATCTGGGCTGCCCTTCGGATCGCCCTCTCCATGATGGACCGGCCCGAGCTCTTCCAGGCTGCGAACCTTGGAGACCTGGACCGTCTCATGAAGGCCTTCGAAATGGGGCGGGTTATGTGACCAGGTTTAGTGGGGCTCCTCAGATAAACAGTTCGCTAATTGGCTAGAGGGTTGCCAGATTGGTGACCAAGAATGGCTTCTGTTAATGTAAAGCTAAATTAATGTCTGACAGGAAGAGAGATTAATATTATTAAAGATAGGAAAAAGAGGGAGGGATTGTAGAATAATGGAGGTGTTCTAGGATTTGAAATGCCATTATAGTGGAAATATTGGAAGACCTGAACCAACTTGGGAAATATACACACTCTTTTAATTTAGACTGGCCTCCAGCAGCTGAAATTAGGCTACAATAACGCAGCCATAGATCAAAAGTGGTCATTTATTCCCCATTCGCTTTGGTATGGCACTGTATACAACTTCTGCTGTGTGGTCAGATGTCATCTATTTTAAGTGGATGGGAAGATTGTTTTTAACCCTTTGAAACGGATTTGCACCACTGCAATGGGGTACTACTATTTATTTTTTATCCTCGAAGAGCACAACGTTGACTGAGAAAAGGAAAGACAGAGTCTGCTGTAAAATAGAGGAAAAACAAGCCATGCATGCCCGGCGATCACATTGTGAAAGAACTGAAGCCTTATACTAAGTGAAATGATATCAAATGCACAAGTCGTAATCACTTTTATAGACAGCAGGTACTGATGGTCAAATTGTGTGTAGTAGTATAGACTAGAGTCCTCGTGTGTATGTTTTTTTCCCCGTTTTGTACATACCTGTATTTATTTGGAGTATCACTTCCATGCAATGCTCCAAGTACAGTATGTAATATATGACTGGTTGATAGGCCGGAGAGTAAATAAGCTCATTTGGACATACACACACGTTTGTCGGTACACAGACTGCCCCTGGATGAACAACCATTGTACCATTTGGGGACTCTCTGTGTGTGTGTGTGTGTGTGTGTGTGTGTGTGTGTGTGTGTGTGTGTGTGTGTGTGTGTGTGTGTGTGTGTGTGTGTGTGTGTGTGTGTGTGTGTGTGTGTGTGTGTGTGTGTGTGTGTGTGTGTGTGTGTGTGTGTCTTGATTTTATTGCAACCCCTCTACAGCAATAAGTGTAGTGTTTTTCCCACAATGCCCACTTACTACTCAAGTAGTAAGTACCCACACACACCTGCTTGCGACACCTGTTCCATCTGTTTTCGCAACATCAGTCACATGAAAGGATGTCTGCCTCTCATCTTTACTAGCGTCTCAGTAGCAACTAGTGACGTTCAAACAGTGCTTTGTGAACCTGGCTTCAAAGTGTGGCAACAACCGCTGAAAATGAAATCTCTCTGAAGCAGCCTGAAATCTCTCTGAAGCAGCCTTCAAATGAGAGTGATTGTCACCGGCAGAAACAACAGCGAGGGAAATGCACTCAAAAGACCTGTTAAAACAAGTTATACAAGTCAGTGTTTGATGAGCTATGATTTCAAGCATAAATCATCTGCTTTTTAAGAAGTTTTGTTTTTGACGATAGATTATCCAGTTTACTCTTTCTTACCAGAAAAAAAGACGTGGTGTTTAGTGATTATTGGTTTACGACTGAATTGGTAGTGGGCATGTGTTGAATTGACAGTAAAATCCCTATGCAATATACAGTACATTTGTATAACATTGACTGTTGTCTCATATTTGGTTCAATTAACCAAACTCATTGTTTCTTTGAACTTCTGTCCACATGCAAAGGCTAAAGACATTACGATTATTTGTTAAGCATGTGTGTTAGTGCTAGGCTGGAACAAAAGCCTGTTCTCTGGAACTGGAGAACCCTGATTTACACTAACCAATTCCCCATTTCCTTAGAACTTACTTTTGGTCTTTTTACCTTCTCAGATTCTCAATAATTTGAATGTTGCCCATGGAATTTGAGAATGTTGGCTTGTGTAATGTAGTATAATAATATTTATTGACATTGTACAGTACATACAAATGGAAATGTTACTAAACAGTTTCCCCACTGTTTCTACACTGTAAATAGATTGCACTGTATAAATGAAAGTTACAGCCCAATTCTAAAATGGATTAAATAAAAACAAAATGCTCAATCTACACACAATACCCCATAATGACAAAGCTCAAAAAAAGTTTTTTTACATTTTAGCAAATGTATTAAAAATAAACAGAAATAACTTATTTACACAAGTATTTAGACCCTTTCCTATGAGACTCAAAATTGAGCTCAGGTGCATCCTGTTTCCATTGATCATTCTTGAGATGTTTCTACAACTTGGAGTCCACCAAAGGTAAATTCGGTTGATTTGGACATACTTTGGAAAGGCACACCTGTCTATATAAGGTCCCACAGTTGACAGTGCATGTCAGAGCAAAAACCAAGCGATGAGGTTGAAGGAATTGGGGAAGGGTACCAAAATAATTCTATGGCATTGAAGGTTCCCAAAAACACAGTGGCCTCCATCATTCTTAAATGGAAGAAGTTTGGAACCACCAAGGCTCTTCCTAGAGCTGGCAGCCCGGTCAAACTGAGTAATCGAGGGAGAAGGGTCTTGGTCAGGGAGGTGGCCAAGAACCCGATGGTCACTCTGACAGAGCACTTGAGTTCCTCTGTGGGAGAAACTTCGAGGGACAACCATCTCTGCAGCACTCCACCAATCAGGCATTTTTGGTAGAGTGGCCAGACAGAAGCCACTCCTCAGTAAAAGGCACATGACAGCCCAATTGGAGTTTGCCAAAAGGCACCTAAAGACTCTCAGATCGTGAGAAACAAGATTCTCTGGTCTGATGAAACCAAGATTGAACTCTTTGGCCTGAATTCCAAGGTTCACATCTGGAGGAAACCTGGCACCATCCCTACGGTGAAGCACGGTGGCGGAAGCATCCTGCTGTGGGGATGTTTTCCAGAGGCAGGGACCGGGAGACTAGTCAGGATCGAGGCAAAGATGAACGGAGCAAAGTACAGAGAGATCCTTGATGAAAACCTGCTCCAGAGGGTTCAGGACCTCGGACTGGGGCGAAGGTTCACATTCCAAAAGGGCAACGACCCTAAGCACACAGCCAAGACAACACAGGAGTGGCATTGGAACAAGTCTCTGAATGTCCTTGAGTGGCCCAGCCAGAACCCGGACTTGAACCCAATCGAACATCTCTGGAGAGACCTGAAAATAGCTGTGCAGCAACGCTCCCCATCAAACCTGACAGAGCTTGAGAGGATCTGCAGAGAAGAATGGGAGAAACTCCCCAAATATAGGTGTGCCAAGCTTATACCATCATACCAAAAAAGACTCGATGCTGTATTCACTGCCAAAGCTGCATCAACAAAATACTGAGTAAAGGGTCTGAATACTTATGTAAATGTAATATTTCTGTATTTTCTTTTATAAATGTGCAAAATGTTCTAAAAAACACTGTTTGCTTTGTCGTCATGGGGTATTGTGTGTAGATGGATGAGGTATAAAAAATAAAATAAAAATTTAGAATAAGGCTGTAACGTAGCAAAATGTGGAAAAAGTCAAGGGGTCTGAATACTTTCTGAAGGCACTGTACATAAAAAACAAAACTTATCAAAAATTGTATTTACAGGATAATACCAATATATATTTAATGCATTTCTCTAAGAACAACTATTACATGTATTAGCAACTGCATATATTTTACTCACAAGCTACAGTTCAAATACCACCTGTAACCAAAAGCACTTACTAAATCTGCACTTGCATATTTGTGATTAAAGGAATAGTTTGCCCAAATTACAAAATAAGTTAGTATACTTGCATGATAAGAAAACAACTATGAGCCAGCCATCACTATGGATAATATTCTCTCCTGGCCAATAGAAACATCTGAGCATCTATCTTTGTAATTTGCGTTACTATCCCTTTAAGCCAACTTAATTAAAAATAGCTGTACTGATCAATATGCAATATGTTTTGCATGTAAACATGTTGTGAAGTCATATCCTTTGTAAGCATGTACCCATCATTAGTTGTCACTTAGCTTTTCCAAATGTTCATGCCACTGTATAATATACAGTATTCCTGTAAAGAAAAATTAAACACGGGTTTATTGTCAATATTCAAATACTATTTTAGAAATTAAAGTATTGTTACATAAGATGAATGCTATTGTTTTTTTCTGGATGTCTCACAGCTGCAACATATTTTCACTAAATAAAGTCACATAACAGTATTATTATAGCCCAGTGACGCCCTTGTATTGGAATCCTTACCACATCCCTGATTTGAAATTAAACATACAGTACCAGTCAAAGGTTTGGAGACACCTACTCATTCATGGGTCTTTCTTTCTTTTTACTATTTTCTACATTGTAGAATAATAGTGAAGACATCAAAACTATGAAATAACACATATGAAATCATGTAGTAACCAAAAAAGTGTTAGATTCCTCAAAGTAGCCACCCTTTGCCTTGACAGCTTTGCACACTTGGTATTCTCTTAACCAGTTTCACCTGGAATGCTTTTCCAACAGTCTTGAAGGAGTTCCCACATATGCTGAGCACTTGTTGGCTGCTTTTCCTTCACTCTGTGGTCCAACTCATCCCGAACTATCTCAATTGGGTTGATGTTGGGTGATTGTGGAGGCCAGGTCATCTGATGCAGCACTCCATCACTCTTGTTCTTAGTCAAATAGCCCTTACACAGCCTGGAGGTGTGTTGGGTCATTGTCCTGTTGAAAAACAAATGATAGTCCCACTAAGCGCAAACCAGATGGGATGGCGTGTCGCTGCAGAATGCTGTGGAATGCTGTTAAGTGTGCCTTGAATTCTAAATAAATCACAGACAGTGTCACCAGCAAAGCACCATCACACCTCCTCCTCCATGCTTCACGGTGGGAACCACACATGCGGGGATCATCTGTTCACCTACTCTGCATCTCACATAGACACGGCGGTTGGAACCAAAAATCTCAAATTTGGACTCAGACCAAAGACAGATTTCCATTGCTCGTGTTTCTTGGCCCTAGTAAGTTTCTTATTTTTAACCCTTGTTAAAATAGGAAAATTATGTGGATATATTGAAGCAACATCTCAAGACATCAGTCAGGAAGTTAAAGCTTGGTTGCAAATGAGTCTTCCAAATGGACAATGACCCCAAGCATACTTCCAAAGTTGTGGCAAAATGGCTTAAGGACAACAAAGTCAAGGTATTGGAGTGGCCATCACAAAGCCCTGACCTCAATCCTATAAAAAATGTGTGGGCAGACCTGAAAAGGCGTGTGGGAGCAAGGAGGCCTACAAACCTGACTCAGTTACACCAGCTCTGTCAGGAGGAATGGGACAAAATTCACCCAACTTATTGTGGGAAGCTTGTGGAAAGGCTACCTGAAACGTTTGACCCAAGTTAAACTATTTAAAGGAAATGCTATCAAATACTAATTGAGTGTATGTATACTTCTGACCCACTGGGAATGTGATGAAAGAAATAAAAGCTGAAATAAATAATTCTCTCGACTATTATTCTGACATTTCACATCCTTAAAATAAAGTGGTGATCCTAATTGACCTAAGACGCGAAATTTTTACTAGGATTGAATGTCAGGAATTGTGAAAAACTGAGTTTAAATGTATTTGGCTAAGGTGTATGCAAACTTCCGACTTGAACTGTACATACATACACAGAAACAGAAGGCATTTGATCCCAGTGTGGCACAAATAGAAGATTCATATGGCAGACAAGCCTATACACACACGTGCCATTTACCACATAGAAGTGAAATATTTTTACAATTAAATTATAGGTATATGACAAGAATGCCAAAATATGCATCTATCCAACTCTCAATATATTCAACAGCAATTGGTTGGGTAAAGGTGTTCGCAATACGGTGAAAGCTCCAACACTGCAAGACCTAAACTATCCAGACACTTCAGATCTATAAGCATTAAAGGATTAGAACTCAGCCAGAGAAAGGGGTATGGAGTGAATTGGGACTGGTACAATGAGTAAGACTAAAATGAGTTTGTACAACAAGGAAAGGATATCCAACAAAACAAATCATCCATTGATCATCATTCTCACCATGCTTATGGCCTCAAGGCAATCTAGATAATCTTAGAAGTCCAGAAGCTCCCAAGTTTCTATATCATCCAAGTCCAGATCATCGGACATGTCTTCATCCTCAAAGCCTTCTATATCCTCTTGAATGTCCCTAACTTCAAGAGTGTCCCACAAAACAGGAGTATGCCACAAAACAAGAGTAGCCAGAGAATGTCTGGAGCTTAAAGAATTTTCAAATATGACCCCAAAAATCTGGAACATCCAAATTCTTCAAATTGAGTTGAGGCGAGCAAGTGGTGAAGTGTGATATTTGATGCCTCTTTTCATCCGCATGGCGTAGTGGAATAATTAGCCACAGCTGTGAGTGACACACCTGAGCCTCCTTCCTTCCCTAATCTGACATGACTAGATGGGTCAAAGGAATTCAATGGAACCCCTTGTTTAGACATATCAAATTATGCCAGAGCAGTGATTACTTCAACAATGGAAAGAAGTACGGATGCTTAACTTCGGAGCCCTGCCCCCTTGGCACTTGTGGAGATCTGAGCGTATTCGATAGGTGTAAGCAATAAAAGTACATGTAGCTCTCCTTGCTCTATGTATGCTATAAATCCACAGGTGTTCATCCTTCTTCAATGTTAAGGTTAGGAGAAGTTTTCCTCTTGAACTTCTACACTATCTTAAATGCTTAAAATGGAAATCTCACCACTATTCAACCTATTATTCATCATCTCCAGCACCACCCCAACATCAACATAGGTAACTTGGGTGACTTATCAGAAGGATCACAACCATCCAGCTTCAGTTCTTAATGGAGAAGCTGGACCACTACACGCCAAGACTGTTGTCCTGGTTTAAGTCAAGAGGGGGTTTATTATTCAACTAAGCAGGAAAATGTTAATTGACTAACTTTGCCTGCTCATAGTTGTTTAAAATGTAATGGTGCTCACCAGATGATGTCAGTGTTTTGTACAGTACAGTTATTGCCAAAATACAATAAATAAAGTTGTTTCAGTGACAGTCAGCTAACCTATGAGCCACCCGGCCTATGTATTGAATACGTGGAATTGGATTGTGAAGATAAAGATGCAGGAATCCTGCACACAATGTGCTTAATTTCCATTAAATTTTTTGTTTGGTGAAATATGCATAAAATGAGAGTAATTGCCCATAACTTTGCATATTTTAATACTTGTATTAAAAATGCAGAAGAAAATCTCATCTACTGGAATATTTTATAGAGAGACTAACTTTATGTTTAATCAGTTTAGACTCAAGATACATTTGTTTGTTAATCTTTATGTTGTGTTGTTTTTGATGAGTGTATTTGTAATTTAGACTATCATATTATAGTTTTGATGAATGTATTTGTAATTTAGACTATCGTATTATAGTTTTGATGAATTAAGCAAAGCCAGTTCAGACAGGAAACCTGAGTGTTGCATCAGCTGTTAGCAAGCACCATAACATACCTGAGCTGAGATTCAAACAATCAGTTCTCACCTTAAAACCTCTTAAGGATTACCCCCCTTTTTTTTTCTTCTTTTTTTTCCCGCCTAAAATGACATACCCAATCTAACTGCCTGTAGCTCAGGCCCTGAAGCAAGGATAAGCATATTCTTGGTACCGTTTGAAAGGAAACACTTTGAAGTTTATGGAAATGTGAAAGAAATGTAGTAGAATATAACACAATAGATCTGGTTAAAGATTATACAAAGAAAAAACCAACCGTTCTTTTGTATTTTTTTGTACCATCACCAGCAAGAGAAAGGCCATAATGTATTATTCCAGCCCAGGTGCAATTTAGATTTTTTTTTTTTTTTTTAAAGGTCAGTTAAAATAGACCTCCATATGTCCATTGTCCCGCTAGCGGCACAACTTCCGGTGGAACAATTCAAATTCAAATATATAATCATAAAAATGATGGATATTAAACATTAAGGTACGTATAAGTTTCTTATATAGTTTGAAAGCTTAAATTCTTGTTAATCTAACTGCACTGTCCGATTTACAGTAGCTATTACAGCGAAAACATGCCATGTGATTGAGGACGGCACCCCACATCAAAATATTTTTCCACAGGCACAGGTTTCATAAATTCACAAATAGCGATTAAATATTCACTTAATTTTTTAAAATCTTCCTCTGATTTGTCATCCAAAGGGTCCCAGCTATAACATGTAGTGTCGTTTTGTTAGATAAAATACTTCTTTATATCCCAAAAGGTCAGTTTAGTTGGCGCCATCGATTTTAGCAATCCACTCGTTCAACATGCAGAGAAAGGAATCTGAAAATCTACCCCTATTCTTTGTTTCAACAAGTCAAAATATGTTTCTATTGACTCTTCAGATACCCTAAATTGTAATCAAACTATAATATTTCTTATGGAAAGAAGTATGTTCAATAGGAAACCGATTTTAGCAGGTGCGTACTGTCTTCATGGCGCGCGCAAATACGAATTTCCAAGATTATGTCCTTCTACTAAAACTGTTATTTCTTATTTGTTTTTGAGGTTACAAGCCTGAAACCTTCAACATAGACGGCTGACACCCTGTGGAAGCCATAGGAATTCCATCCAGGGAGCTAATTTTCCGTATGACATTATACTTGCCATTGTAAGAGGATGGTCTCTCTCAAAAACAAAATTCAGGTTGGATTTTCTCCTACGATATCTATTGTGTTATATTCTCCTACATTATTTTAACATTTCTACAAACTTCAAAGTTTTTTCTTTCCAATGGTACCAATTATATTCATATCCTGGCTTCAGGGCCTGAGCAACAGGCAGTTTACTTTGGGCATGTCATTCAGGCGGAAATTGAGAAAAAAGGGGCCTAGCCCTAAGAAGTTTTTTAATATCAAAATGTCTAAGACAAACTTCAAGAGCATAACACACTTTTTGAAACCATTTTGCCTTATCATACTGGCGACCTCCCCGCAGAGTTACCCCTTAGGGAGAAATCCAGACCGTACAGCAGTCCCAATCTGGTGAGATTTGTCAAACAAGACAAAAACAACAACAGCAATACACTTCTTCAAATAAACTAGAGGTGAGAAGAACATTCATAGGCAGACATGTGAAGAAACAAATTAGCATATTTACCAAAAGCCCCAGGGGACCAGTAATAAAAAACAATACTATCTGTTAAATCAAAAATAACCAAATTAGAATAACAAATCAAATTAGAATTACAACTCTTGACTCCATAAGGAAATAAGTATATCCCATAAGGTAATGGTAAAATAGACTAGAGACAGGTGTTCCTCATTCAGGGCAGCTCTCTCTGTCCTTCACGTGTTCCAGAATGCACATAGGACTTCTGCTGAATGATGAACTATTGAACCTTTATTTTTTTGAGCAGTGTATTTCAGAATAAGACGGAATAAAGTGTCTCACGATATTAAAGTCCCTAGGATTTTTCTGAGTTGCATTGTTCCTACTCGATCATGTGTAATTTGCTTCGTGACTTCTGAAATCGAAAACCCCCAAATATGTTCTCATATGTACTTTCCCATATGATGCCTTTTGGCCCTGCTCTACCAAATAGTTTACTAATGAGGTGATGTCTGGCATATGAGTTTCAAATTCACTACATATTGTATCAACACAGAACCCTCAAATTCACACCATTTAGCGATTGTTTAAATGTGGCGTGATACAAAGTTTGACTATTTTCAAACAATTTGTTCTCTCGCCCATATATACAGCCAATTTTAATATCTTACCTAATATCCACTGTTTTTGATTCTCGCAAGGATTATCCAAACCCCAAAATCAGTTCCATCGCCATGTAAAATTATCCGGGTATTGTTGCTGGTCCCATGTTCAAAGACATGGGTAGTAGTCATATCGCTTTCAATTCTGCCCGTTTCCCCACTAAATATAATACTTTTCCTGTCATAAATTTTGCCAATTTCAAGCTCTATTGCCCCTACACCCACTTTTCCAATGACACTACGCTTTTTTTCACTACCCCCACAGAGCTTTGATCAACCCTTCTCCTCATCCAGAGCGGGCAGTGTGCACTCTGAAGAGTCTGACTTTCCAAAACACCCGATGTTGTAAAATGTCTAACTAGTCATGTGTTATGCTAACAAGCTACCAAGAGGCTGCATAGCAACAGCATAACACAATATCCATTTTGATAACAGGTTTCAAACCTGTCATCAAGCAGACGTACACATTCTATCAATGTACTCACATACCCAAGCTGTGTTGGAATACCAATACTAATATAGCGTATACTACAGACTAAATGAGTATATACTTCATACTATAAGTTTAGTATACTGTAAACAAACGGTAATCTTTCAGTTGAGCTTCACATGTCTACTGGAAGTTGATGCTGTTGCTATGCAGCCTCTTGGTAGCTTGTTAGCATAACACATGACTAGTTAGACATTTTACAACATCGGGTGTTTTGGAAAGTCAGACTCTTCAGAGTGCACACTGCCCGCTCTGGATGAGGAGAAGGGTTGATCAAAGCTCTCTGACCTCACAAAGGCAGTCAAGCACCCAAGCTAACTGCCTCCTCACTCTGACCATTCTACTCACCCTAGCAGAGCTGGTTAGGCTGTTCCCATGTTACCCAATGCATTGGTGACTAACTGTGCTGCTGGCAACAATTGAATTACGTTTTTCCCTTGATGTTTACTGACACCGGCCATATTCAACGGGTGTTGAGCGTTCGGAAATTCATCAGTTATTCTGCGCTCTGGTACATTCAGACAAGTGTGCTCTGAAATCAGAGCAGATAGCCAGAGCGAATTTACAGAGCACCCGTTTTAACAATGTCCATTGACAACGCACAATACCATTTAGCTAAGCGAAGAATGACGTGAATAATAAAGTCAAAAAACGTTGAGTAGTTGAATAGCATATAGTTAATATACTAGCAAGTTCGATGCAATGACATGCTACGTTGTTCATAAGGATAGCGTAACCGACAAATTGTCAGTCAACATAACTTTATTTGAAAAGTCATTACTTTATAACATTGCTCAACATTTTCTTAACATTTGTCATAATTAGTTAAATCAATTCATTTGTATCTTAATACTAATAAGCATACTACTTACTCAATTTACAAATAGTACGATTAGTGCGGTTATGCTGAGTAATGTTAAATCTACTAATCTTAGTTTAAAAACGGGTTTTGTTCTTTGTTGACATCAAAACGCTGATGTATTGAGCTTTAGATTTGTATTTTATGTCATTGTGTCAACTCACAATAGCATCTCTGAATTCTTTATTAGATTGGAATTTTACATAAGCAGAGAAATGTTGCCCAATTTGATCCATGATTAGTTTTCTTCCCATATTCGAGACAACTTGGTAGAATTCTCTTGCGCTGCCTTTAGTGCCTCTATGGCTTTGCTATAGTTTACCTCTTCTGTGATGGTTATTTCTGCGCCTCTCTCAACAGTATCCAGAGTTTAGATTTCCTCACTCACGGTTTTAATATATGCCAATTTTATCAATTTTCAAGGTAGCGATACCCACTTCCCCAGAGAATATTTATGGTATTTGTGCCTTTTAATTGGTCACGGCACCTGATACTTTGTATTAGAACCAATACAGAAGTGTCTGCCAATTTACTTCTGGAGAATATGGAAGACCTAATGTCTTATACCAGTCTCGCGCTTCAAATATCACTGTTGTTGACAACACATATTACCAAAATACGGTCCATCGTTTGTCCATTAAAATAAATCTCTCGTCAACACACACACACACACACACACACACACACACACACACACACACACACACACACACACACACACACACACACACACACACACACACACACACACACACACACACAGGAACAAAAAAAAACACAAAGCAAACAGAATTTTGTTAGGAACATCTTCCTTTCTTATAATTTAAAAATATTAATTTCATTTTTTTTATTACTCTATGTCATTTTAAAGGTTGTACCCACATGGTAGTTTCTATTGAAATGTCCCTTGTAGCTTTTAAATGTATAGCTGGTATCGCAATCATAACCAACTGTTTTACCAGTGCACTGATCAATTAATTTTATTTTACATTGTCTATTTTTTCTTTTTTTCCTGAAGGAATATTTTCTATGCCCTGGGATCACATAACTCGTAACCGTGTCATATCATCCCATGCTTCAACAGAGAAACACAACCCCTGTCTCTAACCAGGATACTTCTGCTTCAACAAAAATATCCCAATTGGAGATTCCTACAGGGTCAACCTGCCTCAACAGGGTTTTTGCCCTAGAATTACTTCTAGGACTTCCCCTATTCAGAAATAACTCTGCTATAACAACATTTCTAACTAGGGATGTCTTTGCTACAACAAAAACAATGTGCACAACCTGTCCCAGAACAGGATTTTCTATGATGTTTAAAAGAAACCAGTCTCACCCTTAATTTATCTGATCTGTCCGGAATGACGTATCCACTCACTGACGCTCCCTGCCGGTCCGAGCGGGTCCCTTTCCTGCTCCGCTTAAGCAGAGTGTGGGCTACCCTGAGCCACGTCTAACGGAGCCCCCCTCAGTTTAACCTCTGTCTTCCCAGGAGCAATCGGCAAGCGGAATTTGCATCCCATCCTCGTTGCCAAATTGTCCGAGAAATTCTATAGGAAGAGAGACTGCAGATTCTTTCAAACAACAATTTTATAAGATTTGTAAAAAGGAAGCAATCAACAACAACCACTTAACGTCTCTGGGATAGCGGGACGGTAGCGTCCCACCTGGCCAATAGCCAGGGAAAATGTAGAGCTCCAAATTCAAAATAATTATATAAAATCAAACTTTCATTAAATCACACATATAAGATACCAAATGAAAGCTACACTCGTTGTGAATCCAGCCAACATGTCAGATTTCAAAAAGGCTTTTCGGCGAAAGCATAAGATGCTATTATCTGATGATAGCACAATGTCAACAAAGAGAAATGTAGCATATTTCAACCATGCCGGCGCTACTCAAAACGCAGATATAAAATATAAAACATGCATTACCTTTGACGAGATTCTTTTGTTGGCACTCCACTATGTCCCATAAACATCACAAATGGTCCTTTTGTTCGATTAATTCCGTCCATATATGTCCAAATTGTCCATTTATTTGTCCCGTTTGATCCAGAAAAAACAGCTTCCACTTTGAAGAACGTCACTACAAAATATCTAAAAAAATTACCTCTAAACTTTGCCAAAACATTTCAAACTACTTTTGTAGTACAACTTAAGGTATTTGTAAACGTTAATAATCGATCAAATTGAAGACGGGTCTATCTGTTTTCAATACAGGAGGACAACAAACTAATGCTACTTTTCAAGTCTTGCGCAACTCTCAAACATTACACACGACGTTACTCTACTTCCTGATGGCCTTCTTCTTCATTGCACAAATTAATATCCTCAACCTATTTCCTAAGACTGGTGACATCCATTGGAAGCATTAGGAACTCAGAACAGGGTTATCAGAAATGTTGTATTCCAATGAAACCTCATTGAACAGACAGTGACATAAAAAAATAAATGGTTAGTCCTCAGGGTTTTGCCTGCTACGTAAGTTCTGTTATACTTACAGACATGATTCAAACAGTTCTAGAAACTTCTGTGTTTTCTATCCAAATCTACTAATAATATGCATATCTTATATTCTGGGGATGAGTAGAAAGAAGTTGAAATTGGGCACGCTATTTTTCCCAAAGTGAAAACTCTGCCCCCTATCCTAGAGAAGTTTTAACAGTGCATCATTAGGAAAGCCCAACGAACAGAGTTGTCTCTCTCCTCTTGTTGAAAAATTACAACCCATTTTGTCTACGTGGCAATTTTTCTGAATTTTCGCCTGACTGATGTGCCCAAAGTAAACTGCCTGTTACTCAGGCCCACAAGACAGGATATGCATATAATCGGTATCATGGATAGAAAACACATACGTTTGTAGAAATGTTAAAATAATGTAGGAGACTATGATACAATTGATATGGTAGCCGAAACTCAGAAGAAAAACCAACCAGAATCTTTTTTTTTTTAGATCCCATTTTCTTTCAATGGAAAGCTATGGGTCCTATGTAATTCCAGCTCCCAGATTGCAATTCCTCTGGCTTCCACTAGATGTCAACAGTCATTGTTCAAGGTTTCAGGCTTTTCTTCCAAAACGAGGAAGAATTTTGAGTTTTGGTACCAGGAGTCACAGTTGGAAATCAGTCTGTGGGCGTGTGACGAAGAGGCCATGCACTTTCTAATTTTACTTTTCTATTGAACATACTTCTTTCCGTATGAAATATTATAGTTTATTTACATTTTAGGGTACCTGAGGATTAAATAGAAACACAGTTTGACTTGTTTTAACAAAGTTTAGCGATAGCTTTTTGGATTCCTTTGTCTACATGTTGAGCGAGTGGATTACTGAAATCGATGTCGCCAACTAAACAGAATTTTTGGGATATATAGAAGGATTTTATCTAACAAAACGACCATGCATGTTGTAGCTGGGACCCTTGGGATTGCAAACAGAGGAAGATTTTCAAAAAGTAAGTAATAATTTAAATTGCTATCTGTGAATTTATGAAACCTGTGCCGGTGGAAAAATATTTTGATGTGAGGCGCCGTCCTCAAACAATCGCATGGCATGCTTTTGCTGTAATGGCTACTGTAAATCGGACAGTGCAGTTAGATTAACAAGAATTTAAGCTTTCAACCGATATAAGACACTTATATGTACCTACATGTTTAATATCCATCATTTTTATGATTATTTATTTGAATTGCGTGCCCTCCAACTTCACCAGAAGTGGTCCCGCTAGCGGGATGCCTAGCCCTAAGAAGATTTATACTGTGTTTGATTTATTGTGTGGATTTATTTCAGTGGATTTTTCACAGTTTAGAAAGAATGCACCTTAAAGGGCACACAAAAACATTTGAAGAGCAATTTGGGTAAAGTGCCTTGCTCATGGGCACATCAACAGATTGTTTTTCACTTAGTCGGCTCTGAACCAGCGACCTTTTAGTTACTGGCCCAACGCCCTTAAGCACTAGGCTACCTGTGTTGATGTTATATGGGTAATTCCATTAATGGATACATACCTTTTGGGTCCTGTAATTTAGTCAAAGTGCCAATTAAAGTAACAGGATTGACGATTTCATCTGAAATCAGCAATAAATCCCCTTGTCACAAGGGGAATGGAATCTTGATTTGTGCAACAGGGAGGGGCAATTGAATGCAAACTTCACCATTTTTTTATTGTCTATCTATGGGTAACAGGGTTGACTAGTTATGCATGACACGCTCAGTTTTTTCTTTTGAAAATAAATATTTAAAAGGGAAGATTTTCACCATAAAACGAGAGTTCAGTTCACGTAACAGGGTTGACCTTAAAATGAGGGACTGTAACGGCTTTCCTCCTCCTCTTCATCCGAAGAGGAGGAGCAAGGATTGAACCAAAATGCAGCTTCTTGAGATGACATGATTTATTAAATTCAAGACGAAAAAACACGAAAACACTTTAACAAACTACAAAACAACAAACGACGTAGACGCACCTGAACATAAGAACTTACATGACACGAAGAACGCATGAAACAGGAACAGACTACATAAACCGAACAAACGAACAAACAAACCGAAAACAGTCCCGTGTGGCGCAACGTACATAGACACAGACACAGGAGACAACCACCCACAAACAAACAGTGTGAAAACACCTACCTTAATATGACTCTCAATCAGAGGAAATGAAAACCACCTGCCTCTAATTGAGAGCCATATCAGGTCACCCTTTAAACCAACATAGAAACAGAAAACATAGACTGCCCACCCAAACTCACGTCCTGACCAACTAACACATACAAAACTAACAGAAAACAGGTCAGGAACGTGACATAACCCCCCCCTCAAGGTGCGAACTCCGGGCGCACCAGCACAAAGTCTAGGGGAGGGTCTGGGTGGGCATCTGACCACGGTGGTGGCTCAGGCTCTGGGCGAGGTCCCCACCCCACCATAGTCAATCCCAGCTTACGTCTCCCCCTTAGAATGACCACCCTCATCTTACACCCACTTAATTTAAATGTTAACCTTAAGATAAGGGGCAGCACCAGGACAAGGGGCAGCACCGGGATAGAGAGATAGCTCAAGACCGAGAGGTAGGTCAGGATAGAGAGGTAGCTCAGGATAGAGGGGCAACTCCGGACTGAAGGGCAGCTCCGGACAGAGAGACAGCTCTGGACTGAGGGACAGTTCTGGATCAATGGCAGCTCTGGGCTGAGGGGCAGCTCATGACTGGCTGACGGCTCTGGACGCTCATGGCTAGCTGACGGCTCTGGACGCTCATGGCTGGCTGACGGCTCTGGACGCTCATGGCTGGCTGACGGCTCTGGACGCTCATGGCTCGCTGACGGCTCTGGCAGATCCTGTCTGGTTGGCGGCTCTGGCAGATCCTGTCTGGTTGGCGGCTCTGGCAGATCCGGTCTGGTTGGCGGCTCTGGCAGATCCTGTCTGGTTGGCGGCTCTGGCAGATCCTGTCTGGTTGGCGGCTCTGGCAGATCCTGACTGACGAATGGCTCTAGCGGCTCCTGACTGACTAACGGCTCTGACGGCTCGGGACAGACGGGCGGCTCTAATGGCTCGGGACAGACGGATGGCTCAGACGGCGCTGGGGAGACGGATGGCTCAGACGGCGCTGGGGAGACGGATGGCTCAGACGGCGCTGGGGAGACGGATGGCTCAGACGGCGCTGGGGAGACGGATGGCTCAGACGGCGCTGGGGAGACGGATGGCTCAGATGGCGCTGAGGAGACGGATGGCTCAGATGGCGCTGCGGAGACGGATGGCTCAGATGGCGCTGCGGAGACGGATGGCTCTGGCTGATCCTGTCTGGCGGAAGGCTTTGGCTGCTCCTGTCTGGCGGAAGGCTCTAGCGGCTCCTGTCTGGCGGAAGGCTCTAGCGGCTCCTGTCTGGCGGAAGGCTCTGTAGGCTCATGGCAGACGGGCGGCTTTGCAGGCTCATGGCAGACGGGCGGCTTTGAAGGCTCAATACAGACGGGCAGTTCATGCGGCGCTTGGCAGACGGACAGTTCAGGCGCCGTTGGGCAGACGGCAGACTCTGGCCGGCTGAGACGCACTGTAGGCCTGGTGCGTGGTGCCGGAACTGGAGGCACCGGACTGGAGACACGCACTTCAAGCCTAGTGCGGGGAGCAGGGACAGGGCACACTGACCTCTCGAAGCGCACTATAGGCCTGGTGCGTGGTACCGGCACTGGTGGCACCGGGCTGAGTGCACGCACATCAGGACGAGTACGGGGAGAAGGAACAGTGCGTACAGGGCTCTGGAGACGCACAGGAGGCTTAGTGCGTGGTGCCGGAACTGGAGGCACTGGGCTGGAGACACGCACCATAGGGAGAGTGCGTGGAGGAGGAACAGGGCTCTGGAAACGCACTGGAAGCCTGGTGCGTGGAGTAGGCACTGGTGGTACTGGGCTGGGGCGGGGAGGTGGCGCCGGAAATACCGGACCGTGCAGGCGTACTGGCTCCCTTGAGCATTGAGCCTGCCCAACCTTACCTGGTTGAATGCTCCCCGTCGCCCGACCAGTGCGGGGAGGTGGAATAACCCGCACCGGGCTATGTAGGCGAACCGGGGACACCATGCGTAAGGCTGGTGCCATGTAAGCCGGCCCAAGGAGACGTACTGATGGCCAGATATGTAGAGCCGGCTTCATGACATCCGGCTCAACGCTCAATCTAGCCCTACCAGTGCGGGGAGGTGGAATAACCCGCACCGGGCTATGCACACGTACAGGAGACACCGTGCGCTCTACTGCGTAACACGGTGTCTGCCCGCTCTCCCGCTCTCCACGGTTAGCCTGAGAAGTGGGCGCAGGTCTCCTACCTGCCCTTGGCCCACTACCTCTTAGCCCCCCCCCAAGAAATTTTTGGGGTTTCTTCTCGGGCTTCCTCGCTAGCCGCGTACCTTCATATCTCCGGTTCCCTTGTCCGGTTGCCTCTGCTCTCCTCAGTGCCTCCAGCTGTTCCCATGGGAGGCGATCCCTTCCAGCCAGGATCTCCTCCCATGTGTAGCAACCCTTGCCGTTTAATACGTCCTCCCATGTCCATTCCTGTTTCGTGTTCCACTGCTCGAACTTATGCTGCTTGGTTCTGGATTGGTGGGTGGTTCTGTAACGGCTTTCCTCCTCCTCTTCATCCGAAGAGGAGGAGCAAGGATTGAACCAAAATGCAGCTTCTTGAGATGACATGATTTATTAAATTCAAGACGAAAAAACACGAAAACACTTTAACAAACTACAAAACAACAAACGACGTAGACGCACCTGAACATAAGAACTTACATGACACGAAGAACGCATGAAACAGGAACAGACTACATAAACCGAACAAACGAACAAACAAACCGAAAACAGTCCCTTGTGGCGCAACGTACATAGACACAGACACAGGAGACAACCACCCACAAACAAACAGTGTGAAAACACCTACCGTAATATGACTCTCAATCAGAGGAAATGAAAACCACCTGCCTCTAATTGAGAGCCATATCAGGTCACCCTTTAAACCAACATAGAAACAGAAAACATAGACTGCCCACCCAAACTCACGTCCTGACCAACTAACACATACAAAACTAACAGAAAACAGGTCAGGAACGTGACAGGGACAAGTGTAAATGAATCACTAATTACATTAAATAAATAATCATCTTCAGAAATGACTTTGTCAAAGCAACAAAATAACCAGGGCTTTACAATGATTCTGAAAACTTGGGGTTAAGTGGGTTAAAATCTTAATAGAGTTCGGGAAAATATAATATGGAACAAAAGAAAGTCAGATTTATTGAATTTTCCATGTGGTTTATACACTGAGTCTACAAAACATTAAGAACAACGTCCTAATATTGAGATGCACCCCCCTTTTTGCCCTCATAACAGCCTCAATTCATTGGGGCATGGACTCTACAAGGTGTCGAAAGCATTCCACGGGGATGCTGGCCCATGTTGTGTTTCCCCCAGTTGACTGGTTGTCATTTGGGTGGTGGACCATTCTTTATACACACTGGAAACTGTTGAGCGGGAAAAACCCATCAGTTATTGACACAAAGTGGTGCGCCTGGCACCTACTACCATACCCTGTTCAAAGGTACTTCAATCTTTTGTCTTGCACATTCACCCTCTGAATGGCACACATACACAACCCATGTCTCAATTGTCTCAAGGCTTACAAATCCTTCTTGAGCCTGTCTCCTCCCCTTCATCTACACTGATTGAAGTCGATTTAACAAGTGACATCAATAAGGGATCATAACTTTCCCCTGGTCAGTCTATGTTCATCATGTTTTGTTCACTCAGTGTATTAAAGGGCACTTCATTAAATATAGCAGGCTTTTAAAATTCAACACTGGTGCAAAATCTTTACTTAAATTATTAGAGAAAATATCAGGCACTATATTCATGTAACGACCCATATATTGCCTCCCGTCAAACAATATTTTCCCCTTGGTGTGGCAAATCCTCAACAGGCAAGAAACACAGACCCAAGAAATATCTGGCCAGATTTATTGCACTTAGTAGATATGAAGTAACTAAAGCTGTTTATTCATATCTTCACTTGTGTGAAGATGAATAGCACAGTCATGAATAAACAGTGTCTCTCTAATATACCAAATGTAATGTGCAGAGTTTCAGAAAATGCAAGTACAATACATTTGAGTTTACTTGGTACAAAGGTGACAAAACTGGTTGTAGAACTTAGCAGCAAAATGAACCGTATACCATATATTTATCCTATTATTTTGCTAAAGTGTGTCAATACTAACATTATTTTTGAGCTGGAAAATAACTGATGTTTGTAAAGCTGAAAAAGAGATTCATTTCAAACTCAGTAGCCTGAACTACAAATACTGTACAATATGAGTGAAAAACTACAACTGACTTAGATCATAGGAAGTCACAACAAGTCCCATCTGTAAAACAAAAGTGTCTTCATGGCAATACTGTATGGTGTGTGCAGAGCCCGTAGTCTAGCAGTAATACCACAGGCTC
Organism: Salvelinus namaycush; assembly: GCF_016432855.1. Taxonomy (NCBI): domain Eukaryota; kingdom Metazoa; phylum Chordata; class Actinopteri; order Salmoniformes; family Salmonidae; genus Salvelinus; species Salvelinus namaycush. The sequence goes on from NC_052317.1 coordinate 2,046,236, forward strand.
TAGACACATATACTCCCTCTCCCCACCGCAGACCGGGGTTCATTCTTCACTCCAAGGGCTCGATTCAATCCGTAATGCCAAAGTTCAGTGCCATAGCGCGATTCAAATTTAAAGGCAATTTTCCAGCATTCGCAGAGACTGCATTCATGGTAAATGCTGCGTATGTCGGCTCAATTGGAAATGACCTCATAGCGAACTATAGCGCTGATTGAATCTAGCCCTAAAACATCAAATGAGACCTAAAACGTCATACAGTTACTCCCATCTCTCTGTCTACCCCTCTGTGATTTCACAACTGTCTAAATAAAATACTGTATGGCACTATGCCTGTTATTTTATTGTGTTTTACTGAATCAGCTTGGCCCTGTATACAGTGTATTCGGAAAGCATTCAAACCACTTGACTTTTTCCACATTTTGTTACGTTACAGCCTTATTCTAAAATGGATTCAATAATTTTCCCCCCCTCATAAATCTACACACAATACCCCATAATGATGAAGTGAAAACAGGTTTTTAGAGATTTTTGCAAATGTATTTAAAATTAAAAGAACCAATCAGACTTTCCTAGAGCTGGCTGACCGGCTAAACTGAGCACTCAGGGAAGAAGGGCCTTGGTCAGGGAGGTGACCAAGAACCCGATGGTCACTCTGACAGAGCTCCAGAGTTCCTCTGTGAAGATGGCAGAATCTTCCAGAAGGACAACCATCTCTGCAACACTCCACCAATCAGGCCTTTATGGTAGAGTGGCCAGACGGATCCACTACTCAGTAAAAGGCCCGCTTGGAGTTTACCAAAAGGCACCTAAAGGACTCTCAGACCATGAGAAACAAGATTTTCTGGTCTGATGTAACCAAGATTGAACTCTTTGGCCTGAATGCTGTGTGGATGTTTTTCAGTGGCAGGGACTAGGAGACTAGTCATGATTGAGGGAAAGATGAACAGAACAAAGTACAGAGATCCCGGGTGGCGCAGTGGTCTAGGGCACTGCATCGCAGTGCTAGCTGCGCCACCAGAGTCTCTGGGTTTGCGCCCAGGCTCCGTCGCAGCCGGCCGCGACCGGGAGGTCCGTGGGGCGACGCACAATTGGCATAGCGTCGTCCGGGTTAGGGAGGGTTTGGCCGGTAGGGATATCCTTGTCTCAGTATGTAAATGTAATAAAATGTATGCACTCTACTGTAAGTCGCTCTGGATAAGAGCATCTGCTAAATGACTAAAATGTAAAATGTAAATGTAGATCCTTGATGAAAACCTGCCCCAGAGCGCTCAGGACCTCAGACTAAGGGGAAGGTTCACCTTCCAACATGACAACGATCCTATGCACAGAGCCAAGACAACGCAGGAGTGGCTTCGGGACAAGTCTCTGAATGTCCTTGAGTGGCCCAGTCAGAGCCCAGACTTGAACCCAATCGAACATCTCTGGAGAGACCTAAAAATAGCTGTGCAGCTACGCTCCCCATCCAACCTGACAGAGCTTGAGAGGATCTGCAGAGAAAAATGGGGGAAACTCCCAAAATACAGGTGTGCCAAGCTTATAGCGTCCTACCCAAGAAGACTCAAGGCTGTAATCGCTGCCAAAGGTGCTTCAACAAAGTACTGAGTAAAGGGTCTGAGTACTGTGATATTTCAGTTTTCGATTTTTTATAAATGTGCAAACATTTATAAAAACTTGTTTTTGCTTTATCGTTATGGGGTATTGTGTGTAGATTGATGATGAAATGAAAATAATTTAATACATTTTAGAATAAGGCTGTGACGTAAAACAAAATGTGGAAAAAGTCAAGGGGTCTGAATACTTTCCGAATGCACTGTACCTGTGTGAGATGTGCCCCATGCGATAACACATGCAATGACACATCCAGATGCTATCCAGCTAGAACATTTGGTTCCTTGGATGTTGTGGGAATGCCTGTTTTTGGTTTTAAATAGGTTCTTGGAAACTGAGTAGTTTCTGTATAGAATGATCATGGTACCGCAGACCATTTTAGAACCAGTTCCATTGAAAATCTCAATGTAGCTCCTTGTGAGGATCTGTTCACTCAGCACTGATTCTGCAGATACTGGGCAGAGAATGCCTCCAGCTGAGACTCCAGATCTGTGGCTCTGTGTCTGTGGGAAACAGAAGAGATTTATCACTCTGTTATTTTCTAACTTTTCATGTCAGTAGTTTGTGTTGAAGTGTGTGTGTGTGTACAATGTGTTCAGAAAGCCCTACTGTCAGATATTAAAAAGCTGAGATGAACAATGCAAGGTAGAGTGGCTATTCGACCTGAGAGTCTTGGAGCGTCGCTGGACGTTCTCCAGTCTCTGGATCCTGCCACTCAGTAGTCGAATGTGCCCCTCCAGCTCCACCTCGCTCAGGTCAACCCGCTGGCACAGACGGGCAAAGGTCGTTGCCAACTCCCTGCCACAACCAAAAGGTCACGTTAGGAGGGCATGAGAGCTGGAAAATACACATACATTACTGTACATGTAACAGTATAGCTTCTGTCTCTGTTCTGGCCCGAGCTGGGTGCAAATCAGAGACCCTTATCACCCACAAAGCAACATTCTAACCAATAGCTCTACAAAAAACATGTTCTTGGTTGAGCAAGGGTGACACGATCTCTAGGTCAAATAGAGGGTGACATCACTTGGAAGATTGCCACTACTAGTGCACAGCTAATTAGCGAGTGATTCCACATTGAGGCTACATAGGATACACATGACAGTATAACTGTAAAATAACCACAGTTAAAAGCAAAATGACTGCAATGCATACAGCATACTGTAGTAACCCTGCAGTTACAAAAGTATCTGTCATTGTTTAGACGCAGTAGTGTAAGTGCAATGTACTGCATTGTAACTGCAATTATTTTTGTAAGGTTAGTACTCTACTCACCATACACTAGTGCTGAGCTTTTTGAGGTCAATTTGGTTTCGGTTCGATTATAAATAATCACGGTTTTCGATTTTGTTTAAAAAATATATAAATAAACACACTATGTCGGTTGAATGCTCTAACAACACAGAGAAAAAGTTCCATGATGGTAGTGAATGCCCATTACTGCTTAAAACGTATAACCTGATGAGGATAGAGGGCGCTATTTACACTATGGGGGAAAAACGTGCCCAATTTAAACGGCCTCGTACTCTATTCTTGCTCGTACAATATGCATATTATTATTACTATTGGATAGAAAACACTCTCTAGTTTCTAAAACCGTTTGAATTTTGTCTGTGAGTAAAACAGAACTCATTTGGCAGCACACTTTCTGACCAGGAAGTGGAAAGTCTGAAAATTATGCTCTGTTCAAGGGCCTGCCTATAAATGGGCATGACACGTATGAGTATACATGCACGTCATACACCTTCCCCTAGATGTCAAGATGAAGTGAGAGAAAAAATGAAGTGTTTATCTTGGTCTGAGGTGGAATATATCATCTTGGCACGACGAGTCATCAATTTCCTGTTTTCTGGAGAGCGCGCAGATGGACCTGGAATTGCCTTTTGAAAAGCCGCCGTTATGGGCGACTACTATCTCCGGCTTTGATTTTATTTGATACATGTCACAATATCATCGTAAAGTATGTTTTTTCAATATAGTTTTATTAGATTATTGAAATTTTTTCGGGACGTTAGGCGTGTTGCGTTGTGTGCCTTTGTTCAGAAAGGAGAGCTTCGAGCCACTTAGCCAGTGTGCTTGCTAATTCAAGAGGGAAAAACGATGTTCTAAATCCAAACAACGACTGTTCTAGACAAAGGACCCCTTGTCCAACATTCTGATGGAAGATCAGCAAAAGTAAGAAACATTTTATGATGCTATTTCATATATCTGTCGAACTGTGTACTAGTAGTTTTGCGCCCAGGTTTTGGGCACTCGGTCGACATAACGTAAGCCTTATGTGGTAATGAAGTTATTTTTAGAATTCTAACACGGCGATTGCATTAAGAACTAGTGGATCTATCATTTCCTATACAACATGTATTTTTTTGTAATGTTTATGAATAGCTATTTGGTCAGAATAGGTGAGAGTCTAATACAAATATCCGCACATTCTGGGAAAAAGATGCTACGTTAGCATAATGGATAACCACTGATTTCAGCTCTAAATATGCACATTTTCGAACAAAACATAAGTGTATGTATAACCTGATGTTATAGGACTGTCATCTGAGGAAGGTTTATGAAGGTTAGTGAAAATTAATATCTTTTGCTGGTTTATTCGCTAACGCTAACGTGCCTATTGCTATCGCTAACGTGCCTTGATGAATGAATGCGGTTGTGTGTTTGGCTATTGTAGTAAGCTAATATAATGCTATATTGTGTTTTCGCTGTAAAACACTTAAAAAATCTGAAACATTGGCTGGATTCACAAGATGCTTGTCTTTCATTTGCTGTACACGATGCATTTTTCAGAAATGTTTTATGATGAGTTTTAGGTATTCCACGTTGGTCTCTATAATTACTCTGGCTGCTTCGGTGCTATTTTTGACGGTAGCTGTGATGGTAGCTGCAATGTAAAACTGATTTATACCTCAAATATGCACATTTTTCGAACAAAACATAGATTTATTGTGTAACATGTTATAAGACTGTCATCTGATGAAGTTGTTTCTTGGTTAGTTTGGCTGGTTCTTGGTTAGTTAGGTTGGCTTTGTGCATGCTACCTGTGCTGTGAAAAATGTCTGTCCTTCTTTGTATTTGGTGGTGAGCTAACATAAATATACATGCTGTTTTCGCTGTAAAACATTTTAAAAAATCGGACATGTTGACTGGATTCACAAGTTGTGTATCTTTCATTTGCTGTATTGGACTTGTTAATGTGTGAAAGTTAAATATTTCTAAAAAATATTTTTTTAATTTCGCGCTCTGCCTTTTCAGTGGAATGTGGGAGGAGTTCCGCTAGCAGAACGCCTGGGCGAGACAGGTTAACCATCATTTATTCACATTACTTTAATAAAATATTTCAGTTGTGTATATTACATTTGTTTTATTTGATGACTATTATTTCATTTCAAGTCATCATCTTATCTCTATAGAGCTGCTGCCTATGCTGTCTGACAAAATCACTATTTTACTAGTTCTTAAAAAGTAAATAAGGCAGACTTTTATGACTGCTGAATACCAACCACTTTTATCATGTATTTTCAGGTAGAAATACCTCGCGAAGCAACTGCTTTCTAACCCTCTCGATTGTGCATTCTTCTGTCGCTTCTCTCCCTCTCTGTGTCTACCCCACACTAACCTAACTTAACAGGTGTAAAAGAAACACACAGACCGGACAAGTCGGTGTGCAATGAATTATGGTCATTGTAGTTAATTACCATGTTTTCTGCGCTAAACTATGTAGAATATTGGCCTGTTGGAAACTACAACTCCCGAATACATCGCACAGTTCGGGCTTGATCTGATTTATCTCTAGAGCAGTGGTCACCAACCGATCGATGGAGATCTGTAAAAAACCAAACTATAAGACTTGTGTTTGTATTTTATTAATTTGTCTCAAGTTGTTGGTGTTAAGTGCACCCAATTCAACTGCCCTGCGTGTCGGGTAGGCGATGTGTTCCCATTTTGAACCATTTCATATGTCTGAAGGTACCTTCCCGCCGGGCCGGGGGTAGCAAATCAAGTGGACTATAGGCCTACCACTTATCAATCGGATGGCTCAGATCTTCTTGTTTGCAGAAACGTAGCAGGTATAAAAAGAAAGCTACTGCAACGTTGATATTGTGAGATTTCAAAGCTTTTAAAACCATGACTAGAGAGAGACTATCAACAAATACAGCAAAGAGCTACTGTTTTTATGATTGAGTTCCTGTTTAAGTTTACGCAACACTGTCAACACTTTCTAAAGGGAGAGCGGAGGGACATTGAAAGGCGAACCCTCATTCTGCTGCCCTGTCCCTCTACTGAGAGTCACCATCCGATGCAGGCTCCATCAGCCCAGTAAAATAAAAAATAATACAAGTAATACAACAACTGATCTATTACCGGTGTAATCATATAGCCTACATCAAATGTTGAAATATCATTTTTTTAAATGGTCTGATAATAACCACAAATGCAAGGCAATTCAAGCAAAACGAATATGTGACTCGTTTCAGGAAACTAGGCGTATGTCGCGCGTCACTACTTCACAGGAGAGGCATTTGAACGTAAACCTTAAAAAGAAATCTAAAACCATTTTTGACAGAAATGCATTCTGGAACATGTGAACTTTCATGTGCCTTAAAAACAAACTTGTATGCCATCTGTAAATACGAATACAATTAATACAATTAAATTACGAGCCTATTTGGTTGAGCCATGGAAAAAGCCAGGAACCTTCCCACAAGCCATGATAGTCTGAGATAATGGATTGGCTGGACATGCCAAGAGAGGAGTTTGGATTGGTCTGCCATATAGCTCGCTTCTGTCTATAACATGAGCTGGTCAGTATGTGTAGGTAATCCTTTCTAACTTGGCTTTTTTGAAAGATATCACATAGTAGAGCAGAAATACTGCTGCTCTCCACTTTCTGGAGGACCAAGATTTGAAATCAGTGGAATGACCGGTGGAATTAGAGTATGATAGCTAAGGAGATTTTGTAGTTTGATTGCAAATATGCAGAGGGAGTCGAAAAGGGAACACACAGAAAAAAATAAAACAAGTAATACAACAACTGATATATTACCGTTAATCTATTAATCATATAGCCTACATCAAATGTTGAAATATCTTTTTTTTTTTAAATGGTCTGAGAATAACCACAAATGCAAGGCAAAACACCTGTCTCCGGATTACATCTTCAAACTAAGGGCAATCATGGCATCTGTGACAGAGAGGGAGAAGCGTTCATCCATGTATATGGGTAAGATAGTCTAGCTAGCTACATTTTCAGATATTATACGTTTCTAATTTTGTCAGAAAGTCGTTTTCATTTCAAGTTAAAGCGTAGTGTTAGCTAGCTAGCTAACGTTAGCTGGCTGGCTCGCTAGCTAACGTTACGTGTATGATCTGTGTAGTAATATCATTAGAATCTCAGAGCCATTTGCATTGCTAGTTATAGCCTAATGTTAGTTAGCTAGATAACATTGAACCTGGTTGGTTAGCTACCTGCAGATTCATGCAGGGTAGTAACGTTATGAGTTAGGATTATGGTTCATTGTTTAGCTAGCTAGATTCTAACATGTTTGATGTCAGATGGCAATAGAATGTTCATGATGTCACTGCGACAACTGTCAATAGACGTAGTATAAACCAGCCTTTAGTCTTGAAATCTTTGGTTGTTTAGTACATGGCCTCACATGTGAATCCTTAAAGAGATGGGTGGGGTTAAGGCTAAAGAGGGTGTGAACGATGCTGAATGGTTGTAGACAAAGAAGCGCTCTCCAGTAGGTTTACCAAAACATTCAAGGGCCTTTTTCTCACAAATGAGGTTACAAGTTTATCAACTTTCAAAACAGAATTACTTTCCCATTGTTCCTCAGCTGTAGTGTATGATATACCATTTTCTAGCTCTGAGTCTCTACTTATATATCCAATGTAAAAAAAAAAACTATTTCAAATGATGCTACATTAGACCGAATCGAGCCGGTCGGTCACATACAGTGGTTCCTCCTTTAAAAGTTGCGTCATACTGTGACACACCTTGCGGGCTGCTGCAGCATTCTGTGGCAAAAGTTATCTAATTGTCAGACATTTTTGCTGTTAATGCAAGTTATTGCTAATTTGACGACCAGAGGGCATCTTTGAGAAGCATTTGATAGTCTTTCAAATTGCAGGAGACCAGGGTTCAATTCCCTGATGTGGAGGAAGGAGTAGGCTGTCCTTGTAAATAAGAATTTGTTCTTAACTGATTCTATATGTGTTATTTCATAGTTGTGATGTCTTCACTATTATTCTACAATGTAGAAAATAGTAAAAATATAGAAAAATCCTGGAATGAGTAGGTGTGTCCAAATGTTTGATTGGTACTTGCTTAATTAATTTGATAAATGTTATGGTGTTTCTATTCCATGAAAAATGGAAAAACCCTCTGGGTACATTCAGACCGTTTCACTCTCCGAGCGCACACTGGACGTTCGGGCCGAGGAGTAGGATTGATTTGAGCGTCCTGGCCTTACAACAGCAGTCAAGCACCCAAGCTAACATTGGCTAGCTTGATCGCTACTTCCAGACACAAATGACACCACTCTGACCATTTTACTCACCCTAGCTGGCTAGGCAGTTTTTGTGTTAACCTGAGTGTTGGTGACTGTAACTGTGCTGCTGGAAACAATTTAATTGCGAAGTTTAGTGACACTGGCTAGATAGATATATAGATATAGATATATACACATAGATATATAAATACATAGAATGATAAATCATGCAATTATTATTCTCAAACTAACCAAAAACATTTAGCTACGAACGCCTGTTCTCGCCATTTTCAGTTGAATTCATCTAACTTTCTTTCATGGCAACTCATAAGCAGGCCATGTCCTATTTGTTTCATAGTCGATATATAATCATATTACATGACAGTGTAACGGTTAGCTTTTTTTACAGAAGGATGAAAGAGCACAATATGTCTGTCAGGGAATGCTATTCTGATATGTCAGATGAAGAGTTAGACCAGAAAGTCAGGGCCATTAAGGCAAGGATGCCCCATGCAGGCTTTAGAATGGTCAAAGGAAGTCTTCAAGCAATGGGCCATCGTGTACAATGGCGAAGAGTTGGAGTCTTTGCAGCGTGTAGATGGTGCAGGTATCATTGCCAGAATGATCCAGCTTCGTTGCATTGCTCGGCAAAAATACTCTGTTCCTGCTCCCCTGTCTCTTGTCCACATTGATACAAATCATAAATTGATAGGGTACTAAGTGTCATGTCCTGATCTGTTTCACCTGTTCCTGTGATTGTCTCCACCCCCTCCAGGCGTCGCTTATTTTCCCCAGTGTATTTATCCCTGTGTTTCCTGCCTCTCTGTGCCAGTTTGTCTTGTATGTTTAGTCAAGTCAACCAGTGTGTTTTTCCCGCGCTCCTTTTGCTATTCTCTTTTTCTAGTCCTCCCGGTTTTGACCCTTGCCTGTTTCTGGACTCTGTACCCGCTTGACTGACCATTCTGCCTGCCTTGACCATGAGCCTGTCTGCCACTCTGTACCTCCTGGACTCTGATCTGGTTTTGACCGTTTTGCCTGTCCACGACCATTCTCTTGCTTATCCCTTTGGATTATTAAACATTGTAAGACTCCAACCATCTGCCTCCTGTGTCTGCATCTGGGTCTCGCCTTGTGCCTTTATACTTAGATGTATAATGTCTTCATCAAATATAAGAATTGATTTAAACTTTTTTATTCGTACTTATTCGTAGACACATTTTCAATGATGTATGAAATTGGAGTTATTCTTCATCAACTGGTAACACATAAATAATGAAGCAGGTTAATTAATAGGTTAAACATTTCACTTTTAATTCCAATGCTTTTTTCAAGACACAACATTGCCATCTTTGGCGGTATAAATGGATTTTCAAGGATGGTAAGTATATTATTTTGTATGCATATTGCCCATTTCCCATTATCTAATGAACAACCACAATACCAGTCTGGTGTTATGCTTTCTGTGCTGTATTGATGTATCCTGAAAATGAGATCTGCTGCTTTAGATTGAACGGTGATATCTCAGTTATTGTTTTCATATCTACAAAAAAGATACTTTACTTTCAGAGTGCGAGCTGATCAAGGGGTCGAAAATGTAGGTAGTACATCCACTGTTTCACAAGACAACAGCCTGGTGTGCTGGTTTTCTCAGGAGTCCCTAAAACATTAAACAACACGAATTACAAATTCATACTCATGTCATAACACTAACTAGCTAGCTGGCTAATGTTAGCTAGTCAGCTAATATGCTAAATAGCGATTTTCGTAAATTTACTATATGACAAAAAAATATGCACAAACGTTGGTATCTACATTAACTAACATATTCCTCTCAATTGTAAATTTTTTGCTTGACTCGTTATAACTACTTACATTTGCTTCCACCGTAATGTTTTGCCAGCCATCTTTGAAGAAAGTCACCAGGGACCGATGGCTCGCGTCAAGTTCGTCATTGGAACCACTCGATATGAATGGTTATATAAAAACCTTGGGACCCAAATGCATAATGAGTGCTCTAACTCCCCCTTGCGGCGGTCTGGCGCACTGAAGCCGTGACGCTGCGTACCTCTAAGTCCCGCGATGTAAGCTCGCAACTTTTAAAGGAGGAACCACTGTATGCAGTGATAATGTTTTGGGCCTATAGCTTACTGCACAAACCTCAATACTACAGTACTGTTTTTAATAGGTTCATGTTGCATAATTGTATGTTTTTTAAGTAATGTAAAACAATAATTGCGCTTGCATTTTGACTCAAAGTGATCTCTCAAAAAAGGTTGGTGACCACAGCTCTAGAGAAACTGAGGAATGTGTGCATTGAGCTCACAGAAAAAAACTGAATGAAATGGAATTCAAATCATTTATAATAATAATAGGTTTATTGCGTAACACTACCATACACTCATTTAATTTCAATCGAAAGCCACAGAAACTAAATTAAATCCTATCCTCTCTCAAACTGTTTCGGTAGAACTGGGACTCACTGGTGAACCTGCTGGCTGCAGCTCCCACTGGTGAAGGGGATGATGGCCCTAAGTCGGTGGATGGCGAGCTCCACAAACTGCTGCTTCAGAGCCCGTTCCCTGGAGGCGTTGGTCCACGTCAGCTTCTCGTACAGGTAGAGCAGGCCATAAAGTGTTGCGGAGAGGGCGATGAGCCTCCAGCCCACTGAGCGCCACACCTGCCGCACAGGGTGGGAGGAGATCACCTGCTTTAGCATTAGCTGTCAGCCATTAGCCATGTAAACATTGCTGTAATAGCAGTGCTAGACTAGCAAGAAAAATCAGTGTTAGCATTAGCTTTTACAAACAGTTGTCAGTATTAATAGCAAATTAGCAATATAATCACGTGTCAGTGTTTGCTTTACTGTGTCAGTTTTGGCACGCAAGTTATCTGTTATCATTACAAACAAGTAACGGTAGCTAACACTGTTCCATACAGATTTTGCGTACCATGGCATTCAAACGAGGCTGCGATGAAAACAAATGGGACTGTAGTGACATTGTTGGTATCAAAATCCGGGGGGCGTAAACTACGTTTCTATTAAAGCGTTGATTGACATGGTAATAGACCAATAGTATTCGAGAAAAATTGAAAAACCTGACCCCTCTGACGCTGTACGATACGCGCTTCTCTCGCAGATTAAATACAAGAAAGTGAAAGGGATAGGGAAAGGGGGATACCTAGTCAATTGTACAACCGAATGCATTCATTTTTCGCGTCATCACTGCAAGCCATCTCTCTCAAAAGCCGTGACAGCCGCAGTTTACTTGTGAATATTACTTTAGCGCTGCCCTAAGACCTATTCAAATTCGACACAAACCTTGAAATAGGTATGTAATGACACATTATTTGAACTCTTTATAGTGTTTTATAAAAAATGTAGAGGTGATAAGTTGCCCAAATCGGGTGAAAAAAGCTGTCTCACACAACATACCTCCCCCTTTCACTATTACTCAGTAGCCTTAGCTTCCCCTTCCGCAATTTAAAAAAATCAATCATGTATGGAAGTTTATTAATTATCGTTAAGCGTTAGTGTGCCAAAAGATAACGGCTAGCAATGCATGTGTTAGCGATGGTCAATACAAGCACCTTTCAGTTTTATCAGTAGCTGTTAGCAAATAGAGTACATTATAAAATGAAATGCAAACATAATTGGTTTGAATAGAAGAGAACGTGCACATACCACTCCACCAATGACAAGCACAGTCATGGAGGCTCTGGAGGTGAGTGACACTACACCTGTTGCCATTGAAAAGGCCACGTGGTCCTGTAGGCTGGTTCCACCATGTGCCTGGAGTGCAGTAGGAGAGGTATTCTGGAGAGAATTTAAGGGCATATGACACTGGTGGCCACCTACATCAATCCTCCTCATCGAGAGCTATGGGGTGTACAGGCTTTCATTCCAACCCTGCTAAAATTACTTAGCTGTTCTTCGAGACCTTGATTAGCTGAATCAGGCGTTAAGAATAGGGTTTGTGCAAAACCCTGCAGTCCCAGTAGCTCAAGAGGATGGCTGGCCACCCCTGGCATATCACTCATTTATCCTAATGTTGTCAAAGTAAACTTTTTTTTAAGCATCTCAGAGTAGGAGTGCTGATCTAGGATGATGTCCATGCCATATTTTTGAAATATGATTTAAAAGGCAAAACTGATCCTATATCAGCACCTCTACTCTGAGAGACTGAATACAGACCCTGACCATGGCTAACCTGAAACTTCTGGTTCATGGCCATCAGGGCTCGTTTGGCATTGCTCGGCCCAATGAATCGACTGACAAGGGCAGTCCAGCCGAGAGAGAACTGGAAGTCGATGTTCTCCTGGAAGTCAGCGCAGAGGGTGGCCAGGTTAAGGTCATAGGTCAGGACAAACTTCCTGCTGGGTAGGTGAATGTGGAGCTGCTCCTGGACAGCAGGGGGCAGCAGCGGCCGAATATTCTCTGAAATACAGAATCATCATCATGGGTCTAACTACACATAAAAATAATACATCTATATAAATCAATTACTTCCTAATTCTTGGATTGATATTGTAGCGATCCTCACTAATGAGTCCACGTTACAATTCCCCCAAAGTGGGTTAACTCTATTGGAGAAATGTGTAACAAGTTTGCCTTTCACAGGAGCGATCTGGGTTCTATTGCCGAGCCCTACGTTTGCTATATTGGTGACAGAGGTTTGGGATGGCGCCAGTGAAGCCATCGCAATGCACGGATGGACGTGCTTCGTAAACCTGAAAGATGGTCCAGCACGGAGACGTACCTTTGTGTTCGGACAGGGCAGTGTAGCAATCCTCACTAATGAGCCCACATTACAATTCCCTCCAACTGGGTTAACCCTAATGTGTACCGTTGTTTGCCTTTCACAGGAGCAACACGGTTCCTATTCACGCTCCCTCTATTCGCCATAATATAATAATGTTATGCCCATGATCACCAAACTGTTTTGAATTTCAAGAAACACATTCACGGCTCAAGCAAAGTGTGTACTATACCTACCAATCATGTTTTTCTGGCATGACTGCATGTGGCCAATGATCCCAGTGGAACAACGAAAGGCCAAAGATGTACTCATCCTCTCTTCCACATGCATCATAAGCTTCTGCAGGTGAAAACAATGAGGAGAAAGAGATTATGAGACCGCATGTAATGGAGGTGGTTCAGTGAACTACGCTCGCGTGATCAGTAACCTTATCGGAGACCTGGATACCTAGGTTAGCTCCCAAAGCTCTGCCCAGGCTTTAGCTCAGCGGGCTAATGGTGTTGTGGTGAGTAGACAACCCGGGTTTGAACCTGGTTGGTCACACACACAACCTATTACTCAAAAGGATGTCAGTGAAGATTTAGTTTACCATCATTATATTTTTTAGACACAACCAAGTGCTAATGCCATAAAAAAACTAGAATTTGAATGACACTGACCAGTACTTTTAAAGTTCATACATCACTGTGTTATCATCCATAGATGTAAACAAAGCTTACATTCACACACACAGTCATACAGACACACACAGTACAATGCCCCATTGACCCTATGTCTATTGACCCCATCCACCCCCCTCTGACCAGCAGGACTTTAAGAGGCTTTCCTTTCAATCCTGTTTAGCTGATCGCTCACTCTCCAGCGGATAGCCGAGAGGTTATTAGCAAGGGATATAAATAGGTGCTGTGATTTTGTGCAAATAGGATAACTTAAATGGTTAATTAACATGTGGTAAATTAACCATAGATCCAATTCAAAAAACATACCTAAATAAAGTCCTAAATTGAAGAGGCGAGGATATAAAATAGGTTTGGTGAGATAGGACGGTAATTCTATGCGAACAAGATAACTCAAATGGTCAACTAACAAAAGTGAGTTAGCCATAGATCCGATTCCAAAGGCAATACGGAAATAAAGTTCAAAAAATGGAGAAAGAAGGGAAACCTAATATAGCGGAGTGAGATACGAGATATTAACGTCAAAAGAACAAGGAACAACAGAAAAATAGGCTGCTGACTAGGGATTTACGACCCCTGGAAAATAGCTTATAGGTTGTATACGGTGAGACCTAATGTCCGATCGAAAGACACCTCTATAGATAAAGTTTCAAGAAAGGAAAAGCACACATAGAGTGTGAGCCCACACATAGGGAGTAGTGACATACACATCAATAGTGAGACACATAGGAGTAATTTAATCAGAATTTTAAAAGCACACACATAGAATAAGGAGATAGATATATTTATCAGTCAAAAGTCATAAGGAACAACTAAGAATAAGTATAACTTATAGTCGTATAAAGTGTGAGATCTAAATAATATATCACGATCCATACAAATAGTTATTGTAAAATTCTAGGAAAGATTAACGGGGGCAATTTATTAACATAGGTTATTAAGGATAATAACGGTAAAAAGCACATACACATAGATTGTAAGAAGAAGCATAACAATAATAACAATAATAGTAATTGAATAAACATGAGGAGTAAATCCCCTAAGGGAATCCCGAAATTAACGGGAGATGAGAAATATATGCAGGGAAAAGATAAGAGGAACATCTATTTTGGCCCGAAATGGAGGAAAAGGTACGAATTTGACAGATGTTTAAATATATAAAAACTGGAATCAATGATTAAACAAATAAATAGGGTTTGTGGGGACAAGGTAGAGAAGCAACGGACAGAAGGGCTCGACACCGCTCGTATTTGGCTGGCTGAAGCTAGAAAAAGAGCGGAGGGGGCCAAGAAAAAGGGAGTTACCAAGGAGGAAGAGGCACAGAAAGGAGGACAGGATTTAGCAACCTTATTGTGAAAGTGGATAGAGGTAGAAAAGGGTGGAGGTGAGAAAAGACAAAGAACTCTGAAGAGAGATGACAGAGAGGGACCTAAATGTTACAACTGTAGCAAGCCAGGACATTTGGCTAAGGAGTGTGAGGAACCATGCATGCACTGCGATAAGGTGGTCCACAATCAAGGCTGTAGAAAGGACAGAAAGGATAGGAGAGAGGGTCAAAGGCAAGAACAGAGAGAAAAAGGTCAGGCGCCTACAGCCAGACTCAGAGGAGGAATAGAAAAGAAAGAAGCAGATCACCTCGAGATAATTGTAGACAAACATAAAGGAGGCCTTAAGGGGAAGGGACCTAAGAGAGAAGGGGAGAAATGGACAGGATCAGACGATAGAAAATGTTTCATTTGCGATGAGACAGGACATTTCGCCCGGGAGTGTAAGGCTCTCTGTAAACATTGTGACCGAGTAGGACACAACCACTATTGGTATGTTTTGCCTAAAAATATACGGTCGCTAGTGTTTGGACTGTTTGCAGACAGACTAAATGGGTTTTAATAACCTGTTATGGCTGCAGCCCGGTGTCGGTACACTTATGACAACAGCCCGTCCAAGTGCAGGGCGCGAAATTCAAAAGATATTTTTTAGAAATATTTAACTTTCACACATTAACAAGTCCAATACAGCAAATGAAAGATACACATCTTGTGAATCCAGCCAACATGTCCGATTTTTAAAATGTTTTACAGCGAAAACACCACGTATATTTATGTTAGCTCACCACCAAATACAAAAAAGCACAGACATTTTTCACAGCACAGGTAGCTTGCACAAAACCAACCTAACTAACCAAGAACCAACCAAACTAACCAAGAAACAACTTAATCAGATGACAGTCTTATAACAAGTTATACAATAAATCTATGTTTTGTTCGAAAAATGTGCATATTTGAGGTATAAATCATAGTTTTACATTGCAGCTACAATCGGAAATAGTACCGAAGCAGCTAGAACAATTACAGAGACCAAATTGAAATACCTAAATACTCATCATAAAACATTTATGAAAAATACATGGTGTACAGCAAATTAAAGACAAACATCTTGTGAATCCAGCCAATATTTCCGATTCTTTAAGTGTTTTACAGCGAAAACACAATATAGCATTATATTAGCTTACCACAATAGCCAAAAACACAACAACATTGATTCAAGCCAACAGTAGCGATAATGAATAAACCAGCAAAAGATATTAATTTTTTCACTAACCTTCTCAAAATCCATCAGATGACAGTCCTATAACATCATATTACACAATACATATATTGTTTGTTCGAAAATGTGCATATTTAGCGGCACAAATCGTGGTTATACAATGTGAATACTAGGCAAAATGCAATAACAATCTTGGAGAGGCACCTAATCTAATCAAATAACTATTCATAAACGTTACTAAAAAATACATGTTGGACAGCAAATTAAAGATAGCTTAGTTCTTAATGCAATCGCCGTGTTAGAATTCTAAAAATAACTTCATTACGACATGCAGCTTATGTTATGGCGAGAGAGCGCCCAAAATCTGGGCGCAAACTAATAGTACACATGTTCGACAGATATATGAAATAACATCATAAATGGGTCCTACTTTTGATGATCTTCCATCATAATGTTGTACAAGGGGTCCTTTGTCGGGAACAATCGTTGTTTGGTTTTAGAATGGCATTTTTCCCTCTTGAATTAGCAAGCACACTAGCCAAGTGGCGCGAAGCTCTCCTTCTTGAACAAACGCAGAGAACGCAACACGCCTAACCTCCCGAAAAAATTTCAATAATATGATAAAACTATATTGAAAAAACATACTTTACGATGATATTGTCACATTTATCAAATAAAATCAAAGCCGGAGATAGTAGCCGTCTATAACGACAGCTTTTCAGAAGGCAATCCCCGGTTCCTTCTCGCGCCTTCCAGAAAACAGGAAATTGGTGTCACGTCATGCCAAGAGCTCTTATTCGACCTCAGATCAAGCTATACACTCCATTTCTTCTCTAACTGCCTGTTGACATCTAGTGGAAGGCGTATGAAGTGCATGTATACTAATACATATCAAGCAAATGAATAGGGATGCCCTGGAACAGAGCATCGATTTCAGATTTTCCACTTCCTGTCAGGAAGTTTGCTGCAAAATTAGTTCTGCAGTGTTTTCTATCCAATAGTAATAATAATATGCATATTGTACGAGCAAGAATTGAGTACGAGGCCGTTTGAAATGGGCACCTTTCATCCAAGTTACTCAATACTGCCCCTGCAGCCCAAAGAAGTTGCAAAGCAAGCTTGGACCAAACTAGGCAAGTAGTATGTTAAAGTAGGGGAATTTCATAGATTTAAAGTACAGCATTGTATCCAAGGGTAGCGCATGCTCAATTAAGTACATATAACCATTGAGAAAATTTTAAACTAATAATTTGAGAGAGTACAAAGGAATTATCAGTATTATTAGGTTTTGTTTGTGGTCAACGTTTGGGTTTCTAAATCGGGGTTGTATAATGAAATGCCGAACCAAGTGGTTGTATTTTTTTCTGGGAATAGGAAGGTTTCATTGTCTCTTTGGAATGTTTCCTAGAAGTCACGATATCTTAAAGGGGTACACACACACATGGAATGTTTAACTTCTCTAGGGTATGTGGGACGGTAGCGTCCCACATACCCTAGAGAAGTTAAACATTCCATATACACTGCTCAAAAAAATTAAGGGAACACTAAAATAACACATCCTAGATCTGAATGAATGAAATATTCTTATTAAATACTTTTTTCTTTACATAGTTGAATGTGCTGACAACAAAATCACACAAAAATTATCAATGGAAATCAAATTTATCAACCCATGGAGGTCTGGATTTGGAGTCACACTCAAAATTAAAGTGGAAAACCACACTACAGGTTGATCCAACTTTGATGTAATGTCCTTAACACAAGTCAAAATGAGGCTCAGTAGTGTGTGTGGCTTCCACGTGCCTGTATGACCTCCCTACAACACCTGGGCATGCTCCTGATGAGGTGGCGGATGGTCTCCTGAGGGATCTCCTCCCAGACCTGGAATAAAGCATCCGCCAACTCCTGGACAGTCTGTGGTGCAACGTGGCGTTGGTGGATGGAGCGAGACATGATGTCCCAGATGTGCTCAATTGGATTCAGGTCTGGGGAACGGGCGGGCCAGTCCATAGCATCAATGCCTTCCTCTTGCAGGAACTGCTGACACACTCCAGCCACATGAGGTCTAGCATTGTCTTGCATTAGGAGGAACCCAGGGCCAACCGCACCAGCATATGGTCTCACAAGGGGTCTGAGGATCTCATCTCGGTACCTAATGGCAGTCAGGCTACCTCTGGCGAGCCCATGGAGGGCTGTGCGGCCCCCCAAAGAAATGCCACCCCACACCATGACTGACCCACCGCCAAACCGGTCATGCTGGAGGATGTTGCAGGCAGCAGAACGTTCTCCACGGCGTCTCCAGACTGTCACGCCTGTCACATGTGCTCAGTGTGAACCTGCTTTCATCTGTGAAGAGCACAGGGCGCCAGTGGCGAATTTGCCAATCTTGGTGTTCTCTGGCAAATGCCAAACGTCCTGCACGGTGTTGGGCTGTCAGCACAACCCCCACCTGTGGACGTCGGGCCCTCATACCACCCTCATGGAGTCTGTTTCTGACCGTTTGAGCAGATACATGCACATTTGTGGCCTGCTGGAGGTCATTTTGCAGGGCTCTGGCAGTGCTCCTCCTGCTCCTTCTTGCACAAAGGTGGAGGTAGCGGTCCTGCTGCTCGTTTGTTGCCCTCCTACGGCCTCCTCCACGTCTCCTGATGTACTGGCCTGTCTCCTGGTAGCGCCTCCATGCTCTGGACACTACGCTGACAGACACAGCAAACCTTCTTGCCACAGCTCGCATTGATGTGCCATCCTGGATGAGCTGCACTACCAGAGCCACTTGTGTGGGTTGTAGACTCCGTCTCATGCTACCACTAGAGTGAAAGCACCGCCAGCATTCAAAAGTGACCAAAACATCAGCCAGGAAGCATAGGAACTGAGAAGTGGTCTGTGGTCACCACCTGCAGAACCACTCCTTTATTGGGGGTGTCTTGCTAATTGCCTATAATGTCCACCTGTTGTCTATTCCATTTGCACAACAGCATGTGAAATTTATTGTCAATCAGTGTTGCTTCCTAAGTGGACAGTTTGATTTCACAGAAGTGTGATTGACTTGGAGTTACATTGTGTTGTTTAAGTGTTCCCTTTATTTTTTTGAGCAGTGTATATAATAATCTATTGAGTTCACAAGCCACAAAATAATTTATTATTATGGTGGGAGATTATAATATGGTTTTAAGTACCTCAATGGATCGTAAAGGAAATCATTATACAAACTATCACCCTCAAGCACAACTTCTTATGGCTGCAATCCCATTAACGGGATTGATATGACAACAGCCAGTGAAATTGCAGGGCGCCAAATTCAAAACAACAGAAATCCCATCATTTAAATTCCTCAAACATACAAGTATTTTACACCATTTTAAAGATACACTTGTTGTAAATCCAGCCAAAGTATCCGATTTCAAAAAGGTTTTACGATGAAAGCACACGAAACGATTATGTTAGGTATGAGCCAAGTCACAGAAAAAGCCATTTTTTCCAGCCAAAGAGAGCAGTAACAAAAAGCAGAAATAGAGATAAAATTAATCACTAACCTTTGATGATCTTCATCAGATGACACTCATAGGACTTCATGTTACACAATACATGTATGTTTTGTTCGGTAAAGTTCATATTTATATCCAAAAATCTGAGTTTAGGTGGGACGCTACTGTCTCACTTGGCAAAAAGCCTGAGAAAATGCAGAGAGCCAAATTAAAATTAATTACTATGAAAATTACTATAAAATCAAACTTTCATTAAATCACACATGAAAGATACCAAATTAAAGCTACACTGGTTGTGAATCCAGCCAACATGTCAGAATTCAAATAGGCTTTTCGGCGAAAGCATACGATGCTATTATCTGAGGATAGCACCATTGTAAACAAAGAGAGATAAGCATATTCAACCCTGCAGGCGCGACACAAAACGCAGAAATAAAAATATAATTCATGTTGTTGGCACTCCAATATGTCTCATAAGCATCACAAATGGTCCTTTTGTTCGATTAATTCCGTCGATACATATCCAAAATGTCCATTTATTTGGCGCGTTTGATCCAGAAAAACACAGGTTCCAACTTGCTCAAACGTGACGACAAAATATCTCAAAGGTTACCTGTAAACTTTGCCAAAAAATGTCAAACTACTTTTGTAATACAACTTTAGGTATTTTTTAACGTTAATAATCGATCAAATTGAAGACGGGATGATCTGTGTTCAATACAGGATGAAAACCAACTATAGCTAGTCTTCTGGTCTCGCGCCTCTAACAAACAGGACACGTCGAGTGACTCTCTTTCAAGATGGCCGTACTTCTATATTTCACAAAGGAATAACCTCAACCAATTTCTCAAGACTGTTGACATCCAGTGGAAACGGTAGGAACTGCTTTCATGTCCCTTAGAAATTTGGTTTCCCAATGAAAACCCATTGAAAAGAGTAACCTCAACAACAACAAAAATCTGAATGGTTTGTCCTCGGGGTTTCGCCTGCTAAATAAGTTATGTTATACTCACAGACATGATTCAAACAGTTTTAGAAACTTCAGAGTGTTTTCTATCCAAATCGACTAATAATATGCATATCTTATCTTCTGGGGATGAGTAGCTGGCAGTTTAATTTGGGCATGCTTTTCATCCAAAATTCCGAATGCTGCCCCCTACCCTAGAGAAGTTAACTAAGTTTGATTTTATGAGTTTTAATAAAACACGTGAATTCTGTGGAGAAGGGAATGTTCTGGGAACCTGGGATAGACCATGTAGAAAATGGTTGATGATTTTTCTTTAATTTGTCTAATATAATAAGAAACACTACTGTGAAAGGGTGGTATGACTTTTGACCTCTATCATGGCTTTCCTTTGTGGTCTGATCAGCCTCATAGGAGGGCCATTTGGATAATGAATTGAAGGTAATTTGTAATACTGATTTTCAGGTGGCTTAAGTAATGTTTATAAATCTAGCAAAGTTTTATTTTCCTTTAGGGAGTCAGCTGTTGTTGTATGCAGTGTAAGAAATTTGACACTTAGAGATTACTACCATAGACATGTGATTTTTCACCCCAAAAAAATTTCAGACAGGGAGACAGTTCAGAAATTTAGTAAATATTTGGAAACAACCTATATTTGAACGGACGGTTGTGGGAAGGAGCGAATGACAGATAGTAGAAAAGGCAGACGGAGAAGGGCTCCCCCGCCCTATGTGGAGGCCGAAGGTGACCTTGATGGTTTGGGAGTATGATGAGAAGGAGGGGGGGTGGCCAGGAAATGAGCAAGATAGAGAGAGAGCTGAAGGAATTTGAGGAGAATGAGAGGGAGAGACTGGGAGTGAGGAGCAGGTGACCTGGAGCATTATGAAGGTTAGAATCTCATAATAAGCCAGGATTGAGAGAAGATAGAAGTGACACAGAATAATTAGAAGACGATGAGAAGATACCCCAATTCCCACTCATAACCTTACCCAACCCCAGAGCTGGGGATGGAGCATAACCAGACACGATAGAAGTCTATAGGGCATGGAGACAGAGGGATGTAGCAAGGGCCTTAGAAGAAGTCGCACATCCTAAAACAGGAATAAAGGGATTCAGAAGAGAGTTGGCACAATGATAATTTGCCCATACTACCTAAGACATTGTTTAGATATGCAGCAATATTGATACAGGGGCAGAGCCTGTAAATATTTGTGCGCAGAATAAGCACCAGGGTAGACAGAAAGCATGTTAGAGGAAGGATAGTGATGCAGGTGGTAGAGCAGGTTAGGACACACTTTGTGGCCTATTGGATATTGAAAAAAATATATATATATATTCTATATAATAGATATAGTAAATGGGTAGAAGCGTTCCCAACTTACTTGGCGGACACGATTCCAGAGTTTGGGACCAGAACAGGTAGATATAGAAGTTGAAGATATACTAGCAGAACACATGAGAAGACTGTTTCTTAACTTCTCTAGGATAGGGGGCAGCATTTTCACGTTTGGATGAAAAGCATACCCAAATTCAACTGCCAGCTACTCATCCCCAGAAGATAAGAAATGCACAGTGTTAGTAGATCTGGATAGAAAACACTCTGAAGTTTCTAAAACTGTTTGAATCATGTCTGTGAGTATAACATAACTTATTTAGCAGGCGAAACCCCGAGGACAAACCATTCAGATTTTTATTTTGTTGAGGTCACTCTCTTTTCAATGAGGTTTCATTGGGAAACCAGATTTCTAATTGACCTGCTTGCAGTTCCTACCGCTTCCACTGGATGTCAACAGTCTTGAGAAATTGGTTGAGGTTATTCCTTTGTGTAATGAAGAAGTACGGCCATCTTGAACGAGAGTCACATTAAGTGACCTGTTAGATAGAAGCGTGTGAGCAGAAAGCTGGCAATAGTTGGTTTTAATCCTGTATTGAACACAGATCATCCCGTCTTCAATTTTATCGATTATTAACGTTAAAAAATACCTAAAGTTGTATTACAAAAGTAGTTTGAAATTTTTTGGCAAAGTTTACAGGTAACCTTTGAGATATTTTGTAGTCACGTTTGAGCAATTTGGAAGCGGTGTTTTTCTGGATCAAACTCACCCAATAAATGGACATTTTGGATATATATCGACGGAATTAATTGAACAAAAGGACCATTTGTGATGTTTATGGGACATATTAGAGTGCCAACAACAGAAGCTCGTCAAAGGTAAGGCATGAATTATATTTTTATTTCTGCGTTTTCTGTCGCGCCTGCAGGGTTGAAATATGCTTCTCTGTCCTTGTTTACTATTGTGCTATCCTCAGATAATAGCATTGTTTGCTTTCGCCGAAAAGCCTATTTGAATTCTGACATGTTGGCTGGATTCACAACCAGTGTAGCTTTAATTTGGTAACTTTCATGTGTGATTTAATGAAAGTTAGATTTTTATAGTAATTTTCATAGTAATTAATTTGAATTTGGCGCTCTGCATTTTCTCCGGCTTTTTGCCAAGTGAGACAGTAGCGTCCCGCCTAAACTCAGATTTTTGGATATAAATATGAACTTTACCGAACAAAACATACATGTATTTTGTAACATGAAGTCCTATGAGTGTCATCTGATGAAGATCATCAAAGGTTAGTGATTAATTTTACCTCTATTTCTGCTTTTGTTACTGCTCTATTTGGCTGGGAAAATGGCTGTGTTTTCTGTGGCTATCTACTGACCTAACATAATCATTTCGTGTGCTTTCGCCATAAATCCTTTTTGAAATCAGACATGTTGGCTGGATTCACAACAAGTGTAGCTTTAATTTGGTGTCTTTCATGTGTGATTTCATGAAAGTTTGATTTTTATAGGAATATATTTGGCGCTCTGCATTTTTACTGGCTTTTGGCCAAGTGGGACGTTAGCGTCCCACATATCCTAGAGAAGTTAACCAAACCCATATGTCCAAGATTTTGTGTCCAACAGGTGAATTACAGGAGAAGGTGATTCACTCAATCCAACCAGGAGACTGGGTGTGGATCCAGTCCCTGAGGAGAATAGACTGGAAGCAGCCACGGTGAGAGGGGCCATATCAAATACTCCTGGTGACTGCCTTCGCGGTGAGAATAGTTGAAAGAGCTACCTGGGTTCATATCACACATTGCAAGAGGGTAAGACACACTGACACTGTCGAACAATCACAGAGTTAGGAGAAGAACCGAATACCAATAAGGTTCGGGGGTTACCTATCTAACGAAGATTCCCTAACCCGCCCTATCCTCCCTGTGCCTGTTCATAGAAGTGAAAGTATGGGCTGGCCTCTAGCTGATGATATGTTCTCCGGGAAGGGGTGGGGCTTTACAGGAGTGCTGGTCAGTCTGAGCTGTCTGATTGTGGGAGCCATATTGTAGAAGATGAGGGTTTTGTATTGACAGCGTGCAAAAGGTCACTTAATCTGGATAAACAGGAAGTGAGAGTTGAGCTAGGGAAGGATATCTCAGTCGAGCTCTATGTAGACCAAATGGGGTTTCTGACCGTTTGGCAGTCTAGAACTATGAGCCTTTATGGAAGATATCTGTGCAGGTCCCCGTGTAGTTCATGGAAACAGGTCATAGCTCACACCGAGAGAGAGGGCTATATAAATCCACATACCCAGTATGGAAGAAGATGGAGTATAGTGAAGGTGAGGGTTTTTGACTGTAATCCGGAGCGAGGGAAGTGTTGCATAAAGTTACGAATTACCATTAAAAGCGTAAAGAAAGAGGATCTAGGGTTATGGTATGTTGGGTTTGATCAGGTTTCGGTTGACACCATAGTACCATTCCGGGTAGAAGAGGTTAGGGCCGGGGATAGTTCTACAGCCAGCCAGAATACAAGCAGAGCCCCTGACGAAACAGATACTGACCGTGGAGTCGTCCAGAGCCAAGGACCGGTGCGGATAGTTCAGACGAAAGATCTTAAGGAAGTGATTGAGGTAGAAACTGGTTATGGGGATTCCAACCTGTGGTTGGAATGGATTCAGTATACAGCCAGATCAGTAGCTAAAGAAGAATGTTATGCCTGCGCTACAGCCAAACCTCAGTTGACAACCATCCCCTTTCCACTTGATGGAATTGATTCACCCAGGGGAATGGCCTGTGTGGTAAAGCTGTTCATGAAGGCAGGGCAGCCAGACAATGACAGTTGCAATGATCTGCATTATCTGTATCCCCATGTGCCCATTACATCCAGACTTCCCCCTTTCACAGTTACAGGAGGAAATTATTATTGTATGGCTCGATACATCACACACGGATAGGACGTAGGGGAAGTAAGAACATGCAATAGGACAGAGAATGTTACAATCGACAAGACAATGAGGGACCTGACTGGGTGGTGGAGTTCCAAAGACTTTAGTAAGATAAAAAGGCCTAGAGCGGATGTCTGGTGGTTGTGTGGCGGTATGAAGCTGTGGCCTAACCTGCCTACAAATTGGACCGGTATTTGTGCACTAGTGCAGTTAGGCATGCCCTTCACCCTTATCCAACACAAAGACCTAGTGCCAGGTAGAAGAGAAAGAAGGAGTGCTCCGTCAGGATCTTTTGACAATAGAGTTTACATTGATAGCATTGGGGTTCCAAGGGGGGTGCCTGATGAGTACAAAGCTAGGAATCAGATATGGGCTGGATTGGAATCAAGCATCTTCTGGTGGTCAACTCTCAATAAAAATGTAGATTGGATAAATTATATCTACTATAACCAACAGCATTTCATCAACTATACTAGAGAGGCGATGAAAGGGTTAGCAGAACAAACAGCTGCAACTAGTTTGATGGTATGGCAGAATAGAATAGCATTGGATATGCTACTGGCTGAAAAGGGTGGGGTGTGTGTGATATTCGAATCAGAATGTTGTACTTTCAT
The DNA here is from genome assembly GCF_016432855.1 of Salvelinus namaycush. Taxonomy (NCBI): domain Eukaryota; kingdom Metazoa; phylum Chordata; class Actinopteri; order Salmoniformes; family Salmonidae; genus Salvelinus; species Salvelinus namaycush. The sequence goes on from NC_052317.1 coordinate 2,071,644, forward strand.
CCCTGATAACACAGCTCCAGACGGATCAGTGACCAAGGCCCTGGCTGGTTTAACCACATTAGCTCACGAATTAGCAGAGAACTCTGGGGTGGATAATTCTCTAACAAATTGGTTTGACAGTGTGTTTGGGAAATGGAAAAATGTCATAATCACTGTGTTGTGGGCAACTTTCACCTGTATGAGTGTTTTGGTTCTGTGTGGATGTTGTTTGGTCCCATGTGTGAGAGGTTTGATCACCAGGACTCTGGAGAGGTCAATGATGCAACAGATGGTGAGGTACGGACCGATTCCGAGCTCCGGCCAGTGGGATGAATACAGGCCTCCAGGCCTAGGAGATGGCTCCGTTTCTTTTAACTACGGGGAGCCAATGTTGGATGAGACTACATAGGATTGTTTAGACTGTTTTTTTATGAAGATAGGATTTTTACTACAAACAGGAAGCGTTATGATTGGATATAGGCCTATAACAGTCATTGATGAATATCGAATGTACAAACATGTATTGGTTTGGATTATTCTTGTATACCATTCCATATAGTGTTTGAGGTATCAGGGTGTATTATTTAGTCATTAAGGGTAGATTGTGAATGGAATTTATATGTTTAAATGAATGATTAGAATATTCCACCCTGAAACCATATAATTGTATGAAATGAATTAGAATCATCAATGAAATTGATTAGAATCATCAAATTATTATTAATGATGTGTGTAGTCTTAGTCAGTAAAATTATAATAAATGATGTGTGTAGTTTTAGTCAGAATTAGGGTAAAACAATATATCTGTACAATATGTCTTTATAGTATCTTAAAACACAGACTGTCTGAGCAAAATTCGGTGCCGATCTTGGCTAGGGGCCACTGAGAGATTTGGGAGAGGGCAGAGAGTACTTCTCACGGTTTCCCTAATCTTGGGGGAGGACAGGGAGTGCTTCTCACGGTCTCCCTAATCTTTGTCGACTGGGTATTGATAAAGTATGTGCGTAGGATACCTACTGTTCGTGTGTATGTATGTGCGCCGCTATAAAATGGATGTCTTTGTATTGTGGACTTCAGAACGTTCTCGTGAATAAACATTTGACTATTGTAGGCTGGGCCTCTGTCTGTTTTCATTTCAACCAGTATCTTACAAATTCTGGGTTGCAGACTGAGTAGTTAATTGAAGTTCAGTTTATGAGCATTGAGAATATAATTATCTTAACAATAGGCAATAGTAGGCAGGCTATCAGTGCGTCACCCACCACTTTGCAATGTGATCTAGTGATCTATCAATGTGTATGCATTTTGAAAACATATATTTCATTGTTTGAAACCTGAATGTTTTACTTCATATTATGAGGCATGTCTTACCTCGATTTGATTCAAAGTAGCCTAGTCAAAATTGGACCATAGAAGCGTGGAGGCAATTATTTTATTAAGACTTCCTCATGGCCTCCCGAGTCGCGCAGCGGTCTAAGGCACTGCATCACAGTGCTCGAGGCGTCACTACAGACCCGGGTTCAATCCCAGGCTGTGTCGCAGCCGGCCGTGACCAGGAGACCCATGAGGCGGCGCACGATTGGCCCAGCGTCGTCTGGGTTAGGGGAGGGTTTGGCCAGCCGGCATTTCCTTGTCCTATCGCGCTCTACCAGCGTTTCTCTCCTGTTCTCTAGGTTTTCATATCACCTTTCTTTCGTTGTCCAAAAGCAAAAGGCACAATCCTAGTCATATTAGCGACGCATCCTAGTTGTTGCATCTTTAGATACCCACTGTTTCTCAGTTTTTAACAGAGATTGTCATCTCTTTCACATATGGAACCACTCATATCAGGTTTGCTGTTTAGAATGGTGTTTTCCTGCGAATTGCATTTTGTCAAGTGTTTGAAAATTACGTTTTATTGGCTGCTACATTACAGGAGTTGCATGATCTGTTAAGATGAATTGCCATAATCGAAATGTGATCTAAGTGTTATATCATTCTGAGCACTGTGGGTGGACGCTCTAATGGGTTAGACACCCAATGCAGACACTGTATAGGTCTGGTATTTCTCAAATGGCCGGTAAAATTAAAAACTTCCTGGTCACATTGTCTGGCGCCACATTTTCCTAAAGGAAACCCTAGTGTGTGTTTGTGTGCACAGGTCGGTGCGCACATCTGAGTGTTTGCCCATGGGCGTGGAGGTTAAATGTCACATTTAAAAAACATGACAGGGTAGAAAGGGTGAAATAGTTCAAGGGAATTACAATTTGAATGCCACTTTTTCTGTCCTGAAAAAAGTGTGTTGTTAGGATTAGGCCTGTAGGGTACGTGTAACAATTAAGATAGCGTTAAACTGTTGATCATGGGTTAATATTGCTAGGATATAGGATCTAGAAGCAGAACTCACTGCTTTGTAGAGCGGCAATGCGTGTGGTGTTGGTATAAAATCAGCACTGAACTCATCAACCAGCGCTGGGAGACCACGAATCTGCTCCACCATGGCAACGGTCACCTAAACAAAAATGTGTAGTAAAATCATAAACCAACAGATCCTTTACTAACCTTAATCTCTCCATTTCCTACACTATTTATATGTGGCTAACAATACACAAAATATCACTGAACACAAAATCATGAACACAAACTCCTTGTCAGGCCAACTATAGACAAACATATGTGTTGTATGAGAGAGTTGTTCGTCTGTTAATCCGGAACCAATCATTTACTCACACATTTACGCACCGCTATCCTTGCATTATTTTGATTTGAGATCTGTGTGCTTCATGAAAATGTTCTCCCATTAACATCAATTCATTATTTAGGTCAAGGGTGAAAGATGTGTGCGCTTATCTCAACTCTGAATCAGGCCTATAGTAAATAATAGGCTATTCCTCTTTGTCATTTGTCTTAACAGTCCCTCCCTTTTTATACAACTGTACATGGGTGAGTGCGAATGTCTACCTTGGCAGCCACCTCATCTGTTATGGTGTTGATCTTCTCTTTGACGTTCTCAGTCAGGCGGTTAAGTTGGCCTCTGACAAAATCTAGACGGTCCTTCTGGTCCTCTCGGTCCTCCAGGGAAAATATCCTGCACACGGAGAGGTCAAAGGGGAAAGAGCAAAGGTTGTCATAGTTAAGAGCAAATTGGAAAGCTTCTCTCTTTCAAGGCTAAATCCTATGCCGAGATGCACATTTGAGTCAGAGTTTTGCGCAATTCATACAGTACATGGATGTTAGTAGGAAGTTAGTGTAAAAAATGGAGGTTTGGATGCACAGATCTAGCGTTTGGACCTTTAAAGGGATACTGCGATATTTAGGTCTTCAATCTATTTATCCATTACTATGAATAGCTTTGTAAGACCTTAAATGACCAACCACCCAGTTTTGGAGTATTTAGAAGGTCTATTCCCCTGCTTTTGAGAGGAGCTGGCTACTGTACTGGGGGACTTCCAGCAATATCGCTAAACTAACGATATGCTAACTTCAATAATCTCCAAACAGCATGCAGAGACATAACAATGGTATCCATGAGTTCATCGGACTCTGGGTAAGTAGATAAACGGTCTAAATCTTGAAATATCACAGTATCCCTTTAATCTAATGATTAATAATCAATAGTGTTTAAGGGCGTATGGCAGAAGCACATTACCAATGCTCCTATAAAAAAAACTGGGGGAGAAACTCACTTCCTTTCGGCGGATGCGATATTTATGGCGTCCATGACTGCTTTGATTGCTTCTGTGATCTGCCACGCCCTGAGCGTGTGCTGCTCAAACTTGGTCTTGACCGCAGAGTGTGAGATGAACTCCTGTGCAGTCGTAAGTACAGCAAGTTAGTGTGCCAATGCCACTCAAGGTGAAATTGACAGTGATGTTACAATGGCCCATGACAATCAGTTATGCTTCAGTGCTCGCCTCAAAAGTCCTCTCGAATCTCTGGAACTCCCTCAGTCTCTCGTGGAATCCCTCTGCTAAAGCGCCTCCTAGCAAGACCAGCAGAAGTCAAAATCAAAATAACAATGGGGGACCACCAGCATGTTAAGTTATAGTTAATGTGGGCATTCATGGATGGCCGGGTAAGGTGAACAGTTCAAAGCTTTAAGACAGCAATGATGTTTTTGAGGCGAGACAGTAACAGGAGAGAGATGGGGGAAAATCTGTCAGGAGTGTGCTGGCGACTGCTTGTCAACTTCTTATGAATGCCTATGTATTCAAGTAAATTGTTATGTTGCCTTCTAAATTACCATAACCATATCAATATCGTATAATTATTGTTCCCAAACCTCATCAGAGAGCCAGCCCAGCCAGTCAATCAGCATCATGCAACCTAGCCTTTGGTCCCTCCTCGCCGATCTCACCTGTCTCGGGCATGCCCTGGGCACAGTGCATCCTGGAGCTGAGCACCTCCTTGGCCGACACAAAGAAGATCCGGCCTGGCGCCTCCTCTTGTCTCACCACCCTCAGCTCCTCCACCAGGAAACTCACACAGCGGTCCATGTGCTGCTTACGCACCTGAGGGAGCTCATGATCCATTAGGTTTGACATTTTGGTCACTCAAAAAGTAGGCAAATCGAATGAAGGGCTCAATGAAGCACCCATAAGCCCTTTATAAGTGGGACCCATCTTGTTTTTCTCACAGCTAAACTACACAAGACGTGTAATGTAAGCATAGTGTACACAAAGGGCAAGCGTGGATGACTGAGCCACTGTGAGCAAAGAGAAATCATACTCCAGCTGAGCAAGCAGCAAGTGAATGAGGCGCTCTTGCGCTGCTTAAGTGTCTATTTCAAGTATTTCATTCCTGCTTTCAGTGTTCTCCATAAGCGGATTGCACTATTGATTGCTTCGTCCTTTTGCTGCTTCTGGTGTAGCATGGCAAAAACAACGCTTATGAAATGCTTGCACTATGCTTGCAGTGTAGTTTCACAGTCAAACTCACTTCGTCAATGTACTCGGGCTCCCACGCAGAGGCATCCCAGCGGTTGTGCAGGATAAAAATGTTTGGCTTGGATATTCGCTCACTCACTTTGTGGAAAAACAGCTTCTCCTTTAAAGAGTAATAGACACATCAAGAAACACATATATATGAGTAGAGAAGCAATGGAAAGAAAAAATGGTTTTTAAATGAACAAATAAGTGTGCATAACGTGCATAAATGCATCATGGGACACACCGAAACATCTAGATACAATATAGTAATTGATTATGCTCATAGTGGTGTGCATAGGCGTAATTTCCAGTAGGAATGGGGTGAATTTTGTAAGATAGTATAAAAATGCAGAAAATATATTTGAATGGCAAAAAAACATTCTTAAAGTTTTCTGTCAATTAATGGTAATGTACGTTAGTGTTAATGCTAAAGAGTTACAAGAGTGGTTTAGTTTTTTTCTCTCACTGTGTTCATCAGTGTGGACTCTGCATTGCCCACCAACACAAAGACGTCAGCATCCAGACAGAATTTGTCGATCCAGCTGTCCAGGTAAGAGGTCACATCAGTCCCTGGGCTGCGTGTGCGCATGCATAATGCAACAATATAAGTAGAATTGATTGATTAGAGGAAGTAAAATAATACATTTTGAACAAGTGAACACAGTTTTCATGAAATACAAAATATACAAACACTGCACAGACAAGTCAGGACAACCCAGCGTAACAGAGCCGGTCCAGGTTGTATATTGTTCAGTTCCTTCAGAAAGTAATCATACCCCTTGACATATTCCACATTTTGTTGTTTTACAGCCTGAATTCAAAATGGATTAATTTAAACATTTTTCTCACCCATATATACACACAATACCTCATAATGACAAAGTGTAAACATGTTTTTGAAAATGTAACAAATTTATTGAAAATGAAATAAAGAAATATCTAGTCTACCCACACCTGATTCAATACACCTTTGGCAGCGATTACAACTGTGAGTCTTTTCAAGTCTTGCCATATATTTTTAAGCCCATTTAAGTCTAAACTGTAACTAGGCTACTCGGAACATTCAATGCCGTCTTGGTAAGCAACTCCAGTGTATATTTGGCCTTGTGTTTTAGGTTATTGTCCTGCTGAAAGGTACATTTGTCTCATTTACATTTAAGTCATTTAGCAGACGCTCTTATCCAGAGCGACTTACAAATTGTAAAGTTCATACATATTCATCCTGGTCCCCCTGTGGGAAATGAACCCACAACCCTGGCGTTGCAAGCGCCATGCTCTACCAACTGAGCCACACGTCTCCCAGTGTCTGTTGGAAAGCAGACTGAACCAAGTTTTCCTCTAGGATTTTGCCTGTGCTTAGCTCTATTCCATTTATTTTTATCCCACAAACTCCCTAGTCCTTGCCGATGACAAGCAAACCCATAACATGATGCAGTCACCACCATGCTTGAACTCAGTGGTACTCAGCGAGGTGTTGTGTTGGATTTGCCCCAAACATAATGCTTTGTATTCAGGACTTGAAGTTAATTTCTTTGCACTTTATCGTTAGTGCCTTCAAGCAAACAGGATGTTTCTGAATATTTATATTCTGTACAGGCTTCCGTCTTTTCACTCTGTCATTTAGGTTATTATTGTGGAGTAACTGCAATATTGTTGATCCATGATCAGTTTTCGCCTATCACCACCATTAAACTGTTTTAAAGTTACCATTGGCCTCATGGTGAAATTCCTGGGCAGTTTAGAAGGGACACCTGTATTTTTGTAGTGACTGGGTGTATTGATACACCATCCAAAGTGTAATTAATAACTTCACCATGCTTAAAGGGATATTCAATGTCTGCCTTGTATACCCATCTACCGATATGTGCCCTTCTTTGCATTGGAAAACCTCCCTGGTCTTTGTGGTTGAATCTGTGTTTGAAATTCACTGCTCGACTGAGGAACTTTACAGAAGTGTGGAGTACAGAGATGAGGTAGTCATTAATAAATCATGTTAACCACTATTATAATCAAATCAAATCAAATTTTATTGCACACAGAGTGAGTACATGCAACTTATTATGTGACTTTTTAAGCAATATTTTACTCCTGAACTTATTTAGGCTTGCCATAACAACGGGTTGAATACTTATTAACTTAAGACATTTCAGCTTTTCATTTTTTATTAATTTGTAAAAACATAATTCCACTTTGACATTATGGGATATTGTGTGTAGGACAGTGACACACAATCTCAATTTAACCCATTTTAAACTCAGGCTGTAACACAACAAAATGTGGAAAGGGTCAAATGGTGTGAATACTTTCTGAGGACACTACACTCTTAGAAAAACAGGTCCCAAAAGGGTTCTTCGGCTGTTCCCATAGAAGAACCCTTTTTGGTTCCAACATACATTTTATTTGAATCCCATAATTTATCATTTGTATTAGGATATGAATATGAATTGAAAATTGTATCATTTTTAATGGACATATTGAATCATTGAATTCATAAACTGAACTTGTATATTCATACTGTTTAAATATGGTAGATATTGCATTAATTGTCTGTGTATCAAGTTTACTAATTTCAAGTATATCAAAGGTAGGTATATTCAACTTCTCAGATGCATGTTTTCAAATTCAGATCTCAAATTCAGATTCAAAACCAGAGACAACATCCTGGTACTTTGCCAGCCAGGAAAGGTAGAGAACAAATGCTCTCTGTGTTAAAAGAGAAGCTTCTGGAGGTTTCTGAAGCCAATGTGGCGTGTTGAATTTATTTTAGTCATTAAAACTAGGTCAGATAAGGGTGAGGCGTTGTATTGTGAGGTGTTGTTTAATTTGTTTTTTAAAGCTAATTTTGCTGTTTGCTTGAGTCATTTGAGATGGAAGGGAGTTCCATATGATCGTGGCTCTATATAATACTATGCGTTGCCTTGAATTCCAACTGGATTTGGGGACTGTGAAGGGACCCCTGGTGGCATGTCTGGTGGGGTAAGTATATCTGTCAGAGCTATATGTAAGTTGATTATACAGACAATTTGGATATTTGAACACAATAATATTTCTCACAAAAACAAAAATGTATGCAGTCAGCCCTCAACCAGGAAAGCCTGGCCTGCATGTTGTTGATGTTAGTTCTGTATGTGCAGCTAAGGGCAAGGTGTGCTGCTATGTTTTGAGCCATCTTCAGCTTTGCTAGGTCTTTCATTGCTGCACTTAACCATATTACCGGACAGTAATCAAGATGGGACAAGACCAGAGCCTGAACTAGTAAAAACACAGAACATCTTTTTATAACAGACATACCACTCCCCATCTTCACAACAACTTTGTCAATATGATTTGAATATGATAATTGACCATCCAATGTTATACCTAGGAGTTTAGCTTCCTCAACTTGCTCAATGGTCACACCCACAACTCCATTTGAGGTTTAGGTCTTACAGAATGTTTTGAACCAAATACAATTATTTTAGTTTTAGCTGTATTTAAGACCAGTTTATTATTAATTACCCATTCTGATACTGACTGTAACTCCTTATTTAGAATTTCAGTGAGTTCACTGACTTTGGGTGCTGACATGTAGAGTGTGGAATCATTCGCATACATAGTCGTTCTAGCTTTGTTTAAGACCAGTGTCAAATCCTTTGTAATAATAGAGAAGAGTAACGGCACAAAACAACTGCCCTGAGGGACACCGCACTGTACATATCTGATGTTAGAGAAGCTTCCAATGAAGAACACTCTCTAGGTTCTATTAGCTAAATAGGAACACCTGCTATTTCTATGACATAGACTGACAAGGTGAAAGCTATGATCCCTTATTGATGTCACCTGTAAAATCCACTTCAATCAGTGTAGATGAAGGGAAGGAGACAGGTTAAAGGAGGATTTTAAGCCTTGAGACAATTGAGACATGTATTGTTTATGTGTGCCATTCAGAGAGTGAATGGGCAAGACAAAATATTTAAGTGCCATTGAACAGGGTATGGCAGTAGGTGCCAGGCGCACCGGTTTGTGTACACCGCACTGTGTGTATCAAGAATGGTCCACCACCCAAATGACATCCAGCATACTTGACACAACTGTGGGACGCATTGGAGATAACATGGGCCAGCATCCCTGTGGAACGCCTTCGACACCTTGTAGTCAATATCCGGACGAATTGAGGCTGTTCTGGGGGCAAAAGGGGTGCAACTCAATATTAGGAAGGTGTTCCTAATGTTTTGTATGCTTAGTGTATATTCTCATAGGGGCCAAATCATGCTTTTTGTGACACTTTCTTCGAATGTGTCCTGTGCTGCATGTGATCATCAAAGAGGGGAACAGAAGTCATGTCCATGTTCCAGAGGTCTTAACTTTCAGGTATGGCGTCAAATTACACTACATGACCAAACGTATGTGGACACCTGTTTGTTGAACATCTCATTCTAAAATCATGGGCATTAATATGGAGTTGGTCCCCCCTTTGTTGCTATAACAGCCTTCACTCTTCTCGGAAGAGAACTTCTCGGAAGATAACTTTCTACTAGATGTTGGAACATTGGTGTGGGGACTTGCTTCCATTCAGCCACAAGAGCATTAGTGAGGTCGGGCACTGATGTTGGGTGATTAGGCCTGGCTCACAGTCAGTATTCCAATTCATCCCAAAGGTGTTCAATGGGATTCAGGTCAGGGTTCTGTGCAGGCCAGTCAAGTTTATCCACATCTCGACAAACCATTTCTGTTTGGACCTCGCTTTAAGCAGGGGGGCATTGTCATACTGAAATAGGAAAGGACCTTCTCCAAACTGTTGCCACAAAGTTGGAAGCATAGCATCATCTAGAATGTCATTATATATAGTAGCGTTAAGATTTCTCTTCACTGGAACTATACAGTAGCGTTAAGATTTCCCTTCACTGGAACTATGTGGCCTAGCCTGAACCGTTAAAAACAGCCCCAGACCATTAATTCCTCCTCCACCAAACATTACAGTTGGCACTATGCATTGTGTCAGGTAGCATTATCCTGGCATTCGTCAAACCCAGATTCATCCGTCGGACTGCCAGATGGTGAACCGTGATTCATCACTCCAGGGAATTAGTTTTCACTGCTTCTCAGTCCAATGGCAGCAAGCTTTACATCAAATCAAATTTTATTGGTCACATACACATATTTAACAGATGTTATCGCGGGTGTAGCGAAATCTTGTGCTCCTAGCTCCAACAGTGCAGTAGTATCTAAAAACAATACACACAAATCTAAAATTAAAAGAATGGAATTAAGAAATATGTAAATATTAGATTGAGAGATGTCAGAGTGGCATTGACTATAATACAGTAGAATAGAATACATATGTACATATGAGATGAGTAAAGCAGTATGTAAACATTATTTAAACATTATTAAAGTGACTAGTTTTCCATTATTAAAGTGGCCAGTGATTCCAAGTCTATTTATATAGGTCAGCAGCCTCTAAGGTCCAGGGTTGCGTAACTGGGTGGAAGCCGGCTAGTGATGGCTATTTAAGGCCTTAAGATAGAAGCTGTTTTTCAGTCTCTCAGTCCCCGCTTTGATGCACCTGTACTGACGTCATCTTCTGGATGATAGCGTGGTGAACAGGCAGTGGCTCGGGTGGTTGATGTCCTTGATGATCTTTTTGGCCTTCCTGTGACATCGGGTGCTGTAGGTGTCCTGGAGGGCAGGTAGTTTGCCCCCGGTGATGCGTTGGGCAGACCGCACCACTCTCTGGAGAGCCCTGCGGTTGCGGGTGGTGCAGTTGCCATAGCAGGCGGTGATACAGCCCGATAGGATGCTCTCAATTGTGCATCTGTAAAAGTTTGTGAGGGTTTTAGGGCCAAGCCAAATTTCTTCAGCCTCCTGAGGTTGAAGAGGCGCTGTTGCGCCTTCTTCACCACACTGTCTGTGTGGGTGGACCATTTCAGATGGTCAGTGATGTGTACGCCGAGGAACTTGAAACTTTCCACCTTCTCCTCTGCGGTCCCGTCGATGTGGATAGGGACGTGCTCCCTCTGCTGTTTCCTGAAGTCCACGATCAGCTCTTTTGTTTTGTTGACATTGAGTGAGAGGTTATTTTCCTGGCACCACTCTCCCAGGGCCCTCACCTCCTCCCTGGAGGCTATCTCATCATTGTTCGTAATCAGGCCTACTACTGTTGTGTCGTCTGCAAACTTGATGATTGAGTTGGAGGCATGAGTGGCCACGCAGTCATGGGTGAACAGGGAGTACAGGAGGGGGCTGAGCACCCACCCTTGTGGGGCCCCTGTGTTGAGGGTTAGTGAAGTGGAGGTGTTGTTTCCTACCTTCACCACTGGGGGCGGCCCGCCAGGAAGTCCAGGATCCAGTTACACAGGGCGTGGTTCAGACCCAGAGCCTTGAGCTTAATGATGAGCTTGGAGGGTACTATGGTGTTAAATGCTGAGCTATAGTCAATGAACAGCATTCTTACATAGGTATTCCTCTTGTCCAGATAGGGCAGTGTGCAGTGCGATGGCGGTTGCATCGTCTGTGGATCTCTTGGGGCGGTAAGCAAATTGAAGTGGGTCTAGGGTGCCAGGTAAGGTAGATGATCCTTAAGTAGCCTTTCAAAGCACTTCACGATGACAGAAGTGAGTGGGGCAATAGTCAGTCATTTAGTTCAGTTACCTTTGCTTTTTTGGGTACAGGAACAATGGTGTTCATCTTGATGCAAGTGGGGACAGCCGACTGGGATAGGGTGAGATTGAATATGTCCGTAAACACTCCATGCGGCTGGTCGGAGCATGCTCTGAGGACGCAACTAGGGATGCCGTCTGGGCCGGTAGCCTTGCGAGGGTTAACTCGCTTAAATGTCTTACTCATGACGGCCATAGTGAAGAAGAGTCCACAGTCCTTGGTAGCGGGCCACGTCGGTGGCACTGTGTTATGCTCAAAGCGGGCAAAGAAGGTGTCTGGTTTTCCCTTTGTAGTCTGTGATTGTCTGTAGACCCTGCCACATACGTCTCATGTCTGAGCTGTTGAATTGCGACTCGACTTTGTCTCTGTACTGACTTTTGCCTGTTTGATTGCCTTACGGAGAGAATAACTACACTGTTTGTATTCAGCCATATTCACAGTCACCTTGCCATGGTTATATGCAGTGGTTCGCGCTTTCAGTTTTGCGTGAATACTGCCATCTATCCATGGTTTCTGGTTTGGGTAGGTTTTAATAGTCACAGTGGGTACAACATCTCCTATACACTTCCTGATGAACTCAATCACCGTATCCATGTATTCGTCGATGTTATTTTCAGAGGCTACCCGGAACATATCCCAGTCCGTGTGATCAAAACAATCTTGAAGCATGGATTGCGATTGGTCAGACCAGCGTTGAATAGACCTTAGCACGGGTACTTCCTGTTTGAGTTTTGCCTATAGGAACGGAGGAGCAAAATGGAGTCGTGATCAGATTTGCAGAGGGGAGGGGCTTGTAGGCATTTCGAAAAGTTCAGTAGCAGTGGTCCAATGTTTAACCAGCATGAGTACTACAGTCAATGTGTTTGTAGATCTTCGGTAGCGTTTTCCTACAATTTTCTTTGTTAAAATCCCCAGCTACAATAAATGCGGCCTCAGTATATGTGGTTTCAAGTTTGCATAAAGTCAAGTAAAGTTCTTTGAGGGCCGTCGTGGTATCGGCTTGCGGGGGAATATACACGGCTTTGACAATAAACAAAGAGAATTCTCTTTGGAGGTAATACGGTCGCTGTTTGATTGTGAGGTATTCTTGGTCGGGTGATCAAAAGGACTTGAGTTTCTGTATGTTATCACAATCACACCATGAGTGATTAATCATGAAACATACACCCCCGCCTTTCTTCTACCTGGAGAGTTCTTTATTCCTGCTCAGCCATGGAAACCCATTTCACATAGCTCCTGACGAACAGTTATTGTGGTGAAGTTGCTTCCAGAGGCAGTTCGGGACTCGGTCGTGAGTATTGCAACCGAGGACAGATATTTTTTACGTGCTTCAGCACTCGGTGGTCCTGTTCTGTGTGGCCTACCACTCCCCTGCTGAGCCGTTGTGGCTCCAAGACGTTTTCACTTCACAATAACAGCACTTACAGTTGACCGGGACAGCTCTAGCAGGGCCGAAATTTGACGAACTGACCTGTTGGAAAGGTGGCATCCTATGACGGTGCCATGTTGAAAGTCACTGAGCTCTTCAGTAAGACCATTCTACTGCCAATATTTGTCTATGGAGATTGCATGGCTGTGTGCACAATTTTATACACCTGTCAGCAACGGGTGTGGCTGAAATAGCCGAATCCACTAATTTGAAAGGGTGTCCACATACTTTTGTATCTGAGAAGTTGACTATTTGATCAACTTGAAATGAAAAGTTTGATACACAGACAATAAATTAAATATCTACTATATTTAAACTGAATATATAAATATTGAAATTGAACATTCAATTAAATTGAAATCCAATATTCATTCAGTTCAGTTTCAAATCATGAAATACAAGTTCAATTTATGAGTTCAATGATTACATTTGTGCTTCACAAATAAATATTAAAGAACAATTAAATATCCTAATACAAATTCAAAATTATGGAATTCAAACAATTTCAGTTGGCACTGAAATCACTCCATAGAACCATGGATATCGCCGCGGTTAATCAATTGCCTGCGAATCTGACTAAGCCCGCCTTGCTCTCACTTTTGAAGTGTAACATCATTGAACAATGTTGAGAATGTCTAAGCTATTTCGGACCCAGTGTATCAGACATTTTGCTAACAGTGAATAGCACATTTTGAGCCTCTTCCAGTGCCACACAGCTGGTTTGGGGAGTGTCTACCGTAACTGTGTTGACAGGTTGTGTGTAGCCTATTCATGATAGTTAGCAATTCAAGCCATGAAAGGAAGTAATATGTTCTATAGGGGACTTAATGTTGAGTAAATATGGTAGGCTACTAATGTTGTGATGACTGGTCGAATGTATGAATGAAGCCATTTGCAGTTATTTGCACCTGCACATTTTGTATTTTTTTTGTGTGGCATAGAAATTCTATATAATTGGTGGACGGGTCCCGTCATTATTTTTCTCAGGAAATGGGAAGGAGCTTGTTTGGGAAGTCCTGAAATACCGGTCACTGGTATTAAACCCTAGCACATACCTGTCCATAATAACAAGGTCATCCCTCAGCAGGGCACACCTGGACTTGGGCCAGAACACCTTCACTAGGCAGCCTGAGTCTAGACTGCGCTCCATATGCAGGGCATGGGCCAGCTGATTGACTGACTGGAAGAAGACGCAGAGACATACATAAAGTAGTAGAACAGAGGGAAATATAATTTCTAACAATTGTGTGTTATACTGCACATCGAAAAGGCTGGTCTAGCGGTAATGCCGCAGCCTCCGACATACCTCAGCCTCCGTCTACATTATCGGCATAGGTTTGAATCTGGCATTTCGGGCACAAACTCTTTCTATCTTTCCCCACTTTCATTGTCTCTCAATATCTGTTCACTAAAATTGGAAAAGCCCAAAAATATACAGTGTGTATATATATATACACACACACAGTAGATCAGTCTGCGACCCCCTGGTTTGACCCCAGACCTTGACACTTTTTCTGTCATCAGAGCCCTCGGTGGTGAGGTAGGCATCGTCCCCGTCTGTGCCTTCCACCCTCAAAAAGCAGTTGGTGGTGTGGCCAATGCCGCTGGGCAGCACCCGGTCCCTCAGCATGGCATTGATCACCGTGCTTTTACCGTTACTCGTCCTGCCAGGGAGAGGGAAAGGAAATGTCTCTACTCCTTTGACAAAATGCTTACAATTATGGTCGCAGGGCTAATGTGAACGGCTTTGTTCTAACCTGGGTCTCCTGCCACCACAGTAATTATGCTGAGATAAAGCCTAGGTAGCTCAGCGAGCTAGCACAAATCTTACAACTCCGTTACACTAACTTTGGGGGAAATAACTCTGCACATCCAAAGTTATGGTGTTAATATTTAGCTATGCTGTATCAATAGTTACACCATACTATCTAGGTAGTATGAAAAAGAATAACAGTGAGACTACTTAACTATACCAATCCAGCAACAAACTGTATAATATAAATGTCCTTTACATATGGACCCTCAGTAATGCATCGGTTGATTATTGGGTTCAACTCTATTTCCAATAAACCATTGACTCTCACCTCCCAAAAAAGGCTACCTTCATGTGCCTACGAGCCAGCACCTCCCGAATGGTGGCCAGTTTCCTAGCACAAGTCTGGATTTCAAGGCACTGCTCCTCAACTGCGACCTGCTCCAGATCCGCACTTCGCCATGTCTCTGGGCATCACAGAAGCAGATAGACAAGAATGGATATTGTGGTAAATGACAACTAAAAACCCCCACACTTGTGTAAGGTAGCCCGCCATGTGTACGCGTTAATATGTAATAGGTAGCCACGCAAAAAAAGTTAACAGTTAACAAGGGAATTGTCGTGCCCTTTAAGATGCAGATTATAGCATAAAACCATCTATACCTATGACATTGTGTATACATCTGTATTCAAACTGTAAGATGCCATTGATGCTAATAATCTACAAAACACACTTTTTGTTAAGTCACACTATGTAGACTCACCGTCCACAAACTCTGAGCCCTCTTTGACATACTCCAGCAGCTGATCAAATATACCGTTGATAGTCTTCTTCGCCACCACAAAATGTATGAGGGGCGATGGGCCCCCCGGGTCCATTTCAACTTCCTGAGCGTAGTGTTGAGATTAACTTAATAGGCACAGACAAACTGACTGGCAGGCAGACAGACAGACGGACAGACAGGTGACACACAGGCACACATTATGCAAACACAGTACACACCTGCACACAAAGTCTGTCAGTACCTTGGCTAGGGGAAAGTTGCAGTGAGAGAAATCTTCAGAGGTTCTGGATTAATTTGCTTCCCAGTCAATGCCATTAGAATGTGTTGAGAAGCATAGCTGCAGGACAAGAATTGACAACACCTCCTCTCTCTAAATGATCAAATACACCTGGTTTGCCCAATAAAACACTTTTTCTCCATTATATCATCTGTTTATGCACCCGTACACTCTCATTTCCACTTCTTTCTATTCTTCATACACAATCTATTTCACCTCCACCCTCTTCCTCTCACTCTCCAGCATACAACCTGGACCTACCTGCTTTCTGTCTAAAGATCAGATCTCTGAAGCGCACTGGACTTACACAGCCTTTCCAGCTGGTGTGTGTGTGTGTGTGTGTGTGTGTGTGTGTGTGTGTGTGTGTGTGTGTGTGTGTGTGTGTGTGTGTGTGTGTGTGTGTGTGTGTGTGTGTGTGTGTGTGTGTGTGTGTGTGTGTGTGTGGAGCCTGTGAATCTCCAATCCTCTTAGCTAGGACTTAATGCATCAGGTGGTTCGGTGTTACGCGTCTTGTTTCTTTACCTGCAGCGTCTAATATGAATAATACTATGAGTAATACTATGAGTAATACTATCCTTTAGCAATGTTCACTGAGTTAAACTGGGCCTAACTGCAGATTGGGTACTTGTGTAATGTTTACAATGTTTTAGGGATATTGGCAATTTTATATCTGCTGTTTACCATTCACTTTTGATATCTGCTAATCAAATGGACTATTTGCATTGTCTTGTAAGTAAGCATTTCACTTTAAAGTCTACACCTGTTGTATTCGGCGCATGTGACAAATAAAATTAGATTTAATCTATCTAACCAATTATTCTAATAAAGTAAACTAGTCTGTGTGTGTGTGTACGTGGGTGATTACTATATGATTCCATGTGTTATTTCATAGTTTTGATGTCTTCACTATTATTCTACAATGTAGAAAATAGTTTTTTTTTAAAGAAACCCTTGAATGAGTAGGTGTGTCCAAACTTTTGACTGGTACTGTACTTACAGGGGTCTTTTATTCCAAATCAAATAGCTAAATGATCCATTGTATGACCATCTTAAAACAATTCCATATTTTAGCTTAGTACCCCTCCACCACCGGCTTAGACTTTGAGGTTAAAAGGTGGAAATCTTATTACCAATCACACCATTGATAATGGTGATATGTGGTACCCCACACGCTAAGGTACCTTTGAATGGTGCCTTTGAATCACACGTTGTACTGTGTGATACGCGACCCTTTCAATGGTTATTTTGGACAATTTCAACTGAGACAGTGCACATGTTCAAATTGTCCAAATTTGTGGGTTTTGAGAGAAACTGTCCTTTCTCACAATCGAGTGGAATTACAAGGCTTCCATTTGCTGTCTTGGCTACATGGGTTCACAGGTTGGGATGTATTTATTATCGGGGGGTTTACAACAGAAACTAGAGTTTCAATTGCACAGATTCAGGTCCTGTTTTTTTTCTTCAGTGGGGTTTTATGGCAGACCACAACCCAAAACGTTTGTGTGTTGCTTCCAACTACTGGATGCGGTGGTTCCAAGTGAATACACCCTAAATGTTGCATAATCCCTATCAAATGATTTGTGAAGCAGAGACAAAATGTGACCAACAGGCTCAAATCGGTCTTACAGTATGTAGCAAAATTTGAAATTGAGTTTTTACTTTGGATAAAAGTAGAGACTCAGCGCTACAAAATAGTATATCATACACTGCATTTTTTTGAGGAACAATGGGAACAATGCTTTGAAAGTTGATAAACTTGTAAACTCACTTTTGAGAAAATGGCCTTTGAATGTTTTGGTACATAGTGGAGAGCGCCTCTTTGTCTACACCCATTCAGCATTATTCACACCCACCCAGCTCTTTAAGGATTCACATGTGAGCTCATGTGCTAAAAGTTAAGATTAAGACTAAACGTGGTAAAAGTAGTAGCCTACAATAAGGAAAAATTTCAGGTTAACAAAGTGTCCAGATAAAAATATTTTCAGAATATTCGACGTGAAAGAAATACTATAACCCCCAGCCACATCTTGCCAAGTGGATGGGTCTCTACAGAAGGTGGAAACGGTACAGTCAAATGGTTACTTGCATAGTAGCAATATCAGAAATAGTGTCAATATAAATAAAATATACAGTATGTACAAGAACAATATCAATAACCATATCAGTGATAGATGAGGTAGCTATATGCATACAAATCAGGGGTAAAGTGGCTGAGCAGCAGGATAAAAAGTGTAGCAGCAACGTATGGCGTGTGTGTTAGGAGAGAATCATTTGAATAGAGGTACTGCAGATAGTGCTGTTGACTGGTCCGTCCGAACCACGCATTAACAAGGGAATCTATATTCGGAGAGCCTGTTTCTGTCCTGCCCTTGACTTTGGTGCAGGGCATGTGATGTCCATAGCCTCTTCGTCTGGAAAATTCCCTGATCTTCTCAAAAACATAAGTTTGTCTAGCTGTGTCCAGTCCATCTGGTGCTTGTACAAGAAAACCATCTATGGGAGGAATGATGTAAGCGTTGCGCAGCAGCTGAAACCTGGTCCCGACTGAGTCTGAACGCTCCTTGGCAACAACAACACCAGGCTCCAGAGCATCGAAGCTGTAAAACAGGAAATAACAAAAAAATTGAGAAGACATTACAACCTTGCACACCATCAATTCACCTCCCAAGTTTGGATAAGAACAATAACCTGTCTGGCTCTGGCGTTCCGCTAGCGGAACTCCTCCCACATTCCACTGAAAAGGCAGAGCGCGAAATTCAAAAGATATTTTTTAGAAATATTTAACTTTCACACATTAACAAGTCCAATACAGCAAATGAAAGATACACATCTTGTGAATCCAGTCAACATGTCCGATTTTAAAAATGTTTTACAGCGAAAACACCACATATATTTATGTTAGCTCACCACCAAATACAAAAAAGGACAGACATTTTTCACAGCACAGGTAGCATGCACAAAGCCAACCTAACTAACCAAGAACCAACCAAACTAACCAAGAAACAACTTCATCAGATGACAGTCTTATAACATGTTACACAATAAATCTATGTTTTGTTCGAAAAATGTGCATATTTGAGGTATAAATCAGTTTTACATTGCAGCTACCATCACAGCTACCGTCACAAATAGGACCGAAGCAGCCAGAGTAATTACAGACACCAACGTCAAATACCTAAATACTCATCATAAAACATTTCTGAAAAATCGATGGTGTACAGCAAATTAAAGACAAACATCTTGTTAATCTTGTCAATATTTCCGATTTTTTAAGTGTTTTACAGCGAAAACACAATATAGCATTATATTAGCTTACTACAATAGCCTACCACACTACCGCATTCATTCATCAAGGCACGTTAGCGATAGCAATAGGCACGTTAGCGATAGCGAATAAACCAGCAAAATATATATAATTTTTGACTAACCTTGATAAGCTTCATCAGATGACAGTCCTATAACATCAGGTTATACATACACTTATGTTTTGTTCGAAAATGTGCATATTTAGAGCTGAAATCAGTGGTTATACATTGTGCTAACGTAGCATCTTTTTCCCACAACGTCCGGATATTTTTCTGACACTTTTTCTGACACACATATTCTGACCAAATAACTATTCATAAACATAACTAAAAAATACATGTTGTATAGGAAATGATAGATACACTAGTTCTTAATGCAATCGCCATGTTAGAATTAAAAAAATAACTTCATTACGACATCCAGCTTAGGTATAGCGAGAGAGTGCCCAAACTCTGGGCGCAAACGACTAGTTCACATGTACGACAGATATATGAAATAACATCATAAAATGGGTCCTACTTTTGCTGATCTTCCATCAGAATGTTGTACAAGGGGTCCTTTGTCCAGAACAATCGTTGTTTGGTTTTAGAACGGCCTTTTTCCCTCTCGATTTAGCAAGCACACTTGCCAAGTGGCGCGAATCTCTCCATCGTCAACAAACTCAGAGAACGGAACACGGCAAAACTCCCGAAAAAATTTAAATAATCTGATTAAACTATATTGAAAAAACATACTTTACGATGATATTGTCACATGTATCAAATAAAATCAAAGCCGGAGATATTAGTCGTCCATAACGACAGCTTATCAGAAGGCAAATCCAGGTCCCTTCTCGCGCTCTCCAGAAAACAGGAAACTGGTGACACGTCATGCCAAGAGCTATTATTCGAGCCCAGATCAAGTTACACACTCAATTTCTTCTCTCACTGCTTGTCGACATCTAGTGGAAGACGTATGAAGTGCATCTAAACTAATAAATATCAAGGACTTTAATAGGCAGCCCCTAGAACAGTGCATCGATTTCAGATCTTCCACTTCCTGTCAGGAAGTTTGCTGCAAAAGGAGTTCTGTTTTACTCACAGATATAATTCAAACGGTTTTAGAAACTAGAGAGTGTTTCCTATCCAATAGTAATAATAATATGCATATTGTACGAGCAAGAATTGAGTACGAGGCCGTTTAAATTGGGCACGATTTTCCCCCAAAGTGAAAACAGCGCCCTCTGTCCTCAACAGGATAACCTCATACAATGCAATGAAAATAATATTCACCTGAAGTGCTGGTACTGCTTGAACTGTTGCAGTGGCCTGAAGTACGGAGGCAGGTGTTGTTGCCAGCCATAGCTTTCCACTAGCACTGTACCATCCTCCAGTCCAACCAGCTGTGGGATGTTGACCCCTGTCACAGTGCTGTCCTTCACAACACTAGCAATCTCAGACAAAGTGTTCACTATGGTCTTTCTGAAGCGCTGCTTGATGAGGTCGAAGAACCAGTCGGGGTCAAACTTGGTGTGGCCTGTGATCAGGAAGTGAAGTTCCAGAACGTGGTGGAGCTTGTGCATGGTCCTCCAGATACAATACCAGAGCACAAACTGGTATTGTAGGTACACATGTGCAGAGCAGCAGCACTGCATACAGAAACATCATCTTGGAAAGTGGAAGTTAAAATGATAACACATTGCCCGTCTATACGTACCTCTGGAAAATACAGAAATAATGTGAGATCAATAAAAGTAGTTTTAATCATATTGGAGGTCAATTAAATAATCAAAACTTGTTGTTTATGCTTTACATACCAAGTGTTGTCATCGATTCCTTGTAGAGACGCCACACTGCTGCTTTGTCACATGGGATGGCATCAGCTTTCCACCAAAGTGTTTGTTTCCTGGGTGGCGTCCTGGTAACACTATCTTCTGCATAGTTGTTGATGAAGTTCACCACTCGCTGCAAGCCCTCATGCTTCAGGTGTAACCTGTGCTTGCTTGGGCCAGATCTCTTTTTGATGGGAGGCATTAGACCATTCTCCTTGTATGACTGGTGGAGGAGAGTCGGAAGTGTTCTACTGATGCTGAAAGACAAATTCCAGATACAAATATTTTGGCATTATTATACAATAGATAGTCGTAATCATCGTCAGACACACCTGGCTAACTTGATGTAATCATCTGGCGAAGCGGAGTCTTATTTAGACATGCCAGCTAAAAAATGAACCGTAATCCTAATCCATAGAGTACTAGCAATACACACCGATTATCGTAACTAGCTAAAGATAACCAAATAGGTTCAATGTTAGCTAGTTAGCACTGAGGGACAATGTGCCTCTTTCACCTTTCAATAGTTCCTTTCCCAAGATAAACATTTTTGTTTTCCCAAATTTGGGCATTGTTCAATAATTCTGAACCAAGGACAGTTATCAAGAATCAGATTAATTAGATAAAATACATATAGTTGATCACAAACCCAAGGAAAGCAAGAAGCCAGCAAATCCCTGTCCACTTTAAAATAATACTTTCAAAAGGTATTCACCATACAGTATGTGACCCATTTCAGGAAACTAGGCATATTGTCGCAGGTCACTACTTCACAGGAGAGCCGTTTGAAGATAAACTTTTTTTTTTATCACACTGCATTTTTTGGCAGAAATGCCTTCTCGAACATGTGAACTTTCATGTGCCTTAATAACAAACTTGTGTATGCCATCCGTAGATATGAATAACATTGTTAAATAACGAGCCTAGTTGGTTAAGTCACATAAAAAGAAAGCGACCTTCCAGGAGTGAAGATTTTTGGACCAGTTCATAAACCATATGAGATGGAATTGGTACATCGGAAATCTCCTCCCATTTATTTTGCAACCTGTATGGCGCAGCCGTCAATTTTTTTTGAAACTGGTATATTTTTCTATTTATGCCAGTTCCTTTCAACCACTTTATATCTTTAATATATGGCAGGCAAACAAGTTCCTTATCTTCTCCCTTTTCTACTTGCCTCCTCCATTTTTGTGGTAGTGCTGCAATCAGTTGGTTGTAAATTCGGATTGAGCACATATTCCCATATTTTTTATAATTGCATATGTGATTTACCTCCTCTGTTCTATTCATAATATCATTAATGAATATAATTTAAAAAATTTACATTTTTTCCATGAAGAATGTTTTTTTTAAATTAATCAGTATATTTGAGTTTAACCACAACATTTGTTCTATCTTTTCTGGAGGATAAAACTGATATTATAACCAACTTTGTATGGCTTGTTGAAGAAAGGGCGATACTTTAAACAAAATTTCATTTTCAATTAGTCGGAAATGAGAAGTTGTAATCTGTATGAAGGCAAAAAGGCATTTTTTTAAGAAAGGATGAGCCTTTCTTAATAATCCACTGGAGAACCATTTTGGGTTTAAGTATAATTTATGTATGTGTGAAGCTTTTAGTGAGAGGTTTAACTTCTTTGGGAAAGGGGGGCAGTATTGAGTAGCTTGGATGAATAAGGTGCCCAGAGTAAACTGCTTGTTACCCAGGCCCAGAAGCTATGATATGCATATAAGTAGTAGATTTGGAAAGATAACACTCTAACGTTTCCAAAACTGTTAAAATAATGTCTGTGAGTATAACAGAACTCATATGGCAGGTGAAAACCTGAGACAAATCCAACCAGGAAGTGGAAAATCTGAGGTTTGTAGTTTCATTTAAGTGATTGCCTATCCAATATGCTGTGTCTATGGGGCCAGATTGCACTTCCCAAGGCTTCCAGCAGATGTCAACAGTCTTTAGAAAGTTGTTTGAGGCTTCTATTGTGGAAGGGGGTTGAATAAGAGCTGTTTCAACAAGTGGACTAGGCTGAGGCCAATGCGTTGTTTACTGCGCGGTCACGCGGCCATCTTTTTCCTCTGTAATGAATACGCTATTGTCCGGTTGGAATATTATTGAAGATTTATTATAAAAAGACCCTAAGGTTTGATTGTAAACATCGTTTGACATGTTTCTACAAACTGTAATGGAACTCTTTTGACTTTTCGTCTGGATTTTGCGCTCACGCAGTGTGCCTTTGGAATAGTGAACTAAACACGCTAACAAAAATAGCTATTTGGACATAAATGATTACCGAACAAAGCGAACATTTCTTGTGGAAGTGGGAGTCCTGGGAGTGCATTCCGACGAAGATCAGCAAATGTAAGTAAAGATTTATAATGCTATTTATGAGTTTTGTTGACTCCACAATTTGGCGGGTAACTGTATGGCTTCCTTTTGTGGCTGAACGCTGTTCTCAGATTATTGAATATTGTGCTTTTGCCGTAAAGCTTTTTGAAATCTGACACAGCGGTTGCAATAACCTTTCTGAACCACCCATCCCGGATCCGGGATAATTGTCATCAGAAACGCTGACTAGCATAGCCTAGCCTAGCGCGAACGGTATATAATAAAATATAATTTCATGAAATCACAAGTGCAATATTGCGAAACACAGCTTAGCCTTTTGTTAATCCATCTGTCGTCTCAGATTTTGAAATTATGCTTTACAGCGCAAGCAATACTTGCATTTGTGTAAATTTATCGATCGCTTGACAAAACAATAAGAACACCTAGCGTCAGGTAACTTGGTCACGAAAATCAGAAAAGCAATCAAATTAATCGTTTAATTTGATGCTCTTCGGATGGTTTCACTCACGAGACTCCCAGTTAGACAGCAAATGTTCCTTTTGTTCCATAAAGATATTTTTTATATCCAAATACCTCTGTTTGTTTGCTGCGTTATGCCCAGGAATCCACCGGAAAGAGCGTTCGCGACAACGCCAGAAAAAATTCCAAATGATATCCATAATGTCCACAAAAACATGTCAAACGTTGTTTATAATCCATCTTCAGGGTGTTTTTGCAAATATCTATTCGATAGATATTTGCAAAAACACCCTGCAAAAACACTAGGACCGAGAGAAACAATGGCTGCCTTTCACTTTTGCGCAAAAATCACTCGGAGAGCCCCCACCTATCCACTTACGCAATGTGGTCGTTCACGCTCCTCCTTCAAAATAAAAGCCTGAAACTATGTCTAAAGGCTGTTGACACCTTAGGGAAGACATAGAAAAAGAAGTCTGGTTGATATCCCTTTATATGGGCAATAGGGATGCATGGGAACAGAGAGGTCTCAAAAACAGGGCCACTTCCTGGTTGGATTTTCCTCAGGTTTTAGCCTGCAATATCAGTTCTGTTTAACTCACAGACAAAAAAGTTTACAGTTTTGGAAACTTCAGAGTGTTTTCTATCCTAATCATATTCTAGTTTCGGGGGCTGAGAAATAGGCAGTTTCAAATGGGTACGCCTTTTTAGCCAAAAGCGAAAACTGCGCCCCCTAGTCTTAAGAAGTTTTAAGAACAAGTGTATCTTTTACTTTCATCAAAGTTTATGATGAGTATTTATGTTATTTGACGTGGCTCTCTGCAATTTCTCCGGATATTTTGGAGGCATTTCTGAACATGGCGCCAATGTTAAACTGAGGTTTTTGGATATAAATATGAACTTTATCGAACAAAACATATATTTA
Source organism: Salvelinus namaycush (assembly GCF_016432855.1). NCBI lineage: Eukaryota > Metazoa > Chordata > Actinopteri > Salmoniformes > Salmonidae > Salvelinus > Salvelinus namaycush. Next base: position 2,096,257 of record NC_052317.1, read on the forward strand.
TTGCGTAACATGAAGTCCTATGAGTGTCATCTGATGAAGATCATCAAAGGTTAGTAATTCACTTTATCTCTATTTCTGCTTTTTGTGACTCCTGTCTTTGGCTGGAAAAATGGCTGTGTTTTTCTGTGATTTTGCGGTGACCTAACATAATCATTTGTGGTGCTTTCGCTGTAAAGCCTTTTTGAAATCGGACACTGTGGTGGGATTAACAAGAAGTGTATCTTTAAAATGGTGTGAAATTCTTGTATGCTTGAGGAATTTTAATTATGAGATTTCTGTTGTTTGAATTTGGCGCCCTGCTGTTGTCATATCGATCCCGTTAACGGGATTGCAGCCATAAGAAATTGTGCTTGAGGGTGATAGTTTGTATAATGATTTCCTTTACGATCCATTGAGGTACTTAAAACCGTATTATAATCTCCCACCATAATAATAGATTATTTTGTGGCTTGTGAACACAATAGATTATTATATATATTTTGGAAAAGTGTGGATCATTATATGGCCCATTGATTAATTAGCCAGATCTGTTTTTGGTCTAATAGCATATTTAAAATAATCCATCTTCCTTGCGGATCCGTTTGCACAATCGAATGAAAGTTTGAATTAATTAGTATAATCACCCCTTTAGAGTTTCTTTGCCAATGACAATAATATATTTCTCCCTCCCATTCCGTTTTCCACCCAACCTCATATATATTTGTAGAACGAGTTTCCTGTAAACAATAGATATTATATTCTTTCTCTTTTAGCCATGTATAAATTTACCTGTTAAGCCAATAAAATTATAATTTTTTTATTTTATTTCCCCACTTACCAATTATAAACTCAGCAAAAAAAGAAACGTCCTCACTGTCAACATTTATTTTCAGCAAACTTAACATGTGTAAATATGTTGTGTCCCTGAACCAAAGGGGGGGTTAAAATCAAAGTAACAGTCAGTATCTGGTGTGGCCACCATCTACATTAAGTACTGCATTGCATCTCCTCCTCATGAACTGCACCAGATTTGCCAGTTCTTTCTGTGAGATGTTACCCCACTCTTCCACCAAGGCCCCTGCAAGTTCCCGGACATTTCTGGTGGGAATGGCCCTAGGCCTCACCCTCCGATCCAACAGGTCCCAGATGTACTCAATGGGATTGAGATCCGGGCTCTTCGCAGGCTATGGCAGAACACTGACATTCCTGTCTTGCAGGAAATCACGCACAGAACGAGCAGTATGGCTGGTGGCATTGTCATGCTGGAGGGTCATGTCAGGATGAGCCTGCAGGAAGGGTACCACATGAGGGAGGAGGATGTCTTCCCTGTAACGCACAGCGTTGAGATTGCAATGACAACAAGCTCAGTCCGATGATGCTGTGACACACTGCCCCACACCATGACGGACCCTCCACCTCCAAATTGATCCCGCTCCATTGTGCTGGCCTCCATTGTGCTGGTGTAACATTCATTCCTTCGACAACAAACGCGAATCCGACCATCACCCCTGGTGAGACAAAACCGAAACTCGTCAGTGAAGAGCCCTTTTTGCCAGTCCTGTCCTGTCTGGTACAGCAATGGTGGGTTTGATCCCATAGGCGACGTTGTTGCCTGTGATGTCTGGTGAGGACCTGCCTTACAACAGGCCTACAAGCCCTCAGTCCAGCCTCTCTCAGCCTATTGCGGACAGTCTGAGGACTGATGGAGGGATTGTGCGTTCCTGGTGTAAATTGGGAAGTTGTTGTTTCCATCCTGTACCTGTCCCGCAGGTGTGATGTTTGGATGTACCGATCCTGTGCAGATGTTGTTACACGTGGTCTGTCACTGCGAGGACAATCAGCTGTTCGTCCTGTCTCCCTGTAGCTCTGTCTTAGGCGTCTCACAGTACGGACATTGCAATTTCTTGCCCTGGCCACATCTGCAGTCCTCATGCTTCCTTACAGCATGCCTAAGGCACGTTCACGCAGATGAGCAGGGACCCTGGGCATCTTTCTTTTGGTGTTTTTCAGAGTCAGTAGAAAGGCCTCTTTAGTGTCCTAAGTTTTCATAACTGTGACCTTAATTGCAGACCGTCTGTAAGCTGTTTTAATGACTGTTCCACAGGTGCATGTTCATTAATTGTTTATGGTTCAGTGAACAAGCATGGGAAACAGTGTTTAAACCCTTTACAATGAAGATCTGTGAAGATATTTGGATTTTTATGAATTATCTTTGAAAGAAGGTCCTGAAAAAGGGACATTTCTTTTTTTGCTTAGTGTACTTACCACAACCAATGTTTATAAACTTAACATTAAAAAGCACCATGATGATTAAGTGTCCATATACAGTCGGGAGAACAAGTATTTGACATACTGCCGATTTTGCAGGTTTTCCAACTTACAAAGCATGTAGAGGTCTGTAATTTTCATCATAGGTACACTTCAACTGTGAGAGACGGAATCTAAAATCCAGAAAATCACATTGTGTGATTTTTAAGTAATTAATTTGCATTTTATTGCATGACATAAGTATTTGATCACCTACCAACCAGTAAGAATTCCGGCTCTAACAGACCTGTTAGTTTTTCTTTAAGAAGCCCTCCTGTTCTCCACTCATTACCTGTATTAACTGCACCTGTTTGAACTTGTTACCTGTATAAAAGACACCTGTCCACACACTCAATCAAACAGACTCCAACCTCTCCGCAATGGCCAAGACCAGAGAGCTGTGTAAGGGATAAAATTCTAGACCTGCACAAGGCTGGGATGGGCTACAGGACAATAGGCAAGCAGCTTGGTGAGAAGGCAACAACTGTTGGCGCAATTATTAGAAAATGGAAGAAGTTCAAGATGATGGTCAATCACCCTCGGTCTGGGGCTCCATGTAAGATCTCACCTCGTGGGGCATCAATGATCATGAGGAAGGTGAGGGATCATCCCAGAACTACACGGCAGGACCTGGTCAATGACCTGAAGAGAGCTGGGACCACAGTCTCAAAGAAAACCATTAGTAACACACTACGCCGTCATGGATTAAAATCCTGCAGCGCACGCAAGGTCCCCCTACTTAAGCCAGCGCATGTCCAGGCCCGTCTGAAGTTTGCCAATGACCATCTGGATGATCCAGAGGAGGAATGGGAGAAGGTCATGTGGTCTGATGAGACAAAAATAGAGCTTTTTGGTCTAAACTCCACTCGCCGTGTTTGGAGGAAGAAGACGGATGAGTACAACCCCAAGAACACCATCCCAACCGTGAAGCATGGAGGTGGAAACATCATTCTTTGGGGATGCTTTTCTGCAAAGAGGACAGGACGACTGCACCGTATTGAGGGGAGGATGGATGGGGCCATGTATCGCGAGATCCTGGCCAACAACCTCCTTCCCTCAGTAAGAGCATTGAAGATGGGTCGTGGCTGGGTCTTCCAGCATGACAACGACCCGAAACACACAGCCAGGGCAACTAAGGAGTGGCTCCGTAAGAAGCATCTCAAGGTCCTGGAGTGGCCTAGCCAGTCTCCAGACCTGAACCCAATAGAAAATCTTTGTAGGGAGCTGAAAGTCCGTATTGCCCAGCGACAGCCCCGAAACCTGAAGGATCTGGAGAAGGTCTGTATGGAGGAGTGGGCCAAAATCCCTGCTGCAGTGTGTGCAAACCTGGTCAAGAACTACAGGAAACGTATGATCTCTGTAATTGCAAACAAAGGTTTATGTACCAAATATTAAGTTCTGCTTTTCTGATGTATCAAATACTTATGTCATGCAATAAAATGCAAATTATTTTATAAATGCATGCTCATATTTTAAAGTCCTAGCAAGGCTATAAGCATGTCAGCCCAGCCTGCTCAGTTCATTGCATTCAATTGTTCAAAACTTTGTCTCTTCATTTAAAAAAAGTCATTTGTTTATGTCCATTACATGCCAGACATATTTCATGGGATCCTAAAAAAGGAAGGAAAAAGAAACATAGATTCTAATGGCCGCTAATGACTGCAAGTAAAAATTAGTATTAGGCATCACATTATATCCTGTTGTATCGTGCCATGGCCGTGCCAGAGCCAAACGCAAGCCAACCCCGGGCACTCCCTTATGGGAAGGCATACCCAAGTTCAACTCACAATCGATTCCGACACAGCAACGGCACGGCAGCCAAGAACACATGCAGTATTGACAATCCAAACAGTAAACCTGCAAAAACCAACCCTCTCTCCACCCATACACATTTTTTTATTTATTCCAGAGTCGTTGCTCTATCACCTTAGCTGTTTGGCTCTCTTGGCTTCTTGAATGGATACCAAGTGCTTATGGTCCATCCAGATTGCGAAACGATGAGGTGCCCCCTCCAACCAGTGTCTCTAACCCTCAAGAGACCACTTAACTGCCAAGAGCTCCCGGTTACCTACATTGTAGTTGCGTTCCGCTGGCGAGAACCGCTTGGAGAGAATGGCGCATGGATACAGTTTCTTGTCCTCCTCGATCCGCTGTGAATAGACCGCCCCTGTTCCGGTGTCCGAGGAGTCCCCCTCCACCACCAAGGGACGAGTCAGATCAGCAAGAATGAGAATGGGTCCAGGAGGTGAAATGTCCCTTGAGCTCCATGAATGCCCTGTCAGTCTCGGGGGTCTATCAAAAACGGGTCTGGGACTTGTGGGTTAGGACCGCGAGAGGCGCTTCCACCGAACCAAAGTTGCGTATAAAATGTCAGAAAAAAATTGGCAAACCCGAGGAACCGCTGGACCTGCTTGAGTGAGGTGAGACGGGGCCAGTCAACGACCGCCTCAATCTTTACGGGGTCCTTTTGGATGTCTGCGGTAGAGATAATGTGACCCAGGAAGGAAACCTGGGATACGTGGAACTCGCACTTCTCTATCTTGTCATATAGTTGACTCTGCAGGAGGCATCTCAGGACTTGGCGGACATGCAGTATGTGTTCCGGAAGGGTCTTGGAGAAGATCAAGATGTTGTTGAGGTAAACAAAGACGAACCTATTCATCATATCCCTCAGGTTGTCATTGACCAATGCCTGAAAGACTGCCAGTGAGTTTGATAATCCGAAGGGCATGACTAAATACTCATAGTTGCCACTGGGGTGTTAAAGGCAGTCTTCCACTCATCTCCCTCCCTGATTCTCACCAGATTGTAAGCGTTGCAGAGGTCCAGTTTGGTGAAGAATTGGGACCCTTGGACCAACTCCAATGCAGAGGAAATCAGGGGTAGTGGGTAACGATTCTTGATCGTAATCTGGTTCAGCCCTCTGTAGTTGATGCAGGGACGCAAGCCTCCATACAATCAGCAAAATATGACACAGAAAATGCCCCGTTATTCTTTCCACCTACACAAAACACCATGCTACATGGGGGCACATCGTGCAAAACCCTTCCCTCCCCAACACATGAACACTCCCCTCCCCTTTACCGGTATTAGCTTCACTGATTAACAACAAAAAAAGAAACGGAATGACCTTCACATTCCATGCTATAAAATAAATTATTCAACGCAAAAACAAATAATAATAATAATACATTAATGAAGAAAGTAATAATGAGGCAGCTAAGGTGACGTCTCTAGAAACTGCTGAAAGTCCAACCAGACATCAGTAAATTCAAAAACCTGTAGGTACTTGAAGAAATGAGTTGAGGGAACTGAAAATGAGATGCCAGTTGTTGAAAGGATATTAGGTCACCTTCTCTATAGAGATACCAAATGTTTTAATGCCTTTGTTGAAACAAGAAAATGTAATACCATCTCTCAGGGCTTTGGGTAAGATGGGGTAATTATAGAAAGGTGTTTGTTCACATATAGATCTAAGCCCTTCTGTTTGTTTACAGACTTCCATTCATATATTTAAAGTGTTTTTAATGAAAGGGTTGTTTATGAGACCTAGCAAAGCTTTAGGTGGGCTAATATAAGGTATAGATGCCAATGTAGCAGGGGTCAGACACTCTTCCTCTATCTGTCTCCAAGTGGGTGAACTTGTTGTTGTATCTTGCTATACCCACACAGCCTTTAACCTGTTTTGGAATTTCGGGTGACTGATGTGCCCAAAGTAAACTGCCTGTTACTCAGGCCCAGAAGCTAGGATATGCATATACTTGGTAGCATTGGATAGAAAACACTCTGTTTCTAAAACTGTTAAAATAATGTCTGTGAGTACAAGAGAACTGATATGGCCGGCGAAAACCCGAGGAAAATCCATTCGGAAATGTTTTTTTTTTAGGTCACAGGCCATTTCAGTGCTAGCCTATGGGAAATACAAATAGATAGGACCCAGATTGCAGGTCCTATGGCTTCCACTAGATGTCAGCAGTCTTTAGAAAGGGTTTCAGGCTTGTTTTTTTGACAAATTAGCAAGTAGTTGGAAAAACTACAAGGTGTCTCTCATTAGAAAAGTAGTTTTGTTGGCGCGTGAATGAGGTGCGTGCTCTTCGTTATTTATCTTCCCTATTGAACATACTATTCTCCGTCTTAAATATTATTGTTTATTTAGATATTAGAGTACCTGAGGATTAATTAGAAACATCGTTTGACTTGTTTGGATGAACTTTACTGGTAACTTTATGGATTCGTTTGTATGCACGTTGAACGAGTGGATTACTGAGATCATTGACGCCAACTAAACAGAATCTTTGAATATAAAGAAGGACTTTATTGAACTAAATGACCATTCATTGTGTAGCTGGGACCCTTGGGATTGCAATCAGAGGAAGATCTTCAAAGGTAAGTGATTTATTTAATCGCTATTTGTGATTTTGTAACGCCTGTGCTGGTTGAGAAAGTATTTTGATGTGGGGCACTGTCCTCAGATAATCACATGGTATGCTTTCACTGTAAAGCCTTTTTGAAATCTGACAACCCGGTTGGATTAACAAGAAGTTAAGCTTTTAAATGATGTATGACACTTGTATTTTCATGAATGTTTAATATTACGATTTTTGTATTCTGAATTTCGCGCTCTGCTATTTCACCGGATGTTGTCGTAGGTGTCCCGCTAGCTGTTCATGCGCCCAAACAGGTTTGATTGCATGCTTATTAGTAACTGGAATAAGCAATTTAATAAATGTGTCAAGTGCAGCTTCTGGTTGCTCCTCATTACACACCATAGACCAGCAAATATTATTTACATCAACATATGAATCACTACAAAACGTATTGTATGACCTCTTATACACTATATTAGGTCCAGCCTTTGGAACTTTAGTTTTCCTAGATATGGCTACAATATTATGATCACTACATACTATGGATTTGGATACTGCTTTAAAGCAAATTTCTGCAGCATTAGTGAAGATGTGATCAATACATGTTGATGATTTAATTCCTGTGCTGTTTGTAACTACCCTGGTAGTTTGACTTACAACCTGAACCAGGTTGCAGGCAGGGGTTACAGTTTGCATTTTTCTTGAGTGGGCAGCTTGATGAGAGCCTGTCAATATTTAAAATCACCCAGAAAATATACTTCTCTGTTGATATCACATACATTATCAAGAATTTCACACATATTATCCAGATACTGACTGTTAGCACTTGGTGGTCTATAGCAGGTTCCCACAAGAATGGGCTTTAGGTGAGCCAGATGAACCAGTAGCCATATTACTTCAACAGTATTTAACATGATATCTTCTCTAAGCTTTACAGGAATGTGGTTCTTTATATAGACTACAACACCACCCCCGTTGGCATTTCTGTATTTTCTGTAAATGTTATAACCATGTATTGTTACCACTGTATCAAAGGTATTATCTAAGTGAGTTTCAGAGATAGTCAGAATATGAACGTCATCTGTTACAAGCAAGTTATTGACTTCATGGACCTTGTTTCTCAGGTTGCATATGTTAATATGAACAGTTTTTAGATATTTTCTGGGTTGCTTGATTAAAAACAATGCTTTACTGGGAAGCTTATCAGAAGTAGACTTGATAGTGCAGGGTGAGCTGCACAAAGTGGTCTTCCTACTAGGGGACACCGCCTCAGTGCTAACAGTGTAACTCTGGTTCATAGGCTCATGATTACTGCATCCAATAGCTGTAGGATTAACAAAGGTATTCAGGGCAACAAAGGGGACATAAATTAAGTTACTTACATTGTGTCTGCCAATGCCGCTAGGATAATGTACATTTAATGCAGCATTATGATAACTAATTGTCTCAATGGTAGGGATTAGCTCAGCTGGTCTTGGGTCATTGATACGTCATTGTTTCAACGCAGCCTTGAAATGCGTGGACAGGAGCCAAGATGATTTGGATGGACACCGTCATTCCTGTAGAGTATCTTCTGTTTCCAGAAGATGTCAAAGTTGTCTATAAAAGTGACTCCAGCAGAGCTACTATAATCTTTTAGCCAGATGTGTAAGGCATTGAGCAGCTGCACAACATAATGAGGAGAACATGGCTCCCCCAGTAAAATCCATCTGCTCCATGTGTGGGATCGAGCCAGAAAGAATATGCACTGACTGTGGGGCTTAGACAATATTTTGCTCTGACTGTGTGGTAAATTCAAGTATTAACTGCATGAAGAAATATTAGTGGAAATATATTAATAATATAAAAATAACAACAATAGTTATTTGTTTAGAGGTTTTGTATAATCCTAGAAAAAAATGTAGGCCTATGCCTATTTTCGTTTCCCTTACAATAAAAACATAACAGTGTAATCCATTTGATCAACTTTATTTGTAGATTCAATTAGTAATAGAGTTATAGTAATTAATAAAGCCCAGTTACAGCTTCTTTTGACAAAGTACAAATTAAAAAGATGATAATAATAAGAATAATGTAACCAGCCAGGTGCAAACCTGAAATTATTTGCCATATTCCTAATCAAAAGCACCAGTGCATGAACAATTGTAAAGGATGAATTGCATAAAAAAATATTTGTGGAAATATATTCATGACAAGATAAAAAATATATATAATAATTGTTGATTGTGTAGGACACCATATTGTGCCTTTATACGCGTGCATTTACGCATTCATCAATCTCGTTTTCCCTTTGTGCTTTGGGTCCACAATCAGCACACAGCTTTGGGGCTTTGTGGGAGCAAGCCCCATAAACAAATTGGTTACACGACACAGTTTTCATGGGCCTTGTTTCGTGAGCACCTGCCGCAAGTGTCCCATCATTTCTCTGAAGCGGTTGAGTTGTATGGTCTCGGAAAAAGTCCACCCCATACCTATCAGATCTAAATGACTCCACATCCATCTTTTTTCTGCCGTATAACTCGCGGACATACAAGAGTGCAATAAATGCTTTGAGTTCACCCATAGACATGTCCCATGTACTCTTCCCTTTTCTGTTTGCATGAGCAACAATACAATCTCTGATGTGCTGCAACATCTGCACATAAATTCGTCCCTCTTTTCGACCCAAACTGTGCCATCCCTCCCAGACTCTTGTCTCACCGTGGCATTTGTGACCACCGTCTCAGTTGGCTCTGTACTGGTTTTTCTAAGGCGAGGCTCAGGCATCGGAGTTGGAGGTTCGAAGTCAGACTCAGATGAAGACTCTTCATCAGCAACGTCAATTTCAAGCTCAGTATCTGATCCTCCATCCGACTCCGACTCATCTAAATTCTGCAGCATTTGCAATGCTGTCAGTGCATCCATTCGTTTGGCTTTGTCACACCCTGATCTATTTCACCTGTCAGTGTGCTTGTTTCCACCACCCAACAGGTGTCTCCCATCTCCCCTCAATATCCTCTATTATACCTATGTCCTCTGTTTGTCTGTTGCCAGTTAGTTTTGTTCGTCAAGCCTACCAGCGGTAACACCTCCTGTCTTTTCTATAGTTCCTGTTTTCTAGTTTTCCGGGTTTTGACCATTCTGCCTGTACTGACCCTGAGCCAGCCTGCCGTCCAGTACCTTGACCCACCACACTGGATTATTGACCTCTGCCTGCCCTGACCCGGAGACTGCCTGCCGTTCTGTACCTTTTGGACTGATCTGGATTACTGACCTCTGCCTGCCCTTGACCTGTCATTTTGCCTGCTCCCTGTTCTAGTAATAAACTTTTGTTACTTCGACATTGTCTGCACCTGGGTCTTCCCTAAAACGTCATAGTACGAACTGACCATGACCGACCCAGCAGATGAGAGTTTTTTGGACGCTACCCTGGCGTCCGAGGTGGACATCCCCAGTCCGCCCATCTCCATTCCCATGGACGTTAGAGTGCTGGATGGGCGCTCTATAGGCCGGGTCACTCACAATACCACTCCCATCAACCTATGAGTGTCAGGGAACCACAGCGAGGCTATCCAATTTACGCTTACTAAGTCTCCTCAGGTTCCTGTGGTATTGGGATTCTCTTGGCTCCAGCGACACAATCCCATCATAAACTGGACTGCTGGTGCCATTATGGGCTGGAGCCTGTTCTGCCACGCCCATTGTCTGAAATCAGCACAGCCTGCCCCGGGATGTCTTCCTGGGCCATTCCCGCAGAGTACCAGGATCTCCGGGAGGTGTTCACTTCGCTTCCACCGCACCGACCCTATGACTGCGGGATTGACCTTATCCCAGGCACCACTCCGCCGAATGTACTCTCTGTCGGGTCCAGAGACCAAGGCCATGGAGACCTACATTGAGGACTCCCTAGCTGCAGAGTTCATCCCTCCTTCTGCCTCCCCTGCCGGCGCAGGGTTCTTTTTGTGGAGAAGAAGGACAAAACATTGTGCCCGTGCATCGACTACCGGGGCCTCAGCAACATCACGGAGAAGAACCTCGACGACATCCTCGTCTTCTCCCACTCCGCCCAAGAACACGGGGTCCACGTCTGACAGGTTTTCCAACGGCTCATGGTGAACCAGCTTTTTGTGAAAGTGAAAAAGTGCAAATTCCATCGCTCCACCATCCCCTTCCTAGGTTACATCATCGCTGCAGGGAGTGTATAGATGGATCCCGGGAAGGTGAGATTGGTGGTGGTTTGGCCCCAGCCTACTTCCAGGGTGTAGCTGCAACGTTTCCTGGGATTCGCCAACTTCTATTGCCTCTTTATCCGGGGTTACAGCACCCTGGCCTTCCCCCTGTCTGCAGTCACCTCTCCCAAGGTTCCATTGACTTGGTCCCCAGCTGCTGACCGAGCGTTCCGGGATCTCAAACACCTTTTCACCACAGCTCCCATCTTGGTTCATCCTGACCTGTCCCGCCAGTTGATTGTGGAGGCCGATGCTTCGGATGTCGGAGTGGGAGCTGTCCTGTCCCAGCATTCTGCCCTGGATCTCCAGTTACATCCCTGCGCCTTCTCCTCCCATCGCCTCAACGCCACGGAGAGGAACTACGATGTAGGGGATTGTGAGCTTCTCGCGATGAAGTTGGCGTTGTGCCCTGACCCTAAGACCGCCTGCTGTTCTGTACCTTTTGGACTCTGCCTGCCCTTGACCTGTCGTTTTGCCTGCCCCCTGTTCTAGTAATAAAAGTCCTGTAACAGCTACTTTTTAGAAAGTAAAATGTAAAAGAGAATGGTATCAAGCAAGGCGTGCAGTCAAATTGTTAACATGAGCGCCAACGTTGATAAATAGGCATAACACAAACTCATCATTACACTTTTTGTCACGCCTGCTCCCGCTCTCCCTCCCTGGCACTCGAGGGCGCCAGGCTGCCCTGCACGACGCACTCCTGCCACCCTCAATGCGCACACCTGCTTCCCTCGTCACGTGCATCAGCGATTTTTTGGACTCACCTAGACTCAATCACCTGTGTATTTCCTCCCTATTTCTGTTTGTTCCCCAGCTCTGTTCCCTGCTTCTGCATTAATTGTCATATGTCTTTGTATTACTCGGTTCTGACGCTGTTCCTGTCCTGTTCCATGTCTGTGCTAATTAAATGTTCAACTCTCCGTGCCTGCTTCCCATCTCCAGTGTCGGTTCTTACAGAATGCAGAAGCCATCAAATGAAGCATCGGGGAGTGCTGGCTTTTCGGTTGATGGTGACATCGGATCCAGGGGCCGCCGCCGTCCAGGGGGGGGGCTTCGCTGGCTCATCGGGATTCCACTCCCTAGCCAGCTCGAGAGGTTTCCTTGACCCGGTTGGATCGGCAGGAGCCCATCCCACGTCAGGCCTCAGCTGGATCGTCAGGTTTTACACCTCAGCCGGCTCATCAGGCGTCTACACCTCAGCCGGCTCATCAGGCTCCCACGTCCCAGCGGGATCATCAGGCTCCTACACCTCTGCCTGTTCGTCGGGCTTTTACGCCCCAGCCGGCTGGTCCAGCACCCATGCCTTGGCCCGGCCCGTCAGGCTCGTCCAGGTGGGATGCCGGGTGGCGCCCCTAGAGGGGGGTGGTACTGTCATGCCTGCTCCCGCTCTCCCTCCCTGGCGCTCGAGGGCGCTAGGCTGCCCAGCAATATGCACTTCTGCCACCATCATAACGCACACCTGCTTCCCTCGTCACGCGCATCAGCGATTCATTGCACTCACCTGGACTCATTCACTGTTTACTGTTATTACGTCCCCTATATCTGTCTGTTCCCCAGCTCTGTTCCCGGCTTCAGCATTAATTGTCGTATGTTTTGTATTACCCGGTTCTGACGCTGTTCTTGTCCTGTTCCATGTCTGTGCTATATTAAATGTTCAACTCTTCGTACCGGCTTCTCATCTCCAGCGTCGGTTCTTACAGAATGCAGAAGCTATCAAATGAAGCATCGGGGAGTGCTGGCTTTTCGGTTGGTGGTGACGTCGGGTCCAGGGACCGCCGCCGATGGAACCAGGGGGCCTTAGCAGGCTTGTCGGGCTTCCACGCCCTAGCCGGCCTGAGAGGTTTCCTTGCCCCAGTTGGCTTGGCAGGTGCCCATCCCACGTCAGGCCTCAGCCGGATCGTCAGAGTTTTTACGCCTCTGCCGGCTCATGAGGTGTCTACGCCTCAGCTGGCTCATCAGGCTCCCACATCCCAGCGGGATCATCAGGCTGTCACGCCTCTGCTGGTTCGTCGGGCTTCTACGCCCCCGCCGGCTGGTCCAGCGACCATGCCTCGCCCGGCCCGTCAGGCTCATCCAGGTGGGACGGCGGGTGGCACCCCTAGAGGGGGAGGTACTGTCGCGCCTGCTCCCGCTCTCCCTCCCTGGTGCTCGAGGGCGCCAGGCTGCCCTGCACTACGCACTTCTGCCACCATCATTCCGCACACCTGCTTCCCTCGTCACACACATCAGCGATTTATTGGACTCACCTGGACTCAATCACCTATGTATTTCCTCCCCTATATCTGTCTGTTCCCCAGCTCTGTTCCCTGCTTCTGCATTAATTGTCATTTGTCTGTATTACCCGGTTCTGACACTGTTCCTGTCCTGTTCTATGTCTGTGCTAATTAAATGTTCACCGCTCCATACTTGCTTCTCATCTCCAAGTGTCGGTTCTTACACTATTGTGGTTTTAAAACAACCTCTTCACCCTCATCATTCAGTTGGGAGCAATTTAAATTTCATTGTGAAGTGCACAATTATTGCCCATTCATCCATTTGGCATTCATTCAGTGAGGAGAGAGAGGTGCATTAGTGCCTAGCTGGGTACCAACGTCCTACAGCACATAGTTTTGGTGGGTTGGAAAGTTGGGAATTGACATGAAAACCACTCTAAAGGCTCTAAATACTGTTTGTGATTTCAAAATTCATTTCAAATGAGCAGTGTAAAATACAAACAATTAGTAAAAGTCAGGGAAGGAGCAGATTTTTTTATATGTACAATATCAAAGGTCAGTGGCCGTTGGACTATGGCGGTTCTAGTGTTAATTGTAGTAGAGTAACTGTGTTATGATATTATACCTAGAACAATAAGAAACTATTATTGGATATAATCAATGGGAAAGTTGTTGTCATGGGAGACTTTAAAAAAAATGATGTGGCTGGCCACCCCTTTACAACTCGGAAGGCAAGGTTTTGCAGATAGTAAATGTGAACTTTCGGTAAGCTATTGCCCTCAAACATTTAGTTTCAAGGTGAAATCATAGAAAGAGAAAACCTAGAACCTCAGTTTTGAGTTAGAGCAGCAGACAATCTGCAGCAGATGTTTTTACATGAAGCATAATGCACCCATCAACTCAGTGGCCTTGGGGTTAGAGTGTCCGCCCTGAGATTGAAAGGCTGGGTTCGATCCTCAGTTAAGTTGTGCCAAAGACTCTAAAAAGCGGGACCCAATGCATCACTGCTTGGCATTCAGCATTAAGGAGTTGGATTCGGGGTAAGGCATTGCAATAAACTAGGGTTTGGTCCGGGGGGGATGTACTTGTATATCAAGATGCCTTACACTATAGAAACAGGACATATGCTTCTGCCCTATGGACTGTTAAGGCTAGGACAAGGCTAATTGTAATGCAGGAGGTAGTGTTATTTCCCATAAATGTTTCACCAAACCTAAACTTCTTAAGCATGTTGATTATGTTTACTATGTGAAATGCAAAGTTTTCTACATTGTTGACCCTGAATGGTGGTGAAATGTAATTCCCGACCACAGATACAGTATGTCATAGAAAACAATTAGTTTTTGCTCCATTCTGTTAACAGTTTGTGTGACTTTTTATTGGAACTTTTCATGACTAACATTTTCTTCTTTCAGACCGAGTGCATGATGTGAGTAGAGCTCTGCCAGTGTGTGCCGGAAGCAGTGTCATTGGTCAGGTATATGCTCTGGCCTTGTACACTCCGCCAGCCTCAGACTGCAGTGGTCTGCTGACTACATGGAAAGAGGGAGAGCTCGATTTGTTGGGGAAAGTTTTGACAGTCTCTGAAAAAGTGTTCTATTGAAAAAGTTTGGTTACTAGGCGCTACCTTTTGAGTTTGGATTCTGTGATGCAGTTGGCATCAGTTGTTGGGACTGTTGCTATCTGTCCAGGGATCCTCCTTGGTCTGATGAGCTGCTTGGTTAGCTGCCTATCAAGCTAGCGGGGTTTCCTTGAGGGCTTGAACATAACCCGTGACGCGGTTAGCCCTTGTGGCTGGGACTGTGTATTGTCACATGGCTTATGGCTGTCTAGATCCCTGCTGTTTGTTGCTGTTTCCATCTTCCCTGTGACCTTCCCTGTCTGGAACTGCGTGGACTAACAGCAGCGCCTACGTTGCTACCATGACAAAGACCAGAGCCGGTGGGAGTACCGTTGAGGACAGTGGTGTCTCTCTATCAGAGGTAAAGGATCTTTTAAATGAACAAAAATAGTTCTGCAAGCAGTTGTTACAACAAGAAGAAAATAACTTCAAGTGTTTTGTCCAAATACTGGTGGTGTCAACTAATATTTGTATTTATTTTTATTTCACCTTTATTTAACCAGGTAGGCAAGTTGAGAACAAGTTCTCATTTACAATTGCGACCTGGCCAAGATAAAGCAAAGCAGTTCGACACATACAACAACACAGAGTTACACATGGAGTAAAACAAACATACAGTCAATAATACAGTAGAAAAATAAGTATATACAATGTGAGCAAATGAGGTGAGATAAGGGAGGTAAAAAAAAGGCCATGGTGGCGAAGTAAATACAATATAGCAAGTAAAACACTGGAATTGTAGATTTGCAGTGGAAGAATGTGCAAAGTAGAGATAGAAATAATGGGGTGCAAAGGAGCAAAATAAATAAAAAAATACAGTAGGGGGAGAGATAGTTGTTAGGGCTAAATTATAGATGGTCTATGTACAGGTGCAGTAATCTGTGAGCTGCTCTGACAGCTGGTGCTTAAAGCTAGTGAGGGAGATAAGTGTTTCCAGTTTCAGAGAATTTTGTAGTTCATTCCAGTCATTGGCAGCAGACGAGAGTGTACAGGTCGCAGTGGTGGGTAGTATATGGGGCTTTGGTGACAAAACGGATGGCACTGTGATAGACTGCATCCAATTTATTGAGTAGGGTGTTGGAGGCTATTTTGTAAATTATTTTGTAAATGATTTTGTAAAATAATGAACGACATGACCAGAGAGGTCCAGGACCTGATGAACAGTTTGCAAGTTCTCCTAGGGTCAGCTCGATGAGTTTAAACAGGAAAACTGCAAGATGACAGCAATCTATATGTAATTGAGAGAGGACACCAGTTCTGTATGTGAATCCATGATAACAGTGACGGCGAAATCAGATTCAAATCTCAAGGGACAATCCAGGCTGACCAACATTGTTGTGGACGGAATTGCAGAATCTCCACATGAGAACTAGACAGAGTTTGAGGACAAAGTGGGGGAAGTGATCTCGGAGAAACTTAAGTCGGACCACAGGAAGATTGAGGAGGAGCGCACCCACAGGAATGGAAAATCCACCACTGACCCAGGTGACATACACAGGTGCAAGGTAGCTGTTCTGGAAAGAGCCAAGAACTGTTCTGGAAAAAGGCAGGATAGTCCTCATTGAGGAACGTACATCTTCCTCAACAAGGACTATCCTGAAGCTGTGCGCCAGGAAAGGAAATAACTTATCCCGGCCGTGAAAGCTGCCAGAGCGCGTGGGGACATTGCGTACATCCGCTATAACAGGCTCATTTGTCCACCCTCCATCCCAAAAGCCTGGAAAGGATGAGAGAGCCAAGCCTATGGGCTTGTCGCTTCAACCCCGCAGCACACACAAACACTTACGCACACCAACTGATTAATGGACTGCTGAATATTTGTTATTTTCCAGATTATGTCTAAGCTATCCAGGAAAGGGCTGAAAATAGCCCATAATAATCCAATCAAATT
The DNA here is from genome assembly GCF_016432855.1 of Salvelinus namaycush. Taxonomy (NCBI): domain Eukaryota; kingdom Metazoa; phylum Chordata; class Actinopteri; order Salmoniformes; family Salmonidae; genus Salvelinus; species Salvelinus namaycush. Next base: position 2,112,843 of record NC_052317.1, read on the forward strand.
TTATTTGTCACATGCGCTGAATACAACAGGTGTATATACCTTACCTTGAAATGCATATTTACAAGCCGTTAACCAACAATGCAGTTCAAGAAATAGGGTGAAGAAAATATTTACTCAATAAACTAAAGTAAAAAAACACTATAAAATGACATAACAATAACGAGGATATATACAGGGGCTACCGGTACCGAGTCAATGTGCGGGGGTACAGTTTAGTCGAGGTAGTAAAGTGGCTATGCATAGATAATAAACAGCAAGTAGCAGCAGTATAAAACTGGGGGGGGGTGCAATGTAAATAGTCCGTGTGGCCATTTGATTAATTGTTCAGCAGTCTTATAGCTTGGGGGTAGAGGCTGTAAAGGAGCCTTTGGACCTAGACTTGGCACTTCGGTACCAGTTGCCGTGCGGTAGCAGAGAGAACAGTCAATGACTTGGGTGACTGGAGTCTTTGACAATTTTTTGTGCATTCCTCTGACACCGCCTAGTATATAGGTCCAGGATAGCAGGAAGCTTGGCACCAGTGATGTATTGGGCTGTACTCACTACCCTCTGTAACGCCTTACGGTCAGATACCGAGCAGTTGCCATACCAAGCGGCGATGCAACCGGTCAGGATGCTCTTGATGGTGCAGCTGTAAAACTTCTTGAGGATCTGGGGACCCATGCCAAATATTTTCAGTCTCCTGAGGGGGGAAAGGTGTAGTCGTGCCCTATTCACGACTGTCTTGGAGGGTTTGAACCCAATTTTTTACAGAAATGCAACGGTTCATTGGATCAGTCTAAAACTTTGCACATACACTGCCACCATCTAGTGGCCAAAATCTAAATTGCGCCTGGGCTGGAATAATACATTGTGGCCTTTCTCTTGCATTTCAAAGATGGTACAAAAAAAATACAAAAATACATGTTTTTTTTCTTTGTATTATCTTTTACCAGATCTAATGTGTTATATTCTCCTACATTCATTTCACATTTCCAGATCTTCAACGTGTTTCCTTTCAAATGGCATCAAGAATATACATATCCTTACTTCAGGTCCTGAGCTACAGGCAGTTAGATTTGGGCATGTAATTTTGGACTAAGAGAAAAAAATCTTTGTCCAGTTCACGGTGAGTAATCGCTGTTCTGATGTCCAGAAGCTCTTTTCGGTCATAAGAGATGGTAGCAGCAACTTTATGTACAAAATAAGTTACAAATAATGTGAGAAAACAAACACAATAGCCAAATTACATTGGCTATTTCTGAGACTAGTTAGATCATTCCTTTGATGATACAGCAGTAGCAATACAAGGATATAACATCTATAGAAGAGACAGGAATGCTTATGGGGGAGGTGTTGCTATATATATTCCATATCCCTGTAATGCTTAGAGAAGATCTCATGTCAAGTGTTATTGAAGAACTGTGGTTGCCGTTCACCTGCCTCATCTAAAGCCTTTTCTTTTGGGGTGTTGCTATAGGCCACCAAGTGCTAACAGTCAGTATCAAAATAATGTGTGTGAAATGCATGATAGTGTATGTGATGTAAACAGAGAGGTCTACTTTCTTGGGGTGGGGACCTGAATATTAACTGATTTTCAGCAAGCTATCTGCTCAAGAGGAAGCTTCTCACTGTAACCTGTGCCTGTAATCTGGTTCAGGTTATTAATCAACCTACCCAGGATTTTACAAAGACTACAGGAACAAGATCTTCCACATGTATTGATCACATTTTTACTATTACTGTAGAACTTTGTTCTAAAGCTGTAGCTGTACCCATTGGATGCAGTGATCACAATACAGTGGCTATATCTAAGAGAGCCAAAGTTCCAAATGCTGGGTCTAAAATAATGTATATGAGATCCTACAAAAGATTGCTATGACTCTTATGTTCACGATGTTAAAAATATTTGTTGGTCTGATGTGATTAATGAGGAGCAACCAGCTGCTGCATTTGATGAATTCATGAAATAGCTTCTTACAATTATTGATAAACATGCACCTGTTAAGAAAATGACTGGACTGTTAAGGCTCCATGGATTGATAAGGAATTGCAAAACTGTATGGTTGAAAGAGCTGGGATAAAAGGAGTGGCTAATAAGTCTGGCTGCAAATCTGACTGACTGGCTGACTTACTGCAAAGTGAGATATTATGTGATTAAATAAAGAAGAAGAAACTGTATTATGAAACCAAGATCAATGATATAAATAACAATTTATTGATATATTTCTTTATACTTAAAGGGTTCTTACATTTCAAAATCAAATAGCAAAATGATCCTTGGTATGACCTTCTTAAAACAATTCCATATAGCTAAGTAGAACCCTCCCTGTTTAATGCCAAAAATAAGGGGTTAAATACATGTAAAAAACAACTAATATTTCCTGCTCTTTCTTATTTCACTCAGGACAGACACGTCTGACTTTTTTTTGTAGATACTCTTGATGCCCACGTTTTGGATATGAAAAAGGCTAAACCCCTCTCTCTGACTGAAATTGAAAAAGCATGACCCTTCCCCATTTTCCTCCGGGTAACTATTGCGTACATTTCGACCAGTCCCTTATTAGGATCCCCATCATATGTTACTGTCAGAGTCGTGTGTATAGGTGGCAGGGAAGTCAGGCGCAGGAGAGTCAAACAGAGTGTAAAATGGAGTCTTTTAATGAAAGTCCAAATACATGCTCCATAACACTAATAAGAAACGAACAAACAAATATGGGTACGAAGACCCGTCGCGCACCTATACACATAAAAAACAATACTAACAAGAAACAATCTCTGACAAAGACATGAGGGGAAACAGAGGGTTAAATACACAAGAGGTAATGGATGGGATTGAAAACAGGTGTGTGGGAAGACAAGACAAAACCAATGGAAAATGAAAAATGGATCGATGATGGCTAGAAGACCGGTGACGTCGACCGCCGAACACCGCCCGAACAAGGAGAGGCAACGACTTCGGCAGAAGTCGTGACAGTTACAATGCAGCAGCTACTCTTCCTGGGGTCCAAAAAATGATTAAGTTGTATCCAAGTATATCTCTTTACAGGACAATAGAACAGTGGTGGTAGCAGCAGATGGGTCATTTGGTTTGCATAAGAAAAAGTCGTCGGGATCAAGTTATGAGCCACCAAAACATGAGGAAAAGTACTTTTCAAACCAAGCTGATGTGGATCGATTCATGTGCAAGCCCATATCACATACAGGGTCACTGCATTTTCAGGATGCATTACTTTTTGTTAAGTCCATTGTTACTTTATGCACAACTGGAAGGGAATGTGAACTAAACAGTCTCAAATCTACAAAGAACAAAAATATAAACGCAACATGTAAAGTGTTGGTCCCATGTCTCATGTGCTGAAATAAAATCTGTTTATATTCCTGTTAGTGAGCATTTATCATTTGCCAAGATAATCCATCTATCTGACAGGTGTGGCATATCAAGAAGCTGATCAAAGAGCATGATAATTACACAGGTGCTCCGTGTTACACAGGGACAATAAAATGCCACTCTAAAATGTGCCCTTTTGTCACACAACACAATGCCACAGATGTCTTGAGGGAGCGTGCAATTGGCATGCTGACTGCAGACATGTCCACCAGAGCTGTTGACAGAGAATTAGATGTTAATTTCTCTACCATAAGCCGCCTCCAACTTGGTTTTAGAGAATTTGGCAGTACGTCCAATCGGCCTCACAACCGCAGACCATGTGTATGGCAGTGTTTGGGCGAGCAGTTTGCTGATGTCAACATTGTGAACAGAGTGCCCCATGGTGGCGGTTGGGTTATAGTATGGGCAGGTATAAGCTACGGACAATGAACACAATTGCATTTTGTCCACTGGCAATTTCAATGCACAAAAAATACAGTGACGAGATCTTGAGGTCCATTTTTTTTAAAGGAAAATTCATATCAGATTCATATCTGTATTCCCAGTCATGTGAAATCCATAGATTAGGCCCTAATGACTTTATTTCAATTGACTGATTTCCTCATATGAACTGTAACCCAGTAAAGTTGTTGAAATTGTTGCATGTATAGAATTATTTGAACTCATGAACTTTGTCACTAATTCCTATTAAAATAATGGAGTTGTTTCTCCATTTCATCTGTTTGAATCTGTGATCTTAAGGTTGGAGACGGTATGTTGTTATTGTGTATGTTGAACATAATATTATTGGTTGTTTCATGCAACATCCATTTAGGCACTGAACCTGGGACAAGTGTGTGTTATCTGATTTGGGAAACAGCTCAGTACGTTATACCTGTACTGTACTTGATATAACTATTGTTTTGTAGGGTTGCCAGGGATTACCCTTACAGAAGAAACAGGCTTCTGGTAAACCGTTGTGGCAAACCTTTAGCCAGTTTGCTGAAAATTTGCTCAGACTAAACTAAATTAGGATACTGCAAACAATTTCTGAAAACAATGTATATTATGACATCCTAAAAGGTAGAAATTTTGTTATGCCTAATATGGCAATTCATAATATTTTTCCGAAATGAATTATTGTTACTCAAAAGAATTACAAATTTGGGTAATAACCCAGCACTGGGTCAAAATTGGCAAAAACAGCATTGGGTTAATTCAGTCCAGTGGGTTTGGGTTGTGTTTCTAATCCAGCACTTTCGGTTGAGCTCTTGACCCAACTGTTGGGTAAATTATACTATAATACTGAGTTAAAAGAACCCAGTGTATTGTGACGTAAACCAGCACATTGGTTTGGGTGATTGACCCAGCAGCTAGGTAATGTTTTATGTAATATTAGGGATATTTAGTGTCATCCTAATTTCAATACATACATCACGCCAGACAATTGTCCACAATGTACAGTATATACAACATTTTAATAACACATTAAAACAAAGTCCTATTGGGTTATTTCATAAAATACGATTTCATAAAATAGGATTGATTATTAAAATGTATTCAGATTATTTCATGAACATTGCGTGTGACACAAGGCTCTAACTCCTCTAGCTCCACAATGAAATAGGGTGCAGGCCAGGCAGCAGGCTGTTAGCCAGCCTGCCAGCTTAGCGGAGTCTGCCACTAGCACAGTCAGTGTAGTCAGCTCAGCTATCCCCATTGAGACCGTGTCTGTGCCTCTATCTAGGTTGGGCAAAACTAAACATGGCGGTGTTCGCCTTAGCAATCTCACTGGAATAAAGGCCTCCTCCATTCCTGTCATTATTGAAAGAGACTGTGATATCTCACATCTCAAAATAGGGCTACTTAATGTTAGATCCCTCACTTCCAAGGCAGTTATAGTCAATGAACTAATCACTGATCATAATCTTGATGTGATTGGCCTGACTGAAACATGGCTTAACCTCTCTAGGCTAGGGGGCGGTATTTTCACGTCCGGATGAAAAGCATGCCCAAAGTAAACTGCCTGCTACTCAGGCCCAGAAGCTAGGATATGCATATTATTAGTAGATTTGGATAGAAAACACTCTGAAGTTTCTACAACTGTTTGAATAATGTCTGTGAGAATAACAGAACTTATTTGGCAGGCGAAATCCCGAGGACAAACCATCCAGGATTTTTTTTTTTTTGAGGTGACAGTGTTTTCAATTGTTTTCTATGTGGATCTAGATTTCTAAGGCAGTTGGTTGCAGTTCCTATTGCTTCCACTAGATGTCAACAGTCTTTAGAAATCAGCCCTAGCCTTAACAGGAAGCCAGTGTAGAGAGGCTAGCACTGGAGTAATATGATCCAATTTTTTGGTTCTAGTAAAGATTCTAGCAGCCGTGTTTGGCACTAACTGAAGTTTATTTAGTGCTTTATCCAGGTAGCCGGAAAGTAGAGCATTGCAGTAGTGTAATCTAAAAGTGACAAAAGCATGGATGAACTTTTCAGCATAATTTTGGGACAGAAAGTTTCTGATATTTGCAATGTTACGTAGATGGAAAAAGCTGTCCTTGAAACAGTCTTGATATGTTCGTCAAAAGAGAGATCTGTAACTGTACTGTAGCCTCAGTGGTGTAAAGTACTTAAGTAAAAATACTTCAAAGTACTACTTAAGTAGTTTTTGGGGGTATCTGTACTTTTACTTTTACTTCACTACATTCCTAAAGAAAATAATGTACTTTTTACTCCATACATTTTCCCTACTACCCAAAAGTACTCATTACATTTCATTTTGAATGCTTGGCAGAAAAGGAAAATGGTCCAATTCACGTACTTATCAAGAGAACATCCCTGGTCATCCCTACTGCCTCTGATCTGGCGGTCTCACAAAACTCACATGCTTCGTTTGTAAGTTATGGCTAAGTGTTGGAGTGTGCCCCTGCCTATCCATAAATAAAAAAAGTTAAAGCTGTCAGATCTGGAACGAATGACTCGGGCCAGTAGTCTTAGATCAGGCCAGATGTGGACCAGATGTTTGTGCTACCTGGTCAGCTAGCTAGCTACACGTCTAAACAAAATAACCCACTATGCAAGTAACCATTTCACTATACCGTTTGCACCTTCTGTATCCTGTGCATGTGACAATAAACTTGTCACAATATAAAGAATATATTTGATAGAGTATGTGTTTACCAGACACGGTAATGTGAAGAACAGCATTACCTGCACCAAAGTTAAATTAGTATATAACATTAGGCCAGTGTCTAAGTAAATAAATTCTCAGGTAGAATGCCCTGCATTTATTTAGTCACACTCACAACTGTAAGCTATTTTCTGTAATTGGCTCGCCATTGACTTGTAAATCATGATCTTGTTGTGAGTTTATTTTCCTGTAATAATGAATACAAATTAGATAATTTGACTCATTAGTTCAAGTTTTTTAAATTAAAAAAAACGTTTTCTACATTGTAGAATAATAGCGAAGACATCAAAACTATGAAATAACACATATGGAATCATGTAGTAACCAAAAAAGTGTTAAACACATCAAAATAGCCTTCAAATAGCCACCCTCTGCCTTGATGACAGCTTTGCACACTCGTGGCATTCTCTCAACCAGCTTCATGAGGTAGTCACCTGGAATGCCTTTCAATTAAAAGGTGTGCCTTCATTTGTGGAATTTATTTCCTTCTTAATGCTTTTGAGCCAATCAGTTGTGTTGTGACAAGGTAGTATATTATACCTTTGTTTCAACAAGGAGCACAGACTGAGACCAAGGTCTCTTTTACAGCTGGGCCCTGCGTATACATGTTTACACATACAGTTTAGGTACAATGATTAAGAAATTACACAAGACAAAGAAAACGATCACAGATAAAAGAAAAAAAATACAGCAGTAGATTGTTACATTTACACACAGATTATTCCCCTAACAGGACAAGAACTTGCATAACCCGAAGCAGTTACAAGCAATACAAAAATAAAAATCCTCCAATAAATGTTTAAAATGGGCAAGGGGAACAAGAGTCTCAAGTTTGGTCTGCAGGCTCTTTAAGTTTGGTCTGCAGGCTATTCCATAAACAAGGAACGTACAGGAAAAAGGCAGCCATACTCAACTCTGTGGCGATCGCAGGGGCCTCAAGTGTAATCCATGCTTGAGATCTGGTTTAATGAATTATAATGTTGATGAATGATGATAAATAAAAAGGTAGTTTATTCAGAAGTGCTTTATAGACAAACACGAGAGCATGTTGTTCTCGTCTCATTGACAGCGAAGTCCAACCCACGTTTTGATATAAGACACAGCGGTGAGTTCTGTAACTAGCACCCGTAATAAACCTAAGTGCGCAATGATCATGAAGTAATGAAGTATCTTCCAGCAGTTTAAGTGTGGATGCTGTAGCATGCATGTAAATAATATCCCCATAATCTATAACAGACAAATGTTTCTTGCACAATTTGTTTTCTATTTTTAGAGGACAAACATGTCCTGTTCCTACAGAGCTTGATTTTTAGCCGTTTACAAAGTTCGTTAACATGATTTTTAAAAGACAGTTTTATATGCAGAGACCTGATTAGTTTGAGAGCCATCTAAGCTCATAAGTGAAAGTCTATTTTCAACCAACTTTTTGGACCTATTAAGAATCATAAAATGTGTTTTCTTTGCATTTAAAACAAGTTTCAGCTGTAAAAAAAAGACCCTTGTAATATCTTAAAATCTGGCTCCAACTGTGATAATGCTTGGTCAGCCGTTGACGCAATAGAGTACATGACAGTGTCATCAACATATAGATGAATTTTACACTTTCTTACCTCATCACCGATATTGTTTATGTAGAGAGTGAACAGTAATGGAACAAGTATAGAACCTTGTGGGACCCCTTTAACCAACTCCAATGGCTCCGACTGGATGCCGTCGACTCTAACAGCCTGACTTCTATATTTGATAGTCATGAAACCAATGACAGGCATCCGATCCCAGTCCTATTAATGACAGCTGACCCAAAAGTATCGCATGGTCTACAGTGTCAAAAGCTTTAGACAAATCTATAAACAAGGCGGCACAGTACTTTCTATTATCTAGGGCATTAGTAATATAATTTACAACACGTACAGTGGCCGTAGTGGTAGTGTGTTTGGGTCTGAAGCCAGATTGATTGCTAGAAAGAGTATTGTTAACAGTGTAACGAACATCGTCGGGAGAAGGAGAAGAGGACCAAGGTGCAGCGTGGTAAGTGTTCATTTTTAATGTTATAAAATAAACTGAACACTGAAATGACAAAAACAACAAAGAGAGAGAACGAAACGAAACAGTTCTGTAAGGTATACACACAAAACAGAAAACAATCACCCACAACTCAAAGTGGGAAAACAGGCTACCTAAGAATGGTACTCAATCAGAGACAACGATTGACAGCTGCCTCTGATTGGGAACCATACCAGGCCAAACACAGAAATACAAAACCTAAAGCAAAATATAGAATGCCCACCCCAACTCACGCCCTGACCAAACCAAAATAGAGACATAAAAAATAAACTAAGGTCAGAACGTGACAAACAGTTAAAAATGATTGTAGTTGCCTATTCACCAATGACTCTAGAATTTCAGCCAAAAAGGAGAGCTTAGACATGGGCCGATAATTATCCAATTCCCTACCATCACCTCCCTTGAGTAGTGGTAAAACAAAATCTGTTTTCCAAGCTTTAGGAATCTTTCCTACGATTAATGTTTGATTGAAGATGTACGTCACTGCACTAGCATTGATAGGTGCTGCACACTTGAGTAAATATGGCTCCAGATTGTCAGCGCCTAACAATTTCTTAGAATCTATAGCAGCTAGTGCAGATAAGACCTCATCTTCTGTGACTTTTTGGAAATTACTGTTAACCACATCAGCTAAAGGCAGAGGGGGCTGAAACAATAGACCGTTAAGGATCATGTTGGCCATTTTCTCTTTCAAAAAGAAAACTAGCAGAAATAAAATGCTTATTAAAAATATCACAAATTTCAGTTCGGTCACTGATGATCCCAGATTCCAAAGATAGCCCAATTTGGTAAAAGACCAAGTCCATATGATGGCAAGAATAACTCAAATAAGCAAAGAGAAATGACAGTCCATCATTACTTTAAGACATGAAGGTCAGTCAATATGGACAATTTCAAGAACTTTGAAAGTTTCTTCAAGTGCAGTCGCAAAAACCATCAAGCGCTATGATGAAACTGGCTTTCACGAGAAGGTGCACAGGAATGGAAGACCCAGAGTTACCTCTGCTGGGCTGGAGAGGATACGTTCATTAGAGTTACCATCCTCAGAAATTGCAGCCCAAATAAATGCTTCACAGAGTTCAAGTAACAACACATCTCAACGTTAACTGTTCAGAGGAGATTGTGTGAATCAGGTCTTCGTGGTCGAATTTCTGCAAAGAAACCACTACTAAATGACACCAATAATAATAAGAGACTAGTTTGGGCCAAGAAACACGAGGAATGGACATTAAACCGTGGAAATGTGTCCTTTGGTCTGGAGTCCAAATTGGAGATATTTGTGTCTTAGTGAGACGCGGTGTGGGTGAACGGATGATCTCCGCATGTTTATTTCCCACCGTAAAGCATGGAGGAGGAGGTGTTATGATGTGGGGGTGATTTGCTGGTGACACTGTCTGTAATTTATTTAGAATTCAAGGCACACTTAACCAGCATGGCTACCACAGTATTCTGCAGCAATACGCCATCCCATCTGGTTTGGGCTTAGTGGGACTATCATTTGTTTTTCAACAGGACAATGACCCAACACACCTCAAGGCTGTGTAAGGGCTATTTGACCAAGAAGAAGAGTGATGGAGTGCTGCATCAGATGACCTGGCCTCCACAATCCCCCGACCTCAACCAAATTGAGATGGTTTGGGATGAGTCGGACCGCAGAGTGAAAGAAAAGCAGCCAACAAGTGCTCAGCATATGTGGTAACTACTTCAAGACTGTTGAAAAAGCATTCCAGGTGAAGCTGGTTGAGAGAATGCCAAGAGTGTGCAAAGCTGTCATTAAGGCAAAGGGTGGCTATTTGAAGAATCTCAAATATAAAATATATTTTGATTTGTTTAACACTTTTTTGGTTATTCCATATGTGTTATTTCACATTTTTGATGTCTTCACTATTATTCTACAATGTAGAAAATAGTAAAAATAAAGAAAAACCCTTGAATGGGTGGGTGTTCTAAAACTTTTGACCGGTAGTGTATATAAACAGTATATTCAGATGCTGTACAAATCTACTATCGATTGTTAGAACCTTAAAAAACATTTTATACCAATACCGATAACCAATATTTAAAATTTTTGCAGCCTTTTAAGCATTCTAGTACAGTTAAATAGTTAACACACACACACGGACGCAGCGGTCTAAGGCACTGCATCTTAGTGCAAGAGACGTCACTACAGTCCCTGGTTCGAATCCAGGCTGTATCACATCCGGCCGTGATTGGGAGTCCAATAGGGTGGCGCACAATTAGCCAAACGTCGTCCGGGTTTGGCCGGGGTAGGCCGTCATTGTAAATAAGAATTTGCTCTTAACTAACTTGCCTGGTTAAATAAAGGTTACACACACACATTCACCACACCACACACCGACCCAAAAGTTATTTTGTTGGAATTTACGTATGTCCCCATTATCAGTAAAACATCATCAATACCTATTTCTTTCAGTCACTTGCTGTGCTGTTTCGGTGTTAATTTGTTCAGTCGTTTCATTCTCAACCAGGATTTCATCATACATGTCAAGCTGTGAAGTTTCAGCTCTGTCTGTCTGTGGCCTCTCTTCCTCGTTGCGCACTGTCACTGTATCCGTTTTCATCTTGTCCAGCGGTGTATTTAACATTTCACATAAACCCTGTTTCTTGTCTGCATCGAAGTAGGGGTCCTTGTACCTAGCATCGAGCATGGTGGCGACACAGTAAAGAGGCTCAGAGAGAATACCACCGAATCGCTTGTTCACAGCCTCAAGTACTTTTTGTAAGTTTTCACCCCACGGTCTGTCGGCAGTTTTGTTGAGCAGGCGTTTCAATGCCATGACAGAGGGTATCACGTCTGCTGCAGATACAGTTGATTAGCTTATTTCTCGAGTCAGTTGTTCGAATGGCGCTAGAAGTGTGTTCATGTTTCCAAGTTTCAAAGATGTTCTCAAATGCCATTGAAATGGCAGCAGCCGTATGAGAACCAGCACATTCTTGAGCATGCAATACGGCTTTCCTCAGTACGAAATCCTCGTCGACCCACTGTGCAGTCAGACTCAGACTCAGCATGCTCATGGGGCTGACATCGCTTGTCCAAATGTCAGCCGTATCAGCCGTCCAAATGCCCATAGCAAGTAGCATAATGAATTCCATTATCTTGGCATTAATGGATTTCGCCTTTGAATTGTCTCGCTGAAATGGTCTTACTCTTTCAAATTACTTGTTAAGTTGTTGGAAGTATCAAATCAAATCAAATCAAGTTTATTTTATATAGCCCTTCGTACATCAGCTAATATCTCGAAGTGCTGTACAGAAACCCAGCCTAAAACCCCAAACAGCAAGCAATGCAAGTGTAGAAGCACGGTGGCTAGGAAAAACTCCCTAGAAAGGCCAAAACCTAGGAAGAAACCTAGAGAGGAACCAGGCTATGAGGGGTGGCCAGTCCTCTTCTGGCTGTGCCGGGTGGAGATTATAACAGAACATGGCCAAGATGTTCAAAATGTTCATAAGTGACAAGCATGGTCAAATAATAATCAGGAATAAATGTCAGTTGGCTTTTCATAGCCGATCATTAAGAGTTGAAAACAGCAGGTCTGGGACAGGTAGGGGTTCCATAACCGCAGGCAGAACAGTTGAAACTGGAATAGCAGCAAGGCCAGGTGGACTGGGGACAGCAAGGAGTCATCATGCCTGGTAGTCCTGACGTATGGTCCTAGGGCTCAGGTCCTCCGAGAGAGAGAAAGAAAGAGAGAAGGAGAGAATTAGAGAGAGCATACTTAAATTCACACAGGACACTGGATAAGACAGGAGAAGTACTCCAGATATAACCAACTGTCCCTAGCCCCCCGACACATAAACTACTGCAGCATAAATACTGGAGGCTGAGACAGGAGGGGTCAGGAGACACTGTGGCCCCATCCGATGATACCCCCGGACAGGGCCAAACAGGAAGGATATAACCCCACCCACTTTGCCAAAGCACAGCCCCCGCACCACTAGAGGGATATCTTCAACCACCAACTTACAATCCTGAGACAAGGCCGAGTATAGCCCACAAAGATCTCCACCACAGCACAAACCAAGGGGGGGCGCCAACCCAGACAGGAAGATCACGTCAGTAACTCAACCCACTCAAGTGACGCACCCCTCCTAGGGACGGCATGAAAGAGCACCAGTAAGCCAGTGACTCAGGCCCTGTAATAGGGTTAGAGGCAGAGAATCCCAGTGGAGAGAAGGGAACCGGCCAGGCAGAGACAGCAAGGGCGGTTCGTTGCTCCAGAGCCTTTCCGTTCACCTTCACACTCCTGGGCCAGACTACACTCAATCATATGACCTACTGAAGAGATAAGTCTTCAGTAAAGACTTAAAGGTTGAGACCGAGTCTGCATCTCTCACATGGGTAGGCAGACCGTTCCATAAAAATGGAGATCTATAGGAGAAAGCCCTGCCTCCAGCTGTTTGCTTAGAAATTCTAGGGACAATTAGGAGGCCTGCGTCTTGTGACCGTAGCGTACGTGTAGGTATGTACGGCAGGACCAACTCGGAAAGATAGGTAGGAGCAAGCCCATGTAACGCTTTATAGGTTAACAGTAAAACCTTGAAATCAGCCCTTGCCTTAACAGGAAGCCAGTGTAGGGAAGCTAGCACTGGAGTAATATGATCAAATTTCTTGGTTCTAGTCAGGATTCTAGCAGCCGTATTTAGCATATTTAGTATATTTAGTATGCGCTTAGTATTTTTCTACTTTTGTTCTGTGTAGCGCTGTATTTTTCGTGGCGTCATAATGTTATCTACTTACGTTATATACGTATGCACGTCAGCTTTGACATCGGTTTTGCACATCGGTGTTAAACTAAATATCGGGCCGATGCCGATGTTGGCATTTTTAGCTAATTTCGGCCGATTCCGATAAGCTCACTGATATATCGTGCATCCCTAGTCTTAGTGCTCGCATCGGTTTGTGGTGGTAAATAGACGGCTACGAATAATATAGATGAGAACTCTCTTGGTAGATAGTGTGGTCTACAGCTTATCATGAGATACTGTACCTCAGGCGAGCAATACCTCGAGACTTCTTTAATATTAGACATCACGCACCAGCTGTTATTGACAAATAGACACACACCACGCCCCTCGTCTTACCGGACGTAGCTGTTCTGTCCTGCTGATGCACAGAAAACCCAGCCAGCTCTATATTATCTGTGTCGTCGTTCAGCCAAGACTCGGTGAAACACACGATATTACAGTTTTTGATGTCCCTTTGGTAGGATAGTCTCGAACGGAGCTCATCAAGTTTATTTTCCAGTGATCTCACGTTGGCCAATGGAATGGTGGTAGAGGCGGGTTACCCACTCGCAGATGAATTCTCACCCTGATCTGCGTCGCCAGTATTTCCTTATTTTCTTCATGTGAATGACTGCAGAAAAACGTTGTTTTGAGGCCAAAAGCGAGAATAGCAGTATACAAATCAGGGAGCCAAATGAACTGCTCTTTCACCAATGTGATTCAGTTCCCAACGTTCACCAAAATATCTGTTAAAAAAAACAACTGTTTGTTTGTGAACGACTCATCACTACGCACAAGTCTTTTGTGACTCACTGGACAGAGCTAGCCTAACGTTCGCTAGCTAGTATAGCTAACTGTGACTGGTAGCTAACTAATGTTAGCTAGCTACAGTATGTTAACCGGCTACTGTCTTGCCTAGTCTTAGCTATATTACCGATGTTTAACAAACAAAAACACTAGGTAGCTCAATTAGCTAACTAATGGCTAGATCGTAAATATATTAACTTACCTAATCTAACAATTAGCTAAGATAGCGAGCTAGCTAACATTAACATTAGCTGACGTTGACAGTGAAAATTTGACAACAGCCATGAACAATCCAGAAATTAAGCTAGCTACAATGTCACAATTAGCGACTGTGACAAAATACACTACTACAAACACAATAGCTACAATGACCTGTTTTGAACTTTTTGGTAACTTCTTTGGCTGACCACGACTGTTAACCAACTGACTGATTCTCACAACGACCGTTGGACAGTGAGGCGCAGAGGCCGGCTCGAGCTGCAAGCGGCTCGAGAAGCAGATGCCACCGCTGCTGGATCGTGTGTTTTTGGTTCCTTTAGAACAGTGGTCACCAATCGGTCGACCGCAAGTCTATCACCAAACATTTCTGTAACATACCCAACAATTAAGCCTTGAATTCCTTTTTATGGGGGGGCGCTGTTGGCGGTAGGTGCACTTGATTCAGCAGTCCTAGTGTCGGGTAGGAAAAGTGTTTCCATTTTTAACCATTTCATTTGTCATGTGTGCTCCTTCGCCGGCCTCTAGGTCACCAGGCTGCTCGTTAGGGCGCACACCTGTCACCAGCGGTACGCGCATAATGACACTCACCTGGACTCCATCACCTCCTTGATTAGCTGCCCTTTATATGCCACTCCCTTTGGTTTCTTGCCAAGTCGTCATTGTTCCTGTTTCATATCAGTGCGCTGTTGGTGTTTCCTGTTTTGTTCATTTACTTATTAAATGTATTCACTCCCTGAACTTGCTTCCCGACTCTCAGCTTACATCGTTACATCATGTCTGAAGGTATAACTCCGCCTACATGGCAGGCACAGAGAACAAATCAAGTGCACCTATAAGCCTAACACTGACCAACCAGAAAGCTCAGATCACAGTGTATGCACAATTTCCTGGAGCCATAGACTGTAAAAAGAAGCCTAAATGCAGATTTCAAAACTTTTAAAAACATGATTAGAGAGAGACTCAACAAAAAGCAAAGAGCTGCTGTTTTTATGAGTAAGTCCATGTTTAAGTTGTTATTCAGCACTGTCAACCATTTGTTCAACACTTTTATAAGCCATAAAATACAGATTCTCCCAACTTACACTAAAACCAGCACTGCAGTTGCAATGAATGACTATAGCAAAGTGTTCCGAGAAGCTTGCGTTGTTTTTATTAGCGGCTTGTCTTTTTTTAATATCAAGGAATATTTCACTTTCTCTGGTCATAGGAGTAACAATTGGAGCATGAGTCAGAAATAATGCAGTGCGACTTGAGTTTCACCATCAGCTGGAAGACGGTGTCTGTCCCCTTTTCTCAGCGGAGGGAGAGTGGAAGCCTCAAGGCTCCTCCCACCCCTCAGACTGACTCTCAGATGCAGGCCATTAGTTCAGTAAAAAAAAAGAAGTAATACAACAAATATCTACTACCAGTGTGATCACATACCTACATTTAAAAAATATATATAATTTCAAAATGGCATGTGAAGAACAACATTGGCAGGGTAATTCAAGCATAGCCAATCCAAACATAGCTAATATGCAGTGATAATGTATTGGGCCTATACCCTACTGCACAAATTGCATTGCAACAGAACTGTTTTTAATTGGTTAATCTTGCATAGGCTTACGTTTTTTTAAGTCGTGTTTTAAAGATCGGTAGATCTCGGATTACATTTTTATTCAGAAAAGGTTGGTGACCACTGCTGTAGGCCTATTTTACATTCAGCAATTGTCACGACTTCCACCGAAGTCGGTTCCTCTCCTTGTTCAGGCGGCGTTCGGCGGTCGGCGTCACCGGTCTTCTAGCCATCGCCGATCCACCTTTAATTTTCCATTTGTTTTGTCTTGTTTTCCCACACACCTGGTTTACATTCCCTCATTACGTGACATGTATATAACCCTCTGTTCCCCCCATGTCTGTGTGTGGAATTGTTTGTTGTAAACTGTATGTGCACTTCAGACTGGTTTGCGACGGGTTATTTCAACCCATATTTTGTTGTTCTGGGTGGTTGGTTTTGCATCATTAAACTGCTCTGGTTATTACCCAGTTCTGCTCTCCTGCGCCTGACTTCCCTGCAGCCAGTTACGCACCTTTCACAGCAATTAACAAGAGAAAGCCTGCTTCTCTCCTCGAATAGGCTATTAGAACTAGTATAACACATTCTATGAATAAATGTCCCATAGCTTTTGTAGCTATAGCTTTTCCTGCGATTTCACAAGAAGAGAATAACACTGGTATTGCGTAGACTATTACGCACAGGAAAAGCTGAAAGAGAGAGGCTATAGAAATGTGGAGCCAAAGTAAAATGCTAAATAAAAGCTAGATATTAGGCCATTCATTAGCTAATATTACGGCTTTAAATATTTACTTGTAATAGTGCAGGAAAGGTAACAGATTATGAAATGACAGATATAGGCTAAGCGTTCCTCTGAGGAATATGCAAAAAGCTCCACTATTGATTAGCCCTAAAAAATCATTACAAGAAAATGATTCTACCTAAGCTAGAGCAATGTGGAAGTGATTATTGTTAGTACCCAATTATTGTCTAGGCTGTAAACTGCAGTAATGTAGGCTAATTTGAATAACCGCTCAAACATCCTTTTGAATGCATGTTTCATGCCAAAATTAAGCTCCGATTATACAACCATTTGGTATGGGTTTATTCTCGACAGTTTACAAAGTCCAGAAAGTTACATTAGTCCACTGATATGGTGTATTTTGTCAGGATGTATTGGTGTTTACAGATACCATAGGAAAATAGGCCATATATGACACTGTCGTGGATCATCAGTCTCCCAAATTGTACTATAATTAATGTGGCCACCAGTATATTCAAAAAAATTGCTGAGCCCATTAGGCTATATAGAATCCAGGATTGGCAGCAGGTCCGAAATTAATATAATTAATGTGAGTGGGGTTCGCCCCCAAAGAATCTGTAGTAAAATCGAATGAATTTATAGCAACAGAGATTCTCTAAATTAGGGTTCTCCTCAATCGATGGAGGTTATGATTTAATTTTGGACCTTGAGCGTGGCTGTGGTGCACCCATGACCAGCTCGGAAACCAGATTGATACTCCTTAATTTTGGCATGAAACATGCATTCAAAAGGATGTTTGATTGGTTATTCAAATTAGCCTACATTACTGCAGTTTACAGCCCAGACAATAATTGTGTACTAACAAAGCCAAGTTAACAAACAGATCACCGACCATTTCGAATCCCACCGGACCTTCTCCGCTATGCAATCTGGTTTCCGAGCTGGTCATGGGTGCACCTCAGCCACACTCAAGGTCCTGAACGATATCATAACCTCCATCGATAAGAGACAATACTGTGCAGCTGTATTCATAAATCAAATCAAATCAAATGTATTTATATAGCCCTTCGTACATCAGCTGATATCTCAAAGTGCTATACAGAAACCCAGCCTAAAACCCCAAACAGCAAGCAATGCAGATGTAGAAGCACGGTGGCTATGAAAAACTCCCTAGAAAGGCCAAAACCTAGGAAGAAACTTAGAGAGGAACCAGGCTATGAGGGGTGGCCAATCCTCTTTTGGCTGTGCCGGGTGGAGATTATAACAGAACATGGCCAAGATGTTCAAATGTTCATAAATGACCAGCATGGTCAACTAATAATAATCACAGTAGTCGTCGAGGGTGCAGCAAGTCAGCACCTCAGGAGTAAATGTCAGTTGGCTTTTCATAGCCGATTATTAAGAGTATCTCTACCGCTCCTGCGGTCTCTAGAGAGTTGAAAACAGCAGGTCTGGGACAGGTAGCACGTCCGGTGAACAGGTCAGGGTTCCATAGCAGCAGGCAGAACAGTTGAAACTGGAGCAGCAGCACGGCCAGGTGGACTGGGGACGGCAATGAGTCATAGACATAGAGTCATAGACCTGGCCAAGGCTTTTTACTCTGTCAATCACCACATTCTTATTGGCAGACTCAACAGCCTTGGTTTCTCAAATGACTGCCTCACCTGGTTCACCAAATACTTCTCAGACAGAGTTCAGTGTGTCAAATCGGAGGGCCTGTTGCCCGGACCTCTGGCAGTCTCTATGGGCGTGCCACAGGGTTCAATAATCGGGCCGACTCTTTTCTCTGTATACATCAATGACGTCGCTCTTGCTGCTGGTGATTCTCCGATCCACCTCTACGCAAACGATACCATTCTGTATACTTCTGGCCCTTCTTTGGACACTGTGTTAACTAACCTCCAGACGAGCTTCAATGCCATACAACTCTCCTTCCGTGGCCTCCAACTGCTCTTAAATGCAAGTAAAACTAAATGCATGCTCTTCAACCGATCACTACCAGCACCTGCCCGCCTGTCTAGCATCACTACTCTGGACGGTTCTGACTTAGAATATGTGGACATCTGCAAATACCTAGGTGTCTGGTTAGACTGTAAACTCTCCTTCCAGACTCACATTAAGCATCTCCAATCCAAAATTAAATCTAGAATCGTCTTCCTATTTCGCAACAAAACATCCTTCACTCATGCTGCCAAACATACCCTCGTAAAACTGACTATCCTACCGATCCTTGACTTCGGTGATGTCATTTACAAAATAGCCTCCAACACTCTACTCAGCAAATTGGATGCAGTCTATCACAGTGCCATCCGTTTTGTCACCAAAGCCCCATATACCACTGGCTCCAGGTGATCTATAAGTCTTTGCTAGGTAAAGCCCCGCCTTATCTCAGCTCACTGGTCACCATAGCAGCACCCACCCGTAGGACTCGCTACAGCAGTTATATTTCACTGGTCAACCCCAAAGCCAATTCCTCTTTTAGCCGCCTTTCCTTCCAGTTCTCTGCTGCCAATGACTGGAACGAATTGCAAAAATCACTGAAGCTGGAGACTCATATCTCCCTCACTAACTTTAAGCACCAGCTGTCAGAGCAGCTCACAGATCACTGCGCCTGTACATAGCCCATCTGTAAATTGCCCATCCAACTACCTCATCCCCATACTGTTATTTTTTTTCTCCTTTGCACCCCAGTATCTCTACTTGCACATTCATCCTCTGCACATCTATCACTCCAATGTTAAATTGCTCAATTTTAATTATTTCGCCACTATGGCCTATTTATTGCCTTACCTCCTTATCTTACCTCATTTGCACACACTGTACATATACTTTTTTTCTACTGTGTTATTGACTGTATGTTTGTTTATTCCATGTGTAACTCTGTGTTGTTGTTTGTGTCGCACTGCTTTGCTTAATCTTGGCCAGGTTGCAGTTGTAAATGAGAACTTGTTCTCAACTAGCCTACCTGGTTAAATAAAGGTGAAAAAAAATAAGAAAATCTACTAGCCTAATGGACTGAATTTTAGCTCGTAAATGACTGAGCAAATTTGATTAGCCTATTTGCAGTTGAAATGATTAGATGACTTAGTTTTTTATTGTTCCATCACCTGCCGAATATTAACCTAAAAGGGCCCTAGCCTACTCCTTAAAAAAATGGACTTGGCCCGAGTGCTATTAGCAGGAACCCAGAGTAATATGATTCTGCCGGACTCAGGAAGAGCTTGGCCCACATGAAGCCCTCCCCGAGTCCGAGTCCCCCAAGTCTCAAACATAAAAGGTCCAAGCCCACCGTGTTGACTGGGATTATGTTAACTGTTAATATTTTGAAATAACACATATTTGTTTGATTGTATATACGTTATATACATAGTCTTAGCAAGCGCTTTTGCAGCAATCTAAGCTTTTTTTGCTATAGTATTTAGCTAGCTAGGTTTGCAAATGTTAGCCTAGCTAGCTAGCATGAAGTGTAGGCGGTATAAAAACATCTGTATAAACACCTCTAGCTTAGTTTAGAGGAAAGACTGACGTATATTTTTTACTAGAGAATTACTTTTGAATTACTTTTGATACACCATAACAAAGATTTGTATAATTAGCTCCTTGTTCTATATGTGCCTGTACTGTACAGCAGCTGCCCTTACTGCAGTAGCAAAAAACGGAAACCGGTAATCTCCCCGCAATTTAACCCCCCGCCGCGAGAGAGATAGCCTCATTGGGAGATACATTTCCACTGAAACGCTACACTCAACTTCAAAATAACATGTCATCGTCTGGAGAGTGCTCGCTCTCATGCACCAACTTTCCTGACAAATGTCATCATCTTGGCAACATTGAACCAATGTTAGACCACTCCCCTCTCATATCTCTGCTGTGTGTCTCTCCCTCTTCTTCTGTCTCCCTCACGTTCCCCCTTTCTCTCTTTTGCATTGATCCTCCATATGGCCAGATGTTATCGCTTGTGTTGTCAATGGCTCTATTGGTCTGTGTAACCGTGTGTTGTCATTTATGTCAATGTGGTCTGTAAATATTGATTTCTTTTTAACTCGAGACAAATTTGGGATTAAGACCAATAAAGTGGATTCGACTGAACCCTCTCACTTTGACAACTCCAAGTTCACCATAATAAAAATGTATTTAATTTGTCTGACTCTTAAGGATGTAATAAATTAAATTCAACATCCTTGGGTCAGGGTCAAGGAGTAAATGCTACCTTGTTGGCACTAGGACCCAGCAACAAAATAATGACATGTGGGAAGCCATGTAAGTCAGTGCTGGAGAACTTGCAGCAGAGAAGGGAAAATGATTCAGAGAGGGGGGGGATGAAAGAGACCACAAACAAAGAACGGAGACAGGGAAAGAACACAGGGAGGAGGGAGCGAGATAAAGAGAGACAGAATGACGCGGGGCAGACAAGAGGAACGGGGCTGCAGCTGGAAAGAGTGACAGCTCAAGATCAAGAGGCTGATCGAGGGAGAGTGAAGGAGGAGCCCACTAAGGAGGGAGGGAGGAGGAGGAGGAGTCTTGAACAAGACTAAGATTTTTTTTAAATTGCTTTGGAAAGAGAAAGGTCTACAAACAGAACCCGTCCAAACACAGCCATTACACTGGAGCAGCGTGTTGAGCCCAAGGAATATGGATTGAAGTCAAGACAAGTTGGAAATCTATCTGGGAACAGGACACCCTAATTAAACCGACAACCAAAGGAACCACTGCTGTAGCGAAGAGAGGGAGAGAAAGACAGACAGTGAGAGGGAGCAAGAGAAGTGAGAGTACAGGGCAGTGAACGAGTAAGGGAAAAAGAGTGGCTAGACAGAGGAAGGCAAAAGAAGAGAATTAATACCACCCACTGTGCCAATACCACACACAGAGTAAAATTGTTACGCACATTCACACATTCAAAGACAGAAATCCTGCCTGTGCCACACACACAGTATTTATGTCTCACACGTTGGCTATACCACACACACCGAATTTCTCAAACAGGTTTGCATGCAACATATGCAGTTTGTATTCGACACGCTGAAATCAAAGCGTTTATATCAACAGAAACGGAGAGAAACGAAGAAGATAAAGAGGCATGGAGAGACATTAGAGCGTCATGTGGGTTGGTATTACTACGCACAGAGTGACATAGACAGACAAAACGCAACACAGTGGCATCACGGGGCCTCCACGGGAGCAGGAACTCTTCGAAAACTAACCTGAGGAACTATACTGCCAACTTAACCCCGAACAATAATTACCACAGAACTGAAGGCCGGTGATTCTTCTACACTTCGACTACAATCCTACTACCATTAACCAGCAGCAAAGCAGAGCAACTGTATTGAGGATCTATCACCTCCGTAGGATGGGTGCCTAAGACAGGCGAGCTGAAGAGCTGTGTCCCTGGAAGGAGCACCACCAGCCCTCCAGCCCCTCCCCACCATGCTGCCCCAGACGGCCCAGGGCAGGGGCACCTTAAGCAGGGTACGAGGGCTCCTGCTGCTGCCCCTCCTAATGGTGCTGCTGGTGACTTTATGTGCTGCACAGAGCGAGAAGAGTCAGGAGAACCAGGGAGAGAATAACACTGGCAGTACGGAGAGCCCGGTACGTCTCTATTTTCACACACACCGTTAGCAATACGTCTCTCACATGTACACACATAATCGCACATTAACAGTTAAACACATGTTTTTTTCTCTCCAATTGGCAGTATGTGCCTGACTGATGAATGACTGTTATGATGGGTATAAGGTAGTGAGTCAGATATAATTGCTGTGGTAAATATTATGATATTGCTGTTCAGTGTGAGGACCAAGTGGTTACAGTCCGTATGGTTTAAGGGGATATTTTTCAACATTCATGGTAGTAGTAACTCATTGTAATTGCAGGAGACTGTCTCCTCAGATGTGGCCATCGTCAGTCCTCGTAACTCCTGGCTCGTCTTCAGACACAACTCCAACAAAGGAGAGAACAAGAAGACCAAGCCCCTAAAGAGGGCATCTAAGGTGAGCAGATATACAAATGGAAACCCACACAGATCTACACAGTAGGCTAATACAAGCCTAGCTAACACAGGTACAAGCTAGTTAACACAGGTACATTCACATTCTGGCTTATATAAGTACTGAACAAAAACAGAAACACAACATGCAAAGATTTTACTGAGTTACAGTTCATATAAGGAAATTGGTCAATAAAAAAAAATAAGGCCCTAATCTATGGATTTCACATGACTGGGCAGCGGCGCAGCTATGGGTGGGCCTGGGAGGGCATAGGCCCACCCACTGGGGAGCCAGGCCCAGCCAATCAGAAGGAGTTTTTCCCCACAAAAATACTTTATTACAGACAGAAAAACTCCTTAGTTTCATCAGCTGTCCGGGTGGCTGGTCTCAAACGATCCCGCAGGTGAAGAGGCCGGATGTGGAGGTCCTGGGCTGGCGTGATTACACGGGGTCTGCGGTTGTGAGGACATACTGCCAAATTCTCTAAAATGACGTTGGAGGAGGCTTATGGTTAGAGAAATAAACATTAAATTCTCTGGCAACAGCTCTGGTGGACATTCCTGCCGTCAGCATGCCAATTGCATGCTCCCTCAAAACTTGAGACGTCTGTGGCATTGTGTTGTGTGACAAAAGTTCACATTTTAGAGTGGCCTTTTATTGTCCCCAGCACAAGGTGCACCTGTGGAATGATCATGCTGTTTAATCAGCTTCTTGATATGCCACACCTGTGGATGGATTATCGTGCCAAAGAAGAAATGCTCACAAACGGGGATGTAAACGTTTTTTGTGGGTATGGAACATTTCTGTGATCTTTTATTTCAGTTCCTGAAACATGGGCCCAACACTTTACATGTTGCGTTTCTATTTTTGTTCAGTATATATACAGTGCCTTCAGAAAGTATTCATACCCCTTGACTTATTCCACATTTTGCTGTGTTACAGCCTGAATTCAAAATGGATTACATCTTTTTTTTCCACCAATTTACACGCAATACCCCATAATGACAAAGTGAAAACACGTTTTTAGAAATGTTAGCAAATCCATTAAAAATGAAATACAGAAATATAAAATGTACATAAGTATTCACACCCCTGAGTCAATACATGTTAGAATCACCTTTGGTAGTGATTACAGCTGACAGTCTTTCTGGGTAAGTCACTAAGAGCTTTGCACAACTGGATTGTACAATATTTGCCCATTATTATTTTTACAATACTTCAAGCTCTGTCAAGTTGGTTGTTGATCATTGCTAGACAGCCATTTTCAGCCATAGATTTTCAAGCCGATTTAAGTCAAAACTGTAACTATGCCACTCAGGAACATTTATAGTCGTCTTGGTAAGGAACTTTAGTGTATATTTGGCCTTGTGTTTTAGGTTGCTGTCCTGCTGAAAGGTGAATTTGTCTCCCAGTGTCTGTTGGAAAGCAGACTGAACCAGGTTTTCCTTTAGCATTTAGCCTGCTTTATTCTGTTTCTTTTTATCCTAAAAAACTCCCTAGTCCTTGCTGATGACCATGCTTTAAAATATGAAGAGTTGTACTCAGTGATGTGTTGTGTTGGATTTGCCCCAAAAATAAAGCTTTGTATTCAGGACATAAACTTAACTTCTTTGCTACATCTTCTGCAGTTTTACTTCCATGCCTTATTTCAAACTAGATGCATGTTCTGGAATATTTGTATTCTGTACAGGCTTCCTTCTTTTCACTCTGTCATTTAGGTTAGTATTTTGGATTAATTACAATGTTGTTGATCCATCCTCAGTTTTCTGGTATCGCCAATAAACTGTTTTAAAGTCACCATCGGCCTCATGGTGAAATCCCTGAGCGGTTTCCCTCCTCTCTAGCAACTGAGTTAGGAAGGACATACATATCTTTGTAGTGACTGGATTTATTGATGCACCATCCAAAGCGTAATTTATAACTTCACCATATTCAAAGGGATATTCAATGTCTGCCTTTTTTTTACCCATCCACCGATAAGTTCCGTTCTTTGCGAGGCAATGGAAAATTTCCCTCCTCTTTGTGGTTGAATCTGTGTTTGACATTTAATGCTCGACTGAGGGACCTTACAGATAATTGTATGTGGGGTACAGAGATGAGGTAATCATTCAAAATTCATGTTAAACACTATTATTGTACACATAGTAAGTCCATGCTACTTATTATGTGACTTGTTAAGCTTTTTTTTCTCCTGCACTTATTTAGGCTTGTAATTACAAAGGGGTTGAATAGTTATTGATTTGACATTTCAGCTTTTCATTTTTTATTAATTTGTAAGAATTTCGAAACATTTTTTGTGTGTAGGCCAGTGACACGAAATCTCAATTTAATCAATTTTAATTTCAGGCTGTAACACAACAAAATGTGGAAAAAGTCAAAGGTTTGAATACTTTCTGAAGGAACTGTAGGTTTAATCTATATAAGTTTAAATAAGTATACTGCTAAGCAGGTATGAAGGTAACATAAGCGAAAACAGGTGAAATGGGTTCAAAGAAGCTAATGTTAGGCTAACACGCCAAAAGTCATACCAGGTAATCAATTTGTAAAGCTGAAGTGTTTCAAATATAAAGGTCATTTCTAATTGAGCCGACATATGCAGCGTTTACCGTGAATACAGTCTCCGCTAAAATGGGAACATTGCCTTAAAATCTGAATCACGCTGTAAAGCTGAACTTCAGCAATGTGGATTGAATAGAGGCCCTAGTGTCAACACAGTGGAATAAATACTGAGCAGCATAGTCACCTAGGCTATGTGTGGGTTCCCCTGGATTTACAGTTAGCAGCAGGTGTATTGCTAACAGCTAAATAAATATACATTACACGTGTGCAGCATTAAAAAGATGGATACAGGTTAGTTTATATAATGACATAGCTATTGAAAGAGAGGCTGCACTTAATTACCAAAAACCTATGTATTTACATGGTAGTTAAGGTATGAACAATGTAATCACTGTAGGTACATATTATTACATATGTATTACAACCGCACAATATCAAGGATTTGGACATAAACTCTCAATGAAGACAACCGAATACTGGTGAGCAAATGGGTCTACAGTAGATACACTGTGTCTTTGTTGTTCATGTCATCCATTGTAAGTCAAGGTAGATCTCCTTATGTTTCACCTTGGTTGAATTTCAAATACACATGCGATAGGAGGGGTCTGAGCATTGCTAGTTTAGGGCGCCCGCTCAGGAAGAAGTAAGGCATCTCTGCTATCTCGTGTTAGATGGTTCGAGTGATAGATTGCTTAATTGTAACAGGTGCCAATTCGACCAAGTTGTCAAAATGATCGGCAATGATTTTAATAAACAAAAGTGGCTAGGTATACCGCATTTAATCTGGATTTGATTATGGAAATTTATAGTCTTAGGATCCCTTGCTTCCTTTTTATCCTGATCCATCGAGAATAACTGTAACCCGTCAGTTTTAGGTGTAGACGCCTTTAGATATTCCCGTTTGTCTGAACTCTTTGAGGACTGATCATCGAGGACTGGTTTCATAATTGTTTTTTTGTCTCTGTCTGTAGCATGGTCTACCGGGCCCCCCCGGACCACCAGGCCCTCAAGGGCCACCCGGCCCCCCCGCCCCCCTGTTACCTCAGCAGGAAGAGCTGATGCAGGAGTTCCAGCTACGACTGAGAGGTACGTAAGAACAGACCAATGGCAGACTCTGAAATTAAGGGACAGACCTGGATGTCAACCAGTTATTGGTCTCCACTAGGCTGCGACATAGTGTCAAGTGTATCCTAAGGTTCAAATTTTGTTCAATCATGGCCTGGGGTGGTCTAGCGGTTACAGGCCTATCGTGTCGATTCTTGCCCACGCCCTTCTGGCACAGAGAACTCAATCCCATGATTGGCTTGATATATTTACACATTTCAAATATGGACAGTCCAGGGATATTTTACCCCCGATCTTGATAATAAATTACCATACCAGACACTTTTGGATAACATCAATAGGGAACAATGATAACAATAGGCCACACCAACATGAGTTTCCATTCATACAAAACGTTGGGTAAATTTCCACAGTAAGTTTGCTGTGGTAAACAATTAAATACTTTGTTTCTGTTGTATGGAATGCTTGTCAAATAGATACATCGCCATTAGTCTGTTCAAAAAGGTCTCAGTTGTTCCGATTACAATACCAACCAGAGGGCGAACATATCTTAAGACTTTGGTTGCAAGCAGGACTACGGTAATACCGACATAATATTTTAGGAAGCGGTAATGAGGTGACCAATTATGGTGACAGTTGAGGTCAGCTGTGCGGGGGAATTTAGAGCGTATTGATGGTTTATTGAGACATCAGGTGGCGATAATCTAGTGCAATCGATGGTTGCAATAGGCCCCATATTTGATTATATTCCAATTGGCTACATTCTGTAGGCTACCCGTTAGCCTATTAATCGTCACTTAATTGTGACAATGGTGCTAGTACGAACTCGGACCCAGGCGCAGAGAAACACAGCAGGCAGAGGTAAGGGTACATCCAGAATATTTACTTAAGGTCTTCATAGCAAAACATCAAAGCAAGGGCACACAAGAACACTGAACAAAACATGAGACCTGAGCAACTGGCCCAGTCCACAGAGCAACCTAAATAGTCATCCAGCAGGTGATCCCAATAAGCCCAATCAGGGTCACCTGGATACTAGATGTAACCCAAGGGTTCTCTCCAGTGGCAACCTCAGGTAGTACAATCAAGGGAGAAAACCTGACCTGTGACAGGACCCCCCTACCCCCTACCCCCTCAAGGAATGGGTCCTGACGTTCCACCAAGGGTAGTTGAACGTCGACGGAAGTCCCGAATGAGTCCGGGGTCCAAAATGTCCTGGGCCGGAACCCAGGAACGTTCCTCACGCTCGTAACTCTCCCAGTCCACGAGACACTGAGTCCCTCGCCGGAACTGACGACTGGAGAGGATGCGTCGCACCGTGTAGGCTGGCTGTCCCGCTATCATGCGAGGCGGAGGTGGAGGCCAAGTGGCCAGAACCAGAGGACTGAACACCACAGGCTTGAGTCTGGAGATGTGGGATGAACCCACATGGACCGGGGAAGACAAAGGCGATAGGCCATTGATTGATGCACTGTAGAACCTTGAATGGCTCCACGTACCGGGGAGCAAACTTCCTAGATTCCATGTGTAGAGGCAGATCCCTAGTAGACAACCAGACCATCTGGCCAGGACGCAGGAGGGGACTCGGGCGGCGATGATGGTTGGCCTGTTGTTGAACCTGAGCTGAGGACCTCAGGAGCACTGACCAAGCCCTCTTCCAGGTCCAGCGGCAATGAGAGGTGAGGCATTGAGCTGACGGAACCGTCACTTCAATCTCCTGATCTGGAAACGGGGGGCTGGTAACCGTACAACACCTGGAATGGTGACAGGCCAGTGGAGGAACACTGGAGAGTGTTGTGTGCATACTCCACCCAGGGAAGGTGCTGACGCCAAGTGATGGGGTTGGCAGACACACAGCACCGTAACGTGGTCTCCAGATCCTAGCTCACCCGCTCAGTTTGACCATTGGACTGAGGGTGATAACCCGAGGACAGACTGGCTGATGACCCCAGAAAAGTACAAAATGCCCTCCAAAATCTGGAGGCAAACTGGGGGCCCCGGTCGGAGACTATGTCCAGAGGAAGTCTGTGAAGGCGGAAAACTAGCTGAGCAGTCTCACGGGCAGATGGGAGTTTAGGGAGCGGAATGAAATGTGCCGCCTTGGAAGAGCAGTCCACAACGACCAGAATGACCGTGTCCCTCTGAGGATGGAAGGCCCGTGATGAAATCCATAGAGAGATGGAACCATGGTTGAGAATGTGTTGGCAGCGGATGAAGAAGCCCCAGAGGCATGTCGGACAGGCAGCCACAAAGGTCCGAGTGTCTGCCTTCACAGAGGGCCACCAAAACCTCCTCCTCAAACCTCTAGCGTTCGCTGCCCTTCCGGATGAGAGATGAGACGCGACGAGTGAGCCCACTGAAGAACCTTAGACCGTGCCCCAAGAGGAACAAAAAGTATGTTAGGTGGACAGCTGTCTGGAACTGCCTCCCTACCTTGCACCTCCCTCACTAGTCTCTATACCCCAGGACCCCCCGCCACGGGGATGAGTGACCTGGCGATGATGGGTTCAAACGGCCGATCCTCACTGGAGCTGGGGAACTGGCAAGAAAGGGCATCCGGCTTCACGTTCTTAGACCCCGGATGGTAAGATAACGTGAATCTAAACCGAGTGAAGAAGAGAGCCCAACGAGCCTTTCGGGGGTTGAGGCATTTCGCCTCCTGGATGTAGGTCAGGTTCTTGTGGTCAGTCCAAACCATAAAGGGGTTTTCCGAGCCCTCCAACCAGTGCCGCCACTCCTCCAAAGCCAGTTTGACTGCAAGAAGCTCCCGATTGCCGACATCATAGTTAGGTGGACAGCTGTCTGGCCCCATATTTGATTATATTCCAATTGGCTACATTCTGTAGGCTACCCGTTAGCCTATTAAACTACCCCGGCCATTGAGCTAAGCCCAACTGCCAATCCGGGTCACAGAAACCACTGTAACGGGGGTCAGTGTGCTGCTAACAGCTTAGATTCTTCCACTGTCTGATTGCCCCAGACTGGGCTCATGAAATGAAATCCATAAAAAGGTATCAATTTGATATTGAAGAAAAACCACACCCGACTCTAAAGCAGAACCCACAGTGCATGTTGTTTGAATCAAAGATCGCAATTGTTTATTTTTTGCAACAGGATTATTGAATTATGACTTATATCTTGATTATCGAATGCAGCCAGAGCTTGAAAACTGTCATCTGATATGGGAAAAAATAGCCCTAACCCTAAGATACTACAATTGCTGCAAACAATATACAGAATACATACTCTGCGGTGCATGCAGTATATTCACACTACAAACACAGCATAACTCAGTACATGCTGCATAACAATGCACAGCCACGACATTTTCTGTATTGGTTACAGTTGGTCTTTCTAAACAATGTGGGTGAATGTAGGCTATAAAATGCTTGGGAGGCTATTTGTCTGATTGTGGGCTGGTCTGATCTCTTAATAGAGGTAATTTTCCAGGAACGTGGATGTGACTTGGCTGGGCCGTAAAATTCCTCAGATTCCTCCAGACTCGCTAGTGTGTCTTTGTTACTTTGTGTGTGTGCTCGTGTGTGAGTACGTGTGTATGAGGTATTTGTGCATGTGCGTATGTTTCCAGTTGGCATTTGTGTGTTTGTAATAACTGTCCGTGTGTGGAATGAGAGTTGGCAGGCTGCCATGTGAGTAGACACGGGTCTGTTTGTGCTCTCCGGGAACTGCAGGCTGTTCTCACAGCCCTCTAAAACATAAAGACTTCTATTCACACAGCCGAGAAGGGTGGCGCCGTACACACACTCTCGCAGACACTAGCACACAAACTAAAACATACTCTTTAAGACTTAAACTCACACACACACACTGCTGATATTCAAACAAATGTATATTCACACCACTGTTGTACCACACACCCCCACAGACCTTCTGGAGGTCGCCCCCCCCCAGGTAGCATATGAACAAGCCTTAAATATTTACAATTACAGGAAATGTGCTTTAAAACGGCAACATTTTCTCTCAGCCTCATTGCAAAATGTGTAGAATATCAGGAAATTAGCTTTACAAATGCAAAATCTTCTCTCAGCCTCATGGCAAAATGTATAGAATAGCAAGAGCTTATGCTGAGCGATTAACCGAAATGTCAGTTATTTTTCAGTTTTTAAACAACTAATTGACAGACATTGACGGTTCAATTATGTTCATCAAATCAAATCAAATCAAATTGTATTTGTCACATACACATGGTTAGCAGATGTTAATGCGAGTGTAGCGAAATGCTTGTGCTTCTAGTTCCGACAATGCAGTAATAACCAACAAGTAATCTAACCTAACAATTCCACAACTACTACCTTATACACACAAGTGTAAAGGGATAAAGAATATGTACATAAAGATATATGAATGAGTGATGGTACAGAACGGCATAGGCAAGATGCCGTTCATTTCATTCAGTTTTTTTCTGTGAGCTCAATGCACACATTTCACTGCAGTTTCTCTAGAGACAAATCAGATCATGCCTGAACAGTTGGGAGTTGTAGTATCCAACAGGCCTATGTTCTACATAGTTTAGTGCACAACATGTGATAATTAATTACAATAGCCATAATCCATTGCGCAGCTACTTGTCCGGTCGGTTTCTTTTATGCCTGCTACGTAAGGGACAGAAGAATGCGTAATCAAGAGGGGATGCATAGAAAGCAGTTTCTTTGAGGTATCTCTACCTGAAAATACATCATCTAAGTGATTGATAGTTGGTATTCAGCAGTCATAAAAGTATGCCTTATTTACTTTGAAGAACTAGTAAAATAGTGATTTTGTCAGACAGCATAGGCAGCAGCTCTATAGAGATGAGATGATGACTTGGAATCAAATAATAAAGTCATCAAATAAAACAAATCTAATATACACAAGAATTTAAATATTTTATTCAAGTAAAGTAATATGAATAACTGATGGTTAATAAGTGATAAGCAGTCATGGGCAGTCACTACCATCATGGGACTTGTATTAATTGTTTTATTTTGTGTTACAGCATTTAACCCACAATGCATAATGCATTTAATGTCAAAATATATATATATTTTAATCGAAAGATTAGCTATATAAAAATGTGTAGAATTGCAGGGAACTTGCTTTAAAACAGCAACATTTTCTCTCAGCCTGATGGCAAATGGGTAGAATAGCATGAAACTGCACATTCTTCTCTTTGCCCCATGGTTTAGGCTAAAGGGGGGTGGGGCTCTTGTGAGGGGGCCTCATGAAACTGCAGTATGCCACTGATTTGCACACATCCACACAGATCAATCTGAAATATATTTATATTAGGCATGTACACGGCACTCTCCGATTCTTCATTCAAAAAGTAATGTAAGGCAGCACCTCTCACACACTACAACTCAAACATATATTCTTTAAGAATATAAACAACACAGAAACAATTCCATCTTTCACTTCAGAACCTTTTTGATTTTTCTGACGCTCACTCCCTCAATCCACATTAATCTCACTCATCTCCCCTCCTCTTGCCATTACAGAAAACTCATACAGTACCAACATAATCTAAATTGATCCAAGCCTGGACTTTTCAAATACTTTGACAATGCATCCTTTCCTTCTTTCCTTCCTTGAAGGTGTTCACCTATTCAGTCATTGATCTGCCTTGACTGGGTAGGTGAAATCCATGAATAGTCTGTGTGCGTCTCAAATAGCACCCTATTCCCTATATAGTGCACACTACTTTTGAACAAAGCTCTATGGGTCCTGATCAAAAGTAGTGCACTAATGAATTGAGGGGAATCTGTCTCTGTCTCTCTTAAAAAGAAAGAAATAGGTCAACTGATCACAGGAACTCTCTCCCTCTATCTCAGAGATGGCTGGTGGACCCTGTCTGCTCTGTGAGCGACCTCCCCGTGTGGCCACCGCCTTCCAATGCCGCCTGCACCACCCCCTCACCGTTCCACGCCGCAGTCTGCTAGAGCTGCAGCCATTCAGCAGTGTGAGTGAATCGCTCATACACACACACACACATATCCACACACCCTCAAACACGCATAAAAATGCCAACGGAGGCACACACTCACAAACACACATGCATATGGTTACAGACACAACTCACTGGAGCCCCAGGCCTTCAACTGTATGAGTAGACACACGCTACAATAAACTCATGCACGTGCACACACATGCACAGTAATATTACATCATCAGATATTAGAACACCTTCTATCCCTCCAAAAGCATGGGGAAAAATGGCCAAATACGACTAGGCTTAAATGGTTTATATTTTTAGTAAAGGCAGTATCACTTGACCATTGACCTTTGTCTCCCTGTTTCACCCCTCCAGGTCTCGGACACTGAGCAGAGCCTCCAGAGGGGCCAGGGCTTCAACTCTAGCAGTGGCCGCTACACGGCTCCCGTCTCCGGATTCTACCAACTCACCGCCAGCCTTCTCATAGGTGAGACTTCCACACCAGCCCATACCAAAGTGTTCAATTATGGGGGTGGGGGGGTTTGCAGTACTTTGGGGCTGAATTGATTCACATACCACAAAAAGAGGGAGGGAGAGGAAGAGGTTCAAGAGGGAGGAGGACAAATAGATAGAAAACAGATATAACAAGGGGAAGAAAAGTGGTTAGACAAGGAAATTAGGAAGATAGGAGCTGGGGAGTGGCTAGGGAGTGAGAGAGGGGGATGGATAGACGGAGAGAGGAGACTATCAAGGAAAGAAGAGAAACGATGGGAAACCATACAAAAGAATGGTTTGTACAAACAAACGCATCTCCACAACAGATCAAATACAAATCAACATTACAATAACTCCATAGCAATGTACAGTATATATTTTTCTCTAAGTAGCTTTTCCCTCGTAACCTAGAAATATATCTGACCTTATTTTTTGCCTGCAAGAGGCCAAGTGGAGAAGTGAAGATGGCAGCCAGGCAAAAAACGGTTTGAATGTTTTGGGTGTGTCATTGGCTTACACCAATCAGAAGTGGCCTAGGCACTGCCCTGGCCAATCAGTGTCAGATGTTGAGAAGATAAGGCCTGGCCAGTTCTGAGGAACAGGGGTGGGGTCTTTCCTCAGAAAGTCCACCCAAAGGGAAACCACCCCACACCACCACTGCAATGTGTATGCCTCTGTCAGTGGCCATTTTAGCATGTAAATCTTGGTGGGGCAAAAAAAAAGAAAGAAATGGGATGCATGCCAGCAAAACAACTGCACATAAAAACATAGCTGATATGGCAGACTTGCTTAAACAAATGTGGTTTCTAGTGACAATTGAGATGTACAAACTATGGCATAAGGGGGCGACAAGCAGATAACGAGGCAATCCGTAACTCAGATGAAGACATTAATGAGCAATCGATGACAGACGTAGTTAATATAACTATTTGTTCAGCACTTTTGAAATGTACAGCGACAGCATTCAGAACATGGGCCGTTCTTACGGTGTACTCCCTGTACACATCAGAACCGTAGGATAAATAAATGGGCCATATAAACAGACAATGAAAGCTCTTACAATACTCAATGATTACATTTCTCTAAAACAGGTTATAGGCTATTTGTGCACCACCAAGCTAGAACAGTAGGCAAAATTAAGAGGTGAAAATAGACCAAATTATTAGGGTGAGGCACATTGAACGCCGGTTGGGTCTTTGCGTGTCAAAAAAGATGCACATCATATAACACTATTTGACGCCAAGCACCACAAGCCAAGCACCACAACTACTATCAGTAGCACTGTCAAAGCTGTACAAAACAAAGTAGCCAAACTGGGTCACGAACGATGTGTTTACAATACCGCGTTGGTGAAAATAGACCAAATTATTAGGGTGAGGCACATGGGCTACTAACAGCTCACTACACAACATACACTAAGTATTACTTTCTTAGCTACAGTATACATTTCTCCCTTGCGTATTACATAATTTATGCAACAGCATACAATACATTTTTGGACTCACCTTGTGAAGGTGGTGCAGCGGTCCTTTGTTGGCAAGTTTTGTCATCAAAGTCTGGCATTGAATAGCAGGCTAACGTTAGTGGTTTCTTTGCAACGCTTGCAGTTAGCCACAGATTCCTTCCAAACGACTCATTGTTGAATTTGCGATTTCCAACTTGTTGTGTAATCTTTATGTACAATGGCCGACGAGGACCGATACGTTTTATCTATAATTTCTCTTCATTATTTCTCTTCATATGACAAAGATTTTCCAGTCGATTGTTGACTTGATGACAACTGATGACCGGGCTAACCGGGCTATCTGCATTGTGTCCCACCACCCGCCAACCCCTTTTTACACTACTGCTACTCTCTGTTCATCATATATGCATAGTCACTTTAACCATACCTACATGTACATACTACCTCAATAAGCCTGACTAACCGGTGTCTGTATATAGCCTTGCTACTGTTATTTTTCAAATGTCTATTTACTGTTGTTTTATTTCTTTACTTACCTACACACACACACATACCTTTTTTTTCGCACTATTGGTTAGAGCCTGTGAGTAAGCATTTCACTGTAAGGTCTACACCTGTTGTATTCGGCGCACGTGACAAATAAACTTTGATTTGATTTGATGACTGCCAGCTAAGACTTTGAAAGTAAGATGTTGACATGATCAGTCCAATCAAAGCTACTGTAGATATAATGTGATTTGATATCATTCTATCTGTGGCCAATGACCTTGAGCCTTCTTGGGTGGGCACTTCTAATATAACTCTATGGCAGAACCCAAGGGGATAAAATATATGACAGAAAACTGAGCCAATCAAGCGCAACGCTCTGTATTTTCTGCTCGCTCGCCCCACCACCACAGAAAGCACTGGGCTAGACTGACACACCTGCATTTACCCTGACACACCTGCCTTACTCAAGAAAGCAAAAAAAGAGACCGTGTGTATGCGGCTTTATTAACTCAATGACATTTTTTTTTGTTTACATTGTTTGCAAACTGATATGTGACACGTATTAATGCCAAAATAACAAGCAAAACAGGCAAGCCCCACCTGCCCTGAATGATGGGTTGCCACTGGCCTCTGTGCATGTGATGTAAATGGTGTGTGTGTGTGTGTGTGTGTGTGTGTGTGTGTGTGTGTGTGTGTGTGTGTGTGTGTGTGTGTGTGTGTGTGTGTGTGTGTGTGTGTGTGTGTGTGTGTGTGTGTGTGTGTGTGTGTGTTCTCAGAGCCCAATGAGAGGTCACAAGCCAGGATGAAGGATAGTGTGAAGGCTTCCATCTGCATTGAGTCCCTATGCCAGAGCAATGTGTGAGTACTAGTACACACACAAACACACACACACACGCTGTGTGCACGCACACACTAACAGAGATGTATTCAATCATTGCCAGTTGTTCCTGCCTGTTTTTCCTGAGCTACGCCTCTGAATGTTCCAGGTCTCTGGATTCGGTGACAGGGGTGGGTAGTTCAGGAGTCTTCAGCATCTTACTGACAGGAACCCTTTACATACAGGTAATATACTCTCTCACACACACACATACACACACAGGGTATTATTACACGTTCACGCACACGCAAACACAGTATTGAGTTAAACGTGTATATGGCCACCCATTCACAACAATCTGATATCTGCACACACTCCTATCAACACTCTCATCTCCAGATAAAGACATATACTTTGACAATTATGTGCAATTACCTTGTTTGCCAGGAATGATACTGGCAGTCAGAGTGATAGATGAGCATAAGCACTGCTCTTGGTGAAAGGATTGAGAGTAGAGTGCGGAGTGACTGATGGTCTTTAACCCGTTATGTTCTGGCTTGCAGGCGGGGGAGTATGTGTCCATTTTCGTCGACAACGGAACAGGCTCAGCACTCACAGTCCTCCAGGATACTTTGTTTTCCGGGATACTCCTGGGAGTGTGAACACAGTAAAACAAATGATACACACACATACGTAAGCAGATATACACACACACACACACCCATAGACTGAAAGGAACAAATATATTAAACCATGTACAGTACCAGTCAGAAGTTTGGACACACCTAATCATTCAAGGGTTTTTCCTTATTTTTACTATTTTCTACATTGCAGAATAATAGTGAAGACATAAAAAATGTGAAATAGCACACATGGAATCATGTAGTAACCAAAAAAAGTGTAAAACAAATGAAAATGTATTTTATATTTGATATTCTTCAAAGTAGCCACCCTTTGCCTTGATGACAGCTTTACACACTCTTGGCATTCTCTAAACCAGCTTCATGAGATAGTCACCTGGAATGCATTTCAATTAACAGGTGTGCCTTGTTAAATAATGCATTTGAGCCAATCATTTGAGCCAATCAATCTGGATGGAAAATTACTGAGGATAATAGCAGACGATATTGCCACTCCTATTTGCCACATCTTCAATTTAATCCTACTAGAGAGCGTGTGCCCTCAGGCCTGTAGGGAAGCTAAAGTCATTCCGCTACCCAAGAATAGTAAAGCCCCCTTTACTGGCTTAAATGGCCGACCAATCAGCCTGTTACCAACCCTTAATAAACTAATGGAAAAAGTTGTGTTTGACCAGATACAATGCCATTTCCCAGTAAATAAATTGACAACAGAATTTCAGCATGCTTATAGGGAACGACACTCAACAAGCACAGCACTTACACACAGGACTGATGATTGGCTGAGAGAAATTGATGATAAAATGATTGTGGGGGCTGTCCTGTTAGACATGCAGCTTTTGACATTATCAATCATAATCTGCTGCTGGAAAAACGTATGTGTTATGGCTTTACACCCCCTGCTATAATGTAGATAAAGAGTTACTTGTCTAACAGAACACAGAGGGTGTTCTTTAATGGAACCCTATCAAATATAATCCAGTCAGAATCAGGAATTCCCCAGGGTAGCTGTTTAGGCCCCTTGCTCTTTTTGATTTTTACTAACGACATGCCACTGACTTTGAGGAAAGCCAGAGTGCCTATGTATGCGTATGACTCAACACTATACATGTCAGCTACTACAGCAACTGAAATGACTGCAACACTCAACAAAGAGCTGCAGTTAGTTTCAGAGTCGGTGGCAAGGAATAAGTTAGCCCTAAATATTTCTAAAATTAATTGTATTTAGAACAAAACACTCACTAAACCCTAAACAACTAAATTTTGTAATCATGTGGAAATGAAGCAAGTTGGGATGACTAAACTGCTTGGAGTAACCCTAGATTGTAACTGTTATTGTCAAAACATATTGATGCAGTAGTAGCTAAGATAGGGAGAAGTCTGTCTATAATAAAGCGATGCTCTGCCTTCTTAACAACACTATCAACAAGGCAGGTCTTACAGGCCCTAGTTTTGTCGCACCTTGACTACTGTTCAGTCGTGTGGTCAGGTGCCACAAAAAAGGACTTAGGAAAATTGCAATTGACTCAGAAAAGGGCAGCACGGCTGGCCCTTGGATGTACAAAGAGAGCTCATATTAATAATATACATGTCAATCTCTCCTGGCTGAAAGTGGAGGAGACATTGACTTCATCACTACTTTTATTTATGAGAGGTGTTGACATGTTGAATGCACCGAGCTGTCTGTCTAAACTACTGGCACACAGCTCGGACACCGATGCATACCCCACAAGACATGTCATCAGAGGTCTCTTCACAATCACCAAGTCCAGAATAGACTATGGGAGGCACACAGTACTACACAGAGCCATGACTACATGGAACTCTATTCCACATCAAGTAACTGACGCAAGCAGTAAAATTAGATTTAAAAAACAGATTAAAAAACACATCGTGGAACAGCGGGGACTGTGAACCAACACAAACATTGACACACACACACACAATACACACACACGATAACATACGCACAATACATACACATGGATTTAGTACTGTAGATATGTGGTAGTGGTGGAGTAGGGGCCTGAGGGCACACATTGTGTTGTGAAATCTGTGTATGTATTGTATGTTTTTAAAATTGTATAAACAGCCTTAATTTTGCTGGACCCAAAGAAGAGTAG
Organism: Salvelinus namaycush; assembly: GCF_016432855.1. Lineage (NCBI taxonomy): Eukaryota > Metazoa > Chordata > Actinopteri > Salmoniformes > Salmonidae > Salvelinus > Salvelinus namaycush. The sequence goes on from NC_052317.1 coordinate 2,151,082, forward strand.
CTGCTGCTTTGACAGCAGCTAATGGGGATCTATAATAAATACAAATACAAATATTATGGCAAGAACAGCTCAAATAGGCAAAGAGAAATGACAGTCCATCATTACTTTAAGACATGAAGGTCAGTAAATGCAGAACATTTTAAGAACTTTGAACGTTTCTTCAAGTGCAGTCGCAAAAAGCATCAAGCGCTATGATGAAACTGGCTCTCATGAGGACCTCCACAGGAAAGGAAGACCCAGAGTTACCTTTGCTGCAGAGGATAAGTTCCTTATAGTTACCAGCCTCAGAAATTTTTGCCCAAATAAATGCCCCACAGATTTCAAGTAACAGACACATTTCAACATCAGCTGTTCAGAGGAGACTGTGTGAATCAAGCATTCATGGTCGAATTGCTGCAAAGAAACCACTACTAAAGGACAACAACAATAAGAAGAAGAGTCTTGCTTGGGCCAATAAACACGAGCAATGGACATTAGACCGGTGGAGATCTGTCCTTTGGTCTATTGAGTCCAAATTTGAGATTTTTGGTTCCAACCGCCGTGTCTTTGTGAGACGCAGAGTAGGTGAACGAATGATCTCTGCATGTGTGGTTTCTATCGTGAAACATGGAGGAGGTGTAATGGTGTGGGGGTGCTTTTCTTGTGACACTGTCTGTGATTTATTTATAATTTAAGACACATTTAACCAGCATGGCTACCACAGCATTCTGCAGCTATACGCCAACCCATCTGGTTTGGGCTCAGTGGGACTATCATTTGTTTTTCAACAGGACAATAACCCAACACGCCTCCAGGCTGTGGATGGGCTATTTGACCAAGAAGGAGAGTGATGGAGTGCGGCATCAGATGACCTGGCCTCTACAATCACCCGACCTCAACCCAATTGAGATGGTTTGGGATGAGTTGGACTGCAGAGTGAAGGAAAAGCAGCCAACAAGTGCTTAGCATATGTGGGAACTCCTTCAAGACTGTTGGAAAAACATTCCTCATGGAGTTGATTGAGAGAATGCCAAGAGTGTGCAAAGTTGTCATCAAGGCAAAGGGTGGCTGCTTTGAAGAATCTCCAATATAAAATATATTTTGATATTTTTGGTTACTACATGATTCCATATATGTTATTTCATAGTTTTATTGTCTTCACTATTATTCTACAATGTAGAAATTAGTAAAAAATTAAGAAAAACCCTTGAATGAGTAGGTGTGTCCAAACTTTTGCCTGGTAATGTACAGTGAGGGAAAAAAGTATTTGATCCCCTGCTGATTTTGTACGTTTGCCCACTGACAAAGAAATGATCCGTCTATAATTTTAATGGTACGTTTATTTGAACAGTGAGAGACAGAATAACAACAACAAAAAATCCAGAAAAACGCATGTCAAAAAAGTTATACATTGATTTGCATTTTAATGAGGGAAATAAGTATTTGACCCCTCTGCAAAACAAGACTTAGTACTTGGTGGCAAAACCCTTGTTGGCAATCACAGAGGTCAGACGTTTCTTGTAGTTGGCCACCAGGTTTGCACACATCTCAGGAGGGATTTTGTCCCAATCTTCTTTGCAGATCTTCTTCAAGTCATTAAGGTTTGGAGGCTGACGTTTGGCAACTCGAACCTTCAGCTCCCTCCACAGATTTTCTATGGGATTAAGGTCTGGAGACTGGCTAGGCCACTCCAGGACCTTAATGTGCTTCTTCTTGAGCCACTCCTTTGTTGCCTTGGCCGTGTGTTTTGGGTCATTGTCATGCTGGAATACCCATCCACGACCCATTTTCAATGCCCTGGCTGAGGGAAGGAGGTTCTCACCCAAGATCTGACGGTACATGGCCCCGTCCATCGTCGGTACATGGCCCCGTCCATCGTCCCGTCCATCGTCCCTTTGATGCGGTGAAGTTGTCCTGTCCCCTTAGCAGAAAAACACCCCCAAAGCATAATGTTTCCACCTCCATGTTTGACGGTGGGGATGGTGTATTTGGAGTCATAGGCAGCATTCCTCCTCCTCCAAACACGGCGAGTTGAGTTGATGCCAAAGAGCTCCATTTTGGTCTCATCTGACCACAACACTTTCACCCAGTTGTCCTCTGAATCATTCAGCTGTTCATTGGCAAACTTCAGACGGGCATGTATATGTGCTTTCTTGAGCAGGGGGACCTTGCGGGCGCTGCAGGATTTCAGTCCTTCACGGCGTAGTGTGTTACCAATTGTTTTCTTGGTGACCATGGTCCCAGCTGCCTTGAGATCATTGACAAGATCCTCCCGTGTAGTTCTGGGCTGGTTCCTCACCGTTCTCACGATCATTGCAACTCCACGAGGTGAGACCTTGCATGGAGCCCCAGGCCGAGGGAGATTGACAGTTCTTTTGTGTTTCTTCCATTTGCGAATAATCACACCAACTGTTGTCACCTTCTCACCAAGCTGCTTTGCGATGGTCTTGTAGCCCATTCCAGCCTTATGTAGGTCTACAATCTTGTCCCTGACATCCTTGGAAAGATCTTTGGTCTTGGCCATGGTGGAGAGTTTGGAATCTGATTGAATCAAATCAAATCAAATGTATTTATATAGCCCTTCGTACATCAGCTGATATCTCAAAGTACTGTACAGAAACCCAGCCTAAAACCCCAAACAGCAAGCAATGCAGGTGTAGAAGCACGGTGGCTAGGAAAAACTCCCTAGAAAGGCCAAAACCTAGGAAGAAACCAAGAGAGGAACCAGGCTATGAGGGGTGGCCAGTCCTCTTCTGGCTGTGCCGGGTGGAGATTATAACAGAACATGGCCAAGATGTTCAAATGTTCATAAATGACCAGCATGGTCAAATAATAATAATCACAGTAGTTGTCGAGGGTGCAACAAGTCAGCACCTCAGGAGTAAATGTCAGTTGGCTTTTCATAGCCGATCATTAAGAGTATCTCTACCGCTCCTGCGGTCTCTAGAGAGTTGAAAACAGCAGGTCTGGGACAGGTAGCACATCCGGTGAACAGGTCAGGGTTCCATAGCCGCAGGCAGAACAGTTGAAACTGGAGCAGCAGCACGGCCAGGTGGACTGGGGACAGCAAGGAGTCATCATGCCAGGTAGTCCTGAGGCATGGTCTTAGGGCTCAGGTCCTCCGAGAGAGAGAAAGAAAGAGAGAAAGAGAGAATTAGAGAGAGCATACTTAAATTCACACAGGACACCGGATAAGACAGGAGAAGTACTCCAGATATAACAAACTGACCCAAGCGCCCCGACACATAAACTACTGCAGCATAAATACTGGAGGCTGAGACAGGAGGGGTCAGGAGACACTGTGGCCCCATCCGATGATACCCCCGGACAGGGCCAAACAGGAAGGATATAACCCCACCCACTTTGCCAAAGCACAGCCCCCACACCACTAGAGGGATATCTTCAACCACCAACTTACCTTCCTGAGACAAGGCCGAGTATAGCCCACAAAGATCTCCGCCACGGCACAACCCAAGGGGGGCGCCAACCCAGACAGGAAGATCACGTCAGTGACTCAACCCACTCAAGTGATGCACCCCTCCTAGGGACGGCATGAAAGAGCACCAGTAAGCCAGTGACTCAGCCCCTGTAATAGGGTTAGAGGCAGAGAATCCCAGTGGAGAGAAGGGAACCGGCCAGGCAGAGACAGCAAGGGCGGTTCGTTGCTCCAGAGCCTTTCCGTTCACCTTCACACTCCTGGGCCAGACTACACTCAATCATATGACCCACTGAAGAGATGAGTCTTCAGTAAAGACTTAAAAGTTGAGACCGAGTCTGCGTCTCTCACATGGGTAGGCAGACCATTCCATAAAAATGGAGATCTATAGGAGAAAGCCCTGCCTAGAAATTCTAGGGACAATTAGGAGGCCTGCGTCTTGTGACCGTAGCGTACGTGTAAGTATGTACGGCAGGACCAAATCGGAAAGATAGGTAGGAGCAAGCCCATGTAATGCTTTGTAGGTTAGCAGTAAAACCTTGAAATCAGCCCTTGCCTTAACAGGAAGCCAGTGTAGGGAGGCTAGCACTGGAGTAATATGATCACATTTTTTGGGTTTAGTCAGGATTCTAGCAGCCGTATTTAGCACTAACTGAAGTTTATTTAGTGCTTTATCCGGGTAGCCGGAAAGTAGAGCATTGCAGTAGTCTAACCTAGAAGTAACAAAAGCATGGATTGATTGATTGCTTCTGTGGACAGGTGTCTTTTATACAGGTAACAAGCTGAGATTAGGAGCACTCCCTTTAAGACTGTGCTCCTAATCGCAGCTCGTTACCTGTATTAAAGACACCTGGGAGCCAGAAATCTTTCTGATTGAGATGGGGTCAAATACTTATTTCCCTCATTAAAATGCAAATCAATTTATAACTTTTTTGACATGTGTTTTTCAGGATTTTTTTGTTGTTATTCTGTCTCTCACTGTTCAAATAAACCTACCATTAAAGTTATAGACGGGTCATTTCTTTGTCAGTGGGCAAACGTACAAAATCAGCAGGGGATCAAATACTTTTTTCCCTCACTGTACGTACACAGAGGTGGGAAAAGATTCATTAAAATGTATCTGTTACAAAACATAAAATACCCTAAAGACCAATGTATTGTATTGAACTACAAAATACTGGTGCCAACAAATGTATTTGATGAAAATACATGTATTTTGTATTTTCAAAATACAGAAAATACTTTTACAGGCAGCCCCTTTAAATTAGTTATAAAACAGCCTGTGAACCTTGGCTAACACTCTATGAACAGAATCTATTGCTTAGACAATTGTCACAGTTCTAGTGTTAATCTTCAGAGCTTTGTGGCCGCATATTATTCCAAATTCGCTGCATTGGTGTCAGAAAGGAGATACCATATATTACTACGAGCCTTACATCATCAGAGGGTGTAGGTGGAAGGAAAGTGGGTGTAGGTGGAAAGAAAGTCACTTGCGAATGAGAGTGAGTGTAGTGATAGTGTGGCAATAAAAATCGAATTCACTTTCAGTACTTTCAAATACAAATGACAAAATACTCAAAAGTAATTGAAATACCTATCCAATCTCTGTATGTACAAACAGAAAGTATTTCTCAAAATTGTAGACTCTCTGTCTGGAGTGGCACACAGCTATATGCCACTCCGGGCAGAGAGCAGAGAATGCCTCACACTGGTACCTACGAGTGGGATGAGTGTGCCATTAGCAAACATCATCAATATTCAGACCGGCCTCTGCAATTATCCATAACAGCATTGCTAAGACAACATTCATTAGTGCACACTGTAGCAAAACATTTTGCAATGTAATTCGTTTCTTATTAGACAACTTCAGGTAGTCCCTCCCAGTTTCGGTCCGTTTTCTTCCGTTTGATTTCTACTGAACACGACCCAGGACATTTTGTTAACAACATTTTAAATAACCATTTTGTCTATATATACTTAGATGTATTTTTCTAGTGCTGCTTTCATTGTCGATGATTCGCTTTAACACGCTATTCAGAATATTTATTTTCTTTTTGGATGTGAAATGAATACGATATATGAAAAATTGTGGATATTATTGCTTGTAATAAAACATTTATTGCAATCCAGGTTAGGATATTCTCGCTGGTGTTTGTTTGTTGTGTAAATTTGGAATAATCTGCAAATGTTTTATTTCCAATTTCTATAAAGTGTAATTATAGGCTAATTACAGAGATGCATAGATACTCATGCTTTCTTCTGGGCTTTTATTTTAATGTTGTTTCAATGTAATTTGTCAACGTATTGTGAAGTGGAATCTATGTGGAAAATACATTGGATTTGAGTAAAATTGTTTTAAGGGTGAAGTTTCAACCACATGATTATGTCATCGTGGTAACCAAATTTCAACATAGACAAACCTTGTATAAAATATGTTAAATTTGTACCTTTAAAACAACGTCAGATCTTCAACGTTATATCCATCATCAGAAAAAAAAACAATAGGCTGGGCAGTACCCACTGGCGTAGCGGAAACCCCTGCAGCCCCTCACACATCATCTCACACCTATGTCAAAATTGTATAAATGTTTGAAATAAATTATTTTGACTAAATTCAAATCAAATTGTATTTGTCACATGCTTTGTAAACAAAATGTGTAGACTAACAGTGAACTTCTTACTTATTCTTACTTATGTACATATAACTAGGAATAAAGTCACTAGATAACAGGATAGATAATTAACAGTAGCATCAGCGTATGTGATGAGTCAAAAGAGTTAGTGCAAAAAGGGTCAATGCAGATCGTCCGGGTAGCTATTTGGTTAACTATTTAGCAGTTTTTATGGCTTGGGGATAGAAGATGTTCAAGGTCCTGTTGGTTCCAGGCTTGGTGCATCGATACCTCTTATTGTGCGGTAGCAGAGCGAAGAGTATGACTTGGGTGGCTGGAGTCTTTGGCAATTTATAGGGCCTTGCACTGACACCGCCTGGTAAAGAGGTCCTGGATGGCAGGGAGCTCGGCGCAAGTGATGTACTGAGCCATACGCACTGCCCTCTGTAGCACCTTGCGGTTGGATGCCAAGCATTTGCCATAACAAGCGGTGATGCAGCCAGTCAAGATTCTCTCAACTGTGCAGCTGTAGAACTTTTTAAAGGTCCATGCCAAATCGTTTCAGCCTCTTGAGGGAGAAGATGCGTTGTCGTGGCCTTCTTCACGACTGTGTGGGTGTATGTGGACCATGATAATTCATTAGTAATGTGGACACCGAGGAACTTGAAGCTCTCGACCCTCTCCATTACAGCTCCGTCGATGTGAATGGGGCATGCTTGGCCTTCCGTTTCCTGTAGTCCACGATCAGCTCCTTTGTCTTGCTGACGTTAAGGGAGAGGTTGTTGTCCTGGCACCACACTGCCAGGTCACTGACCTCCTCCCTATAGGCTGTCTCATCGTCATCGGTGATCAGGTCAACTACCGCGTTGTCGTCAGCAAACTTAATGATGGTGTTGGAGTTGTGCGCTGCCACCCAGTTTTGGGTGAACAGGGAGTACAGAAGGGGACTAAGCACGCACCACTGAGGGGCCCCCGTGTTGAGGGTCAATGTGGTGGATGTGTTGTTGGCTACCCTTACCACCTGTGGCCTGTCAGGAATTGAGGATCCAGTTACAGAGGGAGGTGTTCAGTCCTCGGGTCCTGAACTTAGTGATGAGCTTGTAGGGCTCAATGGTGTTGAATGCTGAGCTATAGTCAATGAACAGCATTCTCACATAGGTGTTCCTATTGTCCAGGTGGGAAAGGGCAGTGTGGAGTGCAATAGAGATTGCGACATCTGTGTATCTGTTGGGGCCGTATGTGAATTGGAGTGGATTCAAGGTGTCTGGGATGATGGTGTTGATGTGAGCCATGACCAGCCTTTCAAAGCATTTCAAAGCACCAGTGTCCCACTCCTTGAAAGTGGCAACTCAAGCATTTGGCTAAGTGTGGATATTACCTGTAATACACGGCTTCTTGTTGGGATATTTACGGTACATACAGCCACTGTGGGGACGACGTCGTCAATGCACTTATTAATAAAGCCAGTGACTAATATGGTAAACTCTTCAATGCTATTGGATGAGTCCTGGAACATATTCTAGTCTGTGCTAGCTAAACAGTCCTGTAGCTTAGCATCCGCTTCATTGGACCTCTTCCATATTGAGTGCTTCACTGGTACTTTCTGCTTGATTAGTTTTATTTTATACAGTAAATTTGAAATTTTAGCACATCACAGTTGATTAAATTAATTTTTTTCCCTCATCAATCTACACATAATACCCCATAATGACAAAGTGAAAACAGGTCTTTAGAATGTTTGTAAATGTATTAAAAACAAAAAACAGAAATACCTTATTTACATAAGTATTCAGACCCTTTGCTATGAGACTGAAAATTGAGCTCAGGTGCATCTTGTTTCCATTCATCATCCTTGAGATGTTTCTACAACTTGATTGGAGACCACCTATGGTAAATGTTATTGATTCGATATGAAATCAATAAAAGGCACACACCTGTCTATATATTGTCGCACATTTGACAGTGCATGTCAAAGTTAAAACCAAGCCATGAGGTCGAAGGAATTGTCCGTAGAGCTCCGAGACAGGATTGTGTCGAGGCACAGATCTGGGGAAGGGTACCACATTTTTTTGGCAGCATTGAAGGTCCCCAAGTCCTCCATCATTCTTAAATGGAAGAAGTTTGGAACTACCAACACTCTTCCTATAGCTGGCCGCCCGGCCAAACTGAGCATCATGCTGTGGGGATGTTTTTCAGTGGCAGGGACTGGGAGACTAGTCAGGATCGAGGTAAAGATTAACAGAGCAAAGTACAGAGAGATCCTTGATGAAAACCTGCTCCAGAGCGCTCAGGTCCTTAACATAACAACAACCAAACATTAATAACAGAAAAAAATAATAAATAATAATAAATAAATACAGATTATAATATGCAATCGCAGATCATGTAGATTACGCTTCAACCACCTAAAAAATAGAGAATATTCAGATTTACAGTTCCAATGCTTCTACAATATCACCGGTTTACAAAAAAATCTAAATAAAGATCCCAAACACTCTGGGGCAGGTGTACTTGCAATACAGTCGGGGGTACGCCAAATAAAAATGTGATTCAAATAAATAAATACAAATATTCCGATTTTCAAACAGTTAATTTATATTTTCCAACGGGGCTATACATTTGGTTGATGTTTTTTTCTCTCGCCCGAGTAGCCTTGTTTCACTGCCAAAAATAAAATTAAACCATCTAGTGTTCAGTGAAATAACAACACAATGTCAAATACAGGTAGCCTAGTCAAATAATTAACATCCAATCACATTAACCGTTACTCTCTCACGGGAATTCCACTAATGGTCTGTATGTAGCCAAACGTAGCTGCTGCTCATTCCGTTTGCTTGAAAATTGATAAATGGTTAAAAAAAAGTAAGGCTCGCGTCCATAGAAACACATACCAGCTCTACTGGTAGTACTGCTACTACGAGCAGCACTACACCTGCACCTGTCGACGACACAAGTTGTTCTGCTTCCACGAGCACATCAAATGCTAGCATCAGTAATTCTACATTTGTTGTTGGCCCAGCTAGCATGGACATTGACAGTTGTGAATCTGATGCAGCCGAAGAGCTACTGCCCCCTTACCCGGGAAAGCACCGAACAACAGACAGTGATGTTGGACCATCGAAGAGGCGCAAATACGATGATGCACATTTTCTAGGATTAAAAGTTGAAGGAAAAAGGAAACTGCACACTGCTCTTGATAGTATCACTGATATTTAATAAGCTTACGTATCGGGCTCACAGCCTTTGTCAGAGCTTTTATGGATTTTTTTACATTTGCACCCTTATGTAGACCTAGCCCCACCCACATCCATTCCACACATCGAAGGGGGTTGGAAGCAAAGGAAAAACAAATAAGTGCTACCAAATATAACAATATGCATTTCATAAATATTACAAAAGTGTAAAAATAAGACGTATTAAACACGTCTGTAAAACCACAATGAGGACATAGCAAGTTTTCATTCGTCATTGGGTACATCGTACGAAAAACATCAGAGTAATCTTAAATAGGCACATAATTCATGTTCAAATTCACAACATAACATACATTGGCATTTCATGATTAATCATCCTTTAGGAAATAATGTCTGGAGGGTGAAAATCCCAAAATATTCTCTTTTACTCAGAGTATTATTAATATCACCTCCCCTGTCTGATATCTTAACTTTCTCTATGCCACAAAATCTAAAGGTAGAAATGTCATGCTTTAGGTAATTAAAATGTACTGTGACTGGATAATCCCTGTCGTTTCTCCTGATTGAACTTTTATGTTCACTAATTCTCTGTTTGAGAGAGCACCGAACAACAGACAGTGACGTTGGACCATCGAAGGCTCTAGAAGGTTCTCAGGGTGAGAAACAGCCTCGTCCATTTGCAATAACTTAAATAAAAAATCTATGTCGCGAAGATGACAACATTTAGAAAAGTCCCAGAATCACACGACTAGGTGCACTGAAACCGCCTCAGCCCATAGAGATGGACCCTAAAGTTTCTGTCCAATAGCTCTTTCAGAGACCCCGTAGCTTCGCCCGGAAAAAAGTGCATTTTCAGCACTAGTTAAGGTCGCTGCTCGGGCTCCGAATGACCTATCGAGCTGAAAGTCGTGATTCGGGCTCGCCTCAGCTAGGCCTACACATAATGTCAGATCTGGACCCGCAGCTAGAACGTAACTACGTGTTTTATGTATTTTTTTATGGTTTTAACTTCTTATGGCTGCAAGGCAAAGTGTTGAGTAGCCAGTGAAATCGTGCCCATTTCAAACGGCCTCCTACTCAAATCTTGCTCGTACAATATGAATATTATTATTCTTTTTGGATAGAAAACACTTTCTAGTTTCTAAAACAGTTGGAATTATTTCTCTGAGTGAAACACAAGTCCTTCTGCAGCACTTTTCCTGACCAGGAAGTGAAATGTCAGAAATCTATGCTCTTTTCAATCTGATGCCTATACATGGTCTTAACACCTAGGAGTCTGCTGACAGTCTATACGCCTTCCTATTGGTGTAAAGAGGATGTCAGAGAAGAAATTTTTTTGCTCCTCTTGGTCTGTGGTGGAAAAAAACCTATTTCTTTGACCTGAGCGCCCACTTCCGGTATTCTGAAGGAAGTGGGATGGACTTCTGTTTTGCCTTCCTAACGAACGGCTAACGTCTCCGGCTCGATTTTTTTTGGATATATGTGACCATATCATCGTAATGTATGTTTTTTCAATATAGTTTAATCAGATTATTGAAACTTTATTCGGGAGTTTTGCCGTGTTCCGTCGTATGACTGTGTTTACGTTGGACCACGGCTACTGGAAATGGTAAATGAACAGGGATATTTCTCATTCTGAAACGAAACAACGACTCATCTGGACAGAGGACGCCTGTTTCAACATTCTGATGAAAGATCAGCCAAAGTAAGACTCATTTTATGATGTTATTTCATATATCTGTCGTGCATGTGAACGGGTCGTGGGCGCCCAAATGTGTCTCTCTATTGTGGCTACGCTAATATAGCGATACATTTTGTTTTCGCTGTAAAACATTTAATAAATCGGAAATATTGTTTGGAATCACAAGTTGCCTATCTTTCAATTGCTGCAAACTATATATTTTTCGGAAATGTTTTATGATGAGTAATAAGCTATTTGACGTTGGTGTCTGTTGGTGTCTGTAAATATTATGGCTGCTTTCGGTGCACTTTCTGATTTGTAGCTGAAATGTAAAATATGATTTATACCTGAAATATGCACATTTTTCGAAAAAAAATATGCTATACAATAAATATGTTATCAGACTGTCATCTGATGAATTTGTTTCTTGGTTAGTGGCTATTTATATCTTTATTTGGTCGAATTTGTGATAGCACCTGATGGAGTAAGAAACTGATGGAGTTAGAAAAGTGGTGTCATTTGCTAACGTGGTTAGCTAATAGATGTACATATTTTGTCTTCCCTGTAAAACATTTTAAAAATCGGACATGTTGGTTTGATTCACAAGAAGTTTATCTTTCATCTGGTGTCTTGGACTTGTTAATGTGTGAAAGTTAAATATTTTTAAAAACTAGCTTTTGAATTTCGCGCCCTGCACTTTGAGCTGGATGTTGTCATATTGTGGGCGGTGTCGGGCTTGCAGCCCAAACAGGTTAACAGAAGGCGCTGTGAATTTTGGGCCAGCTCTGAAATATGTGATAGTTGGCTTCTAAACGAGTTGGAAAAAGTGGGTTTGTTGTCAGTTATGTATCAGTTTGGTGTCAGAATGATATCTTATTGACTGATGGACGCTGACTTGATGGCTGACTTTTGTCCATTTCCAATAAGTTTAGACGATGAACCGTCACCAAATGGACAGGCTGAAATCAACACTGATTTCAGTTGGCAAATAGCATCATTGTAGTCTCTAGGATGTGCCGAGTTCAACGAGGTGCTCCACTTGACCGTAGCTCGCTCGGTCTGAATGCAGCAACTGTGCAAAAAATTAGGGCCAAAATGAAGTCTGACTTAAATTTGAGGTGCTTTTGGGTTACAGCCACAGAACCATTGAGGCTAGAAACACAATTCAACCACAGGAACATTTCTAAGGTCCTCCCGATCTGCGCAAGCCTAACCTTGACCATGTGGAATTAACCCTTAACAGTTAAAACAGGGTGTTTTCTTCTAACAGTTTACATTGACATCTCTCCCCATAGGAATACATTACCGGCTCCTCTAACTTCAACCTGATGCCTATGTGGGTTATGATTTCCATATCATATCGATGACAATCCATCAGGCCACTATGAGGACTACCTGTGTTGATTCTAAGCTTCCTGGAGCAAATTCACCCTAAAAGTGGTTTTGATTTTACCAACCTGCAGTTAGGTAAAAACACTGCATTCAACCCTCTGTAAATCAGTCAGTTCTTAATGTAAAGACTTGAAACTCAGGATTCTGTAAAAGCCTACCTCAATGAGGATATGTGACAATCGGAAGTGCCTTAAAAATCGAGGTCATATGGGGCTGTTTCCAAGGGTTAAAAAGGTTCACATCTTTCCAAAAATTCTTATGTGTGGTTAGGCAACCCTTATGAACTGTAAATCAGTAATTTCTTCCATCAGATGTCCAAAAAAAACTCACACACACACACAACCAGGATGGAGTGACACGATGTGGGGCTTACAGACACACAGAGCCTGCAATAGTTACCGGTTTTCGAACCATCAAAGAACCGTCAGACCTAGAGCTCTGAAACTTTACAAACCTGTTCTAGAACTTGTCAGAAGTGTACGGTGAGTTATGTGGCTCTAGAAGGTTCTCAGGCCGAGAAACAGCCTCGTCCATTTGAAATAGCTTTAATACATTTTTTACGTTGCGAAAATGACAACATTTAGGAAAGTCCCAGAATCACAAGACTAGGTGCATTGAAACTGCCTCAGCCCATAGAGACTGACACTACACGTTTCTGGTCGATAGCTCATGCAGGGACCCCATAGTCCATAGACCCCCCGAAATAAGTTAATTTTCAGCACTAATTAAGGTCGCTGCTTGGGCTCTGAATGACCTATTGACCCAAAACTCTGGATTCGGGGACACCTCAGATAGGCCTACACATAATGTCAGAACTGGACCCGCAGCTTGAATATAACTATGTTTTTTTAATGGTTTTAACAAAAGGCACTATGAATTGTGGGCCGGCTCTGAAATATGTGAGAGTTGGCTTCTAAAAGAGTTGGACAAAGTGAGTTTGGTGTCAATATGATATCTTATTGACTGACGGCTGACTTGATGGCAGTATAATATATCGGCATTGTACATTTTATATTGCAAATGGACAGTGTACATTTCCAATGTATTTAATGAGGGATTTACCATCACCAAATGGACAGGCTGAAATCAACACCAACGAGCGATGGAGAGGAACCACTATTGCTGCTCGGCCATCTCGAGTTCAACGAGCCAGTCATTTAGGCATTTCTGCAGTATATTAGAGCATGTCCAATTCGTGATGGTAAATGCCCATTGTAATACATTGCAAATGGACAGTGTACATTTCCAATGTATTTCATGAGGGATTTACCATCACCAAATGGACAGGTTGAAATCAATACCAACGAGCGATGGAGAGGAACCACTGTCACTGCTCGGCCATCCTGAGTTCAACGAGCCAGTCAATTGGGTATTTCTGCAGTATATTAGAGCATGTCTAATTCGTGATGGTAAATGCCCATTGTAAGACATTGCAAATGGACAGGTTAAAACTTGTTCAACGAGCCAGAGACAATCTAATGTTAAATACTGTTGAAGTAATATGGCTACAGGTTCATCTGCCTCACCTGCATGAGACAAATGGTGGTCACACCAGATACTGACTGGTTTTCTGATCCACGCCCCTACCTTTTTTAAAGTATCTGTCATCAAAATATTCATATGTGTATTCCCAGTCATGTGAAATCCATAGATTAAGGCCTAATGAATATATTTCAATTGACTGATTTCCTTATATGAACTGTACCTCAGTAAAATCTTTAAAATTGTTGCATGTTGCAAATATATTTTTGTTCCATGTAGTATTTAAGTAATCCATGTTCATGAAGTAGGCCTCAGGGGCCTTATCTATTCAACATTTACATTTACATTTAAGTCATTTAGCAGACGCTCTTATCCAGAGCGACTTACAAATTGGTGCATTCACCTTATGATATCCAGTGGAACAACCACTTTACAATAGTGCATCTAAATCTTTTAAGGGGGGGGGGGGGGGGGGGGGGGGGGGGGGGGGTGGGGGGTAGAAGGATTACTTTATCCTATCCTAGGTATTCCTTAAAGAGGTGGGGTTTCAGGTGTCTTGGTCATTCAAGATGACAATTGTTGGCTATTACATTATTAACATGCTATTATTATGTAACATAAAGATATTATTGTTATATAATAAATATTTGCATCAATTGATGTTCGTTAAATCTGATCAAATAAATAATATATTATTTATGATCTAAAAACCGAAACTGAACAAATTAGAATTATATGTATCTGATCAAGTCAGACAAGACAAAAGTTCTGCAATGGATAGCTACAGACGATAATATGTGGTCATGGTGGATGTTGACAGCGCATTCTCAATCTCATTCTCAATTCTCAAACCTCTTATCATCACCCAGTGCCTGGGCTTGCCTCCGCTGTACCCGTGCCCCACCATACCCCTGTCTGCACATTATGCCCAGAATCTATTCTACCACGCCCATAAATCTGCTCCTTTTATTCCTTGTCCCCAACGCTCTAGGCGACCAGTTTTGATAGCCTTTAGCCGCACCCTCATCCTACTACTCCTCTGTTCCTCGGGTGATGTGGAGGTAAACCCAGGCCCTGCATGTCCCCAGGCACCCTCATTTGTTGACTTCTGTGATCGAAAAAGCCTTGGTCTCATGCATGTCAACATCAGAAGCCTCCTCCCTAAGTTTGTCTTACTCACCGCTTTAGCACACTCTGCCAACCCTGATGTCCTTGCCGTGTCTGAATCCTGGCTTAGGAAGGCCACCAAAAATTCTGAGATTTCCATACCCAACTATAACACTTTCCGTCAAGATAGAACTGCCAAAGGGGGAGGAGTTGCAATCTACTGCAGAGATAGCCTGCAAATTTCTGTCATACTTTCCAGGTCTATGCCCAAACAGTTCGAACTTCTAATTTTAAAAATGAATCTCTCCAGAAATAAGTCTCTCACTGTTGCCGCCTGCTACCGACCCCCCTCAGCTCCCAGCTGTGCCCTGGACACCATCTGTGAATTGATCGCCCCCCATCTAGCTTCAGAGTTTGTTCTGTTAGGTGACCTAAACTGGGATATGCTTAACACCCCGGCAGTCCTACAATCTAAGCTAGATGCCCTCAATCTCACACAAATCATCAAGGAACCCACCAGGTACAACCCTAAATCCGTAAACATGGGCACCCTAATAGACATTATCCTGACCAACTTGCCCTCCAAATACACCTCTGCTGTCTTCAATCAAGATCTCAGCAATCACTGCCTCATTGCCTGTATCCGCTACGGGTCCGCGGTCAAACGACCATCCCTCATCACTGTCAAACGCTCCCTAAAACACTTCTGCGAGCAGGCCTTTCTAATCGACCTGGCCCGGGTACCCTGGAAGGATATTGACCTCATCCCGTCAGTTGAGGATGCCTGGTCATTCTTTAAAAGTTACTTCCTCACCATCTTAGACAAGCATGCTCCGTTCAAAAAATGCAGAACTAAGAACAGATATAGCCCTTGGTTCACTCCAGACCTGACTGCCCTCGACCAGCACAAAAACATCCTGTGGCGAACTGCAATAGCATCGAAGAGTCCCCGCGAAATGCAACTGTTCAGGGAAGTCAGGAACCAATACACGCAGTCAGTCAGGAAAGCAAAGGCCAGCTTTTTCAAGCAGAAATTTGCATCCTGTAGCTCTAACTCCAAAAAGTTCTGGGATACTGTAAAGTCCATGGAGAACAAGAGCACCTCCTCCCAGCTGCCCACTGCACTGAGGCTAGGTAACACGGTCACCACCGATAAATCCGTGATAATCGAAAACTTCAACAAGCATTTCTCAACGGCTGGCCATGCCTTCCTCCTGGCGACTCCAACCTTGGCCAACAGCTCCGCCCCCCCCCCCCCCCGCTGCTACTCGCCCAAGCCTCCCCAGCTTCTCCTTTACCCAAATCCAGATAGCAGATGTTCTGAAAGAGCTGCAAAACCTGGACCCATTCAAATCAGCTGGACTTGACAATCTGGACCCCCTATTTCTGAAACTGTCCGCCGCCATTGTCGCACCCCCTATTACCAGCCTGTTCAACCTCTCCTTCGTATCATCTGAGATCCCCAAGGATTGGAAAGCTGCCGCGGTCATCCCCCTCTTCAAAGGGGGAGACACCCTGGACCCAAACTGTTACAGACCTATATCCATCCTGCCCTGCCTATCTAAGGTCTTCGAAAGCCAAGTCAACAAACAGATCACTGACCATCTCGAATCCCACCGTACCTTCTCCGCTGTGCAATCCGGTTTCCGAGCCGGTCACGGGTGCACCTCAGCCACGCTCAAGGTACTAAACGATATCATAACCGCCATCGATAAAAGACATTACTGTGCAGCCGTCTTCATCGACCTGGCCAAGGCTTTCGACTCTGTCAATCACCATATTCTTATCGCCAGACTCAGTAGCCTCGGTTTTTCTAATGACTGCCTTGCCTGGTTCACCAACTACTTTGCAGACAGAGTTCAGTGTGTCAATTCTCGGGCCGACTCTTTTCTCTGTATATATCAATGATGTTGCTCTTGCTGCGGGCGATTCCCTGATCCACCTCTACGCAGACGACACCATTCTGTATACTTCTGGCCCTTCCTTGGACACTGTGCTATCTAACCTCCAAACGAGCTTCAATGCCATACAACACTCCTTCCGTGGCCTCCAACTGCTCTTAAACGCTAGTAAAACCAAATGCATGCTTTTCAACCGTTCGCTGCCTGCACCCGCACGCCCGACTAGCATCACCACCCTGGACGGTTCCGACCTAGAATATGTGGACATCTATAAGTACCTAGGTGTCTGGCTAGACTGCAAACTCTCCTTCCAGACTCATATCAAACATCTCCAATCCAAAATCAAATCTAGAGTCGGCTTTCTATTTCGCAACAAAGCCTCCTTCACTCACGCCGCCAAACTTACCCTAGTAAAACTGACTATCCTACCGATCCTCGACTTCGGCGATGTCATCTACAAAATAGCTTCCAATACTCTACTCAGCAAACTGGATGCAGTTTATCACAGTGCCATCCGTTTTGTTACTAAAGCACCTTATACGACCCACCACTGCGACCTGTATGCCCTAGTCGGCTGGCCCTCGCTACATGTTCGTCGTCAGACCCACTGGCTCCAGGTCATCTACAAGGCTATGCTAGGTAAAGTGCCGCCTTATCTCAGTTCACTGGTCACGATGGCTACACCCACCCGTAGCACGCGCTCCAGCAGGTGTATCTCACTGATCATCCCTAAAGCCAAAACCTCATTTGGCCGCCTTTCCTTCCAGTTCTCTGCTGCCTGCGACTGGAACGAATTGCAAAAATCTCTGAAGTTGGAGACTTTTATCTCCCTCAACAACTTTAAACATCTGCTATCTGAGCAGCTAACCGATCGCTGCAGCTGTACATAGTCCATCGGTATATAGCCCACCCAATTTACCTACCTCACCCCCATACTGTTTTTATTTATTTACTTTTCTGCTCTTTTGCACACCAGTATCTCTACTTGCACATGATCATCTGATGATTTATCACTCCAGTGTTAATCTGCTAAATTGTAATTATTCGATTTATTGCCTACCTCCTCATGCCTTTTGCACACATTGTATATAGATTCTCTTTTTTCTACCATGTTATTGACTTGTTTATTGTTTACTCCATGTGTAACTCTGTGTTGTTGTCTGTTCACACTGCTATGCTTTATCTTGGCCAGGTCGCAGTTGCAAATGAGAACTTGTTCTCAACTAGCCTACCTGGTTAAATAAAGGTGAAATTAAATTAAATTAAATTTAAAAAAAAATGGTGTAAAGGTGATTCAGATCTGAGGCTGTATACATTGAAGCTCCAAATGGTGGTGTGGGGGGATACCACGCTGTGTTGTTGGGCCTGCTTTATGTTGTTGGGGGACAGCTTTGGTGAGGTAGGACAAGGGCCCCTGCCACACGTTCAAATGTGTTTGCCAAGTGCTGAAACACAGTAAGAAAGATCTTATTTTCACTGCTGAAGCTGCCTTTCACTGCTCTTCTCCTCATTTGCTGTCCATAACCCGGGTGATCTGCAAGCTCGCTCAAGAGGCGGTCAGTCTCCAACTTCATAAACAACATAAATTGTTTCTTCTGTGTGTCTGCAATTGCTGCCATGGTACTTGGTGTGTCAGGTGCCTTCCTTTTCCTCTTTGTCCGCCTAGCCTCACTTGTGGTACATGTCCCCGCTTGCTGGATAACATCCCCTGAAGTACAAGCAGGATCATCTAAAAAACAAAGGTCAAATCATTTAATACATTTGCAGTATTGGTTACTGTAACCAAAAAAAGTTGGAATGTGACTGAGCTAGCTAGTTATTGTAAGCAATGGACTAATCACAGGCTGATGTTACTTGGTCTAAAGTTATTACTTTTTGCTGGCTAGCTCACGTTAGCTTACAGTGTACCATTGCTATGCATAGCCTACTGTCAACTTACCACTGGGGAAGAAATCGTCAATTTCAGATGACAAACTGTTCAGTGTCTTGTTTGGACTTTAACTTGCAGCAGCAGGCACAGGACTGTCTCTGACGATGTATCCACAGTTCCGACTGGATTGCTTGTTGGTCGTGAGCCAATGATAGTGTCAATCATATCAAAATATTGACACTTGTCCTTTTCATCTGCTGAGCTTCCCGACTTCCTGAGTGCATCCCTCGCTGAAATGTATTGTGAGCGTAGTTTAAAAAAAATCTTTGTCCTACACTGCTCTGCATTCCCTGAATAGCCTTTTGCCGTATTTTTGTGGGTGTTTGCCATTTCTGCCTTGATACTCTCCCCCAGATCTGCAGTAAGGTCTCGGTTTCACAGACGGTCCATGTCACCCCTTTGCCCTTATTTGAAATGTAATTTTTTTCCGCTAATTGTCTACCTAACGTTAACTGGATAACAAAAGTTGAATAACCAACAAAAAATTACGAATATCGCTCCAGTTGCAACCTGTATTTTAAAAGTTTTATGACACATGAACATCAGCACAGGGTGTTGCCGTGTCACAATACCTGGTACCCTGGTACTGGATCTCTGACCCACAGCCCTTGAAGGGTCCAGGATTTATTTGTGCCAGGATTCATTTACGTTTCACATATGCTTTTTAGCGTGGATCAGGATATCAACCGCTCCAGGATCCAGATCATACAGAAATATGTGAAATATGTGCCCTCAGTGAGACCTGCTAGGTTGGATATGGGATTTATGGAAGTTGTGTAAAAATTAACAAAATCAAAAATGATAGTTTTGAGATATTTATATAAATATTTTTTTATGTTGAATAAATGAATGTGAGCATTTGTATTTCAGAATCTAGACATACTCCATATGTTACAGCACACTACAGTATAAGGAGCATAATGACACCAATATGTTTGTATCATGTATTTAGGGCCTTACAGGAGGCATGTGTAGGGCATAAAATTGTCCCTTTCGTAATGATTTTCCCAAAAATGGTTTGTGACAAAAAAAAATAACATTTCAAACATCCTCCTAATTTAGTTTCTATGTGAGAATTGCCAGAACAATCTGCAATACCCAAAATATCCAGATTTTCTTTTGATAATGGGCCCTGAGTTGCAAAACCACCCCACTGCAGAAAGGGCCTAGCATTGAGCTGTAAACGTTAAGAACAAAGGCCTCTGCATAAAAGGCCTCCTGAAATATAATGATGTCAAACATAATGTCATGGGTACGTCTACACATTTTACACGCTTTAACTTTAAAAGGGTTGATGTTCATATCCAGCAATAAAACAAGGCATTACAAATTACATAAATGCAACAACAACAATCACATACTAAAAAAAACTGTAGTTCCAGGCTTAGTCCTTACTGGACATCCTTGAGATAATGTGAATGTGAAGAAGATCTTACTCCACTGTCATGTACAGTTTTAAACTTCAGGAAGAACCTAGGAAAACTCCTAGGAACAAGATTCCACAGCAGTGAACACAAGCAACAGCCAACAACAATAGTTCCCTAAATGTGTGTTGCATTGTTGTTTGTTTGTGTTTTTCTATTAGTATATATTTTTTTCATCCCACAATTCAAAGATCAATTGTTGAATGTTAATGACTTAAATTAACTTGAACTCCCCTTACAGCGAGAAAGATGGCCATAACAATTCCCTCATTACTTTAGGCAGAAGATTTGCTGTCCGCATTCTTCCTCAGGTAGTGGAATACACATTTTTGTGCAGAGGTGGCGCTGCCAACTCTGGACCACAAAATGCCTCTTAAATGTCCTGTGCTGTGTTTCACCTCAACTTTCTCCCCCTCTCATTCCTATCTGCATTTAAACATAATAATATGAAAGGGAAGTGGAATTCCAATATACTTAAAAAAAATTATATAATAATATATATAATATATATATACAAAACAGTACCAGTCAAATGTTTGGACACAGCTACTCATTCAAGGGTTTTCTTTATTGAACTATTTTCTACATTGTAGAATAATAATGAAGACAATCAAAACTATGAAATAACACATATGGAATCATGTAGTAACCCAAAAAATATTAAATACATGTATTTCAAATTAGCCACCCTTTGCCTTGATAACAGCTTTGCACACTCTTGGCATTCTCTCAACCAGCTTCATGAGGTAGTCACCTGGAATGCATTTCAATTAACAGGTGTGCCTTGTTAAAAGTTAATTTGTGGGATTTCTTTGGTGTCTTCACCATTATTCTACAATGTAGAAAATAGTAAAAATAAAGAAAAACCTATGAATGAGTAGATGTGTCCAAACTTTTGACTGGTACTGTATATATATGTATATATATACTGAACAAAAATATAAACGCAACATGTAAAGTGTTGGTCCAATGTTTCATGAGCTAAAACATATACATTTTTTGCACAAATTTGTAGTGAGTTAGTGAGCATTTCTCCTTTGCCAGGATAATCCAACCACCTGACAGGTGTGGCATATCAAGAAGCTGATTAAACAACATGATCATCATTACACCTTGTACTGGGGACAATAAAAGGCCACTTTAAAATGTGCACTTTTGTCACACAACACAATGCCACAGATATCTCAAGTTTTGAGGGAGCGTGCAATTGGTGTGCTGACCTAAGAAATGTCCACCAAATCGGTTTCCAGATAATATCTCTAATTTCTCTAACATACACCAGCGTTTTAGAGAATTTGGCAGTACGTCCAACCAGCCTCACAACCGCAGACAACGAGTAACCAAGCCAGTCCAGCACCTCCACATCCAGCATCTTCACCTACGGGATCGCCTGAGACCAGCCACCCAAACAGCTGATGAAACTGGGGGTTTGCACAACTGAAGAATTTCATCACAAACTGTAAGAAACTGTGTCAGGGTCATCTGCGTGCTCGTCGCCCTCACCAGGATCTTTACCTGACTGCAGTTCGGCGTTGTAACCGACCTCAGTGGGCAAATGCTCACATTCGATGGCCACTGGCACGCTGGAGAAGTGTGCTTTTCACGGATGACTCCTGGTTTCAACTGTACCAGGAATCCTGGTTTCAACTGTACCAGGAAGACAGCGTGTATTGAGTCGTGTGGGCAAGCGGTTTGTTGATATCAACGTTGTGAACAGAGTTCCCCATGGTGGCGGTGGGGTTATAGTATGGGCAGGCATAAGCTATGGACAACAAACCCAATTGCATTTTATCAATTGCAATTTGAAACCACAGAGATACCGTGACGAGATCCTGAGGCCCATTGTCGTGGTATTCATCCGCCGCCATCACCTCATGATAAGGCGCGGCTCCATGTCGCAAGAATCTGTACACAATACTCACAAAACATGTCACCAATTGAGCATTTTTGGGACGCTTTGGATCGACGTGTACGAGAGCGCGTTCCAGTTTCCGCCAATATCCAGCAACTTCGCACAGCCATTGCAGAGGAGTGGGACAACATTCAACAGGCCACAATCAACAGCCTGATCAACTCATCTGTCGCGATACATGAGGCGAAACGTGGTCACACCATATACTGACTGGTTTTCTGATTCACGCCCCTACCTTTCTTTATGGTGTCTGTGACCAACAGATGCATATCTGTATTCTCAGTCATGTGAAAACCATAGATTAGGACCTAATGAATTTATTTAAATTGAATGATTTCCTTATATGAACTGTAACTCAGTAAAATCTTAGAAATTGTTGCATGTTGTGTTTATATTTTGGTTCAGTGTACATATATATAAAGATTATTATTGTACTATATTTCCCTTATCAAATCAAGGCAGGGGACATGCCTGCTTCCCTGGTTTACATCCTCAGGCAGTAGGGCTGTAAGTTCTTCCCTCACATCTTCAGACAGAAAAGCAAACTTCCCTCCCTACTACTTCCTTACAAGCCTACCCTTCTTCAACCTCTTGGCCTGCGACAAAGACGACAACAACGGTGACCCGGGCAACAGCGGTGGTGACCGCTGTGTCCATGATGACCGCAGTGTCCATGGCGACAGGGGCGGCTTCACTGGCGGCATGGGCGCAGCCACCTTAACCGTATTCTTCCCATAGAGCCTCTTCTCAAACTCTAGTAGCTGCGCCCAGAAACCCGCGTTGAGTCGTACGTACGGCCGACTCTCCTGCACCCATGCGTGGGCCCGGCACAGAGTCACGCCCCGGTAGCGCATTAGGTATGCTATGACCAGGGCCGGCGAGCGGCTCATGCCAGCCGCACAATGCACCAGCGTACCCCCCGTCCGGTTGCTGTGGATGCGCTCTGCCACACGGTCAAAGTGGTCGCCCAGACGGGCGCTGGGCAGGTCGGAGACGGGCACACGCAGGCACTCCACGCCTGGGTAGACTGGGCAAGCGTGGTTGAGGGTGGCATTGATGATGAGGGTAATGCCCTTGCGGGAGACCAGGGCCTGGTTGAGGGGGGCGTCTGCTCCACTCAGGAACAGGGTGGGGGTGATCTGAGAGACCGACATGGCTGCCTGCGAGGGAAACACAAACAAACACCTCATTACCAATACAAGCTTTAGTTCCGTCTCAGCACTAGTAACACATGCATCAGCCTATCTGGGTCCAGACAAAAAAAATAATGATCAGACCATGATATTACATAATGTTATTGATTATTTGAAACAGGTGTGTGATTGGAGGAACAAAACCTTTACACTCTACCACTTAGAACCTGAGTGGGGGATCTATAATATGCCTAATATGCTGTAGCTACTAACCCTGGTCTTGGAGTGCAGGCTTTTGTTCCAGTTCAGCACTAGCACACCTAATGCATCCAAAGTCATATATCGAAATACATAATCAAGACCTTTAGTTGAATCAGGTGTTTTGGCTGTTTCCAAAGCATAACCTGTTCTCTAGGACCAGACTTGGCGACCACTTCATTTCCATCAATACAACCTAGTAAGAGATCATCATTACTAAATTGTTGAGTTCAACACAAATATTTTACGAGGACCTGGATAGAAACAAATTGTAGCATGATACGCACTCAAAATACTTGTACCACTTTATCATAGTAAAAAGACAACCTTTTGAACAAAGTGGACGTGAAGTTAGTAAGAACCAATCAGTCTTCTATTATTCTATGAATACCCATTCTGCACACTTTCACAATCCTTTACCCTCAGTAAAATGAGCATGTCATGTGGGTGACTAGAAAGACATTGTGGTTCAATACCATGAACATTTTAAACGGTAGGCTTATATGTAGATGCAATGGTGTCATATTCATAAAGTAAAAGCTCTGTGTGTTTAAATGTTTTAGAGTTATTTATGCTTGCCACAGTATGCAAAGCTTGTGCAATTCTCAGTCACGTTTCATAGGAGTGAGCCTATGTGTTGTGTAATGTGTTGTGAGACGATGTTAGTCTCAGCTGCCGCCTGTGTGTTTGTGTGTATAGTGACTCACCTGGTCCTTTAGTAGTAGGCTGCCTCTGTATGTCTGGATCTGTCTCTCAGGTTAGAACATTTCTGGTCACGAGAAGCGAACCCCTGTTGGGGCACTCACATAGCACAAACACACACCCATAAAAAGGCTTTGGGCCTGATGGCCAATAAAGAGAGAGATTAATTTTAGACTACCCCGGCAGCTGGGGTACAGCTCCTGAAAACACCCCCCACATTCCACCCCCCCCCCCCCCCCCCCCCCCCCCCCACACACACACACACACATATACACAAATGTCCTATAGATCCATTTCCATTATCACCAGTCTCTACAGTCGAAATGAAAAGCACTATTAGGCGACATAACATTTGAAGACATTGAACAGTTTCACATAAACATTCAACTTTCTGTTTAACAGAAGTCCCGTCAGTGAATGAATAGCATTTGCAGATGTATTTTAGGTTTTGGATGGAATTACCAGGAGAGGCAGTGACATACGTTACTACAGCAGACAAAAGTCAAACGACATGTTGCAATACACAACAGTTGTCCTTTGATCAGTATTTTTTGTGGTTGTAAAATCTCAGTCAAATTTGTATTCGGGCTCTAGACAGCATACAGCAGCTCTCTCTTCATTGGGTGTCAGATCGGTTTGGATGGGGAAAAGTTAACCAATGCCTAACCTTACCCTAATCCTGACCTTAAATGTAGCCCTATTCTTAGCCCATTTTTATCCCTATGCCTAACCTTAACCATTGGATATACCAGTAGAATATTAACTTCCTTTTCTTATTTGATATGGGGTGGGATGCATGGTCAAATAAAATACATTTAAATCATATCTTGTGACATCAAGACATAGACCTACATTGACATTAGTGGATTAACATACTGTTCATATTTAGGCTAATATGTTTTCTGGATTATTATAACCCTTGTGAAACATGCAATAAATGCACATAAAATATTAAACTTAGTTTTCTTATTCATGTTTTTGTCAGTCACCTTTCAAAAAGACAGACTCTACTAACAAACGTGAAACTTTGTCGATACATTAATCATTTTTTGCCAGGACGTATACCTTGAATTGACTATTAATATCAAATGCATTTGGATCAGAGAGGAAGAGGCAAAGTATATAGATGCTCTATGTTTGGAGGCAGAAATGTCTAACGTTATACACAACATCAATGTGCGTTTAAACGGCAAGTGATGTAGTTAGTCTGCACCATCTTGTTTTTGCATTCCAACCATAGAGATAGATAGAGGACACATCATGAATATAACCTGTTTTAGCATGGACATTGCAATTGAGGGCTTCCACCATGATTCCGCCATTTTAAATTAATCAACTGGTAGCCTAGTGGTTAAGAGAATTGGGCCAGTAACCGAAAGGCCGCTGGTTCAAATCCCAGAGCCGACTAAGTGAAAAATCTGTGACCTTAAGCAAGGCACTTAACCCTAATTGCTCCTGCAAATTGCTCTGGATAAGAGTTTCTGCTAAATTACTAAAATTTAACTGAGTGGGGATTCCTATGGGTTGTAGCCTCAATGGTATAAAGACATGAAGATGAGTCCTCTATCTAGCTCTATGTTTCCAATGCATCGCAAATATTACCCTTCTACTAGCACTACGATCAAGGATCGAGGATCGTCTTTGCAGAGTCCCCCTGCAAAGACATGATGAACTTCCGGCGCCGACAGAGATGGCCGCCTCGCTTCGCGTTCCTAGGAAACTATGAGGTATTTTGTTTTTTTTACGTGTTATTTCTTACATTGGTACCCCAGGTAATCTTAGGTTTTATTACGTACAGTCGGGAGGAACTACTGGATATAAGAGCAACGTCAACTCACCATCATTACGACTAGGAATACGACTTCCCGAAGCGGATCCTCTGTTTTGCCCAGCACCCAGGACAATGGATCGGATCCCAGCCGGCGAACCAAAACAACGTCGCCGTAAAAGGGGCAGACGAAGCGGTCTTCTGGTCAGGCTCCGGAGACGGGCACATCGCGCACCGCTCCCGAGCATACTACTCGCCAATGTCCAGTCTCTTGACAACAAGGTTGATGAAATCCGAGCCAGGGTAGCATTCCAGAGAGACATAAGAGACTGTAACGTTCTTTGCTTCATGGAAACATGGCTCACTCGAGACACGCTATCGGAGTCGGTACAGCCAGCTGGTTTCTTCACGCATCGCGCCGACAGAAACAAACATCTTTCTGGTAAGAAGAGGGGCGGGGGGGTATGCCTTATGATTAACGAGATGTGGTGTGATCATAACAACATACAGGAACTCAAGTCCTTCTGTTCATCTGACTTAGAATTCCTCACAATCAAATGTCGACCGCATTATCTACCAAGAGAATTCTCTTCGATTATAATCACAGCCGCTTATATTCCCCCCCAAGCAGACACATTGACGGCCCTGAACAAACTTTATTTGACTCTATGTAAACTGGAAACCACATATCCTGAGGCTGCATTCATTGTAGCTGGGGATTTTAACAAGGCTAATCTGAAAACAAGACTCCCTAAATTCTATCAGCATATCGATTGTGCTACCAGGGCTGTTAAAACCCTAGATCATTGTTATTCTAACTTCCTCGACGCATATAAGGACCTCCCCCGCCCTCCTTTTGGAAAAGCTGACCACGACTCCATTTTGTTGCTCCCAGCCTATAGACAGAGACTAAAACAGGAAGCTCCCACGCTCAGGTCTGTTCAACGCTGGTCCGACCAATCTGATTCCACGCTTCAAGATTGCTTCGATCACGTGGATTGGGATATGGTCCGCACTGCGTCAAACAATAACATTGACGAATACGCTGATTTGGTGAGCGAGTTTATTAGCAAGTGCATCGGCGATGTCGTACCCACAGAAACTATTAAAACATTCCCAAGCCAGAAACCGTGGATTGATGGCAGCATTCGCGCGAAACTGAAAGCGCGAACCACTGCTTTTAACCAGGGCAAGGTGACCGGAAACATGACCGAATACAAAACAGTTTAGCTATTCCCTCCGCAAGGCAATCAAACAAGCTAAGCGTCAGTATAGAGACGAAGTAGAGTCGCAATTCAACGGCTCAGACACAAGAGGTATGTGGCAGGGTCTACAGTCAATCACGGATTACAAAAAGAAAACCAGCCCCGTCGCGGACCAGGATGTCTTGCTCCCAGACAGACTAAACAATTTCTTTGCTCGCTTTGAGGACAATACAGTGCCACTGACACAGCCCGCTACCAAAACCTGTGGACTCTCCTTCACTGCAGCTGACGTGAGTAAAACATTTAAACGTGTTTAAAACTTTTACTTGGTACTCATCCCAGATCCGGGAGCACCCTCATCAGTAAAAAAGCTGACTAGCATAGCCTAGCATAGCGCCACAAGTAAATACTAGCATCTAAATATCATGAAATCACAAGTCCAAGACACCAGATGAAAGATACACATCTTGTGAATCCAGCCATCATTTCTGTAAAATGTTTTACAGGGAAGACACAATATGTATTTATATTAGCTAACCACGATAGCAAAAGACACAACTTTTTTTTTTCACAATTTTTTTACTGCATAGGTAGCTATCACAAATTCGACCAAATAAAGATATAAATAGTCACTAACCAAGAAACAACTTCATCAGATGACAGTCTGATAACATATTTATTGTATAGCATATGTTTTGTTCGAAAAATGTGCATATTTCAGGTATAAATCATAGTTTTACATTGCAGCCACCATCACAACTCTCACCAAAGCAACTAGAATAACTACAGAGAGCAATGTGAATTACCTAAATACTCATCATAAAACATTTATGAAAAATACACAGTGTACAGCAAATGAAAGACAAAGATCTTGTGAATCCAGCCAATATTTCAGATTTTTTAAGTGTTTTACAGCGAAAACACAATATAGCATTATATTAGCTTACTACAGTGGTGGGCCGTCAGGGCCTGCAAGGCCTTCTCTGCTGGCCTAAACATCATCAGAATATAATTTTTTTTTAAATATATTTTCCCACAAATATGTATTAAATTATTCCCCAGAGTAAGAGTTATACTCTTCATTTCATAGCTTTCCTCTTGGTTGCACTGCTTCCAGCCCCAGGTTGAGATTTGGAGGGCTGGTCTTTATGTTAGATCTTTTATCCAATCATATTCAGCCATCATGTGTTGCCAGGGGTCTAAAATCTGCCCTCAGGCCTTCAGAATCAACAGTGCGGGCGCTTGTAGCTTATAGTGAATGGAAATGAAAATTTTGTGTCAACCAATCAGCTTTAGAGTTGGCTATTGTACGCCTGCTGGCTGGCTCCAGTGTTACACAGGAGCCAGCTAGCAGGCGTAGTGCGTGCACGTCTTTTGATTGGATTACCAATATTGAGAGGCAGGTCCTATGGGCAGGTCTATGCAGATCTAGGAAACTGAATTTGATAAACAAATTAATTCGCGTACTACTAAGCTGTTTTTTCAACCCACAATGGCGGAAGGAGGAGAAGATATCGATTTGGTCGAGGATATAATTATAACGCCATTCTCAAGACGAACTTTTCAAGAAAGGTTAGACATTGTAAGGAGAGGTCGCCCGACGCCACAAAGCCTGTCACAGGCGGGAAAGGGGTTAGTTCGCTCGCCACTTTCAAAGTTTCAACTACGAGCGCTGTCAATGGCTCACAGGCTCCGAGAAGCACTGCAAACTGTACTGCTGGGAATGCCTATTATTTGCAAGTGATCAATTTGGTGTTTGGAGCCACACTGGCTTTGCAAACTTGAGTTGTCTAACCAAGGCAGCAACGAGACACAAGTACGGCTGGGCACTTACAAGCAATGGTGCTTTTGAAAACTTTTGGGGACACCGGAGTGGATCTACAGCTCAAAGAACAAGCGCGCAGGGCAACAGAGCTGCACAATGAAAAGGTGAAGGGAAATATTGAAAAGACTCATTGATTGTGTCATGTTTTTGGGTAAACACTGTTTACCCCAAAATGTCAATTTGTCAATTTCAAGGTGATGCAACGCCTGGTTATACTGCGTTTCTGTCTAAATGTATAGTGTCTAGAGCCATGGCGTCATAATGATGGTAATAAGAGGTGGATTAATTCGGGTGGGACTGTGTAGTACCTCACTGAAGCCCCAGGCCCCAGGCCCACGGCACGCCACTGGCTTACTACAATAGCCAACCACACAACAGCATTGATTCAAGCCAACAGTAGCGATAACGAATAAACCAGCAAAAGATATAAAATTATTCACTAACCTTCTCAAACTTCTTCAGATGACAGTCCTATAACATCAAATTACACAATACATATATGGTTTGTTCGAAAATGTGCATATTTAGCGGCACAAATCGTGGTTATACAATATGAATAGTAGCCAAAATGCAAACAAAATGTCGGGAGAAATCTTGGGAGAGGCACCTAATCTAATCAATAACTAATCATAAACTTGACTAAAAAATACAGGTTGGACAGCAAATGAAAGATACATTAGTTCTTAATGCAACCGCTGTGTTAGATTTTTAAAATGAACGTTACTACGACATACAGCATGCGTTAAAGCGAGACCGCACCGAAATTAATGGCGGAATAATAGTTAAACATTTTTCAACAGAACAACGAATTAACATCATAAATAGTTCTTACTATTTGATGAGCTTCCATCAGAATCTTGTGCAAGTTGTCCTTTGTCCAGAATAATCGTTCCTCGGTTGTAGATTGTCGTCTTCAACTTTGGAATTAGCAGCAAACATTAGCCATGTGGCGAAGACGTGTCCAACTCACAATAACGCAGCACAAATAAAATACCGAAAATCGCAATATACTGATAGCAACTGATATAACTCGGTTTAAAATAACTACATTATGATGTTTTTAACACCTATATCGAATAAAATCAGAGCCGGATATATCTAACGCCTATAAAGAGAGCTTTTCAGAATGCAATCCTGAGGTCTGTCTTGCGTCATGACGAACGTTGAAAAGACTGCACACCCGGTTCCAAGAGCTTTTGTACGGCCTCAGATCTACCTAGACACCCCATTCCAATTCTCACTGCTTACTGACATCTAGGGGAAGGCGTATGCAGTGCATGTCGACCCATAGATTACATGCAAATTAATAAACTGACCCTGGAACAGAGTGCCCGATTTCAGATTTCTCACTTCCTGACAGGAAGTTTGCTGCAAAATGAGTTCTGTTTTACTCACAGATATAATTCAAACGGTTTTAGAAACTAGAGAGTGTTTTCTATCCAATAGTAATAATAATATGCATATTGTACGAGCAAGAATTGAGTACGAGGCAGTTTAATTTGGGAACGTTTTTTTACAAAGTCGAAATGGCGCCACCCTATTGAGAAAAGGTTAACCCTCGCAAGGCTGCAGGCCCAGACGCCATTCCCAGCCGCGTCCTCAAAGCATGCGCAAACCAGCTGGCTGGTGTGTTTACGGACATATTCAATCAATCTTTATCCCAGTCTGCTGTTCCCACATGCTTCAAGAGGGCCACCATTTTTACGGTTCCCAAGAAAGCTAAGGTAACTGAGCTAAACGACTACGACTACGACTACGTAGCACTCACTTCCATCATCATGAAGTGCTTTGAGAGACTAGTCAAGGACCATATCACCTCCACCCTATCTGACACCCTAGACCCACTCCAATTGGCTTACCGCCCCAATAGGTCCACAGACGACGCAATCGCAACCACACTGTACACTGACCTAACCCATCTGGACAAGAGGAATACCTATGTGAGAATGCTGTTCATCGACTACAGCTCAGCATTTAACACCATAGTACCCTCCAAACTCGTCATCAAGCTCGAGACCCTGGGTCTCGACCCCGCCCTGCACAACTGGGTAATGGACTTCCTGACGGGCTACCCCCAGGTGGTGAGGGTAGATAACAACATCTCCACCCGTTGATCCTCAACACTGGGGCCCCACAAGGGTGCGTTCTGAGCCCTCTCCTGTACTCCCTGTTCACCCACGACTGCGTGGCCATGCACACCTCCAACTCAATCATCAAGTTTACAGACGACACTACAGTGGTAGGCTTGATTACCAACAATGACGAGACGGCCTACAGGGAGGAGGTGAGGGCCCTCGGAGTGTGGTGTCAGGAAAATAATCTCACACTCAACGTCAACAAAACAAAGGAGATGATCATGGACTTCAGAAAATAGCAGAGGGGGCACCCCCCTATCCACATCGACTGGAAAGTAGTGGATAGGGTAGTAAGTTTTAAGTTCCTCTGCGTATACATCACGGACAAACTGAATTGGTCCACCCACACAGACAGCGTGGTGAAGAAGGCGCAACAGCGCCTCTTCAACCTCAGGAGGCTGAAGAAATTCGGCTTGTCACCAAAAGCACTCACAAACTTTTACAGATGCACAATCGAGAGCATCCTGTCGGGCTGTATCACCTCCTGGTACGGCAACTGCTCCGCCCACAATCGTAAGGCTCTCCAGAGGGTAGTGAGGTCTGCACAACGCATCACCGGGAGCAAACTACCTGCCCTCCGGGACACCTACACCACCCGATGTCACAGGAAGGCCATAAAGATCATCAAGGGCAACAACCACCCGAGCCACTGCCTGTTCACCCCGCTATCATCCAGAAGGCGAGGTCAGTACAGGTGCATCAAAGCAGGGACCGAGAGACTGAAAAACAGCTTCTATCTCAAGGCCATCAGACTGTTAACTTCTTGTGGCTGCAGGGGTAGTATTGAGTAGCTTGGATGAAAGGTGCACAGAGGTGCCCAGAGTAAACGACCTGCTCCTCAGTCATAGTTTCTAATATATGCATAGTATTATTAGTATTGGATAGCAAACACTCTGAAGTTTCTAAAACTGTTTGAATTATGTCTGTGAGTATAACAGAACTCATATGGCAGGCAAAGACCTGAGAAAAAATCCAAACAGGAAGTGGAAATTATTAGGCTGGTCGAGTTTCAACTGAGATCCCATTGAAATTACAGCGAGATATGAATGAGTTTTTCTACGGCTTCCACTAGATGTCAACAGTCTGTAGAACTTTGTCTGATGCCTCTACTGTGAAGGGGGGCCGAATGAGAGAGGAATTAGTCAAGTCTGCCATGACCTGACCATGCTTTCACCATGCGCATTCCATCGCTCATCTGAAGTCAATGTAATTCTCCGGTTGGAACGTTATTCAAGATTTATGATAACAACATTCTAAAGATTGATTCAATACATCGTTTGACATGTTCCTACTGACTGTTCCTGAACTTTTGGACATTTCGTCAGCTTTTAGGGAACGCGCTTCGTGACTTTGGAATTGTTTACCAAACGCGCTAACAAAAGTAGCTAATTGGACATAAATAACGGACATTATCGAACAAATCAAGCATTTATTGTGGACCTGGGATTCCTGGGAGTGCATTCTGATGAAGATCATCAAAGGTAAGGAAACATTTATCATGTAATTTCTGGTTTCTGTTGACTCCAAAATGGCAGCTAATTTGACTATTGTTCTGAGCGCCGTCTCAGATTATTGCATGGTTTGCTTTTTCCGTAAATTCTTTTTGAAATCTGACACAGTGGTTGCATTAAGGAGAGGTATATCTATAATTCCATGTGTATAACTTGTATTATCATCTACATTTATGATGAGTATTTCTGTTGAAACGATGTGGCTATGCAAAATCACTGGATGTTTTTGGAACTAGTGAATGTAACGCGCCAATGTAAACTCTGATTTTTTTATATAAATATGAACTTTATCAAACAAAACATACATGTATTGTGTAACATGAAGTCCTATGAGTGTCATCTGATGAAGATCATCAAAGGTTAGTGATTAATTTGATCTCTATTTGTGCTTTTTGTGACTCCTATCTTTGGCTGGAAAAATGTCTGTGCTTATTGTGGTTTGATGTGACCTAACATAATCGTTTGTGGTGCTTTCGCTGAAAAGCATATTTGAAATCGGACACTTTGGTGGGATTAACAACAAGATTACCTTTAAAATGGTATAAAACACGTGTATGCCTGAGGAATTTTAATTATGAGATTTCTGTTTTTTGAATTTGGCGCCCTGCACTTTCACTGGTTGTTGTCATATCGATCCCGTTACCGGGATTTCAGCCCTAAGAAGTTTTAAACAGCCACCACTAACATTGAGTGGCTGCTGCCAACATACTGACTCAACTCCAGCCACTTTAATAATGGAAAAATTGATGTAAAAAATGTATCACTAGCCACTTTAAACAATGCCACTTAATATAATTTTTACATAGCCTACATTACTCATCTCATATGTATATACTGTACTCTATACCATCTACTGCATCTTGCCTATGCCGTTCTGTACCATCACTCATTCATATATTTTTATGTACATATTCTTCATCCCTTTACACGTGTGTGTTTAAGGTAGTTGTTGTGAAATTGTTAGGTTAGATTACTCGTTGGTTATTACTGCATTGTCGGAACTAGAAGCACAAGCATTTTGCTACACTCGCATTAACATCTGCTAACCATGTGTATGTGACAAATAAAATTTGATTTGAACTTTGGGAATATACATTTTTTTTGCACTCTAGTGCAGTAGAACTGTTTTCACAGCATTTCAAACACATTTGAAAAAATGTATGGTTAATTTGACATACTTTTACTTTGAATGTTGTATTGTTTATACCAGTATGTCTTTAGAAAGTTTATACCAATACTGGTATGTTGAAGGCTATTGTGTGAGCTATATTTAAAGAAAAATACACTATCAATACAATTCTCTGTAGGGTCTGTAGAATCTAAATGTGGTGTTATTTCATGGGGACTGTGGTATAAATAACCAGCAGCACCTTCTACTCCACCCATTCCATTCAATCCAATGCAATACATTGAATATGAAGTACATATTGGTTTATAGAGAAAAAACTATTCTATGTGCCAAAGTAAAAGTGGGTTTGGGATTACTCAGTAGGGTCTGTAGAATCTACAGTGGCAAGAAAGAGTATGTGAACCCTTTGGAATTACCTGGATTTCTGCATAAATGTGTCATAAAATTTGATCTAATCTTCATCTGTCACAACAATAGACAAACACAGTCTGCTTACACTAATAACACACAATTATACATATTCATGTCTTTATTGAACACACCGTGTAAACATTCACAGTGCAGGGTAGGAAAAGTATGTGAACCCTTTGATTTAATAACTGGTTGACCCTCCTTTTTGCAGCAATAACCTCAACCAAAAATGTTTTGTAGTTGCGGATCAGACCCGCACAACAGTCAGGAGGAATTTTGGGCCATTCCTCTTTACAAAACTGTTTCAGTTCAGCAATATTCTTGGTATGTCTGGTGTGAACCTCTCTCTTGAGGTCATGCCACAGCATCTCAATCGGGTTGAGGTCGGGACTATGACTGATCCACTCCAGAAGGTGTATTTTCTTCTGTTGAAACCATTCTGTTGTTGATTTACTTCTGTGTTTTGGGTTGTTGTCCTGTTGCATCACAGATAGTGTTACACTCTCCTGCAAAATGTCTTGATACACTTGGGAATGAATTTTCCCCATCAATGATAGCAAGCTGTCCAGGTACTGAGGCAGAAAAGCAACCTCAAACCATGATGCTCCCTCCACCATACTTCACAGCGAGAATGAGGTTTTGATGTTGGTGTGCTGTGTCTTTTTTCCCCCACACATAGTGTTATGTGTTCCTTCCAAACAACTCAACTGTATTTTCATCTGTCCACAGAATATTTTGTGTGGACATCCAGGTGCTCTTTTGCAAACTTCAGACGTGCAGCAATGTTTTTTTGGGACAGCAGTGGCTTCTTCCGTGGTGTCCTCCCATGAACACCATTCTTGTTTAGTGTTTTACGAATCGTAGATTCGTCAACAGAGATGTTAGCATGTTCCAGAGATTTCTGTAAGTCTTATATATTGGGTGTTATTTGAAGGGGACTGAGGTATTTGTATTCATTATGGATCCCCATTAGCTGCTGCCAAAGCAGTAACTACTCTTCCTGGGGTCCAGCAAAATTAACCTGTCTGGCAAAGACGTTACGCTAGCGACGCACCTCGACAACATCCTGTGAAATTGCAGAGCGCCAAATTCAAAATACAGAAATAGTCATAATAAACATTCATAACAAATACAAGTGTTATACATCGGCTTAAAGATGAACTTCTTGTTAATCCAGCCGCTTTGTCAGATTTCAAAAAGGCTTTACAGCGAAAGCATACCATGCGATTATCTGAGGACAGCGCCCCGCTTACAAAAGCATACAAACATTTTACAACCACGTAAAGGAATTACAAAAGTCAGAAATAGCGATAAAATTAATCACTTACCTTTGAAGATCTTCATATGGTTGCAGTCACAAGAGTCCCAGCTACACAATAAATGTTAGTTTCGTTCAATAAAGTCCCTCTTTTATATCCCAAAAACTCAGTTTTGTTGGCGCGTTTTGTTCAGTAATCCACTGGCTCAAAGGCGGTCAAAACATGCAGACGAATACATCCTAATAGTACCGGTAAAGTTTGTTGAAACATGTCAAACGATGTTTATAATTAATCCTCAGGTTGTCAATTGTCTAAATAATCGATAATATTTTAACCGGACAATAGCATATTCAATAGAAAGGAAAAACAACGAAGGGCGCGCGATCGGTCACGCGCACAAACCAGCTCTGCGTTCTTCCTCAGTCCACTGAGAGAAAAGTCTCATTCTTCTTCATTTTTCAGAAAACAATCCTGAAACAATGTCTAAAGACTCTTGACATCTAGTGGAAGCCATAGGAACTGCAATCTGGGTCCTAACTCATTGGAAACTCTATAGGCATTCAATTGAAAAGTACCCACATCAAAAAAAATCCCCATTCCTGGATGGATTTTTCTCAGATTTCTTCAGTTCTGTTATACTCACAGACATTATTTTAACAGTTTTCGAAACTTTAGAGTGTTTTCTATCCAATACTACCAATTATATGCATATCCTAGCTTCTGGGCCTGAGTAACAGGCAGTTTACTTTGGGAACCTCAGTCATCCAAACTTCCAAATACTGCCCCCTATCCCTAAGAAGTTTTTAATTTCAATGGGATACAATCCACACTGCTGCAACTCATCTGCCATACATCTGCTGGACTAGGCTGCCGTGCGTGCATGCTTTGGATATTTCCAACTTGTACAGTGGCCTTTCAATTTACCACAGGTGGACGCCAATCAAGTTGTAGCATGTAGTCTCATAGCAAAGGGTCTGAATACTTATGTAAATAAGGTATTTATTTTTTATATTATTTAATCCATTTTAGAATAAGGCTGTAACTTAGGGGGTCTGAATACTTTTCGCAGGCACTGTATGTTGCTTTGCCATGTGGTCACAGAAACTGAAGTAGATAAACCACTGAAGAAGGTGCTTATGTGTAGCTTTCAGCTTTGTGTTTATGGGATGGCTACAATATTTTTTTTAAAGGTAAATATTGAATATTTTTTGCGGTATTTAGGGTATATTTGAGAAGGACATTTTCACAGGAAATGTATATATAGGCTATTTCGCTGAAAAGTTTTCATTCATCTACCACTGTAGCTAGGTTTCCATCCAATTGGTGACAGGTTTTCATGCTAATAATCTAATACTGCATAAAAATAATATGCACATTTTCCACCAGAGATGTTTCCACTGACTTGCGTGATGATGTAGTGCACATGAAAATACATTCATAACTTATTTCATCTGTAACCTAATAAACTGCATGCTTTAGTGGGAGGACCACACAACATGTCATCGCATGTCTCCAAGTTTACTTAGCTTGTCAATCAATAGATGTGCATAAAAACATTTCCACTGACATTTATTTAATTTTACCGACCAAAAAATCCCACCTTTTCTAGCGTATTTTGTTTTGTCAACATCTGGAAAGAAAATGTTTCCATCAGTCCTGTCATGACATTTTTTATCCGACATGTAGACCTACTTTACTCGAATAAAAAGGTTGGATGGAAACTTGGTTAGTTGAGACCGAAGTTTAGGAAGCTCCTGCTCCTTGTTTGAGGACAATAACGCCCGTCGGCGCCCTAGGTCTTTCTGGGTCCAGCTGCTGCTGCAGACCAGAAAGCAGCATGGGGAGTCAAATCGGCTGGTCATGGAACACGGCCTTTTTGGAGAGGAATTACAAAGGTACTTTTGACTTGACCAGGGCCAGTTTGACCTACTCAACAAGATAGGAGCAAGCATTGGGTAAATTGTGTACACTCATTATGTATTTACTTAATTAATAGTTGGCTGCTGATTACAAAATTGCCAATTGTAAATGAAACTATTGACATTGGAAGCTGAAATCTACTAGCCCAAAATGAGTTTGGTATAGCCTACAATACAATACAGCAAGAAACAATATTTTGCCCATGGTACATGAAACTATCAATGTTGGAAGCTGAAATTGAATAGCCTATAATGAGTTTGGTATAGCCTACAATACAATACAACATTGATTAAACAATTATTTGTCAAATATTACATCAGTAATCCAGGGCAGTGCCAGAAAGGTACCGAACGGCAGGCAGGCTCAGGGTCAGGGCAGACAGAATGGTCAAAACTGAAAGAACTAGAAAACAGAGACTAGCGCGAACAGGAGTACGGGGAAAAAACACGCTGGTAGGCTTGACGAGACGAGACGAACTGGCAACAGACATACAGAAAACACAGGTATAAATGCACAGGGGATAATGGGGGAAATGGGCGACACCTGGAGGGGGTGGGGATTTGGCAAGGGTCCTGAGATCCTCAAAAGGTTCTACAGCTGCAACATCGAGAGCATCCTGACCGGTTGCATCACTGCCTGGTACGGCAATTGCTCGGCCTCCGACCGCAAGGCACTTCAGAGGGTAGTGCTTACGGCCCAGTACATCACTGGGGCAAAGCTGCCTGCCATCCAGGACCTCTACACCAGGCGGTGTCAGAGGAAGGCCCTAAAAATTGTCAAAGACCCCAGCCACCCCAGTCTTCGACTGTTCTCTCTACTACCGCATGGCAAGCGGTACCGGAGTGCCAAGTCTAGGACAAAAAGGCTTCTCAACAGTTTTTACCCCCAAGCCATAAGACTCCTGAACAGGTAACCAAACGATTACACGGACTATTTGCATTGTGTGCCCCCCCCCCCCCCCCCAACCCCTCTTTTTACGTTTCTGCTACTCTCTGTTCATCATATATGCATAGTCACTTTAACGATACCTACATGTACATACTACCTCAATAAGCCTGACTAACAGGTGTCTGTATATCCTGTTGAGGACAGAGGGCGCTGTTTTCACTTTGGGGGAAAATCGTGCCCAATTTAAACGGCCTCGTACTCAATTCTTGCTCGTACAATATGCATATTATTATTACTATTGGATAGAAAACACTCTCTAGTTTCTAAACCCGTTTGAATTATATCTGTGAGTAAAACAGAACTCCTTTTGCAGCAAACTTCCTGACAGGAAGTGGAAAATCTGAAATCGATGCACTGTTCTAGGGGCTGCCTATTAAAGTCCTTGATATTTATTAGTTTAGATGCACTTCATACGTCTTCCACTAGATGTCGACAAGCAGTGAGAGAAGAAATTGAGTGTGTAACTTGATCTGGGCTCGGATAATAGCTCTTGGCATGACGTGTCACCAGTTTCCTGTTTTCTGGAGAGCGCGTCAAGGGACCTGGATTTGCCTTCTGATAAGCTGTCGTTATGGACGACTAATATCTCCGGCTTTGATTTTATTTGATACATGTGACAATATCATCGTAAAGTATGTTTTTTCAATATAGTTTAATCAGATTATTGAAACTTTTTCGGGAGTTTTGCTGTGTTCCGTTCTCTTCCGTTTGTTGACGATGGAGAGATTCGCGCCACTTGGCAAGTGTGCTTGCTAAATCGAGAGGGAAAAAGGCCGTTCTAAATCCAAACAACGATTGTTCCCGACAAAGGACCCCTTGTACAACATTCTGATGAAAGATCAGCAAAAGTAGGACCCATTTTATGATGCTATTTCATATATCTGTCGAACATGTTGTGCTAGTCGTTTGCGCCCAGCTTTTGGGTACTCTCTCGCTATACCTAAGCTGGATGTCGTAATTAAGTTATTTTTAGAATTCTAACACGGCGATTGCATTAAGAACTAGTGTATCTATCATTTCCTATACAACATGTATTTTTTAGTTATGTTTATGAATAGTTATTTGGTCAGAATATGTGTGTCAGAAAAAGTGTCAGAAAAATATCCGGACGTTGTGGGAAAAAGATGCTACGTTAGCACAACGTTAGCACAATGTATAACCACTGATTTCAGCTCTAAATATGCACATTTTCTAACAAAACATAAGTGTATGTATAACCTGATGTTATAGGACTGTCATCTGATGAAGCTTATCAAGGTTAGTCAAAAATTATATATCTAGCTGGTTTTTTCCCCTCGCTAACGTGCCTATTGCTATCGCTAACGTGCCTTGATGAATGAATGCGGTAGTGTGGTAGGCTATTGTAGTAAGCTAATATAATGCTATATTGTGTTTTCGCTGTAAAACACTTAAAAAATCGGAAATATTGACAAGATTCACAAGATGTTTGTCTTTAATTTGCTGTACACCATCGATTTTTCAGAAATGTTTTATGATGAGTATTTAGGTATTTGACGTTGGTGTCTGTAATTATTCTGGCTGCTTTCGGTGCAATTTCTGATTGTAGCTGCAATGTAAACTATGATTTATACCTGAAATATGCACATTTTTCGAACAAAACATAGATTTATTGAATAACATGTTATAAGACTGTCATCTGATGAAGTTGTTTGTTGGTTAGTTTGGTTGGTTCTTGGTTAGTTAGGTTGGCTTTGTGCATGCTACCTGTGCTGTGAAAAATGTCTGTCCTTTTTTGTATTTGGTGGTGAGCTAACATAAATATATGTGGTGTTTTCGCTGTAAAACATTTTAAAAATCGGACATGTTGACTGGATTCACAAGATGTGTATCTTTCATTTGCTGTATTGGACCTGTTAATGTGTGAAAGTTAAATATTTCAAAAAAATATATTTTGAATTTCGCGCTCTGCCTTTTCAGTGGAATGTGGGAGGAGTTCCGCTGGCGGAACGCCAGAGCCAGACAGGATATACAGTGCGGCAAAAAAGTATTTAGTCAGCCACCAATTGTGCAAGTTCTCCCACTTAAAAAGATGAGAGAGGCCTGTAATTTTCATCATAGGTACACTTCAACTATGACAGACAAAATGAGGAAAAAAAATCCAGAAAATCACATTGTAGGATTTTTAATGAATTTATTTGCAAATTATGGTGGAAAATAAGTATTTGGTCAATAACAAAAGTTTATCTCAATACTTTGTTATATACCCTTTGTTGGCAATGACAGAGGTCAAACGTTTTCTGTAAGTCTTCACACACTGTTGCTGGTATTTTGGCCCATTCCTCCATGCAGATCTCCTCTAGAGCAGTGATGTTTTGGGGCTGTTGCTGGGCAACACGGACTTTCAACTCCCTCCAAAGATTTTCTATGGGGTTGAGATCTGGAGACTGGCTAGGCCACTCCAGGACCTTGAAATGCTTCTTACGAAGCCACTCCTTTGTTGCCCGAGCGGGCTGTTTGGGATCATTGTCATGCTGAAAGACCCAGCCACGTTTCATCTTCAATGCCCTTGCTGATGGAAGGAGGTTTTCACTCAAAATCTCACGATACATGGCCCCATTCATTCTGTCCTTTACACGGATCAGTCGTCCTGGTCCCTTTGCAGAAAAACAGCCCCAAAGCATGATGTTTCCACCCCCATGTTTCACAGTAGGTATGGTGTTCTTTGGATGCAACTCAGCATTCTTTGTCCTCCAAACACGGCGAGTTGAGTTTTTACCAAAAAGTTATATTTTGGTTTCATCTGACCATATGACATTCTCCCAATCTTCTTCTGGATCATCCAAATGCTCTCTAGCAAACTTCAGACGGGCCTGGACATGTACTGGCTTAAGCAGGGGGACACGTCTGGCACTGCAGGATTTGAGTCCCTGGCGGCGTAGTGTGTTACTGATGGTAGGCTTTGTTACTTTGGTCCCAGCTCTCTGCAGGTCATTCACTAGGTCCCCCCGTGTGGTTCTGGGATTTTTGCTCACTGTTCTTGTGATCATTTTGACCCCACGGGGTGAGATCTTGCGTGGAGCCCCAGATCGAGGGAGATTATCAGTGGTCTTGTATGTCTTCCATTTCCTAATAATTGCTCCCACAGTTGATTTCTTCAAACCAAGCTGCTTACCTATTGCAGATTCAGTCTTCCCAGCCTGGTGCAGGTCTACAATTTTGTTTCTGGTGTCCTTTGACAGCTCTTTGGTCTTGGCCATAGTGGAGTTTGGAGTGTGACTGTTTGAGGTTGTGGACAGGTGTCTTTTATACTGATAACAAGTTCAAACAGGTGCCATTAATACAGGTAACGAGTGGAGGACAGAGGAGCTTAAAGAAGAAGTTACAGGTCTGTGAGAGCCAGAAATCTTGCTTGTTTGTAGGTGACCAAATACTTATTTTCCACCATAATTTTCAAATAAATTCATTAAAAATCCTACAATGTGATTTTCTGGATTTTTTTTCCTCATTTTGTCTGTCATAGTTGAAGTGTACCTATGATGAAAATTACAGGCCTCTCTCATCTTTTTAAGGGCGAGTACTTGCACAATTGGTGGCTGACTAAATACTTTTTTGCCCCACTGTAGCCTTGCTACTCTTTTTTCAAATGTCTTTTTACTGTTGTTTTATTTCTTTACTTACTTACACACACACACACACACACACACACACACACACACACACACACACACACACACACACACACACACACACACACACACACACACACACACACACACACACCTTTTTCCCCGCACCATTGGTAAGTAAGCATTTCACTGTAAGGTCTACCTGTTGTATTCGGCGCACGTGACAAATAAACTTTGATTTGATTTGAGACAAGCACAAGACAGGTGAAACAGATCAGGGTGTGAAACATTTGGTCTATAAACCTTTTTTCCATAACGTTATGGAGCGAATTAAGAAGGAATTTTGATTTAACTTCTAACGACCTAAGAATCAAAATTCGGTTTTCCATTAAAATAATAATTATTGCAGGCTAATGTGACTAATAAAGGAATTTGAATATGTCGTAAGAGAAAATATAATTCTCCCTTAAGTAATGTTAGGCTATTTTCTGGCAATTGTGCCATTATTATGTGTAAGATGTTAAGTCTACAAACCGTTATGAAAGGCCTATTTGCGAGATTGAATTGTCATTTCAATAAGCATAGGCTAGGCCAACAGACTAAAATGTGGGTTTATGATTGTA
This sequence comes from Salvelinus namaycush, assembly GCF_016432855.1. NCBI lineage: Eukaryota > Metazoa > Chordata > Actinopteri > Salmoniformes > Salmonidae > Salvelinus > Salvelinus namaycush. The sequence continues at coordinate 2,193,546 of NC_052317.1, forward strand.
ATTAAACTTTGCCATGGTTTGGTTAACTAGATGCAGGTAGCCTTCGGAAAGTATTCAGACCCCTTGACTTTTTACACATTATGTTAGGTTACAGCCTTATGATAAAATTGATTTAAAAAAAATGGTTTTCCTCATCAATCTACACACACTTGAGTCTTCTTGGGTATGACGCCACAAGCTTGGCACACCTGTATTTGGAGAGTTTCTCCCATTCTTCTCTGCAGATCCTCTCAAGCTCTGTCAGGTTGGATGGGGAGTGTTGCTGCACAGCTAATTTTAGGTCTCTCCACAGATGTTTGATTGGGTTCAAGTCTGGGCTCTGGCTGGGCCACTCAAGGACATTCAGAGACTTGTCCCGAAGCCACTCCTGCATTGTCTTGGCTGTGTGCTTATGGTTGTTGTCCTTTCGGAAGGTGATCCTTCGCACCAGTCTGAGGTCCCGAGTGCTCTGGAGCAGGTTTTCATCAAGGATCTCTCTGTACTTTGCTCCGTTCATCGTTCTCTCGATCCTGACTAGTTTCCCAGTCCCTGCCGCTGAAAAATATCCCCAAAGCAAGATGCTGCCACCCCCATGCTTCACCGTAGGGATGGTACCAGGTTTCTTCCAGATGTGATGCTTGGCATTCAGGCCAAAGAGTAAAATACTGGTTTGATCAGACCAGAGAATGTTGTTTCTCATGGTCTGAGAGTCTTTAGGTGCCTTTTGGCAAACTCCAAGTGGGCTGCCATGTGCCTTTTACTGAGGAGTGGCTTCCATCTGGCCACTCTACCATAAAGGCCTGATTGGTGGACTGCTGCAGAGATGGTTGTCCTTATGGAAGGTTCTCCCATCTCCACAGAGGAACTCTAGAGCTCTATCAGAGAGACCATCAGGTTCTTGGTCACCTCCCTGACCAAGGCCCTTCTCCTCCGATTGCTCAGTTAGGTCGGGCAGCCAGCTCTAGGAAGAGTCTTGGTGGTTCCAAACTTCTTCCATTTAAGAATTATGGAGACCACTGTGTTCTTGGGGACATTCAATGCTGCAGAAATGTTTTGGTACCCTTCCCCAGATCTGTGCCTCGACACAATCCTGTCTCGGAGCTCTAAATCAAATCAAATTTTATTTGTCACATACACATGGTTAGCAGATGTTAATGCGAGTGTAGCGAAATGCTTGTGCTTCTAGTTCCGACCATGCAGTAATATCTAACAAGTAATCTAACAATTTCACAACAACTACCTTATACACACAAGTGTAAAGGAATGAATAAGAACATGTACAGAAAAATATATATGGATGAGCGATGGCCGAACGGCATAGGCAAGATGCAGTAGATGGTATAGAGTACAGTATATACATATGAGATGAGTAGTGTATGTAAGCATTATATAAAGTGACATAGTTTAAAGTGAGTAGTGATACATTTATTACATCCAATTTTTAATTATTAAAGTGGCTAGAGATTGAGTCATTATGTTCGCAGCAGCCACTCAATGTTAGTGATGGCTGTTTAACAGTCTGATGGCCTTGAGATAGAAGCTGTTTTTCAGTCTCTCGGTCCCAGCTTTGATGCACCTGTACTGACCTCGCCTTCTGGATGATAGCAGGGTGAACAGGCAGTGACTCGGGTGGTTGTTGTCCTTGATGATCTTTATGGCCTTCCTGTGACATCGGGTGGTGTAGGTGTCCTGGAGAGCAGGTAGCTTGCCCCCGGTGATGCGTTGTGCAGACCTCACTACCCTCTGGATAGCCTTACGGTTGTGGGCGGAGCAGTTGCCGTACCAGGCGGTGATACAGCCCGACAGGATGCTCTCGATTGTGCATCTGTAAAAGTTTGTGAGTGATTTTGGTGACAAGCGGAATTTCTTCAGCCTCCTGAGGTTGAAGAGGCGCTGTTGCGCCTTCTTCACCACGCTGTCTGTGTGGGTGGACCATTTCAGTTTGTCCGTGATGTGTAAGCCGAGGAACTTAAAACTTTCCACCTTCTCCACAACTGTTCAGTCGATGTGGATAGGGGGGTGCTCCCTCTGCTGTTTCCTGAAGTCCACGATCTTCTCCTTTGTTTTGTTGATGTTGAGTGTGAGGTTATTTTCACGACACCACACTCCGAGGGCCCTAACCTCCTCCCTGTAGGCCGTCTCGTCGTTGTTGATAATCAGGCCTATCACTGTAGTGTCGTCTGCAAACGTGATGATTGAGTTGGAGGCGTGCATGCCACACAGTCATGGGTGAACAGGGAGTACAGGAGTACGGACAATTCCTTCGACCTCATGGCTTGGTTTTTGCTCTGACATGCACTCTCAATTGTGGGACATTATATAGACAGGTGTTTGCCTTTCCAAATCATGTCCAATCAATTTAATTTACCACAGGTGGACTCCAATCAAGTTGTAGAAACATCTAAAGGATGATCAATGGAAACAAGATGCACCCAAGCTCAATTTCGAGTCTCATAGCAAAGGGTCTGAATACTTATGTAAATAAGGTATTTCATTTATTCTGTTTATTTTTTGGCAAAAATTCCAAATATCTGTTTTTGCTTTGTCATTATAGGGTATTATGTGTAAATTGCTAAAGATTTCTTATTTTTTTATCAATTTTAGAATAAGGCTGTAACCTAACAAAATGTGGAAAATGTAAATTGGTCTGAATACTTTCCGAAGGCACTGTAATTTCAGGTATTCTACAGTAAGTAGCCTTGGTAAAATGAACAATTTTGCAGCTTGCTTAGTTCAAATTGACGGACTCATTTATTCAACATGAACAGCGAGGCAATTTCAAGGTAAGAAACGCTTCCGTTGCCCAACAGCCTACTGGAATTGGCTACTAAGGATGGGGTCGTAATTTCAAATCACTGGATCAAATATTAAAATGTGGATATGAACTGAATAGGCCTATGCTTGTCAACAACAACCAGGTTGTTGTTTTTTTACCTGTAGCCTAATCTGATTGACTGTTACCTTCAATCTAATGCATTCGAACAACAGCTGATTGGGAATTGCAATAGAACTGTGACCATGATCACAATTGATAACTTCCCATTTCATTAACTTAACATGGCCAGTAATAATTGCATAATAACACAAGGCTAAAACAACAATACACTGAAGTTATAGGCTAATTGATGGCCAGCAGATGCAAATGTATCATTCTCCACATTTAATATCAGTTTCATTGAGGACTTTTCCCCATAACAGAAGCACTTGAGGGAGTTCCATAACTTCCATTTCAAATGTCCATTTCATCCGTAAAACCCTTTGCTTGATATGGTTATTATCCATAAGCAAAGTCGACATTAGAATGCAAATTAAACCCCCTCCAAGCGAATTTAGCCTAAATTCGTTTTTCTGTGCATTGTCACCATTATTTCTTGAGTTCTAGAGCATTAATATGTTTTATGGAAAAAGGGTTGGAAATATGTGTCTCCATAATGACAATCTTAATAACCTACCCACAACTGGTAAAAAGTTGTTACTACATGCTTGTATGCTGCTCTGTCTCCTTTCACTCACTAGACTCACTTACGTGTACTGTATGGGGGGTGATAGAGGCCTAAATTCAGCCTAGGCAACAGTACCACCGTGTGGGCTGTTGCCTACCATTGAACATCTGACTGACATAAAATGATACCAACGCCTTACTAAGTCTGCGTGACGCCTGCATGTTAATTAAAGTCATAAGGTGCATAGTTTATATTTATATTAATTCAATCTAAACCATAAATGTTAGAAACTTACCGTTTTCCCCAATATACATTACTTTTACCCATTTTATAAGAGAATCACTGAAAGTGAAAAATCCAGGCATTTATAAATAAAATCCAGTCTTACTTTATCAAATTCCTTTTCAAAATCTCTATAAATACCAGGCCTGGCTTCTTAGATGTTTCGTGATGTTCTATTTTTTCTAGTAGTTATAGTATATTATCTCCAATGTATCATCCATGTAAAAAAAAACAGTCTGATCAGGATGAACAATACCTGGTAAAACCCTTTTAATTCTGAGTGCTATGCACTTCGCTAGTATTTTTGCATTGAAGTGTAAGGGGCCTCCAGTTTTTTAGATAGACTGGATCTTTATATTTGCCATCTGGGTCTTTAATTAATAGTGAAAACAGTCCTTCCTGCTGATTACCTGACAGACTACCATTTCTATAGGAGTATTTAAAACAATCTAATAATGGAGATTTTAGTATATCAAAAAAGGCTTGATATAACTCTACCGGTATGCCATCAAGCCCTGACTGAAAGGATTTAATAGCCTCAAAAAGTTATTTATCTATAATTTGGCCTTCGCACTGATCTTTCTGTACATTTGTTAATTTTCCAATTGTTGTATTATTTGGAAAGAATTCCTTACCGTAATCTTCATTCAGTGGGAGAGGATGAGACGGAAAAGAGAACATCTGCTTAAAATATGCAAATTATTTTTGTTAGCATTCCTCTGTTGGAGATTCAGGAAGAATTTTGTGCATTTTTCTCCATATTCCATCCAGTTTGCTTTATTTTTGTAATAGATTACATTAGATCGTTCTTGAATAAGTTCCTCAAGTTCTTTTTGTTATTTATTTTGTATCTCTGGAGTATTGTTTATTTGCTATGTACCTGTACTATTAGTTCATGGATTTCCCTTGTTAGTCTTGTCTCTTTAGCCAGAAACGTATTTTTTATTATTGATGAATATTGAATTGAATGACCTCTGAAGGTACATTTAAAAAGGTATCCCAAACAAGTAGTGGATTTTCTGTTCCTATATTATACTGGGAAAATGCAGTTATATATTATTTTGTCTTAGTGAAAAATAAGTTGTCCTCCAGTAAACTGATAAAATTTCCAATATCCCCGTCCACGAGGAAATTCTATAAGAGTTATGTGAAGGCCAATTAGATGATAATCCGATCGCATTCTGTCTCCTTAACCTTTGATGCAAGAGCGAAAGAGACAAGAATGTAGTCAAGATGATTGATTTCCTTAAAAGGGCACGGTGATGATAGTTTGTAGAGTGATTTCATTTACAGTCCATTGAAGTACTTAACACTGTGTTATAGTCTCCTACCATAATGATTTGATAATTTGTTGCCTGTAGGTTCAATAAATTGGTATAAATATTTGAAGAAGTATGGATCATCCTGATTTTGACCATATAGATTAAGGAAGCAGGGAGTTTAGTGTCACGTGTCATTTCCGGTCACAACTTGCAGACTTGTTTACGTGCTGCTGTGCGTTTTGTTGCTAACCTTACTTTGCTACGACAACTTTACGGTGTTTACTTTTAATTACGTTTATATTTTTAGTTTTTCCCTCACTCAACTTTTTTTTCATTCAACTTTTTCACTCCGGACGCTTTATCTGGACATGGTTCGTCAGGACCTCCACCAGCCGAAGCTAAGTAGTAACATTAACATGATGCCTTCTAATTGCAGTCGCTGTACTCATAATATACAGGAGAACGCTCGCCATACGGCGAGGATAGCTGTGCTACAAGCTAGAAAGATGTGTCGGCATTGAGTAATTGTCTCTGGCCCCCTCCCAGTTAGGGGGAATGATGAGCTCTACAGCAGAGTCTCACAACTCAATCGCTGGTTGAAAACTGTTTTCTCCCCCTCCCAAAATATAGAATTTGTACATAATTGGCCCTCTTTCTGGGACTCACCCACAAACAGGACCAAGCCTGGCCTGTTGAGGAGTGACGGACTCCATCCTACCTGGAGGGGTGCTCTCATCTTATCTACGAACATAGACAGGACTCTAACTCCCCTAGCTCCACAATGAAATAGGGTGCAGGCCAGGCAGCAGGCTGTTAGCCAGCCTGCCAGCTTAGTGGAGTGTACCACTAGCACAGTCAGTGTAGTCAGCTCAGCTATCCCCATTGAGACCGTGTCTGTGCCTCGATCTAGGTTGGGCAAAACTAAACATGGCGGTGTTCGCCTTAGCAATCTCACTAGCATAAAGACCTCCTCCATTTCTGCCATTATTTAAAGAGATTGTGATACCTCACATCTCAAAATAGGGCTACTTAATGTTAGATCCCTCACTTCCAAGGCAGTTATAGTCAATGAACTAATCACTGATCATAATCTTGATGTGATTGGCCTGACTGAAACATGGCTTAAGCCTGTAGAATTTACTGTGTTAAATGAGGCCTCACCTCCTGGTTACACTAGTGACCATATCCCCCGCGCATCCCGCAAATGCGGAGGTGTTGCTAACATTTACAATAGCAAATTTCAATTTACAAAAAACCCCCGAGGTTTTCGTCTTTTGAGCTTCTAGTCATGAAATCTATGCAGCCTGCTCAGGCCTCCTGGGCCATATACAGCGTTCCTCACTGAGTTCCCTGAATTCCTATCGGACCTTGTAGTCATAGCAGATACTATTCAAATTTTTGGTGACTTTAATATTCACATGGAAAAGTCCACAGACCCACTCCAAAAGGCTTTCGGAGCCATCATCGACTCAGTGGGTTTTGTCCAACATGTCTCCGGACCTACTCACTGCCACAGTCATACTCTGGACCTAGTTTTGTCCCATGGAATAAATGTTGTGGATCTTAATGTTTTTCCTCATAATCCTGGACTATCGGACAACCATTCTATTATGTTTGCAATCCCAACAAATAATCTGCTCAGACCCCAACCAAGGATCATCAAAAGTCATGCTATAAATTCTCAGACAACCCAAAGATTCCTTGATGCCCTTCCAGACTCCCTCTGCCTACCCAAGGACGTCAGAGGACAAAAATCAGTTAACCACCTAACTGAGGAACTCAATTTAACCTTGCGCAATGCAGTCGCACCCCTAAAAACAAAAAACATTTGTCATAAGAAACTAGCTCCCTGGTATACAGAAAATACCCGAGCTCTGAAGCAAGCTTCCAGAAAATTGGAACGGAATTTGAGCCACACCAAACTGGAAGTCTTCCGACTAGCTTGGAAAGACAGTACCGTACAGTATCGAAGAGCCCTCACTGCTACTCGATCATCCTATTTTTCCAACTTAATTGAGGAAAATAAGAACAATCCAAAATTTATTTTTGATACTGTCGCAAAGCTAACTAAAAAACAGCATTCCCCAAGAGAGGATGGCTTTCACTTCAGCAGTAATAAATTCATGAACTTCTTTGAGGAAAAGACCATGATCATTAGAAAGCAAATTACGTACTCCTCTTTAAATCTGAATATTCCTCCAAAGCTCAGTTATCCTGAGTCTGCGCAACTCTGCCAGGACCTAGGATCAAGGGAGACACTCAAGTGTTTTAGTACTATATCTCTTGACACAATGATGAAAATAATCATGGCCTCTAAACCTTCAAGCTGCATACTGGACCCTATTCCAACTAAACTACTGAAAGAGCTGCTTCCTGTGCTTGGCCCTCCTATGTTAAACATAATAAATGGCTCTCTATCCACCAGATGTGTACCAAACTCACTAAAAGTGGCAGTAATAAAGCCTCTCTTGAAAAGGTCAAACCTTGACCCAGAAAATATTTAAAAAACGAATCGGCCTATATCGAATCTCCCATTCCTCTCAAGGAAGACAAACAATGTATACGAAATGCTTCGGTCTGGTTTTAGACCCCATCATAGCACTGAGACTGCACTTGTGAAGGTGGTAAATGACCTTTTAATTGTGTCAGACCGAGGCTCTGCATCTGTTCTCATGCTCCTAGACCTTCGTGCTGCTTTTGATACCATCGATCACCACATTTTTTTGGAGAGATTGGAAACCCAAATTGGTCTACACGGACAAGTTCTGGCCTGGTTTAGATCTTATCTGTCGGAAAGATATCAGTTTGTCTCTGTGGATGGTTTGTCCTCTGACAAATCAACTGTAAATTTCGGTGTTCCTCAAGGTTCTGTTTTAGGACCACTATTGTTTTCACGGTGAAGCCCCAAAATTGCCCTCGCTGGAAGCCTGTGTTTCAGACATAAGGAAGTAGATGGCTGCAAACAGACGAACATATCAAGACTGTTTCAAGGACAGCTTTTTTCCATCTACCTAACATTGCAAAAATCAGACATTTTCTGTCAAAAAATGATGCAGAAAAATTAATCCATGCTTTTGTTACTTCTAGGTTAGACTACTGCAATGCTCTACTTTCCGGGCTACCCGGATAAAGCACTAAATAAGCTTCAGTTAGTGCTAAATACGGCTGCTAGAATCCTGACTAGAACAAAAAAAATGGATCATATTACTCCAGTGCTAGCCTCCCTACATTGGCTTCCTGTTAAGGCAAGGGCTGATTTCAAGGTTTTACTGCTAACCTACAAAGCATTACATGGTGTAAGGGGTGCGTATCTAGTGGCAGGGAAGTCAGACGCAGGAGAGCAGAACTTGATTATAGCCGGAGCAGTTTAATAGTAAAACCAACGGCATAAGAAATACAAAGTATGGGCACAATAACCCGACGCGCACCAGTCAAACAAAATGTGCACAAGCACTTACAATAAACAATACCACACAAAGACATGGAGGGAATAGAGGGTTAAATACACCACACATAATGAGGGAAATGAGAACCAGGTGTGTGGGAAAATGAGACAAAACAAATGGAAAATTAAAAATGGATCGACCGCCGAACACTGCCCGAACAAGGAGAGGCATCGACTTCAGCAGAAGTCGTGACACATGGGCTTGCTCCTACCTATCTTTACGATTTGGTCCTGCCGTACATACCTACACGTACGCTACGGTCACAAGACGCAGGCCTCCTAATTGTCCCTAGAATTTCTAAGCAAACAGCTGGAGGCAGGGCTTTCTCCTATAGAGCTCCATTTTTTATGGAATGGTCTGCCTACCCATGTGAGAGAAGCAGACTCGGTCTCAACCTTTAAGTCTTTACTGAAGACTCATCTCTTCAGTAGGTCCTATGATTGAGTGTAGTCTGGCCCAGGAGTGTGAAGGTGAACGGAAAGGCACTGGAGCAACGAACCGCCCTTGCTGTCTCTGCCTGGCCGGTTCCCCTCTCTCCACTGGGATTCTCTGCCTCTAACCCTATTACAGGGGCTGAGTCACTGGCTTACTGGTGCTCTTCCATGCCGTCCCTAGGAGGGGTGCATCACTTGAGTGGGCTGAGTCACTGACGTGGTCTTCCTGTCTGGGTTGGCGCCCCCCCATGGGTTGTGTCGTGGCGGAGATCTTTGTGAGCTATACTCGGCCTTGTCTCAGGATGGTAAGTTGGTGGTTGAAGATATCCTTATAGTGGGGTGGGGGCTGTGCTTTGGCAAAGTGGGTGGGGTTATATCCTGCCTGTTTGGCCCTGTCCGGGGGTATCACTGGATGGGGCCACAGTGTCTCCTGACCCCTCCTGTCTCAGCCTCCAGTATTTATGCTGCAGTAGTTTGTGTCGGGGGGGCTAGGGTCAGTCTGTTATATCTGGAATATTTCTCCTGTCTTATCCTGTGTGAATTGAAGTATGCTCTCTCTAATTCTCTCTTTCCCTCTCTCGGAGGACCTGAACCCTAGGAACATGCCTCAGGACTACCTGGCATGATGACTCCTTGCTGTCCTTAGTTCACCTGGCCGTGCTGCTGCTCCAGGTTAAACTGTTCTGCCTGCGGCAACTGACATTTACTCCTGAGGTGCTGACCTGTTGCACCCTCGACAACTACTGTGATTATTATTATTTGACCATGCTGGTCATTAATGAACATTTGAACATCTTGGCCATGTTCTGTTATAATCTCCAACTGGCACAGCCAGAAGAGCACTGGCCACCCCTCATAGCCTGGTTCTTCTCTAGGTTTCGACCTTTCTAGGGAGTTTTTCCTAGCCACCATGCTTCTACACCTGCATTGCTTGCTGTTTGGGGTTTTAGGCTGGTTTCGGTACTGCACTTTGAGATATCAGTTGATCTAAGAAGGGCTATAAATACATTTGATTTGTTTAATGAGCCAAATCTCTTTTTCATCCACTTTCATATTCAAAAATATCCACCTTCCTTGCGAATCATTCCTAACTATTTGCACATTCAGATCAACATTTTTTCCACGCAACTTCATCTAAGGATGTAGAGGGAGTTTCTTGTAAACAGGATATGTTATATACCTTTCCTTTTAGCCACGTAAAGACTGATCTTTTTTTATAATCTGCTAAATCGTTACAATTATAACTGGCTACACTTATTCACCCCTTACCATAACTAGATACGATTCTCAGTCTAAATTTACCATAATTAGTGCTTGTAAAGTTACTGCCATCAGAGGTATTATGACGGTCAGCTTTCAAATGTCCGATATTTTGGATTCAAGAAATAGGTTCTAGCAATATATGTTTTATTCCCTTGCCTGTTTGCCTGTGAGCCAATGCCACAGATGTTAGAAAATTGAGACAAGATATTATGTGTGTAGTAAACCTGAGTAAGTTGATGTGTATGATATTGGATGTGATTTAGTGTGTGTGTACAATATCTGTATAAGAGTAAGACTATAATGTCTGATGTACAAAAAAATAATAACCCCGCCAATATGCATGGTTGAGTGTCTATGTGTGTAACATGTAGTGCGTATAGTCTTAATATTCATGATGATAATTGTAATCCATATCGTATCACCATCATAGTTGCATCATAATTACATTTAACATAATTGAAAAACACATCCCAGCATTTCCACAGCAATTGACATTTCACATGATCATGAAAGAGACTTTGCATGACTATAGATACAGCTTCACTACAGTACAAATGTATCCTGTACAATGTGTTACTATTTCTTTTTTTCGTAACCTGATGTCCCTGTAGAATTTAGTACAGTCACGGTGTTATGGAGCTGTCTCATTTTGCGATGATCGGTCGGGGACCCTTGGTCTTGTCGCTCCGAGCTCCAAGTCTGTGTACACGGTGGAATGCAGCCTTGTTTACAGTCTCTAGTGGAAGTTTCAAGGCGGATTGCATGAACTCTCTGATCTCGCCCTCTGGATTATTGGATGTGTCCTCAGGAATCCCAGAAAATATTAGATTTTCACGCATGCTACAACTTTGTATGTCTATTAGCGACTCCTTCATCAACCTGTTTTCCCTGAGTAGACAATCCATTTTAGAATCGTGGATTTTTACCTTGGCTGCGAGTGCCTTGTTCTCTTCTTGGAGCGTGAGAATTTCACTCTGGCTAAACTCCCCCTCAGCCCTGCTACCTTCTCACACAACTTTTCCAGTGTTGCATGGATTCCATGGATTAAACAGACACTTAAACTAACACATGATGTGTCGGGTTTACACAACGTGAAAGCTTGATGTACACGTAGATGTCATGTAGACGTTAAGGCGTTCATGGTGATATCTTTCATAATAAACTTACACAAACTGACGTGTCAGTGCCACGTTACACGATGTGAACACTACGTCAACATGACATGAACGTGGCGTGAACGCGTCGGCAGTTTGACGCCTTAGAACAAAACTTCTCCATTGACAGTCCATGTTAATTCATGACGGTATTTTACGTCGCTAGGAAGATGTTAGGTGACTTAGTGAGAGATATCAGTAGCTTCACTAGGTTGAATTCTGGCCTGAATCACTCCCCATAAGTATGTGGTAAATTGCAGCATGTCGCTCCTGCCGCCCATAGTGGCTCGCTTGTGGGTGTGCTGGCAGCATATAGCAGTACGTTCGATTTTGCGTGAAGAATTTGGCATAGCAAGTTTCTATGAAGGTCTGGTTATTAAATGGGTAAATAGTTTAATCCATTCTCTATTTCATGAATTTATTCACTGGTAAATATTCTCTAAACCAATCTGGTGACAAACAAACTTGTTTCCAATCGTCCACATGGCTGGGAAAACCTATTCAAGTAAGTAAATACTACAGTGAAGGCTAACTCAAATGAGTGGCTAACATAGCTAGCTAGCTATCTAGCCAACTTTACCTAATGTATGAATTACATATCACCAGCTACCTAACTTCATATTAGCTAACTATCTTGATGTATTTATCATTGTAAAAAACAAACTCCAAATGCATTTGTAGGTAGCTAGCTAACAGCCATGGAGGAGGGTGAAAGGATAGGAGCCCCAACTGTCAAAGGGACAGAGTAGCCTATTCTGGATAGGGTACTTTTGTGTAATATCAGTCCCTAGAAGTGAGGCCAGAGATAATAGTAACATCATATCCAATGCTGTCTAATTTAAGTATCATGTTTTCTGTCCTCAGATACAGAGAGCTGTGAAAGCCTGTCTGCACATGAAGAGGTCCCAATAAAGAGTGATGGTTCTCGGTCCTGGTCCTGGGGACTCAAAGGGGTGCACATTTTTGTTTTGCATTAGCACTACAAATCAAATCAAATTGTATTTGTCACATGCGCCGAATCCAACAGTTGTAGACCTTACAGTGAAATGCTTACTTACAAGCCCTTAACCAACAATGCTTTAAGAAGTTTTAAGAAAGAAAATTGAAATAAGTGTTAAAACTTCTTCAGGATTGGTGGGTCCCCTGCAGGACGGTTGAGCTAACGTAGGCTAATGCGATTAGCATGAGGTTGTAAGTAACAAGAACATTTCCCAGGACATAGACATATCTGTAATGGGCAGAAAGATTAACAAGAATTTAAGCTAACTGCACTGTCCAATTTACAGTAGTTATTACAGTGAAATAATACCATGCTATTGTTTGAGGAGAGTGTACAGTTATGAACTTGAAAAGTTATTAATAAACCAATTAGGCACATTTGGGCAGTCTTGAAGCAAAAGTTTGAACAGAAATGCAATGATTCATTGGATCAGTCTAAAACGTTGCGCATCCACTGCTGCCATCTAGTGGCCAAAATCTAAATTGCAACTGGGCTGGAATAATACATTATGGCCTTTCGCTTGCATTTCAAAGATGATGGTACACATTTTTTATTTTTAAACGGTTGTTTTTTTCTTTGTATTTTTTTTAACCAGATCTAATGTGTTATATTCTCCTACATTCATTTCACATTTCCACAAACTTCAAAGTGGTTCCTTTCAAATGGTATCAAGAATATGCATATCCTTTCTTCAATGCCTGAGCTACCGGCAGTTAGATTTGGGTATTTCATTTTAGGCGAAAATTGGGGGAAAAAAGGGCAGATCCTTTTAAGTAAAAAATAGGAAATAGAAAATAAAAGTAACAAATAATTAAACAGTAGCAGTAAAATAACAAGCGAGGCTATATTCAGGGGGTACCAGTACAGAGTCAATATGCGTGGGTACCGGTTAGTCGAGGTAATTGAGGTAATATGTACATGTAGGTAGAGTTAAAGTGACTATGCATAGATTATAAACAGAGAGTAGCAGCAGCGTAAAAGAGGGGTCTGAGTAGCCACCTGTTCAGGAGTCTTATGGCTTGGGGGTAGAAGCTGTTAAGCCTTTTGGACCTAGACTTGGCGCTCCTGTACCGCTTGCCGTGCGGTAGCAGAGAGAACAGTCAATGACTAGGGTGGCTGGGGTCTTTGACAATTTTTAGGGCCTTCCTCTGACACCGCCTGGTATGTAGGTCCTGGATGGCAGGACGTACTGGGCCATACGCACTACTGGGCCGTACGATGTACTGGGCCGTATGCACTACCCTCTGTAGTGCCTTGCGGTCGGAGGCCGAGCAGTTGCCATACCAGGCAGTGATGCAACCAGTCAGGATGCTCTCGATGAGGCAGCTGTAGATCCTTTTGAGGATCTGAGGACCCATGCCAAATCATTTCAGTCTCCTGAGGGGGAATAGGCTTTGTCGTGCCCTCTTCATGACTGTCTTAGTGTGTTTGAACCATGATAGTTTGTTGGTGATGTGGACACCAAGGAACTTGAAGCTGTCAAACTGTTCCACTACAGCCACGTCGATGAGAATGGGGGCGTGCTCGGTCCTCCTTTTCCTGTAGTCCACAATCATCGCCTTTGTCTTGATCACGTTGAGGGAGAGGTTTTTGTCCTGGCACCACACGGCCAGGTCTCTGACCTCCTCCCTATAGGCTGTCTCATCGTTGTCGGTGATCAGGCTTACCACTGTTGTGTCATCTGCAAACTTGATGATGGTGTTGGAGTCGTGCCTGGCCATGCATTCATGAGTGAACAGGGAGTACAGGACGGGACTGAGCACGCACCCCTGAAAGGCCCCCGTGTTGAGGATCAGCGTGGCGGATGTGTTGTTCCCTACCCTTACTACCCGGGGGTGGCCCGTCAGGAAGTCCAAGATCCAGTTGCAGAGGGAGGTACCGGACCGCCAAGTCTAGGTCCAAGAGGCTTCTAAACAGCTTCTACACCCAAGCCATACGACTCCTGAACACCTAATCAAATGGCTACCCAGACTATTTGCATTGACCCCCCCCCCTCCCCTCTTTTACACCACTGCTACTCTCTGTTGTTATCATCTATGCATAGTCACTTTATTAACTCTACCTACATATTACCTCAACTAACCGGTGTCCCTGCACATTGATCATGTACTGGTACCCCCCTATATATAGTCTCGCTATTGTTATTTTACTGCTGCTCTTCAATTACTTGTTACTATTATTTCTTATTCTTATCCATATTTTTTTGAAACTGCATTGTTGGTTAGGGGCTCGTAAGTAAGCATTTCACTGTAAGACCTGTTGTATTCGTCACTTGTGACTAATACAATTTGATTTGATTTAAATGTGACCAATACAATTTGATTTGATAGAATGCAAAGAGTATGCAAAGCTGTCATCAAAGCAAAGGGTGTCTAAACGTTTGACGGGTACTGTTTATGTTTAAGAAATTGCCATAGCGGTGCAATTTAGAAGTAGCACAAAAACCCGCAACTCGCGACCAATAGATTTTCACCCCCGACATCGTTTTCAAAGTAGCCCAATTTCAGGAAAACTGCGGACATGACAACCCTGAGTGTGGGTTGAATTGCGACAATTGCGTAATATGTACCATACGGCAACGTGATTACGCAAAATGTGTGCACGCTGTGTCTCTCTATGAGGGAAATGAATGGCGTTTTTGTATGTGTTTTGGATAAACACCGAAAATAAGTTCTGTGGTAATAACAGGCTTAGGATATCTTACACGTTTTGTTCTATGGCATCATATTCATCAGCCAACGTCACTTATTGTGAATTTTGACGAATGTATGTAATAATAAAATAAAACTAATCACAAAGGCTTCATAATTCATTAAGGTCATGTTAACTGACTTTTATGTCAGAAAAAACGCATAGGATATCCTAAGCCTGTGTTAAACTTATGTTCAGTGTGTATCGCAAAACCCTATTCTTTCCCAATAGGGATGGCTGAACGAACCAGAGCTAACTCATTTCCGGGATTTAGGACTACAACTATAGTGAAAAAAAGTGTGGTTTCTGAAGCATAATTCGAATTGTTTTCGTAAATTCCTTTTTGTATTTGAATATAAGCACAATACAAATTGACATTGATTAAAATGTAATATTTTGAATGCGTTATCCACAATGTAAACGTAAGGTCTCGTCATACTAACGTGACGTCATCATTTGTGCTGCAGGCAGAATACTAGTCGCACATAAAGGAAATTTGTCAACATACATGTCGACGAGAAGTTATGGCGGAATTAAATCGAAGTCTTCAAGAATATCTGGCTCAGTCTAAAGGTGGTGCCAAGACGATATCTCAGTCCAGCTCAAGTACGACCATAGATATCGAATCCACTTCAGTAGCTGGGAGCTGGTTCGGTAGCTGGTCGAGCCCGTTCTCTGGCTCCAGCAGTCGCGGCGGAGGTTCGACAGGCCAAGGGTTGGGCAGCGGCTATTCCTGGCCGTGGTCTACGGAGCCAGACCCATGTCTTCCGGGAATGAGTCGCTCGCAACGACTGGTCGCTTTCGGAGTGTGTATTGGGTTCTCAGCGTTGTGCTTTGGACTGTCCGCCCTGTACGCACCCTTGTTGCTGTTGTATGCGCGCAAATTTGCCCTTCTCTGGTCGCTCGGCTCTCTTTTCGCGATTCTGGGAGCAGCGATACTGCGGGGACCCAGTAAGCTCATAGCGAGGCCGACTCCCAGCGCGTTGGTGTATCTGTGCTCTATTGGATGTACACTTTATGCAGCGCTCAGCCTTCACAGCACCATACTCACCGCCATCGGAGCCATTGTCCAGGTTGCCGTAATCGTTGGGTACATCGTCTCTTTGCTGCCGGGCGGTAGCGCAGGAATTCGATTCATGGGAGGGATGGCAGTGTCTGCTATCAAAAGGACTGTCACGGGTAAAACGATGCCAATTTAACCACCACTTCAATTAATCCGAACGGACTTTTGCCCTCTGTTGTGAATAGGACTGAATGACTAGCTTAGAGTGCACTAGCAAAACCAAGTCATAATGTGGCCCATGACAATGGTGTTAATTCCTTGTTTTCTCTTGTAATTTACTTCTGATGGACCAACATGCCCAGTAATATCAGAATAAGACTCAAATGGAACAGACCAGCAGAGAACTATGAAGCCTCATGTCTTTTTTTCCCCAACTAATAAAATGTACAATCTTATCATGGAATGTCTTCTCTATCCTGAACCAAGGGATAGATTATTGGCCTAGAGTGGATGAAATACTTGGTGCAGGACCAAAAGTGCTAAATCAAGCGTATTTCTAAAACCGTAGGCTATTTGAAAGTCTGTATTCAGGTCTGGCTAATTTCAAATGCATATTTCCTGTCTTTCCTTGAGGTTTTACTAATCCAAACATGTCAGATAATGCATCCTGACTTCCTCCTTTTTAGGTAATCACTTATTGAGAGTATCCAAAAAGGCTATGTATGAAGTTCTGATTTAATATAGCCCTTTAGATTGGCAATATGCTTACGAGTCATTGCAATGGTGTCTGAATTAACAGTTAATGTGATGACGTGGGCACTACGTGACCTGCTGAAGTCTACGGAACACCAGTGTATACTACTAGCCTGGTCCCAGATGTGTTTAATGTCTTGACTTCTATGGTCATTGCCACTCCAAACCAGGGAGATGGCAAGACCGATCTAGGACCAGGCTAAGGGTGTACAAGTACACACTCTTCCTCCACCTCCCCACACTGTCATTGCACAAAGAATGAAAGACCAGAAACGAGGGTGACATTTTGCACACATTTCTATTATAGTCTCATACAAAAAAATGGACAAAAGCAATATGACAATCTCATGACAAACTGTACATTTAGAAAGAGAGGAAGGCCGCCTCGATATTCAGGGGAGCCCGGCGATGAGACAGTGATTCTTCTTCTCTCCATTATTGGACATTTAAAAATGAACTTAAATTAATGGAGCCGAGGACTTGGGGGGAATAACACATTCAACGCCCTGTTCTGTTTGTTAACTACCAGTGACAAACAGGACTGCTGAGCATCCCAAATGGCACCCTATTCCCTATATAGTGCACTACTTTTGACCATACCCCATATGGGCCGTGTTAAAAAGTAGTGCACTATATAGGGAATAGGGTGCCATTTGGGATGCAACTTATAGCCGAGGACCAAATCCTCTCCTGGAATAATGAATCTTGAAACGGTGGGCATTTTCAGTGTGGCGCAACAGCCTCTGAACATTTTCAGATATAAATGTAATGTACAGAGTGGACATGGTTCTCTATTCTCCCCAAAACAAACAAAAGTTGTCTGATCTG
The DNA here is from genome assembly GCF_016432855.1 of Salvelinus namaycush. Lineage (NCBI taxonomy): Eukaryota > Metazoa > Chordata > Actinopteri > Salmoniformes > Salmonidae > Salvelinus > Salvelinus namaycush. The sequence goes on from NC_052317.1 coordinate 2,211,084, forward strand.
TACATTGTATTCCTATCGGCAAAGTTCAATGTGTCCAACTGCGTAAAATCCTGGACTCTTTCAATTATGCGTGGTTGATACAGTACATGTAGAAAAGAGAAACTATGGGCAGTTCACATTATCACATGAAGTGTGTCCAGGGGTTTATTCAGGAGGGTGCAGCATTACAAAACATTAAGACAGAAATATGTTGAGAACAGACAATTCTTTCTCATGCAGAATGAGGAATCCTACCAATGCCTGTCTGCAATGTTCTAAACGTTGCACCCTCCTGAATAAACCCCAGGTTTCTTGCAATGCTTTGTTCAAACCACACTGACAAAAACCATTCTGTTATGTGGCCCATGTCTGAACTTGGAATAGAAACCTTGACCAATCAGTGATTGCTTCAGCTTGTCGTGTCCAATCAGGCCACTAGACAACACCTGCAGCGACCAATCAGGATGAGTATGGCAAAGAGCCATAGGGCGGAATCTGTCGTCTAAAGGATCCAAATGTAAAGATAGCAACTCGTCCATCCCGTAGTGAGAGACCTGAGGCTTTCGACACATACAGCAATAAAGGCCCTTTCCCACTCCACGAGGCCCCTATACACACAGTAAACAATCCATCCTCCAGCCTTACAAGCAGGCCTGAAGAGGTGTAGTCTGAGCCCAGAGATGATCCACTGATCTGGGGGACAGGAGGTGGCGGTAGTGGTTGTGTATCTCTTTTTGGTCCCTGTCCTCTTTGCAGGGGGGGGGGGGGTGAATAGGAGGGAAAAGGGGATGGGGAGGTAAGAGAGTGGAGGTTTGGTGGGGAGCAGGTAGGTGGATTGGTAGTGAGTTGTTCCTTCAGTCCTACCGGCCACGCCCTCCTCCCCTGGGGGCCCCGCGGGGCGCCCCCCTCCAGCCCCCTCTGCCGCCGCGGGTCGAGGGGCCGTAGCCGCCTTCCTCTCTCTGGGGCGGTCGGCCTGGAGAGAGCAGAGGGAAAAGACTAGGGTTGGACTCCGTTCCATTTCAAATTAGGACATAAAACCACTTAACCCTAATACCAACAAAGAATGACATGCAAAGACAGATTATAGAAGTCTCAATACAGTGCATTCAGAAAGTATTCAGACCCCTTGACTTTTTCCACATTTTGTTACGTTAGTCTTATTCTAAAAAAAAAATGTTCTTCTTCTTTATACCCCTCAATCTACACACAATACACCATAATGATAAAGCAAAAACAGGTTATACATTTTTGCAAAACTAAACTGAAATATACATAGGTATTCAGACCCTTTACTCAGTACTTTGTTGAAGCACCTTTGGCAGTGATTACAGCTTCGAGTCTTGGGTATGACGCTACAAGCTTGGCGACCTGTATTTGGGGAGTTTCTCTCATTCTCTGCAGATCCTCTCAAGCTCTGTCAGGTTGGATGGGGAGCATCGCTACAGAGCTATTTTCAGGTCTCTCCAAAGGTGTTAGATTGGGTTCAAGTCCGGGCTCTGGCTGGACCACTCAAGGACATTCAGAGACTTGTCCCAAAGCCACTCCTGCGTTGTCTTGGCTGTGTGCTTAGGGTTGTTGTCCTGTTGGAAGGTGAACCTTCACCCTAGTCTGAGGTCCTGAGCGCTCTGGAGCAGTTTTTCATCAAGTATCTCTCTGTACTTTGCTCCGTTAATCTTTTCCTTGCTCCTGACTAGTCTCCCAGTCCCTGCCGCTGAAAAACATGCCCATAGCATGATGCTTCATCGTAGGGATGGTGCCAGGTATCCTCCAGGCGTGACACTTGGCATTCAGGCAAAAGAGTTCAATCTTGGTTTCATCAGACCAGAGAATGTTGTTTCTCATGGTCAGAGTCCTTTAGGTTACTTTAGGCGGACTCCAAGTGGGCTGTCATGTGCCTTTTACTGGAGGAGTGGCTTCCGCCTGGCCACTACCATAAATGCCTGATTGGTGGAGTGCTGCAGAGATGGTTGTCCTTCTAGAAGGTTCTCCCATCTCCACAGAAGAAATCGAGCTCTCTGTCACCATCGGGTTCTTGGTCACCTCCTGTCCAATTGCTCAGTTTGGCCAGGTGGACAGCTCTAGGAAGTCCCGAATTTCTTCCATTTAAGAATGATGGAGGCCACTGTGTTCTTGGGGACCTTCAATGCTGCAGACATTTGTTGGTACCCTTCCCCAGATCTGTACCTCGACACAATCCGGTCTCGGAGCTCTTTAGACATTTCCTTCGACTTCATGGCTTGGTTTTTGCTCTGACATGCACTGTTAACTGTGGGACCTTATATAGACAGGTGTGTGCCTTTCCAAATCATGTCCAATCAATTGAATTTACCACAGGTGGACTCCAATCAAGTTGTGGAAACATCTCAAGGATGATCAATGGAAACAGGATGCACCTGAGCTCAATTTCAAGTCTCATAGCAAAGGGTCTGAATACTTATGTAAATAAGATAATTATTTTATTTTTTATACATTTCTAAAAAGCTTTCATTATGAGGTATTGTGTGTAGATTTTTCTTTAGTTAATCCATTTTAGAATAAGGCTGTAACATTTTTGTTTTTTTATTTCACCTTTATTTAACTAGGTAGGCCAGTTGAGAACAAGTTCTCATTTACAACTGCGACCTGGCCAAGATAAAGCAAAGCAGTGCGACATAAACAAACATACAGTCAATAACACAATAGAAAAAGTCTATATACAGTATGTGCAAATGAGGTAAGATTAGGGAGGTAAGGCAATAAATAGGCCATAGTGGCGAAATAATTACAATTGAGCAATTAAACCCTGAAGTGATAGATGTACAGAAGATGAATGTGCATAACATAATGTGGAAAATGTCAAGGGGTCTGAATACTTTCCGAATGCACTGTATACTGTAAGAGAAATAAAGAGACATGGTGGGCTAGGCTAGTAGTTCAAAGTCTCCATGACATGACAAGTAATGGATACATGACAGCCTTAGCATCAGTCATTGTCACACAAATACCCCCCTAACCCCTCTCCCCTGTATACCTGTTGTCCTGTCCTCTACCCCTGCTCCCGGGGAGTCTTGGTCTCCGGTGCCCGGGCCGTCGTGCCACGGGCGTTTGCGTGGGGGCAGCGAGGCCATGTCCATGCCCTGCAGGGAGGAGGAGCGCTCACGGCTGGCAGGGGACGGGCTGTCGTGCGGCGGGCCGTGCTCGGAGCGCTGGCCTTCTCTGTAAGCCTCGTGACCTGGGAGCACACAGGCACACACAAAAGCACACACACGCAATTACATGAACACAGTAATTTCCCAACAGGGTCAACATGGGGGAGATGTGGATAAAACGGACACTATTACTCACACTACTTGTGGCACTATTTATTTCATAACCTGGCGCTGAGCTGTCAAAATGAACCCCTAAAAAATGAATTCCTTAGTAGTGTCGCACTAAAAATCCTCTGGGGCTGCCATATACATTGACTAGTCCTTTCACTACCTTGAACCTGTACTTCACTTGGAGTGAGACTGGCTGCTAGCCATGATTTCTGTAAGGGTTAGCCTACTATGCTATTATTTCCTTATGGCTAGCGTTGGGAGCTGTTGGCCTGCCACGCAACCCTGGTTCGATAAGACAGCCCCTTTACCTTGATCTTGCCCGCCCTCCCAGGCCTCCTGACTTCTGCCTCCCTCATAGTGTGGGGGGAACTCATCAGGGGTGGGGAGCAAGCCCTGGCGTCCACCTCCACCACCTCCTGAGGTAACAACCGAGGGATGAATGAAAGATAGGACCCATAGATTGATGGACAGATACAGACAGACGAGAAAGAGGTAGAGAGAGAACTAGATGAGGACAGAGACAGATCATAAAAGAGGGACAGACAACACAAACTCAGCTGGTCTCACCTCCTCCTCTGGGTGGGCCCCCTCCTCGGGGGGGTCTCCCCCTCCCACCGTTGTCCCAACCTCCGGCCATCTCATTTGAGGTGTCAAAGTTCTCTTCCGGCCCACCAAACTCATCAGGGAACCCCCTCCCCCCAGGGCGACCCTGTCCAACCCCTCTGTACCTGCACAGAAAAGAGACGCCGTTTGAGTGGAGATACAGAACGCCCGTTGAAACATCCACGCTCCACTGTCCATGCTTTACCCTTTCTTTCGAAAAAAGGAGAGGTTCACATTTCAGGACACTAAGTAAAGGCTATAAAACAAATCACATACGATTGTGCTTACTCTCAGCAGTGTGATATGTGATACTGCAACTGCCAGTCCAAATACATGATTCAAAACAGAATCTCAGCTTCTGTTTTTAGAGGAAACATCCACTAAGAAGATAACTTGGGCAATCCAACGTGCGTTAAAAAGCAGTGCACTAGACAGCCGACAATGCGCCTTTTAAATTCATTTTCCCCAGACGTTTGCAGAGATTGCATTCAGGGTGAACTATGCACATGTCGGCTCAAGTGTAAATTACCTTTAAAAGTCTGCTATAATGCGCTGCTCTATAATGTGACTTGGATTGAATCCTGGCCTTGGTATGCATAATTTCTGTGTTCTAGCTTTCACAGTGTATTTTGACAGTAACGTAGTTAGTAGGAAAGTTGGTCTGCGGGTTTGTAGACGAGTTTGTAGGAAGGCTAGGTTGCCAGTTAGGACAGTTTGTGAGTTAGTAGGAAAGCTAGGTGGCGAGCTGGTAGGCAAGTTAGTCAGTGAGTTAGTAGGAAAGTTAGACCCACGTGTCGTCTGAGTCCTGGCCATGCCTTGGTGGAGGCAGTCTGTCTCTCTGCCTCTGGTCAAACTCCTCTCCTGGACTCACATAACCACCAAACCTGACATGCACACACGCACATAAGCCGATAGTTTGAGCAACCCGAGGCAGAAGCAACCTATAGATCCACTAATATAGTAAGTTAAGGGTCAGAGCAAAGGTAGGTTTGAAAGACGAAGGTTGGGGTTAAGATGAGAATGATGAAAAAGTAAGTGAGAGGTGAGATTTAAGGTGTAGAGGTACAGGTAAACACTATGAGAGCAAAGGTGAGATTTTAAGTAAGTATAAAGATGTAGGTTAGAGAGCCGGTAGAGGTGGCGGCACAGACGTTAAGTAAAGACAGACGCGAGGTTAAAGGTCACAACCGAAAAGCAAGGTAAGCTCACCTGTCGTCCCTGCGGCCTCGGAACTCTCCCCCATCACGGGGGAATCTTTCCTCAGAAGAGCCCCAGTTTCCCCCATTCCCCCCTCCTCCCCCTTGCCCTCCTCCTCCCCCTCCTCCTCTGTGGCCTCCCTGGTATTCCTGGCTGGACCCTCTCCTCCAGCTCTCCTCCCCCCGTCCGTGGAAGTCCTGGCCACCTTCATTGAAGTCGTTGGATCGGCGCCCCTGCTGAGAGTCTCCCCAGTAAGAACCAGAGCCCTGGTCAGGGCCCCCAGGGCCGCCCTGCCCCTGGCCCCCAGGTGGAGGACCCATGTGGTGGTTAGGAGGCCCTCGGGTATCTCCTTGGGAGAATCGGAGACATCAAAACAGAGGGCACATACTGAAATGTAAGTCAGACAAAACATAAAGCTCTTTCAATGGAGAAACGCCATTGAGAATGCTTTTTAGTCCAGGACTAGGCTTAATCTGTGTCTGGGAAACCGGCCCCAAGTGTTTATGCCAGTAAGTATCAACTGTATTTTTTACTACAGTATGTGTTTGAAAAGTCATCGTCCTTGGTTACTTCAGTAATGTTTACATACCGTTTTATCCACTTTACATGTATATACTGTATTTTAGTCATGCCTCATCCTCTATAACTACTGCTGTACACATTTTTAATTTTCATATGCTGCCTTTACGCACCATTATATGTAAACTCTGCAAAAAAAAGAAACGTCCTCTCACTGTCCTCTCCCTGTTATTTTCAGCAAACTTAACATGTGTAAATATTTCTATTAACATAAGAATCAACAACTGAGACAAACTGAAATAGTTCCACAGACATGTGACTAACAGAAATTGAATGATGTGTCCCTGAACAAAGGGGGGGGGCAAAATCAAAAGTGACAGTCAGTATCTGGCGTGGCCACCAGCTACATTAAGTACTGCAATGCATCTCCTCCTCATGGACTGCACCAGATTTGCCAGTTCTTGCTGTGAGATGTTACCCCACTCTTCCACCAAGGCACCTGCAAGTTCCCGGACATTTCTGGGGGGAATGGCCCTAGCCCTCACCCTCCGATCCAAAAGGTCCCAGACGTGCTCAATGGGATTGAGATCCGGGGTCTTCGCTGGCCATGGCAGAACACTGACATTCCTGTCTTGCAGGAAATCGCGCACAGAACGAGCAGTATGGCTGGTGGCATTGTCATGCTGGAGGGTCATGTCAGGATGAGCCTGCAGGAAGGGTACCACATGAGGGAGGAGGATGTCTTCCCTGTAACGCACAGCGTTGAGATTGCCTGCAATGACAACAAGCTCAGTCCGATGATGTGACACACTGCCCCAGACCATGACTGACCCTCCACTTCCAAATCGATCCCGCTTCAGAGTACAGGCCTCGGTGTAATGCTCATTCGTTTGACGATAAATTCAAATCCGACCATCACCCCTGGTGAGACAAAACCGCGACTCGTCAGTGAAGAGCACTTTTTGCCAGTCCTGTCTGGTCCAGCGACGGTGGGTTTGTGCCCATAGGCGACGGTGAGTTTGTGCCCATAGGCGATGTTGTTGCCGGTGATGTCTGGTGAGGACCTGCCTTACAACAGGCCTACAAGCCCTCAGTCCAGCCTCTCTCAGCCTATTGCGGACAGTCTGAGCACTGATGGAGGGATTGTGCGTTTCTGGTGTAACTTGGGCAGTTGTTGTTGCCATCCTGTACCTGTCCCGCAGGTGTGATGTTCGGATGTACCGATCCTGTGCAGGTGTTGTTACACGTGGTCTGCCACTGCGAGGACGATCAGCTGTCCGTCCTGTAGCGCTGTCTTAGGCGTCTATTGCAATTTATTGCCCTGGCCACATCTGCGGTCCTCATGCCTCCTTGCAGCATGCCTAAGGCACATTCACGCAGATGAGCAGGGACTCGGGCGTCTTTCTTTTGGTGTTTTTCAGTCAGTAGAAATGCCTCTTTAGTGTCCTAAGTTTTCATAACTGTGACCTTAATTGCCTACCGTCTGTAAGCTGTTAGTGTCTTAACGACCGTTCCACAGGTGCATGTTCATTAATTGTTTATGGTTCATTGAACAAGCATGGGAAACCTGCCTAGAAGTCCAGCATCCTGGAGTCGCCTCTTCACTGTTGACGTTGAGACTGGTGTTTTGCGGCTACTATTTAATGAAGCTGCCAGTTGAGGACTTGTGAGGCGTCTGTTTCTCAAACTAGACACTCCAATATACTTGTCCTCTTGCTCTGTTGTGCACCGGGGCCTCCCACTCTTTCTATTCTGGTTAGAGCCAGTTTGCGCTGTTCTGTGAAGGGAGTAGTACACAGCGTTGTTTCCAGCTACAATAGTCATTTACAACATTAACAATGTCTACACTGTGTTTCTGATCAATTTGATGTTATTTTAATGGACAAAAAAAAGAAAATTACATTTCTAAGTGACCCCAAACTTTTGAACGGTAGTGTATATATACATACACACACACACATACATAAAATACACACGCCACATACTTCTGCCTCCACTCTTCTGGGAAAGCTTTCCACTAGTTGTTGGAACATTGCTGCGGGGACGTGCTTCCATTCAGCCACAAGACCATTAGAGAGGTTGGGCACTGATGTTGGGCAATTAGGCCTGGCTCGCAGTCAGCATTCCAATTCATCCCCAAAGGTGTTTGATGGAGTTGAGGTCAGGGCTCTGTGCAGGCCATTCAAGTTCTTCCACACAGATCTCAACAAACCATTTCTGTATGGATCTCACTTTTTTCAAGGGGGCATTGTCATGCTGAAAAAGGAAAGGGCCTTCCCCAAACTGTCATTGCATGCTAATTTCCCTTCACTGGAACTAAGGGGCCTAGCTCGAACCATGAAAAAACACCCGCAGACCATTATTCCTCCACCAACAAACTTTACAGTTGGCACTATGCATTGGGGCAGGTAGCGTTCTCCTGATATCTGCCAAACCCAGATATCTGCCAAACCCAGGTGATTCATCACTCCAGAAAACGCATTTCCACTGCTCCAGAGCCAACGCTTGGCATTGTGCATCGTGATCTTAGGCTTGTGTGCAGCTGCTCGGCCATGGCTCCATTTTATGAAGCTCACAAAGAACAGTTCTTGTGCTGATGTTGCTTCCAGAGGCAGTTTGGAAATTGGTAGTGAGTGTTGCAACTGAGGAGAGACAATTTTTACGCGCTACAGCACACGGTGTTCCCGTTCTGTGAGCTTGTGTGACTAGGCCACTTCACGGCTGAGACGTTGTTGCTCCTAAACGTTTCCACTTCACAATAACAGCACTTACAGTTGACCCGGGCAGCTCTAGCAGGGCAGAAATTTGACAAACTGACTGGTGGCATCCTATGACGCTGCCACGTTGAATGTCACTGAGCTCTTCAGTACGGGCCATCCTACTGCCAATGTTTATCAATGGAGATTGCATGGCTGTGCACTCGATTTTATAAACCTGTCAGCAACGGGTGTGGCTGAAATAGCCGAATCCATTCATTTCAAGGGTTGTTCAAATACTTTTGGCCATGTAGTGTATTTATATTCCGGTTTCTGACATTGCTCGTTCTGATATTTCTTCATTTCAGATTTTTTTTCTGGATTATGTGTATATAGTTTATTTTTTACTGCTAGGTATTACTGCACTGTTGGAGATAGAAACACAAGCATTTCGCTGCAACTGCTATAACATCTGCAAATCTGTGTAAGCGACCAAAAAACGTTGATTTTATCTTAGACTCATGAGAATTTGTGTTCACCTACCTTTGCCATTGGGTCCTTGCTGTCCCATCCCATGCATCATGGGGCCAGTGTTTTGTCCCACCTGTGTGAAGTGTTGTTTTTAGGATTTTAGACTTTTTGTAAACAACACAAAGGGGCGTTTCAATAAGCATTGAATTGAACCATCTTGGATCATTTCATATTGCACACAAACAGCCCTACTGCTTAAATATTGAATTTGAACTCAATGTAGCTAGCAAGTTGGCTAACCAACAAGACAATGTTGCTACAATTTCCCCAGATTAACATTTACCTCTTTAGATTCAACAAAAGCTCTTGCCACATTCTTATGAAATTAGCATACCTTCATATTTCTGACATTTATTTTGTTTTACAGCTAGTTTGACAATCTCACCTGGTGCTGCATGTAGGATGGAGGCCCCTGCATGTTGCCTGGTGGGCCCTGCATATTGCCTGGGGGTCCTTGCATGTTTCCAGAGGGGCCCTGCATGTTCCCGGGGGGTCCTTGCATGTTACCCGGTGGGGGCCCGTGCATCCCACCTGGGGGTGGCCCCTGCATGTTGCCCATCCCATGCATGCCCCCCATGCTTGGCATGTTGCCGTGTGTCCTGGGAGGGTTCTGCATGGGAGGCCCCATCCCCACCCCGCCCTGCATGGGTCCCTGTGGGCCCATCATATTCCCCTGAGGGGGCATCATGCCCCCCTGTGGTGGAGGCCCCTGGCCTCGAGGGGGCCCCATCATTCCTCCTGGTGGGGGGCCCTGCATGTTTCCGGGGGGGCCCTGCATCCCTCTGGGTCCGGGAGGCATGCCGTGAGGCCCCTGGGGGCCCATGTTTCTGTGGGGGCCGGGGTGCCTCTGCATGCCTTGGGGCCCATGGAGGTCAGGGGGACCCATCATGCCCTGAGGAGGCCCCTGGTGGTGCTGGGACCCTGGAGGGGGGCCCATCTGGCCCGGACGCATGAACGGAGCCTGATTGACGCCAGGGCCCATGGGGGGCCCCATGTTGTGGGGCATCTGCTGAGGGGGCATGGACTGGGGGAAGCCCTGAGGAGGTGGGGGCATGGTTCCTCCCTGACCAGGGAAAGGTGGCATGGGTCCTTGTGGACCTCCCGGGGGAGGCATGTTCCCATCCATCTGATTCATACGGTCCATCTTCATTTGCTGGGGAAAATGATTCAGCCTATCATACCTGATTCAGCGTATAGTTTAAAGGGATAGTTCACGTTAAATCTATATCTGAGTAAAATTACACTTCCCTTCAGTTGTGTCTGTCTGAAGGCCCATGTTGAAATAATCCATAATAATCTACTCTATTATTTATTTCTAATAATCTATTATTTTCGTCAGATTTCATGAATGGAAACAGCCGAGCTGGAACGTCCTCAAAAACACTAGCGTCGATACTCGCAAGAACCTGTTTTCTTTCCCACGAGAATGTTATTTTTGCAATAAAATTCATTTTTTAATGCTCTGATACTTCTTATGTTCACAGGTCAGTTTTGTTCACATCTGGAAAGCAATACAGGTCTAAGAGCCTGCCACAGGGGATGACGTCATCACTGGAAGATGCATACAGATGCTCTGTGCTGTGGCTACGTGAGGACATAGTTCCAGTTCTGAGTAACCAAATTCCAGCAATTATTTCAGCAGTATGCACGTTAAAAAAATCCCTGCTACCTCCAACTGCCAAACTTAGTTTGAAGTGTTTTTTAGGGAGTTTCGGCTTGTAGTGCAGCTTTGCTAACATAGGTCCGGCCGTTTCCGTTCATGAAATCTGACAACGCTAGCCAGAAGTAAATAATGGATTATTGTGGATTTTGTCACCATGGGCCTTCAGAAACAACTCAAGTTAAGGCCCAAATATAGATTTCGCATGAACTATCCTTTTAATCTGAAACAAATGCCTGTAGCTGCACTGCAGGGCTAGGTTTGTTGACCATTGACCTAAAATGCATTTCTCTTGCAATCGCTCATTCATGTTACACATTTTTGTCACATTTTTGTTGTTTCAAAGAGGACCTCTCACCTCTAGCATCATCGGGTTGGTGTTGGTCTTCCCATCCATTTTCTTCTCATCCATCCTTTCTTTCTTCTCTCCTCCCGGTGGCACGAGAGGCACCTTATTATCTGCCCAGGCCTGAAGGAAGGAAAGGGGGAGGAGACAAAGGAAGTGAGAAAGAGTGAGAAATTTCACGGAGCAAATACTCAAATTTACTCACAACAGACCCGTCTTGCTTCGTTTTTCTTGCTTCTTGTATACAAAACTGAATCAAGACTAAGTTACCTGTTGGAATTGGGCAGGGATGGGTTTGGCGTAGGGGACCTTCTTCTGTGGCACTTTCTTCTGGTCTTTCTGTAAAATCTCCTCAATCCCCCAATCCAGACCTGGGATGCTCATCTCCTCCTCGGCTGCAGTCTCTTTATCTTGAGAAAATCAAACAACGTTACCCATAGTCCACCAATCTACCACGCCAACCTTGCTGGAACTGTATAGACCGTGGAAGTCACAGCCCATTGCTGCAACTTTATTAGAGCTAATTCAACTACAAAACTAAACCTTAACCCCCCCCCCCCAAAACCATCTCTTTGACTTAGACGAGACAAAGAATTGTTTGAGAAGTGTGAATGTGTGTACGTGTGTGTCCTCACCGCTTGCCTCTTGTTCCATGGCAGCTTTGAGCTGATCGGGGATCCCCATGCCAGGAATGGCAGCTAAGCTGTTTGGCTCCATGTCATCTGGAAAACAAACAGACCCAGAACAACAAGTCAAATGGTGACACCATGTAACCTTGACCGGACACGTTAAAAACATTTTTTTCTACATGACTTCAAACACCCACTATAGAAAACATTCTTTAAGGTGATCAACATGTGTCCTCCAAATTCTGCCAAATATTTCTGTATTTAACTAGATAGTTCAGTCCTTCAGTTTGTTACTGAGGGTGAATACAAGGCTTTCCAATTGATAGCTATACATTTCTTTGCAGCAATAAGACCTAGATTACAAAACCTTCTAGACAAAAATGAAATGATAGCACAATACTGTACATTATCCCAAAATGACCATGCAATAAGAGTTCCTTTTTGCATCTCCAACAGAGATGTGACATTTCTGGGTGCATTACATGCATTCTGGCAGGAGTGCATGAAATGTCCTGTGAATGATCTTAAATTGCAGTAGTTTATGTCTTATGAGCAGGTATGAGCATTTTCACATATCTGTGACGAATGGTTCTCCTCAGTTTTCCATTGTTTCCTTCTAGGTTCTGAACCATCAGGTAGAGTTTCAATCAACCCTTGATATAACTTGGCAATCAACTTCTTTGGCGTAGCAGCTTCTCTCAGGATTGTTTCTATGCTAGATGCCTTCAGTTCATCCAGATTCTGTTGAAGCGATTGTACTTAAAGAAATCAGCCTTGGATAAGCCAACTCTTTCTTGTAATTGATTGAATGACAGTAGAGATCCATCATAGTACATGTTCAAAAGTCATGATGCCACTTTGGTGCCAGGACTGAAAGGTGTTGTCACTAAACACTAGAGGTAAGGTGGGGTTATTCCAAATAGGGGTGCCTGGCGATATTGGTTCTTTTCACCTCATGAATTTATATGAATTCTCCCAAACACAAATGGAATTGAGAATCATTGGATTGTCCGTTTCTGTTTTCCACGCCTTGGACCCGAAGTAGTGAATCTATTTTAGATCATAAAGGTGTAACATTTATGGCTTAGATAATCATCCATGCACAAGGATAATCTGCTGTCTATTGCTTAGTGAACACAGTTGTGCAGCCCAGTAATCGAGTACCACAGTATGAGTCATAATATCCATAAAACCTAGCGGTCAAACAAGGAAATTGTTCCAATAATTTTCCCACCATACATTTTTCCCATAGGGGATTTTAGAAACACTTAAAAATAAGGGCTGTGTTACGTGTAGGCTTACCCTGGCGTGACGTTTTGATAACCGTGTAAATCTCTCTAGGACAAGGTGAGTTACCAATATATTCGCCTGTATTTACCCCCAAAAAATCAAACGCTAATTAGCTGCTAATGTGGCCATCAAAGAACTACAAATGCCATGTTGATCAGGCATTTGACTGCCGAATCGAGGCAAAGGTAAGAATGTCTGGATTAACTATCTAATGTTAGCGAAATTGTAATAAATAAACTGGTGAAATTTAATTCAATTGACAATTCTGTGAACTGTCTTGTGCAAGTTTTAAATTGACACAATAACTGTTAGCAAAGCTGTCTGCTAGAGACGACGTGCAGGAGCTTGCAGGGATTTGTAGTCTTGCATGTTGTCTACTTTGATGCTAATTAGCATTTTGTAAATAGAGCCGAACATATTGATGAAAGTCACCTTGTCCTAGAGATTTACATGGTTATCAAAACATTATGCCATGGTAAGCCTACACTAAACACATTCCTTATTTTAAGTGATTCTAAAATTCCCTACGGGAAAAATGAATTGTGGAAAAAAGATTGGAACAATTTCCCTGTTATGACACATCCACTGTGGGGCTCTATACACAGACAAATTCAAAACACACACACACACACACACACACACAGCATACATACTTACACCTCGCACAAAATATTCCTACACATCATACCGTATTCCACTCCATCCTCTGACATCCCAGGTAACAAATTCAGATTGTATCTGTCCCTCATCTTGTCCCCTGGCCGATTCCTCGTCCAGAATTTACTGAAAGGGATATAAATCACGCAGGAAACACTTCAAAGCACACCAGAACAGACATCCAAAATAACAATAATTTGTCCTATTTCACAGGTGTGTATTATACTCATGTGTGAATTGGAAATGTGTTTTTTGCATATCCCAACTACCCTGAGACACCCTTGGAGAGTGGGGTCCGGGCAGGGTTTGCCATTATCAACGGCGACCCTGGAGCAATTAGGATTAAGTGCCTTGCACAAGGGCACAGACAATTTTTCACCTGGTCGGCTCGTGATTTTGAACTAGAGACCTTTAGGTTAATGGCCCCACGCTCTAAGCCTAGGCTATCTGCCACTCTCGCAACACATTCAGTATGCGGCCAATGTGGAAATCAAACCCAAAACCTACCAACAGAGCCTTTAGCAAACCATGGGACAATAGAAATATGGGAGAAAGGTCTATCAATGGGGGTGTGCAAGACAAGACAATTCAAGAACCATGTCGGCTCCGATATGATACAGGAACGATACGTTTAAGTTCAAAATGATTAGTTGAGATTCGATGCACTAACATTTGTTGCATTAAGACATGAGTTTTCCATTCTAAATGAAGGCCTACCTCTCGCTGGACAGTGCGGGAAGCTGTGCACCGCGCGTAGAAATGTTACAAAGGATAATGACAGCTATTGGGGGTGGCTCGGCATGCAAGATGACTTGTAGATCCATTACTGTCATACACAGTTACACATAGGAAAGGGCGCCCCAGTTCAGTCAGAAAAGACTCAAATAATTTTTGGAAGGGGAAAAGAAAGTAATGCGAGTAAAAAACATTAGTGAACCGGTGGTTTGTAAAGTTAATAGTTTTTCTGACCGATACATGCCACATTTGGATCAGTTAAGAGTCCCACGGACCAACGTGCTCGTATCTTAAACATTTGAACCGGATTCCGATCTATATCAGTTTATTGTTACACCCTCATCTTTCAACCTTATGAACAATTCCATTTAGTCTTGCTTCCCTGTCTACACTGAACAAAAATATAAAACGCAACAAGTGTTGGTCCCATGTTTCATGAGCTGAAATAGAAAATCCAGGGAAATGTTCCATATTCACAAAAAGCTTGTTCCTCTAAAATGTTGTGCACAAATGTTTACATCCCTGTTGGTGAGCATTTCTCTTTAACAAGGGTAATCCATCCACCTGACAGGTGTGGCATATAAAGAAGCTGATTAAACAGCATGATCCTTAGACAGGTGCACCTTGTGCTGGGGACAATAAAAGGCCACTCTAAAATGTGCAGTTTTGTCAAACAAACAACAAGTTGAGGGCCCGTACAATTGGCCTGCTGACTGTAGGAATGTCCACCGGAGCTGTTGCCAGATAATTGAATGTTCATTTCTCGACTATAAGCCTCCTCCAACGTCATTTTGAGAATTTCGCAGTATGTCCAACCAGCCTCATAACCGCAGACCAAGTGTATGGCGTCATGTGAGCGAGCGGTTTTCTGATGTCAACGTTGTGGTGGCGGTGGGGTTATGGTATGGGCAGACATAAGCTACATACAACAAACACAATTGCATTTTGTCAATGGCAATTTGAATGCACAAAAATAACGTGATGAGATCCTGAGGCCCATTGTAATGCCATTCATTTGCCGGCATCACCTAATTTTTCAGCATGATAATGATGCAAAGATCTGTACACAATTCCTGGAAGCTGAACATTTCCTAGTTATTCCATGGCTTCCAGACTCAGACATGTCACCCATTGAGAATGTTTTGGATCGACATGTACGACAGTGTGTTCCAGTTCTCGCCAATATCCAGCAACTTCGCACAGCCATTGAAGTGGAGTTGGACAACATTCCAAAATCAACAGCCTGATCAACTGTATGCCAAGGCGATGTGTCGCGCCTCATGAGGCAAATGGTGGTCACACCATTTGTTGCGTTGATATTTTTGTTCAGTATACACTCTGGTATGGGTGGAGAGTTAGTGTACGCCCAATTGTTGTGATTCTCTAGGTCTTGTGTATACAGTGCATTCGGAAAGTATTCAGACCCCTTGAGTTTTCCATACTTTATTATGTTACAGCCTTACTCAAAAATGTATTACATTGTTTTTTCCCCCCTCAATCTACATACAATACTACAAAATCACAAAGCAAAAAGTTTAGAAAGTTTAGAAATTTTATCAAATGTATTTAAAATAAAAAGCTGAAATATCACTTTAACGTAAGTATTCAGACCCTTTACTCAGTAATTTGTTTTAGCACCTTTGGCAACGATTTCATGCTTGAATCTTCTTGGGTAAGACGCTACAAGCTTGGCACACCTGTATTTGGGGAGTTTCTCCCATTCTTCTCTGCAGATCCTCTCAAACTGTGTCAAGTTTGATGGGGAGCGTCGCTGCACAGATATTTTTGGTCTCTCCAGAGATGTTCGATTGGGTTCAAGTCCGGGGTCTAACTGGGCTTCTCAAGGACATTCAGAGACTTGTCCCTAAGCCACTCCTGCGTTGTCTTGGCTGTGTGCTGAGGGTCATTGTCCTGTTGGAAGGTGAACCTTCGCCACAGTCTGAAGTCCTGAGTGCTCTGGAGCAGGTTTTCATCAAGGATCTCTCTGTACTTTGCTCGGTTCCTCATTCCCTCGATCCTTACTAGTCTCCCAGTCCCTACCGCTGAAAAACATCCCAACACCATGATGCTGCCACCACCATGCTTCACGTAGGGATGGTGCCAGGTTTCCTCCAGACGTGACGCTTGGCATTCAGGCCAAAGAGTTCAATCTTGGTTTCATCTGAACAGAGAATCTTGTCTCTCATTGTCTGAGAGTCCTTTAGGTGCCTTTTGGCAAATGTTTGAGGAGTGGCTTCTGTCTGGCCACTCTACCATAAAGGCATGATTGTTGGAGTGCTGCAGAGATGGTTGTCCTTCTGGAAGGTTCTCCCATCTCCACTCTGGAGCTTTGTCACAATAACCATTGGGTTCTTGGTCACCTCCCTGTCCAAGGCCCTTCTCCCCCAACTGCTCAGTTTGGCCTGGGCGGCCTGCTCTAGGTAGAGTCTGGTGGTTCCAAACTTCTTCCATTGAAGAATGATGGAGGCCATTGTGTTCTTGGGGACCTTCAATGCTGCAGACATGTTTTGGTACCCTTCCCCAGATCTGTGCCTCGACAAAATCCTGTCTCGGGGCTCTACGGACAATTCCTTCGTCCACATGGCTTGGTTTTTGCCCTGACATGCACTGTCAACTGTGGGACCTTATATAGACAGGTGTGACAGGTGTTATATAGACAAATCATGTCTTATCAAACATCTCAAGGATGATCAATTGAAACAGGATGCACCTGAGCTCAAATTTCAAGTCTCATAGCAAAGGGTCTGAATACTAATGTAAATAAGGTATCTATTTACTATTTTTAATACATTTGCAGAAATGTATAAAAACCTGTTTTCGCTTTGTCATTATGGGGTTTTGTGTGTAGATTGAGGAAAAATGTTGTATTTAATCAATTTTATAATAAGGCTCTAATGTAACAAAACGTGGAAAACGTCAAGGGGACTGAATACTTTCCGTATGCACTGTATGCAACTTGTAAGCTTACCTGGTGTGGTCGTTGGATCCCGAGCAGAGGATGTGCCCGAGCGGGTGCCATGCCAGGCTCCATATCATGCCCTCATGGGCCATCTCCATTCCGCCCACCTCCTTCTCCACACTGACAGAAAGCACAGTAGGAATAAATCATAAGGGCGGGGTGTGACATGAAACGGTCATAATTGGTAATGAACCCAGTCCTTTGTAACAAGTCTAATGTCATGAATACAGGTTTTGTGTAGGAATTATTCACTTTCAGAGGTATCCTGACTACATTTATGAGCATTGCCTCTTACACACGATTAATGCTTGCAATCATACATTTTTTACTTTGTTCATTGAAATGACAGTCCGACAAAGGAATCAGGCCTCTGGCAAGTGATTGGTAGAGGAAACGAGATCCTGTGTGTCGATTTGAGGGTTGAGCTGTCACTCTTACCCTACGTTCCAGAAGAGGAGGGATCCGTCTGAGCCTCCGCTGGCGAACAGGCCCTCGTGGACAGGGTGCCACGCTACAGCTGGAGACAGGAGACAAAGGGTTAACACACATATTTCACTAACATAAGTTTAATGTCTCAAACTCAGGATCACCACAAAAATAAAGTGGTCTGTCAACTCAAGGAGTTTCTCCTGCACCAGTAAAAACGATAGAGGACGTATTCACACCCTTGACAGAGCACTGCAGAAACAATCCATGGAAACACAGGGTAAATAAACTAAGCAACTTTTGGCATCATAACATTCCTCTAACTACAGCAGAGGCCATTTGCTGAACTAGGTGCTAAATGGAATAAGCCAAGTCAAGTCAGTCAAGACAAAGCATACCTGTGGCCTCTTTCTTGTGGCCCCGGAACACCTGCAGCTCCTCCTTGAGGTTGCGGATGTCAAAGAGTTTACACAGGTGGTCGCGTGACGCTGTCAGCAGCCAGTTACCGTTCAGGTTCCACTTCACCTCCATCACCGTGTTCTTATGGGCGTGACTGACGGAGAGGTAGGGTGTATATCAGAGCCATCACAGTACAGATCAGCTTGGCACAGTAGTGTAAAAAGGGTATAAGTTTCTTTCTATCCTCCAAGTTGCCTCAAGCATTTTAAAAAGGATTGAACTATTTTACAGCTCCCTTTAACATCAGTCATCTACTGAGAAACTACACAGTAACAACAATTTTAACAAGAAGGCACAAATTGTAACGGAGAAGTACCACATTTTGTTAGATAATTTCTCAGGCGGCTCTGGGTTTTGGGGATGAGGTGCTTTATGCCACTTTCCGCTGCCTTTGAGTAAAACTCACAGTGTGGCCAAACTCTGTCCGGTCTTGGGATCCCAGAATTTTATTGGCTGCTGGCTATCTTTGCTCCCAGAAACCACCAGGCCTTTAGTGGGATGCCAGTCCACGCACTTCACGTCAGCTCCGTGACCTGTGGAGGAAGAACACCTTTAGTATCTGTAGGTGTGTGTCAAAGGCAAAAGGACAGGACAAATATACAATCGTTCACTTGTATGTGAATGTAAGAGATGGTGCGGTCTACGGGTATGTGTGACAAAGACTGTGTGCTTAGGGGAGTCACTCAATTCCACCCTCACTCACTGTGGGGTGAGTAAACATAAAACTTGGGCAATATACTTGTACCCATGCACATACATTATTATTAAAATAGTAGATGTGGTAGCAGACCAAATCCAAAGTAATTACACATACCGGAAGATTGCAAAGTGTGTGTGTGTATGCCAAGAGAGAGCAAAAGAAGTGAACAAACGTAATTGAGACACCAACAAGGTTTAACAATGTGTACATTTGTGTGTGAGGAGATACATGAGTGTACAAACCATTGGTGATAACATGACTGGTTGACCTTGTAAAAATTTGGAACAAATTAACTAAGCCAATTCCTCTGGGTGTTAGGCACTCAACAATTTTACCTTTTGATTCTACAAGTAGTAAGTAAGTAAGTCCTTCTTCAGGTCTACATAAGCACTACATGACACCAAATAAACGTTGCCTTTGTTTTACCTTATATTGCTATGTGCAGTTTAACATTCTACAAACAAATATGTTGGGATTTATGACAGTTTACATCAAGTGATTTTGAGCAGTGCATTCTTGCGTGTAACCCCTTCAGCCTAAATATTTACGTGAAAGCACACACAGGGGTTCCATTACAAGAATATGTGCACAGGTAGATATATGCTTGTGATAATGTACCATGTAAAAACAAAACATGGTGAAGGAGTGAGAAGACAATTCACTTTGTCTGGCTTTAAAATGGGTGCAGATTGACTGTGTGTGTGTGTGTGTGTGTGTGTGTGTGTGTGTGTGTGTGTGTGTGTGTGTGTGTGTGTGTAAATCATCTGCACACTAGAGATTGGATACCCTGCGATTCAGCATCCTCACAGTCTAAGACACATCTTAGATAATCATGGCTTGACACATTCCACATTCCAACGAGCTTAGATTGACAGCTTTTAAAAACATGTTCCAACTTAACTCTAAATTATACAAATACAAGTTACATTGAAAATAATGTCCTCAGTCTGCTGGGTCCTTCGTACCGGTGTTCATGTTTGAATCAACTCCATCTCACATAACACAAATGCTTTGTGGTTCCCTTACTAAACCAGAATAAGATCAGGGGGAGGGGAGGGGGGGGGGGGGGGGGTACTTGCTAGATTAACTTTAGTTAAAAGCTGCTAATTTTGCCTTTTGACTATATTGTAAAATAGTACTAAATCCATTTTTAACTAGAAGTGCAGCAAGGCATTTCTGCTGTAAAAGCACATTATTTTAATAAGAACATAAGACAAATGGGTAAATTGATAGCAACATAACCAATCAATTTATTAAAGTGGTAACAAAACTAAGGGAGTAGTGAAATAAACTCAGCAAAAAAAGAAACGTCCCTTTTTCAGGACCCTGTCTTTCGAAGATAATTCGTAAAAATCCAAATAACTTCACAGATCTTCATTGTAAAGGATTTAAACACTGTTTCCCATGCTTGTTCAATGAACCGTAAACAATTAATGAACATGCACCTGTGGAACGACCGTTAAGACACTAACAGCTTACACACGGTAGGCAATTAAGGTCACAGTTATAAAAACTTAGGACACTAAAAAGGCCTTTCTACTGACTCTGAAAAACACCAAAAGAAAGATGCCCAGGGTCCCTGCTCATCTGTGTGAACGTGCCTTAGGCATGCTGCAAGGAGGCATGAGGACTGCAGATGTGGCCAGGGCAATAAATTGCAATGTCAGTACTGTGAGACGCCTAAGACAGCGCTACAGGGAGACAGGACGGACAGCTGATCGTCCTCGCTATGGCAGACCACATGTAACAACACCTGCACAGGATCGGTACATCCGAACATCACACCTGCGGGACAGGTACGGGATGGCAACAACAACTGCCCAAGTTACACCAGGAACGCACAATCCCTCCATCAGTGCTCAGACTGTCCGCAATAGGCTGAGAGAGGCTGGACTGAGGGCTTGTAGGCCTGTTGTAAGGCAGGTCCTCACCAGACATCACCGGCAACAACGTCGCCTATGGGCACAAACCCACCAGGGGTGGACCAGACAGGACTGGTAAAAAGTGCTCTTCACTGACGAGTTGTGGTTTTGTCTTACTAGGGGTGATGGTCGGATTCACGTTTATCGTCGAAGGAATGAGCGTTACACCGAGGCCTGTACTTTGGAGCGGGATTGATTTGGAGGTGGCGGGTCCGTCATGGTCTGGGGCGGTGTGTCACAGCATCATCGGACTGAGCTTGTCGTCATTGCAGGCAATCGCAACGCTGTGCATTACAGGGAAGACATCCTCCTCCCTCATGTGGCACCCTTCCTGCAGGCTCATCCTGACATGACGCTCCATTATGACAATGCCACCAGCCAAACTGCTCGTTCTGTGCGCGATTTCCGGCAAGACAGGAATGTCAGTGTCAGCGAAGAGCCCGGATCTCAATCCCATTGAGCACGTCTGGGACCTGTTGGATCGGAGGCTGACGGCGAGGGCCATTCCCCCCAGAAATGTCCGGGAACTTGCAGGTGCCTTGGTGGAAGAGTGGGGTAACATCTCACAGCAAGAACTGGCAAATCTGGTGCAATCCATGAGGAGGAGATGCACTGCAGTACTTATTGCAGCTGGTGGCCACACCAGATACTGACTGTTACTTTTGATTTTGACCACCCCTTTGTTCAGGGACACATTACTCCATTTCTGTTAGTCACATGTCTGTGGAACTATTTCAGTTTGTCTCAGTTGTTGAATCTTATGTTCATACAAATATTTACACATGTTAAGTTTGCTGAAAATAAACGCAGTTGACAGTGAGAGGACGTTTCTTTTTTTGCTGAGTGTATATAAATTAAAAGTCAATTCACTCAAGATTTGCACAAATCTGAGTGCATCTCTAGTTTTGGTACACAAGGCTTCTCAATACCCACAAATCAAAACAACCGTTGTCGACCAACGGTAATGCATTAGGTTATATTCAAAATATCAGGGTGTCTACTAGAGGAAAAAGAAACAGCAAACTTGTTAAGTAAAAGTAAAACTCTGCATTTATTCTTCAATGAGCACAGAAAAGTTTAGTTTATTGAAAGGCTAAAAAAAAACAAAAGCAAGACAAACTGGTTTCAAGTAGGCTAAGTGATCATTTATGCATTATTCTTCAATGAGCACAGCAAACATTATTTTGTTTCAAAATAAATAAAGCAAGCAAAAGGGCCTTAACCGAAGTCGGACGACAAGTAAACTTGCACACACGGTACAGAATCTGTGAATAAGCCAATTGCAGATGAGGCCTAAACTTTCTGCATGGCCTGTGAATAGTTAAAGTACACAAATTGTCAGACTGCAACTGTGAACATATTAGCATAATACTAAAACAAGATGTTTGCTTTATTCATACTTGGCTGAAAGCATTTTATTCAATTCGCACAAGGATGCAAACATGCACTACAATGAATTACCCCCAGTCCCTTCGCTAGTCTGAGTACCTGTCTAACTTCCACTCACTCCTTGTACTCCGTGTCATGTGACAAAGACAAACTACACAGAGTACAAGGAGTGGAACGTAATAGCTGAACACAGACCGGCAACAAGGCTATCCCTTCCCAGCAATTATTAAAAGAAAGCAAAGCATGTTATCAAGGAGGACTGTTTTTTCCTGACTAGGGTGTTTATGCAACAAAGACTTGATGTCTTGATGTGACTGTGAATCATGCTGAACCATCCTGATCCTAACATAGGAAACACTACAGAAAACACACCAAACCGTGTACTCTTATGATGTACTAATATACAAGGAGGTGGGACGCTGAAAACCGGTTCCTGTGGATATAGTATACCATCACTAATAAATCCTGCTCAGCCTACAGTGCATTCGGAAAGGATTTTCCACATTTTGTTACGATACAGCCTTATTCTAAAATGCATTAAATCGGTTTTTCCCGCTCATCAACCTACACACAATAATGACAATGCAAACACAGGTCTTGAGAAATGTTTGCAAATTTATACAAAAAAAAAAAAAACGGAAATATCACATTTACATAAGTATTCAGACCTTTTACTCAGTACTTTGTTGAAGCACCTTTGGCAGCGATTACAGCCTTGAATCTTCTGGGGTATGACGCTACAAGCTTTTCCCATTCTTCTCTGCAGATCAGGTTGGATGGGGAGCGACGCTGCACAGCTATATTTAGATCTCTCCAGGGATGTTCGATTGGGTTCAAGTCCGGGCCACTCAAGGACATTAAGACTTGTCCCGGAAGCCACTCCTGCGTTGTCTTGGCTGTGTGCTTACGGTCATTGTATAGTTGGAAGGTGAACCTTTGCCCCAGTCTGAGTGCTCTGGAACAGGTTTTCATCA
The DNA here is from genome assembly GCF_016432855.1 of Salvelinus namaycush. Lineage (NCBI taxonomy): Eukaryota > Metazoa > Chordata > Actinopteri > Salmoniformes > Salmonidae > Salvelinus > Salvelinus namaycush. The sequence goes on from NC_052317.1 coordinate 2,234,054, forward strand.
AGGATCTCTCTGTACTTTGCTCCGTTCCTCTTTCCCTCGATCCTGACTAGTCTCCCAGTCCCTGCTGCTGAAAAACATCCCCACAACATGATACTGCCACCACCATGCTTCACCGTAGGGATGGTACCAGGTTTCCTCCAGAAGTGACGATTGGCATTGAGGCCAAAGAGTTCAATCTTGGTTTCATCAAACCAGAGAATCTTGTTTGGCAAACTCCAAGCGGGCTGTCATGTGCCTTTTACTGAGGAGTGGCTTCTGTCTGGCCACTCTACCATAAAGGCCTGATTGTTGGAGTGCTGCAGAGATGGTTGTTGGATTGTTGGAGTGCTGCAGAGATCCTCTGTGCAGAGATCTCCACAGAGGAAATCTAGAGCTCCGTCAGAGTGACCATCGGGTTCTCGGTCACCTCCCTGACCAAGGGGATTCTCCCCCGATTGCTCAGTTCGGCCGGGCAGCCAGCTCTTGGAAGAGTCTTGGTGGTTCCAAACTTCTTCCATTTAAGAATGATGAAGGCCACTGTGTTCTTGGGGACCTTCAATGCTGCAGAAATTTTTTGGTATCCTTCCCCAGACCTGTGCCTCGACATAATCCAGTCTCGAACTCTACGGACAATTCCTTCGACCTCATGGCTTGGTTTTTGATCTGACATGCACTGTCAACTGTGGGACTTTATATAGACAGGTGTGTGCCTTTCCAAATCATGTCCATTCAATATAATTTACCACAGGTGGACTCCAATCAAGTTGTAGAAACATCCCAAGGATGATCAATGGAAACAAAATGCACGTGAGCTCAATTTCAAGTCTTATAGCAAAGGGTCTGAATACTTATGTAAATAAGGTCTGTTTTTATTTTTATACATTTGCAAACATTTCTACAAATCTATTTTCGCTTTGTTATTATGGGGTATTATGTGGAGATTGATGGAAAAAAGTATTTAATCCATTTTAGAATAAGGTTGCAGCGTAACAAAATGTGGAAAAAGTCAAGGGGTCTGAATACTTTCCGTATGCACTGTAGTAGTGCATGTAATGGTGTTGAAAGATGAACAATAAAGGGGAAGTTCAGTACTGTACACCTTAATGTAAGATAGTTGCTCATGAAAGTAGTCGATGGGCCAGTACAAAATGTAATCCACGGTTTCTTTATACAGTAACTTCAGCTAACTTTAGCCATCGTTATCTAAAAATCTAAATGGGAGTGGTTACATGCGGTTCCTGGAAATATTTTTTTTTCTCTCAAATCACCTTTAAGTAACATCAAACCAAATTATTAAGCTATCTGGCCATTCCATTTTTAACGGGTGCCCCATTACTCCCATTGATTTTTAGCTGGCTGTGGCAAAAGTTACCTCAAGTTTGTGGTAGCTGTTAAAAGAAATATATATATATATATAAATAAATGAACCATGGATTAGTTTCTCCTGGCCCATAGACTACTTCAGGGGAAGAACCATGAAACATAAAGCAATATTAAGGAAAACATTAAGAAACCATCTAAAATTAAGGTGCAAAATATGAACTTCCATTTTAAACTTCTAGCTAGCTAGATGAAAAGAAGCAGCTGTTCATTACTGCAGATAGTGGTGTGAACTGTAACTGCAGCTTCAAAAACCTAGCTATGGTTTATCTAACGCCATAAGAATGGTGTATCAAAAATAATAAACATGAAATAAATATGCTAATGATAGCATGCTAAACGTCAATGCTTCCGTACTGCAGAGCCCAAAGTATTTCACTAATTCAAAAACGATTGGAATAATAACCTGTTACTAACCAACGTCACCACGTAAAATACATTGTGTACGACATATATGTTTGGAAACTGAACTAGCTTTAGCCTTTATAGCTACATTATATAAAATACAATTAAAAGTCAATGCTCATGCAACGTGCCTAGTTGGTGTTGGGCTAGGCCTACCTGTACAATCACCAAGGTTTGTGTTCATGGATGGTTCAGACTTATGGTTACAGTAAAGGTACATGTTGCGGTGCAGTCACCTAAAAGTGTCTGCAGGAGTGTCTTTTTCCGGGGGGGGGGGGGGGGGGGGGGGGGGGGTGAGTCAGTGTTCAGTGGCGTGTATCAATGAGGTACAGCTGTATGTGTATTCAACAGAAAACATACCTCTGAGAATTCTCTCCTCGTGACAGCGTAGAAAGTCCCAGATGCGTACGGTTCCGTCATCAGAGCAAGTGGCAAATTTATTATCCGTAGGTGAGAAACTGAAGACAGAGTGAGGCAGGAAGAGAATCAACAATGCAGGAAGACACAGTTGGGCTCCCAGGGTTTACAACAGCGTCAAATCCTAGTACAACTTAGTACAGTACAACCACTTAGGGGGGCATCTCCCGGGCACAACAGCAACCTCTCCCATCAAGCTGTGTAGTGGCAATTTAACAAAATTCACAAAACTTGACCGGACCAGTAATGGAAACTCAATACAAATACTATTTCATTCAACAGTCTTTCCCCACAACTAACATGTTGAGTCAAGACACTAGAACGTATCTACCCAAAATGAAACACCTACACTATATATACAAAAGTATGTGGACACCCCTTCAAATGAGTGGATTCGGCTATTTCAGCCACAGGTGTATAAAATCGGTGTATAAAATCGAGCACACAGCCATGCAATTTCCATAGACAAACATTGGCAGTAGAATGGCCTTAATGAAGAGCTCAGTGACTTAACGTGGCACCGTCATAAGATGCGACCTTTCCAACAAGTCAGTTGATCATATTTCTGCCCTGCTAGAGCTGTCCCGGTCAACTGTAAGTGCTGTTATTGTGAAGTGGAAATGTCTAGGAGCAACAACGGATCAGCCACGAAGTGGTAGACCACACAAGCTCACAGAACAGGAAAGCCAAGTGCTGAAGCGCGTAAAAATCGTCTGTTCACGGTTGCAACACTCACTACCGACTTCCAAACTGCCTCTGGAACCAACGTCTGCACAAGAACTGCTCGGCGGGAACATCATGAAATGGGTTTCCATGGCAGAGCAGCCGCACACAAGCCTAAGAACACCATGCGCAATGCCAAGCATCGGCTGGAGAGGTGCAAAGCTTGCCGCCAATGGACTCTGGAGCAGTGGAAACGCCTTCTCTGGAGTGATGAATCACGCTTCACCATCTGGCAGTCCGACGGACGAATCTGTGTTTGGCAGATGCCAGGAGAGCGCTACCTGCCCCAATGCATAGTGCCAACTGTAAAGTTTGGTGGAGGAAGAATAATGGTCTGGGGCTGTTTTTCATGGTTTGGGCTAGGCCCCTTATTTCTAGTGAAGGGAAATCTTAAAGCTATACAATGACATTCTAGACAATTCTGTGCTTCCAACTTTGTGGCAACAGTTTGGGGGAAGGCCCTTTCCCGCTTCAGCATGACAATGCCCTCGTGCACAAAGCAAGGGCCATACAGAAATAGTTTGTTGAGATCGGTGTGGAAGAACTTTACTGGCCTGCACAGAGCCCTGACCTCAACCCCATTGAACACCTCTGGGATGAATTGGAATGCCGACTGAGAGCCAGGCCTAATCGCCCAACATCAGTGTCTGACCTTACTAATGCTCTTGTGGCTGAATGGAAGCAAGTACCCGCAGCAAAGTTCCAACATCTATTGGAAAGCCTTCCCAGAAGAGTGGAGGCTGTTATAGCAGCAAAGTGGGGACCAACTCCATATTAATGCCCGATTTTGGAATGAGATGTTCGATGAGCAGGTGTCCACATAAATATGTATAACAATAAAAATGAAAAACACACAATCGGGTCTAAACTGTAACCCAAAAGCAAGCTTCACACTAGACCCAAGTTAAATTAATCTTTCTCAGGTTTACACAAGCATTACCATCTATACTCCACCACAAATTACCAATACCTACAATAAGTGCATTTGTCTTGGCCTTACACTAAAGCAACAGTAAGCAAGCCAGCTAAAAATCGAAGTTCTGTTGAAATTCAAAATGAAATCTAAACCTACCCTTCTTATCAACATGCACAATATCTGCAAGCGATTCATGATCTTCAACAACTCTTAGTCAGTCCCATTGCGGTCCTACCCACCTCTATTCCTATTCCCTTCAGTGTTTACAGACGGAGGTGATCAGAAAGGTGAAGCCAATATGGCGAAAGCTCCGCCTTGCCCTCCACTAGACCTTGTGAAACGGCCATAATGAACTAAATCAGATTTGTGCACACAAACAAGTAGAAGCTAGGGGAAAATGTAACTCGGATGTCTAGTGTGAGATTACAGAGCAGTAGTATTTGACCAACTGGACTTCTGTAGAGATATGTTTTGTGGATCAAGCAATATACACTTTACAAAATGATGGAAATGATAAGCGGTGGCACCATATTATTTCCAGATTTGCTTAGGCCTAGGTCTGAAAACAGACAAACTGATTTATTTTTTACAGCGTCATGAGGTAGTGCATTCCTGTTAGTCAGTCAGATAATATGGCTCCATCTGTAGTTGGAGCAACAGTTGTAACATGATGATGAGCTAACATACTAGAGCCCCCCTGACCATCCAGCCTATAGGCCCGAACTTGACTCATACCAACAGCAAAGACAGCCTACACCTGACATAACAGACACCTGAGGAACTTCTTGACTAGTTCCCTAATTGCAATCTTCAGTTTTGGAGCATAGCCATCAATGCTTGTATGATGGCAGTGCCCTTTTCCTCCTGTCACAATTTCCTCAGGGCTATGGCCACAGCCCTGAGACGCTTTATTTTCAATTGGTCCTGGAGATTCAATGCACGTTAAACATTAACAACAAGACAGTAAAAGTGTCTCACAAACATTAACAGTCAAAGAAAATAAGTGGTGGCATTGAGAAATGATGTATTCAACAGTGAAGCTTTAAGTTGTTTTAGATCAGAGATAAACCCAGCATAAAACCCTATTCATGATCTTTATTGAATATTTTCGTAAAGCTCCATGAAGGCAACCACCACCAAAGGTAGAAATATACACAATGGCAACCTTTTATTCAATAAATCCCTCTAACTCCACCGCCCCATTCAATGTAGATATTAAAGCTGCAATATGTAACTTTTTGGCTGACCCAACCAAATGCACATAGAAAAGTGTGTCATAGATCTGTCACTCATTGAAAGCAAGTCTAAGAAGCGGTAGATTTGTTCTATGTGCACTATTTCTATACTTCCCGTTCTTAAAGTTTTGTTTTTGCATCTTTTACTTTCGGTTTTGTACACAAGCTTCAAACAGCTGAAAATGCAATATTTCACAGCGGTTTAGATGGTACAATGATACTCTACACTATACTTGCTTGTTTTGTCACAAACTGACAATTAGGCAAACTATTCGAATTTTAGCAACGAAGCAATGGCAGAGCGATTTCTGCATAGTGCATCTTTAACTTTGAATATACCAGGGTTATTGGGGTGGTGGGAAGGTGGGTGGTCAAAGCGACCTTGTGGGTAGCATAGGAACTATAAGTGAAGGGTGATAGCCAACTGCTCTAAACCCCAGAGGAAATTTGGTAGCGTGTTCAACAGAAATAAAGTCTTTATTCAAGAAGCTATGGGGTCACTTGTGGATGTGGGTTTTGTTACTGGGATAAATTAAACGGGAGACAACATGGGGGTGGCAATATTGGTGGATTCAAAAGGTGGGAATTGTAGATATGCATTTGCCTACATCTCAAAAAACTTCAAACCAACCATGGGACTGTGGTACAGTGTGTGTATGGAGACCCTATGTGTCCATAAGAGGGATAATACTGTCCCCTTGTGGAAGTGCGCCACATTCAAAACTCCCTATGCAGCAACGTCAAGTGCAACCTCTCCAACTTTATTTGGTATTACTCTGTCCCTCTGGGCTCATCTATGTAAACCAGTAGTCTTTTAACGTGCGCCAATACCTTTTGAATATAGATATAGATCAACACTTTATTTAACAACACCGTGAAAATCAACCTTTTCTGTACATAGTAGTTATGTATAGAAAAAATCAAGATACACAACTCATCGTGAGCCACAGGCAATGATGATGGCAAGAAGAAGAGATCAGTGCAGTGTTGCGACAGCACAGACGTACATGTATCAATCATTTTCAGGGGAAACAGCAATAACAACAGTAATAGGCTGGGGTTAACTACAGAAAATGGTAGATTGTGTATAGACCTGGCCTCTCTAATCGCCTCCTTGTGAGCCTGGAACATCTTGACGTTGTTCATGTTGGACTGCCAGTACTTGACGTAGCCGCCGTGGTCAGCCGTCAGCATCCACATGTCGTTGTGAGACCAGGTCATGGCCCGCACGGGGCTGTCATGGGCCTGAGGGGTGTAGAGAGACAGACGCAGTCAGAGAGAGCACTAGGACACAAAAACACAGGGCTGGAGACACATTTCTAGAAGACGGTGGATATACAGCTGACGTTTCTTGTGGTTCCAAGAGGTGATTCGCTAACCCCATGCCTAACCTTAAACTTCTTTTTTTAAGAAAGTGTATTCAGGCAGCGGAGCCAAAAGGTTAAGTTCATTGTAAAGTGTTGTAGGAGGGTGGATTCAATGTTCACCTGTAAGATGGTCTCAAAGTTGAAGGTGAGTCCGTTCCACAAGGTGAACTCTCCACTGGAGGCTCCTGTGACAAGTCGCCTCCCCTCAGGAGTCCACTATGAACGAGGGATGGAGGAGACATGAGAGAAAGGGAGGCAAAAATAGGTAAGAAAAGGAAGAGAGTGAGACTGAACTTAGTAATCATATTCTGAAGTGCACATTTATATTCTGCAGAAAACTCATTTCCTGGTGGGGCCAAGGGTGTGGGTTTTGGCTTATCCCTTGTACTTGATTGATCAATTAAGTGCAAGAGCTATGTTTCCATAAACGTATCCCAAATTTTTTTTGTCGACATTTAAAAAGTTTGCATAGAAAATAGATGCAACAAATGGCTGCTACGTTGCATTTCCACTGAACTGTTGTGTCGAATAAAAACAGCTTAACGTAATGACAAAACACCCCACACAAAAAAAGTCAGCTAAAACCTTGAGTGTCGAATAAAAAGGAAGTGGTTGAAGTGTTTCCAAACTTGCGCATTAGTGACTGCCCTCCCACCTAACTGTTTCATGTCTCAGGTAGCCCACAAAAGCCAGCATGGACACAATGCAAGAATTGACTAATATTTGCCATATTCTAATCATTCTCATGTGCCAACGTATCGCCGCGGTCCGTACCACGGTGTAACTTGCCCTCCCCGGGGCACAACTGAGCAAGAGGACAAGTACATTAGAGTGTCTAGTTTGAGAAACAGACGCCTCACAAGTCCTCAACTAGCAAGTTCATTAAATAGTATCCGCAGAACACCAGGATCAATGTCAACAGTGAAGAGGCGACTCCGGGATGCTGGCCTTCTAGGAAGAGTTCCTCTTTCTAGTGTCTGTTCTTTTGCCCATCTTTTTCTTTCCTTTTTATTGGCCAGTCTGAGATACGCCACTTCACTGTTGACGTTGAGACTGGTGTTTGCGGGTACTATTTAATGAAGCTGCCAGTTGATGACTTGTGAGGCGTCTGTTTCTAAAACTAGACATTCTAATGTACTTGTCCTCTTGCTCAGTTGTGCACTGGGGCCTCCCACTCCACTTTCTATTCTGGTTAGAGCCAGTTTGAGCTGTTCTGTGAAGGGAGTAGTACACAGCGTTGTACGAGATCTTCAGTTTCTTGGCACTTTCTCGCATGGAATAGCCTTCATTTCGCAGAACAAAAATAGACTGACGAGTTTCAGAAGAAAGATCCTTTGTTTCTGGCCATTTTGAACCTGTAATAGAACCCACAAATTCTGATGCTCCAGATACTCAACTATTCTAAATAAGGACAGTTTTATTGCTTCTTTAAAATCAGAACAACAATTTTCAGCTATGCTAACATATTTGCAAAAGGGTTTTCTAATGATCAATTAGACTTTTCAAATTATAAACTTGGATTAGCTAACACAACGTGCCATTGGAACACAGGAGTGATGGTTGCTGATAATGGGCCTCTGTACACCTATGTCGATATTTCATAAAAAATCAGCCGTTTCCAGCTACAATAGTCATTTACAACATTAACAATGTCCACACTGTATTTCTGATCAATTTGATGTTATTTTAAATGGGATTTTTTTTGCTTTTCTTTCAAAAACAAGGACATTTCTAAGTGACCCCCAACTTTGAACGGTAGTGTATGTTTTAGCACGATGTTCCAAATGCTTGTATCGCAAGAATCAAGGTATTTTTCTTCGTGTGTCTTCTTGGTCTCGTTTCCTTCGCTCCTTCTGTGCTGTGTGCACCTTTCCCCTCGCACAGACACCAAGCCCCTCCCCCCGACACTCACAAAAAAGGGACGAAAGATCACTTCCTCCTCTCTGACAACAAGCAGTTTCAACTCGCTATTTGCATTTAAGGTATGTCCCAACATGTAACCTTTGTAACAATACCCTTTTTATGTCTCAACTCCCAAAATGCACAACAGAGCAGTCCCTACTAAGACAGGAGTATCAAGAATTAACACGATTGTGGAAAATAAACGCTCAGTTTGTCGCCTGCGGCATTGCGGTACCACGCATTGGTAGCACCACTTTAGCCACAGGCTTATGTGCAAGCCGTCTAGTCTGTTTTAAATAAACACGCATTGAGCATTAAAAAATGCATTTGTATAAGGAATTAGCAACTCGTTCACATTCTGAGAAATAAGCATCTTCTTATCCATGTAGCTAGGCCACTTGAGTTCACGACTAAAAGGGAACGGGCTGTGCTGTTCAAACAGTTGGAGACGGACAGGAGGGTGCATTCATAACAGTTCAACTGTTCTACCTTGTTAGCAAGCAAATAGATACAAGTTGGCTAGACTTTAAACATAAAGGATTAGCTGGCTACTCACCAGCAGTGGGCTTGTGCTTGAGAGATTGTTTATGAGACCTGTATACATTTTCTACAATGCCTGCTACCAGAAGTTGGTCATTATTAGTGGATGTGCAATGTGAATGGTTCTATTTACATTTGTAAAAAGGGCATTTTCGTAGACATACTTGAAAGCCAGATAAGTGATTATTGCAACAAAGCAGGTAATCTATTTTGATCAAATAATTAAATGATTAGGGGGTCTAATGGTTGAAGGCTTATATTTAGCTTAGGTATAATTTTACAAGTCTTCATTGGATAATTCCAGACTGTTTGAAATGCAGTGTATTGATGTTTACTTGTGCAACAAAGCGAATTTCTTTAAATCGGGCTCTACAGGTCATTCAGAACATTTTGTTACGTTACAGCCTTATTCTATAATATTTGTCTCTCATTTATCTACACACAATACCCCATAATGACAAAGCGAAAAAAGGTTTTTAGCTTAGCAAATAAAATATTTCAAAAAAGAAAAGATACCTAAATTCAATTGATTGAACATGATTTGGAAAGGCACACACCTGTCTATGTAAGATCCCACAGTTGACAGTGCATGTCAGAGCAAAAACCAAGCCAGGAGGTCAGAGGAATAGCGCTCCATAGCGCTCCCAGACAGGATTGTGTCGAGGCACAGATCTGGGGAAGGGTATCAAAAAATGTCTGCAGCATTGAAGGTCCCCAAGAACAAAGTGGCCTCAATCATTCTAAAATGATGTTCAATTTGTAAGTCGCTCTGGATAAGAGCGTCTGCTAAATGACTTAAATGTAATGTTCCTCTGTGGAGATGGGAGAACCTTCCAGAAGGACCACCATCTCTGCAGCACTCCACCAATCAGGCCTTTATGGGAAAGTGGCCAGACAGAAGCCACTCCTCAGTGAAAGAGGCACATGACAGCCTGCTTGGAGTTTGCCAAAAGGCAATAGAAGGACTCTGACCATGAAAAACAAGATTCTCTGGTCTGATGAAACCAAGATTGAACTCTTTGGTCTGAATGCCAAGCGTCACGTCTGGAAGAAACCTGGCACCATCCCTATGGTGAAGCATGGTGGTGGCAGCATCACGCTGTGGGGATTCTTTTCATTGTCAGGGACTGGGAGACTAGTCAAGATCGAGGGAAAGATGAACAGAGTGAAGTACAGAGAGATCCTTGATGAAAACCTGCTCAGGACCTCAGACTGGAGCGAAAGTTGACCTTCCAACAGGAAAACGACCCTACACAGGAGTGGCTTCGGCACAAGTCTCTGAATGTCCTTGAGTGGCCCAGCCGGAGCCAGGGCATGAACCCAATCGAACATCTCTGGAGACCGGAAATAGCTGTGCAGCGACACTTCCCATCCAACCTGACAAAGCTTGAGAGGATCTGCAGAGAAGAGTGGGAGAATCTCCCCAAATACAAGTGTGACAAGCTCGTAGCGTCATACCCAAGAAGATTTGAGGCTGTAGTCGTTGCCAAAGGTGCTTCAACACAGTACTGCGTAAGAGTCTGAATACTTATGTAAACGTGATATCATTTTTTTGTTCTAAAAACCTGTTCGTGCTTAGTCATTATGGGTATTGTGTGTAGATTGATGAAAAAATATATACATTTATCAATTTTAGAAAAGGATGTAACATAACAAAATGTGGAAAAAGGCAAGGGGACTGAATACTTTCCGAATGCACTGTATATTGTGAATTGCCCATTAGTAAAAATATATATTTTTTACATTAAAATTAAAGCTTTTTAGGCCTTATAGCCCAGCCCTAATTCGGAGGTGAAACTTGCATTGGAAGGTGAAACTTGCATCCAGCCAACCAGAAAAGCAAGGCGAAGATATTCAGGCATTCTTGAAAGCGAGGACAATCCTTCTTCAGCAAATAAACATTTTTATAGTTGGGGAAAAAAATGATTTAGCAAGCAGTAGGCATTTAATTTAAAATGTGGACTGGAGCTTTATAGATACGCGTACCTTCAAAACTATTCGGCAATCATTTATTTTAAAAAAACAGTTTCCATCATTTGTCGCAGTGAAGAAAGTCAGACAAAATAAAATCCATCCGCTGAACAGAAGAACTTTGTCCATCTTTAGAACATTTCTCCTATAGCTGCCTTTTCCATTACACATGCCGCAATGTTTTTTTGCAACATTGCTTTTGTCTATGGAAACCTGCCTAATGATTAGTTAGGAACTCCCTTCACCTGGTTGTCTAGGTCTTAAATTGGACACAAAATGAACAGAAATAAAAACCAGATGACACACAGCCCTCCAGGAATTGAGTGACACCCCTGCACTATGGGCTTCACATGGTCTCAGAAAAATACAAGTAGTCTGCCCTGAACAAGTGCGGAAAGTGTGAGAGAAAAGAAACTTACCCTTATGACAAAGACAGGGCACTTCACTTTGTTCGTGGAAGTTCGGACAAACTTTGTGGTAACTGCATTCATGGGGTTACTCAAGATGCCCACAGGAGGAACCAGCTACAAGAGCCAGAGGAATAAAGAGCCAGAGGAATAAACACATTTCAGCATATTGTCTACAAATGGGTACAACATTTATCAGATCTAGGCAGGAACAAGAACTTGCTAACACCCGGACACAGATTCATTGATAGCATATTTTCTTCTTAAATTACGGACACCGTAAGGTCAAAATCCCAGTTTTAACTGTAAATCATATAAGCCTATTATCTGTCCATACTTACATCATTGTAGCATCCTGCATCTGGTTGGATAGCACGGAAATCTCTGTGGTCTCGCTGCCACAAACGATTCTGCAGTCAAGAAAAAGAGAGCATTTAAGGAACCATGAAAAAAAATGGACAAAGGTCTTTGCATTTAAACACATTTCAGCCAAATACATACAGTTCAATCAGAAAGTATTCAGTCCCCTTTACTTTTTTCACATTTTGTTATGTTATAGCCTTATTCTACAATGGATTAAATAAAAGTTTCCTCAATCTACACACAACGACAAAGCGAAAACAGGTTTAGACATTTTTGCTAATGCATTAAAAATAACAGAAATACCTTTCCATAAGTATTCAGACCCTTTGCTATAAGACTCGAAATTGAGCTCAGGTGCATCCTGTTTCCATTGATCGTCCTTAAGATGTTTCTACAACTTGGAGTCCACCTGCGGTAAATTCAATTGATTGGACATGATTTGAGTGGTGCAATCGGCTCCCGAGAGGCGCAGCAGTCTAAGGCACTGCATCTCAGTGCAAGAGGCTTCAGTACAGTCCCTGGTTCGAATCCAGGCTGTATCGCATCTGGCCGTCATTGGGAGTCCCATAGGGCGGCGTACAATTGGCTCAGAGTCGTCCGGGTTTGGCCAGGGTAGGCCGTCATTGAAAATAAGAATTTGTTCCTATCTGACTTGCCTAGTTAAATAAAGATTACATTTAAAACCAAGCCATGATGTCAAAGGTAGATCTCCGAGATATGATTGTGTCTAGGCACAGATCTGTGTAAGGAAAATGTCTGTAACATTGAAGGTCCCCAAGAACACAGGGGCATCTACCATTCTTAAAAAGAAGAAGTTTGTAACCAACAAGACTCTTCCTAGAGCTGGCCGCCCGGCCAAACTGAGCAATCGGGGGAGAAGGGCCTTCGTCAGGGACATGACCAAGAACCGAATGGTCACTGACAGAGCTCCAGAGTTTCTCTGTGGAGATGGGAGAACCTTCCAGAAGGACAACCATCTCTGCAGCACTCCAAAAATCAGGCCTTTATGGGAAAGTGGCCAGCCCCTCAGTAGAAGGCATATGACAACCTGCTTGGAGTTTTCCAAAAGGCACCTATAGGACTCTCAGACCATGAGAAATAAGATTCTCTGGTCTGATGAAACCAAGATTGAACTCTTTGGCCTCAATGCCAAGCGACATGTCTAGAGGAAACCTGGCACCATCCCTACGGTGAAGCATGGGGGTGGCAGCATCATGCTTTGGGGATGTTTTTCAGCGGCAGAGACTGGGAGACTAGTCAGGTTTGAGGGAAAGATGCACAAAGTACAGAGAGATCCTTGATGAAAACCTGTTCCAGAGCACTCAGGACAGACTGGGGCGAAGGCTCACCTTCCAACAGGACAGCGACCCTAAGCACACAGCCAAGACAACGCAGGAGTGGCTTCGGGACAAGTCTCAATGTCCTTTAGTGGCCAAGCCAAAGCCCAGACTTGAACCCGATCGACCATTTCAGGAGACCTGAAAACAGCTGTGCAGCAACGCTCCCCATCCAACCTGACAGAGCTTGAGAAAAGTGGGAGAAACTCCCCAAATACAGGTGTGCCAAGCCTGTAGCGTCAGAGCCAAGAAGACTCGAGGCTGTAATCGCTGCCAAAGGTGCTTCAACAAAGTACTGAGTAAAGGGTCTCAATACTTATGTAAATCAGATTTTTTTTAAATGATAAATTAGCTGATTTTATTTTTACATAAACAGTTCTTGCTTTGTCATTATAGGGTATTGTGTGTAGATTGGTTAGGGGATTTTTAAAAATCGATTTTAGAATAAGGCTGTAACGTAACAAAACGTGGAAAGTCTAGGGATCTGAATACTTTCCAAATGCACTGTACATACGTGGGAGTGATTGCTCAAGTACATTTTTCCACGTTCATTGTCATGTCTGCGTGTGGATATTAGAAACTGGCCGTGTCTGAATAGCCGTACTTGCATTCTAAATAGTAGTAATGTTGGGTACGGGAAAAAATTAAGCTTTTATAACATTTAGAAAATGTAGTATCCGTTAAATGCCAGGATGTCATACTCATTTTGGCTTTTCATATAGTAAAATTTGCTGCACACTATTGAGGAAGAGAAACGTCAATGAAGACAGTTGTCAGCGCATGCTCCGAGTACGCGTCCTGGTAATCCGTCTGGCCCTGCGGCCTTGTGAATGTCGACCTGTTTAAAAGGTCTTACTCACATCGGCTATGGACAGGGTGATCACTTAGTCCCCTGGAACAGGTAGTGCTCTCATGCATGGTTCCATGTTAGCCTCGAAGCGAGCATAGAAGGAATTCAGCTCGTCTGGTAGGGTCGCGTCACTGGGCAGCTTGTGGCTGGGTTTCCCTTTGTAATTTGTGAGTTTGCAAGCCCTGCCACATCCAATGAGCCAAAGAGCGTCAGAGAAGTTGTAGTAGGATTCGATCTTTCATAATATTTGTCAAACATTACCAGCATTTAGCCTATATTTATGTAATTAAAAGTCTTATTAAAGTTAGGCTACATTTTCTGTCACCTACCTCATGTCAGCATCGGTTTGGACATGACGCTGTAAGCCAATATCACCTGCATATTACCTACTCTTTGACATGCAGGCTTTTTTAATTTATATATATGTAAAGGCCTACATGAAAAACAGATTTGAATATTATTCCAATATTGGCCTTTGATCAGAATAAATACGTTGATAGTGATTTGTGTATTTATTTTATTTGTCTGATTTTTATTTTACTTGTCTTGGAAAATAGGACAATGTTGAGCCCTGAGCTGCTATCCAATGCAGCGCCATTAATCTGTTCACAAAGTCCAGTTTCTCTAGAAACACGCCTGTGCTTTGGTAGCTGGAAAAAGGTTGTTCATTGAGTGGGTCACAAGAGAACCTAAAAGTTTGGTCACAAAATAACTGATGCTTCATGTCACGTCCATTACCTCCAGGTGTCTAATGACCGAGGGGTTGTAGTCGATGGTCTTGCGGTTGACAGCCTTACGCATGCGCTTGCCGTCGAAGGTGAGCTGCTGCATGGCCTGCTGCTGGGCGAAGTCGGGGCGCTTGTAGAAGAGCTGCCGTGGTGCCTGGTGCTGGAACCGCGGCATGTGGAAGAACCGTGGCGGGGAGCTGGTGTCCGTCGCCATGGTCAATCTGCTGCTCCTTTAAACCTGGGGAGAGATGGAAGATGGGGGCGGAGGTGAGAGGCAATTGATCGGTTGGTTGAAAAGTAATGTGTCATGAGTACAGAGAAAATGCTAAACACAATATTCTCACAAAACACTTGGGCAGTGCTTCTTCAAAATATAACGTACTAAATCTATTTTGAAAGGGCATCAAAGCCATCTCATCGGGTCTAACAGGTTTGTGCAGCCATTATTTAGGAGATTAATTATACTGTAACTACAGATGACAAATTCAGCTTCGGCCCATGTAACTGATTAGGCATGGAATTTGCAACATTCCTCTACCAAGAAGCTTTATCATCACCAACACCCACAATATACAATTCTCAGAACAGTCAACTTATAAGTAGATGCTGTCTAATTGCAGAGTTCTGTCTTTTCAAAAAACAAGGCATGACACCACCCCTGACTGGACAGGCACAGCTGAAACTGCGAACATACACCACAGGTGGGAAGTGATCACAGTTTTAGACAAATCTAGGATCAGCCGATCCAACCCCAAATTCTAACAACCTTAAAGTACGCCTATTTACTGGTGCCGGGATGATACCCATTAGTATCGTGGCAAGTAAACAAACAAAGCAGATATGAACTCATTTAGGAAATCAGCCCTAATGTTGGAAACAAACATGTTGTCATCCAGAGTCACATTTATTTAAATTTTCCAAGCTATAGCACAATATTTCACATACAGCAGGTTCTTAAAGAATCAAAGAGTTGTGTGCTTCGTGTTTTCACTTTTGTCATGGGCCTACTATTTAGGTCAATAAAAACATCTGACCCTGGACTAGCAGTGACTGATGTAAATCAGTTCAGGTGAGTTCTAGTTTGGTGAGCTTGCAAATATGGGCAAGTCTAAATTAATGAGTGGCAAAAGGGGTGTTGTTGCAACAGGTTTCCAGACTTTCTTTGCCAGTCTCTCATAACAAGAGACATAGGAAACAAACAAAAAAACATGGCTTCAGTCATACCATCTTGCAAGCATCAATTATAGGTTTCATTTAAACTTTGTACTGGCATACTATCGTGCACAAGCTTATTAATCTATACATTGAACCTATGGTGAACCTAGGTGTACAGCAAACCTGCCATGAACACAATTCAAACTAAGAACGCAACAGTCAGTCTACGCTATTGCACCGTGACATTCATGTATGCCTCATGTAAGCAGTACCCGAGTGAGCTTTGAGCACCCCACTTTCCACACAAACTCAGTTTAGGCAAATTAGCCTATGTAGAGGCCTACTAGAGCAACAACATTCAGTACTGTACACACATTTGCAGAATGGGTTTACATAAAGGAAAATGACCAGAAACATAAAAACACAAACATATCCTACAACTAGATGTGATACTAATATGTTTATCATCAAAGAGTGGGACCACTTATAATAATTGGGCAATGAAGCAATATCCCAACATGCTCTGGTCCCACACTGTAGCCAACTCCTTTATCAATGTCATACATGTTATGTCATACCTGTTTAGCTTGAAACGTGTTTGGCATGACAATGAATGAACACAGTTGCCTAAAGAACAAACAAACTGTATCACAAGGCTAATCAAAGTGCATTTCATTACATTTTCACATGTAAATAACTAAATGAGCAGACATTTTACATAATGTGGTAATAAAAACAGAACCCACTGGCAGTAATACCCTTTATCAAACGTTAAGCTCAGGAACTTCACAAAATGACTCGTATCAAATAGGCTACAGTTGACAAAATGGTTTCATGTCATTCTTTTCAATACATCAACATTTTCCCAACATGTGTCCATAATAAAATCCACTTTATTTTGTGCATAAGGACAGTCCATTATAACCAGGACACTAGTGAGGAAAAATGCAGTGATTCGGTGTGCAATTGTTCCTTGTTGGATTTGTATAATTGACAACTTTAAAAGTAAACGATAAAACAGTTTAATTGACAGACATAACTCACTAGCTACCTTGTGAGGGCAACATATGCAACTATTCAAACAACTTTATTTGTACCCCTAGCCCGGGTCCAAAATATAGTTTACTGGGATGAGTGTCCAAAGCCAGCATGGTTGGGAGGTAGCTAGCTAACGTTAACTGGAATCAACTTAAGCTAATTGATTAGCTAACTAAAGTTACCCGAAACGTTATTATGTCCAGAGTCAGAGAGGTAGCTAATTACCAGTAGTTAACTAAGGTTGGTTAGCTATTGGTTACTAAGACAGATAGCTAAATGTATAAGCTAGCTGGCTACTGTTTCAGTTCTATGAGTCTGAATTTCTTGCCGCGGTAACGTTATCTAGCTAGCAGCACACGAGGTTTCTATGCTAGTTAGCTAACCAGCTAATGTTAGCTAGCACACAGTAGATCCTGGCAACCAGTGATCGGCTGATTAGCTAAGTTAACGTGAAGTTACACTGGCTGGTTTGGTTGTTATCCAAGTTGTTGACCAACTGCAATAGTTAAGACCCCAATAGTATTTTATTTGGGGGAAACTAAGCCTAAAGTTAGCTAACTAGTTAAGTTGATGTCAACAAGCCATTAACGTTACTAGTCTTGGAAATGGACGAGGTGGTGGCTAGCCAGCTAACGTTAACGCTTGCTAGCTAATTCTTAGCTAACACGCTAACGTAGGTCAATATGAATAACAAAGAAAAACGTTAGTTAGCTGCCAAACTATTAAGGGATTAGTTTACGGCGTATGGATGGATAGTAAGCTATTTCAAGGTTTGTGTCTAACACGAAAATAGACATCACAATCCGTTCCTCTTCAAATTGATGTTTTGTTCCTGACTTGACAACGTAATTAAATGGCGCCCGGTGGAAGTCGTCTTTACAACAACAACGCGATGCTTAGAAACTCACCAACAATATCCAATGCAGAGTTATCTAGCTATGGATAACTAGATTCTTCTCAGATATACTCTTTTTGAGAATCATAAGCGCCTCAAAGTTTATTGAAAATGTATCGGTTTGTCACTTCTCGTGTTTAGCCACCTACGCCGGCCTCCATTTCGGCGCTTTCTCCTCGTTCAGCTTCTATTTTTTTTCAACACGACTGACTACATTACGCCTGCGGTGGGAGTTTCAAACGTCATCACGTAATTAGGGTACTGGTACTACTACTACAACTAATAATAAATAATAATAATAATAACAATAAGGGGATTCGATCATCTGGACCGGGCGCCCGGGTAGGCGTCTATTGCACCGGCGCCCTTACAAAAAATATTACCGTTTTAAAATCTGCAGTAACTGCAGTCAACTGTGATATTTTGGATGCATTAATCGCAGTTATACTGCAAAATTACTGAAGTAAAAAAAAAATGTCATTTTGGACGTAGCATACTGCAGTTATACTGCACTCTTATTGCAATCGTTTTCCTCAAGGGTAAAAAGTTGATAAAAAAATTGTTCAACATGACTGACTACATTAAGCCTGCAGTTAGAGATTCCTAATGTCATCACATAATTATGGTACTGTTACTACTAATAGCTACTACTACAAATAATAATAAGGGCATTCAATTTATTGCGAGTGTAGCGAAATGCTTGTGCTTCTAGTTCCGACAGTGCAGCAATATCTAACAAGTAATATCTAACAATTCCACAACAAATACCTAATACACACAAATCTAAGTAAAGGAAAGGAATAAGAAAATATTAATATAAATATATGGATGAACAATGGCAGAGCGGCATAGGCTGAGATGCAATAGATAGTATGGAATACAGTATATACATATGAGATGAGTAATGCAAGATAAACTCAGCAAAAAAAGAAACGTCCTCTCACTGTCAAGTGCGTTTATTTTCAGCAAACTTAACATGTGTAAATATTTGTATGAACATTCAACCTCCAAATCGATCCCGCTCCAAAGTACAGGCCTCGGTGTAACGCTCATTCCTTCGACGATAAACGCGAATCCGACCATCCCCTCTGGTGAGACAAAACCACGACTCGTCAGTGAAGAGCACTTTTTACCAGTCCTGTCTGGTCCACCCCTGGTGGGTTTGTGCCCATAGGCGACGTTGTTGCCGGTGATGTCTGGTGAGGACCTGCCTTACAACAGGCCTACAAGCCCTCAGTCCAGCCTCTCTCAGCCTATTGTGGACAGTCTGAGCACTGATGGAGGGATTGTGCGTTCCTGGTGTAACTCGTGCAGTTGTTGTTGCCATCCTGTACCTGTCCCGCAGGTGTGATGTTCGGATGTACCGATCCTGTGCAGGTGTTGTTACACGTGGTTTGCCACTGCAAGGACGATCAGCTGTCCGTCCTGTCTCCCTGTAGCGCTGTCTTAGGCGTCTCACAGTACTGACATTGCAATTTATTGCCCTGGGCACATCTGCAGTCCTCATGCCTCCTTGCAGCATGCCTAAGGCACGTTCACGCAGATGAGCAGGGACCCTGGGCATCTTTCTTTTGGTGTTCTTCAGAGTCTTTGGTGTCCTATGTTTTCATAACTGTGACCTTAATTGCCTACCGTCTGTAAGCTGTTAGTGTCTTAACAGCCGTTCCACAGGTGCATGTTCATTAATTGTTTATGGTTCAATGAACAATCATGGGAAACAGTGTTTAAACCCTTTACAATGAAGATCTGTGAAGTTATTGGGATTTTTACGAATTATCTTTGAAAGACAGGGTCCTGAAAAAGGGACGTTTATTTTTTTGCTGAGTTTTATGTATTCATTATTAAAGTGACTGGTGTTCCATTTATTAAAGTGGCTAATGATTTCAAGTCTGTATGTAGGCAGCAGCCTAGTGCTAGTGATGGCTGTTTAACAGTCTGATGGCCTTGAGATGGAAGCTGTTTTTCAGTCTCTCGGTCCCAGCTTTGATGCACCTGTACTGACCTCGCCTTCTGGATGGTAGCGGGGTGAACAGGCAGTGGCTCGGGTGATTGTTGTCCTTGATGGTCTTTTTGGCATTCCTGTGACATCGGGTGCTGTAGGTGTCCTGGAGGGCTGGTAGTTTGTCCCCGATGAAGCGTTGGCAAGCCAAATTTATTCAGCCTCATGAGGTTGAAGAGGCGCTGTTGCGCCTTCTTCACCACCCTGTCTGTGTGGGTGGACCATTTCAGTTTGTCAGTGATGTGTACGCCAAATCAACTGTGGTATTTTCGACGCAGTAATTGCAGAATAACTGTAGTGTACTGCAGTTGAACTGCAGTTATACTGCACTATAACTGCAGTTAGACTGCAAAATTACTGCAGTAAAAAAACTGTGTTATTTTGGATGAAGTATTTGCAGCATACTGCAGTTATAATGCACTCTAACTGCATTTATACTGCACACTGACTGCAATCTATTTTCGCGAGGCGGAAAAGTTGATCCCATTCGTTTTGGAACCAGGTTCCCTGTTCAAAGCCCATGGCGAAGTCGGCTCAAAACAAAAATGACGTAAGCATGTGGAGTAATGAGTAGGATTTTGTGTTTTCACATGCAAAAGGGTTTGCTTTTGATATAAACGCTTAATCTGCCTTCCCAATGAAAACTAGTTTAAAAATTCAAACATATATTTTATGTGTTTGTATGTTTCTGGACAATGCACCATAATGCCTTGTTGACAACATGACTGAGTGGTGCAGAGAGGTTACTGTTGATTAGGGAAGGGCATTCCTCCCTCATCGCTTTTTCTGTTCATGTCACAAGCCATAGACCAGTGCCCCGCGGCTCAGCATAATCCAATCCGCCCACTGTAAAGTAGAAATGTCCCAATGTTTAAAGGTTATTTTGTGGCCATGTTTTTAAACCCGAAACCATTTTTTTGCATAAACCTATACAACAACCTAGCTGTACTCTTTGAAGATAGAATTTTACGGCGCTTGGTTACTAGCCTCTTCATTCATCTCTTTCTCTCTCTCTCGCTCCCTCGCTCTCAGCTAAATATACCTACAGACAACTGAGATCGGTGCTTCTCTTTTCCTCTCTCTCGCCTCACGTGTTGGCCTACCAGACTCTTCGCGCATTTGGGTGGAAGTGTCTGGGAACTAAATTAAATCAAACACAACTGAGAACACACATAGACTTCATATAACAGTGAAAACAGTTTTATGTGTAGGGCAGACTAAAACGACTGACACACATACAGACACACATATATGGAGGTTGAGATGTGCGTGTCTTGGTGAAAGAAGAGGAAGGTTATGTTTTTTGGGATGTTCTTCCTCAGAGGGAGCAGCAGGTTAGAGCCCTCACACACTAACCCCTTCAGAGAGGACAGAGGGTATAACACAGTCCGCCTTCTCACTTCATACACATAGACAGACAGACAGACAGACAGACAGACAGACAGACAGACAGACAGACAGACAGACAGACAGACAGAAAGAAAGAAAGAAAGAAAGAAAGAAAGAAAGAAAGAAAGAAAGAAAGAAAGAAAGAAAGAAAGAAAGAAAGAAAGAAAGAAAGAAAGAAAGAAAGAAAGAAAGAAAGAAAGAAAGAAAGACAGATAAATACTGTAAGCTATGGATGGGCTGGAGTAGGCATCAGGCAATTGCTGAGTCAGTCAGAGTTTCACCTCCAAAGCCCAGTGATGATGAAGCAGGAGGATAGGGTGGTGGTGACACAGCAAGCAGGACAGCTGCACAGACTGGCACCAAGTCTGTGTGTGTGTGCATGTCTCTGAATCAATGAGATTCTTATTAGTTCATAGGATTTCAGTGAATTTATGATTGTGGAATACTGGTGTGTTTATGGTCATAATGAATTGTATTAATCATATGTTTTCCATCACACATAACCAGCTTCAAATGTGTGCTTTTTTTGTATAGTTCATTCACTGTGTGAATGTATACTCTTTTAATTTATATAATTCAATTTCCTCTCTGATCTACTTTTCAGATGTGTGTGTGTTGTGCATATGTGTGTGGGTGCACACTGCATGATCACTACACTAAAAATGACCACCTACTCTATTAAATCTAACCCCAGCTCATCACATAGAATATGAATCACTGTGGATCCTTCGAACGTGAACGAACTGGTGTTAGGACCCAGGGAGTGCCTGACCGTGGACCTGCCTACCCCCTACAATAAATATAGCTTGCTATTAGGACAGAGTCAGATGGCCAGAGCTGACCGACATGACAACCCCCACATGCCATAGACTGAAGGAGAGACAGTTTCCCTATGAAGAGTGTGTGTTGCAGTGAGAGAGCAAGTGCGTAGACGGTTTTTCGTGAGTGTATGTATGTTTGTGGAATTGATGAATGTCACCTTAAGTGTGATTGGATGTGTTTATATTGTCATTAGGGGGTGCACGAGAAAAGTGTGAATCTACTTGTGTGCAGTGTGTATGCTACTGTTATTTATTTGTGTGTGTAGTGTGAGAATGTCACTGTGAAGTGTTTGTGGGAAAGATACAAGTCAAAAGTGTTGTACGCAAGTGCATGTATGTACGTGGAATAGGAGAAAGTAAAGTTGACATTGGTGCGAGTGAGTGTGTGAGCGCAGCACAGGGTTAGTTAGCAAAGGTCGACGTGTCACCAGGGTCAAAGGTCATCCGTCGAAGATGCTCCAGCCGCAGCTCCAGCTGTGCAAGGTCACCAACGCGCTGTTCATCAGCAATGCACGCTCGGCCTGCACTGACGACCTCATCCAGCAGGAGGCAGTGACGCTGTGCATCAACGTGTCCAAGCAGCAGCCCTTCCCCGAGTCGTCACGCATCGCTGCGCTGCGTGTGCCCGTCTACGACGACCCCACTGAGGACCTTTACCGCTACTTCGATAGCTGTGCAGACGCTATCCGGGACGAGGCATCCAAGGGAGGCCACACCGTCGTCTATTGCAAGAACGGCCGCAGCCGCTCGGCCACCATCTGCGTGGCCTACCTCATGAAATACCGCAAGCTCTCATTGGCTGAGGCGTTTACGGTAGGTGACAAAAAGAGGGAGGGAGGAGTGGATGGGAGTGATGGGTTAAAGATGGCTTTTGGTCTAATTGTCATTTTAATGTAATTGTGCTTCTTTTCATGGCTAGATGGTTAATAGCTCTGTCAATTCACAAAGTGAATACTCAAAATCCTCATTGACAATAACTGGGACTTTTCCAATGACCTCCTGAATAGACTGAATTTAAATTGAATTCACCCAAACTCAGCCTCTAATGCAAAGTAGAATAATCAACTGATTATCTGTCTGTCTTTGTTTTTCTGCTTGTAAAACGTATGAGTGCATCTCAAAGGCCTCAGCATTCTTCAGTTCGCCTGGCACCTAGCCGAACTCTGATAGGCGAACCGAACCGAAGTGTGCTGACATGCTCCCCTAAAAGACCTTTACGTGAACAACGAGAAAAAAGCGGCAATGGTACTGTTTGTCCAATTTGAGATGCCGTAGCCAATATACGCTTCCTCAAAATAGTCAGCATTCATTTATAAGATAACTCAAGAAACCTGACATACATTTTGAAGGTTTTTGCTGAAGAGATCTTAGTTGCGCAATTTTAAATGTTTGGTGCAGTATTTGACAATGAAAAATGTGCATGAAAATGAGTCGTCTCTCATTGAATGACAACAAATACTTTATTGAAGAATCCCTACTGTTGACCAATCACAGACGAAGGGGCATAGACTTCTGCTACAGACTTTGGCTTGCCTAGAGAAAAAATGTTGTGTGCCCAACAGACGAAAAAACCCTTGACCGAAGTCCAAAACGAACAATATACAGTACCGGTCAAAAGTTTGGACACACCTACTCATTCCAGGGTTTTCTTTATATTTACTATTTTCTAAATTGTAAAATAATAGTGAAGACATCAAAGCTATAAAATAACACATGTAGTAGTTGATGACAGCTTTGCACACTCTTGGCATTCTCTCAACCAGCATCATGCCGTAGTCACCTGGAATGCATTTCAATTAACAGGTGTGCCTTGTTAAAAGTTAATTTGTGGAATTTCTTTCCTTTATAATGCATCTGAACACATCAGTTGTGTTATGACAAGGTAGGGGTGGTATACAGAACACCAGTCCCTTTAATAATGTCTACAAATCTTGCATTACCCATCTCATATGTATATACTGTATCCTATACTATTCTACTGTAGCTTATTCTATGACATTGCTCGTCCATGTATTTTTATATTCTTAATTCCATTCCTTTTCTAGATGTGTGTGTATTGGGTATATGTTGTGTAATTATTAGATATTACTTGTTAGATATTACTGCACTGTCGAAGCTAGAAGCACAAGCATTTCGCTACACCGGCAATAACATCTGCTATACACGTGTATGTGACCAATAAAATTTGATTTGATTTGATTACAGACAGGGTTGGGGAGTAACAGATTACATCTAAAATATTGTAATCAGATTACAGATACTTTTGAAAAACTAGATGATTACTTCAAGTATTACTTTTCAATTCAGAAAGGATGTTTGCGAAAAAAAAATCTTTGACAGTTCTCTGTTTTCTCATTGACCTTCAAATCAGCATTGAAAAAAGGCTCAAGTTTAAGTTTGTTCCACTTGAGTGAGTCTGACCACGAGTCAGAGACCACTATGATGACACACCAAATGGGTTTGATGGATCGTGGGAAAAGAGTAGGAATAGGCGTGTGGTGTGACTACTGTAGTCATCCAAAGTCAAACTCACACACTTTTGATAGACTTAAAGGGGCAATCTGTAGTTGCTACATCCATTTTTGGATTTATGTAGAAAATAGTAAAAATATATATAGAAAAATATATATATTTACAGTACCAGTAAAAAGTTTGGACACACCTACTCATTCAAGGGTTTTTCTTTATTTTTACTATTTTCTACACTTTCAAATAACCCATATGGAATCATGTAGTAACCAAAAAAGTGTTAAACAAATCGAAATATATTTTATATTTTATATTCTTAGACACCCTTTGCCTTGATGACAGCTTTGCACACTCTTGGCATTCTCTCAACCAGCTTCACCTGGAATGTTTTTCCAACAGTCTTGAAGGAGTTCCCACATATGCTGAGCACTTGTTGGCTGCTTTTCCTTCCCTCTGCGGTTCAACTCATCCCAAACCATCTCAGTTGGATTGAGGTCGGGTGAATGTGGAGGCCAGGTCATCTGATGCAGCACTCCATCACTCCCCTTCTTGGTCAGATAGCCCTTACACAGCCTGGAGGTGATGTAATAATGAAACCGTCAACTCAAGTCTTGACTGTTGGGCCGAGAGCCTACCCTTTACAGACCATGCTTAAATACCTGATACCAAGATTGCTCAGTCATAGCTGGTTCAACCCCCCCATATAGATTGGGGGCACCATAAGCCACTTTGGGTTCATCTTCTGGTCATCTGCCTCTGGTGTTGTCTCCCAGATACCATGATAAATTGGAATACTGGCCTTTGTTCTGTGCCTCCAGGCTCTCTCCATCTCAGTGACACCTACCACATCTGATCTATGGAATGCCAGCTGTAGGTTTTTTATCACCAAGCCATCACTTAATCAGATGCCAGCACAAGCTCCATAAACTCAGCACAAACTCCACTCAGTTAACTCAGAGAGAGTCCTAAGAGCCTTACTCTATAAAAAACAAAAAAACATTTGGTGAATAAATATAACAATCTTGAGATTAAAAAATAAATAAAAATAATATAGGACAAAACACACATCACAACAAGAGAGACAATACACTCCTTCATTTATCACTAAATACATATCACTCAAGGTGTGTAAACTTCAATTAAAAAAACCTCAAGACGGGTAATTCCCCATCTTGACACATGACTCACCATAGTGACTGTAAAAACAACACTACTGGTTAAGAAATAAAACAAAACAATTTAAAATAACAAAATCTAATTAGAATCACTACCCATAATAACTCCATAATGTAATGGGGCGGTGAGTCGGAAGCAGGTGCAACGTTTTAATAAAACAACAAAACCAAGAACACGACACTAACATGAGGCAGAACGCTGATACACAATAACAATACCAACTGGTGAGTGAACATGGGAGTGTGACATAAAGGGGATGAAGGTGATGAAGGTAATGGAGTCCAGGTGTGATGAATCCCAGGATCGGTGGTTAGTACTCTGGCGACGTCGTACGCCGGAAGGGAGGAGCAGGAGCAGACGTGACACATAAAGAAAAATTTGTACCGATAACTTGATTCAAGGAATAGAAAAATAAACTAGAGACAGGACTATCCTTCTCGTGGTCCGAATTACAAATAGAACAATTAATTATAACCTCCTCCGTAATTATCATCAGTACAAATTACCTTTTGGCTTTCCAGTGAGGATGATCAAACCACACTAGAAAGTCAGGACAGAGGTTAGAGGTCATTCAAACCCTTTAAATAAGTGTTTCTTACTATATTAGACTAATTCATGAAAAACAATAAATAATTTCATACATTTTGTATCCCAGGTTTACAGTAAGATTACAGTACATTTCTTATCAGAAGAATTCACATGTGGTCAATTAAAACTCAGGAAAGAAAAACTTCAGGAAATTCCATGTGTATGCCCTTTTAAGATACCTTGGCACTAACCCATATTCATAATCAGTAGGTTGTGTGCCTGCTGGTGTGTGTAAGGTAAATCATTGTCACGCCCTGATCTTAGAGATCCTTATTTATTCTCTATGTTTGGTTAGGTCAGGGTGTGACTCGGGTGGGAGAATCTATGTTTTCTATTTCTTTGTGTTTTTGGCTGAGTATGGTTCCCAATCAGAGGCAGCTGTCTATCGTTGTCTCTGATTGGGGATCATATATAGGTTGTCATTTTCCGTTTGGGTTTTGTGGGGAGTTATTTTCTGTTTAGCTGTTTTTGTAGCCTGACAGAACTGTGCGCTTTCGTTTTTTCTACTTTGTTATTTTGTTGCGGTGTTCAGTTGATTAAAAATCCTGAACCCCTACCACGCTGCCCCTTGGTCTCCTTCTTCATCCGACGAGTGCCGTTACAGAACTCCCCACCACAAAAAGACCAAGCAGCGTAATCGGGAGGAATGGACGTGGGAGGACATCTTGAATGGTAAAGGATCCTGGACGTGGGAGGAAATCCTGGCTGGGAGGGATCACCTCCCATGGGAGCAGACGGAGGCAGCAAGGAGGGAGCAACTATACAAGGGGTCACGGCTAACACAGAAGCCCGAGAGGCAGCTCCCAAACATGTTTTGGGGGGGTCCACGGGGTGATCGGCGGAGTCAGGGTTTAGACCTGAGCCAACTCCCCGTGCTTACCGTGGGGAGCGTGTGACCGGTCGGGCACCGTGTTATGCGGTGATGCGCACCATGTCTCCAGTACGCATTCATAGCCCAGTGCGCTATATTCCAGGTCCCCGCAGTTGCCGTGCTAGAATGGGCATTCAGCCAGGACGGATTGTGCCGGCTCAGCGCTCCTGGCCTCCGGTGCGTCTCTTCAGTCCAGGATATCCTGCTCCAGGTCTACGCACGGTATCCCCAGTTCGCCAGCACAGCTCAGTGCGGCCTGTTCCAGCTCCCCGCACTTGCCGTGCTACAGGGGGGATTCAGCCAGGACGCGTTGTGCCAGCTCTGCGCTCCAGACCTCCAGTGCGCCTCCACGGCCCAGCACATCCTGCGCCGGCTCTACGCACTATGCCTCCAGTGCGTCGTCATAGCCCAGTGCGTCCCGTGCCAGCTCTCCACACTCACCGAGCTGGAGTGGGTATCCAGCCAAGATGTGTTGTGGCAGCTCCCCGCACCAGGCTTCCAGCACGTCTCCTCAGTCCGGTGAGACCTGTTCCGGCTCCACGTACGAAGCCTTCAGTGATGATCCATGGTCCAAAGCCTCCAGGGATGATTAATGGCCCGGAGCCTGTAGTGATGATCCATGGCACGAAGCCTCCAGTGATAATCCATGGCCCGGAGCCTCTAGTGATAATCCATGGCCCGGAGCCTCTAGTGATAATCCATGGCACGAAGCCTCCAGTGATGATCCATGGCCCAAAGCCTGTAGCGACGATCCATGGCAAGGAGCCTGCAGCGACGATCCGCAGTCCGGAGCCTCCAGCGACGATCCGCAGTCCGGAGCCTCCAGCGACGATCCGCAGTCCGGAGTCTTCAGCGACGAGCTGCAGTCCAGAGCCTCCAGCGGCGGTTCCCAGTCCAGAGCCTCCGGCGATGATCCGCCGTCCTGAGCCTCCAGCAACGATCCGCAGTCCGGAGCCTCCAGCGACGATCCACAGTCCGGAGTATTCAGCGACGAGCTGCAGTCCAGAGCCCCCAGCGGCAGTGTGCAGTCCAGAGCCTCCGGCGATGATCTACGATCCGGAGGTCCCGGCGACGATCCCTGCAACGGAGGCGCCACTAAAGTGGGGTGAGCCTAAAGCAGGGTGGGGTCTGCGTCCCGCACCGGAGCCCCCATCGAGAGTAGATGCCCACCCGGACCCTCCCCTATAGGTTCAGATTTGCGGCCAGAGTCCGCACCTTTGGGGGGGGGGGGGGGGGGGGGGGTACTGTCACGCCCTGACCTTAGAGATCCTTATTTATTCTCTATGTTTGGTTAGGTCAGGGTGTGACTCGGGTGGGAGAATCTATGTTTTCTATTTCTTTGTGTTTTTGGTATGGTTCCCAATCAGAGGCAGCTGTCTATCATTGTCTCTGATTGGGGATCATATATAGGTTGTCATTTTCCGTTTGGGTTTTGTGGGGAGTTATTTTCTGTTTAGCTGTTTTTGTTACCTGACAGAACTGTGCGCTTTCGTTTTTTCTACTTTGTTATTTTGTTGCGGTGTTCAGTTTATTAAAAATCATGAATGCCTACCACGCTGCACCTTGGTCTCCTTCTTCATCCGACGAGTGGCGTTACAGTCTTATGGCAAAAAAAATGGCCAGGCTTTATTTAATTTGGTAGTTTACTCTTATACTAACTACACTGCAGAATTTAACTCACTGCTCTCTCACAAAAACCATAGCCTTGGGAAAGGTTTCAAAGAGAGAGAAAAAAAATGACTGCCCACATTCTCCTGGAAAAAAAGTGTCAATTTATTTAGCATAAGGAATCAGTGATATTTGATCCCAGGCATCTATTAAAAAGTTGTTTGAAACGTGGTCTCCTACGTCTCCCTTAACATAAAGAGCGTAATCTTTATGAACCACTATTGATCTAACTGAGGCCATACACCGCTATGTACCATTTTCCTGTCCTGCTGCTTTCAAGAGGATTTGTTGCTGCTCTTTTGAAAAGATGCTACGGCTTGCATCGCAGCATCCCCCCCCCCAATGCAGCGGGCGCAGTAGTCTCCATTACCACTCTACTCATTATTTAACCTTGTACCTTGTTCTACTAAAACATTGCATCATTAGAGTGCTATCAAAAAACTCACAAATAACATATTACCATTCACATATTGTCAACACTCATTAAGTGTACATCAACCCTCTTTATCAATGTCTTAGTCACTGTCACCCATCGTAAGGTTTAGAAAATAAAAGAAACCAAACCATGATTATTCTCTCCTTACTAGAAGACAATGCGCCAAATGTATAAAATACATCAGCCAATTCATAAGGCAAAAACAAATTTTGGTGGGCACAATATCACAGCCTCTTACCACCCGAAACTTCGATCCATTGCTGTTGTAGCCTTGTTTTATCATGATCATGGTCACAGCTCTATTGCAATTGCCTATCCGCTATTATCAGAATTCATTAGATTTAGGCAACTGTCTCTCCTGAGTAGGCTACAAGTAAGAAAACAAAACACTTGCAATTGTTTACAAGCATACATTCAGTTCATGATTCAGTGATTCAAATACGACTCCATTCTCACAAGGTTTTTCCAGCAGACCATTTAGGCCACACAACGTATTACATCGAAATCGCCTCGCTATTAAATTAGCCTTTCAATTATAGTCAAAACAAAGATAACTTCTGTTCACAGGGAGGCCACTTTAACATGTTATCTCTTATCCACTCTCCTTGATCCAAAATCTACTAAGGAGCAAGGTTGATCTTGATCCAACTCTCATAAAATATAATACTTTTCTTGCCTCACACCCAAGCTAACTGGCTAAAGTTGGCTAGCTTGCTAGCTAACGCTACTTCCAGACACAAACAAGAGAATACGTCTTCACTCTCCATTCTACTCATCTAGCAGAGCTGGCTAGGCTTTTTTCATGTCTTCACTATTTTTCAATGATGTCTTCACTATTATTTCACATTGTAGAAAATAGTTAAAATAAAGAAAAACCCTTGAATGAGTAGGTGTGTCCAAACTTTTGACTGGTACTGTATGCACAAACTCTTCTGAACTGTTTCAGCTGAGAAGCATGCCTTTAGTCTCCTATCCTCGTCTCCTCTCTTTCATCTTCAACGATCTGAAATTAACCACGGCTGAGTTAAAGCTATATCAAGGATGCTTACCAAGACTTTGCTTG
This sequence comes from Salvelinus namaycush, assembly GCF_016432855.1. NCBI lineage: Eukaryota > Metazoa > Chordata > Actinopteri > Salmoniformes > Salmonidae > Salvelinus > Salvelinus namaycush. The sequence goes on from NC_052317.1 coordinate 2,264,142, forward strand.
CTTGAAATACCTGCCCAGTTCTTTGTCATTGCATCAGGAGGAGAGGAGAGGAAGTCATATTAGAGTATTGAGATGCACCCAATGTGTTGTGTGATTCAGGTACAGTATGTATGTACCAGGGCTGATCAGGTAACTGATTACCATTATACACTCCTTTTCTTCGTCTTCTTCTCCAGAAAGTGAGGACTTCACGCTCAGTGGTGGACCCCAACTCGGGATTCTGGGCCCAGCTGGAAAGATATGAGCAAGAGCTGAAAAAGAGGCGGGGGGAGGTGGACAACGCCCCAACCTAACGTTGTGCCAAATACCTCGCCCTCTAGGACCCTGCAGCTCTCCACCGTAAACCAACAGTCCTGAAACTCTTTGGCACAGATTAAGCCTAATCCTAGATTAAAAACCGTGGTCAATAGAGCATCTCCATTTTAAATCCAGGACTAGGTTTAATGATACATGCGTTTTACATAGCATTTTTAAAGGACATCTGTGTCTGGGAAACTAGCATTGTATCTAAAAAGGTGGACGAGCCTCCGGTCTAGAGGAGCCCCCACCTCTGGAGTTGGTAGAAGTTGCCCCTATAATCGCTGGGCCAGGGTCCGATATTGTCCATCCTCCTAATGGTTGTTATGATTTTGGGTTGGGTAATCTGATCCTAGATCTGTGGTAGGCTAGGGGCTACTTCTACATCGAACTCCACCCGGTGTGACCCTGGCCCTCTCTACCCCTTAGAGAACCAAAGAGAAGCGCTACTTTTTACCCTCAAAATGACCCTCCATTTGTTCATTACAAAGCCAATGCGTTACAAAGCCACATGCTTTGTAATGCATTCTAAATTCATTACATGTATGCATTTATATAATTTCTTATAAGAAGCCATATGGAGTCCTTTTAGCAAAAATATGTCTATGTATATGTGTTATGAATACATGTGTAGCCTTTAGGCATTTAAAAAGCCTGCTGAAAGGAGCCATGCACTGCTATGAATGCTTATAGCAAGTCATATAATGGAAAAAGGGTATTATAATGCACAAGTGGGTGATAATAGACAATGTAAGTGCCATCATAATGCATTATGTACAGTTGGTTCATAAATCAACCCAATCTCTTAAATTATATGTCACAATAATGTATATTTCCATGGGGTTGCATAGAGTGTTACTCTGGCTCTATAGTCATTGACAGCACGTGCCCCTGTACAAACACTGAAGAGGCTGTTGCAGTGCCACCTTTAACCTCTAGAGGGAAGTATTACAATGGAATAGAGTCAAAAACACGACAAACCAGATGGGGTGCTTTGTGGAGACATACTACCACAGACTTTTTGCGTTGAAATCTCTACAGCTCAGAAACTTTTCTCCTCTGCACATGAAATATTTATCTGAGCAATACTCTGAATCTTAACTCTGCAGGGATTTAACGAGTCTTAGCCGTTAAACGTTAGTTATAGCAGCTAATGTAGAGCAGGTGCAATGACCTGTGCTCAGGTAATACAACAAGTCACAATAGAGGGCTGCTATTGACTAGATAAAGCATCAAATCAAATCAAATCAAATCGTATTGGTCACGTGTTTTTTTTATTTTTTTTATACATATTTTGCAGATGTTATCGCGGGTGTAGCGAAATGCTTATGTTCCTAGCTCCAACAGTGCAGTAACGCCTGACAATACAAAACAATACACACAAATCCCCAAAATAAAAAGAAAGGAATATAGGAATATTAGAACAAGCAATGTCAGAGTCCGGAATATAAATATATATATGAACATGATGGTGTGTATAGACATTATGGACAGTATATGAATAGAAAAGGTGTGTACAGCAGTAGTTATATAGGATGAGCCTTGCCTAGAATACACTATATACATATGAAGTGGGTAAAACAGTATGTAAACGTTATTAAAGTGACCAGTGTTCAATTGTACATAGGGCAGTGTTCTTTAAGGTGCGGGGTTGAGTACTGGTTGGCAGCTGGCTAGTAGCAGTGACAAAAATTCAAGCCAGGATATTGGGTGGAGGCCAGCTAGTCGTGAATATTTAACAGTCTGATGGCCTGGAGATAAAAGCAGTTTTTCAGTATGATGCACATGTACTGTCTCCGCCTTCTAGATGGTAGTGGGGTGAACATGCCGTTGATTGGGTGGATGAGGTCCTTGACGACCTTTTTGGCCTTCCTGTGACACAGGGTGCTGCAGATGTCCTGGATGGCAGGCAGTGTGTCCCCAGTGATGTGTTTGGCTGACCGCACCACCCTCTGGAGAGCCCTGTGGTTGCGGACGGTGCAGTTGCCGTACTGTACCAGGCGGTAATACATCTGGACAGGATGCTCTCAATGGTGCAACTGTAGAAATTTGTGAGGGTCTTAGGGGCCAAGCCAAATTTCTTCAGCCTCTTGAGGTTGAAGAGGCGCTTTTGCACCTTCTTCACCACACTGTCTATGTGGATGGACCATTTCAGGTTGTCAGTGATGTGCACGCCAAGGAACTTGAAGCTTTTCATCCTCTCTGGTCGATGGATATGGATGGGGGCGTGCTCACTCTGCTGTCTCCTGAAGTCCACGATCAGCTCCTTCTCTTTGTTGACATTGAGGGAGAGGTTCATTTTACTGGCAGAACTCCGCCAAGGCCCTCATCTCCTCCCTCTAAGCTGTCTAGTCATTGTTGGTAATCAGCCCTACCACTGTTGTGTCGTCTGTAAACTAGATGTTTGAGTTGGAGACGTGCATGGCCACGCAGTCATGGGTGAACAGGGAGTACAGGAGGAGGCTGAGCACGTACCTTTGTGGAGCCCCTGTCTTGAGGATCAGCGTAGCGGAGGTGTTGTTACCTACCTTCACCCCCTAACTGGGGTCGGCCCGTCAGGAAATTCAGGACCCAGTTACACAGGGCGGGTTTCAGACCCAGGGCTCTGACCTTAGTGGATCTGAAGGCTGAGCCATAGTCAATATACAGCATTCTTACATAGGTATTCCTCGTGTCCAGATGGTGTGCAGTGCGATGGTGATTGCGCCATCCGTGGATCTGTTAAGGCGGTATGCAAATTGTAGTGGGTCTTCGATGTTGGGTAAGTTGGAGGTGATATGATCCTTAACTAGCCTCTCAAAGCACTTCATGAGATAGAAGTGAGTGCTACGTGGCGATAGTCATTTAGTTCAGTTCCCTTTGCTTTCTTGGGTACAGGAACAATGGTGGACATAATGAAGCAAGTGGGGACGACAGATTGCTCTGAGGACGCGGCTAGGATAATTTGTAGCTTTAAAGATGCATTGAATGTTGTTTTACTATATAAACACTTACAGTAATGTAAATGATGATATATACATATACAGTACCAGTCAAAAGTTTGGACACACCTACTGGGGGCTCCCAAGTGGAGCAGCAGTCTGACCCTGCTACCATCTAGAAGGAGGAGACAGTACAGGTGCATCAAAACTGGGATCGAGAGGTTGAAAGACAGCTTTTATCTCCAGGCCATCAGACAGTTAAATAGTTATCACTAGCCGGCCTCTGCCAAGTAACCTGAATTGAACTTAGTCACTGTTACTAGCCGGCTACCACCAGGTACTCTACCCTGTACCTTAGAGACTGCTGCCCTATGTACATAGTCATTGGTCACCTCCCTGACCAAGGCCCTTCTCCCCGATTGATCAGTTTGGCCGGGCGGCCAGCTCTAGGAAGAGTCTTGGTGGTTCCAAACTTCTTTCATTTAAGAATGATGGAGGCCACTGTGTTCTTGGGGACTTTCAATGCTGAAAATTTTTTGGTACCCTTCCAGAGATCTGTGCCTCGACACAATCCTGTCTCGGAGCTCTAAAAAATGTCAAAAACCTGTTTTCGCTTTGTCATTATGGGGTATTGTGTGTAGATTGCTGCTGATTTTTAAAAATACAATACATTTTAGAACAAGACTGTAACGTAACAAGATGTGAAAAAAGTAAAAGGCACTGTATATATATATATATATATACTGGATTCTGACATTGCTTGTTCTGATATTTCTTAAGTTCTTTCATAAAATTTTTTTCATTTGTGTATGGTTTTGTATTGTTCGGTGTACTACACTGTTGGAGCTAGAAACATAATCATTTTGCTGCACCTGCGATAAAATCGGCAAAATATGTGTACTTGACCAATACAATTTGATTTGATTTGGCTGTTGGGGTTCTTATATGGCGCTTATATGGGTGCCCACTTTAACATTTTGAACTCAGGGTGCCCTGGCGCCACAGTGCCCTGATTTGTTATTGGGAGTGCATCCCAGCACCCATTTCATGTAAACCTGTTTGCAACCATGATCAGATGTTCCCCTTATATGGGGCAAGTGGTAGCATAGCGGTTTAAAGCATAGAGCCAGGAACTGAAAGGTCACTGGTTCAAATCCCCAAGCCAACGATGTGGAAAAATCGGTCGACGTACCCTTAAGGAAGGCACTTTGCACTAATTGCTTCTGGATGAAACTGTCTGCTGAATGTATACACGGGGGACATCTTGGGTGCTTTCAGGCATTTTTAACACTCTATTCCCTTTGTCAGTGTCGTTTAATGTTGTTCATTGCTATAGGTTAATCTATGACCTGTCTTTGGTATTACATGCATTTTGTTTACATGCATTACGTGCCAGGTGCTGCTTGTGTAGCCTAAAATATTTGAGACTTTACCGAAGCTATGTGTCTGACATGTTTAAGCCATAAAAAAATCGAGACAAGAGACAAATAAAATCTAGACGAGAGAGAAGAAATCAACCATATGATAATTGAGACTGTATATCTGTGAATTTCAAAAAGAATGCTGTACAACTGTTTGTACAAGTGCTGGCCTTTAACTGTGATACTGTATGTGCTACAACAAGGTAGAAATAGCCAATAGAAAAAATACTTCTGTATGAACTAGGGCTGAATATTAGGCAACTACAATCCCTTTAATAAAGTATATCACTGTAAATCTCATAGGAAAACCTTAACCCTTATCCTAACCCTAAACTTAACCCTTAACCTAACCCTAACCTTAACCCTTACCCTTTACTCTAAAGTTGTAACCCTAACCTTAGCAAGCAATTGCTTACCAACAGATAGTTTTTTTATAGTATGACCATCTGTAGATCATCTTTATGGGACTATCCAAATAATGTGTGATTAGAATCTCTCCTTGGTGGTCTAGTGGTTAGGATTTGGCGCTTTCACCATTGCAGCCCGGGTTTAATTCCCGGTCAGGGAATTGGGCTCCCGAGTGGTGCAGCAGTCTATCTCAGTGCTAGAGGCGGTGCTGCAGATCCTGGTGTGATTCCAGGCTGTATCACAACTGGCTGTGATAGGGAGTCCCATAGGGCAGTTGGCGTCCCAGCATTGTTAGAGTTTGGCCGTAGTAGGCCGTCTTTGTAAATAAGAATTTGTTCTTAACTGAATTGCCTAGTTAAATAAAAAAAGAATGTGAATTATACCAAAGGCCAGTATTCTACTGTACCTTAATGAATCATGAATAATGAATAATGAATCAGTAACATTAAAGAAAAACTGTGAAACTTGAGAATGTGTTGATTTATTTCACAAAGCATGTTACATATCTAAACTGTAGTCGGGTGGATAGACTCAGTAGGGAGGATGGAGGGAAGGAATTGGAAGCATAGAGGGACTTGTCTTAGGGCTCAGGAGCCTTGTCTCACCCCTTCCGCACACTCTCAATCCACTCATTGTAGTTGGACACCTTGGTGTAGATGCCCAGTTTGTCCTCGTCACCACAACCCTCGCCCCAGGACACCAGGCCGATGAGGAACCAGGTATCACGGTACAAGGTGACCATTGGGCCGCCGCTGTCGCCCTCGCACGCGTCCTCCCGCCGGCCTAGCACACCGGCGCACAGAACATTGCCTGTCACGTTGTTGACCATCTGACGGGCACACAGCTCATGCTCCACCAGCGGCACCTCGATGAAGTTGAGAGCTGAGGTGAAGCGCTGGGAGTTCTGCTCCTCCTTGCCCCAACCCGTCACCACTGTGCGTGTGCCGTTGAGGTGGAGCACACCCTCGGCCAGAGCACGGCTAGGGAGGCATGCCGGGAGGATGTACTCGGAGAAGGAGACAGGAGAGGCCAGGCGCAGCAGGGCGATGTCGTTGTCCACCGTGACTTTGTCATAGTTCGGATGAGAGAAGGTCTTGATCACCTGCACGGTGACTTCGGTGCCCTCCAACTTATAGCGCTCATAGTCACCTGTTGTTGAAATAGTAGATGAGTGAAAGTTAAATATGGATAATCAGTGATAAAGAGCTGGTTGCAGCAACATAGGATAAAGTGTTTTACAGTCACTGATAAGAAACACTCATTTTCCATTGCAATAGGTTTTAAACTTTTCCTTTGCATTGAACACTACCCTAATCTGGCCATGTATAGGGAGAAGAAGGTGAGAAGGATTGGTCTGCTGGAGTGTATAATAATAATAATCGCAATAATCAACTTACCTTGTATCGGGGAAGTAATGAAGGTATAATGTGACTTACCCAGTCTGACGCTGAAGCGAAGGCTACCGGTCAGGCAATGGGCTGCGGTGAGGACCCAGTTCTCATCAATTAAGACCCCTCCGCAGTGAAACTTTCCCTTTGCATTCAACACAAGAGCCTAAGACACACACAAACAACTTTAGGAATTTTTAAAGCCGTATTACACTCCTGAATGTATGTTCGTCAGATGTTTTCAGATTTCCGCTGTAGTCTAATGTCAACATGATTCCACATCCCACGTCATTGGTTGTATAGATCCAGCTAGATGTTTCAACCCAAAATGAATGAAAAAGATAATATTGCCCTGCAAATCTGGAAATGTCTATCTTTTCCCTTTATGGGCTGGGAAGTGGAATCATCTTGACACTTGACTACTTTTGATGTCAGTTGTAGTGCATGGGTACTGAAACAGAATCAATGTATGGGTAGTGTATGGATCAAGGTATGGATGGTACCTGCCAGGGGCTCTCCCCCTTCTTGCCCATTTCTCCCCCTACCAGCCAGGGCAGTAGTCCTTGAATGGGTTTACTGTAGGAGGTCTTGGCCACCAGTATCTGCCCACAGGAGTGGGCACCTAAAGGTAAGAAAGGAATGGAGAGAGACTGTACTGTACACTAAAACACAAGCAGTCATCCTCCTCAGTGAATTTCATAAAGATTTATAAAGTTAAAAAACATTTAAAAAGTTATCATTTTTAGATAAATATAAATATAACAATTTAAAAAAGATATAACTTTCAGTTTCACAGCTAGCAAATGCAGCTAGCTAGTTTAGCCTACTGAAACACCCCGCTCAAAGAGAGGGGTGCTATGTTAGCTAGCTGGCTATAACTTATTATAATTTTTTTGTTGTATTTTTCACCCCCTTTTTCTCCCCAATTTCATGATATCCAATTGGTAGTAGTTACAGTCTTGTCTCACCGCTGAAACTCCCGTACGGACTCGGGAGAGGCGAAGGTCGAGAGCCATGCGTCCTCCGAAACACAACCCAACCAAGCCGCACTGCTTCTTGACACAATGCCCATCCAATCCGGAAGCCAGCCGCACCAATGTGTTGGAGGAAACACCGTACACCTGGCGACTGTGTCAGCGTGCACTGCGCCCGGCCCACCACAGGAGTTGCTAGTGCACGATGAGACAAGGATATCCCTGCTGGCCAAAACCTCCCTAACCCGGATGACGCTGGGCCAATTGTGCGCCACCCCATGGGCCTCCCGGTCGCGGCCTGCTGCGACAGAGCCTGGACTTGAACCCAGAATCTCTAGTGGCACAGCTAGCCTTAGACCACTGCGCCACTCGGGAGGCCCTGGCTATGACTTTTCAACACAACACTGGAACTCTTCCAATTCAAGGTAAGCTTTTGGTATTACTAATTTATTGCCATCGGGCCCACCGGTGTAACTGCTTACTGACTGTACACTGTAATGTTACTGCATGATTGTAGCGGCTTTACTAATGCGTTAGTTCTATTAGCCATGCTGACCTTGACGTTACTTTAGCTAATATGGTGACAACGATGTAGGCTGTGTGTAGCGGGTTGGCTTGGAAAGTTTTTTTGGCCTGGTCACATACAGCTGATGTGTTTTGCATTGAGGTCCACAAGCAAAGGGAAGAGGTGAGAGGAGGAGAGCGCATAGATGCGAGAAGGAATACAACGTGCCTGCTATGAAAGTGAACTGTGTTTACACGTGATCAGGGGTGTATTCATTCCGCCGATTCTGTTGAAAAAGTTTCTTAAACGCAATCAAATGGAACAAAACAGGGATAAACATAGCTGAATTTGTCCAATAGAAACTCTTGTTTGCAACTGTTGGACTAATGATTACACCCTATATCAGCTAGGTGCAGGCAAGAGTGTGCAAGGCGGTATTGAATGTCACTGTGTGCCATGTATCACTGTCTGTTACCTCAAATTTGTCTCTCGACCTGTGGGCACCTACGTTGTAAACTTTCATTCATAGGCTAGGTTGTAGCAACCTCATGATGAGTATAGGGAAAATTGTAGTATCAGGTAGTAGCCTAAACCTATCGCTGTTACATTGAACTGGGTGAATAGAGTATGAATGAGAGTCTTCCAATATGCTGTAATAGAAATAAGGCCATGCTCATGAATTTATTTTGTCCACCCTTTAATGGCACTGACCGCCACTGGTGTGTGTGATTTATTTTAGAATGCATGGTTTTGAATTATAAACTGGGTGGGTCGAGCCCTGAATGCTGATCGGCTGACAGCCGTGGTATATCAGACCATATACCACAGGTATGACAAAACTGTTATTTTTACTGCTCGAATTACGTTGGTAAACAGTTTAGAATAGCAATAAGGCTCCTCGGGGATTTGTGATAAGGCACTCGGCATTGCGTCGAGGACAGCCCTTAGCCGTGGTATATTGGCCATATACCACACCCCCTCGTTCCTTATTGCTTAATTATAATGACCCAACCGAAGCACGGTGGGTGGGTTGTTCGCTTTGACGCCTCGCTCAATTAGAACGTATCTCTATCTTTACTTATTTGGGCACCGTAGTCACACAAAACACAAAACATTTTGTCATTATTAACTTTTTTTTTTGCTCAAATTGAAGAGGTATCTAAGGGTTGAGGCTTTACCATACATGCTAAATTAGACCAATTTATCCACTTATGGAAACACAACATCGCTGTCCCGTCCTTTCCACCTGCCTCATTCTGCTTTCTCCACCTGCTCGAGTTTTTCGTTTAAGACACACATGGATGAACATTTCCAAAACACTGTGTACTCTTGTACACATTTTTACAACACATACTTACAAATTAGACAATCCCCTACATAAATGTTATCCCGTTTGAGGAGAATTCCCTGTACCACAGAAGAGAGCCAGGCATGGTTCAGAAACATCCCTAGCCAGGGTTGTTTCTAGACAGGGCCCCAGAGTAATTCTTACCTTCGGGGACACAGTGTCTAGAGTTTTGGTGGAGACGGTATCGCCGGACACAGCTGCAGGTACGTCTCAGGCCATCCTTATCGTTTTGGCACTCATGGTCACAACCACCGTTGGCTATTGCACAATTAGTGGCTGTGCTAGCTAAACACAACAGACAGTATCAAAGCCAAAACACAAAGAAGCACCGACACAAGGAACATAACCAGAACCAGAGACATAACAAGTACTCTCCCAGACAAAACACACATCAGAAAAGACGTTTCACATCCCATCACAGACATAACAAACACATGTTAATGTTTGTTTCTCATATATTAGAAAACAAAAAGTTGATCACAGAAAAAAGATACACGACAAACAGTCAAAAGTCAAGAACATCGCAGGTGCAAACGTATCAAACACAGCGGTGTAAAGGGGCTCACGTTGGTCGCAGTGTTTTCCCTCAAATCCTGGATTGCAGCGGCAGGCATAGGACTGGTAGAGGTCCACACAGGTCCCATTCACACATGGGTTTGAAATGCACTGATTTCCATCTAAGACACACACCAAAGACAGATGTAACCCTGAACTCCGATAAGCAGGCCAAACAACATGGCAACATTTTCTCTCCATCACAGGACAGAAGCTTTGTACGCTGTGTCTGAGAGGTACAGTACATTGACACAGGGAGACCGACAGTGAAGCTGTTTTGGTAGAAAACATTTGCTTGTAGTTTAACCGTTGTGTAGATATCTGTTTGTTCATTCAACTGATTCCCGAATATGCATGTTTGCCAATGTCCTTACAAAGTGTACAACATAAACAGTATAAAATGCAAGACAGTTAGAAGGATATATGAGTCTATTCGGAACAAAAGACTTCACTGACCTGTATAAACCGTCCAGAATTCCAACTGAAAAGTAGTAGAAAACGGTCCATGTATATTATTCCTTAGCCATACAGAATTGATAAACGATATACACAAAAACGTAACATTTCATTTAATTAAAAACAGCTTACCGTGGCTTCCCTGGCTATGAAAATCTCCCTTGCCTCCTCAAACTCACATCTCTCCTCCACGCATTCCCGCTCCATTGATGGAGGCTTCAGTTCCTCCAGGAAGGTGTTGGCCCTTTTGGAGCGGAGAAGCATGTTGGCCTCAGGACCGCTGGAAAACACTGACCAACAAAACCAGGTATGTTCATTTGGCATTAAGAGGAGGAAAACCGGCTATAACAGAGAGGGACTACCATGGACCAGTGGTGTAAAGTACTTAAGTAAAAATACTTTAAAGTACTACTTAAGTAGATTTTTGGGGGTATCTGTACTATACTTTACTATTTAGATTTTTGACAACTACTTTTACTTCACTACATTCCTAAAGAAAATAATGTACTTTTTACTCCATACATTTTCCCTTACACCCAAAAGTACTTGTTACATTTTAACTGGAAAATGGTCCAATTTACCCCCTTATAAAGAAAACATCCCTGGTCATCCCTACTGCCTCTGATCTGGTGGACTCACTAAACACAAATGCTTAATTTTTAAATTAATGTCTGAGTGTTGGAGTGTGCCCCTGGCTATCAGTAAAGAAAATTAAAACACAAGAAAATGTGCCTTCTGGTTTGCATAACATAAGGAATTTGAAATGATTCATACTTTTACTTTTGATACTTAAGTATATTTTAGCAATTCCATTTACTTTCAATACTTAAGTACATTTAAAACCATATACTTTTAGACTTTTACTCAAGTAGTATTTCAATGAGTGACTTTCACTTTTACTTGAGTCCTTTTCTATGAAGGTTTCTTTACTTTTACTACAATATGACATTTGGGTACTTTTTCCACCCCTGCCACGTACTTGTCCAATATGAAACTTTCATTTTTGCGTTGCATTGCAAAATGCAACTTATATTAGACCTCAATGAACTGTCTTGTAAGGTTTAGAATGTTATTCAATGTTCTTGTGCAACATGGCACACAAACTTTCAGGAAATGTAACTCTTTAAGCACCAGAACTGTGCATTAGTGTAGCCCTGTGATATTTGGAATCACAACACTTTCGCTACCTACACACAACCCAATCACCGGTCTCTCCTATTACACATGCAGTACTATTATATACTATATAGAAACATGACAAAAATACAGAAACACTTAGCAGTGTTTGTCCGTACAGCTGTGACCTTACAGGTGATCGCATCGTATTGGTGGTGGACAATATGTTTAATGCCATTGAAAAACGTGCTACTGGTTCTTCAGATGATCATTTTTTTTACCTGATGTGCTGAGAGCAGAAGCCGACCACAAAGCGAGAGCCGCACTCACACAGAGGAAAAGCTCGCCCATGATATCTACAGACCCTGCAGCCAATGGAAACTGCAACAGGGAACGCATTTGTGAATGGTAGCATAGAGATCTATGTTGACATCAATCTGATGTTCACACAGTAGCTGAACACTCAGTATGAACACGTTGTATTGGTATAAGATCTATATCTTCATTAAACCACATGAATTATTGCTCAATAAAAATAGAGGTCCCATAACAGATAGTTAAAGACCTACAAACTCAATTATCTCCACTTCAATGTTCTTCTCGAAGAAAACAGAGATTCAAAATATCAAACTGGTGTGCTGATTCCCTATGCTTTGGGTTACTTCGGTTGCATCTTTCCTCATGCAACGTTTATAAAGATACGACTAGCGACCGTGGAATCTCTACAAACATGGCCCTGTCCAAATGATAGGAGGGACACATGCCCATAGAGTGAATTAGCATTGAATCATGACCTTGCCCTCAACTAATAAAAACATATCATTGATCAAACCAGACAATTTTCCAATGAAAAAGAGAAATGCCAAAACAAAGCATTCATAAAATATATATTTTTTACTTACATCTTCAGAAACAAGGCCGGGACAGGTCTGACGGGATGTGCTGTTTAAACTGTGTTAATGACTAACTACAGATGTTTACTGTGAGTCCACAGTCTGTGTTACTACTGTCTATCTCAGTCAGTGTTCCCTAACACAATACTCACCTCCCATTCTAACCTGAGCACGCACAAATGAGCAAAAGCACAGGCACGCGCACATGAATACACATTAATTAAGGTCATATACATAAAATCAAATGTTATCATTAATGTGTACATACATGTTGTTATATAATGTACCAAATTCTGTTAAATCATTAATAGTTATTAAGTAAGAAACATATAAGAGATACATGACATGCAAAATAGTACAAACAAGCATGCTCCCTGCTCATAATTGTAACGGTTGTCCTCCTCCTCTTCGTCCGAAGAGGAGGAGTAGGGATTGGACCAAAGCGCAGCGTTGTGATATGACATAATGAATTTATTAAAGTAATGACGAAACACGAAAATACTCCAACAAACTACAAAAACAAATAAACGATGTAGACAGACCTGAACGAGAGAACTTACATAAACACGAAGAACGCATGAACAGGTACAGACTACACAAACGAACGAACAAACGAAACAGTCCCGTGTGGTGCACAGACACAAACACGGAAGACAACCACCCACAAACAAACAGTGTGAACAACCTACCTTAATATGGTTCTCAATCAGAGGAAACGTAAAACACCTGTCCCTGATTGAGAACCATATCAGGCTAAATGACAATGAACCTAAACATAGAAACACATAACATAGAATGCCCACCCCAACTCACGCCCTGACCAACTAAACACATACAAAAACAAGAGAAAACAGGTCAGGAACGTGACATAACCCCCCCCCTCAAGGTGCGAACTCCGGACGCACCACCAAAAGTCTAGGGGAGGGTCTGGGTGGGCATCTGTCCACGGTGGTGGCTCAGGCTCTGGGCGTGGTCCCCATCCCACCATAATCAATCCCCGCTTTTTTAGCCTCCTCCCAATGACCACCCTCCAAATTAACCCCACTGGATTAAGGGGCAGCACCGGACTAAGGGGCAATACCGGAATGAGGGGCAGCACCGGAATGAGGGGCAACACCGGAATGAGGGGCAACACCAGAATGAGGGGCAACACCAGAATGTGGGGCAACACCAGAATGAGGGGCAACACCGGATTGAGGGGCAACTCCGAAGTGAAGGGCAGCTCCGGACTGAGGGGCAGCTCCGGACTGAGGGGCAGCTCCGGACTGGCTGACGGCTCTGGCTGGTCATGGCTGGCTGACGGCTCTGGCTGGTCATGGCTGGCTGACGGCTCTGGCTGGTCATGGCTGGCTGACGGCTCTGGCTGGTCATGGCTGGCTGACGGCTCTGGCTGGTCATGGCTGGCTGACGGCTCTGGCTGGTCATGGCTGGCTGACGGCTCTGGCTGGTCATGGCTGGCTGACGGCTCTGGCTGGTCATGGCTCGCTGACGGCTCTGGCTGATCCTGTCTGGCGGAAGGCTCTGGCTGATCCTGTCTGGCGGAAGGCTCTGGCTGATCCTGTCTGGCGGAAGGCTCTGGCTGATCCTGTCTGGCGGAAGGCTCTGGCTGATCCTGTCTGGCGGAAGGCTCTGGCTGATCCTGTCTGGCGGAAGGCTTTGGCTGCTCCTGTCTGGTGGAAGGCTCTAGCGGCTCCTGTCTGGCGGAAGGCTCTAGCGGCTCCTGTCTGGCAGACGGCTCTGAAGGCTCATGGCAGACGGGCGGCTTTGCAGGCTCAGTACAGACGGGCGGCTTTGAAGGCTCAGTACAGACGGGCAGTTCATGCGGCGCTTGGCAGACGGACAGTTCAGACGGCGTTGGGCAGACGGGCAGTTCAGGCGCCGTTGGGCAGACGGGCAGTTCAGGCGCCGCTGGGCAGACGGGCAGTTCAGGCGCCGCTGGGCAGACGGGCAGTTCAGGCGCCGCTGGGCAGACGGCAGACTCTGGCCGGCTGAGACGCACTGTAGGCCTGGTGCATGGTGCCGGAACTGGAGGTACCAGGCTAAAGACACGCACCTTCAGGCTAGTGCGGGGAACAACAACAGGGCACACTGGACTCTCAAGGCGTACTATAGGCCTGGTGCGTGGTACCGGCACTGGTGGTACCGGGCTGAGGGCACGCACATCAGGGCGAGTACGGGGAGAAGGAACAGTGCGTACAGGGCTCTGGAGACGCACAGGAGGCTTGATGCGTGGTGCCGGAACTGGAGGCACTGGGCTGGATACACGCACCACAGGGAGAGTGCGTGGAAGAGGAACAGGGCTCTGGAGACGCACTGGAAGCCTGGTGCGTGGTGTAGGCACTGGTGGTACTGGGCTGGAGCGAGGAGGTGGCGCCGGAAATACCGGACCGTGCAGGCGTACTGGCTCCTTTGAGCACTGAGCCTGCCCAACCTTACCTGGTTGTATGCTCCCCGTCGCCCGACCAGTGCGGGGAGGTGGAATAACCCGCACCGGGCTATGTAGGCGAACCGGGGACACCATGCGTAAGGCTGGTGCCATGTAAGCCCTCCCGAGGAGACGCACTGGTGGCCAGATATGTAGAGCCGGCTTCATGGCACTTGGCTCAATGCTCAATCTGGCCCGGCCGATACGAGGAGCTGGTATGTACCGCACCGGGCTATGCACACATACAGGAGACACCATGCGCTCTACTGCGTAACACGGTGTCTGCCCGTACTTTCGCTCTCCACGGTAAGTACAGGGAGTAGGCGCAGGTCTCCTACCTGACTTCGCCACTCTCCCTTTTAGCCCCCCCCCCCCCAAGAAATTTTTGGGGTTTACTTTCGGGTTTCCAGCCACGTCTCCTACCTGCCTCCTCATACCACCGATCCTGGGCTTTCGCTGACTCCATCGCCTCCCGAGAGCGGCGATTCTCTCCCACCTTAGCCCAGGGTCCTTCTCCGTTCAATATTTCCTCCCAAGTCCACGAGTCCTGTTTTTTTGGCCGCTGCTGCTGGTTCCTCTCACGCTGCTTGATCCTTGTTAGGTGGGTGGTTCTGTAACGGTTGTCCTCCTCCTCTTCGTCCGAAGAGGAGGAGTAGGGATTGGACCAAAGCGCAGCGTTGTGATATGACATAATGAATTTATTAAAGTAATGACGAAACACGAAAATACTCCAACAAACTACAAAAACAAATAAACGATGTAGACAGACCTGAACGAGAGAACTTACATAAACACGAAGAACGCATGAACAGGTACAGACTACACAAACGAACGAACAAACGAAACAGTCCCGTGTGGTGCACAGACACAAACACGGAAGACAACCACCCACAAACAAACAGTGTGAACAACCTACCTTAATATGGTTCTCAATCAGAGGAAACGTAAAACACCTGTCCCTGATTGAGAACCATATCAGGCTAAATGACAATGAACCTAAACATAGAAACACATAACATAGAATGCCCACCCCAACTCACGCCCTGACCAACTAAACACATACAAAAACAAGAGAAAACAGGTCAGGAACGTGACATAACCCCCCCCCTCAAGGTGCGAACTCCGGACGCACCACCAAAAGTCTAGGGGAGGGTCTGGGTGGGCATCTGTCCACGGTGGTGGCTCAGGCTCTGGGCGTGGTCCCCATCCCACCATAATCAATCCCCGCTTTTTTAGCCTCCTCCCAATGACCACCCTCCAAATTAACCCCACTGGATTAAGGGGCAGCACCGGACTAAGGGGCAATACCGGAATGAGGGGCAGCACCGGAATGAGGGGCAACACCGGAATGAGGGGCAACACCAGAATGAGGGGCAACACCAGAATGTGGGGCAACACCAGAATGAGGGGCAACACCGGATTGAGGGGCAACTCCGAAGTGAAGGGCAGCTCCGGACTGAGGGGCAGCTCCGGACTGAGGGGCAGCTCCGGACTGGCTGACGGCTCTGGCTGGTCATGGCTGGCTGACGGCTCTGGCTGGTCATGGCTGGCTGACGGCTCTGGCTGGTCATGGCTGGCTGACGGCTCTGGCTGGTCATGGCTGGCTGACGGCTCTGGCTGGTCATGGCTGGCTGACGGCTCTGGCTGGTCATGGCTGGCTGACGGCTCTGGCTGGTCATGGCTGGCTGACGGCTCTGGCTGGTCATGGCTCGCTGACGGCTCTGGCTGATCCTGTCTGGCGGAAGGCTCTGGCTGATCCTGTCTGGCGGAAGGCTCTGGCTGATCCTGTCTGGCGGAAGGCTCTGGCTGATCCTGTCTGGCGGAAGGCTCTGGCTGATCCTGTCTGGCGGAAGGCTCTGGCTGATCCTGTCTGGCGGAAGGCTTTGGCTGCTCCTGTCTGGTGGAAGGCTCTAGCGGCTCCTGTCTGGCGGAAGGCTCTAGCGGCTCCTGTCTGGCAGACGGCTCTGAAGGCTCATGGCAGACGGGCGGCTTTGCAGGCTCAGTACAGACGGGCGGCTTTGAAGGCTCAGTACAGACGGGCAGTTCATGCGGCGCTTGGCAGACGGACAGTTCAGACGGCGTTGGGCAGACGGGCAGTTCAGGCGCCGTTGGGCAGACGGGCAGTTCAGGCGCCGCTGGGCAGACGGGCAGTTCAGGCGCCGCTGGGCAGACGGGCAGTTCAGGCGCCGCTGGGCAGACGGCAGACTCTGGCCGGCTGAGACGCACTGTAGGCCTGGTGCATGGTGCCGGAACTGGAGGTACCAGGCTAAAGACACGCACCTTCAGGCTAGTGCGGGGAACAACAACAGGGCACACTGGACTCTCAAGGCGTACTATAGGCCTGGTGCGTGGTACCGGCACTGGTGGTACCGGGCTGAGGGCACGCACATCAGGGCGAGTACGGGGAGAAGGAACAGTGCGTACAGGGCTCTGGAGACGCACAGGAGGCTTGATGCGTGGTGCCGGAACTGGAGGCACTGGGCTGGATACACGCACCACAGGGAGAGTGCGTGGAAGAGGAACAGGGCTCTGGAGACGCACTGGAAGCCTGGTGCGTGGTGTAGGCACTGGTGGTACTGGGCTGGAGCGAGGAGGTGGCGCCGGAAATACCGGACCGTGCAGGCGTACTGGCTCCTTTGAGCACTGAGCCTGCCCAACCTTACCTGGTTGTATGCTCCCCATCGCCCGACCAGTGCGGGGAGGTGGAATAACCCGCACCGGGCTATGTAGGCGAACCGGGGACACCATGCGTAAGGCTGGTGCCATGTAAGCCCTCCCGAGGAGACGCACTGGTGGCCAGATATGTAGAGCCGGCTTCATGGCACTTGGCTCAATGCTCAATCTGGCCCGGCCGATACGAGGAGCTGGTATGTACCGCACCGGGCTATGCACACATACAGGAGACACCATGCGCTCTACTGCGTAACACGGTGTCTGCCCGTACTTTCGCTCTCCACGGTAAGTACAGGGAGTAGGCGCAGGTCTCCTACCTGACTTCGCCACTCTCCCTTTTAGCCCCCCCCCCCCCAAGAAATTTTTGGGGTTTACTTTCGGGTTTCCAGCCACGTCTCCTACCTGCCTCCTCATACCACCGATCCTGGGCTTTCGCTGACTCCATCGCCTCCCGAGAGCGGCGATTCTCTCCCACCTTAGCCCAGGGTCCTTCTCCGTTCAATATTTCCTCCCAAGTCCACGAGTCCTGTTTTTTTGGCCGCTGCTGCTGGTTCCTCTCACGCTGCTTGATCCTTGTTAGGTGGGTGGTTCTGTAACGGTTGTCCTCCTCCTCTTCGTCCGAAGAGGAGGAGTAGGGATTGGACCAAAGCGCAGCGTTGTGATATGACATAATGAATTTATTAAAGTAATGACGAAACACGAAAATACTCCAACAAACTACAAAAACAAATAAACGATGTAGACAGACCTGAACGAGAGAACTTACATAAACACGAAGAACGCATGAACAGGTACAGACTACACAAACGAACGAACAAACGAAACAGTCCCGTGTGGTGCACAGACACAAACACGGAAGACAACCACCCACAAACAAACAGTGTGAACAACCTACCTTAATATGGTTCTCAATCAGAGGAAACGTAAAACACCTGTCCCTGATTGAGAACCATATCAGGCTAAATGACAATGAACCTAAACATAGAAACACATAACATAGAATGCCCACCCCAACTCACGCCCTGACCAACTAAACACATACAAAAACAAGAGAAAACAGGTCAGGAACGTGACATAACCCCCCCCCTCAAGGTGCGAACTCTGGACGCACCACCAAAAGTCTAGGGGAGGGTCTGGGTGGGCATCTGTCCACGGTGGTGGCTCAGGCTCTGGGCGTGGTCCCCATCCCACCATAATCAATCCCCGCTTTTTTAGCCTCCTCCCAATGACCACCCTCCAAATTAACCCCACTGGATTAAGGGGCAGCACCGGACTAAGGGGCAATACCGGAATGAGGGGCAGCACCGGAATGAGGGGCAACACCGGAATGAGGGGCAACACCAGAATGAGGGGCAACACCAGAATGTGGGGCAACACCAGAATGAGGGGCAACACCGGATTGAGGGGCAACTCCGAAGTGAAGGGCAGCTCCGGACTGAGGGGCAGCTCCGGACTGAGGGGCAGCTCCGGACTGGCTGACGGCTCTGGCTGGTCATGGCTGGCTGACGGCTCTGGCTGGTCATGGCTGGCTGACGGCTCTGGCTGGTCATGGCTGGCTGACGGCTCTGGCTGGTCATGGCTGGCTGACGGCTCTGGCTGGTCATGGCTGGCTGACGGCTCTGGCTGGTCATGGCTGGCTGACGGCTCTGGCTGGTCATGGCTGGCTGACGGCTCTGGCTGGTCATGGCTCGCTGACGGCTCTGGCTGATCCTGTCTGGCGGAAGGCTCTGGCTGATCCTGTCTGGCGGAAGGCTCTGGCTGATCCTGTCTGGCGGAAGGCTCTGGCTGATCCTGTCTGGCGGAAGGCTCTGGCTGATCCTGTCTGGCGGAAGGCTCTGGCTGATCCTGTCTGGCGGAAGGCTTTGGCTGCTCCTGTCTGGCGGAAGGCTCTAGCGGCTCCTGTCTGGCGGAAGGCTCTAGCGGCTCCTGTCTGGCAGACGGCTCTGAAGGCTCATGGCAGACGGGCGGCTTTGCAGGCTCAGTACAGACGGGCGGCTTTGAAGGCTCAGTACAGACGGGCAGTTCATGCGGCGCTTGGCAGACGGACAGTTCAGACGGCGTTGGGCAGACGGGCAGTTCAGGCGCCGTTGGGCAGACGGGCAGTTCAGGCGCCGCTGGGCAGACGGGCAGTTCAGGCGCCGCTGGGCAGACGGGCAGTTCAGGCGCCGCTGGGCAGACGGCAGACTCTGGCCGGCTGAGACGCACTGTAGGCCTGGTGCATGGTGCCGGAACTGGAGGTACCAGGCTAAAGACACGCACCTTCAGGCTAGTGCGGGGAACAACAACAGGGCACACTGGACTCTCAAGGCGTACTATAGGCCTGGTGCGTGGTACCGGCACTGGTGGTACCGGGCTGAGGGCACGCACATCAGGGCGAGTACGGGGAGAAGGAACAGTGCGTACAGGGCTCTGGAGACGCACAGGAGGCTTGATGCGTGGTGCCGGAACTGGAGGCACTGGGCTGGATACACGCACCACAGGGAGAGTGCGTGGAAGAGGAACAGGGCTCTGGAGACGCACTGGAAGCCTGGTGCGTGGTGTAGGCACTGGTGGTACTGGGCTGGAGCGAGGAGGTGGCGCCGGAAATACCGGACCGTGCAGGCGTACTGGCTCCTTTGAGCACTGAGCCTGCCCAACCTTACCTGGTTGTATGCTCCCCGTCGCCCGACCAGTGCGGGGAGGTGGAATAACCCGCACCGGGCTATGTAGGCGAACCGGGGACACCATGCGTAAGGCTGGTGCCATGTAAGCCCTCCCGAGGAGACGCACTGGTGGCCAGATATGTAGAGCCGGCTTCATGGCACTTGGCTCAATGCTCAATCTGGCCCGGCCGATACGAGGAGCTGGTATGTACCGCACCGGGCTATGCACACATACAGGAGACACCATGCGCTCTACTGCGTAACACGGTGTCTGCCCGTACTTTCGCTCTCCACGGTAAGTACAGGGAGTAGGCGCAGGTCTCCTACCTGACTTCGCCACTCTCCCTTTTAGCCCCCCCCCCCCCAAGAAATTTTTGGGGTTTACTTTCGGGTTTCCAGCCACGTCTCCTACCTGCCTCCTCATACCACCGATCCTGGGCTTTCGCTGACTCCATCGCCTCCCGAGAGCGGCGATTCTCTCCCACCTTAGCCCAGGGTCCTTCTCCGTTCAATATTTCCTCCCAAGTCCACGAGTCCTGTTTTTTTGGCCGCTGCTGCTGGTTCCTCTCACGCTGCTTGATCCTTGTTAGGTGGGTGGTTCTGTAACGGTTGTCCTCCTCCTCTTCGTCCGAAGAGGAGGAGTAGGGATTGGACCAAAGCGCAGCGTTGTGATATGACATAATGAATTTATTAAAGTAATGACGAAACACGAAAATACTCCAACAAACTACAAAAACAAATAAACGATGTAGACAGACCTGAACGAGAGAACTTACATAAACACGAAGAACGCATGAACAGGTACAGACTACACAAACGAACGAACAAACGAAACAGTCCCGTGTGGTGCACAGACACAAACACGGAAGACAACCACCCACAAACAAACAGTGTGAACAACCTACCTTAATATGGTTCTCAATCAGAGGAAACGTAAAACACCTGTCCCTGATTGAGAACCATATCAGGCTAAATGACAATGAACCTAAACATAGAAACACATAACATAGAATGCCCACCCCAACTCACGCCCTGACCAACTAAACACATACAAAAACAAGAGAAAACAGGTCAGGAACGTGACAATAATACTTTATGTGTGTAGTTATAGATGCTTATGAGCAGCTATTAGCAACTCTGTTGTTGATAGTGCATTATGCATAGCTCATAAAGCATTGTGAATGTGCTTATAATGCATAATGGAGAAGGAATTCATATGAAGGCTTACCAATACTTTCTACAAATTCTGTTAATTTGGGTCAACAGTGGATTACAACGCTGTACGGACAAACTCAAATCATCCCTGTCCATGAAAGGCATGAAGATATGAATGATTCTTCTCATTTTTCAATTATGTAGCACACACTCCCATGCAAATTCACACAACTCAGAAAGAGGGAAGGCATCAAATAGCCTTCTTAAGATACTACTGTCCTTCTCAACACGATAGCGTAGGAAGCCTCAATTTAAAGCTCAAAATACTCTAAACTTAAACACATAGGACTACATATGGACGAACAATAGAGCACAGAGAAAAGCATGAATAAATGTGTGCGCACACGCGCATGCTCACACACGCATACGAGCACACACACACACACACACACACACACACACACACACACACACACACACACACACACACACACACACACACACACACACACACACACACACACACACACACACACACAGACATACTACACCTTCGATATACTGTTGAAAGGGGCACAAAGATGAGAAAGAGCAGAGGGTACTAGAAAACAGAGGCACGTTGACAACACACCACCTTCGGTTGGCCTGTTTTTGTGTCTGAGAGCGTGGAAATGAGGACAGTTATTAGGGTTAGCCATTCATCCTCCATTATCCTCATTGTGCTTGAGCCTTGTGTCTATGGCTCAGGTTTCTGTTGTATCCACGCTGTTGATTTATTACAGAACCGGCCTGGATAATAGAGTTCTGCGGGAGGAACAAAGGTGTTTGGAGCAAAGGTTGTGGTTATTCCCCAGGACACAATGGGTACAGAACTGGCCGTCCCGCTAGACGGTCCCCCACGCGTAACAGGGCCAGGGGTTTGTTTTGGTCGCTAGGGGCCTGTTTTGTGTCCCAGACCAGTTTACCGGTCCACCCTAATCCTCTTTCCCTGAAACACGTGAGAAGCACAGTCATCATTGGTGGGGCTTCATTTGTACCCAAAAAATGTGTATGTGCAGATTTGATCGTAAAGACATAAATCCTCAACTCGTGAAATACGTGATTTACTTTGACTTAATATATTAAAGCTACCAATTATGTAACTTTTGGGCGACCCAACAAAATTCACATAGAAATGTGGGTTATAGGTCTGTCATTCTCATTGAAAGCAAGTCGGTAGATCTGTTCAAGCGGTAGATCTGTTCTATGCGTGTTCGTTTTTGCATCTTTTACTTTCGGTTTTGTACACAAGCTTCGAACAGCTGAAAATACAATATTTTTAGTGATTGAAAATATATTTCACTGCAGTTTAGATGGTACAATGATTCTCTACACTATACAGTACTTGCTTGTTTTGTCACATAAACTGAAATGAGGTAAACCATCAGGATTTTAGCAACCATGTAACGTTTGTCGTCGGAAGGAGACCAAGGTGCAGCGTGGTAGGCGTACATTCTTTTATTTAAATGTTCCACCAAGAAAAACAATACAACGACCAAAAAGCTTCGTCGTGCAAACTCCCTGCACTCAAACAAAGACAAGATCCCGCACTGAAGGAGGGAAAAAGGGCTGCCTAAGTATGATCCCCAATCAGAGACAATGAAAGACAGCTGTCTCTGATTGGGAGCCACACTCGGCCAAACACAAAGAAATAGAGAACATAGAATGCCCACCCAAATCACACCCTGACCTAACCAAACATAGAGAATAACAAGGATCTCTAAGGTCAGGGCGTGACAAACCAGGAAAAGAGTGGAGACATTTCTGCATAGTGCATCTTTTATTATGCTTATATGATGGAATTAACATTATTGATGAACATAACATTATTAATCCATATAGACATTTTATAAATAATTGTCACACAAATTATCTGAACTATTGCCCTTAATTAATTTGCCTTTGGGTCATATTTCTACAAAAGTTTCCTTTTCTCTGAAAACCCCAAAGACAAGACCATGTCACCCTTCCATTACTTTAAACAAGACTTCAACATATATTTCCTCAATAAAATGCAGTGTGTCAATACAATATTTTATTATATTGGGGGATATTGGAAAATATTACAGACATACCAATGTCTTTGAGCAAGTCCTGGATATAAAATAAATATTATACAAGAGACTCCACACACTGCACTCGCTCCAATGTGATTTATCAGAGCCTGTAGGCATAAAGCATCTCAAAGTATGAGTGCTGATCTCGGATAGGGTCACCCCCAGTCCATCCAATCTGATTCATTTTGATCTAAAAGGCGAAACAGATCCTAGATGAGTTATTCTACTCTGAGATGCTTTATGAATATGGGCCCAGGTCTATATTGGGGGGTCCTGACATTTCCTGTTAGGGGCCTACAGCAGTCCAGTCCAGAAACAGACACGAGCTGAAGTAGGCCAGTGGAGCCCCTTGTGTCTCTGGAGTGCTGGTTACAACAGACCCAGCTGTCTGAAATAGATCTGCTTTCTGTCTGAGCTCCTTATCTCTCCATCAACACCTTCTCTGAAACCTCGTAGAGGGGAGAGAGAGAGGCAGAGAATGAGAGGGAAAGGGAGATGGAGAGATAGTGAAAAAGGGGAAGAAAGTAGAGGTGATAGAAAGGAGCGAGAGAAGAGAGAGAGGAAGACTGAAAAGTGACATTAAGGGAGAGAAGTGAGAGGTGAGAGGAAAAGGGAAGACATAGCAAGGTGGAGGGAGTCATGGGACATGGAATAGGGTGGAATATACTGTAGCAACACGGGTGACGCCTCTCTCTCACTTTTTTACCCGTCTATTATTTTTATTATAATTCTGTGGCCCATGCTGTTGATCGCTAATGAGGTCGTCTTACAGGTAGAAGCCCTAGTTA
Source organism: Salvelinus namaycush (assembly GCF_016432855.1). NCBI lineage: Eukaryota > Metazoa > Chordata > Actinopteri > Salmoniformes > Salmonidae > Salvelinus > Salvelinus namaycush. Next base: position 2,288,203 of record NC_052317.1, read on the forward strand.
CTCTGTCCACAGCACAATGAAGTATCTCTTCCTCCTCCCTCCCACCCTCCATTCCTCCCTCCTATCCTTTGTCTGCAGGTCTAGAGGGTGCGAGGTGGATTGAAAGAAGTGTTTTTTTGGGGCAAGGCCTATATATTGATCAATGCTTCTGTCCCGCTCATCATTCCACCAACATCTCTCATCCTGCACATGATGATACAAGACTCTAAAGGAATGGTGAGTGCAACTCTTTAAATTGTGAGTGGGTTCTTTGGGGCTTTTCACACTACTGAGCAGAACTGAGCTGAGCCAAACCAAGCTGTACTGAGTTGGCCTAGTTGTATACATCCACCATAGCTGCTGGAACTTTGCTGAAAAGGACCATGTAAAAATTAAAGAGTCAGCACAGTTTGGTTTGAAACGGCAAGGTAGTGTGAAAAGGATATCTGTGGTGGTTGAAAATCCGCACGGAGCACTCACTGATAACAGTCTTTTGAATAATGGAAAACTTCAAAAGACTATTACCAGTGAGTCAAGGCTGTTGGTTAGGACCGTTGATAGTTTGGGCTGTTCTTGTATGAGTATTGACCAATGGGATTGGTGAGTCGTGAATGAGTGATCAGTTTTATGGATGAGTGGTACAATTGATGTGTTGATAAGTGTTTTGGTGATTGATGTGTTATTGGTTGGTAGGGATTGCATGGTCCTATAGTAAGAAGCACATTTCTTTTATTGCATTATCTGTAGTAGATGATAGTCTTCATGGTGAACTTTAATAAACTGGTTAGACATGAGTGTGCAGTGATTGGTAAGGGATTGGTGGATAATTCTCAGGAAACAAGTACATTAGTCACTAATCACTATTATAACTTTGCGATAAACAAAATGAAGTATGGTATAGGTTAACTGAAAACATCCCACTGGGCACACCACATCATTTCAGCATGGAAATGTGGGTAATATTTGGTTGAGACGTTGATCAATGAGATTTCAAGCTTTATTCACACAAAAGACAGCCAGAAGTTTGTTGAATTCTAGTGTTTTACCAAGCACAACCAAATTTCTATGGAAAAACCATGTCTGATTTGTCATCGAAATGTGTTGTCATTGCGGTTTCAATCATTTAAAAACACAACAAAGTTAAAATGGGAATACAATGTCAGATAGATTTACAACAACTTAATGTGTTATCACCATGCTTCATTTAATAGCACAACCAAATGACCTGGATTGCAGTTGAGATTACATCAATGCTGTTCAAGATTCTGCATAGATTACTACAGCAATTGTGAAGCTCTCCACAGACCTGTGACCTTTGCATGCTATCTTGAACATGCACGCTTTCTATGATTACATAAGAAGACATTTATTGTAATCTTAAAATGTGGCCATGGGTGTGTTACTCATTTTTAAGGTTGAATAAATTTTGGCACATTAGTTTGTAAGAAAGTCTTACCTTTACACTATTTACTGTATTGCAAAAGTGATATTGAATTGTGTTTGGTTGTCAACGCAACCTAATATCAACATTTGAAGGAGATGTATATTTTGTGCCACTGACTTAGTCTGGTGTTAATTCAAGTTAGTCTACAAACGAATAATTTGTATGTTGGATACATGTCTCCATCTCAACCAAAAATCTAAATGAAAGAATAGTACTGAGTTAGATTTTTGGCTGAGATAGATAGAACATTTGTAGTAGTCAGTGATAAATATCAAAGCTGGGATTGGTTAAAATCCTGGACGAGAGACCAAATGGATAGCTCTAGATAGAACAGCTTTCCAGTAGGAGGTGCTGCCCAGCCTATTGTTTTTTTCTGATGGTGGATATAACGTTGAAGATCTGACGTCGTTTCAAAGGTACAAGTGCAACATATTTTGTACAAGGTTTGTCTATGTTGAAAATTGGTTACCACGATGACATAATCCTGTGGTTGAAGTTTCACCCTCAAAAAAACAGTTTACGTTAAGGACCTTTTTCAAATCCAATGTATTTTCCACGTAGGTGCCATGTCACAAATGACGTTGAAACAATGTTGATTTAACCAGTTTGTGCCCGATGGGATACCACGGTATTTTTCTTCCCATTTTGTAGCAAAAATAAGTTTTGGGTCATTGTTTGAAGAAATTAAATTGATTAAGTAGTTCTCTTGAATGATTATATTATACAAAAATCATGAAAACAGCTGGACAAATCTCTCACTCTATCTGTCTCTCTCTTTTTGTCTCTCTGGATCTGTGTGTGTATGTCTGTCTCTTTTTCTGTCTCTCTCTCTCTCTGTCTAGAAGACTACCAGTCTGCTGGGACTGATCCTATGCACCACCATCTCCTCTGCGATGCATACTTCACCCAAAGGGGAATACAACGAGATGCCCCCTCACCCGTTCACAGGCTCCCAAGACAGCCCCATCCCCCCTACGGACCTCCACATGGACCCAATGCGATCTGGCTACCCTATGCCCACCAACAACCAGAACATGAATGCCCACAGCGGTCCAATGCCCCCCTCCGACTACCCCAATCATGGCTTCCCCATGCCACCAAGCCCTTACATGAACATGACTGGGAACCGGCGAACTGGGGAACTGCTGGTAGTTGAGGACGGGTCGGAGCCGGACATGTCGTACTGCCAGACACTACTGGAGGTGCCAGTGCCACCAACCATGGACCAGGTGCCCTGGTTCTGTGTCTGCTCCCGCTGCAAGGCCAGCGTGGGACCCAAAGGGGACAGAGGAGACAGGGGCCTCACAGGTATGTAGAAAGGCATGGAATAGTATACATTTTTATTTCACCTTTATTTTACCAGGTAGTTCCATTAGAAGTAGAAAAAGAGATGTACACTCTCTTAAAATGGTTTATCTGAAATGGATCAAAAACATGTCGTTTTTTTCACCCTAATTAGAAGTGTGGACCTTTTCTTTTGCTCTGACAGTATTTTAGGTCTAACACACCATCTAAACTTACTAAACAAATGATATAACTAGCTGCATCCACAGTCTTTGCCTCATTCTCTGTTCTCTCTCTCCCTGCCACTCTCAAGCATAGATATAAGATATTAAATACAGTACATTAGCTAGCTACATATTGTTTACGTCATTGTTCTTAACCCACAAAGGTATTCCAGGAAGTCCTGGGAGAAGAGGACTCACAGGGTTCAGAGGTCACCCTGGGTTCGTGGGCCACCAAGGGCTGAAGGGTAAGTGATACTTGTCAATTCTGTTAAGACTCAAAAAAAAGCAAAAAAGCTGTGTCTGAGCAATGACCGTAAAACAAGCTTGCAGAAAATGATTTGCAACTTTGTTCTCTCTTTCTCTTACTTTCTACCTATTTGTTACAGGTCAGAAGGGTGATGAAAATGAGAAGGGCGAACGTGGGCTAGTGGGTTTCACCGGCACCAAGGGGGCCCGCGGCTTCAAAGGTCAGTCAAACAACAGATGCAGAACTTAAACTCATCTCTCCGTCATCCAACTTTGGAACTTTAGATCTCATCTATGTGTATGTATGCGTGTGTGTGTATGTGTGTTGTGCGCGGTGTGCATTTTTGTGTGTTTCAGGGGACAAAGGGGACCAGGGTCTGGAGGGTGCACAAGGAGAGATGGGGCCCCGGGGAGAGGTAGGGACCTGTCCTGCGTCCTGTGAAAGTGTTCAGGGCCGTGCAGGACAACCAGGGATACCCGGAGTGGCTGGAGCCAGGGGTCTCCCTGGAGTAGCAGGCCCTCCAGGGACTACGGGGGCCAAGGGCGAAACAGGGTACATGGGTTCCCCTGGGGTCCCCGGGACGAATGGTGAGAAAGGTGAACTAGGGGCGAAGGGCGAGTGCAACTGCACAGATGGAGCAGACGGGGCAGACGGTCAACAAGGGATCCCTGGGCCCAAGGGAGTGCAAGGTGAGTTGGGCCCTCAGGGTGCCGTGGGTTTCAACGGTAAAAAGGGAGACCAGGGTGACCTCGGTATGATGGGCATTCCCGGGCCATGCTCTCCAGCCATCCAGTCCTCATTCACCGCCGCGCTCGGCACAATTTACCCGCTACCGGACAAGCCCGTGCCGTTTACCCAAGTCATCAACAACCGGCAGTTTCATTTCGACCCCATCATGGGCATCTACAGGGCACCAGTGAATGGCACCTATGTCTTCAGCTACCACCTGATGGTGTTCAGCAAGGTGCTGAAGGTGGGTCTGTTCCATAATTTCAACTCTATCGTGAAGACCACAGAGCCAGCCCAACTGGGCACCGCTAGCCACCAGGTGGTGCTCCACCTGGTCATGGGCGACCGGGTGTGGCTGCAGGTGAAGGACAACATCTCCAACGGCATGTATGCTGACAACGAGAGCAGAAGCACCTTCTCTGGCTTCCTGCTCTACCCCGACTCCTGTGACTTGCCCTTGTTCCGAGACTTTCCTCCAGCAGGCGCTCCAGGTGGTGACGAGGGGATCTATAGTTGGGGGTAGATAGAGGGGCCATCCACCACCCCATCGCCTTAGTGAGAGTCAGGTACACAGACACAGGTTACACACACATAGAATTTGAAGACACACAATCCACATACACATACATTAACAAAGTTCTCGAAGTTAACACCAACAGAGCACCTTCTATAAATCAAAAGCCATTTCCAATGGTCTGTTAGCTCTGGGTAGTTTTCTATAACATGAATGAATAAAATTTCCTACAAAACGACCTATTTGTTTGACTGATTTGTTTATCTTAATGAGTGAGAGTGTGCTCATGAATGTATTGTTTAGCAAAATCTCTTATTCTTGCATAGTGCAGATTTAGGAAATTTTATTCCTGGAGCTTTGTGACCTCCACATTCACATATAAGCTCCATATATGAGAACAAAATCTCAGTTAACTATTTTGAATTTATCTGCTTTTTGATACAAAAATCCAACTTCATGTTGCTACTCACATGTTTACAATATTAGCGGTCTGATAATAAGAGCTATATTTTTGGGATTCAACATTAGAGCTATTGTAAAAAAAAAAAAAATCTGCATAAGACGGTTAATATTTTCGACTGCATGAATACATTTTCATGTCGTCCACAATATTTAATTAATGAACAGAGACGGTATAGGTGTAGAGGAGGAGCTGCAACAGGATACTTCTGCTAGCTGTTTTCAAAGTAAAAGCTGTGTGACTATCTGACGTTACCTGACCATCACTCCAGCTAGCTAGCTTTCGACCAGGTTAGTTATAAATAAGGGCCACCAACAAGCAATGTTAGTTCGTTAGCTAGCCAGCTGCCTTCCTTCAATACTTGGTGTCTTTATATTTAAAGCATCGAGCTAAAGGCTGAAGCTAGCGAGCTATCATACCATACAATTGTGTGTGTCTGTAGACTGTACACGGCTCATTCAAGACAATCCAGCCCCAGCTAACAAGGCTTGACATACCAAGTTTTGAGCATCACCCTCTCTCTGTCATGAGGTGAGTATTAATTAAGTATCAACAATTGTCTATATGCTGTAGGTAGCTAGCTATAGGTGGTTATTCCCTCCACCTAATAATGGCAGAGATGAAAGGAATTAGGATGGATCGTTCAATCATTCTCAATAATAATTAGTGAGTATAGGTGAGTACATCTGTAGAGGAAAAATAGGTGGGAATACTGAGTATGCCAGAGTATGACCACCAATACCCCTGCACCACTGGGTGAGATTGAAGCTGGCAGTGTTGACAGTGACACTACACATATATATTAAAACCCCAAACAGCAAGCAATGCAGGTGCAGGTGGATAGGAAAAACTCCCTAGAAAGGCCAAAACCTAGGAAGAAACCTAGAAGGAACCAGGCTATGACGGGTGGCCAGTCCTCTTCTGGCTGTGCAGGGTGGAGATTATAACAGCACATAGCCAAGATGTTCAAATGTTCATAAATGACCAGCATGGTCAAATAATAGTAATCACAGTGAACAGGTCAGGGTTCCATAGCCGCAGGCAGAACAGTTGAAACTGGAGCAGCAGCACAGCCAGGTGGACTGGGGACAACAAGGAGTCATCATGCCAGGTTGTCCTGAGGCATGGTCCTAGGGCTCAGGTCCTCCGAGAGAGAGAAAGAGAGAAAGAATTAGAGAGAGCATACTTAAATTCACACAGGACACCGGATGAGACAGGAAAAATACTCCAGATATTATAGACTGACCATAGCCCCCCCCCCCCCCCCCCCCGACACAAACTACTGAGACAGGAGGAACTCTAGAGCTCTGTCAGTGACCATCGGGTAGTTGGTCATCTCCCTGACCAATTCCCTTCTCCCCCGTTTGCTCAGTCTCCCTCGATTGCTCTAGGAAGAGTCTTGGTGATTCCAAACTTCTTCCATTTAATTAAGAATGATGGAGGCCACTGTGTTCTTGTGGACCTTCAATGTTGCAGAAAGGTTTTGGTACCCTTCCCCAGATCATGCCTCAACATAATCCTGTCTTGGCGCTCTACGGACAATTCCTTCAACCTCATGGCTTGGATTTTGCTCTGACATTCACTGTCAACTATGGGACCTTATATAGACAGTTGTGTGCCTTTTCAAATCATGTCCAATCAATTGAATTTACCACAGGTGGACTCCAATCAAGTTGTAGAAACATCTCAAGGATGATCAATGGAAACAGGATGCACCTGAGCTCAATTTCAGGTCTAATATCAAAGGGGCTGAATACTTGTATGTAAATATGGTATTTAATTATTTTTTTTATTACATTTGCAAAATGTAGAAAATTGTTTTCGCTTTGTCATTATGGGGTTTTGTGTGTAGATTGCTGAATAATTTGTTTTATTTAATCAATTTTAGAATAAGGCTGTAACATAACAAATGTGGAAAAAGTCAAGGGGTCTGAATACTTTCCGAAGGCACTGTATGTGATGGGATGTATAGACATTATGGACAGTTTATGGATACAATATGTAGTATATCTGTAGAATACGTAGGATAGAATGGTATATGTACAGCAAGAGTTAAATAGGATAGGACATGACTAGAATACAGTATATACATATGTGGGTCAAACAGTATGTAAACAATACTAAAGGGACCAGTGTTCCATGACTATGTACTTAGGGGCAGCAACCTCTAAGGTGCAGGGTTGAGGAACTGGGTGGTAGCCAGCTAGTTACAGTGACTAAAGTTCAAGGCAGGGTACTGTTCTGGGCAGAGGCCGGCTAGTGGTGACTATTTAACAGTCTGATGGCCTTGATAGAAGCTGTCTCTCGGTCCCAGCTTTGATGCACCTGTACTGATCTCCCCTTCTGGATAGTAGCGGGATTAACAGGCCGTGGCTCGGGTGGCTGAGGTCCTAGATTAACTTCTTGGCTTTCCTGTAACAGCAGGTCCTGGAGGGCAGGCAGTGTGCAGGCAGTGATGCATTGGGCAGACAGCACCACCCTCTGGCGAGCCCTGCGGTTGCAGATGGTGCAGTTGCTGTACCATGCAGCGATACATATCCCGACAGGATGCTCTCAGTGGTGCATCTGTAGAAGTTTGTGAGGGTCTTAGATGCCAAGCCAAATTTCTTCAGCCTCTATAGGTTGAAGAGGCGCTGTTGCATCTTCACCACACTGTCTGTGTGGGTGTACCATTTCATATGTACACAGAGCAACTTGAAGCTTTTCCCCTTTTTTTGCTAATCTTTTTCAAGGGTGTCAATTGTTGGAACTGATTATATTTTGTCTTGGCGTGAAGTTGTTAATATATTTTTGTTATGTTACAATAAAAACATTGACTTGTTAGTAAATGCAGCGGGTTCTGTACATTTATGAATCATTGTACATAGTCGCCAGCTGTCCGTTTTGTAATGAATTAATATGTGTTAGGAGTAGACATGATAATTTCCCTAGGAAATAAGGGCAGTGAAGTTAAACAAACAATCGCATTAGTAACTTTATTCTTACAAATGTATGGGGTGATCACATCAGAGCGAAAGCAAAGTACCAGTTACTAAAATACCACACTTGAGTATAAAGTTCTTAACAGAAATCAACCATGGAAATATACAAGACATAACTAACTCTTGTGATTGCCATATCGACAGAGTTGATTGGAATTGTTTTCAGTGAAGCTCAGTCATACAATAACGGTAAAAACTATCACACAATTGAAATACAAAACCTCCATTAAAGCGTTCATATTTGATGATCGAGGGCCTCTGTACATAATAATGACAAGAGTATTGTCCTCACTAAAGTGCCTGTGAGAGGAAGCTAACAGACTATTGAGACGCAGCCAGTGTGTTGACAAGGAGAGGTGTTGAATGTGCCACCTGGAGGTCAGTGGGGGGCGAAGGAGGAGAAGTCCTTCGAGGGCAAACAAGAAGACATTGCTCGTTTTCGTGGTGAAAGGAACTGCAAGAAGTTGGCCGTCATGGCAAGGAGCTCCAGGTGCTGCTGCAGGTACGAGGCATGCTCCGCCTTCAACTCTTCCTGTAACACACATCAGGTCATGTTGGAAACTTAGGGGTTAGCGGTTAAGTGGAAGGGGCTAGGTGAGAGTAGGGGGTAATGGTAGGGTATAAGGAAAGACTAATATGTCACCTTTCTGTCCAGAAACTGTGAGTGCATCTCCATGTCCTCCTCCCACACACCGTCTTATTATCCCTTAACTCTGACACCACACATATATTTAAATAGGCTAGCATTCCTAATAGTGTCCGTGTGTGTGTTTGTGTACCCATGTGTTTTTGGGGCGGGAGCAGCAGGATCCTCATGTTGACAGGAGAGCCTACCTGCACTCAGCTGGCCAGGTGCCTAAACAGGATATGTAATCACACAGGGAGAAAGAGAGGCAGGAACAGTGGTGCCCTGTATGTCCCGGGTTCCCCTGGTGTAGGCCGGGTTACTGTAAAAGCACTTTGTGACATCTGCTGGTGGGGAAAAAACGCCATTGAAATTTGCTTGATGGATTGTATAAGTAGAAGTGATGTCAACTTACCCATCAGGTAAATGACTGGGATGTCGTCCACTGAGTCCATCGTCCTCGCCACCCCAAACACCTCTACTTCCACCCCCACCATTTGCTGTCTGCACCCCAGCTCCCTCTGACCACAGTTTGAGGCGTTAGCCTACCAGAATTTTTGTGCATTTGGGCAGGAGTGTCTGGGAACGAGATCAAATCAAACACAACTGAGAATGCACATCAACTTCATAGAACAGTGAAAACACTTCACACCCACCACTTCTCTAGCCACCCTTTGCCTTGACAGCTTTGCACACTCTTGGCAATCTCTCAACCAGCTTCACCTGGAATGCTTTTCCAACAGTATTTAAGGAGTTCCCACATATGCTGAGCTCTTGTAGGCTGCTTTTTCTTCACTCTGCTATCCAACTCATCCCAAACCATCTCAATTGGGTTGAGGTCGGGTGATTGTGGAGGCCAGGTCATCTGATGCAGCACTCCATCACTCTCCTTCTTGGTCAAATAGCCCTTACACAGCCTGGAGGTGTGTTGGGTCATTGTCCTGTTGAAAAACAAATGATAGTAACACTAAGCCCAAACCAGATGGGATGGCGTATCTCTGCAGAATGCTGTGGTAGCTATGCTGGTTAAGTGTGCCTTGAATTCTAAATAAATCACAGACAGTGTCACCAGCAAAGCACCCTCACACCATAACACCTCCTCCATGCTTCACGGTGGGAACCACACATGCAGAGATCATCCGTTCACCTACTCTGCATCTCACAAAGACACGGCAGTTGGAACCAAAATTCTCAAATTTGGGCTCATCAGACCAAAGGATAGATTTCTATCAGGTATGAAGGTTAGACCCAGATGCAGACCACGTCAAATAAACAATAGTTTAATATCCCAACAGGGGCAGGCAATAGACCGGTCAAGGCAGGCAGGGGTCAGTAAACCAGAGGTGGGGCAACAGTACCGGGTGGCAGGCAGGGTCAGGCAGAGGTCGGTAATCCAGAGGGGGCAAAGGTACAGGTCAGCGGTCAGGCAGGCGGGCTCGGAGTCAGGACAGGCAAGGGTCAAAACCAGGAGGGCGAGAAAAGAGAAACTGGAAAAGGCAGGAGCTGAGAAACAAAACGCTGGTAGGCTTGAACAAACAAGACAAACTGCCAACATACAAACAGAGGTCTAAATATACAAAGATGAGCGACACCTGGAGGGGGGTGGAGACAATCACAAAGACAGGTGAAACAGATCAGGGTGTGACAGATTTCCACCATTCTAATGCCCATTGCTCGTGTTTCTTGGCCCAAGCAAGTCTCTTCTTCTTATTGGTGTCCTGATTCACACAGTCTCTGAACAGTTGATGTTGAGATGTGTCTGTTACTTGAACTCTGTGAAGCATTTATTTGGGCTACAATTTCGGAGGCTGGTAACTCTAATAAACTTATCCTCTGCAGCAGAGGTAACTCGGTCTTCCTATCCTGTGGCGGTCCTCATGAGAGCCAGTTTCGTCATAGGGCTTGATGGTTTTTGCGACTGCACTTGAACAAACTTTCATCGGTTTTTAAATGTTCCAGATTGACTGACCTTCATGTCTTAAAGTAATGATGGACTGTCATTTCTCTTAGCTTATTTGAGCTGTTCTTGCCATAATATGGACTTGGTATTTTACCAAATAGGGCTATCTTCTCTATACGAACCCTACCTTGAAACAAAACAACTGATTGTCTCAAACGCATTAAGAAGGAAAGAAATTAGTCAAATTAACTTTTAACCAAGGCACACCTGTTAATTGAAATGTATTCCAGGTGACTACCTAATGAAGCTGGTTGAGAGAATGCTGAGAGTGTGCAAAGCTGTCATCAATACTTGGAAGAATCTCAAATATAACATATATTTTGATTTGTTTAGCACTTTTTTGGTTACTACATGATTCCATAGGTGTTAATTCATAGTTATGTCTTCACTATTATTCTACAATGTAGAAAATAGTTGAAATAATGAAAAACCATTGAATGAGTTGTTGTGTCCAAACTTTTGACTGGTATGTGGAGGTTGAGATGTGAGTATCCTGGTAAAAGGTCATGTTTTTCAGGATGCTCTTCCTCAGAGGGAGCAGCATCAGAAGCAGCAGGCTAGAGCCTTCACACTAACCCCTTCAGAGAGGACAGAGGGTACAACACAGTCTGTCTTTTCACTTACTACACACACACACACATACACAGGTTAGAGCCTTCAGATACATACCCTCTAACCGAGCACATTGGGAAACACCCTTACGTAGACACACCTTACCTCGCACCACACACAAATGAATCTCATAAGATTCTCGATGCAGACTTTAAGCCTTTCTATCTGGAAATGATGACCATGTGTTTGTTTGTGTGCTCATCGATTCCTGTGTGTGTGTGTTACCTCTAGGGTGTGGTCTAGCAGCTGCAACAGCTCCATGTCTGTTGATGTTCTTCTCTACTGAACATGTGTAGGATGTGAGGGATTGTAAGGTACTGTAATTCTGCATCCAGCTTCTCTATGGAGAAATAATATTCTACACACAAAGTCAAAAACATGACATACTGTCCGGGTCCTCTAGAAAAACAGAGGGAAATATGTAATTATACTCTAGTACAGGGGTATTCAACTCTTACCCTACGAGGTCCGGGGCTTGTTGGTTTTCTGTTCTACCTGATAATTCATTGTACCCTCCTGGTTTCCCAGGTATAAATCAGTCACAGAGGGAAAAAAGGCAGTGGAACTGGCTTCAAGGTCCAGAGTGTAGTTTGAGATCTCTAGTATATACAAAGTCATACCATGCAAGGCAGGGGATGGCAGAAGTGCTGTGCCTGCTTATATGTGTAGTGTCACTGTCAACACTGACAACTTCAATCTCACCCAATGGTGCAGGTGTAGTGGCGGCTATACGCAGGTATATTCAGTATGCCCACCTATTTATCTGAATACATACTCACCTATACTCACTAATTACCATTGAGAATAATTGAATGGTTGAACAATTGACCGATCCATCTTAATGACTTTCATCTCTGGCATTATTAAGTGGAGGAAAGGACTACCTATACCTAGCTACCTACAGCATATAGACAATTGTTGATAATTAATTAATACTCACTTGATTGCAGTGTAATGGTCAAAACTTGGTGTGCCAAGCTGTGTATGCTGGGGCTGGATAGTCTTGAACAATCCTTGTACAGTGTACAGACGGACACACGCAAGCACACACACACCTGTTTGGTATGATAGCTAGCTATCTTTAGCCTTTAGCTCGATGCTTTGTGGCTTTACATATAATCTCCCTGTTGTCTATCAGTAAAGCCACCAAGCATTGAAGGAAGTCAGCTAGCTAGCTAACTAACATTACTTGTTGGTGGCCCTTATTTATAACTAACCTGGTCGAAAGCTAGCTAGCTGGAGCGATGGTCAGGTAACGTCAGATAGTCATACAGCTTTTGCTTTGAAAACAGCTAGCACACGTATCCTGTTGCAGACCTTCCTCTCTATGCCCACACCATTTTTGTTCATTCATTTATTAATCTTGTGGACGACATAAGTCTTAGTCTTAGTCTTAGTCTTAGTTGTTTAAGTTCGGATATTGATTGACTGAATTGTCAATAGTGAAGTTGACCTTACACTATATTTGGGTGAATTGAGACAGAAAAAGCAGAAGGGTATTGAAACATGTTTTGATGGTATATGGACCTCAGAATGAACTGCATGTCCCTGAATGGCAAAATAATCAGTTTTGTGAAAAAGGCTCCTTGCAATTTAGGAGACATTGGGCTATTATGGAATTTGGTACAGGTGGTTTTTGGAACAGATGTATACTCCTCAATAGTATCTAAAGTGATTGATGATGCATTGTGATACAGGTAGATACTGTCACGTTCCTGACCTTATTTCCTTTGTTTTGTCTTTGTTTAGTTGGTCAGGACGTGAGCTGGGTGGGCATTCTATGTTATGTGTTTCTATGTTGGGTTCATTGTTAATTAGCCTGATATGGTTCTCAATCAGGGGCAGGTGTTTTAGGTTTCCTCTGATTGAGAACCATATTAAGGTAGGCTGTTTTCACTGTTTGTTTGTGGGTGATTGTTCCTGTGTCAGTGTTTGTGCCACACGGGACTGGTTCGTTCGTTTGTTCCTTCCTTCCTTCCTTCCTTCCTTCCTTCCTTCCTTCCTTCCTTCCTTCCTTCCTTCCTTCCTTCCTTCCTTCCTTCCTTCCTTCCTTCCTTCCTTCCTTCCTTCCTTCCTTCCTTCCTTCCTGTTCGTGCGTTCATTTTTATATGTTCTCAAGTTCAGGTCTGTTCACGTCGTTTATTGATTTGTAGTTTGTTTAAGTGTTTTTTCGTCTTCGTTAAATAAATCATTATGTATTCAAACCACGCTGCATATTGGTCCGATCCTTGCTCCTCCTCAGACGAGGAGGAGGACGAGCGTTACAGAATCACCCACCAACCAAGGACCAAGCAGCGTGGGAAAAAGCAGCAGCAGCGATCGCAGGATTTCTGGACATGGGAGGAAATTCTGGACGGTAAGGGACCCTGGGCACAACCTGGAGAATATCGCCGCCCTCGTGAAGAGCTGGAGGCAGCTAAAGCCGAGAGGCGGTGGTATGAGGAGGCAGCACGGAAGCGAGGCTGGAAGCCTGTGAGTCAAGCCCAAAAATTTCTTGGGGGGGGCTACAAGGGAGTGTGGCGAAGTCAGGTAGGAGACCTGCGCCAACTCCCCGAGCTTACCGTGGAGAGCGAAAGTACGGGCAGACACCGTGTTATGCGGTAAAGCGCACGGTGTCTCCTGTACGTGTGCTTAGCCCGGTGCGGGTTATTCCACCTCCCCGCACTGGCCGGGCTAGATTGAGCATTGAGCCAGGTGCCATGAAGCCGGATCAACGCGTCTGGTCTCCAGTGCGTCTCCTCGGGCCGGCATACATGGCACCAGCCTTACGCATGGTGTCCCCGGTTCGCCAACCCAGCCCAGTGCGGGTTATTCCACCTCCCCGCACTGGTCGGGCTACGGGGAGCATTCAACCAGGTAAGGTTGGGCAGGCTCGGTGCTCAAGGGAGCCAGTACGCCTGCACGATCCGGTATATCCGGCGCCACCTCGCCGCCCCAGCCCAGTACCACCAGTGCCAACACCACGCACCAGGCTTCCTGTGTGTCTCCAGAGCCCTGTTCCTCCTCCACGCACTCTCCCTGTGGTGCGTGTCTCCAGCCCAGTACCACCAGTGCCAACACCACGCACCAGGCTTCCTGTGTGTCTCCAGAGCCCTGTTCCTCCTCCACGCACTAGCCCTGTGGTGCGTGTCTCCAGCCCGGTACCACCAGTTCCGGCACCACGCACCAAGCCTCCTGTGCGTCTCCAGAGCCCTGTGTGCCCTGTTGCTGCTCCCTGCACTAGCCTTGAGGTGCGTGTCTTTAGCCCGGTACAACCAGTTCCGGCACCACGCACCAGGCCTACTGTGCGCCTCAGCCGGCCAGAGTCTGCCGTCTGCCCAGTGCCACCTGCACTATCCGTCTGCCCAGCGCCATCTGAACTGCCCGTCTGTCCTGAGCCTTCAAAGCCGCCCGTCTGTCCTGAGCCTTCAAAGCCGCCCGTCTGTCCTGAGCCTTCAGAGCCGTCCGTCAGTCAGGAGCCGCCAGAGCCGTCCGTCAGTCAGGAGCCGCCAGAGCCGTCCGCCAGACAGGAGCAGCCAGAGCCGCCCGCCAGACAGGAGCAGCCAGAGCCGCCTGCCAGACAGGAGCAGCCAGAGCCGCCTGCCAGACAGGAGCAGCCAGAGCCGCCCGCCAGACAGGAGCAGCCAGAGCCGCCCGCCAGGCAGGAGCAGCCAGAGCCGCCCGCCAGGCATGACCTGCCAGAGCCGTCAGCCAGCCATGACCTGCCAGTGCCGTCAGCCAGCCATGACCTGCCAGTGCCGTCAGCCAGCCATGACCTGCCAGTGCCGTCAGCCAGCCATTACCTGCCAGTGCCGTCAGCCAGCCAAGACCTGCCAGAGCCGTCAGCCAGCCATGACCTGCCAGAGCCGTCAGCCAGCCATGACCTGCCAGACCCGTCAGCCAGCCATGACCTGCCAGAGCCGTCAGCCAGCCATGACCTGCCAGAGCCGTCAGCCAGCCATGACCTGCCAGAGCCGTCACTCAGTCCGGAGCTGCCCCTCAGTCCGGTGCTGCCCCTCAGTCCGGTGCTGCCCCTCAGTCCGGTGCTGCCCCTCAGTCCGGTGTTGCCCCTCAGTCCGGTGCTGCCCCTTAGTCCGGTGCTGCCCCTTAATCCAGTGGGGTTAATATGGTGGGTAGCCATTAGGAGGAGGCCACGGAAGCGGGGATTAACTATGGTGGGGTGGGGACCACGTCCAGAGCCGCCACCGTGGACAGATGCCCACCCAAACCCTCCCCTATAGGTTCAGGTTTTGCGGCCGAAGTCCGCACCTTGGGGGGGGGGGGGGGGGGGGGGGTACTGTCACGTTCCTGACCTTATTTCCTTTGTTTTGTCTTTGTTTAGTTGGTCAGGACGTGAGCTGGGTGGGCATTCTATGTTATGTGTTTCTATGTTGGGTTCATTGTTAATTTGCCTGATATGGTTCTCAATCAGGGGCAGGTGTTTTAGGTTTCCTCTGATTGAGAACCATATTAAGGTAGGCTGTTTTCACTGTTTGTTTGTGGGTGATTGTTCCTGTGTCAGTGTTTGTGCCACACGGGACTGTTTCGTTTGTTCCTTCCTTCTTTCCTGTTCGTGCGTTCATTTTTATATGTTCTCAAGTTCAGGTCTGTTCACGTCGTTTATTGATTTGTAGTTTGTTTAAGTGTTTTTTCGTCTTCGTTAAATAAATCATTATGTATTCAAACCACGCTGCATATTGGTCCGATCCTTGCTCCTCCTCAGACGAGGAGGAGGACGAGCGTTACAAGATACGGTATGTTGTTTTGTGATTTGTAGTACATGGATTTTACGGTTGTTGCTTGTGTTTTGTTCTGTATATTGCTCATCCTCGCCTAAATAAAATGTAAACTCTTGGTCTTTGTCTGTTTTTGATTGGTTTAACCGTGCGTCCGTCTTTGTGTCGTTCATACTTATTTGTGTGTGACTTGTTGAAGCACAAGGGACAAATCTGCCCTCAACAACACCTGTGAGGCAGCCCTACACTCTTACAAAAAAGTGTTCCAAAAGGGTTATTTAGCTGTCCCCATAGGAGAACCCTTTTTGGTTCCAGGTCAAATCTTTTTGGGTTCTAGGTATAACCCTTTTGAGTTCCATGTAAAACCCTCTGTAGAAAGAGTTCTACATGGAACTCAAAAGGTTTATTCAAAGGGTTCTCCTATGGGGACAGCTGAAGAACCCTATAAGGTTCTAGATAGTACCTTTTTTCTAAAAGTGTGCCTCCCAGGTAGATTTTAATCCAACCCCCGCTGAGTAAAGCCTGCGTTGACAAAGTATCTTCCCTGTATGAAAGGATGCTATGAAAATGTAATACTATAGCTTTTGTGAGAACATCTCTAGCTTTTAATACCATAACGCCAGTACAAGACAGTTGGTCTTCACTGCAAGCACAAATATATGCCCAGTTATCTAGTGCACTACACTTTTATCTACTAAATAACGCTAATAATAGTCAATGTAACAGAGCATCTTCTACATGACTCAAAATGGCCGCCATTCACCTCACAACATCGCTGCCAAACTCTTTATTAAAGACAGGGATGGATGTTACATTACCCTGTGCTCACAGTGACCATAAGACAGTGAGTGAAATCCTGCAGATTACAAAGCTGAAAGAGTCTACTGATGGTGAGGCTGAAATACAGACCGCCTAAGCTTTGTGAATAAACTATTAATCATCCACCAGCAATGTTCTAAACTACCTCTAAGGGTGACTCAAACACCTAACACAATTGTTTTGACTGCTATCGTTATACTTTTTACTCAATACTATCCCCGTTTTCCATCCTCATTGCATGGAGTACTGGAGGCAACCACAAGGGGTGCTGTGACCGAGGCTGCCTGGCCAGCGACGAGGGGCCCTGCTCAGGAAGCGGTGTCTCCTGTAGACACGTTGCCCTCCTCTTCATCGTCGGCCATCCCCTTCAGGTAGGAGCGCTTGAACTCCTCAAACACCATCTCCTCTTCCAGCTCGCTGCTCCCAACAAATGTGTGGATGGACAACCGGACAGATGTAAAGTCAGAGAGATGGCAAAGACAAGAAGACAGACAGACAGACAGACATACGGCAAGACAAGACAAGACAAGACAAGACAAGACAAGACAAGACAAGACAGACAGACAGACAGACAGACAGACAGACAGACAGACAGACAGACAGACAGACAGACAGACAGACAGACAGACAGACAGACAGACAGACAGACAGACAGACAGACGTAAAGCCAGAGAGGTGGCAAGACAAGAAGACAGACAGACGTAAAGCCAGAGAGGTGGCAAGACAAGAAGAGTCAGACAGACAGATGTAAAGCCAGAGAGGTGGCAAGACAAGAAGACAGTAAGTCAGACAGACAGACAGACAGACAGACAGACAGACAGACAGACAGACAGACAGACAGACAGACAGACAGACAGACAGACAGACAGACAGACAGACAGACAGACGTAAAGCCAGAGAGGTGGCAAGACAAGAAGAGTCAGACAGACAGATGTAAAGCCAGAGAGGTGGCAAGACAAGAAGACAGTAAGTCAGACAGACAGACAGACAGACGTAAAGCCAGAGAGGTGGCAAGACAAGAAGACAGTAAGTCAGACAGACAGACAGACAGACAGACAGACAGACAGACAGACAGACAGACAGACAGACAGACAGACAGACAGACAGACAGACAGACAGACACAGACAGACAGACAGACAGACAGACAGACGTAAAGCCAGAGAGGTGGCAAGACAAGAAGAGTCAGACAGACAGATGTAAAGCCAGAGAGGTGGCAAGACAAGAAGACAGACAGACAGATGTAAAGCCAGAGAGGTGGCAAGACAAGAAGACAGACAGACAGACAGACAGACAGACAGACAGACAGACAGACAGACAGACAGACAGACAGACAGACAGAGACAGACAGACAGACAGACAGACAGACAGACAGACAGACAGACAGATGTAAAGCCAGAGAGGTGGCAAGACAAGAAGACAGATAGACAGACAGATAAGCAATAAGGTAGGTGTATGAAAAGACAGACAGACAGGTGTTTAGACAGACAGACACACACACACACACACACACACACAGAGAGTCAGGTAGGCAGCCAGAAAGACAGACAAACAGTGATTTGAAATAAGCGGAAATACAGACAGAAAGAAATGAAAGACAGAACGATAAGAGGAGGAAGACACAGAGGCATGGTCAGAGAGAAACAAGAGAAAGACAGATAGAGAGATTAAATGTGTCCAGGTGCATGTTCAGAATATGACACCCTCCACGGATTAATTGTACTTGCGATCATAATCGCAATTGATCAATCATGTAATCACATATGACTTCTAAGCAAGACATGGAGGAAAGATAATCCAATTTTACCTTTCCCTCACTTCAGAAGGCAAAAGATAACAACACGAGTGATTAGATTTCATGGGTTAGGTACTTTTGGACTATGGAGTGAAGCCTTGAAAGCGTCAGAAAAATGCAACATACACTCATGCCCACATCTTGAAATAAAAATATTTGTACCTAGGTCAGGTTTTGGGTGCATCAGTGTGAGTGGCAGCTCTACTCCCACCTCACTGAAGTAAAACAAATAGGATACAGATTAACCGCACATATAATATAAGCAACTGCACACACACACTCTTAGAAATGCAATGCTGAATAAGATAAAGCCATCATACCTAGATCCCATTATTCTACGAAAGCATAAAAGAGAAAAAACGTATTAAACATACAAAATAAAGAACATAACCAATAAGGAACCCAAGCGTCAAACACAAACGCACACGCGCAGTGGACTGACCCGCCGATGATGAGCTTAACCATGACTCTGTATGACACCAGGATTCCTAGAACCTCCTTCAGCACACCTTCTTTAACACTGTAGGGCAGGAGAGAGAGAGAGAGAGAGAGAGAGAGAGAGAGAGAGAGAGAGAGAGAGAGAGAGAGAGAGAGAGAGAGAGGGAGAGAGAGAGAGAGAGAGAGAGAGAGAGAGAGAGAGAGAGAGAGAGAGAGAGAGAGAGAGAGAGAGAGAGAGAGAGAGAGAGAGAGAGAGAGAGAGAGAGAGAGAGAGAGAGAGAGAGAGAGAGAGAGAGAGAGAGAGAGAGAGAGAGAGAGAGAGAGAGTTTGAGTTTTTATAAAACCTTTATTTTATACTCAAGTGTTAACATAAATAATGACACACTGCCTTTAGAGAGAGAGAGAGAGAGAGAGAGAGAGAGAGAGAGAGAGTTTGAGTTTTTATAAAACCTTTATTTTATACTCAAGTGTTAACATAAATAATGACACACTGCCTTTTCAGAAATGAAACAACAAATGTAATTCCTAAACAAAATAAATAAAAATAAAAATACAAAAGAACATATACATTCAACTTATTTCATCAACAAAAAATAATTTCCCCTCCTCTACAAAACAAAGCACTCCTTTGTATGCCCACTTCTCCTCAAACAATGGGAGATCTTTTACAGCTGAGAAGAACTCAAAATCAACTTTTATTCTTGCTTTCACTAATCCTTTAAAAACACATCTTACATCCTGCCCATATCCCGTTTCTATCTTATGTTTCCTACTCAGAAAAATTGACATCTTAGCTTGTCCCAAAATAAAATTTAACAGTTGACATTTTCTTTTCTGTTGCTTACTATATTGAAACCCCAAAATAAAAACAGTATTATTGAAAATCTCCCCTACAGCTTTAAACAAAGATTCCATGATTTCCAATAGAGGTTTTATCCTCTCACACTCCATAAAACAGTGAAAAATGGTTTCTCTTATATTACAAAAAGGACATCCATCTCTAACATCTGAGTTAATAACAGATACAAAAGCATTAACTGCAATGATACCATGTAAAACCCTCCATTGCATATCACCAGTACCCTTTTGTAACGGTGGTTTGTACAGTGCTCTCCATGCTGGCTTTACCTTGTCATCAATTCCCAATTTTACCCTCCATGGAGTGTCTTTTCTATTTTTCAATTTATCTTTATTTAACACCTTTACACACCCCCTATACAAGTCCTTCCCATTCACCTCATCCAAACCCACCTCCTCCAACCCTCTCAAATCCAGCAATACCGCCTTTCTTTCTGACTCTGGGATATTTGGTGTAATCCCTAGTCTTGGAAATGAGACGTCTTCATCTTGTACCTTCTTCTTGTGGCTATTAAGCATACCCCACTCTTCCGCTGACAGAGCCTTCCTTCAGCTTCCCAGCATTTGTCCGACAATCCTTTCCGACCTCACCCCCAAATGTTCAGCCACCCGTCTTCCATCCATTAAGGCGGGCCCAGCCATGGCCATTAACTGTTTTAAGGTGATGATTTTGCCCTTCACCAGAATCTTGGAGAAATGTGGAACAGCTGCAGTTGTACAATCCAGTCTTGCCCCATACACCAGAGGTTCCTCCAACAGCCAATGCACTGACTCCGCTGAAGTTCGTCTGGACACCTTCATTATGCTCCACACTCTGAGAAGACCTCTGTAAAACGGAGGTACTCCCTCCCTAGAAATCTGGCTACTATCAACCAGAAATAAAGCCTTCTTTAAACCTAATCCTCCAACCCTCTGTAATACAAGACCTGCCACCCCTCTCCACACCACATTTTCCGGTCCATAAAGCAACCTTTGAATAAACTGAAACCGGAAAGCAGCAGCCCTACTAGCAAGATGTACAAGACCTTGTCCCCCCTCCTCTTTTGACAAATACAAAAAACTTTGTGGAACCCAGTGATATTTATCCCAAAAGAAATCCACAATAATTGCCTGTATCTTAGCTAGAAGGCCAGATGGTGGTTCTAAAACTGACAACCGATGCCATAGTGCAGAGGCAATCACACTGTTAACTATAATAGTGCGCCCCCTATATGACATACGAGATAGCAACCAACGCCATCTCCTCATCCTCCCTTCCACCATTTCAACCACCCCAATCCAATTTTTTTCCATAATCCCCTCATCTCCTAGGTACACTCCAAGATACTTAAAACCTCCCTTACACCATTCCAGCCCCCCTGGCAAAGCCATGATCCCTCCAGACCATTCTCCAATCTGTAAAGCACAACTCTTTTCCCAATTTACCTTTGCAGAGGATATTCCCCTAAAACGATCAACCATTAGACTCAAACTATCCACCTCCGCTTGATTTTTCACTAAAACAACTACATCATCAGCATAGGCTGAGAGACGAATAGGAGGAATATCCTCTGAAAGGTACACCCCTTCAATGCGACTTCTAATGCTATTTAGTAGTGGCTCTATAGCAATGGCATATAACATCCCTGATAAAGAACATCCCTGCCTAATACCTCTACACACTTTAAAAGGAGCACTCAAACCACCGTTAACTTTCAATACACTTTCAATGTCACCATATATCACCTTTATCATGGCAATAAAACCAGAGCTGAACCCCTCAAACGTGTGCCATAAATATTGATGTTCAACTCGGTCAAATGCCTTTTCCTGATCAATTGAAATTAGACCAGCATCCAACCCAATAGCCCTAGAGACGTCCAAAAAATCACGAATCAGAGAAATGTTATCCCCTATCTGCCTGCCAGGAACACAGTAGGACTGGTCCGTATGTATGATTTGCCCCATCACCTCCCTCAGCCTGTTGGACAAAGCCTTGGACAGGATCTTATAATCAGTGCACAATAAAGCCACCGGCCTCCAGTTCTTCACCTCCCTAGGGTCACCCTTTTTGGGCAGTAGGGTGAGGACAGCCCTTCTGCAGCTTATTGGTAGTAACCCTCCGGTTAAACTATCATTAACTACTGCTAGCCAATCCTCTCCCAACATAGCCCAAAAAGACTTAAAAAAGTCAACGGGAAGCCCATCAATGCCTGGTGCTCTTCCATTTTCCATGCCTTTTAATGCAGTGTATAACTCCTGCAAAGACAATGGTTGCTCAAGCTCAACCTGAGCTTCTGCAGCCACCTGTGGGAGCCCATCAAGGAACTGCTGTGTCACTGTTTTATCCTCTTTGTACTCACACTTGTAGAGCTCAGCATAAAACTCTACTGCCCTCTTTCTAATTTCACTAGGGCTATTGAGCTCTTGTCCAACAGCTGATTTGAGACAATGAATAATTTTTCTTTGTCCATTCTTTTTCTCTAAACCAAAGAAAAATTTGGATGAGGCATCCATTTCAGAGATTCCCTGAAACTTACTTCTCACCAATGCCCCCTGTGCTCTGATACCCAGCAGGTCTGCCAATGCAGCTTTTTTCCTCTTGAGGGCCTGAGTATGGCCTCGATTTCCTGTGGTCTCACCCAACGTCATGAGTTCCACTATTTCAAACTCTAGGGCTTTCATTGATCTGGTGATATCCTTGGTGACATTCCTCGTGTATTGATTACAGAATTGTTGAACCTGGATTTTCCCTATATCCCACCACTGTTGAAGGGATACAAAGCTGGCCTTTTGAGACCTCCACCTTTCCCAGAAAAAACTAAAACATTTCCTGAAGTGAGCATCACTCAATAAAGTTCTATTAAAATGCCAGTATGCGCTTTTGGGTTTTACATCGTTAATGAACACCACCTCTGTTATTAAACAATGATCAGAAAATCCCACTGGGGTTATCACACTTGATTTACAGACCTGAGATTGATGCTCAAAACAATAAAACCTATCTAACCTGGCCATAGAGATGGTGTTCTCTCTCACATGCGCCCAGGTGTACTGCCTTGTGTTTCCATGTTGACTCCGCCAAATATCACACAGTTCATGTGTTACAATGAGGCGTTTTAAAAAATTCCTTGAGGCTATATGAGGTTCTTGGTGATTTCTATCTAAATCGCTGACTGTGCAGTTAAAGTCCCCAGCAATAAATAATTAATCTTCATTGTTACATTTCTCAATGGTATTTGATAATGTCTCTAAAAAACATACCCTCTCAACTGCCACCACTGGGGCATATACATTTATCAGACACATAGTGATGTTTTCATACCTTGCTCTAACTTTTAATAACCTCCCCTCAACTACCTCTTCAACCTCATATGACAACGGCAAAAACCCTTTTGAGAACAAGATAGCCACACCCCCACTTTTTGAGTTTTTATGACTACACACCACTGTCCCCCCCCACTCCTGTTGCCACATAACTTAATTTTCCAAATTACTATGTGTTTCTTGTAGAAAATTTATGTCACTTCCCTTTCCCCTAATTAACTCATACACTATTGCTCTTTTTTTACCATCTCTTGCCCCATTTACGTTTAAAGAAGAAATCTTAAAACTGCTCATGGATGAAAAAAATATACAGAGGAAGATACAGACACCACATCTCTTTACAGAGTTAAAACTGCAACTGAACTCTTTCATTTTCTTTAGAATTTACATCACTTATCACTCTCGTGACCACTTTCTTGAGTCTAGCAATTTCAGGGCTTGTCAAACCTCCCCCTGTAATTTTTGACATCAGAAACTTTGCTGATTCAATAAACAATTCACTTTCAGGGAAAAAATCAGTTATATTGTAATCCTGCATATATTTCTTCCCTTTTGTCAACTTCAGAAATTAACATACCTTCTTAATCCCATACCTCCCTTCCACCCCAGTTATCTCGCTATTTTGTTGTGACGCGTCAGATGACTCACTCTCGCTATCCTCTCCAGAAGAAAACTCCACCATCTCTACAACCTGTTCATCTTCAACTAATTTATCAATCTCTACCTTCCTCTTAGAATTAGACCCTTCACCACCCCTTAAATTCTTCCTTTTACTCCTCGGTACTTTGAAAACAGCTGCTTCCTTTTCCGTTATTTCAATCTCCTCTTTTTCTCCAATTTCATTTTCCAGCACCACCTCAGCGACGGCAGTCGCCATCTCACCTACTGTTTCCCCTCCCTCTTTGTTCTGATCTACCACAATTGCCCCCTTATCCACAATGCCTTCCTCTCCTACTTTTCCAACCACATCTGCCCACCTTCTCCGTTCCCCTGCACCCTTAGCATGTTCATCCCTTCGCGTTGATGCTTTAGCTGCACCATCACTAGAGCTACTTCCAGGCTCTGCGCGCTCATTCTCGGGACAACTACGCACCAAATGCCCCTCTCTTCCACAACCAAAACATTTCATTGATTCAGTAGAAGCGTAGAAAACATAATCAAATCCATCAATCTTAAAACTGAACGCTAAATTCAGTTCATCAACGTCCTTTTTTAAGATCATATGCACTTGTCTCCTATGTGTCACGACATGTTTCAGCAACGGAGATTTGCATCCAAACAGAACCTTCTTTATTGTAGATACGATTTGACCATGACGAGATAACTCTCGCTCCAACACTTCATCTCTAACAAATGGTGGTACGTTAGACAATATAACTTTCTTCGCCGGATTCATAAGCGGAAATACCGGCGTCTGTGTCTCCCGCAACACAACACCCCTCTCAACCATCTTATTCACCTTTTCAATGGAATCTAAGAATATCACTACTGCGCTATTCATCCTTGAGGCTGATTTGATGCTATCATACCCAATGATAGCACCCACAGCCAAGCTACATTCTTCCACTGAACACCCAGCCGCGGCAGGGATTTTTACTCCATGTCGCCTACTAAGTTTTTCAAACTCCAAACTTCCACGAGTGGCCATTTCAACCAGCCCCACCCGCTGGTTGTGCCCTCGCGATAAACCAACCTCAACGATCCCACCACCCCTATACGTGCTTAGTGATAGTTAGACAAGATACCCTTAAAACAACTAAACTAATCAATATATATATATATATACATACCAAAACCCAATAGAGTGAAAAGAAATCCAGTCGCTCTCACAATCACTCCTGTTTGACGACTCACTCCCAGCATGCACTCCGACGAGAGAGAGAGAGAGAGAGAGAGAGAGAGAGAGAGAGAGAGAGAGAGAGAGAGAGAGAGAGAGAGAGAGAGAGAGAGAGAACGAGGTGAAAGGAATGGAAATGAAGAAAGAAGAAAGTGGAGACGTGTAATAAGTCACCAGTATAAAAGGCTACTTGTATCACCCGAAAGTGTTGCCACTTTAATATGTTTCAATAAGGGATACCATTTGTGTTCAGGAAGCAACGCCATGAACGTTGCAGATAGAAATGACAAGAATAGAGCTTACATGATTATTTGTTTTGAGATAAATCCCAGCAAACCGGGAACATTCCATAAGGTTCCCATTAAGTTCTAGTTAGGGTTTTATCTAACATTAGGATAACATCCCATAAACATTTAAAGAATGTTTTCCATTAAAAAATGGAAATGAAATGTGAACTCAGTAAACTTATATGAAATGTAACTCAGTAAAATCTTTGAAATTGTTGGATGCTGCTTTTATATATATATTTTTCAGTGTAGAATGTTTTTATAAAAGGTTTGCCTGATGTTGCATGAATGTTCCCAGTAGACATTTTTTTATGTTCTTTAAAAGGTTCCCAGAATGTTTCATTAGGTTGTGGGAACAGTCTGGTGAGAACATTATGGGGACATCACAAAATATACTGTTTATATGTTCCCAAAACACAAAAACTCACCTGAATTAAACATTCTGGGAACCTTTTAAAGAACAGAAAAAATGTGTTCTGGGAACATTCATGCAACATCATGTCTATACTAGTACTATGTTGTCGAGGTGGGTCGCTAGCGGAACGCCTGCGCCAGAAAGGTTAAAGAAAAAAATAAGCAAACATGTTTGGTGTTCGCCAAAAGGCATGTGGGAGACTCCCGAAACATATGGAAGAAGCTACTCTGGTCAGATGAGACTAAAATGTAGCTTTTTGGCCATCAAGGAAAATGCTATGTCTGGCGCAAACCCAACACCTCTCATCACCCAGAGAACACCATCCCCACAGTGAAGCATGCTGTGGGAATGTTTTTCATCGGCAGGGACAGGGAAGCAGGTCAGTATTGAAGGAATGATGGGTGGTGCTAAATACAGGGACATTCTTGAGGGAAACCTGTTTCTGTCTTCCAGAGATTGGAGACTGGGACAGAGGTTTACCTTCCAGCAGGACAATGACCCTAAGCATACTGCTAAAGCAACACTCGAGTGGTTTAAGGGGAAACATTTAAATGTCTTGGAATGGCCTAGTCAAAGCTCAGACCTCAATCCAATTGAGAATCTGTGGTATGACGAAAAATATTGCTGTACACCAGCAGAACCCATCCAACTTGAAGGAGCTGGAGCAGTTTTGCCTTGAAGAATGGGCAAAAATCCTAGTGGCTAGATGTGCCAAGCTTTTAGAGACATACCCCAAGAGACTTGCAGCTGTAATTGCTGAGAAAGGTGGCTCTACAATGTATTGACTTTGGGGGGGTGAATAGTTATGCACGCTCAAGTTTTCTGTTTTTTTGTCTTATTTCTTGTTTGTTTCACAATAAAAAATATTTTGCATCTTCAAAATGGTAGGAATGTTGTGTAAATCCAATGATACAAACCCCCCCAAAATATATTTTAATTCCAGGTTGTAAGGCAACAAAATAGGAAAAATGCCAAGGGGGGTGAATACGTTCGCAAGCCACTGTATACAGGGGGGTACCAAAACAGAGTCAATGTGCGGGGGCACTGTTTTTTTGAGGTAGAATGTACATGTAGGTAGTTATTAAAGTGACTATGCATAGATGACAACAGAGAGTAGCAGTGGTGTAAAGAGGGGGTGAGAGGGGCTGAGTGGGGAGGCACTGCAAATAGTCTGGGTAGCCATTTGACTAGATGTTCAGGAGTCTTATGGCTTGGGGGTAGAAGCTGTTTAGAAGCCTCTTGGACGTAGACTTGGCGCTCCGGTACCGCTTGTTGTGCGGTAGCAGAGAGAACAGTCTATGACTAGGGTGGCTGGAGTCTTTGACAATTTTTAGGACCTTTTTTGACACCGCCTGGTATAGAGGTCCAGGAAGCTTGGCCCCAGTAATGTAGTGCCTTGCGGTCACAGGCCGAGCACTTGCCATTCCAGGCAGTGATGCAACCAGTCAGGATGCTCTCGATGGTGCAGCTGTAGAACCTTTTGAGGATCTGAGGACCCATGCCAAATCTTTTCAGTCTCCTGAGGGGGAATAGGTATTGTCGTGCCCTTTTCACGACTGTCTTGGTGTGCTTGGACCATGTTAGTTTGTTGGTGATGTGGACATCAAGGAACTTGAAGCTTAGTGCCTTGCGGTCACAGGCCGAGCACTTGACATTCCAGGCAGTGATGCAACCAGTCAGGATGCTCTCGATGGTGCAGCTGTAGAACCTTTTGAGGACCAATGCCAAATCTTTTCAGTCTCCTGAGGGGGAATAGGTTTTGTCGTGCCCTTTTCACGACTGTCTTGGTGTGCTTGGAGCTCTCAACCTGCTCCACTGCAGCCCCGTCGATGAGAATGGGAACGTGCTCGGTCATCTTTTTCCTGTAGTCCACAATCATCTCCTTTGTCTTGATCACGTTGATGGAGAGGTTGTTGTCCTGGCACCACACGGCCAGGTCTCTGACCTACTCCCTATAGGCTGTCTCCCTCTCCTTCAAAGCGGCACCTCTAGCCTTTAGCTCAGTGCGGATGCTGCCTGTAATCCATGGCTTCTGGTTGGGGTATGTACGTACAGTCACTGTGGGAACGACGTCATCAATGCACTTATTGATGAAGCCAATGACTGATTTGGTGTACTCCTCAATGCCATCGGGGGAATCCTGGAACATATTCCAGTCTGTGCTAGCAAAACTGTCCTGTAACTTAGCATCTGCTTCATCTGACCACTTTTTATTGATCTAGTCACTGGTGCTTCCTGCTTTAATTTTTGCTTGTAAGCAGGAACCAGGAGGATAGATTTATGGTCAGATTTTCCAAATGGAGGGCGAGGGAGAGCTTTGTATGAGTCTCTGTGTGTGGAGTATAGGTGGTCCAGAGTTATTTTTTCTCTGATTGCACATTTAACATGCTGATATCCGTTTTACCAAATTTCTGTAAGTTTCCCTGCATTAAAGTTCTCGGCTACTAGGAGCGCCGCCTCTGGGTGAGCGTTTTCTTGTTTGCTTATGGCGGAATACAGCTCATTCAATGCTGTTTTAGTGCCAGCCTCTGACTGTGGCGGTATGTAAACAGCTACAAAGAATACAGATGAAAACTCTCGGTAGGTAATGTGGTCTACAGCTTATCATGAGATACTCTACCTCAGGCAAGCAATAGCTCGAGACTTCCTTTGGTATCGTGCACCAGCTGTTTACAAAAATACATAGACCCGCCACCCCTTGTCTTACCAGACACCGCTGTTCTATCCTGCCAGTACAGCGTATAACCAGCCAGCTGTATGTTGATTTTGTCATCGTTCATCCACGACTGCGTGAAGCATAAGATGCTACAGTTTTTAATGTCCCGTTGGTAGTTTAATCTTCCCAGTAACTCGTAGATTTTATTGTCCAAAGATAGCACGTTTGCTAGCAGAATGGAGGGAAGTGGGGGTTTATTCAATCGGGAAGTGGGGGCTTATTCGATTGCACCCTCCCTCAAAACATGAGAATTCTGTGTCATTATGTTGTGTGCAAAAACTGCACATTTTAGAGTGGCCTTTTATTGTCCACAAGCTGCACTTGTGTAATGATCATGCTGTTTAATCAGCTTCTTGATATGCCACACCTGTCAAGTGGATGGTTTACCTTGGCAAAGGAGAAATACTCACTAAAAGGGATGTAAACAAATTTGTCTAAAATTTGAGAGAAATAAGCTTTTTGTGCATATGGTACATTTCTGGGATCTTTTATTTCAGCTCATGAAACATGGGACCAACACTTTACATGTTGCGTTTATATTTTTGTTCAGTGTATAATCATCAGCACGACTGGACATTTTTTGTGTTTTGAGAACATTTGACATGACCTAACGAGTGACCTAACAATTTTGGTTTGCTGGGATGTCTGTTCTACACAATATATCTGAATGTTCCATAGTTGTGTTCAGTTGGCACAAACGAATGAAAATGTTGCGAAAAGGTAAAGGGGAGGTACTATTTGAATTTGTCCAGTAAGAAGCGTTTCTCGTTTTCCAAATGTTTTGCTACGGAGTGTCCCAATGAACACGACACAGATTGTCCTCCAGCATCACCACTTGTTTAACTAGCTGGCGATGACTGACGGGATACTCACATGCTCGACGATGCCAGATTAGTGTCTTCATGCTTCAACTTGCCATCAAGAGCTATGCCCCGCCTCTCCCGGTTGCAGACCAATAGGGGAGTGAGGGTGTACACTTTCTTCAGGCTTGCACCAGCAGCAACAGCATCCCTAGACCAATGGGAGAGTCCGAGTTAGACATTTTGGGGTGCTTTCCAGGTTGTATGTATTGCAGTCACACTGCATAGCTGATTCCAATGATTAAAATATAATTTCCCATTGTGGTTTAGTGCAGATTAAACTGTATGTATTCACTCAAAGGCTGGACGCTTACCCAGATTCCTCTAAGGCCACTGCCCTCACGTAGCTGTCATTGGAATACAAGACCACAGTGGCCACCTGGTCCACTGAGAAATAAAATATAGAGATAGAATGAGTATGACATCTCCAGTCACACTTTGAAGACTAACTTATAGGGCACGAGTCAGGCTTCATAACATTTTGACATTTTATCAGACATTCTTATCCAGACTTAGTGCTTAGGGCTTACATTTTCAAGTTTTTTCGTACTGGTACCGCGTGGGGAATCAAACACATAACCCTAGCGCTGCAAGTGCCATGCTCTACCAGCTGAGCTGCACAGGACCCATAAAGTCTTTATAATGCCTACATAGACACTTCACAAATCATTCAGCAATATAATAAGGGTAACATGATGTGTTCTTACATCTGGTGCTTTGCAAATTGCGGGGTACTGCTTGTTACAGTTTTGATATAATATAGAGTAGATATCTTGTTCGTTCGCATGTGTGTCCGTTTGGAAAGTTTGCCACGTGTTGGTCTTTCCTTACCAGAGACAATGATGTTCTTCACATTCTTGTTGGAGCTGTTTGTGACGTTGACACACACATTAATGGGCTCTCCATGGTAGTAGATCTGCAAGGGAAGGAAATCATGTCAGACAGGAGGGCTCCTTGTGGCGGCCAATTTTTTGTTGTGGCCATATGACCATATGGAACTCTCTGAAAAAATCCCAGGCTTTGTCCAAGGTCTATAAATAACATTTATACCAGCAATGTTTGAAATGTTGGACCCCATTGAACAAGCCCCAGCACATGTAAAAGCTGGGGTCGTGTGTATCAAGCGTCTCAGAGTAGGAGTGCTGATCTAGGATCAGTTTTTCATTTTAGATCACAGTGAATAAGATAACATGACAGGAGGGACCTGATCCTATATAGGAAATCCTACTCTTAATACATACGACCGCTGGTCCCACTTTCAACAAACACTATATATAGTGTATTCGAAAAGTATTCAGACCCCTTGACTAAAATGTATTAAATCGTTTTTTCCCCTTATCAGTCCACACACAATAGCCCATAATGACAAAGCAAAAACTGGTTTTTAGAAATTTGTGTAAATGTTTTACGAATAAAAACATGCAATATCACATTTACATAAGTATTCAGACCCTTTACTCAGTACTTTGTTGAAGCACCTTTGGCAGCGATTACAGCCTTGAGTCTTCTTGGGTTTGAAGCTACAAGCTTGGAACACCTGTATTTGGGGAGTTTCTCCCATTCTTCTTTGCAGATCCTCTCAAGCTCTGTCAGGTTGGATGGGGAGCATCGCTGCACAGCTATTTTCAGGTCTCTCCAGAGATGTTCTATTGGGTTCAAGTCCAGGCTCTAGCTGGGTCACTCAAGGACATTCAGAGACTTGTCCCAAACACTCTCCTGCGTTGTCTTGGCTGTGTGCTTAGGGTCATTGTCCTGTTGGAAGGTGAACCTTTGCCCCAGTCTGAGATTCTGAGCGCTCTGGAGTCAGTTTTCATCAAGGATCTCTCTGTACTTTGCGCCACTTATCATTCCCTCGATCCTGACTAGTCTCCCAGTCCCTGCTGCTGAAAAACAGCCCCACAGCATGATGCTGCCACCACCATGCTTCACCGTAGGGATGGTGCCAGGTGTCTTCCAGATGTGATGCTTGGCATTCAGGCAAAAATAATTCAATCTTGGTTTTATCAGACCAGAGAATCGTGTTTCTCATTGTCTGGGAGTCCTTTGGTGCCTTTTGGTAAACTCCAAGCGGGCTGTCATGTGCCTTTTACTGAGGAGTGGCTTACTTCCGGCCACTCTACCATAAAGGCCTGATTGGTGGAGTGCTGCAGAGATGGTTGTCCTTCTGGAAGGTTCTCCCATCTCCACAGAAGAAATCTGGAGCTCTGTCAGAGTGACCATCGGGTTCTTGGTCACCTCCCTGACCAACGCCCTTCTCCCCCGATTGCTCAGTTTGGCTGGCGGCCAGCTCTAGGAAGAGTCTTGGTTGTTCCAAACTTCTTCCATTTAAGAATGATGGATGCCACTGTGTTCTTGGGGACCTTCAAAGCTGCAAAATTTGTTTTGGTACCCTTCCCCAGATCTGTCCCTCGACACAATCCTGTCTCAAAGCTCTACGGACGATTCCTTCGACCTCATGGCTTGGTTTTTGTTCTGACATGCACTGTTAACTGTGGGACCTTATATAGACAGGTGTGTGCGGAAAAACTATTTAATCCATTTTAGAACAAGGTTGTAATGTAAGAAAATGTGTAAAAAGGGAAGGGGTCTGAATACTTTCTGAATGCTCTGTAGATGCTTCACTAATCATTTATGAGCAAATGCATAAAATCTAAGGCCAGTGATGTGTTGTTGACTCTAATGGTATCCTACCCACCTCCTTGTCAAGACTCGCCTCCAGGTGCAGGGGCTTGTCGGACATGACAAACTCACGGGTGGTCTTCACAGAGGGAGCCGTCCCGCTATTCTCCGGGGCATACTGCAGCTTCCGGATCATCAGATGCACTGTACTCCTATCGAGGAAGGAGAGAAGGGGGAAGGGGAGAGGAAGGGAGGGAATGAATGAGAAAGAACCATTGTTATGGAATATGTTAGGTAGTTTAGACAGCACGCTACAGCTCACTACCAATTCCACACTCCATTCCCCAAGGGAACCGTGTCCAGGTGCTGAGCCTGGTTGATAAGGAGACAGGTGCTGCCAATTATGTGATTGTCACTGACCCAGCTGGAAAAGCCGTGAGGCTACTGGTTTAGTGTGGTGTCCATGAGGCCTTTTGTTTGTTTTTGAGTCTTTAGTTTGGGCATGCCTTTTTTATTTTTCCTTTTCTACATATTTCTGTTTTGTCACCAACTGAACAAATAATAATCAGTTTGGACTGGCCGACCAAGAGATCAAGAAGGAGCTGGCCCTTTGCCTAAAGGAAGATGGCTGTCTCCCTGGGCACATGTGCATCCAACATGGTCCTCAAATGCTGATTTCTCACAAAAATGAACACATTCATTCAAGTTACAGACCATGTAACTAGGCCTAGGACCCCTAAACAAAGCAAGTGCAACAACATTGGTAGGCTAGTTATTGGTTTCGTGACACCGTCCATCAAAGTTTGTTTTGATATAGAGCCACAACCGGCTATTTCTGTTAAAGCAGCTCTCCAGGGCCGATGGTGGAGACTTGGGGTTAGGAATGGGGGTTATCTGGGACAGAGAAAACTCCACTGACCGTTTGCGGACTTTGGCCTCCTGGCTCTCCGCACTGAAGGCTTTGACCTCAAACTCCACGACACATTGCTACCAAGACAACAACAGAGCTTGCTCACAATCAGAGATACATTTTTCTTACATTTTAGATTATATGAACTGTATACGTCAATCGTCACAATGTAAAAATTCTCAGAATACAAAATACAGTATATGCATTTCAAATATAATGAACAAATATCACATAATAAAATGAAGCAATGTAAGAGACAACCAGGTCAAGGTTCACGATCCTTACCTTCCCAGAATCATTAGGGCCAGGCTGCAAACCCACTGAACAAGGCAGGTTATCAGGGAACTGAAACACACACACACAGAAAAATGTAATTAAGATGAACGAGAGGCGTGCGTGCGTGCGTGCGTGCGTGCGTGCGTGCGTGCGTGCGTGCGTGCGTGCGTGCGTGCGTGCGTGCGTGCGTGCGTGCGTGCGTGTGTAATGAGGCGAGTAGGCCTATGTGAGTTTTGTGTTTTCCTTGACATGTATATGTGTTTTTAATTTGCAATTTGCATGTACAATAAAAGGTTGGTATCTCTTGAGGTCCTTGGCCCTCACCTCGAAAAAGAAAGGGAAGGCATTGTCTCCCAGTTTGCGCAGCAGTTTGCCCTGCATCTTGGTGTGTGTGGACTGCTCCCTGTCCTGTATGGGCGGATACACCTGACGGATGGCTATGTAGATCTCCCTACGGAAGGCAATTCCCATCACGTCCATATCTTCACGACCGTACCGGAACGTGCAGGACAGCTGGACGAACGCTAGGGGGCGTCAAAGATATATGATTACATTAAGTACTGCTATATTCAATGGCTTCTCAATAAAAGTTGAAGTAAAAGCTATTTATTTTAAAAGTTGTTCCATTTTATATGAATTTTTAATTCAAATCACTTTCTGAATTGACTGCCTTCAATTCAAACGGAGCCCAACCCTGTTCCACGCACACAGGCACATACACTTGCCCATGTACACACAAGCAAACGTTTGGTGAGATGCAGACCTTTTTTCCCTTTGAGGACCTCAGGGGCAACCAGTATGACACCATCTATTGTGAGTGAAGAACAGCATAGGTTAGAATTGACAGAATTAGACAAGACAGCGGCCGGGATTCAAACCGATGCAGATTAGCAACGGGTGCACAGCAATGGACTTCTAAAGGCCATTTCTCAGAGGTTTGTGGAGATCACATTGGTTGTTTATCTGCAGGTAGTTTATCTGCGTTTGATTGATTCCTGGCCAAAGGCTCTGAAGAATTAATTACATTGATGTAAGTGTTTATTGCTAAGGCTCTTATCTAAAGCAATACTGTGAATCCAGTAAGCCGTTTGAATGAGGGGTTTCAATTAAAGGGACATTACAATATCTACGTTTGTCAGATGTTTTCTGACCTCAAAAGTGACCTTTGAGAAAATCCGACATCCTAGGTCATCTGTTATGTAGATTCAGCCAGATCTGGCAGCATTTGATCAATTGCGTGTGAGATTGTTTGATGTGCAATGATTGGTTCGTTTCTGACTTGTTGAGTTGCTGATTGGTTCACGGCCGGGTTGTTTTAATTGACGAAGAGAGCACGAGCTGCGCTTACCCACTGGGTCGACAGAGTCCACACGATCCACAAAGTCCCTCTTCGCCATGTATACTCCAACCTGATCAAGTACAAAACATAAAATCATACCTGAGGCCTTCACTAGGAATTATGTCAACACATTAGCGCATGCATGCACACAACACATAAACACATGTAAACACTTTCACAGCATTCTAAACCCCCTTGCAAGCAGTTTATCCTTGGGGGAAATGTGTTGCGTATCCTTTAACACACACACACACCACAGAGGAGTAATACATTAATCTAATCTCAATGTAATCTGTCATACGCATGGCTTCATCCGTGTCACCCGTTAACGCCATCACTTTGCCAACGACAACACAGTCATGACATTTCTAAGTGAATAGTCTCTTTCCACAGCCGCTTGACACAAGCAACCGTGGAAAGAGACTACTGAGGGATATGTAAGTGCTAAGTGAGCAGAACTATTGTTAGGTTTCCTTGTCGAATACAAGTCCATGTGTGAAATATCTAGAATAGTCATATTTTGTTAGTATTGCATTATGCCACTCTAACAATAATGCTTAGCACACAGACACAGACACACATGCGCACGCATACCTGCAAACACACACACACACACACACACACACACACACACACACACACACACACACACACACACACACACACACACACACACACACACACACACACACACTCACACACTCACCGACTTGTCCTTGGCCATCTTCTTGAAGATGACGTTCTTGGGACTCATGGTGGCAAACTGGAAAAGTATGAGTATGAGATCTATGGGTTTACGGAGAGAGAGGGAGAAAGAGAGAAGAGAGGGAGAGAAATAATTCATTAGACATATCCCAAATGCTTTCTTTACTAATGCCATTATTAATTTGAACAACCACCCGGTATTTACAGTTAAGTAAAGAATATCCTAATAAATACGATACAATAAATAAATGACATCTCAGCCCTGCCAAGCATCCAATACGATTGTTTCCCATCGTTCCCCTCCCTGCCTAACTGCTATCCATCATTGTAACAAACTGTTTCATTTACAGTAGCCCAGTGTGACTGCATACACACTTAAAATGCACACACACACACACACACACACACACACACACACACACAAACAGACCTGTGTTGCTAGAGCAGGAGACAATCGGAGGAGAACAGTGGTGGAGGGACTTGTATTTGTACCCTGTGTCCGTCAATGTATTCCCTGACCAATCAGGTGAGTCTCTCTGCCTCACAATGACACTTAGACACACACACAGATATGTTCACGCACACACGTATGTACACACACAGACTTCCTGGGCCCACTGTACCTAGTTGAGCGGATTGGGATTGGTTCCCCTTTGCTCAGCACAGGGTGGGATTAGAGAGAGAGAGAGAGACAGACACACACACACACACACAGATAGTGTGAGGTCCCTCTGACACGAGGACACACTCTCCAGTATTAGCCAGGAGTCACGCGCTACTCCTCTTCCTCACGTTCTGCAGATAAAAAGCCTCACACCCTCCCCTTATCCCACTGATGTACAACCCAGCATGACTGATTCTACTAATCATCTCATCGTAGTCTTCAATCAAGGCTTTGGTTAGTAGAAACAGTTGTGTTGTTACAGCAAAATGTCTTGCATATGTGGGTGAGGGTTGTTGTTGCTTTTTAAAGGATGCAGATACATAAAAATGGTATCCACGAGTAAATCTGACTCTTGGGAAGTAGATAAAGGGCCTCGTTTCCAAAATCCTGAGCTATCCCTGTAAAAAATGGGGCAGTCCCATATTTTTATTGGACGGTGGAGTTAAGAGGAAAGGTAGGAGAAGTTTGAGTAAAAGGGCTGTGGGTTGGATTCAAACCCCTGCCAACTCTGGCTTAGGTACACCAGGTCAGCGGCATTAACCTCTGGGTTGTTTAATGGGCCTTGTCGATTCAAACAAGGATATTTTGACTCAATCAATCTGAAAGCTAAATTGTGAAAATGTAAAAAGAGGCTTTGTACACTGCAATATATTCCTGTGTGCTTCACTGACAACATTTCAACCCTTCATCGGGTCTGAGATGACACAGAGACAGACAGACACACAGCAAGAAAGCTGTAATCCTGTGTTCTCTCTGTCTGCAGAGTGAGGGCTAAGGTCTACGGGGAGGCAAAGGGGATTAGTGCCTGCAGAGGAAAATAATCA
Source organism: Salvelinus namaycush (assembly GCF_016432855.1). Lineage (NCBI taxonomy): Eukaryota > Metazoa > Chordata > Actinopteri > Salmoniformes > Salmonidae > Salvelinus > Salvelinus namaycush. The sequence goes on from NC_052317.1 coordinate 2,324,643, forward strand.
TTGTTATTACACTGGGGATTACATTCACACACCTACACCTAGACACACATACGCCAAAATGGCCCCCTTGTCACACTTTCACTTGCATAATCAGAAGCACACATACAAATGACACACATATAAACACACTACTCCATCTTAATACCTCTAAAGCCCAGTTCAGATAGAACAGCTGACATGAGACGAGACAAAACTAGCTCGTTTTAGAATGTTGTGTTGTACAACAGCTGACTAAGAGCCAACTTATGCTTGATCCGACATAATTGCGTAGCCTCCGCATCGCCGTGCGCCTCCCAAATGTTTAAACAATGCGGAAGGCTGCGTATAGATCCGCATTACGTGATTGGTTGACGATAGGCGGGGGGTCCTGTATAAGCACAAACTCACTTCCTTGACAACTTCCTTCACAACAGCTCTGCTCCACGAAGAGCAAGAAGTATGAATGTCCTGACTTCTGCAGAGGCCGTATCACTGTCAATGCTGCACGGCCAATGCAGAAGTCGGATTGACCAGGCAGGGCCTTTAAAGACTGGGCATTCAGATCAAAAAGATGAGGCGTGCAGTTGAGACCGTTTCCACGGTTATGGTGCCTCTTTAAAATGACGTGATGAAACAAAGTTGCCACTTGCTGTAGTCAAGTGTTATAGCAAACGAGTGTCCTGAAATAAATGCAACAGAAACTGGGCACAATTTGTGACTTGTCATATAAATATCAGCAAGCTAGGCTAGCTGTGTGCAGCAAAATAGCTAGCTAGCTGCTTGGCTAAAACAGAATGTCAGCGCATTGTTCTCTGATTGGCTAAACAGTTCTGTCTCGTTGCACGTCTTTAGCTAAAAACATGTTGAATCTTGGAAACTCCAGCACCCAACGTGAGATGTTCTAAAACTAAAACCAAACTGCTCTAAAACTGTTCTAAAACCATTCAAATCAAACAAACATTGTTGTAAAATATGCTGCTCTATTTCACTGGATATGCAAGCCCGATATCGGTACACCTATGACAACATCCAGCTCAAAGTGCAGGGCGCGAAATTCAAAAGATATTTTTTTTAAATATTTAACTTTCACACATTAACAAGTCCAAGACACCAGATGAAAGATACACTTCTTGTGAATCAAGCCAACATGTCCGATTTTTAAAATGTTTTACAGGGAAGACAAAATATGTAAATCTATTAGCTAACCACGTTAGCAAAAGACACCACTTTTCTAACTCCATCAGTTTCTTACTCCATCAGGTGCTATCACAAATTCGACCAAATAAAGATATAAATAGCCACTAACCAAGAAACAAATTCATCAGATGACAGTCTGATAACATATTTATTGTATAGCATATGTTTTGTTCGAAAAATGTGCATATTTCATGTATAAACCATAGTTTACATTTCAGCTACAATCAGAAATTGCACCGAAAGCAGCCATAATATTTACAGACACCAACGTCAAATAGCTAATCATAAAACATTTCTGAAAAATACATAGTCTGCAGCAATTGAAAGACAGGCATCTTGTGATTCCAAACAATATTTCCGATTTATTAAATGTTTTACAGCGAAAACAAAATGTATCGCTATATTAGCGTAGCCACAATAGACAGAAAGACTTGGGCGCCCACGGCCAGTTCACATGCACGACAGATATATGAAATAACATCATAAAATGGGTCTTACTTTTGCTGATCTATCATCAGAATGTTGAACAAGGTGTCCTCTGTCCAGATGAGTCGTTGTTTGGATTCAGAATGGCAAATGTCCCTCTTCAATTAGCATTGGCACTAGCCGAGTGGCACAATTCTCTCCAACGTAATCAAAGTCAGAGGACGGAACACGGCAAAACTCCCGAAAAAATGTCAATAATCTGATTAAACTATATTGAAAAAACATACATTACGATGATATGGTCACATGTATCAAAAAAAATCCGAGCCGGAGATGTTAGTCATCCATTATGGCAGCAAAACAGAAGGCAATCGCACTTCCAAGTCGCGCGCTTCAGATTACCGGAAGTGGACGGTCACGTCATACAAAGAGCTTGTATTCCACCCCAGATCAAGATATACACAAAATGTCTTCTCTCACATCATCTTGACACCCAGAGGAAGGCGTATGGAGTGTAAGTAGACTCCTAAGAGTCAAGACCATGTATAGGCATCAAGTTGAAAAGAGCATCGATTTCTGACATTTCACTTCCTGGTCAGGAAAAGTGCTGCAGAAGGACTTCTGTTTCACTCAGAGAAATAATTCCAACTGTTTTAGAAACTAGAGAGTGTTTTCTATCCAAAAAGAATAATAATATCCATATTGTACGAGCAAGATTTGAGTAGGAGGCCGTTTGAAATGGGCACGATTTCACTGGCTACTCAACACTTTGCCTTGCAGCCATAAGATGTTCTTAACATATCCTGTGTCATAAAACTGCATCACAGCGGTAGAAACGGGCCATCTACATTGCCTGGTTTTAAGCAAACCACAATATCCTAAATTCATAGCGATTTCAGGACATAGTACCGCCCCGGTGAAGGTGGATCCAGTTGATGTGGAGAAATATCAAAATGTCTGTATTTGTAGCCAGCACTTTCAGCAAGAGGATTTTCGAAACGGAACTGTAATCTCAATTGATGGGGTTGCCAGGTCGAACGTTGTAAAGTGATGCTATTCCATCAATTTTCCCATTCACTTCAAAGAGGAGGCATCAGATCAGCCAACAGAAAATAAGTATAGCTGAGGTAACATAACTAATGTTACCTAGCTAACTAGCTAGCGATCTAGCTACATTTTTAAAAACTAAACCAAAATCTAGCTAGCTAGCTTTCAGAATAGGCTGTCTAGACATTCCAAAGCGAATCAATGTAATTAGCCAGCTGCGATCTGGCGGTGTGATTTGTAACTTTGCAAGCTAACGTTAGCTTCGTTCGGTTACAGCCTACCGGACCGTATCTCACCGTTAGCTAGCTAACTAACTACCGCAGAAGCTAACGTGGAGTTCGATCAACATCTGCAGCGGCATCAACTAGTTTAATTCACCTTGCTAAATCTTTCCACAATGAGCAAATACATATACTGGAGCTAGGCAATAACATAGTCTGTGTTTTATTTATTTTACTAGGCAAGTCAGTTAAGAACAAATTCTTATTTTCAATGACGGCCTAGGAACAGTGGGTTCATGGGCAGAACACTGCCTGTTCACGGGCAGAATGACATATTTGCACCTTGTCAGCTCGGGGATTTGAACTTGCAACCTTTCGGTTACTAGTCCAACGCTCTAAGACCTAGGCTACCCTGCCGCACCATGTCTTGTTGTCATAGTTGGTGTGTTTACAAGTAGGCTACATTGTCTACTGTAGTTTTCTCTGTATTGTTCATGCAAGACTTGAAGTCTAAATTGGAGAAAAGGAGGTATTAGTAAGAAGGGAATGGTGTGGGTGATGGATTGATGTCTGTTGGGGGTGGGAATTGTGTGTGAAGGTTAGTAGGCATGATTTATTGACATGAGGGGGCTGGGTGGATATAGTACCTTGTTTGAGTGTGTATTGATGGGGACAAGGTAGTAAAATGTTAGCTAATTACTGACTACTGTGTTTCCTACAGACTAACCCTGCTGCTGATGACGACCTTAACACCGGCTTCAGTAGTACAGAGCCTGTAGACCCATTGGATGAAAGCCTTCAGCCGAGAATAAGCTCAAGCTCAACATCATCTGACTCGGAAACAATCCAGGACAGCCAAAGGTATTTATGAAAGCACAATATCCTATTTAGAAAACAAAATCACCAATACACTAAACTGTCTACAAGCCAAGTGCTCCTAAAACGTTTCACACCCTTGCAGTCAGTTCTTTGGCACGGTGGAAAGCGGCTGTTAGTGTACGCTTCTAGCCTATTTACTCTATGGTTGGCAGTGCTTGTCTACTCAACAGCACAGCTGTTGGTGCTCATACACAACAATACACGACTAGACTGTCAACAAGTCAAGCCCCCCTCAAACTTTACACACCTTTGCTAACAGCTCATCTCAATGCCCCATTATTGACTCTGAGTGCAACAAAACAAATACCAGTCTACTGTACCATTTTTTTGTTTACAGATGAACATGTTTTTTGTATGGTTACACATCCTAATGATCAGTCTTAATGTCTTTCGAGGAGACTTGCAGTACAAACAAATCTTCTGCAAGAGCTCGAAGCAGTTGGTGGTGAAAAAGTGTACGAGCCCAGAACCCACCACTTCAGCGAGAGGCTTGTCCACCTAGCTGTGGAGTGCAGAAAGGACCATATGGTTGCCTACAAGGAGCCAGAGTCACAGCTCCCTAAACCTAAAATCCTTGCCAACATCGCCATTGCGCCAAAGTCTTCTAAACCAGCTGCCATTAACCAACATAAGACAAGGTTCACCAGCTGAACCATTCTGAAACCTGCTTTGAACAAACAACTAACAACTAACACAACATCCATATACAGTTAGACTTACTGTATATTGTAGTACAATATAGAATGCCTAGTATGCTCACAACTGCATTGTGGTATAAATATTGCTAACTCTTGTACATACGTATAATGGTGTTCTATATAATCCATTTTTTATGTTTACTGACAAGTGACTAAATTATACCAGCAATCAGTAAAGAGTTGACTTCAACGTCTGGATCAATTTATTGCGATATTCACTAAATGTATTTGGATAAACTAGCTACAATCTTACTGCTAAAACAAATGTTGCAGGGTATCACTTAAACTTTCATTTGTTGGTAAGTAAACTTGTTTCAATAAAACAGTTGATTAGTCTGTCGATATAGCAAAGAAGTAGACATGGCTTGTATTCAAGACAAAGTATTTGCTCTGGAGACTGAGGTGAGTTTACACAGTAGTATGCAGGAACAGTTACGGCAATGTATGACATATATACAGTAGCGGAAAAATACACTACTAACGCCTATAATACATACTACAGTTCTGCAAAGGGAATACTGATATTTGGTGTTTTTGAGTGGTGCAGTGAGTCATTTTTATTGCGGTTATGGGACCTTTCACATCTTCCCTTGAGTCATCAACTTCTTTGTATCCAAGCTGTACTGTCTGAGAGAAAGACTGGTACCAATTATATGCATATCCTGGCTTCAGGGCCTGAGCAACAGGCAGTTTACTTTGAGCACGTTTTCAGACAGGAAGAGGAGAAAAAAGGGGCCTAGCCCTAAGAAGTTATGGGACCTTTCACATCTCTTGAGAGTCATCAACTTCTTTGTATCCAAGCTGTATTGTCTGTGAGAGAAAGACAAAAAAACTATTAGACATTCATGGGCAATCATTGTGTACTGTCTGTATTCCTACTGTATCAGCATGGTGTAGAATATGAGACATCTCACAGACATAGCTAGCTAGTGTGACGTACACATAACGTATGGTCACATTTGTGTTTATGTATTGTTTCTTTGTATTGGGGAAGAATGCTTTTACTGAAATGTCAGTCCTCCAAGGTCTCGCCATTGCGATGCATTTATACTACTGTTGGCCAGTAGGGGCAGTGAGACGTGTTAGCTTCGCACTGGGACTATATGCGATCCTGCACCTGTGTGTTCTCATAATTGAGAGAACCTTTGAAAGAGAAGCCACGTTCTCCTGTTTCATCATTTATCCTGTGTTACAGGAACTATTATCTGCTGCACCAGTCCCAAAACTGGGACCTGTGACTCTAGCTATAACACACAGGTATAGTCACTCCAAGACTAATATGAGTCATAAAGCCAAAGTCATTCCTTTATTCTTTGTCATCGTCATTAAAACATTTCTCCAGTTTTGCTCCTAATGAGATGTACTGAGGCTAGCTAGTCTAGTTAGCTAGCTAGCTATTCCGTTAGACTACAGTACATTTTAGGTATAGCAAACAAAGCTAGCTAGCTAAACTTAGCTAGCTTAGCTTGAAGTGGTACTAGCAAGCCCCGTTACGGCCAAATCGATCATGAAATTGTACTGTACTGAACAACACTGCCTTGTGTAAAAAGAGAGCTTATATTGCTAGTAGTGCTGAGCAGTTAGTGATTTTTGAGATCGGTTCGGTTTCGTTACGATTATTCAAAAAATATATCAAGGTTTTCAATTTAGGTTTCAATTATTATCTGTTACATTAAATGCTCTACGCATTATGTGGGTTGAATGCTGTAACAACACAGAATTGTCACGTCCTGACCTTAGTTCCTTTTTTATGTCTCTATTTTGGTTTGGTCAGGGCGTGAGTTGGGGTGGGCATTCTATGTTTTCTATTTCTATGTGTTTGGCCTGGTATGGTTCCCAATCAGAGGCAGCTGTCAATCGTTGTCTCTGATTGAGAACCATACTTAGGTAGCCTTTTCCCACCTGGTGTTTGTGGGTAGTTGTTTCCTGTTTTGTGTTGTGTCACCTTTCAGGACTGTTTTGATTTTCGTTGTTTCACTTTTGTTATTTTGTGTTTAGTGTTCAGTTATAATACATTTAACATGGACACGTACCACGCTGCATTTTGGTCCGATCTTTCCTGTTCTTCAGATGAAGATCGTTACAAGAATATAACAATTAATAAAAGTCCCATGATGGTAGTGACTGCCCATTACTGCTTATCACTTAACTATCACCTATTCACAATAATTTACTTTAATAAAACATTTCAGTTATTGTGTATATTACATTTGTTTTCTTTGATTACTTTATTATATAATTACAAGTAATCACCTCCTTTCTATAGAGTTGCTGGCTATGACTGACAAAATCCCTATTTTAGTAGTTCTTCAAAGTAAATAAGGCATACTTTTATGACTGCTAAATACTAACTATCAGTCATTTAGATCATGTATTTTCAGGTAGAGATACCTCGTGAAGCAACTGCTCCCCTCTCCATCACGCATTCTTCTGTCTCTTTTACATTGCAGGCATTAACTAAAATGGAAAGAGGAATCCTTAGAAGCAGCCATTGTGATTATTTAGCAATCTCGGATAAACAGTGCCGGGTAACAAAGCTCCCGTTAACCTGTAAACTAGTACCACCCCATTTTGAAAAGCCTGCCTTTGAGGGTGGGAACAAGGAAGTAGGTCTCCGGTCAGGATGTAGTCTTTACAAAGCCAGGGAAAATGAGGCAACCTAGATAACATGCAATGTCCTGGCAGATAGGAACATCATTGAAATGTCCAATGGCTCTATTGAATAAGGACAACCATATCTATTAGCCACTAACAATATCCAGCCAACCTTTTGATACAGGACGCAGTATCAAAACTGTCACCTGTAACAAAACAAAGGGCACGATGGTAGATGGCATCCAAAGGTTTAAGAGTAGCATCAGAAGCACTTTGATAAATAATATCACCATAATCAAGAACATATAAAAGGTTGACTGAATAATCTGCTTCCTACTGCTTAGAGTGAGGATCTGTTTCTGTAGAAAAAGCCAACTTTAAATCTTAGCTTCTTACCCCATCAATCACGATGGCCTGAGTTCTGTCACTAAGATAATCATGAAACCATGAACAGGCATCAGAGCTCAGGCCCTATTCAATTAAATAGCATGATCAACAGTATCAGGTCCATAAACAAAGCAGTACATTTCAGTTTAGTGTCTAAAACATTGACAAGATCATTAACAACTAAAGTGGTTGCTGTAATCGTGCTATGGCGAGGCCTAAACCCTGATTGGTTTACATTCAAAATACATTTCTCAGATAAAAAAGAGCAAAGTTGTACATTTACCAAGGATTCAAGAATCTTAGCTAGACAAGGAAGCCTTGAAATGGGGTGATTATTATTAACATCAGTACTGTTATTAAGATCACTACTACTACTATGTAGTGAGACTTGGGGGAAAAAAACCCTAATGGATGTCTAGCAGTGAAGTTTCCCTTTAAGACCGCTGCAGTGCGTCTCATCTTATGTATCTGAAGTGGGCTTTAGGCATTAACACATTTTAGTAAAGCAGTTTAGTTGCATGAAATGACGACAAACACCAAAACATATATCAAAGGAATGTTTATTCAGAGGATAGCAATTCCACACAAACAGATCCCATTACCAATAGTTCAACTCCAAATTATTCCAGTTTTTTTTTTGTTGCATCAACCTCAAAATCCTTCAAAAACAATTAGCAAAATTCATGGTGAAAGAGAAAAACAAAAACATGGGTAACAACAGTAAAATATGTGCTCTTAAATATGAGCGTCGACAATGGTGTTGGGGGAAAAGTGGGAGAGGGGAGGGACGTCTTAGACGTAGGCTTTGGTGGAGTCCGGCTCAGACCTGGCGGCAGGTGCGTAGATCGTTTTAGGCTGACTTGTTGCGTAGTACCCTCTGGATTACATCAAAGACAGAACAGAAGGTCAGAGAGGCGGCAGACAAACTAAACAACAGGTGAAAAAGTGGCACAAAACGTAACTGAGACAAAACAAGTGGACTGAACAACATTCAAAGTGAAGCTTAAGGAAAAACAAGGGAGGCAGACGAAACACATGAAACAAGTGAGACATAGAAGTAGAAGACCAAAAAAGGACATGTGACAGTGAGGTAGGTTACAGTAGTGTTTCTCAACTCCAGTCCTCGTGTACCCCACATTTGAGTTTAATGAGGTATGCTTGAGTGGGTCTAGAACAAAACATTTGTAACATGGAGGGGTAATCAAGAAGTGGAGTTTAAGAACGCTGAACTACAGGGTATGTGAAGGTACTGATGAGAGGCGAAGGAAGTCGAATGAAAGACCTACGCTTTAGGCTTATCACTTTTCGCCCTCTTGCAGGCACAGCAGAGAAGAGATCCTCCCAGCATGGACAGAGAGGCTGCGCCCCAGCCCAGGAAGAGACCAGTGCCCAACTCAAACCTGCACACAAAAAAAAATCAGTAAGGAACAAAACAATATTTCTGTAGTTATGTATTATTATGTGAATCAAAGGGTGTGTCACATCTTCTATGTGTATGAATTTAATTTACTTTTGTGGTTGCTGAAAAAATTGTTTTGCTTGGTCTTTCCACTTACTTCACCCCACCAAAGAATGGGTTGTTAAAGTCCTGTACAACTCGGGTGGCGTACCAAGAACAGCAAATCAACTCGCAGAGACCTGTAGAAGAGAAAGACACTTTCTATGAGAGAGATGAAGAGCAGAAGAGACATGTGAGGTTAGGGAAGGAGGGAAGGAAAGAAAGAGGAAGGTAGACAGAAAAAGGAACATGGGAGAGAACATGGAAAGCTGAAACGAAACAGAATGAAGAAACGAGAGGTGAAGGTGTAAAGGGGGTGGGAAGGGAAAAAATGGGATGATAGCAAGATGAGAGAGAAGTGAACCACGGTGAACAAAATAAAGACGTGAAAAAGGGACCCGATGACAAAACAAGAAAAATATATCTGACAGGACACCTCTTACTCTGACGCTGGGTAACGTATATCAGAACAGTTAGGGATATCAAATTCTGTTAACTTTTCCAAACGTAATGAGTTTTTCAGAAAAACAGGAACCATAGGAAAGTTTCTGCAACTTTGCAACAATAGGTAGTAAATCTGAACTCACCAGCGAGGATAAAGAGACATCCACCAGTCACGGCAATCTTGGCCTTTGCCTGCTCCGTGGCACTGCCAATCTTAATGCACTTTAGCCCCAGCAGAGACACGATCATAGACACCAGCCCTAAGAGCAGAGTGATGATCATCAGGGCACGGCTCGCCTGTACATGGCCTGAGGGGAGGGGAAGGGAGGGAAGAGAGAGACGAGAGGAAGAGTTGCATATTAAAACACAGCTACACATCAGCTACACAACATTAAGTTGGAGAGTCATTTGTCAGCTTAATTTGGAAACTGTATACATATACATACATAATTACTGGTTTGTTGGTGGACTAGACTAAGACAATGGTAGACATTTTCAAAGGAGTACTATCAAATGTCCCAAGAAATAGACACAATGCAGAGAACATGTCCTTTATAAATGGCAAGGAACTGTATTCTGAACATGAAAAAATAGCATACTTATGCTAAAGGTGAAACTTAACAAAACATCCCAGGATATGTCCATAGTGGTATTGTAATAACATTTTTAAAAAATCCCAGCCCATCACATTTCTAAACTGAATTTAATATGACCAATTTTCAGCAGTTACTCATAAGGTTGTTATTAGCTAGTTGATATATTTTTGCAATTCAACAATATACTGTATACTGTATCAATCTACAAATCACCCTTTAGATTGCAGATAACTGCTATCAAAGCCAAACACCTAATAACCAAGTTTAATTTCTGTCTATAATTAGATCTGCTACTTTGACACTGGCCAAGGTGCAGTAGCTTCCCTCCATTTCCTTGTCATAGGAGCACAAAATGTCCACCATTTTGACACACATCACTGGCATTAGGAAGGAGAGAAAGATAGAGATTCAATTCTAGAAGAGAATTCAAATGTGACCTAGCGGTTAAAGCTTTGGGCCAGTAACTGAAAAGTCGCTGGTTCGAATACCCGACACGACAACATCTGTCAATGTGCCTTTGAGCAAGGCTGTTAACCCAAATTTGGACCAGGGGTGCTGCACTACTATGGCTGACCCTGTAAACTGCACCTTATCTGAAACTTTCTTAAGGAGTTAACATTATTTTAAAGTACATTTAGGCGGGAAAGCAGTAGGTCCGAAATGCACCCAAAGGATGTTCATATTAACCTTTTTCATGAAAGCTCACAGAAAACAATGCAAAGATACATTTATCTTCTTGCCATGGTAGAAAGTAATTGGACATAATTATTGTTAATAGTTACATTATCTTAATTTAACCATATCAGATATAGGCACAGGTGTGCCCTGACATCTCCCCACCAAAGATGCCAGTCATTCTAAGACTGGCAATGCTGGGACTTGTTCAGTAAAGCACACCAAAAGAAAAACATTTTAAAAACATTTTGCAATTGACAACGAGAATTAGTGTCATTTGACCAATTCAGGTTGTACCTCCGCATTTACACTCCGTTTCAAAGTGTTTTCTCCCTGGTTGAAGAGTCTGAGTTGGTGATGACGGTTAGAACGGTTGGACTACTGGTTCTTACCGGGCAGGCCGAGCAGGGACTCGAAGTCGCGGCACTCAGCGATTCCAGAGCTGTCTTCGGCACAGGAGTGCCACAGGTTCTCATACTGTCGGGTGGAGATAATGACGCTGCCAGAGACGGAGGACACCTTCCAGTAGTCGTTGGCGAGAGCCGTACCAGTGATCAGCCAGCTGGCGATACACATGAAGAATCCGGTTGCCTCCACAGCGGTCGACATGGTGGAAACCTTTCACCACACACAAGACGGAATGGATTCCCAAAATACACAGAAAATACAGAACTACTAAAAAAATCCTGAAAAATGTAATGATGCAAAAAACGACACTACACTACAGACAGGGTATGACCTAAAAACAACCTTTTAAAATCTTCCAATGTATGCACAGAGGACTGAAGGTAGAGATGTGTGGGGTGGATGTTAGCTAGTGTCTCTATCTGTTCGTTGTGCTTCCTATATCTCAGGTCCCTGGCTCTGACATGAGGACTTTACACCCTACCAGGGGCCATAAAGTTAGTGGAGCCGCACCCGTATGGGCCCTCTCTACCACCTCCCCCACTTCTCACCAACCCTACTGATTATGATGACGTGATGAGGATGGAAGACCTTAGTGGCCACACCCAAACCAGGCCCTCGATACTCTCGCCTCCTGCTCGGCTCCATTCGCCTAAGTTTGTGTTGACAATGATGATGATGAAGGGAGTAGTCACTTCCTCTGTTGTGGTGACAACATGCTGTCTGTTTCCTATCGTAAAGGGAAGACATATCTGGTTCTGTAATTGAACCCCCAAATCAAAACTTTGGTGCTGTCACAATAAGTCTAGAAGTCTAAATGCACGTTTAGTAAAAATGTTTTGAATCAATTATTGGACTTAGCTACAACAGCATCGGCTGTCAAAATATTACAGGTTTTGACTTAATTTGACATTAATAACGGACCCATTTGATACATTTAACATGTTCTCCTGCTAGAAGATGGTACTCGAAATGGGTCACTGAACAAACTGTCATAGACAAAAACACCACTGAAATATCCTTGCTAATGATTGCCAAGAAACGAAGATAATGATTTTATGACCGTATGAATTTCCCTCCTGTCGCTAAGCCACAAAAATGCTATGCGAAACAGCTACTCATTGTTGTGTGTGTGCTTGTGATTCCAACTGTGGGTGACCATATAAGGAATTAATCGATACTACTACACAGATGAAAAATTGTTTGGTGACCAATGAAATATGTTGCTGCACATTGTTCTAATATTTAATACTTGTATGGTTAAACTGTAACATAGTCAATCCGTCTTCAACTGCTCCTGCTCTGATAGCTTTCAATGTCAGCTCTCAATATTAGTTTTCCCTCTTATATCTCAAAGAAATAGTTGGGCATGATCCAATATATTTTTTTCTTCGCACAATATGTGCATGCTTAATGGTGTCGTTCTACATCAACGGGTGTCATTATCGTTTTACCTTCCGCTGTTCATGTTTAGTATTAAAGAGGTTTCTCTTTTTATACCTTGGGTGTGCCTACTGTGGTTTCAGCTTGCAAAGATTAGACCTACATCAAGTTTACAACATAGGTTTCCACAACATAGGCTCAGAACAGGCATGGTGAATTAAATATTTGATACCACATACAATGTTTGTTATTTAAAAAATAGTTGAACCCTTCAACCGAAGAACCATGGTGACATGGTATATTTCTAGTTGTATAGTCAATATAAATCATCCATCGTCTTGATATTCAGACTATAAATATACAAATTGTACAGTACAATACATGTCCATGTCAGTTGAGAACACTGATCATTACAGGGAACTTAAAATGAGATACAAAATCAGTAATCAGCTGAAAAGGATCCTTCGGTTGAAGGATTCCGTTTTTGGAGTGTGTAGCATCTTTGTAGACTAGCACCCTATCAAAAAATTGAGGAATGTTTTTTTTTGCTTTTTGGGGGTGGCACCAAAGCATTTGAAGTTGTTCCACAGGTCCCCATAAACACCGTTTCAGTGGTTCTTGGGAAACTCAGTATTGCTCGTCTTGCACATATATACACGTGTACAGGAAAAACAGGAAGTTACAAGATCATGTACTCTAAATATGAAGTTGGATGAATCACCTGAGCAATAAACATGATTATGTTCAGTCTCAGTTAAATCATTTGACTGAGACTGAAAACATTTGGTCTAACCGAGAGCTATTCAAAATCCTTGAGCCTGTAATTGTTTTAGAAGAGACGATTTTTCTCTTGAGAACAACTTTTGAAGAAACGCATCTGTAAAAATGTATGTTGGACAATTTCAATTAGAACCATAGGGTGGTGGGGTTTAAAGTGTTCGCTTTTGGTTTAGGATATACAGTGCCTAGTGAAAGTCTGCACTCCTCTTGTACTGTCTTCACATTTTACTGCCTTAAAATTAAATTAAAAAAGGGATTCACTTAGTTTTTCCCCCTACAGATCTACACGACATACTCCCCGTTTTCAGCATAAAATCATAAATGTATAAATTTCCCCCCCCCCAAAAAAAACAGCAACCTGAAAATGTCTTGATTGTGTTGATATGTGTCTTCACACCCCAGAGTTAATACTTGGTGGAAGTACCTTCGGCAGTCATTCAAACAATGTCGACTGAATTGCACAAAGATTCAACTAAGACTTCGGACCAAACTTTTTCAATACCTGGTTTGCATAACCATTGCTGCCTTAGTTAGCATTTACTGCTAGAAATCATACGTTGAAATATCTTACCTACCCTACCGGCAACCGACGTTGTTCAATTCTGTGAGCTGCTCCATGCTACAACCAGTGCTCTTGCTGCCTGATATTCTGCTGAAACTAGCTATGTGTGCGGCGCACATGTAAACATATTTCACATGCTTTGCAATTGTGTACTTTATGCATGGTTTCTCTATTGTACTACATAATTGATACGGCATATACTGTACCACAAGTATATGCAGAGTAAATGAGTATATGCAATGCCCACAACAAAATGTGGGTATATGGGATGTACCTGTGCAGGTATTCCCAAACTGGGGTACCCCCAGGGGTACGCGCAATGCCGCTGGCATTGACCCCAACGGGGCTATACATTTGGGTGAGTTTTTTTGTTGTTGCCTGAGTAGCCTCGTTTCACTGCCCAAAATAAAATCAAAACATCTAGTGTTCAGCGAAATAACAACACAATGTCAAATACAGCTAGCCTAGTCAAATAATGAACAACCAATCACATTAACCATTACTCTCTCGATGGGAATTCCACTAATGGTCCGTATGTAGCCAAACGTAGCTGCTGCTCATTCCGTTTGCTCTAAAATGTATAAATGGTTAAAAAAAGTAATGTCCACGTCCATAGAGACACATACCAGCTCTACTGGTAGTACTGCTACTACCAGCAGTACTACACCTGCACCTGTCGACGACACAAGCTGTTCTGCTTCCACGAGCACATCCAATGCTAGCATCAGTAATTTTGCATTTGCCCAGCTAGCATGGACACTGACAGTTGTGAATCTGATGCAGCCAAAGAGCTGCCCCCTTACCCGGGAAATAATCGAACAACAGACAGGGACATTGGACCATCGAAGAGGCGCAAATATGATGAGAACTACATTGATTTGGGGTTCACTTATATTGGGAGTAGTGCCTTTCCTCAGCCACAGTGTGTTATATGTGCAAAAGTACTATCTCACAACTCGATGAAACTCTTGCACAGACATTTAGAAACAAAACATACCAATTCGAAAAATAAGCCACGGGAGTTTGAGCGAGAATTAAGAAGACTTTCGAGTAGTAAGACATGTATAAACGCAACAGATACCATTAATAAGAAGGGGCTAGAAGAGTCTTCTATTGTGAGCTACCGAGTGGCTAGGACAGGCAAGCCCCATACTATTGTGGAGGACTTAATTCTTCCTGCTGCCGCAGATATGGCTGGGACAATGCTGGGGGAATAGGCCCAAAAAACTATACAGACAATGCCTTCATCAAACAACACTGTTTCACAATGCATCAGTGACATGGCAGGAGATGTTTTGAAACAGTTACTGCTTCACATACAAGCCAGTGAATTCTATGCGTTACAGCTGGATGAGTCAACAGACGTGGCGGGCCTGGCACAGCTCCTCGTATATGTCCGTTACGTTCATGGGGGGTCAATTAAGGAATACATCCTCTTCTGCAAACCACTGGAAACCAGGACAACAGGAGAGGATATTTTTTAAGTACTGAACAGCTTTGTGACATCAAATGGACTTTGGTGGTTGGTAGCTGTACTGATGGCGCAAAAGCCATGACAGAGAGACATAGTAGAGCAGTAACGCGCGTGCAAGCAGTTGCTCCCGATGCCACTTCCGTACACCGCAGCATCCGCCACTTCCGTACACTGCAGCATCCACCGAGAGGCTCTTGCTGCCAAGGGAATGCCTGACAGCTTGGAAGACGTTTTGGACACTACAGTGAAAATGGTTCACTTCGTTAAAGCAAGGCCCCTGAACTCTTGTGTATTTTTCTGCACTATGTAATGATATGGGCAGTGACCATGTAACGCTTTTACAACATATAGAAGTGCGCTGGTTATCAAGGGGCAAAGTATTGACATGTTTTTTTTAAAATTGAGAGACGAGCTTAAAGTTTTCTCTCATTTTCTCTTGTCTGATCGCTTGCATGATGACGAGTTTCTCATACGACTGGCCTATTTTCTCACCTGAATTTTCTGAATCTAGGATTACAGGGACTCTCCCCAACTATATTCAATGTACGAGACAAAATTGAGGCTATGATTAAGAAGTTGGAGCTCTTGTCTGTCTGCATTAACAAGTACAACACACAGGTTTTTCCATCATTGTATGATTTTTTGTGTGCAAATTAACTCAAGCTTACGGACAATGTGAAATGTGATATAGCAAAGCACCAGAGTGAGTTGGGTGCGCAATTACGCAGGTACTTTCCTGAAACAGATGACACAAACAACTGGATTCGTTATCCCTTTCATGCCATGCCTCCAGTACACTTACCGATATATGAACGAGAGAACCTCATCGAAATTGCAACAAGCGGTTCTGTGAAAATTGAATTTAATCAGAGCCACTGACAGATTTCTAGATTGGGCTGCGCTCAGAGTATCCTGCCTTGGCAAATCGTGCTGTTAAGACACTGAAGCTCTTTGCAATCAGTACCTATGTGAGAGTTGATTCTTGGCCCTCACTAGCATGAAAACTAAATACAGGCACAGACTGTGTGTGGAAAATGATTTAAGACAGACTCTCTCCAATACAGCCCAACATTGCAGAGTTATGTGCATCCTTTCAATGTGCATCCTGGTGAGTTATTCACAATTAATGAACAAATAAAGTTTTATATGTAAGATGGCTAAATAAAGAGCAACATTTTTGATTATTATTATATTATTATTTGTGCCCTGGTCCTATAAGAGCTCTTTGTCACTTCCCACGAGCCGTGTTGTGACAAAATCTCACATTCATTTTTGTTGAATAAATGTATCATATAGTGTGTGTGTGGCAGGCTTACAATGATGGCAAAAAACAACATTTGAGAGTGAGCTGACCCTGGTGCTGGAGCTGGAGCTTGAATGTTTGAAGGGGTACGGAACTACAGTTGAAGTCGGTAGTTTACATACACCTAGGTTGGAGTCATTAAAACTTGCTTTTCAAGCACTCCACCAAGTTTTTGTTAACAAACTATAGTTTTGGCAAGTCGGTTAGGACATCTACTTTTGTGACATACAAAAAAAAGTAAAAGTAATTTTTCCAACAATTGTTTACAGACAGATTATTTCACTTATAATTCACTGTATCCCAATTCCAGTGGGTCAGAAGTTTACATACACTAAGTTGACTGTGCCGTTAACAGCTTGGAAAAGTCCAGAAAATTATGTAATGGTTTTAGAAGCTTCTGATAGGCTAATTGACCTCATTTGAGTCAATTGGAGGTGTACCTGTGGATGTATTTCAAGGCCTACCTTCAAACTCAGTGCCTCTTTGCTTGACATCATGGGAAAATCAAAAGAAATCAGCCAAGACCTCAGAAAAAAAATTGTAGACCTCCACAAGTTTGGTTCATCCTTGGGAGCGATTTCCAAATGCCTGAAGGTCCACGTTCATCTGTACAATCAATAGTACGCAAGTATAAACACCATGGGACCACGCAGCGTCATACCGCTCAGGAAGGAGACGCGTTCTGTCTCTTAGAGATGAACGTACTTTGGTACGAAAAGTGCAAATCAATCCCAGAACAACAGCAAAGGACCTTGTGAAGATGCTGGAGGAAACAGGTACAAAAGTATCTATATCCACAGTAAAACGAGTCCTATATCGACATAACCTGAAAGGCCGCTCAGCAAGGAAGAAGTCACTGCTCCAAAACCGCCATAAAAAAGCCAGACTACGGTTTGCAACTGCACATGGGGACAAAGATAGTACTTTTTGGAGAAATGTCCTCTGGTCTTATGAAACAAAAATAGAACTGTTTGGCCATAATGACCATCGTTATGTTTGGAGGAAAGAGGGGGAGGCTTTCAAGCTGAAGAACACCATCCCAACCGTGAAGCACGTGGGTGGCAGCATCATGTTGTGGGTGTGCTTTGCTGAAGGAGGGACTGGTGCACCTCACAAAATAGATGGCATCATGAGGTAGGAAAATTATGTGGATATATTGAAGCAATATCTCAAGACATCAGTCAGGAAGTTAAATCTTGGTCGCAATGTCACGACTTCCGCCGAAATCGGCTCCTCTCCTTGTTCGGGCAGCGTTCGGCGGTCGACGTCACCGGCTTTCTAGCCATCGCCGCTCCATTTTTCAATTTGTTTTGTCTTGTTCCCTGCACACCTGGTTTTCATTCCCCAATCACACTACATGTATTTATTCCTCTGTTCCCCTTCATGTCTTTGTGTGAGATTGTTTTGTGTTACGTGTCTATGTTGACGCGCTATAATGGTATGCGTTTATTCCGTGTTTTATTTCACGAGGTATGTTATTTGTTTGTACATATTATTGTGACTATTTGCCCGTTTGCACTTTTGCCAATTAGCTGGAGGTTTCGACGCAGTGGCGTCCGTCTGTTGGTTATTTAATAAAGTGTGTGTATGTTCACAACTCTCTGCTCTCCTGCACGTGTCTCCGCTCCCAGTACGCACACCATTTGACAAGCAAATGGGTCTTCCAAACGGACAATGACCCCAAGCATACTTCCAAAGTTGTGGCAAATGGCTTAAGGACAACAAAGTCACGGTATTGGAGTGGCCATCACAAAGCCCTGACCTCAATCCAATAGAAAATGTGTAGGCAGAACTGAAAAAGTGTGTGCGAGCAAGGAGGCCTACAAACCTGACTCAGTTACACCAGCACTGTCAGGAGGAATGGGCCAAAATTCACCCAACGTATTGTGGGAAGCTTGTGGAAGGCTACCCAAAACGTTTGACCCAAGTTAAACAATTTAAAGGCAATGCTACCAAATACTAATTGAGTGTATGTGAACTTCTGACCCACTGGGAATGTGATGAAAGAAATTAAATCTGAAATAAATCATTCTCTCTACTATTATTCTGACATTTCACATTCTTAAATAAAGTGGTGATCCTAACTGACCTAAGACAGGGAATTTTTACTAGTATTAAATGTCAGGAATTGTGAAAAACTGAGTTTAAATGTATTTGGCTAAGGTGTATGTAAACTTCCGACTTCAACTGTATAAAAAGTTTGGGAACCACTGCTGTTTAGCATAGGCGAAATTGCCATGAGGGATGGGGACATCCCTTCGTCCCCCAATATAAACAACAGGTCGATTAAAGAAAATACAAATAAAACATTTCGGGGAGGTGGGGGCCCTCTGGAGGTTGCATATGAACACGTCATACGCAATGGCAAAATTTGTACTTGCAGGAATTTAGCTTTAGTGGTCGACTTTGGGCTGAATGCAACTTCGGGCATTCTGGTCATGTGCGTAGCGACCAACATAGTTAGTTCATTAGCTAAGCTAGCCACTTGTAGCTAGCTAGTAACTTTTCGTATGTTTGTTAGTGTGTTTTATTTATAGGGGATAATGCACATTAATCATCATCAATATTACAATAATGCAACATCCATGTAAAAATGCCGGGGTTAGCCAAAAGCTAATTTGCACCCGTAGTCCCAAGGCAGCTAAGGACAATTACACAACCACAATACAAATACTCACTAAAACAATACAAAATACAAATACATTACATCCAATAATGTATAATATATTATAAAAAAATTCTAACAACAACACTATCATCAACTGTCGTTTTACATATGAGGAACCACAGATAACTCATGTGTACAGGTTTGGATAGATTTTAGCCATGTTTTCAAATCAAATTTTAAAGTATAATAATCAGTGCAGCTTCTCAAGTCCATGGGCGTTGCATTCCAGTATATTATATCTCTAACAGAGAAGACTGATTGGCTGATTTTACTGTGTTGAAAAGGGACAACGCAATCCCCTCTAGTTACTGCCCTTGTTATCCTGGAGGTGCTTTCCTTGAGCATAATATGCCGGCATAGAGGTGGATGGACAAGACCATTCAGGATCTTAAGACAAGGCTTGCATCTACATACTGCTTAAAGCTATCCAGACTAAAAAAATTATGTTTGTAAATGATATGACAATGGCGGTAACTGTTTGGTTTGTTATCAGAGTGATTCAATTGGTTTCAGAATAGTAGCTGACATCATTTCACAGGATTTGTTCGGGGATGTAAGCTGTAGAGATCGGTAAGAAATGTCACTTCTGTTGCCAAATATTTTATTAATCCATTTTGTTAGTTTTAAGCATTAAATTACCTTGAATGTTGATCAGTTATGCAATTTAAAGCCAATATTTTTGAGTTTTTGCCCAAATTCGACCTTTAAAGTAAGTGTCAAGTGTTTCCATATTTCTATGAAATATGACCTTTAATTTCTTACAATATGAGTGAAATAGTTTTCCTTCACAAAAACTGTTAAGTATGTTAAAAAACAGCTTTTCTTTATGAGTTTTAGTTTAGAAAACGATCTCTTCGTAGAAGCGACAGTTACAGGGATGGTAAAAACAGCTTGATAGCCGTAGAAATATCAGGGAAACTGGGCAAAAGGGAGGAGTGCTTTAAATACAGCAGTTCTGAAACATATTTAATTGAGCCTCATATTCTCTTTAATTGCTGGCCTCAACACGTTACGGAAAGAGATTAACTGTATAGGAAGCTGGGAACAGGTCGTCTGGATACCGTAAAACAAATTCAGACAAACAAAATGTGTAAACAGGTAGACCAACTGGTGCACAGGTAGACCAGAAAAGCCACATCCCTGACTGGCAGATGAGTGGCATCCCTGATTAAAAGCACCTGCTGCTCATCGGTTGTTCCCTACAAACGCTGTTTTGAATTCAAATAAAATTGTACCTACACGCTGCAGAAGGCTATAAAGCCGAAACGTCTGGGTATGCTATCCCTGATGCATTGAAAAGAATAACAAAATCAAAAACTTGAGCAAGCTTTATGCAACATGTTTTTGAGTGTGGACCCATTACACCTTTTGTTTGTCAGGATTAAAACAAACCCAACCTTTATTTACGTTGTGATGTAGACACGACCACAAGTCTCACAAAACTCAGTTTTGGAAGAGACAGACTTTATGATCAAATGTCACGACTTCCACCGAAGTCGGGTCCTCTCCTTGTTCGGTCGACGTCGCCGGTCTTCTAGCCATCGTCGATCCACTTTTCATTTTCCATTTGTTTTGTCTTGTTTCTCCACACCTGGTTTCAATTCCCTCATTTACTTGTTGTGTATTTAACCCTCTGTTCCACCCATATCTTTGTGTGGGATTGTTTATTGTAGTGCTTGTGCACGTTCCCCGTGAGCAGGTTATTTCTACGGGTTATTTTTGTGCCCATTTATCTTGTTGTTCTGGATGCCGTTGATTTTGCTTAATAAATCTCCGGTTATTACCCAGTTCTGCTCTCCTGCGCCTGACTTCTCTGCCGCCAATTACACACCCCGCTATACCAAAATTATCCTATTTACACTTTGTAGTCAAGTTTGACAGTAGAATAAATGTTTCTGACTCATATCAATGCCACATAGGCTGTTTTCTAAATGAGAAGTTGTTTTTTATGGGCACTTGATTACCAACCAAATGTACTGAGTTTGAGAATTTTTTACAAAAACCATGGATATAGTTTGCCTTAAGAGTTGTGCAAAATTGGTAGAATCTTACAAAACATTGTTCACAGCCGTAATGGCTGCCAGAGGTTGTTTCACCAAGTATTTACTCTGGGGTGTGAAGACATACACAATCAAGACTGGTTTGTTTTTTATATTCATTTAGACATATTTTCTATAATTTTTCTTTCATTTTGAAAATCTAGAGTAGGTTGTGTAGATCGGTAGGAAGAAAATCGAATTTAATCTCTTTTGAGATTGAATTTTAAGGCAGCAAAATGTGAAAACTGTGCAAGGGGTGTATAGACTTTCACTAGACACTGTAGGTAAGGTTAGGGCAAAAGGTATTTTTAGGGTTTTAGGTCAAATCAATGTACAAGTTTAAGACACAGACTGAGGTTAAGAATAGAACAAGGTCAAATAGTTTATTTGAGGCCACACTGAACCTGAGCACAAATAGTAGCCATTCTATGTTTATAATGCAATATGCATGCACACAGTAACTATAAGCACCCCATAGTGCATCATAAAACATGCTATAAGCATCCATAATAGCTCATGGCTCCAGATTAAGCATAATCCTGGACTAAAAAGCAAGCTAAATGGAGAATGTCCATTAAATGCTTTTCAAATCAAAAATTGTGACCAAACACATATTTAGCAGATGTTAGTCAGCAGCATGCCACCTTGCATCCCACTGCTGGCTTGCTTCTGAAGCTAAGCAGGGTTGGTGCTGGGCAGTTCCTGTATGGGAGACCAGATGCTGCTGGAAGTGGTGTTGGAGGGCCAGTAGGAAGCACTCTTTCCTCAGGTCAAAAAAAAAAAAGAATATCCCAATGCCCCAGGGCAGTGATTGGAGACACTGCGCTGTGTAGGGTGCTGTCTTTCGGATGGGACGTTAAACTGATGTCCTGACTCTCTGTGGTCATTAAAGAGCCCATGGTACTTATTGTAAGGGTGTTAACCCCAGTGTCCTGGCTAAATTCCCAAGCTGACCCTTATACCATCATGGTCACCTAATCATCCCCAGCTTACAATTGGCTCATTCATCCCCCTCCTCTCCCCTGTAACTATTCCCCAGGTTGTTGCTGTAAATGAGAATGTGTTCTCAGTCAACTTACCTGGTAAAATAACGGTTAAAAAAAAGTTATTCTGGGTGTAGTGAAATGCTTGTGTTCCTAGCTCCAACAGTGCAGTAGTATCTAACAAATCTAAAATAATGGAATTAATAAATATTAGGATGAGCAATGTTGGAGTGGCATTGACTAAAATACAGTAGAATATAATACAGCATATACATATGAGTAAAGCAGTATGTAAACATTATTAAAGTGACTAGTGTTCCATTATTAAAGTGGCCAGTGATTTAATGTTTGGATTGGTCTAGGATTAGATTTAATTGGTGTGCACGAAGCCGCTCCTATAATGCGTACATACCTATAATCTATTTATATTGTATTACAAATCAGGTGTCTCAGAACTAACAAACTTACTTGTCTATTTCCCCCTTCATTCTTTACACAGTTTGAATGAGACACAGATATGATTCATTCCCGGAGACCAGAAAACTGCTGCCTTACAGCAACAGCTCATACTTTCGTTCATCACTCATGTGATTGCACTTAGGTAACAGGGAGGAGGGGATTTAGGACACTTTCATCCACACATCCCACCCTCCTGTCTGTGTCCCCCCATGGCGCCCTGGTCAAAAGTGCACTATGTAGGGAATAAGGTGCCCTTTGAGACGCAACCGGCCTCTCAAACTAGTTTCGCGGTAGAAATCTGCTGTAGGCAGACGGTGAATGTGTGTGTTTATGGGTTGTGAGTTTTTATGACTTTATAGATTCATGGCTCTAGTTAATGGTTGATAATCATCAGAGTCCAAAGTCTCCTGTGTTGTTCCTCTCTCTCTCTCTCTCTTTCTCTCGCTGTTTCTCTTTTAAGTAAAAATTCAAACAGTTATAGGGTACTTTTCACTACTACAATGTAACGGATGTGAAATGGCTAGCTAGTTAGCGGGTACGCGCTAGTAGCGTTTCAATCAGTTACGTCACTTGCTCTGAAACCTAGAAGTAGGGTTGCACCTTGCTCTGCAAGGGCCGCGGCTTTTGTGGATCGATGGGTAACGACGCTTCGTGGGTGTCAGTTGTTGATGTGTGCAGAGGGTCCCTGGTTCGCGCCCGGGTCGGGGCGAGGGGACGACGTAAAGTTATACTGTTACACAATCATGAGATGTGGGATTACAGATGTGGGATTACGTTCACACATATCATGTTACTGCTTTCAGCTAAATGTGTGAAACGTGCTGAAAATAATGTATTACTATTGGTATTGCGTACATTGATACAATTAATTGAAACCAAAAATGTAACAAATAGTGAGAGGAACTAAAATGTATGTGTTTGCAAATAATCACAACCCTTAATGTCCTACACATACATAATGTAGTGTAATAATTGACATCCATTGCCAATAATGCAACCAAATACTTCTACAATACCAAAAAACACCACCTATTTATTCATCTGTCCTTCTATCATCCTACATCCCACTCTTCCTAACTCTCTCAAAATGGCTCTTATTACCGATCCAGTCCTTTTTTTTTATCTGTGTGAAGGATATAATAACAAGGAGAGAGGAAAGGGTCTGAGTTTCATTCCTCCTATACCCCATGAAAGTCCCGCCTACTTCCTGGTGCAAGTTTCCAATTGATATAATCAAATTCATAAAAACATGGTCATTTAAAATATATGTAAAATTATAATAAATTTTTCTTGGATAAATTTACTTCTACCTGATGTCTTTCTTGAAGGTTTTCGATTGCATATAATTTTTTTCGGAATCGAAGCCTTCATGAAAGGCATTGGGTAAAGTTAAATTAATCCACAAATACGAATATCATTTTCCATATACTGTATTTTAAATGACAGCATTTTCATGAATTTCATGTTATTAGCTTGACACCTATTCAAAAACAGTAGGCAGGACTTTCATAGGGTGTTTTCTACATGTGTCTCACTGCCCCCCTGTTGATACAGTGGTTCTTCCGTTAAAAGTTGCGTCATACTGCAGAACACCTTGCGGGCTGCCGCAGAATTCTATGGCAAGTTATTGAAGTGTCAGCCATTGTTGCCATTAATGCTAGTTAGTGCTAGTTTGACCACCAGATGGCATATTTGAGCAGCATTTGTCTCCTTTTACTATTTGCTGTACTAGATCATTTAAAACCTTTTTTGTAAGAACATAGTATATGGGATTGATTTTAAGAAATGTAGCTTTATTCATTTGATTAATATTATGGTGTTTTTATTCCAAGAAAAACAAAACCCTCAGGGTTTCCGTTAAGAAAATATGGTGCTGTACAGTACAACGTGACCGTTTCCACACCCTAATTGTAGACTAACCAATAGCCAAACGGAGATTCAGTGAAAATAATAATTTATCAACACCAGTCCCCATGCTTGTCTCAGAGCAGCGCGAAGCGGTGCTGAAATAGTTGACCATGCCCGGCTATTGCTTCAAATCCTATTATAACAACTGGATGACTTTGGGTGTTCCACTAAGCATTCTTAAAAGAACTCCAGCACAGAGAAGAGAAAGGAGCCTTGAATAATTAAACATGTCAGTAAAATACTGTTAGACTTGGAGATTATGGTCACGGACAGTGCTATTCACCTGTGTTACGCCCGAAAGCCCAGGAAAATGAACAGGTACAGTAGGCTACAATTGCTAAAAAATAATGCTTAAATAAATCGACTGCTGGTCTTTACTGTATGCTGCACATTTTTACATTGTATTCCATTTCAGCGAGACTATTCAAGCCATCGACTCACTGATGGTTGAAGGTGATGTGCGATCGGCAAATGTAGTCTGGAATCTGCTGGCATCACAGCACAACATCAGTATCGCTCTAATCACAGTCAGAAGGCAGTTGAAAAAACTTGAGTGGACTTTGTTGTGGAAATTTCCTGTATTACTCAATAGAGAGAGAGAGAGAGCCAACCACACACAAGTCAGAGTACTAATTATATATTCCATCTTTAATATATATATACAAGCTTCACCAAAGCCCTTTAAAGACTCTCAGATCAATTCAGTGTCTATAAATGAATTCTCTGAGAGTCCTTATGAAACAATTCTTAGTTTCATTTATAGCCAAGGTACACCCCTCTCAACTTACAAAGAATCCTTTACCCGAAAGAGGAGTATCCTATCGCTAGACAGCATCAGCTATAAATCATCGTTCAGTTTGATCTCCCAAGACAAGGTTTAAATCTCATGCTTGATACTTCACTGTCTACCAAAACATTACCTCATCCAATGGCATATATCAATTGTCATTTCTAGATACTCCCAAACCTGGACAAACTCAAAATCAGACAGTGAGCCCCTTAGGTCAAATACTAGGTCAAGATAAGGGCAACCTCAGAGGGGACATACAATGGTTCCAAACACGGCCAAACTCCTTCCCCCTATGAGAAAAGTAGGGAGTGACTAGCGTACAGACATTGTATGAGATAGTGACAATGGTTCCCCATTAATAACACCATCCCTTCCCATGGTTTAGGAATAGTTACATTGACATATGAAGACAATCTGACCTCTCCCCTCTCTGCGCCCCAATGTGACTAAGCCCTAGCTGAGAAGTGATAACTGCAACTACCAACCCTATAGACAAAGGGAAAGGTTTTAATGTCAAGTATCTCACAAGCATATGATGAAAATAAAACATCTTATCTATCTGTTACTTAGCTAAATCTGATTCTGCCACGACAACTTATGGAAAAGCTCTGTAAGACAAATATATATATATATACACACTACTGTTAAAAAGTTTGGGGTCACATAGACATTTTCTTGTTTTTGAAAGAAAAGCTTCTTTTTTTCTTTTTTTTTTACATCAAATTGACCAGAATTACAGTGAGTACATGGTTAATGTTGTAAATGACTATTGTATCTGGAAATAGCAGATTTTTTATGGAATATCTACATAGGCGTACAGAGGTCCATTATCAGCAACCATCACTCCTATGTTCCAATGGCACGTTGTGTTAGCTAATCCAAGTTTATCATTTTAAAAGGCTAATTGATCATTAGACAACTCTTTTGCAATTATGTTAGCACTGCTGAAAACTGTTGTGCAGATTAAAGCAGCAATAAAATTGGCCTTCTTTTGACTAGTTGAGTATCTGGAGCATCATCATTTGTGGGTTCGATTACAGGCTCAAAATGTCCAAAAACAAAGACTTTCTTCTGAAACTCGTCAGTCTATTCTTGTTCTGAGAAATGAAGGCTATTCCATGCGAGAAATTGCCAAGAAACTGAAGCTCTAGTACAGCGCTGTGTACTACTCCCTTCACAGAACAGCGCAAACTGTCTCTAACCAGAATAGAAAGAGGAGTGGGAGGCCCCGGTGCACAACTGAGCAAGAGGACAAGTACATTAGAGTGTCTAGTTTGAGAAACAAACACCTCACAAGTCCTCAACTGGCAGCCTCAAAACACCAGTCTTAACGTCAACAATGAAGAGGTGACTCCGGGATGCTGACCTTCTAGACAGAGTTGCAAAGAGAAAGCCATATCTCAGACTTGCCAATAAAAATAAAATATTAAGATGGGCAAAAGAACACAGACACTGGACAGAGGAAGATTGGGAAAAAATGTTATGGACAAAGAAGAACATTCGTGAGATGCAGAAAAAATGAAAAGATGCTGGAGGAGTGCTTGACGCCATCTGTCAAGCATGGTGGAGGCAATGTGATGGTCTGGGGGTGCTTTGGTGGTGGTAAAGTGGGAGATTTGTACAGGGTAAAAGGGATCTTGAAGAAGGAAGGCTATCACTCCATTTTGCAAGGCCATACCATACCCTGTGGACGGCACTGAATTGGAGCCAATTTCCTCCTACAACAGGACAATGACCCAAAGCACAGCTCCAAACTATGCAAATAACTATTTAGGAAAGAAGCAGTCAGCTGGTATTCTGTCTATAATGGAGTGGCCGGCACAGTCACCGGATGTCAACCCTATTGAGCTGTTGTGGGAGCAGCTTGACCTTATAGTACATAAGAAGTGCCCATCAAGCCAATCCAACTTGTGGGAAGTGCTTCAGGAAGCATGGGGTGAAATCTGTTCAGATTACTTTAACAAATTGACAACTAGAATGCCAAAGGTCTGCAAGGCTGTAATTGCTGCAAATGGAGGATTCTTTGACGAAAGCAAAGTTTGAAGGACACAATTATTATTTAAATTAAAAATCATTATTTATAACCTTGTCAACGTCTTGACTATATTTCCTATTCATTTTGCAACTCATTTCATATATGTTTTCATGGAAAACAAGGACATTTCTAAGTGACCCCAAACTTTTGAACGGTAGTGTATTTTTTTAAACCTTTATTTAACTAGGCAGGTCAGTTAAAGAACAAATCTTATTTACAATGACAGCCTACGCCGGCCAAACACAGATGACGCTGGGCCAACTGTGCGCCGCCCTCT
The DNA here is from genome assembly GCF_016432855.1 of Salvelinus namaycush. NCBI lineage: Eukaryota > Metazoa > Chordata > Actinopteri > Salmoniformes > Salmonidae > Salvelinus > Salvelinus namaycush. The sequence goes on from NC_052317.1 coordinate 2,352,351, forward strand.
GGGAGTCCCAATCACGGCCGGATGTGATACAGCCTGGATTCAAACCAGGGACTCTAGTGATGCCTCTTGCACTGAGATGCAGTGTCTTAAACCGCTGCGCCACTCAGGAGCCATGACCAATATATATATATTTTTTCCCCCAGAACATTAACCATGTGTGTTCTCTTGTTTTGTACTGTTCTGTAGTTTCGACCCAATGATTTGTGTGCCAAACAAAGAACTGCCAAACAAAGCTGGCGAGACATTCAATGACATCATCAAGAGATATGCTGGACCCTATTTCAGAGAGGTGTTTTTGGGACCACAACATTTCAATAGCCCTTGTAAAAAACAAGAGTTTGAAAACATTTTTTCCCCTTCCACTTGCCTCTTCCATTAATTTGCAGGTTGCATGAGGTTTGGAGTTAGAAATGTGAAACTTTAGAGTACTTAATACATTGTAAATTGGGCCAAAAAATGTTTACACCTAGCCGAGCTATCCTTTGGTAAAGGTTGAAGAGTCTATTGTCCTGATAATAGTCCATCATCACTTTGATCATGCTGTAACAACATACTGTATGTAGCACCATGACCAGTATCTCTATTCATTTAAGTGAGCAGATTAGGGCTTTCAGGAGGAACGGAAAATTGCGTGTCAATTCATAAACCATGTGCCATGGAATCAGTACATCGAAAATCTCTTCCCAATTATTTAGCTAAGTGATACATCTCATTGATTTATCAAGACCAGTCCCTATGCTGGTCTCAGAGCAGTGTGAAACGGTACTGAAATAGTTGACCACATACGGAAGGGCTATTGCTTCAAATCCTATTAATGACGATAGAAGCCGCCTGCATATGTTTATTAGGCTACTGTGCACTCTGACAAGTTAACATAGCCTACAGTACGTAGTAAACATGGTAAACTGACTAATTCCTTACATAATGGAGAGCAGGCCATGTCCAGACTTTCTCAGTGACCTCAAGTACTCATTAAAACTTCTTATGGCTGCAGGGGCAGTATTGAGTAGCTTGGATGAAAGGTGCCCATTTCAAACGGCCTGCTCCTCAGTCATAGTTCCTAATATTTGCATAGTATTATTAGTATTGGATAGAAAACACTCCAAAGTTTCTAAAACTGTTTGAATTATGTCTGTGAGATTAACAGAACTCATATTGGCAGGCAAAATCCTGAGTTGAAATCAAAACAGGAAGTCAGAAATCTGAGCTTGTCTGTATTCACCAGAGTCCCTTAAGAAATATAATTGTGTTATGAATGATGTTGCACTGCCTAGGGGTTCCACTAGATGTCAGCAATCAATAGAAATTCCAATGAGACTTCTATGATGTTGTGGGAGAGAATGATAGCAGAATCAGTCAGGTGTCCATCAAGCAGCAATGCCCTGCTCATGCCTTTTCTTCATGCACGACACTGACGTTCCATTGCTCACGCAGACAAGAAGGAATACTCCGGTTGGAACTTTATTGAAGCTATATGTTAAAAACATCCTAATGATTGATTCAGTACTTAGTTTGAAATGTTTCTTCGACCGGTAATACCACATTTTTAAGTTTTTGTCCGATATAACGCTGACCAGAATTAGCGTTTGGATATGTAAACCAGACGCGCTAACAAAAGAAGGTATTTGGACATAAATAACGGATTTTTTCGAACAAAACAAACATTTATTGTGGACCTGGGATTCCTGGTGTGCTTTCTGATCCTAATCAACAAAGGTAATGGAATATTTATCATGTATTTTATTGTTTATAGTGACGCTATCTTTGCAGCTGTGGTATGCTACTTTGAGCGCCGTCTCAGATTTTAGCGTGCAATTATTTTTCCGTAAAGTTTTTTTTAAATCTGACATAGTGGTTGCATTAAGGAGAGGTATATCTATAATTCAATGTGTATAACTTGTATTATCATCTATAATTATGATGAGTATTCATGTTGAAACGATGGGCTATGCAAAGTCACTTGATGTTTTTGCATTTAGTGAATCTTGTAGCCTCAATGTAAACTCAGATTTTTTTATATAAATATGAATTTAATCAAACAAAACATGCATGTATTGTGTAACATGAAGTCCTATGAATGTCATCTGATGAAAATAATCGAAGGTTAGTGATTCATTTTATCTCTTCTGGTTTTTGTGAAGCTATATTTAGCTGGGAAAAATGGCTGTGATTATTTTTGGTTTTGTGGTGACCTAACATAATCGTTTGTAGTGCTTTCGCTGAAAAGCCTATTTGAAATCGGACACTTTGGTGGGATTAACAACAAGATTACCTTTAAAATGATATAAGACACATGTATGTTTGAGGAATTTTATTTATGAGATTTCTGGTTTTTGAATTTGGCCCCCGCACTTGGACTGGCTGTTGTCAAATTGGTCCCGATATCGGGACTGCAGCCATAAGAAGTTCTGTCTTCAATGCTTTTTCGGGTTGCATCAGTCATGGACAGAAACTTCTGAGACACAGTATTAATGATGAACACCCAGAGTTTCACTGGTAAGCCACATTTGCCTCGGGTGTCACACCCTGATCTGTTTCACCTCCCTTTGTGCTTGTCTCCGCCCCCTCCAGGTGTCGCCCATCTTCCCCATTATCCCCTGTGTATTTCTACACTGTATTCTCTGTTTGTCTGTTGCCAGTTCGTTTTGTTTGTGAAACCTACCAGTGTTTGTTCCCCTGCTCCTGTCTGTTTCTTGCTCCTGTTTCCTAGTCCTTCCCGGTTTTGACCATTCTGCCTGCCCTGACCATGAGCCTGCCTGCCGTTCTATACCTTGCCCCACCTCACTGGATTATTGACCCCTGCCTGCCCTGACCCTGAGACTGCCTGCCGTTCTGGACCCTTTGGACTGTCTTTGGATTACTCACCCCTGCCTGCCTTTGACCTGTCGTTTGCCTGCCCCTGTATTCAAAATAAAAGTTTGCTTCTTCGACACTGTCAGCATCTGGGTCATACCTGAAACGTGATATCGGGATCCATCCCAGTTGGTATTCTGTGTCCGCTCGTGGTATCTCTCTTTGGTTACACATCCTTGGAATAGCAGAACAGCATAAAGGTCCGGACTGCCCTTGCTGTGCCTGGTGAGCAGTTTGTCAAGTTCTGTTGTCAGAAGAGGAATGGAAATGTCAGGGTGAACCGACGACCTGACGAACCCGCCACGTATGTTGACTCTGCCTGTCAGAGGTGGACTTCCAGAGTTCACAGGTGTGCCTGGCATGGATTGTGAATCCATCTTATACCTTGCCCTCTTCAATGTGTCATTCTACGCCTGAATCTCTGCAAGTACTGCCTAGCTCTGGACCAATGCATCAGCTGTCACCCATATCTCTGCCCGCAGAGAATGCTTCTCTTTCTGCTGGTCTGCCTTCAATGACTCGATCTCGGTCTTCAAAGTTTGAATCTGATCCATGTGCACCTTCATCAGATGAGCAGAATGGTCCTGCCCTGAGCCCCCATCGATTACAGTGGCCTATGGTAGAAACGGTAGATCAATTAAGAATTAAAAGTAACTCCAACACACAAAGGCTGCGTACAGAAACACATTTTAAGAATCTAGCAAAATTAACCGCTTTCTTGGGAACCATGCGTTTTTTCGGTGCGGCCCGTTGTCAACTGATCTCCGCGGATGGTTGTCGGCATGGTTGTATGCTCTGCAAAAACACATTCACGTTTTTAGTGCATAATTATCGATTTTATTACACAGTGTGCCTACACATTGATAGGCTATATACACTGCTCAAAAAAATAAAGGGAACACTTAAACAACACAATGTAACTCCAAGTCAATCACACTTCTGTGAAATCAAACTGTCCACTTAGGAAGCAACACTGATTGACAATACATTTCACATGCTGTTGTGCAAATGGAATAGACAACAGGTGGAAATTATAGGCAATTAGCAAGACACCCCCAATAAAGGAGTGGTTCTGCAGGTGGTGACCACAGACCACTTCTCAGTTCCTATGCTTCCTGGCTGATGTTTTGGTCACTTTTGAATGCTGGCGGTGCTTTCACTCTAGTGGTAGCATGAGACGGAGTCTACAACCCACACAAGTGGCTCAGGTAGTCCAGGATGGCACATCAATGCGAGCTGTGGCAAGGTTTGCTGTGTCTGTCAGCGTAGTGTCCAGAGCATGGAGGCGCTACCAGGAGACAGGCCAGTACATCAGGAGACATGGAGGAGGCCGTAGGAGGGCAACAACCCAGCAGCAGGACCGCTACCTCCACCTTTGTGCAAGGAGGAGCAGGAGGAGCACTGCCAGAGCCCTGCAAAATGACCTCCAGCAGGCCACAAATGTGCATGTGTCTGCTCAAACGGTCAGAAACAGACTCCATGAGGGTGGTATGAGGGCCCGACGTCCACAGGTGGGGGTTGTGCTTACAGCCCAACACCGTGCAGGACGTTTGGCATTTGCCAGAGAACACCAAGATTGGCAAATTCGCCACTGGCGCCCTGTGCTCTTCACAGATGAAAGCAGGTTCACACTGAGCACGTGACAGACGTGACAGAGTCTGGAGACGCCGTGGAGAACGTTCTGCTGCCTGCAACATCCTCCAGCATGACCGGTTTGGCGGTGGGTCAGTCATGGTGTGGGGTGGCATTTCTTTGGGGGGCCGCACAGCCCTCCATGTGCTCGCCAGAGGTAGCCTGACTGCCATTAGGTACCGAGATGAGATCCTCAGACCCCTTGTGAAACCATATGCTGGTGCGGTTGGCCCTGGGTTCCTCCTAATGCAAGACAATGCTAGACCTCATGTGGCTGGAGTGTGTCAGCAGTTCCTGCAAGAGGAAGGCATTGATGCTATGGACTGGCCCGCCCGTTCCCCAGACCTGAATCCAATTGAGCACATCTGGGACATCATGTCTCGCTTCATCCACCAACGCCACGTTGCACCACAGACTGTCCAGGAGTTGGCGGATGCTTTAGTCCAGGTCTGGGAGGAGATCCCCCAGGAGACCATCCGCCACCTCATCAGGAGCATGCCCAGGCGTTGTAGGGAGGTCATACAGGCACGTGGAGGTCACACACACTACTGAGCCTCATTTTGACTTGTTTTAAGGACATAACATCAAAGTTGGATCAGCCTGTAGTGTGGTTTTCCACTTTCATTTTGAGTGTGACTCCAAATCCAGACCTCCATGGGTTGATAAATTTGATTTCCATTGATAATTTTTGTGTGATTTTGTTGTCAGCACATTCAACTATGTAAAGAAAAAAGTATTTAATAAGAATATTTCATTCATTCAGATCTAGGATGTGTTATTTTAGTGTTCCCTTAATTTTTTTGAGCAGTGTATATTATTTTTTAAGAAAATGCACTGAAACCAAAATACCTTTAGTTTTCGGGATTTTCTCAGTTCCAGCTTATTTTCAAGTCCTCTGGTGGTTACAGTCCTAACCCTGGAACGGGTAGAACTATAGAAAGAAGCTGGCTTGATGAAAACTGTCCATTTAGTCTGTTCTCTTTTTTGGGATTCTGGGATTTGCACATTTCTACCGCCGCTTTATTCAGGGCTACCAGCACCCTGGCTTCCCCCCTCTCTGCACTCACCTCCCCCAAGGTTCCGTTTACGTCAGCTGCTGACCGGGCGTTTTTGGATCTTAAGCATTGTTTCACCACTGCCCCCATCCTAATCCAGTGGAACCTGTCCCGTCAGTTGTGGTGGAGGTCGACGCCTCAGACGTTGGAGTGGGGGCTGTTCTGTCCCAGCATTCTGCCCAGGACCAAAAGTTGCATCCCTGCACTTTCGTGTCCGATCGTCTTAATTCCGCTGAGAGGAACTATGACGTTGGTTTTGGGAACTTCTTACGGTCAAGATGGCCCTGGAGGAGTGGAGGCACTGGCTTGAAGGGAAGGAACCATCCTTCTTAGTGTGGACCGATCATAAGAATCTAGAATATCTTCGCACAGCCAAACGCCTCAACTCAAGACAGGCTCGTTGGGCACTGTTATTCACTCGGTTCAATTTTACCATCTCCTACCCCGGGTGGGCCCAGTAAACCGGATGATCATTACTGATTCGGCCCGGTCCCCGGTCCTGGAATGGGCTCATTCCTCCAAACTTACCTGACATCCCGGCTCCCGTCGGACCCTGGCTTTCATCCGACAGCGTTTTTGGTGGCCCACCATGGTTCCTGATGTTTCCGCATTTGTCGCCGCCTGCACTGTGTTCGCACAGAACAAGACTCAGTGGCAAACTCCAGCTGGCCTCCTTCAACCACTCCATGTTCCTTACCGCCCCTGGTCCCATATATCCCTGGACTCTGTCACTAGTCTTCCCCCGTCAGATGGCAATACCACCATCCTTAGGGTTTTGGATAGGTTTTTCAAAGCCACACATTTCAATCCCCTTCCCAAGTTGCCCTCAGCCAAGGAGACAGCTCAGCTTATGGTGCAGCACGTCTTCCGGATCCATGGACTTCCGGTTGACATGGTCTCCGATCGTGGTCCTCAGTTCTCGCCCAGGTCCTGGAAGGAATTCTGCACCCTGATTGGGTCATCGGCCAGCCTGTCCTTCGGGTTTCATCCCCAATCTAAACAGTTGGAGTGAGCCAATCAGGACTTGGAGATGACTCATCGTTGCCTTGTCTCTGCCAACCCCACCACCTGGAGCCAGCAACTCGTGTGGTTGGAGTACGCCCACAACACCATTCCCTGCTCGGCCACTGGTTTCTCTCCCTTCGAGAGTTCCTTGGGCTACCAGCCTCCGCTCTTCCCTGAGCAAGAGGGAGAAATCAGCATACCCTCGGCCCAGATGTTCGTCCGCCGCTGTCGGCGTACCTGGAAGAGAGCTCGGTCCACACTTCTTAAGACCCAGATGTTCGTCCGCCGCTGTACCTGGAAGAGAACTCAGTCCACACTTCTTAAGACCACCTCCAGGTATCGGAGACAGGTGGACCACCGGACCCCGGCTACCAACTATCGTCTCGTGCAGATCCAGAGTGGCTCTTCACTCTGGATCTGTCCCTCAGGGTGGAGTCCCGTAAACATTCCCCCAGCTTTATCCCCATCTCTAAAATCCTTAGCCCCACTGCTGTTTGTCTTCTGTTGCCCCACACCCTCCGTATATATCCCACTTTACATGTGTCCAGGATTAAACCTCTGTCTCACAGCCCTTTGTTACCTGTTTCCTATCCTGGACCTACCATTTGCCTACCCATTGCATATATTAAATGTCTGAGACTCGAACCATCTGCCTCCTGTGTCTGCATCTGGGTCTCATCCTGTGTTGTTAAAGCGCTCTGATCCCCTCTGTACAGTGCCCTCAGAAAGTATTCATACCCCTTGACTTAGTCCACATTTTGTTGTGTTACAGACTGAATGCAAGATGGATTTCTCACCAATCTACACACAATACCCCATGAGGACAAAGTGAAAACATGTTTTAGACATTTTTGCAAAATTAATGAAAATTAAATACAGAAATATCTAATTTACAAAATATTCAAACCCCTGAGTCAGAATCACATTGGTGGCGATTACAGCTGTAACTCTTTCTGGGTACATTTCTAAGAGCTTTTCACACCTAGATTGTACAATATTTGCACATTATTCTTTAAAAATTCTTCAAGATCTGTCAAGTTGATTGTTAATCATTGCCAGACAGCCAATTTCAAGTCTTGCCATATATTTTCAATCCAATTGAAGTCAAAACTGTCACTAGGAGCATTCAATGTCGTCTTGGTAAGCAAATCCAGTGTATATTTGGCCTTGTGTTTTAGGTTATTGTCCTGCTGAAAGGTGCATTTGTCTCCCAGTGTCTGTTGGAAAGCAGACAACCAGATTTTCCTCTAGGATGTTGCCTTTGCATAGCTCTGTTCCTTTTCTTTTTATCCTGAAAAACTCCCCAGTCCTTGCCGAAGACAATTATTGCACAAAACATGATGCAGCTACCCCCATGCTTGAAAATATAGAGTGGTACTCAGTGATCCGTTGTGTTGGATTTGCCACAAACATTACGCTTTGTATTCAGGACTTAAAGTTAATTTCTTTGCCACATTCTTTGCAGTTTTACTTTAGTTACTTATTGCAAACAGGATGAATGTTTTGGAATATTTTTTTTCTGTACAGGCTTCCTTCTTTTCACTCTGTCATGTAGGTTAGTATTGTGGATTATATAATGTTGTTGATACATCCTCAGTTTTCCCTGATCACAGCTATTCAACTCTATAATTGTTTTGAAGTCAGCATTGGCCTCATGGTGAAATCCCTGAGCGGTTTCCTTCCTCTCCAGCAACTGAGTTAGGAAGGACGGCGGTATCTTTGTAGGGACTGGGTGTATTACACCATCCAAAGTGTAATGAATAACTTCCCCATGCTCAAATGGATATTAATAACCTCTTAGGGATCCCTTCACCCCCATTCCCGCTCAAATCCCTTTAACGGGATTGATTTGACAACATCCAGTGAAATTGCAGCGCGCCAAATTCAAAAACAGAAATACTCATAATAAGAATTCATTAAACATACAAGCGTTATACATCAAAATGCAGCTTAACTTCTTGTTAATCCAGCCACAGTGTCAGATTTCAAAAAAGCTTTACGGCGAAAGCAGACCATGCGATTATCTGAGGACAGCACCCTGCATACAAACACAAGAAAATCCTATTTCAACCAGCAGGGTGCGACACAAAAATTAGAAATAACGATATAATTCATGCCTTACCTTTGAAGATCTTCTTCTGTTGGTACTCCAAAATGTCCCAGAAACATCACAAATTGTTATTTTGTTCGATAAATTCCTTCTTTATATCAAATCAAATGTATTTATATAGCCCTTCTTACATCAGCTGATATCTCAAAGTGCTGTACAGAAACCCAGCCTAAAACCCCAAACAGCAAGCAATGCATGTGTAGAAGCACGGTGGCTAGGAACAACTCCCTAGAAAGGCCAAAACCTAGGAAGAAACCTAGAGAGGAACCAGGCTATGAGGGGTGGCCAGTCCTCTTCTGGCTGTGCCGGGTGGAGATTATAACAGAACATGGCCAAGATCTTCAAATGTTCATAAATGACCAGCATGGTCAAATAATAATAATCACAGTAGTTGTTGAGGGTGCAGCAAGTCAGCACCTCAGGAGTAAATGTCAGTTGGCTTTTCATAGCCGATCATTAAGAGTACCTCTACCGCTCCTGTTGTCTCTAGAGAGTTGAAAACCGCATGTCTGGGACAGGTAGCACGTCCGGTGAACAGGTCAGGGTTCCATAGCCGCAGGCAGAACAGTTGAAACTGGAGCAGCAGCACGGCCAGGTGGACTGGGGACAGCAAGGAGTCATCATGCCAGGTAGTCCTGAGGCATGGTCCTAGGGCTCAGGTCCTCTGAGAGAGAGAAAGAAAGAGAGAATTAGAGAGAGCATACTTAAATTCACACAGGACACATGATAAGACAGGAGAAGTACTCCAGATATAACAAACTGACCCTAGCCCCCCCGACACATGAACTACTGCAGCATAAATACTGGAGGCTGAGACAGGAGGGGTCAGGAGACACTGTGGCCCCATCCGATGATACCCCCGGACAGGGCCAAACAGGAAGGATATAACCCCACCCACTTTGCCAAAGCACAGCCCCCACACCACTGGAGGGATATCTTCAGCCACCAACTTACCATCCTGAGACAAGGCCGAGTATAGCCCACAAAGATCTCTGCCACAGCACAACCCAAGGGGGGGAACTCAACCCACTCAAGTGACACACCCCTCCTAGCATGGATGAGCACCAGTAAGCCAGTGACTCAGCCCCTGTAATAGGGTTAGAGGCAGAGAATCCCAGTGGAGAGAGGGGAACCGGCCAGGCAGAGACAGCAAGGGCGGTTCGTTGCTCCAGAGCCTTTCCGTTCACCTTCACACTCCTGGGCCAGACTACACTCAATCATATGACCCACTGAAGAGATGAGTCTTCAGTAAAGACTTATATGTTGAGACCGAGTCTGCGTCTCTCACATGGGTAGGCAGACCATTCCATAAAAATGGAGCTCTATAGGAGAAAGCCCTGCCTCCAGCTGTTTGCTTAGAAATTCGAGGGACAATTAGGAGGCCTGCGTCTTGTGACCGTAGCGTACGTGTAGGTATGTACGGCAGGACCAAATCGGAAAGATAGGTAGGAGCAAGCCCATGTAATGCTTTGTAGGTTAGCAGTAAAACCTTGAAATCCGCCCTTGCCTTAACAGGAAGCCAGTGTAGGGAGACTAGCACTGTAGTAATATGAACACATTTTTTGGTTCTAGTCAGGATTCTAGCAGCCGTATTTAGCACTAACTGAGGTTTATTTAGTGCTTTATCCGGGTAGCCGGAAAGTAGAGCATTGCAGTAGTCTAACCTAGAAGTAACAAAATCATGGATTTATTTTTCTGCATCATTTTTGGACAGAAAGTTTCTGATTTTTGCAATGTTACATAGATGGAAAAAAGCTGTCCTTGAAACAGTCTTGATATGTTCGTCAAAAGAGAGATCAGGGTCCAGAGTAACGCAGAGGTTCTTCACAGTTTTATTTGAGACGACTGTACAACCATCAAGATTAATTGTCAGATTCAACAGAAGATCTCTTTGTTTCTTGGGACCTAGAACAAGCATCTCTGTTTTGTCTGAGTTTAAAAGCAGAAAGTTTGCAGCCATCCACTTCCTTATGTCTGAAACACAGGCTTCTAGTGAGGGCAATTTTGGGGCTTCACCATGTTTCATTGAAATGTACAGCTGTGTGTCATCCGCATAGCAGTGAAAGTTAACATTATGTTTTCGAATGACATCCCCAAGAGGTAAAATAAATAGTGAAAACAATAGTGGTCCTAAAACGGAACCTTGAGGAACACCGAAATTTACAGTTGATTTGTCAGAGGACAAACCATTCACAGAGACAAACTGATATCTTTCCGACAGGTAAGATCTAAACCAGGCCAGAACTTGTCCGTGTAGACCAATTTGGGTTTTCAATCTCTCCAAAAGAATGTGGTGATCGATGGTATCAAAAGCAGCACTGAGGTCTAGGAGCACGAGGACAGATGCAGAGCCTCGGTCTGATGCCATTAAAAGGTAATTTACCACCTTCACAAGTGCAGTCTCTGTGCTATGATGGGGTCTAAAACCAGACTGAAGGATTTCGTATACATTGTTTGTCTTCAGGAAGGCAGTGAGTTGCTGCGCAACAGCTTTTTCTATAATTTTTGAGAGGAATGGAAGACCCATATAGGCTGATAGTTTTTTATATTTTCTGGGTCAAGGTTTGGTCTTTTCAAGAGAGGCTTTATTACTGCCACTTTTAGTGAGTTTGGTACACATCCGGTGGATAGAGAGACGTTTATTATGTTCAACATAGGAGGGCCAAGCACAGGAAGCAGCTCTTTCAGTAGTTTAGTTGGAATAGGGTCCAGTATGCAGCTTGAAGGTTATTAAGAGGCCATGATTATTTTCATCATTGTATCAAGAGATATAGTACTAAAACACTTGAGTGTCTCTCTTGATCCTAGGTCCTGGCAGAGTTGTGCAGACTCAGGACAACTGAGCTTTTGAGGAATACGCAGATTTAAAGAGGAGTCCGTAATTTGCTTTCTAATGATCATGATCTCTTCCTCTAAGAAGTTCATGAATTTATTACTGCTGAAGTGAAAGCCATCCTCACTTGGGGAATGCTGCTTTTTAGTTAGCTTTGCGACAGTATCAAAAATAAATTTCGGATTGTTCTTATTTTCCTCAATTAAGTTGGAAAAATAGGATGATCGAGCAGCAGTGAGGGCTCTTCGATACTACACGGTGCTGTCTTTCCAAGCTAGTCGGAAGACTTCCAGTTTGGTGTGGCGACATTTCCGTTCCAATTTTCTGGAAGCTTGCTTCAGAGCTCGGGTATTTTCTGTATACCAGGGAGCTAGTTTCTTATGACAAATGTTTTTAGTTTTTAGGGGTGCAACTGCATCTGGGGTATTGCGCAAGGTTAAATTGAGTTCCTCAGTTAGGTGGTTAACTGATTTTTGTCCTCTGACATCCTTGGGTAGGCAGAGGGAGTCTGGAAGGGCATCAAGGAATCTTTGTGTTGTCTGAGAATTTATAGCACGACCTTTGATGCTCCTTGGTTGGGGTCTAAGCAGATTATTTGTTGCGATTGCAAACGTAATAAAATGGTGGTCCGATAGTCCAGGATTATGAGGAAAAACATTAAGATCCACAACATTTATTCCATGGGACAAAACTAGGTCCAGAGTATGACTGTGACAGTGAGTAGGTCCAGAGACATGTTGGACAAAACCCACTGAGTCGATGATGGCTCCGAAAGTGAGGTACTCAGTGAGGAACGCTGTATATGGCACAGGAGGCCTGTAAACAGTAGCTATAAAAAGTGATTGAGCAGGCTGCATAGATTTCATGACTAGAAGCTCAAAAGACAAAAACGTAGTTTTTTTGTTGTAAATTGAAATTTGCTATCGTAAATGTTAGCAACACCTCCGCCTTTGCTGGATGCGCGGGGGATATGGTCACTAGTGTAACCAGGAGGTGAGACCTCATTTAACACAGTAAATTCATCAGGCTTAAGCCATGTTTCAGTCAGGCCAATCACATCAAGATTATGATCAGTGATTAGTTCATTGACTATAACTGCCTTGGAAGTGAGGGATCTAACATTAAGTAGCCCTATTTTGAGATGTGAGGTATCACAATCTCTTTAAATAATGGCAGGAATAGAGGAGGTCTTTATTCCAGTGAGATTGCTAAGGCAAACACCGCCATTTTTAGTTTTGCCCAACCTAGGTCGAGGCACAGACACAGTCTCAATGGGGATAGCTGAGCTGACTACACTGACTGTGCTAGTGGCAGACTCCACTAAGCTGGCAGGCTGGCTAACAACCTGCTGCCTGGCCTGCACCCTATTTCATTGTGGAGCTAGGGGAGTTAGAGTCCTGTCTATGTTCGTAGATAAGATGAGAGCACCCCTCCAGGTAGGATGGAGTCCGTCACTCCTCAACAGGCCAGGCTTGGTCCTGTTTGTGGGTGAGTCCCAGAAAGAGGGCCAATTATGTACAAATTCTATATTTTGGGAGGGGGAGAAAACAGTTTTCAACCAGCGATTGAGTTGTGAGACTCTGCTGTAGAGCTCATCATTCCCCCTAACTGGGAGGGGGCCAGAGACAATTACTCAATGCCGACACATCTTTCTAGCTGATTTACACGCTGAAGCTATGTTGCGCTTGGTGACCTCTGACTGTTTCATCCTAACATCGTTGGTGCCGACGTGGATAACAATATCCCTATACTCTCTACACTCGCCAGTTATAGCTTTAGCCAGCACCATCTTCAGATTAGCCTTAACGTCGGTAGCCCTGCCCCCTGGTAAACAGTGTATGATCGCTGGATGATTTGTTTTAAGTCTAATACTGCGGGTAATAGAGTTGCCAATGACTAGGGTTTTCAATTTGTCAGAGCTAATGGTGGGAAGCTTCGGCGTCTCAGACGCCGTAACGGGAGGAGTAGAGACCAGAGAAGGCTCGGCCTCTGACTCCGACTCGCTGCTTAATGGGGAGAACCGGTTGAAAGTTTCTGTCGGCTGAATGAGCGACACCGGTTGAGCATTCCTTCCGCATTTCCCTTCAGAAGCCATGAGAAAGTTGTCCGGCTGCGGGGACTGTGCGAGGGGATTTATACTACTATCTGTACTTACTGGTGGCACAGATGCTGTTTCATCCTTTCCTACACTGAAATTACCCTTGCCTAATGATTGCGTCTGAAGCTGGGCTTGCAGTACAGCTATCCTCGCCGTAAGGCGATCGTTCTCCTGTATATTATGAGTACAGGGACTGCAATTAGAAGGCATCATGTTAATGTTACTACTTAGCTTCGGCTGGGGGAGGTCCTGACGAACCACGTCCAGATAAAGCGTCCGGAGTGAAAAATATTTTTTTAATAAAATAAAAAGTTGAGTGAGGGAAAAACTAAAAATATAAACGGTAATTAAAAAGTAAAAACCGTGAAGTTGTCAGGTAGCAAAGTAAGGTTAGCAACAATACGAACAGCAGCACGTAAACAAGTATTAACACAATAGGGATGGTATACTGCGTGAGTACATTTTCAATTACTGATGCAAAGGCCTACACGATGCAACCCTGCATTAACTTCTACCACCTCAGAAACCCGGGTCCGGGAGCACCCCCCACCACCCCCACCAGTAAAAAAGCTGACTAGCATAGCTAGCATAGCGTCACAAGTAAATACTAGCATCTAAATATCATTAAATCACAAGTCCAAGACACCAGATGAAAGATACACTTCTTGTGAATCCAGCAATCATTTCTGATTTTTAAAATGTTTTACAGGGAAGACACAATATGTAAATCTATTAGCTAACCACGTTAGCAAAAGACACAATTTTTCTTAGTCCACCATTTTTTCTCTCCACCAGTAGCTATCACCAATTCGACCAAATAAAGATATTGATAGCCACTAACCAAGAAAAAACTTCATCAGATGACAGTCTGATAACATATTTATTGTATAGCATAGGTTTTGTTAGAAAAATTTGCATATTTCAGGTATAAATCATAGTTTGCCATTGCAGCCACCATCACAAATCTCCCCAAAGCGACTAGAATTACTACAGAGAGCAACGTGTATTACCAATTTACTCATCATAAAACATTTCTTAAAAATACACAGCGCACAGCAATGGAAAGATACAGATCTTGTGAATTCAGACAATATTTCAGATTTTCTAAGTGTTTTACAGCGAAAACACAATAAATCGTTATATTAGCATACCACATGTGCAAACATTACCCCAGCATTGATTCAAGGCAAAAAGAGCGATAGCGTTATCATCACCAAAATATATTAATTTTTTCACTAACCTTCTCAGAATTCTTCCGATGACACTCCTGTAACATCATATTACACAATCCATATAGAGTTTGATCGAAAATGTGCATATTTAGCGGCACAAATCGTGCTTACACAATGGAAATACTGTCCAACTACTCAAGCAATCTGCCCGGCGCCATCTTGGAAAGACACCTATTTTTATCGAAAACTATTCATAAACTTGACTAAAAAAATACAAGTTGGACAGCAATTGAAAGACAAATTAGTTCTTAATGCAATCGCTGCATTACATTTTTAAAATTATCCTTACTGTGCAATACAGGGTGCGCCAAAGCGAAGCTACCCCCAAAAAAATGGCGGCATATGCGTTTAACATTTTTCAACAGAACAACGATTTATCATCATAAATAGTTCTTACTATTAGCTGAGCTTCCATCAGAATCTTGGGCAATGTATCCTTTCTCCGGTCTAATCGTCTTTTGGTCGAAAGATGTCCTCTTGTCCTGTCGAAATGGCCACTAACGTTCGGCATGTACTGGAAAAGTGTCCAACTCTTGAAAGTGCGTCAGAAAGAAATGCCAGAAAATCGCAATAAACGGATATAAATTGCTATAAATCGGTTTAAATTAACTACCTTATGATGTCTTTAACACCTATAACGAGTAAAAACATGACCGGAGATATATTACTGGCTAAACCAAAGCTTGGAAGGAGGCCAGTCCGACGTCCATCGTGCGTCAAGCGCAGGGAAGAAAAGAAAGGTACTTCCGCCCCTTGGTCTTTTATAAAGTCCCAGATTGCGCAATCGACCCCATTCAAATTGTCACCACTTACTGACATCTAGAGGAAGGCGTAGGCAGTGTTTGTAGCCCCACAGAATTCACAGGGACTTATAAACTGACCTGGGAACAGAGGCTAAGATTTCTGAAATCTCACTCCCTGGCAGGAAAAGTGCTGTAGAATGAGTTCTGTTTCACTCAGAGACATAATTCCAACGGTTTTAGAAACTAGAGAGTGTTTTCTATCCAATAATAATAATAATATGCATATTGTACGAGCAAGAATTGAGTACTAGGCAGTTTAATTTGGAAACGTCAAGAAAGAATTTGTGCTAACAGCTCCCCCTATTGACAAAAGGTTAATTAAGCAAACTCAGTCTTGTTATTTTTATTGTCCATTCGCCGTAGTCTACTTTTTTTTACCATATGACCTGATTAGAAAAAATCTGATCCCATTATAGCCCATCTAAAACCGTTTTACAGCTGATTTCTTAGTAAGTCATACCTTCCAACTTTGGTCTGGAGTTGCCTGGTTACGTTAGCCTAGTGGTTCTCAAACCTCTCATCAGGGACCCCCAGACATTTCACAGTTTTGTTTTAGCCTTTAAATAGTCCCACTGTCTGTACAACAAATATTGCAGGGAACTATGAAATGTGAGATGATGTATCCATGACTGTTTATTGAAATACTCACCCCCTCCCCCACCACATCTTGGACCTGTAGTTCCACCACTGAATTCACACAATGTTAGAAATTAAGAAACGTATCCCATAAGCATGCTCTACTGTCTAAAGATTTTGAGGTAATGTCTCGAATTGTCAAGTTAACATCTCCAAATTTCGACTTAGTATATCAACATGTTTTGATGGTATCTTGAAATGTTTGCTTACGTATCTCGAAAATTTGACTTACTATCTCAAAATGTTTTGAGACATTATCTTGACAGTTTTAGGTAGTATCGACAATAAAAAAATACAAAACATGGAAGGAATGGGCTTCCCTACAAATATTTTTTTAACTGTTTGGGCTAGAAACTAGCAGTTTCAGCTGTAGTAATGTTGCAACCATGACGCTAGCGAATCTGCGGTTTCTTTTTCATTACAACAATTATTATCTGGGCAATTTTTTTTTCTAGGTGCACTGGTGTTCCCAAATTAGAATTCCAGGTCGCCCAACAAACTGTTTAGAAGCATATGCGACCAAAATGGTCACACTTTATAGGCCCCCCCACACACACACACACACACACACACACACACACACACACACACACACACACACACACACACACACACACACACACACACACACACACACACACACACACACACACACACACACACAGTACAGTCATGTGAGGGAGTGATCATAACCAGTCTGACAGGCTTAACCATAATTCCACATTCAGCATCCAGCCAAGCCATACCAGTCATTCTTTTAGACTCGCATCAGCACATCACACCCTCAGTCATATTACACTGCATCTTTTACAGGAGACACAGTGGGAAGCAAAGGGAGTGTGGCAGAGGAACCATCACAAGGACTGATAAGTGCTAGGATCACAGTCATAGGAGCGGTCCCACTCCGGTCTGGGGAACGTTTAAGTTACAGTTGGGGTCTTAGTACAGAGTATGGTTGGTATAACAGTCTGCAGTGGTCATGTTATGGTCGCAACAGGAACGATCAACGGACAATGCGGACAACTATATTACAAACATAAAAGCTGTGATCACACTATGCCTCATGATTTGTCAACTCGTGCATAATTAATCTGTGCTTCATTCTGATCAACTGGAGCCTACTGATGACAACCACAGCTGCAGGTGGCCTAGAGAAGCCTATGCGCTCTGATCCCCTCTGGCAGGGGAAACGAAGAGGTCATGTACAGTGCCTTCAGAAAGTATTCATACCCCTTAACTTAGTCCACATTTTGTTGTGTTACAGCCTGAATGCAAAATTGATTTCTCACCCATCTACACACAATACCCCATGATGACAAAGTGAAAACATGTTTTTAGACATTTTTGCAAATTAATTGAAAATGAAATACAGAAATATCTCATTTACATAAATATTCACAACTCTGAGTCAATACATGTTAGAATCACCTTTGGCAGAGATTATAGCTGTAAATCCTGGGTACGTTTCTAAGAGCTTTTCACACCTGGATTGTACAATATTTGCACATTATTCCTTAAAAATTCTTCAAGATCTGTCAAGTTGGTTGTTAATCATTGCCAGACAGCCATTTTCAAGTCTTGCCATACATTTTCAAGCCGATTGAAGTCAAAACTGTCACTAGCAACATTCAATGTCGTCTTGGTAAGCAGATCCAGTGTATACAGTGCCTTACAAAAGTATTCCCACCCCCTTTGGAGTTATTCCTGTTTTGTTGCATTACAACCTGTAATTTAAATGGATTTTTATTTGGATTTCATGTAATGGACATACACAAAATAGTCCAAATTGGTGAAGTGAAGTGAAAAAAATGACTTGTTTCATAAGATAACAAAAAAGTGGTGCGTGCATATGTATTCACCCCTTTGCTCTGAAGCCCCTAAATAAGATCTGGAAGCAACCAATTACCTTCAGAAGTCACATAATTAGTTAAATAAAGTCCAACTGTGTGCAATCTAAGTGTCACATGATCTGTCACACGATCTCAGTGTATACAGTGGGGAGAACAAGTATTTGATACACTGCCGATTTTGCAGGTTTTCCTACTTACAAAGCATGTAGAGGTCTGTAATTTTTATCATAGGTACACTTCAACTGTGAGAGACGGAATCTAAAACAAAAATCTGGAAAATCACATTGTATGATTTTTAAGTAATTAATTTGCATTTTATTGCATGACATAAGTATTTGATCACCTACCAACCAGTAAGAATTCCGGCTCTCACAGACCTGTTCGTTTTTCTTTAAGAAGCTCTCCTGTTCTCCACTCATTACCTGTATTAACTGCACCTGTTTGAACTCGTTACCTGTATAAAAGACACCTGTCCACACACTCAATCAAACAGACTCCAACCTCTCCACAATGGCCAAGACCAGAGACCTGTGTAAGGACATCAGGGATAAAATTGTAGACCTGCACAAGGCTGGGATGGGCTACAGGACAATAGGCAAGCAGCTTGGTGAGAAGGCAACAACTGTTGGCGCAATTATTAGAAAATGGAAGAAGTTCAAGATGACGGTCAATCACCCTCGGCATGGGGCTCCATGCAAGATCTCACCTCGTGGGGCATCAATGGTCATGAGGAAGGTGAGGGATCAGCCAAGAACTACACGGCAGGACCTGGTCAATGACCTGAAGAGAGCTGGGACCACAGTCTCAAAGAAAACCATTAGTAACACACTACGCCGTCATGGATTAAAATCCTGCAGGGCACGCAAGGTCCCCCTGCTCAAGCCAGCGCATGTCCAGGCCCGTCTGAAGTTTGCCAATGACCATCTGGATGATCCAGAGGAGGAATGGGAGAAGGTCATCTGGTCTGATGAGACAAAAATAGAGCTTTTTGGTCTAAACTCCACTCGCCGTGTTTGGAGGAAGAAGAAGGATGAGTACAACCCCAAGAACACCATCCCAACCGTGAAGCATGGAGGTGGAAACATCATTCTTTGGGGATGCTTTTCTGCAAAGGGGACAGGACGACTGCACCGTATTGAGGGGAGGATGGATGGGGCCATGTATCACGAGATCTTGGCCAACAACCTCCTTCCCTCAGTAAGACCATTGAAGATTGGTCGCGGCTGGGTCTTCCAGCATGACAACGCCCCGAAACACACAGCCAGGGCAACTAAGGAGTGGCTCCGTAAGAAGCATCTCAAGGTCCTGGAGTGGCCTAGCTAGTCTCCAGACCTGAACCCAATAGAAAATCTTTGGAGGGAGCTGAAAGTCCGTATTGCCCAGCGACAGCCAAGAAACCTGAAGGATCTGGAGAACGTCTGTATGGAAGAGTGGGCCAAAATTCCTGCTGCAGTGTGTGCAAACCTGGTCAAGAACTACAGGAAACGTATGATCTCTGTAATTGCTAACTAAGGTTTCTGTACCAAATATTAAGTTCTGCTTTTCTGATGTATCAAATACTTATGTCATGCAATAAAATGAAATTGAATTACTTAAAAATCATACAATGTGATTTTCTGGATTTTTGTTTTAGATTCCGTCTCTCACAGTTGAAGTGTACCTATGATAACAATTACAGACCTCTACATGCTTTGTAAGTAGTAAAACCTGCAAAATCGGCAGTGTATCAAATACTTCTTCTCCCCACTGTATATACACCTGTTCTGGAAGGCCCCAGAGTCTGTAACACCACTAAGCAAGGGGCACCATGAAGACCAAGGAGCTCTCCAAACAGGTCAGGGACAAAGTTGTGGAGAAGTACAGATCAAGGTTGGGTTATAAAAAAATATCTGAAACTTTGAACATCCCACGGAGCACCATTAAATCCATTATTAAAAAAGGGAAAGAATATGGCACCACAACAAACCTGCCAAGAGAAGGCCGCCCACCAAAATTAATGGACCAGGCAAGGAAGGCATTAATCAGAGAGGCAACAAAGAGACCAAAGATAACCCTGAAGAACCTGCAAAGCTCCACAGCGGAGATTGGAATATTATCCATAGGACCACTTTAAGCTGTACACTCCACAGAGCTGGACTTTACGGAAGAGTGGCCAGAAAAAAGCCATTGCTTAATGAAAAAAATAAGCAAACACATTTGGTGTTCGCCAAAAGGCATGTGGGAGACACCCAAAACATATGGAAGTAGCTACTCTGGTCAGATGAGACTAAAATGTAGCTTTTTGTCCATCAAGGAAAATGCTATGTCTGGTGCAAACCCAATACCTCTCATCACCCCGAAAAAACCATCCCCACAGTGAAGCATGGTGGTGGCAGTATCATGCTGTGGTAATGTTTTTCCTCAGCAGGGACTGGGAAACTGGTCAGAATTGAAGGAATGATGGATGGTGCAAAATACAGGGAAATTCTTGAGGGAAACCTGTTTCTGTCTTCCATAGATTTGAGACTGGGACGGAGGTTCACCTTCCAGCAGGACAATGACCCTAAGCATACTGCTAAAGCAACACTCGAGTGGTTTAAGGGGAAACATTTAAATGTCTTGGAATGGCCTCAACCCAATTGAGAAACTATGGTATGACTTAAAGATTGCTGTACACCAGCGGAACCCATCCAACTTGAAGGAGCTGGAGCAGTTTTACCTTGAAGAACGGGCAAAAATCCCAGTGGCTAGATGTGCCAAGCTTATAGAGACATACCCCAAGAGACTTGCAGCTGTAATTGCTGCAAAAGGTGGCTCTACAAAGTACTGACTTTGGGGGGGTGAATAGTTATGCAGGCTCAAGTTTTCAGTTTTTTTGTCTTATTTCTTGTTTATTTCACAATAAACAATATTTTGCATCCCTCAAAGTGGTAGGAATATTTTGTAAATCAAATGATACAAACCCCCCCAAAATATATTTTAATTCCAGGTTGTAATGCAACAAAATAGGAAAAATGCCAAGGGGGTGAATACTTTCGCAAGCCACTGTATTTGGCCTTGTGTTTTAAGTAATTGTCCTGCTGAAAGCTGAATTTGTCTCCCAGTGTCTGTTGGAAAGCAGGCAATCAGAATTTCCTCTAGGATTTTGCCTTTGCATAGCTCTATTTCTTTTCTTTTTATCCTGAAAAACTCCCGTCCTTGCTGATGACAAGCATACACATAACATGATGCAGCCACTCCCATACTTGAAAATATAAAGAGTGGTACTCCGTGATGTGTCGTGTTGTATTTTCCCCAAACATTACACTTTGTATTCAGGACTTAAAGTTAATTTCTTTGCCAGATGTTTTGCAGTTTAACTTTAGTTCCTTATTGCAAACAGGATGAATGTTTTGGAATATTTTTTTCTGTACAGGCTTCCTTCTTTTCACTCTGTCCTTTAGGTTAGTATTGTGAATTATACAATGTTGTTGATACATCCTCAGTTATCTCCGATCCCAGCCATTAAAACTTCTTCAGGATTGGTGTCCCTTCCACAGGACGGTTGAGCTAACGTAGGCTAATGCGATTAGCATGAGGTTGTAAGTAACAATTACATTTCCCAGGACATAGACATATCTGATATTGGCAGAAAGCTTAAATTCTTGTTAAACTAACTGCAATGTCCAATTTACAGTAGCTATTACAGTGAAAGAATACCATGCTATTGTTTGAGAGTGCACAATTTTGAACATGAAAAGTTATTCATAAACAAATTAGGCACATTTGGGCAGTCCTCATACAAAATTTTGAACAGAAATGCAATTGTTCATTGGATCAGTCTAGAACTTTGCACATGCACTGCCGCCATGTAATGGCCAAAATCTAAATTGCACCTGGGCTGGAATAATACATGATGGTCATTCTCTTGCATTTCAAAGATGATGGTACAAAAAAATACAAAATAATGTTTTTTTTCTTCTTTTTCTAATCTTTTACCAGATCTATTGTTTTATATTCTCCTACATTCCTTTCACATTGCCATAAACTTCAATGTGTTTTCTTTCAAATGGTACCAAGAATATGCATATCCTTGCTTCAGGGCCTGAGCTACAGGCAGTTAGATTTGGGTATGTCATTTTAGGCGAAAATTTAAAAAAGGTTAAACTCTGTAACTGTTTTAAAGTCACCATTGGCCTCATGGTGAAATCCCTGAGCGGTTTCCTTCCTCTCTTGCAACTGAGTTAGGAAGGACACCTGTATCTTTGTCGTGACTGGGTGTATTATACCAAAGTGTAATTGATAACTTCACCATGCTCAAAGGGATATTCAATGTCTGCTTTTCTTTATCCATTGACCAATAGGTGGTCTTCTTGTGAGGCATTGGAAAACCTCCCTAGTCTTTCTGGTTGAATTTGTGTTTTAAATTCACTGCTGGCCTGAGGGACCTTATAGAACATTCTATGTGTGGTGTACAGAGATAGATAGTCATTAGAAAATCATGTTAACCACTATTATTGCACACAGAGTGAGTCCATTCAACTTATTATGTGACTTGTTAAGCACATTTAAACAAAGGGGTTGAATACCTATTGACTCTAGACATTTCAGCTTTTCATTTTTTGTTAATTTGTAAAAATATCTAAAAACATAATTCCACTTTGACATTATGGCATATTGTGTGTAGGCCAGTGACACAACATATCAATTTCAACTATTATAAATTCAGGCTGTAACAAAATGTTGTGGAAATTCTTACACACGGACACTCCAAGTCAATCTTAATATGAATCATTGTTTATTGTCAGTGCGCTGGAGAGGTTCCAACCAACTCAATGCACCATAGTACACATGTCAATCAGGAGCTCTGCCTGGGCAGTCCCAGCAGTTGTCTTATATACGGCTATACACAGACAAGTTATATTTGCATGATTTAGCATAATTAATTAATCATTACCGTTTTGTTTCATTCGTGTGACCGACCAATAGTGGTTCATACAGACCAACAAGGCTTCTTCTCTCTAAGCTGAGACCTTGAAACTGAGATATCTTTCGTTCTCAAAACAAGTTCTTGGCGTACTGCCAAATTGCAGCTACTGATAGTGACGATTCTTTCAGTCAGCCACTTCCATGAACACAGATATTGGTTTATAGAACAGCACATGAATCGAACACAGAAATGAGTTATAAGAAAACCACAAACATAAAAATTCTCATTACAACAACAAAATGTGGAAAAAGTCAAGGGGTATAAATGCTTTCTGAAGGCACTGTATTTATAGCCTGTATTTGAAGATCAAAATGATTTGTGTTAAATGTGAATGTGATCAAATTTTGTTTACATTCAAACCTCAGGTGGCTAGGCTAGCTAGACTTTATCAATCTAAAAATAATGACTGGAATTAATCAATCAACACAATAGGGATGGCATACTGTTCGAGCAACTGTTCAATTACAGATGCAAAGGCCTACACGATGCAACCCTGCATTAAGAAAACTCAGTCCTGTTAGTTTTATTGTCCAACCCATATCAAATCCAATTTTATTAGTCACATGCACCGAATACAACAGGTGAAATGCTTACTTACAAGCCCCTAATCAACAGTGCAGTTTAAAAAATACGGATAAGAATAAGAGAAGAAAGTAACAAGTATTTAAAGAGCAGCAGTAAAAAATAACAATATATACAGGGGGGTGCTGGTACAGAGTCAATGTGCGGGGGCACCGGTTAGTTGAGGTAGTATGTACATGTAGGTAGAGTTAATTAAAGATGACAAAAGACAGTGGCAGTGGTGTGGAGGGGGGGGGGGGGCAATGCAAATAGTCTGGGTAGCCATTTGTCTAGATGTTCAGGAGTCTTATGGCTTGGAGGTAGAAGCTGTTTAGAAGCCTCTTGGATCTAGACTTGGCGCTTCGGTACCGCTTGCCGTGTGGTAGCAGAGACAACAATCTATGACTAGGGTGGCTAGAGTCTTTGACAATTTGTAGGGCCTTCCTCTGACACCGCCTGGTATAGAGGTCCTGGATGGCAGGAAGCTTGGCCCCAGTGATGTACTGGGCCGTTCGCACTACCCTCTGTACTGCCTTGCGGTCGGAGGCTGAGCAATTGCCATACCAGGCAGTGATGCAACCAGTCAGGATGCTCTCGATGGTGCAGCTGTAGAACCTTTGGAGGATCTGAGGACCCATACCAAATCTTTTCAGTCTCCTGAGGGGCCTGAGGGGTTCATCTGAGGGTATAGCGGGATTTCTTATAAGCTTCCAGGTTAGAGTCCCGCTCCTTGAAAGCGGCAGCTCTAGCCTTTAGCTCAGTGCGGATGCTGCCTGTAATCCATGGCTTCTGGTTGGGGTATGTACGTACAGTCACTGTGGAGACAAGGTCATCGATGCACTTATTGATGAAGCCAATGACAGATGTGGTGTACTCCTCAATGCCATTGGAGGAATCCCGGAACATATTCCAGTCTGTGCTAGCAAAACAGTCCTGTAGCTTAGCAACTGCTTCATCTGACCTCTTTTTTTATTAATCTCGTCACTGGTGCTTCCTGCTTTAATTTTTGCTTGTAAGCAGAAATCAGGAGTATGGAATTATGGTCAGATTTGCCAAATGGAGGGTGAGGGAGAGCTTTGTATGCATCTCTGTGTGTGGAGTATAGGTGGTCCAGAGTTCTTTTTCCTCTGGTTTCACATTTAACATGCTGATAGAAATTTGGTAAAACGGATTTAAGTTTCCCTGCATTAAAGTTCTCGGCTACTAGGAGCGCCACCCCTGGGTGAGCGTTTTCTTGTTTGCTTATGGCGGAATACAACTCATTCAATGTTATCTTAGTGCCAGCCTCTGACTGTGGTGGTATGTAAACAGTTACAAAGAATATCGATGAAAACTCTCTCGGTAGTGTGGTCTGCAGCTTGTCATGAGAAACTTTACCTCAGGCGAGCAATAGCTCGAGACTTCCTTAGATATCGTGCTCCAGCTGTTGTTTACAAAAATACATAGACCGCCGCCCCTTGTCTTACCAGACGCTGCTGTTCTGTCCTGCTGGTACATCGTATAACCAGCCAGCTGTATGTTGATATTGTTGTCGTTCAGCCACGACTCCGTGAAGCATAAGATGTTAACGTTTTTAATGTCCCGTTGGTAGTTTAATCTTCCCAGTAACTCGTCCATTTTATTGTCCAAAGATTGCATGCTTGCTAGCAGAATTGAGGGAAGTGGTGGTTTATTCAATCGCCTCCGACTTCTCAGAAGGCATCCCGCTCCCCGACCTCGCTTTCTCTGCCTCCTCTTCAAGCAAATCACTGCGGTCTGGGGGCCTGTTCCCGAGGGAGCTGTATATCCTCCGCCTCAGGCTCGTCAGAGTCGTGAAAGAAGAAAAAGGAGTCTGCTAGTCCGTGGTGAGTAATCACAGTCCTCATGTCTAGAAGTTATTTTCGGTCATAAGAGATGGTAGCGGCAACATTATGTACAAAAAAAGTTTAAAAAAAATAAGTTACAAACAACGCAGATAAACGAACAAAAAAACACAATCGGTTGGGGGCACGTAAAACGTCTGCCTTTTGCTCCGGCGACATCTTGACCTGATTAGAAAAAAAATTGGTCCCATCATAGCCCATATAAAACCGTTTTACAGCTGATTTATTAGTATGTCATACCTTCCTACTAGGGTCCGCAGTTTTGCCTGATTAGGTTAGCCCAATGATTCTCAAACCTCTCATCGTGACCCCCAGACATTTCACAATTTTGTTTTAGCCCTGAAATAGTCCCCCTGTCTGTACATATTGCAGGAAACTATGAAATGTGAGATGATGTATCCATTACTGTTATTGAAATACCCACCCTCTCCCTCACCACATCTTGGACCTGTAGTGCCACCAATGAAATCACACAATGTTACAAATTAAGAAACGTATCCTATAAGTATGCTCTACTATCTAAAAATGTTGAGTTAGTGTCCCGAAATTTCAACGTAGTATCTCCAAATTAGTATATTTTTATTACATTTATTTAACTAGGCAAGTCAGTTAAGAACAAATTCTTATTTTCAATGACAGCCTAGGAACAGTGTTCAGCCTTGTTCACGAGCAGAATGAAAGATTTTTACATTGTCAGCTCGGGGATTAGATCTTGCAACCTTTCGGTTACTAGTCCAACGCTCTAACCACTAGGCTACCTGCCACCCCAAAATCAAAATGTTTTGATAGTATCTTGAAATTTCGACTTAGTATCTCTGAAGTTTTTTACATTTTTAGATAGTATGGGCTTCCATACATATCTTTTTAACTGTTTGGGCTAGAAACTAGCAGTGAAGACGTGCAGTGAAGACGTGTTTTTGTTCGTCCTCTCGTGTACTTCTGTATTTTTCTTCTTTTTTGTATACATTTCAATTTTATTTTCACTCTTTTCCATTTTAATTCCATTTTAATTCGATTATACCTTCCGGTAACCTGCCTCACCCAATGTGATACGGAATCGATATTATTTTTAATTTTAGAACACATTCAAGAACCACCAGAAGCTAACAAGCTAATTAGCTACAAGCTATTTAGTCATTGTTAGCCACTGCTAGCGGCTTTTACCTTCTGCACAAATACCAGCCCTGTTTTTAGCCTGGATAATACTCACCAATCTACCAGTATTGGACTATTTCTCCACTACAACGCCGGATTCCTGCCGTAATCCCTGGACCACCACTTCTGATCTTCACAGCTAGCTAGTGGCTAACGCCCCTGCCACGAAGCTAGCACCAGTTAGCCGTGAGCCAGGCGCATCTCCCGGCTAGCAAACTAAATTCTACAATACCTCTTTTGCCATCTGGCTTGGATCCTCTGTCGACACTGCGCCCCGTCGCACCACCACGACTGGTCTGCCGACGAATACTCCATCCGCTGTGCCTTCAACCGGCCTCCGTCGGAGCAGACGCTCATACTAGCCCCGGGCTACTAAATTTAAACGCCGTGTCGCCCGCATGCTAGCGTAGTGGCGACAACTCCGCGGCTTCCCTGTTCCATCTACTGCTGCCCCCTGGACACTATGATCACTTGGCTACATAGCTGATGCCTGCTGGACTGTCCATTAATTCACGGTACTACATTCTGTTTATTTTTTTATCTGTCGGCCCCAGCCGCGAACTCAGGCTCTGGGTGTAGTTAATCCGACCCTCTCTGCCTAGTCATCGCCATTTTACCTGCTGTTGTTGTGTTAGCTGATTAGCTGTCTCACCTGTTGTCTTAGCTAGCTCTCCCAATCAATACCTGCGATTACTTTATGCCTCGCTGTATGTCTCTCTCAAATGTCAATATGCCTTGTATACTGTTGTTCAGGTTAGTTATCATTGTTTTAATTTACAATGGAGCCCCTAGTTCCACTCTTCATACCTCTGACACCTCCTTTGTCCCACCTCCCACACATGCGGTGACCTCAACCATTATAACCAGCATGTCCAGAGATACAATCTCTCTTATCATCACCCGGTGCCTGGGCTTACCTCCGCTGTACCCGCACCCCACCTTACCCTTGTCTGCACATTATGCCCTGAATCTATTCTACCACGCCCTGAAATCTGCTCCTTTTATTCTTTGTCCCCAACGCTCTAGGCGACCAGTTTTGTTAGCCTTTAGCCGCACCCTCATCCTACTCCTCCTCTGTTCCTCGGGTGATGTGGAGGTAAACCCAGGCCCTGCATGTCCCCAGGCACCCTCATTTGTTGACTTCTGTGATCGAAAAAGCCTTGGTTTCATGCATGTCAACATCAGAAGCCTCCTCCCTAAGTTTGTTTTACTCACTGCTTTGGCACACTCTGCCAACCCTGATGTCCTTGCCGTGTCTGAATCCTGGCTTAGGAAGGCCACCAAATATTCTGAGATTTCCATACCCAACTATAACATTTTCCGTCAAGATAGAACTGCCAAAGGGGGAGGAGTTGCAATCTACTGCAGAGATAGCCTGCAAAGTAATGTCATACTTTCCAGGTCCATACCCAAACAGTTCGAACTTCTAATTTTAAAAATTAATCTCTCCAGAAATAAGTCTCTCACTGTTGCCGCCTGCTACCGACCCCCCTCAGCTCCCAGCTGTGCCCTGGACACAATTTGTGAATTGATCGCCCCCCATCTAGCTTCAGAGTTTGTTCTGTTACGTGACCTAAACTGGGATATGCTTAACGCCCCAGCAGTCCTACAATCTAAGCTAGATGCCCTCGATCTCACACAAATCACCAAGGAACCCACCAGGTACAACCCTAAATCCGTAAACATGGGCACCCTCATAGACATTATCCTGACCAACTCGCCCTCCAAATACACCTCTGCTGTCTTCAATCAGGATCTCAGCGATCACTGCCTCATTGCCTGTATCCGCTACGGGTCCGCGGTCAAACGACCACCAACATTTCTGCGAGCAGGCCTCTCTAATTGACCTGGCCCGGGTATCCTGGAAGGATATTGACCTCATCCCGTCAGTTGAGGATGCCTGGTCATTCTTTAAAAGAAACTTCCTCACCATCTTAGATAAGCATGCCCCGTTCAAAAAATGCAGAACTAAGAACAGATATAGCCCTTGGTTCACTCCAGACCTGACTGCCCTCGACCAGCACAAAAACATCCTGTGGCGGACTGCAATAGCATCGAATAGTCCCCGCGATATGCAACTGTTCAGGGAAGTCAGGAACCAATACACGCAATCAGTCAGGAAAGCAAAGGCTAGCTTTTTCAAGCATAAATTTGCATCCTGTAGCTCTAGCTCCAAAAAGTTCTGGGACACTGTAAAGTCCATGGAGAACAAGAGCACCTCCTCCCAGCTGCCCACTGCACTGAGGCTAGGTAACACGGTCACCACCGATAAATCCATGATAATCGAAAACTTCAACAAGCATTTCTCAACGGCTGGCCATGCCTTCCACCTGGCTACTCCAACCTCGGCCAACAGCTCCGCCGCCCCCCCCCCCCCCCCGTAGCTACTCGCCCAAGCGTCCGCAGCTTCTCCTTCTCCAAATCCAGATAGCAGATGTTCTGAAAGAGCTGCAAAACCTGGACCCATACAAATCAGCTGGGCTTGACAATCTAGACCCTCTATTTCTGAAACTATCCGCCGCCATTGTCGCAACCCCTATTACCAGCCTGTTCAACCTCACTTTCATATCGTCTGAGATCCCCAAGGATTGGAAAGCTGCCGCGGTCGTCCCCCTCTTCAAAGGGGGAGACACCATGGACTCAAACTGTTACAAACCTATATCCATCCTGCCCTTCCAGTTCTCTGCTGCCTGTGACTGGAACGAATTGCAAAAATCGCTGAAGTTGAAGACTTTTATTTCCCTCACCAACTTTAAACATCTGCTATCTGAGCAGCTAACCGATCGCTGCAGCTGTACATAGTCCATCTGTAAACAGCCCACCCAATTTACCTACCTCATCCCCTTACTGTTTTTATGTATTTACTTTTCTGCTCTTTTGCACACCAGTATCTCTACTTGCACATTGATCATCTGATGCTTTATCACTCCAGTGTTAATCTGCTAAATTGTAATTATTCGCTCCTATGGCCTATTTATTGCCTACCTCCTCATGCCTTTTGCACACAATGTATATAGACACATTTTTTTCCTACTGTGTTATTGACTTGTGTAACGGCAGCCTTCCCTCTCTTCACTAGAAGAGGGGGTGAAACAGGGATCGGACCAACACGCAGCGTAGCCAGTGCTCAACATGTTTAATTAAACAAAAAACAGTGAACACTTACAACGAACAAAATAACAAAGTGTGGCAAACCGAAACAGTCCTATCTGGTGCAGAACACAAACACAGAGACAGGAAACAACCACCCACAATCCCCAACACAAAACAAGCCACCTATATATGATTCTCAATCAGGGACAACGATTGACAGCTGTCTCTGATTGAGAACCATATTAGGCTGGACACAGAAACAGACAAACTAGACACACAACATAGAATTCCCACCCAGCTCACGTCCTGACCAACACTAAACAAGCAAAACACATAAGAACTATGGTCAGGACGTGACAGTACCCCCCCCCCCCCCCCCCCCCGAGGTGCGGACTCCGAACGCACCCCTAAAACTCAAGGGGAGGGTCTGGGTGGGCATCTGTCCACGGTGGCGGCTCCGGCGGTGGACGAGGACACCACTCCACCACTGTCTTTGTCCCCCTCCTTAGCGTCCTTTGAGTGGCGACCCTCGCCCCAGACTATGGTCCAGGAACCTTCACCAAGGCCCCTCCTAAATATAGACAACTCAGGACAGAGGGGTAGCTCAGGACAGAGGGGTAGCTCAGGACAGAGGGGTAGCTCAGGACAGAGAGGTAGCTCAGGACAGAGGGGCAACTCCGGACTGAAGGACAGCTCCGGACAGAGAGGCAGCTCTGGACTGAATGGTTGCTCCGGACTAGATGCAGCTCATGACTGGAAGGCAGCTCATGACTGGAAGGCAGCTCATGACTGGAAGGCAGCTCATGACTGAAGGGCAGCTCATGACTGGAAGGCAGCTCCTGACTGAAGGGCAGCTCATGACTAAAGGGCAGCTCATGACTGGAAGGCAGCTCATGACTGGCGGGCAGCTCATGACTGGCGGGCAGCTCATGACTGGCGGGCAGCTCATGACTGGCGGGCAGCTCATGACTGGCGGGCAGCTCATGACTGGAGGGCAGCTCATGACTGGAGGGCAGCTCATGACTGGAGGGCAGCTCCTGACTGGCTGGCGGCTCTGGCAGCTCCTGACTGGCTGGCGGCTCTGGCAGCTCCTGACTGGCTGGCGGCTCCTGACTGGCTGGCGGCTCTGGCGGCTCCTGACTGGCTGGCGGCTCTGGCGGCTCCTGACTGGCTGGCGGCTCTGGCGGCTCCTGACTGGCTGGCGGCTCTGGCGGCTCCTGACTGGCTGGCGGCTCTGGCGGCTCCTGACTGGCTGGCGGCTCTGGCGGCTCCTGACTGGCTGGCGGCTCTGGCGGCTCCTGACTGGCTGGCGGCTCTGGCGGCTCCTGACTGGCTGGCGGCTCTGGCGGCTCCTGACTGGCTGGCGGCTCTGGCGGCTCCTGACTGGCTGGCGGCTCTGGCGGCTCCTGACTGGCTGGCGGCTCTGGCGGCTCCTGACTGGCTGGCGGCTCTGGCGGCTCCTGACTGACGGACGGCTCTAGCGGCTCCTGACTGACGGACGGCTCTAGCGGCTCCTGACTGGCGGACGGCTCTAATGGCTCGTGGCAGACGGGCGGCTCTGAAGGCGCTGGGCAGACGGATGGCTCAGATGGCGCTGGGCAGACGGATGGCTCAGATGGCGCTGGGCAGTCGGATGGCTCAGATGGCGCTGGGCAGACGGATGGCTCAGATGGCGCTGGGCAGACGGATGGCTCAGATGGCGCTGGGCAGACGGATGGCTCAGATGGCGCTGGGCAGACGGATGGCTCAGATGGCGCTGGGCAGACGGATGGCTCAGACGGCGCTGGGCAGACGGATGGCTCAGACGGCGCTGGGCAGACGGATGGCTCAGACGGCGCTGGGCAGACGGATGGCTCAGATGGTGCTGGGCAGGCAGGCAGCTCAGACGGCGCTGGGCAGACGAGCAGTGCAGGCAGCTCAGACGGCGCTGGGCAGACGAGCAGTGCAGACGGCGCTGGGCAGACGAGCAGTGCAGGCGGCGTTGGGCAGACGGCCGACTCTGACCTGCTGAGGCGCACAGTAGGCCTGGTGCGTGGTGCCGGAACTGGTGGTACCGGACTGGAGACACGCACCTTAAGGCTAGTGCGGGGAGCAGGAACAGGGCACACTGGTTTCTCAAAGCGCACTATAGGCCTGGTGCGTGGTACCGGCACTGGTGGTACCGGGCTGAGGGCACGCACCTCAGGGCGAGTGCGGGGAGAAGGAACAGTGCGTACAGGGCTCTGGAGACGCACAGGAGGCTTGGTGCGTGGTGCCGGAACTGGTGGTACTGGACTGGAGACACGCACCACAGGGAGAGTGCGTGGAGGAGGAACAGGGCTCTGGAGACGCACAGGAAGCCTAGTGCGTGGTGTAGGCACTGATGGTACTGGGCTGGGGCGGGAAGGTGGCGCCGGATATACCGGACCGTGCAGGCGTACTGCCCAACCTTACCTGGTTGAATGCTCCCCGTAGCCCGTCCAGTGCGGGGAGGTGGAATAACCCGCACTGGGCTGTGTTGGCGAACCGGGGACACCATGCGTAAGGTTGGTGCCATGTACACCGGCCCGAGGAGACGTACTGGAGGCCAGATATGTAGAGCCGGCTTCATGACACTTGGCTCAATGCTCAATTTAGCCCGGCCAGTGCGGGGAGGTGGAATAACCCGCACCAGGCTATGCACATGTACAGGAGACACCGTGCGCTCTTCCGCATAACACGGTGTCTGCCCGTACTCCCGCTCTCCACGGTAAGCATGGGAAGTGGGCGCAGGTCTCCTACCTGCCTTCGCCACACTACCCTTTAGCCCCCCCCAAAGACATTTTTGGGGTTTCTTCACGGGCTTCCAGCCACGCTTCCGTGCTGCCTCCTCATACCACCGCTCCTGGGCTTTAGCTGCCTCCATCTCCTCCCGAGAGTGGCGATTCTCTCCAACCTTAGCCTAGGGTCCTTTACCCTCCAAAATTTCCTCCCATGTCCAGGAGTCCTGTGTAGTTGGCCGCTGCTGCTGCTGTCGCTGCCCGTACTCACGCTGCTTGGTCCGAGTTTGGTGGGTGGTTCTGTAACGGCAGCCTTCCCTCTCTTCACTAGAAGAGGGGGTGAAACAGGGATCGGACCAACACGCAGCGTAGCCAGTGCTCAACATGTTTAATTAAACAAAAAACAGTGAACACTTACAACGAACAAAATAACAAAGTGTGGCAAACCGAAACAGTCCTATCTGGTGCAGAACACAAACACAGAGACAGGAAACAACCACCCACAATCCCCAACACAAAACAAGCCACCTATATATGATTCTCAATCAGGGACAACGA
Source organism: Salvelinus namaycush (assembly GCF_016432855.1). Taxonomy (NCBI): domain Eukaryota; kingdom Metazoa; phylum Chordata; class Actinopteri; order Salmoniformes; family Salmonidae; genus Salvelinus; species Salvelinus namaycush. Next base: position 2,385,373 of record NC_052317.1, read on the forward strand.
TTGACAGCTGTCTCTGATTGAGAACCATATTAGGCTGGACACAGAAACAGACAAACTAGACACACAACATAGAATTCCCACCCAGCTCACGTCCTGACCAACACTAAACAAGCAAAACACATAAGAACTATGGTCAGGACGTGACAACTTGTTTATTGTTTACTCCATGTGTAACTCTGTGTTGTTGTCTGTTCTCACTGCTTTGCTTTATCTTGGCCAGGTCGCAGTTGTAAATGAGAACTTGTTCTCAACTAGCCTACCTGGTTAAATAAAGGTAAAATAAAATAGCTGTTTCCTCTGTAGAAATGGTGCAACATTGACGCTAACGAATCTGTGTTCGTTTTGTCATTATAACAATCATTATCTGGGTGATTTTCTTTCTAGGTGCACTGGCCCCCCCAAATCAGAATTTCAGGTGGCACCAAAAAAGTAATTAGGAGCATATGCGACCAATATGGTCACACTTTATAGCCCTACGCGCACGCACGCACACAATACAGTTATGGGAGGGAGTGATCATAACCAGTCTGACAGGCTTAACCATATTTTCACCCTCAGCATCCAGCCAAGCCATACCAGTCATTCTTTTAGACTCGCATCAGCACATCACACCCTTACTCTCTCAAACACACACACACACTTTTATAAACAGCTTTACCTACATAACCACTCAGACGCACCATAAAATGCAATCGATATGGCTTTCGCATAAAAACACACATTTATAACAACACTATTTATGTATTTTCGCAAACACATTCTGAGGTCATATTACACTGCAAGCCTTTCACAGGAGACACAGTGGGGAAGCAAAGGGAGTGTGGCAGAGGAACCATCACAAGGACCGAGAAGAGTGCTAGGATCACAGTCATAGGAGCGGGTCCCACTCGGGTCCGAGGAAAGTTTGAGTTACAGTTGGTATAACAGTCTGCAGTGATCATGTTACAGTCGCAACAAGAACGATCAATGGACAACACGATGACTATATTGCAAACATAAAAGCAGTGATCACACTATTCCGAGAGACGGTCAACACAGTGATTGCACACTTGATCACAGCAGTGCTCCTACTCTTCTCCATACAGAGGGGCTATGAGACTGAGAAGGAGCTTTTTTGACAGCCAGTTAATACTTGTCCTCAACATCGTCACAAACTGTAAGTACTGCAGCAACACACACTGTCCTGCTGTTTAACAGCGTAGGAAGAAGTGGCCCCAAACTGCTGATGTAGGATCAGATATTATTTTCATCCCCCAATGGTTACGGTTAGCATTGGGGTAGTGTGATTTGATCCCAGATCTGTAGTTAGGTGCAAATTCTACCTCAAGCCTATTTATCACAGTTATCCTATTTAAAGTATGTTCATTTCTAAATGTTATACTGTACGCGGAACCAATGGAAAAGAAAGTAACAGACAGCAGAAGCAGAAAAGTGAAGTATGCTTGTATCCTGATATCGGTGTGTCATCCAAGGTTTCGGACGATGACCATGGGAATACATTTATGTTCTCATGTGCCAGATTCATTTTTATCATTCTTTAACGAGGCAAGTCAGTTTATAACAAATTCTTATTTTCAATGATGGCCAAGGAACAGTGGGTTAACCGCCTTGTTCAGGGGCAGAACGACATATTTTTACCTTGTCAGCTCGGGGATTCGATCTCGCAACCTTTCGGTTACTAGTCCAACGCTCTAACCACTAGGCTACCTGCCGCCCCATTAGCATAAGTGAAACCAGAAACATAGGTGAGAACTGCTGTAGGGTATATCAGTGGAGGCTGCTGAGGGGAGGACAGCTCATGCAAATGGCTGGAATGGAGTGAATGAATGCCATCAAATACCTGGAAACCATCTGTTTAATGTATTTTATACCATTCCACTAATTCTGCTCCAGTCATTACCACGAGCCACGTCCTCCCCAATTAAGGTGCCACCAACCTCCTGTGGTGGATATATATATATATATAACACGTCCATTAAAGGTAGATGACAATTAACATGTTCTGAAGGAGAAAAACAGAATTTTGCCTGAGGGAGAGGGTGCAGCATACAGTTAATGCCCTGGCTGATATAATTGGAAACTTGAGACTCCTCTGTGTGTGTGTCACAGGATATCTAACACTTTTTTACCCGAGGCTAAACCGCTTGCAAGTGGGTTTAGAATGCTGTGAATGTGTTTACGTGTGTGCTAAAGCATTTGTGCACTTCAATCGACAGCATGTGTTTGTGAACAAGACAACAGGGCTTCTGTGTGCTTAGAACATGTACTCATCTAAAGACTGGATTCTGTCAAACTTGCACTGATCAAGGAAAGATAGACACATAGCACTCGCTCATACCAAAGACTGTAAAAATGGGACCTGGTGCGTCTTTGCTTTGCACGCAGCATTCCCGTCCTGTCCAGGGGGTGCACTTGTACATCTAGCTGCCTCACGCTACAGAAACAGGAGATAGGTTCCTGCTACTACGAGCTGTTCCGGATTGCACAAGCCAAAGCTTGACACTTAAATCAGCTTGGAATATTGCATAGCTTTGTTTTTAGCAAGGGGCTATGTTTTAATAGTGGATTTGATCAATGTTGTAGGCATGTCTGTTTGTCAACCACCGAATCACATTCCAATGTTTTATATTTACTGTGTAATTTCAGATGCCTGGCTGCTGCCATCGCCGTGGAGAATTTCCATGGAGTCTGTAAACATGAGGCACTTTCTCAAGTGGCACCGTCAACAGTCCCCTTGCAGCTCTATTACCTACTCTGTGCAGTTCCAGGGGTGAGTCAATCACTTCTGAAACATTACAGGAATGTTCAGACACATTGACGAGAATACTGCTCTTCCCAATACTGCTAAATGGACTTTCTCTGACTTTTTCCACTTTCATCCTTTTACTCTCGCTGATTGGCGGTGAACTGCACACTGAGAATGAAGCCCAGGCAGTGGGCTAAAAACCTGTAACAATTTAATTAGATGAGACACCCCCCCCTTCTAAATTACCCCCCCCTGTTGCTAAAAAGCACCAGTTGTGACATTTGTCTCTTCTTAAACCAGGCGCAATGTCCTCTAAAAAAGTCATAAATCGTGTGATGTCTCAAAAACGTCCGTTTTATCAATGCCAAGGAGAAGGAGGCAATTATGCAAATATTAGGTAAACAGCGCAATGTTACACTTGCTAATTGCGAGCTGAAGTATTTTTATTTATTTACAAGACACTTTTATCCAGAGCGACTTACAGTTGAAGGTAGCTAGGTGAGACAACCACATATCACAGTCATAGTAAGAAAACCTTTTCCTCAATAAAGCAGCTTTCTTACTATGACTGTGATATGTGGTTATCTCACCTAGCTCTGGATAACAGCATCTTCTAAATGACAAAAATGTCAAATATAAAAAAATATAAAAAAAACGTACATGTAAAAAAATTGAGACATCACACTATTTGTTATTACTTTTTTAGAGGACATTGCGTCTGGTTTACGAAGGTCGTGGTAACTGAGAAGACGTAAAGGGTAGTTAACCACAAGCGTGTGAAAATAAGAAACATTAATGTCAAAAAAAATTATCACGCAGACAAACAAAAGGACAATAAACATTGGCTCTGGGTATAATGTGTCAATATGAGCTGGCTAATGTATTTCCATGTGTTCCGTAGGGAATTTGAGCTGAGGATCTTGAATGGAAGTTGGGAGGACGCGGTTGGTTGTCAGCGCGTCATGCGGACGGAGTGCGACCTGACCTTTGACCTTGGTTCTGACTCAGACTACAACATCCGCGTGCGGGCAGAGTGCGGAAGGCGTGTGTCACCGTGGGCTGAGCTCGGGAGGCCATTCAACAGGAGAGAGAGTGAGTCATTGTGGGATATCTACGTCCAAACACTGTTTTTTGATGCCATGGCAATAGTTGATCGTTACATTCATTTTTATCATTCCTTCATCCATCCAAGGAAAATAAGACAAACTGGAGATATTATAAACATGAATTAATCTATACAGCATTTGTACTAACATTAGCTGAAGACAAAACACTTACCCAAGTGCACAACAGCCATACAAAATGCCAAAACATTTAAACAAGCAGCTGGTCATCTGGTCATCATTATGACAATACAGTGTCCGATTAGTATGTGAAAATGTAAAAATGTTGTACGTTTTAAATCCAGGATATAATACTTATTTCCAACCCTGTATCACAAATGATTGTGAAATAGACACAAATTGCTTATTGGAAATGGGTGTAATGTACACAAATGCTTTATGAAGAAAGAAAATTGCGTTGTGATGAAAATCCTGTAATACACACGAAAAAGTTGGACTTTTTCATGTGCCTGTCACGAATTCCAAATAAGTTGTCACGCCTTGACCCTAGAGAGACTTTTTATGTCTCTATTTGGTTTGGTCAGGGTGTGATTTGGGGTGGGCATTCTATGTTTTGTTTTTCTATGATTTTGTATTTCTATGTATGGTTCTCAATCAGGGACAGCTGTCTATCGTTGTCTCTGATTAGGAACCATACTTAGGTAGCCCTTTTCCCTCCTTTCTAGGTGGGAAGTCGTCTTTGTTTGTGGCACTATAGCCCTTAAGCTTCACGGCCGTGTTTTGTATTGTTTTTGTCGGCGTCATCCTAAATAAAAGGAGTATGTACGCTCACCACGCTGCGGTTTGGTCTACTTCTTACGACGGCCGTGACATGAGTAATTTGTGTCTATTTGTGATAGTGTGTTGCTTATTTCGGCTTTTCATCTAGGATGAATTTGCTGCACACTATTGAGGAAGAGAGTTGTCTTTTCACACCCACATGTGTTTGACAACAGCTGATAGTCAGATAAGGCTGTACCAAAATTAACGAATGGCGGGGAACAACCTAATTGCACATTAGACGAAGCCTTCTCAGTATGCATGAGCGTACTATGTTTCTATTTATTCCGTTTTTACTAAACAGTATGTTATAGGTAGTGTGGTTAGCACACAGTATGTAGTAGGCGAGAACGATTTCAGACACAGCCTATGTTTGTAACTTACTATGACTTTCATCTTCCACACAGCAATCCTGACGGTGCCAGCTATAACTGTGACCACCATGGGAGATGCCCTGCAGGTGACTTTCAAAAGCCTTCCCCTGACCGTGGGAGTGACTGTGACTATCTGGAAGAGAGGCGAGTTGGTCATGGTGAGGATTTTACATGTACAGTATATTATAGTCTTGCAGGGATTTTTCTGCCATTGAAATCCTTGGGCGGGCCTCTAAGCGTTTTTTTTTCGGGTCACCTATGTTCAAACAGTGTAAAAATATATATATAAGATACAAAAAAAATACAAATAATTACCAAAATAAAAGCTAGACAGTCAGGGAGAATTCAAAAAGCAATGAATTTAGCAGTTTTGATTTTATTGTTATGTTTGTGCAAAAGAATACAATGTCAGCCATGGAAAAATGCATAGAATTGCAGGAAATAAGCTTTAAAACAGCAACAACAACAAAACTGCTCTCCATGGCAGAATATGTAGTATTGCAGGAAATGAGATTTAAAACTGCACCATATTCTCTCAACTCCATGGCAAAATGCGTAGAATTGCAGGAAATGTGCATTAAAACCTGTTATGGCTGCAAGGGGCAGTATTGAGTAGCCAGTTAAATCGTGCCCATTTCAAACGGCCTCGTACTCAATTCTTGCTCGTACAATATGCATATTATTATTACTATTGGATAGAAAACACTCTCTAGTTTCTAAAACCGTTTGAATTATTTCTCTGAGTGAAACAGAAGTCATTCTGCAGCACACTTCCTGACCAGGAAGTGGAATGTCAGAAATCGATGCTCTGTTCAACTTCCTGCCTATACATGGGCATGATACGTAAGAGTCTACATACACTTCATACACCTTCCCCTGGTTGTCAAGAGGCGGTGAGAGAAAAAAATTCGTGTTTATCTTGGTCTGAGGTGGAATTAAAGCTCTTTGTTTGACGTGACCGTCCACTTCCTGTTTCTGGAGCGCGCGAAAGAGGACATGGATTTGCCTTCTGTTTTGCTCTCGTTATGGACGACTAACATCTCCGTCTTAGATTTTATTTGATACATGTGACCATATCATCGTAAAGTATGTTTTTTCAATATAGTTTAATCAGATTATTTTAATTTTTTCGGGAGTTTTGCCGTGTTCCGTTCTCTGACTTTGTTGACGTTGGAGAGATCCGTAGCACTTGGCAAGTGCCCATGCTAAATGAAGAGGAAAATTTGCCGTTCCAGATCCAAACAACGACTGTTCTGGACAAAGGACACCTTGTCCAACATTCTGACGGAAGATCACCAAAAGCAAGAAACATTTTATGATGCTATTTCTAATATCTGTCGTGCATGTGAACTGGTCGTCGGCGCCCAAGTGTTTCTGGCTATTGTGGCTATGCTAATATAACGCTACATTTTGTTTTCGCTGTAAAACATTTAATAAATCGGAAATATTGTCTGGAATCACAAGATGCCTGTCTTTCAATTGCTGTACACTATGTATTTTTCAGAAATGTTTTATGATGAGTAATTAGGTATTTGACGTTGGTGTCTGTAAATATTATGGCTGCTTTCGGTGCAATTTCTGATTGTAGCTGAAATGTAAACTATGATTTATACCTGAAATATGCAAATTTTTCGAACAAAACATATGCTATACAATAAATATGTTATCAGACTGTCATCTGATGAAGTTGTTTCTTGGTTAGTGGCTATTTATATCTTTATTTGGTCGAATTTGTGATAGCTACTGATGGAGTAAAAAACTGATGGAGTAAGAAAAGTGGTGTCTTTTGCTAACGTGGTTAGCTAATAGATTTACATATTTTGTCTTCCCTGTAAAACATTTTAAAAATCGGACATGTTGGCTTGATTCACAAGATGTGTACCTTTCATATGCTGTATTGGACTTGTTAATGTGTGAAAGTTAAATATTTTCAAAAAATATCTTTTGAATTTCGCGCCCTGCACTTGAGCTGGATGTTGTCATAAGTGTACCGGTGTCGGGCTGCACCCCAAACAGGTTAAAACAAAAAAAAACTTATCTCAGCTCCATGGACAAATTTGTAGAGTTGCAGGAAATTGGCATAAACATTTTAAAATGTATCTACACCGCCAAGACGGAGACTTCTTCTAAAATTCAGCCGCCCCTACGGGACAACAGCGGCCATTGCCACGCCCCCTGCCACACCCAACACCTAAGCCCCTTTTTCATCTAGAGCAGTGGTTCCCAAACTTTTTATAGTCCCATATCCCTTCAAACATTCAACCTCCGCTGTGTATCCCTTCAAACATTCAACCTCCAGCTGCGTACCTCCTCTAGCACCAGTGCACTCTCAAATGTTGTTTTTTGCCATCATTGTAAGCCTGCCACACACACTATACGATACATTTATTAAACATAAGAATGAGTGTAATAATAAATAATTTTGCTCTTTATTTAACCATCTTACATATAAAAGGTGAGCCTGATTGGGCATATTGGGTTCACCTGGTGTATGACTATTTAGGTCCTCTGTGGACTGGGCTGGTTGCTCAGGTCTCTTGTTTTGTTTAGTGATTAATGTGCCAGTGCGTTGTTTTTAATTAATTTGCACACAGAAAATCATACAATGATAGAAAGACCTGTGTGTTGTCCTTGTTAATGCAGACAGAAAAGAGCTCTAACTTCTTAATCATAGCCTCAATTTTGTCCCGCACATTGAATATAGTTGCCGGAGAGTCCCTGTAATCCTATATTCAGATCATTCAGGCAAGACAAAACATCACCCTGAAAGGCCAGTCATGTGAGAAACTCGTCATCATGCAAGCGGTCAGACAAGTGAAAATGATGGTCAGTAAAGGAAACTTTAAGCTCGTCTCTCAATTTCCAAAAACGTGTCAATACTTTGCCCCTTGATAACTTTGCCCCTCACTTCTGTATGTTGTAAAAGCGTTACATGGTCACTGCCCATATCAATGCATAGTGCAGAACATACACGAGAGTTCAGGGGCCTTGCTTTAACAAGGTTAAACATTTTCACTGTAGTATCCAAAACATCTTTCAAGCTGTCAGGCATTCCCTTGGCAGCAACAGCCTCTCGGTGGATGCTGCAGTGTACCCAAGTAGCGTCGGGAGCAACTGCTTGTACGCGCGTTCTCGTTACCACTCCACTATGTCTCCCTGTCATGGCTTTTGACCACCAAAGTCCATTTGATGTCACAAAACTGTCCAGTATTTTAAAAATATAATCTCCCGTTGTCCTGGTTTCCAATGGTTTGCAGAGGAGGTCTTCCTTAATTGACCCCCCATAAAAGTAACAGACATATACCAGGAACTGTGCCAGGCCTGCCAAATCTGTTGACTCATCCAGCTGTAACGCATAGAATTCACTAGCTTGTATGCTGTAGTATCCTTAAAGGCTTCTTAGAGTTACGACTCATGAGACTTAAGTACGGCTTAGTATTTAATTGTAATTTCGAATTACACTCTCTTATGCACCTGGCTTAAACTACCTGAAGCTTTCTTGAACATAGTTAAATAGGCAGACATAGGAAATAGCTACGGATAGCGGGAAGCAAACCCCCGTCTTGAGTCAATACTGCCATCTATTGGTAACATAAATATACCAGGTTACTACATATGCGAAGCAGTAATTGTTTCAAAACATCTCCTGCCATGTCACGGATGCGTGGTGAAACGGTGTTGTTTGATGAAGACATTGTCTGTATAGATTTTTTTTGCCTTTTCCCCCAGCATTGTCCCAGCCATATCCGCAGCAGCAGGAAGAATTAAGTCCTCCACACTAGTATGGGACTTGCCTGTCTTAGCCACTCGGTAGCTCACCATATAAGATGCTTCTAGCCACTTCTTATTAATGGTATCTGTTTTTTTTATTCATGTCTTACTACTCAAAAGTAATCTTATTCTCGCTCAAAAAACTCCTGTGGCTTATAAATGGACTGTTTGAAAATGTGAAAAAAAAGTTTTACATGTGAATCACATTTTTATTTGACGTACCACCGACGGCGTTGGGAATACCCCTGGGTTGGGAATACCTGACCTAGACAACCCTGTCGTGTATTGGGAGAGATTGGAGCTTGTTGTGTGGGAGATGCCTAGGGATTGGAGCAAGGGATTGGTTTGGAATTGGTCCTAAAGGTGACCCGCTAGGTAGAACGATAATGACCTCCTCCTATAAAACTCACTTCAAGCAGTGGTTGAGTTCTCTCTTCAGCAGCGTCTCACTGTGCTCTGTCTCCTAGGGCAAGTCCTCCTTGCGTGTGATCACAGTGCAACAGAATCCGCTCCACATCGACGCCCTGCAGGAGGGAGCAGTGTACTGCGTCAAAGCCCAGGCCCATCTGGACACCCACAGCAAAAGCAGCAGCACTGACACACAGTGCGTCTCCATCACAGGTGGGCTGCAAATTATAATACACACTCATAAACACACACGTACAGTACATCTGCATGTGCTCACACATTCTGTTAAATGTATTGATCATTTATTGATCCTTCAAACCAGATAGACCTTTGGCAATTGGTCGTTCGAGACAGATGTGGCCTTTTTTAAAACACACACACTGATCAGGCAATGGTATACTTTACCATTATGTGTACCATGGAAAGAGATCCGAAATATAACGTCTTGTATCTATTTCACGTGCGCATACATTTCAAATGCACACCAACCACACACACATAGGGATTCTCGATCGTCTCTGTGCACTTTGTAACAGTTCTAGCTTTCTACTTAAGAGTAATGCATAAAAAAATCTGCAAATCATGGAAACATAACCTTGCGATGGATACAGGCGCCTTGACTTTTACCACATTTTGTTACCTTTTAAAGCCTTATTCTAAAATTTATTAAATCGTTTTTCCCCCTGATTTGATCTACACACAATACCCCATAATGACAAAGCATAAACAGGTAAAAAACATTTTTTATAATAATAAAAAATACCATATTTACTACTAACTTTGCTATGAGACTCGAAATTGAGCTCAGGTGAATCCTGTTTCCATTGATCATCCTTGAGATGTTTCTACAACTTGATTGGAGTCCACCTGTGGTCAATTCAATTGATTGGACATGATTTGGAAAGGCACACACCTGTCTATATAAAGTCCCACAATTGACAGTGTATGCCAGAGCAAAAAACAAGCCATGAGGTTGAAGCAATTGTCTGAGCTCTGAGGGGAAGGGTACCCAAAACATTTCTGCAGCATTGAAGGTCTCCAAGAACAGTAGGCTCCAAATCAAATCAGTTTAAAGTTTATTTGTCATGTGCGCCTGTGCGAATACAACAGGTGTAGACCTTACAGTGAAATGCTTACTTACAGGCTCTAACCAATAGTGCAAAAAAGGTATTAGGTGAACAATAGGTAAGTAAAGAAATAAAAACAACAGTAAAAAGACAGTGAAAAATAACAGTAGCGAGGCTATATACAGTAGCGAGGCTTTAACAGTAGGGAGGCTACATACAAGCACCGGTTAGTCGAGCTGATTGAGGTAGTATGTACATGTAGATATGGTTAAAGTGACTATGCATATATGATAAACAGAGAGTAGCAGTAGCGTAAAAGAGGTGGTGGTGGGTGGCGGGACACAATGCAGATAGTCCGGTTAGCCAATGTGCGGGGGCACTGGTTGGTCGGGACAATTGAGGTAGTATGTACATGAATGTATAGTTAAAGTGACTGCATATATGATAAACAGAGTAGCAGCAGCTTAAAATATGGGTTGGGGGGGCACACAATGCAAATAGTCCGGGTAGCCATTTGATTACCTGTTCAGGAGTCTTATGGCTTTGGGGTAAAAACTGCCTTTTTGTCCTAGACTTGGCACTCCGGTACCGCCTGCCATGCAGTAGTAGAGAGAACAGTCTATAACTGGGGTGGCTGGGATCTTTGACAATTTTTAGGGCCTTCCTCTGGCACTGCCTGGTGTAGAGGTCCTGGATGGCAGGGAGCTTGGCCCCAGTGACGTACTGGGCCGTACGCACTACCCCCTGGTAGTGCCTTGCGGTCGGAGGCCGAGCAATTGCCGTACAAGGCAGTGATGCAACCAGTCAGGATTCTCTCGACGTTGCAACTGTAGAACCTTTTGAGGACCCATGCCAAATCTTTTTAGTTTCCTGAGGGGGAATAGGCTTTGTCATGCCCTCTTCATGACCGTCTTGGTGTGTTTGGACCATTCCAGGTGTTGGTGATGTGGACACCAAGGAACTTGAAGCTCTCAACCGGCTCCACTACAGCCCCGTCGAAGAGAATGGGGGCGTGCTCGGTCCTCCTTTTCCTGTAGTCCACAATCATCTCCTTAGTCTTGGTTACGTTGAGGGATAGGCTGTTATTCTGGCACCACCCGGCCAGGTCTTTGACGTCCTCCCTATAGGCTGTCTTGTCGTTGTCGGTGATCAGGCCTACCACTGTTGCGTCATCTGCAAACTTAATGATGGTGTTGGAGTCGTGCCTGGCCATGCAGTCGTGGGTGAACAGGGAGTACAGGAGGGGACTGAGCACGCAACCCTGGGGGGCTCCAGTGTTGAGGATCAGTGTGGCAGATGTGTTGCTACCTACCCTCACCACCTGGGGGCGGCCCGTCAGGAAGTCCAGGATCCAGTTGCAGAGGGAGGTGTTTAGTCCCAGGATACTTAGCTTAGTGATGAGCTTTGAGGGTACTATGGTGTTGAACGCTGAGCTGTAGTCAATGAATTGCATTCTCACATAGGTGCTCCTTTTGTCCAGGTGGGAAAGGGCAGTGTGGAGTGCAATGGAGATTGCATCATCTGTGGATTTGTTTGGGCTGTATGAAAATTGGAGTTGTGTCTAGGGCTTCTGGGATAATGGTGTTGATGTGAGCCATTACCAGCCTTTCATCATCATTCTTAAATCCATCAACCGTCATTCTTAATTGGAAGAAGTTTGGAACCACCAAGACTCTCCTAGAGCTGGCCGCCTGGCCAAACTCAGCTGAAGAGTTTGGCTAAGAACCTGATGGTCACTCTGACAGAGCTCCAGAGTTCCTCTGTGGAGATGGGAGAACCTTCCAGAAGGACAATCATCTCTGCAGCACTCCACCACACAGGCCTTTATGGTATAGTGGCCAGACGGAAGCCACTCCTCAGTAAAAGGCACATGATAGCCCGCTTGGAGTTTTCCAAAAAGCACCTAAAGGACTCTCAGACCATGAGAAACAAAATTCTCCAGTCTGATGAAACCAAGATGGAACTCTTGGGCCTGAATGCCAAGCATCACATCTGGAGGAAACCTTGTGGTGGCAGCATCCAGCTGTGGGAGGGACTGGGAGACTAGTCAGGATTGGGGGAAAGATGAACGGAGCAAAGTACAAAGAGATCCTTGATGAAAACCTGCTCCAGAGCGCTCAGGACCTCAGACTGGGGCTAAGGTTCACCTTCCATCAGGACAATGACCCTAAGCACACAGCCAAGTCAACACATGAGTGGCTTCTGGACAAGTCTCTGAATGTCTGAGTGGCCCAGCAAGAGCCCGACTTGAACCCGATCTAACGTCTCTGGAGAGACCTGAACATAGCTGTGTAGCAACACTCCCCATCCAACCTGACAGAGCTTGAAAGGATCTGCAGAAAATAATGGGAGACTCCCCAAATACAGGTGTGCCAAGCTTGTAGCATCATACCCAAGAAGACTCGAGGCTGTAATTGCTGCTAAAGGTTCTTCAACAAAGGACTGAGTAAAGGGTACTTATATAAATGTGATTTCCCCCCCCCCCCCCCCCCCATAACTTTGCAAAGATTTCTGTAAAGCTGTTTTTTCTTTGTCATTATGGGGTATTGTGTGTAAATTGATGGAAAAAATGTTTTTAATCCATTTTAGAATAAGGCTGTAACGTAACAAAATGTGGAAAAATTCATGGGGCCTGAATTCTTTCCAAATGCACTGTATTGCGCTGTCGTGCTACATTAAGGCTGTATACTTCACCTTAATAACAGTAAGACAAATATTGTCACTGTGTTCAAAGGTCCTGGACCTACCTGGCTGAAGCCCACTACAGTGACTGTTATCGTGGTGATATTGGCCGGCCTGGTGTTTTTTCTCTCTTGGTCAGTAACCCACTGTAGCCCAGAGGCCTGCTACGCCTATTTTCGCAAGGAGCCACAGCCCACTGCACTGGTGAGTCCTGCAATGATTGGTCATTATCTCTCTCTCTCTGCCCATGCAAGGCACTGTTGAGCATGAGTCCAGTGCCTGTAGACATATTGTAAACTTTGATGTTTTCAAAGGAGACCAAAATACAATTGCAATCTCTCTCTTTTCTCGGTTCCTGGTATCTGTAGCTCCTTGATTGGCCGCTCACAAGAGTCAAGATCTATCCCCAAGATGAGCTTCGTGAACCAATCCACGCCGTCCTTTTAACTGAGCAGCAAAGAGGACTGAGCAGCAGTGAGCCATCCAGTCAATTGGATAAGTGGACACGATCTATATGTTCAGAAGGCACAGACAGACCATATCAAGTTTGATTGATACTGTAGGTTAATAAGAATGGTCAGAAGTGATGAGTCTGGATTGGAGAAGTCAGGAGGCCGGCAGTTGCTCAGAGGGAGACAGAAGGGTCCTGTGTGGCTCAGTTGGTTAGGGCAATGACGCTTGTAACTCCAGGGTTGTGGGTTCGATTCCCATGGGGGACCAGTATGAAAAGTGTATGCACTCACTTCTGTAAGTCTGCTAAACGTCAATGTACAATTTAGTATTTGTGTTCTAGATAAGTCCGAGATGTATATGGGTGATTCTACAGAAGTGGTGCAAATTGCAGTCCCACCCCCCAAAAAAACTGTTACGTCTCCAAACTTAGGAACTTTATTTACATCATGATATGTTCTAATTCAATCTAAGACAATAACAAACATATTGTTAATTAATATAATACAAAGTCATTGTTTATACACTATTTATATCGACAGGTGGCTATTCCAAACCATGTCTCCTAAATTCCATGTTTGAAAATAAAGCAATGAATGATTTTAGTAATTTTTATTTCAGTTGAACATCTTGACTTGTTTTATTGAAAGATACTGATCTAATTATTAGTTTATTTTATTTTAAACTTCTTAAAAAAAAAAAGTGATCTCACTACCGAAATACACACCAAAAGCCTGTAGAATGAATGTGCCTTGAGCCCTACAAATATCACCAGGTGATGGGATTGCACCCCTCTACATGGCCACATGGTGAGTAGTCTGTCTGCAACGATTTTGGAGAAAATCAGTGAGCAAGTTGGTAAATCTTCATGTATTTTTAAGAAGTGTCACTACCTAATCTAATATATCAACAAATATGTAAAGTACGGTTTTGGGACAGAAATATACAGTATGTTTGCTGGGATGTACATCTGTCCAAATGAAAGATCGACCTCCATATGTTAGCTATGGGGATTCTTTATTAAAGGCCAAAATAAGTCAAAATTGTCCAAACTGAAATGGTCACAACCCAAACAATTGACACCATTAGTGATGTGTGGGTCAGCTGTTTGTTCACCTGCCCGCAATTGCTAATAACCCTTCTGCAACCGGCAGACTGTGATAAATGTACCTTTTAAGATAGGCTTATGTTTCTGCTTATAATTATAGGCATTTTGGGAGTCAACTTATCTATAATTAGATACATGCAGCTTCTCTTCTGTCATTATTTGTTGCCCTAGAAGACTAAATAAACCCGTGCTCACCTGAAGTTCTCTTTCGTCTCTTCTCTCACGCAAAACGTCCCCAAAGATGTGTACGGACCAGGGAGAAAATGAAGTAAGATTGTCTGTGCGAAAATGTTCAAATGACATCCGTTTGACAGTTTTCAGGAATTAAAAGCTGTGAAAACTACCCAACATGTTTCTGATCAAATGTCAGTTTGGCTTGGATGCATATTTTGGGGTTGAGAAATACTATCCGCTTTTATGATGCTGATAAAGATAGCACCTTTACAGACGGTACCTAAGCGTGCATTCATTCTCTCAAGACACTGAAATAAATAAATCATATTTCTTCACTCCATAGTCAAAATGTACATTTGGTGTATAATTTTACTGCAAGAAATGCTTAATTGTGCAGGAGTTAATATTATATTAGGCTACAGTCAGTGTCCAGACTTCAGTTACTTCTATTGAACCCATTTGAACAGTAGCCTACAGTTCCCTTGATGTGCCATTTTGAAGTCCCGTCTTGTGACTGTCAAATTTGTATAGCGCCTCACAATCATCACACATAACATAGCCGGCCGGCACTGCTTTCACCCTCTTTTGCCACTTCACCAAATATTTCCCAGCCCTCCCTTCTATATATTTGAAATTCTCAATTTTGCAGCTTTTCTCTTATTGAATTAAATGCCAACATTGTCCTTTTTGCCTCAGTGGATCGACCTTAACCTTTTCTGCACAAGTATTAGGCAATTGGTGTTTATTTGGCGAGTGTACAGTTAGGCCCTAAGCTTAGGCTACACACTAGCGCATGGGACTGAGGGTTTTAAGCCAACCTGTGCATCACTAGACACCATAGAGATATATAGAGGTCTCATCTTTGTATCTGTGCCATTATGGCATTTATGACAGCACGGGCACTGCCGTTGAGGCTATCTCCATTTTAAAGTAGCATGTACCATGCTCTACCAACTGAGCTACAGAGGACCACCATGTGGGTAGTGGACTGACGGCGCAAAAGCCATGACAGGGAGACATAGTGGAGTGGTAATGCGCATGCAAGCATTTGCTCCTGACGCCACTTGGGTACACTGCAGTATCCACCGAGAGGCTCTTGCTGCAAAGGGAATGCCTGACAGCTTGAAAGACATTTTGGACACTACAGTGAAAATGGTTAACTTTGTTAAAGCAAGGCCCCTGAACTCTCGTGTATTTTCTGCACTATGCAATGACATGGGCAGTGACCATGTAATGTTTTTACAACATACAGAAGTGCGCTGGTTATCAAGGGTCAAAGTATTAACACGTTTTTTAAAATTGAGGGACGAGCTTAAAGTTTCCTTTACTGACCATCATTTTCACTTGTCTGACCGCTTGCATGATTACGAGTTTCTCACACGACTGGCCTATCTGGGTGATGTTTTTTCTCGCCTGAATGATCTGAATCTAGGATTACAGTGACTCTCTGAAACTATATTCAATGTGCGGGACAAAATTGAGGCTATGATTAAGAAGTTGGAGCTCTTCTCTGTCTGCATTAACAGGGACAACATACAGTTTTTTTCCATCATTGTATGATTTTTTGTGTGCAAATGAAGTCAAGCTTACAGACAATGTCAAATGTGATATAGAGAAGCACCTGAGTGAGTTGGGTGCGCAATTACGCAGGTACTCTCCCGAAACGGACACAACCAACTGGATTCGTTATCCCTTTCATGCCATGCCTCCAGTACACTTACCGATATATGAACAAGAGAGCCTCATCGAAATTGCAACAAGCGGTTCTGTGAAAATTGAATTTAATCAGATGCCACTGCCAGATTTCTGGATTGGGCTGCGCTCAGAGTATCCTGCCCTGGTAAATCGCGCTGTTAAGACACTGATGCACTTTGCAACCACGTACCTATGTGAGAGTGGATTCTCGGCCCTCACTAGCATGAAAACTAAATACAGGCACAGACTGTGTGTGGAAAATGATTTAAGACTGAGACTCTCTCCAATACAACCCAACATTGCAGAGTTATGTGCATCCTTTCAAGCACGCCGTTCTCATTAACCTGTGGTGAGATATTCACAATTAATGAGCAACTAAAGTATTATATGTAAGATGGCTACATAAAGAGCAAAAGTATTGATTATTATTATTTGTGACCTGGTCCTATAAGAGCTCTTTGTCACTTCCCACGAGCTGGGTTGTGACGACAACTCACACTCATTCTTATGTTTAATAAATGTATCGTACAGTGCGTGTATTGTTCATTGTGTAGCAGGCTTACAATGATGGCAAAAAACAACATTTGAGAGTGCGCTGACCCTGGTGCTAGAGGGGGTACGCAGCTGGAGGTTGAATGTTTGAAGGGGTACGGGACTGTAAAATGTTTGGGAACCACTGGCCTACTCAATACCACAGACTATTTCACCAGAATCACAACATTTTCCTTTCTTTCTCTGCCACCCTATGTTTGCATAATACTGGTACAGTGAGCAGGTTTATTTAATACTGTAACATTATGGAACAATGTTGTTTAAATTAAGGAAATGGTTAGCCGGGAGAAGTTTCAAACATTAGGAACACCTTCCTAATATTGAATTGCTCCCCCTTTTGCCCTCAGAACAGCCTCAATTCAAGGACTCTATAAGGTGTCGAAAGCGTTCCACAGGGATGCTGGCCAATGTTCCCGCTCATTTTTTTCGGCACTGAGCAAATTTCAGGTCTGCCAATGCAAACTTGTTGTGAAAATTCTGTGCAACTTCCAGTTTACTGTGAATACAGGCTGTACCCGATTTAAGTTACAGTTTCAGACAGTGGTTAAGTAGGCTACTGTGGCTATTTGATCATAATGTCGGCCTACCAGGGTGGCCCTATCATCAAAAACAATGGAGAAAATTCATCCCATAACATTTTAACATTTTAAAATAGCTGTTCGAACATTCAGCCTACAGTAGCAACCAATGTGTGGTGTTCAATGTAGGCTTACATCCCATGAGACTTTTGAAAAAAAAAACATGCAGGGCTTAACATTAACCTGCTTATCCACTTGTCCTTCAGACAAGGAGGTGACTGAAAATGTTATGTTGTTTGATGCAAGAAAGCACTTTACAAAATAAAATGCATTATTATCCCATAACATTACTACAGAGAATCAGACAAATAATTCTACCCTCTGCCTATTGGCTACTTAGCTCAGGAAGCAATCACTCCCCATTGCTGACTAAAAAGTATTCATAACTGGGCTAATAACTCACTAAGTAGCAAAGGATATGAACAAATGTTCACACTTGGCTACATATTTGCATATAGGCCTACTGCAGCTCTAATTGGTTATGCCACACCTGTCTGTGTAGAGTATGGGCTGTCAATGGAATGGAATCCTACTCAGATGCATTCTGCCTACAGCAGAATCTCTTGCATACTTAGCATACTAAGTCTTGTACGGTTCGTTTTGTTTTTGTAAAGTGGCTAATATTGCGTTGATTAGATCACAATTACCACAGTAAAAGGGGAACGTTGACCTCTTAAGGATCGGACCCTTTTAAAAATGTTCGCCTAAAATGACATACCCAAATCTAACTGCCTGTAGCTCAGGGCCTGAAGCAAGGATATGCATATTCTTGATACCATTTGAAAGGAAACACTTTGAAGTTTGTGGATATGTGAAATTAATGTAGGAGAATATAACACATTAGATCTGGTAAAAGATAATACAAAGAAAAAAACATGCATTTTTTTTTTGTACCATCATCTTTGAAATGCAAGAGAAAGGCCATAATGTCTTATTCCAGCCCAGGCGCAATTTAGATTGGCCACTAGGTGGCAGTGTATGTGCAAAGTTTTAGACTGAACAAATGAACCATTGCATATCTGTTCAAAATGTTGTATCAAGATTGCCCAAATGTGCCTAATTGGTTTACTAATACATTTTGATGTTCATAATTGTGCACTCTCCTCAAACAACAGCATGGTATTCTTTTACTGTAATAGCTACTGGAAATTGGACAGTGCAGTTAGATTAACAAGAATGTAAGCTTTCTGTCCATGTCAGATATACAACCTCATGCTACTCACATTAGCCTACGTTAGCTCAACCGTCCCGCGGGGGGCAACCATTCTTGATACACACGGGAAACTGTTGAGCATGAAAAACCCAGCAGTGCTGCAGTTCTTGACACTCAAACCGGTGCGCCTGGCACCTAGTACCATACCCCATTCAAAGGCACTTAAATATTTTGTTTTCCCCATTCACCCTCTGAATGGCACACATATACAATCCATGTCTCAATTATCTAAAGACTTAAAAATCCTTCTTTAACCTGTCTCCTCCCCTTCATCTACACTGATCAAAGTGGATTTAACAAGTGACATCAATAAGGGATTATAGCTTTCACCTGAATTCACCTGGTAGGGCTGTAATGGCAACATAATGTGTTCCTAATGTTTTGTACACTCAGTGTATATTGGACATGTTATCCTTTATCCCATGCCAGTATTTGTTTTATATCCAATGTATTTAGTTTACGTTAGGATGAAGTAGCCTGGGCCTTCTAATCTGGGTAGATTGCATCCTATCACCTTTCAATATTAGTTATCAACAAATATAAAACCATGTTATCTTGAACATCAGTGTAATTTAATAATATGCATGGGGTGTGATAGTTGTATGAATTAATCAACATGCAAGCCTACTCATTAGTAGAAAGCGGCAGCTCTAATGCAATATTAGGTTAACAGTGAAACACCACTATTCTGGCTATTAATCCTTCTTAAATAGTCAGTAAAATAGCTAATTTAGCTATCTCAAAAAACCATAGCCTCTATGACGTCATGTCCACAACGATGGAGCAGCAGACCGAGCAATATGCGAGAGGAGGACTCCATACCGTAGGATCATTTTTTGGGGTCGGTTAAAAATGTATTAATTAACAGGTATTGAGAAGATCGATTATGTTACTTGTGTCAGATATTTCCATGTTGTGATAGTTGCTCACTGAATTGCTAGCACTAGTTGCTCACATTGCTACAGTGGCAACAATGTGGCTACAAACATCTCACGCTCGGGTGGAATGTGAATACGTTATTATGGGATGCTGCATTCGAATCCCATCCCAAATGTCAGTAACCTACTGGGAAAGTGCTACCTACTACAGTAGGCGCCTTTGGAGACAGGTAGGCAGTAGCCTTTGGAATTGTTAAATAATAACAGTATGCTACACCAACATTAGTTTCCATTCATATAAATTGTCAAAACGGTTGCCCAGCACTGGGCGCGAACTCGTGATGCTCGTGATGAGGTCGGTTGGTTTGCAGAGCCTTCCCTAAAACATAGCCCCCTATGCTGCATTGTATAGCCTACAAACATTTCTTCGAGCTGCCCCTTGCGGCGATTATACATTTCTAATATTTATAAAAATTTATACAAATTCAGGATTATTTTACTCCTGCGGCGAAATGCATAAATGACTATTGCCCCGTAGCACTCACATCTATAGCCATGAAATGCTTTGAAAGGCTGGTCATGGCTGACATCAACACCATCATCCCAGACACCCTGGACCCACTCCAATCACTAAAGCTGTAGACTCTTACCTCCCTCACTAGCTGTAAGCACCAGCTGTCAGAGCAGCTCACAGATCACTGCACATAGCTCATCTGTAAATAGCCCATCCAATCTACCTCATCCCCATACTGTATTTATTTATTTATCTTGCTCCTTTGCACCCCAGTATCTCTACTTGCACATTCATCTTCTGCACATTCGACCATTCCAGTGTTTAATTGCTATATTGTTATTTCTCCGCCACCATGGCCTATGTATTGCCTTACCTCTCTTATCCTACCTCATTTGCACATGCTGTATATAGATTTTTCTACTGTATTATTGATTGTATGTTTGTTTATTTCATGTGTAACTCTGTGTTGTTGTATGTGTCGAACTGCTTTGCATTATCTTGGCCAGGTCGCAGTTGCAAATGAGAACTTGTTCTCAACTAGTCTACCTGGTTAAATAAAGGTGAAAAATAAATAAAAAATGTGCTTACCGCCCCAACATATCCACAGATGACGCAATCTCTATTGCACTCCACACTGCCCTGACCTACCTGGACAGAAGGAATATATATGTAAGAATGCTGTTAATTGACTGCAGCTTAGCATTCAACACCATATCAATCAATCAATCAATCAAATGTACTTATAAAGCCCTTTTTACATCAGCCGATGTGCTATACAGAAACCCAGCCTAAAACCCTAAACAGCAAGCAATGCAGATGTAGAAGCACGGTGGCTAGGAAAAACTCTGTAGAAAGGCAGGAACATAGGAAGAAACCTAGAGAGGAACCAGGCTCTGAGGGGTGGCCAGTCCTCTTCTGGCTGTGCCGGGTGGAGATTTTAACAGTACATGGCCAAGATATTCAAGCATTCATAGATGACCAGTAGTGTCAAATAATAATAACCACAGTGGTTGTAGAGAGTGCAACAGGTCAGCACCTCAGGAGTGAGTGTCAATTGGATTTTCATAGCCGATCATTCAGAGTTAGAGACAGTAGGTGCGGTAGAGAGAGAGAGTCGAAAACAGCAGGTCCAGGACAAAGTAGCACGTCCGGTGAACAGGGCAGGGTTCCATAGCCGGCAGGCAGAACAGTTGAAACTGGAGTAGCAGCACGACCAGGTGGACTGGGGACAGCAAGGAGTCATCAGGCCAGGTAGTCCTGAGGCATGGTCCTAGGGCTCAGGTCATCCGAGAGAGAGAGAGAGAGAGAGAGAGAGCGAGAGAGAGAGAGGGGGAGAGAGAGAATTAGAGGGAGCATACTTAAATTCACACAGGACACCGGATAAGACAGGAGAAATACTCCAGATATAACATACTGACCCTAGCCCCCCGACACATAAACTATTGCAGCATAAATACTGGAGGCTGAGACAGGAGGGGTCGGGAGACACTGTGGCCCCGTCCAACGATACCCCAGGACAAGGACAACCAGGCAGGATATAACCCCACCCACTTTGCCAAAGCACAGCCACCACACCACTAGAGGGATATCTTCAACCTACAACTTACTACCCTGAGTCAAGGCCGAGTATAGCCCATGAAGATCTCCCCAACGGCACGAACCCAAGGGGGGCGTCAACCTGGACAGGAATATCACGTCAGTGACTCAACCCACTCAAGTGATGCTCCCCTCCTAGGGACGGCATGGAAGAGCAGTAATAGGGTAAGCATGGAAGAGCAGTAACCAGTAAGCCAGTGACTCAGACCCCGTAATAGGGTTAGAGGCAGAGGATCCCAGTGGAGAGAGGGGAACCGGCCAGGCAGAGACAGCAAGGGCAGTTCGTTGCTCCAGTGCGTTTCCGTTCACCTTCACACCCCTGGGCCAGACTACACTCTATCATAGGACCTACTGAAGAGATGAGTCTTCAATAAAGACTTAAAGGTCGAGACCGAGTCCGCGTCTCTGACATGGATAGGCAGACCATTCCATAAAAATGGAGCTCTATAGGAGAAAGCCTAGCCTCCAGCTGTTTGCTTAGAAATTATAGGAACAATAAGGGGGCCTGCGTCTTGTGACGGTAGCGTACGTGTAGGTATGTACGGCAGGACCAAATCGGAAAGATAGGTAGGAGCAAGCCTATGTAATGCCTTGTAGGTCAGCAGTAAAACCTTGAAATCAGCCCTAGCCTTAACAGGAAGCCAGTGTAGAGAGGCTAACACTGGAGTATATTCATACTCATATGATCACATTTTTTGGTTCTAGTCAAGATTCTAGCAGCCGTGTTTAGCACTAAGTGAAGTTTATTTAGTGCTTCATCCGGGTAGCTGGAAAGTAGAGCATTGCAGTAGTCTAATCTAGACTACTGAAACACAGGCTTTCAGGGAGGACAATTTTGGGGCTTCACCATGTTTCATTGAAATGAACAGCTGTGTATCAACTGCGTAGCAGTGACAATTAACATTATGTTTCCGAATTACATCAACAAGAGGTAAAATATATAGTGAAAACAATAGTGGTCCTGAAACAGAACCTTGATGAACACCAGAATTTACAGTTGATTTGTCAGAGGACAAACCATCCACAGAGACAAACTGATACATTTCTGACAGATAAGATCTAAACCAGGCCAGAACTTGGCCATGTAGACCAATTTGGGGTTCCAATTTCCCCAAAAGAATGTTGTGAGCGATGGTGTCAAAAGCAGCACTAAGGTCTAGGGGGACGAGGACAGATGCAGAGCCTTGGTCTGACGCCATTAAAAGGTAATTTACCACCTTCACGAGTGCAGTCTCAGTGCTATGATGGGGTCTGAAACCAGAATGAAGCGTTCCGTATACATTGGTTGTCTTCAGGAAGGCAGTGAGTTGCTGCGCAACAGCTTTTTCAAAAATGTTTGAGAGGAATGGGAGAATCGATGTAGGCCGATAGTTTTTTATATTTTCTGGGCTTTTTCAAGAGAGGCTTTATTACTGCCACTTTTAGTAAGTTTGGTACACATCCGGTGGATAGGGAGCTGTTTATTATGTTCAACATAGGAGGGCCAAGCACAGGAAGCAACTATTTCAGTGGTTCAGTTGGAATAGGGTCTAGTATGCCGCTTGAAGGTTTAGTGGCCATGACTATTTTCATGAATGTGTCAAGAGATATAGTATTAAAAACTTGAGTGTCTCACTTGATCCTAGGTCCTGGCAGAGTTGTGCAGACTCAGGACAACTGAGCTTTGGAGAATTACGCAGATTTAAAGAGGAGTCCGTAATTAGCTTTTTAATGATCATGATCTTTTAGTCAAAGAAGTTCATGAATTTATCACAGCTGAAGTGAAAGCCATCCTCTCTTGGGGAATGCTGCTTTTTAGTTAGTTTTGCGACAGTATAAAAAATAAATTTGTGAATTGTTTTTATTCTCCTCAATTAAGTTGGAAAAATAGGATGATCGCGCAGCAGTGCGCAGCAAAAAACATTTGCAGTCGCACCCCTAAAAACAAAAAACATTTGCCATAAGAAACTAGCTCCCTGGTATACAGAAAATACACGAGCTTCCAGAAAATTGGAACGGAAATGGCGTTACTCCAAACTGGAAGTATTCTGACTGGCTTGGAAAGACAGTACCGTGCAGTATCGATAAAATAGATACATAATTGCCAATCTAACTCACCTGGACAGAATCAGCTACAGCACATTGTATCAGTGGAGTGCAACATTGTAACTACTAGCATGCCTGCAGCCTTTCTCTGTACCTCTGTTTCTTGTGGTGTTTTGTTTTTTCACCCATTTTTTTCTTTCTTCTCTCAAGTGAAGCTAGGTGGATTGCACCAACCTGCTGTATTTTTTTATTATAAATAAATAAAATACACATTTCAAGAGACTAAAGAACGTAACCCATTATAACTAAGGAAAATAGGCTGATCTACTCAACTGAGGACTGTTGAAGCACTGTAAAGCCAAGATGCCTGGCAAGGAGGAGGCTCAAACACTGAAGCTTTCTGAAGAGACCCAGCTCCTTCTAAATCACATCTAGGATATAAAGCAGCGACTTCAGACTGTGAAGAAGCACCTAGATGAATGGGATGAGCAACAGAACAAACATCTTGGTGAGGTTGATGACAGTAGAGAGATCCGGGAGGGGGGCCGGCCCATACCCGCCTTTCTACATGGGTGGAATGAGACCATCACTGATGCCACAGCCATTCAACATGCCACTGCCGCAGCCAGCCAGGCCCGTCATCCCACATATCCAGCAGACACCTTCAGCCAGCCCCAAGCCTTGGAGAGCAACCTGAGAACCAACCGCCCAGGAATATCACCAGGATTTGACAATGTCAACAATGTCATCGATATGTACAACTCGCAGACAGTTGATGTGGTGGCCACCTCCACTCAGGTGCCCGCAGCGGTAACAGTGACCGTCAACATGGCCTCAGCCCCACGACACCACACTACCTTCTCGCTGGGGCTCGTCCAAGGCACTATGCAGTGGCTCTGGACCCATATACCCAGCCGGTCAACCCTCTGGACCCAGGCTATACATGACACCAGGGTTACCAGGCTGATGTCTACTCTGGCTGGCCTGTTTCCACGTAAGAACATGATCAGCAACAAAGCCACACATCAGCTACATAGCCTCAATGCCCACCATTCATCATAGCTGAGAATGGCTACTCTCTGCCTAATGCAACGGCCAAACACTATGAGCCCCGTTACCTCACAGACCATGTGAACAATGGACATGGTCAGACTGATGGCCTCTCAGCTACTTGCCACCCTAATGGATCAAGGCAGAGGCAGACAAAGTACATAGGCTGCACTTCTGTCTCAGCGGCACTACCAAGTTTGTGTGAGCACTACCAGAACATATCCGGGAGTCCTACCAGAGCCTAACTAGTAACATGGCTGCCAGGTTTGGACAGAAAGACCAAGCAACCTCGATGGAGTTTGTGGAGGAGGTACGGCACCTCGCTGCCATAGCCTACCCGGGGATGGAACAGCGGCTGCTCTAACATCTGATGCCTTCCTAAAGGGCCTACGTGATCAAACAGCTGGCTTACGACATCATGCACCCTGAACCCCCTACTCTGCTGCAGTTCATCTCCACCTACGAGCTGAACTTCAAAGCCACCATTGGCAGGGATTCCGACAAATCAAGAGAAAGACGCGTGGCCTGGACAGGCCAACAGGATGACCCCTCAGACCTGGAGGAGGCCAGCTCCACATGCCTACAGCTGGAATCCAGCCAAACGCTTGTAGAAAAGGTGGATAAGCTACACATAAACATTAAAATTCTTTCTGAGGCGGCCAGGCTGGGTCCGCCAACACATGCCCCACTGAGCCAAGAACACACATCTCACCCTCCCCAGGAAGACAGGGATCAACAATATCAGAAAGTCAGGGTCGTGTTCGCTTCAGGTCCCCAGCCTCAACACCCCTATCAGTGCATACTTTCTCTTCGGGGAGGAGGGGCACTACAAGAGGAATTGCTCGTGCTCACCAAGCCCCTCTCACAGAGCAACAATCTAACAAGTCAACCGTAAGCAAGATTACAACTGGAGTGGACAGGATAAAGACAGGTCAGAGATCATACAGGTCCAAGAGAGCACTAAACCATGGTCCTAGCCTACGCGTTGCTCCCTCTGTCGAAGACATGCCCATCCATGCGGTGGTGGAAACAGGCGCCAAAGCTGCTATAATGTCTGAGATGTTCAAGCTGCTGTCACGAAGAGAACAACCTAACGAGAGAACAGTGCATCTCAAGAATGCAGTCTGGCAAGGAAATAAATGCAAAGGGAAGAATCAAGGCCAACTCCCTGCCATGGAAAATCTGAGTGGCGCCAATCCAGGACCCCCTTCTGCTTGGGCTGGATCTGATGCAAACATAACAATCCAGGAAAAGTCTGTCAGGACAGAAGCTGTTCCTACATTCGTCAGCGAACAGAGCAGTTTCGACTACTCAATCTCCAGAGTGACCTTGGAGAAAGACACCACTATACCTCTGGGGAGCGAATAGCTGGTGTGGGGTGAAGTCCACGATCCTAAACCTGACCTGCATGCTGTTCAAGAAACCTACAATCCTTGCTGATGGAGTGTAGAAAGGAAGCTCACTGACTGAAATGCAGCTGAGGGTCCCAGTCAGATTGTGCAATTGGTCTCCTACAAACAAGTCTCTCGCAAAGGGCTTCTGCCTCAGCTTCTTGGTGTGGAGGCTATCCCATCTCTGCGCCAACTGAGAAGGGGACGTCACCAGAGGACCCCTCTAGTTTAGTCACAAGAAGACACAACACTACCAGCTCCAGAGATAAGAGTCAGCGCCGTTAGCCTGCTGGATCTTTCAGAGCATCTACAGTCCTTGTATGCCAAGTCCACTGACGCTTTAACGGTGGACCAACAAAAGAAGCTGATCAGTCTGCTGATAGTGCACAAGTCTGTGTTCTCTGCCCAGCAACGCAGACTTTGGAAAATTCTCAGCTGTCACCCACCAGATCGATACAGGAGCAGCAAGACCCATTTGCCAACCTGTAAGACGCACACCCTTGGGTTTACAAAGTTAAGAAAAATAACACCTGCAGACAATACTGAATACAGGAGTTGTGGGGCCATCCAGCTCTGAGTGGGCCTCACCAGTCATCCTCGTCAGGAAGAAGGATGGAGGTGTACGTTGGTGTGTTGACTATAGAGGGATCAACGATTTCACTCTTCAATTCTTTTCCTAAGATTGAAGTATGCCTGGATGTCCTGGAAGGTACAAAGATCTTCTCGACGCTGGACTTACATTGAGCCCCTGGCCTGAGAGGATGGATGAATTTATGGTTGGATTAGAATTGTGGTATAATCATTGGCCAGAATGGAGAATTGGCTGCAGCGATGGTCAGCAGACTGCACCAGGAGGTGAACGACAGCAGGGGGATCTGATAATTGCTCACCTCTCCTGCAATAAAAGTGTTGAATGCAGAATGGTGATTGAATGAAAAATAAATCCTTGCCACTAGTTGAGAAGAGCTGATGTTGCTAAACTAGTCCCAGATCTGTATGTCCACTCACCCACATCTACTAATCTATAAACCAGGAGGTCAGTCTGAAGTTATAGACAGGATGAGGGAGAGCGAATTCTCCATCAGAGTAGGAGTGCTGATCTAGGATCAGGCCACTCTCCATATAAGACTAGTATTCATTCTTATATTTTGCAAATGCTTAGTCTGGATTGTTGTCTTAGGTCAAAGTGGACCCTGTACATGAATGAAATAGCACTCTAAATCCATATGAACATGTACTGGCTACCTGTAGTAGTAGCAAAAACAGGATACTTGTATCAGCTGTTATACATTAACTTCATGACAAAGAGCTTATACATGGGCTCCAGTATTAAATGTGCCCTCCTATGGCCACCACCACTCCTCCAGCCACATCGGAATCTCCAAGACAGACAGGCTGGCTGGCAGGCATACAGACAGACGCATACACACAGTCAGAGAGCTCGGCAAAATAGACTAATGTAAAACAAATGTTGTTATTCATAGGTTGCACATCCGGCACTGGGTCGCGTCATGCGTTCTCAAGCAGCACTCTGCCGGCAGCGCCATAGTGGTGCCAAGAAGTCGTGATAGATAAAGGCTAGCGACTGTTTTGTCTAAATAACACTATAGTGGCCTGGAAATATGATGCCATTGCTAAAGTGGCAAATGTTTAGTAGGAAACAACTTAGCCATTACTATCATGTCGTCAAATGGATGGTAGAACATATTGCATCCAACATTTCATCAAATGTTGAAATGTTTCATCAAATGTTTCATCAGACTTCAAAATCGGTGGTGTGAACTAGGTTTCTATTCAAGCGTTGATCGACATGGTAATGGCTCTATAGTATTGGAGAAAAGTTGAAAAAAAACGTTACATCTTGACGTGTCATGTCGTAACGTACAGCACGCATAAAGCAACTATTTCTGTCTTACAATCTCTATCCACCAGGTGTAGCACTTCTCTCATCGTTTAAAAACAAGAAATGGACAGTGACGGGGGTAAGGGGGGGATACCTAGTCATTTTTTTCGTCATCATTGCATGCGATCATCATTCTCAAAGCCGCTATTTTAGAGGCGATAAGGTGATAATTTGGACAGATCGAGTGAAAAAAGCCATTTTCCCACACAACATCTGTTCTTCTCACGACATCTGTTCTTCTCACTATCACGCATTAGTTTCGCTTCCCCACCCGCCATTTTTTTTTTTACCCGACGGGGCTCATTGCCTCCTTGAATTATGCAGAAACGGGCAGTGTTTAGGTCATGTAATTTATTTTGTTGGAAAGGGGAGAAATTGTGCTTTACAATGGTATTGACATTACAGTTGATCTGGAAGTATTACGTTTTCGGGGCGCTAAAATAAGGGCAATTGTACGGACCAAGGCGATGTACGAGTTTACATTACTTGGCCGTAGCGATCCCCTCGAGAGTAGCTTATTTTATTGTATCATTCATATAGCTTGCAAGCTAGCTTGTTGGCTATGCTAGAAATGATATAATCATGTTAGCTAATTGTTTCAATGCACCTTCCAAATGTGAAATTACAAGACAAAAACGATTCTTACTCTTAATGTTCCTCCATGTCCTCTTCTTGGTTGTGAAGGTAATGTAACGTTAGCAAGCTAGCTAGCTAATCTCGGTCCCAGAGACTTCCGACCAAACGTGCACTCCATGGGGGTCTAAAATATGATGTAAACACCTGACTGTTTTGAGTCACCACATACAGTATCCCGCTTGGGTGCATTAGCTTGTATCCATGAATCTTCACGTCAGCCCAGGTGATCAAGAAAGAGTTATTCTATGTCAAGGAGGTCCAATGTTTTTTTCCGTCTGTAGAGCCTTTGCTTGAAGGCTGAACATGAATGATGAATAAGAAAAGGGTAACAAACAAAATACGTAACCCGACCTATGAGGAAATTAGATGTGATATGTTAAACTAAAGTTAAACACTTATATAAAATGTTAAAATGCTTGTTCAACGTCACAGTTGTATGAAGTAGCACCTACAATTCAAGTAGCTCATGTTATATTTCAACATGGTACAATGACCAATGACTTGATAAGGTAGTGATTACATTACCTATACACAAATACATAAATACACAGAACCTGCTACCGGCAAATGGATTTAGACTGCCATCCAGTGGTCACCAAGAGGTCAAATGACTAAACTCACATTTTCTCTGGAAGCAATTGTCAGTGGAAGGCTTACCGTATACCGTATACCAGGGTATTCCAAATACCGACGGTATGATTAAAAGTACAATAAGACATCTAAGATGTGTCAAATAAATGATATCCAGCTAATGCATTTGTTATGCTAACTTTAACACATTTCTTATGGAAGCAATGTTTTTGAGTTTAGCTAAGTGTCAAGATCAAGCTTCTTGGTTACAGCAGACATTCAAATTGTTTTGTGCCCCCCCCCCCCCCCTCCAAGTTATAATAGCGCCCCTTGTGTGCACTTCCAGCAATACAGAAGTGAACAGTATGAAAACCTGAATACTGCCCAGCCCTATTCAGTTGCACTCTGTCAATTGAGTTCAATGTCAGAGGACCTGCCCGAGCAGCATAACTACTTTCAAGTTCCAGATCGAAAGTCTTTTCAATGTTCACGTTACATTCTTGTGGGTGCAGTCATACTCTACTTATCCAGCGAGGCCAAAGAGGTGGTGGTAGGCAATAACTTTTATTTTCTTCTGGAATGTAAAGTAACACATATTACATCCAAAGCTGCCTGACGTACACAACAGTAAAATAATGGCACACAAAATAGTTCTCTTCATGATGTACCTCTTCCTTAAACAGTGTGTGAAACAGATGAAAACATACATTTTTCCTGACCAAAGGTTTGGTTGTCTTTTCAAAACACAGCGAGATGAGATATTGGCACGATAACTTAAAAACATAATACCACTTTGAGTGGCTTCATTCTGAACAGACATAGATCACACATTCATCATAGGACCTTTGAAAGAAGTTACCACTATAATCACTTCGTGAAGAGAAAATGTACTCATGTATCAGATCGATCGATATCTATCTAGTCCCATGACTGGATATCCCTATTGACACTGGCTAAATTAACAAACTTAGGGATAGAGATGGAGCCTTTTTTCTCTAATAGACTACTTTCATGGGGAGAAAATGCTCAACACAGTGTTACTTGTGAGATACTGTACCTCGTAAATTAGCCTTGATTTGCAGAGCTAATTCAAACCCATTCACAACCAACTTTCCTCTGTGAGGACAATGTAACAGACTTAAAAGACTGATCCAAGTCCCCCCCACCGAGTATAGCACTATGCACACAATTCCCGAGGCATAGTGATATTAACTGCCCTTAAATTGGCTTGATTCGTTTTGATCGGGCATTTAAAGACTTGGTGCACTGTTACCAAGGAGGTGGGTTAGGTTGGGATTAAAACAGGCTCAAGCCGACTGGCACTTACAATGTTTAAAGTTACAACCTGTGGTACAGTGGCCCCGAAATTGGGCATGAAGCCTCCTTGCCCAATCAATGAGCTTTCACTTGACCCTTGTGGATTTGAAATAAACACAACATTAAAAGGATTGGCCCTTGTTCTGACGCCCACAAACAAAGCTTGTCCTTTCCAAACATCCCGTCAACAAAACACGGTCCTCCATTTAGTTTTTTTTTAACTGTAAATCTTGACCAGAAATAAAACATGAAGCACACTGAGGGAAGACAGACAGCTACGCAACACCAAAGGTTTGTCAGACATAAAAAACACATACAGAACACATGCCAATTGACATTTTGCAACAGTTGTACCTTGACCAAAAATAAATGTTCACACTAATCATTTCTTTTTCACTTCTTGGAGGAGAGGAGATGAGAGGGAAAGACACCGTAATGGCTGACTCGTGATGTGGCCACTTGGCAGATGAGACACACGGCGCTTGGTCCTGTCAGTTTGAGGAGTGTTTCTCAACACTGCTGGTGTTCCAAGGATGCCTGTGCATGTGGGCTTACAATCAAACTTAAGGCTACATTCTGTTCTAAATCAACTAACCATGTTCGATTAATCTATTCCTTCTCCCAGTACCAAGTTCGGTTTGGAATCAAACCTGCAAACACAGGGGTCCTTGGAGACCAGGTTTGAGATCCATCAGTTTAGAGGTCTATTTCCAGCTGGATTTTATGTTCAAAGATTGCGATGAGCAGCATGATGCAGAAGCCCAACAGGATGCCTGCGTTCTGGAGCAGGAAGAAGCCGCAGTGGCTGAAGCCGTGGTCCCCAGCATCGTTGTGGAGCATCTCCGGGACCTGTGAAACGTCAAACATTGGTTTGTACTGAACGGAACTTATCTGGTAAAGCAGCTTCTAATTCGAGGCATAGAATCAAGTAAACAGGTAAACATCCCCATTCTCCACCCTTCCGCTAAGTACGCAATTTTACACTTTCTTGAAAGAATTTAACAATGGTGGAAACGCTCTCCAACCAATAATTACACCAACCTTTTGCTTTTAAATGCATGATGGTAGGGGCTGCACGATTTATATTGAAATTGCTATATTTGACATGTGCAATATCCATATCACAAGAGACCCATATTTTTACTATATTTTGAAATGCCACTGAGCCGCTTGTAATGTAAATGTGTGGTAACAGAAGCCTCCAATCACAGACGCACATTAAATTGTATTCCTGGTCGAGAAATTGCTCTTATGCAGCTTTGGAAGACATCGCATGCATTCAACATGGCCACAAGAGGTCAGACTTGAGAGGAATTAGCTGGGCTGTACAACAGTCAGCTGCCTGTGACAGCCCAGTCAGTCCCTACCTGATTCTCTCACATAGGTGTGTGTAACTGCTTCTCTCACGTACGTGTGTGTGTGTGAGAGAGAGAGAAGAGGCCATATGGTTCAGAGGGCCACTTATCAGCAAGCTAAGCAAAAGGCTAAGCAACAGTACAATGCTGTTTGCCTTGGTGGGATGGGTATTTTTGACAAGTCCTGCTGAACCAGCATAACAGATGGCAATGACTGTTGGTAAAAAAAAATCAATGTTGCTCTGTTGGTGGGAGGACAACTGACTACTGCTAAAAACACTGTATGGCCTGAAAATTAGGGGTGTAACAGTTCACCAACCCCACGGTTCGGTACGTATTGCCGTTTTGGGGTCATGTTTTTCCTTTTAGCAGGAAAATGAAACGTCAACAGTTAAATAAACAAAAAATGTTGTACAGTAAGTAAATGCAAAGTGTTGGTATTCCTGATTCCATACATTATCACGAGACATAATGACTGATGAGAGAACAAAATCAGGAACACCAACACTTTGTATTTTCTTAAATTAAAAAACACACTATTACTCAACAACACTAAAATAAAGTGCAATATGCGTGTGAAATCAATATGTAAACATGGCTTAGACATTGTATAGGTCTATGCTAAATTGTTTTCTTACAAACAGAAAGAAATATGTGAACTTGTGTGACTTTCATAAAGAGTGTGTAGCACAGTACTTCTCATTTCCCACTCCGGTATAATGTGATGTCACAGTGCCTTCGGAAAGTCTTCTTGGGTATCACGCTACAAGCTTGGCACACCTGCATTTGGGGAGTTTCTTCCATTTTTCTCTGCAGATCCTCTCAAGCTCTGTCAGGTTTGACAGGGAGTGTCGCTGCACAGCTATTTTCAGGTCTCTCCAGAGATGTTAGATTGGGTTCAAGAGACTTGTCCCGAAGCCACTCCTGCATTGTCTTGGCTGTGTGCTTAGGGTCGTTGTTCTGTTGGAAGGTGAACATTCACCCCAGTCTGAGTGCTCTGGATCACTCTGTACTTTGCTCCATTCATCTTTCCCCTCGATCCTGACTAGTCTCCCAGTCCCTGCCGCAGAAAAACATCCCCACAGCATGATGCTGCCACCACCGTGCTTCACCATAGGGATGGTGCCAGGTTTCCTCCAGACGTGACGCTTGGCGAGGTCAATATTGGTTAGACCAGAGAATCTTGTTTCACATCGTCTGCGAGTCTTTAGGTGCCTTTTGGTAAACTCCAAGCAAGCTGTCATGTGCCTTTTACTGAGGAGTGGCTTCTGTCTGGGGAGACGAAGTTGTGCTGTTTTTGTCCGGTGGTAGGAATATGTAAACGTGAGGTGTTGGCTGCTGAATAGGATATTCTCGTTGAGCGTTGGCAACATACTCTCTGTCCATCGCCATTGTAATCTACTGGGAAGCCAAAATGTTCCCAAACTGGAGTTTTCAACGAGGATGGAGAATCCTCCAGGTTTATCAACCCCACCATTCACCATCGTGCATAACTAGTCAGTGGTGTAAAGTACTTAAGTAAAAATACTTTGAAGTACAACTTTTTTTACATTTACATGTAAAAATGTGTCGTTCTGCCCCTGAACAAGGCAGTTAACCCAGTGTTCACCAGTAGGCCGTCATTGTAAATAAGAATTTGTTCTTAACTGACTTGCCTAGTTAACTTCTTGCCACTATAGGGGGTGCTGTTTCGCATTAGCATAATTTGCTCTCCAGATTAAACTGCCTAGTACTCAATTCTTGCTCGTACAATATGCATATTATTGTTATTATTGGATAGAAAACACTCTCTAGTTTCTATAGCCGTTTGAATTATGTCTCTGAGTGAAACAGAACTCATTCTACAGCACTTTTCCTCCCAGTGTGTGAGATTTCAGCTATCTTGGCCTCTGGTTCCAGATCAGTTTTAAAGTCCCTGTAAATCCTATGAGGATACAAACACTGCCCACGCCTTCCTCTAGATGTCAGTAAGTGGTGACAATTTGAATGGCGCAGGATGGACGTTGGACCTCCTCTCTTTCCAAGCTGTTGTTTAGCCACTTATATATCGCCGGTCATGTTTTTACTCGTTATTGGTGTTAAAAACATCATAAGGTAGTTAATTTAAACCGTTTTATAGCAATTTATATCCGTTTAGTGCGATTTTGAGGCAGTTCTATGTGACGCCCATCCAAGAGCTGGGCACGTTTCGGGGTCCCGGTCGAACGTTAGTGGGCATTTCGACGGACAGAGGACATCTTTCGACCAAAAGAAGATTAGACCCAAGAAAGGATACATTGCCCAAGATTCTGATGGAAGATCACCTCATAGTAAGAAATATTTAAGATGATAAATCGTTGTTCTGTCGAAAAATTTTAAACGCATATTCCGCCATTTTGTTTGGTATAGCTTCGCTTGGCGAACCCTGTATTGCACAGTAAGGATAATTTTAGAAATGTAATTCAGCGATTGCATTAAGAACTAATTTGTCTTTCGATAGCTGTCCAACTTATATTTTTTTAGTCAAGTTTATGAATAGTTATCCATGAGACAAGATCACTGTGAAAGATGGCGTCCGACATTTTCAGGCTAGTTTTGCTAGTATTGTCATTGTATAACCACGGTTGTTTGTGGCTAAATATGCACATTTTCGAACAAACTCTATATGTATGTTGTAATATGATGTTACAGGAGTGTCATCGGAAGAATTCTGAGAAGGTTAGTGAAAAAATTAATATATTTTGGCGATGATTACGTTATCGCTCTCTTTGGCTTGAATCGATGCTCTGGTAACGTTTGCACATGTGGTATGCTAATATAACGATTTATTGTGTTTTCGCTGTAAAACACTTAGAACATCTGAAATATTGTCTGAATTCACAAGATCTGTGTCTTTCCATTGCTGTGCGCTGTGTATTTTTAAGAAATGTTTTATGATTAGTAATTAGGTAATACACGTTGCTCTGTGTATTTATTCTAGTCGAGTTGTGATGGTGGGTGCAATTGTAAACTAGGATTTATACCTGAAATATGCACATTTTTCTAACAAAACCTATCCTATACAATAAATATGTTATCAGACTGTCATCTGATGAGGTTTTTTCTTGGTTAGTGGCTATCAATATCTTTATTTGGCCGAATTGGTGATAGCACCTGATGGAGTAAGAAACTGATGGAGTTAGGAAAGTGCTTTTACTTTTACTTCCCTACAATCCTAGAGAAAATAATGTACTTTTTACTCCAAACATTCTCTGACACCCAAAAGTACTCGTTACATTTTTAATGCTTAGCAGGACAGAAAATGGTCCAATTCACACACTTCAAGATAACATCCCTGGTCAACCCTACTGCATCTGATCTGGTGGACTCAAACACAAATGCTTAGTTTGTCTGAGTGTACCCCTGGCTATCCGTAAATAAGTAAAAAACAAAAGATAATTGTGCCGTCTAGTCTGCTTAATTTAAGGAATTTGAAATGATTCTTACCTTTTATCTTGATATTTAAGTATATTTTTGCAATTACATTTACCTTTCTATTGGTGTTTTTTATATTTAAAACCAAATACTTTTACTCAAGTAGTATTTCAATGGGTGACTTTCACTTAAGTCATTTTCTATTAAAAAGGTATCTTTACTTTTACTCAAGTATTACAGTTTGGTGGAAAAAGTACCTATGTAACTAGTTCCCGGCTGCGCCTCACAAAAAAGAAAGTTTGAAACGCAGCAATTAAGATGCAAATTTTGATCACAACGTGAGCATAGGCTCTAGTTGTTTTAACGGAATAGCCCGAAATGTTTGTTTTTTCAGCTCCAATTTACTCAAGAGGCACACAACGCAGCGTAGGCATAGCCTATAGGCCTAAAGTTTTTATTTAAATTTTTTTTTATGTACAGAGGTCCCTGTATGAACAGTTCGGGTACGAATATGTGTACCGTTACACCCCTACTGAATATGACTATGGCTTGTGCAAAACATTTTTAAAAGTATGGCCAATAACGCTATCATTTACAAAGCTACACCATCTTCATTACAATGTCCTTTCAAGAACCTGCGAGTACACAGACATGCATGTTAATAATGTTCAAACCGTGGGACTTACCATGTCCACCAGGGCAACATACAGGAAGAGCCCGGCGGTGAGGGCGAAGATCCACATGCAGATGTTGTCAGCGTAGTGCCCAATGAGGATGCCCGTGATCATGCCCAGGTACGCCATCATGGCAGACAGCATGTTGTAGAGAATGGCCTGTCGCACTGTCATGCCAGCCTTCAACAGCACAGCGAAGTCACCTAAGGGGGAGGAAGGATGCAAGGCTTTAGGACACATGGACCGGAGAAAAAGATGCAGCAATTCAATCAGAGCAGTGCACTGGGGCAGGGCCGAGGCAGTGATTTTTTCTAAATTCCTTTAGCAGCGGCACTGCACCAATGTTAAATTGTTGCCAAACCCCAAAAATATGGAACACGAAAAAATATTTCTGAATAGGCGCACTTTCAAGATGCTAAAGCTGTCCACGTTCACGAAGACAATCCCATAGTAGTAAGCTTTTCTATTGGTCAGCTTGTCGTTGTGCGTTCTATGAGAGAGAAAAACATTCCTCGAAGTGCTTTCAAATTGCAAGTGCTACTGCCAGAGGGAGAGAAACATGCAAAAGCCCAGTCATTGCACAACATTTTGATGCAATTGGGGAAAACCACACCTTTGAAAGCAGTTTTGACGGCTACTGTTAAAAAAAATAAAAAGAGGGGGTGTTCATTCAACATCAAAAGTGTCCAACCTCAAGTTAAAATGACAGCTGTAAGTATTGGCTAGGCCGTTTCGTCTTACCCAGCTCGTGAGGCAGTTCATGGCAGAACACGGCCACCGACGTACTGAGGCCACTGGACAGCCCTTCCGTGAACGCCGCCCCTGTCATAAGTCATTAAGAAACATTAAATAACCGTAAAACCCTTCATTATGGGTCATAAAGATTGAGTTGAATAATGTAAACAAAATCAATGTTTATTGGTCGCGTACACAGTTTAGCAGTTGTTATATCGGGTGCAGCGAAATGCTTATGTTACTAGCTCCTAACAATTAAAATAAGAATTAAAAAAAAAAAAAAATACAGCAGGGTGATTACTGTAGCAGTAATCAAATGCAATCTATACCCAGCTACAAAAGATAGAGTAAGCCATGTAAAGAATCCAGTGTATAAATAAATATGCAGTGTGTATAAACAGTAACTAAAATACAATGTACAGTGGTAGAAATACTATGATGAGCTGTCAGACATACAGTATTTCAATAGTGCGAAACGGGAAGTGATCAACGGTTAAATGTCTATAGCGTAGGACAGCAGCTTTGGCTGTGGGAGCATGTACGCGAGCGTGTGTGCGTCTTTGTGCGTGTGAGTATGTGGCGTGTGTGTGATAGCTTGTGTGTGTCGTGTGGGAGTGCGTCACCTGGTAGACGGCTAGTGATGGCTGTTCAACAGCGATGGACTAGACATAATACTTTTAAATATCAGATCTTGACAAAACAGCAGATACAAAAAGAGTGAAGTTTCTCACTCTTAAGCCATGGTTAAAAAGTGTTCAAACCTAAGAGTATGTTAAACCGAAGAATATGTAGGTTCAAATAAAATTTCTCCTAAATCCTCATGTATAGTCATGACTAGTACTACTGGCGGTTAAGAGCATTTGGCCAGTAACCGAAAAGTCGCTGGTTCGAATCCAAAGGTGGGAGGAAAAAAATCTGCCGTTCTGCCCTTGAGCAAGACAGTTAACCCAAAAACAACAACTGCTCCCTGGGCTCCAATGATGTGGACTTTGATTAAGGCAGCCCCCCCCCCCCCCCCGCACCTCTCTGACACAGAGGGGTTGGGTTAAATGTGGAAGACATTTAGGTTGAATGCATTCAGTTGTGCAACTGACTAGGTATCCCCTTTCCCTTTACAAAAATGTTAAGAAATAATGTTTCTGCACAGCACTTTGAGAGATCAGCCGATGGAAGAAGGGCTATATAAATACATTTGATTGATTGATTCTATGATAGCGCAAACTCATTTCTCTCCTCGTCAACTTATTTATGTCATCCTCAAATAGCTGAAAAGAAAAACAAACGTTAAAACAGCATTATCACACTATTATCAAACTGACGCTTTCCCCTTGTATTGAGGTCAAGTTAAAACGTGAACCCACCGATGGCCAGGCCGTCACTGAAGTTGTGCAGCCCGTCGCCCATGATAACCATCCAGGCCAGCGTGGCCACACCCGCCTGCTGGAAGTGTTGTTCCGAATACGAATGCGAGTGGCTGTGTGGATGGTGGTTCTGAGAGTGGTGGTGGTGCAGGATGTGATGGTATTCGTGGTGGTGGTGGTGCAGGTTGTCTGCCTCGCCCACCGTGTCGTGGAAGTGGGAGTGGCACTTGTTCTCACAGTCCCCTGCTGTGTAGGTGGCAGCAGCCGCCGAGCCCGACACGGAGGCGTAGCCCTCGGGTGAGGTGGCGGGCGCCAGCATTACCTCCTCCTCCTCGCTGCCCCGGTGGAGTCCATCGCTGTGGTGGTCGCCGAAGTTGCCACCTCCGTTAGTATTCACATCTTTGGGGGATAGGGACACGACAGAAGGCAGGGTTAATTGTTTTGTGTGGTTTTTTTTTTAGAGTGGGTATTCTCACTCATTTCTGTATTTTTCATGTTTATTGGAAAGAGACAGTGAGAGAAACAAAGTTAGGCGGACAGTGTGTGTTAGAAATGGCATGGGTCGGATTCGAACTCACAAACACTAGCATCAATGTGCTCCGAAGGTAATTGCTAACCAACAACACATGGTCGTTTAAATGTTAATCCTTTGGTCTTTTTGTCTGGGTTCTGACGCAAGGACAATGTCTTACTGGTGAAAATTAGCCTTTGAGCTAAATCTGGCACATGCGTTACATAAATGATGATTAAAGTGAATTATCCCTGTCAAATAGACGTCATAAAAATAAAGTAAGTAAAAGGTTGGTTGCATGCATTGTCAATAAATGTTAGGATTATAAAACTAGGAAGTCAAACTTTTGGTCTCTGCATCTGTGTTTTAACGCACTGAGACAGAGTGAATGTTGTCACATTGTTAAACGTCTCCAAAACGATCTCTTTCAGATTGACCTTCAATTGGCTTTAGGTCGTTCTCCTCCAGTCCCGGTAGTTTCTCAGGATCCACCTTGTCATCATTCTGGTCATATTTCTTCACCTGTTTGGTTAATAGGAGATTAATAGTGGTAAGAACAAAGATAATCATCACATTTATGTAAATGATCATTGCTATCCGTAAACCAATTCTGCAGATCGCAAAATACATGAAATCAAAGGCAGAAATACAAATACAAGATGCTGAATGATGGAACCATGTAGTTGTAACGGGATTTCCCCTAGGATTGTTTTCAGCGGTGGTGAAAAGGGTGAGGGGGCATTGCTACTAGCATAAGTACAACGAGACGCTAGCTGCTCCCATTCATCGAATTGACTATCCATTTAAAAGCGTGTCTCGGCAGAAATACTGTACACACGTCTTGTGTAACTAACCTTGTGGGGACACACAATTCAGTCCCATTCAAAATCCTATTTTACCTAACCCCAACCCTAAAACTAACCTTAACCCCCTAGAAATAGCATTTCACAGTGTGGAGACTAACAAAAGTTCCCCAGTTTGTAAAACAAGTATAGTACCACAAGTATAGTTAAACACACACACACACACACACACGTACAAACATTAAGAACACCTTCCTAATATTGAGTTGCACCACCTCCCCCCTTTTGCCCTTAGAACAGCCTCTACAATAGCCCGTTTAAAGGGCACTTCAATCTTTTGTCTTGCCCATTTACCCTCTGAAAGGCACAAATAGACAATCCATGTCTCAATTGTCTAAAGGCTTAACAATCCTTCTTTAACCCGTCTCCTCCCCTTCATCTACACCAGTGCTTCCCAAACTTTTTATAGTCCCGTGCCCCTTCAAACATTCAACCTCCAACTGCGTACCGCCTCCCCTCTAGCACCAGGGTCAGCGCACTCTCAAATGTTGTTTTATGCCATCATTGTAAGCCTGCCACACACACACACACACACACACATTATACGATACATGAGTTTGTCACTTCCCATGAGCCGGGGTGTGACAGAGCTCTTACAGGACCAGGGCACAAATAACAATATAATAATAATGTAGCTCTTTATTTAACCATCTTACATACAAAACCTTTTTAATTAATCGAAAATAACTCACCACAGGTCAATGAGAAGGGTGTGCTTGAAAGGATGCACATTACAACCCAACATTGAAGAGTTTTGGAGAGTCTCGGTCTTAAATCATTTTCCACACAGTCTGTGCCTGTATTTAGTTCATGCTAGTGAGGGCCGAGAATCCACTCTCACACAGGTAAGTGGTTGCAAAGAGCATCAGTGTCTTAACAGCACGATTTGCCAAGGCAGGATACTCTGAGCGCAGCCCTATCCAGAAATCTGGCAGTGGCTTCTGATTAAATAACATTTTCACAGAACCACTTGTTACAATTTTGATGAGGCGCTCTTGTTCAGATATCGGTAAGTGGACTGAAGGCAGGGCATAAAAGGGATAACGAATCCAGTTGTTTGTGTCATGTTTCGAAAAAGTACCTGCGTAATTGCGTACCCAACTCACTCAGGTGCTTCGCTATATATCACATTTAACATTGTCCGTAAGCTTGAGTTCAATTGCACACAAAAGTATCATACAATGATGGAAAGACCTGTGTGTTGTCCTTGTTAATGCAGACAGATTAGAGATTCTTAATATAGCCTCAATTTTGTCTAGCACATTGAATATAGTTCTGGAGTCCCTGTAATCCTAGATTCAGCTCATTCAGGCGAGAAAAAACATCACCCAGATAGGCCAGTCATGTGAGAAACTCGTCATCATGCAAGCGGTCAGACAAGTGAAAGTTATGGTCAGTAAAGGAAACTTTAAGCTCGTTTCTCAATAATAAAAAAAAATGTGGCAATACTTTGCCCCTTGATAACCAGCGCACTTCTGTATGTTGTAAAAGTGTTACATGGTCCATGCCCATATCATTTTGCAAAGAGCAGAAAATACAGTTCAGGGGCCTTGCTTTATTAAAGTTAACCATTTTTCACTGTGTCCAAAACGTATTTCAAGCTGTCAGGCATTCCTTTGGCAGCAAGAGCCTCTCGTGGATGCTGCAGTGTACCCAAGTTGCGTCGGGAGCAAATGCGTCCATGCGCATTATCCCTCCACTGTCTCCATGTCATGGCTGTTGCGCCATCAATACAGATACCAACATGAGCAGCAGCTACAGTTGGCTACATATGGACCATTTGTGGAATTCGCGAGAATCGCATTTTTATTTGGGGTACCCCGAACGGCATTGCGTACCCCAGTTTGGGAATATCTGATCTACACTGATTCAAGTGCATTTAATAAGACACATCAGTAATCGATCATTGCTTTCACCAACAGTTGAAGTCGGAAGATCACATACACTTCGGTTGGAGTCATTAAAACTAATTTTCAACCACTCCACAAATGTATTGTTAAACAAACTATAGTTTTGGCAAGTCGGTTAGGACATATACTTTGTGCATGACACAAGTAATTTTTCCAACAATTGTTTACAGACAGATTATTTCATTTATAGTTCACAGTATCACAATTCCAGTGGGTCAGAAGTTTCCATACACCAAGTTGACTGTGCCTTTAAACCGCTTGGAAAATTCCAGAAAATTATGTCATGGCTATAGAAGCTTCTGATAGGCTAATTGACCTCATTTGAGTCAATTGGAGGTGTATCTGTGGATGTATTTCAAGGCCTACCTTCAAACTCAGTGCCTCTGCTTGACATCATGGGAAAATCAAAAGAAATCAGCCAAGACCTCAGAGAAACAATTGTAGACCACAAGTCTGGTTCATCCTCGGGAGCAATTTCCAAACGCCTGAAGGTACCACGTTCATCTGTACAAACAATAGTACGCAAGTATAAACACCATGGGACCACGCAGCCGTCATACCGCTCAGGAAGGAGACGTGTTCTGTCTCCTAGAGATGAACGTACCTTGGTGTGAAAAAGTGCAAATCAATCCCAGAGCAACAGCAAAGGACCTTGTGAAGACGCTGGAGGAAACAGGTACAAAAGTATCTATATCCACATAACCTGAAAAGCCACTCAGCAAGAAAGAAGACACTGCTCCAAAACCGCCATAAAAAAGCCAGACTACGGTTTGCAACTGCACATGGGGACAAAGATCGTACTTTTTGGAGAAATGTCCTCTGGTCTGATGAAACAAAAATAGAACTGTTGGCCATAATTACCATCGTTATGTTTGGAGGAAAAAGGGGCAGGCTTGCAAGCCGAAGAACACCATCCCAATCGTGAAGCACGGGGGTGGCAGCATCATGTTGTGGGGGTGCTTTGCTGCAGGAGGGACTGGTGCACTTCACAAAATAGATGGTATCATGAGGTAGAAAAATACTTCCAAAGTTGTGGCAAAATGGCTTAAGGACAACAAAGTCAAGGTATTGTCAAATGTTCTATAGCCCTGACCTCAATCCTATAGAACATTTGTGGGCAGAACTGAAAAAGCGTGTGCGAGCAAGGAGGCCTACAAACCTGACTCAGTTACACCAGCTCTGTCAGGAGGAATGGGCCAAAATTCACCCAACTTATTGTGGAAGGCTACCCAAAACATTTGACCCAAATTAAACAATTTAAAGGCAATGCTACCAAATACTAATTGAGTGCATGTATACTTTGACCCACTGGGAATGTGACGAAATAAATCAAATCTGAAATAAATCAATCAATCTCTACTATTATTCTGACATTTCACATTCTTAAAATAAATGTGGTGATCCTAACTGACCTAAGACAGGGATTTTTACTTTGATTAAATGTCAGGAATTGTGAAAAACTGAGTGTAAATGTATTTGGCTAAGGTGTATGTAAACTTCTGACTTCAACTGTATAGTTAAACACACACACAGACTGAGTGTACCAAATATTAAGAACACCTGCTCTATCCATGACACTGACCAGGTGAAAGCTATGATCCCTTATTGATGTCACTTGTTAAATCCATTTCAATCAGTGTAGATGAAGGGGAGGAGACAGGTTAAAGAATAATTTAAGCCTTGAGACATGGATTGTGTATGTGTGCCATTCAGAGGGTGAATGGGCAAGACAAAAGATTTAAGTGCCCTTGAGCGGGGTATGGTAGTATGTGCCAGGCGCACCGGTTTGTGTCAAGAACTGCAAAGGTGCTGGGTTTGTCACACTCAACAGTTTCCAGTGAGTATCAAGAATGGTCCACCAACCAAAGGACATCCAGCCAACTTCACACAACTGTGGGAAGCATTGGAGTCAACATGGGCCAGAATTAGAGGTCGACCGATTAATCGGGGCCGATTTCAAGTTTTCATAACAATCGGAAGCATGGTCTGAATCTGTCAGTCAGTCAGTCAGTCAGAATCTGTCAGTCAGTCAGTCAGAATCTGTCAGTCAGTCAGTCAGTCAGAATCTGTCAGTCAGTCAGTCAGAATCTGTCAGTCAGTCAGAATCTGTCAGTCAGTCAGAATCTGTCAGTCAGTCAGAATCTGTCAGTCAGTCAGAATCTGTCAGTCAGTCAGAATCTGTCAGTCAGTCAGTCTAGTCTCTCTGTCGTCAGCCAGTCAGAATCTCAGCCAGTCAGTCTAGTCTCTCTGTCGTCAGCCAGTCAGAATCTCAGCCAGTCAGTCTAGTCTCTCTGTCGTCAGCCAGTCAGAATCTCAGCCAGTCAGTCTAGTCTCTCTGTCGTCAGCCAGTCATTCTCTCTGTCGTCAGCCAGTCATTCTCTCTGTCGTCAGCCAGTCATTCTCTCTGTCGTCAGCCAGTCATTCTCTCTGTCGTCAGCCAGCCAGAGCCAGCCAGCCTGTCAGTCAGTCTCTCAGTCGTCAGCCAGTCAGTCTCTCAGCCAGTCAGTCTAGTCTCTCTGTCGTCAGCCAGTCATTCTCTCTGTCGTCAGCCAGTCATTCTCTCTGTCGTCAGCCAGTCATTCTCTCTGTCGTCAGCCAGTCATTCTCTCTGTCGTCAGCCAGCCAGAGCCAGCCAGCCTGTCAGTCAGCCTCAGTCAGTCTCTCTCTCAGTGTCAGTGAGTCAGTCAGTCTCTCTCTCAGTGTCAGTGAGTCAGTCAGTCTCTCTCTCAGTGTCAGTGAGTCAGTCTCTCTCTCTCAGTGTCAGTGAGTCAGTCTCTCTCTCTCAGTGTCAGTGTGTCAGTCTCTCTCAGTGTCAGTCTCTCTCTGTGTCAGTCTCTCTCTGTGTCAGTCTCTCTCTGTGTCAGTCTCTCTCTGTGTCAGTCTCTCTCTGTGTCAGTCTCTCTCTGTGTCAGTCTCTCTCTGTGTCAGTCTCTCTCTGTGTCAGTCTCTCTCTGTGTCAGTGAGTCAGTCTCTCTCTGTGTCAGTGAGTCAGTCTCTCTCTGTGTCAGTGAGTCAGTCTCTCTCTCAGACACACACACTATTTTTGCAGCGGTGACTACAATTTAGCAGCAGTGAGACACCGCTGCTATATGAATATAGGGGAAATACCCTGTAACTATA
This sequence comes from Salvelinus namaycush, assembly GCF_016432855.1. Classification (NCBI taxonomy): domain Eukaryota; kingdom Metazoa; phylum Chordata; class Actinopteri; order Salmoniformes; family Salmonidae; genus Salvelinus; species Salvelinus namaycush. The sequence continues at coordinate 2,429,876 of NC_052317.1, forward strand.
CAATATCATTTTTTTTAATCTTTCATTTTTTGCATTACAAATGAATTTTCACACCTATGTTTCCATACTGAATTATCAAAAATGAATAAACATTTCAGCAAATATATAACATGAAGACTAAAACCACATCCGACACAATAGAAGCCACTCCTCGAAGAAACCCCCTGACCTTCTGTTTGTCCTTGTACATTTTGCCCAGTGTGAGGAAGTGCTCGATGAGGAACATGAAGTAGACTCCGCCCAGGGCCGTCAACCCCTTCCACACCCCGTCCAGGTTATGGTCCTCTTCCTCCTCCCCGTGGAGACCGTGCCCTGATGTCCTGTTCACAGAGTGCTGGTAGTGGTGGTGGCCCCCCTGAGACTGGTGGGGGTAGAGGAGGAGATGGGAATGTATGAGTGAGTGCGACTGAAGGATAGGAAGCAATAGGTGCATTTGTTTTAGCTCGCCAGAGCACCGGACGGGCAGTTTTTGTACAGACCATTCAAATTGGTCCTAAAGTGAAGGCAAGCTAAAACTAATGTAACCAATCATTGGGACTTTTTTCCCCCTGATTCATGGCCATCTTGACTTAAGTCCAGCTCAGCACGATTAACAGGCCAGTCACATTGACCGAGCTTCACGTTTAGCTTTTAGAAACTACCCCCATGTTCTGCCCTAATATGTAGTGCCCCAAAGCAGTCATCTAGTGTGACTCACGTGAGGTATGAGGTGCAGGAAGGCGTCTCCGCTCAGCGTGCCCACAGCCAGCGCCACCAGGAAGCTGAGCAGGAACTTGAAGAAGACGCGGTTCATCAACGGGATGAGCACCACGCCAGCCAAGGACAGCAGGCTGATGATGGTGATGGAGACAAAGCCGCCGGCCCACGCTAGAACACACACATTCAAACACATGCACAGATCCGGTTTTCCGGTTTTGATTAAAAGGTTCATCGATGCGAGTGAAACAGTGACATTTTAGCTCACCGCTAATTGCTGACGCAAAATGTCCCCCCAAAGTATAATAGACAAACTGGTGTAACGGAATGAAATTAGCACAGTGAGAAACAGTTCACGACAACTAATAGATTCATCTCATCTGCCACAGAATTGGAGCGGCAGAATACAAAAGGAGGACAAACACTGAAAATTAACCTGGCGCGAAATAATACGGCGGTTCTTACCCGCTTGAATTGAGCCTACTTTCTTGTTTTCATTCACTTGATGGTCCTCGTGAGTGTGATCATGGTTGTGATGACCATGGTGATGGGGATCATTATGCTTGTGAACTGGAAGGGATAAAAAAAACACCAAAAAAACGTGATTAATACATCATAAGGCATTGCTAAAATGAATATGTGCGTAATAGTTTGAATCATTTTCTTTACATTCTGCTGTAGTGAGTGACATCTTCAAAAATGTCATTATTGTCCAGGCACAACCTGTTAACTTCATTAACAAGTTCAGGAGAAGCAACTTTGACTGGATATAAAAGGAACAGATTGTGCCTTGAAAGCAAGCCACAAAAGAGTCATGAGGAACCATACTCTTCAGACGAGAAAATGGAGCTTGTGCAGATTACCAGTATGCACTATTATCAACCTCGCAGTTAATATTTATCTAAAAGGTACCAAAACGCATGTGAAACTCAAGGTCAAAGTCAAGAGACCTCGGCCACTTGATCGGTACTTGAGTGTCCAACTGACTTGCCATGGAATTCAATCAAAGCAGCTATCGTTACATTACATGTCATTGTTGTCTGCAAGTTGAATAAACCGAGGATACTGTAAAAATGAAGAGATTCCTGCACACTGCTAGCTCACACAGTTCCCCTTTTGTTCTGACAAAGATTGGTTGACTGAAACATTGGCACTTCAAACAATTATTGCATTATGCGAGCACAGGTATCATATTATATATTCCAAAGCACCTACCCGAGACTCCCACTAGATTAGCAAGTGTATCCCATTTTTTTATCACTTTCTGGCTAGACAGTGTAAGATGACTACACTTTCTGTAAGAGGGGATACCGGCTCTGTCGAGATTGTTTCGAAATCCATCCTCTGCTCGTCTCCTCCCCTTCAACAGCACTGATTGGAAAAGACCTGACAGGTGAAATCAATACAGCGCATAGAACGGCTGGCTTTGACCTGGACCCGGGTCCCCAATAGCGATGGCACTTAGGCTTACAAGTGTTTTAAACACTCATCTTTCCTACAACAGCGGAAGATGTAACATGCGTTTCCCCAAACATCACACAGAGAGAACGGCCACTAAGTGCGTCGTGCGTCGATACCGATGGGATCGAAAGGGAGCAGCGCTCCCGTATCAGCTTTCTCCATTCAAATAGTTCCTTAAGAATATAATTATTTCACAATACTGACGACGGATCAGCTTCAGAGATATTACCACCTACGGCTGCAAATATTGAGGCGGCTTATTCTAATGCTTACCCAATAAAAATTCACTAAAAAAAAAATCAGATTTGGTACATCATTGCGCACGTTAGGCCACACGTCATGAAATATATTGAAAGAAATTACAGACAGTAGCCTACGTGTAGCAAAATAGAACTCGATTTGAAAACACCTATAGCCTACTGTTTATATGTTAATGCAGTCATCTCGGTTTCCATTTGAAGCATCGTTTTATACATCACTTATCTGTATCAATTGCAAAGACATTGTCAACTTCATATTTGTAGTTTAACTTCAGAACAAAAAATGTTGGTGGTCACAGAGACGGATCAACTATGTGATTTTGTTTAGCGGAGCTCTTGTGTATTAAGTAAGGCGGGGGGGGGCAAAAGAAAAAGCATCTAAAGACGCACTCAGCTGTTCGATGAGTGGTCTGAGCTGGGCGTTAAGATTACAAGCGTTTTCAAGTGCAACATTAATAACGACGGTTGTGGTAAACAGCCTGGATATGTAACGATGCTCCCTATGAAGAGTCTAACCATGAACTTAGCCTTGAGATGCTTTTGGGAAACCGGGCCCTGGTCAGTTCTTTAAGATCAGTTCAATGAAATGAAGAGAAGAGGTCCGATTTTTTCCCCCCGACAATTGCGAAAGAGCCATAATCATACCTTTGTTGACATGCTGGGGTGGTTGGTTGCCGTGCAGTATGCAGGACTTGGCATCGATCTGGTTGAGAAGGGCAGGGCACAGGTAGCCGAAGTCACTGAGAGACAGGGCCCCTTCGGCCATCCCGTGGGACGACAGGATACTGGAGGCATTCAAACACTAAAACACACAACGACGATGCAAATTAGGACCCAAAAATTGCATGTGACCAAATACACAAAATAAATACGATGCAAGCAGATACGGTATGACCGCTTGATGATTTGTCTTGACAAAGATATGAGAGAGAGATCCCGAGTAGAAAAATGTTCTGAATATGGGACAATGAAATAACTGGGAGACAGAATTGAGTTCAAGCACATCAGATACCTAAATATGGGAAAAACATTTGTCATGTACAATGACAAATGTCGGAGTGGTATGTGCAATCGGAATTATGAGTATGAGAATGTTTGCGTGGTTTGAATATCAAACACCCCCGAACGCCACATTGCTGCCCAAATCATACCTCTGCTTTCTCCTGTATGTGATCTTGGCTCTGGTTGTGGAGGCTGTCCTGACCATGGCTGTGGTCATCATGACTGTGTTCATGATCATGGTTGTGATCATTATGGTCATTATCGTGGTCATGGTCGTATAAGTGCTGGTTATCCGAGCCCTCCGGCCTGACCATGGGTGGCTGCGTTTGGTTCTCAGCCCCCAGAGAGTTGCTGACCAGTATGACAGTGGTCAGACTAGCAGTGGGGGCTTCCCGCCGACTGCGCACTGCCTCAGTGGTGGTGCTAATCTCCTGCGCCGCGGTGGTTTTCTTCACATAGAGGTTATGGTGGGCATCCGAATTCTCCACTTTCTTCCCCAGGACAGGGTCATCTACTTTGGGCACTTTGGGGGTCTCGGGAACCTTTTTGGGCTCAATGGGGGGGCGGTGGGAGTGCTTTTGACGGTGTGTGCCATTGTGCTCGTCCTCGTGTTGGTGGTTACGGTGGTGGTTGTGGTGTCCATGCCGATGCCCCTCCGCTCCGTCGTCCTCGGGTTGCTCATGGTGTTGCACCATGACCTTTCGTATTCGGTCGAGTCCCACGTTTTCCAACAGCCGCTTCAGGCCTGCCAGCGAAATGGTGCCATTCTCCCCGTACCTGTACAATTTCAAATAATGTATATTTAGGCGTTATGCAGCTGATTCTCATCACCTTTGTACACAGGTTCACACATTCAGAATGTGAATTAAAAAATTGCTATATTATACCCTATTGAACACACTCAAGTTGTGCATATAGACCAGAAAAATGTTTTGAGCAAAAGGTTTGTGTTTTTTTACAAATGCAAACTTCAAGGAGTACGGCATTCAAGGAGTCGATCTGGTGGAAATCCATGATCTCGCCAACCTCCCCCTTGCCTAAAGGAACAGTAGAAGAAAGGCCCATGTCTAGCTAAAGAATGGCACTGCAATGGATATCTGCTGTTTTACGGGCTTGTGTTGCTGATCGTAACTTCTTTTGGACATAATGAATTCGCCATTGTTTCCTATGACCCAAAGTGCTTCTGGACATCAGAACAGTGATCACTAACAACGAGTCAGCAACGCGGGACATTCTGCTCAGGCCCTAATCCCAGAGACTCGGAAAAGACGGTGTAAGAGAGGCCAAAACCATGTCAGCTAATAAATAATGCGCCTCTACCCTCAGTTCTATTGGCGAACATACAATCACTTGAGAACAAACTGGATGACCTCTGTTCGAGACTATCCTATCAACAGAACCTGAAGAATTGTAACTTCCTATGTTTCTAAGAGTTGTAGCTGAACAAGGACAAGTAGCTGGTTTTTCTTTGCATCATCAAGACCATACAGCAGCGTCGGGTAAGGTTAGCGTGGAGGGGTGTGTCTGTTAGCAACAGCTGGTGCGCGATCTCTAATATTAAGGAAGACTCAAGGTTCTGCTAGCCTGAGTTAGAATACCTCATGATAAGCCGTAGACCATTACGTTCACCAATATATTTTTCTATATTTTTTCATAGCTGCCTATTACCGCCACAAACCGATGCTGGCACTAAGACTGCACTCAACGAGCTGTATAGGGCCATAAGCAAACAAGAAAATGCTCATCCAGAGCCGGCGCTCATAGTGGCCGGTGATTTTAAACTGAAACCTGTTTGACCCAATTTCTACCAGCATGTCACCTGTGCAACTATAGGAGACAAAACTCTCGATCACCTTTACTCCACACAATGGCATTGAGTAGTTTACCACATCAATCACCGGCTTCATTAAGAGCATTGATGACGTCATCCCCACAGTGACCGTACGTACATATCCCAACCAGAAGCCATGGATTACAGGCAACATGCACACTGACTTAAAGGCTAGAGCTGCCGCTTTCAAGGAGCGGGACACTAATCCGACGAACCATCAAAACAGGCACAGCTTCGATACAGGACTAAGATCGAATCCTACTTCGCCGGCTCTGACGCTCGTCGGATGTGACAGGGCTCGCAAACTATCACGGATTACAAAGGGAGCCCCAGCCGCGAGCTGCCCAGCGACGCAAGCCAACCAGACGAGCTAAGCGCCTTCTATGCTAGGGTAGAGGCAAGCAACACTGAAGCATGCATGAGAGCGCCAGCTGTTCCGGACGACTGTGTGATCACGCTCTCCGTAGCCGATGTGAGTAAGACCTTTAAACAGGTCAACATTCACAAGGCCGCAGGGCCAGACAGACTACAAGGACGCATACTCAGAGAATGCACTGACCAGCTTGGCAAGTGTCTTCACTGAATTTTTTCATCCCCTCCCTGACCCAGTCTGTAATACCTACATGTTCCAAGCAGATCACCACAGTTCCTGTGCCCAAGAACTGAACTACAGGTCTTCTCAAATCCACCCGTACCCAAATATCTGAAATGCGAGCCGGATCCAGAATTCTAAATAATGTCACAGTTCTGGGTCGGATCTGACTAAAACAGGTTTTGGGAATGTGTAATTTTAACTGAGTTGTCCGGAAGGGCCCGTACAGATCCGAACGAGACTGCTGAGAGAGAAATTGCACAATGTATGCTGCTGCTCTTGCTTTCCACAAGAGTAAAGCATGGCGCATGTACCTTGTTGTTGTTGCTGGCAAATCAAGTCATCAAAGCGGCAACAGGCTACAGTCATAGAGCCTCCGTGTGTGGCAAAAGTTAGGAGATAGATAGGCCTAATCAATGGAAGAAAAATGACATGATTAAAAGGAGAAGGATAGGCTGCAAGAACCAACAGGTAGACTGCTTGCTCCTTAACATTCTGAACGGAGTGGTTGTTATTGGTAACTGTAGGATAAGAAAGTGCATGCACTGAAGCCTGAATTAGCCTAGCTAGCTAATGTTAACTAGCTTCTCCTAGTTTAATGCCATCAAGACAGGTACTGCGTAGTCATATTTTATGATAAATAACATAGGAGACTAATAGCTGCCATGGCTATAGCGCAAGTCGGTTTGGTTGGTTGAGGTCTCTCTTCTCGCCGTCCCTCCCTCGTCTCTGCGTCACAATACGGCCCCTCTCCCTCCGTATCAGCTCCGGTTAATGAAGTAGCTTACAAATATACTGTATATTTTCTGCTGCTTCCCTCACTTGGATTGGACCGGGTCTGGATCCAACCAGGTCTATACAGAACGGCTATATACCGGGTTCAGGTGGGAAAGCCCCAGGTAGACCTCTAGACTGAACACCTCCCTTTGCAACTGGATCCTGGACTTCCTGACGGGCGACCTCCAGGCAGTGAAGGTAGGCAACAACACATCTGCCACGCTGACCCCTCAACATGGTTGGTGGGTTGGGTGCTTAGTCCCCTCCTGTACTCCCTGTTCACCCACGACTGCGTCGGTCAGGCACGACTCCAACACAGTCATTAAAACCTGTTGAGGATAGGGGGTGCTGTTTTCACTTTGGGGGAAAATCGTTCGCAATTTAAACGGCCTCGTACTCAATTCTTGCTCGTACAATATGCATATTATTATTACTATTGGATAGAAAACACTCTCTAGTTTCTAAAACCGTTTGAATTTTGTCTGTGGGTAAAACACAACTCATTTGGCAGCACACTTTGTGACCAGGAAGTGGAAAATCTGAAATCTATGTTCTGTTCAAGTGACTGCCTATAAATGGGCATGACACGTATGACTATACGGGCACGTCATACACCTTCACCCGGATGTCAAGAGGAAGTGAGAGGAAAAATGAGTTGATTATCTCTGTCTGACGTTGAATAAGCCCTCTTGGAACAACGTGTCCCCCATTTTCTGTTTTCTGCAAGGCGCGTGGAGGGACCTGTTATTGCCTACTGGAAAGCTGTCGTTATGGTCGAATATGATCTCCGGCTTTGATTTTATTTGATACATGTTACAATATCATCCTAAAGTATGTTTTTTCAATATAGTTTCATTAGATTATTGAAATTTATTCGGGACTTTAGGCGTGTTGCGTTGTTTGACTTTGTTGACGTTGGAGAGCTTAGCGCCGCATGGCCAGTGTGCTTGCTAATTCAAGAGGGAAAAAGAACGTTCTGAATCCAAACAAAGACGCTTCTGGACAAAGGACCCCTTCTACAACATTCTGATAGAAGATCAGCAAAAGTAGGAACCATTTTGTGATGCTATTTCATATATATCTGTCGAACTGTGTACTAGTAGCTTTGCGCTCAGGTTTTGGTTATTCCCTTACCATAACTAAGTCTTATGTCGTAATGAAGATATTTTTAGAATTCTAACACTGCGATTGCATTAAGAACTAATAGATCTATCGTTTCCTATACAACATGTATTTTTTTGTAATGTTTATGAATAGCTATTTGGTCAGAATAGGTGAGAGTCTAATAGAAATATCCGCACAGTCTGGGAAAAAGATGCTACGTTAGCACGTTATGCTACGTTATGCTACGTTGTATAACCACGGATTTCAGCTCTAAATATGCACATTTTCGAACAAAACATAAGTGTATGTATAACCTGATGTTATAGGACTGTCATCTGAGGAAGGTTTATGAAGGTTAGTGAAATTTAATATCTTTTGCTGGTTTATTCGCTAACGCTAACGTGCCTATTGCTATCGCTAACGTGCCTTGATGAATGAATGCGGTAGTGTGGTAGGCTATTGTAGTAAGCTAATATAATGCTATATTGTGTTTTCGCTGTAAAACACTTTAAAAAAATCGGAAATATTGTCTGTATTCACAAGATCTTTGTCTTTCATTTGCTATACACCATGTATTTTTTCAGAAATGTTTTATGATGAGTATTTCGGTATGTCACGTTGGTGTCTGTAATTATTCTGGCTGCTTTCGGTGCAATTTCTGATTGTAGCCGCAATGTAAACTATGATTTATACCTGAAATATGCACATTTTTCGAACAAAACATAGATTTATTGTATAACATGTTATAAGACTGTCATCTGATGAAGTTGTTTCTTGGTTTCTTTGGTTTGTTCTAGGTTAGTTTGGTTGATTTTGTGCATGCTACCTCTGCTGTGAAAAATGTCTGTGCTTTTTTTCTATTTGTTGGTGAGCTAACATAAATATATATTGTGTTTTCCCTGTAAAACATTTTTTTTAAATCGGACATGTTGGCTGGATTCACAAGATGTGTGTCTTTCATTTGCTGTATTGGACTTGTTAATGTGTGAAAGTTAAATATTTCTAAAAAATATTTTTTGAATTTCGCGCTCTGGCTTTTCAGTGGAATGTGGGAGGAGTTCCGCTAGCAGAACGCCGGGGCTAGACAGGTTAAGTTTGCTGATGACCCGACGGTGGTAGGCCTGGAAACCAAAGACGATGAGACCGCCTATAGCGAGGTCGTCAGAGACCTGTCAGTGTAGTACCAGGACGACAACCTCTACCTCAACGTCAGCAAGACAAAGGAGCTGATTGTGGACTACAGGAAACGGAGGGCCGAGCACGACGGGTCAAGAGCTTCAAGTTCCTCTGTATCCACATCACTAAGGATCTATCATAGTCCCCACACACAGTCGGAAAGAGGGCACGACAATGCCTCTTCCCCTTCAGGACACTGACAAGTTTTGGCATGGGCCCACAAATCCTCAAAATAATTCTACAGCTGCACCATTGACAGTATCTTGACTGGCTGAATCACCTCTTGGTATGGCAACTGCTTCGCATCCTACCTCAAGGCGCAACAGAAGGTAGTGTGTACAGCCCAGTACATCACTGAGTTTGGGCTCCCTGCCATCCAGGACCTCTATAACAGGCAGTGTCAGAGGAAGGATCTAAAAAAAATTACTCCAGCCACCCAAGTCATAGATTGTTCTCTCTGCTACCGCACGGCAAGCGGTACCGATGCACCAAGTCTGGAACCAACAGGATCCTTAACAGCTTCTACCCCCAAGCCATTAAGACTGCTAAATAGTCCGGGTAGCTATTTGGATAACTAACTGCATTGACCCGTTTTGCACCAACTTTGACTCATCACATAGATTATAAACGGTAGTGTATCTTGTTGCCTAGTCACTTTATTACTAGTTATATGTACATATCTACCTCAATTACTTCGTACCACTGCACAGCGACTCTGCAGGTACCCTGTGTATATAGTCAAGTAATCGTTACAGATTGTGTATTTATTACTTTCATATTTTCTCTCTCTGCATTGTTGGGAAGGGCCAGTAAGTAAGCATTTCACTGTTCGTAAACAACCGCTATAGACTAAACATGTGACAAATAAAAATTGTATTTGATGTCATGACTTACCTGGACTACCTATTGAGATGTGCCTTAAGTTAAGTCAGGTGTTAAATGAGGTGAAAAGGAGACTGGAGCTCCACTTGAAGGATTTACCTGTCGAAGAGAGCTTCCAGGTGCTGCCGCTGGGTCTGTTCTGCCATCTGGGTGTCGATAGTGGACAGAAACTCACTGGCACTTTTACCAGTCTCCCCGTTGACACGAGTGCACTCTGGACCAGTGTCCCCAGTAGAGCAGGGCCAACACATAGCAAGACCCAGCACTGCCAAGGCAGCTGCTGCCCACCTCCTCATTGCCATTCCCTCTACAAGGAAAAGTGAACAACATGGTCATAGGTCAGTTGATTGCTCAAATAACAGCTTGCATTTGTTTCGGTAGCTATGACCGATACCATGTTCACACTGTCGTGCTGACCCAAATTATGCAGGCGCAAATAAACTCAGCAAAAAAAGAAACGTCCTCTCACTGTCAACTGTGTTTATTTTCAGCAAACTTAACATGTGTAAATATTTGTATGAACATAAGATTCAACAACAGGTTCCACAGACATGTGACTAACAGAAATGGAATAATGTGTCTAAATCAAAAGTAACAGTCAGTATCTGGTGTGGCCACCAGCTGCAATAAGTACTGCAGTGCATCTCCTCCTCATGGATTGCACCAGATTTGCCAGTTCTTGCTGTGAGAGGTTACCCCACTCTTCCACCAAAGCACCTGCAAGTTCCCGGACAATTCTGTGGGGGAATGGCCCAAGCCCTCCGATCCAACAGGTCCCAGACGTGCTCAATGAGATTGAGATCCGGGCTCATCGCTGGCCATGGCAGAATACTGACATTCCTGTCCTGCAGGAAATCACGCACAGAACGAGCAGTATGGCTGGTGGCATTGTCATGCTGGAGGGTCATGTCAGGATGAGCCTGCAGGAAGGGTGCCACATGAGGAAGGAGGAGGTCTTCCCTGTAATGCACAGCGTTGAGATTGAGCTTGTTGTATTTGCAGGCAGTCCGATGATGCTGTGACACCGCCCCAGACCATGACGGACCCTCCACCTCCAAATCGGTCCCGCTCCAGAGTACAGGCCTCGGCGTAACGCTCATTCCTTCGACGATAAATGTGGATCCGACCATCACCCCTGGTGAGACAAAACCGCGACTTTTTAGTGAAGAGCACTTTTTGCCAGTCCTGTCTGGTCCAGTGACGGTGGAGTTGTGCCCATAGGCGACATTGTTGCCGGTGATGTCTGGTGAGGACCTGCCTTACAACAGGCCTACAAGCCCTCAGTCCAGCCTCTCTCAGCCTATTGAGGACAGTCTGAGCACTGATGGCGGGATTGTGCGTTCCTGGTGTAACTCGGGCAGTAGTTGTTGCCATCCTGTACCTGTCCAGCAAAGTGTGATGTTCAGATGTACCGATGTGTTGTTACAGTGGTCTGCCACTGCGAGGACGATCAGTTGTCCGTTCTGTCTCCCTGTCTTAGGCGTCTCACAGTACGGACATTGTAATTTATTGCCCTGGCCTCATGCCTCCTTGCAGCATGCCTAAGGCACATTCACACAGATGAGCAGGGACCCTGGGCAGCTTTCTTTTGGTGTTTTTCCAGAGGTCAGTAGAAAGTCATCTTTGGTGTCCTAAGTTTTCATAACTGTGACCTTAATTTCCTACCGTCTGTAAACTGTTAGTGTCTTTATGACTGGGAGCATGGGAAACAGTGTTTAAATCCTTTACAGTGAAGATCTGTGAAGTTTTTTGCATTTATATTAATTATCTTTGAAAGACAGGGCCCTGAAAAAGGGAAGTTTATTTTTTTGCTGAGTTTATTTCCTTTTCAGCAGGGTTAGAGAAACTATGGTGGATGCATAACCAGGCTTGCCGGCCATCTCAAAACAGCTTGATTTGGCCGTGTTCAGTTCGGCTTAGTAGTGTGAAAAGGATATGATAAAGAAGACTATCGAGACTTTGTATTCAACAGCCCACACAATAAATCTTAGTGTGTGTGTGTGTTAAGTGAATGAGTGAGTATCAATGTGTGTGTCGGCACCTGAGCTGAGCCATAGAGCAAACTGAGCATTTACCACCCCATTATCAGATTAGGGGTGGGGACAATTTATGCTTTTTGTCCCGACTTTCTGAAATCCATCACCCACTGATTAACTATGCATTTTTGCAGATAAATATTAAAAGTATTAGCTTAACTTTATTTATCTTTAGAAATTAGCATGGCATTTACTGAGCCAATTAATATAATGCAGCTTTGTATTTTACACCCCATCTCCAAAGCAAATGGTTTAGACCGTTTGGAAACGTATGTAGCTCCCCGACCAATGCGACAATACGCAGTTCACAAAGACGATTGCTGTCCCTTAAGAAATTACCCTAAAAATGACTGCTTAAAGCAAAACTATTTCTAATGGTGAACCTGAACAATCGAAATAAAATCTATAGGATTGAAAACCCCAATCAGCAGTTGGATGTGTTGTGTGTCCACTCCGCTAGGCTAGGCTATACCACTCCAGTAAATCTATTTTCTACAGCGAATTTGGAAACAATGACCTGGCAAATTACATTGGTTTCTATTAGTTGTCAACCAATAGCTTTAGTAGAATAGTAGAAAACCAATAGCTTTTGCTCATGATGAAAATATATTGTATGGTCATCCTCACAAGTCAACCCAGTCCTCCTCGAAAGCCATTGGGGCAGCAGGTAGCCTAGTGGTTAGAGCGTTGGGCCAGTAACCGAAAGGTTGCTGAATCCAATCCCTGAGCTGACAAGGTAAAAATGTGTTGTTCTGCCCCTGAACAAGGCAGTTAACCCACTGTTCCCCGGTAGGCCGTCATTGTAAATAAGAATGTGTTCATAACAGACTGGCCTAGTTAAAGATTACATAAAAAAAATATTATAATAATAAAATAAACTCTGGACCTCAAAGCCAGTTCCACTGCTTCTTTTTCTTCTTCAGTTGTCCCCCTCTAATCAGGGACTGATTAAGACCTGGGACTGATTAAGACCAATTAATTAAATCAGGTAGCACAGAAAACCAGCAGGCTCTGGATCTCGTAGGTTAAGAGTTGAATACTCCTGACCACATACAAGAATTTCAAAAACTTTCCTGAGCTACAGATCATATGAGAAAAATCAGTCAATTGAAAAATTCATAAGGCCCTAATTTATGGATTTCACATGACTGGGATTACAGATATACATCTGTTGGCAATATACATCTTAAAAGAAATGGGCCTCAAGATCATCACGGTATTTCTGTGCATTCAAATTGACACCGATAAAATGCAATTGTGTTTGTTGTCCGTAGCTTATGCCCGTTTAATCAGCTTCTTGATATGCCACACCTTTCAGGTGGATGGATTATCCCGGGAAAGGAGAAGTGCTCAAACACGAATATAAACAAATTCGTGCACAAAATGAGAGAAATAAGCTTTTTGTGTGAAAGGAAAATTTATGGGATCTTTATTTCAGCTCATGAAACATGGGACCAACACGTTACGTTTATATTTTTGTTCAGAGTAGTTAACGCCGGTAAAGTGGTTTCATTTAGGGACCGGGGAGAAAACGCAACTCCAATACACTGGAAAGATTGGTCCTGTGCAAAATGTTATCAGTTTGACCAGTTTTAAGTCAACGAAAAGCTGAGAAAATGATGAAACACGTTTCTGATAAAACTTCAGTACTTGCATAACAGTGTCAGAGACCACACACTACAAGCGCATTTTCTCAAGAAATGCTGAAATAAATATATTTCTCCACTCCTGTTTGAGACAAAATTAACATTAGTTGTATAATTTTACTGCAAGAAATGCATCATTCTGCAGGAGTTCATATTATATTGTGCTACATGTGAGATGTTATAGGCCTACAGTCAGTGTCCATATTTCACTTACTATTCCATTTTACCCATATGAGGAATATTCAGTTTATTCATGGCTACAGGGATACTCGTGAGCAGGATATCAAAGATGGGTGTAAAACAGATGATCCCGAATAAGACCATAAGCGGGATATGAGCTACTATTCGGAATACAGTGCGCATGTACACGTGGTCATTGTGTTTTTAGAACTTTTACCATTTAAGACCATAACACTGAAACCATTTCAACTGCTGCCGCCTAATGGTTTGCTTGTTCACTGGGATTGGTCTAACTAATCCAGACCTTTATTGAAGGGAATAACCCCCACAGAGGCCGTTTCCAGGACAAAGATTACAGTGCTTTCGGAAAGTATTCAGACCCCTTGACTTTTTCCACATTTTGTTCCATTTTAGAATAAGGCTGTAATGTATTAAATACAACAATAAAAAAAATCTTCCCACACACAATACCCTAAAATGACAAAGTGAAAACAGGTTTCGTAATGCTTGCAAATGTATAAAAAAAAAAAGAGATATATTTTTTTAACATATTATTCAGACCCTTTGCTATGACACTTGAAATTGAGCTCAGGTGCATCCTGTTTCCATTGATCATCCTTGAGACATTTCCACAACTTGATTGGAGTCCACCTGTGGTAAATTCAATTGATTGGTCTATATCAGTGGTTCCCATAGTTTTTTTTAATAGTCCCGTACCCCTTCAAACATTCAACCTCCAGCTGCGTACCCCATCTAGCACCAGGGTCAGCGCATTGTCAAAATGTTGTTTTGCCATCATTGTAAGTCTGCCACACAAACATAAGAACGAGTGTGAGTTTGTCACTTCCCACGAGCCGGGTTGTGACAAAGAGCTCTTATAGGACCAGGGCACAAATAATAATTAATGTTGCTGCTCTTTATTTAGCCATCTTACATATGAAACCTTATTTGCTCATCAAAAATTGGGAACAACTCACCACAGGTCAATGAGAAGGGTGTGCTTGAAAGGATGCACATAACTCTGCAATGTTGGGTTGTATTGGAGAGTCTGTCTTATTAAATCTTTTCACACAGTTTGTGCCTGTATTTAGTTCATGCTAGTGAGGGCCGAGAATCAACTCTTACATAGGTACGTGGTTGCAAAGGGCATCCTTGTCTTAACAGAGTGATTTGCCAAGGCAGGATAGTCTGAGCGCCGCCCTATCCAGAAATCTGGCAGTGACTTCTGATTAAATAACATTTTCACAGAACCGCTTGTTGCAATTTTGATGGGGCTCTCTTGTTCAGATATCGGTAAGTGTACTGGAGGCAGAGCATGAAAAGGATAACGAATCCAGTTGTGTGTCATACGTTTCGGGAAAGTACCTGCGTAATTGCTCAGCCAAATCACTCAGATGCTTCGCTATATCACATTTGACATTGTCCGTAAGCTCGAGTTAATTTGCACACAAAAAAAAAATCATAGAATGATGGAAAGACCTGTGTGTTGTCCCTGTTAATGCAGACAGAGAAGAGCTCCAACTTCTTAATATAGCCTCAATTTTGTCCCGCACGTTGAATATAGTTGCAGAGAGTCACTGTAATCCTATATATATTCAGATAATTCAGGCGAGAAAAAAACATCACCCAGATAGGCCAGTCGTGTGAGAAACTCGTCATCATGCAAGCAGTCAGACAAGTGAAAATTATGGTCAGTAAAGAAAAAAAGTTTAAGCTAGTCTCTCAATTCAAAAAAATGTGTCAATACTTTGCCCCTTGATAACCAGCACACTTCTTTCTGTATGTTGTAAAAGCCTTACATGGTCACTGCCCATATCATTGCATAATGCAGAAAATACACGAGAGTTCAGGGGCCTTGCTTTAACAAAGTTAACCATTTTCACTGTAGTGTCCAAAACCTCTTTCAAGCTGTCAGGCATTCCCTTGGCAGTAAGAGCCTCTCGGTGGATGCTGCAGTGTACCCAAGTGGTGACGGGAGCAACTGCTTGCAAGAGCGTTACCCCTCCACTATGTCTCCCTGTCATGGCTTTAGTGTTGGTATCTGTACTGATGGCACATCTTGACCACCAAAGTCCATTTGATGTCACAAAGCTGTCCAGTGCTTTTAAAATATCCTATCATGTTGTCCTGGTTTGCAGAAGAGGATGTCTTCCTTAATTGTCCCCCCATAAACGTAACGGACATATACCAGGAGCTGTGCCAAGCCCGCCACGTCTGTTGACTCATCCACCTGTAATGCATAGAATTCACTGGCTTGCATGTGAAGCAGTAATTGTGTCAAAACATCTCCTGCCATGTCACTGATGCGTCGTGAAACAGTGTTGTTTGATGAAGCTTTGTCTGTATAGTTTTTTGGGGCCTTTTGCCCAAGCATTGTCCCAGCCATATCTGCGGCAGCAGGAAGAATTAAGTCCTCCACAATAGTATGTGGCTTGCCTGTCCTAGCCACTCGGTAGCTCACAATAGAAGACTCTTCTAGTCCCTTCTTATTAAATGGTATCTGTTGCCTTTATACAGTGGGGCAAAAAAGTATTTAGTCAGCCATCAATTGTGCAAGTTCTCCCACTTAAAAAGATGAGAGAGGCCTGTAATTTTCATCATAGGTACACTTCAACTATGACAGGCAAAATGAGAAAAAAAAATCCAGAAAATCACATTGCTAATAAATTCATAAAAAACCTACAAATTATGGTGGAAAATAAATACTAGGCTACCTGTATTTGACATTGTGTTGTTATTTAGCTGAAAACTAGATGGTTAATTTTATTTTTGGCAGTTAAACGAGGCCACCCGGGAGAGAAATAAATAAATAAAATCAGAGCTCTAGAGCTGTCCTAGAGCTGGCCACACTGAGCAATCGGGGGAGAAGGGCCTTGGTCAGGGAGGTGACCAAGAACCTGATGGTCACTCTGACAGAGCTCTAGAGTTCCAGAAGGCCAACCATCGCTGAAGCATTCCACCAATCAGGCTTTATGGTAGTGGCCAGACAGAAGCCACTCCTCAGTAAAAGGCACCTGACAGCCCGCTTGGAGTTTGCCAAAAGGCACCTAAAGACTCCAAGATTGAACTCTTTGGCCTGAATGCCAAGCGTCACATCTGGAGGAAACCTGGCACCATTCGTACTGTGAAGCATGATGGTGGCAGCATCAAACCTGACAGAGATTGAGAGGATCTGCAGAGAAGAGTGGGAGAAACTCCCAAAATACAGGTGTGCCAAGCTTGTAGCGACATACCCAAGAATACTCGAGGCTGTAATCTCTGCCAAAGGTGCTTAAACAAAGTACTGAGTAAAGGGTCTGAATACTTTTAAATCTTTTTTTTAAACCAGTTTTTACTTTGTCATTATGGGGTTGTGTGTGTGTAGATTGAGGAGTCAAGTTTTATTTAATCCATGTTAGAATAAGGCTGTAACGTAATAAAATGTTGAAAAGGTCAAGGTGTCTGAGTACACTGTACATATGTAAGTACAGTATTGTAATAATTCATAGTTACACTGTAATAACATGTAACTGGTGTTAAATATAGTCTGTAATTACAGGGGTGTAACAACAAATGCTTGGTACCATGCTTGTTACAAATGTTAAAGTTTCCGATAGCATCCTAAAGCACCATTTTTCAGCCTGCACAAACCACGTGATAAGTGTTATCCAATTGAAAACCGACCACCTCATTGACACAACTCTGCAATAAAGATCTGGAGTCTGATGCCTGGGCCCAGTGGCAAAATTGGCTTCACATCAAAAATTACTTTAAATTGTTAAATATTTAATGCTGCATTTGACAATGGGTCAACCACTTTAACCATCAATTAAACAGACACATGAATAAACAGTTAAAATTGTGAGAGTCATTTGTGCTTGCCAAATTATAAGCCTATTAAGCTTGGTTGAATAAGGGTTTATAAATGCACTTAAAATGGTCATAAGACAAACTCCATCATGTAACCTTACAAGGGTTTCACTGTTGATGAACATTCTCACTTTTGGATGGGATGCATTGGTGCAATTACTTACTTATAACAGGAAATAAGGCATTATGTCAAGATCTGCCCATCTGCGCAACACTCAAAATAACTGAGGTCATGCAGCAGTATAACGGGGTTGAGAAGGTCAGTGTGTGCAAAATCCAGGCATGAAAGATTGCCTTGACTAGCTAGCTAGGTGTCTTAAAGATGGCAAATATTCTATGGTCCCTACTCGCTAGCTTACTAGCTAGCTAACGTTAGCTGGGCTCGATGGTCTCATCTTCCATTAACCTGTTTCCTCAGGGTATCCGTACCTCAAGGGTATTACATGAATAAGTCTGTAACGTAACAAAACGTGGAAAAAGTCAAGGGGTCTAAATACTTTCCGAATGCACTGTAAGTCTAAGAGAAGGACAAACTGAATTACTCTCATGGAGGACCGACTTGACTTGTGAGGATGACCACACAATTTAGTTTCATCATGAGCAAAAGCTATTGGTTTTCTACCCAAAGTTGCAAAGACAATTGCCATAAATAAACACCAGCAAAATAGATAAAAGGGTGTGACAGGAATAGCGGCATCTAGTGCGCAAAACCTGGTACTTTCACACTTACAGGGAAAGATAAGTGTGAAACGGGGGGAAAAAACATCACCAAATTCACTGAGAACACATTACATCGAACGAATAAACAATACACCAAGCTTTATACTACTTGTCAAACAGAGAACTGATACTGTATACTGGCTGTTGGAGTGGGCGAGATTTGGTTGGGGAGGCCCCCACCTCGCAGGCAAAACATTTTAGTTTTCCGTCTTCTTGACTGCAGAGATAACATTGTACATTTTAAAGTTAATTTCCTGCAATTCTACACATTTGGCCAAGATTTATGCCATGTTAATGAGATCTGAGTGAGTGTGATTAATAAAATAAAAAAAATGGGGGCACCTGAAGGTCACAGCACTGAGCACATGCCCTGCGTGGCCTGTTGGTATTCAGCCACGCTTATTACAAGTTTAGATAGATGGGCTAAACTAACTTACCAATCTAAAAATTGGTAGCGGACATGGTTAATTGAGTGACTGTCAGTGACTGACATAACAAGAGGAAAGACTGCTGATGCACAACCAAATTTCGAAATTACACCTTGTGCATTCTACTATTCTAACTCAACAGTAAATTGAGACTCTGACTGAAGGACTGGAGACACTAAGCGACCGCTTATGTCTGGAGCCGACCCTGCGGGTGTGGCCAGTCCGTGGGTGGCTTTTGGCAATTTCTCATGTCTTACTCATTGTTAGGAAGACGTTTTGTCCAAATCGGATATATATTGAATATTAGAAAGGGAAAAAAATGGCCAATTTGATGCAATCAATTAGATACATTTCTCACAGATCAAATTATATTTCATCTAAACAATGTTGCAGGAATGCTAACCCTATCTGTTTCTAACTACAGAAACAATTTCAGAATAATCTGAGACGGTGGGTGTTGAAATTCTCTTTCTTGCGCCAAGGTGAATCAGGTGTGCTAGTTCACACTTAGATAGCTACAACAAGCCATTAAAAAAGATTATTATTTCATCTGTGCTATTAGCCAATTAGCTAGCTGGCTAACTAGCATGAAGTGATGCATTGCCATTTCAAAACAACAGGAAAGCAAGGCAACAGTAAACATGTTTTCCCCCAGAAATGATGCAACCGCTCTTTATACTTCTACTGGTCAATTTAAGATAGGACTCCGGTACACAGGCAAAAGGCGGGGGCGCTCCAGTGACCTAGGTGGCGGTAATGAACATAATTTTGGACGCCAAGCAACAAAAAACCCTATATAAGAAGGGGTGGGGGCGGCAATGGTGTCCTTCGCCCCTGCCTGTCGGTCACCGCTTTATTGCGGGTCTGTTAATGACTGCGAGGACAGGTGTTCAGCAGGCTGGAGCGAAAGAAACTGTGTGCTATCTAGCTAGGATTCCGGTACACAGCAGGCGGGATAGCTAGTTAGGACACCGGTAGACAGTGTCCTTTGCCCCCCGCCTGTCGGGCACCGCTTTCCAGCAGTTCTGTTAACGTTGAGGGCAAGAGTTCAGCAGGTGTAAGCAAAGGACACTGTGCTGGGACTCCGTTAAACAGCAGGCAGGAGAGACACCGGTAGACAATGTCCTTCTTCCGCGCCTGGCATGCTGGACAGGGGGCGTTCCTGCAGCTGCAGGAATGAAAACATGCAAGAATGCCACGAATTGCTGGCCACAATCACACACACTATTGTATCTTTATGGCAATATGGTCAACATTGCTATCCGGGATCCTTGGTACGTCCCTACACATTCCAAGTTGACATTTAAAATCGTTTCGGTAGGGGTTTAGGGTAGGGACGTCAAAGAAATCGGATTGCACCAACCATGACAAAACGCATCATTTCCCGTGTTTGATCAGAATCGGGCCAGTGGTGTCTGAGATTAACTAGCTACGTAAATACGAACGTCGACAGATCCATACTACTAGTTCGAGGGGGACAATGAGTCGTGTTAGCATAACCACGACAAATCACTTATCACAAAAGGCCAACATGCAAGTACCCAGACTTATAGCTAGATATTTATTTATCAACAGATGCGGCATTTCGAAGGAAGAACATATGGTGGTTGCTTGCGGGCCTTGCCAGGGCCTAGTCAGGGTGTAAATGATAGGCAATCATGCGCAAATTAAAAACAATACAGTTGTGTTTTGTAACGACCACAGGAATCTCGGAGACGAAATACACCGAGTTTACTATCAAAAGAGAGCGCCATGAGCTGAATTTATGCACTCTGCACTAGCAACATCTACGGTGCCGTGTGCATAGAAAACGTCAAGCAGCATAGACCGGAAACTAAACAAACCCATTGAACAAAAACGCAAGGCGGGCGACATACTCCGCCGCTTGATACATGTGTTAAAATCTAGCTAAACATAGCACAAGGAATCTCCTACCTGGAAACCGTAGCGCTTGTAGGATACACGTTTCTTCCAAACCTTCCTTCGAATGAAGTGTGTGTGGTACAGAATAGTGCTGACTAAAGTATTTATCACGGGAGGAGAGACGTCTGGTGGCCAAAATGTGCAGTAGGGTGCATACCAGTATTAGGTGTCTTACCGCCACCTACCGGGATGGAGTGTGGTGAGACTGGTCCCAGGGACGTGATCATTCTTCTGAGCGTTTGCCTTTGATGTCAAATCAAATTTTATTGGTCACATACACATGGTTAGCAGATGTTAATGCGAGTCTAGCGAAATGCTTGTTCATAAGTTTGACAGTGAAGGAGGATGTGATCTGTAGTTTCTGCTCCTGAACAGTTAGGATATGAACCTGTGTGCAACTGCAGCCCGCAATTTGGGGCGTTCCTGCATGTGGGCATCTGCCTCCCACCCAAAGTTCCTTCATGAACACCCCCACTCGAGCATCCCATTGGTTCCTGCCCCCCCCCCCCCCCCTCCCCACCTACTGGAGTCCTCTTTGCTAGCTAGCGGTAGACGGTATCCTTCGATCCCGCCTGTCCTCACCGTCATTAACAAAACACACAGGAAAGCAGTGCCCGACAGGCGGGGGTGAAGGAATTTGTCTATCGGTCGCCCCCGCGTGCTAGCTAGCTTGCTAGTTAGTGTCGCCCCCCCCACATCCCGCCTGCTGTGTACCGGAGAAAACCATGCCCGACGGCCAGGGCCGAAGGACACTGTCTACTGGTCGACCCCGCCTCCCGCTAGCAAAACAGGAGGGAGAAAATGTCACTATCTAGTACCTGTCACCCCTGCCTCCTGCTAACACAGCAGGTGGGAGAGTGTTCAGAATCATTCCGATTTTATCGGAGTAATTGATGTTAAAAAATATATATTTTACTTTAATCACGTAGTTGTAGAAGAAATGTACTTTAGCTGTCACCCTGGCTTGATATTCCAACTTCCCTCCTTACTGCAGGACAGCAATGCTCACACTTTAGTCGGGAATCAGGAATGAAGGACACACTGCCCTGTGTTCTTGTGTCTCCCCATTGAGCAGTAGACTGTATCACGGTGACATCCAGATGGTTACTACCAATATTACAAGCTATTTCTCATTTATGCTGGTATCCTACTCAAAATATAATCAAGTGGGACAGAACCAATGATTTATCTATACACTAGATGAATCATTGGGGGTGCTGTGTTAAAGCCACTGTTCCTCCATCTTGGCACTCCACCATTGCAAAAAATATTTTGGAAGCTATAGAAATGAATTTATTAATGTCTACATTCGTTTTTGCCACATTTATTCTATTACAGACACCTTAATGCATAGTTTTAAATTATATTGCGAACTGAACATAACATTTTTTATATATTAAAACATTTTACTTAATAAAGTATAATTTTATAGATTACTATTGTTACTATCCCCACCACAACAACAAAAATAGTTTAAAACACACATTGTTTTTCTTGAAACATTCTATTCATTTATATGGCGGACTGCTCCTACCGGGGAGTGCCCCTACTGGGGAGGGCTCCTACTGGGGAGTGCCCCTACTGGGGAGTGCTCCTACTGGGGACTGCTCCTACTGGGATAGTGCTACTACTGGGGAGTGCTTCTACTGGGGACTGCTCCTACTGGGGACTGCTCCTACTGGGGACTGCTCCTACTGGGGACTACCTCTACTGGGGAGTGCTCCTACTGGGGACTGCTCCTACTGGGATAGTGCTCCTACTGGGGACTGCTCCTACTACTGGGGACTGCTCCTACTGGGGAGTGCCCCTACTGGGATAGTGCTCCTACTGGGGACTGCTCCTACTGGGGACTGCTCCTACTGGGGAGTGCCAATAGGACAGACTTGTGGCTTCAACGCCTAGTAATGGCCAATACATGCAATCCAGGGTTTATATACACTGTACATCATTGGCTGGAACACATTGGCCATGTTAGCTACCACCAGCAACGTGATACAGCTGCCCGGTGAAGGAAAACAGTGGGAAGCACGTTACGTTAGCTAATTGGCATGTCACAGTGACATCCAGATGGTAACTAATACTACAAGTTATTTCTCCTTCGCCCATCTGAACAAAAATATAAACGCAACATGCAACAATTTCAAAGATTGTTGCATGAGACAATCCCGCAGGTGAAGAAGCCGGATGTGGAGGTCCTGGGCTGGCATGGTTACACGTGGTCTGCGGATGTGAGGCCGGTTGGACATACTGCCAAATTCTGTAAAACAATGTTGGAGGCAGCTTATTGTAGAGTAATGAAAATTAAATTCCCTGGCAACAGCTCTGGTGGACAATCCTGCAGTCAGAATGCCAATTGCATGCTCCCTCAAGACTTGAGATATCTGTGGCATTGTGTTGTGTGACAAAACTGCACATTTTAAAGTGGCCTTTTATTGTCATGCACCTGTGTAATGATCATGCTATTTAATCATCTTCTTGATATGCCACACCGGTTAGGTGGATGGATTATCTTGGCAAAGGAGAAATCCTCACTAACAGGGATGGAAACACATTTTTGTACAACATTTTAGAGAAATAATATTTTTGTGCGTATGGAACATTTCTGGTACTTTTTATTTCAGCTCATGAAACATGGGACCAACACTTTACATGTTGCATTATATTTTTGTTCAGTGTAAATAAACATCACTTTCCTTTACAAGTTTTAACTAGCGCAATGCTGTTGTTGCAAGCTAGCCAGCATAAACTAACTAGCTGGGAAAGGCACATCAGGACATGTTCATAGCCTCTCCCATTTATCTCTCGACTTACTTGAGCTTGGGTCAGCAGAGGGGACATGTGAGGAAGAAGAAGAGATTTTAGCAATATTTCTGTGGGTTGACAACGTCACAAAATTGAACTTCTATTTGAAAAGGGGAACGAATTATTAAGATGTTACCTTATCTATAAAGCTGGCCATAGTCTTACTACTTATTGCATATTTTTGGTTTGTGTTACTTGTCCTCCCTGAATTAGTATTTCTGGTTAGGAATGATTTAATGCATTTGAATAACTCATGACTTTGACATCCAATCTTTTCCATTTAATTTTCCATTTTATCAGACTTTTTAGTTTAGTGTTTAGTTTATCAATTTGACCATTTAATAAAAACAAGCACACACAAAACTTGAAAAAGCCATACATGCACATGAGTAAAATCATTGAGGATAACACACAATAAAGTCTGGGACTTATTTCCATTGTGCTCCTCTTGAGACAAGATGGCTAGACAAGATCGAACACAGTATGGCAGTGAAATAATAAAACAAAAACAGAGAAGAAGAACATCTATCTCATCATTCCAGTTACATCATAGGGGTTATTAATATGGGCACAGAAGATATCAAATATATTTTTACTTTATTTTTAACCCATTGGGCTGAATCTCAACTGCATCCTCATTGCGTCCTCTCTCCTCCCCTTCTTCTCAAAACCCATTGGACGATAAAAGCCATTGGTCCCGCCCCTCTGACCTTCTCCTCTAATGGGGTTTGAGAAGGAGTCCAAGAGAGAAGACGCGAGTATGCAATTGAGATTCTCCCAGATCGTTTGCGCCACTGAGTCCAGAAAACAGCCCTGTTTGTGGAAAAACAAGAAGAGGGAAACAGTCGTGGACATGGTGGAGAAATTTGAGGCCTTTACTAGGAAGGTTGAGTTGTTTGATTTGGACTTGTCATCTGGAAGGCTACTGCACTTCAGCACACTGAAGAAACGACAGGCAGAGGGACCAGGCCGCAGCATTGTCACAGAGGTGAGGGAAGATTTCATCAAGCAGCTGAGGGACAACTTCTCCACCAGATTTGAAGACAACAGCATGCCCAAGGATATCATTGTGTTTGTACGTGATCCTCTCACAGTCCGCCCAGGTGGAGAATTCTCCTCCCTTGTTAAGAAAACAATACCCTCCCTGGATGAGGTTTGTTCAATTTAAATGTAACTGTTATTTAACTAAGCAAGAGAGTTAAGAACAAATTCTTATTTACAATGATGGCCTACCCCGGCCAAATCCGGATGACGCTGGGCCAATTGTGAGCCGCCCTATGGGACTCCCAATCTCGGTCAGATGTGAAACAGTAAGAGCAAAATATTCCTAATATTTCCACACCCTAATTGTAGTCTAACCAATACTCACACGGAGATAAATGAAAATTCTCATTGATTTATCAAGACCAGTCCCTATGCTTGTCTCAGAGCAGCGCTGTCTTTTCCCCCTTCCACTTGCCTCTTCCATTAATTTTGAACGAGTATTTTCCAGTAAGCAACAATTTGTTTACCTTCATTAGCCTACTTTGTTCCAATATTTCTGTCATTCAGTGATATTTATTCCCATAGTAATTTCGTTATAACGAAATAAACATCTGCATTTTGAAAGAGTATTTTTATCATTTATTTTATTAACAAAAGTATAAAGATGCTGAGGAAGAAATACAGTACTGTACAGTATATGCTTTATCCAACATTTTGCAGTTCTTTGAGGTCACCCACACGCACTTTAAACATTTTGATAATAAAGCATTTAAAGCATATTGAAGATAGAAGCCGCCTGCATATGTTTATTAGGTCTTTACTGTATGCTGCACATTTTTACATTGTATTCCATTTCCAGCGAGACTATTCAAGCCATCGACTCACATCACGGCACCACATATTTTATTTCAAGGTAGGATTATAGCAATATTTTGCTATGTTTAAGCCTATTTACATCTATATTTCTAGTGTTGTACCTAATGTTGGCTGTTAGGCTAAATTTACTTTTGTCTTTTCCAAATGCAGACAATGACCCAAAACACACTGCCGCCCGGGTTTGCATTGCAAATGAGGGCATAAACTGGGTCAAGACGCCAGCAGAGTAAGTAGACCTTTATGTAGTAAAATAAATATAAATGAATTAAAGACCTACAACACCTACAGTAGGCCTAAAGTATCTAAACATATTTTTTCCATCTCTACATGTATAGGTCTCCTGATTTAAACCTAATCAAACTTGTTTGGCATCAACTGAGAACATTCATCCAGAACTCTGACAAGCCTACAAGCCACGTTTTGGCTTGAGAAATTGACGATAAAACAATGCAACAAATACATTGATCATGTCAGCAAGGTTTTATCCGTGGCCGTGGAGCTGGGGGGGAAGTGCAACTAAAATGTAGTTTAAATAAACATCTGCACTTTGAATGTCTTTTTTCTCATTATTTTATAAATGAAAGCATATAGATGTTGATGAAGAACTGCTAGGTCCAAATTAGGGGATTTTCACACCTACAGCAGCTGGGCTAGGAAGACTTGTGTGTCAATTCAAAAACCATGTGCCATGGATCTCTTCCCAACTATTTTGCAATCTATATGGCTCTCCGACATTTTGCAGATGCATGAAATCTTGAGTTAGAAATGTAACACTTTAGAGTACTTAAGCATCAAATACATTGCAAATTGGGGGATTTTCACACCTACAGTAGCCGGGCTAAGAAGAGTCTATTGTCCTGCTAATAGGAAACATTGTTTGCATGATGGGCTACACCTGCAGAAATCAAAACTATGAAATAACACATAGGGAATCATGTAGTAACCAAAAAAAGTGTGAAACAAATCAAAATGTATTTTATATTTGAGATTCTTCAAATAGCCAAATATGCCTTGATAACATATTTGCACACTCTTGGCATTATCTCAACCAGCTTCACCTGGAATGCTTTTCCAACAGTCTTGAAGGAGTTCCCACATACAGTTGAAGTCGAAAGTTTACAGACAGTCATTAAAACTCGTTTTTCAATCACTCCACAAATGTCTTGTTAACAAACTGTAGATTTGGAAAGTCGGTTAGGACATCTACTTTGTGCATGACACAAGTAATTTTACCAACAATTGTTTACAGACAGATTATTTTATTTATAATTCACTGTATCACAATTCCAGTGGGTCAGAAGTTTACATACACTAAGTTGCCTGTGCCTTTAAACAGCTTGGAAAATTCCAGAAAATGATGGTTATGGTTTTAGAAGCTTCTGATAGGCTAATTGACATAATTTGAGTCAATTGGAGGTGTACCTGTCGATGTATTTCAAGGCCTACCTTCAAAGTCAGTGCCTCTTTTGCTTGACATCATGGGAAAATCAAAAGAAATCAGCCAAGACCTCAGAAAAATTATTGTAGACCTCCACAAGTCTGGTTCATCCTTGGGAGCAATTTCCAAACGCCTGAAGATACCTCGTTCATCTGTACAAACAATAGTACGCAAGTATAAACACCATGGGACTACGCAGCCGTCATACTCAGGAAGGAGACGCGTTCTGTCTCCCAGAGATGAACGTACTTTGGTGTGAAAAAGTGCAAATCAATCCCAGAACAACAGCAAAGGACCTTGTGAAGATGCTGGAGGAAACAGTTACAAAAGTATCTATATCCACAGTAAAACGAGTCCTATATCGACATAACCTGAAAGGCCGCTCAGCAAGGAAGCAGCCACTGCTCCAAAACCACCATAAAAAAGCCAGACTATGCTTTGCAACTGCACATGGGGACAAAGACTGTACTTTTTGGAAAAATGTCCTCTGGTCTGATGAAACAAAAATGTAACTTTTTGGCCATAATGACCATTGTTATGTTTGGATGAAAAAGGGGGAAGCTTGCAAGCCGAAGAACACCATCCCAACTATGAAGCACGGGGTGGCAGCATCATGTGGGGGTGCTTTGCTGCAGGAGGGACTGGTGCACTTCACAAAATAGATGGCATCATGAGGAAGAAAAATGTATGTGGATATATTGAAGCAACATCTCAAGACATCAGTCAGGAACTTAAAGCTTGGTCGCAAATCGGTCTTCCAAATGGACAATGACCCCAAGCATACTTCCAAAGTTGTGGCAAAATGGCTCAAGGACAACAAAGTCAATGTATTGGAGTGGCCATCACAAAGCCCTGACTTCAGACTCATAGGAAATTTGTTGGCAGAACTGAAAAAACGTGTGCAAGCAAGGAGGCCTACAAACCTGACTCAGTTACACCAGCTCTGTCAGGAGGAATGGGCCAAAATTCACCCAACTTATTGTGGGAAGCTTGTGGAAGGCTACCCGAAATGTTTGACCAAAGTCAAACAATTTAATGGCAATGCTCCCAAATACTAATTGAGTGTATGTAAACTTCTGACCCACTGGGAATGTGATGAAAGATATAAAAGCTGAAATAAATCATTCTCTACTATTATTCTGACATTTCACATTCTTAAAATAAAGTGGTGATCCTAACTGATATAAGACAGGGAATTTTTACTAGGATTAAATGTCAGGAATTGTGAAAAACTTAGTTTAAATGTATTTGGCTAAGGTGTATGTAAACTTCCGACTTCAACTATATGCTGAGCACTTGTTGGCTGCTTTTCCTTCACTCTGCAGTCCAACTCATCCCAAACCATCTCAATTTGGTTGAGGTCGGGGGATTGTAGAGGCCAGGTGATCTGATGCAGCACTCAATCACTCTCTTTCTTGGTAAAGTAGCCTTACACAGCCTGGAGATGTGTTGGGTCAACGTCCTGTTGAAAAACAAATTATAGTCCCACTAAACCCAAACCAGATGGGACGGCGTATCGCTGCAGAATTCTGTGGTAGCCATGCTGGTTAAGTGTGCCTTGAAGTCTAAATAAATCACAGACAGTGTCACCAGCAAAGCACCCCCACACCATAACACCTCCTCCTCCGCACATGCATCCGTTCACCCACACCACATCTCACAAAGACACGGCGGATGGAACCAAAAATCTCAATTTTGGACTCCAGACCTAAGGACAAATTTCCACCTGTCTAATGTCCATTGCTCATGTTTATTGACCTCAGAAAGTCTCTTCTTCTTATTGGTGTCTTTTAGTAGTGGTTTGTTTGCAGCAATTCGACCATAAAGGCCTGATTCACACAGTCTCCTCTGAACAGTTGATGTTGAGATGTGTCTGTTACTTGAACTCTTTGAAGCATTTAAATGGGCTGCAATTTCTGAGGCTCGTAACTCTAATTATCTTATCCTCTGCAGCAGAGGTAACTCCAGGTCTTCCATTGCTATGGTGGTCCTCATGTGAGCCAGTTTCATCATAGCACTTGCTGGTTTTTGCTACTGCACTTGAAGAAACTTTCAAAGTTCTTGAAATGTTCCTTATTGACTGACCTTCATGTCTTAAAGTAATGATGGACTGTCATTTGTTTTTGCTTTTTTGAGCTGTTTTTGTCATAACATGGACTTGGTCTTTTACCAAATAGAGCTATCTTCTGTATAGACCCCCTACCTTGTCACAACACAACTGATTGGCTCAATTGCATTAAGAAGGAAATACATTCCACAAATTAACTTTTAAGAAGGCACAACTGTTAATTGAAATGCATTCCAGGTGACTACCTCATGAAGCTGGTTGAGAGAATGCCAAGAGTGTGCAAAGCTGTCATCAAGGCAAAGGGTTGCTATTTGAAGAATCTCAAATATTGTCACACCAGCCTTCGCTTTGGCTCCCCCTCCGTCGCTGGCATTCTAGCTGCTGCCGAACCTACTGCTGGCAAACGCCCTTCACTCATCAACCCCAGACTTGTCTCGTCATCATTACACACACCTGGTTCCAATCCCCACTCTATCACTGTATATATACTCCCTCTGCCATTTGTCTTTGTCGGTCATTGTAAATGTTAATTGTTTTCCTGAGAGGAATCTCGCCTACTATTTCCTGAGTACTTTATATTTTCTACTTTGGGTTCGCCTGTGCCTTTCTGTTTATGAAAATATATTTTGAGCACAAACAGCGTTTGGTTTCGCATTGATCTATGGTACTTAAATAAATTCATTAATTCTAAACCTGCGACTGCCTCCTGCCTACTCCTCTCTTTGTTTAACACTTTTTTGGTTACTACATGATACCATATGTGTTATTTCATAGTTTTGATGTCTTCACTATTATCCTACAATGTAGAAAATAGTAGAAATAAAGGAAAACACTTAAATGAGTAGGTAGGTGTTCTAAAACTTTTGACAGGTAGTGTATGTTGTCTTGCCCATTCACCCTCTGAATGCCACACATACACAATCCTTGTCTCAAGGCTTAAACATCCTTCTTTAATCTGTCTCCTCCCCTTCGTCTATACTGATTGACTGCAATTTACAAAGTGACATCAAATGAAATTGTTTTTGGTCACATACACCTATTTAGCAGATGTTATTGCGGAATGCTTGTGTTTCTAGCTCCAACAGTGCAGTAATATCTAACAAGTTATATCTAACAATTTCACAACAATATACACACAAATCTAAAGTAAAGGAGTGGAATTAAGAATATATACGTATTTGGACGAGCATTGTCTGAGCGGCATAGACTAAAATACAGTAGAATGGAATACAGTATATACATATGAGATGCAAAATATGTAAACATTATTGAAGTGGCTCGTGTTCCATTATTAAAGTGGCCATTGATTTCAAGTCTATGTATATAGGGCAGCAGCCTCTAAGGTGCTAGTGATGGCTATTTAACAGTCTGATGGCCTTGAGATAGAAGCTGTTTTTCAGTCTCTCAGTTCCAGCTTTGATGCACCTGTACTGACCTCGCCTTCTGGATGATAGCGGGGTGAACAGGCAGTGGCTCGGGTGGTTGTTGTCCTTGATGATCTTTTTGGCCTTCCCGTGACATCGGGTGCTGTAGTTGTCCTGGAGGGCAGTTAGTTTGCCCCCGGGGATGCGTTGGGTAGACTACACCACCCTCTGGAGTGCCCTGCAGTTGCCGTACCAGGTGGTGATACAGCCCGACAGGATGCTCTCAATAAGGTGTTCCTAATTTTTTGTACACTCAATGTATATCATGTATACCATGACCCCACAACTTATTAATATATATTTTAATATTCCAGTAGAACTCTATCCTTTGAGCTTTGTGTTTTCATAAAAAAACAAGTGCTTTCATAAATGCATGGAGGGTGTGTAAAATAAGCTTCCTCTCGATGTCCCAGCCTTAATGCATTTTGTTTATTTACATATCAAATTTGATTGTCCAACATCAGTTTCAGCATTCTTAACTTCATGGCCCGACTAGAGTGGCCTCTTTCCACTGCTGTGGTTCTGAAAACTTTTCTGGCTACCCGGATAAAGCACTAAATAAACTTAAGTTAGTGCTAAACATGGCTGCTAGAATCTTGACTAGAACCAAAAAATGGGATCATATTACTCCAGTGCGATCCTCTGGCTTCCTGTTAAGGCTAGGGTTGATTTCAAGGTTTTACTGCTAACCTACAAAGCATTACATAGGCTTAGTCCTAACTATCTTTCTGATTACTCCATGGGGGAGACCTTCGTGGGCTATACTCGGCCTTGTCTCGGGATAGTAAGTTGGTGGTTTGAAGATATCCCTCTAGTGGTGTGGGGCCTGTGCTTTGGCAAAGTCGGTGGGGTTATATCCTGCCTCAGCCTCCAGTATTTACACTGCAGTAGTTTATGTGTCGGGGGGCTAGGGTCAGTCTGTATTTATCATGTTATTATCCGGTGTCCTGTGTGAGTTTAAGTTTGCTCCCTCTAATTCTCTCTCTCCTCTTTCTCTCTTTCTCTCAGAGGACCTGAGCCCTTGGACCATGCCTCAGGACTACCTGGCCTGATGACTCCTTGCTGTCCCCAGTCCACCTGGTCGTGCTGCTGCTCCAGTTTCAACTGTTCTCCTTGCGGCTATGGAACCCTGACCTGTTCACCGGATGTGCTACCTTGTCCCGGACTTGCTGTTTTCGACTCTCTCTCTATCGCACCTGCTGTCTCTAACTCTGAATGATCGGCTATGAAAAGCCAACTGACATTTACTCTTGAGTTGCTGACCTGTTGTACCCTCTACAACCACTGTGATTATTATTATTTGACCCTGCTAGTCATCTGTGAACGTTTGTATGTATTGTTATAATCTCCACCCGGCACAGCCAGAAGAGGACTGGCCACCCCTCAGAGCTTGGTTCCTCTCTAGGTTTCCTCCTAGGTTCCTGCCTTTCTAGGGAGTTTTTCCTAGTCACCGTACTTCTACATCTGCATTGCTTGCGTTTAATGTTAGTAGCCCGGGGCTAGTAGGAGCGTCTGCTCCGACGGAGGCCGGTTGAAGGCACAGCGGATGGAGTATTCGTCGGCAGACCAGTCGTGGTGGTGCGGCGGGGTGCCGTGTCGACAGAGGATCCAAGCCAGATGGCGAAAGAGGTATTGTAGAATTTAGTTTGCTAGCCGGGAGATGCGCCTGGCTCACGGCTAACTGGTGCTAGCTTCGTGGCAGGGGCGTTAGCCACTAGCTAGCTGTTAAGATCAGAAGTGGTGGTCCAGGGATTACGTCAGGAATCCGGCGTTGTAGTGGAGAGATAGTCCAATACTGGTAGATTGGCGAGTATTATCCAGGCTAAAAAACAGGGCTGG
This sequence comes from Salvelinus namaycush, assembly GCF_016432855.1. NCBI lineage: Eukaryota > Metazoa > Chordata > Actinopteri > Salmoniformes > Salmonidae > Salvelinus > Salvelinus namaycush. The sequence goes on from NC_052317.1 coordinate 2,461,870, forward strand.
TATCTGTGCAGAAGGTAAAAGCCGCTAGCAGTGGCTAACAATGACTAAATAGCTTGTAGCTAATTAGCTTCTGGTGGTTCTTGAATGTGTTCTAAAATTAAAAATAATAGCGATTCCGTATCACATTGGTTGAGGCAGGTTACCGGAAGGTATAATCAAATTAAAATGGAATTAAAATGGAAAAGAGTGAAAATAAAATTGAAATATATACAAAAAATAAGAAATACACAAAAGTACACGAGAGGACGAACAAAAACACGTCTTCACTGCTACGCCATCTTTGATCAGCTGATAATGTGCAAGTAGAGATACTGGAGTTCAAAAGAGCAAGAGGGTAAGTAATAATATGGGGATGAGGTAGTTGGGTGTGCTATTTACAGATTGGCTGTGTAAAGGTACAGTGATCGGTAAGCTGCTCTGACAGCTGATGCTTAAAGATAGAGAGGGAGATATAAGACTCCAGCTTCAGTGATTTTTGCAATTCTTTCCAGTCATTTGCAGCAGAGAACTGGAAGGAAAGGTGGCCGAAGGAAGTGTTGGCTTTGGGGATGACCAGTGAAATATACCTGCTGGGGCGCGTGCTACGGGTGGGTGTTGCTATGGTGACCAGTGAGCTGAGATAAGGCGGGGCTTTACCTAGCAAAGACTTATAGATGACCTGGAGCCATTGGGTTTGGCAACGAATATGTAGTGAGGGCCAGCCAACGAGAGCATACAGGTCGCAGTGGTGGGTAGTATATGGGGCTTTCGTGACAAAACGGATGGCACTGTGATAGACTACACCCAGTTTGCTGAGTAGAGTGTTGGAGGCTATTTTGTAGAGGACATCGCCGAAGTCAAGGATTGGTAGGATAGTCAGTTTACGAGGGTATGTTTGGCAGCATGAGTGAAGGAGGCTTTGTTGCGAAATAGGAAGCCGATTCTAGATTTAATTTTCGATTTGAGATGCTTAATGTGAGTCTGGAAGGAGAGTTTACAGTCTAACCAGACACCTAGGTATTTGTAGTTGTCCACATATTCTAGGTCAGAACCGTCCAGAGTAGTGATGCTAGTCAGGCGGGAGGGTGCAGGCAGCAATCGGTTGAAGAGCATGCACTTAGTTTTACTAGCATTTAAAAGCAGTTGGAGGCCATGGAAGGAGTGTTGTATGGCGTCGAAGCTCATTTGGAGGTTTGTTAGCACAGTGTCCAGAGAAGGGCCAGATGTATACAGAATGGTGTCGTCTGCGTAGAGGTGGATCAGAAAATCACCAGCAGCAAGAGCAACATCATTGATATATACAGACAAAAGAGTCGGCCCGAGAATTGAACCCTGTGGCACCCTCATAGAGACTCCCAGAGGTTCAGACAACAGGCCCTCCAATTTGACACACTGGACTCTGTCTGCAAAGTAGTTGGTGAACCAGGCGAGGCAGTCATTTGAGAAGCCAAGGCTATTGAGTCTGCCGATAAGAATGCGTGATTGACAGAGTCGAAAGCCTTGGCCAGGTCGATGAAGAAGGCTGCACAGTACTGTCTATTATCGATGCCGGTTATGATATCGTTTAGGACCTTGAGCGTGGCTGAGGTGCACCCATGACCAGCTTGCAAACCAGACTGCATAGTGGAGAAGGTAGCATGGGATTCGAAATAGTCGGTGATCTGTTTGTTAACTTGGCTTTGAAGATTTTAGAAAGGCAGGGCGGGATGGATATAGGTCTATAACAGTTTGGCTCTAGAGTGAGTGTAGAGGGGGATGACCGTGGCAGCTGTACAATCTTTTGGGATCTCAGATGATATGAAAGAGAGGTTGAATAGATTGGTAATAGGGGTTGCAACAATTTCGGCGAATCATTTTAAGATTTGGGTGAAGGAGAAGTGGGGGGGGGATTGGGCAAGTTTCTGCAGTGGGTGCTGAGATGTTGACCGGGGTAGGGGTAGGCAGGTGGAAAGCATGGCCAGCCGCAGAAAAATGCTTATTGAAATTATCGATTATCGTAGATTTATCGGTGGTGACAGTGTTTCCTATCCTCAGTGCAGTGGGCAGCTGGGAGGAGGTGCTCTTATTTTCCATGGACTTTACAGTCTCCCTTTTTGGAATTAGTGCCGTCTGTTGAAACCCCCTCGGATGATTACATCAGCAGACCAGAGTCATGATGGATCATTGGGGCTCCGTGTCGAAGGGTCCAGGCCAAATGGCAAAAGAGGTTTTGAAGCCCAGGAATTGTCTGATGGATCTCTTCGGCTAGCCAGGAGATGGGCCTAGCTCGAGGCCAGCTCCAGGCTAACTAGTGCTTGCTTCGGGACAGAGACGTTAGCCAGGAGTAGCAACTCGGATAGCAGCGAGCTAGCTGCGATGATCCGGTGTAAAGGTTCAGAGCTTGTGGTAGGAATCCGGAGATGTGGTAGAGAAAGAGCAGTCCAATATGCTCTGGGTTTATATCGAGCTGTGCAGACTGTCAGGAATTGACAGAGCTGAGGCTGGCTGATATCTGAGCTGATGGTGATGACCGCTAGCAGTGGCTAACTGACTACTAGCTAGTAGCTAGTTAGCTGGCTAGCTGTTGATGGGGGTTCCGGTTCTAAAGTGTAAAAAAATAGCAGATCCGTAACACTTTGGGTGAGGCGGGTTGCAGGAGAGTATGTTCAGTCCGTAGATGGAAATTGAGAAGAAAAAAAATATATACCAAATATATGCGAAGAAAACGATATGTACACGGAACGGGACAAGACAAGACAAAACAAATGTCCGACTGCAAGCCATCTTGGAATCAAAGATGGAAGGAAGTTCCATGCAATAAGGGCTCTATATAATACTGTATGTTTTCTTGAATTTGTCCTGGATTTGGGGACTATGAAAATATCCCTGGTGGCATGTCTATTGGGATAAGTGTGTGTGTGTCAGAGCTCTGTGTAAGTTGACTATGAAAACAATTTGGGATTTTCAACACATTAATGTTTCATATAAAAAGGTGTGATGCAGTCAGTCTCTCCTCAACTCTTAGCCAAGAGATTGGCATGCATCGTATTAATAGTAGGCCTCTGATTACAAATAAGAGCAAAACGTGCCGCTCTGTTCTGGGCCAGCTACAGTTTAACTTCTTTGGGGTAGGGAACAGTATTTTCACGTCCAGATGAAAAGCGTGCCCAGAGTAAACTGCCTGCTACTCAGGCTCAGATGCTAGGATATGCATATTATTAGTAGATTTGAATAGAAAACACTCTGAAGTTTCTAAAACTGTTTGAATGTTTTCTGTGAGTATAACAGAACTCACATGGCAGGCAAAAACCTGAGAAAGAATCCAACCAGGAAGTGGGAAATCTGAGGTTTGTAGTTTTTCAACTCTTTGCTTATCCAAGATACAGTGGAAATGGGGTCATATTGCACTTCCCAAGGCTTCCACTAGATGGCAACAGTCTTTAGAACCTTGTTTGAGGCTTCTACTGTGAAGTGGGGGCGAATGAGAGGGGAATGAGTCAGAGGTCTGCCAGAGAGCCACGAGCTGACCAGGCGCGTTCACGTGAGAGAGTTAGCTTGCGTTCCATTGCATTTCTGAAGACAAAGGAATTCTCTGGTTGGAACATTATTGACGATTTATGTTTAAAACATCCTAAAGATTGATTCTATACATCGTTTGACATGTTTCTACGGACTGTAACGTAACTTTTTGACTTTTCGTCTGCACCTAGTGATCGTGCGTCATGAATTTTGATTACTGGGCTAAACGCGCTAACAAAAATGTCACGTTCCTGACCTTATTTCCTTTGTTTAGCCTTGTTTAGTTGGTCAGGACGTGAGCTGGGTGGGCATTCTATGTTATGTGTTTCTATGTTGGGTTCATTGTATTAGCCTGATATGGTTCTCAATCAGGGGCAGGTGTTTTACGTTTCCTCTGATTGAGAACCATATTAAGGTAGGCTGTTCTCACTGTTTGTTTGTGGGTGATTGTTGCTGTGTCTGTGTTTGTTCACCACACGGTACTGTTTCGTTTCGTTCGTTTGTTCCTGTTCGTGCGTTCATGTTTTATGTTCTCAAGTTCAGGTCTGTTCACGTCGTTTTGTTATTTTGTATTTTGTCAGTGTTCTGTTTAGTTGGATAATTCATTAAAATTCAACATCATGAACATTCACCACGCTGCGCCTTGGTCCTCCTCTCTTCCACATAAAAACAAGCGTTACAAAAAAGGAGTTATTTGGACATAAATGATGGACTTCATCGAACAAAAGGTGAAAAACATACATTTTTCTAAACTATCCCAATCTGTTTGAAAGAGAGCGACGTGGCTCTACGTATTTTGCTGGTTTGTGACTCACTGACACCGCCCCCGGTTAGAGGGGAATAAAGCAGACCAAGAGTTAACACACACAGGAACTTTTTATTAAAATTCTTAAAATGTATTTATTTTTTATTTATTTTACAATAATTTATCACAAAAAACACTAGGAATGGGTAACATTAAAGTATTAGAACATGAAGGACAAACAATACAGCATCAAGACACTATCAAACATGTATCAGTCTTTCTACAACAGAGCCATCCTTATGCGTGATGGTGCGTGTGCATGATAGTGATTATATATATGTCATAGTTTCCTTTTTCATGATCACAATCTTGTGAAACCCGAACCCTCCAAGATCCCCCCACAGTTCCCCAATAGCTGTCCCTCAACCATTCGAGACCCCTCCCCCTTTTTTTATTATTAAATGAATTCCGTTCCCCACCCCCAAGAACCCCCCAATGCACCAACAACCAAGAGAATGAACTAAAGAGAAAAAAGGAAAAGACAGAAGAAAACAGCAAACAACAATGCAAAACATTTTTCGTTTTATTTTATTAAAACAAAGGGCATCAAGGACAACTAAATCATAACATCAATGCCTACTTTATATGTTTGCGGGCATGTCTGGCACTATTACATGTATGTGTGTGTTCTTGTATGTGTTTATTTGAATGAGAGTGTGTGTATATGTATGTGTACACACACCTGCACGGCATCAGCCTCAGGCAAACCGGCATTAGTTGTAAAAACACTGCCACTTAGTGTCATTCAAATGTACTTTTATTATGTTTTATTTAGACTTTTTTTCCCCTTTATCTTTTGACCATCATTCTCTCTCTCACACAGCAACTCCACTCCCACTTGTCTCCAATTCCAAAAACCAACCCTCAGCTTCCCTCAGCCAATCCCATCTATCTCTGCTGGCCACCCACTTTGTGTTTCTACGCAACAGATAACTTTCAACTATGCTGTGATGTTTAACGTACAATTTCAATCTGTCTAATCGAATAGAATCCACAGATTGCAAGTTGAAGATAAATACTTTTACTAAGAGTATTAGTATATTAGTAATTGACTGACCCGGTCTCTCCAGATCTCCTAACAGTACTATTTCTAGGGTCAATTTTAGATCAATGCTATGCATTTTAAGCCATTCCTGAACCTGAGACCAGAAACAGGCTACCTGAGGGCAATACCGAAGTAAAAGGTCTATTGATTCTGTATCCTCACAACAAAATCTCCGGAGCTTCGATGATTTTATGCCCCAAATATTCAACATTTTGTTGGTGGCAAGAATTCTATATAATAATTTTTAGCTGAAAAGCACGAAGTCTTGAATCTTGCGTTGTTTTATATATCAACTCATACACCCTGTACCATGGAATTGGTACATTAAAAATCTCTCCAACTATTTTGCAATATGTATGGCACAGTTGTCAACATGCTGGTCCTCAAATGAAACTGGTATACCTTCCTATATGGTATTTTTATTCCTCCTCCAGTTTTGATCCTTTATATTGGGCAGACAGACCAGCTCCCTACCTCCTCCCGCTGTTACCCGCCTCCTCCATTTTTGAGGCAATGCTGTAATCAATTGGTTGTACTCTTGGATTGAGCAGACCTTCCGGTACAATTCTGATAACTCCATGAAGGACATAACTCTACCATTACGATTTACAATACCATTTAAGAACAAAATGCTATTTTCAAACATCTTTCCCATAAATACAGGTATTTTATCAACGAGTTCTGCCATAATATTTGTTGTAATATTTGTTCTATCTTTTCAGGGGGATGAAATTGAAATTGTAGCCAGCTCTGCAATGCTTGTTTGAAAAAGACAGATACTCTGAAAAAAGTATCATTTTCAACTTCTTGACGCTAGGGGTCAGATTTCTATTTTATTTTTAAATAACGTTCCCAATGTAAACGGACTATTTCTCAGGTCCAGATCGTAGAATATGCATATAATTTACAGATTAGGATAGAAAACACTCCAAAGTTTCCAAAACTGTCAAAATATTGTCTGTGAGTATAACAAAACTGATTCTGCAGGCGAAAACCTGAGAAAATATAACCCAGAAGTGATATTTATTTTTACAAATCTGTGTTTCCTGGCCAGTCTTTCTTCCATTTAAAGGGGTATCAACCAGATTCCTTTTCCAATGCCTTCCTCAGGCTGTGACCAGGCTTTAGACCTAGTTTCAGGCTTTTATTTTGAAAAATGAACAAGATTTTTCAAAAGTAGTCAGGTGTCCTCTGAATAGTTCCTGCACGCGAGAAGGGAGCTCTCCATTTTCCTTTTCTCTCTTATTGAATAGGTTACGGTCCGGTTGAAATATTATCGATTATGTTTGTTAAAAACAACCTGAGGATTGATTATAAAAAACATTTGACATGTTTCTAAGACCATTACGGATACTTTTTGGAATTTTCGTCGAACGGAACGAGGCTGTAGTTTTCTCAACATAACGCGCAAACCCAAATGGCGTTTTTTTGTTATAAAAGTAATATTTATCGAACAAAAAGAACATTTATTGTGTAACTGGGAGTCTCGTGAGTGCAAACATCCGAAGATTATCAAAGGTAAGTGATTCATTTTATTGCTTTTCTGACTTTCGTGACCATGCTAATTTGGGGCTAGCTGTTGTAGCATTGATTGATACACTCACAAAAGCTTGGATTTCTTTCTCTGTAAAGCATATTTTCAAAATCTGACACAATGGGTGGATTAACAACAAGCTAAGCTGTGTTTTGGTATATTTCACTTGTGATTGCATGATTATAAATATTTTTTGTAATATTTTTGAATTTGGCGCCCTGCAATTCAGCGGTTGTTTAGGGAAATTATCCCGGAATCGGGATCTGTGCGCAGAAGGGTTAATCGAAAGGCAAAAAGGCAATTTTAAACAATGGATGAGCTTTTCTTATTAATCTACTTGAGAACCATTTAGGGTTCAAATTAGTACTTTTATATTGACTAATCTCAACCCACCCAATTCATATTCATTATATAGATAGGCTTGTTTTATTTTGTATGGTTTAGCATCCCAGATAAAGCAAAAAAATGTTGCTCATATGATTTAAAAAACGAATCATCAGGAGTAGGCAACGCCATAAGTAAGTGAGTAAACTGAGATATGACTAAAGAGTTAATCAGGGACATTTTTCCATAAATAGTATTTACCTCTCCATGGTTGCAGGATCTTGTCTATTTTTACAACTTTTCTTTTGAAATTCATTATGGAGAGCTTATTTATATCTTTTGTGATATAAATGTGTCTACTTCACCATCAGCCCATTTTATAGGTAAACTACAAGTTAATGTAAAAGTTGTATTTTTTAAGGATCCAGTACGTAATATTGTACACTTATCATAATTAGATTTTAGTCCAGAGAGTCCAGAAAAGTTATCAAGATCTTTAATGAGACATTGCAGGGATCTAGCTTGCGGACTTAACATAAAACTTGAGTCATCGGCATACATGGACACCTTTGTTTTTAAGCCTTGGATTTCTAATCCTCTAATGTTGTTATTGGATCTGATTTTAATAGCTAGCATTTCGATGGCCATAACGAATAGATATGGTGACAGCGACACCCTTGTTTAACTCCTCTTGACAATTCAAAACTCTCTGAGAAGTAGCCGTTTTTTACTATTTTACACCTGGGGTTGCTATACATTATTTTTACCCATTTTATAAGAGAATTACCGAAATTGAAAAAATCCAGGCATTTATAAATTAAAATCCAGGCTTACTTTATCAAATGCCTTTTCAAAATCCGCTATAAATACCATTCCTGGCTTCTTATATGTTTCATGATAATCTACTATTTCTAGTTGTTGTCGTATATTATCTCCAATGTATCGTCCATGTAAAAAACATGTCTGATCAGGATGAACAATACCTGGTAAAACCCTTTTAATTCTGAGTGCTATGCATTTTGCTAGTATTTTTGCATCATAACATTGAAGTGTAAGGGGCCTCCAGTTTTTTAGATAGACCGGGTCTTTATATTTCCCATCTGGGTCTTGTTTTAATAATAGAGAAATCAGACCTTCCTGCTGAGTACCTACAGGAACTTTATTCACACACAGAAGAAGATGAACATGGGTATGGTTCTGTACAGGCACAAAATCAGAGAGATAATGAATATACACATGGAATGCAATGAATAGAGCAGGATGGATGGATGCATATCAAATAAGCTACAACAGTGAATACAAATGGAACTGGAATAGCAGTTAAGTAGTTAAGTAGTATTTAAGGACTGTATTTAATAACCAGGTATTACATAAAAGTACAATAATAACATCTTACCTAATACCATACAATGAGGCTATACAAATGGGCAACATAAATAGCAAGTATTACACATATAAATTACACTAAAGGTAATAATACTAATAACAACTTCAGAATATAACATTGTAATAGCTACGTAGTGATATACAAAGCCAAGCTAAACAACATGAGGATAATGGCGCCGGAGGGGATGGCAGCTCTTCTACGGGCTCCTAACCAACTGTGATATTTTGTGTTTTTTCACATTGTTTGTACTTATTTTGTACATAATGTTGTTGTTACCGTCTCGTATGACCGAAAAGAGCTTCTGGACATCAGAACAGCAATTACTCACCTCGAACTGGACAAAGATTTTTTCTTTAATGAGTCCGACACAAAGGATATACTGCGTGCTCAGTCCCCTCCTGTACTCCCTGTTCACTCATGACTGCACGGCCTGGCACGACTCCAACACCATCATTAAGAAGAAGGTGAGGACCAAGGTGCAGCGTGATCTGTGTTCATATTATATATTCGAAACTGAACACTAAATACAAAATAACAAAAGGAATAACCGAAACAGTTCTGACAGTTGATACAAACACTAAACAGAAAATAACCACCCACAACTAACAGTGGGAAAACAGGCTACCTAAGTATGGTTCTCAATCAGAGACAACGATAGACAGCTGCCTCTGATTGGGAACCATACCAGGCCAAAACATAGAAATACAAAACCTAGACATACAAACATAGAATGCCCACCCACATCACACCCTGACCAAACAAAAAATAGAGACATACAAAGCAATCTACGGTCAGGGCATGACAGTACCCCCCCCCCCCAAAGGTGCGGACTCCGGCCGCAAAACCTGAACCTATAGAGGAGGGTCTGGGTGGGCATTACTCCGCGGTGGCGGTTCTGGTGAGGGACGTGGACCCCGCTCCACTTCTGGCTCGGCCCACTTTAGTAAAGCCTCTGGAGCGGGAACCCTCACCACCGACCCCGGACTAGAGGACGCCACTGGACTGATGGTCGAGTCTGGAGTGAGTGGCGCCTCTGGACTGACGGGCGGCTCTGGCGCCTCTGGACTGACGGGCGGCTCTGGCAGCTCCGGACTGACCGGCGGCTCTGGCAGCTCCGGACAGGAGGGCGGCTCTGGCAGCTCCGGACTGGAGGGAGAACCTGGAGGGAGGAGACGGAGAGACAGCCTGGTGCGTGGGGCTGCCACAGGGCCCACCAGGCTGGGGAGACCTACAGGAGGCCTGGTGCGTGGAGGAGGCACCAGATGGACCGTGCTGTGGAAGAGCACTGGAGCTCAGCCTTGGCACCACTCCTCCAGGCTGGATGACCACTTTAGCCCGGACCCTCCAGAGTGCAGGCACAGGTCGAACCGGGCTGTGGGGGAGCACTGGAGATCTGGTGCATACCACTCGCACCTCTCCCTTAGGCTCAATGCCCACATTCGCCCGGCACGGGCGGAGCGCAGGCATAGGGCGAACTGCACCCTCCCAACGCCCCGGAGACACAGTACGCAGACCCGGCGCAGGATACCCTGGACCGAAACGGCGCAACGGAGACCAAACGCGCTGAGCTGGCACAATCCGCCCTGGCTGGATGCCCACTCTCGCATGGCACTTGCGAAAACCTAGACATACAAACATAGAATGCCCACCCACATCACACCTTGACCAAACAAAAAATAGAAACATACAAAGCAATCTACGATCAGGGCGTGACATTAAGTTTGCTGATTTTGCTGATCAGTAAGTCATTAAGTTTGCTGATCAGGCCTACCACAGAACAGTGGTAGGCTTGATCACAGACAACGACGAGACAGCCTATAGGGAGGAGGTCAGAGACCTGGCTGTGTGGTGGCAGAACAACAACCTCTCCCTCAACGTGATCAAGACAAAGGAGATGATTGTGGACTACAGGAAAAGGAAGACCGAGCACGCCCCCATTCTCATCGACGGGTCTGCAGTGGAGCAGGTTGAGAGCTTCAAGTTCCTTGGTGTCCACATCACCAACAAACTAACATGGTCCAAGCACACCAAGACAGTTGTAAAGAGGGAATGACAACACCTTTTCCTCCTCAGGAGTCTGAAAAGATTTGGCATGGGTCCTCAGATCCTCAAAATGTTCTGCAGCTGCACCATCGAGAGCATCCTGACGGGTTGCATCACTGCCTGGTATGGCAACTGCTCGACCTCCGACCGCAAGGCGCTACAGAGGGTAGTGCGTACGGCCCATTACATCACTGGGGCCAAGCTTCCTGCCATCCAGGAATCTATATAATAGGCTGTGTCAGAGGAAGGCCCAAAAAATTGTCAAAGACTACAGTCACCCAAGTCATAGACTGTTCTCTCTGCTACCGCACGGCAAGTGGTACCGGAGCGCCAAGTCTATTGTAGGTCTAAAAGGCTCCTTAACAGCTTCTTAACAGACTGCTGAACAATTAATAAAATGGCCACCCGGACTATTTACATTGACCCCCCCTTTGTTTTTACACTGATGCTACTCACTTTTTATTATCTATGCATAGTCACTTTACCCCTACCTACATGTACAAATTACCTCAACTAACCTGTACCCTTGCATATTGACTCGATACCGATAGCCCTTGTATATAGCCTCGGTATTGTTATTTTATTGTGTGACTTTTTATTACATTATTTACTTTGGTTTATTTAGTAAATATTGTCATGACTCTATTTATTGAACTGCATTGTTGGTTAAGGGCTTGTAAGTAAGCATTTCACAGTAAGGTCTACACCTCTGTTGTATTCGGCGCATGTGACAAATAAACATTTATTTGATTTGAACAGCAACTTTGTGTTCACGTATCCCACGCACATAACTTGTAACGGCGGTCCTCCTCCTCTTCATCAGAAGAGGAGGAGTATTGAGGGAACCAAGGCGCAGCGTAGTGAAATGACATATTTTATTAAACAAGACGGGAAAAAACACGAAACGAAATACACTTGGATAAACTAACAAAATAACAAACGGTGTAGACAGATCTGGACGACGGACTCACATAACACACGAGAACGCACGAACAGGGAAAAAAGCCTACACATAAATGACGAAGAACAAACAAACCGAACAGTCCCGTATGGTGCGACAAACACTGACACAGGAGACAACCACCCACCACGAACACTGTGAAAACGCCTACCTAAATATGACTCTTAATTAGAGGAACGCCAAACACCTGCCTCTAATTAAGAGCCATACCAGGCAACCCAATAAACCAACACAGAAACAGAAAACATAGAATGCCCACCCAAACTCACGTCCTGACCAACTAACACATATAACAAACTAACAGAAATAGGTCAGGAACGTGACATAACCCCCCCCATAAGGTGCGAACTCTGGGCGCACCAGCACAAAGTCTAGGGGAGGGTCTGGGTGGGCATCTGACCACGGTGGTGGCTCAGGCTCCGGGCGAGGTCCCCACCCCACCATAGTCAATCCCAGCTTCCATCTCCCCCTAAAAATGTCCACCCACATCTTACCCCCACAAAATCCTCTTGGTAACATCCACGACAGGGGCAGCACCGGGACAGAGGGATAGATCAAGACAGAGAGATCGATCAGGATATAGAGGTAGCTCAGGATAGAGAGGGAGATCAGGATAAAGAGGTAGCTTAGGATAGAGGGGCAACTCCGGACTGAAGGGCAGCTCCGGACAGAGAGACAGCTCTGGACTGAGGGGCAGTTCTGGATTACTAGCCGCTTCTGGCTGAGGGGCAGCTCATGGCTGACTGACGGCTCTGGACGCTCATGGCAGGCTGACGGCTCTGGACGCTCATGGCAGGCTGACGGCTCTGGACGCTCATGGCAGGCTGACGGCTCTGGACGCTCATGGCAGGCTGACGGCTCTGGACGCTCATGGCAGGCTGACGGCTCTGGACGCTCATGGCTCGCTGGCGGCTCTGGCTGCTCATGGCTCGCTGGCGGCTCTGGCTGCTCATGGCTCGCTGGCGGCTCTGGCAGATCCTGTCTGGCTGGCGGCTCTGGCAGATCCTGTCTGGTTGGCGGCTCTGGCAGATCCTGTCTGGCGGGCGGCTCTAGCGGCTCCTGTCTGGCGGGCGGCTCTGTAGGCTCATGGCAGACGGGCGGCTTTGCAGGCTCATGGCAGACGGGCGGCTTTGCAGGCTCATGGCAGACGGATGGCTCAGACGGCGCTGGGGAGACGGATGGCTCAGATGGCGCTGGGGAGACGGATGGCTCAGATGGCGCTGGGGAGACGGATGGCTCAGATGGCGCTGGGGAGACGGATGGCTCAGATGGCGCTGGGGAGACGGATGGCTCAGATGGCGCTGGGGAGACGGATGGCTCAGATGGCGCTGGGGAGACGGATGGCTCTGGCCGGATAAGGCGCACTGTAGACCTGGTGCGTGGTGCCGGAACTGGAGGCACCGGGCTAATGACACGCACCTTCATGCTAGTGCGGGGAGCAGGGACAGGGCACACTGGACTCTCAAAGCGTACTCTACACCTGGTGCGTGGTACCGGCACTGGTGGCACCGGGCTGAGGGCAAGCACATCAGGATTAGTACGGGGAGAAGAAACAGTGTGTACAGGGCTCTGGAGACGCACAGGTGGCTTAGTGCTTGGTGCCGGAACTGGAGGCACCGAACTGGATACACGCACTACAGGGAGAGTGCGTGGAGGAGGAACAGGGCTCTGGAAACGCACTGGTAGCCTAGTGCGTAGTGTAGGCACTGTAGGTACTAGGCTGGGGCGGGGAGGTGGCGCCGGAAATACCGGACCGTGCAGGCGTACTGGCTCTCTTGAACATTGAGCCTGCCCAACCTTACCTGGTTGAATGCTCCCGGTCGCCCGACCAGTGCGGGGAGGTGGAATAACCCGCACCGGGCTATGTAGGCGAACCGGGGAAACCATGCGTAAGGCAGGTGCCATGTATGCCGGCCCGAGGAGACGCACTGGAGACCAGACGCGTTGAGCCGGCCTCATGACACCTGGCTCAATGCCCAATCTAGCCCTACCAGTGCGGGGAGGTGGAATAACCCGCACCGGGCTATGCACACGTACAGGAGACACCCTGCGCTCTACTGCGTAACATGGTGTCTGCCCGTACACCCGCTCTCCAAGGTTAGCCTGAGAAGTGGGCGCAGGTCTCCTACCTGCCCTTGGCCCACTACCTCTTAGCCCCCCCCCAAGAAATTTTTGGGTGTTACTCACGGGCTTTTTGGGCTTCCGTGCAAGACGCGTCCCCTCATAACGCCGGTTCCTCTCTCTCTTTTCCTCCGCTCTCCGAACTGCCTCCAGCTGTTCCCATGGACGGTGATTCACTTTAGCCCATGGTCCTTCTCCGTTAAATACTTGCTCCCAACTCCACAAGTCCTGTATACTCTCCCGTTGCTCGAAATTACGCTGCTTGGTTCTGGAGATTTGGTGGGTGGTTCTGTAACGGCGGTCCTCCTCCTCTTCATCAGAAGAGGAGGAGTATTGAGGGAACCAAGGCGCAGCGTAGTGAAATGACATATTTTATTAAACAAGACGGGAAAAAACACGAAACGAAATACACTTGGATAAACTAACAAAATAACAAACGGTGTAGACAGATCTGGACGACGGACTCACATAACACACGAGAACGCACGAACAGGGAAAAAAGCCTACACATAAATGACGAAGAACAAACAAACCGAACAGTCCCGTATGGTGCGACAAACACTGACACAGGAGACAACCACCCACCACGAACACTGTGAAAACGCCTACCTAAATATGACTCTTAATTAGAGGAACGCCAAACACCTGCCTCTAATTAAGAGCCATACCAGGCAACCCAATAAACCAACACAGAAACAGAAAACATAGAATGCCCACCCAAACTCACGTCCTGACCAACTAACACATATAACAAACTAACAGAAATAGGTCAGGAACGTGACATAACTCCACCCACAATAACACTCAAGCTCAGGAGTATATTTATACACTTGAAAGAGCATGCAAACGACCCAACTGTCCAGTGCTAGGCTAGCTATGATCATCTGACCAATCACTTGATGCGGTATCAGTGCATGGGCAAAGTGTGGGGTGCATGGGGACAGTCTGATCGGCTGAAGCTACAAGCTGGAGGTGATCGATAACTCTCACAACAACACACACGCTGGACATTTGTCACACAGCTCCCTTGGCAGGGGGATTCTGTAAGACTGTAGCTTGGACTTATTGCAGCCGTTACTGAAATGGTTGTTCCAGTTCAGATATTTAAGGTAGTCTCATATCTTAGTCTTCCCAACCCTGGCAGTCATTCTGAATGCAAGTTGCGGGTGAATAAAAATTCCAAATGTTGGAAATGCCCATTCTGTCTGGATTCAAATGGGAATTACACATCACACAAGCCAGCATAATAATGTGGCCTGTACAACTAGGCTCTCAAAATATAGCCTTATGAAATATATATTGTATTGTCTAAGGAATTTAATTTTAATGACAACATATCTACCATCTCACTTGGTGAGGGCCACAGGACTGAAAATGTATGAATGCAACAACCATGGCTCTATCACTAGCAAATGCAGTCATGTGCGTTCTTTTTTTGTGGTTCTTCAAAGAACCATCCCATTTGTGGTTCTTCAGAGACACCAAAATTGTTCCCCTATGGTATCGCTCTCAAGAACCTTATTTGTTTCCAGCTTGCACCTTTATTTTTAAGAGTGTGGGGACCAGCACTAGCATCCAGCACTAACATCAGGATTCAACTCAACTAATCACCAAGCCCATTTTCAGTTGAATCAGCCATGTTAGTGCTGAGATAGAAGAGAAATGTGCACCCCCTCGGGGTTCACCAGGAATGGATTGGCATACAATTCTCACCATGACAGGTTGGGCTCTGATGCTATATGATACTGGCATCCACCCATGTTACGAGACTAATATTTTGCCTTGATCCACAATTTTCCACGACGATCCTACTATTTATGCACTACTTGTTTCTTATAGGTTAACTCTAGGTTGACTTCAAATGTGTAAGTCAGATCAATAAACATAAATTGTCATTGTGAGAGGGGATTTAGGGGGGGATGGGGATCCGGTGAACAAAACCAGGCTGTGGTAGTAGATCGTGTCGATATTGTCACTCTGTACGGAGAAGTGTAGTCCAGCCTTTGGCGGGTCTACTTCATTGATTAATTGACTCCTTGATTGAGGGAATGTCAAAATCAAAACATTTATTCAGTGTTTGAGGTGGGGGATGAATTTCTCCCACATTTCTTGAGCACTACAGTCTCCTAACCCCCTGGGCGCAGATGCAGATCTCTAGAATAGTCCGTTTGAAATATTTGATCAAAAGATATAAAACCATTTTTTGGGGCAAAGGTCTACCTCTTTCTGTAATTTGATCAGAATGGATGCTACCCTTTGTTGCGTTCAGAATTGATGAACGTGAAATGAACTCATTGCATTGCCTTGAGGTGGAAGTAGAATAGTCTGTTTGAAGTATGTGATTAAAATATTATTATTTTTTAATTGGGCAGAGGTCTACCTCTCTCTGTAATATGATCAGAATGAATGCTACCCTAGTAATCTCTTCCCAGACGCATACCACCCTGCATACCTCCGCTGGCTTGTTTCTGAAGCTAAGCAGGGTTGGTCCTGGATGGGAAGCCAGATAATGCTAGAAGTGGTGTTGTATTACCAGTAGAATGCACTCTACCCTCTGGTCTAAGGAAAACACAATACCCCAGGATAGTGAAGAGGACATTGCAGGGTGCTATCTTTCAGATAGGATGTTAAATGTGTGTCCTGACTCTCTGTGGTTATTAAATACCCATGGCATTTATTGTAGGGGTTATAATTGTAAAGACTTAGCAGATACAAATAATAGACGATTAGTATTTACCTGGCTAAAAGAGAAGGAATATAATATATATTGTTTACAGGAAACTCATTCAACAATTTTAAATGAAGTTGAGTGGGAAAAGGACTGGGGAGGAAATATAATTCTCCCATGGGCAAAGAAACTCAAAAGGGATGATGATATTAATTAACAAATCTGATCTGAATGTGCCAATTGTTCAAACATATCCGCAAGGTAGTTGGATTATTTTAAATATGTTATTGGACCATAAAGTAATTTGGCTAAATAATGTATACGCTCCAAATAATGATGATCCACGCTTCTTTGAAAATATATATAATAATTTATCAAGCCTACAAGCTATACAAGACTCTATTATTATGGTGGGTGTAATAGGTCTGTGTGTAGCTGGTGCAGAGGAGTCAGGCGCAGGACAGCAGAGATGAGTAATACATGTAATTTTACTTAAGACTTACAAATACAAGTCGATAATACCTAGCCCGCAATACGGACCGTAAACACAACAAACAATCACTCACAAACAAACATGGGGGAACAGAGGGTTAAATAATGAACAAGTAATTGGGGGAATGAAACCAGGTGTGTAAGACAAGGACAAAACAAATGGAAAATGAAAAGTGGATCGGCGATTGCTAGAAGGCCGGTGACGTCGACTGCCGAACGCCGCCTGAACTAGGAGAGGGACCGACTTCGGCGGAAGTCGTGACAGTGGAAGATTATAATACGGTTTTAAATACCTCAATGGACCATAAAGAAAATCACACTACAAACTATCCCCCTTATGGACTTAAGGAAATCACAAATATAATGAATATATTGGAACTAGTGGATATATGGAGGCTTAAATATTGTAACCTAGTGAGATATACATTGTGGAGGCTCAATCAAGCTAGTCGTCTTGACTACTTTCTTATGTCATTTCGCTGGCACCAAAGGTTTAAAAAGTGTTGATAGGGGACAGAATGCAGTCCATTTGGAAAGTATTCAGACCCCTTCCCTTATTCCAACATTTGTTACGTTACAGCCTTATCCTAAAATGGATTAAATAAAAAAATATCCTCATCAATCTACACACAATAACCCATAATGACAAAGCGAAAACAGATTTTTAGATATTATAGCAAATTTAATTAAAATAAATAAATAAATAACGTATTTACATAAGTATTCAGACCCTTTGCTATGAGACTCGAAATTGAGCGCAGTTCCATCCTGTTTCCATTGATCATCCTTGAGATGTTTCTACAACTTGATTGGAGTTCACCTGTGGTAAATTCTATTCATTGGACATGATTTGGAAAGGCATACACCTGTCTATATAAGGTCCCACATTTGACAGTGCATGTCAGAGCAAAAACCAAGCCATGAGGTTGAAGGAATTGTCCGTAGAGCTCATAGACAGGATTGTGTCGAGGCACAGACCTGGGGAAGGCACCATAAATCCAGAGAATGCTAGACTTTGATGATAAAATTTGACCACGAAGGACCGCTGCGCCACCTTCCTGTTCAAGTGAGCTAAGCACAACAAGGTGAGTCCAAAAATGTATTGTATGCTGCTGCATAAACTATGTAATATGACAGGGAGATATGTATAATGTAACTAAGAAAGTAATACTAAGTGTATGTTGTGTAGTAAGATGTTAGTTGCCCATGTGCCTCATCCTAATAATTTGGTCTATTTACCCCTCTTAATTTTGCCTACCGTTCTGACTTGGTGGTGCACATGTAGCCTAGAACCTGTTTTAGAGAAATGTAATCATTAAATGTAAGCGCTTTCATTGTCTGCTTATGTACCCCCTTTATTTATCCTACGGTTCTGACTTGGTGTACAGGGAGAACACTGTAAGAACGGCCCATGTTCTGAGTTCTGTCGCTGTACATTTCAAAAGTGCTAAACAAATAGTTATATTGACTACGCCCTTCCTAGCTCGCTCATTGCCTCTTATCTGCTTGTCGTCCCCTTATGCCATAGTTTGTACATCTCAATTGCCATTCGAAACCACATTTGTTTAAGCAAGTCAACCATATCAGCTATGTTTTTTTTAAAGGCAGTAAATGAAGCTGAATGAATTGTTTCGCTGCCAGACAAGGCTCCTCTGATAGCCAGGTGTAGCAGTGGTAAGATGTTGGGACTGCTATTGGGACAGCTTTATGTAGGCCATTTGTGGGCACCGTTTGCCACTGTTATAGTGCAATTAATGTGTTGTGTTGTGTAGTGGCTTTGCTGGCATGCATCCCACTTGATCCCCCCCCCCCCCCCCCCCCCACCAAGATTACATGCTAAAATTGCCAGGGGTGGTAGGGTTGGGGGAAAATAATAAAGGACACTATATTTAAAAATATATATATTTTATACACAGTAACAGTCAAAAGTTTGGAAAAACCTACTCATTCAAGTTTTTATTTTATTTTTACTATTTAATTTGTCGTAGCGTATGCTGTCATTAAATGTGAAGACTGTTATATTATCAAATCAATTCTCTATGTGGAATTATTCCATGATTAAATGAATCACGGAAGAGTAATTAAATAGGAAGTCGGGGCACCACGGGAAAATGCTGTTTATAGACTTGCAATTTGCCGAATATAACTCTTCAGATATTTTATTATCTTATCGATTACAGTCTTCTATTAATGTATTATTACCTCATCAGTCCTGTTCCTGAACGTCGCAAACCCTTGGATATCTGCACGAACCCTAGCATCATAAATCATGAATCAGCGATATACAAATTGGCTTAATTATTTATTTACTAACTAACTAAGCAATCACAGAATTACATAAACACACACACAATAGTTATACATTGGTTACTGACATGATACACGGAAAGTCCCTAGTGGGCTAAGCCGATATGAATGCTTTGTAGACAACGGAAAGGGGTGGGGCCAGCTCAAGAGCGGGAAACTCAGTGGACCCCAGTACATACAGTTAATAGCTACACTCATGAAAATGCTAATACTTTGAACATGAACAACCACTCATTCAAAAAGAAAATGCAATTTACATATTTACGAGTGTATGCCTTTGTTGTCCCTTTCTACAATCGCCGGTCTGTCTGCTGGATAGATTGCAAGAAAGTCTTTGGTTGTCCACCAGAGATCAAAGTCTTTCGTAGTTGTATCTTGTTATAATGGATATGTCAGAGTACCAGTCAGTCGTTCGACCAGTTGCGTTTACCAGACTAAAGTACTTAAACAGCTGCAGCCTGAATAAGTGTTCTTTAGTTTGTAGATTTCTTAGCCATTTCAACATAGGAATGATCTCCACGTTCTCTGGTCTTGTCCATTGGCAGAGTTGCCAACCATTTCAACATGTAGCGACAGCTTCCATGTTTTCTGGTCTAATGTAAATTTTTTTCCAATTTTGTTGGAAGTGGGTTTTATACTTTTAGTAGAAGCAGAGTATTCTGTGCTCACGGGGACGTGGCCACTGACTTATCTTAAGTTACTATTTAAAATAATTCTCATTTAGAAGACTAAGATCACATTGTTATCTTTCCAAAAGTATTCTTATGCTTAATCATTTATTTTATACAACATTCAGATGCAAACCCCATAATTGAGAAGTGTATACAAACAAAGAAACAGTCGTGTGTGTCTTCTGTCCTTCATGAGGTTTACCAAATGAAACAAACTCGACATGACTGTTCCTTATGTGTCCACAGACCACTCCAACTGCTTGGAATAAAGAAACGCTGTTCAATTATTCATCCTTTGATGTCCAAGTGTCTCTCTGTGTTCCACAGTCACATTCCAATCTCAAATATTACAGAGCCCAGAAGCAGAGTATTTTACGACCCCCATAAAGCAGCCCCCTCCACCTCTGCTTGAGAGAGAGGGAGCTGTAGTGCAGAACCACTGTAACCTGATCCTAAAGATCTTCACAGGAGAGTTATGACAAATACATTGTAAAATAATAGTGAGGACATCAAAACTATGACATAATACATATGGAATCATGTACAGTAGTAAGCTCAACATCAACTGTTCAGAGGAGACTGTGTGAATCAGGCAAAGAAACCCCTACTAAAGGACACCAATAATAAGAAGAGACTTGTTTGGGCCAAGAAACAAGAGCTATGGACATTAGACCGGTGGAAATTTGTCCTTTGGTCTGGTGAGTCCAAATTTGAGATTTGTGGGACTGCATAGTAGGTGAACGGATGATCTCCGCATGTGTGGTTCCCATGTGAAGCATGGAGGAGGAGGTGTGATGGTGGGGGTGCTTTGCTGGTGACACTGTCTGTGATTTATTTAGAATTTAAGGCACACTTTACCAGCATGGCTACCACAGCATTCTGCAGCGATACGCCATCCCATCTGGTTTGTGCTTGGTGGGACTATCATTTGTTTTCAACAGGACGTTGACCCAACACAGTTCCAGCCTATGTAAGGGCTATTTGATGAAGAAGGAGAGTGATGAGTGCTGCATTCAGTTGACCTGGCCTCCACAATCACCCGACCTCAACCCAATTGAGATGGTTTGGGATGAGTTGGATCGCAGAGTGAAGGAAAAGCAGCCAACAAGTGCTCAGCATATGTGGAAACTTCTTCAAGACTGTTGGAAAAGCATTCCAGGTGAAGCTGGTTGAGAGAATGCCAGAGTGTGCAAAACTGTCATCAAGGCAAAGGGTGGCTACTTTGAAGAATCTAAAATCTAAAATATATTTTGATTTGTTTAACACTTTTTTGGTTACTACATGATTCCATATGTGTTATTTCATAGTTTCTACAATAGCTAAATAGCTAAATTCCCACCCTGGCCCCGTTCCATCATGGCCACGTAATCATCCCCCTCATTCCTAATTGGCATATTCCACTTGATAGCTGATGTGTGGTGAGTGTTCTGGCACAAAAATGGTTGCCGTGCATTACCCAGGTGCCACACATTGGTGAATGAGGTGAGTTTCCCCCTTACTATTCAAAGTGCTTTGAGTTGGTAGACAAATGCTACATCAATTAATTGACATCACTCACTGATAACACTATGTAAAAGATTTCTCAGATTTCAACCAGAAATTACATCAATATGACATCCCATGCCAAATGTCTGTTATCTCCACTTGTGTGTCTCGTACACTTTCAATTTCCTTCTTGTTTACCTGATACCCCAAAGCGGGTCATCGATTGTATCTTTTTTTGCGATGCTATGAGATATTGAATGACTGGTCATGCTGGATGAATCCATCTGTGGGGGGGATTAAGGCTAATACAATGCAAGCATGCAGACAGGGGCTTAGCCACACTGGGTTTTACCTAAACTCTGTTAGGATGAGCAACGGTCACCTTTGCCAGTCACAATAGAGAAAGACAGGGGATTTGTTCAATCAAAACTGGCAACTAGCTTTCTGGGGTTACATTAAAATGAGTTTTTAAAATGTTCTTGTGCTCAATTACCTAAGTTATTTTCTTTGTTGGGGTGATGGGAGGCAGGTTGACGTTTATTGTCGTAAATCATTCCCTGAAGGCAGAACTGAGTGATATCCGCTAGATGGGCAGTTGCTAAGTCAAAATTGTCTGTATTGTAAAAATTTATGAAATCTAAAATGAGCTTTTTGATGTTAATTTAAGGTTAGGGTTAGCAGTGTGGTTAAGGTTAGGGTTAAGGTTAGAGTTAGGTTTAAAATCAGATTTATGACTTTGTGGCTGTGCAAGCTAGTGACCACTCTGCATATTTTAGAATGTGAAATATTTAATGTAACAAAATTAACACTTTGTACAGACATTGGTAACTTGTCCTACTTTTACCGTAGTAGCCATAATGTCATAATTTTCTTACCTTGTACAATATATTTCAATGCCAATGTCGTATCTAGGTAATTTAACCTATAATGACACATTTATGTGCCAAAGATTTTGATGGGCAGATTAAATTGATTCATGAATAATTTATGTAGGTCTTCAATATTTTATGTGTTGTTATAGTTGATGAACTTGCACATCATTTTATAGTTCATTTTCATTTTATGTTTGGGGCTGTTATTGACTTCATAAAACATGGTTGGGTCATTACAGTTAGTCAGTGATGCAAAAACTTAACAGCAGTATCGGGCCAACTTCCGCAACTACTAAGAGTGTGAGGCTAAACATCATTAACGCTTAGTCTCAATTTAATTCATTTCAGTAATCAAACATACATGTAATCAGAACTTGAGGGTTTGTAAATATTGCTCTTCCTTTTCCTCTCATGGCCCACACGTAATGACCCATAAAACTGTTATGAATCTAGCAAAACTGCCTTGAATCTTGAAATTGTACGAAATAATATCTACCAGTGGCATCGTTAGTCCACGTTTTTTATCCAGCCCCGAAACTTCTTTATTTTTTTAAAAAAATTTTTAAAAACATTTCAGTCTGATACGAGTTTCCATAAACACCCATCACTTGCACTATGCAGTATTTAATTTTTTTTTTTACTGACACATTGTTATGACAAAAATAAACAATACAGTATACTGTGCTAGGCACTAGCAGGCACTGCAAGAAGCCCCTGGAGCGACAGAGTGCCTGCTGTGATTGGTCTAGATTTCACAATGCAGTGGACCGCTCACGTCTCTTGACACCTACCCCTACAATGTCATCACTTAGCAAAACGCCTGTCACTCAGTCATTGTCTGGATACTGGGAACTTCTTCCAAAAGAATGAGGTGGAGAAGACAGAACAGCCAGAAAGTCAAAGTGCAGCAGAGTTAGCCACAGGTTTGTGCAGGGTTGGTGTAGGCAAACAAGTTAGTCTCCCATCAGCATAATGGTTGGCTAATGCTAATAAGCTAGCGTTAGTGTTCAGCATCCTTAAACTATTGGGTGTCAGTCAGAGTCATTTAACAGTATATTTAGGGAACGGGCAAGCTAAGGATGTTAATATGAGCCATGATATTAGGAAGTGTTTATTTCCAGCGAGTGTATTTGATGGGTTTCATTTCTGTAGCTAGCTTGGCTGGCTAGCCTCTTCGGGTAGCTACTGGCTGGCTAGCTAGCTGAGACCAAAGAAAGGAGAGAACGTTATTCTGACTGAAGCATTATCTTCTGACAGTAACCCAGTGACACCCAGTGGACTGAAGCGGGATTTTACTCCAATATTATATTGAACCCTGTTTAAAATTAAAGGGGCTATCAGCAGTTGCTACATCCATTTTTAGACTTACAGTATAAAGTAATGATATGTCACCATTGATTCTTATAGAATATTACTTAGAAATGCCTCGTGAGCTTATTTCAACAGTCGTACCCCATCAGAACCCAAAATGTAAGCATGTTTTCCTCCAATGTTTGTAAAACAAAGAAAATGTAAACAAACATTATAGCCTCAACACATGGTTAAAACGATAGTGTTGATATCACGGATGGTCAATCCTTGTATCCATAGCTCTGTATGAATTTGAGAGTGAATACATTTCTCCAGAGCCATCTCTCAGCTTTTTACCGAACCAGGGGTGGAGTGACTGTTTTGTTATTGTTTCTACTGCTGATTGCTGCTTTAAGGTCTTATCGCCTATTCCATTCTGCAGGTAAATATGGTTGGCTCATGTATGTTATTTCCATATAGGCTATGTAACTATTTGTAAAATAAATAAATAGTAATAAAACAACAAAAAACAACCCATTGAACTTAGGTTTTTATTCACTTGGCTACTTACTTTTTCTATTTTTGTTGCATTGTCGAGAGGTTAACCTTCAAGTAAGCATTTAATTGCACTGTGTACTCCATGTAAATGATGTGTATATGACAAATAAACAAACTTGAACTTAGAAGGGAAGGGGGAGGGCAGCCAGAAAGAGAGGGAAAAAGTTGGCCAGCTTTGTGGTTAGATTGTAGGTGAACAAAACATTGAAAATACATTGGCCCTTAAGTTGTGTCCTCAAATGTTATGTAATCTAAATATCTCACATTAGTTGGAAGAACTGACGAAATGAAATGAATCACTTTAATGTTTACATACTGCTTTACTCATCTCTTATATATATACTGTATTCTATTCTTCTGTATTTTAGTCAATGCCACTCTGACATTGCTCATCCTAATATTGATATTTCTTAATTCCTTTCTTTACTTTTAGATTTGTGTGTTGTGAATTGTTAGATACTACTGCACTGTTGGAGCTAGGAACACAAGCATTTAGCTACACCCCCAATAACATCTGCTAAATATGTGTATGTGACCAATAAAATTAGATTTTCCATCCAATTTTTTTCCATCCAATTTACTTCAGATTTTCATGTGAATATTCTAAAAATCTGCATTAAACAACATGCGCATTTTCCCACCAGAGATGTGTTTCCATCAAACTAAGTTTTTGTTGATAAAAAGCTGTGCGTGGTGACATAATGCCCATAAAAATTACTTTTGCCATTAAATTCCTATGTGCCGAATGAAAGTTAAATGGCTTTCCATCGCATTTCCAACTCTACTGATGGTTTTGTCACAAAAACTGTTGCGTCATATAGCAAATGTTCCCACTCTGGTTTTGGCACATGCGCTCTGGCTAACAGCTCACAGATAGATTGGGGGTAGGCTGTCTACATTGAGATTATTACAAATATTATTTGTATTTGTCAAACAGCAGCCAAGCATGGATCATCATGTCACCAGAATAAGACCCTCAATATTTATTGGAAAGGAGCATCAAGCTCATCACTGTTCACTTTCACCACCCTGTGAAGTTCATCATTTATTTAATCTGTAGCCTAAACTGCATGCTTTCCCAAGTCATACTGGGATGCCACACAACATATTGTGTGACTCCAGGTTTACTTCAATATGATGGTAATTATATCAATATTTGCGCATAATTAATTTTACAGACACAAAAAGATCCCACCATGTCTAAAGAACAAATTGTCTGTTGGCATTTATATAACTACCGGCATTTCATGTTACCATCAGCCCGGTTGTGACTTTTTTCATGAGTCAGGTAATTCATCCGCATGAAATGGTTGGATGGAAACGTGGTTATAGAGGTCTTACAACTTATTCCATTTATTGGGCTCATGTCTCTTTATATTCACAAAGCCTAGGAGCTATGTCGTTTCTTATCTGTCATGTTTGGAGTTGTGTTGCGCTTTTATGCAGGCACTTGAATTTTTCTTCACAGTTGAGTTGCCCTGGTCGAGTCAGTATACAGTAACTTTAAAGAGCAACTGCCCCTTAAAAACCTCTCATTTAGAAAACAGGCTATGTGGCATTGACCTGAGTCAAACATTTATTCTCGTGTCAAAATTGACTACAAAGTGTAAATAGGATCATTTTGATCATAAAGTCAGTCTTGTCCAAAACATAGTTTACATTTTTTTTTTTTTTTTTGTGGTTGTGACTGCATCACAATGTAAATTAATGCCCACAGCTGGCAGCACACAAGTAATCAGAAATTTGGAGTGCAGCTGCAAGCGACCCGATCGTAATGCCTGTGGTAAATTTGGGTTGACTTTGGATTTCCCAATGGGGCTAGTTAGGGACTATCAGTAGTAAACTACACAATGTACATGGGACAATATGTTAACATCCCAATAGCTCCAAATTTCACTGACTTAAAAACCTCAAACTAACTAAATTGTAGAAATGCATATACAAATATTTAAAGCATTTAATGGGAACTAAAATGTGTGCAACGTGAAAATATTGTCTCATTTACAGTACATATTGACGGTCCCTAACTAGCCCCGGAGATAGGCTATCCAAAGTCAGTCAGGTTGCACACCAACCGGCTGAAGCTAATTGGCGAAATCATTTGGCTAACTCTTCCCACATGGGAACACACACACACAAGATACCCACATCAAGCCACACCCGAATTCAGTCATGGCCGCTAGCATTTTATCAGAACTCAGGAAAAGACCCAGATGCCGATAGCTAGAATCACAGATGTTTATTGACCCAAACAGGGGGCAGACAAAAGACAGGTCAAGGGCAGGCAGAGGTAGGTAATCCAGGGCAGAGTCAATAAGGTGCATAACAGCAGTCAGGCTCGGGGTCAGGGCAGGCAGAGGTTCGTAATCGTGTCAGAGTCAGGCAAGTACAGAATGGCAGGCAGGCTCAGGGTCAGGGCAGGCAGAATGGTCAGAACCGGGGAAACTAGGAAACAGAAACTTGAGAAAGCAGGAAGAAGGGAAAGCACGCTGGTAAGACCTGACAAGACGAACTGGCAACAGACAAACAGAGAACAACGGTATAACTACACAGGGGATAATGGGGAAGATAGGTGACACCTGGAGGGGGGTGGAGACAAGCACAAAGACAGGTGAAACCGATCAGGGTGTGACACATTTCTTAATGAACCAGATCTAAAACGAGGTCAAAGCAGGAAGTACAGTCGCCCTTTAAAACAAACTAATGACATGTTGCACCTCTACCCTGCTACCTTTCAGATTAGCCAAGGAGGAGGACCAATGAGAATAGCAGGCCAGTGGAGCACTTAGAACAGCAGCAGCTAGGGCAAATGGTAAGGAAGAAGATGATTTAAGTTACCCAGACACAGGCCCAAAACAAGTTTAGCTACCCCAGTATCCCCTTGACCGTTTGACACACACGAGACAAGACACAGAAAGCAACAGAAGAGTAGATGATGGAGAGAGACACCAGACAAGACACAGAGACAGCAACAGAAGAGAAGGATATGATGGAGAGAGAGACAACAGACCAGAAAAAGAGACAGCAACAGAAGAGTAGGTGATGGAGAGACACCAGACAAGACACAGAGACCGCAACAGAAGAATAGGATATGATGGAGAGAGACCTGAACAGGCCGTAACAGAAGAGGATAGACAAAGGAGACAGTAACAAACAATATCCTGAGACAGCAACAGACAAGATACAGAAAAAGAGACAGAAGAGGGCAGATGGAGAGAGAACAGAGGTGGATTTTCAAGCTGCTCTATAGATTCTAATTAGTTTTATTTATTTGCACAAATTATAAGAGGTGAAATACCGATAGTGAAATAGTAAAACATGGTTTACAAAGAATTTGCAGGTGAGGTGAAAAAGCCTGTGTAATTACTATGAAAACAATTGTTTACTTTGACACTTTTTACAACCAGGACAGGACGAGAGAGGAGGGTACACAAAGACAGCAACAGAAGAGGGCAGACAAGCGAGACAACAACAGACAACACAGATAAAGCTATGGAGAGAGGCAGAGGAGGCTTATTGGACAGTTTGGCTCACTGGACAGGTCAGTCTGTTTGAAGTTATTGAGTGCTTTTTGACAATACAGGATAGATGTGTTCCAGAGTAGAGTGTTCCAGAGTAGAGAGACTCACAGTAGCAACTGTAATTGAGTACTGTGTCTGCTGTGGCAGGTGGGAAGGCAGTGTCAGCAGTGTCTGCTGTGGCAGGTGGGAAGGTGCAAGTTACCTGAAAAAGATCTAATTTCTTAATGTTCTAATCTTTCAATGTTCATCTCAAAGTGCACCAAATTCATGGTGCACTTTCATGGTGCACTTGCACTTCGTGTGCGTGCGCACACGCACGCACGCACACACACACACACACACACACACACACACACACACACACACACACACACACACACACACACACACACACACACACACACACACACACACACACACACACACACACACACACAGAGAGAAAGAGGGAAAGAGCACAAGGGGAGTGACGGCAGGTTAGGGAAACACAGAATGAGCAGTAGAGGGCTTGGCAGGCGCAGATGTAACAGCACCATCGAGAGCATCCTGAACCATCACTGCCCGGTACGGGAATTGCTCCGGCTACGACCGCAAGGCCCTTCAGTGGGTGGTGAAGACAGCCCAGTACATCACTAGGACCGTGCTACCACCCATCCAGGACATCTACTCGAAACGGTGCCTGAGGAAGGCACTCAGCAGCATCAACGACCTATCCTCGTGCAGACGGTATCAAAGCATGAGATCTGATTCCAACAGGCTCAGATAACGTTTCTATCTACAAGCCATCAGACTGCTGAACACTGGAACTGGCCTGACCACTTGCTCTGATTGTTTGCATCTTAGCACACATGCACACACTCATGCACACACCCACACACACTCATGCACACACCCACACATGTACACACTCATGCACACACCCACACAGACACACAGACACACACACACACACACACACACACACACACACACACACACACACACACACACACACACACACACACACACACACACACATCACAACTGCTGCTACCAGACTCTTATTATACTGCTCAATTTATACACTTGCCCCCCACCCCCCCTTCCCCAATACACATGTAAATATTGGACTATAAATTGTGTCTTCCTGTATTATCCTTACGCTAAAATGTTTATTTACTTTATGTTCATATTCCTATCTTTTATTATTTCTTATTGTTGCATTGTCGAAGGAACCTGAAAGTAAGCATTACGTTGGACGATGTTACCATGCGTATCCCATACATACGACTAATAAAACTTGAAACTTCATCTGGGGACAAAATACCAAATACCTAAGATTTAGCATCTCTAAAATAGTCTAAAGGATTTAGGGTTAATTCCCCTACTGCAAAGTGTAGCCCCAGAATTACTGCAATAGAGTATGCATTAGTGCTATCTTCCCATTGTTATCTGTATAAGCATAGCTGAAGAAGTCTTAACATAATGGTTAAAGTTGAAGCCTGAAGGGGGTGATTCCTATGTTACAGTACTGTAAGCATTAGGGGATCCACCAGCGGGACACCTTTCAAGGGCTTGGGCTGATTAACTTGAGGGTTAAACTCCTACCACCGGTCCTCCATGATGGCTCGGGATTATCCCCGCTCACTGGTGGTCTGCTGGGATTGGAAGAGGAAGGTCTGGTGGTGCAGATGGTGGGAGTGAATTAGACCTTGCACGCTAGGATGGATAAGGCCCACTGCCCACTGCAGATGCCCTATGCCTTGTAGTAGGGCCTCTAGTCTTACACAGTACGCTGCCATAATGCGCTGTCGCTAGAATCCTAGCAAAATTCTGGCATTGTGTACAGTAGTCTGGTATCCTCTGTCACAGGTCTTTTAGCACTTAATGTTGCTGGCACTTCTACTTTAATGGGGAAGATTTCACTGATGCTGTGATTGACCAATTATGTTGCTTGAGAATTGTGATATGATAATTAGGAGTCGTCAGTATTGTGTTGGGTGTTTGTCATGTCATTCATGTTGCCATTCATGTTAGCCCAACAAACCTCACCTCAATAGGATTTTCCCTGAAACTTCTGAATAACATTGTGGACAGACAACATCCCTGCCAATCCTGCATAAATGTAGTAGGCCAATTAGTTGGATGTTAATGGAATTAGCATTGCTGATTTGCTGATGGCTTTATCCATTTAGCCCCTGCAATCCACACAGTATCCCCTTACGCTACATTAAAACCGTTATCCTGGGCAGAGAGGGACCCAGAGAATCGGCGGATTCCACGCTCCATTCATGGCCTTTTACACTCAGCACAATAAATGGCCGTCGTCAAGGATACACTGTATGCCTTTGAGAGGTTCGCATAGCCTACTGTATGATTCTGCTGTTCAGCATTGTTGGATTGAAGCAGAGAGAATCGATGGGGGAAAAGGGCAGCAGTACCGAGGAGCTTATTACTGGGTTGTACTGTAGGCTTTGAAAATGTAAAATGCTACCCAAGGATTGCAGGCAATGCCACTCACTGTTGTGGGATGATGAAATATGGAGAAAAGCATGATATTAAAGCTATTACACTGGAGTATAGACAAGGAACTGTGAAAATAGTATAAATTGGTGTTCACTTTTGAATTTGGAGAGAGGAATTGGGGAAAACAGTGAAGTACCGTGGAAAAATCCCACAGGAAGTGACTGCTGTAGTGAAAAATGGATGAACAAAAATTGTGATAACTCAGGGAAAAACCCTACCAGCCATGACCAGTTCACTTAGTGCTGTAGGGGTGGAGAGACAGTGAAATTATACTCTTAGAAGAAAGGATTCCGAAAGCGTTCTTTCGGCTGTCCCCATAGGAGAACCCTTTCTGGTTGTAGGTAAACAATTTTTGGTCTTGGGTATGAAAGATTTCGGTTCAATGTAGAACCATCTGTGGAAAGGATTCTACATGGAACCAAAAGGGTTTTACCTGGAACCAACAAGGATTCTTCAAAGGGTTCTCCTATGGGGACAGCCGAAGAACCCTTTTAAGTTCTAGATTATAAGGGCATAAGGCGAGACCCAAATGCAGACACAGGAGGCAGATGGTTGAGCTCCGATATTTATTATAACAAAAGGGGTAGGCAAAAGGCAGGTACAGGCGAGAGTTCATAAACAAGGTCAGAGTCCAAACGGTACAGGACGATAGGCAGGCTCGAGGTCAAGGGCAGACAGAGTGGTCAGGCAGGCGGGCTCAGAGTCAGGACAGGCAAGGGTCAAAACTTGGAGGGCGAGAAAAGAGAGACTGAGAAAAGCAGGCGCTGAGACACAAAAACGCTGGTTGACTTGACAAACAAGACGAACTGGCACAGAGAGACAGCAAACACAGGCATAAATACACCGGGGATAGTAAGCGACACCTGGAGGGGGTGGAGACAAGCACAGGTGAAACAGATCAGAGCGTGACATAGATAGCACCTTTTTTCCTAACACGGAACCCAAACCGGCTGCGCGCGTGCGCCATCGTGCATACATTTATTTTGTCCCCCCACACCCAACACGATCACGACACGCAGGTTAAAATATCAAAACAAACTCTGAAACAATTAGATTAATTTGGGGACAGGTCGAAAAGCATTAAACATTTAGGGCAAATTAGCTAGTTAGCTTGCACTTGCTAGCTAATTTGTTCTATTTAGCTAGCTTGCTGTTGCTAGGTAATTTGTCCTGGGATATAAACATTGAGTTGTTATTTTACCTGAAATGCACAAGGTCCTCTACACCGCCAATTAATCCACACATAAAACGGTCAACTGAATCGTTTCTAGTCATCTCTCTTCCTTCCAGGCTTTTTCATCTCTTGACTTTATATTGAGATTGGCAACTTTCTGAAATTAGGTGCATTACCGCCACTGACCTCGTTCGTCTTTCTGTCACCCACTTGGGTATAACCAATGAGGAGATGGCACGTGGGTACCTGCTTCTATAAACCAATGAGGAGATGGGAGAGGCAGGACTTGCAGCGCGATCTGCGTCAGAAATAGAACTGACTTCTATTTTAGCCCTTGGCAACGCAGACGCTTGTTGGCGCGCGCGAGCAGTGTGGGTGCAATAATTGAATAACATACATTTCTTAATTTATTTTGCAACGCTCGCGCACGCGACGCGAGCGTTGTAGTCAGCCTGTAGGAGTGTACTCTTACCCAAGACTGTCTTCAACACACTGTGAAAATCACACTTCACTGCTGATGTGGTGTGGGAACAACATGAACAAACAGAAGAAAATAAGACTTGCAGCCCATCATTTTCTTCAAGTTGCTCACTGCAGGCACCCAATACGAAACAGTGAAAAATCCCTTCCCAGAGTAGAGATTTCACATCTGTTTTAGTTGTTCACTGCCAATGTGTAGGGACAGTCACTCCAAGAGAGCTATTAAAGGGATAGATCACCCAAAAGGGCTAGGAAGGGGGGCATCCTCTCACGTGACTATTCTCTCCAAATCTCTTTGTTGTAGCTGCTGTGGCTGTTTCGCATCCGGCGCCTTTTCTCTTTAATTCCCGGTTATTGAAACCAGATTTGGTTTTATGAACGGAAACGTACCGGGAGTGTAGGACTACTTACATTGATTCAAAGTGAGGTGTTGTTTTGAAAGGAGGGATTTGCCTCGGTGTTAAATCCGGGGCGTCAGATAAGTCATAAAACGACCCAGAGCGTGTTGGAAGGACGGACTGTGAGGATGCTGTTGCTGCTTCTGTTGTCGTCTTGGGGAATTTCGTCAGCCACCGAGGTTTCATAGATGACCACCTCGTTTATTTGGAGTAAAGAGCCTTCAGAATTGTGTGCTCGGCATCTAAGAATACTGCTATATTATTTTTGCATCGCGTCCCGTTGTCATAGTGCGTGTTCCTTCGTGCATGCATCCCTGCTTCTATGCTGTGTTCTTTCATTCAACTTAATTTACCCATCAATATTTTCGTCAAGTTGTCGAACTGACTTAATTTTGGATACATTCTTTGACAGTAGCCTTGTTTGGTTATCGTCTCCATCCTTTTCATCATGGTTGGAAGCTTGCGACCTGGTAGGTTGCCCGGACCTTTGGCTGGCTATTCCTTGGCGTTCCTCTGCTTCGTGGCTATCGCTTCATTGCCTGGATCATTGGCATCCTACCTACAAAGTGGCGAATGCAAAGGGAAAGGAAAAGACTGCACAGGTAAGGGTGCTCAAAATATGATGCTGCCGTCTATTTTGCTTATGTTTACGCACGGACTGTGAATGGTGTCACAATGTTTAAATATCCTATTCAAACATGTCGCGGATAAGAAACACCTTGAGTTTGCCACTCAATGCGCTCCCCTAGTAGGCTAGTACATGTTGCTCTGTGTATACCTAGGAATGGGCCATTGAATGGGCCATTATGTCACATTTCAACTGTCAGATATGTAGCCTAATGCCTGTCACTCAGGTGTAGCATATTGGAAATAATCGAAGAATGGAACCCCGCCCTTGCCAGTTTGTGTCCCTCTATCTCAACTCTGTCATCAAGCCTTTCATGTAGGGGAAAAACAAATGCACAGCAGCTCTTGCCGTTAGCCCATGCTGGAACATCCGTTCTGTTACAGATTAACAATTTAAGAGGAAGATTGTCTTTTTTCTTCTCGTGCATGGAGATTTAAAGAGGACTCTACTGTAGCCAATTCACTGGAGGGTGTTGGAATAACCTGGTGTACATGTTTTATTAATGCACCTCAGAATTGCCTTTTCCCATCACATTAAACATTAAGCATTTTCATCATAGACCGATGCACTGTGAACCTACCTCTTCACTCTTTCCAAGCGACCACACATGAGTGGAACAAAATGCCATATCAGTAAAGGCAAATGAGATGTTCTAGTTCACTACCCAAACTAAATAACTGAATTGCTGCACGGAACGCAGTTGCAGTTAGCCTATGCATAGTAATACACTGTCCGAATCAATTACATTTGTTTCAAAACTATATTTGTATTAATCGTAGAATTTCATTACAACAGAGTATCAACAGAGGTTTTAGCCC
This sequence comes from Salvelinus namaycush, assembly GCF_016432855.1. Taxonomy (NCBI): domain Eukaryota; kingdom Metazoa; phylum Chordata; class Actinopteri; order Salmoniformes; family Salmonidae; genus Salvelinus; species Salvelinus namaycush. The sequence continues at coordinate 2,495,434 of NC_052317.1, forward strand.
AAGCAATCATCTGAGAGCAAAGCACTGGCTTATAGACCAACATTTATAATGGGAATTGGCCAGAAAAGGTAGGAAGAAAGCTCTGGAGGAACTAGCGCTATCAATGGAAGAGTTGAATATTTTGTCGTTTGTGCCACAGAATGTATATCAGGATGTTTATGGTTGTCAGTAAGTACACAAGTGAAGGGAATTATGTGGAAAAATCAGGCCTGAGCCAAGGCTAGAAAAATGGACTGCTGATGCTGATTGCTGATTGGCAGCATTTCAGGCAATTGAGAAATAGATGTACTTCCTCAATTAAGAAAGATACATCAAGCTACTTTCCAGTTCTATCTCTGACTCTGCTGGTGATCCGTCAACATTTTGGAAAGGTAATGCACTGAAGCGTGGAAATACCTATACTTCTCTGCCTAAGCAAGTTGTCATCATTACTGAGAAAACATTGATGAGTGATGCTTTTAAGTAGCATTTAGCTCTGTTGGCTTTTATATGAAAGAAATTGTGGTTTAATTGACCCTAGTCATTGAGTTGACTGCTCTTCCCTCTCCCAGCCTCCATTTGGCTCAATTGAAATTCAGTCAACTTCTAGTGAATATGTGTGACCCGTGTTACCTAAATAATGATTGCCTCATTCCCAAGCTCTCTTACCGAGCAAATATTCTAGAATCATTGGTAAATACTCAACTTTGATCCTTTTTAACGACAAAATTTATTCTAAATGTACACCAGTCAGGTTTCAGACCAGGTCATAACACCATCTCTGCTACTTCTTTGGTTTTAAATGATGTTCTTAATTGTTTGGATAAGAAGAAACACTGTGCAGTCCTTTTTATTGACACTGGATCACTCATTACTTATTCAGAGACTTTCATCAATTGGCCTGGACCAGGCTGCGTGTAGTTGGTTTCAAAATGATTTAAAGGACAGAACACAGTGTTACAAGTGTTGTTTACTGTTGGTGTTAAATCAGGTTTTCTGGACATAACAAAGGGTGTACCACAGGGATCAATACAGACCTGTTCCTACAGAAGAAGCCCATTTTAATGATATATTTATTAACTCATCAAAATGCTTTTTGAAATAGTTTTTTGTCAATCCAGCAAGGACACGATCAATAAGGGCACCATCCAATGTACGTATGCATAACGGACCTGGGTTCAAATAGTATTTCAAATATCTCAATTGTTTTCACATATATTCAAAGTAAGTATTCTGATTAATATTTTATTTGAAAAGACAAGTTGTTGAACATTTTAATACATTTGGAAATACAACTGGAAAGTATATATTTGTTAAAAAAAATATACAGACTCAAAAACACCCATGAGTTTAACCCAGGTATTAAGCCAACAAGAGGCTGGGGAGGGGCAGGCAGCCGACTAGCTGACCAGGGTCAGTTCAACCACCATTTCTTTCAAATAAAAAGCTTCATTTTTCTCATTAATGATACCAGATTCTGACAACTTGCTTACGCAGGGAAGGAGAGGAATTTTCACACTTCAGTGCATTAACTGTTTTCCAAAATTGAAGGATCTCCAGCAGAGTCTTAAGATATAAAGTAGCTAGATTTTGCTTTCTGGATTGAGGAAGTGCATCTATTTCTCTGTTTAGGCGAACTTGTTTCTCACAAGTGTGGCAGGTTGTGAACTCTGCAAACAACGTTTCTACTCTGAGAATGGTAAATTACTAATTAATACATTCATTAACAGAAATGTATGTAACCAAATGACGGGGATTAACGGTACATTTACTTCTGGTGACATATCTAATGGGGGATTGATAAAAAAAAAATCTAAGGGCAAACAATTCACACAATGAAACAATTAAATCCAGGGGCCTCCCGAGTGGCGCAGCGGTCTAAGGCACTGCAGTGCTAGAGGTGTTACTACAGACCCGGGTTCATTCCTGGGCTGCGCCACAACCGGCCGTGGCCTGGAGTCCCATAGGACGGTGCACAATCCGGGTTAGGGAAGGGTTTGGCCGGTGGGGCTTTACTTGGCTCATTGCACTCTAGTGACTCCTTGTGGCAGGCTGAATCTGGTTGCCAGTTGAACGGTGGTGCGGCTGGCTTACGTGTTGGGTGTTAAGGAGCGCGGTTAGGCGGGTCATGTTTCAGAGTTCAGTCTTATTTTCTTCAGACCAGAGAATCTTGATTATTTGCCTTTTTGCAAACTCCAAGCATGTTGCCGTGTTGTCTTTTACTAAGGAGTGGCTTCTGACTGGCCACTCTACCATAAAGGCCTGATTGGTGGAGTGCTGCAGAGATGGTTGTCCTTCTGGAAGGTTCTCCCATCTCCACAGAGGAACTCTGGAGCTCTGCCAGAGTGACCATCGGGTTCTTGGTCACCTCCCTGAGTTTGGTGTTTTTTTGGACCCTTCCCCAGATCTGTGCCCCGACACAATCCTGTCTCGGAGCTCTACGGACAATTCCTTCGACCTCATGGCTTGGTTTTTGCTCTTACATGCACTGTCAACTGTGGGACCATATATAGACAGGTGTGTGCCTTTTTCTAAATCATGTCCAATCAATTGAATTGACCACAGGTGGACTCCAATCAAGTTGTAGAAACATGTCAAGGATGATCAATGGAAACAGGATGTACCTGAGCTCAATTTCGAGTCTCACAGCAAAGGGTCTGAATACTTATGTAAATAAGGTATTTCTGTGTTGCTGTTTTTTTATACATTTGCAAAAATTTCTTAACCTGTTTTCACATGATCATTACGGGGTATTGTGTGTAGATTGATGAGGAATTTATTTTATTTAATCCATTTCAGAATAAGGCTGTAACGTAACAAATGTGGATACAGTCAAGGGGTCTGAATACAGTGTATGTGTGGGGTACAGGGACGAGTTAGTCATTCAAAAATCATGTTCAAGACAATTATTGCACACAGAGGGAGTCCATGCAACTTATTATTTGCCTTTTTAAGCAAATATTTACTCCTGAACTTATTTAGGCTTGCCATAACAAAGGGTTTGAATCCTTATTCACTCAAGACATTTCAGCTTTTCATTTGTAATTATAATTTGTAGAAATGTCTAACATATTTCCACTATGACATTTTGGCGTATTGTGTGTAGGCCAGTGACACAAAACCTCTTTTTAATTCATAAAAAAATGTAGACCGTAACACAACAACATTTTTAAAAAGTCAAGGGGTGTGAATTCTTTCTGAAGGCACTATATATGCGAGCATCTATGAGTAGTTGTGTGTGTGTGTGTGTGTGTGTGTGTGTGTGTGTGTGTGTGTGTGTGTGTTCATCAAGTCCTTCTGCCCAGCAAATTTCTTTAAGGGTGCTGATCTTGTAAACCAGTTCAGAGCTGGACTGTGTAATTATATGGTTTACAGGGCTTCTTATTAGTGACATATGTTCACTGAAACAAAAGAAGATTTTGCTGTGGGAGTGTCCGCTTCATTCCCTCCATAATGAAACCCTTGCCTCTCAGAGGCTGCATCTAAAATGGCACTTTATTCCCTATGTAGTGCACTTCTTTTGAACAGGGTCCATAGGATTCGGGGCAAAAGTAGTGCACTACATAGGGAATAGGGTGTCAGCTGGGACGTAAACCCAAGTCTCCACCACTAACAGTTTGAGGTTGTGGTGGATGGAATCAGTTGCCTGGCTATCCAGACTCCTTGCTCCGGCAAACCGCTAAGCCACGCCAACGGACGTAAGTTTCTTCTCTGCATCTGAGTACGTCCCGGATCCTTCAGGGACGTACCCCTTCAACACTTTTGGGGTTGTCTGACTGGTCCAGAAACCGATGGGTTGGGCCAGAGGCAGAACACACGTGGGTAAAGCGGTGGTTAGACATTTTTCATTGCTTTGATACTCTGATTGGTTACAGGCGATCCAATCACTAATGACTTTGTTTTGTACAACGGCCCTCGTGCCCATCTTTACCGCGAACGACTTCAATGAGTCTAAATGATGTAGCCAACGACAGAGCAGCGGAAGAATTTAGTGTGAATTATCAGGCTATGGAATCAGTGGCTGCGTCATGAAAGCATTCACACTACATTACCAAAAGCATGTGAACTCGAACAGCACATGCCAAAATCATGGGCATTAATATGGAATTGGTCCCCCTTTTGCTGCTATAACAGCCTCCACTCTTCTGGGAAGGCTTTCCACTAGATGTTGGAACATTGCTGTGGGGACTTGCTTCCATTCAGCCACAAGAGCATTAGTGAGGTCGGACACTGATGCTGGGCGATTAGGCCTTGCTCGCAGTCGGCATTTCAATTCATCCCAAAGGTGTTCGATGGGGTTGCGGTCAGGGCTCTGTATTTATTATGGATCCACATTAGCTGCTGGGGTCCAGCAGAATTAAGGCAGTTATACATTTTAAAAACATTACAATACATTCACAACAGATTTCAAAACATTGTGTTTGCCCTCAGGCCGCTACTCTACTACCACATATCTACAACACAAAATCCATGTGTATGTATAGTGTGTTTGTATGCATGTGTCTGTGCCTATGTTTGTTGTTTCACAGTCCCCGCTGTTCCTTAAGGTGATTTTTATGTTTTTTATCTAATTCTACTGCTTGCATCAGTTACTTGATGCAGAACAGAGTTCCATGTAGTCATGGCTCTATGTAGTACTGTGTGCTTCTCCTGTAATCTGTTCTGGACTTGGACTGTGAAGAGACCTCTGGTGGGGAATGCATGGGTGTCCGAGCTGTGTGCCAGTAGTTTAGACAGACAGTTCGGTGCATTCAACATGTCAATGCCTCTCACAAATACAAGTAATGATGAAGTTAATCTCTCCTCCACTTTGAGCCAGGAGAGATTGACATGCATATTATAAATATTAGCTCTCTGTGCACATCCAAGGGCCAGTCGTGCTGCCCGGTTCTGAGCCGATTGTAATTTTGCTAAGTCCCTCTTTGTGGCACCTGACACCACGACTGAACAGTAGTCCAGGTGTGACAAAAGTACGGCCTGTAGGACCTGCCTTGTTGATAATGCTGTTAAAGGGGAATGGAAACACTAGGATTTAGGACTCCAGCTAACTAAATCGCCATATTGGCATTGTTACATCACTGGCAGGAGGGAAAAGTTTGGAACTCCCAAAAATGGCTGAATTTACCGAGTCGCTCCGAGTCTGAAGATGAGTTTATAACAGAGAATTAAATAACATTAGATAGGGAGCCAATAAACCTACTGAAACCGTTCCTGTTTGAGCCGATCGTTGCCCCAGATCAAAGAGTTTGTTCTCGTTGCAGTAACAACACAGATATGCCGCCTGAAACACATCAGCTAGAGGGTCGGCGTAGTGGTGACAAAAACTGGTGTGAGTGCGGATGCTGCCAGCTAATGCCTAGAGAGTATGAGTGTGTGTGTTGTAGAGAGATGGTGGTGATACAACACAAAATCCCAGCGAATGGTGGCTGTATTACATCCAGTCAGAGGTTCCTGCCAGTCTGTCTGGATGACGATGTATTGGGCGTGTCACTAATCCTTATGAAAGACTTCCTGGCAGAAGAGGTTACTCGACCAGTCAGTAGCCAGTTAAATATTTGCTGAAATGTTGCTTTATTATAAATTGTCTAAAGTTAAGATCAGTAGTGGGTAGGTGCTCAATTTTTACACTACCAGTCAAAAGTTTCAGAACACCTACTCATTCAAGGGTTTTTCTTTATTTTTACTATTTTCTACATTGTAGAATTATAGTGAAGACATCAAAACGATCAAATAACACATATGGAATCATGTAGTAACCAAAAAAGTATTAAACAAATCAAAATATATTTTATATTTGAGATTCTTCAAATAGCCATCCTTTGCCTTGATGACAACTTTGCACACTCTTGGCATTCTCTCAACCAGCTTCACCCGGAATGCTTTTCCAACAGTCTTGAAGAAGTTCCTACATATGCTGAAATGACAGTCCCTGGGTCTCAACCCCGCCCTGTGCAATTGGGTCCTGGACTTTCTGACGGGCTGCCCCCAGGTGGTGAAGGTAGGAAACAACATCTCCACTTTGCTGACCCTCAACACTGGGGCCCCACAAGGGTGAGTGCTCAGCCCCCTCCTGTACTCCCTGTTCACCTACGACTGCGTGGCCATGCACGCCTCCAACTCAATCATCAAGTTTGCAGACGACACAACAGTAGTGGGCTTGATTACCAACAATGACGAGACAGCCAACAGGGAGGAGATGAGGGCACTCGGAGTGTGGTGTCAGGAAAAAAACATCTCACTCAGCGTCAACAAAACTAAGGAGATGATTGTGGTCTTCAGGAAACAGCAGAGGGAGCACGCCCCTATCCTATCCCCTATCCACATCGAAGGAACAGCAGTGGAGAAGGTGAAAAGTTTGAAGTTCCTAGGCGTACACATCACAGACAAACAGCGTGGTGAAGAAGGTGCAACAGCGCCTCTTCAACCTAGAAGGCTGAAGAAATTTGGCTTGTCACCCAAAACCCTGACAAACTTTTACAGATGCACAATCGAGAGCATCCTGTCGGGCTGTATCACCGCCTGGTACGGCAACTGCTCTGCCCACAACCACAAGGCTCTCCAGAGGGTGGTACGGTCTGCACAACGCATCACCGGGGGCAAACTACCTGCCCTCCATGACACCTACAGCACCCGATGTCACAGGAAGGCCAAAAAGATCATCAAGGACATCCGAGCCACTGCCTGTTCACACCGCTACCATCCAGAAGGCGAGGTCAGTACAGGTGCATCAAAGCTGGGACCGAGAGACTGAAAAACAGCTTCTATCTCAAGGCCATCAGACTGCTAAACAGCAATCACTAACTCAGAGAGACTGCTGCCTACATTGAGACCCAATCACTGGCCACTTTAATAAATGGATCACTAGTCACTTTACGCAATGCCACTTTAATACTGTTTACATATCTTACATTACTCATATCACATGTATATATTGTATTTTATACCATCTATTGCATCTTGCCTATGCTGATTGGTCGGCCATCTGATGGAATGATGGAGCAGAGTTTGCCTTTTTGCCCAAAATTGAATTTAAGGTGCTCCAAAGCTTTTTACTATGAGTCTTTCTGTCATTTATCTTTGTTTCATAGTGTAGTTTCATCTTCTTTTTATTCAGTTTAGTCACATGATGTCTCAATTTCCAGTGCGTTTGTCAAACCGTTGTACAGCGAAACCTACTTGCCATTTATTTTGTCTCATCCCTCAACCATACCATTTTTTAATTCCTTTTAATTCCTCAACCATACAATTTTTTTATTTAATCAATCCGAGGGGATTTAACAGTTTTTACAGTAATTTTCTTAATGGGTGAGTGCTTATTAGTAACTGGGATAAGCAATTTTATAAATGTGTCAAGTGCAGCGTCTGGTTGCTCCTCATTACACACCAGACCAACAAATATTATTTACATCAACAACATAGGAATCGCTACAAAACTTATGTATGACCTCTTATACACTAGATTAGGCCCAGCTTTTGGAACTTTGGTTTTCCTAGATATGGCTACTATGTTGTGATCACTACATCCGATGGACTTGGATACTGCTTTCAAACAAATTTCTGCAGCGTTAGTAAAGATGTGATCAATACACGTTGATGATTTCATTCCTGTACTGTTTGTAACTACCTTGTTAGGTTGATTGATAACCTGAACCAGGTTGCAGGCACTAGTTACAGTTGATTGGTCGGCCAATCAGCACCAATCAGCACTGTGTTACACACCGACTGAGAACATAAATTGGGAGTTGTTTCAAAGTCTCAAGTTTGAATCTTAATTCGACTGTCATTGATGGAGCATCACGGCTTCATTACCTCCCAACGTGCTACCTGATTGAGCGATTTTCACATACCTTTATGATATTCTACGAAGTGGTCCTATCACACTGGTGAATCTGATAGATTTGAACAGGAGCTCCAACATTAGCTTTGATGGATGAATATGAATATTTATTGTCATTTGTGTCTCGTTACATTTACGATTTCTTTTTCTGAAATTGTTATTAGACTTGCTTGGAATCCACTGATAGCTTATATTTGTATAGTTTACATGTTCAAATTCCATGTGGGTTCAAGCTCGCCTTCAAGGCTGATCTAAAATCATTGTCAAGTCCTGTAATGGCAGTATTTATACAAACGGGCTAATTTTGCTGTGATGTTATTAGGTATGCATGAAATCATCTGATATACATGTGTAGTTTACAAGTTAATAGTTCTTATTCATCGAGGGTTCAAGATTACCTTCCAGGCTGATCTGAAATCAGTGTCAAGTCCTGTAATGGCAGTATTTCACAAAATAGGCTAGTATGCATAGCAGGTCCTAATCTTAAATGGGGCATGCTCTTGTTGTGCCCTTGGGCAACAGCACACTTAGCTTGAATTGCCTCAGTGTGAAATTCAGCTACGACATGAATGACAATTCTAAAACCCCCAGACACATACGCAATTCTAATGGAGAAGTCACCTATTCAATGTTTGGATGAACACGAACATCTCCACAATACAAAGTGAAGGAGATTAGAATTTTAAAACACTGTCTGGTTTATATGGTTAAAGGACCAGTGCAGTCCACAACTGCTCAATCATTTAGCATTTATATGCATTTCCACACTGGTCACGGGCGGTAAATTAGTTAATAGACCAATAACAAAGAGTTCCAAACCTCTCTGCCAATAACAACTCGTTTTCAGTTTTCCCTTCTCCACATAGACCACTCCCAGACAGTCCTAGCAAAATTCTTGCTTGAGAAATTGCTAAGAATCTTTTTTTCCCCTTCTTTTTGACAATTTGTATTGAAAACAATCACAGTACTTAATTGGACCTTTTAACAAGAATGATATTCTTGGTAATCGAGCATAAACAGTGGAATGATCAAATATTTGTTAGTTTTCTCCTCTGAAGGAGAAGGGCGATTTTTATTCCAATCCAATTTGGATGATGAGCAACAACAACAGCCCCTCATTGTCACAAAAGTAATTTTTTTATATCAGGTAATTGGAAGTTTTTATGGAAAGGCTTTTACAGAGTGATCACATCTCACTCTTTAATGAAGAAGGAAGACTCGAGAACTTGTGTTATTGCATTTATTGTCACAGCTAAAGGGAAAAGCAAAGCTGAGCCCTCATTGATACACTATATATACAAAAGTATGTGGATACCCCTTCAAATGATCCGATTTGGCTATTTCAGCCACACCCATTGCTGACCGGTGTATAAAATCGACAAACATTGGCAGTAGAATGGCCTTACTGAAGAGCTCATTGACTTTCAACATGGCACCGTCATAGGATTGCACCTTTCCAAGAAGCCAGTTCATCAAATTTCGGCCCTGCTAGAGCTGCCCCCGTCAACTGTAAGTGCTGTTATTGTGAAGTGGAAATGTCTATGAGCAACAACCGCTCAGCCGCAAAATGGTAGGCCACACAAGCTCTCAGACCCGGACCGCCAAGTGCTGAAGTGCATAGCACGTAAAAATCGTCTGTCCTCGGTTGCAACACTCATTACCGAGTTCCAAACTGCCTCTGGAAGTAACTGTTCATTGGGAGCTTCATGAAATGGGTTTCCATGGCCATGCAGCCGCACACAAAGCTAAGATCGCCATGCGTAATGCCAAGCGTTGGCTGGAGTGGTGTAAAGCTCACCCCCATTGGACGCTGGAGCAGAGGAAATGCGTCCTCTGCAGTGAGGAATCATGCTTCTCCATCTGGCAGTCCGACGGACAAATCTGGGTTTGGCGGATGCCAGGAGAACGCTATCTGCCCAAATGCATAGTACCAACTGTAAAGTTTAGTGGAGTAGGAATAATGGTCTGGGGATGTTTTTCATGGTTCGGGTTAGGCCCTTTACTCCCAGTAAAGGGAAATCTTAACGTTTACTTTACGCTTAATCTTTCTTATTCAAGTAAGGCTAAACATAATGTATGTACATATAGGTAGGGGTAAAGTGACTAGGCAACAGGATAGATAATAAACTGTAGCAGCAGTGTATGTAATGAGTCAAAAGAGTTAATGCAAAAAGGGTGAATGCAGATAGCTATTTGTTGAACTATTATGGAGTCTTATGGCTTTGGGGTAGAAGCTGTTCAGGGTCCTGTTGGTTCCAGACTTGGTGCATCAGTGCTGCTTGCTTTGCGGTAGCAGAGAAAACAGTCCATGACTTGGGTGGCTGGTGTCTTTGACAATCTTTCGGGCCTTCCTCTGACACCGCCTGGTATAGAGGTCCTAGATGGTAGGGAGCTCGGCCCCAGTGATGTACTGGGCCGTACACACTACTCTATGTAGCGCCTTGCGGTCGGATGCCAAGTTGTTGGCATATCAAGCGGTGATGCAGCCAGTCAAGATGCTCTCAATGGTGCAGCTGTAGAACTGTTTGAGGATCTGAGGGCCCATGCCAAATCTTTTCAGCGTCCTGAGGGGGAAGAGGCATTGTCGTGCCTTTACGATTGTGTTGGTGTGTGTGGTTTGTGGACCATATTAATTCTTTAGTGATGTGGACACCAAGGAACTTGAAACTCATCTGGGAGGGGCCAATCAGGAGGTCCAGGATCCAGTTGCAGAGAGAGGTTTAGTCCCAGGATTCTGAGCTTAAGGATGAGCTTGGAGGGCACTATGGTATTGAACACTGAGCTGTAGTCGATGAACAGCATTCTCACATAGGTGTTCCTCTTGTCCAGGTGGGAGAGGGCAGTGTGGAGTGCAATAGAGATTGCATCATCTGTGGATCTGTTGGGGCGGTATGCCAATTGGAGTTGGTCCAGGGTGTCTGGCATGATGGTGTTGATGTGATTCATGACCTGTCTTTCAAAGCATTTCATGGCTAAGATAGTCACTTAGACAGGTTACCTCAGCATTCTTAGGCACAGGGATTATGGTGGTCTGCTTGAAACATGTAGGTGAAACATGTACGACTGGGTCGCAGAGAGGTTGAAAATGTCAGTGAAGACACTTGCCGGCTGGTCAGCGCATGCTCTGAGTACACGTCCTGGTAATCCGTCTGGCCCTGTGGCCTTGTAAATGTTAACCTGTTTAAAGGTCTTACTCACATCAGCTACGGAGAGGGAGATCACACAGTCGTCCGGAACAGCTGGTGCTCTCATGCATGGTTCAGTGTTGCTTGCCTCAAAGCGAGCATAGATGGCATTTAGCTCGTCTGGTAGGCTCCCCTCACTGGGCAGTTTGTGGCTGGGTTTCCCTTTGTAATCTGTGATAGTTTGCAACCCCTATCACATCCGATGAGCATCAGAGCCGGCGTAGTAGGATTAGATCTTAGTCCTTTATTGAAGCTTTGCCTGTTTGATGCCTTGTCTGAGGTCATAGTGGGATTTCTTATAAGCGTCCGGATTAGTGTCCTGCTTCTTGAAAGCAGCAGCTTTAGCCTTTAGCTCAGTGCGGATTTTGCCTGTAATCCATAGCTTCTGGTTTAGATATGTACATAAGGTCACTGTGGGGATGACGTCGTCAATGAACTTATTAATGAAGTTGGTGATTGATGTGGTAAACTCCAATGTTATCGGATGAATTCTGAAACATATTCCAGTCTGTGCTAGTGAAACAGTCCTGTAGCTTAGCATCTGCTTAATCGGACCACTTCCGTCATTGAGCGTCACTGATACTTCATGTTTGAGTTTTTGATTGTGAGCAGGAATCAGGAGGATAGAGTTATGGTCACATTTGTCAGAAGGACGGCGAGGGAGAGCCTAAGCTGCATTTTTGTGTATGGAGTAAAGCTGATCTAGAATTTTGTTGCCTCTAGTTGCGCAGGTGACATGCTGGTAAAAATTAGGTAAAACAGATTTCAGTTTCCCTGTATTTAAATCACCTGCCATGAGAAGTGCCACCTCTGGGTGTGCCTCTTCTTGTTTGCTTAGGTCCTTATACAGCTCGTTGACTGCAGTCTTAGTGCCAGCATCAGTTTTTGGTGGTAAATAGACAGCTATGGAAAATATAGATGAAAACACTCTTGGTAAGTAGTATGGTCTGCAGCTTATCATGAGGTATTCTAACTCAGGCGAGCTAAAACTCAAGACTTCCAGCTGTTGTTAACAGAGACCCCCTCCCCATCTTACCTGAGGCTGCTGACTGGTCTTGCCAATGCATGGAAAAGCCATCGAGTTGTATATTATCCATGTCCTAGTTCAGCCATGACTCCGTGAAACAGAATATTACAGTTCTTCAGGTTTGATAGGATAGTCTCAAACGGAGCTCGTCCAGTTTGTTCTCTAGTGACTGTACGTTTGCCAACAGCGCGGAGGGTAGAGGCAGTTTATTTGCTCGCCAACATAGTCTCGTCAGCGAGCTTTCATAGTACTATCACGTTTCAGGTACTAGACAGGGAGCACTGATTTCAGTCCTTGAAGAATGCATATTTTATATTTTATGAGCCTTTAGAATCATCTGTTAAAACCTCTAAAATATTATCTTATATGGCCCGGGAGGCAAAAACACCTCAGCTTTTGTTTGCAAAATGATGTCTGTTATGGTACTGCCAGGGCTCAGAAGGAGCTTGTGCACCACATTAGGGCTGGGAATTGCCAGGGACCTCATGATATGATATTATTCACGATACTTAGTTGCTGATACGATATGTATTCCGATTCTCACGATACTATTCAATACTGTGATTTAATTGCAATTCGATGTTCCAAACATATTGCACACCATATGTCTGGTGCAGAAGAACAAAAGAGAGCCATGAGAAAATTAGTTTTAATCAGTCATGGAAATAATTGCTGAAAAACAAATTGGCTCCATATGTAGAAATAAGATGGAGAACAAGCTATGAAGGAGAAATACTGGAGTTTTGGCACAGTTACAGCCAACAAATGCAAAAATAATTTTGTGATATTGTCAAAACGATACTAGAGGTCGACCGATTTTCGATTATTGGACCAAAAAAGCCGATTTTTTTTTTTTTATTATTTTTTTTTTTATATATATATATTTGTAATAATGACAATTACAACAATACTGAATGAACAATGAACACTTTTATTTTAACTTAATATAATACATAAATAAAATCAATTTAGTCTCAAATAAATAATGAAACATGTTCAATTTGGTTTAAATAATGCAAAAACAAAGTGTTGGAGAAGAAAGTAAAAGTGCAATATGTGCCATGTAAAAAAGCTAACGTTTAAGTTCCTTGCTCAGAACATATGAAAGCTGGTGGTTCCTTTTAACATGAGTATTCAAAAATCCCAGTTAAGAAGTTTTAGGTTGTAGTTATTAAAGGAATTATAGGACTATTTCTCTCTAAACCATTTGTATTTCATATATCTTTGACTATTGGATGTTCTAATAGGTACTTTAGTATTGCCAGCCTAATCTCGGGAGTTGATAGGCTTGGAGTCATAAACAGCGCTGTGCTTCAAGCATTGCGAAGAGCTGCTGGCAAACGCAGGAAAGTGCTGTTTGAATGAATGCTTACGAGCGTGCTGCTGCCTACCACCGCTCAGTCAGACTGCCCTATCAAATCATAGACTTAATTATAATATAATAACACACAGAAATACGAGCCTTAGGTCATTAATATGGTCAAATCCGGAAACTATCATCTTGAAAACAAGACGTTTATTCTTTCAGTGAAATACGGAACCGTTCCGTATTTTATCTAACGGGTGGCATCCATAAGTCAAAATATTCCTGTTACATTGCACAACCTTCAATGTTATGTCATAATTATGTAACATTCTGGCAAATTAGTTCGCAACGAGCCAGGCGGCCCAAACTGTTGCATATACCCTGACTCTGCGTGCAATGAACGCAAGAGAAGTGACACAATTTGTCTAGTTAATATTGCCTCCTAACATGAATTTCTTTTAACTAAATATGCAGGTTTAAAAAATATATACTTCTGTGTATTGATTTTAAGAAAGGCATTGATGTTTACGGTTAGGTACATTTGTGCAACGATTGTGCTTTTTTCGCAAATGCGCTTTTGTTAAATCACCCGTTTGGCGAAGTAGGCTGTGATTCAATGATAAATTAACAGGCACCGCATCGATTATATGCAACGCAGGACAAGCTAGATAAACTAGTAATATCATCAACCATGTGTAAACTAGTGATTGTGTTAAGATTTATTGTTTTTTATAAGATAAGTTTAATGTTAGCTAGCACCTTACCTTTACTCCTTACTGCACTCGCATAACAGGTAGTCAGCCTGCCACGCAGTCTCCTCGTGGAGTGCAATGTAATCGGCCATAATCGGTGTCCAAAAATGCAGATTACCGATTGTTATAACTTCAAATCGGCCCTAATTAATCGGTCGACTTCTAAACTATAAGATACAATACATCATCTAAAATAATATCCCAATATGTAACTGTATTGACCCCCCCCCCCCCCATAACTACACCTCACAAGCCACTTTTCTGTAACATGAATTTAAAGCTAGTTTAAGCCTATACAGAACCAGGGCTTACTTTAAAGGGTGACAGCTGAATTCACCTCAGTGCTTGAGTCTCTGAAATCTTTGGAGAGAGTTGTTTGAGAGCCTAAAGTCCATAGTCTTGTGCCGAAGTCTGGCCGAGCGGCAACAACTCTCGCCTCCATATGCCCCTCAGCGACAGGGTTTGAGCCTTGATTCGCCCACTGTCTTTGCCTTTCCTATCTGTCATTGTCTGTCCCCTTACCTCCTAACTGTCCTTTCTAAAAAAAACTAAGTATGAAAGGATGTTTAAATCTCTAATCTTCTTTTTAAAAAAGGAAGGAAAAAATATACCATAATCTGTATTAGCCTTGTAGTCAGTACCCTGTAATCTCATACAAAATAAATAAGAGTGTGGTGTATAATCATGAGGTCTTGATTCAGTGCTTGCAGTTACAGTGCCTTCAGAAAGTATTCATACCCCTTGACTTATTCCACATTTTGTGTTACAGCCTGAATTCAAAATGGATTAAATCGATTATTTTTCAACCATCTACACACAATACTCCATAATGACAAAGTGAAAACATGTTTTTAGAAATGTTTGTACATTTATTTAAAATGAAATACAGAAATATCTAATTTACAGTACAAGTCAAAAGTTGTTCTTTATTTTTACTATTTTCTACATTGTAGAATATTAGTGAAAACATCAAAACTATGACAATGCATATGGAATCATGTAGTAACCAAAAAAGTTTAAAACTAATCAAAATATATTTTATATTGTTCAAAGTAGCCACCCTTTGCCTTGATGACAGCTTTGCATATTCTTGGCATTCTCTCAACCAGCTTCATGGGGAATGCTTTTCCAACAGTCTTGAAGGAGTTCCCACATATGCTGAGCACTTGTTGGCTGCTTTTCCTTAACTAAATCAAAATGTATTTGTCACATACACATGATTAGCAGATGTTAATGCGAGTGTAGCGAAATGCTTGTGCTTCCAGTTCCGACAGTGCAGTAATATCTAACAAGTCATCTAACAATTCCCCAACAACAACCTAATACACACAAATCTAAAGGGGTGAATGAGAATATGTAGATGGATGAACGATGGCCGAGCAGCATAGGCAAGGTGCAATAGATGGTATAAAATACAGTATATACATGTGATATGCGTAATGTAAGATATGCAAACATTATTCAAGTGGCATTATTTAGAGTGATCTTGTATAAAGTGGCCAGTGATTGGGTCTCAATGTAGGCAGTAGCCTCTGAGTTAGTGATTGCTGTTTAGCAGTCTCTCGGTCCCAGGTTTGATGCAACTGTACTGACTTCGCCTTCTGGATGGTAGCGGTGTGAACAGGCAGTGGCTCGGATGTCCTTGATGATCTTTTTGGCCTTCCTGTGACATCGGGTGCTGTAGGTGTCATGGAGGGCAGGTAGTTTGCCCCCGGTGATGCGTTGTGCAGACCGCACCACCCTCTGAAGAGCCTTGCAGTTGAGGGCGGTGCAGTTGCCGTACCAGGCTGTAAAACAGCCCGACAGGATGCTCTCGATTGTGCATCTGTAAAAGTTTGTCAGGGTTTTGGGTGACAAGCCAAATTTCTTCAGCCTTCTAGGTTGAAGAGGCGCTGTTGAGCGTTCTTCACCACACTGTCTGTGTGTGTGAACCATTTCAGTTTGTCTGTGATGTGTAAGCCTAGGAACTTCAAACTTTTCACCTTCTCAACTGCTGTCCCTTCGATGTGGATAGGGGGGTGCTCCCTCTGCTGTTTCCTGAAGACCACAATCATCTTCTTAGTTTTGTTAACGTTGAGTGAGATGTTTTCCTGACACCACACTCCGAGTGCCCTCATCTCCTCCCTGTTGGCTGTCTCGTCATTGTTGGTAATCAAGCCCACTACTGTTGTCTTATTGTTGTGTTTTATTTCAATTTTTTCAATTAATTTTTTTATTCTAAAACTTTGGTGAAATGGAAATGGGAACAAAATCATAATGGTATTCACTCGCCTTGTCGGTCATCAAGCATTTCTGTAGTCCCAGTCTTCCTTCCCAGGTGTGCGTAAAGCGTGTTTTACTTGCCTGAGTTATAATACTCTATACCTCCATTCATTTTTCACATCGTGAATTTAACAAATTCAAATTAATTGTGTGTTTGGTGTAGGCTTACCTTGGCCTCGCGTTTTTAATAGTCGTGTGGTTCTCTCTAGGACAAGTTGTGAGTTCCCTGTAAAGAGGAGAGACACGGAGGCCCGATTGGCCTCCGTGGACATTAACAAATGCTTTCAACGCTGCAGGAGCTGTTTATTTTGCTTAATTCCGGGACAATGTGGACCGCCCGGACTTTCAACGTAGCAACTGTTTTCTTGCAGAGAACTACAGTGGCTACTCTTAGCAAACAAGTAGCCAACCTGCACTAGCTACTGGGTAATCCATGCCTGCCTACATTTTCTTTCTCTTCTACCTCTGTAGCCGGACGCCACTCTGGCCCGGTGGAATTGTCGCCGCTGTGTTGGCTCTCCACAGCCGGCTGGCCGGTACTCTGCAGGGATCCCTCCCCTAAGGGAGAATGGTGTTAGTAGAATGCTCCTGGATGACTTGGTGGATGTTCTTGATCCTACCAACCAGCCATGGAGATATGTCACTCGCTGTGACACTCGAAAACAGTGTCCTCTGGCAACGGGAGCCTCCTTGGAGATGTTAAACCTGGACGGGACACAGACTAGCCCTGGATATAGAAGTTCTGGAGCCTTCTTCTCTGGGGGTTTCCGATTTGAGATCGGATCCGGAGGTACCTGCGCCTTCGTCCTCAGTTCTGTCTCCCTCTCTGGTGGTTTCTACCTCGGGTTCAGATCCTCAGACCTCCCACCTTCATCAGACCATGAGGTTGTTTGAAACTCCGTCCCATTCATTATCCACGGTTGATACTACAGCTGGCTAGGGTCCATCGGTTTGCCAAACCACTCGAGCAGTGTCGTGGTAATTCTAACAAAAGGAGAGACTGTATTCTTCAAAACAACTTTATTATAAGATTTGCAAAAATGAAGCAATCAATAACAACCACTCAACAGTGCATCGTCAGGAAAGCCCAACGAACAGAGTTGTCTCTCTCATCTTGTAGAAAAAGTACAACCTATTTTGTCTGTGGCAGTTCATCAGATGGGTGGAAACAAGGATGGAACATGGTGTGTAAAAGCTGATTTAGCTTGTCTGTGCAGATTAAAATAGCTGGTGTTGCTACCATTGTCTGTTCCTTCCTGCGTGTTTCCACACATCTAAGTTCCTGTAGATTGTAAAAACAGGATGTCACATACTGCAGTCGGACCCAAACAGCTCTTATCTGTACGCCCAGACTTATGACTAAGTCACACAAGACAAGCCTGTGTCAGCAAAATACTAACATAACGGACAATTCTCTAAGTTAAAAACAGCATATTATGTCTTTCTAATTAAACAACATAGTAGGTAATTACATTTCCTCCACAGGCGAAAGAACAGCTGGACCTCCTCAGCCATTGCACCAGCTGTTGTCATCGGCAGTTCTATGGTAAGAAACATCTGGTTCCCGGGGCAAAAACCCTGTGCTATTCTGGAGCATGAGTACAGGACATTACAAGGCTGCTTCCGACCATTCTACGACAGCTGCCGGGAGCTGACGCTGTTGTAGTCCATGTGGGGTCAAACGAAATTAGGAGGGCTAGCTCGGCACGTCTGAAAATGTATTTTAAAGAACAGATTCTAGCACTGAAAGATTCCAAAATGCGGCCAATTATTTCAGATCCGGTACCATCGTTGGATGTGAAAGATTCGGCAGGCTACTGGCATTACACACCTGGCTAAAAGATTACTGTAGCTCTGTTGGAATCACTTTTATAGAGAACTTTGACATCTTCTGGGGAAAAAAGATGCTCTACAGGATTGACGGAGTCCATCCAAATCATCTTGGCTCCTGGACTTAGTCCACGCATTTCAAGGCTGTATTGAGACAATGACTTATCAATGACCCAAGCCCTGCTCCGTTAATTCCTACCATTGTGTTGCTGAATCAGCTCAAACATAAATATCATAACAATAACTTCCGATAAGCTTTCCTGTAAAGCAATAAAAGCAATCTAGCATCACAGAAAAGTGCTAGAAATAGTCCACATTAACATATGTAGCCTACAAAAAAAAAAAAAAAAAAAAAAAAAAACATAAGAAACAACGTTCATGAAATCCTTAACTTGCTAGTAACATTCATTCATATTCCTACGATCATAGTCTGCTGTTGGAAAAAACGCTTGTGTTATGGCTTTATACCCCCTGCTCTATTGTGGATAAAGAAATACCTGTCTAACAGAACACAAAGGGTGATCTTTAATGGAAGCCTCCAACATAATCCATGTTGTATCAGGAATTCCCCATGGGCAGCTGTCTAACATGCTGACCAGACCGGACACGTCGCGTGCGCGAGCGTCACAAAATAAATTTAGAAATCCATGTTATTCAATTATTGCACCCACACTGCTCACGAGCGCCAACGAGCGTCTGCGACACCAAGGGTTAAAATAGAAGTCGTTCCTATTTCTGACGCAGATCGCACTGAAAGTCATCTCCTCATTGGTTTATAGATGCAGGTACCCACTTGCCATCTCCTCATTGGTTATACCCACGTGGGTGATTGAAAGACGAACTTTGTTGCCGGTTGTCGTGGTAATACAATGAAAGTTTAGATGCGATCACCATATAAGTTCAAAGATGAAAAAGCCTGGAAGGAGGAGAGATGACTAGAAACGATTTGGTTGGCCGTTTTATGTGTGGATTAATTGTCGGAGTAGAGGTCCTTGTGCATTTCAGGTAAAATAACAACTCAATGTTTATATCTCAGGACAAATTAGCTAGCAACAGCAAGCTAGCTAAATAGGACAAATTAACGTTAGCTAGCAAGTGCAAGCTAACTAGCTAAATTGCCATACATGTTTAATGCTTTTCGACCTGTCCCCAAATTAATGTCATTGGTTCAGAGTTTGTTTTGATATTTTAACATGCGTGTCGTGATCGCGTTTGGTGTGGGGGGGGGCAAAATAAATGTATGCACGATAGCGCACGTTGGCGCACGCGCGCAGCCGGTTTGGGTTCCGTGTAAGCCCCTTACTTTTTTCAATCTTTACTAACGACACGCAGATGACTCAACACTATACACGTCAGCTACTACACAAAAGACGCAGTTCGTTTCAGAATGGGTGGCAAGGAATAAGTCAGTCCATTCACTTTACAGCTCATGTGAATTTGTTATCACATTTACATAGTTTCATGCTGGTGCTGTCTATGATCTCTTTTTAGAGATCTTCCCAGAACAGCCCAAATTGGCTCTAGCCAGAATAGAAAGAGGAGTGGGAGGCCCCGGTGCACAACTGAGCAAGAGGACAAGTACATTAGAGTAACTCTGTGTTGTTTTTGTCGCACTGCTTTGCTTTATCTTGGCCAGGTCGCAGTTGTCAATGAGAACTTGTTCTCAACTTGTCTACCTGGTTAAATAAAGGTGAATTAAAAAAAATGTATAAAAACATTCCCGAACAGAAAAACTATGTGCAGTTAGCACCAAACATTATTTTCCTTGTTATAGCCTAACTAGACGGTAGGCAATAAATGGCTGGGGGAAGCTGTGTAATTTGAAATAAAAACTGAAAGATAGAGGTGAACTTTAGGTTGCTCTGGTGAATTTGCGAGGCATGCGAGACAAGACATTATTTCTGCCTGCCCCCTGTCTCTCTCCCTCGCGCTGGCTCGCATGCTCTTGCTCTTCGCCAGAGATATGAGATCCTCATGTCTCCGCCTTAATAATGCGAGTCCTCGTCCCAAAGGCGGGAAGGCCAGCTACAAGCTTAGGTCCAAATTAAGGCCCATGAAAACGCATTGGCGTATGGACAGATGTTTTTGGTGAGAGTGAAACCTCTCCCTTCACCTCTTCCTCACTGTTTTCGTTAAGGATTCAAGTGTGTGTTCAGTCTTCGATCTGCTGAGTGTAAGAATTTCCTAACCTATTGATGATAGGCCCTGCTTTACTGAAGTTGCGAGACATTGCATGCCAAGAAATTGCAAGACACAGCATTACATTTTACATTTACATTTCAGTAATTTAGCAGACGCTCTTATCCAGAGCGACTAACAGTTAGTGCATTCATCTTGAGATAGCTAGGTGGAACAACCACATATCACAGGCATAGTAAGTACACTTTTCCTCAAAGTAGTTATCAGAGAAGTCAGAGATGGAAAAGGGGGGGGGGGATCAATTGCAAGTGTTGGTTCAGGAAAGTTGAGGTGAGGAGGGGGATTATTTAAGATGCTCTTTGAAGAGGTAGGGTTTCAGGTGCTTTCGGAAGATGGGCAGTCACTCTGTTGTCCTAGCTTCAGGGGGAAGCTGGTTCCACCATTGGGGTGCCAGGACAGAGAAGAGCTTGGACTGGGCTGCTTACGGGAGCTGCCCTCCCATCGGGGTGGGGAGGTCAAGAGACCAGAAGTGGAAGAACGGAATGCTTGGGTTGTTGTGTAGGGTTTGAGCATAGCCTGAAGGTAGGGACTGACAGTTCCTCTTGCTGCTCCATAGCCAAGCACCATGGTCTTGTAGTGGATTCGAGATTCGACTGGAAGCCATTGGAGTGTGCGGAGGAGCAGGGTGACATGGCAGAACTTGGGAAGGTTGAAAACCAGGTGGGCTGCAGCATTCTGGATAAATTGCAGTGGATAAGTTGCAGAGGTTTGATGGCACAAGCGGGGAGCCTAGCCAACAGTGAGTTGCAGAAGTCCAGACGGGACTGGAAAGGTCTTTGAGCTGGCAGGCCTTCCCAAAGAGCAGATTCGTCTTGTCGAGGTTGAGCTTGAGGTGGTGGGCCAACATCCAAGCTGAGATATCTGCCAGGCAGAAGGTGGGGAAGGTGAAAAGTACTTGAGTGTCATCCGCATAGCAATGATAGGAGAGACCATGTGAGGATATGACGAAGCCGAGTGATTTGATGTATAGAGAGAAGGGGAGATAGTCTAGAATTGAGCCCTGGGAGACACCAATAGTAAGAGTACATGGTGCAGACACAGATCCTTTCCACGTTACCTGGTAGGAGCAGCCTGCCAGGTAGGATGCAATCCAAGAGTATTCAGAGCCTGAGATGCTCAGCCCTGAGAGGGTGGAGAGGAGGAGCTGATGGTTCACGGTGTCGAAGGCAGCGGATAGATCTAGAAGGATGAGAGAGAGTCAGCTTTGGCAGTGCGGAGAGCCTCCATGACACAGAGAAGAGCAGTCTCGGTGGAGTGACCTGTCTTGAAGCATTCCATTGCAAGATGCAGATTTTGAATGTCGATAGTTAGGGTTTCCACTATTTACCACAGCCACAAAATCAAAATTGGCTATAGCGTAAAAATTTATGAAAACAAAAATGAGCTGTCTGGTCTTAATTTAGGGTTTGGTATAAGGTTAACAGGGTGGTTGAGGTTAAGACCCACTGGTTGATGCTTATTTATAAAACCCTCTTAGGCCTCACTTCCCCCTATCTGAGATATCTACTGCAGCCCTCATCCTCCACATACAACACCTGTTCTGCCAGTCACATTCTGTTAAAGGTCCCCAAAGCACACCAATCCCTGGGTCGCTCCTCTTTTCAGTTCCCTGCAGCTAGCGACTTGAACGAGCTGCAACAAACACTCAAACTGGACAGTTTTATCTAAATTTCTTCATTCAAAGACTCAATCATGGACGCTCTTACTGACAGTTGTGGCTGCTTCGCGTGATATATTGTTGTCTCTACCTTCTAGCCCTTTGTGCTGTTGTCTGTGCCCAATAATGTTTTTACCATGTTTTGTGCTGCGACCATGTTGTCATGTTGAATTGCTACCATTCTGTGTTGTCATGTGCATCTGCCATGCTATGATGTTGTCTTAGGTCTATGTTTATGTAGTGCTGTGTTGTCTCTCTTGTCGCGATGTGTGTTTTGTCCGAATTTTTTGACCGAATTTCTTCTTATCTAACTTGCCAAGTTAAATAAAGGTTCAATTAAAAAAGATAGACAACAAGTGTGCGGGACGCGGCCTGTCTACCACCGCACACTGCCGTGGTGCTGAAGTAACTGCGATGAGAAACCAGTAGTGAATTGATAAGACATGGATACAGCATACTAATACTGTCCATGATATAGCACATTGGCTGTGCCGTCCTGTATGTACACAAGGTCTGTTATCGTATCACTCTAATGGTGTCCCTTAATCTTCAAGACTTTACCACCCACCAGTGCTTCCTATGGGAGCCTTACTCACCCCTTAAACAGAAGCAATTAAGATGTGGCGGCGAACCCCCCACACTGAGTAAATGACAACGATTTTTATAACAGCAGCTTAAGAATGTGTGGTCTGTTATTACGCGTTGTGATACGGTATGTGTCGATGGCTTTTTAGATTATGCACAAATGACAAGTTTATGAAAACAACATGGCTAGTGAAATTGCAATGGCATCATTTATCAGCATAAGAAAGCATGCTAACTAACCCTTTATACCATCCCAGAGCCGCCAGAAAAGACAGCTTTTTCACCAGTACTTTTCAGACTTTCAAAGCAGCAGCAGCGATCTTGTTTACCAGATATATTCAATAGTTCACGTCGTAGAAAAACGTTTTGCAACGGAAAAGAAAGCACGCGTTTCTTATTGGACAAGTCGACATATTACCTCCCCCAATTGCAGCCCGTTTGCCTCTGTTTTCTCTAGTGAATTCAACCCTGTCCCTGGGATTCCACATGGTAAACTCCACACTCGCTGTGACAGGTGGATTCTAGCTACAGCCTACAGAACCTACATTTTACAATATAGCCAGTTTTGACTTTGTGGCTGTGGTAACTACCTGCCTGGTTGCCTCACGAGAGAGCAAACACACATTTTCATGGAAAACAAGATACGTGTTAATAAAAGCAGGTTATAAAAGCAGTTCAACTACCTCTTAAACTATCTAGAATGATCCACTTTATCTACAGTAACGTTATCTATAGTAGCCTAGCTAGATAGATATCTAGTGTAGCTAGTTAACATTAGGCTGGTTGATGCAACCAGTTCGTCTGGCTTTATCACTTTTATATGTTAGCAATATATTCAAATAATGATTTACCTTTTTTCATTAAAAACATTATTTAACAATTTTTTTAAATACTTTTTCATCCTTCCACAAGATATAGCCTTGGCAGCAGCTAATGGGGTTCCTTAATAAATACAAATATACATTCTGTTTCCTCCCCTTTAGCCTCCAACAATGCAGACTTTTATTAGGGACCATTGTTGCTTTTCCTTTGACTTGGCATGTGGTTGTGGATATTCTGTACTTTCTTCTGGTCGGTTGTGCAATAGTAGTGTGGGTTGTACTGGTGTCTATGAAGGAGCTTTGTAGCAAGAGGGTGCATTTGGACAATAACAGCTGGAAGAAATGGAGATGACTAATGCTCCTGGTATGATTCTGTTACAGATGTCCTTGAAGCCCAACAGAACACAGTGTTGATATTTTCTCATAACAGCCAAAGGATACACACTATAAACTGTGGTCCAGTGCACACACTGAGAGTAAAGGGTTTCAACCAGAACAGGCCCTCCCTTTAGGGAATGCAATGAATGTCGTTT
This sequence comes from Salvelinus namaycush, assembly GCF_016432855.1. Classification (NCBI taxonomy): domain Eukaryota; kingdom Metazoa; phylum Chordata; class Actinopteri; order Salmoniformes; family Salmonidae; genus Salvelinus; species Salvelinus namaycush. The sequence continues at coordinate 2,519,407 of NC_052317.1, forward strand.
GTGAAAAATGCCTTGCACTGAGATTCTGAATAAGAAATGAAACAGATGCTTTAAAGAGGGCCATTGCTCCAGCACTAAGAAAATGTACATTTAAATATGAACTAGACAAGCTCAAAACCGTTTGAGGCAATAGAGTTCATGCATTGTTGTACAGTGTTTGAAAAAATAATAATATGAATGGAAAATAAAACACAGATATATTTTGATTAGATAAGAATTCCACCCACTGAGTCAATAGTTTGTAGAATCACCTTTGGCAGTGATTACAGCTGTGCGTCTTTCTGGATAAGTCTATAAGAGCTTTGCAAACCTGGATTGTACAGTATTTGCCCATTCTTTAAAGTATTTCTGCAGTTTCTCGAGCCGATTTATATCAAACTTTTAACTAGGCCACTAGGGAACATTCAATGTTGTCTTGGTAAGTAACTCCAGTATATATTTGGCCTTGCGTTTTATGTGATTGTCCTGCTGAAAGGATTTGTCTCCCAGTGTCTGTTGGAAAGCAGACTGAACCAGATTTTCCTATATGAATTTGCCTATGCTTAGCTCTATTCCTTGTTTTATCCTAAAAAAACTCCCCAGTCCTTTCCAATGTCAAACATACCCATAACATGATGCAGCCATCACCATGCTTGAAAATATGAAGTGTGGTACTCAGTGATGTGTTGTGTTGGATTTGCCAATAACATATTCCTTTTTGTATTCAGGTCAAAAAGTTAATTTCTTTGCCACATTTCTTGCAGTTGTTTGCCTTATTGCATCCTTTTTGACTTATTGCAAACAGTGCATGTTTTGTAATATTTTTTATTCTGTACAGGCTTCCTTCTTTTCACTCCGTCATTTAGGTTAGTATTGTGGAGTAACTACAATGTTGTTGATCCATCCTCATTTTTCTCCTGTCACAGCCATTTAACTCTGTAACTGGTATAAAATCCCCATTGGCCTCATGGTGAAATCCCTGAGAGGTTTCCTTCCTCTCTGTCAACTGAGTTAGGAAGGACGCCTGTATCTTTGTAGTGACTTGGTGTATTGATGAGGGGTTGGTACCGGTTCAGGGAACAGAACTGAAAACAGGAAAATAACAAACATTTTCAAGGAACAGAAACGGAACCTGGAACGAAATTGATCCATACTGTTCCAGAACAGAACCGTTATTTTAAAAGCATGGGAACCAACCGGTTAATAACGTTATTTTACGTTCCAGGCATTGTTTTTCAAGTCCCACATCAAAAAACAACAAAGCGCTTATCCAAAACTCTCACTCTGTCACTCAAACTTTATTTGAGTTTCTGCGTGCAAGCTGAAAATCTTTGCCTGTGCTTGTGCGTGTTTAGGCTACCTGCCCCCCCCCCCCCCCTCCGAAGCGTAGGCTACTGTACGTTGCAAGCTTGATTCAGAAGATGGGGAAAGGGATTTTTTTATTAGCAAGAGAATAATGGATAAACTTTTTCAATGCTAGTTAAGGATACTATAGGTCTAGGTTTCACGTTGGATTTATTAGCTACAAAAAGGTAAGATGGGTTTTTAATTCTGGTGCAACCCTGTACAGTCAAGCTTGCTAGCTAGCTAAACTCAGCAAAAAAAGAAACGTCCTCTCACTGTCAACTGCGTTTCTTTTCAAACTTAACGTGTAAATATGTGTATGAACATAACAAGATTCAACGTCTGAGACATAAACTGAACAAGTTCCACAGACATGTGACTAACAGAAATGGAATGATGTGTCCCTGAACAAAGGGGGGGGGAGAAATCAAAAGTAAGTCAGTATCTGGTGTGGCCACCAGCTGCATTTAGTACTGCAGTGCATCTCCTCCTCATGGACTGCACCAGATTTGCCAGTTCTTGCTGTGAGATGTTACCCCACTCTTCCACCAAGGCACCTGCAATTTCCCGGACATTTCTGGGGGGAATGGCCCTAGCCCTCACCCGCCGATGAAATAGGTCCCAGACGTGCTCAATGGGATAGAGATCCGGGCTCTTCGCTGGCCATGGCAGGACACTGACATTCCTGTCTTGCAGGAAATCCCGCACAGAACGAGCAGTATGGCTGGTGGCATTGTCATGCTGGAGGGTCATGTCAGGATGAGTCTACAGGAAGGGTACCACATGAGGGAGGAGGATGTCTTCCCTGTAACGCACAGCGTTGAGATTGCCTGCAATGACAACAAGCTCAGTCCAATGATGCTGTGACACACCACCCCAGACCATGACGGACCCTCCACCTCCAAATCAATCCCGCTCCAGAGTACAGGCCTTGGTGTAACGCTCATTCCTTCAATGATAAAAGCGAATCCGACCATCACCCCTGGTGAGACAAAACCGCAACTCGTCAGTGAAGAGCACTTTTTGCCAGTCCTGTCTGGTCCAGCGGCGGTGGTGTTGTGCCCATAGGCGACGTTGTTTCCGGTGATGTCTGGTGAGGACCTGCCTTACAACAGGCCTACAAGCCCTCAGTCCAGCCTCTCTCAGCCTATTGCGGACAGTCTGAGCACTGATGGAGGGATTGTGCGTTCCTGGTGTAACTCGGGCAGTTCTTGTTGCCATCCTGTACCTGTCCCGCAGGTATGGTGTTCGGATGTACCGATTCTGTGCAGGTGTTGTTACTCTTGGTCTGCCATTGCGAGGACGATCAGCTGTCCGTCCTGTCTCCCTGTAGCGCTGTCTTAGGCGTCTCACAGTACTGACATTGCAATTTTTTGCCCTGGCCACATCTGCAGTCCTCATGCCTCTTTGCAGCATCTTTCTTTTTGTGTTTTTCAGAGTCAGTAGAAAGGTCTCTTTAGTGTCCTAAGTTTTCATAACTGTGACCTTAATTGTCTACCTTCTGTAAGCTGTTAGTGTCTTAACGACCGTTCCACAGGTGCATGTTCATTAATTGTTTATGGTCCATTGAACATCCATGGGAAACTTAAAGCCTTTACAATGAAGATCTGTGATTTTTTGGGGGATTTTTACAAATTTTCTTTGAAAGACAGGGTCCTGAAAAAGGGACTTTTCTTTTTTGTTGAGTTTAGCTCAAAGGACTTTCAAAGTTCCTCCATAGAAACCGCTCCTCCTAGGTTTAATTCTGTGGATCTAATTCAGATAATGCGTGTCATAACAAGATGCCTAGCTCTTCAAGATTTTTCAACCCTCTCTCCCCACCCGCAAAATTTCAGTCGTATCTTGCGCCGTAGGCTACATTTTCATTTCAGTAGACACTCTTATCCACAGCGACATACAGGCGCAATTAGGGTTAAGTGCCTTGCTTAAGGGTACATTTTCACCGACCTTTCGGTATCTGGCCCAATGCTCTTAACCTACCTCCCCAACACCTGTCTGTCCATCAAACATGTAAACAACTAGCTTGATTGCTCTATCCACACTGATTGGTGAAGTAATTGAATGAGCTAAATGTAAAAAAAATATGTTGATTTCACAGGTTAAAAAATAACAATGAGGAACTATATACACCGTTAATTGTTTTTTGAAACGGTTCAAAACGTTATTTTGCTGATCGGAACAGTGGAACGAAACAAAAATTGTGGTTGTGTTCTCAATGAAACGATTGGAAAATCATTTTGGTTCCAACCCCTGGTATTGATACACCACCCAAAGTATAATTCATAATTTTAATAATAACTCTACCAATACAGTAGGTGCCCTTCTTTGCACGCTATTGGAAAACCTCCCTGGGCTTTGTTGTTGAATCTGTGCTCGAAATTCACTTCTCGACTAAGGGACCAATAATCTGTATGTGTGGGGTACAGAGATGGGGTAGTCATTCAAGACCATTATTGCACACAGAGTTACTTATTATATGCAACTTATTCTCTGATTTGTAAAGCACATTCTTACTCCTGAAAATAATTAGGCTTACAATAACAAAGGGATTGAATACTTATTGACTCAAGACATTTCAGCTTTTCATTTTCTTTTTTTTTTTGTAAAAAATTCTAAAAACATAATTCCACTTTGACATTATGGGGTATTATGTGTACATCAGTGACACAAAATCTCAATTTAATCTATTTTAAATTCAGGCTGTAACACAACAAAATGTGGGAAAAGTCAAGGGGTGTGAATACTTTCTGATGGCACTGTAGTTTACAGTTTTTCTCCACTTGCACACAGAGGAGTTGCCTTGCCTTGATGTTGTGACACTGAAATCCTAGCCTTGAGCAGCAACGTAAAGTATAAAGAAAGCACAAAAAACGACAGTTTCTCCTACAGACTTAATCTCATAATTGTCATTTGTTAGTTTCATTGAACGGTTAAATCTCACCTTTTTGGTAAAAATAGAAGAGATGTGCTCACTTTTAAGGACACAAGCTCAAGTACACAGTACAAATATGAAAATCTGACATTTTATGATGTATTTCCTATTCAACAAAACTGTATGAATAAGGCTTGAAATGACATGTGCTTTTTAAATAGTTTAGAATAAAATTATAAAACCATTAACTATAAGATTTCACCTTCCTTATAACTGTAAAATGCATATTTCTACATTTAGTGTGTAAGAAAATTTTCATATTTTCTAATGGTCTCTCTTGATCAAAACTTCTTCCCCACTGCTGTGAATGTCACACAGAGCTCTGGCTTGGCTTCCTGAACTCAATAGGAATTCGCCATTCATCTTAAATTAATCTTGTCCATATATGACACAGTCGTTTTATTTTTTTAAAATTGATGAATTATTTTTGATGAATGGCTATAAATCGATCTCTGAATGTGCTATAGTTATTTAAACCTCTCTCTCTTGCTGCGCTACGATGTAAGGTTTGCAGGCGTGTGCTTTGTCAGTGGCTGTGATGTAGGGTTCAGCCAGGAGATGGACAGTCGGAAGAGCGAATTAAATGGTGGGAGGAACATTCCAGCCTTCCCAAAACCATGTTTTGTGACGAGAGCACTTCCAGTGTCTACAAGACGACAAGGCTGCATTGAGGCCAGTGCACAAAATGTACATATGTCAAAAGAATGGCTAAATTTGTGGAAGATGGCATCCTGTCTTTTTGTCTATGCAGCCGGTTTGTTAAACCGAGGGTACGGTCTAGCTCTAGCTACTGCATATATTGATGTGCTTTTTGATAGCAAAATAAAATAACCTCTTATACGTTAATTTATACCTGACACGGTGATATTTTCAATGAGACGTGTTTAGTATTTCATTTCCATATATTCACATATTTCTTATTGATAGCAAACTTATTGGGATGCATTTATATGCTTGGTTTGACCAAGGGGTCTGTAGAATAAGTTTAGAGGTTGCAATACAACACAATGCAATGTAATATTAATCTACAATATAGGCTACTCTTATATGCACACAGGGCCTGGGAGGCTCGCAGGGATCCACAGTACTCAATCAATGATAGTTTAACTCAATACTTCTTGTATACCCTAAACTGTTTACATAACTGCACTGTAATTTAAAGCGTTTAAACAGTTAATTGTTTCCCTGCCACAAGGGAAAATGTGTTGAATTACAGGAGATGACCTTAAAACTGCAAAATAGTCTCTCAGATTTGAAGATGGGGGCCTTTAAGATGTTCTTTCCCAGGGCCTGAGACTTGGGGCTCTATTCAATCCATATTGCGGAAGTCCAGCGTTACTGAAATTTAAAGGGAATGGACACCTCATTCACGGTAAACGCTGCATACGTCGGCTCAATCGGAAATTACCTTTACATTTCTGTCACGCAATCTGTAATGCTTCAGCGATACAGATTGAATAGAGGCCCTGGTTTGTCCAGCCAGGTGCTGCAGCAGTCATAGTAAAACTCCTTGTGTGCTATTTTTAGCACATTCTAAAGTCGATGTAACGGCTGTCCTCCTCCTCTTCAGACGAAGAGGAGGAGTAGGGATTGGACCAAAGCGCAGCGTGATAATTTGACATAATGAAGTTTTTTCAAAGTAAAAACGAAAACCGAAAACACTTCAACAAACTACAAAATAACAAAACGACGTAGACAGACCTGAACATGGAACTTACATAAATACACGAAGAACTCACGAACAGGAACAGACTACATCAAACGAACGAACAAACCGAAACAGTCCCGTGTGGTGCAACATACACAGACACAGAAGACAATCACCCACAAACAAACAGTGTGAACAGCCTACCTATATATGGTTCTCAATCAGAGGAAACGTCAAACACCTGTCCCTGATTGAGAACCATATAAGGCTAATTACACCTGACCTAAACATAGAAACACAAAACATAGAATGCCCACCCCAACTCACGCCCTGACCAACTAAACACATACAAAAATAACAGAAAACAGGTCAGGAACATGACAGTCGAGTTGTATTCTGATTTTGAAAGGTCCCTGATGAATTTGCTATCACAAAAGGGGTCCCCTTACCCAAAAAGCTTTGGAACCCCTGATCTATGGCAGGCTTTTGTTTCTTTCCTCTCTAATATTGAACCGTCCAAAGCAGCTCATATTGGCTGTAGGGTCTGTTATGCAGTCATTAGAGGCATTGGGTTGGGGTTTTAGCTTTCCTTCCCATTGATTGTGGATAGACAAAAGAAGCACAAGAAGGATGGCCCTGTCGGTCCCTTGAACAGCGGCAGTCGGATCTGCCATCTCCTCTTACACAGCTAAAGGAAGCAGAATTTAGAATATGCTAGATAGGCCCATTCTATGTTAAGTAGAATGCATCAAGTTGGGCGTCCTCTTGTGTGTGTGCCCAGAATTGTAATGAGGGCCTGATTATTCTCGTATCACTGAGTCCTTGGCCAAATTCATTCAACAGCATTCCATGTACCAGCAGAGCAGAAAGGGTTTTGCCTCAAAAAGTGTCTCGTGCTATAGACAGGTAGAAAATATCACATATTGCGCAAACATTCTGGCCATATTATCATTATATATATTATTGTATTTTTTTCTGATTGTGATAATCTTGTGGTGTAGCCTAGCGGTTAAGAGCATTAGGCCAGTAACCGAAAGGTTGCTGGTTTGAATCCCTGAGCCGACTTGGTGAAAAATCTGTTGATTTGCTCTTGAGCAAGGCACCTAACCCTAATTACCCCTGTAAGTTGCTCTGGATAAGAGTATCTGCTAAATGGGTACTTTGATCGTACAGGCCTTACAATAAATACTGATTTGTTTTATGGATGTATTTGTGATTCAGTGGTAGGCCTACATCACTGCATCGCAGAAATTGATGTACCTTTAAAATGTAGTTTTACATCACCTACTTTATTGTTGTTTATCACTGTAACTCACTCGCAGATGCTGTCTTTCTTGTTCTGCTTTTCCGGCCCCGACTGCAGCAGCACATTGTGCAGTCTTGTGGATCTGCGGAGGGGCAATACTCACCGCTAAATCTGTTTAGTGTTACAGAAGAGAGTGATGTCGCTTGTCACAAGAAGTAGTAAAATCAAATCGAACAGCACTTGAATCGGTTGGGTCTCTGCTTTAAATCAATAATGGGCGAGAATTTCCCTCCTCCGTAACACGCTCACTTTGAGATTTATGCGATTGCATGGATCGGGAGAAGGCACGCTCAAAGACTGCAGTAAGATGGTGGAGGGATGTACAGACTGTGACAACTAGTTACATTTGAGGACAGACACAGGCAAATGAAATGAAATGAATATGAAGACAATCTACTAGAGTTATAGACTATTCACTAGGGTTAGAGGATGTGTGGCAAAATCTGCATTGCTTGTCATTTAATCTCTGGCATTCTGCGTGTTAGTGGTGGTTGCTGTGCTCCCTTCCAGTCTCTCCCATAAGGCTCCCATAAACAATAAGAACATGCAGAGAGGATATTAACACTCTTCATGAGGGACTGTGAGAACTGCCTGAGAGAAGACAAAAGCCCTTTCCATTGACTTTCAAAGCAGACATTTATGAAGCCTCTTTGAGCTCCATGCCCCACTTTAAGACAAAAGCAACTTCCAGAACGAACCACTATAAGGAAGGACAGTTTTGTGGAGATCTGTCATGTCCAATGGCAACTAGAAAGGCAGTGCAACATATAGAGTGCAGTGTTCACTCAGTGGCTGAATGGCAGATATCATTGGGAGACCAAACAAACTGTATTGAATTATAGTATGATAATAATGCATATAGTATACACCAATGGCAGGGGGAAGGGATTATGGATGTTGACATGGGGCCGGAGATTGATAGTAGGCTGGTTGGTGTCCAATCGGTGACCACGCCATTTGCCAATTGTATTGGCCTCCCTGCTGCACCAAAGGCTACACTGCCAAGTCTGATGCCTCTGGAGGCGAAGTCTTTCTTACCCTGTCTTTAGGGTGTGTGTGTGAGAGAGAGAGGGGGCGAGAGAGCAAGGTGTGTGTCTGTGAGAGAGAGAGAGCAAGAAAAAATGTGTTTGTCATATGGTTGTCCATCTCTATGTTTGCCCATGTCTAACTGTCCAAGTCTGCGTTTGAGTGTTTGCATGTCTGGCAGGGAGACAGAGGAGGCGGAGAGAGGGAGGCAGGGCAGGCCGCATTAGAGGATGTTGGCTGGTCCATAGGGAGAGGTTTGGGAGTCTCTGCCAGTAGGTCTCATTTCATCAGGAGCGGAACCAGCAGACACATCCAGGTAGGGAGGAGGTGAAATCCATCAGATTAATGGATAAATAAGGACATGGGATATCAGAGTGGTTTTGCTTGGCTATTCCCTACATTTAGGTCTGCCGTTTCTGGCAGATGGATCCAGGGATAGGCTGAGAGGGTGTGAATACTAGGTAGTTTCAGTAATCGTTAAATGAACTCTCTTGTTCGATGTGTTGCAACTGAAATGGAGAATCTAACACGAGGCAGCAAACGTCACTGAATCTGGAAAACAAAAAATAGCCATGATTGTATGGAGCCATTTCAGTGTGATTTCAACCCACTGGGCACACCATGCCATTTCAGCATGGACAATTGGGTAATATTTGTTTGAGATGTTGATCAATAAGATTGATGACTTTTGCAAATCCGATGTATTTTACACATATATTCCACGTCACAATGTGTTGACAAATTATGTTGAAGCAATGTTGATTCAACCAGTTTTTGGCCAGTGGGAAGTAACTCAAAGAAAATCAATCTAAACGGCATATATGAACGCCTCAAAGATCTGAAAGCATCTCAAATACCGGAACAATGGCCAAAACTTGGACAGTCTGAACAATGTCAGGGAACTGGACCATTTGAAGATACAAATGGTCTCAACAGTACTTGTGTTGCCTTTTAGGATCTGACTTATACAGTACATTAGCCGTTAGTCACTCAGGAAAACTAGGAGGCCTAGGACCGACCCTGGGGGGACACACCATTGTTTTTGCTACTGCCTTTAATTTTCTATGTAGACCTAGCCTACCATCACCACGGTTTATCTGAGGTTATCTGCACTGGCTGGGGTCAGATGTTTGCCTTAACCCGGAACATGGCAGGGGGGTCGGTGGACTGTAAAGTGAAGCAAAGACTGAATACAGTGTTTTTCTTTTGTTGATTGTGTGAGGAGACACACATTGGCTGAATGGAAGGGAATCGCGGTATGGAGTGGATCTTTGGTTGGCTCTCCCTGATTGAGGGCCTCGTCCATCCAGGCTCTCCCAAACCCTGAGGTGGCAGATGGTCCTCCTCGAGAGGTTCTTGTTGTGCTTCTGAAAAGGCCACTGGGTCTTTTGTCTTGTTTACACAGACAGATGGAAACCTCTGGAAAGAAGACCCATTGAGGGCACTGCATGCCTCGCTCTCTTTCGCTCTGTCTTCTTCTCCTCTAACAGTTTGTGAGGGATGGTGGCTGTTTCAAATGTTTGTCTATTTGAGGACTGGAAAATAAAACATTTTAGTCCTGAAGTGATTGGATTTTTTGTTGTTGAGTCAATTGGCGTCAAAAGTTGTGTTTCTCTCTCTCACATTACATCTCTTTCCATCTCTCTTGCTCTCCCTCTACCCCTCTGTCTCACCCCCCTCCCTCTTTCTCTCTCTCTTCTCTCTTCTCTCTCACACTCACACCAACAGCGCTTGCGTGCAGCTTACAGGCTGAAAGGCCTGGGGTCACTCAGCCTTTGAATTCCCCCAGCACTTAAATCTTTCATGGCGTCAGGGTCTTCATCCCCCTGTTCCTTCGCCGCCTGCTGAGAAGCTCCTGCTCTTTCTCTGTGGTTTTAGTTAGTTATTTCAGCCCTCCCCCTGTAAAATTTCTGTCCCCTCCTCCTTTGTAACCGTGTGCTGGGATAGATATTCATGCCTCTTTGAAGCAAGAGGACACAATCACAATATTGTTTTTTCTTCAGGAGTGTGGGGTTTGCTGTCCACCAAAGGAAGAAAGTATACTGTAGTTTAGTGTGAAACACAGATTGCAATGTCAGTTTTCTATTTAGTGAATGTTTCTGAATGTTGAATTCAGTGCAAACTGGAGTGCTGGAGGGCTGGAGGGCAATACGTTTATTTACGGCACGGACAGACCGGTATGATTGCAGGCTGAGAGTACTTAGCAACTCTAAACGAAGTGCAAACCGATTCTACATGTAGAAACGGGCGACAATGACATCCGTCAGTCGCCCAGTGGTCCCTATAACACACCGCGCCGACAGCAAGCGGACGAACCACCCCCTAGTGTACAGAACGACAATCGGTCTGGTGAGTTTTCTCCTTTAAAGTTTAGAAATGTCAACTTTGGATGAGGGTTAAGTTAGGTACAGTAGGTTAAGGTAGGAAGGTTAACAAGGCTCTGCTATTTTGACCCAAACTATGAATGTGCACTTATCAAAATAATAATGAATTCTTAGTCATTACAAAAGTTTACAGTTGCCAATTTATATTGCAAGCATATACAGTTTCTCTTACCTATGTGTCCTCTAGTTACTCGCTGGCATTATATTTCAATTATATTTGTTTCAAAATAGAAAATAGATCCACCTGTCACGTTCCTGACCTGTTTTCCTTTGTCTTGTATTTATTTTAGTTGGTCAGGGCGTGAGTTGGGTGGGTTTGTCTATGGTTGATTTTCTATGTTGGGATTTTTGTGTTCGGCCTGGTATGATTCTCAATCAGAGGCAGCTGTCAATCGTTGTCGATCGTTGTCGATCGATTGAGAATCATACTTAGGCAGACTGGGTTTCACGTGTGTTTTGTGGGTGTTTGTTTCCGTGTTTGTGTTTTTCTCCACACGGTACTGTATCGGTTTTCTGCTCTTCGTTTATTTGTTTTTGTATTTTCAGTGTTCAGTTTCGTTTTATTAAATCATCATGAGCACTAACCACTCCGCGTATTGGTCCGATCCTTCTCGCCTCTCCTCGTCCGAGGAGGAGGAATATGACTACCGTTACACCACCTTTGGTAAGCAGGAAATTGTAACATTTACTGTATCTGCACGGTATCCTCTCAGGTTGCGTAAGCCTTCAGTTGACATGGCAAAAGTCATTTGGTTGTGCTTTTTAGTTGTAAACCAGGCTGTGGGATTGGAATTTGGATTTGTTTTGACAGAGGCACCGCCTTGGCTTTGGTGTTTTGAAGCTGAAGCTGAACTTATTTGACTAAAGTCCCAAACTAAAGTCCCATTGCATTGTCTTTGACTGAAGCAGTCACGACTTCTGCCGAAGTCGGTCCCTCTCCTTGTTCGGGCGGCGTTCGGCGGTCGACGTCACCGGCCTTCTAGCCATCGCCGGTCCACTTTTCATTTTCCATTTGTTTTGTCTTTGTCTTACACACCTGGTTTCAATCCCCCAATTACCTGTTCATTATTTAACCCTCGGTTCCCCCACGTTTGTTTGTGAGTGATTGTTTCTATGTAGGAAGGTCCGTTATTGTGGGCTCTGTTTTTGTATTGCATTTATTATATGTTGAGTCAAATACGTTTATTTACTCATCTCTGCTGTCCTGCGGCTGACTCCTATACACCAGCTACACATAGACCTCGTGACAGAAGCTTAGGTTTCTGATGCCTGTGGTTTCATGTTGTGTTTTTTAGGCAACTGTCCTGTTATGAGACTGTAAACAAAGTATGTATTGCTTCAAATCAAGTAATATCGCTCATGGAATGTCATTCCTTGAGCACTCCAGATATATCTTAGAAATCAAGTGCTATTTGAATGTGAACACTTTTTTGGAATGGATTTGCATGGTTGTTTGTAAAAATAAAGTATTGGTGGTCCACACTTTGATGGTATGTAGGCTACATCTGTTGCTTTAAATTTGGCATTTGACACTTTGGGCATTTGACATTTCAAAGCTGTTTTGACTGAAAGAGAACTGTTTACTTGGTATTTGACGTTGATTCGACCGAGGGCAAAAGCAGTACGAGAGGTCTGTGCCACACAAGCCAATCTTCTAGCATCCCACGTTTGTGCTCACCTCGTAGAAAGCCAGACACGTTCTCCTTCACCTGTGCTGTCTGCACACTTAGTATAGAAAGAGACACACTCATTTAGACACCTCCACAGGAGTCACGGATCACTGGGATGACTTGGCAAACAGGCCCGCACTGTAATAAGCAAAGCCTTCTGTCTGCAGGAGAGGGGGTTCTTCCTGAGGGAGCCATCTTGGATTTGTTCAATATTTATTAATCTAGCCTAATGAATTCCAAGGTGGATGAATCTATTGCGTTGCTCTATTCCTATTCCTTGAAATGACATGGCATAAAATGTTGATTTACCATATACCAACACTGTATGACATGAAACATTTCGGAATAGGTAAATTCATATTACACTAATTGTCTGAGGGTGATTGTAGACATTTCAGAGTGCATGACTACAGCACATTGTAAAACACTGATGCCGTAAATGTTCAGGAACTCTTATCAAGCCAAAGTACCATGTAAAGCTCTTGGAAGCATTGTAACACAATGTTTGTACCCATTTACCTTAAAGTCTCCAAGATTATGCTTTGTCACACAGAGACGAGAGAGAAAAAAGCTACGGACAATACGAGTCTAATTTTACCATGTAAAAAATTGCCCAAATCGATGTTCCATTTTGTCATGGTTGGTGCATTTTTCTGTGTTGCCTGTAGCAAATGGGCCCAAAAAAGACTCAGAGTGAATAATGGAAAATATCATGTTTTATTCAAAAACCAAAAGCAGGCACTTTTGCTCGTGGTGTGAAGGGAACAGTGAAAGGCTTTTTAGAGGATGGTAAACAAAAAAAGTGCTAACTAATCTTTCTTTTGAGGTCAAGCTTTTTTTGGTCTCGAAAACAACAATAGACAATCACATTTCACTCCTCATTGTTCATCAATTTGTAAAGCAGCTTCTCTAAGGTGGCATTGTCTTGATTTGGTTCAAAACAACGGTTTCCTCATTATCAACATTTTGTTTTTGGGCATGTTTTGCAGAGGAAATAATGAAGTCCTTGTAAATATTCACACCCCTGAAAGTGAGTCAGGGGCTGAACAATGTCTGTAGTTGACAATGGAAGTAGAAATAAAGGTTTCGCGATTCTACACTTCCAGTATAACAATCTTAGTAATTGAGGCTTAATTACAACATACCCGTGTTCTACACTAGTGTTTACACCTTAAACAACTACTCCATGTGGACTTCCTTGCTCAAGACCCAAGCAGACCAAAGCATTTGCAAAGTGCGTGCGTGCGTGCGTGCGTGCGTGCGTGCAGGGGATGAAGTGGGTTTAAGCCCTCAAGGAAGTCATCCAGGAAGTCACCTAATCAACCCAGCAGAGAATGGCAATGAACGATTGTGTGTCTGTCTGCACTCTGCATGGTGTGTGTGTGTGCTTTGTGTGCATCTACACACTGCATGTGAGCGTGTGCTTGTCTGTTTTACATGTTCGTGTGTGTTAGTGGGGGATGGGAGATTAGATGTGTCCCTCTATAAATCTCGGGTCAAGGGTCTGAAAAGAGACCGGCTATCGCTCAGCTACCCGGGTGGCAGGTGGCGACTGTGCTTCCGAGCCAGAGCCTGTTATTCAAATGAAGTAATTAGACAAACCCAGCAGTCGTCCTGCTGCACTTACATTTAAAATGTGAAAGACTGTATGTAGTAGGATAGCAGGTTAAAGTGGTTTTTACTGATTATGTGATTGGGAAAGCCTCTTTTTGCTGTGTGTCACAGAAGACTAATATAACAAAACCATTATATATATATATACACACATACACACACTACTGGTCAAAACTTTTAGAACACCTACTCATTCAAGGGCTTTTCTTTATTTTTACTATTTTCTATGTTGTATAATAATATTGAAGACATCAACATGATGAACTAACACATGGAATCATGTAGTAACCAAAAAAGTGTTCAACAAATCAAAATATATTTTATATTTGAGATTCTTCAAATAGCCACCCTTTGCCTTGATGACTGCTTTGCACACTCTTGGCATTCTCTCAACCAGCTTCACCTGGAATGCTTTTCCAACAGTCTTGAAGGAGTTCTCACATATGCTGAGCACTTGTTGGCTGCTTTTCCTTCACTCTGCGGTCCGACTCATCCCAAACCATCTCAATTTGGTTGAGGTTGGGGGATTGTGAATGCCAGATCATCTGATGCAGCACTCCATCACTCTCCTTGGTCAAATAGCCCTTACACAGCCTGGAGGTGTGTTGGGTCATTGTCCTGTTGAAAAACAAATGTTAATCCCACTAAGCCCAAACCAGATGGGATGGTGTATCGCTGCAGAATGCTGTGTGCTTTGAATTCTAAATAAATCACAGACAGTGTCACCAGCAAATCACTCCCACACCATAACACCTCCTCCTCCATGCTTTACAGTGGGAAATACACATGCGGAGGTCATCTGTTCACCCACACCGCGTCACAGAACCAAAAATCTCCAATTTGGACTCTAGACCAAAGGACAAATATCTACCAGTCTAATGTCCATTGCTCGTGTTTCTTGGCCCAAGCAAGTCTCTTCTTATTATTGGTGTCCTTTAGTAGTGTGACCTGATTCACGCAGTCTCCTCTGAACAGTTCATGTTGAGATGTGTCTGTTACTTGAACTCTGTGAAGCATTTATTTGGGCTTTAATTTCTGAGGCTGGTAACTCTAATGAACTTATCCTCTGCAGCAGAGGTAACTCTGAGTCTTCCTTTCCTGTTGCGGTCCTAATGCCAAGAGTGTGCAAAGCTGTCATCACGTCAATGGGTGGCTATTTGAAGAATCCCATATAAAATATATTTGGATCATTTTTGGGGTTTCTACATGATTCAATATGAGTGATTTCATAGTTTTGACGTCTTCACTATTATTCTACAATGTATAATAGTAAAAATAAAGAAAAACCCTTGAATGAGGAGGTGTTCTAAAACTTGACCTGTAGTGTATATTTATTATTTATGAAATCAATAGCTGTTTGGGTATTAAGTCCCTATAATGTATTTCTGATGGTGACATTTTACATGCATTGCTCAGCGCCCCCCTCTCATGTTTCTTTTCAGAGAATGGCATCGCATCGCTCCCTACAGTCTCCCGTTACGTTTAGACAATATCAATATGATACAATCGTCCTTGAAAAGGTTGTTTTGCTATGAAATGAAAACCGTTTTACTTCTGCCATGAGTTCTGTGTTGTGTGCATGTGTGTGTTTGTGTGTGTTTCTATGTGTACATGCTCACGTGATTGTATGTATTTGAGGGCAGCACATATCTCTTTTTCACGAGTACGAATGCTACTCAACTGTCAAGTTGTGCACAATGTCAAACATCCAAGGTTCTCCTTTGGAAATGTGTTGGCTTGCAAGGAGTGAAGGGGAATGGAGGTTTGTCCATGATTAAACTGTAAAGCGAAGAGGCGAGGCTCGCTACACAATATTCCATTTTGATCTGACAATGTTCAACACAACAGGGAGGAATCCATAGACACTTTGAGCCATCCTTGAGCAAAGTCTAAATATACATTCAAAACATATTTATGTCCAACTATGAATGGCGATGAATAAGAATGGTCTGAATTCAGTATCATAATATATCATATTTGCCATTAAGAAGACGCTTTTATCCAAAGCAACTTAGTCATCTGTGCATACATTTTCATATGGGTGGCCACAGCTGGAATCGAACCTTTTAATCCTTGTGTTTCAAGCCGAAAGGGTTAAAAGCTAAAAGACCCTTTCTGTCTGAGCTGAGGAAAACCAGTGAAGTGTAGGCCCCAGTCTACCAGACAGGAGTTGAAGTATTGACGTCTACTAGCCTGGAGTCAGGGGGGCCCGGCATAGATAACGACCCAGGAGACAGACCGCTAGGTGGGCATGACGACTCAGGCAAGCGGGGGGGATTTGAGACAGAGGTTGATCTGCGCTCGGCCCAGACAGCCACGGACCACTGAGTTCTCTCCAGTTCTGGCTGAATAAGGAATTATGTTGCATTTCTAGTAGGGCTGGGAAATGCCAGGGACCTCACTGTACGATATTATCATTATACTTAGGTGCCAATACGATATGTATTGCGATTCTCACAATAAAAAAAAAATCTAACGATTCTATATGTATTGTGATTCGATTCTGCAGTTGTATTGCGATTTGATACTCCAAACATATTGATCACTATATTTCTTCTGCAGAAATACGATAGAACGTGAGATTTTTTTTAAAGATGGAGAACAAGCTATAGGATGAAAAATACAGGAGTTTGGTGCAGGTACAAATCGATACTTGGAGTCAAATATAGATATAATATTGTCCAAAAATAATATTGTGATATATAACTGTAAATAAAAATCACAAATTTCTAGTGAGTTTCTTGGAATATATAGCCTATATTCTAGGGAAAATATCAAATAGATAGACAGTGCTCTGTTGTAAACAAGCACCCACACAGATATACGCAGAAATCTCTGTTAATAGATACATTTGACGTCTATGTATATTAAGTTAAGCACACAAATGCCTGCAACTGAAATGTTTACTCCCAAATACACTCAAACTCAGACACACATGCTTCCTCCTCAACCGCACCAGGCACAATCTACCCTGATGGATGGGGCGATGGCTTGGCTTAATTAGCCATGAAAGGCACACTAGCCAGCGGAAGGAAGGAAACAATGAGAGATTGAAGCCGGCCAGCAGTGGACAGCTGCCGTAAACAGCTGTTGTTGACAGCCCCTCCCCGGAACAAATTAAACTACACAGACGGTTCAGGGTCCTGGTCACCTCAACGCACTCCTCTCTCTGCTCCTCTCCGCCTTGCTATGACGTCGACAGCCGGTCAGAAGTAACGTCGCGTAGTCAAACGAGAAAAGATACAAATCAGCCAGAGAGGTTCGCTTAAGCAACGTGTATCTCTTTGAAGCTCTATGAAATTGTCTCATTTGGCTCAGTCTGGAAAGATAAGTGTGGCTAAGTAACACTATTTCTAGTACAGGAGACAAGGTTCTATACACTGAGTGTACAAAACATTGACATAGACTGACCAGGTGAATCCAAGGTGAATAGCAAAGATAAAATATGTAAGTGCCTTGGAACAGGGTACGGTAGGTAGTAGGTCGAAGGTATAACGGTTTGTTCATGAACTGCAATGCTGAGACGAAGATAAACGATTTAGATATGCAACCATCTTCTAGAAAGTTCTGGAACAAGACATGTTGTACAATATATGCAAGGCGTTATCCATTCCAATGGGTTTAACATTGGAATATCTTACATGGTTCTCTGTCTATGTGGTCAGTAAGCCCAGAGAGCAGCTTCTCTAACTTAGGACTCAAATGGCACCCTATTCCCTATAAAGTGCAATACGTTTGACCAGGGCAAATACGTTTCTGGTCAAAAGTACTGCAATATGTAGGGAAAAGGGTTGCTATTTGAGATGAAGAGTTAGACTCTGCGAGATTAACAAATAAAATGGGGACAGGTTTTACATTACGTGTGCATTACTTATACACCAGTTTACTTACACACCAGCTTGTTGTTCCTGGAAAGCTGAGTTTACTTTGCACATCTAAGGCTGTCGTCATTCTGATTTCTAAATCAACCCCAAGCCCCTACTACACTCTTATAAAAAAGGGTTCCAAAATAATGATTTGGCTGTACCCATAGGAGAACCCTTTTTGGTTCCAGGTAGAACCCTCTGTGGAAAGGGTTCTACATGTAGAACTGTAGATTTCAAACAATTGGATAGGTATAAGCAATAAGGGAAAACATTCCACCCAGTCTAGGGCAAGGTAATCTTGGAAACCCATAAGTAAAATTGTGTGTAATTGTGTCAGATGCTCAATTAAGTTCTGGGGGAGATGTGTTAGAAAAGATACTACGGACGCTGGGTGGTAGCTCCACCCCCTTTTCTTTCCAGGTTTCGGGCAAGTCTTTGGGTGTCACGCCCTGACCTTAGTTATCTATGTTTTCTTTATTATTTTGGTTAGGTCAGGGTGTGACGAGAGTGGGTATGCTTGTTTTGTGTTGTCTAGGGTTTTGTGTATGTCTAGGGGTTTTGGTAAATCTAGGTATATGTATGTCTATGGTGACCTGAATTGGTTCCCAATCAGAGGCAGCTGTTTATCGTTGTCTCTGATTGGGGATCATATTTAGGTTGCCATTTTCCCTTTTGGTTTTGTGAGTTCTTGATCTATGTTTAGTTCCCTGTCTGCACTATCCATATTAGCTTCACGGTTCGTTTTGTTATTTTGTTCGTTTTGTTCAGTGTTCGTTCTTTTAATAAAGAAGAATGTACGCTTACCACGCCTTGGTCTCCTCCTTACAACGGCCGTGACATTGGGCTAAATTTGAAAGATGCAAGCACCTGTGAAATCGCGATTTTCCCCCCCCCCCCCAAAATGATCAGTGACAAGAAATCAGGGCACAGGAACAAAGTTCATTGTTAGCCGCCACATCCCACAGTCTGTTGACAGATGCTACGATACCATTTATATTACGTACGTCTGTCCAAGAGATTATGGGCAAGGTGATGCAAATATCGCTTAAATGTATCAAATAATTTCAGATCTACATTAGGGGCTAGACATGGCATAGGGTTTAGGCCTTTGGGTCGACTTGAAATTTAGACAGTAGCACTGTGTTTTTGTGTCTCGTTCTGGGAGCAACATTGAAAGCCTGGTCTGGTTAGCGCAGATAGTCGTTAGCTAGTCTAGGCTGGTCCAAAAGTGGTAATTACAGACCATAACACGGCTCTTCAAAGCCCACTCAGGCATGGTGTGTGACACATACAGAGGCATGACTGAGTAATACACTGCTACCGCTACATAATTTTGTGCAGATTTCCTCCCTTTGATCTCTGCTGAGTTTGTTGCTAAACGTAGCTAATTTAGGTACTCTGCACATTTTTGTAGTCACCAGCCCTATCATTACTATAGAAGCAGTGGTGTAGTGGTGCCTGGAGAAGAGGGTATACTCTCATTTTGACAAGCATTTCCCAAACGCCCCGCCTTCTAAAGGAAAGGCACCCTGTGTGAAAAATTCTATGAGAAACACTAACCACTTTTACATCCACAGTTTTTATGCGTGTCAGGTCATACCATATATTGTTTTTAAAGCCGGAAAGCTGTGATGGAAACCGGTCGTTTCGGTACAATGTTATAAATGCAGACAGATATTTGTTCGTTCGACATGGTGGGGTCTTGTTGTGTCTGTAAAATTTATTCAGTGAGAAATGGTGGTGGAAATGCGCAAATATTGATATAATAACCGTCATGTCGAAGTAAACTTGGAGTCACGCGATGATATGGTGTGTGGGCCTCCCATTATGACTCGGGAAACCAGGCAGTTTATTAGGCTACAGATGAAATAAATGATGATGCACTTCGCAGGGTGGTGAAAGTGCACGGTGATTGATGCTCCTTTCCAAAAAATATTGAGGGTCTTATTCTGGTGACATGATGATTGATATTTAACTGCTGTTTGACAAATAAAAATATTCGGACTTATCCATAATATTCTCATTATCTGCCAGCTGTTGGCTAGAGCACAAGTGCCAAGACTAGAGTCGGCACATTTGCTATTTAACGCAACAGTTTGAGACAAAACTATCGGTAGAGTTGAAAATGCGACGCAAGCACATTGAACTTTAGATTTTTATTCAGTACATGAAAACTTAAGCGAAAAAGTATATTTTGTGCGCACTACGTCATCACGCTCTGATTTTTATCCGCAAGAAGTCCATTAGGTGGAGACACCGCTGGTGAGAAACTGAGCATATTTTCGTCATGCTGATTTTAGAATATTCGCATGATTGCATGGAAACCGAGCTTGTGACACACTCTTGAATGACCTAAAATGATTAATCCCATATTGGGTCTTTCACAGTCAGGCTAACCCAAGCTGTACTGTGTAAGTAGGCAAATTGTAGACCTGTTATTGAAACGGATAAATGAGTCAGAAATTCACAGGTTTCTGAATTGTCCCATTTTAATTCACACCTTTAAATAGAACATCCAATTCTGTTGTTTATCTAAGTCCACAACAATTCTTAAACCACATCAGGAGACTTTTCAGGTCTAGACAAATTGTTGTTAAATATTTAGTTTACCAATAGATCATTGGGTTTATACACTATATATACAAAAGTATGTGGACACCTCTTTGAATTAGTGGATTCAGCTATTTCAGCCACACCCATTGCCGACAGGTGTATAACATCGAGCACATTAGCCATAGACAAACACCGTCATAGGATGCCACCTTTCCAACAAGTCAATTCATCAAATTTTGCCCTGCTAGTGCTGCCCTGGTCAACTGTAAGTGCGAAGTGGAAACATCTAGGAGCAACAATGGCCAAAAGTGGTAGGCCACACAAGCTTACAGAAAGGGACCGCCAAGTGCTGAAGCGCATAGCGAGTACAACTCGTCTGTCCTCGGTTGCAACACTCACTACCGAGTTCCAAACAGCCTCTGGAAGCAATGTCAGCACAATAACTGTTCGTCGGGAACTTCATGGAATGGGTTTCCAAGGCCGAGCAGCCGCACACAAGCCTAAGATCACCATTCGCAATGCCAGGCGTCGGCTGCAGTGGTGTAAAACTAGCCGCCATTGGACTCTGGAGGAGTGGAAACGCTTTCTCTGGAGTGATGAATCATGCTTCACCATCTGGCAGTCCGACAGATGAATCCAGGTTTGGCAGATGCCAGGAAAACGGTACCTGCCCCAATGCATAGTGCCAACTGTAAAGTGTGGTGGTGGAGGAATAATGGTTGGAGCTGTTTTTCATGGTTCGGGTTAGGCCCCATAGTTCCAGTGAAGGGAAATCTTAATGCTACAGCATACAGCGACATTCTAGACAATTATGTGCTTCCAACATTGTGGTAAAAGATTGGCGGAAGGCCCTTTCCTGTTTCACCCTGACAATGCCCCCTTGCACAAAGTGAGGTCCATACAGAAATGGTTTGTTGAGATCGGTGTGGAAGAACTTGATCTGCCTGCACACAGCCTTGACCGCAACCCCATCGAACATCTTTGGGATGAATTGGAATGCCGACAGAGCCAGGCCTAATCACCCAACATCAGTGCTCCTACCTCACTAATGCTCTTGTGGCTGAATGGAAGCAAGTCCCCACAGCAATGTTCCAACATCTAGTGGATAGCCTTCCCAGAAAAGTGGAGTCTGTTATAGCAGCAAAAGGGGGGACGAACTCCATATTAATGCCCATGATTTTGGAATGAGGTGTTCGACGAGGTGTCCACATTCTTCTGGTAATGTAGTGTCTGTCCTCCCTTGCTATAGGCTCTGAGATGAAATGGGCAATGATGTCGCGCTCCTATCGCACAGCAATACGTTAACCTACCCATACTTTTGGCAGAACGTTTAAATCTTTAGCAGTAATTTATGCTGTATCTGGAAAAGGACTGTCCGTTTCTGAATGAGAAAACAATGTCAAATTGTCGTGGACCTGTCAGCAAAACATTTTATATCGACTTTTCCAACAACCGAACTATGATGGACTGCCCATGAATTCTGTAACATTGTAGGGCAGGCTACTAAATAAAAATGCAATTACAGTACGTGTGTTTTTTGTTCTACTAGACTTTAAAATGTTTTAATTTTATAGTACTACTGGTGTTCATTACTGCAATGTTGCGAAAGAGCAAGCAAGAAAGGCATTTCACTGTACTTGTGCACGTGACAATAAATACTTGAAACTTGATACATAGGCCTACATCAATGTCAAAGATAAGCTGTTAAATTCGACTGTATGCCAGTATTATAAACCATGCTGCTAATGATCTCGCAAAACTAGAGATACATATAACCAATTTACTAGGCTGAGAGATGCACATGGTCATTTGTTGTATGGCTCGTTCGGGAAAATGAACCCATCACAGCCAGAAAAGGTGAGGAATATATTCTGCAATGGTTATGAAGATAAAATAAATAGGAAACAAATTCCTATGTCTAATTTTAAGATGCCTATTTCAAGGAAAATACTATTCTAATAAACATATTTTCATTCTTCTCAGTAATGGCAAATGGCTACATTCTTGTTAGTAATGTTTTTTTGTTTTTTATGAATAAGATTTTCATCATATCCCCGATTTGTACAAGATACTTGCCAGCTTGCAATACAATATTTCAACCACTAGCAGATGTGCGTACGCATGGTCTAAAGTTTGCGGGGAGGTTAGTCCATTCTCGCGTCAAGTAAAATTGTTTTAAATTCCAACTTTTGCGTGAACTGGTGCACGCACATTTTGGGGTATATTTTATACGTACATACGGTTTATAAATGAGGCCCCATGCACCTAGCACGGTTGTTTGGTTAGTGGTGTTTCTGTAACACATGGGATGGAGTTTGCAAAACAAATGGCCACTGGATTGATGCAAATATTCATGATATCATTCTGCTAGGTAGGCAAATGCTACTTTGTAACTAGTTAACATTTAATTGAGACGGTTTCTGGGGAAGCCTTTCCATCTACCAGAAGACAGTTATCATTAGCATGGCCACAATTAGCATCACTATATTTTTCCTGTTCCTAATCGTTTGAAACCTGGACATTTACTTCGTATTATGAATCATTTCTTACCTTGTTTCAAAGTAGCCTAGAGCCAAATTCCCACCATAGAAATGTGGAGGCAATTATTTTTATAAAGACTTCATATGTGTTCTCCTGTTCTATTGGTATTCTTTCAGCTTTCTTTCATTGTCTAGCAGCCAAAGTCATTATCCCAGTCATATTAGCAACGATAATTGTTGCATCTTTAGATCTCCCTTCCCTCTCTAAATCACAAATAAATACTTCCATCTCTGTCTCCATGAAACCGCTCGCACGTGCAGTGTGAATTTTAGAGCAGTGTTTTCCCCACAAAATGTTTAATGTTCGCACCATTCTAGGCCTACCACCGCGTGTCCACATTGCTGTGCTGAAAATTGAATAAATAATAGTTGATCAACATTTTAAGCTAAACATACTGACCTGTTCAATCAGCCTTATTCATTGAAACGGCATATACTTCCACTTGACTAATTTGCTACACATCCTGGGGATTAAGAAGTGAGTATACGCAATGCTCACTGAAAAATACGTGGGTATACCGCGTATGCCTGCGGACCATTACACCTGTATAGACCTGGGAGGGGAGTCCAAGGGACAAATGAACTCCTTACCAGAACCAACAAAAGCAATGTACTTGGCTTACTGTGTTGCTTTGAAGTGGTTGTGGTATTGTTAATGTGAACCGTAACAACTACAGGACCCGGAATCGACCCTTGTGGGACACCTTTCGTAATATCCAGGAATTCTTATTTAACAGCATCAGCAGATACACAATGAGTTGTATCTGTCAATTAATTACATGCAGCCTGGTCTATGACAATGCCTCTGAATAAGCAGTGAGTAATCAACAGTATCAAAAGCCTTTGACAGGTCAAGGAAGATTCATACAGGAAACTACATCATTTATAACTAATGTAAGATGCAACAGAGATAGTGCTATGACCTGGTCTAAAACCCGACTGATTTACATTTATAATACATTTCTAAGATAATAAAAAAAGATCTTAGCAGAGAATTATTCAAGGATTGTAATATTTTAGCTAGGCAAGAAAGTTAAGAAATAGGGCGATTAATTATTTAGGTCACAAGGGTCACCACCTTTGTGAAGGGGGAGTACATGGGCCGCCTTCCAAACCTTGGGGATAGTACCAGATTTAATCATCTGTAACGGCTGTCTAATTCCTCCTCCTCGGATGAGGAGAAGGAGTAAGGGTCGGACCAAAATGCAGAGTGGTTAGTGTTCATTATTTAATGAAAGTCAACAAAACACTTCAAAATACAAAACAACCAACAAACGTGACAAAACCAAAACAGTCCTGTGTGGCACAAACACTGACACAGGAACAAACACCCACAAAACACACGTGAAACCCCGGCTGCCTTAGTATGATTCTCAATCAGGGACAACGATTGACAGCTGCCTCTGAGAATCATACCAGGCCGAACACAAAATCCCAACATAGAAAATCACACATAGACAAACCCACCCAACTCACGCCCTGACCAACTAAATAAATACAAGACAAAAGAAAACAGGTCAGGAACGTGACATAACCCCCCCCCCCCCTTAAGGTGCGAACTCCGGGCGCACCAGCATAAACTCTAGGGGAGGGTCTGGGTGGGCGTCTGTCCACGGTGGCGGCTCTGGCGCTGGTCGTGGTCCCCACCCCACCATAGTCAATCCCCTCTTCCGTAGCCTCCTCCAAATTAACCCCACTAGATTAAGGGGCAGCACCGGACTGAGGGGCAGCACCGGACTGAGGGGCAGCACCGGACTGAGGGGCAGCACCGGACTGAGGGGCAGCACCGGACTGAGGGGCAGCACCGGAATGAGGGGCAGCACCGGAATGAGGGGCAGCACCGGACTGAGGGACGGATCCTGGCTGGCTGGCTCTGGCGGATCCTGGCTGGCTGGCTCTGGCGGATCCTGGCTGGCTGGCTCTGGCGGATCCTGGCTGGCTGGCTCTGGCGGATCCTGGCTGGACGGCTCTGGCGGATCCTGGCTGGACGGCTCTGGCGGATCCTGGCTGGACGGCTCTGGCGGATCCTGGCTGGACGGCTCTGGCGGATCCTGGCTGGACGGCTCTGGCTGGTCCTGGCTGGACGGCTCTGGCTGGTCCTGGCTGGACGGCTCTGGCTGGTCCTGGCTGGACGGCTCTGGCTGGTCCTGGCTGGACGCTCTGGCTGGTCCTGGCTGGACGGCTCTGGCTGCTCCTGTCTGGCGGAAGGCTCTGGCTGCTCCTGTCTGGCGGAAGGCTCTCGCTGCTCCTGTCTGGCGGAAGGCTCTCGCTGCTCCTGTCTGGCGGAAGGCTCTCGCTGCTCCTGTCTGGCGGAAGGCTCTGGCTGCTCCTGTCTGGCGGAAGGCTCTGGCTGCTCCTGTCTGGCGGAAGGCTCTGGCTGCTCCTGTCTGGCGGAAGGCTCTGGCTGCTCCTGTCTGGCGGAAGGCTCTGGCTGCTCCTGTCTGGCGGAAGGCTCTGGCTGCTCCTGTCTGGCGGAAGGCTCTGGCTGCTCCTGTCTGGCGGAAGGCTCTGGCTGCTCCTGTCTGGCGGAAGGCTCTGGCGGCTCGGGACAGACGGGCAGCTCTGGCGGCTCGGGACAGACGGACAGCTCTGACGGCGCTGTGCAGGCAGACAGTTCAGACAGCGCTGGGCAGGCAGACAGTTCAGACACTGGCTGCGCTGGAGAGGAGGAAGGCTCTGACAGCGCTGGACAGGTGGGAGCAACTGGAGAGAGAAGACGGAGAGACAGCCTGGTGCGGGGGGCTGCCACCGGAGGACTGTTACGTGGAGGTGGCACCGGAAAAACCGGACCGTGAAGGAGGGCACGCGCTCTTGAGCACCGAGCCTGCCCAACCTTACCAGGTTGAATGGTCCCCGTAGCCCTGCCAGTGAGGCGAGGTGGAAAAACCCGCACTGGGCTATGCTGGCAAACCGGGGACACCATTTGTAAGGCTTGTGCCATGTACGCCGGCCCGAGGAGAAGCACTGGAGGCCAGATGCGTTGGGCCGGCTTCATGACACCCGGCTCGATGCCCAACCTAGCCCGACCAGTGCGGCAAGGTGGAATAGCCCGCACTGGACTAAGCACGCGTACTGGGGACACCGTGCGCTTTACCGCATAACACGGTGTCTGACCAGTACGACGCCCTCTCACTCCACGGTAAGCACGGGGAGTTGGCTCAGGTATCCTACCCGGCTTTGCCACACTCCGCGTGTGCCCCCCCAAGACATTTTTGGGTCTGACTCTCGGGCTCCCAACCACGTCGCCGCGCTGCCTCCTCATACCAGCGCCTCTCTGCCTTCGCTGCCTCCAACTCCGCCTTGGGACGGCGATATTCCCCTGGCTGAGCCCAGGGTCCCTTGCCGTCCAGGATCTCCTCCCAACTCCATGAGTCCTGTGTCTTCGGTCTCTGCTGCTGCTGCTGTCTGTCCCCACTCTGCTTGATCCTTTCTTGGTGGGTGTTTCTGTAACGGCTGTCTAATTCCTCCTCCTCGGATGAGGAGAAGGAGTAAGGGTCGGACCAAAATGCAGAGTGGTTAGTGTTCATTATTTAATGAAAGTCAACAAAACACTTCAAAATACAAAACAACCAACAAACGTGACAAAACCAAAACAGTCCTGTGTGGCACAAACACTGACACAGGAACAAACACCCACAAAACACACGTGAAACCCCGGCTGCCTTAGTATGATTCTCAATCAGGGACAACGATTGACAGCTGCCTCTGAGAATCATACCAGGCCGAACACAAAATCCCAACATAGAAAATCACACATAGACAAACCCACCCAACTCACGCCCTGACCAACTAAATAAATACAAGACAAAAGAAAACAGGTCAGGAACGTGACACAACCCCCCCCCCCCCCTTAAGGTGCGAACTCCGGGCGCACCAGCATAAACTCTAGGGGAGGGTCTGGGTGGGCGTCTGTCCACGGTGGCGGCTCTGGCGCTGGTCGTGGTCCCCACCCCACCATAGTCAATCCCCTCTTCCGTAGCCTCCTCCAAATTAACCCCACTAGATTAAGGGGCAGCACCGGACTGAGGGGCAGCACCGGACTGAGGGGCAGCACCGGACTGAGGGGCAGCACCGGACTGAGGGGCAGCACCGGAATGAGGGGCAGCACCGGAATGAGGGGCAGCACCGGACTGAGGGACGGATCCTGGCTGGCTGGCTCTGGCGGATCCTGGCTGGCTGGCTCTGGCGGATCCTGGCTGGCTGGCTCTGGCGGATCCTGGCTGGACGGCTCTGGCGGATCCTGGCTGGACGGCTCTGGCGGATCCTGGCTGGACGGCTCTGGCGGATCCTGGCTGGACGGCTCTGGCTGGTCCTGGCTGGACGGCTCTGGCTGGTCCTGGCTGGACGCTCTGGCTGGTCCTGGCTGGCGGAAGGCTCTGGCTGCTCCTGTCTGGCGGAAGGCTCTGGCTGCTCCTGTCTGGCGGAAGGCTCTCGCTGCTCCTGTCT
Source organism: Salvelinus namaycush (assembly GCF_016432855.1). Classification (NCBI taxonomy): domain Eukaryota; kingdom Metazoa; phylum Chordata; class Actinopteri; order Salmoniformes; family Salmonidae; genus Salvelinus; species Salvelinus namaycush. The sequence continues at coordinate 2,546,715 of NC_052317.1, forward strand.
GGCAGAAGGCTCTCGCTGCTCCTGTCTGGCAGAAGGCTCTCGCTGCTCCTGTCTGGCGGAAGGCTCTGGCTGCTCCTGTCTGGCGGAAGGCTCTGGCTGCTCCTGTCTGGCGGAAGGCTCTGGCTGCTCCTGTCTGGCGGAAGGCTCTGGCTGCTCCTGTCTGGCGGAAGGCTCTGGCTGCTCCTGTCTGGCGGAAGGCTCTGGCGGCTCCTGTCTGGCGGAAGGCTCTGGCGGCTCGGGACAGACGGGCGGCTCTGGCGGCTCGGGACAGACGGACAGCTCTGACGGTGCTGTGCAGGCAGACAGTTCAGACAGCGCTGGGCAGGCAGACAGTTCAGACAGCGCTGGGCAGGCAGACAGTTCAGACACTGGCTGCGCTGGAGAGGAGGAAGGCTCTGACAGCGCTGGACAGGTGGGAGCAACTGGAGAGAGAAGACGGAGAGACAGCCTGGTGCGGGGGGCTGCCACCGGAGGACTGTTACGTGGAGGTGGCACCGGAAAAACCGGACCGTGAAGGAGGGCACGCGCTCTTGAGCACCGAGCCTGCCCAACCTTACCAGGTTGAATGGTCCCCGTAGCCCTGCCAGTGAGGCGAGGTGGAAAAACCCGCACTGGGCTATGCTGGCAAACCGGGGACACCATTTGTAAGGCTTGTGCCATGTACGCCGGCCCGAGGAGAAGCACTGGAGGCCAGATGCGTTGGGCCGGCTTCATGACACCCGGCTCGATGCCCAACCTAGCCCGACCAGTGCGGCAAGGTGGAATAGCCCGCACTGGACTAAGCACGCGTACTGGGGACACCGTGCGCTTTACCGCATAACACGGTGTCTGACCAGTACGACGCCCTCTCACTCCACGGTAAGCACGGGGAGTTGGCTCAGGTATCCTACCCGGCTTTGCCACACTCCGCGTGTGCCCCCCAAGACATTTTTGGGTCTGACTCTCGGGCTCCCAACCACGTCGCCGCGCTGCCTCCTCATACCAGCGCCTCTCTGCCTTCGCTGCCTCCAACTCCGCCTTGGGACGGCGATATTCCCCTGGCTGAGCCCAGGGTCCCTTGCCGTCCAGGATCTCCTCCCAACTCCATGAGTCCTGTGTCTTCGGTCTCTGCTGCTGTCTGTCCCCACTCTGCTTGATCCTTTCTTGGTGGGTGTTTCTGTAACGGCTGTCTAATTCCTCCTCCTCGGATGAGGAGAAGGAGTAAGGGTCGGACCAAAATGCAGAGTGGTTAGTGTTCATTATTTAATGAAAGTCAACAAAACACTTCAAAATACAAAACAACCAACAAACGTGACAAAACCAAAACAGTCCTGTGTGGCACAAACACTGACACAGGAACAAACACCCACAAAACACACGTGAAACCCCGGCTGCCTTAGTATGATTCTCAATCAGGGACAACGATTGACAGCTGCCTCTGATTGAGAATCATACCAGGCCGAACACAAAATCCCAACATAGAAAATCACACATAGACAAACCCACCCAACTCACGCCCTGACCAACTAAATAAAAACAAGACAAAAGAAAACAGGTCAGGAACGTGACATCATCAGGTAAAAGGATTCAGCTGTCAGGGTGGCAGAGAGCTGCAGTAAAAGTGGATCAAACATATCAGCCCCAGTGGATTTTTATTTTTTACATCAATCTTAAGCAAAGCATCTAGAACATCACAGATAGTAAATTGTTGAAATGAAAACAAAGATTCACTACATGTTGGGTAGTAGTGAACACGTCATGTTGGGTTATTTACGCAGCAAAATAACAGGTCAAAATAACCCAACATGTGTTCTGTCCAGTATTTACCCAGGGCTGGGTTACCAAATAACCCAAATAGGGTTGTTTTTCATGCAACATTTTTTGGAGTGGATGGGACTTGGTCAAAGTAGTGCACTAAATAGGGAATAGGGTGCCATTTGGAACGCACAACGATGTGTAGCCTACATTCAAAATGAATGAATGACCTCTTTTTTTTCTTTGTCTTACTAGATCTGTCGGAGAAGAAGAGCGACCTACGAGTGTGTGACGACTCCAGCTGCCGTTTTGGAGGTGTCTGTAGGGATGACGGGACCACGCTGAAGTGTGTGTGCCAGTTTCAGGTATGTGGTGTAGTTTCTACCATATTTTGTGTGTGTGTGTGTGTGTGTGTGTACATGTTTACCTACGTTATCAGGATCAGAATGTCCTGACAAGGTAGGAAAACACGAGCCTGCAGTGTGTCTATTTTTATGTTGAAGAAATGATGCTTGGCAGAGGTGGGTAGAGTACTGACAATCTGGATTTAAGTGAAGGTACTGTTACTTAGATTGTAATTTACTCAAGTAAATGTAAAAGTAGCCCTCTTAAGAAACTACTCAAGTAAGAGTAAAAAGGATCCGGTCAGAAAACTAGTTACACATTTAGTTCAGTAATTTTTTACACCTTATGGTAAAATGTGACAGCAAACAAAGATAACAACTTAGTGCAATTGATTTGAAATGCATTATTTAAGCCTGCTAGCACCATCTTGCAGATGTCCTCCAGCACAGTTACTCCCTTCACAGAACAGTGCAAACTGGCTCTAAGCAGAATAGAAAGAGGAGTGGGAGGCCCCGGTGCAAAACTGAGCAAGAGGACAAGTACATTACTGTCTAGTTTGAGAAACAGACGCCTCACAAGTCCTCAACTGGCAGCTTCATTAAATAGTACCCGCAAAACACCAGTCTCAACGTCAACAGTGAAGAGGCGACTCCAGGATGCTGGCCTTCTAGGCAGAGTTGCAAAGAAAAAGCCATATCTCAGACTGGCCAATATAAAGAAAATATTAAAATGGGCAAAATAACACAGACAATGGATAGAGGAACTCTGCCTAGAAGGCCAGCATCTCTTCACTGTTGACGTTGAGACTGGTGTTTTGCGGGTACTATTTTTAATGAAGCTGCCAGTTGAGGACTTGAGGCGTCTGTTTCTCAAACTAGACACTAATGTACTTGTCCTCTTGCTCAGTTGTGCACCGGGGCCTCCCACTCCTCTTTCTATTCTGGTTAGAGCCAGTTTGCTCTGTTCTGTGAAGGGAGTAGTACACAGCATTATACGAGATCTTCAGTTTCTTGGCAATTTCTTGCATGGAATAGCCTTCATTTCTCAGAACAAGAATAGACTGACGAGTTTCAGAAGAAATTCTTTGTTTCTGCCCATTTTGAGCCTGTAATCGAACCCACAAATGCTGATGCTCCAGATACTCAACTAGTCTAAAAAAGGCCCGTTTTATTGCAGTTTTTAGCTGTGCTAACATAATTGCAAAAGGGTTTTCTAATAATCAATTCGCCTTTTAAAATGATCAACTTGGATTAGCTAACACAACGTGCCATTGGAACACAGGAGTGGTGGTTGCTGATAATGGGCCTCTGCACGCCTATGTAGATATTCCATTAAAAATCAGCCGTTTCCAGCTACAATAGTCATTTACAACATTAACAATGTCTACACCGTATTTCTGATCAATTTGATGTTATTTTAATGGACAAAAAATGTCCTTTTCTTTCAAAAACAAGGACATTTCTAAGTGACCCCAAACTTTTGAACTGTAGTATATAATATTACAAAGGCAGAAGGTAATTCATGTGCAATTTAACTCTGTGGTGGAGATACAGGGTTTGATGGACAACTGAGAGTCAATAAATGTATAATCACAACAGTCACTAGGTTTTCATCTGACAGCGACAGTAGAGTAAAATAAATCTATGTAACTGAAGTGATTTGGTCAAATGTAACAGAGTAAAAGGTAAGTTACTTTCTTCAGAAAATACTTGAGTAAGAGTACAAGTACAGCCCACAGAGAGTAACTAGAAAAGTACTAGTTTTTCCACAAACTGACTGAAGTACATGTAACGCGTTACTTGTTGTGCGTTACTACCCACCCCCGGTGCTTGGTATAGCTTCGGAGAGGAGTGCTGTTGTTTTCGCCCTCTAGTCTAGGTTGCTTTCTGTAGTCTGAGTTGCTGAATGAGAAGGCCACCATATTTCTCTCTAATGTGACTGTAATTGCAACAGAAGGAGGACAGGTGTGTGTGTGAAGAGACCAGAATACCTTAGAGACATAGTCTAATGGGGAGACTGAGCAATAGGCTACAGTATGTCTTCAATCAGTCCTTGCCTGCAAAGCCTTTATGAAGCTTCCTAGATGCGACATGACATAGGTTATAACCATTCATGACATTCCCTCATAATGAATGATAGATGACTAGAATGTACAGTGCATTCGGGAAAGTATTCAGACCCCTTGACTTTTTCCACATTTTGTTACATTACAGCCTTCTAAAATTGATTAAATAATTTTTTTCCCTCATCAATTTACACACAATACCCCATAATGACAAAGTAAAAACTGTTTTTTAGAAATGTATAAAAAAAATAACAAATGAAATATCACATTTACATACGTTTTCAGACCCTTTACTCAGTACTTTGTTGAAGCACCTTTGGCAACGATTACAGCCTCAAGTCTTGTGTATGACGCTACAAGCTTGGCACACCTGTATTTGTGGAGTTTCTCCCATTTCTTCTCCGCAGATCCTCTCAAGCTCTGTCAGGTTGGATGGGGAGCGTTGCTGCACAGAAATGTTTAGGTCTCTCCAGAGATGTTCGATCGGGTTCAAGTCTGGGCTTCCCTCAATCCTGACTAGTCTCCCAGTCCCTGCCACCACTATGCTTCACCGTAGGGATGGGGCCAGGATTCCTCCAGACGTGACGCTTGGCATTCAGGCCAAAGAGTTCATTCTTGGTTTCATCAGACCAGAGAATCTTGTTTCTCATGGTCTGAGTCCTTTAGGTGCCTTTTGGCAAACTCCAAGCGGGCTGACATGTGCCTTTTACTGAGGAGTGGCTTCCGTCTGGCCACTCAACCATAAAGGCCTTATTGGTGGAGTGCTGCAGAGATGGTTGTCCTTCTGGAAGGTTCTCCTATCTCCACAGAGGAACTCTGGAGTCACCATCGGGTTCTTGGCCACCTCCCTGACCAAGGCCCTTCTCCCCCGATTGCTCAGTTTGGCCGGGCGGCCAGCTCTAGGAAGAGTCTTGGTGGTTTCAAACTTCTTCCATTTAAGAATGATGGAGGCCACTGAGTCCTTGGGGAACTTCAATGCTGCATACATTTTTTGGTACCCTTTCCGGATCTGTGCCTCGACACAATCCTGTCTCGGAGCCTTACGGACAATTCCTTCGACCTCAGGGCTTAGTTTTTGCTCTGACATGCACTGTCAACTGTGGGACCTTATATAGACAGGTGTGTGTGCTTTTCCAAATCATATCCAATCAATTGAATTTACCACAGGTGGACTCCAATCAAGTTGTAGAAACATTTAAGAATGATCAATGGAAACAGGATGCACCTGAGCTCAATTTCAAGTCTCATAGCAAACTGTCTGAATACTTATGTAAATAAGGTATTTCTGTTTTTTATTTTATAAGGCTCTAACGCAACAAAATATGGAAAGGGGTCTGAATACTACCTATTTCACGTTTTCTTGTTGTGAAAGTATCTGCACTTTTATATTGCCTCTTTGCATTATGTAGACGCACTCACTTTTTTGTTTTGTTTTCTGCTTTGAATTTCAGTGCCACAAAAACTACATCCCTGTATGTGGCTCCAATGGTGATACCTACCAGAATGAGTGCTACCGAAGACAGGCCTCCTGCAAACAGCAGAGGCTCATATCACTCTCATCTGATGGGCCATGCTCTGCAGGTGAGTGTTTCCACTTCTACTTTACAATCAGAGAAATATCATTTCTTGAAGGAAAAAAATATAAATTCCCTCAGACCACAGCAATTTGACTCATATGTCCACTGGTCAACCCATCACAGCCCAGAACAGAACATTCACTTGACTGGAAATGTCTGTTCAAATAATTTGATTTATGTTATTACAATAACGTTCAATGGATGTAGACTTGTTCAGGGCTGCAGTCTGATTGTCTACCTGTCACCCCGATGTGTGCACTCCTTCACTCCCCTCGTGGATTTAAAAGGAACAGACTGGTGGAAGAAATATGATAGAAACTCTTTCAGCACTAGTTCGAGCTGATGCCAATCCAATTAGCTTTGACGTCCATGTGGGGGAGTGAGCAAGCACATACTTCAGGGAGAAGTGTAGGGAATTTGAACGCAACCCAGGTTTTCTCAATCCCAGTCCTCAAGGGCTGCCGTGTCTACAGGGTTTCTACTCTCCTCAATACTTTATTGATTACACTGGTTGGTTTGAGATTCCCGCTCACCTGGTTTCTCAGGTCTACATCAATTAACAATTGAAGACAATGATGGAAAGCAGCTGGTTCTGTTGGGGATACCTGTTGTCAATCACAATTTCAGAATAGGTGTATTTGGAAGTGTTAGTTATTTGCTCGTCATTCATCGGGGTATGGCTTTGAATAGGAAATATCTGACTGGTTCACCAGGTCTAACCCAGAAGCCAATTCTGAGGCAGAAACAAAAGCCCTGCACAGATTGCCCACAGACACACAAACACACACTCACACACACACACATCACTGGTTCAACTGTGCCTACACTAAGACAGACAGGTTTTCTCATCGAGTATCACAGACATCCCCTAAGACAGCCAGGGGTCACATTGTCATCACACATAGCAAACGTGTGAGAAACTTTGAGCAACAGTTTCCAGCTCGTGTCGTGAACCCAATCTCTCGGGGCGGTGGCGTGGTTTCCCTGGTGACGCACCGCAGCAGTGCACTCTTTTTACGACTTACCGAGCGTTCCTGCGCCGCAATATGCCCTCTGCTTCCTTCCCCTCTGCTTCCTTCCCCTCTCTCCTTGCTTAGTCCCATTTCCTCTTGCCTATATTCATGCTTTCTGTCATTGAAGCGTTTGGCGGCTACGAGCCGACTGCCGAGGCAACACCATGACTACTAAGGACCCTGATAAGGGCACGCTATTCACTATTTAGTGCACTACTTTTGACCAGAGCCCTATGGGCCCTGGTCAGAAGTAGTGCTCTATAAAGGGAAAAGGGTGCCATTTAGGATGCAGCAATAGGGCTAAGCACTTTTTGCAGTAGTGGTAAAAGTAGTTACAGTAGTGTCCGTGTAGGCCGGGATGAATAGGATGCCCTCCACTGTCCAATAACACATTAAAAGGGGCATGGATAGAGGAGACATCATACATCGTTTATGATAAGCAATAAACATTTGCTGGGATCAGGGGGTCAAAATTGGTACCAAAATTGGTCAGAGTCAACGGTGTGTCAGAATTCGGATAGGAAAAAACGTATTGTTTGGGTTACATAATAGAATTAGCATTCAGTATAAGAGTTGTTAAACAATGTATCAAACCCACACCAAGAAGTGTGTCAATGTTACTTAGGATGACTGGAACAGTCATTTTTCTGCAGTATGGATTTGATCAAATCAAAGTTTATTTGTCACGTCCGCCGAATACAACAGACTCTAACCAATAGTGCAAAAAAGGTATTAGGTGAACAATAGGTAAGTAAAGAAATAAAACAACAGTAAAAAGACAGTGAAAAATAACAGTAGCGAGGCTACATACAGGCACTGGTTAGTCAGGCTGATTGAGGTAGTATGTACATGTAGATATGGTTCAAGTGACTATGCATATATGATGAACAGAGAGTAGCAGTAGCGTAAAAGAGGGGTGGCGGGACACAATGCAGATAGCCCGGGTTAGCCAATGTGCGGGAGCACAGGTTGGTCGGCCCAATTGAGGTAGATTGAACTACAGTCAATGTTTCTGCAGTCAAGACTGGGCTGTGGTTTTGGGTTGAGTAAACCTTGAAGCTGATGTTTGGTCGTTTCTAGAGAATTTACGTCCGGTCCCTCTGTTTTTCGTGAACTATGAATTTGGATAGAGGTGCTGTAAAAGAAAGCTGTGGGGAACTTTAATTAAACGATGCAGCCAATATTCATCTCCTAATGCAACAATACCATGCCAACATCTTGGAAGCATGTTTCCATTTCTTAATTCAAGCCCACTGTGCCAAGATTTGTGTTGCCAGGGTCCATTTCTTAATGCAACAACACTATGCCAAGAAATATAGGGAAGCAGTGTTTTTGAAGGGCATACACCATGTGTGGACTATAATTGTGACAACGTCTTTCCTGTCTTCACAGATACTGGCTCCGGCTCTGGAGACGGAGGTACGTGGTATACTCTATGGTTAATCCTGTGTTAAGCATATGCATCAGATATGGTTTCATAACTACATATATAATATATGATAAAGCATTGAAATAATTTGCACATACAGTCATTTGTTCTGTGACTTAGGCAAATATATCATTGAAACATACTTACATACCTCAAAGGTCCCAAAATGACCACATTGGACAGGAAATCGGCACACCTAAAACCACGGATTGTGCGGTTTCACAAGTTAAGTATGACGGTCATATGTGTATATGAACCATTTAGGTCAAATGTGAGGTAAACAATTGGCAAATAAACTTCCGTACTGCCTCTAACTTTTAGCCCTTTTTGAAGATTTTTCCTCATACAACATAGAAGGGTGTACCAAGTCCTAGGAAGTACACAGGCTTGATACACCAACCACGTATTTCCTATTCTGTTCATGCTGAATGCTAATGCAGTCCCTTGACTGTGACAATTGGTTTGTCGGCCATTTCTGGAAATGCCTATTTAGATTGCAGTTTAACTTTAAATCCCCCTGCTTATTCACTCCTTCTGAAGCTTCCAACTCTGAGTTTGTCTCGGAATACATTTCAGACAATACACAACAAATTCCTTTAATGAATACTCAAGCTGATTTTTGGATGATTTATGAATGGGGGTTACGCAAGCCAGTGAACCACCCGGCTTTGTACACAGTCTGTAAGCGAGCTGGAATATTAAGTCCCGAATAATGGTATGAGAGAAAATGGCCGTTCGTTCGCCCCATTAACTTCTCCTGATGGAGGCATTGATATTTCAGTAACACTATTTGGATAGTCCATCTATAGACTATCAGTAACATTTCAATTGTCTTTAGCGTTTCAGTAGCATCTCAACAGTATATATCATCATTTTCAACAAGCTATAGATGCTCAACAAACTATCTGTAGACTATCAGCACCGTTTTCAACAGCATATCTGTAGCCTGTCAGTAATATTTGAACAGTGTATCTCCTCACTTGCACAAATGCCAAGCCCATCGAGACATTTTGTGACCATCTGCATGTGGCGACCGCAGCGTTTGTTGTTTAATGTGGTTTTAATTGGAAAGCAGTGACTGGGGACCCAATATCTCTACCATCTGCACAGGACTGGATAGACGTGCATAATCCCCTACAGGCGATTGGCTGAGCTGTTTATGATATAAATTATTAAAGTGCAATTGAGCTCTGATGCTTGTGTATCTGTCTGTGTGCTTTGGATGTGTTTTGCTGTCCCCTTTGAACACGGTTGGGTGTTCACAGTGGTTCTCTGTAGGGATAGTGATTCTGTGTGTGTGTGTGATTGCTGTGTGTGTGTGATTGCTGTGTCTGGTGTGTTTGAGGATTGTCTGGTGTGTGTACCTAATATGTTGTGTATCAGAGGTGGTTGGATGGGAGGACAGGCTCATGGTAATGGCTGGAACGGAATTATGGAATAGAACCATGTGTTCGATACCATTCCATTCATTATTGTGAGCCGTCCTCTCCCGACCAGCATTCCTGTGGTGTGTGTGTGTGTGTTTCCGTGTGTGTGAGCGAGATGGATAGAGCGAGCGAGGGAGAACTGAGAACAGAATGTTTGGTACACTCAGCCTTTGTGTGTGCCTCTGTGGATGGCTCATGGCTGCTGTGTGTTTGCGCACAGGCGTAGGCGTGTTGTAATAATGTAAAAAGATTGATAGAAGGTAACACGTACACTGGCATTGATTGAGTGGGGATGCACAGTGAGGTACTGTACAGCCATTTCCATGGAATGGTAGGTTGCTAGCAATGTGAAAGGGTTATTGTGGGGTGGTAGGGTTGTGTTCACTTCAGGTGTATAATATCCTGCTTTGGCAAAGCAAAAAAAATCTAATCAAAACAAGGACTGGCTGACTGAGTGTCATAAAGCTAATATATTCTATCTAGAGAATGGAGAATTGCTGTTAGTTTGGGCGGACTTCTGGATGTGGTCTTACATCCGTTAAACCCATTTGATAGAAGGATACAAATAATATTCACGTCTCTGTTTTATCACACAAGTAATGCATACGAAACGAATCTGTAATGACGTGCTACAATTTAAGGGGAAATCTAGGATGTTAAAGTAATGATATAGACTACTGTATATAAAGTCATTTGTTCTTGGAGAATATAACGTATAAATGCCTCATGAGCTTTTAATGTGGTACATATCATTTCCTGGGTAATGCTGACAAAGTCTGGTGACACAGGTTAGCCTAGTAGTGACAACAAAGCCTTAGCAGATCTTTATCTATTGATCCTGTGTTCCTCCCGACTAAACACAACTGAGCACCACAGGCAATACACGCATAAACAGCGGGCCAATCTGTCAGTACAGAGCGATAACCCATATTCCCCCCCACGACGGCCGCCCTGGTTTATTGCATTTGATCAAATATGGGTTAATTATAATCCGCTTTGACAGTGGTGGGCGTGTTTTACATTCGGAAATTACACCGGATGAATCCCTAAACGGCCCTCGATGAATACAGACCCAATCATCTGCACACAGATGATAATGACACCTCACCTCGTTGATATCTGCATTTGGGTGTTGTTGCCTTGTCCGTAGTGAACACTCTGCTCCACTGGAAAAGCACTAATCCACTGCCAGATAATAGTAATGCATCACTATAATTGCAAAATACCATGTTTTGTCTTGATTATCATGGTTTTGTTTTCACCGTCATTATATAAATCCCATTCAAGCTGACGTAATAGAACGTGTGAGTCACTGGTGTCTTTTTCCCCCTTTTTCCGCCTCCTGTAATGAGAGTGATGGAAACAGGACTTTTCGGTACAATTGAATAAATGACGGCAGATCATTTGTTCGTTCGACATGGCGGGATCTTTTTGTGTCGGTAAAATGTATTATGCGAGAGATGGCAGTGGAAACGCCTTCAAATATATGATATATTCACCATCATATGGAAGTAAACTTGGAGTCACATAATGATATGGTGTGTGTCGCCAATTGAATTGAAACCTAGTGAATGATACAGTCATGAAAAACCTCTGGCCAGCCTGTCACGCCCTGACCTTAGATATCTCTGTTTTTCTATATATTTTGGTTAGGTCAGGGTGTGACTAGGGTGGGTACTCTAGTTTTTGTATGTCTAGGGGTTTTGTAAGTCTATGTTGGCCTGATATGGTTCCCAATCAGAGACAGCTGTTTATCGTTTGTCTCTGATTGGGGATCATATTTAGGTAGCCATTTTTCCTCATTTGGGTTGTGGGATGTCTACCTTGAGTTGCCTGAGTGCACACCGGTAGCGTCACGGTTTGTTTGGTTGTTTGTTGTTTTGTTAGGTGAGTTTCAGTTGATAAAAATTATGTGGAACTCTACTCACGCTGTGCCTTGGTATCATCCTTTCAACGAACGGGACACAGCCCCTAGGCCTTACCCCTTAGGCGCTGAAAAGATTGGATTAGAATATGGCAAAACATCCTACTTGCCTATCAGAGGGCAAGGTGAAGCTACTACCACGCCTAATTATTTTGGTTCTACATAAAGTGACAAGGGGCTAGGGGTTTGCTTCTATACTGAGCCATTGCCTGAACAAGAGAGAGTAGAATGGGAATAAGTAAGCCATGGTTCAGGATGCTGTGAAACAAACTATGAATGAAACCCAAATAGCTGGTAACACCACTCTGCTCTTCCAGAATACGAAGGCTCAGGCACAGACGCGGGGAAGAAGTTCACTAAGTGCGGCAAGTGCAAGTATGGAGCAGAATGCGACGAGGACTCTGAGGACGTTTGGTGAGTTTCTGTAAAATAGTAACGATCTCATCTAATATATTTTTCGTATCATACAATAGGTCATAGAATATTGAACTTGAGCGTTGATGAGTTGTCTCTGGCCTCATTGTAGGACCAACAATATTAAACACATTGTCATTATAATCTAAAATACATTTCAATACTATATCATACTGCATCAATATACAGTATTGGTATCCATGGAGTATAATCGTACATAATCACCCTCTGAACCCACACGTCCAAGAGATCTTCCTGATATACTGTAGTCGACGCTGATGGATGAAGACCAGTAGTTTGGAGTGAAGCAATAAGGGTTAAACATTTTCCTCTTTCTCTGTCAGGTGCATATGTAACATTTACTGCAGTGGACACAATGAGAACCCTGTGTGCGCCACGGACGGAAACTCCTACAACAACCCCTGTCTGGTCCGAGAGGCCTCGTGCATGAAGCAGGAGCAGATCGACGTCAAGCATCTTGGGAGATGCCCAGGTGAGACTGAGCACTACGCTCTGCAACTAGTAAAACTGGTTGACTGCTTGTAAAATGTTTTTATTACATTTTTTTCCATTTGGGGACACAAACTCACAACCTACTGTACACAACTGGGTTGGATTGGTGTGCTTTTAGGTTATGGCGCAGCTTTTCAAAGCCCAGCAAGACCAGATTTGGCGATTTTTCCCATTTTGTCATAGTAATCAACTAAAATTCCAAACTTTGAACAAGCATAGCTCCTGTCCCATTTGAACTTGTTTTTAATTGTTGTCACTAATTGGCCCGGGCCAAACCTACAGTATACAGCTAGCCTCCATAATTATGGTAGATGCCATAGGAAGCTAGCCATATTAGGGCTAGGCCAATGCCTCACTTTAAACAGTATGTTTGCATTTTAGTCAACCGTTTGAGTCTCTCGGGGAAGTGTAATAACACTAGTTCCAGGAACAATACTGTTAGCTTCACTCATCTCACCTGGAGACTTTCTTACAGTAACCCTATGCTACTACAAATGCTAGCTAACCCTCTGCTAGCTTACCCCAAAAGCTGTAGTCCCATTGTAGCCTCATCACACAAGTTATTACAAAGTCACAAGTCACACTTGACACAAAGCTGTGGTAATGCTAGGCCCCGTTTCCACTCGTAGAGTCCTTCATGCTCGCCTGACTGAAGCTGCTCGCAGCCAGATAAGCCTCACCAAGCAGACGCCCGTCGTCAGCACTGAGCCGATCGATCAGTCACTAAAATCAATGAGCACTAGGCAAGCGTATCAAAGCCTCAGAAGTCTGTCAACAAATGCACAAGCCCTGACCAGTGCCTCAAAAGGAATAACATATATTTATACCGCCGCCACTCCAAACCCCTGTCACGTCGAAACCTTCCCAGAATTCAATTTACTCAGCCGTGATTGAAGCTCGCTTCGTCTTGTGTGTTTCAGAGGCATCTTTTGAGGGGGAAAAAGCTCAAATTAGTTCTGTTATCCCAGGTCACGGTATGAGAAGTTTTGATCTAGCCACTGCTGGATGACGTTTTGGGGTGAAGTAGGGTAGAGAGGCTCATTTGTAGTCCTGTGTTGTAGTCTGATGTTTCCAGACTCTGGGGTTGACAGTGCTGACTATCCAAGCTATTTCAGAAAACCATCCTCAGAGTATATCTTCTTAGACTTGATTCACTCAACCCCCCCCCCCAGAATTCTATATGCCTACTTATTTTTTACACAAAACTTGGCCGACAGCCTAAAACGAGTGTTCCCACAGGTCCTAATAGAAAAAACGCAGGACCTTTTATGGATTTCTTGTTGGTTGTTTAAGGCAGTCAAATGTCCAGACTTGGGATCAAGTAGTATTTGTTTTCTTTCAAATACGTTGAGCATCTGAGCCTGTCTGTATTGCCAGGTGGGAGGGGTTTGCATTTGGGGTTTGCATTCCATTGGTTCTGTTGTGCCAGACATGCTCAATCAATCCCAGGTCAATTATTTGAATGAAAGCATAATATTATTTGGAACCTGGTTTGCAAAATGTCAGGAGCAGCTGTGACAAAGCTACTGATTGCCTCTGTGGGAGAGAAGTCTAAGCGACAGTGTGCCTTGCAGGGTCTGCGAGGAGGAGCACCTGCCTCAGTATGTCGACCAACTTGCCAGGATCGCGCCGGTTTCCTTGACACAAACAGGGATTAAGATATTTTATGACGCTCGAAAGCCCATATGCCAAATGTTATCGCGGTATCAATTAATACTTTCCCCATGATTTTATTTGAGCAGATTCGTTCGTTCAACCACAGTGTCATTGATTAGAGTCGATACATATTTGATCATATTTAAACTCCTTTAGGTTGTACACTAACTCAAGGGTTAGTAAACCCGACAGCTTCAAAATAAAGCACAAGCATTTGTTTGCAGGTGGCACTACATATTTACCACTGTTGCATGTTAGATCTTTACACATCAAAGAAACAGCAAGGTAAATCAGTAGCTATCTCAGTAATGCTACATCTCACAACAATTCTCTCATAATCAGGCACACACATTTTTTTAGGTTAAAACAACCGGGATTATCCCTCTAGCATTTTCTACAATCACTGACTTCCCACTGTGGCTGCATTGTGAGCCACCACACAGTGCAACATCGAAAACAAACACAAGAGAAAGAAGCACTGTCAATATTTCCAGAGGAAGGATAGAATCTAAAAAATGGATGAGTATGTGCTGCTATGTTTACTTATTCACAGCCCCACTCTATTCCTCTTTTCCTCTCATCTTCCTGTTTAGCATGCACCGCACCAACCGCTCTCGTCCGCGGGCCATCGCAACAAGACGAGAGCGGCATTGTGTCAAGCTAGCGTTAGCTATCGACTGTTTTGTATGATAGGAAGACTACAAACACAGAGACACAGATTGACACACAGACACATACAGACACACCACAATCACACACACTGTCACAACTCCCTGCACTCGCTGTCACAGACCGGACTCACCTCACCTTGAAAAGGCCCGTAACACATAGTAGCTTTGTCACAGCTCTTTACGCCTCCGTTCTGACAGATAGATATCCCCCATCAGACAGAGAGCAAACATCTCCCACTTCCTTCGAACCCCTGGGAAAAAATTATCCTCCAAACATCCATGAAGAGAAACAGTCTCAGCCAGTTTGTATGTTTGAGACAGATCTACAGATGGACAGGACCTGTGTCCAGCGGTCTCTCGTGTAGACAGACTGACAGACATGCAGCCAAGATAAACAGGCAAAAAGACAGTCAGACAGGCAGGCAGGCACACACAGACAGGCTGACTGACGGGCAGACACAGACAGGCTGACTGACGGGCAGACACAGACAGACAGACTGACGGGCAGACAGACAGGCAGAGACTGGCAGGCAGACAGACAGGCATACAGACTGGCAGGTAGACAGACAGACTGACTGACAGGCAGGTAGACAGACAGACTGACTGACAGGCAGGTAAACAGACAGACTGACTGACGGGCAGGCACAGACAGGCTGACTGACGGGCAGGCACAGACAGGCTGACTGACGGGCAGGCACAGACAGGCTGACTGACGGGCAGGCACAGACAGGCTGACTGACGGGCAGGCACAGACAGGCTGACTGACGGGCAGGCACAGACAGGCTGACTGACGGGCAGGCACAGACAGGCTGACTGACGGGCAGGCACAGACAGGCTGACTGACGGGCAGACACAGACAGGCTGACTGACGGGCAGACACAGACAGGCTGACTGACGGGCAGACACAGACAGGCTGACTGACGGGCAGACACAGACAGGCTGACTGACGGGCAGACACAGACAGGCTGACTGACGGGCAGACACAGACAGGCTGACTGACGGGCAGACACAGACAGGCTGACTGACGGGCAGACACAGACAGGCTGACTGACGGGCAGACACAGACAGGCAGAGACTGGTAGGCAGATGGACAGATATACAGACTGACGGGCGGGCACAGACGGACTGACGGGCAGGTGGGCACAGACGGACTGCCAGACTGACGGGCGGGCACAGACATGCTGACAGACTGACGGGCAGGCGCAGAGAGGCTGACAGACTGACGGGCAGGCGCAGAGAGGCTGACAGACTGACGGGCAGGCACAGACAGACAGACTGACGGGCAGGCACAGACAGACAGACTGACGGGCAGGCAGGCAAGGCAGGCAGGCAGATGGACAGATATACAGACATGCAGGTAAACAGACAGACAGGCAGACAGGCAGACAGACAGGCAGACAGGCAGACAGACAGACAGACAGACAGACAGACAGACAGGCAGGTAGACAGACAGACAGGCAGGTAGACAGACAGACAGGCAGGTAGACAGACAGACAGGCAGGTAAACAGACAGACAGACAGACATGCAGGTAAACAGACAGACAGACATGCAGGTAAACAGACAGACAGACAGACATGCAGGTAAACAGACAGACAGACAGACATGCAGGTAAACAGACAGACAGACAGATAGACAGACATGCAGGTAAACAGACAGACAGACAGATAGACAGACATGCAGGTAAACAGATAGACAGACAGATAGACAGACATGCAGGTAAACAGATAGACAGACAGATAGACAGACATGCAGGTAAACAGATAGACAGACAGATAGACAGACATGCAGGTAAACAGATAGACAGACAGATAGACAGACATGCAGGTAAACAGATAGACAGACAGACAGACAGACAGACATGCAGGTAAACAGATAGACAGACAGACAGACAGACATGCAGGTAAACAGATAGACAGACATGCAGGTAAACAGATAGACAGACAGATAGACAGACATGCAGGTAAACAGATAGACAGACAGATAGACAGACATGCAGGTAAACAGATAGACAGACAGATAGACAGACATGCAGGTAAACAGACAGACAGACAGATAGACAGACTGACGGGCAAACACACACAGGCAGAGACGGGCAGACAGATGGACAGATATACAGACAGGCAGGTAAACAGATAGACTCACGGGCAGACACAGACAGACAGATAGACAGAACTCCAAGTCCTCACAGGCAGACATAGGGCCCAATCCCAAACTCATTAGTCCCACCTCGTGGATCTGAGAGGACTTAACAGACAGACAGAGGCAGAAACTCCATCCAGCATACCAGATGGGTGATGGCTATATATCCAATCCTGATAAGATCAGGAAGTAGGCACCAACACAGACCGAACAGTAACATAGGCTACATTTACCAACTCTTAAAAAGACCTCAAGAGGAATGTGTATCCAGAACTTTGGTCATATTCTGATGACTGTATTCACGATGAACAACATAAGTGAACGAGTGTGTGTATGTGTAATCATGTTATTCATTATAATTTGGTGGGTGCTTATGTCTGTCCTATTTCACACATATACTTAATATATATGTGTGTATTATATGCATATATGAATGTGTGTGTGTGAGAGAGAGTGCTTCAACTTATCTTGTCTTATTTCTACCAGCAGATAAAGAGAAAATGGGGAAGAAAGATGACGGCAGTTCGTACAATCTTTTAGGCAAGCATACTTTCAATCGACTATTTAATCTACCTGTCATCGTGTTGCAATTGTTGCTTTATGTAGTAGCATTGAAGTCGTAATCCCACCATAAAGCTACAGTAGATTAAAAAAACGCTCGGCGGACATACTGTAATACAGTATACCAAAACACCAAATTACACCGCTTCACCTACTTACTGTAGCATAGAAGCAGATCAAAAGAAGATCAAAAAGCACCCAGGACTGTATTTTACATCTCTTCATTTTGTGCATTGCTATGATAATCAACTCAATCTCTCTTCATTCCCGTAAAGCTCTGAGCATTTTTGAATCAATGGCTTCAGTGCCGATACAATTCATAATACTGTGCAATCAAATGGTACTGACAAAGGTTACTATGACAATGCCTAACATACACATTACATAAAACTGTTCCTGACGAGAGAGGGAATCAAATAAAAACGCCCATGTGACTTCATCACATATCATTACTGCAAATGCCATTCTCTCCTTATTTTTTGGGAATGTTTCTTTTCATTTGAAGATTTAGTCGTTTATTTGATTTTGACGTACACATTCGCAGCTGACCGCTAAATTGCTGTACACCACAGTAGCTTCCATGTCCTAGGCCGAAATAAATAAACAGTTGTGCTCAAAAGAAGTCTACAAATAATTCGGGATCTGTCTATTGCTAGGAATAGTTTGCAAAGTTACTTGGGTTATGTCTTTTCTTCTCAAATCCAATTTCTCAGACACCGCAGACCCGGGGGATGGCCTCTACGCTGGGATGCACATCCCTTGTGCGGAGAGCTACGCTGGCTTCTGTGTACACGGGAAATGCGAGATCAAGTACAACATGGCCACCTGCAGGTCCGTCTCATATCTCTCATGGCTCCTCCCTTCCTCTCTTCTTTCCCTCTTTCACGTTCACATGCTGTAGGCAGATCGCTGACAGGCTAGACGCCCCCGCTGTTTAGATAGAGTATGAAACGGTCTGATAATCTGTATGTCATGTGTCTGTCATAAATGGAAGGGTCAGATCATTTTGTTCAGAATAGAAATGGAGCATTGTGACATTGTACAGCATTCCTGTTATTAATGTCATTTTTTTTCATCATGGCTCTGTCTCCTTGTGATGGCGCCAACAGGTGTGACTCGGGCTACAAGGGGGCGCAGTGCGAGGAGCCCCAGGACTTCAACATCCTGTATGTGGTGCCCAGCGGCCAGAAGCTCCACTACGTCCTCATCGCCGCCATCATTGGCGCCGTACAGATCGCCGTCATCGTTGCCGTGGTGATGTGCATCATGAGGTAAGCAGCTAGGTGTCACAGCTCTCACGGAGGGTGTGACGTTTCGGTCTTTCATGTTGTCGTCAAGTTCAGCGACGGAGACGGTTGAACATAACCCTAGGCGTGAGGTGTGAACGGCTTACAGCCAAGGAAGCCGACCGTATGTGTGACTGACGAGGGTTTAAACCTGGGTCTCCGGCGTGGCACAGGACTGTTAGTCCGTTGAGCTAAAGCCTAGCTGTTCAAATCTTAGGCAAGGTTACTCATCGCGTGATAGTAATTCCGTGGAGTAGGTGTATGGATGCTAAGAAATAACATCTGGATCAAAGGCAATCAATTAACTTGCTGTCTAGTTGTATTAAGTTATTCAGTGCTTAGAAGAGAATAGAATATTAATGTGTGTGGGGAAAGTTAATCTTCCCTAGCCGACAGTAAAACAAATCATCCATCATTAAACAAAACCACAAATCTCTCATAGCTTAGTTTTAAGCACCGACTTAGAATCTGAGGCTCAAAACTAATTTCCATTTTTGTACTTACAGGAAATGCCCAAAAAACAACAGGGGCCGTCGACAAAAGCAAAACCTCGGACACTTCTCATCAGACACTAACTCCAGGATGGTATAGCTCGTGTTTTTACATCTTTTTTTCTTACAACGTGGAACATAATTTTTTTTAATGTAAGATGTGTCATTTTATTATTTTATTCTTCCAAAAATATAGAAGAATGAGGATATTTATTTCAGGGACCTTACTTTTCTGTTTCTCTGGTGGATATGTAGCGTATATTGCAACGCTATTTTTACATTTTCCAGCCACATACTGGTATGAGGAACCGTCGACCAAGCCGCTCGTCGCTTACCCTTATATCGGCATTTTTGTTTCGTTATTTTTTATTCCTGTTTGTTTACTTTTTGCTTTTTTCGAAAATACGGTACCTTCGGCGAACTGGAAAATGAATCCCAAGGAAACATGTACAGCGTCTGCCTATATGGAATGTGCTACGTATCGGAAACAATTATTTCCAAGACTCTCTCTCTCTCTCTTTCTATCTCTTTTTACAAATGATGTGCAGCTGATCACCAAAATGAAGTTTTTATTTATTGGGTGAGGGGTCAGCCAGCAAGGTGGATAATATGTTTACACTTATTCTTTGATATGTAATTAGAATTTTAAAGAATACACTGTGTTTAACTAGCTAATCATTTATTTTGTCATTTTATTCATGGTTACATTTTTTACGTTTACATTATTATTACGAGGATTCTTTTTCTAATTCTAGTTACTGTACTGTATATTGCATGACTTGTGAAACTGTGTTCTGTGATGTAGTTTTAACTTAAAGAAAAGATGACAAGTCTCTGAGCTCTCATCTCAGCAGCTCGACCAGTCCGATTATCCCAGCACATTTATGATAGGCCTCCATGTAAAATAGAATTCGGATGGTAGATTGATTGATTTGTCAGTGGAGGGGGAAAAAAGGATTGTGCAATGTTTCAAATAAGTCTCCTGTCAGTCTTCTCAAACCAGTCATACTGGGTTACATCAATGTATCTATGACTGGAGTTTGACTTCGATGGTGGAGACATGAACGTGGATTGTAATGCGTTGGGGCAGCATTTTGGGGGGGGGTCTTTTAACTGTCTTACAATCACATGATTGTAATGAAAGAGCTGTTGACTTTGGGGGAGCAGTGGTATTTAATTGAATGATACAAAATGAAGGACTACACATTGAGATACTACTATCATCCCTTTATGATACTTACATGTAATTAAAAAACGTATTGGTTGCCGAAATGGATGTAATCAAGGGTTTTCTTTGAATGTGAGGATGTAATGGTGTTGTTTCTCCACAAAACGTGACTTACATTTGCTCCTCAGCAAGACATTCCAAATACAGAGAAAATGTTGAATGGACGAATGAATAGGATGAAAAAGAACACTTGCGAGGTCCAAAGTGTAATGCTTAACCGCCAGTTTTAAGTAGATATGTTTTTCATCACTGGGGCCTTTATGTAAATGTCTTTAGTCTGCCTTCATCTGGTCGTAGGTCTTTGAGCGAGAGCGTTTCTACTTGTTCTTTACCATCTCAGCCGTGACTATAAATGTGACTAGAATGTGTTTGACATGTCGTTGATCTTCTGCATGTAGGACTTCATAGGCGATTTTTGTCCCCCCAAAAATAAAATGAAAATGTTTTTTAATGTATCATGTCATGGTTTGGAATGCATCATTTGGAATGAAATGTCCTGTTTTACTAAACTGTCATCCCTCAACAGAGAGGGAAGGGTAAAAGTATGGCGTCAAATCAGCTTCTATTACATGCTGACCACTTCTTTTTGTGACGCTTGATGCGCTGCAAGTCCCGCCTTTCCCATCTCCTCATTGGTTTTTAGGAGAATATACCCACGTGGGGGATTGAAAAATGAACTGAGGTCCGTACTCCAGTCCAGTTGGTGGTAATAATGCACCTTAACGTTGGTTGCCAACCGCCATATAAAGTCCAAAGAAGAAGCCTGAAGGAGGAGAGATTACTAAAAATTAACTCAATTTACCTTTTTATCTCTGGATTAGTAGAGGACCTTTTGCATTTCAGGTAAAATAACAACACAATGTTTATATCCCAGGACAAATTAGCTAGCAACAGCAAGCTAGCTAGCTAAATTTCCATAAATGTTTTACTTTTTGACCTGTCCCCAAATTAAGATAGTTGGTTTAGAGTTTGTTTTGATATTTCAAACTGCGTGTCCTGATCACGTCTGGTGTGGGTGGACAAAATCAACATGCGCGTGAGGGCCCACCCGGACGCATGCTTGCGAGCGGTCTGGTCAGCAAGATGAAACATAATTGAGCACTGAGTTGAGAGCACAGAGGATGTGCCCCGCGAGCAGAGGATGAGTGCCGCGAGTGCACAGGTCAGTCGAGAGAGCTGAAATTTGGTCAAGAGAGCGGAGGATGTGTCCCGCGAGCACAGGCCAAACTTGAGAGCTTGCAAGTGTGACGCTGGGCGAGCAGAACATCATCGCTGCAGAGGCAGATGTGTGTCTAGAAACTTTAGATTAGTCACATTCACTGGAGTGATGGAAGAATTAACAAATGCTAGTCAACACCATCATCCCAGGAACCCTAGACCCACTCCAATTTCCAACTTAAAATCCTTGTAGCTCAAATTTTTATGCAAGTGACCAATGCATGATTTACGCAAAAGTCCCAGTTGTGTCTAGGTGTTTAACAGTGTGTGCGGGAACTAACCGAGTTGAGTGTGTGTGGGGACTGGACATGACAGAGTAGAGGGACAAGCTCAGACCAACAGTGTAGTCCATCCCTGCCTCAAAACACTGTTCTGGGGGGATGGAGGTAGGGAGGGAGGGAGAGAGAGATCACAAAACAAAACACTGCAATAAATAAGACACAAGAAAAGTGTGTGCAAACAAAGCACAGGCATGTAATACAGGGTGTATATGTAACAGTATAACTTTAAACCGTCCCCTCGCCCCGACACGGGCGCGAACCAGGGACCTTCTGCACACATCAACAACGGTCGCCCACGAAGCATCGTTACCCATCGCTCCACAAAGGCCGCGGCACTTGCAGAGCAAGGGGCAACACTACTTGTAGGTTTCAGAGCAAGTGACGTAACTGATTGAAACGCTAGTAGCGCGTACCCGCTAACTAGCTAGCCATTTCACATCCGTTACACTCACCCCCCGTTCAACCTCCTCCTTTTCCTCAGCAACCAGTGATCCGGGTCAACAGCATCAATGTAACAGTATAACTTTAAACCGTCCCCTCGCCCCGACACGGGCGCGAACCAGGGACCCTCTGCACACATCAACAACGGTCGCCCACGAAGCATCGTTACCCATCGCTCCACAAAGGCCACGGCCCTTGCAGAGCAAGGGGCAACACTACTTGTAGGTTTCAGAGCAAGTGACGTAACTGATTGAAACGCTAGTAGCGCGTACCCGCTAACTAGCTAGCCATTTCACATCCGTTACATATACCAGTGGCGGTCAGTGATGTTTAAGATGAGGGAGGATTTTTTTTTTTTTATTATAAGCATGGCCTTATTTCTATCACAGCATATTGGATGACTGTCATTCATATTCCATTCACCCAGCTCAATGTAACATCGATAGGTTAATTAAGGCTACTACATGATACAAACATTTTCCCTCTAACCAACATGAGGTTGCTACAACCTGACCTATGAATGAAAGTTTACAAAGTAGGTGCACAGGTCGAGAGACCATTTTTTATATTCAAGGTGACAGACAGTGACACATCCAATATTGCTTTGCACACTCTTGCCTGCATCTAGCTGATCTAGGGTGTAATCATTAGTCCAACAGTTGCAAACGAGAGTTTCTATTGTAAAAATTCAGGTATGTTTATCCTCGTTTCATTCCATTTGGTTATGTTTTAGAAACGTTTTTTCAACAGAATCGCCGGAATGAATACATCACACGTAAACACAGTTCACTTTCATAGCAACCACATACAAACAGCATGAACATTTTGCTTGTTGTATAATGCCTTCTCACATCTACCTTTAGCTCCCTGCTCTCCTCCTCTCACCTTTTCCCTTCACTTGTGGACTTCAGCACAATACATCAGCTGTCTGTAACCAGGCGAAAAAACCTTTCCAAGTCAAACCTTCATATCATAACTGCTAACCGCTACACACAGCCTACATTGCTGTCACCATATTAGCTTAAGATGTTAGTAACTTCATAGTCAACATAGCTAATAGAACTAACACATAAGTAAACCAGCTGCAATCATGCAGTGCAGTGTGCAGTCACAAGCAGTTTAGCAGTTACACCGGCAGGCCCTGATGGCAATAAATTAATAAAACCAAAAGCATACCTTGACTTGGAAGAGTTTCAGTTTTGGATAGCCATAGCCAGCTAGCTAACATAGCATCGCTCTGTTTGAGCCAGGTGTTTGAGTAGGCTAAACTAGCATGCTGCATTCACTAGCTAAGTGAAAGTAAAGGAAATACAACTATCTCTCTATCTCTTGCTTCTCCTTAATTTTTTTAGAAATACATTTGTTAAAAACTTTTCAATTGTTGTCTTTCTCTCTCTTTGAGTCAACTACTCACCACATTTGATGCACTGCAGTGCTAGCTAGCTGTAGCTTATGCTTCCAGTACTAGATTCATTCTCTGATTCTTTGATTGGGTGGACAAAATGTCAGTTCATGCTGCAAGAGTTCTGATAGGTTGGAGGACATTGAGTTTTCATAATGACCGTGTAAGTCAATGAAAAGGGGTGAGAACCATAAGAATCCTAGGTTTTGAATTGAAGTCAATGCACCCAGAGGAGGATGGAAGCTATCTGTGCCCCAGATACACCACGGTGCTACACTACAGAATGCTGTTGAGGCTACTGTAGACTTTCATTGCAAAACAGTGTGTTTTAATCAATTATAATGTGACGTGAATATATTTAGTATAGTTTTATCTTTGAAGGATAACTTTTTAAATGTTTCACTATTTACATTTTTATGAAATTCATGGTCCTCCCCTTCCTCCTCTGAGGAGCCTCTACTTGTGTATACAAACTGAAAGTAGACTCATATGTGACTCGTTTCAAGAAAGTAGGTTCATGTTGCGATTTGTGATCCAAATGCATTTTTTGGCAGAAATGCCTTCTGGAACATCTGAACTTTCATGTGCCTTGAAAAACAAACTTGTATGCCATCCGTAAATCTGAATAAAATTGTTACATTAAGAGCCTAGTTGGTTTAGTCACTGCGACAATTGTATACAGACATGTCGATAGAAGTAGTATGAACCAATCTTTGGTTGTACACTACCATACTCACTGCTTAGCACACGGCCTCACATCTGAATCCTTAAAGAGATGGGTGGGGCTAAGGCTTAAGAGAGTGTGAACGATGCTGAATGGGTGTAGACAAAGAAGAGCTCTCCAGTAAGTGTCCCAAAACATTCAAGGCCCATTTCCTCAAAAGTTTATCAACTTTCAAAGCAGAATTACTTTCCCATGTGTATCTTAACTGCAGTGTATGATATACCATTTTCTAGCTCTGAGTCTCTTCTTTAAACCAATGTAAAAAACACATTTACAAATTTTGCTACATAAAACCGAATCAAGGTGGTCGATCACATATACACAAAACGTATATCCTACACAACACACACGCTTGCATATATAGACTCATTACTCACCCTCTCACGCAGAACAAACATACACCAGGAGAGAGACTAAGTGTGTGTTTACCGGGGTGGAAGAATATCATCTGGTTGTCGTCATCAGGAATAGTGTTGACACAACAGGTGTTTGTTAAGATCACACTGGGATGCATCACTGTCATCAACACCTCCCCCCACTGGTCCAGTAACTTTACCAACACAACAGGTACATATACATTGGAGTTTGATAACCTAGCCAGAACTCCACTGAGGAAGGTGGAGGGATACGTACACTGAGTGTACAAAACATTAAGAACACCTTCTCTTTCCATGACATAGACTGACCAGGTGAATCCAGGTGAAAGCTATGATCCCTTATTGTTGTCACTTGTTAAACCCACTCCAATCAGTGTGGATGAATGGGATGAAACAGGTTAAAGAAGGAGTTTTAAAGCCTTGAGACATGGATTGTGTATTTGTGCCATTCAGAGGGTGAATGGGCAAGACAAAAGATTTAAGTGCCTTTGAACAGGGTCTGGTAGTAGGTGCCAGGCGCACTGGTTTGTGTCAAGAACTGCGATTGTGTATCAAGAATGATCCACCATGCAATGGACATCCAGCCAACTTGACACAACTATGGAAAGCATTGGAGTCAACATGGGCTAGCATCCCTGTGGAACGTTTTCGACAGCTTATAGAGGTGGCTTTTGAGGCTGTTCTGAGGGAAAAAGGGGGTCCAACTCAATATTAGTATTTGTGTCAGTGTTCTTAACGTTTTGTACACTCAGTGAATGTGCTGAGTTGTGTAAGGCACAAGATAAGTTAGGGAACACCCATGACTCCAAAAGGCTGAGAAGAAAGTTATGTCAAGGTCAAAGGTGACTCACAGGTCCAAACTCGGTGTCCTCAGCCTCGTAGGTGTAGTGGTCCAGGACGATGAAGTCGAAGCCTGACTCCACTTTGTCAGGCATATGCTCTCTTCACACACTGACCCGTCTCCTGAGAACAACTGCAGTGTGAGAGAGTAAAAATAGGATGTCAGGAAATTGGTTTTAAGTTTAGAAAAAGTTTTAACATCTTAGTGTATACAGAAATGCATTGAACTATGGATAATCATTTAGCCAAATAAGTGATAACATACCATGTGGAGCTGAGCTGTACCAATCCACGCCACTCGTCAGTCATTATGCTCACTATTGAACAGCCTGCTGTCATTTTCATGCCCAATTCTCATCATGGAGAGCTATCCTCCTATAGGTTTTCACTTCATCCCTTACCTAACCTAATTGTACACATTCTGTATAGAACCATCCTCTACATAGAAGCACCTTTCTAACCAAATAAATAGCAGTTAGTCACAGTCAATAACAAGTCATCCTCTCTACGTGACAAATGTCCTAATAACAACGCTACGATACAGTGTCAAAGCAATTAGAGGAGCTCTCAGTACCACTAACGATTAAGTTACGGGGTTGTTTGACAAAAGTCATGGTTACCTGCAGGAAGTTCCCAGAGTGCTTTGAATAGAGGAGGACCAAGGTACTTGGAACAGAGTGGACTCTTGTATCTCCTATCTCTGTCAGCTAAGCAGAGAGCAACTTCCCTACCACATAGTGAAAGTCGGCCTGCATGAAGAGAGGGACGGAGAGAGAGAAACGGTTAGAGGTCATTCTTTTTTATTGTAACTGCACAAAAACTGCCAGAGTAAAAGTAATCAAACATGTATTTCAAATAGACTGTATCTAAAGGTATGCAGTTAGAGTTTTACAATATTGGCTATTTAGTTCTGAGTTTAATCTCTCTTGGCCCCCCCTCATCTAATCTCAATCAAGGGCCTCTTCCCCAGTGAGGGCCTTCCCTGTCTGTTCTCACTCTGCCTCTCCCTCCTCCTTCATTCCCTCCCAGTTATGCTGGTCTTCCAACTCCTCCTCCTCTACTAACCCTTCCCCACTGGGCACAGACATCAATTCAATGTCTATTCCACGTTGGTTTGATTTGGAAACATTATTGATTCAACCAGTGTGCCCAGTAGGTCGTTAACTTAGCTAGCTAGCTACAATGCTCTTGGCTAAACCAAAGATACTGGTAACTTGTATATGTGGTTAAACGTAGTTAGCTTCCTAGCTAGCTACCAGCTGACACTAACCTAGCTTGCCTAATCAATAGCCAGCTCTAATAAGAGAATACCAAATAACTACCTCGGTTCTTACTGAAAAACTATGAGCTTACCTTTTTATCCTTGGCCATCGTCCCTACTTCACTACCACCGTTAAAATCTGCTTTCCACTAGATAACACATCCACATCCAGTCAAAATTGGTTGTAATCATAAAAATGTATGAAAACATGATTTAAGGTTAGGGTTTAGGCATAAGGTCAGCAGTGTGGTTAAGGTGAGGTTTAAAATCAGATTTTAAGAAGATCAATTGTAGAAATAGACAGGGTTTAGACATAATAATTATGACTTTGTGACTGTGTTAACTAGTGACGACCATATTCATTGACTCAAATTTTCACCTGTAATAAAATGATGGCTTGTGAGAGTAAGATTTTTTTGGGTGTGTGAGAAATGTGAAATGTGAAATCTATGTGGAGATGTGGTGTATTTGTGAGAGCGCAGTAACTTCTGAGTCTTGACATGTAATATCTATAGCTATCTAGAGCATATTGGACTGTTAGCTGATCCACCGGCCAGTTTCCTTGGACCACTATACCCATTTTGCCAATTGGACTTGGACCCCTCTGCTACTTGGAGCCCTACTAATTCCACGACTGGTCTATCGACATCACCGCACGAGGAGGCAAAAACAGACTTTCCCCCATCGCGACGTCCCTCTAAGGCCCTTATGCTAGCTTGCTAGCCCCGGCCTGCTAACTGCTAGCTTGCTATCCCCGGCCTGCTAACTGTCTGAATCGCCGTGTCCCTAGCCAGCCCAACCACTCACTGGACCCATACAATCACTTGGCTACACATGCCTCTCCCTAATATCAATATGCCTTGTCCATTACTGTCCTGGTTAGTGATTACTGTCTTATTTCACTGTAGAGCCTCTAGCCCTGCTCAATATGCCTTAACTAACCATGTTGTTCCACCTCCCACATATGCGATGACATCACCTGGTTTAAACGTCTCTAGAGACTATCTCTCTCATCATTACTCAATGCCTAGGTTTACCTCCAATGTACTCTCTTCCTACCATACCTTTGTCTGTACATTATGCCTTGAATCTATCGTGCCCAGAAACCTGCTCCTTTAACTCTCTGTTCCGAATGTGCTAGATGGCCAGTTCTTATAGCCTTTAGCCGTACCCTTATCCTACTTCTCCTCTGTTCCTCTGGTGATATAGAGGTTAATCCAGACCTGCAGTGCCTAGCTCCACTCCTACTCCTCAGGTGCTCTCATTTGTTGACTTCTGTAACCGTAAAAGCCTTGGTTTCATGCATGTTAACATTATGGTGGTGAGGAAGGCACTTTTAAAGAATAACCAGGCATCTTCTACTGACGGGATGAGGTCAGTGTCATTCCAGGATACCCTGGCCAGGTCGATTAGAAAGGCTTGTTTGCTGAAGTGTTTTAGGGAGCGTTTGACAGTGATGAGGGTGTAACGCCCTGACCTTAGAGAGCCGTTTTATTTCTCTATTTGGTTAGGTCAGGGTGTGATGTGGGGTGGACATTTTATGTTTTGTTTTCTAGGTTTCTGTATTTCTATGTTTTGGCCGGGTGTGGTTCTCAATCAGGGCCAGCTGTCTATCGTTGTCTCTGATTGAGAATCATACTTAGGCAGCCTTTTTTCCCCCATCTAATGTGTGGGTAATTATTATTTTCCGTGTGTGTTTGTGGGCACCTCGGTTGTGTCACGTTCATTGCTGTTTACCTGTTTGTTTTTGTTTGTTAAGGTTTCACTCCTATTAAAAGTTGTGGAACGACATGCACGCTGCGCCTTGGTTGATTTATGACAGGGAGTTTGAGGATAGCGAGCGTGACAGAGGGGTGGTCGTTTGACCGCAGACCCATTACGGATGCAGGCAATGAGGCAGTGATCGCTGAGATCTTGGTTGAAAACAGAAGAGGTGTATTTGGAGGGCGAGTTAGTTAGGATGATATCTATGAGGGTGCCCTTTGAAGAGGGGGATGACCGCGGCAGCTTTCCAATCTATGGGAATCTCAGACGATACGAAAGAGAGGTTGAACAGGCTAGTAATAGGGGTTGCAATAATTTCAGCAGATCATTTTAGAAAGACAGGGTCCAGATTGTCTAGCCCGGCTGATTTGTAGGGGTCCAGATTTTGCAGCTCTTTCAGAACATCAGCTATCTGGATTTGGGTGAAGGAGAAGTGGGGTAGGTTTGAGCGAGTTGATGTGGGGAGCGCAGGGCTGTTGACCGGGGTAGGGGTAGCCAGGTGGAAAGCATGGCCAGCCGTAGAAAAATGCTTGTTGAAATTCTCCATTATTGGTATTTATCGGTAGTGGCAGTGTTCCCTAGCCTCATTGCAGTGGGCAGCTGGGAGGAGGCGCTATTATTCTCCATGGACTTTACAGTGTCCCAGAACTTTTTTGAGTTTGCACTACAGGATGCAAATTTTTGTTTGAAAAAGCTAGCCTAAGCTTTCCTAACTGCCTGTGTATATTGGTTCCTAACTTTCCTGAAAAGTTGCATATCACGGGGGCTATTCGATGCTAATGCAGAACGCCATAGGATGTTTTTGTGTTGGTCAAGGGCAGACAGGTTTTTTTTTAATGGAGCATGCTCCTCAACCGATCGCTGCCTGCACCTGCCCGCCCGTCCAGCATCACTACTCTGGACGGTTCTGACTTAGAATATGTGGACAACTACAAATACCTAGGTGTCTGGTTAGACTGTAAACTCTCCTTCCAAACTCACATTAAACATCTCCAATCCAAAATGAATCTAGAATCGGCTTCCTATTTCGCAACAAAGCATACTTCACTCATGCTGCCAAACATACCCTCGTAAAACTGACCATCCTACCGATCCTCGACTTCGGCAATGTCATTTACAAAATAGCCTCCAACACTCTACTCAACAAATTGGATGCAGTCTATCACAGTGCCATCCGTTTTGTCACCAAAGCCCCATATACTACCCACCACTGCGACCTGTATGCTCTCGTTGGCTGGCCCTCACTTCATACTTGTCGCCAAACCCACTGGCTCCAGGTCATCTACAAGTCTCTGCTAGGTAAAGCCCCGCCTTATCTCAGCTCACTGGTCACCATAGCAGCACCCACCCGTAGCACGTGCTCTTCCTTTGGCCGCCTCTTCTTCCAGTTCTCTGCTGCCAATGACTGGAACGAACTGCAAATATCTCTGAAGCTGGAGACTCTTACCTCCCTCACTAGCTTTAAGCACCAGCTGTCAGAGCAGCTCACAGATCACTGCACCTGTACATAGCTCATCTGTAAATAGCGAATCCAATCTACCTCATCCCCATACTGTATTTATTTATTTATCTTGCTCCTTTGCACCCCAGTATCTCAACTTGCTCATTCATCTTCTGCACATCCTACCATTCCAGTGTTTAATTGCTATATTGTAATTAATTTGCCACCATAGCCTATTTATTGCCTTACCTCTCTTATCCTACCTCATTTGCACATGCTGTATATATATTTTTCTACTGTATTATTGATTGTATGTTTGTTTATTCCATGTGTAACTCTGTGTTGTTGTATGTGTCTATCTGCTTTGCTTTATCTTGGCCAGGTCACAGTTGCAAATGAGAACTTGTTCTCAACTAGCCTACCTGGTTAAATAAAGGTGAAATAAAATGTAAAAAAATAAGTATCTCTGCAAAACAAAACAAAATTCTCTGCTCTCAAATTAATATTTTGCATGCGACAATGATGTTCTGTTTTCTCAAAGTCACACTTGCAACTCAGTTTTAATTTGCACCCCCACCTCCCACGCTGCCTGGGCACTCGTGAGACCCATCCTATGCGTTGTTGTCTCAGTGCTTGCTTTCTCAAGGATCTTGCTCGACAGTGCCATCTTCGGGCGCAGTGGACTTCAGAGGCTGATTTGATGCCATATAAAAGGGGCCATGATGCATTTAGGTTTTTTACTATGTCACTGGGGTTAATGAGTATCTGTGTATGCAAGTGAGCATATGGGTGAGACTGAGAGCAAATGTGTTTAATGTGTTAAGCAAATGTGCTGTGCAATTGGTGTGAATGCATGCATTTGGAGTTGGTGCATGGGTTTGTTTGTGTATGCGTGTTTGTTTGCGTGTGTTTGTGCATGTGTATGGTAGAATGGTAGCAGTGACAGAGATGAATGAGATGACCTTCTCTCTGCCCATGTGACTGCTCACCAGAGACTCTTCTTCCCTGTTTGCACACACACACACACAATAGACTAAGGTTGATCTCCTGTTGTTCTGGTCAATACAGATACAGGCTACAAATCAGTGTGCCACCCCCAGAGAGACACAAAAGAACTCTGTGTGTCATCTTTTAGTTTTGCAAAGGAAAATAAAAGTTCAGATAGTACATCCCAGTTTCTCTCCGTTTGGGACAGTTTTCTTCCATTTCGTGCGTATTTGAACATGACCCGGGTGCTGAACACAACCCGGAGGTGATGTTTTGTGTACAAGGATGAACATGGCCTCCAGCGATGTCATCAGAAACCCACTCGCCATTCATTTGTAGTTCCGACCACAGTGGGAGGGGGATTGGATTATTAATTGGCACTCGAATCTAATTAAAAACTGCTCGTCTGCAGAAGCCCAGAATGGGAGCAGAGGTCAGAGCCTCTCCTCGTGAAAATAAACCAATGCGTGGGCATACATTTCGGAAGGGTGGTGGTGGAGGGGTACTCTAATATGGAAGGGGAGATTGAGGGGGTGGTAGGCTCACTGGCTCAACCACTATGCTGCTGTGTAATTATAGACAGTGGAGAAGCTGTGGTGGGGGTGGGGGTTTTCGAGAGCAGAAGCAGCTGCTGGCATCAGTTGAGGCGATTCAGCAGCGCCCCCGGCACACTCCCCAAGGGATGAGAGTAAATGGGACCAGACCCTGATTGGGAAAGGGAGGTTGGTCCTCAAGGCAGTCTCAGCCCACTGGTTTTCGGGAGGCAGCAAGGCCGTGACTATCGGACCTCTTACTATTCTGAGAAGAAATCAATGGAAGCTGGACCTCCATGGAAATGGGGACTACATATAATGAAGCGTAGGACGAGTTGGGATAGTAAGGAGATCAGGTGGTGCAGAGGCAGGACAAAAGTGCTACTGTTTATTATTGTCAGGGCTTTGCTGCCACAGGAATTTAGATGAAATGATAGAACAATGCAGCAGAGAGTAGAGGAAACGTTCTCATAAACAGAAACTCTCGTTTGGTGGTATTGTATGCTTAAAAGATTCCCCATTCACCAAGTTTTCCCATTTGCCAAGTATGGGATAAGGTTGTTCATTGTGATTTGTGTTCATTGTTATATTGAAAACAAATAATATAGAATAAATAAGGGATTTGCAGGAACACACAATATGGATTTCAGCACATTAACAAATCAATAGGGGAACAGTAAGTAACACACAAGTACTTCACTTCAACAGCTGCTCAATGCTCATAATTCCGATATGGCGCCACTTTGACACTCACTGCAATACAATGTTGCTGGTAGACAATATAAATGGCTCCTGATCTCACTGCCACTCAATGTGTGGACTTTGCTGCACCGGGGGGACTCAAAAAGGGCAGCTCCGACTATGTTTACTCCTCTCAACATTCCTAGGATGGGTACTCAAGGCAGATGACCAAAGCGTTGTCTTTCCATCTGTCACTACAAATGAGTCAGAATTTGACATACAGCTGCATCGTCGAGCCATGCCTAGATAGATCCATTCAACCACTTGTTGAATGGAAAATTATAAATTAATCGGGGTGTAACAGAGTGGGCTAGAGGGGGATTTCCATCCATCCCCCTGCTTTGCATCTTCCCAAAATGTCAGTGTCAGCTTACCAAAATAGTATTTATATCTATGTGGTGCGAGCTGGCTACGCCACACCCCTTTCAGTCTATCTCCTGCCCTCTGAGCGCTTGTTTTGCAGGTCCCCTCTTGATCCTGCAGCCTATTCTAAAAGGGCAGGAGAAGTCTGCTTCCTCTTTTGCACCAGACCTGAGTTGGGTCACTGTGGTAGGGAGTCGCGTCTCTGGTCTCTTAGTCGGTGGTACCTCAATGGTCTTGGAGCTATCCCAATAAACCCAAGTCTAACCAGATATCCTCAAGTTCTCTGCACTCGCATCAAAGTTCCAGCACTTCAGCGCTGTTCACTCGGCTTCTTCACCCAACATCCAAGTTTCCCTTTCGCCTTTCGAGGAGCACTTCCATGGATCAGCCAAAGTACCGCATGGCGGGCGTACAGAACAAGCTGGAGGTGCTGGGGGTGGAGGACGATGCGGGCAATCCCATCAGCGCCCTGACCATCCTGTCGCTGCTGGAGCGTGTGGCAGGCATCATCGACAATGTCCAGGCTGGCCAGCAGCGCATGGAGGAGCAGCAGCTGGACCTGGAGACCAACATCAAGACCATCCAGGGTGACGTCCTGAAGCTAGCCAAAGACCACACCACCACCAGTGGCACCGTGGAGAAGCTGCTCCAGAAGACGCGCAAGGTCAGCTCCAATGTCAAGGAGGTGCGCACGCGCGTGGAGAAGCAGAACGTGCGCGTCAAGAAGGTGGAGACCACACAGGAGGAGCTGCTGACCCGAAACAAGTTCCGTGTCATCATTTATCAGGTAACCGTGTTCACCATTGGGTTGCACTTGGTAGTGAACTGGGTAGTCAAAAAAAGGCACTGTGAAAAGGGGTGTGGAGTGTGCGTTCACTAAATGTTGCTAGTCAAAAAAAGCTGGCCTCAATCTTCGGTGACAAAAGATGTCAGCAACTCCAGTTCCAATAATGATTTGTGGTTTTCTGAAATAACAGAATAAAGAGAGTAATTAGTATGCAATGTAAGCAATACCAGGATGCAATGATACAACATTACCATGAAGTAATATAATGAGCTGCAAACATAATAACTGATAACATTCACAATCAGCTGTAGAATGCACCGTTAGGTTACATAAGGAAACCATAACTGAAAAGCTCCACAAGGATGTAGGGCAGAGCTACAAATAAAGAGGCCAATGATACTCAGGCCAAAGGGCCATGACGGCCACTTCAAAAATTGATGAGAAATGGCTAGCAATTCTCCATTGTGATTAGCATACAAGTTACAGAACTAATGGAAAAAAGTACATGAGCACATGAACGAAAGAGGATACCATAAAGCCTATAGAAATAATACCTTGTGGTAATAAGACCTTGCGTGTCTGCGGTTACAATAAAATAATAAACATTGTACACATTCTCTATACAGATACCAATTACAGGGCATAAGGCTTCAATGAGTAATAGAAAATAATTTAACTCTGTGTGCTAAAATAGCAAACAAGATGACACAATATGCAATTAAGAAAATATGATAAGGTGCTTACTGTTGTATGAACGCACACATGTACAAACTTAGGTTTAGTAATTAAACAACAGGCACAGGTGCGCCAGGGGGGAGATATGCTAATGCTTACAACAAGTTCGGACAGGTTCTGACCGGAGAATATGCAAATGCACTTATGCAGAGCAGGTGAGTATTGTACACAATGGGTGTACCAGAAGTTACACTATGCCCAGTGGTCTAATATACCTCCATGATGCTCTATAAACAATTGATACTATGTGTGTATAAAGTATTAATGATACATCAGCGAACTATCATCTGAGCAAGTCCATTTATTGGCCAGTGGTGCAAGTCAGTGAAGATATACTGTACTAGGTCAGTTTTAAGTCGCTGGATATTACAGTTAAAGCGAATTAGAGAGGGTTCACATCTTCTTTGGTTGATATTAGAGCAATTTCAAGACAGTAACAAATTCAAGCGCTGACTCTGTTAAGTACGAGCTAGATGCATTGAGAAATGGGTACCATTTAAGGGCCTTCAAGTACTACTGCCAGGTAGCCTAGCAGTTAAGAGCATAGGGACAGTCAGGAAAAAAACATGCCCCACTCTAAGACATTGGCATGAGTGAAGTTATAGTATGTCTTTGATGAAAATAGATACTAGGTACCCTAAAAGAGACTTCAAGCCTTCTGTATTAATAGGACATATAGCTCCTGTTAAAGGGACTTCCGGGGGCAATGAAAGCTCTGTGTGCTTTCCACTGAAAGAAGCAGCTGCTGTGTGGCCGTGAGTCCTATTCTAGGAGCATGGTATGCTCCCCGCTGCCAATGGGGACACGATAAACTGCCTTCTTATGTGGCAGCGGACTGTTAGGGCCAATCTGAAGAATGAGGGTCTGCCAATCACGTGGCCCTGCTTGGGGGCAACCTCTTACTAGGCTAACGAGAAAGCGATATCAGCAGTCAATGGGTGTCACATGTATTTATTGTAAAAGACTGAAGACGGTAGTGATTTCCTCTGTAGCGATCAATGTTGGAAAGCCAACATTTTTTATGGGGCCTTTAGCTCTCAGATAAGTCATGGCATTTGAAACACCATTGCTTTAAATCCCCCTGAAGTTGATGTCCGCGCCCCCGCGTAAATCTAATTAGCATAATTTAAAAATCCCCCCCAAAATCTGTCAGTTTAAGCATTGGATGCATCTCAATCCACCGCATCAACCGATGTCGCACTTCCACATCTGCGGTGAAAGGTGACAGAGCTAGAGCTGTGCTTGTCAGACCAAGAGACATCCCGCAAAACACCAGTCTCAACGTCAACAGTGAAGAGGCGACTCCGGGATGCTGGCCTTCTAGGCAGAGTTGCAAAGACTGGCCAATAAAAATAAAAGATTAAGATGAGCAAAAGAACACAGACACTGGACAGAGGAACTCTGCCTAAAAGGCCAGCATCCCAGAGTCGCCTCTTCACTGTTGACGATGAGACTGGTGTTTTGCGGGTACTATTTCAAGAAGCTGCCAGTTGAGGACTTGTGAGGCGTCTGTTTCTCAAACTAGACACTCTAATGTACTTGTCCTCTTGCTCAGTTGTGCACCGGGGCCTCCCACTCCTATTTCTATTCTGGTTAGAGACAGTTTGCTCTGTTCTGTGAAGGGAGTAGTACACCGCGTTGTACGAGATCTTCAGTTTCTTGGCAATTTCTCGCATGGAATAGCCTTCATTTCTCAGAACAAGAATAGACTGACGAGTTTCAGAAGAAAGTTCTTTATTTCTGGCCATTTTGAGCCTGTAATCGAACCCACAAATGCTGAACCTCCAGATAATCAACTAGTCTAAAGGCCAGTTTTATTGCTTCTTTAATCAGCACAACAGTTGTCAGCTGTGTTAACATAATTGCAAAAGGGTTTTCTAATGATCAATTAGCCTTTTAAAATGATAAACTTGGATTAGCTAACTCAACGCGCCGTTGGAACACAGGAGTGATGGTTACTGATAATGGGCCTCTGTACGCCTATGTAGATGTTCCATAAAAAATCATCTGTTTCCAGCTACAATAGTCATTTACAACATTAACAATGTCTACACTGTATTTCTGATCAAGTTGATGTTATTTTAATGGACAATTAAAAAATATATATTTAAAAAACAAGGACATTTCTAAGTGACCCCAAAAGTGTATATGTCGGTTGTTTTGCTCTAGGATGCCCACAGGCCTCACAAGACTCATTTTGAGGGTCCCCCGTACCAGTTGAAAAAATGAATGGAAGTATACAGTACCAGTCAAAACACACCTACTCATTCAAGGGTTTTTCTTTATTTTTTTACTATTTTCTACATTGTAGAATAATAGTGAAGACATCAAAACGATGAAATAACACATATGGAATCATGTAGCAACCAAAAAAGTGTTAAACAAATCCAAATATATTTTATTTTTGAGATTCTTCAAAGTAGCCACCCTTTGCCTTGATGACAGCTTTGCACACTCATGATTCCATATGTGTAATTTCACATTTTTTACGTCTTCACTATTATTACACAATGTAGAAAATAGTAAATAAATAAACATCCTTGAATGAGTAGGTGTTTACAAACTTTTGACTGGTACTGTATATGGAGACTGTTTCGTGCCAAAAATAAGTGTTTAAATACAAGTTTAAAAAAATCTTTCTTATATCTCAGATATAGGACAGACACTTTTTGAGGGGGACTATGTGTAGTTCCATCTAGTGAATCTGTTATGCAATGCGTTTGTATAGGCTAATATCAGTAAGGCCAAATAAACATTTTCATCAAACAGTGCTTATACTCTTATGGGTAATGGCAAATCATTATATATGACTGAACTTTAAAGGCCTAGGGGCTAGCTTTTCAGGGAAATATTTGAGGGTAATTGTGAATGGCCATTAGCACAAATGCCTGTCAGTCTCTGTAGTCGACATTGAAACGTGGCTTCTGAAGATGATAGTTATACTACACTTTACAATAAGTGTTTAGTGAATCTCATCTTTCCTCTATGATGATCCCTGGGAGGGGCTTCATTTCCCTCTTGCCTGAATAGGACAGTCTGAGTGTAGGATTTCCAGATGACTGATTTACTGTCGGTTATTCTGAGGGCATGGCTAGCAGGGCAGAGATCTCCTAATATAGTGCTTTTGCCTCTGACGCAGCAATGGCTGCAATGGCCATTTAACTTTAGTTAGGAAGCAAGCACTGTTTGTTATAGAGACAGTCATTGCCAGTGGCAAAGCATGGCAAGACTGAAAAATGTGACACAACAGCTCACTATGGGCCAGTAATAGGACACAGATAAATGGCCGTAGATTTTGTGGGGGTGGCATTGTTTTAAGGATAGATATTGGGCATGTACAGCCAAACTTTCATTCAAAGCTAAAATTAACAAACACAAGGTAACAACATATTTGTCAAAGTAATGTATTTTCTGTATAGCGGCAAGGTCTTTGTTGTAGCAGTCAAGCTGTCGTTATCCCTTGTTTTGGGGTTATACATTATAGGACTTTCTAAAGCGTGACTGGCTGATAAGCCAATCACATGGACATCATCAATCTTATACAGGCACTAAATGACCAGCTACTGCTGCTGGGTTGACAGAGAGAATTTAGAACATGTTGTGCAGTCTCCTACTCTGTACCACGAGCCCGATCTGTCCATGTACTGTTATGTAACCATGACAACAGAGGCACCAATAAGGTCAGATTTCAACATGAATAAAGTAGCATCGAACGCACACCATCCCGTTGACGGAAGCACGAGCCCAACGTGGTTGTGACCAATGACTGTCATCTTATGGGTGGTTGCCATGTCGGTCGGCCAATAATCTATTATTATTGCCGGGCAACATCACGTATGAAAATGAAAAAAATCTGCTGGCCCACATTCCCTGGTGGTGTAATTGTTGGGTCATTCACAGAGTCTGGGCATGTTCAGACGACTCCCCCTCTTGATTAATGAGAGTGATTGTTGGAGGTGGCTGAGTCTTTATGAGAATTAATTGGGTCTCAGATTCAAAGTCACCTGCAGAACCCAGCAGGTTGCCCAGTCATCAGAAGGGGGGGTCACTACAACTTTTTAGGAATGCATAATAGAGAGGGAGATTCAGCAATTAGGCCTTGTATCACATAGTGCTAGTAATGTACGTTTTAACACTAAAACGGTTTGGTGGAAGTACTCGTTAATGGCACATCTTTCGATGCTATTCTTGGGTTTATAATGTGTCATGTTTCTCATACGTTTCTCATGTTGTGGGCTAAGTTGTCTGAGTTATTTGCTGAGAACACCCACTCATAGATGTCCATATCTTGCGGATTACAATGATACAGTGTGGTTTAGGCAATCGTTGAGAAACTGATCTTTCCACCAAGCTCTGTGATCCCTGTAGAAAAATTGCCCACGGAATTGAGTGGTTACTGGCATGTAATATATAGCCCGACGGGACATATACTGTTGCAAACTCAAAGACGTAGCAACCGTTACAAAACCAAATGTCTGATAGGGAGAGAAGAGAACGCTTGTAGAATTTCTCCATAATTGCCCAAAAAGTGAAAAGTCAAGCAGACCTGGTTTCAAAATGTATGTTTTTCCTTTCAAAGACTTTGAGCATTTGATTGAGAGTTTCTGCAGGCCACATGGTTGGCATTTTTGGGACTATTCCATTGCACCAGAAAAACGTAATCAAGTTAAAAAAAAGAAATACTAATACTATTTGAACCCAAGTCTGCACTCAACCATTGGCTATATAACTTAAGAAGCCAACCCATATTATTGTACTTTAAAAGAGTTCATTTGCCTTTCTTTAGGGGGAACATGAGATCCCTTCGGTGGCCGTGACAAAGACCCCAAAAGGAGCTGTTGGTATGGAGGGGTTGGTGATCGAGCCAGACACCTACGATGTCCCCGAGGACATCTCCTCAGACGAGGAATACATGACAGTGGACGAGACTGAAGGAGGCTCCAGAACCGCCCGCTTGAAGGCGTCAGGCATGAAGGGCATTGAAAGCATCAAGCAGGCCTTCTCCAAGGAGACCATGACCAAGACCAAGGACAACTTGGGCACCAAGTTCCACAACATGGGCGAGAAAATGGTGCCCCCCGAAAGACGGGAGAAGATGCACCAGGCCAGCGAGCGCATCAAGCACTCTGGCGAGAGGCTGAAGGAGAACATTGCCAAGAAGGCCCCCACCAAGGAGTCCTTCCGCATCAAGCTGAAGAAGGAGAGGACCGTGGCCGAGGGCCAGGAGGGAGCTGAGGCTGATGGGGAGGTCGATGAGGCGGTGACCCCAGTCAAGGGAAGAAAAAGCCCGGAAGTCAGTAAAACCCCGGTAGTAACCTACACGGAGGTTGTAACGGAAAGGGAAACCAAGAGGGAGGGTCCCGTGGAGGAGCCGGCCGCCATCCGGATAGGGGAGGTAGGGAAATTCACTGTGGAGGCAGTGGAAGAGGGCAAGGAGGACGAATACGACAGGAAGTAGATCTCCAGCATGTTGCCGCAACACAACGAGAAGTCACCAAAATAGGAAGTGAAGCCGGGTAGGAAGAGAGCTTGCGATGTCTTGCAAGAGAGATGGTCTGTGACGAATCAACATCGACGACAGACAATTTACATTATCAATCCGTTTAAAAATCAAAGAGATACTTCTGTTGGATATACAGTTCCAGCCAAAGGTTTGGACACACCTATTCATTCAAGGGTTTTTCTTTATTTTGACAATTTTCTACATTGTAGAATAATAGTGAAGACATCAAAACGATGAAATAACACATATGAATCATGTGAAAGTGGTTGATAGAATGCCCGGAGTGTGCAAAGCTGTCATCAAGGAAAAGGGTGGCTACTTTGAAGAATCTCAAATATAAAATATATTTTGATTTGTTTAACACTTTTTTGGTTACTACATGATTCCATATGTGTTATTCCATAGTTTTGATGTCTTCACTATTATTCTACAATGTAGAAAATAGTAAAGATAAAGATAAACCCTTGAATGAGTAGGTGTGTCCACACTTTTGACTGGTACTGTGTATACTGACCAGTCTACAGAGGAGTGGAAAGAGTTCTGTGACTGACCTGATAATCTACAAAGATTGTGTTTCTGGGGTGTCAGATGTTGGTAGGTTAGTGACCCACTGTCACGTGTCATTGAAATTGGCTGTTATTATTTTTCAACTTTGGAATGATTTTTAACGATATGGGTTGTAATGTACGTGGACACATTCACACACGAACACAGAGAAATGTGTAAAATGTAACATTTTCATGGAAAGATATATTGTGATGAATTCAGGTCAGGGGTTGTTTGGGGCATCAGTACATAAATATTGGGCACATTGGTAACTAATATACATGAACTGCTATGTTGAGTTTGCAGTTGGTTAAGGCGTAAAAGTTAAGTACACACAAACACAAATTGTTCCCAGATGTTTGGTTGCTAATCGATTTCTTCGACTAGTCAAGAAAAAACGCTCGCAAGTTAGAAATGAATTTCCACCAAGTGTTTGGAAGGGAAAAAGAGTTGAACTGAAAGGAGGAAAGAGAGATTGCAAAGTACCTTTGAGATGATTCTGAATGTTGAGGAAGTTTGTGTATGATATTGATCTTAAATCGGAATGTAAAATGTTGTACATATCATAACCAAAATCATGATATTGGTCAACACAGATCTCAGCTGGTCTCTGAAGGGTTTGAAGAAGTAAAGCTATACAGATATAAAACTACTGTATAGATATGAATGACAGACTGGGTTCTGTGTGTTTCAAAATCCAACAAGGATTGACCATTTGGTTACAATGGGTTCTATGGCAAGGTCACAGACAAGATACAGTAGGTTACTTTTCGTTTTTTTCCGTTAACAAGCAGACGCATCGTAATAACAGTTGAAGATTGTGTTGAATCAAAATGTATCCATATGGTGAAAAGCAGACTAACTATTTAGCTGAGAATAAAATGCTTTTTTATTACAAGAGGTTATGAAAAGCTTGAGAGTTAAATGTCATTTTTCAAATGAACTATGTGCTGTGAATTTCATTTCAGTGGTCTGAAGATAACGAGATCGTAGTGTGTATGATTGTGTAGTGTACTACTAGTGTTAAGAAAATAAAAAATATATATTTGAGGAAAACATTAGGTCATGTAAATGGCTTTAGGCGTACCTGTAACGTTTATGGCACTAGAAGGTTTTGAGCACTGATGTAATTCTGTGAAATAATATGAGAATTTCGACAGAAAATGTAACACGTGTATAAAGATTACAAAGCAACCTAATATTTCAAAGTCATTTCAAAGTCATTTCTTTCTAAATACAGTTTACAGCATGTTTATGCCCTTCTTTTGATAACCTAGAGATGCATTGCTTTCATTTGTTATGTTAATAATGGCATCAACTATCCAAAGGGCAATGTACATTCTGATGTGCTCACATATCTGTGGGCTGAGTCTAACTTGTAGACCTACAGTAATTAATGTTCAACCGCAAAGAAACGTGTATGTTAATATACTACTGCATTAGGCCTAAGTAATGTGGATTCGACTGACTTGAGCCCAAAGTATTGATGTCAATGAGTAATGAGAAGTACAATAGGTAGTGGTGGGTAGTTGAATTGTTTCTTACTAGTTCACAGGAAATGAAGTATGTGTGCCACATAATTGACAAAAATGTGTAGTCACTTTTTTATTATCTTTTGCCAAACCCCCTGCCAAATTTTTCCTAAAAGTGCCAATGTTTTCTTGAGATCACCATCCAGGCATTGTCGCTGTTGTTAGTAAATTACCAGCTACATTGATTCTGGGATTGTAGCCTGCAATAAGGCACATCCTTTTATTCGTTGGCACTATAATTTTATTTATTTGTTTGTTTTCTGTGTAGTGATACATATACTTTAGATAAAAGGACATTAGCCTATTTTGTATTGAAATTCTCATTAATATGTGTAACTATGCAAATGAAGAACAAGAAGTAAGTTTGTGTTCTAAATCAAACTCTTATTTAAATAATGTAGCCCATTGCTAGACCGATTGAATCAAAACTGGCAACTGGATCTCCAAAAACCTCTCCTGCGTGGCCTGCTATTGTTAGATAAAAATAGGGTTGATGAAAGTCGAATGGGTATGCTACATTGATGGAAAACAATAATTGTCATTGATATGCATTGTGGTATGTGACACGTGCAAGCAGCATCACATATATTCATGATTGTTTTCTTTTTGTATTAATAAAGGCCTAATGCCACCTGTATTAATCAAAACAATATCCCTTCACTGTCTTCGTGACAGGACAGTAGGCTGTTGTCCATAATGTTCAATCTTCACAAACGTCTAGACAGAGTGAACTTCAGTACCTCCGTGACTTTGGCCCTTGCTAGAACATGCTAGAACCCATAACAGCATGCCGATCTCATCTACAGTTCAAATGAAATCCCTAACTTGATGTAGACTAGCAGCAAAGTTCAATCAGTCAAGTCAGTCAGCAATGTCCTGAAGATTCACGTCTGCCCTTTGCATTGAGCTATAAATGAAATACCACTCAAACCAGGCAAGTCCTCTGTGTGGTGAGAGGTCAAAGTTGCAGTTTGTCAGTGTAAATATATTGCCCTAAACAAAAGCTCCTGGCTACCGTGTGCATGTGGTACAGGAATGGCACAGTACTCAATGCAATCCTTGCTAGATGGACAGCCTATATCCTGGGGAAACTCTTTAGTGAATGTGGATTAATGATCCATGACTATCGACAATACAACTCAAATCTGCATTATCCAATATATACTGTCACCAAAGGTATCTTATACAGACTGCGCAGGCT
Organism: Salvelinus namaycush; assembly: GCF_016432855.1. Classification (NCBI taxonomy): domain Eukaryota; kingdom Metazoa; phylum Chordata; class Actinopteri; order Salmoniformes; family Salmonidae; genus Salvelinus; species Salvelinus namaycush. The sequence continues at coordinate 2,589,866 of NC_052317.1, forward strand.
TCCCGTTTTTGTTCGCGCACGGCTTTCAAACCGTTCGAAGAGTGTTTCTTACACATATGACCCGTGGTGGGCTATATCTTCCCTCAGTGTCTGCTTTGCTGAGGTTACACACAGTAAAGAGGGTTGAGAGATTTGAATTCATCACCAGTGTGCTGCGCTCTCAGTCAGCTGCTCGGTCTTATTTCAGTCAGCTCTTTTTATAGCTCCTGCAAACTCTGAAAGGTGACACCGCTGGCACTTTCATGACTGATTACAGAAGCCTTTGCTCACCTGTGCTGCACAGCTCCACGGTTGTCAAAGCAACTGAGAACATCAGCTTGATGATAAAGGTCAGAGCTGTGAAATGAAGCAGCGTCAATTTGAATTTATTGAAGCACGTGTTGTTTTGAGTCGGTCCTAATCCGGTGGCCTGCCAGACAGATATTGTTCTATTTCGGTAAGGCACTGTGAAAAAGCTACCATTTGATTCACGAGAGAGAGGAGAGAGCGTTGACTCTTAGAGTGATCGCAGTCAGTTCCAATTGTTTATCATGCATTAACCTACCGCATTTAGAGTCCTCAAACAATCTGCAGAAAATAAATGCTCTTGGATGATTCAAGTATTGAGAAGGAAAAACAATCTCTAGCGATGTGGCATTTATGCTTAAATTAGGTCTTTCCAATTGCGAAAAAAAGATTGCAGTAATTTTGTAGTGTAACTGCAGTTATTCTGTCCAAAGTACCACAATAGACTGCAGTTGCAACACAGCATGCATTTTACTTTTGTGTGCCAAATAATACAATAAATTGCTGATGAAGGATACCCTGTTTCTGTTCTTCACTCAAATGGGAAAGTATATATGTATATACACTACCAGTCAACAGTTTGGACATCCCTACTCATTTAAGGGTTTTTCTTTATTTGTACTATTTTCTACATTGTAGAATAATAGTAAAGACATCAAAACTATGAAATAACACATATGGAATCATGTGGTAACCAAAAAAGTGTTAAACAAATCCAAATATGTTTAATATTTATTAAACATTTATAATATCGATATTTTGATTTTGTTTAATATTTTTGGGGGTTATTACATGATTCTATATGTGTTACATATTTTTTTTAATGTTATTTTTAAGTACTACACTTTGAAATGCAAGTCTTTACTGGTGTCAGAAGTGGGATTTTGACTTCTGTATAAGGGTCTTGACTAGCCGGTGACATAACACTTACTAACCTATTGCAATGCCATCATCACTGGTGCCAGAATTGGGATCTGGGACAACATGTAACATTGGTGTCAGAAGTGGGATCTGGGGCAATATGTAACATTTGTGTCAGAAGTGGGATCTTAACTGGAATATTGTGGTGTCAGCTGTGGGATAAGAGAAGTGTAACACTGGCATTGGGGTATTTGAGGCTGTAAGTAACCCTAGTGTCAGATGCAGTTTTCATGTGTAGGTTTTTATACCCTCGTGATAGAGTTTCTAATAGCAGCACTATGAAGATTATGTTTTGCCAGTAAAAAGGTTGTTTATGCCTACAGACAATGAGTGAACAATCCACTGAGGGCATATACAGGATCACTGTCAAGCTTTCAATCAGGCATGTGTGTCACGACTTCCGCCGAAGTCGGCCCTTCTCCTTGTTCGGGTGGTGTTCGGCGGTCGACGTCTCCGGCTTTCTAGTCACCACCGATCCATGTTTCAGTTTCGTTTTGTTTTGTCTGTATTACACACACCTGGTTTCAATTCCCATATCATGTTCCTTATTTAACCCTCTGGCATACCTTTCTGTTCTGTCCGTGATTGTTGGTGTCTTTAGTGGTTGTTGTATGTGCTAGTGTGTATGTATGTTCCTATTTGGAATTTTGCTTGACCTTTTGAGTAAACTCCATTGTGTTGCTCAAAATCCTGTGTCCTGCGCCTGACTCCGCTACATCTCTGCACCCAATCGCTGACAATGTGCCACTATCAGCCTGACAATTTCCACTTCTAATCATACTAGAAGTGCACAAAATAAATATTTTAAACATACTGAACAAAAATATAAACGCAAAAGTGTTGGTCCCTTGTTTCATGAGCTGAAATAAAAGATCCCAGAGATTTTCCATACGTACAAAAATATTATTTGTTTACATCCCTGTTAGTGAGCATTTATCCTTTACCAAGATAATCCATCCACCTAACAGGTGTGGCAAATCAAGAAGCTTATTAAACACCATGATCATTACACAGGTGCACCTTGTGCCGGTGACAATAAAAGGCCACTCTAAAATGTGCGGTTTTGTCATACAACACAATGCCACAGATGTCTCAAGTTTTGAGGGGGCATGCAATTGGTGTGCTGACTGCAGGAATGTCCATCAGCGCTGTTGCCAGATAATTTAAATGTTAATTTATCTCCCATAAGCCGCCTCCAACGTTGTTTTAGAGAATTTGGCAGTACGTCCAACCGGCCTCTTATCTGCAGACCATGTGTAACCACGCCAGCCCAGGACCTCCACATCTGGCTTCTTCACCTGCGGGATCATCTGAGGGGGTGCTGAGGAGTATTTCTGTCTGGAATAAAGCTCTTGTGTGGGGAAAAAATAATCCTGATTGGCTAGGCCTGGCTCCCCAGTGGGTGAGCCTAAGCCCTCACACGCCCACCCATGGCTCTGCCCCTGCCCAGTCATGTGAAATCCATAGATTAGGGCCTAATTTATTTATTTAAAGTGCCTGATTTGCTTATATGAACTGTAACACAATAAAGTATGTTGTGTTTATATGTCCCATGTTGTGTTTATATTTTTGTTCAGTATAGATCGGAAAGCACTTTAAATTAGCAATTCTGCAACTTGCGAAGCACCACGTACAATGTATTTTTGCAATATGTAAAATCCTCATTTAATTAACACTAGCTGAGGGACTTTTCGGATAATGTCCACTGCAAGTTGTAATTTGGCATTTTTGTGCATTTCGGTGCTGTTTAGACTAAAGGACAGAAAAGTATGTAGGATGTGGTGGCAGGGCTTTATATAAAGACAATAATACAAAAATATATTCTAATCAGCTCTTGATTATCAGTGCATTGTTGGTCTATTCCTTTTAAAGGTTACCATAGGAGCTGTTAAGCTATTATCGGGTTGTCAATGCCAGTAGTCTGTACACAGCATTGTATGTCTCACACATCTCTCTGTCTTTCACACACACACACACACACACACACACACACACACACACACACACACACACACACACACACACACACACACACACACACACACACACACACACACACACACACACACACACTCTGCAGGGTCATGGTAAAGCATACATCTTCTCATGAGCAAAAGGTCTGTTTGAGATAAGAAATTAAAATGTCATACAAGTCTATTATTGGATACTAGTATGGTATAATACATGTTTTATTTCATGATCCTCACCCTTTCTATGTCAAATTATATTGAGTTAGGAGGCTACTTGCAGACACTTTCATAAAACATCAAAAACAGTATTACTGCAATAAGCTTTTGGTTATAAAAGTCATAAAATGGAGCATTAAAAGAGTTATGATAATTGTTTCTGAGACATAAACTTGGCTCTAATGTGACTATGTGACAACGAACACCTCCTCAATGCTAATTTCACAGTTTATAAACATAAATCCGTGTTGAGGAACGTACACTAGCTTAAATGTGGTGAACCACCTCGCGACCATTGCGAAAACCCCCAATTCTATATACACTGAGTATACAAAACAATAAGAACACTTGCTTTTTCCATTATATATATTTATTTTTTTATTTTTATTTAACAAGGCAAGTCAGTTTAGAAAAAAAGTATTATTTACAATGACTTGAAACTTACAAGTTAGACATCAAATGAATCAAACTTAATGACAACTGAGATCACACTAATGTTACATTAGTATATATTCAAAACACTACTATCAGAACCTATTTCAGTGTAAAGACTAAGATTTTGTTGTTATAATGTATATTGTTTGTGTGTACTCAAACAAGAAAGGAACACAAATGCAAAAATGTACGTTTTATATTTCAACATGACTCAATACATGTCAAACAGCATACTAAAAGCATACATACAGTAAAATTGCAAACATAAAGTAAATATATTTTGCATATGCAAAGGAAGAAAAATAGGCCTATTTGTATTACTGTATTGTATGTTAGATCAATTGTACAGAATAGATAAAGAAACAGTGAAAAACATTGTAAAATATAAATCATGTCAAGAAACAAATGATCCATTGCGATAAAATAAAATCTCCTCCTCGTCTTCGCTAAATTGTATCCAGCCTCATCTATGAATATGAGTTCCTGAGGGATGGTACTTGCATCCAACTCCATGATTCTCTGAAATGACAATAAATACTGTAATTGCTGTATAGTAAAGTTCACTGGCAACATCAATGAGTCTGTAATGTTTCAAGAGTGTAATACTACTGCATTAATTACTTGCACATATTCAGACCGTTTATCCTTCACTCTTTGGGAATTCCTTTCAAACGAGACTCTGTAGATGTGCTTCATCCGGAGATGGTGTTTCTTATGGATGTGGGCCATGGTTGATATGCTCACTCTGATGTTATGGTATGATGGCAGGGTTTTCAATAATCTGTTGTTGGATTTCCCGCACTTTTATGGCATTATTTTCACCTACCATTTGCACAAAGGCAGACTCCTGTTCGTCTGTAAATAGACTTGTTCAGTTCTACAAAAACAAAATAGCATGCAGTACAGTAAACACTACACTAGTACAGTATACAAGATAAACATGTTACAAAGTAGTATAGCTCCTAATTTCATACATACAGTAATACATGAAACATTGACTTTGTTTCCCCTTACAGTATGTATTGGAATCTATAGTCTTTACTGTGCTTTATGTTGTACTACTGTCAAGTATTAGATACTGTAGATCCAATGTCTGCTGTGCATACCTATTCTCGTGTTGGAACGTCCGGATGATGGATGCTACGGTGAAGCGGCTCAGATAGGGCTGCACTCTCTGCCCAGCCTCTCTCTCAAGGACAAACCATGGTTGACCACATGGTCCACCACAGTCGCCTGAATTTCATCAGATATTACTCTCCTTGTTCTTGATCTTCCTCCACCCCAACCTCCACCTCTACCTCTACCCCCACCTCCACCTCTACCTCTGCCTCTACCCCAACCTCCACCTCTACCTCCACCTCTACCTCTACCCCCACCTCCACCTCCACCTCTACCTCTACCTCTACCTCTACCTCTACCCCCACCCCCACCTCCACCTCCACCTCTACCTCTGCCTCTACCCCAACCTCCACCTCTACCCCCACCTCTACCTCTACCCCCACCTCCACCCCCACCTCTACCTCTACCCCCACCTCCACCTCCACCTCCACCTCTACCTCTACCCCCACCTCCACCTCCACCTCCACCTCCACCTCTACCTCTACCCCCACCTCCACCTCCACCTCCACCTCTGTCTCTACCCCAACCTCCACCTCTACCTCTACCCCCACCTCTACCTCTACCCCCACCTCCACCTCTACCTCTACCCCCACCTCCACCTCCGCCTCTACCTCTGCCTCTACCCCAACCTCCACCTCTACCCCCACCTCCACCTCCACCTCTACTCTACCCCAACCTCCACCTCTACCTCTACCCCCACCTCCACTTCCACCTCTACCTCTACCTCTACCTCCACCTCCACCTCCACCTCTACCTCTACCCCCACCTCCACCTCTACCCCCACCTCTACCTCTACCCCCACCTCCACCTCCACCTCTACCTCTACCCCCACCTCCACCTCCGCCTCTACCTCTGCCTCTACCTCAACCTCCACCTCTACCTCTACCCCCACCTCCACCTCTACCTCTACCTCTACCCCCACCTCCACCTCTACCTCTACCTCTATCGCTCTCTGCCAAGTTTGCTTCCATTGTTCTCCAAACACAAGAGCACTCTCCTGTGGCCTTTTTATCCATACCAAAGTTCTGATTGCAAAGTGAACATTTACGCAATTAGTGTTTGCACATGTGAAGGGTGAAAGTGATCAATTGGTAATTGAGCTTAGCTTGTTGAAGAGTGTTGCTTTTGTTAGTTGTGATAGTTGTGCCAAAGGTAGAGAATTGTGTGTTGTGTTCTTCCAAAATGTTTGTTATAGAATTACAATCAGAGTGTAAAGCAAAACATGTACCAGTAGTCTTGCAGATTTGGTGTATGGTTCTGCTAAATGAGTGACCGGTTTGGGTCATTGTGCCTCATGGGCCAGTTTTAGTGTGTAAACAATTGGGAAGACCTGTAAGTGCCTTTGAACGGTGTATGGTAGTAGGTGTCAGGCGCGCTGTCAAGAACTGCAACGCTGCTGTGTTTTTCATGCTCAACAGTTTCCCGTGTGTATGAAGAATAGTCCGCCACCCAAAGGACATCCAGCCAACTTGACACAACTGTGGGAAGCATTGGAGTCAACATGGGCCAGCATCCCTGTGGAATGCTTTCGACACCTTGTAGAGTCCCTGACCCGACGAACTGAGGCGAGGGTGAAACTCTATATTAGGAAGGTGTTCCTAATGTTTATATACTCAGTGTATTTCGCCATGGGGTGCTTTTTGTTTTTTTGCTGTAAGAAATAAAATGTTTCCTGCAATTCTACAGATTTATCCATGGGGTGCATGGATCATTTAGCAGTTTTAAAGCAAATATTCTGCAATTCTACACATTTTGTGTAGAGTGACTTAAAGCTGCAGTATGTAACTTTTTGGGCGACTGACCATATTCACATAGAAATGTGTTATAGATCTGTCGTGCGCTAATGTGTGCTAATGCGATTAGCATGAGGTTGTACGTAACAAGAAAAGTTCCCAGGACATAGACATATCTGATATTGTCAGAAAGCTTAAATTCATGTTAATCTAACTGCACTGTCCGATTTACAGTAGCTATTACAGTGAAAGAATACCATGCTATTGTTTGAGGAGAATGCACAGTTAATACCAATTAGGCACATTTGGGCAGTCTTGATACAACATTTTGAACAGAAATGTAATGGTTCATTGGATCATACACTGCTGCCATCTAGTGGCCAAAATCGAAATTGCGCTAGGGCTGGAATAATACATTTGTCACATTCCTGACCTGTTTTCTGTTGTTTTTGTATGTGTTTAGTTGGTCAGGGCGTGAGTTGGGGTGGGCATTCTATGTTATGTGTTTCTATGTTGGGTTAAATGTGTTGCCTGATATGGTTCCCAATTAGAGGCAGGTGTTTGACGTTTCCTCTGATTGAGAACCATATTAAGGTAGGCTGTTCTCACTGTTTGTTTGTGGGTGATTGTTCCTGTGTCTGTGTCTACCACACGGGACTGTTTCGTTTGTTCGTTCGTTTGGCTAGTCTTTCCTGTTCGTGCGTTCTTCGTGTCTATGTAAGTTCTCAAGTTCAGGTCTGTCTACGTCGTTTTGTTGTTTTGTATTCTATTCAAGTGTATTTCGTGTCAGTGTTCGTCCTGTTAAATAAATTCTTTATGTCTGCATACCTCGCTGCGTGTTGGTCCGATCCATGCTCCTCCTCATCCGAGGAGGAGGAATTAGACAGCCGTTACAGAATCACCCACCAACAAAGGATCAAGCAGCGGGGTAACGGGCAGCAGCGACAGCAGCGGCCCATTACACAGGACTCCTGGACATGGGGGGAAATTTTGGAGGGAAAAGGACCCTGGGCTAAGGTTGGAGAGAATCGCCGCTCTCGGGAGGAGAAGGAGGCAGCTAAAGCCCAGGAGCGGTGGTATGAGGAGGCAGCACGTAAGCGAGGCTGGAAGCCGGAGAGTCAAGCCCAAAAATTTATTGGGGGGGGGGGGGCTAAAAGGGAGTGTGGCGAAGTCAGGTAGGAGACCTGCGCCAACTCCCTATGCTTACCGTGGAGTGCGAGAGTACGGGCAGACACCGTGTTATGCGGTAGAGCGCATGGTGTCTCCTGTACGTGTGCATAGCCCGGTGCGGGTTATTCCACCTCCCCGCACTGGCAGGGCTAGATTGAGTATTGAGCCGGATGTCATGAAGCCGGCCCAACGCATCTGGCCACCAGTGCGTCTCCTCGGGCCGGCATACATGGCACCAGCCTTACGCATGGTGTCCCCGGTTCGCATACACAGCCCAGTGCGGGTTATTCCACCTCCCCGCACTGGTCGGGCGACGGGGAGCATACAACCAGGTAAGGTTGGGCAGGCTCAGTGCTCAAGGGAGCCAGTACGCCTGCATGGTCCGGTATATCCGGCGCCACGTTCCCGCCCCAGCCCAGTTCCACCAGTGCCTACACCACGCACTAGGCCTAATGTGCGTCTCCAGAGCCCTGTACGCACTGTTGCTTCTCCCCGCACTCGCCCTGAGGTGCGTGCCCTCAGTCCGGTACCACCAGTTCCGGCACCACGCACCAGGCCTATAGTGCGCTTTGAGAAACCAGTGTGCCCTGTTCCTGCTCCCCGCACTAGCCTTGAGGTGCGTGTCTCCAGTCCGGTACCACCAGTTCCGGCACCACGCACCAGGCCTACTGTGCGCCTCAGCAGGTCAGAGTCGGCCGTCTGCCCAACGCTGCCTGCACTGCTCGTCTGCCCAGCGCCGTCTGAGCTGCCTGCCTGCCCAGCACCATCTGAGCCATCCGTCTGCCCAGCGCCATCTGAGCCATCCGTCTGCCCAGCGCCATCTGAGCCATCCGTCTGCACAGCGCCATCTGAGCCATCCGTCTGCCCAGCGCCATCTGAGCCATCCGTCTGTCCCGAGCCATTAGAGCCGCCCGTCTGTCCCGAGCCGCTAGAGCCGTCCGTCTGCCCAGCGCCATCTGAGCCATCCGTCTATCCCGAGCCATTAGAGCCGCCCGTCTGTCCCGAGCCGCTAGAGCCGTCCGTCAGTCAGGAGCTGCCAGAGCCGCCAGCCAGTCCGGAGCTGCCAGAGGAGCTGCCAGTCCAGAGCCCGCCAGTCAGGAGCTGCCAGAGCCGCCCGCCAGTCAGGAGCTGCCAGAGCCGCCAGCCAGTCAGGAGCTGCCAGAGCCGCCAGCCAGTCAGGAGCTGCCAGAGCCGCCAGCCAGTCAGGAGCCGCCAGAGCCGCCAGCCTCATACATGGCACATACATGGCCTCATACATGGCAGCTCATGACTGCCTGCCAGTCATGAGCTGCCCGCCAGTCATGAGCTGCCCGCCAGTCATGAGTTGCCCGCCAGTCATGAGCTGCCCGCCAGTCATGAGCTGCCCTCCAGTCATGAGCTGCCCTCCAGTCATGAGCTGCCCTCCAGTCATGAGCTGCCCTCCAGTCATGAGCTGCCCTCCAGTCATGAGCTGCCCCTCAGTCATGAGCTGCCCCTCAGTCATGAGCTGCCCCTCAGTCCGGAGCTGCCCCTTAGTCCGCAGCTGCCATTAGTCCGGAGCTGCTTCTCTGTCCGGAGCTGCCCTTCAGTCCGGAGTTGCCCCTCTGTCCTGAGCTACCTCTCTGTCCTGGGTTACCTCTCTATCCTGAGCTACCTCTCTGTCCTGAGTTGTCTATATTTAGGAGGGGCCTTGGTGAAGGTTCCTGGACCATGGTCGGGGGCGAGGGTCGCCACTCAAGGGACGCTAAGGAGGGGGACAAAGACAATGGTGGAGTGGTGTCCTCGTCCTGCGCCGGAGCCGCCACCGCGGACAGATGCCCACCCAGACCCTCTCCTTGAGTTTTAGGGGTGCGCCCGGAGTTCGCACCTTGAGGGGGGGGGTTCTGTCACGTTCCTGACCTGTTTTCTGTTGTTTTTGTATGTGTTTAGTTGGTCAGGGCGTGAGTTGGGATGGGCATTCTATGTTATGTGTTTCTATGTTGGGTTAAATGTGTTGCCTGATATGGTTCTCAATTAGAGGCAGGTGTTTGATGTTTCCTCTGATTGAGAACCATATTAAGGTAGGCTGTTCTCACTGTTTGTTTGTGGGTGATTGTTCCTGTGTCTGTGTCTACCACACGGGACTGTTTCGTTTGTTCGTTCGTTTGGCTAGTCTTTCCTGTTCGTGCGTTCTTCGTGTCTATGTAAGTTCTCAAGTTCAGGTCTGTCTACGTCGTTTTGTTGTTTTGTATTCTATTCAAGTGTATTTCGTGTCAGTGTTCGTCTTGTTAAATAAATTCTTTATGTCTGCATACCTCGCTGCGTGTTGGTCCGATCCATGCTCCTCCTCATCCGAGGAGGAGGAATTAGACAGCCGTTACAACATTATGGCCTTTCTCTTGTATTTCAGAGCTAATGATACAAAAAAAATACAAAACAATAGTTGTTTTTTTCTTTGTATTATCTTTAACCACATCTATTCTGTTATATTCTCCTACATTAATTTCAAATTTCCACAAACTTCAAAGTGTTTCCTTTCAAATGGTGTCAAGAATATGCATATCCTTGCTTCAGGTCTTGAGCTACAGGCAGTTAGATTTGGGTACTTCATTTTAGGCGAATCCTTAGATTCATTTTTGCGTCTTTTACAACAGAGGTTTAGATGGTAGAGTGATTCTCTACACTATACTTGCTTGCTTTGTCACATAAACTGAAATTACGTGAACTATGAGAATTTTAGGCACCAGGAAATGGCAGAACAGTTTCTGCATAGTGCATTTTTAAAGAGTAACTAACATAAAAATAAAAAAAATTCAGTGGACACCAAATGTTTGAGGCTTAGTTATGATGAAACACGTAAATTCTGGTCTTCATTTTGTGACGACCCTCCCACTCTGTCTGCCGTATTCTCTCTTTGTTCTTGTTTCCTTATTAGGATGCCGGTGGGCGGAGTTGGGAGGGTCATCAGCTTCATGGGAAACACCTGGGCCCACTGTCATAGGATAAATGCACCACTTCCCCATTCATGGAGGAGACTCTCTCCATGCAGACACCTTTATAGATTTTGTTGTGTTTCTTGGTGGTTTTTTGGTTGTTTACTTTAGCATCTTTCAACACCCTGCATTATCACATTCATGCATGCAAAACACTCACTTACACTACTGATTACTGATTACACACACCATTGTATATTATACCTAGTTACTTTACTTAATAAATATATATATTGTTACTCCTTATCTCCACGTCGTCTCCCTTTTGTTACGGGCTTTGAGCCGGTTCGTGACAATTTTAACAGTTCATGGCAAAAGTGATATATTTGGGCCTTTTAGTAGTAAATCGAGCTCTTTTTGCACATAGCGGTTCAACTCTGCCATTGAAATTCATGGCATGGAGGTACCTTGCAAACGTGCTCCATTCTCATCTTAAGGGAGGGGTTCTGTATGAAGTATATGCCCTTCTAGATGTGTCGGGTGGTACAGCCTCAAGGCTAACTATAAAAGCAAGTGACAGCGGCGCCAATTTGACTGTTGGAGAAGATAGTAATTGAGAGTCATTGTAACATTAGCATTAGTAATTAGTAAGCCTAGCATTATTAGCGTTTCCAATTATTATATAGATAAGTAACGTAGCGGTTATTTTTTTAATTCAAGTGTGTTAAATTGTTATAGTTATTTATATTATATTGATATGGTTTTAAGTTAGTTAGTCTAGCTAAGTTATTTACAGTATATTCCAATGTAGGTTTTGTAATTAGTTTTTTCAAATTGAACAGCCTGGCTTAGCTCAAAGGCCGCCAGATGGCAATATTGAGTTGGTTCATCTTACCGGCCAAAGGGAATGCTTGCAACCGGCTATACACTCGTATCAGCCGTGGACCGGTACGTATATAAAATATTCTCCATTCAGGCTGAAAATGTGTGCATTTCCTCCTTAACTCAATTTAATGGCGAGAAGGCGGCAAAAAAAATGGGGGAAATATGGGCGATTGGGTGCCAGATCGCATCTGAAGCACTCTAAAAGAGGCAAGGGTGCGTATCAGCTCTCTGTAGCAAGCAAGAGGCAGGCTATGATGGTGTTGTCTGTCGCAAGAAAGTGTTGCGAATGAGATATTGATATGCAGTTATTGTATTTGATGCATTTTCTCACTGTAGCCTGTCAGGTCAGGATACAAAACAGGACTGTGTCTTGAGATACAAGCACTCGTGACCACCCCTGAACCTCCTCTGGCAAACTCTACCCGCCTGAAACGGCCCAGATGTAAGGTGCTTACAGGCGATGCCAGTTTCTGCCGAGATAACAGAGAGCACCATCAACTGTGACAGGTAATGGAAAATATATGCTATACCATTAACAGTCTTGTAATAAGAGGGATCTTCATCTCACACCCTTTTTGGTTTTGTCGCAATTCATTAGACTTGGCCTATATGTTTCTAAGTGTTCGTTCTCACTTGGTAAAACACATCCGAGGTGAAGAAGTACATTGTGTATGAGGACAACCTGATGGAACTCTTCCAGACTTGTCCAGTTTGCAGCAGGACATGTAAGACACACTGTTGCATGTTGAGCAGAGCTTTGCTCACTGTGAGCATTCACTGAAATGGAGGAATCAACCGTATGTGGTCAAAAATACCAGCTGGAAACCTGTGTCTCTCTGCCGCTGTTGTCTTCACCGGAGCCTCATTCGTTCAGATCAGGAAGGTGGGAAATGACAGTCTGTTAGTAATGGTTAGAGTGAAGTAGGTTGAACAGTACTGAGTGACACCTTTCCCCACTAAACAACAAAGCTGCTATGTTTTTCTTCTTTAGTCCATGGCTGTGTTCAATGGTCACGGCATCTCTGATGCAATGTTTCACAGGCACCAGGTGAAGCTTCTTCATCCCAAAATCCACTGGCAGTGGAACCACGACCAAACATAACAGATCTCATTCACTTTTTTAAAATGTATTTTACCTGCACTGTTGGAGTTCAGAGATATAAGCATTTCCCTGTGTCCTGCGATTATATCTGTGCATGTGACTAATAAACTCATCTAATCCGATCCAGCATACCATTGAATGTGGTTACATGCACACAATAATGCGATTATTGTGGATAGTCAGATTAATATAATAGTTCGATTAAAATATGTACATGCTTTGGAAGAAGAACGATTTCCCTAATAATCCTGTTTACATGGACTCATCTGAAATCAGGATTCCTGATGGCAAATCGCCAATCAAAATAAACGTTCTACCACAGCGAACATATTATTTTTTGGGAAGCATTTATTATGAGTTCGGACATACAGTAAAGTTCGGACATAAAGTGTGTATATCCGGCACACATATTCAGTTGTTACGAACATACTTCGCTTATGTTAGGGAGGCTCGCTTGGCTGGTGCTAGCGTATGCTCAGATCGGCACGAAGTCAATATCGAAGTAAGTATGCCGATTAAAACACCCAATTTTTTTCTGAGCAGTCTTTCTAAATATTAGGACATGTAAACTCCTTAAATCGGTGTTCGAGCGGTGTATTAATTGGCATACTTACTTCGATATTGATGTTTGGCCGATTAAGATAAACAGGGTTCTAGGTGGCAATATGAGGTTAGACACTCCAGGTTTGTTTTGTTTTATTTTGATTAAAATGTTTTATTCCATACGATAATCTTGTCACTGTCAAGTTACTGATAATGCAGAAATCATATGACTGTGTTTTAGGACATTGCGCAAAGTATTACAGTTCCACAATGCTGAACGTAAAAGCCAACAAAATATACAACAAAACTTGATATAGCATCATCACTCACCATTAACTCTTAACATTAAGTTATGTCCTGTAGAGCAACGAGGTTGGAAACAGCCAGCGGGTGGAGAAGGCAGGCTTTGGGCGTGGCCTCGGCGTCCTTAAGAGTAGGGGGGGGGGTCACAATCAAGACCATTGCTACGGACAGACATCCCTCTGTGCAGAAGTTCATGTGAGAGAAGAGACCCTTGATTAGCCACTGCTATGACTCATGGCATCTGGCTAAGGGTATGTGTTTTCTCATTCAAAATGACTAATATCAAGTACATTCCTATTAAATACACAAATGTACCGTTTACTATTTGTCACATTGTAAAATACTTCCCGAAGAGCTAATTATTATTTTTTTAACCTTTATTTAACTAGGCAAGTCAGTTAAGAACAAATTATTATTTACAATGATGGCCTACAGGGGAACAGTGGGTTAACTGACTTGTTCAGGGGCAGAACGACAGACTAGTACCTTGTCAGCTTAGGGATTCAATCCAGCAACCTTTCGTTTACTGGCCCAACACTCTCACCACTAGCCTACCTGCCGACCTCTAATACCCTTCTGCTTTGAAGTTGGTGATTTCTTTCTTTTTCGGTGTCAAGGGATAGGTAAGAAAGTTGATGGACAGGCGAAGGTGAAGAACTGTGAAGAAGTAGGGCCTTGGAGGAGAAGTGTTGTGAATCAGGTTCACTGGTCAGCCTCAACATCAATCTCAGGGAAGGAGGCAGTGGCCAAGTGAACTGGCCATGCATTGGCTTAAGCCAAGTAAGTATAATTAGGAGAAATACATTGCATTTAATCGGTTGTACTGTTTTTCAATTTCCTGTGTACTTCTGTATTATGATATTAAATATTTTTTTACAGAAATTGACAGCCTCTTTTAGTCTTCTTTGGAATAGGTACAGACACATGTAAGAAGCTGACCGCAATACTCCTGGCACCAAGACTCCTGAAGGACATCGAGAAGATGAGTCCACATTACCAGACTTCATGCATAGAGACCTTCCATAGCATTATTCTGAAGTTTGCTCCTAAAACTGTGGCCTTTTCCTTTCTTGGAATGTTGTGCAGGTATGTAATTAGAGGGTCATTGCAGTTAACAAAGGCCATTAGTACAATGCTTTGCTTTTTGCAACGGTTGCTGTGTTTCCCTTTGAACTGCATCTGGCAGCGATGCGTTATAACGACAATGCAGAGCGAGCCCATGCATCCACATTGAAAGGAGAACTCCGATATGCCATCTTGTACCCGAAATACAAGCAGGGAGACTACACTGTGCAGGCCTTGAAGAGACATCCAACTTAAGGTGAGTTATTATTGACACCAATGGTCATAACAAATGGCATGTCAATGAAAAGAAAATGTCTCAACTCTGCTTTCTCTTAACACCCTCCTGGACCTGCATTTGCGAGATGTTGTGGAAGGCCACGTCCCTATCAGGAGCTGTTGAAGGTGCCTATTCCTGAATACCTCTGCACCAGTGGAGGCTGCTGAGGGGAGGACGACTCCTAATAATGGCTGGAACGAAGCAAATGGAATGGCATCAAATACGTAGAAACCATGTGTGTAATACCATTCCACTCATTCACTCCAGCCATTACCACAAGCCTGTCCTTCCCAATTAAGGTGCTACCAACCTCCTGTACTCTGTGCCCAACTCGAGAGACCTGACAACCAGTGAATCATAAAGGAGGTATGTTTATCTGCAAGAAATGTGAATGTTTACTGCGTGTGTGTGTGTGTGTGTGTGTGTTTTCCATTCATATTTAGAGGTTGGGCGTTGGCACTTTAGCACATGAAGCGCACCAATTGGTGTCACCTTGTTACTCAGTATGTGTTACACCTGTGCCGGCACAGGTGATATTTAAGGGCGGCTGGCCCAGTGCTCCATTTGGCTTGAGAGATATGGAGGGTTAACACCTTTAGTTGGCTCTCCCCATTTGATTTCAAAAAAATTATCCTTTATCTGATCTTCCCTGTTTTTGTTTTGTTCGACTTTTTGGTTTGCTGTCTTCCTTTAAGGGTTTTATTTTGTTTGCCTCATCTTGGGCAAATTTAGTGGCCGTTCATGGTGGGTGTCTTTTAGGTCCCAGTTGTTGTAGCTAGTCAACTTTCAGTAGAGTACACCCCATAGAGGGAGGATGATGAAAAGGGTCCTACGGTGGTAGAGGACACCCCATAGAGGGAGGATGATGAAAAGGGTCCTACGGTGGTAGAGGACACCCCATAGAGGGAGGATGATGAAAAGGGTCCTACGGTGGTAGAGGACACCCCATAGAGGGAGGATGATGAAAAGGGTCCTACGGTGGTAGAGGACACCCCATAGAGGGAGGATGATGAAAAGGGTCCTACGGTGGTAGAGGACACCCCATAGAGGGAGCATGATGAAAAGGGTCCTACGGTGGTAGAGGACACCCCATAGAGGGAGGATGATGAAAAGGGTCCTACGGTGGTAGAGGACACCCCATAGAGGGAGCATGATGAAAAGGGTCCTACGGTGGTAGAGGACACCCCATAGAGGGAGCATGATGAAAAGGGTCCTACGGTGGTAGAGGACACCCCATAGAGGGAGCATGATGAAAAGGGTCCTACGGTGGTAGAGGACACCCCATTGAGGGAGCATGAAGAAAAGGTTCCTACGGTGGTAGAAGACACCCCATAGAGGGAGCATGAAGAAAAGGTTCCTACGGGAGGTAGAGGACACCCCATAGAGGGAGGATGATGAAAAGGGTCCTACGGGTGGTAGAGTACACCCCATAGAGGGAGCATGATGAAAAGGGTCCTACGGGTGGTAGAGGACACCCCATAGATGGAGGATGATATAAAGGGTCCTACGGGTGGTAGAGGACACCCCATAGACATGCAACTGTGAGAGGTAGAACTAAAGGCAAAATGGGAACAGCAGAAATTAGTGCTTGAGCACAAGGAAAGAGAACAGGAACTTGAGCATGCCATTCAATTGAGAGATAGATCAGGAAGCACTTTGGGTCAGGTCAGTTAATCCTGCACCCTCAACAAAGTCTGATCTTGGTCAGAACAGCTGACTTGTACTGCCTTTTCAACGAAAAGGAGGTGGGTGTATATTTTACTCTGAGCGGATTGCCACATCCCTAAAATGGCCATGAGACATTTGGTCTCTGCTCCTCCAGTATTCTTGTGCGAAAAGCTCAGAAAGTGTACACCACTTTATCTCTTGTTCAGATTATGACACTGTTAAAGCTGCTATCCTTCAGGCTTACGAGCTGGTCCTAGAGGCATACAGACAACAGTTCCGTGAATTATAAAAGACAGAATCACAAAGCCATGTTGAGTTCGCAAAGGAACAAGTATGTCTTTTTGATTGGTGGTGTGGTACTCAAGAGGTTAAGGACCTTAAGGGTTTGAAGACACTCATACTTTGAGCAGTTCAAGAATTGCCTTCATGAAAGGGTTGCTACCCACATTTATGAGCACAAGGATCTCACTCTTGAGAAAGCTGCAGTCCTTATAGATGACTTTGTGTTGACACATAAAACTACCTTCACAAACAAAGTACCCAGTAGTTATCTTCATGCAAAAAGCAATCAGGAGAAGTCCTCCCCTACTGCAAGGTTTCAGTCTTTTTCTACAGTGCCCAAAGATAAAGATCGGCAGAAAACTTTTTTACATATCCGCCAGTTTGTCATTACTGCCGTGAGAAAGGACACATTGTCTCTGTGTCCTACGTTGAAACTGAAAGATTAGAGAGAGAAAAGGCTGTTTCTTCTTGTGGGAGCACTCCAGCCCATTAAATCTCTGGTTGGGACTGGTGTATCTCCTTAACAAGATTTTGGATCAGATGTGTATTAGATTTTTTAGATGGGTTCGTATCTATACCGAGTGGTGATTCTTAGGCAGCCTGTGAAGGTACACTAGGGTAGCCCAATCCTTCATTTTGAAGAGTGTTTTGCCTTTGTTGGTGACACTTCAACAACTGGTTACAGTGTGTTAATACAAGGCGTGGAGATGAGTTGCATGGAAGTTCCTTTTGTATAATGCTGAACTCAAGTCTGATCTTGTTTGTGGTATCGTTGTTGTTGGAGTGAGGCCTAGCCTACTGGTGAAGGGGGTCTCATTCATTTTGGGAAATTATTTGGCTGGAATGAAGGTCGTGCCAAATTATGTTGTTTGTAAGTATCCCAGAGAAGAGGAACCTGATGGGTCGATACAGATTGCACCGCGCCTGTGAGTTTGCCAGTGAGATTCTGGTTAAGCGCAAACGAAAATGAAATTTTGGCACGATCGAAAGGCCAGAAGCCGCACCTTCGATGTGGGTGACCAAGTCTTGGTTTTGTTGCCCGTTCTGGGGTCACCGTTGCAAGCTTGCTTTTCAGGCCCTCACCCCATAGTGGAAAATGTTTATCGAGCATCTCCCAATGTTTTGTAATCTAGATTGCCTAATCGCCATCACCAGTAGTGATCTTCTGCGCAGGGAAAAAAAAAATGGTGTCTTGTTAACATGTTGAAATCCTATTTCACCCTCTACGATCGGGAGGAGAAGTCGGTTTAAACCGGTAGTGATCTTCTGACTGTGGCCACTGCTGTCACCGTTGACTATAGTCTTCCTCAAGAGCACGAGGTAAGCCCAATACACCCTCTGTCTGTGGGATGGCTGAGTAACTCGGAGATTCTAGAAAAATCTGATGCCTTTTGGTGCACTTGTAGGAAAAGGTGACATTGTTGCACTGCTTTTAGAATATCAGGGTTTATTCTCAGATGTAACAACTCACACAAATGTACACTGAACAAAAATAGAAGATTTTACTGTGTTACAGTTCATATATGGAAATCAGTGAATTGAAATAAATGCATTTGGCCCTTGTCTACAGATGTCACATGCCTGGGAATACAGATATGCATCTGTTGGGTCACAGATACCTTAAAAAAAAGTAGGGGCGTGGATCAGAAAATCAATCAGCATCTCGTGTGACCACCATTTGCCTCATGCAGCGTGACACATCTCCTTCGGATAGAGTTGAGCAGGCTATTGATTGTGGCCTGTGGAATGTTGTCCCATGGAGTCCTGGTGAGTCTCATGAGGAGCAGGTGCACATAACGATGGTGACATCTGTGCGTAATAATGAGTTAACTGAGAGGAGGACCGGGAGTAGACGTGACATGGGAAGTGAGAAGTGAATGGAAATTATCAGCATATTATACAGGGGCTCAAATTGGGTTTAGACGTACACTGTTGTCTACAAACATACCTTTGCGACTTCCCTACAGCTTTTTGCAGTGCCCACAAGTACACCTTCTAAAAACAAATGTTGTATATTATGGGGAAACGAAGTGCTTGGGTGACTACAGGTCGAATATTTTGACTCCTAAATAAAGTACCACTCGGACAAGTCCCCCATCCTCTCTGCCTCCTCCATTGCCTTGACTCCAGCCGCTCCGTCTTTGGCGTCAGGTTGGGCTAGATCTGGTGCCAACAGTTCGAACTGCTACGTCTCTAGACCAGCTGGGCCTTGGCCATCAATTGAACTGGGGGATTCCGGTTGGGAGAAGTCCTCGACCTCATACGAACATTCAGTCGCAAAGGTTGCAGTTGATTGCACGGACTCACCAGCACTCTCCATCTTTGACTTAGTGCAGATAGCAGAGCCAATCAGACACTGAGAAATTTGACCCACATAGAAATTGGGCGTATCCTCCAAAACGGAATATTAATGAGCAATTCCCCCCACCCACAACTTTTCACCTGAATGCATTTTTTTTATATGAAAGGGTTGAGCAAAGGCTAAAATTGGGGTATAGAGTTGTCCTTTAAACATTATAACAAATCACTGGGGGCCTCATGATAGATAATAGCTTGCTAAGGTCTCTTAGTGAGTGACATAACACTAGCAAATTTCAAAATTGCAACTTGTGTATTCTACTGTTCGAATTCAAATTCCCTATTAAGTTTGTAAAAAATATATATAATTGGGGGCCCCCTAGCAGCCGCTGGGCCCTAAGCGACCACTTATGTCGCTTACTGGCTGGGCCGACACTGAAGGATCCATAAAAGTCCACACCAATTTCAGAGTTTCAGAAAGACACCCTTTGAGGTTTGAGTATAGCGGCGAACAAACCAACCCCCTCTTCCCCATCCCCTCTATTCCTCTCCTGTATCCTCCCGCCCCTACGGCATTAGCATCTCAGCAGAGAGCTCTCATTAGGGTGTCAGTCAGGCTGAGCTGTGGATCCACCTCTGTCTGTCCTCCCAATTACCTCTCTATGGAACGGCCCCCACAATACTGTCAGGGCCGAGGAGGGCAGGCCTGCAATTGACATGTTTTGCTGGCGGGAGAAACCCTATCATAAAGAGTGCTGGGGAAATGAGGCTCTTCAGTGTGTTTAATGGTGCTGAAAACAGTGACTGGTGTGTGGATGGTCACAGGTATAATCATACACATCCAAAGACTAGACTACATTGTCTGTCTTGTGTGGCCGCTATTCAGTCTGTAGGATGCAATGGACGCTGTTAGCAGACACAGTATAATGACTGGTGAGTCTTTTAAAACTATATTTGTTAAGACTATGGTATGGGCAATAATACCTTATTCCTCCCCTCTGCACTGACAAAGACCACACTGATGTCCGGTCATGGGTGCACACAGACATGTGCATACATACACACATACTGTACGTAGGCATGAACACAAACAGCCACACACCACTGTGTGCCTAGTCTAGTGCCTACTCTAAAGGCAGTAGCACGCTTCAGTTCGGCTGGTGCCTAGCCGACGCCATAGCCAGACCAGTCATTGCCTGAAGCCTTCTCATCCCAGAATGCTTTGTTTCTTTATCAACATGCACACCATGGGAGTTACATTTAGACTAAATCTAGATTCTTCTAGAAATACTGAGTTTGCAGGCTGTTGTTATTCCACATTACTAACAAATTCTGGCCCTGGATTCTGATTAGTTTGATCTGTTGTCAGATTTAGAGATGTCCATCAAACGCAAACAGAATATTTGTTCCTGAAGTGGTCTAGTGGTTAACGCCACTACCTTCAACACATACATGCACTTTATTATGATGGGTTCAGATCCTGGACCAACCACAAACAATTCTTAAAAAACCTAAATAATATTAGTTCCAACATGGGAGAAGACACTATCCACTGAACTCCCCTACTAAAACTTACATTACAATTCATTTGAATGTGCTGCAAAGCTTTGTCTGCAGATGCAGTCAGCCTACCGGTATATGCATGCGGCCCAGCAGTGTTTCTCTCACACAGATGCTGTCAGTCATGGGGGAGCACCGGTCCGTGCATTGCAGACATGGACTAGCATGCAGATCAAACACACACGCATCCTCTCATCTGGCCTTGTCCGCCTCATGACGGGAGTATGTGTGCAAACATTAATTATTTACAGCTAAGCCCCCCACCACCACCACAACCCCCCCTAATGCCTGCCTTTGACATATGGTATAGCTGTATGTGTGCATGCATGCGTGTGTGTGTGTGTGTGCACTGCAGTTATATGTTCTTGTTGGGTGGGAAAGAGCAGACACTGCTGGAGACTGTGTGATTGTATACTATCATGTGCGGTCATGTGTGTTACTGTGTGCTCTAATAGATAGGTTCATCTGAGAGAGGGAGGGAGAGAGAGAGGAGGAGGGAGAGGGAGAGAGAAGGAGACAGAGGAGAACCTGGAAAAAGCATAGCATTCTATGTCTATTGTTGCACACTTTAAGAGAATGTAGGTTTCTATGGAAGAGGTAGGTCAGTGGTGATGGGTCAATAGAAAAAGGAAATGAAAATGATCTACACATAGCCACCATCAGTCAACCTGTTACAAATACAGGCAGCTCAGAATTCCCCAATAATTACCTGAAGCACTAGCTACTCCCTGTGCTCTCAAGCGAGAAAAGGTGCTGCATCTGCAGCAGCGAAAGGCAGGGGTAGGATGGGTATTTGCATGAAATAAACACAAAAACACAACAAATGAGCATAAACAAGCACAAAGCATGTGAAGAATGTGCAATGAAAGAGAATCTGGGGGGAACAAAGGAAGAGGAGTGAATGCAAGGGAAAGGCAATGGTGGTGGATGGAAGCTCGAACCGATAGGTGACATGGGTCTTGAAGCAGGAGGAGGGAATGGGGGTAATTTCACCAGCTCTTGGCCTGAAGGGCTGCACAAGGAGAACAATTGGTACTGTATTGTATTGTAAATAATGTATTGTATGTACACATAGTACAGTATATGCAGGGGAATTCAAAATATACAGTACCTTCGGAAAGTATCCAGACCCCTTGAATTTTACCACATTTTGTTACGTTACAGCCTTATTCTAAAACGTATTAAATAAAATGAATTTCTCAGCAATCTACACACAATACCCCATAATGACAAAGCAAAAACATGTTTTAGAAATGTTTGCAAATGTATTAAAAAAAAAAAAATTTAAATACCTTATTTACATAAATATTCAGACCCTTTGCTTGAGCTCTGGTGCATCCTGTTTAAATTGATCATTCTTGGTGTTTCTACAACTTGATTGGAGTCCCCCTGTGGTAAATTCAATTGATTGGACATGATTTGGTAAGGCACACACTTGTCTATATAAGGTCCCACAGTTGACAGTACATGTCAGAGCAAAAACCAAGCCATTTAGTCATAGGAATTGTCCTTAGAGCTCCGAGACAGCATTGTGTTGAGGCACAGATCTGGGAAGGGTACAAAAAAAATCTGCAGCATTGAAGGTCCCCTAGAACACAGTGGCCTCCATCATTCTTAAATGTAAGAAATGTGGAACAACCAAGACTCTTCCAAGAGCTGGCCGTCCGGACAAACTGGACATTCGGGGGAGAAGGTCCTTGGTCAGGGAGGTGACCAAGAACTCAATGGTTACTCTGACAGAGCTCCAGAGTTCCTCTGTGGAGATAGGAGAACCTTCCAGAAAGACAACCATCTGCAGCACTCCACCAATCAGGCCTTTATGGTAGAGTGACAAGACGGAAGCCACTCATCAGTAAAATACACATGACAGCCCTCTTGGAGTTTGCCAAAAAGACTCCTAAAGACTCTCAGACCATGAGAAACAAGATTCTCTGATCTGATGAAACCATGATTGAACTCTTTGGCCTGAATGCCAAGCGCCACGTCTGGAAGAAACCTGGCACAATCCCTATGGTGAAGCATGGTGGTGGCAGCATCATGCTGTGGGGATGTTTTTCAGTGGCAGGGACTGGGAGACTAGTCAGGATTGAGGCAAAGATGAACAGAGCAAAGTACAGAGAACTCCTTGATGAAAACCTGCTCCAGAGCCCTCAGGACCTCTGACTGAGGCGAAGGTTCAACTTCCAACAGGACAACGACCCTAAGCACACAGCCAAGACAACGCAATGTCCTTGAGTGGCCCAGCCAGAGCCCGGAGTTGAACCCGATCTAACATCTCTGGATAGACCTGATAATAGCTGTTCAGCAACGCTCCCCATCCAACCTGACAGAGCTTGAGAGGATCTGCAGAGAGGAATGGGAGAAGCTCCCTAAATACAGGTGTGCCAAGCTTGTAGGTTCATACCCAAGAAGACTCGAGGTTGTAATCACTGCCAAAGATGCTTCAACAAAGTACTAAGTAAAGGGTCTAAATACTTATGTAAATGTGATATTTCAGTTTTTTATTTGCAGACATTTCTAAAAACCTTTTTTTGCTTTGTCATTGTGGGTTGTTTATTTTGAAAATAGATATTTCTCCAGAGCTGTCAGTCACAATTCGAAATGTTTCCGAGCCCAGCCCACCCTCCAACTGACAGAGCAGCCGTTGCAATTTCAAATTTTCTTCAGATGATGGTGAACAGCAGCTGTCAGAGCCAAAAATCTTTCTTGTTGATAACGACATTTTAATTGATTAAATAATAACATTGATTTAAAATGTTTTCAACTGAAGATATTTTCTTCAACTGCCTGCAAGCAAGAGTTTTCACCAAGCTTGCTAACACAGCTAGATAACTAGCTGGCTCCTTTATCTTGCCACCCAAACATGCAGAATGACTGATGAAGGTCATTATTTTGAATATTTAATCTGAGTTAATGTTATGTATGTAGCTATGTGTTAGATATCATTTAAGTGCCAAAGGTAGCTAGTTAATGTTAAATGTTGCTTCTAGCTAGCTTTGTAGTGAGGGTTGGGTTTCTCTGACAGCAATATAGCTATAACTGGCTAGCTAGCTACACTGAACAAAAATATAAGCGCAACATGTAAAGTGTTGGTCCCATGTTTCATGAGCTGAAATAAAATATCCCAGAAAATGTCCAGATCCTAAGGCTCATTGTCCTGCCATTCATCCGCCACCATCACCTCATGTTTCAGCATGATAATACACGGCCCCAGAGCTCAAGCATCTGTACACCATTCCTGGAAGGTGAAAATGCCCCAGTTCTTCCATGGCCTGCATACTCATCAGAAGTGTCACCCATTGAGCACGTTTGGGATGCTCTGGATCGACGTGTACGACAGCGTGTTCCAGTTCCCGCCAATATCCAGCAACAGCCATTGAAGAGGAGGGGGACAACATTCCACAGGCCACAATCAACAGCCTGATCAACTCTATGCAAAGGAGATGTGTTGCACTGCATGAGCCAAATGGTGGTCACACCAGATACTGATTGGTTTTCTGATCCACGCCCCTACCTTTTTATAAGGTATCTGTGACCAGCCGATGCATATCTGTATTCCTAGTCATGTGAAATCCATAGATTAGGGCGTAATTCATTTATTTTAATTGACTTATTTCCATATATGAACTGTAACTCAGTAAAATCTTTGAAATTGTTGCATGTTGTGATTATATTTATATTACAAGTAAAAATAATCATATTTTCCCTGCAGTGATCCTTCTGGTCTGGAGCCTCAACTGCCTATGGACAGACCCCAGCCAATGTAAGTTAGTCTTTTGTATAATTGAGCTACTAGTACCTTAATTAGCATGAACCCCTCTTGTGTGGAATTGTTTTATTGACTCTGTCTCTGCATTATTCACAGAGTAACTGTCAACGTGTGAGTCTCAAAATGGTCACCGGAGGTTAAGGAATCTGCATTGTCCAAGATGGCGTAGCAGTCGGACGTGTGTCCCGTCTTGTAAATAGTCTTTTTTTTTGTATATATTTTTAATCTCACTTTCCACCTACGATCTAAATATACTTTCCTGCAACCCGCCTCACCCAATGTGGTACGGATCTGCTATTTTTATACGTTATAACTGGAACCTCCCATCAGAAGCTAGCCAGATAATTAGCTACTAGCTAGTAGTCACTGTTAGCCTCGCCTAGCGGTCTTCACCTTTAGCTCGGACACCAGCCAGCTTTAGCTCGGTCAATACCTGCCAGTCTGCACAGAGCGATATCAACCTAGAGTATATCAGACTGCTTTTCTCCACCACATCACCGGATTCCTGCCGCAAGCTCTGGGCCATTACACCGGATCATCGCAGCTAGCTAGCTGCAACCAAGTAGCTACTGCTGGCTAACGCCTCTGTCCCAAAGCAAGCACCAGTTAGCCTCGAGCTAGCCTCGAGCTAGGCCCATCTCCCGGCTAGCCGAAGAGGTATACCCGCTAATTCGTGGGCTGCAATACCTCTTTTGCCAATTGGCCTGAACCCTTTATTGCCGACATGGAGCCCCACCAATCCATCACGACTGGTCTGCCGATGTAATTGTCCGATGTGGTTTCAACAGGCTTTTCCGTTGCGATGTTGCCGAAGACCCATCTGCTATCCCCGGCCCGCTAGCTTTCTGAACACCGTGCCTCCCGCTCGCCTAGCATAGTAAAGACTACCGATCGGCTCCCTGACTGACCTATTGCTGCTCATCACTCGGCTACACATGCCTCTCTCTAATGTAAATATGCCTTGTCTTCTGCTCTTTCAGCTAGTTATTACTTTTTTTATTTCACTGTAGAGCACCTAGTCCAGGTCTACATGCTTAGATAGCTCTTTTGTCAAACACCCCACACATGGGGAGACCTCACCTGGCTTAACTGGTGTCTCCAGAGATGCAAGCTCTCTCATCGTCACTCAATGCCTAGGTTTACCCCCGCTGTGCTCACATACTATCATACCCATGTCTGTACATTATGCCTTGAATCTATTCTACCACTCCCAGAAATCTGCTCCTTTTACTCTCTGTTCCCAATGCACTAGACAACCAGTTCTTATAGCCTTCAGCCGTACCCTTATCCTACTCCTCCTCTGTTCCTCTGGTGATGTAGAGGTTAACCCAGGCCCTGTAGCCCCCAGCTTTACACCTATTCCCCAGGCGCTCTCATTTGTTAACTCCTATAACCGTAAAAGCCTTGGTTTCATGCATGTTAACATCAGAAGCCTCCTCCCTAAATGTGTTTCATTCACTGCTATAGCACACTCCGCCAATCCTGATGTCCTAGCCGTGTCTGAATCCTGGTTTAGGAAGGCCACCAATAATTCTGAAATTTCCATCCCCAACTACAACATTTTTTGTCAAGATAGAACTGCCAAAGGGGGTGGAGTTGCAATCTACTGCAGAGATAGCCTGCAGAGTTCTGTCATACTATCCAGGTCTGTGTCCAAACAGTTCGAGCTTCTACTTTTAAAAATCCACTTTTCCAGAAATAAGTCTCTCACTGTTGTTGCTTGTTATAGACCCCCCTCAGCCCCCAGCTGTGCCCTGGACACCATATGTGAATTGATTACCCCCCATCTATCTTCAGAGTTCGTACTGTTTAGGTGACCTAAACTGGGATATGCTCAGCACCCTGGCAGTCCTACAATATAAGCAAGATGCCCTCAATCTCACACAAATTATCATGGAACCTACCAGGTACAATCCTAAATCCGTAAACATGGGCACCCTCATAGATATCATCCTGACCAACTTGCCCTCAATTCACCTCTGCTGTCTTCAACTAGGATCTCAGCGATCACTGCCTCATTGCCTGCATCCGTAATGGCCCGCGGTCAAACGACCACCCCTCATGACTCTCCCTAAAACACTTCAGCGAGCAGGCCTTTCTAATCGACCTGGCCCGGGTATCCTGGAAGGATTTTGACCTCATCCCGTCAGTAGAGGATGCCTGGTTGTTCTTTAAAATTGCTTTCTTCACCATCTTAAATAAGCATGCCCCATTTAAAAAATGTAGATCTAAGAACAGATTTAGCCCTTGGTTCACTCCAGACCTGACTAACCTTGACCAGCACAAAAACATCCTGTGGCGGACAGCATTAGCATCGAATAGCCCCCGTGATATGCAACTTTAAGTCAGGAACCAATATACTCAGTCAGTTAGGAAAGCTAAGGCTAGCTTTTTCAAACAGAAATTTGCATCCTGTAGCACTAATTGCAAAACGTTTTGGGACAACGTAAAGTCCATGGAGAATAAGAGCATTCCTCCCAGCTGCCCACTGCACTGAGGCTAGGAAACAGTGTCAACACCTATAAATCTATGATAATCGAGAATTTCAATAAGCATTTTTCTACGGCTGGACATGCTTTCCACCTGGCTACCCCTACCCCGGTCAACAGCTCTGCACCCCCCGCAGCAACTTGCCCAAGCCCCCCCCCCCCCCCCACTTCTCCTTCACCCAAATCCAGATCGCTGATGTTATGAAAGAGCTGCAAAATCTGGATCCCTACAAATCAGCAGGGCTAGACAATCTGGACCCTCTCGTTCTAAAATTATCCGCTGAAATTGTTGCAACCCCTATTACTAGCCTGTTCAACCTCTCTTTCGTATCGTCTGAGATCACTAAAGATTGGAAAGCTGCCGTGGTCATCCCCCTCTTCAAAGGGGGAGACACTCTAGACCAAAACTGTTATAGACCTATATCCATCCTGCCCTGCCTTTCTAAAGTCTTCGAAAGCCAAGTTAACAAAAAGATCACCGACCATCCCACAGTACCTTCTCCACTATTCGATCTTGTTTCCGAGCTGGTCATGGGTGCACCTCAGCCACGCTCAAGGTCCTAAACAATTTCATAACCGCCATAGATAAAAGACAGTACTTTCATCGACCTGGCCAAGGCATTCGACTCTGTCAATCACCTCATTCTTATTGGCAGACTCAATAGCCTTCTCAAATGATTGCCTCGCCTGGTTCACCAACTATAGATAGAGTTCAGTGTGTCAAATCGGAGGGCCTGTTGTCCGGACCTCTGGCAGTCTCTATGGGGGTGCCACAGGGTTCAATTCTCGAGCCAACTCTTTTCTCTGTATATATCAATGATGTCGCTCTTGCTGCTGGTGATTCTCTGATCCACCTATATGTAGACGACACCATTCTGTATACATCGGAACCTTCTATGGACACTGTGTTAACAAACCTCCAAACGAACTTCAATGCCATACAACACTCCTGACGTGGCCTCCAACTGCTCTTAAATGCTAGTAAAACTAAATGCATTATCTTCAACCGATTGCTGCCCGCACCCGCCCGCCTATCATCACTACTCTGTACGGTTCTGACTTAGAATATGTGGACAACTACAAATACCTAGGTGTCTGGTTAGACTGTAAACTCTCCTTCCAGACTCACATTAAGCATCTCCAATCCTAAATTAAATCTAGAATCGGCTTCCTATTTCGCAACAAAGCATCCTTCACTCATGCTGCCAAACATACCCTCGTAAAACTGACTATCCTACCGATCCTTGACTTCGGCGATGTCATTCACAAAATAGCCTCCAACACTGTACTCAGCAAATTGGATGTAGTCTATCACAGTGCCATCCGTTTTGTCACCAAAGCCACATATACTACCCACCACTGCGACCTGTATTCTCTCGTTGGCTGGACCTCGCTACGTATTTGTCGCCAAACCCACTGGCTCCAGGTCATCTCTAAGTCTATGCGAGGTAAAGCCCCACCTTATCTCAGCTCACTGGTCACCATAGCAACACCCACCTGTAGCACACACATTCTTTGGCCGCCTTTCCTTCCAGTTCTCTGCTGCCAATGACTGGAACGAATTGCAAAAATCACTGAAGCTGGAGACTTTTATCTCCCTCACTAACTTTAAGCATCAGCTGTCAGAGCAGCTCACCGATCACTGTACCTGTACACAGCTCATCTGTATAGCACACCCAACTACCTCATCCCCATATTGTTATTTATTTTGCACCCCAGTATCTCTACTTGCACATCATCATCTGCACATCTATCACTCCAGTGTTAATTGCTAAATTGTAATTATTTCGCCAGTATGGCCTATTTATTGCCTTACTGCCTTACCTCCCTAGTCTTACTACATTTGCACACACTGTACATAGATTTTTCTATTGTGTTATTGATTATATGTTTGCTTATCCCATTTGTAGCTCTGTGTTGTTGTTTTTGTCACACTGCTTTGCTTTATCTTGGCCAGGTTGCAGTTGTAAATGAGAACTTGTTCTCAACTGGCCTACCTGGTTAAATAAAGGTGTAATAAAACAATAAAATAAAAATTGTAAGTATCAATTTGATTTTCATGAACATTAACTCCTACAATGAGTGTATAAAACATTAGGAACACCTTTTTCCATGACATAGACTGACCAGGTGAATCCAGGTGAAAGCTATGATCCCTTATTGATGTCACTTGTTTTAACTTCTTGCCGCACGGATCCCTTTTACGGGATCATTTTTGTAAACAACCGCTGAATTGGCAGCGCGCCAAACTTCAATCAGTGTAGATGAAGGGGTGATGAAATGTTAAAGGATTTTTAAGCCTTGAGACAATTGAGACATGGATTGTTTTTTGTGTGCCATTCAGAGGGTGAATGGGCAAGACAAAAGATTTAAGTGCCTTTGAACAGGGTCTGGTAGTAGGTGCCAGGCGCACCTGTTTGAGTGTGTCAAGAACTGCAATGCTGCTGGGGTTTTCACGCTCAACAGTTTCCCATGTGTATCAAGAATGGTCCACCACTCAAAGGACATCCAGCCAACTTGACACGACTGTGGGAATCATTGCAGTCAACATGGGCCAGCATCCCTGTGGAACGCTTTTGACACCTTGTAGTCCATACCCCGACAAATCGAGGCTGTTCTGAGGGCAAATGGGGGTGCAACTCAATATTAGGAATGTGTTCCTAATGTTTTGTTCACTCAGTGTAATTCATTGGAGCCCACCAAATCAGGTAGCCCGACCTCATTAGGCAGTCACACAATAACCCCTAATTCTTCATCTTGTTTGGATTTTTTTTCACTTACTCTCTGTCGCATTATCCTCAGGGTATTTGTCAACCTGTTTAAATACTGTATTTTCAAATACAGATGATAAGTGCACAGTGGTAATTTGTACATTATATTTTGTTTTTCAGATACAACCTTCTGAGCTCACAAAGGGAAACAATACATTGTTGAGTCTTTATTGTTTGTGTTGTGTGCCTTTTGTCTATTGTATTTGACTTGCATTTAATTAATTACATTTCTTGTGCATACAGTATATCACCATATATTATGAACTAGATGTGTTATTCATATATAAATATAGACCATAAATAATCATGCATACTGTTAAATATATATTTTATAAGTACATATATTACATGTATATATAAAAAATATATGTCAATATATTAGGCTTTGGTCTGAGCAACATTGGGCGGAGTGAGGAGGCCGGGAATGAAGAATAGGTAGTTTCATGTTACAAAACTTAAATTAAAAACAGCGTGTGTGAGAGTCAGCCTTTTCTCAGGTAATTCTATAACGATCCACGTTTAACAAAGAAATAAAATAAAAGTTTATTGTTCACATACACAGATTTTCAGATGTTTTTGCCGGTGCAGCAAAATGCTTGTGTTTCTATTTCCAACAGTGCAATAATAATACCTAGCAATGCAAAACAATACGCACATTATCCAAAAATGTAAAATAAATAAATAAATAAATAAAAATCAGAACGAGCAATGTCAGAGTCCGGAATATATACAATACCAGTCAAAAGTGTGGACACATCCACTCATTCAAGGGTTTTTCTTTATTTTTACTATTTTCTACATTGTAGAAAAATAGTGAAGACATCAAAACTATGAAATATCACATATGGAATCATGTAGTAAGGAAAAATGTGTTAAACAAATCCAAATATGTTTTAGATTCTTCAAAGTAGACACCCTTTGCCTCGATGACAGCTTTGCACACTCTTGGCATTCTCTCAACCAGCTACACCTGGAATGCTTTTACAACAGTCTTGAAGGAGTTACCACATATGCTTGGCTACTTTTCCTTCAGTCTACGGTCTAACTCATCCCAAACCATCTCAATTTGGTTGAGTTCGGATGATTGCGGAGACTAGGTCATCTGATACTGAACTCCATCACTCTCCTTCTTGGTCAAATAGCCCTTACACAGCCTGGAGGTGTGTT
Organism: Salvelinus namaycush; assembly: GCF_016432855.1. Lineage (NCBI taxonomy): Eukaryota > Metazoa > Chordata > Actinopteri > Salmoniformes > Salmonidae > Salvelinus > Salvelinus namaycush. The sequence goes on from NC_052317.1 coordinate 2,620,785, forward strand.
GGGTCATTGTCCTGTTGAAAAACAAATGATAGTCGCATTAAACGCAAACCAGGTGGGATGCCTTGAATTCTAAATAAATCACTGACAGTGTCACCACCAAAGCACCCCCACACCATCACACCTCCTCCTCCATGTTTCACGGTGGGAACTACACATGCGGAGATAATCCGTTCACCTACTCTGCATCTCACAACAGCGGTTGGAACCAAAAATCTCAAATTTGGACTCATCAGACCAATGGACAGATTTCCACCGGTCTAATGTCCATTGGTCTTTTTTTGTGACTAAACCAAGTCTCTTCTTCGTATTGATGTCTTTTAGTAGTGGTTTATTTGCAGCAATTCGACCATGAAGGACTGATTCATACATTCTACTCTGAACAGTTGATGTTGAGATATGTCTGTTACTTGAACTCTATGAAGCATTTATTTGGGGTGCAACTTCTGAGGCGGGTAGCTCTAATGAACGTATCCTCTAAAGCAGTGAAGAGGCGAGTAGTAGGGAGTAGTACACAGCATTGTACGAGATATTCAGTTTCTTGGCAATTTCTCACATGGAATAGCCTTCATGTCTCAGAACAAGCCTAGACTGATGAGTTTCAGAAGAAAGGTCTTTGTTTCTAGCCATTTTGCACCTGTAATCGAACTCACAAATGCTGATGCTCCAGATACTCAACTAGTCTCAAGAAGCCCAGTTTTATTGTTTCTTTAATCAGCACAACAGTTGTCAGCTGTGTTAACATAATTGCAAAAGGGTTTTCTAATGATCAATTAGCCTTTTAAAATGATAAACTTGGATTAGCTAACACAATGTGCCGTTGGAACACAGGAGTGATGGTTTCTGATAATGGGCCTCTGTACGCCCATGTAGACGTTCCATAAAAAATCTGCCGTTTCCAGCTACAATAGTCATTTACAACATTAGCAATGTCTACACTGTACTTCTGGTCAATTTGATGTTATTTTAATGGACAAAAATGTTGCTTTTCTTTCAAAAACAAGAACATTTCTAAGTGACCCCAAATTTTTGAACGGTAGTGTACATTTTTTAAATGGTTGATTATTTGTGTGCTTGTTGACACTTTACTGCATTGTTAGGAGCTAGTAGCCTAAGCATTTCGCTGCACCCCTTATAACATCTGCTAAACTGTGCTACGCGACCAATAAACTTTGATTTTGAACAAGTGTAACTATATTGGCAAAGTGAAATTTAACATGTCCACATGAGGACAGTTATATCTCATTCTAAGATCAATGGGAAGATTTTTTTTTCCGGGGAATCAAGTTTTCAATGTCGGACACATTTTAATTACCTTTCAGTGAGATTTGCTTATTTTGTATCACAAGACAAGACAACTGGACATAAATGCAGAGCTGCACCCCACTTTGGCTATTTCCTCTTTCTGTGTACATTTACTGCCGTCCAGTAATTACGAAATGTACATATCTCAAATGCCCCTGGAACACAGCAGGCTGAGCCTGATCTCTCTCATTAACTGGCACACATGATGCGTTGCACCCTATGATACATGCAAAGGAGCAGGCAGTTTTAGGAAATAGCTGCCGGACATGTCATTATTATACAGCCATGGGCAACAGTCTAATGGCAAACCATTATATACCTCCAGACACAGCTGTGGTTCAGCTAAAATTGACCCCCAAGCCCAGAATATGTCTCTAATCAAAGAGGGTGTTATATAGTTTTGCCTCCTGCTACAATCCAGGAAAATTATATTCCATTTATGAATATATAAAAATGAGATTAAGGTTAGGGTTAGCGTTAGGGTGAGGGTAAAGTCCTGCATTTCGGTCCTTTTGTCGAAAACAATCATGTTCCGCATTTTATCAACAAATTCAAACACCACTAGTTCAGAACAAAAGGTGGATTGTTCTGTTTTTCAGACATACATTCTGACCTGTCTCTTGCAGTCATGTTGCACTTCTGAAAATATATATATCATAAGGTTGTGGTAGCATAAGCCTACTGGTGATGTTAAACACTTCTCCAGTCGTTGTCGAGATCTTCTATGCAGCGCAACTCAGTTTAATGTTTTTGCTTGATCTGTTTAAGAGTCAGCTTAGTCCTTATACTCTCTCATTACAATTCACGTATATATTAACTGTTTTATTAATTTCTCCGGGAGTAGTTTTTCATCCACTGCAGTAGGTGGCAGCAAAACCACGACACGTGTGATAACTGCACTGGAACGTAAACGAAAGGTTGTTACGTAAGGACGCAAATAAAGTTACGTTAGGACGCATGTCGCCCGCTCTAGCAAAATATGCGCAAGAGTTATTGATACAACTACTTGAATATTCATCTCAATACACAGGTACTAACTGGATATATTTAATATAGGGATAATCGTTCAGACAAAATGTATAGCTGGCTTTTTAGTTAACCAAGGAACTGTTAACTTAGCTAGCTAACGTTATCTGGCTATATTAGGGTTGCTTGACAACACAGATGGTAACCAAAACAAGCTGAAGAAGACTGCGCTGATCTGCATCAAAAATTGGTCAAGCACAAATTGGGTTGTTGTTAGCCTGCAAGAAGTGCCAAGAGAGAGATGGTAGATGACAATAGACGAGGGGACGATGAACGGGGTCCTGGAGCAGCATATCAAATGTTCGTGGTTATGGAGGACCTGCTGGACAAATTGAAGCTTCTGGATTACGAAGAGGAAGTTCTGGCAAAGCACAACATGAAAGCTCTATCCAGGTTGGCAAGTAGCAACTAGCTAGCTATTATTGATGTGCAAAGTTTCCAAAGTAATATTACAGTTCAAACTGCTAGGTATGACTGTCAAAATACATTGCAGTCAATTCTGGTAAGAGATTGTCAGTCAGGTAATACGTTGTTCCCCCATATAGGCATTACTTTGCATCCAGTGCCTACATGCCATCAAATCCAGGGGAGCAATTCTTCATGTTTACCATAATCGCGTCTTGGCTCATCAATGCAGCAGGGAGACCCTTCGAGCAGCCTCAGGAGTATGACGACCCCAACGCCACTGTGTCCAACATTCTCTCACAGTTGAGAGCTTTTGTAAGCACAACTCAACATACTGTACACGTTGGTGTCCCCATTGTTGTTTACCGTTTTGAATTGCAGACAACAGGGGGATTTGTTTATCAACAACCTTTATTTGTTCTTTTTTCATTTCCATTGCATAATGTATCACATGACATTGCTGTGAAACTGTAAGGACCTATACTAAGCTAGATGGTCCAACTTTAGTATAAGACATATTTCAGACATTGCATCTTTGATCAAAATATTGCTCTCTCCTGACCCAGGGAGGACTGGTAGACTTTCCTCCCTCCAAACTAAAAGCTGGTTCAGGGGAACATGTGTGCTATGTGCTGGATCGGCTGGCTGAAGAGGCTCTGAAGGAGAGAGTGTTTTCCTGGAGAAGGTAAGTTAATGTCAATGATGTATATAAATTCTGGTTTGCTGATTATTACATTTTTTAAATTTAACCTTTATTTAACTAGGCAAGTCAGTTAAGAACAAATTCTTATTTATTTATAATGACGGCCTACCAAAAGGCAAAGGCTTCCTGCGGGGACGGGGGCTGGGATTAAAAAGTCCTCCATGGGAATTAATGTAATTCTACAGTATTTCAATTAAATGTTTCAAGAACATAATTAAATGTATTTAAGTATTTTTAGTTGTTGTAGTGGGGACAGTAACATTACTAATCTAAAAAAATTATACTTTAAGAAAGTTTTAATATATACACTACCAGTCAAAAGTTTTAGAACACCTACTCATTCAAGGGTTTTTCTTTATTTTTAGGATTTTCTACATTGTAGAATAATAGTGAAGACATCAAAACTAGGAAATAACACATGGAATTGTGTAGTAACCAAAAAAGTGTTAAACAAATCAAAATATATTTTATATTTGAGCTTCTTCAAATAGCCACCCTTTGCCTCGATGACAGCTTTGTTCACTCTTGGCATTCTCTCAACCAGCTTCATGAGGTAGTCACCTGGAATACATGTCAATTAACAGGTGTGCCTTCTTAAAAGTTAATTTGTGTAATTTCTTTCCTTCTTAATGCCTTTGAGACAATCCGTTGTATTGTGACAAGGTAGGGGGAGTATACAGAAGATAGCCCTATTTGGTAAAATACCAAGTCCATATTATGGCAAGAACAGCTCAAATAAGCAAAGAGAAACGACAGTCCATCATTATTATAAGACATGAAGGTGAGTCAATACAGAAAGTTTTAAGAACTTTGAAAGTTTTTTCAAATGCAGTCGCAAAAACCATCAAGCACTATGATGAAACTGGCTCTCAGGAGGACTGCCACATGAATGGAAGACCCAGAGTTACCTCTACTGCAGAGGATAAGTTCATTAGAGTTCCCAGCCTCAGAAATGGCAACCCAAAGATAATGCCTCACAGAGTTCAAGTAACAGAGATATCTAGACATCAACTGTTCAGAAGAGACTGTGTGAATCAGGCCTTCATGGTCGAATTGCTGCAACAAAACACTACTAAAGGACACCAATAAAAAGAAGAGACTTGCTTGGGCCAAGAGCCACGAGCAATGGGCATTAGATGGATGGAAATGTGTCCTTTGGTCTGGAGTCCAAATTGGAGATTTTTGGTTCCAACCGCCGTGTCTTTGTGAGATGCAGTGTGGGTGAAAGGATGATCTCCGCATGTGTATTTCCCACCGTGAATCAGGAGGAGGAGGTGTTATGGTGTGGGGGGGCTTTGCTGGTATCTTTGTCTGATTTTATTTAGACTTCAAAGCACACTTAACTAGCATGGCTACCACAGAATTCTGCAGTGATACGCCATCCCATCTGGTTTGTGCTTAGTGGGACATACCTCCAGGCAGTGTAAGAGCTATTTTACCAAGATGGAGAGAGATGGAGTGCTGCATCAGATGACGCTGGTTGAGAGAATGCCAAGAGTGTGCAAAGCTATAGAGGCATAGTGAAGCTATTTGAAGAATCTCAAATATAAAATATATTTTGATTTGTTTAACACTTTTTACTACATGATTCGATATGTGTTAGTTCATAGTTTTGAAAAATGTAGAAAATAGTAAAAATAAAGAAAAACCCTTGAATGAGTAGGTGTTCTAAAACTTTTGACCGGTAGTGTATATTTGTATGTTAAGCTAACATAATATAATTTCAAAAGTTCGCATGAATGTATCTGTAGTAGAATACATGTGGCAAAAAACGAATGTAGACATTAATAAATTAATTTCTATTGCTTCAAAAATATTTTCTACAAAGGTGGGGGAGTGCCAAGGCGGCGGAATGGTGGCTTCAACAGTGTCCCCTATCAGTTATCTAGTTTATACAGTGCATTTGGAAAGTATTCAGAAAAAGTAATCCATCTACACACAATACCTCATAATGACAAAGAAAAACAGGTTGTTAGATTTTCTTGCAAATATCACATTTACATAATTCATTCAATAATTAATCATAATAATAATTCAGACCCTTTACTCAGTACTTTGTTGAAGCACCTTTGGGAGCAATTACAGCCTCAAGTCTTCTTGGGTATGAACTTACAAGCTTGCCACACCTGTATTTGGGGAGTTTCTCCCATTCTTCTCTGCAGACCCTCTCAAGCTCTGTGAGGTTGGATGGGGAGCGTCGCTGCACAGCTATTTTCAGGTCTCTCCAGAGATGTTCGATCGTTTTCAAGTCCGGGCTCTGGCTGGGCCACTCAAGGACATTCAGAGACTTGTTCCAAACGCTCTCCTGCGTTGTCCTGGCTATGTGCATAGGGTCGTTGTCCTATTGGAAGGTGAATGTTCGCCCCAGTTTGAGGTCCTGAGCGATCTGGAACATCAAGGATCTCTCTGTACTTTGCTCTGTTCATCTTTCCCTGGATCCTGACTTGTCTCCCAGTCCCTGCTGCTGAATAACATCCCCGCAGCATGATGCTGCCACCACCGTCCTTCACTGAAGGGATGGTGCCAGGTTTCCTCCAGATGTGACGCTTGGCATTCAGGCCAAGGAGTTCAATCTTGTTTCTCATGGTCTGAGAGTCCTTTAGGTGCCTTTCGGCAAACTCCAAGCGGGCTGTCATGTGTTTTTTTACTGAGGAGTGCTGCAGAGATGGTTGTCCTTCTGGAAGGCTTTCCCATCTCTTGGTCACTTTCCTGACCTAGGCCCTTCTCCCCCGATTGCTCAGTTAATCGTGCGGCCAGCTCTAGAAAGAGTCTTGGTGGTTCCAAACTTCTTCCATTTAAGAATGATGGAGGCCACTGTGTTTTTGGGGACCTTCAATGCTGCAGAAATGTTTTGTTACCCATCCCCAGATCTTTGCCTTGACACAATCCTGTCTCGGAGCTCTACGGACAATTCCTTTTGACCTCATGCCTTGGTTTTTGCGCTGACATGCACTGTCAACTGTGGGACCTTATATAGACAGGTGTGGGCCTTTCCAAATCATGTCCAGTCAATTGATTTTACCACAGGTGGACTCCAATCAAGTTGTAGAAACATCTCAAGGGTGATCAATGGAAATAGGATGCACCTGAGCTCAATTTCGAGGCTCATAGCAAAGGGTCTGAATACTTATGTAAATAAGGTATTTCAGTTTTTGTTTTTTTATATAAATGTGCAAAAATATCTAACATGTTTTTGCTTTGTCATTATAGGGTATTGTGTGTAGATTGACGAGGAAAAAACTATTAAATTCATTTTAGAATAATGCTGTAACAAAATGTGGAAAAAGGGAATGGGTCTAAATACTTTCAAACTGCATTGTATATAAGTCACTGGTTAATGTATTTACATTTTACATTTAAGTCATTTAGCAGACGCTCTTATCCAGAGCGACTTACAAATTGGAAAGTTCATACATATTCATCCTGGTCCCCCCGTGGGGAATGAACCCACAACCCTGGCGTTGCAAGCGCCATGCTCTACCAACTGAGCCACACGGGACCGTGTGTATGCCTTTTGTCCCTCCACTTTTGATCTAAAATCACCATTACCCACTAATTAACTTGTCCTTTTGGCAGTTTGAAAGTGTTGGCTGTAGTAATGTATCAATATTTATCTTTTTACAAATTCTATAACATAGCCAATTTCACCCCTGTTTCAAAGTCGAATGGATTTGACAGTTTTGAAGTTTCTATGGAGTGAGCTCCTCAGCTCTTCCCGCTTTGGCCATGCAGTGCGACTCGCTAAAGTGATTGCTGTACTCGTTATGAAATTATCACCTTTACCTTGTATATCTAAACATGACCACATGGCACTGATTGTTTCAAGCAAAACTACCAAAACTATTGCTGATGGTGAACCTGAACAATCAAAATAAAATCTAATGTAAGCCCTGATCAGCATAGGCTATAGCCAGAAAAGATTTGTCCCTGGTGGCTTAGCCTACTTTTATTCCAGTAAAACACAGTTTTCAACAGTGCATTTAATAACAGTAACCAAGCAAATTACATTGGTTGTCACTCAACTAATAAAGCCTAATATTAAGCAAGCCATTTTACAAGCCTTTCAAGAGGTCTTGCAATGTGCATGTTTTGTGCTCTTGTAGGAAGCAATCACTCCCCCATTGCTGACTACAAATGATCTATAACTGGGCTAATAACTCACTAACTAGCGAAGGATATGAACAAATGTGCGCAAGTGGCTACATGCAGCTCTCGCTTTATTATCAAAACAGGTTCACCTACTCACAACCACTCATGCTGTAAACACAGTCCAGTTCAAAGTGAATGGCACAGATCCATATATGGCAGCAGACTCATATATGGCAATGGTCTATTTGTTTATCGGCCTACTGCAGTTCTGATTGTTCATGCAGCACTGGTCTGTGTAGAGTACAGGCTGAGTCATGCCTGTCAATGCATTAGAATCCTACTCCGATGCCTTCTGCCTAAAACAACATATCTTGCATAGTTTGTTTTGGTATGTTCCTTTGAAAGTGGCTAATATTGCGTTGATTTGATCACAATTCCCACAGTAAAGGGAAACATTGATAGTGTTAACTAAAGGGGAAAACTATCAAATTGATTTGAAGTTGCTACTCTGCGCAGGCTGATATGTCTTCTGCGAGGCAGTCCCGGGTAGCTGCGCGCATACAGCTTAGAGGGAACATTGATTAGAACGTTAGCTAGCTACAGTGCACTGGATTTTAGCTAGCTAAAGTTCGCATAGGTAGGTATTTTTTGTCAAACTTTAGGTGCGCTCACACTGCACTTTAGACCAGGGCTAAAATCTCCCTTAGCCCAGGGCTAAGTGAGTGTTCACACTTGCACAGAACACATGCCTGTAATGTGTTCTGTGAGTTATTTTGACAAGTAAATTCATACTATTTAATCCTTCCATCTGAGGACCAAAAAACAATATACTTTCATCAGTGCAAAAACATTGGTTGGTTGCTATGTCTATCAAAAATGGTTGCTATGCAGGCTGGCTAAAGTCTTCTCACTTAGCCAACTAAAACTACAAACCCTACAGCTGGAAATGCAGCCAACGCTCCATTTTCCTCCATTTTCCTCCATTTTCCTCCATTTTTCTCCATTTTCCTCCATTTTCCTCCATTTTCGTAGCTTTTCTATTGACATTTAATTGCATATATCCATGCTAATAATATTGTTGCATGATTTCGTCTGAATCAGAAAAGTATTTTGTTCATAGCATTCTCTGTACAGGGGTGAGATCGAATTTCAAAAGTTAAATATTGTTTCCGATGTTGGACAGACGGTTTATACAAACCATCACTGTTGGAAATCAAATGCTAGGCTAGAAGCATGAGGAAATAATGTGTTAATAAATGTGTTATTGTTTATAGCATTGGTCACGAATCAGAGATAAAATGTTGGTCACATGTTGTGTTTGTCCGTTAGCCCAGGGTTTTGGAATACAAGTGTGAATCCTTAGCCCAGGGCTAAAGTTTAGTTCAGGGTTACCAAATGCTTGCGTGAACACAGGCTAAGTTAGCCCAGGGCCAGTCTAGCCTGGGGCTAAGAACAATGTCAGTGTGAAAAGGCCTTTTACTAGCTATGGAAACATTACTCCACCAATGTCATCATATTTCAAAGCTGTAATTTAGGCTAAATGGTCATTAGCCCCAATTAAGAATGACTGGGCACATCTCGCTTTGTGGTGCTTTCAAGACAACTGGGAACTCTGGGGGGGGGGGGGGGGGGGTGAGGTCAAATCACAACATCAGTGATATTCAGGTCGGAAAGTTGGAGCTCTAGAAAGACGCCCGAGTTCCCGACTTGGAATTCCAAGTTGTATGACCATTCAAAACTATTTTTCCGGAGATCTTTAGTCGGATATCGTTTTATTCAGAGTTCCAGGTTGTCTTGAACATACTGAAGTCGGAAGTCTGAGATTTCCAAGTTCCCAGTTGTTTTGAATGCAACATTAGTATGAGTGAGAGCCTCTTGAGAACATTTATAACAATGGTGTGATGTGACGTAGGTGCAACCAATGAAAAAGTTTAACATAGCTGGCCTCGTGCAATCCCTATTCCCCTGTCTTTTCCCAGACCAAACTACCCTACAGAGGAGATGGAAGAAGAGTCTGTGATGGAGGATGACGCAGAGCTGACTCTCAGTAAAGTGGAAGATGAGATGACAGTGGGTATCCCCATCGAAGTGTCCCCTGATGATAGGCCTATCTGTATATATTGTACTCATCACTTTTTAAAAATATGTCTATTTAAAAATATAAATAAATCCCTTAATAAAGGAGGAACCAGACGACTACGAGGAAGAAAACGTCATGGATCTAGAGGCACTTAAATCAAGGACCAATCAAAGTGTGAGTTGCAGTTGCTGTAACGTTATGCTAATAGCTGGATACGAACAATGAACTGTAACGGTGTACATATTTACTGTCCCAATAAGAGTTCTGTTTGGACATTGTGGATACTTTGTTACTACACATACATTAGATGTGCTGCTGTATTGTCTTTTTCATGTGTGGTTAATACTAGGCTACATGTAGGCTACTGCTGATTTTAAAATCAGATTTTTTATTTCTATGCCGTTCCCTGTCTGTAGATGTAGAAAGGCTAGTCACCAGTGGACTCAAACAAATATAAAATACATGTTTACCTTTTTTTTTTAGCTCTTGCTCATTCCCTCATGGTGTACATACTATCATTCCTAACGCTAACCCCTTCCCTCTCTCAGGAGACCAGACTATCTTCAAAGCCAGACAATATACTGGAATCAAACATGGACGCTGCCGAATGGAATCTAGAGGTCGAGCGGGTTCTCCCACAACTGAAGGTCACAATCAGAACAGACCACAAGGTAAAGATTGCTACAGCTGTAAATTCTGGCATTGCTCTCTCAAAATCAATGCAGGGCTGGGCAATAGCCTAAAACATGAGTGTTTGTAACAAGACTATGTCCACTACTAGGACTGGAGGATCCACGTGGACCAAATGCATCAGCACAAAGACGGGATCAAATCATCTCTCAAGGAGGCCAAGGTGGACTTTAGTCCTTTACACTTGGACTCACTTTGATACCATCTAGAAATATGTTGTAAGACACATCTTGTTTAGACTAGCAACATGGCCCTCTCACCAGACCTGGGTTCAAATGAGGGTTGGGGTCAATTCAGGACGTAAACAAAAATTCCCATTCAATAATTTAAAGGGCATCCATTTTCAATAGCTTCTCAATAAACTGACATTTCTAAGCTATTTATTTCAAAAGTTGTTCCACTTTTTATTTTTTAAATTCAAATCACTGCCTTAATTTGATTGGCCCCAAACCTGGTTCAAATAGACAATTATTTATTTTCTTTCAAATACTTTGAGTGTTTGATTGAGACTGAAGGGAGTGCCAGGTGTGTGGGTTTGGCACTTTTGTGACGAATCCGTCGGTTCCATTATGCCAGGTAAGCTCAATCAAGCACAGCAAAAGAAAGAAAACATATTCATAGGTTGCGCCACCTTCGCTCGGTTGCGTCATGCCGTTGTTATGAACATTCTCAAGCCGCCCTTTACCGGGGGCGCCATAGTGGTGCCCTAAAGTGGATAAAAGCCCAGTCATTCTGGGCAAAGGCTAACTACTGTTTAGTCTAAATTAAACTATAGTGTGTGGAAATAAAGTAGTTGCTAAAGTAGTAAACATTTTAGTAGGAAACAATTTTGCCAGCATTATCGTGTCGTCTAATTTACTTTAGACAGATGGATGGCAATGTTGTTATTAGCTAGCAAAATTCGTAGAAATAGCTGGAAATGCTAACGTTAGCTAGCAAATATCTGGTGGTCTACCCTCAATCTTAGCTAGCTAGCTAACGTTATACTGCATTTAAAGTCAATCTGATGACATCAAAAGGTTTCCCCACTGATTATTTGACTCATTTTGAATGTCATTGTATTTCCAAGCCACTGTAATGCGCTTTTGATGATCTTTATCAGCGCTCATTGACGATGCATTGAATAGAATGCTTAATCGGGCATCAGTCCAAAACGAATGTTCAAAACAATATTGTGACGAAACATGCAACCCATGAATAAGCTACTTTATCTGAGTCTCACTGTCTGACAAGACTAGCACCTATCACACAGCCAACCTCCCATGTCATTCTATTACTTTACATTTAGTATGCTAGTAATGTATTGTAGAGCGAAAGCTGCTATGTGTACCTATTTGGTAGGGCTACCTAGACAAGCTGCAGGAGGAGATCGGTAAGACCCTGGAGAAGGTGGGCAGCAGGGAGAAATACATCAACAACCAACTGGAACACCTTATCCAGGACTACCGCAGCGCCCAGTCCAAACTCAGCGAGGTAAGCATCCATACAGTGGTGTAAAGTACTTAAGTAAAAATACTTTAAATTACTACTTAAAGTAGTTTTTGGGGGTATCTGTACTTTACTTCACTATTTACAGTACCAGTCAAAAGTTTTAGAACACCTACTCATTCAAGGGTTGTTCTTTATTTTTACTATTTTCTACATTGTAGAATAATAGTAAAGATAACAAAATTATGAAATAACACGTATGGAATAATGTAGTAACCAAAAAAGTGTTAAACAAATCAAAATATATTTTAGATTTGAGATTCTTCAAAGTAGCCACCATTTTGGGTTGAGGTCGGGTGATTGTGGAGGCCAGGTCATCTGATGCAGCACTCCATCACTCCTTCTTGGTCAAATAGCCCTTACACAGCCTGGAGGTGTGTTGGGTCATTGTCCTGTTGAAAAACAAATGATAGTCCCAATAAGCGCAAACCAGATGGAATGGTGTATTGCTACAGAATGCTGTGGTAGCCATGCTGGTTAAGTGTGCCTTGAGTTCTAAATAAATTACTGACCGTGTCACCAACAAAGCACCATCACACCTCCTCCATGCTTCACGGTGGGAACCACACGTGGAGATCATCCGTTCACCTACTCTGCTTTTCACAAAGACACGGCGGTTGGAACCAAAAATCTCAAATTTAGACTCATCAGACCCAAGGACAGATTTCCAACAACGAAATGAATAACTCTAAATTAAGGATATAGGAGTACCTATTTCTTTGTTAACCACTCAACACAGAATAGCCGCATGTGTGCACTCCCTCAAGTCGTTTAGAGAAAATATTTATATTTTATTCAGCTTTGTTCAATTGTTTTCTTCATACTATAAAATAATATAAAATAATGCCACGGAATTATAAGCAAATATTATTTGCTAAATGAACAAGTGTAGCCGTCAGCCATTTGGCATAGCCACATCAGGACCTAACATAAGGACAACAGAGTTTGATATTTTCTTCTGAAATAGACAAAATGTTCTTCATATCATGCTTCTTTAGAGTGCTCTAAAATAAATAATGTATTTATTGTGAAGGTGTAGGCTATATACTTTTTTAAATGGCTTGTAAGGCTATGTGTGGAAGCCAGGAGATGCTAAATGTGTTTATGTTAATTAACGGTCAATTACCATGAGACCGACAGTTATTTGCTTGACAATCACCGGCTGACGAAATTTCATGACCGCCACAGCCCTAGTCATACCCATGGTATACGGTCTGATATGCCACTGCTTTCAGCCAATCAGCATTCAGGGCTCGAACCAACCAGTTTATAAAATAGAATATCCAATACCAGTATACAGTATTTTGTTGCTGTGGTATGCGTTGGTCAGCAATGCAGAGGCACAACTAATTGGCTTATTTGGGGTGGAGGGACAAGCATACAGACATGTTGACCTTTTTGTATTCCAAGGCAAGGGAGTGCTACCAGCAGGGAAGTGGTGGAGTTACAGAGAGGACCAGAGTTCTGGCTGAGGTCAGTGACCACATCACACACAGTAAACTACAGTATGCAGGTCATTCTCGTACCATGTTCTCATAACCCTAGCCAATCATTCTCATAACATTCACGCTATTCTAAAAAAAATATATTCTCATTCACATTACGGGCATGTGGTTTTTGGACCAGTCATTCTTTCCCAATTTGTTCACGTAATTATTTTACACCAACATCATGATATAGTCCTAAATGGCCATATATGTTATATTACCTATCTCTTATCCTCTGTAGATACTTCTTAGTGCCATAGATGACAGATGAGTTTTGATGTCAACTATCTGTGCTGTCTCATTCTAACCTAGATCACAGAGGAGTTGGAGAAGGTGAAGCAGGAAATGGAGGAGAAGGGCAGCAGTATGTCTGATGGAGGTGAGTCTGTAAATGAAAACATACCAGACTAGGGAATCTACACAGCACTATAAGCTTTAAGCCCTTTCCACAGCAAGCTGGACAAAATAGTGAATATGACGCAATTCCCACATGAAAAAGTCAGAGGGGACGTCACATCCTATTGTGTTACATACGTCATTAGGTTGGGCACCTTGCTGTGGCCTGGCTGGTCTAGCAGTAATGCCACAGCCTCCGGCACACGTCTACGGTGTCGGTATATGTTAGAATCTGGCCTACTGCCCTCTTTACCTGACGCCGCCTCTTTACCTTTCCCCACTGTCATCCTCTGTCGTTCAATATAATCGGAAAGTACCTTAAATGTATATATTTCTTAAATTGGGCACTTTGCAAACCCATGCATTTTTTTGGGGTCTTGATGGGTGAAGCAACAGTTCTTGATTTAAAATACATTATATGGTGACAGTTCTCTTATCATTGAATCTATTGAAGAAAGGTTATAAATCAAGTTGTTAGATCATTAAAAACATGATTTATTTTGGAATCTATCCATGTATAATGATTGTGACAAATTGTTTTGAAAATGTTTGATATTATTCGTCTTCTTACCCTTTTGAGCTTTTTGAATTATAGCCCCGGTGGTGAAAATCAAGCAGAGTCTGACCAAGCTCAAGCAGGAGATTGTTCAGATGGACATTCGGATAGGAGTGGTGGAGCACACACTACTGCAGGCCAAGCTAAAGGAGAAGTCCAACATGACTCGAGACATGCACGCCACCAATATCCCAGAGCCTGCCATCGGCGCATACTGAGATATACACAGTATGGCATTATCTATCATTAGCTTACTGAACTTTATATACCGATACATTATGCCTGTACAATTATATTATTTACATGGTATGGCACCTGCTATGAGAAGGCAAGCAGTGGATTACATCCTGACTACAGCCAATTTACCAAAGTCCTTAAATGATTCTAAACGGTCTGTTTAAGCAGACACATAGAGAGTATTGTACTGTATTGTTCTGACATCAACTGTCATATGTTTCAAATCATTTTTGATTGCCTTCTAAGGCTTTGTTGGTGTGGTTGAATTAAAGTTTCTCAATATTTACATACATTGGAATTATAAAAGACAGATTTGAATGCCCATATTTTTTACATGCAGGGTTAAGTTTGCTAATTGCCATATTTGTAATGGAGATAATTAAACTTGAGATTCTTTTTACAAATAAGAAGTTGTATAATTACGTGGATTTGATGAGGACGTTTATTTGGAAAGGTGAGATGAAACATGCATTCAGTCATTTGTAACTAAAAGAATTGTTCCATATAGAAAAGTGGGAAATACTTACAAAGTCGGCTGAGATTGATTGCCAGCAATGTGTGCTATGTCAGGGTACATTATGAAACATGAATATAAAAATCCAAAAGTAACTTTGGAATTCATAACTTTTAAGCAGGTTTATTCAGAGGGGTTGGGTTAAATGTGGAAGACACAAACTGTTAGGGCCTACATAAAGCTGTCCCAACAGCAGTCCCAACACCTTACCACTGCTACACCTGGCTATCAGCGGAGCCTTGTCTGGCAGCGAAACAGTTTATTCAGCCTCATTTACTGCCTTTAAAAAAACATAGCTGATATGGCTGACACGCTTAAACAAATGTGGTTTCTACTGACAATTGAGATGTACAAGCTATGGCATAAGGGAACGACAAGCGGATAAGAGGCCATCCATAATTTCGATTAAGACTATGAGCGAGCTAGGACAGACATAGTGTAACTATTTGTTCAGCACTTTTGAAATGTACAGCGATAGAATTCAGAACATGGGCCATCTTAGTGTTCTCCCTGTACACCAAGTCAGAACCATAGGATAAATAAAGGAGATGTATAAGCAGACAATGAAAGCTTTTACAATTTTCAATGATTACATTTCTCAAAAACAGGTTATAGGCTACATGTGTACCACCAAGTCAGAACAGAAGGTGAATTTAAGAGGTGAAAATAGACCAAATTATTAGGGTGATGCACATGGGCTACTAACAGCTTAATACACAACATACATGTATTACTTTCTTAGCTACAGTATACGTATCTGCCTGGTATATTACAGAATTTATGCAGCAGCATACAATACATTTTTGGACTGTGCTCACTTGAACAGGAAGGGGGCGCGGCGGTCCTTCGTGGGGAAATTTTGTCATCAAAGTCTGGCATTCTCTGGATTTACTGGGAACTCCAACAACAACAAAAAAGTTGAATCATGATGACTTCATTGATCTTCAGGTCGTAGCTCCCGAGTTCCCGATTTACAATTTCAATTTGGATGAAAGTTCAAAATGTATTTTCCCAGTCGTAGCTCATTTTTCCCGAGTTCCCAGTTGTCTTGAACTCACAAAAGTCAGATTTTGCAGTTCCGATTTAACAGTTGTTTTGAGGGTGGCACAAATCATGCTTCATTGACGGCATGGCCAACACCAATGAAAAGCTAATGATAGCTTTGCAAACCACTCATTGTGGAATTTGCGATTTCCAACTGGTTGTGTAATGTTTATGTCCAATGGCTGATGAGCACCGATACGTTTTATCTATAATTTATCTTAATTATTTCTCTTCATATGACAAGGATTGAAAAGGATTTGCCAGTAGATTGTCGAGTTGATTCATGATGATGACTGCTAGCTAAGATTTTGAAAGTATGATGTTGACATGATCAGTCCAATCAAAGCTACTGTAGATATAACGTGATTTGATTCCATTTTATCTGTGTCAAATGACCTGGAGCCTTCTTGGAAGGGCACTTCTAATGTAACTCTATGGCAGCACCCAAGGGGCTAGAATTCTAGAGCTCTACCTTTTAGAATTGGAGGTGACGTAGTGTTCCCATGAGTGACAGAACACTGAGCCAATCACAGCGCAACTCTCTGTATTTTCTGCTGGCTTGCAGCACCACCACAGAAAGCACTGAGCTAGGCTGAAACACCTGCATTTTGGAGCTGCCTTACTCAGGAAAACAAAAAAGAGACCATATTTGTATGCGGCTTTATTAACTCAATGACAATGGCGGTTCTAGCTTGTATGGCTCCCTGGGCGAACCCCCCTCTTCAGACTCCCCGCCCTCTAAAAAATAACACAATTCTGCACTAACTGTAATTTTTATTCAGACATTTGGAACAACACAAATAAATAATCATAACATTTAAAACTATATAAATGTAAAAAGAAATACAAAAATAAGACTCATAAATATCAAAAATAAGTAACAAAGACAAATAGAAACAAATTTGTGTTGATTTGGGGCACTCGAGCATCAATACATTACCCATCCCCCAACACTCAACCAAGAGTCAAGACTAAAACAATTTACCTTGGTTGTGTGCAGACTGGTTTTATATTATTCTTAACCATTTCACACAAACCAGAAAAAATGCAACAATATGTCTGTGAAACTATATATTCACAGTATTATGAATGAATTGAGGTTTATTTGGTAGCATTTCGTAGTGTGACATTTTACTAATTGCACTAGTACTGTACAAAGTTAGAGGTGCGCTATTTGATAGATTCCCCCGCTCCCCCTACCTCGGGCTTCCAGTGGGGAGACCTGAGGTCAACCTACCCCCGCCCCCCTCCCCATCTCGTACTTCTGAGTGGGAGGCCTTCCCAGGCAGGAGCCTGCCTAGCTCACAAACTAGAATCAGGGCGCCCACTCTGACAAGGTTAATTAACCCACAGTCCCACACGGTGACATGATATCATTAACGTGACGAGCAAACGAGTGATAGAAAACCGATCGCACAAATGTCACCATTCTGATTTTTTTGTGCGGGCGCCCTGGAAATCGGAGTGGTGACATTTGCACGATTGGTTTTCTATCACTCATTTGCATTAATGGTCAATTACCGTGAGACCGACAGTTATTTGCTTGACAATCACCAGCTGACGAAATTTTGTGACCCCCACAGCCCTAGTCATACCCATGGTATACGGTCTGATATGACACTGCTTTCAGCCAATCAGCATTCAAGGCTCGAACCACCCAGTTTATAAAATAGAATATCCAATACCAGTATACAGTATTTTGTTGCTGTGGTATGCGTTGGTCAGCAATGCAGAGGCACAACTAATTGGCATATTTGGGGTGGAGGGACAAGCATACAGACATGTTGACCTTTTTGTATTCCAAGGCAAGGGAGTGCTACCAGCAGGGAAGTGGTGGAGTTACAGAGAGGACCAGAGTTCTGGCTGAGGTCAGTGACCACATCACCCACAGTAAACCACATTATGCAGGTCATTCTCGTACCATGTTCTCAACCCTAGCCAATCATTATCATAACATTCACGCTATTGTAAAAAAAAAATATTCTCATTCATATTACGGTCATGTGGCTTTTTGGACCTGTCATTCTTTCCCAATTTGTTCACGTAATATTTTTTTCCATTGCTACTGATACTTTTACACCAACATCATGATATAGTCCGAAATGTCCATAGATGATATATTACCTATCTCTTATCCTCTGTAAATACGCTAATTTGCACGTCACGTCAATGTCACTGTGTGGGACTGTGGGTCAATTAACCTTGTCAGAGTGGGCGCCCTGGGCGGCTGCCCATGTCGCTTATACCTAAATCCGCCACAGCAAATGACATATATTTTTTGTACGTTGTTTGCAAACTGATATGTGGTACGTATTAATGCCAAAATAACATGCAAAAAATATATATATAATAATTAGTTTGCCTCATCTTGGGCAAATGTAGTGGGTGCTCATGGTGGGTGTCTTTTAGGTTCCAGTTGTTGTAGCTTGTCAACTTTCAGTGGACATTCCCGTGAGTGTCTTTCAGAACCCCTCCAAAAACCCCACCTGTTTTCTTGCTGGGGAACATAACAAAATGGGGGCTCGTCCGGGATATTGTTTCCCATGGTAGTCGCTCTAGTCACCTACTCTGAAGTTGCTGTGCCCAGATATTTGAGTGTTGAAAATACACTTTTATCGTAGAGTTTCTGTCACTGACATCCACCTTGAATTGTTATAACATTGGGGGAATAATTTTAAAAGTTGCAAAAACATTAGATTAAAGCCATGGACTTTAATTTGGAAGAATTTGTGGGAATCCCTGCATGGGAGATGCTCGATAAATGTACAAAGGCGAATCTGCTCGTCGTTGCAAAGCATTATGACAAAAAGCAGTAGTCAAAGAGTTGATCGGTACTGCTTTGGTGGAGGAGGAAATCCTTCCAGAGATGGAGGTTGATGAAAAGGGTCCTACGGGTAGTAGGGTGAGTCCTGTAGACGCGCAACTGCGCGAGTTAGAACTAAAGGCAAAATTGGAGCAACAGAAATTAGAGCTCGAGCACAAGGGAACAGGAATGTGAGCCTCCCATTCGATGAAGAGAGATATATCTGGAAGCACTCTGAATCCAGTCAGGCCATCCTGCACCCTCAACCGAGTTTGATCTTGCTCGAAACAGCCGACTTGTACCACCTTTCAATGAAAAAGAGATGGATGTATATTTTACTCTGTTTGAGCGGATTGCCATAGCCTTCCCAGAAGAGTGAGAGGCTGTTATAGCAGCAAAGGGGATGTTCGACGAGCATGTGTCCACATACTCTTGGTCATGTAATGTATGTTGTCAAGGGGGAAGGATAATGACGATTAAAAAATGACATGTACAGAAATACAGTAAAAACATCGTTTTAGTAAGTGAGACACTTGTTTTGCTATGCCACTACATGTCATCTTAATGGGTAGTGCTGGTAGTCACTGACCTGTGTGTTCCTCCTCAGCCGGCAGCACGTAGCTTCTACAGGGTGGTCTGGCTGGGAGCCTCCTAAATGGTCCCCAGTTGGCGATGCCTCGTGACAGACCACCGCTGTGGCATTAAACGCTTGCTGCAGGAGCAAACACTTTCCCATCAGAGACATATTCATTTATAAATGATTCATTAACCATTAATAAACTAATTATAAACCCTTGTAAAGAGAACCTTATTGTAAAATGCCATTTTGCACCATAAAGCTCACAAAATGTTACATGAAGTTCTAATAGTTGATAGCAGGAGAGTGCAGTAAGAGTAACCCACCCTCCAATTGCTCATGGCGAAGTTCTTCTTGATCTGGGCACTGACAGACTCATGGATGTTCTTATCCAGGGCTGTGTCTTCAGCAATCCTGAGGGAGGGAGAGAAACATGAGGGCCAGGCTCTGTTAGGGGGCACAACAATATGTGAAAGAAGGTGTGTGTGTGCGCATGCACTGTAACAGGGGTGCTGAAGAGCCTGGTCACATGTGTAGCGTATCCTTGGGTCCTTATCAATCAGGTGGACTATAACATCTTCAGCTAAAAAACACCACAGGGACACACACACAACGGAATATGTCTCTCTCATCTGAGACTGGAGGACTACAGTAGCTGAGTCGAAGATATCGTCGAGAAAGGGTGTGGAAAGAGAGGAACATGTGAAATGTCATAATAATGATAGATGAATAGTGCCAGCTTAACAAGATGTAAAAGACTGAAGACTGGACATAGTTAAACCAGCAGCAGTGATGGGTGGGGAAAAAATCCATTCAGCTTACATATCGGGATATTATTTTTGATGATAGATCGTATCGTATAATTTTGACAGTATTGCAATATTATTTTTGCACTACTTAAATGTACCTGCACCAAAGCACCAGTATTTTTCCTTCATAGCTTGTTCTCCATCATCTTTTTAAATTGGAAGCCAATTCGAGTTCAGCACTTATTTATTTCCATGACTGATCAAAACTTTCTCATGACTCTCTCTCGTCCCTTTGCAGCAGACATATGGTGAGCAACAGGTTTGGAACATCTAAACCCAATAAAATCACAGTATCGAATGGCAATACAGTTGTAGTCGGAAGTTTACATACACTTTGGCTGGAGTCATTAAAACTCGTTTTTCAACCACTCCACAAATTTCTTGTGAACAAACTATAGTTTTGGCATGTCGGTTAGGACATCTACATTGTGCATGACAAGACATTTTTCCAACAATTGTTTACAGACAGATTATTTCAATTATAATTCACTGTATCACAATTCCAGTGGGTCAGAAGTTTACATACACTAAGTTGACTGTGCCTTTAAACAGCTTGGAAAATTCTAGAAAATGATGTCATGGCTTTGGAAGCTTCTGATAGGTTAATTGGAGGTGTATCTGTGGATGTATTTCAAGGCCTACCTTCAAACGCAGTGCCTCTTTGCTTGACATCATGGGAAAAACAAAAGAAATCAGCCAAGAACTCAGAAAAAGAATTGTAGACCTACACATGTCTGGTTCATCCTTGGGAGCAATTTCCAAACGCCTGAAGGTACCACGTTCATCTGTACAAACAATAGTATTCAAGTATAAACACCACGGGACCACGCAGCCGTCATACCGCTTAGGCAGGAGACGCGTTCTGTCCCCTAGAGATGAACGCACTTTGGTGCGAAAAGTGAAAATCAATACCAGAACAACTGCAAAGGACCTTGTGAAGATGCTGGAGGAAACAGGTACAAAAGTATCGATATCCACAGTAAAACAAGTCCTATATCGACATAACCTGAAAGGTCGCTCAGCAAGGAAGAAGCCACTGCTCCAAAACCGCCATAAAAAAGCCAGACTACGCTTTGCAACTGCACATAGGGACAAAAATCATACTTTTTGGAGAAATGTCCTCTGGTCTGATGAAACAAAAATAGAATTGTTTGGCGATTATGACAATCGTTATTTTTGGAGGAAAAAGGGCGAGGCTTGCAAGACGAAGAACACCATCCCAACCGTGAAGCACAGGGGTGGCAGAGTCATGTTGTGGGGGTGCTTTGCTGCAGGAGGGACTGGTGCACTTCACAAAATAGATGGCATCATGAGGCAAATTATGTGGATATGTTGAAGCAACATCTCAAGACATCAGGAAGTTAAAGCTTGGTCGCAAATGGGTCTTCCAAATGGACAATGACCCCAAGCATACTCCAAAGTTGTGGCAAAATGGCTTAAGGACATCAAAGTCAAGGAATTGGAGTGGCCATAACAAAGCTCTGACCTCAATCCTACAGAAGATTTGTGGGCAGAACTGAAAAAGCGTGTGCGAGCAAAGAGGCCTACACACCTGACTCAGTTACACCAGCTCTGTAAGGAGGAATGGTCCATAATTCTCCCAAATTATTGTGGGAAGCTTGTGGAAGGCTACCCGAAATGTTTGACTCAAGTTAAACAATTTAAAGGCAATGCTCCCAAATACTAATTGAGTGTATGTAAACTTCTGACCCACTGGGAATGTGACGAAAGAAATAAAAGCTGAAATAAATCATTCTTTCTACTATTATTCTGACATTTCACATTCTTAAAATAAAATGGTGATCCTAACTGACCTAAGACAGGGCATTTTTACTTGGATTAAATGTCAGGAATTGTGAAAAACTGAGTTTAAATGTATTTGGCTAAGGTGTATGTCAACTTTCAACTTCAACAGTACATACAGTACTAGTCAAAAGTCTGGAAACACCTACTCATTCAAGGGTTTTTCTTTATTTTCACAATTTTCTACATTGTAGAATAATAATGAAGACATCAAAACCTTGAAATAACACATATGGAATCATGTAGTAACCAAAAAAGTGTGAAAATTAAGTTTAGATTTTAGATTCTTCAAAGTAACCACACTTTGTATTGATGACAGCTTTTCACACTCTTGGCATTCTCTCAACCAGCTTCATAAGGTAGTGACTTGGAATGCATTTCAATTAACAGGTGTGCCTTGTTAAATGTTAGTTTGTGTAATTTCTTTCTTTAATGCGTTTGAGACAATCAGTTGTGCTGTGACATGGTAGGGTTGGTATACAGAAGATAGCCTCTATTGGGTAAAAGTACATATTATGGCAGGAATATCTCAAATAAGCAAAGAGAAACGACAGTCCTTTACTTTAAGATATGAAGGTCAGTCAATCCGGAAAATGTCAAGAACTTTTAAAGTTTCTTCAAGTGCAGTCGCAAAAACCATCACGCGCTATGATGAAACAGGCTCTCATGAGGACCGCCACAGGAAAGGAAGACCCAGAGTTACCTCTGCTGCAGAGGATAAGTTCATTAGTGTTACCAGCCTCAGAAATTGCAGCCCAAATAAATGCTTCACAGAGTTCTGACAGATCTCAACGTCAACTGTTCAGAGGAGACTGCGTGAATCAGGCCTTCATGGTTGAATTGACGCAAAGAAACCCCTACTAAAGGACACCGATAATAAGAAGAGACTTGCCTGGGCCAAAAAACATGACCAGTGGAAATCTGTTCTTTCGTCTGATGAGTCCAAATGTGAGAATTTTGGTTACAACCGCCGTGTCTTTGTGAGATTTTGAGTAAGTGAACGGATGATCTCTGCATGTGTGGTTCCCGCCGTGAAGCATGGAGGAGGACTTGTGATGGTGTGGGCGTGCTTTGCTAGTAACACTGTGGTTTATTTACAATTCTAGCCACACTTAACCAGCATGGCTACCACAGCATTCTGCAGCAATACGTCATCCCATCTGGTTTGGGCTTAATGGAATTATCATTTGTTTTCAACAGGACAGTGACCCAGCACACCTCCAGGCTGTGCAAGGGCTATTTGACCAAGAAGGAGAGTGATGGAGTGCTGCATCAGATTCCCTGGCCTCCACAATCCCCTGACCTCCACCAAATTGAGATAGTTTGGGATGAGTTGGACTGCAGAATGAAGGAAAAGCTGCCAACAAGTGCTCAGCATATGTGGGAACTCCTTCAAGACGGTTGGAAAAGCATTCCAGGTGAAGCTGGTTGAGAGAATGCCAAGAGTGTGCAAAACTGTCATCAAGGCAAAGGGTGGCTACTTTAAAGAATCTAAAATCTAAAATATATTTAGATTTGTTTAACACTTTTTTGATTACTACATGATTCCATGTGTTATTTCATAGTTTTGATGTCTTCACTCTTATTCTACACTGTAGAAAATAGTAAAAACAAAGAAAAACCCTTGAATGAGTAGGTGTGTCCAAACTTTTGACCTGTACTATATAAATGAAATGTATAGTCCTATTTGATCCGACTCCCTTTTGAGTATTTTTTTGAAGTTGACAACTACCATAACTCCCCTCCTTCCCATCCTGACTGATTTACATTTTAGTCATTTAGTAGACACATTTATCCAGAGCGACTTACAGGAGCAATTAGGGTTAAGTGCCTTGCTCAAGGGCACAGACAGAATTTTCACCTTGTCGGCTCGGGGATTGGAACCAGCGACCTTTCGGATACTGGCCCAACGCTCTTACCGGTGTTGTAAGATTCCTTCCTTTTAATAGTCTCTTCTATCTTCTTTAACATACTAGAGGTTAGTCAGATAAATCATTGATGTGACTGAGGGGAGCAGAGATTATTTACCTTGTCTGAAATATTTCCCCTGAGGGAAAAGAAGTCATGGCAACACAGATAGAAGGAGAGACATCTTCCACTGTTATGATCTCGACACAGCATGCTCTTCTGTACACTCTCTCTCACACACACACTCTCTCTCACACACTCTCTCTCTCCCTCCCCTTGCTGCTGCATAGTCTGACTCCCAGTCTGTTTGTGCCACAATGCCAACTACTTGTCACTCATGGTGACAATGACAGCCTGCTGTTTGAGTTCCTGCTCTTTTTCTATCTGCTGGTGGCACTGTTCATTCAGTACATTAACATCTAAAGGACGGTAACACTTTACTTGATACACAGAGTTATAACCATCTCATATGTCATCACAGCTGATCATTTCAGCTTGTCAAGGACATTTCTAAGTGACCCCAAACTTTTGAACGGTAGTGTATTCAGTACATACGGAAAGTTTTCAGACCACATTCTATTACGTTACAACCTTATTCTAAAATGGATTAAATTGTTTTTTCCCCCTCATCACTTTACACACAATACCTCATTATTACAAACCAAAAACAGTCTTTTTTCATTTTTAGCAAATTTATTAAATAAAAAATGGAAATATCACATTTACATAAGTATGCAGACCATTTACTCAGTACTTTGTTGAAGCACCTTTGGCAGCGATTACAGCCTCGAGTCTTGGATATGACGCTACAAGCTTGGCACACCTGTATTTGGTGAGTTTCTCCAATTCTTATCTGCAGATCCTCTCAAGCTCTGTCAAGATGAATGGGGAGCATTGCTGCACAGCTATTTTCAGGCCTCTCCAGAGATGTTTGATCTGGTTCAAGTCCGGGCTCTGGCTGGGCCACTCAACGACATTCAGAGACTTGTCCTGAAGCCACTCCTGCGTTGTCTTTGCTGTGTACTTAGGGTCGTTGTCCTGTTGGATGGTGAACATTCGCCCCATTCTGAGGTCTTGAGCAATCTGGAGCAGGTTTTCATCAAGGATCTCTCTGTATTTTGCTCTGTTCATCTTTCCCTCAATCCTGACTAGTCTCCCAGTCCCTGCAGCTAAAAAACATCCCACAGCATGATGCTGCCACCACCATGCTTCAACATAGGAATGGTGCCAGGTTTCTTCCAGATGTGATGCTTGGCAATCAGGCCAAAGAGTTCAATCTTGGTTTCATCAGACCAGAGAATCTTGTTTCTCATGGTGTTTCTCATAGTGCATTTTGGCAAACTCCAAGTTGGCTGTCATGTGCCTTCTACTGAGGAGTGGCTTCCCTCTGGCAACTACCATAAAGGCCTAATTGGTGGAGTGCTGCAGAGATGGTTGTCCTTCTACAAGGTTCTCCCATCTCCACAGAGGAACTCTGGAGCTGTGTCAGAGTTTCCAACGGGTTCTTGGTCACCTCCCTGACCAAGGGCATTCTCCCCCGATTCCTCAGTTTGGCCGGGCGGCCAGCTCTAAGAAGAGTCTTGGTGGTTCCAAACTTCTTCCATTTAAGAATGACGGGGGACACTATGTTCTTGTGGACCTTCAATGGTGCACACATTTTTTGGTACCCTCGACACAATCCTGTCTCGGAGCTCTTTAGACATTTCCTTCGACTTCATGGCTTGGTTTTTGCTCTGACATGCACTGTTAACTGTGGGACCTTATATAGACAGGTAATGCCTTTCCAAATCATGTCCAATCAATTGAATATACCACAGGTGGACTCCAATCAAGTTGTAGAAACATCTCAAGGATGATCAATGGAAACAGGATGCACCTGAGCTCAATTTCAAGTCTCATAGTAAAGGGTCTGAATAAACCTAATTTAAATGAAACTAAATTAGCCTGTTTTTCTAACAATATTCTAATCATGTTTTTACAGAGGCTCAATTGGGCTACTTTGAAAACTAAGTCACGGGTGAAAATTTATTGGTCACCGGTTGCAGGTTTTAGGGCTACTTCTGAATTGCACCGCAGCCATCATAGCAATTTCTTGAAAATATATATTTCACTGTGACCTGCTGCTGCTGACTCCGGCAGTGAGGCAGCCTGTTGCTAAGTGAGTGAGTGGTGGGGAGGGCCATGTGTGTGTTGAGACTGAGCGCTGCAGCTGTCACAATCGTTGGAATAAATGGACCAAGGCGCAGCGTGCGTAGAGTTCCGCATGTTTTAATAAATGAAACTCAGCAAAACAAATACAGAAACAAACTAAACGTGAAGTAATGGAGTGCTCACAGGCACTACACAAAAACAAGATCCCACAAACAACAGGTGGGAAAAGGCTGCCTAAATATGATCGCCAAATCAGAGACAACGATAGACAGCTGCCTCTGATTGGGAACCATACCAGACCAACATAGAAACGGAAAACTAGAATGCCCACCCTAATCACACCCTGACCTAACCAAATAGAGAAATAAAAGGATCTCTAAGCTCAGGGCGTGACAGCAGCAGGCAGCTGAGTCACGAGACTAGCAGCATGTGTGCACGTCGTGACAACTTTTTACCAGTTTAGGTAGGCTATTTAGATTGTCATTATGGAGACACCTTTTTCCAAGCCTTTTTCTATAAAACATATTAACACGCTAGAACTTATGCGCATCAAGAAATAACAGCGACAACAGGAAAACAACTTTAGGTGCTCTATAGCGCATTAGATATGTTATGTTTATACAACGGGTGGGTCTAATCCTGAATGCTGATTGGTTAAAAGCCCATTCCAGCCGGTGTCCATTCCACAAGTTCCCACCTGCTAAATCTATGACGTTAAAATGCCCATTTACTCTGTTCCATATGACAGAGCAATCCTTTGTCTCATCAACCCAGCCAAGCAATTTATAATTTTCATTCAACATTTTTATTCAACCTTTATTTAACTAGGCAAGTCAGTTAAGAACAAATTCTTATTTACAATGACGGCCTAGGAAAAGTGGGTTAACTGCCTTGTTCAGGGGCAGAACGACAGATTTTTAACTAGTCAGCTCTGGGATTTGATCTAGTAACCTTTTTGGTTACTGGCCCAACACTCTAACCACTAGTCTAACTTAATCTCCACTATTAAAAGCATCTAGACATTATCTCACATTTCTTTTAGACTAACATTTCGTTTTCAGCAGCGGAGATTTGTGTAAACCTTGCTGTTTGTCGCTCCGACATTTGCAACATTGCTTCAATATTCAAATTCGATCTCCAGCTGTCCAATAGTAATGAACATGTCGGGAGTCAGGACGAGACAGACAGGCAGGCAGCTTTTCTCAGCAATTCAAAATCATGAATCAGCCGGCATCATTTTTATGGATATATACAAAGAAATGTCAATTGGAAAAAGGTCAAACGAAATTAAG
Organism: Salvelinus namaycush; assembly: GCF_016432855.1. Classification (NCBI taxonomy): domain Eukaryota; kingdom Metazoa; phylum Chordata; class Actinopteri; order Salmoniformes; family Salmonidae; genus Salvelinus; species Salvelinus namaycush. The sequence continues at coordinate 2,648,145 of NC_052317.1, forward strand.
TGCAGCTAGTTTGCAGTCTTTCCAGTTTAAGATTGAAGTGATTGTGTTAGTTGTGTTGTTGGCTAGCTCCTCTGAACTACAGTGTCCTGACGAGAAAGCACATTTTCTATGCCAGGTTAAGTCGCGCCTCATTAGCTCATTGTTATGGAAGCATCCAAATAAATGTCACTAGAAAACAGCTTAAACAAATGCAAATGCAGATACTGTTGTTATTCTGGCTGCACTGTTTGATGTGACTGTAAGTTAGCTGTAGTTGGCTAGCTAGCGAATAAGGGATAAGAACGTTGCCAGCCAGTATGGCAATGGAACATTTAGAACGAACGACTGGGTCGTGTCCATAGATACAGAACAAAAAGACTGAATGGCTGTATCGCGTCCATAGATACAGAACAAAAAGACTGAACAAGTCTCTGGCAACCGAACCAGCCAGCTTGGGTATCAACCCTAGATTTGTGTCGGGACTATATCTTGTGGAAGGATGAAATAGTATAAATAAATTTGTGAAAATAACATTTTTATATAAAAATGTCAAACATTATTTGAATATGTTGGTAACCCGTTGTATAAAAGTGATAATGCCCTAGAAGCCAGTGTTTGGAGGATATATTGGCACGGTTAGCTGGCCCTCGACTTCGTCTCGGGCTTAACAACACCAGTGCCAATGTCACGCCCTGGCCTTAGTTATCTTTGTTTTCTTTATTATTTTAGTTAGGTCAGGGTGTGACATGGGGGATGTTTGTGTGTTTTTGTCTAGTCTAGGGTGTTTGTATTGTATAGGGGGTTTTGTAGAGTTCATGGGGTTGTGTTCAGTGTAGGTGTTCATGTAAGTCTATGGTTGCCTGAGTGGTTCTCAATCAGAGACAGCTGTCTATCGTTGTCTCTGATTGGGAGCCATATTTAAGGCAGCCATAGGCATTAGGCAGGTTGTGGGTAATTGTCTATGTTTGACGTTAGTAGCTTGTGTCTGCACTTTCGTTTGTAGCTTCACGGTCGTTTGTTGTTTTTGTTTGGCTTGTATAGTGTTCGTGTTCGTTTTTTCCATCTTCTCAAATAAAAGAAGATGTATCTATATCACGCTGCGCCTTGGTCCTCTCTTTCACCTAAAGACGATCGTGACAGCCAATATATCCTCCAAACACCGGCTTCTCAGGCATTATCACTTATCCCGCCCCGGAGGGCATGCAGATGTCTAGAGATTTGTGCAAAAACTGGGAGATATTCAGAGCTGAGTTTGAGGACATGTCGCTAGCAACGGGGCTGGAAGAAAAATCTGCACAGGTACAAGTGGCTACGCTGAGGAGACCAATGGGCAGCGAGTGTTGGCATATTTACATGGATAACCTCACATTGACTGCTGATCAGAGAAATGACCATACTGCTATACTAGATGCTTTGTAGGACTATTTTAAGGCCACGTAATAAATGAGAGATACCTCTTTGGCTGCTGCAAACAGGATACAGATGAGTTTATTGACAGTTTTATCACACGATTGCGGGAGAGTGCAGCGACATACGAGTACCGCGGTCTGAGGGACAAGACGATACAGGACCGGCTCATATTAGGCATTGCAAGTTAAGGAACGAGGGCGCCAATTGCTACGAGAACGGGATCTTAGCTTTTCAGAGGCTGTGGAAATATGCCTTGTAGCTGAGTTTACTGAAAATCGCATGAGGATATAGATGGTATACAGTGAATGCAATGCAGAGACAGCGGAGGTACAAACCAGAGGAGAGCACAGCCACGAAAGGTCAGGTGACATTACATGACAAAAACGATAAATACTGCGGTAACAATCACATGCAGGGGAAGAGAATAATGCCCAGTGTAAAGAAAGTGCATCTTGTGGAGGATAATATACAGAGAGAGCGAGGCTCTGACAATGAGGAACTGGTATACACCACGGAATTGATCAATGCAGCTCACTTTCAGGGACATAAATGGTTGGTGCAGCTATGACTGAATATTAAAAGACAAGAATGCCAGCTCAACACAGGAGCAACATGCAATGTAATGAGCAAGAGAATGAAACAGAGAATATCACCAAATACCCCACTACAAGCAAGCAACACACTACTGAAGCTGTACTCAAGAGAGTTAATGAGATCAATGGGGCGGTATCACACAGACTGTGTCATTAAGGGGGTTAAGCACAAACTAGTCTTTGACATTGTTGAGACGGACCAAAATCCATTACTCTGGTTTCACATGTGAGCACTTAGGACTCATGACTGTCACAATACTAAACAAAGTGAAGCAGTGCCTCAAAGGACCTTTAACCAAATAACAGCTGCTGAGTGCATATTATGACATTTTCAACGATCCAGTGGAGTCTGTGTCAGGAGTCTGTACTGGACCCAAGTTGCACCCCTGTACAATGCGCACCACAGAATGTGCCTGTAGCCTTGAAGGCACGATTGAAAGCCCAACTGGAGAAATATGAACGTGATGGACATATTACCCCAGTGACTGAGCCGACGCCCTGGATAAGCAACATGGTTGTAGTAGCTAGAAAAGATCAGATTATGTATGGACCCGAAACCCCTTAATCAAGCACTGAAAAGATCTCACTAACTTATGCCAACATTAGAGGACTGCCTAAGGTGCCTTTCTCCAGTGTAAACTTGATGAGGACAGAAGCAAGATGAGGACATTCTGGATGCCATGGGGGAGGATGAAATGGCTGAAACTTCCCTTTGCGGTCTCCGTGGCCTCTGAGATTTATCAACGTAAGCAACATGAACTGCTGGGGGCCCTCAGAGGCATCGAGCCGATCGCATATGATATTCTTGTTGTCGGATGCAGGGACTCTGATGAAGAGGCGTAGCGTGACCATGACAACAATCTGCACGCACTGATGGAGCGGTGAAGGGATGCGAGAATCGGGCTCAGTGTGCAAAAGCTGCAGTTCGAGCTGAAAGAAGTTCAGTTTCATGAACACATACTATCCTCCGAGGGACTGAGAATACACCCAGAGAACACCAGGGTTGTACTGGACATGCCGACACCCACTGATGCCAAGGCAGTACAGCGTTTCATTGGATTTGTGACATACCTGGCCAAGTTTCTGCCCAAGCTGTCTGAGGTGTGTGAGCCACTTCGCCGGCTCCTGGACAAGAACAGTGTGTGGCAATGGCTGGCTAAACATGACCTAGCTGTACAGGAACTAAAGAGCCTGGTGTATGTCACGCCTGTTCTGAGGTACTACAACGTCTCGAAACCGGTCACTGTGCAGAGTGACTCAAGCAAGAATGGATTAGGGTGCTGCCTAATGCAACAGGGACAGCCCGTGGCATTTGTTTCACGAGCATTGACGCCAAGAGAGAAAAACTATGCTCATATAGAAAAGGAATGTTTGAGTATTGTATTTGCTTGCCAGAGACTTCATCGTTCTCTGTATGGCAGAGAGTTAATAACAGCCGCTCCTCTGTGCCCCTAAGCGTTTCTAAGGTATTTTAATGCCGCTGCAAAACTACAACTTGGGTTTAATCTATACAAGGCAGGAGGACAGATGCACCACATGCACAGCACACTGTGTGTAACATAGAGCGTGAGCAGGCTGCATTCACACATATTGACCAGGCACAGCATCTCAATGTCACAACCCACAGGTTCCGTCAGATTTTACAGTACACTGTGGCCGATGAAGACCTACAGGATTTAAAGTCAGTTGTTCTCTCAGGATGGCCTGCTGTGAAAGAGGACACCTCTCTGAGTGTGAGATTATTGGCCCTTTAGTGATGAAATCAATGTGCAGAACGGGGTGCTGTACAGAAAACAATGTGTTATTATTCCAAGGGCACTGAGGGCGGTAATGCTTAGCTGCATACATGCTAGCCACATTGGCGGGAGGCATGCTATAGACAGGCAAGGGACACACTTTTCTGGCTGAACATGAGAGGGGAAATCAAGTACTATGTATCCAACTGCTCAGCCTGTAATGAATATGCAAGAGCACAGCAAAATAAATCAATGATGTCACATGACATCCCATGGCAAACAGTGAGCATGGACCTTTTTGCCTATGTAGTTAAGTACTTCCTGATCTCGGTTGATCATTACTCAGATTACTGGGAGGTGGAGCCACTGCGAGACGTGTCAGTAGACACTGTAGTCACACGCTGCAAAGTCCTGTTTGCCCGCCAAGGGCAACCAGACTGTAATCACAGACAATGGGGGGTGCTATGAGGGGATTCACTCACATCACGTCTTCCCCTCACCATCCACAAGCCAATGCAAAGGTAGACTCAGCGGTCGAGATAGTGAAAGGCTAATGCAAGAGGGCCAAGCTAGACGGTACGGACGTATGGTCAGCTATACTGCAGTGGCGCAACACAGGATGGACAGTAGCCCCGCACAGAGTCTCATTTCACGCAGCCTCAAGTCATCTCTGCCGGTGGCACACAGCCTGCTGCAGCCATCTGTGGTTGTGCGTGTCACTGAAAAACTCAGACAGAAAAGGAGGATTGCCAAATCACACTATGACGTGGCATCCAGAGTGCTCCCTGACTTAAACAATGGAGATCAGAGCAGAATGCGACCACTACCAGGTGACCGCACAAGATGGTGGCGGCTCGGTTCCTGTTGAAGAGGGTCGCTCCCCGGGCGTTTCTTGTGGACGTCGACGGGACACTCTAGAGACGCAACAGAGTGGACCTTCGAGTGGCAGAACAGGCTGTACAGAGGCACAGGGATGAAACTCATCCAACGCCACAGCATGATAAATTTGAGCATGGTCAGTAAGACCCAAACAGGGCACTGGATACTGGAGAGTCAGGAAATGAGGCTAAGAAGCTGAAGGACTGTGGGGAGGAGCATATGGGTGAGCCACATAACACACAGGCATATTGCTGAGAGCACATTGCTCACCTGCACCAAAAATAGACACTGAAATACCTGCTGTGCATCTGCGTAGTGGCCATTTGTCACGACCACCCAAAAGACTCAATCTATATGTGACAGGTTTCACTGACCTAAATCTGAAAGGCTATGGACTTTGGGGCGGACATACAGTTTTACTATTGTTGAAGTATCAAGTTTTATTACATTGTGTAAAACATTTTTAAATAAAGACAATATATTTTCAGTTCAGCATGGTAGGCAAGAATGTTGGATCGATTTGTTATCTGTTGTGGTTCAAAACTTAAACATTTAAAGGAAAGGAGATGTTATGTGTAAGGCTTGGATGCCACCTGCTGGTATGGTGCTAAACTGTTAGGTTTTAGACCGGACGAACTCTAGTCTCCATGATGAATCAGCTTACACAAATTGGCTTAATTATTTATTTACTAACTAATGAAATAATCACACAGAAATACATAAACACACACACAGTATAGTATTGAATATTAACATAATGCAATGAAAAGTCCCTAGTGGACTATCCCGATACGACGACTTGGTACACAATGAAAAGGGGTGGGGAAAGAAGGAGCGGGAGAAGAAGAGACAAAGGAATTCAACTATCGTATGTACAGTTGAATAATACGCTCATCGTAAATATGGATATTTAGCACCCTAACAACCGTTCATTCAGATTTAGAAATGCAACACATATTTATGCTTGTATGTCCTTGTTGTCTCTCTGTTCAAATCAACCGGGCCATCTATGGAGAGTAGTTCAGAAGTCTCTGGTTGTTGTCCACAAGAGGTCACCATGTCCTTAGTAGTTGTAGTAGGTTGGTCTCGGAGTGTCTGTTGGAACGGATCTCCCAGAGGTGTACCACGCGGTGTTCAGCGGGCCTCGTCCTTCACTCTGTTTGTTTAGAATAGATACCCTAGAGATACATATAGAGGTGAGAGAAAATTGTTCTTTGTCTCTCGTTTTCGGTTGAGTGCATAATTAGCTGCAGACTGAATGTTCCTGTGTAGTCCTTCTTCTTCTTCTTCTTCTTCTTCTTCGAGAGAGAGAGTTTCAGAGGGTCTTACAATTTTCTGGTATTGTAGTTTCAAACCATTTTTCCATATCCATCTCGCGCTGTACTTCGGCTGGTCTTAAGTTTTAAACCATTTCTCAGCCGTGTAGCCACCACTTCACGCTGTCTGGTCTGGTCGAGATTTTATCTTCTCTGTTGAAAGTTTCAGAGTTTCTAACCGTTTCGTACCTTTCAGCTCACGCTGTCGGTCACGCTGGTCTGGTAGAGTCTAACCATTTTACACGTCCGGCTTACTGTCAGTATACTGGTCTGTAGAGATTCCAACCATTTCAACGCGTGGATGGTCCTCACGTTCTCTGGTCTAATGTAAATGTTGTTTGTTGTCCTTCTATGCCCTCGCCTTGGAGGGCGGTTCCATAACGTTCCCACAGGGTCTGTGATCACGTGGGTGTGGTTACTGACTGGGTAAAGCTTTACATGAAAAACAATTCTCTCATTTAGAAGGCTAAAATCACATTTCATTTTCTCACAAATAGTTTCATATTTAATCATATAAGTTCCATTACATTTAGATGCAAATCTGATAACTGGGACGTATACATTTGCGAGTTACCGTTATTTGGTTATTTGGTTGCTACTCTCTGTTTATTATCTATGCATGGTCACTTTAACTTTACCTACAGTACATGTACATATTACCTCAATTACCTCGACTATCCGGTGCCCCCGCACATTGAACTGGTACCCCCTGTATATAGCCTCGCTATTGTTATTTTACTGCTGCTGTTTAATTATTTGTTACTTTTATTTTCTATTTTTCTACTTATCTACTTTTTACTTAACACATTTTTCTTCTTAACTTCTTAAAGCATGGTTGGTTAAGAGCTTGTAAGTAAGCATTTCCCTGTAAGGTTGTTGTATTCCTCGCATGTGACAAATACAATTTTATTTAATTTTATTTGAGTTACACTGCACTGTAACTGCAGTTACACAGCAAACTTACTGTAGTAAAAAAAGTGTTATTTTGGATGCAGCATACTGCAGTTAGACTGCACTTTAACTGCAGTTATACTGCATTGTACTGCAGTTAAACTGCACTCTGACTGCAATCTTTTTTGTAAGGGATGGAACTCCCTCACGTGCTTCTGTTATGGAGAAAAATCCATAATGAAACTAACATGAAATGTGGAGAATGATACATTTGCGTCTGTTGGCCATCAATTAGCCTAATCATTTATTTGCCTATGTAGGCTGCTGTAGCCTACCATTTTATGCAATAAATATGTTGAGATTATGATATCATTGCAAATCAATTTGTGACACTTATGTAGCCTACCTGGAGCTGGCAAACGGATTTAATCACTGGTGGAAAAAGTACCCTATTGTCATACTTAAAAGTAAAAGTAAAGATACATTAATCGAAAATGACTCAAGTAAAAGTGAGTCACCTAGTAAAATACTACTTGAGTAAAAGTTAAAGTATTTGGTTTTAAATATTCTTAAGTATCAAAAGTACATGTAATTTCAAAAATATACTTGTACTTGTCTCCACCCCCCTCCAGTTGTCGCCCATCTTCCCCATTATCCCCAGTGTATTTATACCTGTGTTCTTTGTTTGTCTCTTGCCAGTTCTTCTTGTCTTGTCAGGTCTTACCAGCATTCTTTCCCGCCTGTTTCTCTAGTTCTGTTTTCCATGACTGACCCAGCAGACTGACCCAGCAGACTTGGAAGACACAAGGAGTTACTTCAAGGTCTTATGGAACGATTCCTGACCTTGGTGGAACGCCAGGACCGTGGCTTCCCAAGAACCCTGCTTACCTCCTCCGGAGTGCAACACTGGAGATCCCGGATCCTGCCGGGCATTTCTCTCCAAGTGTTCTCTCATCTTTGAGCTGCAAACCTCTTAATTTCCCTCGGATCACTTGAGGATAGCGTACGTGATAACGCTGATATCCAGGAGGGCTTACCTGGGCTACGGCTGTATGGGAGCAACAATCCACCGTTTGCCTCAGATTGGAGGAGTATGGAAAATGTTCGATTCTCCGTTGTCTGGGAGAGAGGCGGCTCGTAAGCTGCTCCAACTACGTCAGGATTCCCGTAGTGTGGCAGATTACGCTGTGAATTTTCGTACTTTGGAGGCTGAAAGTGCCTGGAACCCGGAGGCCCTGTTCGACGCGTTCCTTCACTGGTTGTCGGAGGTGAATAAAGACGAGCTCGCAGCCCGGGAGCTGCCCCTGGACCTCGACTACCTCATAGCCTTAACTATCCGGATCGATGGGCGGCTAGGGGAACGTAGGAGGGAGAGGGAGACTTAACACCCAGTGCTGTCTGTATTGTGGAGCTACAGGACATTTTTTATCTACCTGCCTGTTAAAGAACCAGGCAAGGAGGTACTAGTACGAGTTCGTTGGTGAGCCGTATGGGGTGTTTCCCATCTTCCATTGCTTGTAACTCTCTCCATGCTACCCTGCTGTGGGGTAACCAGTCCAAATATCTCTGGGTGTTCATATACTCTGGGGCCGACAAGAGCTTATGGACGCTACCCTGGTGTCGGAGCTGGGAATCCCCACACAACCCCTCTCCATTCCCATGGACGTCAGAGCGTTGGATGGGCGCTCTATTGGCAGAGTCACCCACACCACATGTCCCATTAACCTGAGAGTGTCGGATAATCACTGTGAGTTCATGCAGTTCCTGCCCATCGAATCCCCTCATGCACCCGTGGTTTTGGGGTTTTCCTGCAATACATGGTATATGGGATACTTATTGGCTTGTAGAGAGAACTGTTCTACCTCTCTCAGATAAAGTGGGGTGGGAAATACTCAGTAGGGTCTCTACTAACCAGATATAGTTATTTTTGGAAGGGGAATGTGTCGCATTGCCTGCTGCTGGCTTTTCACTCTGCCACCTCTATAGTGCCTAATGCAATACACCAGGTTTCTCCAACTGGTAGCCCGCGGGCCCCCCAAATTTTCAGATTTAAAAAAAGAAGACATTTTTTTGCATTTTGATTGTTGGACATAAAAGACTAAAAACACCAGGAAATCAGCTCCAAGTGATTTTAATTTTGGAAATCTGTTCCCAAGTATTCCCACACACAATAGAGAGACGTGATTATATACAAATGTAAGCAAGGTTTGAAATGATTATGTTTTGGTCAAATATTATATATGGTTGGGATTCTTGGGGTCAAATTGCAGTCCACAAATGATTTGTGATTATGTTCCAGCCCCCCGACCTTCCGCTCAAGAAAAAATCATCCCGCGGCTGAATCTAGTCGATGATCCTGCAATACACTGTAATAGATTGTACATGGAATACATATTGGCTTCTAGAGAGAAAATGTTTCCACCTGTCTCAGCTAAAGTGGATTGGGAAATACTCAGTAGGGTCTCTACTGACCAAATTAGTAGTTTTGGAGTGGAACCGCATCATACATATCCAGCAGAACTTCGTTCTCCACCCCCTCTATACACTGTAATAGACTGTAAATGGGATCAGGGTTTCCGAAAGCCCCGGAGAAAAATAAATCCCATTGCAAAATAATGCTTTTTACTCATTAATCATAAAAATCTGACTTAAAATGTGAAAAATCTAAAAGTTAAAAGACAACTAATGCGAGGTCACCAACCTCTGCGATATGGACACATTTATAAAGGGTGATCCATTGGCGGTCTGCAAACAACGTTTCCACTAAGAGAAAGAGAACGGTAAATTACTGTAATTAATACATGCATTACCAGAAATGAATGTAACCAAATTATGGGGATTAACGGTACATTTACTACTGGTGACATATGTAATGGGGGATTTATAAAACATTTAAAATTAAAGGGCAAACAATTCGAACAATGAAACAATGAATGCACAAGAATTGGCGGGAGAGAACTGAGCCATTCTAAGGAGAGACTTGCCTATTTCTATGCCACACACCCTTCCCCGTGTTCTTGTCTCAACATTTTATATTACACTCAAGACACATTATCTTCACACATAAACTCAGCAAAAAAATAAACGTCCTCTCACTGTCAACTGCGTTAATTTTCAGCAAACTTAACATGTGTAAATATTTGTATGAACATAACAGGATTCAACAACTGAGACATCAGGTGAACAAGTTCCACAGACACATGACTAACAGAAATTGATTAATGTGTTCCTGAACAAAGGGGGGGTCAAAATCAAAAGTAACAGTCAGTATCTGGTGTGGCCACCAGCTGCATTAAGTACTGCAGTGCATCTCCTCCTCATGGACTGCTCCAGATTTGCCAGTTCTTGCTGTGAGATGTTACCTCACTCTTCCACCAAGGCACCTGCAAGTTCCCGGACATTTCTGGGGGGAATGGCCCTAGCCCTCACCCTCTGATCCAACAGGTCCCAGACGTGCTCAATGGGATTGAGATCCGGGCTCTTCGCTGGCCATGGCAGAACACTGACACTGACAGTCTTGCAGGAAATCACACACAGAACGAGCAGTATGGCTGGTGCCATTGTCATGCTGTAGGGTCATGTCAGGATGAGCCTGCAGGAAGGGTACCACATGAGGGAGGAGGATGTCGTCCCTGTAACGCACGGTTTTGAGATTACCTGAATGACAACAAGCACAATCCGATGATGCTGTGACACACCTCCCCAGACCATGACAGACCCTCCACCTCCACCTCAATCCCGCTCCAGAGTACAGGCCTCGGTGTAACGCTCATTCCTTCGACTATTAACGCGAATTCGACCATCACCCCAGGTGAGACAAAACCGCGACTCGTCAGTGAAGAGCACTTTTTGCCAGTCCTGTCTGGTCCAGCGACAGTGGGGTTGTGCCCATAGGTGACGTTGTTGCCGGTGATGTCTGGTGAGAACCTGCCTTACTACAGGCCTACAAGCCCTCAGTCCAGCCTCTCTCAGCCTATTGTGGACAGTCTGAGCACTGATGGAGGGATTGTGCGTTCCTGGTGTAACTTGGGCAGTTGTTGTTGCCATCCTGTACCTGTCCCGCAGGTGTGATGTTCGGATGTACCGATACTGTGCAGGTGTTGTTACACGTGGTCTGCCACTGCGAGGACAATCAGCTGTCTGTCCTGTCTCCCTGTAGCGCTGTCTTAGGCGTCTCACAGTACGGACATTGTAATTTATTGCCCTGGCCACATCTGCAGTCCTCATGCCTTCTTGCAGCATGCCTAAGGCATGTTCACGCAGATGAAGAGGGACCCTGGGCATCTTTCTATTGGTGTTTTTCAGAGTCAGTAGAAAGGCCTCTTTAGTGTCCTAAGTTTTCATAACTGGGACCTTAATTGCCTACCGTCTGTAAGCTGTTTGTCACGGCCGTTAAAAGAAGAGGACCAAGGTACAGCGTGGTGAGGGTACATTTTCTTTTATTTAATAAAAATGACGCCGAACAAAAACAATAAACACTACCAAAAACAGTAGGTTCTCAATCAGAGACAACGATAGACAGCTGCCTCTGATTGAGAACCACACCCGGCCAAACACAAAGAAATAGAAAACATAGAAATAAAGAAACTAGAATGCCCACCCTAGTCACACCCTGGCCTAACCAAAATAGAGAATAAAAGCCTCTCTATGGCCAGGGCGTGACAGTACCCCCCCCCCCCCCCCCCCCCCCCCAAAGGTGCGGACTCTGGCCGCAAAACCTGACTCTAAAGGGGAGGGTCCGGGTGGGCCTCCTTTACGGCGGCGGGTCTGGTGCGGGACGTAGACCCCCCTCCGCCTCTGGCTCCCCCCACTTTGGTGGCACCTCTGGTGCGGGGACCCTCGCCGCCGACCCCGGACTGGGGACTCTCGTAGCGGGCCCCGGACTGGGGACCCTCGTTGCGGGCCCCGGACTGGGCACCCTCGTTGCGGGCTCCGGACTGGGCACCCTCGTTGCGGGCCCCGGACTGGGCACCCTCGTTGCGGGCCCCGGACTGGGCACCCTCGTTGCGGGCCTCGGACTGGGCACCCTCGCTGGAGGCCCCGGACTGGAGAACATCGCTGGAGTGACATATAAAGGGAAGGTAATCAAGGAGGTGATGGAGTCCAGGTGAGTGTCATTATGCGCGTAACACTGGTGACAGGTGTGCGCCCTAACGAGCAGCCTGGGGACCTAGAGGCCGGAGAGGGAGCACACGTGACACTGATTATTTTCCCTAACCATACCACCCCTCTCCTACTTGGAGTCAATTAATGGACAACAACAGTTAGGCTTCTACTTCCAGTCTATACATACAATATACATTTTACAGACACACTATATTTTGCATAATTTATCTATTGTTTGTTTTTAGTCCCATCTTTCAGCACCCCTCAAATCTATCTCTGAACACCATCCGGTTTTATTTACCATATATTTTTCAACTGTGGGGTGTTTCACAAAAGTTCTGAACCTTTCTATTCTCATTGTTTCTACAGATTGGAAATTAAAGATAAACATATTTGTTAAGAGTATTATATTATTGATTGATTTACTATGACATTTCAGATCACCCAGCAGTGCTATTTCTCCAGGCAAATGTTGCAATTCTTCAGCCATTCCTGAACATGCAAATTATCTAATGATTCTGTCTCTTCGCAGCAAAATCTGCAGAGCTGGGATGGTTGTATCCCCCATATATATAACATTCTATTGGTTGCAAGAATTTTGTATAATCATTTAAATATAAAAACTCAAAGTTTTGAATCCGGTGTCATTTTGCGTGTCAGTTCATAAACCATGTGCCATGAATTAAGTACATAAAAAAACTCTTCCCAACTGTTTTGCAATCTGTATGACACAGCTGTCAATTTTTGGGTCCTTAAATGAAACTGGTACTTTTTTTTAATAACAATTTTCTTTAACCAATTTTGGTCTTTAATGCAGGGCCGACAAGTTCCGTACTTTTTCCCCCTTCCACTTGCCTCTTCGATTTTTGCAGTAATGCTGCAATTAGTTGATTTTAATTTTGGATAGAGCAGATATATTCATATATTTTTGTTAGCTGCATTTGTGACATAACTCCACCAGTCCTATTTATGATATAATTTACAAAGATTATATAGTTTTTGGGGTTTTTTTCTTCTTCAAAATAATGTTATTTTTTTAAATCAAGTAGTATATTTGAGTTTAACAATAATATTTGCTGTAATATTTGTTATGTCTTTTCTGGTGGATTAAAACTGAAATTGCTACCAACTTTCTATGGCTTGTTCCAAAAATAGCTATATTTTGGAGAGGATTTCATTTTCAAATAACCAAAAGTGAGAGGTTACTGTAATCTGAATGAAGGGAAAAAGGCCATTCCTGAACATGGGTTGAGCCATTCTTACTAATCTCCTAGCGAACCAATTCGTATTCAAGTATAGCTTTTGTATGACTGAAGCCTTTAGTGAGAGGTGTAATGATTTAATATCTAATCATTTATGCCCTCCAAATTCATGTTCATTATATAAATAGGCTGGTTTAATGTAGTCTGGCTTGCCATTCCAAATAAAATAGAAAACTTTTGGCTCACATAATGAAAAAAAAGTTGGGAGGTGTAGGCAGGGCCATAAGCAAATAGGTAAACTGGGATATGAGTAAAGAGTTAATCAGGGTGATTTTTCCACAAAACAGGTATTTTCCTTTCCATGGTAGCAAGATCTTATCTTTTTTGCCAACTTTCTATAAAAATGTATTGTAGTGAGACAATTTCTTTCCTTCAGGATATGAATACCGAGTATGTCAACATCACCGTTAGATAATTTTATTGGTAAACTACACAGTAATGTAAAGTTGTATTTTTTTGTGATCCAATACGTTATATAGTACAATTAACTTGGTTGTAATCCAGCGAGGTTAGAAAAATTATCCAGATCATCAATGAGGCTATGGAGGGATCTAAATTGCGGATTTAAGAGAGAACATGAATCATTAGCGTACAATGATACCTTTGTTTCTAACCCCTGGTTTTCTAGCCACTTGATATTATTGTTTGATCTGATTTGAATAGCTAACGTATCGATTGTCATATAAAATAGATATACCGATATTGGACAACCTTGTTTTACTCCTCTTGACAGTTTAACACTTTCTGAGAAGTAGCCATTATTTACTATTTTACAGTGCATTCGGAAAGTATTCAGAGCCCTTCACTTTTTCCAAATTGTGTTACATCACAGCCTTATTTTAAAATAAAATAATTGGTTCCCCTCATAATTCTACACACAATACCCCATAATGACAAAGCAAAAACAGGTTTTTGACATTTTTGCAAATTTATTAAAAATACAAACTGAAATATTATATTTACATAAGTATTCAGACCCTTTACTCAGTACTTTGTTGAAGCACCTTTGGCAGCGATTACAGACTCTAGTCTTCTTGGGTATGAAGCGACAAGCGTGGCACACCTGTATTTGGGGAGTTTCTCCCATTCTTCTCTGCAGATCCTCACAAGCTCTGTCAGGTTGGATGGGGAGCGTCGCTGCAAAGCTATTTTCAGGTCTCTCCAGAGATGTTCGATCGGGTTCAAATCCGGGCTCTGGCTGGGCCACTCAAGGACATTCAGAGACTTGTCCCGAAGCCAATCCTGCATTGTCTTGGCTGTGTGCTTAGGGTCGTTGTCCTGTTGGAAGGTGAACCTTCACCCCAGTCTGAGCTCCTGAGCGCTCGGAAGCAGGTTTTCATCAAGGATCTCTCTGAAATTTGCTCCATTCATCATTCCCTCAATCCTGACTAGTCTCTCTGCCGCTGAAAAACATCCCCACAGCATGATGCTGCCACCACTATGCTTCACCGTAGGGATGGTGCCAGGTTTCCTCCAGACGTGATGCTTGGCATTCAGGCCAAAGAGTTTAATCTTGGTTTCATCAGACCAGAGAGTCTTGCTTCTCATGGTCAGAGTCATTTAGGTGCCTTTTAGCAAGCTCCAAGAGGGCTATCATGTGCCGTTTACTGTAGAGTATTTGTATTTAATATGGATCCCCATTAGCTGCTGCTAAGGCAGCAGCTACTCTTCCTGGGGTCCAGCAAAATTAAGGCAGTTTATACAATTTTAAAAACATTACAATACATTCACAGATTTCACAACACAATGTGTGCCCTCAGGCCCCTATTCCACCACTACCACATATCTACAGTACTAAATCCATGTGTATGTGTGTATACAGTACGCATGTTATTGTCTCTCTGTGTGTGTGTGTGTGTGTGTGTGTGTGCATGTGTCTGTGCCTATGTTTGTGTTGCTTCACATAAGGTGTTTTTTTTATTGTTTTTTTTTTAAATTTAATTTTACTGCTTGCGTCAGTTAATAGATGTGAAATAGAGTTCCATGTAGTGATGGCTCTGTAGTACTGTGCACCTCCCATAGTCTGTTCTGGACTTGGGGACTGTGAAGAGACCTCTTGTGGCATGTCTTGTGGGGTATGCATGAGAGTCCGAGCTGTGTGACAGTAGTTCAAACAGACAGCTCGGTACATTCAACATGTCAATACCGCTCATAAATACAAGTAGTGATGAAGTCAATATCTCCTCTACTTTGAGCCAGGAGAGATTGACATGCATATTATTAATATTAGCTCTCTGTGTGCATCCAAGGGCCAGCTGTCCTTTTTTGTGGCACCTGACCACACGACTTAACAGCAGTCAAGGTGCGACAAAACTAGGGCCTGTAGTGACAGTTGTTGATAGTGTTGTTAAGAAGGCAGAGCAGCGCTTTATTACGGATATACTTCTCCCCATCTTAGCTACTGTTGAATCAATATGTGGCTTCCGTCTGGCAACTCTACCAAGAGGCCTGATTGGTGGAGTGCTGCAGAGATGGTTGACCTTTTGGAAGGTTCTCCCATCTCCACAGAGGAACTCTGGAGCTCTGTCAGAGTGACCATAAAGGTTTTTGGTCACCTCCCTGACCATGGCCCTTCTCCCCTGATAGCTCAGTTTGGCCGGGCGGCCAGCTCTAGGAAGAGTCTTGGTGGTTCCAAACTTCTTCCTTTTACGAATAATGGAGGCCACTGCCTTCTTGGGGACCTTCAATGCTGCAGAAATGTTTTGGTACCATTCCCCAGATTAGTGCCTCGACTGAATCCTGTCTCGGAGCTCTACGGACAAATCCTTCAACCTCTTGGCTTGGTTTTTGCTCTGTGGGACCTTATATAGAAGGTGTGTGCCTTTCCAAATCATGTCAATCACTCCAATTGTCACGTCCTGTCCTTAGTTATCTATGTTTTCTTTATTATTTTGGTTAGGTCAGGGTGTGACTAGGGTGTGTATGCTGGTTTTGTATTGTCTAGGGTTTTTTGTATGTCTAGGGGTTTTGGTAGTCTAGGTATATGTAGGTCTGTGGTGGCCTGAATTGGTTCCCAATCAGAGGCAGCTGTTTATCGTTGTCTCTGATTGGGGATCATATTTAGGTTTCCATTTTCCCTTTTGGTTTTGTGGGTTCTTATTCTATGTTTAGTTGCCTCTCTGCACTATCCATATTAGCTTCACGGTTCGTTTTGTCATTTTGTTCAGTGTTCGTTCTTTTATTAAAGAAGAATGTACACTTACCACGCTGCGCCTTGGTCTCCTCCTTACGACGGCCGTGACACCAATCAAGTTGTAGAGGAGTTGTAGAGGAGGGAAACGTGAAGAGGGTGAGATACGATAGTTAGTGGGAAGCTGTAATCGGTAAGTTACCTCATTGACCCTCCGGAGAACTTTGAATGGCGCCAGAAACCAGGGGCTCAGCTTTTGGCAGGGCAGGCGGAGCAGGGTACTGGTGGAGAGCCAGGCGAGATCACCAGGATGGAAAACGGGTGCCTCACTGCGGTGGCAGTTCACCTGCTCCTTCTGATGGCAGACAGCGCATTGGAGCCTCACGTGGCCAGCGTCCCAAACCTCCTCTGCACGCCGGAACCCCTCATCCACTGCAGGGGCTTCGGTCTGGCTCAGGGTCCACGGAGCAAGGACCAGCTGGTACCCCAGGAAACAGTGGAAGGGAGAAAATTCAGTGGTGGTGATGAGGTGAGTTCTGGGCGTATTCCACCCAGGGAAGAAACCAGTCCCACTTCCTCTGCCGGTCCTGAGTGTGACTCCTCAGGAACCTCCCCAGCTCCTGGTTGGTCCTCTCCACCTGCCCGTTGGACTGAGGCTGGTGCCCAGATGTGAGGCTGACCGTGACCCCCAGCTTCTCCATGAAGGCTCTCCATACTCACAGCGTGAATTGGGGGATCACGGTCGGAGACGAAGTCCTCCAGAAGGCCATCGTGCTGAAGACCTGCTTGAACAGTGCCTCAGCGACCTGGAGAGAGGTAGGGAGACCAGAGAAGGATAAAACGGCAGGATTTGGAGAATCTGTCAACAACAACCATAACAGTGGTGAAACTATCAGACAGGGGAATATCAGTAACAAAATGTATAGACAGACGGGACCAAGGTCGCTGAGGCACGAGAAAAAGGAAGGAGTTTCCCTGCTGGAGCGTGCCGGGGAGACTTGGTTTGAGCACATACGGAGCAGGAGTTGACGTAGCGGGCAAAGTCCTGCGCTAAGGTGGGGCACCAGGACTTAAGAGGTGCGGGTGATACCTGGGAGTCCAGCAGTAAGGGATGTGTGCACCCAGGTCAATAGACAATCCCTTACCTCTGTGGGAATGTAGCAGGCGCAGGTTCCAGCTCCACAGCCTGGCAGATGTCACGTCTATGTCCCAAAGCATGGATGCAACGATTCAGGAGGGTGGTATGAAGGGCGCACTCAGGACCGGAACATCTCCCCAATCGTGGAGACGGGACATCGGCTTTGATGTTCTTTGAACCTGCGCTGAATGAAGTTGATTCTAGCAAAGAAAAGGACGGCCCCCACGCCCACTTCAGAGGCTTCCACCTCCACCTCAAAGGTCAGCGTAGGATCTGGGTGTTTCAGCAACGGGGCAAAGGTGAAATGCCCCTTCAGTATGTGGAAGGCCTCATCAGCTGCAGGATTCCACAACAAATTACGGGGACCACCTTTCAGGAGAGATGACAAATGGAGCTGAAGTTCCTAATGAAGCGGCGGTAGAAGTTGGCAAACCCCAAAACACTTTGGAGTCCGTTTATGGTGGTTGGGACTGGCCATGACCTGACTGCATCTACCTTCCTCTCCTCCATAGCCACTCCCTGCGAGCTGATCTGATATCCCAAGAGGGAGATGTCGGTTTGATGGAAATGGCACTTCTCCGCTTTGACGTACAGGTGGTTCTCCAGGAGGCGTTCCAGGACTACCCGGACGTGGGTGATGTGCTCCAAGGTGGCCGAGTAGATCAGGATGTTGTCGATATACATGACCACCTGATGCCCAAGCATGTCCTGAAACACCTCGTTCACGAATGCCTGGAACACTGGCGGCGCATTGGCTAATCCATAAGACATCACTAAGTAGCCCCGACATTGTGCTGAAAGCTGTCAACGGGAGGGGCGTAGTTGTACTTGGTGGTGATGGCATTGAGACCTCTGTAGTCAATATATGGACGAAGCTTCTTGGCCACGAAGAAACCTGCCGAAGGGGAGGTGGATGGGCAACTGAAACCCTGTTGAAGAACCTCCTGGATATACTCCTCCATAGCCTTGGTTTCAGCCACCAACGGGGGTAGATGCGGCTGCGCAGAGTCTGTTAGAAGGTTGATGGCACAGTCTCAGGGGAGATGAGGGAGTCGGGTGGCGTGGGTCTTGGAGAAAACCTCCCGGGGATCCTGGTAAACCTCTGGGATGTCGGCCTGGAGGGCAACCAATAGGACTCTCAACCGACGTGGAACCACAGGGTAAGGGAGAGCAGGTCTTCTGACATCCGGGTGTCCATTTGGATGGAGTCCCGTCATTTGTCCGGGAGGAACAAACGGGCATCACTGACCTGGGCAGACTGCTGAACAGGCTGGGGTGCTGGCTCGCTGGGTCGACTCATGGTAGAAGATCCTCCGCTAGTTGGGGGTGATACCCCTTGAGGAAGATCTAGAGGTTGAAGAAAGCGGAGGACCTCATCCATAGCCGTCCACAGTTGCACCAGGTAGACGTGGTGTTGGCGAAATAGGTCTCCCTGTTCGCCGACCATCTGGGAGATGTTTCGGTTGGCTGCTGCTTCCATTCGGTTAGGCAGTATTCTGTAACGAAGACGCAGGGAGTCACTAAGCAGGTGCAGTCAGTGAGTTTAATAAGAACAAACATAGACTGGATACAGGCACAAGCGTCGCATCTGAACATAACACAGAAACAATATGGGTGATGGGTGATAACAACAACGGAGTGCTAGATAAAGGGGGAGTAATCAGGGAAGTGACAACGTCCAGGTGTACCTAATGATGAGGCGCTGTGTGCGTGATAAAGGTTGCCAGGTGTGCGTAATGATGGTTTGCTAGGACAGGTGGTTAGTAGACCAGTGACTTCGAGCGCAGGAGGGAGGGAGCGGGAGTAGACCTGACAGTAATGTGATTTCCTTTAAGATCCATTGAGGTATTTAAAACCATATAATCTCCCACCAAAATAATAGTATTGTATTGCTTGTAGGCTTGATAAATTCTTATATATATTTTCAAATAAGTGTGGATCATAACATATGTGACCCACCAGCTCGATTTGGTTCCACATACAGTACCAGTCAAAAGTTTGGACACACCTACTTATTCGTTTTTTTTTTTTTTTTTACTATTTTACAAATCAAAATATATTTTATATTTGAGATTCTTCAAAGTGGCCTTGATGACAGCTTTTCATAAATTACTTTTTGCATTTTCTTGTTGGCACTATAAAAGTGGGCATTGATATAAAATTATATTTCTGTTGAATTAGTTATCCACACTGCAATGTTTTGAAATGCGGGCTTTTATTTTGATGGTTTACAAACTGACGTCTTAAATTGTGCTGCTGGTAGAATACTAGTCTATGTAGCCAGGCAATATCAACACGGCTTGCATGTTGAATTTGTATCTTAACGTTTAGAATAGATTGATCCTAAGTAAAACATATGCAGTTTATGTACAGCCTACCGCTCTCCGGGACATACAGAAAGACTTCGATTAGCGAGAGAGTTTGTAAGTAGCCCTATCGCTTTTAACGAAATATTTTATTTTATTCTTCTATCTATTCCACCAAACAAACAGCTATTGTTTTCTCTCTGCTTGACTTTGAACTTGATAGATCTACACTGAAATGTTATAAGAAATTCAATAGACACACAGTATTTATGTATTTTTGAGTGTTCATTTCAAATCTTGGTTGAAATTAACACCTATATGAATATTGTTATTTTATGATGAACGGTATCGTTATAGCCTACTCATTCTTAGCATTCTTCAAGGACAGTATTAGTCTATAATCAGTGGGCTATTGCTGCAACGCTATTTGCTAGCACCCTGTATCCGCAAATAGCCTTTTCTATGTAGGCCGTTTCCTCCAGCAGCATAAGCTCCAGCATCATCAGATCCTGCATCATCAGTCGGGGCCTACCGGTAGTCAACCTGCTAGGTTCCGTAGATGACAGACTTTCATTTAGAATTTTTCGGAAGGGGTGAAAGTCCCTTATAGGCGATAACAATAGTGAATTGCAATAGTATTTTCTTTTTCTTCAATTGAAACTCAAATGTTAAATTCAGATAAATTCAGACAAATAACTACGCAATGCCTCAAATGTATCATATGGCATGCAGTCCTGAGGCAAAACTGGGATATATAGTATAAGGGTAGGTAGCGATGGGGTCTTAAAGGTAAATGGAATTTGCACTTCTCAGCAGGTCTGAAAGACACCAATTAACGTATGCTTAATTCAAGCTCTGCTCTAATAAAGCAATTACAGTATTTATGGTTACTCATACAGTACCAGTCAAAAGTTTGGACACAGCGACTCATTCCAGGGTTTTTCTTTATTTTTTACTATTTTCTACATTGTAGAATAATAATGAAGACATATAAACTATGAAATAACACACATGGAATCATGTAGTAACCAAAAAAGTGTAAAACAAATCAAAATATTTTATATTTGACATTCTTGAAAGTAGCCACCCTTTGCCTTGATGACAGCTTTGCACACTTTTGGCATTCTCTCAACCAGCTTCATGAGGTAGTCACCTGGAATGCATTTCAATTAACAGGTGTGCCTTGATAAAAGATAATTTGTGGAATTTCTTTCCTTAATGCGTTTGAGCCAATCAGTTGTGTTGTGACAAGGTAGGGGTGATATACAGAAGATAGCCCCATTTGGTAAAAGACAAGTCCATATTATGGCAAGAACAGCTCAAATAAGCAAAGAGAAACGACAGTCCATCATTACTTTAACCCTTGTGTAGTCTTAACATTCTGTATACCTTGTCCTAAGGGTAAAAAATGACCCGCCTTCACTAAACCCCTAAAATAAAGCAGCTTAATTGAATTTTAATCCCCAAATCTATTTTGCATGAAGAAACAACCTGCCATTCTTCAAACTTTGTGAATATCTGGGTTTTCCCTCTTCACAATGCAGAAAGACTGCATTTAATCCAGTGCTTCTCAATTATTTTCTGTCACACCCCCCCCCCCCCCCCCCCCCCCCCCCTAGGAAGAAGTAAACATTTCGCGCCCCCCAACTCTCCGCCGCGACTGTAAATAGTATCATTTGTCTATAAAATTGTTAGAAGTACACCTCTGCATAACATTGTATCCTTATTAACATTAAAGAAAAGAAAAAAAGAAAAAAATATAGATCAACTTACAACAAAGAATAACTTTATTAACATTGTTTTTTAGTCTGTAACAGAAAAGACTTAAAGTGCATCAATTTGCCTGAAATGTTTAAAAAAATTCAAGCCTTATTTAAACTGTAATTTTTTGACCATTTGATACTGAAAAATAAAATATAATCAATAAATAATAATACATTCAAATTGATCAGCAACATTAACTCAGGAGCACAATATATGAAACACTGACCTATAAAACAAAAATGAATAAAACAATTTGTGCTGATTTTAAGTAGTTTTTATTTAGTTTTAGTCTTATTTTTGCAGCACTTGCGTCATCCAGCATGACAGAGACCATGTCTAATGCTGCAGGTAGTATCAGCTCCTCTGCTATGGAGTGGGGGTTTTTGCACTGAGCAATTTGGTACGCCACTTTATATGCCAGCAGTTCTCGCTGGTTTACTGAAGTAGCATTCACAAAGCGGGACGATTGTTGGCAATATTCGGCACGTTTTCGCTGAAATAACTCAAGCTGCTTATCAGCGTGATTGGGGTGTAATGTCTTTAAGTGACGCCTTAATTTATTTGGCTTCATGCTGTCCGCTGCCAACATTTTTAGACACAGTAAACATACCGGTCTTTCCTCGTCTCCCACGGTAGTCACAGTGAAGCCAAGCGCTACATACGCGTCGTCATATTTCCTCGTCTTAGCTTTCGGGAGACTTAAGTTTGTCTCATTATCTCCGTCTCTCTCCGACTTTCTTTTCATCCCTGTTAAATATTTTTCCATGGTGTCTCTTAAGGGTTTGTTATCTGCATTTCATATATACTGCTCTGTGCTGTGTGCTCTTGTTCGGTGCAAAAAAAAAACTACTCCCTGCGGCAAAAAAAAGCATGTTCCCCGGGCATCGCTCCGGCGCCCCACTATTTGAGAAGGACTGATTTAATCAGTGGAGACAACTCGTTTTTTTTACAACACACCTGTCATAATTGTTTTCTTTACTAAAGTAGAGGTGTATTATTATTATTATTATTATTGCTAAAGGTACTGCATAGGTGTAAACATACATATATTATTTTTTAGCAAGAGATAGCACTTGTATAGCCTAAGAAAGTAGCAGAAATTTGCAGAAAGTAGTTTTGAATGCATTTTATTGAAGGGAAACAATAAGTCTTGAACTTTTTTGGCAACATAGTGATATATTCTTATATAATGTACAATGAGGAATTCAACTACAAAATATTAGTCTTCTCCCATTTTTTTTTAACCATTACCCCCACCCACAAGGTTTATAAACAACAACAATAAATAAGATAATAGATACAGAACAAAAACGTGAAGAACATAAATCAATCAACTCTAATTAGCACATGTAGGACAGTATGCAAGTGTGTGTGCATGCACGTCTCCTTTGTTGTGGTTGTAGTCCAGGATAATGGCTGGCTTCCTGTCCTCACGATCACTGATCTCAGCTGTTTTGTGCAGTGTGCTCAGGAGGACCACATTCTTGTTCCTCTTTGGGAGGTAAGAAACTAGAGTGGTGGTGGGGGTGAAGGCAAACTTTGATGAGAAAGCCTCTCTCCCCCTTGTTGTGAGGAGTGCAGGGGGGAGCTCAGGCTTGTTCTTTCTAACTGTGCCAACCATGGTGATCTTCCTCTTCAGGAGCTGCTGGCTGAGTATGTGTGCTACTGATTGAAATCTCAATTTCTCGTGTGTGTGTGTTTTTGTGTGTGTGTAAATGATTTTATAACTGCCGGGGCAAAAATGACCCTAAGACAATCTTTGTACCCTGGTGGTGTACAGCTTTCATGGAAATATGAACAAAGACGATGTTTCACTTTTTCTAATGTTGGGGTCACTAAGAAAAGTCATAACATTTCAAGTTGAAAAAATATAATTTGGGGTGTTTTCTCTGCTGTTAAACATAGTGGCGGGTCAGTCAATCTGGAGAATAACAGAACTTTGAAAATGACAATATATTATTTACCATTCATTTCTATTGGGCACAAAATAATATGAAACAACCAAAACAAACTGCAAATGCATCCAACAAGTTTCAGTCACAAGCTTGATGTAGACATTGCGTGCTAGAAATATGGGAACAAATACAAAACTTTTGACAACTTTTTAGCGTTTTTAGCGTTGTCAATCATTTTGACCACTGCCTTTTTGGAAAAAAATACAAATATTACTTGTTAAACAAAATCTCTTTCTTTTGAGAAATTGTATTAGTATAAAGTGTAACTTCCCAACGTTTTTTTGCATACAATATAGCTCAGTATTTGAATTATTTTATACAGAAGGGTGTCAATCATTTCCGACCCCATTGTATATCATTGACATTATTTGTAGGTAAATGTCTAAAATGCCAGCACTGAATATATATTGTAGACATACAATTAAATAGTAATTAAGATAATGTCACTCATCAATTGTAGTGTAAAACATGTAGTGTTTTTTGTTGTTGCCACCATTTCATTTGTTGTAAACTAATGGCTTTTATGTCTATTACGTAATTTTCCATTTCCTAATGATGGAAGATAGTCAGTGCACAAGCGGTCTTTGGCTTGTGGTGGGATATGTATCTACCCTTTAACCACTTCAAGTACTCAAATATACATTTATATTATATTGATACATGGCTCATCAAGAGAAACTTGATGAAACAGAACATGGAAAAGTGTTGATTAAATTTTACTTGTCACATCACCTATCACTACTTAGCTTTGTGAATTGTTGAACTGTTGTCATTGTAACCAATGATGGTTATTGTGTAAAATCATTATATGACCATGATTCACTTTACTGTTAGGTAATTTGTAAGACTATAATCAAAACCATTGTAATGTACACTAACAGTCAAAAGTTTTAATTTTTACTATTTTCTACATTGTAGAATAATAGTGAAGACATCAAAACGATGAAATAACACATATGGAATCATGTAGTAACCAAAAAAAGTGTTAAACAAATCAAGATGTATTTTATATTTGAGATTCTTCAAATAGCCACCCTTTGCCTTGATGACAGCTTTGCACACACATGAATGAGTGTGTTCTAAAACTTTTGACCAGTAGTGTATTGCCATTGTATTATACATTTTCATACCCATGTTTGTCTAATGTTGCTCAATCTACATAGAGCCTCTACTTTTACTGTCAAATGAACACACAGGAAGAAAGATAGCTGCCTGTCACTTCCTCAGGAAATCTGGGTTGTGTATGTTGTGGTTGAGCGTTCACTCTTTTTAAATGGTGTTTAAAAACAATGACAACATGACTGAAGAGGCCTGCTGGTTTTTGTCTTCATTGCACAGCGCAAAAGACACAAGCGACTGTCCACGTCAACAACCCTTGGCTCTAGCATTGTTCCACTGCTGGCTCACACAACATCCATGTATCCCTTTTTTAGTTCTGGGAGATATGCACGGCTCTCAGGATGGGGGGCCTTAAGGGTTGGTTTCACTCTGTGGCATAAGGACCCGTGATAGATTTGAGATAAACACGTGACTCGGGAACACGGTATGTTGACGTCCATATTGCGAGGTAAAATGCTATCCCTGTGCCACAAGAGACAAGACAGAAAGGCTTTTATTTTAATCATATTCAAACCAACGAAAAGGCAACGTACGCTATTCGGAACAGTCGAGTGCATCAAGGCTGTGGCTTTATACTAGTAACATCAAAAGACACTTCTCAAAAGGTCCCTTCAATCTGGCTTCAGAAAGCTACACACCTACACACGAACCATTTCTGTATCGACCTCGCTTTGTGCACGGGGGCATTGTCATGGTGAAACAGGAAAAGGCCTTCCCCAAACTATTGCTACAAAGTTGGAAGCTTAAAATCTTCTAGAATGTCATTGTATGCTGTAGCATTAAGACTTCCCTTCACTTTAAACTAAGGGGCCTAGCCCGAACCATGAAAAACAGCCCCAGACCACTCCTCCACCAAACTTTATTTGGCACTATGCATTGGGGCAGGTAGCGTTCTCCTGGCATCTGCCAAACCCAGATTCATCCGTCGGCCTGCCGGATGGTGAAGCGTGATTCATCACTCCTTTCCACTACTCCAGAGTCCAATGGCGGCGAGCTTTACACCATTCCAGCCGACGCTTGGCTTTGCGCATGGTGAACTTAGGCTTGTGTGTGGCTGCTCGGCCATGGAAACCGATTTCATTAAGCTCCCGATGAACAGTTATTGTGCTAATGTTGCTTCCAGAGGCAGTTTGGAACTTGGTAGAGTGTTGCAACCGAGGACAAACGATACGCGCTACTTGTTCAGCACATGGTGTTCCCGTTCCGTGAGCTTGTGTGGCCTACCGCTTCGCAGGCTGAGCCGTTGTTGCTCCTAGACGTTTCCACAATAACAGCACTTGCAGTTGATCAGGGCAGCTCTAGCAAGGCAGAAATGTTACTAACTTGTTGGAAAGGTGGCATCCTATGACGTTATAGGATGCCACGTTGAAAGTCACTGAGCTCTTCAGTAAGGCTATTCTACTGCCAATGTTTGTCTATGGAGATTGCATGGATGTGTGCTAGATTGTATACACCTGTCAGCAACAAATGTGGCTGAAATAGCCGAATCCATTCATTTGAAGGGGTGTCCACATACTTTTGTGTGTGTGTGTGTATTGTGGAGTATATATATATATACACACACTAGTGTAAGTATTCAACTACCTGAGTTGGGGCCTAGCCCCAGACCATTAACATGTTAGATTCACCTTTGGGAGCGATTACAAGTCTCGAAGTGCTTTCCACACCTGGATTATGCAACATTTGCCCATTATTTTCTTTAAAATTCTTCTAGCTCTGTCAAATTGGTTGTTGATCATTGCTAGAAAACCATTTTCAGGTCTTGCCATAGATTTTCAAGCAAATTTAAGTCAAAATTGTAACTCGGCCACTCGGGAACATTCACTGTCTTCTTGGTAAGCAACTCCAGGGTAGATTTGGCGTTTATGTTTTAGGTTATTGTCCTGCTGAAAGGTGAATTCATCTTCCAATGTCTGGTGGTAAGCAGACTGAACCAGGTTTTCTTCTAGGATTTTGCCTGTGCTTAGCTCCATTCTGTTTCTTTTTAACCTGAAAAACTCCCCAGTCCTTAACGATTACAAGCATACCCATGACATGATGCAGCCACCACTATGCTTAAAAATATGGAGAGTGGTACTCAGTAATGTGTTATATTGGATTTGCCCCAAGCATAACACTTTATATTCAGGACAAAAAGTTAATTTACTTTGCCACATTTTTTGCAGTATTACTTAAGTGCCTTGTTGCAAACAGGATGCATGTTTTGGAATATTTTTATTCTGTACAGCTTTACTTCTTTTCACTCTATCAATTAGGTTAGTATTGTGGAGTATTTGTATTTATTATGGATCCCCATCTTCCTGAGTACCCTGATGAATACAGCTTGGCTGTCAAAACTTTGGTTATAAAATGTTTGCATCTGAGTTCCTAATGTGTGCAGCTCTCCTTTCTTTTTCTAGTATAGTGGAGTAACTACAGTGTTGTTCCATCCTCAGTTTTTTCCTATCACAGCTATTAAACTGTTTTAAAATCACCATATGCCTCATGGTGAAATCCCTGAGCATTTTTTCCTCTCTCTGGCAACTGAGTTAGGAAGGACGCCTGTATCTTTGTAGTGACTGAGTGTATTGATACATCATCCAAAGTGTAATTAATAACTTTACCATGCTCAAAGGGATATGCAATGTTTGCTTCTTTTTTTTTTACCCATTACCAATAGGTGCCCTTCTTTGCGAGGCATTGGAAAACCTCCCTAGTCTTTGCTGTTGTATCTGTGTCTGAAATTCAATGCTTGACTGAGGGACCATACAGATAATTGTGTGGAGTACAGAGATGAGGTAGTCATTCAAAAATCATGTTAAACACTATTATTGCACATAGTGAGTCCATTTAACTTATTGTGACTTGTGAAGCAACTCTTTACTTCTGAACTTATTCAGGCTTGTCATAACAAAGGGGTTGAATACTTATTGACCTAAGATATTTCAGTTTTCTAGTTTTAATTCATAATAAAATGAAAAACACAATTCCACTTTGACATTATGGGATATTTAATCCATTTTAAATAACAACAACACTTCAAAAAAGGCAAGGGGTGTGAATACTTTCTGAAGGCACTGTAGAAAGCCAGTTTCCAGACACACTTCACATGCCAACCGTTGTGCTATTCCCCTCAGGCCCTCTCCGTCTACTGAAACACTGGGCCTCTGTTCCACTCGTTTACTGCTACAGTACCCTCTCCTGTGTCAGCAGACAGAGACCGTTACCACGGCGGAAAGTCTGACCTACATAGTCTTATGTGTCGGGTGTCACAGAGTCATCCCATAATGCCTCTCATTTGGAAGAAAGCCCCAGGAAGACAGATGTACAGAAACAAACAAGTCTGGCGGACAATTGAGCGTCTGGCACCAGAAAAGACCAAACAAGCATACAGAGAGGATTTTAAGAACAACTAATAGCCTCTATGAACATAACGTTTTGTACTGCTAATAAGGTTGAATGCGAGAATTTATGAATCTTTTAATTTTGTCTTATTTCTTTGCAGGATCCCAGATAATCTTTTTTTTAGCTAGATTTGGATAACTATCATCTATCAAGAACAGAAAAGGACACATTGGCATTATCTTGCAATGTTGAATAGCTTCTAGTCAGGATAGAGTTAACAGGAAATGTGACATCAACGTCTTTTTCTTTTTTTCCCTCTGGTTTTCTGCAGCTGTTTTTCTCAGGGTGTCAGAGAATGGACAAGATTTTTTTTACTGCATGAGAACGAAGTCCTCGATAAACACATACAATTTGAGTTCAACTAGATTTGAAGGGGCTAGGTAAACACGCATCGTTCCACAAAATATATTAGGGGTGTTGCAAAATTACGTTTATTTCAAGCGGAACTGTTTGGGTAAGACTGATCAACTGAGTTTCACATACTTTGTGAAATGTCCTAAAAAAGAAAAGTCAATGTGTGTATATGCAAACCTCAGATTTTTGTCTCTAAACGTAATAGCAGTACTTAAATCAGTAGTACTTAGGAAACTAGACCAGTACCAGTGTTGAAATTGGTATTTTGGTTATGCATGTTAGAATCAACTTTGATACCTCATAAAGATATATAATTGAATTTGAATTTCAGCAGTCTACCATGTAGTCAGTCAGCAGTGTTTTGATTGGAAAGCCCATCAGACGCCGAGAGAAGTACTGGTCTGATTACTCTGCCCTGGTAATCCCCCCCCCCCCCCCGAGTTATCTTGGTAACAACTAGAGGGGTTAAGCTAAGGATTTTAAAGTAACTGCCCACTGTTTCCAGATTTCTA
The DNA here is from genome assembly GCF_016432855.1 of Salvelinus namaycush. Classification (NCBI taxonomy): domain Eukaryota; kingdom Metazoa; phylum Chordata; class Actinopteri; order Salmoniformes; family Salmonidae; genus Salvelinus; species Salvelinus namaycush. The sequence goes on from NC_052317.1 coordinate 2,676,979, forward strand.
TGAAATATGACCTAAAAATTGTAATTAAGTGTTAAAAAGCAGCTTTTCTGTGTTGGAATGGTGTGGGTGTACCCCAACAATAGAATGGTATGGGCGTATACTGGTCATAAAAAATATTCATGCGGGTAGACCGCTAATTTGGCAGCTCATCCTTAGGGACATAACATCATGTTCTATGAGGAAATGGCAAGCATTTATTTTTATTTTTTTAAAGTATTGTTCCTCCAATTTATGCTTTGGCCACAAAAACGAGTATAGGACGAGTCAACATTTTGGATATGGGTTAACAGAATATGAACTTTTAGGAGTGACATTTTCACTGGGCAGTTACTTTAAGGCAGTGTTTCCCAAACTTGGTCCTCGGTACACCCAAGGGGTGCACATTTTGGTTTTTGCCCTAGCACCACAGCTGATTCAAATTGTCAAAGTTTGATGATTATTTGAATCAGCTGTGTACAGTCGTGGCCAAAAGTTTTGAGAATGACACAAATATTAATTTCCACAAAGTTTGCTGCTTCAGTGTCTTTATATATTTTTGTCAGGTGTTACTATGGAATACTGAAGTATAATTACAAGCATTTCATAAGTGTCTAAGGCTTTTATTGACAATTACATGAAGTTGATGCAAAGAGTCAATATTTGCAGTGTTGACCCTTCTTTTTCAAGACCTCTGCAATCCGCCCTGGCATGCTGTCAATTAACTTCTGGGCCACATCCGGACTGATGGCAGCCCGGTCTTGCTTAATCAATGCTTGGAGTTTGTCAGAATTTGTGGGGTTTTGTTTGTCCACCCGCCTCTTGAGGATTCACCACAAGTTCTCAATGGGATTAAGGTCTGGGGAGTTTCCTGGCCATGGACCCAAAATATCGATGTTTTGTTCCCCGAGCCACTTAGTTATCACTTTTGCCTTATGGCAAGGTGCTCCATCATGCTGGAAAAGGCATTGTCCGTCACCAAACTGTTCCTGGATGGTTGGGAGAAGTTGCTCTCGGAGGATGTGTTGGTACCATTCTTTATTCATGGCTGTGTTCTTAGGCAAAATTGTGAGTGAGCCCACTCCCTTGGCTGAGAAGCAACCCCACACATGAATGGTCTCAGGATGCTTTACTGTTGGCATGACACAGGACTGATGGTAGTGCTCACCTTGTCTTCTCCGGACAAGCTTTTTTCCGGATACACCAAACAATCGGAAAGGGGATTCATCAGAGAAAATGACTTTACCCCAGTCCTCAGCAGTCCAATCCCTGTACGTTTTGCAGAATATCAGTCTGTCCCTGATGTTTTTCCTGGAGAGAAGTGGCTTCTTTGCTGCCCTTCTTGACACCAGGCCATCCTCCAAAAGTCTTCGCCTCACTGTGCGTGCAGATGCACTCACACCTGCCCGCAGCTGAATCAACTTTAGGAGACGGTCCTGGCGCTTGCTGGACTTTCTTGGGCGCCCTGAAGCCTTCTTCACAACATTTGAACCGCTCTCCTTGAAGTTCTTGATAATCCGATAAATGGTTGATTTAGGTGCAATCTTACTGGCAGCAATATCCTTGCCTGTGAAGCCCTTTTTGTGCAAAGCAATGATGACGGCATGTGTTTCCTTGCAGGTAACCATGGTTGACAGAGGAAGAACAATAATTCCAAGCACCACCCTCCTTTTGAAGCTTCCAGTCTGTATTTCGAACTCAATCAGCACGACAGAGTGATCTCCAGCTTTGTCCTCGTCAACACTCACACCTGTGCTAACGAGAGAATCACTGACATGATGTCAGCTGGTCCTTTTGTGGCAGGGCTGAAATGCAGTGGAAATGTTTTTGGGGGATTCAGTTCATTTGCATGGCAAAGACGGACTTTGCAATTAATTGCAATTCATCTAATCACTCTTCATAACATTCTGGAGTATATGCAAATTGCCATCATACAAACTGAGGCTGCAGACTTTGTGAAAATGTATATTTGTGTCATTCTCAAAACTTTTGGCCACGACTATAGTGCTAGGGCAAAAACCAAAACGTGCACCCCTTGGGGTCCCGAGGACCGAGTTTGGGATACGCTGCCTTAAAGTAACTGCCCAGTGGAAATATCACTTCTAAAAGTGCTTAGTCTGTTAACACATACTTGGGTACTCTGTCCTACGTCTGTGGTATTGCAACGTTTGCTTTGCTCCTTGCTTGAGTGGTATCTGGTGCACAAGACTGGTACAATAATTGGCATCAAGGTGAATGCTGTTGATGTCTAAATACAAATAATCAATCATAATATGCAATTGATGGTAAATGGAGTTTATTGGAATGCATTATATATAAAAGTATGTGGACACCCCTTCAAATTTGTGGATTTGGCTATTTCAGCCACATCCGTTGCTGACAAGTGTATACAATTCAAGCACACAGTCATGCAATCTTCATAGACAAACATTGGCAGTAGAATGGCCTTACTGAAGAACTCAGTGACTTTCAACATGGCACCGTCATAAGATGCCACCTTTCCAACAAGTCAGTTTGTCAAATTTCTGCCCTGCTAGAGCTGCCCCGGTCAACTGTAAGTGCAGTTATTGTGTAAACGTCTAGAAGCCACAACGGCTCAGCCATGAAGTGGTAGGTCACACAAGCTCAAAGAACGGGACCGCCGAGTGCTGAAGCGCGTCCTCGGTTGCAACACTCACTACCGAGTTCCAAACTGCCCCTGGAAGCAACTTAGGCACAAGAACTGTTCGTCGGGAGCTTCATAAAATGGGTTTCCATGGTCAAGCAGCCGCACACAAGCCTAAGATCGCAATGCCAAGCGTCGGCTAGAGTGGTGTAAAGCTCGTCCCCATTGGACTCTGGAGCAGTGGAAATGCATTCTCTGGAGTGATGAATCACGCTTCACCATCTGGCAGTCCAATGGACAAATCTGGGTTTGGAGGATGCCAGGAGAACGCTACTTGCCCCAATGCATAGTGCCAACTATGAAGTTTAGTGGAGGAGGAATAATGGTCTGGGGCTGTTTTTTCATGGTTCGGACTAGGCCCCTTAGTTCCAGTGAAGGGAAATCTTAACGCTACAGCATACAACGACATTCTAGAAGATTCTGTGCTTCCAACTTTGTGGCAACAGTTTGGGGAAGGCTTTTTCCTGTTTTAGCATGACAATGCCCCTGTGCACAAAGCGAGGTCCATACAGAAATGGTTTGTCGATCGATGTGGAAGAACTTGACTGGCCTGCACAGAGGCCTGACCTCAACCCCATCGAACAACTTTGGGATGAATTGGAGCAACGACTGCAAGCCAGGCCTAATCGCCCAACATCAGTGCCCATCCGCACTAATGCTCTTGTGGCTGAATGGAAGCAAGTCCCCGCAGCAATGTTCCAACATCTAGTGGAAAGCCTTCCCAGAAGAGTGGAGGCTGTAACCGCAGCAAAAGGGGGGACCAACTCCATATTAATGCCCATGATTTTGGAATAAGATGTTTGACGAGCAGGTGTCCATATACTTTTAGTAATATATTGTACTTTAGTGAGAATTCAGCAACATGTTCCTATTTTTCCATTTGGTTCGATCGTTCCTTATAATTGTCATTTCAGGCATTTATTTTCAATGCAGTAGTCCTATGTGTTATTACTGCTTTCTGTCTGGCTTTGTCTTATCAAGACTGTTTCCTTATGTGTTTTCCAGATTGAGACAACCAGGACCTTTCGACCGTGAACGCTCCTCCCGAGACACCGCTGTGTGTGTACAGGCAGATATGGCGCTGCCTTTCAGTGGGGCTGTTACAAGTACGTCAACTCCATTTCTAGATTTTGTATTTGAATAGTGTTTTTATTTAGTGCTTAGAACCCATCTGAACAAGACAGTTCTATATACGTTATCCTTTTGTCTATAGAGTCAACCATTTCTATATGGTTTAACAAAACCAACAAATACCTTTTTTAGGTTATTCATCTTGAAGGTTCCAATGCAGCAGTCAGGTTATTATTAACATGCTGAACTGTTTGAGAGTTAGTAGTATGTTAACATGTTGCTATTGTACTCAACTGGTTTCAACACCAAAGTACTGGAATGTTGGTCCTGGCTGTGGCTGACCCCTTACTTTGTTTACTAGATGATGATTTATTGACTGTTACGTAACCTGTGGTTTTCAGCTCCTGATCAAGGAAGGGTAAAATAAGGACTGCACTTAGGGTCGAATCCTAACTTGAGATCTGTGCTCTTTACCTCTGTCTTTAATGTAAATCATGCAGATCTTCACTAAACTTCAAGTTACGCACATTGATCTCAAGTAAGGATCCAGCCCTTAAAGGGTGACTGCACTTCCTGAAATGGCATCGTTTTATATTTGGATCATTAAAAAATGCTAGAGGCTATGACTGAATTCAAATGTAAGTTGGTTTCGAGTGTGGATTGTTCGCAGGTGGGAAGAGGTAAACAAATTATTTAGCCGATACGCTTCAGCCCGGCTGGTTTGTGACCGTGGCAAAGTTGATTTTGAGTTTGGATAGCCGGGCCTGGTTAGGAATCTTCAATAAATGACACAATGTAAATGAGACAGTATTTTCATGTTTGTATTTATTTAGGATCCCCATTAGCTGCTGGCAAGGCAGATACTCTTCTTGAGGTACAGCAACATTAAGGCAGTTATATAAAATATTACATTTCATAACACTTTTCACAACACATTAAGTGTGTGCCCTCAGGCCACTACTCTACCACCACATATCTACAATACAAAATACATGTGTGCGTGCGTTTAGCATGTGTATGCCTGTGTGTCTCTTTACAGTCCCCTCTGTTCCATAAGGTGCATTTTTGTCAATTGTTTTAAATCTAATTCTACTGCTTGCATCAGTTCCTTGATGTGGAATAGAGTTCCATATAGTTATGCCTCCATATAGTACTGTGCGCCTCCCATAGCCTGTTCTGGACTTCGGGATTGTGAAGAGACCTCTGGTGGCATGTCTTGTGGGGTATGCATGGGTGTCCGAGCTGTGTGCTAGTAGTTTAAACAGACAGCTCGGTGCATTCAGCATCTCAAAGCTTCTTACAAAAACAAGTAGTGATGAAGTCAATTTCTCCTCTACTTTGAGCCATGAGAGATTGGCATGCATATTATTGTTAGCTCTCCGTGTACATTTAAGGGCCAGCCATGTTGCCCTGTTCTGAGACAATTGTAATTTTATTTAGTCCCTCTTTATGGCACCTGACCACACGACTGGACAGTAGTCCATGTGTGACAAAACTAAGGCATGTGTTGATAGTGTTGTTAAGAAGGCAGAGCAGCGCTTTATTATGGACAGACTTTTCCCCATCTTAGCTACTATTACATCAAAAATGTTTGACCATGACCACCTCAGCTTGCTCAATTTCCCCATTATTCATTACAATATTTAGTTGAGGTTTAGGGATTAGTGAATGATTTGTCCCAACTTTTGACTGGTACTGTACATTATCAAACATTTCACACATGTTCTCCAGATACTGACTGGTAGCACTTGGTGATCTATAGCAGCTTCCCACAAGAATGGGCTTTAGGTGAGGCAGGTGAACCTGTAGCCATATTTCAACAGTATTTAACATGAGATCCTCTCTAAGCTTTACAGGAATGTGGTTATGAATATAGACCGCACAACCATTGACATTTGTCTTTTCTGTAGATGTTACAACCATGTATTGCTACCACTATATCATGTTGTACACCTTTTTAGTTCTTATTAAATTATTTCAATATTTGTACGTGAATTCCTACAATTTATAGTTGGTTTGAGCTCTTATGTCTTGGAAATTTGGAGCTATTGGAATTAACATTTCCCCATGTATATTGTGTAATTTACTGATGGTCCCTGACTATCCCCATAGTGATGTCCAAAGTCAACCCAAATTTTCCACATGCATTACGATTGGGTCGCATGCGTCTGCACTCTGAATTGATGATGACTTTTCAGCTGCCAGCTGTGGGCAGGTTTGAAACAAACCCAACCTGAATTTACGTTGTGATGCAGTCACGACCTCAAGTCTCACAGAACTCCAAAATGATCCTATTTACACATTATAGTAAATTTTTACAGTAGAATAAATGTTTGGCTCATATCAATGTCACATAGTTTTTTTAAAAGTCTTAAGCCATTGGGGGGGATACTAAGTTAACATATGGAATTGTTTGAAGATGTATTCTTTAACCGATATTTTACCAGGTAAGTTGACTGAGAACACGTTCTCATTTACAGCAACAACCTGGGGAATAGTTACAGGGGAGATGAATGAGCCAATTGTAAGCTGGGGATGATTAGGTGACTGTGGTGGTCAGATTGGGAATTTAGCCAGAACACCGGGGTTAACACCCCTACTCTTACAATAAGTGCCATGGGATCTTTAGTGACCACAGAGAGTCAAGACACCTGTTTAACGTCCCATCCGAAAGACAGCACCCTACACAGGGCAATATCCCCAATCACTGCCCTGGGGCATTGGGATATTTTTTTTCGACCAGAGGAAAGGGTGCCTCCTACTGGAGGCCCTCCAGCACCACTTCCAGCAGCATCTGGTCTTCCATCCAGGACCAACCCTGCTTAGCTTCAGAAGCAAGCCAGCAGTGGGATGCAGGGTGGTATGCTGCTGGCTATACCATGGTCATTCCATGGATCATTTATCTATTTGATTTTGAATTTTACAACCCCTTAAGGTATGCCCCCAAAATATTTACTACTATAGGCAATAGAAATGCACTGAATAACACATGCATAAATTGGGAAAAAATAATAAGGGTTGAAAGGTCTGTCCTATATCTAGGAGATATATATAAAAGTTCAGGAAATATACAGTGCATTTGGAAAGTATTCAGACCCCTTCCCTTTTTCCACGTTTCATTATGTTACAGCTTTATTCTAAAATTGATTAAATAAAAAAATTCTCAATCTACACACTATACCACATAATGACAAGGTGAAAACAGGTTCACATTTTTTGCAAATGTAATTTTTTTTAACAGATAACGTATTTATATAAGTATTCAGACCCTTTGCTATGAGACTCGAAATTTAACTCCGGTGCATCCTGTTTCCATTGATCATCCTTGAGATGTTTCTACAACTTGATTGGAGTCCACCTGTGGTAAATTCAATTGATTGGACATGATTTGGAAAAGCACACACCTGTCTATATAAGGTCCCACAGTTGACAGTGCATGTCAGAGTAAAAACAAAGCCATGAGGTCGAAGGAATTGTCTGTAGAGCTCCGAGACAGGATTGTGTCAAGGCATAGATCTGGATAGGGTACCAAAAAATGTCTGCAGCATGGAAGTTCCTCAAGAACACAATGGCCTCCATCATTTTCAATGGAAGAAGTTTGGAACCACCAAGACTCTTCCTAGAGCTGGCCGCCCGGCCAAACTGAGCTATCGGGGGAGAAGGAAGGGCCTTGGTCAGGGAGGTGACCAAGAACCCAATGGTCAATCTGACAAAGCTCCAGAGTTCCTCTGTGGAGATGGGAGAACCTTCAAGAAGGACAACCATCTCTGCAGCACTCCACCTATCAGGCCTTTTGGTAGTGGCCAGACGGAAGCCACTCCTCAGTAAAAGGCACATGACATCCCGCTTTGAGTTTGCCAAAAGGAACCTAAAGACTCTTAGACCATGAGAAACAAGATTCTCTTGACTCATGAAACCAAGATTGAACTCTTTGGCCTGAATGCCAAGCGTCACGTCTGGAAAAAACCTTGGCACCATCCCTACGTTGAACCATGGTGGCTGCTGTGGGGATGTTTTTCAGTGGCAGGGACTGGAAGACTAGTGAGGATCGAAAGAAAGATGAATGGTGCAAAGTACAGAGAGATCCTTGATGAAAACCTGATCCAGAGCACTCAGGACCTCAGACTAGGGCGAAGGTTCACCTTCCAACAGGACATCGACTCTAAGCACACAGCCAAGACGACGCAGGAGTGGCTTCGGGAATGTCCATGAGTGGCCCAGCCAGAGCCCGGACTTGAACCCGATCAAAAATCTCTGAAGAGGCCTGAAGATAGCTGTGCAGCAAAGCTCACCATCCAACCTGACAGAGCTTGAGAGGATCTGCAGAGAAGAATGGCCATCATTATAGGCCATCATTGTAAATAAGAATTTGCTCTTAACCTTTATTTAACTAGGCAAGTCAGTTAAGTAAAATCAAAATGAGAGAAACTCCCCAAATACAGGTGTGCCAAGTTTAGTGTCATAGCCAAGAAGACTCAAGCCTATAAACGCTGCCAAAGGTGCTTCAACAAAGTGCTGAGTAAAGGGTCTGAATACTTATGTAAATGTGCAGTTTTTTATTTTAAAATACTTTTGCAAAAATGTCTAAACTGTTTTTGCTTTGTCATTATGGGCTATTGTGTGTGTGTGACTTCTTGAAATCCATTTTAGAATAAGGCTGTAGTGTAAATTTGGAAAAAGTCAAGGGGTTGAATACTTTACAAATGCACTGTTTATATTTTTTGGGACGCATATTCAACCCCTTATTTTTGTATTAGTTTGTTGGCCAAACGTTTTTGTGAGAAGACCAATTTTCGGGCTGTCTCATGGTCTGACAAACACCGCTGTAGCTCAGCCACGTCCCACAGCAGATGCGGAAGACCAACATGGGCGGATGCGGTGGATTGAGATGCAGCCCATGCATATCTCTGGCATAAACTGCTGGATTTTGATGGGGATTTTTTTAAATGATGTTACTTAGATTGACGCACGGGTACATCAAGACTCTTAAGGATTTTAATGAATTAGGCTAGCCAACAAACTGGTGAAGTCTTGGAAGTCATAATCTGTCAATATTTTTGTATATCAACAGGTTCACCTATAAAGAGAAAGAGAGAAAAAACATTGGCTAACGAGTCATGTCAAAGGTAAAACCGGTCCTATGTTTGATGGCAAAATGTAGGCTTTGAGGTGCATGGATTCAATGTAGCGTTGCTTCGAGTAGAATTACAATTACCTAAAAAAATATATAACTATGTATGCAATGGGTGACCAGCCCTCCTGGAGAGCTATTGAGTATGCAGGCTTATGCTCCAACCCCATTGTTACACACCTGTTTCAACTAATCAAGGTCTTGGGGAACATCTAGCTAGTCAAATCAGGTGTGCTAGGTTGGAGCGGAAGACTGCTGAACGGTACCCGTCCAGAAGGAAAGTTGGGCAACACTGTTGTAAGCTATGAAACACATATTTGCAGTGATGTTGAAGTGTTGAATAACTCTGACATCTATCATTCTTTCTTGGTTCTCTTTGTGTACTCTGTAGCCTGGGCCTATCCCTCCTGTCATCTCCAGATTCATCATATGAGTGTTACTCCGTGAACCCCGTGACGGGCTCCCCCAGCTCCTGCCGCCGGAGCCCCCGCCTCCTCAACAACGGCTACTACGTTCTGACTGAGGACAGCTACACCTGGGATGACGAAGGCAATGTCTCTCTCACCCCCTCCAAAATCAAACTGTCCTACAAAGAGAATCTAGTCAGGTCAGTTGTTCCAAAGAGGCATGCCACGTTGAATCCAGAACTGAGAAAACTATTATGTTAATACTTTTTCTGTGCAAATACTTGGTTTGCCAGATGCAATGGAACCAATAGAATAGTCCCAGAAGTGCAAACGTTGAGCTAAATCAAATGTACCTCAGTATTTGACCTAGGTCTGGTTGAATGTCAGTCACTAATAGACACCGTTTAAATAGCATTCATGAATAACTGTGAAAGCTCAACTCTGAGGTGTATATAGTTTAAAATGTAGAACGACTATGGGTATTAAATAACAGTGAATATAATTGAAAAGGCAAATATAAGTCCTAACTCCAACATGCTGTTGCAGGTTTTGTCAACATGTGCCCTTGCTCTGAACTGTAGCAAACCACTTTGGTGTCATGGTCAGAAATGTTCTCCCCGTCGTCATGCAGCTCTTGACAGTGGGTTCAGATTTCTGTTTGGGGGTGGATAACCATGCCGGTCTGTGTTCAAACACAAGCCCTGTTTATAGGGATGAGGTCATGGATTAGCCTATTTGAGAGAGCTGCACGGAAAATGTGAGGCTGGTTAGTCCTGTAAATTGGAGCTCGTAAGTCAAGTCAACCGTTTGCGTTGCTAACAGATTCTAGTCAATTTCCGATTTATACGAAATTGTTTGACTACAGAGGTAGCAAAACTGTACTTCACATCTATGATACTCCCCCACTTAACATACTGCTTGACTAGTTGGGCCCAAGCTTGCTGTACAACATTAAAACCTATTCAGTCTGTCTACAAACAGGCACTCAAAGTGCTTGATAGGAAGCCCAATAGCCATCATCACTGTCACATCCTCAGAAAGCATGAGCTCCTGAGTTGGGAAAATCTTGTGCAATACACCGATGCATGTCTTGTATTCAAGATCCTAAATGGCTTGGCTCCCCCTCCACTCAGTATTTTTGTTAAACAGAAAACCCAAACATATGGCAGCAGATCCACAAGGTCTGCCATGAGAGGTGACTGTGTAGTTCCCCTAAGGAAAAGCACCTTTAGTAAATCTGCTTTTTCTGTGAGAGCTTCCCATGTCTGGAATACACTGCCATCAGACACACACAACTGCACCACATATCACACTTTCACAAAATGCTTGAAGACATGGCTAAAGGTCAATCAGATTTGTGAACATGGTCCCTAGCTGTGTGTTGCCGCTTTCCATGTCTGTTGTCTGTAGCTTGTGAGGTGTGGAAACACTTTGTTGCTTTTATGAATTTTGTCTTGCTGCTTTTTGTTCTATGTTGCTCTGTCTGTATGCTACGTCTTGCTTGTCCTATGTTGCTATGTCTTGTTCTATGTTGCTATTGTCTATATTGTAATTGTTTTTAATAACCTGCCCAGGGACTGCGGTTGAAAATTAGCCGGCTGGCTAAAACCGGCACTTTTACTGAAACGTTGATTAATGTGCACTGTCCCTGTAAAAAAAATAAACTCAAACTCAGTGACATTTTGCTCGTAAAATGAAAAACATCAATGCCTTGCAGGCATTTGGTTAAAAGACTGAACATTTAGTACTTTGGTGAATATACATTTGATTGCATAATCATGCTGTCATTTTATTTGAAAGCCTATGATACACAAAATTATTTATTGGTGTTCTCGTGGAATTATGTAAGAGATTTGTTCAGAGATGAATTTTCGCATGGTTAAGCCACTGGTTTTGCGGGCTTTTGAACTTACCCCACTGTCTTATTATTACTACTGTGACAATACAGTATCACGATACCCAATGGTCCTTTTAGAACCTGTTTTTGGTCAAATATTGTAATATATGCCATTTAGCAGAAAATATTATCCAAACCAACATTGTGTGCTCTATAACTTAAAAAATAAACCACTTTGGTGTCATGGTCGGAAGGCTAGGGATAATATGAGATACCATGGGAGCTTTGGTGTCATGTTCGGAAGGCTAGGGATAATAGGAGATACCACGTGAGCTTTGGCAGCTCTCATATTCAATACATATAGGACAACAGCCAATTGATAAGAACCTTGCTCAAAGGGACAATAACAATACCCTTTACAAGTCACTACGCAAACATGACAAGTTACATGAAATAAGTACATGAAACAAGGTAGTTTTAGTTAGGATTTGTCTACAGAATTTTTTTTGAGTCTGTCATACTAAGTATCGTGACAACATTATTTATTATTACTGTGATCACAGATGCAATATAAAGAAACACATTAGGAATATTATGAAGAACATTAGTCTTTTACACATTTGTTGACATTGTCCTGATAAAAAGTATGACATATGTTATGTTTTCCTCCCCTTAGAATCTTCAGACGCAGGCGGAAGGCCCGCCGGTCTCTAGCTAGTCTGTTTAGTGACATGACTGAGACGTGTCAGTCATGGCTGGATGAGAAAGTGTTTGGAGGGGTGCGTCACCCACCACTTGCAGAGTCCTCCTGGATGGAGCATAGCACCACCGATTTGGACACCAGCTGCAGCTTCACTTATGGTAAGGCCTGCTATGCTATGTCTGAGTGGGAGGCACTTGGATGGCCAACTGTTGTGACACTTAAACACTGTTGCACTTAGTTCATGTAATTTTGGCCATGTTTATGTATGGACTTGTAAAGGGTTTTGTTGTTGTCCCATTAAGCAAGGTTCTTATCAAGTGGCTGCTGTCTTATACAGTGCCTTCAGAAAGTATTCAGACCCCTGGACTTTTTCCACATTTTGTTACGTTACAGCCTTATTCTAAAATTGATTTTTTTTTTTTCTTTAATTCTCAGCAATCTACATACAATACCCCATAATGACAAAGCGAACAGTTTTTTTTAGATTATTTTGCAAATGTATTAAACATAACAGATACCTATTCTCTGGTCTGATGAAACCAAGATTGAATTATTTGCCTTGAATGCCAAGCGTCACATCTGGAGGAAACTTGGCACTATCCCTATGGTGAAGCGTGGTGGAAGAATCATGCTGTGGGGATGTTTTTCAGCGGCAGGGACTGGGAGACTAGTCAGGATCGAGGGAAAGATGAATGGAGCAAAGTACAGCGAGATCCTTGATGAAAACCTGCTCCAGAGAGCTCTGGGCCAAAGGTTCACCTTCCAGCAGGACAATGACCCTAAACACACAGCCAGACAACGCAGGAGTGGCTTCGGGACAAGTCTCTGAAGGTCCTTAAGTGTCCCAGCCAGAGCCCGGACTTGAACCCGATCAAACATGTCTGGAGAGACCTGAAAATAGCTGTGCAGCAACCTGACAGAGCTTGAGAGGATCTGCAGAGAAGAATGGGAGAAACTCCCCAAATACAGATGTGCCAAGCTTGTAGCGTCATACCTAAGACTCAATGCTGTAATCGCTGCCGAAGGTGCTTCATCAAAGTACTGAGTAAAGGGTCTGAATACTTTGTAAATGTGTTTTTTATTTTTCATAATTTAGTAACAATTTATAAACCTGTTTTTGCTTTGTCATTACAGGGTAGTGTGTAGATTGATGAGGACAAAACAATTTAATACATTTTAGAATAAGGCTAATTTAACAATGTGAATAAAGTGAAGGGGTCTGAATACTTTCGAAGGCACTGTATGTATAAAATATGAGCGCTGCCAAAGCTCACATGGTATCTCATATTATCATCCCTAGACTGCTTCGAGGGTAAACCACACCAACCTTGAATAGATGCGTGAAACTAACAACCTTCCTCAGCTGTAGTCGTGTCTCCTTTGCCATTCCAGATGACAGTGAGATGATTTCCATGCCCACGAAGTTGGCTCACGAGCCAATGCTACAGGAGGAGATCGTCACGGAGACCTGTGTCCACCAGGAGCATTTCGGCCAACCCCTGGGTGGCCTTCTGGATGTCCCGCCCCCCTCAGCCTTCCTCTCCAATAGCTGCTGTCCCCCTAAACCCCAGCCAGCAGGTGAGCTGCAGTCCATTGTTATCTCATTATCTACACTCTTCTGTGTATTCTCAAATGTTCAACTGTTGTGTATATCATTATAGATCAAGCTCCCCCTCTCACCTCAACAGTACTAGATGAAGACAGGAGAGGAGGTTCCATTGGGTTTCTGTCAGTTTTGTTAAAATATTTATGCATTTCAGATTTTCCCATGGTGAAAGCGCTCTTCATCATTCTCATGGTCTTTATCTTCTCTGCCGTATTTTCAAGGTAAGCCATCAGTATAAAGGTGTATGGGGTGGCATTTACTTTTTAACCGAATGTTGAAATAACCAGCATAAAATATTTGGACATTTTAGGAAAGTAAACAGTATATACCTCATTCATTGTGAATTATTTGATAAAAGTACCCTTAACGATGGTCTCTTGTATAGAATACCTGCTAACGTAAACTATTTAATTCTTTTTCAGGTGTCTGTTGTGGGGACTGACAATGGCATTCACCACATTTATATTGATAATGATACATCTATGTAAGTATACCTCTAGTGTATTCAGTGTGGCTTTTAAAGCAAATTTCAATGGTGTTTTAAAAATTCGGACCATTCATTTAATGCATTGCCTTTCCTCCAGTCGTCTCACAGTCTGGGTCCATGGGCAAGTGGAGAAAAGCGAAGACCGAGGTGAGTCGTATTCTTAAATATTAAATTACATTTATTTTGACCTCAGGCAACCACATGTCCTACATTAACGTGGTCAATAACTTTGTTCTTCATTTTTGTTCCAGGATATTACATCAAAAAATGAGTAGATGGAAGCTGTGCGTGCACACACACACACACACACACACACACACTATCTGTTTACTCATGAACTGAATCTATGATAATGAAAAGGGTGGATGTGGACCACGAGAAAGAGTAATGTAGATTCTTACATTTCATTAGATAAATGCGTGTAGATTGCACTTGCACATAATGTAACATGAGTTCCATTAATCTGGTCTTAAAAACAGGTTATTGGGCTCAGTTGAGCAGGTATAGGGTGACACTGGTCATGCAAAAATGAGCACAGATCAGTGGAATAAATACAATAAAACGCATAATCAAAAGCAATTTAATTTGAAACTCCAAAGATGTGCGTTAGGAGAAGATCATTTAACTGTATTTTTGTAAACTACGATGCACGTGATGATGCATTGCGTATTTGGAACTTGTATTGGATAATATGCCTGCCGGACTATTTGAAATGCTAGTTATTTTGCTCACTGATCACTGCCATTTGCTTGTCTAAGATGTTTCCCATAATCCTGAATTATAAAAAATTAGCCAGTAATATTCATATCATATATTATGCACACACGTTTTTAATATATTCTTCAGATACCTGAATTGATATTGTTGATAGTTGATCTTGTTTTTTTTTAAGGCTGTCCAATGTTACTTATTTTCTAGCTTCCAGTATTTTGAATACAAAATGCAAGGCCATTAAAGTAGCAGTGGCTTGCAGTCTGAGACCTGTTTTATCCTCACAAAAATGACAGCTGCAACTTTGAATCTGAATAGAAGCAAATGGAAATACAACATGCTAAGTGCCTTCTTTAGCTCAGCTTAGCTAATAGCATGCTGTGCCTGCTGAACAAAACAGGGCTACATATCAGTAGGCAGTAGACTGCGGAATCCTTAAGCGCAATCAGATATAGTTAAAATACAGGGAAGTGGCAGAAAATGCTGCTGGAAAATAAGTCAGCACTGTGTGAGGATGCCTGCTGAAATGTGTATATAAAATGTTTGTATTCAAGGAATATGGGGAGGAGGTGGTCATTTTCATAATACTCATACTATTAGTTGCCTCTTGTGGTTAACCACAACCACTTATCGGTGGATCAAAATAATGGAATGTGAATGTTGAGCATAATGACAGCGGCAAAGAATAAAACAATCACCCCCTCCCTTTATTTGACTCATTAAATGGTACAATGTTGAGTATGTAATGGCATTGAAGGTTGAGTAATTATGGTTGTTTATCAACCCAGAAGGAAAGTATGTTTTCTGTCAGGAAAAGGAACAGGGCACAGCAAGTAGCTGAATATTGTATAGCTTTATACAGTTGACATATGAGTCATGTTTGGACCTCAAACTACAGCAGGATTTTTTCAGAATCTAAAGAAAATAGGTGATTTGTACTTTAATAATTAGTTAATTTTGTACTGTACATCTCAACTCGCCATTCTTTGTATACATTGGATGTTGTTGGTCCTTCAGAAAAGCTGCATTTGATTGTCTCCATATATGTACTGTTTGTCCAGACAAAAGTGACTTGAAGTATTGCTGTATTTATTCACTCCAAGTGCCAAATCTGAATGATTACTCCAAATGAGACAATTCTCTGACCAGAAAGTGTTAAATCACCAATACTTCATCAATAAGCCAAAATTAATATATATAAAAAAAGGTTTTGCCAGTAGACACCATTTTATTGCTAGTTTATTGTAAACAAAAGCTAATGTACATACTACAGTATATGTAGACAACATGGCTGTTATTTCTTTGTAATATTCATGATTTATTGGCATATACTGAATGTACTTTACAAGACCTTGAGATTTAAGTAATTTCCTATTGTGTACATAAAACATGTTTGGTCACTTACAGTATCTTTACATAAACCAGTTTGAAATGTAACTTTTTTTACAATCATAATTTGTATTGCTTTGATACTCAACTAGTTTCCACATTTGCAAAAGGTGTGGTCCTTGTATGCATGTTTGTCTTTTGCACACTGAATGCATTCTAACAAATGGATGTATCTGAAAATGTAATCGATTTCTGTTGTACTCTTTTTATATTCTTTAATAGTTAATGAGCTATATTGCACTGAAATGTTAATCTTCTCTAACAGGTTTGTAAAATAGCTCAACTCAATTGGCTTATACAACTTTATTAAATGTAATTTTGTATCGTTGTCCAAGTATGTGACCTTATTTTTAAGATTCAATATTTTCAGGATCGATGGAAATATCCTGTTTCTAATGTGAGTCTATAACGTGACCGTGAAATGTATCATGAATGACTCGTCAGTGTTCAAACCACTGAACCCTTTCTGCACCAGCTGAGGAGTAGAGACTTAGATTGATAGGGCAGTAAATCTTTCATTGACTGTAAGAGGCCTTCATGTAGCAGTGAGCCTGTGCAACATCCATCCATTCAATTTGACTGGCTCTTTTAGGAACCCTATTAAATCATGACTACACCATGCTCGTATTATTGTAAAAAATAAATAAAAACTGTCTGGTTAATACACTATTACAAAATTTGCACCATGAAAGTTATTTGTTTGACAATACCACTTACACGTCTACAAACTATCACTATTTTCCTCAAATGAGGCACTGTCATGTCAGAGGATGAGTGACTAACAACAACGATAGTTACAAAAACACATTGAAATGTGTAAGGAATCATTTTTGGACTATAAAGTCTGTCAGTCAAGCACCTGATTCCTTTGCAGGTTGACGTTTATTGGGATGACTGTCCTGGAGGCACAGTTGAGCGATTTCCACTAGACGGGCCAGCTGCAAAATCAAAATTGGTTATGTACAGTGCATTCGGAAAGTATTCAGACCCCTTCCCTTTTCTCACATTGTTACATTAGCCTTATTCTAAAATGGATTAAATTAAAATTGTCCCTCAATCGACACACAATGCCACATAATGACAAAGGTGAACAGGTTTTTATAAATGTTTGCAAATAAGAAATAACTTATTTACATAATTATTCAGACCCTTTGCTATGAGACTCAAAATTGAGCTCAGGTGCATCATGTCTCCACTGATCATCCTTGATGTTTCTACAACTTGCAAAAATTTCTAAAAACCTGTTTATGCTTTGTCATTATTGGGTAGTGTGTGTGTAGATTGAGGGGCGGGGGCAATTTAATCGAATTTAGAATAAGGCTAATGTAACAAAATGTGGAAAAAGTCAAGGGGTCTGAAGACTTTCCGAAAGCACTGTATATAGTACAAATTGTTTTTGTTTTAGCTTTTTGGTCTTAATTTAAGTTTAGTGTTTGGTTTAAAAAGCTGATTTTATGACTGTGGCTGACTACCCTGCAGAGCAGGGTCATCCCAATAAATGCCAACCTCCGAGTCCCTTTTCTGTTTAAGCTTGGCTGAAGCACGTTTAGGTATGCTTTCACTCATTGAAAAGTTGTTGGTAGAAGTATTTATCCATCGTGAACACTGATGTGTCTGTTGAGGTGATTGGCCGATATGAAAGTCTTCCCACAGTGCAGGCATCTGAACTGCTTACATCCCGTGTGTACGCTCATGTGGACTTTGAGTGAGCCCGACTGTGCGAAGCGCTTGCCGCAGTGACTGCAGCCGTAGCGTCTCTCCCCCGTGTGAACGCTCTGGTGTCGCTTGAGGTTGCTGGAGTCAGAGAAGCGCTTCCCGCACTGTGCGCAGCTGAATGGCTTCTCCCCGGTATGAACCCTCAGGTGTGTCTTGAGATTCTTCAGACAAGCCAAAGTCTTACCGCAGAAACTACAAATTAACAGCTTACCTGCTGAGACGTCGCCATTGTTACTCCCATCATTGTTATGACTGTCATGGGAGACCAAACCATCCGTCATTACCAAAGCATTGGATCCCGTTTCCATGCCTTTTCCTACAGTCCTGTGAGGCTCTGAGGGCAACGGCGCCCTCTGTCTACCGTCCTGGTAAGCTACAGGTTTTTTGTGCTCAGTTATGGAGGGAATCACTTTGTTCATTTCATAGGAAAATCCATTCTCTGAATCCGATTGAGTAGGTACAACATCCACATGAGAGTAAGAGCACTCGGGAAGATCAGCCCCAGGACCCTGTGAGCTAAGGGTCCCAAGTTGTCTGTGGGGCTCAAACATCATACAATCAAGGCCCACACTGTTAAGTATTCCATCACCATTTTCCAGTCCTGGGTTTAAAGATCTTTTGTTCACACTCGGGTTATTTGATCCTGGCAGGAGGCTGTTGTCCGTTTCACCACTCACCCATAAACAAGAGCTGGCGTTCTCCTGTTTGCTGATTGGTTGAGCAGCCTCTGTGTCGACGTTGGATTGCCTTTCTCCTCCATCAGCACTGTGATTTAAAGCTCCTATAGAATCAACAAGGCCGTGTGTGAATCACTATAAACTGGATGCTCATCATGAAGGTAATCATCAAAAATCACATCAGTATACATCTATAGTCTATATGAAAGCCAAAACTGACATGAATTCAGTTGTACTTAAATAAATGTATTAAATTGTATGCCGTATGTAGTTTAACATTGTTGCAATCACTTTACATGACAGTATTCAGTTATTGGGTCAATAGAAAGGTTGATTCATTCATATTTATGGGAAAAGGCATAACTGAAAGCATCAAAGTGGAATGAGGTGTGTATGAAAACATTTTTCCAAAAGGTATAATGAAACCACTTAAGCTTGTCTACCATTTTACTTACCGCTACTCAGTCTCTCCCACTGGTCATGATTCTCCCAGGATTCATCCCACATCTCCTCTTTGATGGTAGGTGATTTGGGGTTTCTCTCTTCCAACCCTGCAGGCTGTGTAAAATCAGTTGGGATGCCAGATATAACTGGGAATAATCCACTTACTGTGCACAAACTGTGAGAAAAATGGTACACCTTACACATGTCAAAGAAAACTGAAAAGATACAACAAGAGCAGTAACAGCACAGTAAACAGGTTAAACAACATCGCTTTACAGCAAGATGACCACTAAGCCTAGGTAGGCTAGGTCATTTTTGCTTTCAGACCTAGGTGGTGTTGATAACCATTGTGAAATATTAGGCTGCCTTTTTGAAATATTGTGGGAAAATGAGGCACACCGAGGCAAACGTAAAGCTTACCTTTCTCTGTGTTGTCGTTTGTCCAGTGTCACCTGAGGACTCTCTGTGCCTAAACATGCTGGTAACCAACTGGGAATCAATTGCTCTCCGACATCGTACCTCGCCTAAAATGAGTAGAGGGGAAAAGCATGCATCCAGACACAATAGACTTTATTAATGACGTCTTAAAACAATTAGTTTCTAAAATTATGTAACCAATGAATGTAAATGAATTGTTATAACCAGTAAATGTAACGTACTGTTTGATGTCTTTTTCGATTCCATGCCAAGGTGAGCTCGAGAGCGACTGTGCAGAAGGATGGAGTTTCCCATTCCCTCTCTCAGAGCACTCGCACTAGACACTTTCATCTCCATCAGCCGTAGTTTTCTCCTCAAAGCTTCATTCTCCTTCTGGCCTCGAGATATCTCCACATGCAGGACGGCATAGCCATTGTCAACAAGCTCGCAGATTTCAGCCACGGCCGCATTAGCCAAAACCTCCATGATGGAAGCTAGCTGAGTGTGAAAAGCAACGGAATTTGCCATTACTAAAGGAAATGCTTTCAGGATTGTTAATACGAAGTGTAGAAGAAATAGTCTGTAGAAAAGCATAGATGCCTACGCCTCGAAATCAAATGTAGTTTAGCATCAATAAAATGTAAACAGAGTGCCTATGTTGACCGGGAAGTATTTTGGATACCTCTCACACTGCGCATGCGTGGTAATTTCACCTAGTCGTCCTACTTCCTCTTTGTCTTCTTCTTCTATGATATTATGGCGGTCCGCAAACAATCGTTTAAGCGCATGCCGCTGGCTACTGTGCTGGAATGTACGATCAATCATGATCAGTGGTGGTAAAAGTATCCAATTGTCATACTTGAGATAAAGTATAGATACCTTAAAATAGAAAGTTACTCAAGTAAAAGTGAAAGTCAGCCAGTAAAATACTACTTGAGTAAAAGTCTAAAAGTGTTTTGGATTTAAATATACTTAAGTATCAAATGTAAATGTAATTGCTAAAAAATACTTAAGTATCAAAAGTAAAAGTATAAATCATTTAAAATTCCTTATATTAATCAAATCAAAAATAATTTGGCACATGGGCAGAAAAAAACAGGTGCAGACCTCACCGTGAAATGCTTACTTACAAACCCTTAACCAACAATGCAGTTTTAAGAAAAATAGAGTTAAGAAATAATTTACTAAATAAACTTAACGTTTAAAAAAGTTACAATAACATAACAAAAACGAGGCTGCAGTATGTACAGGGGGTCAATGTGCTGGGGTACAGGATAGTTGAGGAAATGTATGTAATAGTCCCTAAGGAAGCATTCAGACCCTTTTGACTTTTCCACATTTTGTTAGGTTA
This sequence comes from Salvelinus namaycush, assembly GCF_016432855.1. Classification (NCBI taxonomy): domain Eukaryota; kingdom Metazoa; phylum Chordata; class Actinopteri; order Salmoniformes; family Salmonidae; genus Salvelinus; species Salvelinus namaycush. Next base: position 2,697,567 of record NC_052317.1, read on the forward strand.
CAGCCTTATTCTAAAATTGACTACAAAAATAATAAATCTCTCATCAATCTACACATAATACCCCATAATGACAAAGCAAAAACAGGTTTTTAGAAATGTTTGCAAATTAATTGAAAATAAAAAAAACAGAAATAATACATTTACATAAGTATTCAGACTCTTTACTCATTACTTTTTTGAAGCACCTTTGGCAGCGATTACAGCCTCTACTTCTTGGGTATGACGCTACAAGCTTGGCACACCTGTATTTGGGGAGTTTCTCCCATTCTTCTCTACAGATCCTCTCAAACTATGTCAGGTTGGATGGGGAGCATTAATGTACAGCTATTTTCTGTTCTCTCCAGAAATGTTTGATCGTTCAAGTCCGGGCTTAAGCTGGGTCACTCAAGGACATTCAGAGAATTGTCCCGAAGCCACTCCTGCGTTGTCTTGACTGTGTGCTTAGGGTCGTTGTCCTGTTGGAAGGTGAACCTTCGCCCCAGTCTAAGGTCCTGAGCGCTCTGGAGCAGGTTTTCATCAAGGATCTCTCTGTACTTTGCTCCGTTTGTCTTTGCCTCGATCCTGACTAGTCTCCCAGTCCCTGCCGCTGAAAAACATCCCCACAGCATGATGCAGCCACCACCATGCTTCACCGTAGGGATGGTGCCAGGTTTCCTCCAGACGTCATGCTTGGTATTTACTGAGGAGTGGCTTCCATCTGGTCACTCCACCATAACGGCCTGATTGCTGAAGTAGTGCAGAGATGGCTATCCTTCCGGAAGTTTCTCCAATCTCCACAGAGGAACTCTAGAGCTCTGTCAAAGTGACCATCTTGGTCACCTCCCTGACCAAGACCCTTCACCCCCGATTACTCAGTTTGGCCGGCCAGCTCTAGGAAGAGTCTTGATGGTTCCAATTTTCTTCCATTCAAGAACAATGGAGGCCACTGTGTTCTTGGGAACCTTCAATGTTGCAGAAATGTTTTGGTACCCTTCCCCAGATCTGTGACTCGATATAAACCTTTCTCGGAGCTCTACGGACAATTCCTCCAACCTCATGGCTTGGTTTTTGCTCTGACATGCACTGTCAACCGTGAGACCTTATATAGACAGGTGTGTGCCTTTCCAAATCATGTCTAATTAATTGAATTTACCACAAGTGGACTAAAATGAAGTTGTAGACACATCTCAAGGATGATCAATGGAATAGGATGCACCTGAGCTAAATTTTGAGTCTCATAGCAAAGGGTCTGAAAACGTATGTAAAGAAGGTATTTCAGTTTTTTATTTGTAATAAATTTGGAAAAATAAAAAATAAATATTGTTTTTGGGTTGTCATTATGGGATATTGTATGTAGATCCATTTTAGAATAAGGCTGTAATGTAACAAAATGTGGAAAAATAAATGGGGTCTGAATACTTTCCGAATGTGGTTTCAAGACTGGGAACTCAGGGAAAAAACAAGGTCAAATCATGAGGCCAGTGATTTTCAGGTAGGAAAGTTGGAGCTCTAGAAAGACGCTCAAGTTTCCGACTTGGATGACCTTTCAAAACAATTTTTCCCAGTTGCAGCTATTTTTTTCAGAGTTCCTAGTTGTCTTCAATGCACTGAAGTCGGAAGTCTGAGATTTACGAGTTCCCAGTTGTTTTGAACGTGGCAATAGTTCCGCCTGTCGTTAGTTCCGTGCAAGCAAAACCAAAAAAGATGTCGGAAAGGCAACATCGATGTGTCTGGTTTTCCAATTCTATATAATGTCACTTTACTAGAATACAGAGACAAAATCAGAAGGTCAATGGTATGGAGGAGGATTGCAGAGATTGTTGGTGTTGATGGTGGGTGAAGAGAGATTTGCACAACAATGTTTGGTTTGTCCTGCTAGCTACGTAGCTATGAACATCAATCAACCTAAAAGCCGATTTATGGTAAGTCTGGCATCTGCACTGGCCGGACAGCATTTACTGCGATGCGGCCTTGAACAGAAGTCAGGGCATTCATACTTCCTGTACTTCGCGGAGCAGAGCTGTTCTGTCCTACCAAGCAAAAAGGCAGAAACTGCTCATTTGGTGGAAAATGTGTTGTCATTTTTGATACATTAAAGACATTCTTAATCATGTGGACAAGTATCATGCCTCTATTGTATTGTTTTGGAGAAAATGGGGGTCCTGGAGAAAATGGGGGTCCTGGGGAAAATGGGGGTCATGTTAGCAGTAACTGTATAATGTTACTGTGAGACCAATGACCAATTCTCAGTTCCACGCTTTGAGTAATTACTGCCTTTTTGCTTGGTAGGGCAGTCAGTTGTCAAGGAAGTGAGTTTTTGTTTATACAGGACTTACCGCCTCCACCTACCGTCAACCAATCATGTCAATGCGGAGCTATACGGAGCCCTCCGCTTTGTTACACAATTTGGGAGTGCGGTACAGAGCTTGATTTGGCCAATGCAAGCCTCAGGAGGCTCCACAATTACATCACACTCTCCGTATGGAGCCTCCGGCCACATTGCAGGATCAAGCATAAATCGGCTTTAAACTTCAAAACTATGATCAAAGCCACCATTTGTGAATGTGTTGACTAAATAAAATTGTGAACTGCACACCAAAGGGAAGGAATCACCAGTGTAATATGCTACCAATTGTATTATGGTATCTTAACATTATGAATCTCATATATTATACCTTATGGCTCTTTCATTATATCCGTGTCATAACATTGATGATTAAAGTTCACTTCCTGTAAAATACATAGGCCTATAGGTACTTTAGGTAAAGGAAATTGCGTTAAAATTACAAGGCTCCCCACGTCACGCTATTTTCCTTTCTGATACTTTTAATTAGCTTACAAATTGTCAGATTCTTATTTGTACCTTTAATACAAGGACTTGCTCTAAACAATTTCAAATGTCAGAAACATATAGCTCAACAATATGCAAATGCTGTGTGTTTAGCTATTCTCTGCTTCAGATCTACAATGACAAGGGGCACATTGCACATGCCCATTAGGCCAGTAATGCCATCATACTGTAGGCCTATGGCACATGGCTGATATCCTGAGACAGAGTGACAATCAAATAAAAAAGATTAGAGAGCTCGCAACTGTACAAAAACATTATTTTAATATGAGAAAGCAACACAGAAACATAAACAAATTAGAGACTGATCCCCTTCACCCCTTTTTTTTCCTGAATTGTGATCTTTGATTAATAAACACTAGTTCCTCTTGAATAATCTTTTTTAAGTTAACAATTAAAATACAATTAAACACTTCAATGAATCCACATTGAATTAAACATATAATTAAAACATTTACAAGTATGCTAACTCGTTTGTAAATGTCAGACATTTTAGTAAGTAAGCTATTATTACTAAAGCATAATTTCGGATGAACAAAAAATTGTCCATACCAGAGGTGGCCAACCTTGCTCCACTCCCTGATCTACTGGTTGAGCAGACTTCTATTCCAGCCCATCAATAATACACATTATAATGGTCTGCTTAAAACATGTTGGTAATACAGACTCGGACAGGGAGAGGTTGAAAATGTCAGTGAAGACACTTGCCAGTTGGTCAGCGCATGCTTGCAGTACACGTCCTGGTAATCCGTCTGGCCTTGTGAATGTTGACCTGCTTAAAGGATGTTGACCTGCTTACTGGAACAGCTGGTGCTCTCATGCATGTTTCAGTGTTATTTGCTTTGAAGCGAGCATAGACGTAATTTAGCTCACCTAGTAGGCTCGTGTCACTGGGCAGCTCTCGGCTGTGCTTCCCTTTTGTAGTCTGTAATGGTTTGCAAGCCCTGTCACATCTGACGAGCGTCGGGGCAGGTATAGTACGATTCGATCTTAGTCCTGTTTTGACGCTTTGCCTGTTTGATGGTTCGTCGGAGGACATAGAGGGATTTCTTATAATCTTCCACTCTAGCCTTTAGCTCAGTGCGGATATTGCCTGTAATCCATGACTTCTGCTTGTGGTATATACGTACAGTCACTGTGGGGATGACGTCATCGATGCACTTATTGATGAAGCCAATGACTGATTATTATGAGAACGTATTAGAGTATTATTTGTTCCTGCTAAAGTAGGCTCTGTAATGTTAGCTTTAGCTTCTTACTTCATCCCTCTAGCTGGCTAAGTAATACCTGTCAGAGTCCTTCAACGTTACTGCAATAGAAGTCTCTACCGGCAGCTAGCCATCTGACTGACTAACATATCTATAAGCTGCTATTTACCAGTTCTGCACGCATTCGTCATCTCACAACAGCGGCTCTTGTTGCCTACTTGAGCCAACTGCAAGCTGGGGTAGTTCGTTTCACTTCTCATGCCCTCGGTCTGTGCCACGAGAGGACAGATTTAGCCTTTTGAGAGAGAGTGGTGAATGTGCAGCTTAAAAGAAAAATACAGGAGGCAAATTCGGGAGAGGCGGGCAAACACAATGAAAAAAACACTGTTCACGATTCCACTCGTTCACAAAGAGGCAGATGCGATTAGAACTCAGTCATATCAAGAATATAAGCGTTCTGAGCTTTGATTTAAAGCTGAGAACAATATTAAGATGTTGACCCGGAATAGATTTTCTTTATTGTATACAAAATACATATTTTTATCCACAAAAATATAAGCATAATTAGAAAAAAATACAGAGGTCCGGGTAGTAACAGCCAAGGTCGGCTGAGAATTAGAGCTCCAAACAAGAAACCAAAAAAGCAATACATGTACTGGATAACATTTTCTAACAGCAGGAAGCAGCAAGAAAAATATTAAGTTGAGGTCAGGAACAGATTGTGCTGACCAACTGGTAGATGTCTTCACTGACATTTTCAACATGTCCCTGATTGAGTCTGTAATACCAACATGTTTCAAGCAGACCACCATAGTCCCTGTGCCCATGAACACAAAGGCAACCTGCCTAAATGACTACAGACCCGTAGCACTCACGTCCGTAGCCATGAAAGGTTGGTAATGGCTCACATCAACACCATTATCCCAGAAACCCTAGACCCACTCCAATTTGCATACCGCCCAAACAGATCCACAGATGATGCAATCTCTATTGCACTCCACACTGCCCTTTCCCACCTGGACAAAAGGAACACTTATGTGAGAATGCTATTCATTGACTACAGCTCAGTGTTCAACACCATAGTACCCTCAAAGCTCATCACTAAGCTAAGGATCTTGGGACTAAACACCTCCCTCTGCAACTAGATCCTGGACTTCCTGACGGGCTGCCCCCAGGTGGTGAGGGTAAGTAGCAACACATCTGCCACCCTGATCCTCAACACTGGAGCTCCACAGGGGTGCGTGCTCAGTCCCCTCCTGAACTCCCTGTTCACCCACGACTGCATGGCCAGGCACGACTCCAACACCATCATTAAGTTTGCAGCCGACACAACAGTGGTAGGCCTGATCACCGTCAACGACGAGACAGCCCATAGGGAGAAGGTCAGAGACCTGGCCGGGTGGTGCCAGAATAACAACCTATCCCTCAACGTAACCAAGACTAAGGAGATGATTGTGGACTACAGGAAAAGGAGGACCGAGCACACCCCCATTCTCATCCACGGGGCTGTAGTGGAGCAGGTTGAGAGCTTCAAGTTCCTTGGTGTCCACATCAACAACAAACTAGAATGGTCCAAACACACCAAGACAGTCGTGAAGAGGGCACGACAAAGCCTATTCCCCCTCAGGAAACTAAAAAGATTTGGCATGGGTCCTGAGATCCTCAAAAGGTTCTACAGCTGCAACATTAAGAGCATCCTGACTGGTTGCATCCCTTCCTGGTACGGCAATTGCTTGGCCTCTGACCGCAAGGCACTCCAGAGGGTAGTGCGTACGGCCCAGTACATCACTGGGTCTAAGCTGCCTGCCATCCAGGACCTCTATACCAGGCGGTGTCAGAGGAAGGCCCTGAAAATTGTCAAAGACCCCAGCCACCCCAGTCATAGACTGTTCTCTCTACTACCGCATGGCAAGCGGTACCGGAGTGCCAAGTCTAGGACAAAAAGGCTTCTCAACAGTTTTAACCCCAAGCCATAAGACTCCTGAACAGGTAATCAAATGGCTAACCGGACTATTTGCATGGTGTGCCCACCCCAACCCCTCTTTTTACGCTGCTGCTACTCTCTGTTTATCATATATGCATAGTCACTTTAACTATACATTCATGTACATACTACCTCAATCAGCCTGACTAACCGGTGTCTGTATGTAGCCTCGCTACTTTTATAGCCTCGCTACCTGTCTTTTTACTGTTCTTTACCTACCTATTGTTCACCTAATACCTTTTTTGCACTATTGGTTAGAGCCTGTAAGTAATTTCACTGTAAGGTCTACTACACCTGTTGTATTCGGCGCACGTGACAAATACATTTTGATTTGATTTGAGATTCCATGGACTTCATAATGAGGAGATAGAAGACTCACCCCACCATTAAGTATGCAAGACTAATCACGGCTACTAAGGAGGAGGTGGCAGAATGCTACATCCCAGGAAAAGATCAGCAAAATGTTTCAACCACCTAGAAATTAAAGTCCAACATGCCTACGAGATGCATGCAGATATACGCCCCCCAAGACACCAAAGAAAACAGGTTAAGAGAGGATGGCCTCTATGAAAATTACACAGATAGACAGCAAGCCATGATCAGCAGGCATGGGCAGTTATTAACTGACTGGATTGACGAGGTGTAGAATGAAGTTGGTTGTAGGAGTACTACTGAGGTTAATGTAAAATGACCCTGTACTAATGAACAATTGCAATGTCTATCCTACCTGGGATTCTGTGTGCATTCCGAGCTTCGACTATGCGTCTTAAATCTATTTTGCTTACTCCACAGGTCAGTTTGGAGACATAATATGCATCAGGAGAGACAATAGTTCGTGTTTTCTAATGGCTCAGCAGTAATTTTCCACTCCCGAAGTTGCTTTATAGTGGTATGTCTGACTTGTCTCATCTCTTTCACTCCCCTGCAGGGTTCTGTGTCTATGAATCTCTTTTAGCCTTGAGGCGCTTTCTCTTTCTTGACTGCAATAACTCACACATCTCTCAAACCGTTTCTTATAAGAAGCAGAGACTAGAAAAGAACTGTTGAACAAATTAAACCTTATAATGCATATATATATTGCTAATCTGTGGTCCAGGACCCTATAAATGTAGTGGGGGAGGGGTCTTATAGCCTTTCCCCTTCTATTAATACAACATAAGCATAATCAATTATTATAATACATCAATCATTTGGTGCAATGACCCCAAGGTGAACCCCATCAATGTGTTCTGCAAGTGTGAGAGAGAAGTGTTATTGGGGGGTTGGTGGGGGGGGGGGGGGGGGGGGGTGAATTGTTCTTGGACTGCATATAGAAAGAGGCTGGACATTCTCTCAGTAACATACATGACATGTTTTTATCTGAAGAAGATATGATTTATTTGGAACTGAGAGTGCCGTGCCACTATGCACAAGTTTTTGATTTAAAACCAATCCTCACCTCAAGTTGTTAGAGCATGGATTTCGCCTCTACTGTACTATCCTTGAACTGCATACAAAAAAAATGTCTGTGTTTTTTACAGAGAATGTTTTCCCCGTTCTTCAACGATAGGCCTAGTGGCATTGTGGACGATAATGGAATATATTATTTTTGTATAAATGCCATCTTGTTGTGCATATCCTTACCTAACAGCTTACTTACCTTTACACTTCCACCTTTAGACATCATAAATGACAAGGTTGTTTTAAACTGTCATTGTAGCGTGGCCTACAATCTTAGAGCTGAAGCCATCTACACTCTTTGAAAAAAATATAAAGGCAACATGCAACAATTTCAAGGATTTACAGTTTATTTAAGGAAACCAGTCAATTGAAATAAATTCATTATGCCCCGATCTATGGATTTCACATGACTGGGAATACAGATATGCATCTGTTGGTCACAGATATCTTTTTTTTTTTTTTTTTAAGTAGGGCGTGAATCAGAAAACCAGTCAGTATCTGGTGTGACCACCATTTGCCTCACGCAGCGCAAAACATCTCCTTCGCTGTTGATTGTGGCCCGTGGAATGTTGTCCCACTCATTTTCAATGGCTATGCGAAGTTGCTGGATATTGGCGGGAACTGGTACACGCTGTCATCCGTGTCAATCCAGAGCATCCCAAACATGCTCAATGGTTGACATGTCTGTTGCGTATGCAGGCCATGGAAGAACTGGGACATTTTCAGCTTCCAGGAATTGTGTACAGATCCTTCCGACATGGGGCCGTGCATTATCGTGCTGAAACATGAGGTGATGGCAGCGGATGAATGGCACGACAATGGACCTCAGGATCTCATCACGGTATCTCTGTGCATTCAAATTGCCATTGATAAAATGTGGTCGTTGACTGGCTGATAGGGGGATAGTCCTACTGGCTGATAGGACTGGTGTTGTCACTATGAGTGTGACTGACAGTCATTCTCATACATTAAATTGTGACATTAATGTCACATAGATATGTGTTTAAATGGTGTCAGATCATGTTTTCCAAATGTGTCTGTTTATGTTTGCCTGTTTTCAAAAGGAACATTGTGGTGGGTGAGCTGCAGATGGGAAGCACGGTCACAGTCTGGCCTTTGGAAATTGTTGTGGATAGCGAGTTCATGTCAGTCTCGATGGTTCTCCAGCTTTAGCTGTTGTTCAGTATGACTGATTTCCCATTGTTGTAGATGTCTTTGGGCTGTATTGATACATTTATACATGTCCCAGATGTTGTCAGGAGTGTCTTGCCTTGTGTAGTCTGTGCTTGATGTCTTTTTAGAGGTGGAGTTTTCTTTGCAAGGTATGTAAAAGCAGTTATAGCAGGTTTTTCCATTCCAAGCATTACTCCATGTTGTTTCTTAATGTAAATATGTGGTCCATAAAGCCTCTCCAGATCCTGAAGCCAGCTTGTGCTTTACACAGGGTCTGTTCAAAGGCACTGTTGATCCCAATAGAAGTACAGTAACCGCTTATTCAGCAGTGATTCAAAACGGAACATGCTAACATTATAGATGACTTTAGAAAAGAAACTGTGTCCCTCTTTAAAAGACGGTGCATAGTAAAATATCATTTGTGGTTGAATCAGAGCTGGGGTTGAAGTTTAAAGGTTGTGCAACATCAAAACCATGTTGTCCTGGGTATTAAGTCCTATTTGGTAAAGGCCAGTTGAAAGTAGGCTCAGCAAAGTATTCTATTGAAAAAACAGATCACACCAGCATTTAATCTGCAGGCTTGGGTTGTTTTAACCTGTTTTAACCTCAAACATGAAGAAAATGTAACATGAAGAAAATAATCAAACTAATCCACTAAAAGCGTGATTGACTGTAAAGTGTAGCATTGCAGGTCTTTGTGTATTATAAATACTGATCAGCATTGTTAATCTAGGAGTTCCCGTGTCTAGTCGCTTGTAGGCCTACAGCACCCCTATAGTATAGGATTCATAAAGGCTTTTAAAACACAAAGAGTGTATAGTTCAGTTGTTTGTTAATGAATCAAACATAAGATTTTCTAATTGTTTTACTCTTTAACATTATGTTATACTTTATGTAAATACTACCATGTCATTTAAATCAACCCTGGAGCCCTTAAAAGCCATTCAATTTGACTCTGGCCTAAATATACTTATATGTATTTTTCTCCCTTTTTTTTGTTGATACAGCAACAATGAAAGAAACAGTCCTGGGCCAATGCTGCAAGACAATCATCAGATGCAAGGCCTGCGTGGAGCAATGGCTCTTCCCATCTAACCAGTGCTTAAAATGTAGGGGGCCTTGATACACAGACACATTGATTAATGTAGTTGGGCTCCAGGAAGCCTTGGAACATCTCAAAAAGTTATCTGACTAAAAGGGTGTAAATTCTTATACGTTTTTTTAACATGGAACTATGTTTGTCTGTACGTTATTACATATGTAAATTAGTCACAGGCGATATCTCTGACAAGGCAAACTGAATATTCTTCCGCTTCTCTATGTTCACTACATACTTCGTCTGACACCCTGCCCAAAGTCCTCAAATTGATTTTGTCCCCCCACACCAAACACGATCACGACATGCAGGTTGAATATCAAAACAAACTCTGAACCAATTATATTAATTGGGGGACAGGTCGAAAGCATTAAACATGTATGGCAATTTAGCTAGCTAGCTTGCAGTTGCTAGCTAATTTGTCCTATTTAGCTAGCTAGTTATTGAGTTATTATTTTTCTTGAAATGCACAAGGTCCTCTACTCCGACCATTAATCCACACATAAAATGGTCAACCGAATCGTTTCTAGTCATCTCTCCTCCTTCCAGGCTTCTTTTTCTTCTTTGAACTTTATATGGCGATTGGCAACTTACTTTCATAATAAGGTGCATTACCACAACCGACCTCAGTTCATATTTCAATCACCCACGTGGGTATATGTTCCTAAAAACCAATGAGAAGATGGCACGTGGGTATATGTTCCTAAAAACCAATGAGAAGATGGGAGAGGCAGGACTTGCAGCACGTTCTGCGTCACAAATAGAACTTCTATTTTAGCGCCTGGCAATGCAGACGCTCGTTGGCGCGCACGAGCAGTGTGGGTGCAATGATAGCATGTATGTGTACATTTATTTTGCAATGCTCGCACACGTGACGCGACCGGTGTGGTCAGCATGTGAGACTGCCATCGTTGAAGTCGATTGTGGTGACGTCAAAATGAGGGATGTTGTACAACAACAAAAAATCTGCGATTGTTTGTTTTCTTGATATGTTAAATGTTCGTTTATGTTTAATTTGTTTATAGGTTGTTATATGTTTATGTTACACAATAAAACTATTTTGTGGTTTTAAGATGTATTGCGTTATGTAAGTTCAACATCTTTTCCAGCTGTCAGTGATGCGAAAGACACATTTCGGTTGAATGTATTATGTTGTGCAACTGAATAGGTATCCCCTTTCCCTCCTTTCCTTCTTCCGATTTAATTAATTGATATGTGTTGGGAGTATACATGACAATATCCGTAGGAAAACAGGGCAGCAAAGTTATCCAAACATTAGCATTAGTTTCATTTATAACTTTTTTTCTTACAAATTTATGGGGTGAACAGAAGCAAAGTAGCAGTTACTGAAATTATCGCACTCAAGGATAAAGTTCTTAATTTTTACAGAAATAAAGCATGGAAAATATACAAGACAAGAAAAATACATTTTATTTTCTTCACACCAACTGACAGAACTGTAACTCTTGCAATTGCCATATCAACAGAGTTGATTGGAATTTGTTTCAGTGCAGCTCATACCAACAAAACCAGTACACAGTGAAATAAAAAAATCCATTAAAGCATTCATATTTTATCTTGAGTGCTAACCAGAAGAGTTTTGTCCTCAAAGTGCCTGTGAGAGGAAGGTACAACAATATTGAGACTCAGCCACTGTGAGTGTCCTCAAGGTGAGGAGGTGTTGAAGGTACCCCCCGGGGGTCGGCGGGAGGCGAAGGGGGAGTAGTCCTCACGGGCGAACATGAAGACGTCGCTCGTAACAGGAAGTGCAAGAAGTCGTATATCATGGCGCGGAGCTCCGGGTGCTGCCGCAGGTATGAGGCATGCTTCGCCTTCAACTCCTCCTGTACATTCCTAATAGTGTGTGTGTATCTGTGTGTCTGTGTGTTTGGGGCTCAGCTGGCCAGGTGCCTAAACAGGAACAGGATGTGATATCACACAAGGAGAAAGAGATGACAAGAGCAGTGGTGCCCTGTATGTCCCAGGTTTCTCTAGTCTAGGCCGGGTTACTGTAAAAGCACTGTGACAAAAGAAAAAGGCCATATATAATTTTTCTTGATTGATTGTGTAAGTGGACGTGATGTCCACTTACCCATCAGGTAGGAAGTAGCAGTGCCAACACTGCCAAGTGGCTGGGATGTCTTCCACTGAGTCCACTGTCTTCTCCACCCCAAACACCTCCAAGAGCACCACTCCCACCGTCTGCACACCAGCTCCCTTTGACCACAGATAGATCACACATTAACCACACAACATGGTCAATACATGGTCAAACCTCATCCCCAGGCTATTGCACACAGCGCATATATGCTTGGGATATCAACCACTCAAAGTTGGCCTTACTGGGAGTGACCATAGAATTCTATGGGACCTATTGAGTAAAGTGTTTGTCATTTAATTTTAATCACAGAATGGTGAGGCGTACCTCTGCTTATGGTGTGCTAGCATACGGGGGATGGTTAGGTGGAAGTTGTTATGGGAGATGATTGGTTGGTAGATTAAGGCGATTAAGCCAATGCCTATGTGCTGGGATATTCTCCTGGCACTCTGTATTGGCTAACGAAGGCCAAGTTTGACACGTTGTCCCACCAGACTCTTCACGCATTTGGGCGGAAATGTCTGGGAATGAGATTAAATCAAACTGATTAAATCAAACTGATTAAATCAAACTGAGAACACACATCAACTTCATAGAAGAGTGAACACACTAATCTCTCTAAAAAAAAAAACTTTCATGAGTATTATGGGTAGGGCAGACTAAATCAACAGACACACTCACCTATGTGGAGGTTGATATGTGTGGGTCCTGGTGAAAGGATGGTCATGCTTTTCAGGATGCTCTTCCTCAGAGGGAGCAGCATCAGAAGCAGCAGGCTAGAGCCCTCACACACTAACCCCTTCAGAGAGGACAGAGGGTACAACACAGTCCACCTTCTCACTTACCACACACACACACACACTTAGAGCCTTCAAATACATAACCTCTAGAAAGCACATCGGGAAACACTCACTCTGCCCGCTTACCTTACACAACCTCCTTACTAGGGTTGTTGTGGTGACCGTATTACTGCCACACTGGCCGTCACGAGTCATGAAGGCAGTCAAATTCCACATGACCGTTTAGTCACGGCAATTAGGCTTCTCCAAACTCTGATGCTGCTGATGGTCATTAGTAGCCTGCCAAACTTGCTAACTGCCTGGTACTCAGGACTCTATTGTCCCTCTAACCGCTCTGACATCAATGCAAATGTAATCGAAAATCTAATCAAACACTTCATGAGAGCCCATGAGCTCATGTTGCGCAACATTTCTATAGGCTCTGCAATTGCATGAGAAAACATAGTGATGGCATCTATTGAAAAGAGGAGGATCACATCAGCTTTTTATAGGCTTGGCCTGCTATATTTATTTATCAACTTTCCTAATATTAAGCACATTGCTTATCTTTACAACAGGAGTATAGCCTACCTAGCTGGCATGAAAATGAACCACGGGAAAAGCATCCTCAATTCGCTATTGAAGTGCATAGATAGTATTTTTTCCCCTGACCCTGTTGAGACAGGTGCATGATAATGGTCCATTCTAAATCAAAACATTTCACACATATATTATTTAGTATGTGTAAAGACAAGATTAAATCAAGAATAGTCTGATGGGTGACAATATTAGCCTATCACTTGTAACTTTTTCTAATCATAGTCGCATACCTCATGTAGCCTAGACCATAGGCCTACAGTTGAAGTCGGAAGTTTACATACACTTTAACCAAATACATTTAATCTCAGTTTTTCATAATTCCTGACATTTAATCCGAGTAAAAATTCCCTGTTTTAGGTCAGTTAGGATCGCCACTTTATTTTCAGAATGTGAAATGTCAGAAAAATAGATGAGAGAATGATTTATTTCAGCTTTTATTTCTTTCATCACATTCCCAGTGGGTCAGAAGTTTACATACACTCAATTTGTATTTGGTAGCATTGCCTTTAAATTGTTTAACTTGGGTCAAACGTTTCGGGTAGCCTTCCACAAGCTTCCCACAATAATTTGGGTGAATTTTGGCCCATTCCTCCTGACAGAGCTGGTGTAACTGAGTCAGGTTTGTAGGCCTCCTTGCTCACACACGCTTTTTCAGTTCTGCCCACAAATTTTTATATAGGATTGAGGTCAGGGCTTTGTGATGGCCACTCCAATACCTTGACTTTCTTAACCTTAAGCCATTTTGCCACAACTTTGGAAGTATGCTTGGGGTCATTGTCCATTTGGAAGACCCATTTATGACCAACCTTTAACTTCCTGACTGATGTCTTGAGATATTGCTTCAATATATCCACATAATTTTCCATCCTCATGATGCCATCTATTTTGTGAACTGCACCAGTCCCTCCTGCAGGAAAGCACCCCCAAAACATGATGCTGCCACCCCCGTGCTCCACGGTTACGATGGTGTTCTTTGGCTTGCAAACCTCCCCGTTTTTCCTCCAAACATAACGATGGTCATTATAGCCAAACAGTTCTATTTTTGTTTCATCAGACCAGAGGACATTGAACTGTCAATGCCTGGACTACGTTAATTTTGGTGAATCTCTTATACAATGGGTTAAAGTTATGTACAGCAACCCCAGGTGTAAAATAGTAAACAATGGTTTACTATTTTTTAAACAACAGAGGATTGGGTGATCTCGCTCTCCGAGGCTGACGTGAGAAGACTCTTTAATCAGGTCAACACCAGCAGGGCTGCGGGCTAACGGTATTCCAGGGCACGTTCTCAGAGCATGAGCAGAACAGCTGGCAGGCATACTCACGGTAATTTTTAACATCTCCTTGTCACAGTCTGTAATCCCCACATTTTGTATTTTTATTTATTATGGATCCCCATTAGCTGCTGCCAAGGATTCAGTTACCGGATGTGGAATAGAGTTCCATGTAGGCATGGCTCTATGTAGTGCTATGCACCTCCCATAGTCTGTTCTGGACTTGGGGACTGTGAAGAGATCTCTGGTGGCATGTCTTGTGTGGTATGCATGGGTGTCTGAGCTGTGTGCTAGTCATTTCAACAGACAGCTCAGTGCTTTCAACATGTCAATACCTCTCACAAATACAAGTAGTGACGAAGTCAATCTCTCCTCTCTCCTCTAATGGTGAAGACATATGCATATGTCTTCACCATTATTCTACAATGTAGAAAATAGTGAAAATAAAGAAAAACCCTGGAATGAGTTGGTGTGTCCAAACTTTTGACTGGTACTGTACATTTTTTTTAAATGAATGATTTGGCCAATTCCTTATATTTTCACATGTATCCTGAAAATGCATCTAAAATATATTTTAAGTATTTTTTTTCAATATGGGATAGCCTACTACAGACACAATATGATCAATCAAAATGGTTTCTCTTCCGTGTGAACATTCTGATGTTTCTTCAGATAACCAGCCTGGCCAGCGGAAGGGTTTCTCTCCTGTGTGAACCCACTGGTGAACCAGAAGATACTTTGGACATGTAAAACTCTTTCTTACAGAAGCCACAAACAAACGAAAGTCCGCTTTCGAAGCGTGCGTTGCATTTTATGTCCTGCACTGACATGTAGCGTTGGACTACGGCCACTTTTGGCCTTGCTATGTTCTCTCTCATATTTCCTTGACGGTTAGAGAAAAGCCTCTCGGCAAGATTTCCAAAGTCTTCACTAGCCTCGTAAGAAATGCAGGTTTTGTGGATGTAAATCATTACTAGAATCCCTATCATAATAATTATTACTGCTAGATTGATGTTTTTCTTCATAGGGTCCAGAATCAAGCATCGCAGCCTCTGGTTTCACATTGTTAGATTCAACAGCGAACAAACTGCTTTCTTCAGCTATGGTTGTAAACTCAGCAAAAAAAGAAACGTCCTCTCACTGTCAACTGCGTTAATTTTCAGCAAACTTAACATGTGTAAATATTTGTATGAACATAAGATTCAACAACTGAGACATAAACTGAAGAAGTTCCACAGACATTTGACTAACAGAAATGGAATAATGTGACCCTGAACAAAGGGGGGGTCAAAATCAAAAGTAACAGTCAGTATCTGGTGTGGCCACCAGCTGCATTAAGTACTGCAGTGCATCTCCTCCTCATGGACTGCACCAGTTTTGCCTAGTTCTTGCTGTGAGATGTTACCCCACTCTTCCACCAAGGCACCTGCAAGTTCTCAGACATTTCTGGGGGGGAACGGCCCTAGCCCTCACCCTCCGATCCAACAGGTCCCAGACGTGCTCAATGGGATTGAGATCCGGGCTCTTCGCTGGCCATGGCAGAACACTGACTTGTATTTCCTGTACTTCCTGTCTTGCAGTATGGCTGGTGGCATTGTCATGCTGGAGGGTCATGTCCGGATGAGCCTGCAGGAAGGGTACCACATGAGGGAGGAGGATGTCTTCCCTGTAACACACAGCGTTGAGATTGCCTGCAATGACAACAAGCTCAGTCAGATGATGCTGTGACACACCTCAGACCATGACGGACCCTCCACCTCCAAATCAATCCCGCTCCAGAGTACAGGCCTCGGTGTAACGCTCATTCCTTCAACGATAAACGCGAATCCGACTATCACCCCTGGTGAGACAAAACCGTGACTCGTCAGTGAATAGCACTTTTTGCCAGTCCTGTCTGGTCCAGCGACGGTGGATTTGTGCCCATAGGCGACGTTGTTGCCGGTGATGTCTGGTGAGGACCTGCCTTACAACAGGCCTACAAGCCCTCAGTCCAGCCTCTCTCAGCCTATTGCGGACAGTCTGAGCACTGATGGAGGGATTGTGCGTTCCTGGTGTAACTTGGGAAGTTGTTGTTGCCATCCTGTTCCTGACCCGCAGGTGTGATGTTCGGATGTACCGATCCTGTGCAGGTGTTTTTACACTTGGTCTGCCACTGCGAGGACGATCAGCTGTCCGTCCTGTCTCCCTGTAGCGCTGTCTTAAACGTCTCACAGTATGGACATTGCAATTTATTGCCCTGGCCACATCTGCAGTCCTCATGCCTCCTTGCAGCATGCCTAAGGCACGTTCACGCAGATGAGCAGGGACCCTGGGCATCTTTCTTTTGCTGTTTTTCAGAGTCAGTAGAAAGGCCTCTTTAGTGTCCTAAGTTTCCATAACTGTGACCTTAATTGCCTACCGTCTGTAAGCTGTCAGTGTCTTAACGACCGTTCCACAGGTGCATGTTCATTAACTGTTTATGGTTCATTAAACAAGCATGGGAAACAGTGTTTAAACCCTTTACAATGAAGATCTGTGAAGTTATTTGAATTTTTACGAATTATCTTTGAAAGACAGGGTCCTGAAAAAGGGACGTTTCTTTTTCTGCTGAGTTTATGTTATTGTTGCTTCGGGTGAGCTGTGACACGAATGGGGCTCATTTCCGCAGCGTAAGAGCAAGCTGGATCCTCAGAATCTGTTTCAGAGTGCTCCTTTTTCTTTATTCTCCCGGATAGTCACCAGTTGAAGTATCTTGAGGTATGGAATGCTTTTGCCTGTTTCAGTACTTGGTGTCCACAAGTCTGAGTATCCCTGCTTCCGTACGCAGTGTGCAGCGTTCATATGCTGACGCTTCAGGATCGTGCTCTCCCTACCTCTGCGTTAATGTGCGAATCAATCACATCCCTTTGGCTTCATCATCATCACCTGATTCAAAACTGCCTATAGGAGGGGGAAATAGTGGATAATTCCCTTTCGGAGAAATCATTCTGATGGGGTTGGTATTTTCTAGTATAGATAAACCATCCATTCCGTTTGACATTTTATTATATGCCAACATTGCACTTACTATATCCTGTAGGCGTACGGTGTCCTCCAGTCTAAACTCTTCGCTTTGGATGCACTCATGCTTGCCTTCACCATAGACAGTAGGGAACCAGATTCATCCTTTCTTAAAATCGTTCAATACCATATCAAGAAGAGCATGCAACTCCCAATTCCATAAAGTAATAATAATGTAATAACACATTAGGAAGAACTCACGACTATCCTCATACCAGTGCTGCATTTTTAACTAGAGTGCCTGTAATCCTATTTAACATTTCCAAGATAAGAGATATTATACATTTTGTCATGTTTTTTAGTCATCTTCCTAGCTTTGCTAATATACTATAGACAATATTGTTTTACAGGATGTTCCTCTTCTTTGCTTGGATGCTCTCCATCGCAACAAAAATCAACTCTTTGCCAACTGGACTCCAGTGGTCGTCAGCCTCTAAAAACACAAAGAGTAAAAACATTGACCTGGTGTGTTAGCTTTATGTGGCAATCGAGAATTGAGGAGAAAACCCATGAAAACTATAGAAATAACTACAGTGGCTAGTAAAATAGTGGTGATATCAATACATTGGTTAAATCATTGTAGGCTAATTGTAAACAGCCAGGTTCCCTGAGTTGGTGACTGGTCTCACTGGGATCGAGGTGATTTCTGACGGAGTGTTTGTGCGCTACTGACTCCTTTCCATGTCCTTGCGTATTACGCTTCTCCATGATTGGTATCCTCTGCCTAAAAAATGTGTTTACTTTTTGACCTAATTCCTAGTGTAAAACGGCGTATCCATCCTCCACACGTTTGCCACGGCGGCGTTTACCAAGACCTCCGTAAATGGAGGTGAGCGGTTTGTGAAAGAAGAAGTCGACATTGTGGCCCGGCGAAAAGACTGACATCTTGTTATAACCGGGACCCTCAAGCAATTTTGTAACCTAATCACAGACAAACAGCATTTGTCTATGAGTCAGTTTATGTTGTTATAGGGTTTCTGTTGTCAGAACAATAACAGTTGTGACAGAGGCTCCAACCTACTCCGAACGAAGAAGCCTTCCGCACTGCAAGACAGCGTGACAGTATTACGTCAACCACGTTTCAAAATTCTTAGCCAACGCAGTTGCTTTCTGGAAATCATTGCATATACTGCGCACGCGCCCATCCACCATGGACCACAGACATACACCACAGTCTGAAAATGGTTATTCGAATAATAACTCATCCATAGAAATGAAATTATAACTAACAGTACATTTAGGTTACCATGCATATGATATCTCTGAGGGTCTCTCAACATTTTTGTGAATCGAGGATACAGAGATATAGAGATGCGAGATAAAGATGATTATCGCCATTTATTTCAACAAAACCTTGGATCCAAACAACATCTAAACACAATTGTTGTCAAGAGATACAATACAATACTGTTCTATTTAATTCTGTGGATTGACCTACACATAACAATATCATAATGGAACATGAAATGGTCATCTTTTATCTTACATGTTTTCAAAGTGTAAACATTAAACCTAAAATTGGTGTGGCTAAATATGCAAATAAATTGAAAACGACACAAAAGTGAAAACAAGCATTTACACTCCCCAGGTAACATTCCCATGGATTGACAGCTGATGATTAAAGGCTTCAATGTATCTCTTGTCTACAAATTAACGCATTGATTTACCATTGTTGAATTTAACAGGGTGTTTTGGAAAACAATTATGTTGATATACTGATTCGCTGTTGTCTTCGATTGTTCTTAGTACACAGTGTAATCATAATGGTAAAAATGATTTTCTCATTATGCTGCCATATTCGTTTATTTAGAATGGCAAGATGTACCCAAATACATAATACAAAATTCAATATTCTAATACCTAAATAGATAAAACTTGTAATTGTGATCCAATCAATTTCATTCAGTTTCCCATTGATTTGTATGCTTTTGAACAGTAAATGGTTAGAAATGCACTCTAATGCATGTCACATTTGTTTAAACTTTACAAAGGCCTCACATTGGAGTGGTGTTTCTTCAGGTGTAACGTGAGACTGTATTTCACTATGAAACTTTTCCCACAAAGTGTACACGCAAACGGCCGTTCTCCTGTGTGTACACTCTGGTGAGTTTTCAGATGGGCTGACTGGGTGAACCTTTTCCCGCACTGGGCACAACTGAACGGTCTTTCTCCTGTGTGAATCCGCATGTGCACCTCGAGGTTCTGAGACGTCATCAGACACTTGTGACAGAAAGGGCAAACAAAACGCTTCTCCCTGCTGTCGGCGCTCCCTTGGATCTCGCTCCATTGGGGATGGTTCGACTGTTTCTCATACATGGCAAAACTCATCATGTCGGGTCCGTCAAAATTCGACGCTGTGCTCATTCCCTGTGTCAGTTGACAGTGATCGGGACTCATGCCTGAGATATTTTCGAGGTTTTGTTGGAGCTGAGAAAACGGAATCTCTGACTTTGGCTGTTTGTTCCACGTAGAGCACATGTCCATCTCTAATTCAATAGGCTGAGAGTCAATCATGTCGATATCCCTCCTATCGCTGTGAGTCCCTACTTGACTGTTAAAGGTGACAGCTGATACAGTGGGAACAAGCGGAGGCTCTGGGTGGACCACAAGCACATCAGAGTCTGTTTCTGAGGCATAGGAGCAAACCAGCTCTGCTGTCTCCATCCCATTGCCCCCTAAGTGGCCAGAGGAACCAGGCTGATTGGGGGCTTCATGCAGTGTGTATTGAGGGCCCAAGAGCATCCGTTTCCCAATACTTAATCTAGATGCAGGGCGTTTGAGAGTGTGCTTCAATGTCTCTTTCCTTTGCTCACCCTGGAAGATACTGTTGTCTTCACTCCTTTGCCAGTCAATCTTCTTGCTCCTGAACTGTGCTGGACTGTTCCCTTCCTTTCTTGCATTGGGGGATGTGTGGGGAGCCACACTATCTCCTCCCACGGATGACACATTAACACCTGGAGGAAAATATCAAACAAAACCATGGTGTTAAAGATTAAGAACAACATAGAGTAGAACTGCATGGTGGTAGCTAACTTTCTGAATGGTTTAATAGGACACATTATACCAGTAGGAGGGGGTTATGATTACCTAATTTTACCCCACTATCTGAATCTGAGAGCATAAACAACAAAATCACCCTCTCGCTCTCTCTCAAACAAAAATAAATGCAACATGCAACAATTTTGAAGATTTTACTGAATTACAGTTCATATAAGGAAATCAGTCAAATTAAATAAATTCATTATGCCCTAATTTATGGATTTCACGACTGGGCAGGGCGCAGCTATGGGTGGGCCTGGAAGGGCATAGGCCCACCCACTGGGGAGAAAGGCCTAGTAAATCAAAATTAGTTTTTTC
Source organism: Salvelinus namaycush (assembly GCF_016432855.1). Taxonomy (NCBI): domain Eukaryota; kingdom Metazoa; phylum Chordata; class Actinopteri; order Salmoniformes; family Salmonidae; genus Salvelinus; species Salvelinus namaycush. Next base: position 2,718,442 of record NC_052317.1, read on the forward strand.
CCCCAAAAAGGGGCTTTATTACAGACAGAAATAAGCCCTCAGATGATCCCGCAGGTGAAGAAGCCAGATGTGTAACCACGCCAGCCCAGGACCTCCACGTGGTCTGCGGTTCTGAGGCCGGTTGGACGTACTACCAAATTCTCTAAAACGATGTTGGAGGCGGCTTATGGTAGAGAAACAAACATTTCATTCTCTGGCAACAGCTCTGGTGGACATTAATGCAGACAGCATGCCAATTGCACACTCCCTCAAAACTTGAGACATCTGTGGTACTGTATTGTGTGACAAAACTGCAAATTTTAGAGTGGCCCTTTATTGTCCCCAGCACAAGGTGCACCTGTGTAGTGATCCTGCTGTTTAATTAGCTTCTTGATATGCCACACCTCTCAGGTGGACAGATTATCTTGGCAAAGGAGAAACGGTCACTAACAGGGCCGTAAACAAATTTGTGCAAAAATTAGAGAAATAAAACGAGAGAAAAGATGGCGCCGAAGAACATGGCTGACGTTTTACATTCTCCCAACCAATTGTGCAATTTTGTTATTTCTTTTCCATTTTGTGTAACTTATTTGTAAAAATGTATTGTGTACATAATGTTGCTGCTACTGTCTCTTATGACCAAAAATAACTTCTGGACATCAGAAAAGCGATTACACGCCACGGACTGGAAGAAACCTTTTCCTTTAACGAGTCCGACAAGAAGGATATCCTGCTTTCACTGGAACAGGCCCAGAGCCATGCCTTTTGCGTGAAGAAAAGACGCCGGAAAAGGGGACGCAGATCGGGGATCCTTCTGAGAAGTCGGAGGTGAGCGAGTAAACTCCCAATGCCTTCCATTCTCCTTGCTAACGTGCAATCGTTAGAAAATAAATTGATGACCTACTATTAAGATGATCCTACCAACGGGACATTAAAAACTGTAACATCTTATGTTTCACTGAGATGTGGCTGAACGAAGAAACAGACAATATAGAGCTGGTGGGATTTTCCATGCATCGGCAGAACAGAGACGCTACCTCTGGAAAGACGAGGGGTGGGGGTGTGTGTTTTTTTGTCAATAATAGTTAGTGCGTGATGTCTAATATTAAAGAAGCCTCGAGGTATTGCTCGCCTGAGGTAGAGTACATTATGATAAGTTGTCGACCACACTATCTACCAAGAGAGTTCTCATCTATATTATTCGTAGCTGTCTATTTACCACCACAAAGCGAAACTGGCACTAAGACCGCTCTCAACCAACTCTATTAGGCCATAAGCAAAAGAAGAAAATGCTCACCCAGAAGCGGCGCTCCTAGTGGCCGGGGACTTTAATGCAGGCAAACTTAAATCAGTTTTACCAAATTTTTACCAGCATGTCACATGTGCAACCAGGGGAGAAAAAAATCCTAGACTACCTCTACTCCACACACAGAGATGCATACAAAGCTCTCCCCCGCCCTCCATTTGGCAAATCTGACCACAATTCTATCCTCCTGATTCCTGCTCTCAAGCAAAAACTAAAGCAGGAATTACCAGTGACTCACTCAATATGGAAGTGGTCAGATGACATGGACGCTACAGTACAGTACTGTTTTGCTAGCACAGACTGGAATATGTTCTGGGATTCATCCAATGGCATTGAGGAATATACCACATCAGTCATCGGCTTCATCAATAAGTGCATCGATGACATCGTCCCCACAGTGACTGTACGTACATATCGCAACCAGAAGGCATGGATTACAGGAAACATGAGCATCGAGCAAAAGGCTAGAGCTGCCACTTTCAAGGAGCGGGAGACTAATGCGGACACTTATAAGAAATCCCGCTATGTCCTCAGACGAACCATCAAACAAGCAAAGCATCAATACAGGATTAAGATTGAATCCTACTACACTGGCTCTGACGCTCGTCGGATGTTGCAGGGCTTGAAAACTATTACGGACTACAAAGGGAAACCCAGACGCGAGCTGCCCAGTGACGCGAGCCTACCAGACGAGCAAAATGCCTTTTATGCTCGCTTCGAGGCAAGCAACACTGAAGCAGGCACGAGAGCACCAGCTGTTCTGGATGACTGTGTGATAACACTCTCGGTAGCTGATGTGAACAAAACCTTTAAAACAGGTCAACATTCACAAAGCCGGTGGGCCAGACGGATTACCAGGACGTGTACTCAAAGCACATGTACTCCACTGACATTTTCAACCTCTCCCTGACCGAGTCTGTAATACCTACATGTTTCAAGCAGACCAGCATAGTTCCTGTGCCCAAGGAAGCAAAGGTAACCTGCCTAAATGATTACTGCCCTGTGGCACACTTAACCAGCATGGCTAACACAGAATTCTGCAGCGGATACGCCACTCATCTGGTTTGCGCTTAGTGGGACTATCATTTCTTTTTCAACAGGACAATGACCCAGCACACCTCCAGGCTGTGTAAGGGCTATTTGACCAAGGAGAGTGATGGAGTGCTACATCAGATGACCTGGCCTCCACAATCACCTGACCTCAACCCAATTGAGATGGTTTGGGATGAGTTGGATTGCAGAGTGAAGGAAAAGCAGCCAACAAGTGCTCAGCATATGTGGGAACTCCTTAGCATTCCAGGTGAAGCTGGTTGAGAGAATGCCAAGAGTGTGCAAAGCTGTCATCAAGGCAAAGGGTGGCTACTTTGAAGATTTGTTTAACACTTTTTTGGTTACTACATGATTCCATATGTGTTATTTCATAGTTGTGATGTCTTCAGTATTATTCTACAAATAGAAAATTGTAAAAATAATGAAAAACCCTTGAATGAGTAGGTGTGTCCAAACTTTTGACTGGTACTGTATGTATGTATGTATGTATGTATGTATGTATGTATGTATGTATGTATGTATGTATGTATGTATGTATGTATGTATGTATGTATGTATATAACCACAGAGTTTCTAAACCCAGAGGCGGAACATCACGAGACTTCCAGGAATGTTTGTGAAACAGACCAAGCAGACTAGGCCGGGGTTTAAGAAGTCAATGAGAGAAGTGAAAAATTATACCTTAGCTGTTAAATTTCTCAAAATCTAAAGGCACAACCTAGATTCGAGCCAATGTCTTAAGTAGTTGAACATGTTATTTCTCCAACCTCGGGACAGTGACAAATTGACGTTTTCATTTTCGTCAAAAACAACTGCATATCGAAGGAGTGCCTTTGATTTGACCGCCTGCACATGCACAGCTCACCGCGAGATGACCGTTAGACCAGATTAGGGATGTGACAAATGGACTATTTGTCTTAACGTTTACATTGCTATTCCCCCCCGGGTTTTCGTTAAAACTATAAGAAAAACAAATATAAAATTCCATGTCAATTCACAACGCATAATAATGGTCCTATTACGTATGGATGACCACTAGGGCCTGGCAATGAAGTTATTTCTACCGCGACCCTTTACAGACATAGAACGCAGTACATTAAAATGTTGATAATTGATAGGTTTTCAGACAATTAAAAAGTTGATGTCGCACCCCGACGGAAATCTAACAAGTATAATAAAAAAATCCCCATCAAAATCTGTCAGTTGAAGCTAGAGATTTGTTTGCATGGGCTGCGTCTCAATCCACCACATCAGCCGATGTCGCCCTTCCACATCTGCGCTGAAAGGTGGCAGAGCTAGAGTGGTGTTTTTCACACCATGAGACATCCCGAAAATCGGTCTTTTAATTTGGCCTTTCAAATTATTATGGAAAAGATGAGACTCTCACGATGAGGTTCTCCGTTTTGCTTTACAACCCCCACAAGCGCCACGGGACTCTTCTGAAGTCGGTACAGCCGATCGGCCAACTTCTGACTGTAGCGTCCGAACAGTTTGGGCAACACACTGACCCCTCTATGGAAAGGTGAGTCCCTCACAAACATGTTGGTCGTTTTGCTCTAAGACGCCAACAAGCCTCACAAGACTAGTCTGAAGGTAGCAGGGTACCAGTAAGAAAAAATATATGGAAGTACAGTGCATTCGGAAAGTATTCAGACCCTTTGACTTTTTACACATTTTGTTACATAGTCTAATTCTAAAATGGATTAATTAAAATATCTATCTTCACACAATACCCCATAATGACAACGCAAAGAGGTTAAGATTTTTTTAAACTGTATTAAATATAAAAAACAGAAATACCTTATTTGCATAAGTATTCAGACCCTTTGCGATGAGACTAAACTTAGCTCATCCTGTTTCCATTGATCATCCTTGAAATGTTTCTAAAACTTGATTGGTAAATTCAATTAATTGGACTTGATTTGGAAAGGCACACACCTGTCTATATAATGTCCCACAGTTGACAGTGCATGTTAGAGCAAAAACCAAGCCATGAGGTAGAAGGAATTGTCCTTAGAACTCCGAGACCGGATTGTGTCGAGGTACAGATCTGGGGAAGGGTACCAAAAAATGTCTGCAGCATTGAAGTTCCCCAGGAACACAGTGGCCTCCTCCATTCTTACATGGAAGAAGTTTGGAACCACCAAGACTCTTCCTAGCCCTGGCTGCCCAGTCAATCTGGGCAGAAGGGTCTTGGGTCAGGGAGGTGACCAAGAACCCGATGGTCACTCTGACAGAGCTTCAGAGTTCCTCTGTGGAGAAAGGAGAACCTTCCAGAAGGACAACCATCTCTGAAGCACTCCACCAATCAGTCATTTATGGTAGAGTGGCCAGACGGAAGCCACTACTCAGTAAAAGGTACGCGATAGCCCGCATGGAGTTTGCCAAAATCGACTCTTAGACCATGAGAAACAAGATGAAACCTTTGGCCTGAATGCCAAGCGTCACGTCTGGAGGAAACCTGGCACCATCCCTACGGTGAAGCATGGTGGTGGCAGCATCATGCTGTGGGAATGTTTTTCAGCAGCAGGGATTGGGAGACTAGTCAGGATCGAGGGAAAGCTGAACGGAGCAAAGTACAGAGAGATCCTTGATGAAGACCTGCTCCAGAGCGCTCAGGGCCTCTGGGGGCGAAGGTTGACCTTCCAACAGGATGACGTCCCTAAGCACACAGCCAAGACAATGCTGGAGTGGATTTGGAACAAGACTCAATGTCCTTTAGTGGCCCAGCCAGAGCCCGGACTTGAACCTGATCGAACATCTCTGGAGAGACCTGAAAATAGCTGTGCAGTGGCGCTCCCCATCCAACCTGACAGAGCTTGAGAGGGTCTGCAGAGAAGAATGGGAGAAACTCCCCAAATACAGGTGTGCCAAGGTTGTAGAGTCATACCCAAGAAGACTCAAGGATGTAATAGCTGCCAAAGGTGCTTCAACAAAGTACTGAGTAAAGGGTCTGAATACTTATGTAAATGTGTATATCAGTTTTTTGTATTTTATAAATTTGCAAAACACAAAAAAACAGGGTTTTGCTTTGTCATTGTGGGATATTGTGTGTAGATTGTTGAGGGAAAAAAACAATTTAATCAATTTTAGAATAAGGCTGTAACGTAACAAAATGTGGAAAAAGTCAAGGGGTTGAATACTTTCCGAATGAACCGTATATATGGAGATAGTTTAGTGACTAAAATAAGCGGTTAAATACATAGTTTCCTGATCTTTCTTATATATCTCAGATATAGGACAGACCCTTCAGAACAAACGTTCTTTAGAACGTTCTTGTTGACTATCTTTTTATCCATGTATGAAGCTGTTATTCAATGCGTTTCTATGGGCTAATAGCAGTAAGGCCAAATTCAATGTTTCATCAAATACATTTTTTTAAGATATTTTTTTGATACCTAAAATTATAAATCAAATAGCTAACTGATCCTTGGTATGACCATCTTAAAACAATTCCATGTGTTAGCCTCTTCCTCTCTGGTTTTATTTAAATGATTTCCTAGGCTTTTATAGCCATATAGTCTAGTTAGGCAATAACACGGAAATTTATGTTTTGCGATAACTGCACTGGGATTTTAATTATGTTAGAGGAAATGTTTTTTGGTTACAGATTTTTTTTTACCTTAAGGATCCCAACTCTGAAATGTTATAACATTTAAACGTTCACACCCTTAGACCAGATGATGTGTTTCTGCGTATGAGCGTAGCTAGTCAACGTCGCCATGACATCAACTACAAGTGTAATCTGGGATTTCTATTGGAGAAGCAGTTTCTGCCTACCGTAAAACTTCAAACAGTTTCAACTAGCCGCCTGTCCCTTTTAATACCCAGGCAATGGCACACATTTCAGCAAATAAAAGCCGGATCTAAATTAATTGTTTACCAGGTTACAATGAATTACCATGAATTGTTTACGAGGTTTAATGTTTGATTTGTTACATTAAATAATTCAGTAATGACAAAAACAATTATGGCAATCATCCATTTTATTGCATGTAAGAACCTGCTAGCCATTGGCTGCTAACAGCTGAGAACTGCTAGCTAACTGGCAAGCACAAAAACTGTCTTTCCCTTTCCACAACTTCGGGAGTACAGACCCCCAGAAACCGTCCGATCGCCCCCTCTAGTGGCGAAAACAGTTAACCGTTAACTGTTAACAGTTACAGTTAACTAGTCCAACGCTCTAACCACCTGATTACATTGCACTCCACGAGGAGACTGCCTGTTACGCGAATGCAGTAAGAAGCCAAGGTAAGTTGCTAGCTAGCATTAAACTTATCTTATAAAAAACAATCAGTCAATCATAATCACTAGTTACCTACACATGGTTGATGATATTACTAGTTTATCTAGCGTGTCCTGCGTTGCATATAATCGATGCGGTGCGTGTTCACGAAAAAGGACTGTCTTGCTCCAATGTGTACCTAACCATAAACATCAATGCCTTTCTTAAAATCAATACACAGAAGTATATACACTGCTCAAAAAAATAAAGGGAACACTTAAACAACACAATGTAACTCCAAGTCAATCACACTTCTGTGAAATCAAACTGTCCACTTAGGAAGCAACACTGATTGACAATAAATTCCACATGCTGTTGTGCAAATGGAATAGACAAAAGGTGGAAATTATAGGCAATTAGCAAGACACCCCCAATAAAGGAGTGGTTCTGCAGGTGGTGACCACAGACCACTTCTCAGTTCCTATGCTTCCTGGCTGATGTTTTGGTCACTTTTGAATGCTGGTGGTAGCATGAGACGGAGTCTACAACCCACACAAGTGGCTCAGGTAGTGCAGCTCATCCAGGATGGCACATCAATGCGAGCTGTGGAAAGAAGGTTTGCTGTGTCTGTCAGCGTAGTGTCCAGAGCATGGAGGCGCCACCAGGAGACAGGCCAGTACATCAGGAGACGTGGAGGAGGCCGTAGGAGGGCAACAACCCAGCAGCAGGACCGCTACCTCCGCCTTTGTGCAAGGAAGAGCAGGTGGAGCACTGCCAGAGCCCTGCAAAATGACCTCCAGCAGGCCACAAATGTGCATGTGTCTGCTCAAACGGTCAGAAACAGACTCCATGAGGGTGGTATGAGGGCCCGACGTCCACAGGTGGGGGTTGTGCTTACAGCCCAACACCGTGCAGGACGTTTGGCATTTGCCAGAGAACACCAAGATTGGCAAATTCGCCACTGGCGCCCTGTGCTCTTCACAGATGAAAGCAGGTTCACACTGAGCACATGTGACAGACGTGACAGAGTCTGGAGACGCCGTGGAGAACGTTCTGCTGCCTGCAACATCCTCCAGCATGACCGGTTTGGCGGTGGGTCAGTCATGGTGTGGGGTGGCATTTCTTTGGGGGGCCGATCAGCCCTCCATGTGCTCGCCAGAGGTAGCCTGACTGCCATTAGGTACCGAGATGAGATCCTCAGACCCCTTGTGAGACCATATGCTGGTGCGGTTGGCCTTGGGTTCCTCCTAATGCAAGACAATGCTAGACCTCATGTGGCTGGAGTGTGTCAGCAGTTCCTGCAAGAGGAAGGCATTGATGCTATGGACTGGCCCGCCCGTTCCCCAGACCTGAATCCAATTGAGCACATCTGGGACATCATGTCTCGCTCCATCCACCAACGCCACGTTTCACCACAGACAGTCCAGGAGTTGGCGGATGCTTTAGTCCAGGTCTGGGAGGAGATCCCTCAGGAGACCATCCGCCACCTCACCAGGAGCATGCCCAGGCGTTGTAGGGAGGTCATACAGGCACGTGGAGGCCACACACACTACTGAGCCTCATTTTGACTTGTTTTAAGGACATTACATCAAAGTTGGATCAGCCTGTAGTGTGGTTTTCCACTTGAATTTTGAGTGTGACTCCAAATCCAGACCTCCATGGGTTGATAAATTTGATTTACATTGATCATTTTTGTGTGATTTTGTTGTCAGCACATTCAACTATGTAAAGAAAAAAGTTTTTAATAAGAATATTTCATTCATTCAGATCTAGGATGTGTTATTTTAGTGTTCCCTTTATTTTTTTGAGCAGTGTATTTTTAAACCTGCATATTTTGCTAAAAGAAATCCAGGTTAGCAGGCAATATTAACCAGGTCAAATTGTGTCACTTCTCTTGCGTTCATTGCACGCAGAGTCAGTGTATATGCAACAGTTTGGGCCGCCTAATTTGCCAGAATTTTACGTAATTATGAGATAACATTGAAGGTTGTGCAATGTAACAGGAATATTTAGACTTATGGATGCCACCCGTTAGATAAAATACGGAACGGTTCTGTATTTCACTGAAAGAATAAACGTCTTGTTTTCAAGATGAGTTTCCGGATTCGACCATATTAATGACCTAAGGCCCGTATTTCTGTGTGTTATTATGTTATAATTAGGTCTATGATTTGATAGAGCAGTGACTGAGCGATGGTAGGCACCAGCAGGCTCGTAAGCATTCGTTCAAACAGCACTTTTGTGCATTTTGCCAGCAGCTCGTCGCTGTGCTTCAAGCATTGAGCTGTTTATGACTTCAAGCCTATCAACTCCCGAGATTAGGTTGGTGTAACCGACGTGAAATGGCTAGCTAGTTAGCGGGGTGCGCACTAATAGCGTTTCAAACGTCACTCGCTCTGAGACTTGGAGTGGTTGTTCCCCTTGATCTGCAAGGGCCGTGGCTTTTGTGGAGCGATGGGTAACGCTGCTTCGAGGGTGGCTGTTGTCGATGTGTTCCTGGTTCGAGCCCAGGTAGGGGCGAGGAGAGGGACGGAAGCTATACTGTTACACTGGCAATACTAAAGTGCCTATAAGAACATCCAATAGTCAAAGGTATATGAAATACAAATCGTGTAGAGAGAAATTGTCCTATAATTCCTATAATAACTACAACCTAAAACTTCTTACCTGGGAATATTGAAGACTCCTGTTAAAAGGAACCACCAGCTTTCATATGTTCTCATCTTCTGAGCAAGGAACTTAAACGTTAGCTTTTTTACATGGCACATATTGCACTTTTACTCTCTTCTCCAACACTTTGTTTTTGCATTATTTAAACCAAATTGAACATGTTTCATTTTATTTGAGGCTAAATTGATTTTATTGATGTATTATATTACGTTAAAATAAGTGTTCATTCAGTATTGTTGTAATTGTCATTATTACAAATACATGTTTTTTTTAATCGGCCAATTAATCGGCATCGGCTTTTTTTGGTCCTCCAATAATCGGTATCGGCGTTGAAAAATCATAGTCGGTCGACCTCTAGTCTGGACGCAATCAGGCTACCGAAAGCGCATACAGTGGGAGACGTCAACAGCACTCCTCCCACAAGTCTCCAGAAGATGTGTGTTTTGGGACAGAGAGGCACCTTTTCATTATAACGTTGAAAGGAAATACGTTCCTAGTGTGTGAGGAACATGTTTGCTGGCCTCATAATTGCTAGCCAGCTAGCTAATATTTAGAATATATATATATATGTTTTTGGGGTTAGAGTTATGCTAACCTGTTTGCAATCCCTTTGGCATTGCTTGCTAGCTACAAAGGTCAGCTGGCTAGTTAGCTACAGTAGTTAGCTACTGCCATCAGTTGTTGTTGTGTTATCATATTTTGCCTATTCCACCGTTTGTAGAATGCATACTGGCATTTTAATATAGCGTGGGAAAGGGGAATCCAGACACACTATGGACACATTTAAATGTAGGTGTAGATGCATGACGCGTTTCGAATTCTATGAATAGAACTCTCTGATCAACATACTAAAGCTGCATGAGCTGTCAAGTCCACGTTGTGTTACTACCATGTTGTTGTCATGTTGTATTGCTGCCATGCTATGTTGTCGGCTTAGGTCTCTCTTTATGTAGTGTTGTGTTGTCTCTCTTGTCGTGATGTGTGTTTTGTCCTATATTTTTATTTTATTTATTTTTAATCCCAGCAAGAGGCCTTTTGCCTTTTGGTAGACCGTCATTGTAAATAAGAATTTGTTCTTAACTGACTTGCCTAGTTAAATAAAGGTTAAATAAAAAATAAATGAATAGACAGGGCGGGAAAGCAATGCTGCTCTCACTCTGGGCAGATATGCCGTTATAGCTCAGTTGCAAAGACTAACTGCAAGTTGAACTCTGTGAGATGGACTCCTAAATTGATAGTGTAGTTTGTTTAGGCGATTTTACAGCTAGCTAGCTACTTCACATGCTGAAATTGACTTTGGTATTATTGTGTGTAGCTATGTTTTCTAGCTAAATACCTAGCTACTCAGCCTGGGAGAGAGAGAACATTGGATTGTGGGTTTGTAGTTGACTTGAGCTGCAACAGATTTCCCAAAATATGTTCACATTTCTACCAATCTTGTTATTACAACAAAATGAAACATTTGTTCACAAAAAATAGTTTCACATATTAGTGTTATTTAATTAACACTGTTACCTAATATTAATTTGTGGTTTGTAGTGGATTATCCCTTTAAACAAATAAATGCCAGGGCTATTAATTGAAGTTTTACAGCATCTTCATAGTGTACTGTCTTTGCTATAACTAATGAATCTGGGAAACCCAGAACTAAACTCTTGCGTAATTGCATCAAATGCCAGTTACTTTATGTGTGTCTGTCCTCGAGAGATTAACTGATCAACATACCTTCATCATTCTAGAACAACACCACAGATCTGCAATCTACTTACCTTCCTCATGTGTGTCACTGTCCTCGGAGTCCTCATCTTTGATAAGTACCACATCGGGTAACTGCAACAAATCATAATTTGAATGCACTTTTTTAAAACTTTTTTTTTTTTTTACATAATGTACAATTCTGTATTATATTTCAATTATAATTTAGTGGATAAACAACACACACTGGGGATATAGCTAGCTTCTGAAAGACTTGAATATGGAAACTTACCTCCTCTTCTTCTTCAACAAAGTAGCAATCTCCAGCCGTTATTGTTATCCCATTACTTTTAAGACATGTGTCCTCCTGCTGCGACAGTTTTGGATGGAGACCTTCACCTAATGGGACGGGTTCAGTAACAACAGCTTGAGTTCCCGCTTTTCCATCGATTCCTCGCGCAATTATAGACTCAATCAAATGCAGTTTCTTCTTGAGGTCCTCGTTTTCCTTATAGCTTCTTGATATTTCTAATTGCAAAATCGCATAACCTTCATCCACGACTTCACATATGTCCGCCACCGCTGCATTGGTCAACGCCCCCATGATGGACGCTAACTGCTCGTGCAAAGCCTTGGAATTCCACATGGGTCCGGATATTCTGCTCATTTTCAGGACTAGTCTGTACTTACAGTTAATCGTTTATTGATACTTGAAAATATATCATAATATTTGGGTGGTACTAAGGATTTGGAAATACCGATGTGCGAAGAGTTCGTCCATCGGGAGAATAGCCTGCTAGCTGGCTAAGCTACAAACAATAGGAACGAGGCGAAGAAGAGATACTTCCTGTACCCCACACTCAGTTTTCAAAATAAAAGTTTTAAACAGCAGCCTTGGTGCCTAATAATCGGCATACTGTTCCCAGTTATTGGCCACCTTACTATTTTGTTCAATTACAAGATATATCCGTAGAATTTTTTTCAACAAAAAAAAACACACCAACCTCATCTCCGAAGTGTTTACTAGATAGTTTAAAGAAATTAATTTGCTGGTCAATTTTTAATTGCTTAACCCGGTGCGCCCTCCTGTGGACTCGTAAAAATAGTTATTCAACAACATATTTACAACAGTTTAATAACAAAATATAAATTAGTATAAATCATTTACATATAATCAAACTTATCTGCATTGACAAACAATGAAAACACTGTGTTGGAGTTTGTGTTGCAGAGATGTACTTGGAAATATAAGGGAAGAAATACACAAGATGGGTTGAATAAATATACAACAAACAAACATAGTTGCCCACACTTCGGTTTTGTTGGTAAACAACCAACCTCTATATACTGCAGGTGGAACCAGTGACCACGTTTACATGTGCACAGTATTCCGGGTAGTAGCTCATATCCCGCTTAAGGTCGCATTCGGGATAAGCCATTTGCATGTAGCCATGAATAATCAGAATATTCCTTAGTTAAGTAAATTGGTTAAATGGAATAGTAACTGAAATATTGACACTGACACTAAACCTATAACCTCTCACATGCAGCGTAACACTGTTATGCAAGCAGACAGTATTTCAACCACAAAATATGCAACCATATGTGTTTAGCCGTTTTCTCAGCTTTTGATTTCCTTAAAACTGGTCAAGCTGATAACATTTGGACATTTTGCACAGGACCAATCATTCCACTGTTTAGGAGTTATTGCGTTTTCTCCCCGGTCCCCAAACGAAACAGACAACTTTACCATTAGATTACCAATGCATTCATTCTATCGATGTAAGACATTATTCTGGTGAGCACTACTTTATTTTGTCTTCTGGAGCAACAAGTTATGACAGAAGAGAAGCTGCATGTATCAAACTATAGTTGACAAACAAATGGCCTTCGACATGTCGGAAATTATAATATCACCACACAACACCCAGACCGCAAAAATAACAGTAAACGGGATAAGATGTTTAAATCAAATCAAATTTTATTGATCACATACACATGGTTAGCAGATGTTAATGCAAGTGTAGCCAAATGCTTGTGCTTCTAGTTCCGACTGTGCAGTAATATCTAACAAGTAATCTTAACAATTTCACAACAACTACCTTATACACACAAGTGTAAAGGAATTAATAAGAATATGTACATATAAATATATGGATGAGCGATGGCCGAACGGCATAGGCAAGATGTAGTAGATGGCATAGAGTACATTATATACATATGAGATGAGTAATGTAGGGTATGTAAACATTATATAAAGTGGCATTGTTTAAAGTGACTTGTGATACATTTATTACATCAAATGTTTAATTATTAAAGTGGCTAGAGATTGAGTCAGTATGTTGGCAGCAGCCACTCAATGTTAGTGATGGCTGTTTAACAGTCTGATGGCTTTGAGATAGAAGCTGTTTTTCAGTCTCTATGTAGATATTCCATCTGGGTTCGACATGCCACAGTGTCCCGTTTTAAATCAGCATATCCCAGGCATCTTATCCGGGATTCTCATAACCGGGATACAAGCTTTTTCGGGTTATTGTAAACGGAATATGATGTTTATATGCGTCAACTCAAAAACAGAATACTTGAGTATCCCAAATAATAACAGGATATTGATGTGCATGTAAACGTTGTCAATGATTTATATATACACTAGATGACTATATGGGGCGCTGTGTTGAAGCCAAAGTGCCTCCATCTTGGCACTCCAACACGTTGTAAAAAATGTTTTGGAAGGTATATACATGTATTCATTAAGGTCTACATTAGTTTTTGCCACATTTATTATATTACAGACACCTTAATGCGTACTTTTAAACTATATTATGTGCGCTAAACACAAAAAAATATACAACTATTTTCCTTCCATTATAATTTGTAAAGATGACTAATGTTACTGTCCCCACTACAAAAACAAAAATACTTACATACATGTAATTTTGTCCTTGAAACATTTAATTGAAATACTGTAGAATTCCATTCATTCCTATGGAGGACTGCTCCTACTGGAGAGTACCAATATGACCGACCGTTGCCTTCAAAGCCTCTCAATGTCCAATACATAGCAGGCGCAATCCGGGGTTTAAATACACTACCATTCAAACGTTTGGGGTCACTTAGAAATGTCCTTATTTTTTAAAGAAAATCTCATCATTTTTTTGTCCATTAAATAACATGAAATTGATCAGAAATACAGTGTAGACATTGTTAATGTTGTAAATGACTATTGTAGCTGAAAACGGTGGATTTTTAATGGAATATCTACGTAGGCGTACAGAAGCCCATTATCAGCAACCATCACTCCTGTGTTTCAATGGCACGTTGTGTTAGCTAATCCAAGTTTAGCATTTTTAAAGGCTAACTGATCATTAGAAAACCCTTTTGCAATTATGTTAGCACAGCTGAAAACTGCAATAAAACTGGTCGTCTCTAGACTAGTTGAGTATCTGGACTATTAGCGTTTCTGGGTTCGATTACAGGCTCAAAATGGCCAGAAACAAAGAATTTTCTTCTGAAATTCGTCAGTCTATTCTTGTTCTGAGAAATTAAGGCTAATCCATGCGAGAAATTGTCAAGAACTGAAGATCTCGTACAACGCTGCGTCCTACTCCCTTCACAGAACAGCGCCTAGAAGGCCAGCATCCCGGAATCACCTCTTCACTGTTGACATTGAGACTGGTGTTACACTTTTGTACGGTAGTGTACATCATTGAGTGGAACCCCTGCAAGAGGCTTTATATACATCATTGAGTGGAATCCCTGCAAGAGGCTTTATATACCTCATTGAGTAGAATCCCTGCAAGAGGCTTTATATACATCATTGAGTGGAACCCCTGCAAGAGGCTTTATATACATCATTGAGTAGAATCCCTGCAAGAGGCTTTATATAGATCATTGAGTGGAACCCCTGCAAGAGGCTTTATATACATCATTGAGTGGAACCCCTGAAAGATGCTTTATATACATCATTGAGTGGAACTCCTGCAAGAGGCTTTATATACCTCATTGAGTGGAACCCCTGCAAGAGGCTTTATATACATCATTGAGTGCAACCTCTGCAAGAGGCTTTATATACATCATTGAGTGGAACCCCTGCAAGAGGCTTTATATACCTCATTGAGTGGAACCCCTGCAAGAGGCTTTATATACATCATTGAGTGGAACCCCTGCAAGAGGCTTTATATACATCATTGAGTGGAACCCCTGCAAGAGGCTTTATATACATCATTGAGTGGAACCCCTGCAAGAGGCTTTATATACATCATTGAGTAGAATCCCTGCAAGAGGCTTTATATACATCATTGAGTGGAACCCCTGCAAGAGGCTTTATATACATCATTGAGTGGAACCCCTGCAAGAGGCTTTATATACATCATTGAGTGGAACCCCTGCAAGAGGCTTTATATACATCATTGAGTGGAACCCCTGCAAGAGGCTTTATATACATCATTGAGTAGAATCCCTGCAAGAGGCTTTATATACATCATTGAGTGGAACCCCTGCAAGAGGCTTTATATACATCCTTGAGTGGAACCCCTGCAAGAGGCTTTATATACATCATTGAGTGGAACCCCTGCAAGAGGCTTCATATACATCATTGAGTGGAACCCCTGCAAGAGGCTTTATATACATCATTGAGTGGAACCCCTGCAAGAGGCTTTATATACATCATTGAGTGGAACCCCTGCAAGAGGCTTTATATAGATCATTGAGTGGAACCCCTGCAAGAGGCTTTATATACATCATTGAGTGGAACCCCTGCAAGAGACTTTATATACATCATTGAGTGGAACCCCTGCAAGAGGCTTTATATACATCATTGAGTGGAACCCCTGCAGGAGGATTTATATACATCATTGAGTAGAACCCCTGCAAGAGGCTTTATATACCTCATTGAGTGGAACCCCTGCAAGAGGCTTTATATACATCATTGAGTGCAACCTCTGCAAGAGGCTTTATATACATCATTGAGTGGAACCCCTGCAAGAGGCTTTATATACCTCATTGAGTGGAACCCCTGCAAGAGGCTTTATATACATCATTGAGTGGAACCCCTGCAAGAGGCTTTATATACATCATTGAGTGGAACCCCTGCAAGAGGCTTTATATACATCATTGAGTAGAATCCCTGCAAGAGGCTTTATATACATCCTTGAGTGGAACCCCTGCAAGAGGCTTTATATACCTCATTGAGTGGAACCCCTGCAAGAGGCTTTATATACATCATTGAGTAGAATCCCTGCAAGAGGCTTTATATACATCCTTGAGTGGAACCCCTGCAAGAGGCTTTATATACATCCTTGAGTGGAACCCCTGCAAGAGGCTTTATATACATCATTGAGTGGAACCCCTGCAAGAGGCTTTATATACATCATTGAGTGGAACCCCTGCAAGAGGCTTTATATACATCATTGAGTGGAACCCCTGCAAGAGGCTTTATATACATCATTGAGTGGAACCCCTGCAAGAGGCAAGAACCAGACAACCACATGTATGCTCTCTTTATTATTTACTCGTCAAATGAAGTCTGAATTTACAAAACTGATATTCATGAATATTATAAATATTTCAACGTACAAGTTCTCATCAATTACCAGATGGTGAGCTAGCATTGACTTATTCCTGACTATTTTTGGATTGCATATGAAGAACGGGGGAAAAAACGCTGTCCTGACTCATTTATTTCAGACATATTGTCGAAGTTATTCACTTTTAATGTTAACACTGCCAAACCCATACAGCAACTATTGACATTCATATGCTAATTACACTGAGCATACCAAACATTAGGAACACATTCTTAGTATTAAGTTGCATCCCCCTTTTGCCCTCAGAACAGCCTCAATTCATCAGGGAATGGACTACAAAATGTCGAAAGCGTTCCACAGGGATGCTGGCCCATGTTGACTCCAATGCTTCCCAAAGTTGCATCAAGTTGTCTGGATGTCCTTTGGGTTGTGGATCATTCTTAATACACACAGGAAACTGTTTAGCGTGAAAAACCCAGCAGCATTGCAGTTCTTGACACAAACCGGTGCGCCTGGAATCTACTACCATACCCCGTTCAAAGGCACTTAAATCTTTTTTCTTGCCCATTCACCTTCTGAATGGCACATATACACAATTCATGTCTCAATTGTCTTAAGGCTTAAAAATCGTTCTTTAACCTGTCTCCTCCCCTTAATCTACACTGATTGAAGTGGATTTAACAAGTGACATCAATAAGGGATCATAGCTTTCACCTGGATTCACCTGGTCAGTCTGTCATGGTATCACGTTTTAGGCATGACCCAGATGCAGACAGTGTCGAATTAACAACAGTTTATTAATTTTTTTATTTATTTTATTTTATTTATCCGTTATTTTACCAGGTAAGTTGACTGAGAACACGTTCTCATTTGCAGCAACGACCTGGGGAATAGTTACAGGGGAGAGGAGGGGGATGAATGAGCCAATTGTAAACTGGGGATTATTAGGTGACCGTGATGGTTGAGGGCCAGATTGGGAATTTAGCCAGGACACCAGGGTTAACACCCCTACTCTTACGACAAGTGCCATGGGATCTTTAATGACCTCAGAGAGTCAGGACACCCGTTTAACGTCCCATCCGAAAGACGGCACCCTACAGAGAGCAGTGTCCCCAATCACTGCCCTGGGGTATTGGGATCTTTGTTTAGACCAGAGGAAAGAGTGCCTCCTACTGGCCCTCCAACACCACTTCCAGCAGCATCTGGTCTCCCATCCAGGGACTGACCAGGACCAACCCTGCTTAGCTTCAGAAGCAAGCCAGCAGTGGTATGCAGGGTGGTATGCTGCTGGCAAATAGATAGTACAGGGGGCAGGCAAATAATAGAACAGGGGGCAGGCAAAATGACAGGTCAAGGGCATGCAGACGTCGGTAATCCAGATCAGAGTCTAAAAGGTACAGAACGGCAGGTAGTCTCAGGGTCAGGGCAGACATAGGTCAATAATCCAGTGTGATGTGACAAGGTACAGAATGGCAGGCAGGCTCAGGGTCAGGGCAGGCAGAATGGTCAAAACCGGGAAAACTAGAAAACAGGAACTGGAAACAGACAGGAGCAAGGGGGAAAACGCTGGTTGGCTTGACGAACAAAACTAACTGGCAACAGACAAACAGAGAACACAGGTATAAATACACTGGCGATAATGGGGAAGATGGGCGACACCTGGAGGGGGTGGAGACAAGCACACAGTCTAGTGGGCTTATTCACAACATGATCTGGTAATGAAATAACATAAATACATTTTGTTTTCCA
This sequence comes from Salvelinus namaycush, assembly GCF_016432855.1. NCBI lineage: Eukaryota > Metazoa > Chordata > Actinopteri > Salmoniformes > Salmonidae > Salvelinus > Salvelinus namaycush. The sequence continues at coordinate 2,736,641 of NC_052317.1, forward strand.
TGTTACACCATCAATTTTAAACAATACAGGGGGCTTTAAGTTAGCTAGCTACGTTTGCGACATATATCACGATATGTATGATGGTATTTGATGCTATTTTCTGTTTATGAATAATAAAGGTTCTAAATTTGCTTTATGAGTAGTGCGTGACCCTAGGGTGGCAACACATATATTCTAAGGGATTTCAATGGGTCTTTCTCCTTTCTCGTAATTTTATACTGTTCAATTCAACTTCAACCAATAATAATTTCCTGCATTTTAATCAATTTATGCATTTCCTGCACTCATTTGAGATCATTTCCACACTGCCACGTAGGGCTGCACGATATGGGCAAAAAAAAACAAGGCCTTGTTTTTTTACCACATGTTGCAATTGCGATTTGACATCAAAACACTTGGGTGAACTGTTGCAATCATGGGGGAAAAAATGTATTCTAATTCTATAGATAGAATATAAATAATAGTGGGCACTTTGAATACAGTACTGTTTGATATGACAACGAATGAAAATGCCAGGGAAAAGTTATTGTGACAAGGTAGGTCAGTGTTTCCTAGGGGACCCTTATATCTTTGTCTACATTAAATGTTTCTTCATGTAGCCAACATATTCATGCTTTGCTTATTCCTCTTTGATTTAGACGATACTGTTGCACAGACAACATCCTGATTTAGGCCTACACCAGCACTGGTATCAGGCTGTATAGCTAGCTACGTTTGCTCTGACTCAGTACATTTATTAGCTAGCTAGCTAGCCAGCTAACTAGTGATTAGCATTAGTGGCTAAAACTTGCTAAGAAAAGACAAACTACCTGTTTGCAGATGTAAAAAACACAACCTAATAGTGTAATCATGGAACGCTTGTCGATTTATATTCAGAAGCAGAGTTAGCAACGTTGTTGCATGATGTGCTGCATTGACCATGCCGACTGAACGCAAGTGTCTCTTGGTCAAGCAACAACAAATGCGCTCCTTGAGTGACAGTGGGTGGGGCTAGGTCTGTGTGGAAAGCGGGATGAAGAGAGCAGAGAGGAATGACTCAAGTAGCGGTGTAAACTATAAAAATGGACGTTACACACGGCATATCACATTTAACAAACCAAACATTCAAATACCGTTATTGAAGGTAAAGTAAAAACCCAAACCGGTCCGTGCATCAATACCGGTATATAGTAAAATACGGTATACCACCCAGTCCTACTTGAAGTAGTATACTAGGCTTTCCATACAAATCCTTCCAATCAAAAAGGAACCGGGTTTTTGGTTACGTTCTCATGATAAAAACAGTGACGGTGAGATTAATGCTTCAGCTATTCATGGCTTTATTACGTGTCCCTGCGTCGGCCACATAGGCTACAGAAAAATCGCCATGCATGCATCCAATCTGTCCACATTATTCTCACATATTTCAAAATGTAAATTTGAATATCAAATTTACCATTTTAAGAATAAATACATTTTCTTAAAATGGTAAAGACCCATAAATGGTGGCATTATATGTGACATTACTTGCCCTATTTGGGGGCTTTCCTCAAGACAACCAATGTCATGTGTAATGTCACCATCAGCATTGCAATATGTAACCCTTTGTAAGGTATTTTTTCTTGGGAATGAGATAATGATTTATGGAACATTGCAAAATGTGACGTGCAACAGCCATACCTGGCGTAGAGCGTTTTCTGTCCCTGGAGGTGTAAATGTCACGTATGGTTAAGCTGAGCCAATAACATATGGTCTCAGTAAACATGTAATAAATACATTAGTACATAAACTTTCCTGCTGCCTTTATTATAACAGGTGAGTTTCCTGGAGAACATATTTTTTCAAGACAGTTTCAGTTCTGGCCTGACATGAGTTTTCTTCAGCAACCACACTAATAACGTTTTACTTTTAGGTATAATTATGACCCTTTATAAAGCACAGCTTTTTTGAGAATTGACAAGAGATATATGTCACATTTGGCAATGCACTCTAGTGCTAATGAGGACGTTATGTATGCTATGTAAAGCCTTTATAAGTTGTGGTTCATTTAAAGTGGGACCATTATAGTGACAACTTATATGGAATGACTGTTCCTTTTTCAAAATGCTCATTCTATAGGTAATTGTGTCATCAAACAGCTTTGTTTCATTGAGTTAAAATTGTACCATTTCAAAGGCAATTGAAGAAACGTTTAAATCAGCATCGCAATGTTAGTCCATGTTTCTCACAGCCATCATTCAGAGTTCATCAATGGAAACATATCATCAGTGTGAAAATACAAGATATCCTCTCGTTCCTCTGCTCGGATTGGTGGCCGCTATCCTCTCCACTTCTGTTCCACTCCCTCGGCCTTGTCGTCATGGTGGAGGAGCTCATTCTGGATGGCCCTTCTTCACAGTAATCCACTTTGACAGTTGACACCTCAGTACCTTAGGGAAGAGATTGACAGAAATAGGGATGTCAATAAACATAGCGATAAACCCGTGTTTGACCTTGACGCGGGGGGGGGGGGGGGGCAGATTATTACTTTGTACGGGGGAGAGGTAGAAGATGTGCCTGGCAAAAGGGTGGGTGTACATATTGCCCTACACAGGAACGCATTATGTAGATTATAAAGCTTTTTCCTACAGTATGTCTCAAAAACATTTAGAATGGGGTTGTAGCTCGGACAATTTACAACTAATGTCTGGGTGATGCAGATGAAACACAAATCATTGTCAACGTTTATGTGAAGAGCAATACTGCCAGTAATGTTGGAGAGATTATGTAAACTTCATTTTTTGTGTTATAATTTTAGAAGTGTGATTCAAGTTTTGACATCAGGGAGGGAAAAGCAGTTGACATAACAAAAAGCCTAATAATTCATGTGTACACTTTTCACTTACCCTTCTCAATGATTAGCAGTACATCCTGTGTGTCATTACTACTATCCAAGTCCACGCCCAGCTTCTCCTCCTTGATCGAGACTATGTCAGGTCTGCTCTCCTCCTCGTCAGGTAACTGCGAAACCCCCTGGTATGGAGAGAGAGCATATTTAATTGAAAATACAGGCAATTGAAACTCATTATTTAGATTATTTAATATATTATAGCATTATGGGTGGAATGCATGATTGTAATAATTCATAGTTACTATCATAACAACATGTAACTGGTGGTAATTGCAGTCTATAATTACTCAAGGAATGCTTGTTACCATGCTTGTTAACAATGTTTACGATAGCATCCCAACGCACCATATTTCAGCCTGCACAAACCACATGATAAGTGTTAGCCAATTGAAAACCGACCACCTCATTGACACAACTCTGCAAGAAAGATCTGGATTCTGATGCTCAAGCCCAATGGCAAAAACGTTCGTATAAAAAACTAAAGTTCAATTGTTAAATCATTTAACGGTGCATTTGAAAATGAGGCAAATACTTCAACAAATGTTTTATTTTTGCATAGGTAGTTACCGAGCAAACGTTAGCTGGCGTTTGGTATTCATCTACAGAATAGACGTTCCAAGCAATCTATTGAGTTTTTGGGGATTAGCTAATTTAGTTAGTTAGTTTTATTTATTTTTCTTATTTATTTATTTATTTATTTTTAATTTAACCTTTATTAAACTAGGCAGGTCAGTTAAGAACAAATTCTTATTTACAATGAAGGCCTACCAAAAGGCAAAGGCCTCCTGCGGGGAAGGGGATGGGATTAAAAATAAAAATAAAAATAAAAATATAGGACAAAACACACATCACGACAAGAGAGACAACACAACACTACATAAAGAGAGACCTATGGGGGGGGCGCTAGAGAGCGTGCTATGGAGTAGACGTGCTTTGGTAGAGCTCCGCTCAATTTTGAAACAAATGCATATTTATCTTAACCTCTCACAACCTATAACTTCAAACATTGTCTGGCAATATGACAAAGGGAAAAGGCACCAAAAAAGGGGGGCGCTAAACAAGATAATTTTAATGAGATAGACAACAAACTAATTTCAACATCGCCGACCCACGAGGAGTTAGCTGAAGATGCTAGCTCCCAAGAGTTTCCCACAGAACCTACTCAAAAGTTACCTGCTAGCTGCTATAAACTCACCAAGCAAGAAGGTGGACACAAGGTTGGCTGATATCTCAAAGAGTATTGGGACTTTGACTGAAACTGTGAAAGCAACTAAGGGCAGGATGCATGAGGTGGAGCAGACGACAGTCGACCACGAGGCCAGGCTACACGACATAGAGAAACAGTGCACAACGTTCAAAAATGACAACAAAACCCTGAAAGCCCGATTGGAAATGCTCGAGTCGCATTCAAGACGCCAGAACATCCGAATATTTGGGTCCAGGAGGACACTGGGAAAGGGAAACCCACTGAATTTATCTCGGAGCTGATACCGGCATTGCTGGGGAGTGAACACTTCAAAACTGCCATCCTGATCGACCGCGCACACAGATCACAGGCAACGAAGCCGGCCAAGGGCGCGCCACCAAGGCCCGGCTGCACTATCCCCAGACCAGGGATCTCATCCTCAAGCTTGCTAGTCAAAAGTTCTCCCTTAACTACAACGGAGCTAGGGTATCTTTCTACCCAGATCTTACTTTGGAGGTGAGGAACCAAAGGAAAGAGTATGATGAGTTACGCAAGAAATGCAGGGCGGCCAACATTCGATATGGATTCCTCTTCCCGGCCCGGTTTAAGGTGACAGTCGAGGGATCAACACATACGTTGACAACCCAAAAGAGGTCGATCTGTTCTTGTCAAGCAAGCTCCCTGGCTGAGGATACAGAACGACTGTGTCAGCCGGCTAAATGGCCAAATACAGGCCAGGAATGTGTTTGAATTTCCTGCCTATGTCTTTTCGATCAGAAGATCAGAAATTGGGACGTATATGATGGGTGAGATGTTATGGCTTATATAGCATTGTTTAGCCTATCATGTTTTAGCTCCACTCACCCCCTATAATGTGAGAGTTAAGTGTTATTTAATATTAGTTTATATGCAGAGCATTTATAGATGACGAGTTAGTTCAAGCTGTATGTCTAGACAAGGAGTGCTTTGTTTAGGGAAATCACTCAGTAATGGGACGGGAGAGGGGATGGGGTCTGTGTTTTATGTTCACATTTAATACGTTTTTCTTTTGGGCTTTGTATGACAGCAACAATTTGCTCTAAAATAAGAAATGCCACATAGTGACCGAGCACAGGGTAGACCTGGTGGAATAAAGATAGTCAGCTGGAACTGTAATGGCTTAGGGCATGTCGTGAAACGAGCGAAGGTTTTTTCTCATCTGGGCGCTGACATAGTGCTTCTTCAAGAAACTCATATTAAACGCTCGGCTCAGGCCAAGCTACGAGTCGGCTGGATCGGTCAGATATACCAGTCGAATTTTGATGCAAAAGTGAGAGGGGTAGCAATCCTGATAAGGAAAAACGTTCCTTTCATTTACTCATCCTCGATTTCAGATCCTAATGGTCGGTATATTATTGTGGCTGGTACACTGAATTCGAAACCAATAACCTTGGTCAGTTTATATGGACCCAACTTCATTATCCTGCTGAAACATGAGGTGATGGCGGTGGATAAATGACACGACAATGAGCCTCAGGATCTTGTCCCGGTATCTCTGTGCATTCAAATTACCATCGATAAAATGCAATTGTGTTCATTGTCCTTATGTCACGATCGTCAAAGGGAGAGAGAGAGGACCAAGGCGCAGCGTGTTGAAAATACATCTTCTCTTTAATTATAAGAAGGAAAAACGAAACAAAACAACAAACAGACGACCGTGAAGCTATAAATACAGATAGTGCTGACACAAACACTACACATAGACACAGACAATTACCCACAAAAACCTAGTGCCTATGGCTGCCTTAAATATGGCTCCCAATCAGAGACAATTAATGACATCTGTCTCTGATTGAGAACCCTTCAGGCAACCATAGACACAGCTAGACCTCTATACTAAACATAAACCCAACTACTCTAATAAACCCCCTAACCTTACAACCACCCTAGACACTACAAAAACACATACATTCACCATGTCACACCCTGACCTAACTAAAATAATAATGAAAACAAAGATAACTAAGGCCAGGGTGTGACATAACCCCCCCCTTAAGGTGCGAACTCCGGGCGCACCAGCATAAAGTCTAGGGGAGGGTCTGGGTGGGCGTCTGTCCACGGTGGCGGCTCTGGTACTGGTCGTGGTCCCCACCCCACCATAGTCACTACCCGCTTTCGTAGCCTCCTCCAACTGACCACCCGCCAACTTAACCCCACTGGATTAAGGGGCAGCACCGGACTAAGGGGCAGCACCGGACTAAGGGGCAGCACCGGACTAAGGGGCAGCACCAGGATAAGGGGCAGCACCAGGATAAGGGGCAGCACCAGGATAAGGGGCAGCACCAGGATAAGGGGCAGCACCAGGATAAGGGGCAGCACCAGGATAAGGGGCAGCTCCGGACTGAGGGACGGCAGCTCCGGACTGAGGAACGGCAGCTCCGGACTGAGGAACGGCAGCTCCGGACTGAGGAACGGCAGCTCCGGACTGAGGAACGGATCCTGGCTGGATGACGGCTCTGGCGGATCCTGGCTGGACGGCTCTGGCGGATCCTGGCTGGACGGCTCATGGCTGGCTGACGGATCTGGCTGCTCATGGCTGGCTGACGGATCTGGCTGCTCATGGCTGGCTGACGGCTCTGGCTGCTCATGGCTGGCTGGCGGCTCTGGCAGATCCTGTCTGGTTGGCGGCTCTGGCAGATCCTGTCTGGTTGGCGGCTCTGGCAGATCCTGTCTGGTTGGCGGCTCTGGCAGATCCTGTCTGACGAATGGCTCTAGCGGCTCCTGACTGACTAACGGCTCTGACGGCTCGGGACAGACAGGCGGCTCTAATGGCTCGGGACAGACGGATGGCTCAGACGGCACTGGGCAGACGGATGGCTCAGATGGCGCTGGGGAGACGGATGGCTCAGATGGCGCTGGGGAGACGGATGGCTCAGATGGCGCTGGGGAGACGGATGGCTCAGATGGCGCTGGGGAGACGGATGGCTCAGATGGCGCTGGGGAGACGGATGGCTCAGATGGCGCTGGGGAGACGGATGGCTCAGATGGCGCTGGGGAGACGGATGGCTCAGATGGCGCTGGGGAGACGGATGGCTCAGATGGCACTGGGCAGACGGATGGCTCTGGCCGGATGAGGCGCACTGTAGGCCTGGTGCGTGGTGCCGGAACTGGAGGCACCGGGCTAAGGACACGCACCTTCAGGCTAGTGCGGGGAGAAGGAACAGGGCATACTGGACCCTGGGAGCGCACATTAGGCCTAGTGCGTGGTGCCGGAACTGGTGGTACCGGACTGGGGACACGCATCTCAGGGCTAGTGCGGGGAGCAGCAACAGGACGCACAGGACTCTGGGGACACACAGGAGGCTTGGTGCGTGGTTTAGGCACTGGTGGTAAAGGGCTGGAGACACGCACCATAGGGCTAGTGCGTGGAGGAGGCACTGGTGGTACTGGACTGGGGCGGGGAGGTGGCGCCGGAAATACCGGACCGTGCAGGCGTACTGGTTCCCTTGAACACCGAGCCTGCCCAACCTTACCTGGTTGAATGCTCCCCGTCGCCCGACCAGTGCGGGGAGGTGGAATAACCCGCACCGGGCTATGTAGGCGAACCGGGGACACCATGCGTAAGGCTGGTGCCATGTATACCGGCCCGAGGAGACGCACTGGAGACCAGACGCGTTGAGCCGGCATCATGGCACCTGGCTCAATGCCCAATCTAGCCCTACCAGTGCGGGGAGGTGGAATAACCCGCACCGGGCTATGAACACGTACAGGAGACACCGTGCGCTCTATTGCGTAACACGGTGTCCGCCCGTACTCCCGCTCTCCACGGTTAGCCTGGGAAGTGGGCGCAGGTCTCCTACCTGCCCTCGGCCCACTACCTCTTAGCCCCCCCCCCCAAGAAATTTTTGGGTAGTACTCACGGGCTTCCAGCCTTGCCTCCGTGCTGCCTCCTCATATCGCCTCCTCTCGGCTTTCGCTGCCTCCAGCTCTTCACGAGGGAGGCGATATTCTCCCGGTTGTGCCCAAGGTCCCTTTCCATCTAATATCTCCTCCCATGTCCATGAATCCTTGATGCCTTGATCCTGTTGCCGCTTGTCACGCTGCTTGATCCGGGTTTGGTGGGTAATTCTGTCACGATCGTCAAAGGGAGAGAGAGAGGACCAAGGCGCAGCGTGTTGAAAATACATCTTCTCTTTAATTATAAGAAGGAAAAACGAAACAAAACAACAAACAGACGACCGTGAAGCTATAAATACAGATAGTGCTGACACAAACACTACACATAGACACAGACAATTACCCACAAAAACCTAGTGCCTATGGCTCCCAATCAGAGACAATTAATGACATCTGTCTCTGATTGAGAACCCTTCAGGCAACCATAGACACAGCTAGACCTCTATACTAAACATAAACCCAACTACTCTAATAAACCCCCTAACCTTACAACCACCCTAGACACTACAAAAACACATACATTCACCATGTCACACCCTGACCTAACTAAAATAATAATGAAAACAAAGATAACTAAGGCCAGGGTGTGACACCTTAGCTTATGCCTGCCCATACCATAACCCCAAGTCCATCATGGGGCACTCTGTTCACAATGTTGACATCAGCCAACTGCTCGCCCACACGACGCCATACACGTGGTCTGCGGTGGTGAGGCCGGTTGAACTAAAACAACGTTGGAGGCGGCTTATGGTAGAGAAATTAACATTAAATTCTCTGTCAACAGCTCTGGTGGACATTCCTGCAGTCAGCATGCCAATTGCACACTCCCTCAAAACTTTAGACATCTGTGGCATTGTGTTGTGACAAAACTGCACATTTTAGTGAAGCCTTGTATTGTCCCTCATGCTGTTTAATCAGCTTCTTGATATGCCACACCTGTCAGGTGGATGGATTATCTTAGCAAAGGAGAAATGCTCACTAACAGGAATGTAAACAACTTTGTGCAAAAAAAATGAGAGCAATAGACTTTTTGTGCGTATGGAACATTTCTGGGATCTTTTATTTCAACTAATGAAACATTGGACAAACACTTTACATGTTGCATTTATATTTTTCAGTGTAGTTACCTATGAGCAATGTCTATATAATTACATTTAGTAAAAAATAAATGTAAAATAAAATAAAAATTAAATATCAAAAAAATAAATAATGAAATATCAATATTTACATAAGTATTCAGACCCTTTACTCAGTACTTTGTTGAAGCACCTTTGGCAGCGATTGAAGCCTTGAGTCTTAAGTATGACGCTACAAGCTTGGCACATCTATATTTGGGGAGTTTCTCCAATTCTCCTCTGCAGAATCTCTCAAGCTCAGTCAGGTTGGATGGGGAGTGTTGCTGCACAGCTATTTTCAGGTCTCTCCAGAGATGTTCGATCAGGTTCAAGTCTGGGCTCTGGCTGGGCCACTCAATGACATTCAGAAACTTGTCCCAAATTCATTCCGGTGTTGTCTTCGCTGTGTGCTTAGGGTGGTTGTCCTGTTGGAAGGTGAACCTTTGCCCCAGTCTGAGGTCCTGAGTGCTCTGGAGCAGGTCAATCTGAAAAATGTCAAGAGCTTTGAAAGTTTCTTCAAGTGCAGTCGCAAAAACCATCAAGCACTATGATGAAACTGGCTCTCATGAGGTCTGCCACAGGAGAGGAAGACCCAGAGTTACCTCTGCTGGAGAGAATAAGTTCACCAGAGTTACCAGCCTCAGAAATTGCAGCCCAAACAAATGCTTCACAGAGTTCAAGTAACAGACACATCTCAATATCAACTGTTCATAGGAGACTGCGTGAATCAGGCCTTCATGGTCAATTTGCTGCAAGGAAACCACTACTAAAGGACACCAATAAGAGGAAGAGACTAGGAAGTGGATAAGCATCATTAACAGTGTTCTCGTTTAACCTTCTGTAATCCACGCAGAACCTGATTGAGCCGTCCTTCTTTCTTACTAACACCACTGGTGCTGCCCATGGACTGCTGGAGGGGTTAACTATTCCCCTTTCTAACATGTCCTGCAAATGCTTGTCAAACTCTGCTTGCAGATGAACAGGCACCCACCTCAACGCTTGTTTGATGGGCCTGGTGTCCCCTGTGTCAATCCTACACTGGACTAGTTTTGTGCAGCCCAAGTCAAAATCTAAACACTCCCACATACCTTCCCGCCATTTCCTTTACAACGCTCAGCTGCACCTCAGTTAGCTGGCTGCAATCTATGCCCAGCTTTTGCATTAACTGTGGTGGGAAAATATGTCGGCTGGTTAGAATCCTGTAGGTTAGCAACAATACAATCTTCACTACCCTTCTCCCAGATAGAGAAACCCCCCAGTTCAGTAACTGTGATTCCGGATTTACATTCATCACATGCACTGGCAGTTTCCCCTTACCTGAGCTGCACACGCTACATGCTACCAACAGGTTACTTGTATCAGTGACTTTAACACAGGGCTCAAGAAGACCCTCAGTTTTGTCATTGTTTACTGTCCCCTCAACTTTACCAGTTATAAACATTTCACTTCTGGAAGGGATAACCGTGTCAGTCATCATCATCACTTTACACCTTCCCCCTGGCGCTCCCCTGAAAATCAGCGGAATCTGCTTCCCCAAAACACATGTTTTCTTTCTCAAATCAAGTACACCCCCGTATTTTACCAGGAAGTCTGTCCCTATCGGTGCACACTGGTCTGCGTCGCTAGTGACTACAAAATCCCAGGTCAGATTCAAACTGTCAATGTTTATGGACCAGCTCCCCAGGACTGAGAGAAACTGTCCATTTGCTACTTTAACTGTGCTGTGGTATGGTTGCTGTGTACCACTTTTACCTCCAGTAGCATTTCTCCATTCCTGTTTGTGTACCATGGAAACCTGGGCCCCCGAGTCCACCATGACCTCACACTCGAAGTCAGCAATTTTGCACTCCAGGTAAACCCCACTCCCCACAACACCTTGTCAGCTGTGTATGTAGTTGAAGCCCATGCTGCACTGTCCTTTTCCATGTAAGGCCAGTGTTTTTTCACATGCAATGTGCAACCACAGTACCAGCAGGCCCTGCTATTGGTCGACGTAGGTCGTCCTGTCGCTCCTGGGTAACATAGATCTCCCTCTCTCCTGGTCCGGTCTGTATCCCCCCCGGCGTCCGCCGTTGCTACTGTAGAAGACCCTGGAAACGCTCTGGAGGCAGAGTAACCTCGCTTGTCCCACACATGTTCACTTTGTATTGTGCTGTGTATTTGCTTTCCAGAAATTCTACCTGCCTTATCTGATCAATGTCTGTAGCAATGCGAACTGACATAACCTACTGACCACAACCACACAACTACTGACCACAAATACTGAACCACACACCTACTTCCTAAAACCCCTGACCACTACTGACCACAACTACTGGCCACAACCACACAACTACTGACTACACAACCACTGACCACAACCAACCAACTACTGAAACACAACATCACAGATACTCACCACAACCACTGACCACTACTGACCACAACCACACAAATTCTACCCACAACTACTGACCACAACCAACCAACTACTGAAACACAACATCACAGCTACTCACCACAACTACTGACCACAACTACTGAACTACAAAACGACTGACCACTACTGACCACAATGACTGACCACAAAGTCACAACTATTGACCACACCAACTGACTACAAAACTATTGACCACTACTGACCAAAACCACACAACTACTGACCACAATTACTGACCACAACCAACTACTGACCACACAATTACTGACCACAACAACATAACTAAGGAGCATAATTACTGTACACATCTCCTGACCACAACCACATAACTACTGACGACAACTACTGAACCACACAAATACTGAACCACACAACTAACAACCACAACAATACAACTACTAATTATAACTACTGACCACAAACTACTGACCACAACTAATGAACACAACTCCTGACCACATCCACAAAATACTAACCACACCTACTGAACCACAACTACTTCCCAAAATGACTGACAACTACAGACCACAACTACCGACCACAAAGTCACAACGACTGACCAAAACAACTGACCACACAACTACTAACCACAACTACTGATATAACCTACTGGCCACAACCACACAACTACTGACCACTACTGACCACAACTACTGGACACAACTACTGAACCACACACCTACTTACCAAAACTACTGACCACTACTGACCACAACTACTGACTACACAACTACTGACCACAACCACACAACTACTGGCTACACAACTACTGACCACTACTGACAACAAATACTGGCCACAACTACTGAACCACACACCTACTTACCAAAACCACTGACCACTACTGACCACAACTACTGACCACAACCACACAACTACTGAGTACACAACTACTAACCACAACCACACAACTACTGGCTACACAACTACTGACCACTACTGACTACAACTACTGGCCACAACTACTGAACCAGCCCGAGGTCCGGCGATTTCTGCGCTTATAAGAGTCGATTTCCGCGCTTATAAACCCAGGATCGTTACAGTATTTTGCTGTCTGTTATTTTCCCTGGTTTTGGGGACATACCTGTTTTGGGGTATTTTTACCTGTTGGCTAGACCCAGCTTAATAAAAGTATGCATTGGAAGCATTGCTCTCTGCCCCTGACTCCACACCCACCACTCCTAGCTATCCGTGACATCATGTGCTAACGGTTTGCTGGTTGTAACCTTGTAGCTTGCTGTTTAGTAGCCATATCTACAACTAAAGAGAAGAGGTTTTACTCATAGATATGCTACCTGCAGTTGTTTAGCTAACTTAGCTAGCTAGCTAGACTAGTTAACTACCAGGGTTTCCGTAAGCCAGTAATTGGCTGCTTTTGGCTGCAAAAAAAACGAAAAGCAGATAAATAAAATTGATGCCGCCCAAATTGAACGGTAGAAAAAACAACGGTAGGCGGGCTATCAGCGAGTCACCAATCACTTTACAATGTGAGCTGGAGGCATTATTCCTTTTGAAAACATACTTAATTGTTTGAAACCTGAATGTTTTACTTCAAATCATGAGGCATGTCTCCGACCATGGCTAAATAGCCTAAATGAGTGCATGGAACTCAAAGATGGCCGATGCAACCTTTTTCCTATAAAAGGTTGCACCATTGTCAACTACTGTTACTAAAATACATAAAGCCGACAAATAAAAACTTTGGTTCATTCAATCACATTTATCTCTCTACTTAGCCTGTCTGCTGTGAATTGCACCAGGTTTCGCCATGCTGTTGACATGGTCGTTGCCAAGTTTGTCACGACCAGGTGATTTGGAGTGTCCCTTGACTTTCTTCCAATACACCTGTATGCCGTGTTTGGTTATGAGGTCATCGCAAGCTAAAATGAGCTCTTTGTTTTTCACTTCTTTGCCACTTGAAGTAGTCATGTGCTTTTGTTTCCAAAACGACACGTGGCATAAGAAGGTGAGTCTGGCGTAGTTTGAGTTGGTGCAGATTACCAGTTCTGACAAGTCATATTTCACCTCTGTTTGCAGTGTGATCAGTACGCCAGGAATTTCTGCGAACTGGCTGGTCTTGTTACCTAGCTGAAATTGAAGAGGTTTGCACGGAGTGTCGTTGTGCCATACCAATCCCACACCAGCTTGCAAGTGGTCTAGATGACGGTAAGAACAGCCATCCACAAATGCCATCAGCATGCCAAGACGCACGTTCTCTTCGAAGTAGTGATGGTTTGAAGGCAATGGCGGAGCTATGTCACACGGGGGGGTGGAGTGAAATCAGTGTCTAAATAAAAACAGGCACAGACTGTGTATGGAAAATGATTTAAGACTGAGACTCTCTCCAATACAACCTAACATTGTAGAGTTATGTGCATCCTTTCAAGCATACCCTTCTCATTAACCTGTGGTGAGTTATTCCACATTTTTGATGAACAAATAAAGTTTTAAGATGGCTAAATAAAGAGCAAAATTATTGATTATCTTTATATTAGTATTTGTGCCCTGGTCCTATAAGAGCTCTTTGTCACTTCCCACGAGCCGGGTTATGACAAAAACTCACACTCATTCTTATGTTTAATAAATGCATCGTATAGTTTGTGTGTGGCAGGCTTACAATGATAGCAAAAAACAACATTTGAGAGTGGGCTGACCCTGGTGCTAGAGGGGGTACGCAGCTGGAGGTTGAAGGTTTGAAGGGGTACGGGACTATAAAAAGTTTGGGAACCACTGCTCCAGATGGTACCTTAGGGTGGTATTCTGCTGCATCGCAGAGTCCACCTGGGAGCTTAGGGTATTTATTTTAGACACTTGAGTGTCACACTTGCTCCATTCGGCCTCATACTTATCTGTTATGGTTTGCAGGGAGAGGTCTCGAGTGCGGAGCGAGAGATTCAATGATGAGATGTCCTCCGCTTGCTTAGAGGTCACTTTTTCCAATGTTGTCACCTGGGTTCTCTCATCGTTCATTAGGTCAGCGACTTCAATGAGTTCTGCTGTTTTGTCCTCCAACTTAGTCATTGTGTTAATTAGCTGATCGTCTTTTGTCTGCAGCTTTTGGAATAGAACATTATTGCTTTGAGTGGTCATTCAAAACTACTTGAAGGGCATCAAGTTGCTCGCCCTTGTTTTTAGCTAGCTCGTCAGATTCATCAAGTTTTGTGTGCACTTTGTATTTATTTTTGGCTAAATCGAGTTGTTCCTGTAGAATACAGATTTGTTCAAGAGTTTGCGCAAGTTCTTTGTCGTAAGTGCTTGCCAGATCTTTCAATTGTTCTGTTCTTAAATGCAGTTCCTCGGCTAGCAGTATCGTCTTTGTCGGCTTTTATCGATAACTTCCTGGTTCTATCCACCTGTCCCTTCATCTCCACAGTTTCCTGCTCGTGTCTCTGCTGGGCACTGAGGTATTGGACCACTGTCCATCTCTGCTGGTGGGCATAGTTTAGGGCTAAACTGGAGAGAACCTTCACAAGGCCTGTGCCTGATGGTCTATCACAATTTCTGCAGTTTTTTTGCTTATGTCATCCTAATCTAACATTCTCAGCCCTTCGACATAGTTAGGATTTGCGTCTCTGCAGAGGTCAGCCATCAATCTTTCCGTGGGTGAGGGTTCACTTATCAGCGGGGCACCCCATCCGATAACTAATAATCATAATAATGATCAAGATATTTAAATGTATGTAAAGTTTGGTTTTTGAGTCATTGGAAGCTGCTAAAACGATTTTAATCAGTTTATAGACATCAATGAATCATCAATACTGGATCAGTAATTTGGGAGTTGGGCTATTAATGAACTTGGAAAAGCAAATTTAAACGATTAATCAATTTTAATGAGAAATCAAACCTGTGTAGGCTATTTGGAAATTCAACTTTAATTAACTTGAAAGTGTTGCATCTAGGTTAATGTGGAAAAGTTTACAATGTTTCGTTGGTTGGAACAAATCAGTTTGGATATTATCCAACTGATCAACCTGAAAAGGTAAGTTTGGCCATTTTAAATTGAATGAAGTTGAGATTGATTGGATATCATACAGTTTACCCCATTGTAATATGTGTGAGAAGACAAGAGGTTTTACATTTGAAAAAATCCCCAAAATTACTGGCGATATGTCACCACCAGGGGTCACTTCTCCCTGATAGCTGAAACCACACAGGATTCCAGCAAAGGTGGGACTTCCAACAATATTAGGTCAGTAATGTGGGAGTTGGCTCCAATGAGCTTGCAAAAGCAACTTGAATTGATTCATCAATTTGAATGATAAATCAAACCTGTATAGGCTATTTGGGAATTAAACTTAAACTAACCTGAAAGCGCTGTATCTAGGTCAATGTGAAAAAGTGTCATTGGTTGGAACAAATCGATTTGGATATTATCCAAATGATTAACCTGAAAAGGTAAGTTTGGCAATTTTAATCCCTTTGTTAAATTGATTGAGACACCGATATCTAATCAGTTGTGATTGGCTGGATATCAGAAGATTAACCACTTGTTCCAAATGTGAGACAACATTGGGCCTCAATGGAATGTTTTTCTTTTTTTAAATAATAATATTGGGAATTAATTACCACCAGGGGTCACTGATCAAAAGCGGGAGTCCCGAAAAGGCGGAACTTCTGTCGCCCAAAGGTCACTGATCCCAGAAAGCTGAAATCAAACGGGATTCCTGCACGGAGCGGGATTTCACCGTAAACAAAGGAAAATGGCTACTCTTCCTTTGCTAGCTTAGCATCTAGTGCAAGCTAGACCTAATTGTACCGGAATCTCCCTTCCGAGTAAAATAGGGAATGGGTTTACTAATGATGTCTCACCTTCAACCTTTTTCGGCATTTCCTTCACTAGCACTGTTGTACCGGAACACGCGGTAACATAAAAGAAAATACCTGCCGTTGGTCTACTCACACTACTGAAAACGCGAGAGACGGAGAGATAATAAGTCCGTTTCAGTCAAACGACTATGTCTACTAAAATTGACCAAATTGGCTAGCCCATATGTCCTCGCTCAAGAAATTAATTTATGACCGAATCTACTCGCTCCTGAAACGCGAGAGACAGAAATAGTACTACGTTTGGCCCAACTAGTCTTTTCCTCAGAATACCCCAACATCGGCTGGCCCATATGTCCTAGCTCGTAGCATTCATTAAATCCCCTACACACTGACTTTCCGTCAGATGTACAACACCGGAGTCAATCTCTCCCTACTAGTATCTGGATGAAAAGGAAGCACACACATGCCACTCTCAACAATAATCCTGCCTACAGCGCTATTGGTGTACAACGTATCTTGCTACACAATTCCTATAGACTGAATTCAACAGTAAGGCCTAGTTTTATCTTAGATTCCTTGCACTGGGCTCCAATATGTTGTGAAGTGACTATCATTAATCTGATGACTTATTTATTTTATCAATTAAATATGTTTAATTGATACTCGATTAAATTAATCATTAAATTAATCAATTAACTCATTAGGAATTTGGGGCACCATGGGAAAGGTTGTTTAATGAGTTACCATCTCCCGAATTAACTCAAGAATATATAGATATCATAACAGTCACTAATTAATAATTTCCTCATATCAGTCTCATTCTGAACTTTGTAGACTTTGTAAATCTGCACAAACTTGGGTCTCACTGATCATTCCATACCACACAAATTGATTTGATTATTTATTTACTAACAAGCTAAATGATAACATAAGATACACATACACACACACACGGTTATTGATTGGAAACTTAATTCGACGACAACAAGTCCGTAGCGAACTAACACAATATGACACTTGTTACACAAGATGGAGATTTAAAGGGAGAGCGAGAGCAAGAGAGAAAGAGAAGCAACACTTGGATACATTTGGGAACTACACTCGCAATAACACTAATACCTTGCCCCGAACTGCTGCTCTTTTGGGTAAGAAGTAATGCATGTATTTACGTGTTGAATGTGTTGAATGTCTTTGTCGGGTATCTCTGTTGGACCCAGACCTTCGTGGAAAGGGTTCCGCTTGGTGACGAGGGTTCGATTGGGCTTTCTTATTTCGGATGGCCTTCTCCTTCATTCTCTGGTGTAAGTCTCTGATTGTCCACAGGAGGTCACAATGTCCTTCTTAGTTGTCTGTTTACTTGCACTCGTTCTGGAAGAGTGGTCTCCTGAGGATGGCTAATCAGCCGTGTCGATGATCCCCAGAGTGGTGATGAGAGCACTGTAGGACATGATGATTTGAAGAGAATAACAGGATGGTCCTACTTAAATTCACCTCCTTAGATACAGTACTTAGAACAGCTACTCAGCCGTAACATTGATTGTTAAGAGGTTCCTTTGTCTTCTTCAACCTTGTGTTGTGTTCCGGGGTTGTGACTATCGTAGACCTCGCTGCAGCTGTGGTCCGTTTTAGTCTATGTTAATTCTTAACTCAATCTTTTTATACCCTCGGGTAAAACAGGGGGCATTTTGTCATTCTCACACACTCTCTGGGCTCCCTGGGGTGTGGCTAGTTTCAAGGCAAGGTATCAGAATTAGTATGATCTCGTTAGAGAAATAAAATCACAATCCTATTGTCATAAAAACATTCTCTTTATCCTTGATATTTTCTACAAAACGTAAAGAATGTAAACCTGTTATACACAGTGTAAAAGCTCTTGAAGTTACAATATTTTCATTATAACGTCTTTATAACAATTTTAATCACAAAATAGACATTCATTTTCCATACTCCATCTCTCATCATTCCCAACATTCAGATGTTTAAATATATTGTCCCAGTGTCCATTCTTTGATGTTGAAGTTTTGGGCGGAAAATTCATCTGTAATACAAAGACATTCCATTTGCCCAAATTAGACCCCAAAAGGAATCGTCTGCTGCCTACAATTTACGATCGACATGAGGTGTTATGGTATGTGCAGACATAAGCTACGGACAACGAACACAATTGCATTTTATCGATGACAATTTAAATGCACAGAGAAACCGTGATGAGATCCTCAGGGCCATTATCGTGCCATTCGTCCGTCGCCATCACCTCATGGTTCAGCATGATAATGCATGGCCCCATGTCGCAAGGATCTATACACAATTCCTGGAAGCTGAAAATGCCTGCATACTCACCAGACATTGTCACGACTTCCGCCGAAGTCGGCCCCTCTCCTTGTTCGAACGGTGTTCGGCGGTCGACGTCACCGATCTTCTAGCCATCACTGATCTATTTTTTATTTTCCATTGGTTTTGTCTTGTCTTCCATCACACCTGGTTCTAATCCCATCAATTACATGTTGTGTATTTAACCCTCTGTTTCCCTTCTTGTCCTTGTCGGTGATCGTTTGATTGTATGTTTGTGCAAGTTTGTGTTGGTGCCCAACGGGTTTTGTACCTACTTTGATTATTTTATATATTTTGGTTTTTGGAGTTTTGTTAACTTTTAATAAACGACTCCATTTATACCAAGTTCGTTCTCCTGCGCCTGACTTCCCTGCCACCAACACGCACCCATTACAGAATCACCGACCCTTCTATGGAGTCAGCAGGAGAAGGTACGCCAGTGTAACAGGGTTATATTGGTGATTCCCCTGGCCACTTTATTGTTAAGCCAATGGGTTTTTGGTTTTAGTTTTGTCTTGCCTTCACCTACTCAACATGGCATCTTATTGGCTGGTTTGCGTAGCTTGCTTACGAGGGGGGATGTTTCAGTTAGAATCGTCCCAGTGAACAAGCACCAAACCAGCGGTAAGTTGTTGGTTGCAAAGCACTGTACGTCAAAAGTGATTTTTATACTCCCATGTGATGATTTAAATGTACAATTTATATCAATCGGTTTGTAAATGTTATTCGAACATCACACATAAGATGCAGTGTTTTTTGGAGAATATTGGTTGTGCATTTTGTTGTAAAGAATTCCCGCCAGTACTAGCTAGCAACTTACTGTGTCTGGTGGGGGGGGTTCATATATTTTGTACAGTGCGTGAGTGCAGAGTTTGGATGGTGAGCCGTGCATTGCATGACGTGCAATTTTGTGCTGTTCCTATCAGGTACATTGTTAATGATATTATATTGTATATTGTAATTGTATTATTTTGGTAACTACGCCCAGTGAACAAGCACCAAACCAGCGTGCGTGATTGCAGAGTTTGGATGGTGAGCCGTGCATTGCATGACGTGCAATTTTGTGCTGTTCCTATCAGAATAAATCTCCATGACTGGTGCTACACATTGGAGTCCGTGTCGAGGATTGATTGTACACAACGCAAGAAGAGTACTGTTACACCGGCCATAGAGGTGGAGGAGCGCGTAGGAGCATGCAGTAATACTTTACCATCTTGGTGCCGCCATGGACCGCGTTGTCCAGACAATGGACCGCTGGGAGAGACAGGGAGTTCTTCCAGCGCCTCCACAAGCACAACCGGGGTCTCCCCTGAGCGCCCCTTTCCCGCCTGAACCCAGTAGGATCCGTCTCTCCTGGCCACAGGAGTATGACGGGAGTACTGCCAACTGCCTGGTGGTTCCATCCTCCCGCACCCCCTCTCCGATACCCATGGACCTGGGGGAGCGGTGCGCAGGGAGACCGGAGGGGGTTCCCGCTCGTGCACTATATGTAGCCGCAGAGTTTACACTGCCGGGCCGGTGCCGGGTGGGTTCCTCTGGGATTCGAGGCAGCAGGCAGGGCGCTCTGGTGTCACCCCAGGTGAGCTGGCACCATCCTCACCCAGAGTCCTCTGTTGCACATATGTTTGTGTCTGTCACCTTTCCTGACTTTTCCCCGCATTCCCAGCATAAGGCGCTCGTCAATTCAGGCGCGGCTGGGAATTTCATTGATAAAGCTTTAGCCCATAGTTTAGGGATGCCCATTTTTCCCGTGGATGTCGCTTTCCCGGTTCACGTCTTAGATAGTCGACCATTAGGGTCAGGGTTGATTAGGGAGGTCACCGCTCCTTTGGGCATGGTGACGCAGGGGGGTCATACGGAGAGTATTAGTCTCTTCCTTATTGACTCTCCTGCGTTTCCCGTGGTGCTGGGCCTACCCTGGTAAGCTTGTCATAACCCCACTGTTTCTTGGCCACAGAGGGCTCTCACAGGGTGGTCGCGAGAGTGCTCAGGTAGGTGTTTAGGGGTTTTCGTTGGTGCTACTACGGTGGAGAGTCCGGACCAGGTCTCCACCGTGCGCATTCCCCCTGAATATGCCGATTTGGCGCTAGCCTTCTCTAAAAAGAAGGCGACTCAATTACCAACTCATCGACGGGGTGATTGTGCGATAGATCTCCTGGTAGACGCTGCACTTCCCAGGAGTCACGTGAATCCCCTCTCACAGGCGGAGACGGAGGCTATGGAAACATATGTCTCCGAATCCCTGCGTCAGGGGTACATTCGGTCCTCCACTTCACCCGTCTCCTCAAGTTTCTTTTTTGTGAAGAAGGAGGGAGGTCTGCGCCCGTGTATTGACTATCAAGCCCTAAACCAGATCACTGTGAAGAACAGTTACCCGCTACCTCTCATAGCCACAGCGATAGAGTCAATGCACGGGGCGAGGGTTTTCACCGAATTTGATCTCAGGAGCGCTTACAACCTGGTGCGTATCCGAGAGGGAGACGAGTGGAAGACGGCTTTCAGTACCATCTCTGGGCACTATGAGTACCTCGTCATGCCGTACGGGTTGATGAATGCGCCATCAGTCTTCCAAGCTTTTGTAGACGAGATTTTCAGGGACCTGCACGTGCAGGCTGTAGTGGTGTATATTGATGACATTTTGATATACTCCGCTACACGCGCCGAGCATGTGTCCCTGGTGCGCAGCGTGCTTGGTCGCCTGTTGGAGCATGACCTGTACGTCAAGGCTGAGAAATGCCTGTTCTTCCAACAGTCCATCTCCTTCCTAGGGTATCGCATTTCCACGTCAGGGGTGGAGATGGAGAGTGACCGCATTGCAGCCGTGCGTAATTGGCCGACTCCCACCCCGGTAAGGAGGTGCAGCGATTCTTAGGGTTTGCCAACTACTACCGGAGGTTTATCCGGGGTTTTGGTCAGGTAGCAGCTCCCATTACTTCACTGCTGAAGGGGAGCCCGGTGCGCTTGCAGTGGACAGCTGAGGCGGACAGGGCTTTTAGTCACCTGAGGGCTTTGTTTACCTCGGCTCCCGTGCTGGCCCATCCAGATCCCTCTTTGGCGTTCATAGTGGAGGTGGACGCGTCCGAGGCTGGGATAGGAGCTGTGCTCTCTCAGCGCTCGGGTACGCCTCCGAAGCTCCGCCCTTGTGCCTTCTTCTCGAAGAAGCTCAGCCTGGCGGAGCGAAACTATGATGTGGTGGACCGGGAGTTGTTGGCTGTCGGCAAGGCCTTGAAGGCGTGGAGACTTTGGCTTGAGGGGGCTAGACACTTTTCTCATCTGGACTGACCACCGCAATCTGGAGTACATCCGGCCGGCGAGGAGGCTGAAACCTCGCCAGGCAAGGTGGGCCATGTTTTTCACACATTTTGTGTTTACCCTTTCTTACAGACCAGGCTCCCAGAACGTTAAGGCAGACGCATTGTCCCGGCTGTATGACACAGAGGAGCGGCCCATGGATCCCACTCCCATACTCCCCGCCTCTTTCTTGGTGGTGCCGGTAGTGTGGGAGCTGGACGCGGACATTGAGCGGGCGTCACGTGCAGAGCCCGCTCCCCCTCAGTGTCCAGCTGGACGTCTGTACGTTCCGTCTGCTGTCCGCGACCGGCTGATCTATTGGGCCCACACATCACCCTCCTCTGGTCATCCTGGGATCGGCCGGATGGTGCGCTGTCTTAGTGGGAAGTACTGGTGGCCCACTTTGGCTAAGGATGTGAGGGTTTATGTTTCCTCCTGCTCGGTGTGCGCCCAGTGTAAGGCTCCTAGGCACCTGCCCAAAGGTAAGCTACAACTCTTACCCGTTCCACAATGGCCGAGGTCGCACCTGTCGGTGGATTTCATAACCGATCTTCCACCTTCACAGGGTAACACCACGATCCTGGTCGTTCAGTTTTTTTATATATAATTTTGCAAAAATGTCTAAAAAACATTTTTCCCTCATCAATCTACACACAAAACCCCCTAATGACAAAGCAAAAAATGTTTTTTAGACATTTTTGCAAAATTATATATAAAAAAACTGAAATATCACATTTACATAAGTATTCAGACCCTTTACTCAGCACTTTGTTGAAGCACCTTTGGCAGCAATTACAGCCTCGACGCTACAAGCTTGGCACATCTGTATTTGGGGAGTTTCTCCCATTCTTCTCTGCATATCCTCTCAAGCTCTGTCAGGTTGGATAGGGAGTGGTCTCTCCAGAGATGTTCGATCAGGTTCAAGTCTGAGCTCTGGCTGGGCCCTCAACGACATTCAGAGACTTGTCCCAAAACCACCCTTGCGTTGTTTTGGCTGTGTGCTTAGGGTTGTTGTCCTGTTGGAAGGTGAACCTTTGCCCCAGTCTGAGGTTCTGAACACTCTGGTGTAGGTTTTCCTCAAGGATCTGTCTGTA
The DNA here is from genome assembly GCF_016432855.1 of Salvelinus namaycush. Lineage (NCBI taxonomy): Eukaryota > Metazoa > Chordata > Actinopteri > Salmoniformes > Salmonidae > Salvelinus > Salvelinus namaycush. The sequence goes on from NC_052317.1 coordinate 2,759,649, forward strand.
CATCCGTTCATCTTTGCCTCGATCCTGACTAGTCTCCCAGTCATTGCCGCTGAAAACATCCCCACAGCGTGATGCTGCCACCACCATGCTCACCGTACAGATGGTGCCAGGTTTTCCCCAGATATGACACTTGGCATTCAGTCCAAAGAGTTTCATCTTGGTTTCATCCAACCAGAGAATCTTGTTTCTCATGGTCTAAGAGTCTTTAGGTGCCTTTTGGCAAACTCCAAGCAAGCTGTCATGTTCCTTTTACAGAGGAGTGACTTCCGTCTAGCCACTCTACCATAAAGGCCTGATTGGTAGAGCGCTGCAGAGATGGTTGTCCTTCTGGAAGGTTCTCCCATCTCCACAGAGGAACTCTGGAGCTCTGGAGCCATCGGGTTCTTGGTCACGTCCCTGACCACGTGTGAATATCTGAAAGGATTGGATAGGTGTCCTGGACATGAGCCTGTGTGGATAGTCTCATGTAGAAAACATACAGTACATGAATGAGTGGTAGGCCTAAACAAATACCCCTCTGCCTATATGATTAAACACATAGGCACTACTTTCACATTCCGTGCATTTTAAATCAGAAAAGTCAACGCCAAAAGCTGAAAATATGGTGCTACAATAATAGCCAACATATAATTGCAGTTGCAATTGTAAATGTAGAATGTGTACATCAGATGTGTATGCAGTGATACAGAAGGCATATGATAAGGTAATATTATATTAAACTTATTCTGAATGTAGCATAATAACTTGAATAATTTGTTATTATTAGTTCTATTGGCACACAATTCCAAGTACTGTAGGTTCCCAATTAAGATTAGTCTAACACTTGAGCAGTGTGTGTGTGTGTGTGTGTGTGTTAGGGGAGGCCTGGGGATGGACATGTGCTGCTGATGTGGGATTCCACATCAATCCCTATCCTAGCCCCTGCCCTTTGATAGACCAAGTGGAATTGTTTCCATATTTTGGACACCTATCCAATCCTTTTGTATGTATGTTTTCTACATGAGACTATCCACACGGGCTCATGTCCACGAACGCTTTGACGCAACCCAGAAGTGTTTTCGCTGTTCACAAGCCAGCGACATGTACAGTGGGGGCAGGGTTGGAGCAAGTCTACGCCTATAGGCTACATTGTATGTCTGTTTGAAGCAGAAACGGGATAACAATATCCTGGTCCAGCTCTAGGCATCATGTTGATATCTTGTCATGATAAATACGTTATAACTAATCGTAATATACAAACCAGAACATATAATAATCATTATACTAAACTGGGACGTTTAGTGTGAATTTTTGTACTGTGGCTTTAAGAATTTATCCTCCCCTCCTTCCTAGTCCGTCATAATTTCTCTGTCCTAGGTGCTAAACTGAAGCGACGCTCATCCCGTTGCAGTATCAGCAGCCATGGCCGAAATAAAGACGGGGATTTTCGCCAAAAACGTCCAGAAACGGCTAAGTAGGGCGCAGGAAAAGGTAAAGCGTTTAACACATTTCAAATCGACATCCTGTGTATCAAGTTGTTTTTGCTTTGTGCTAAACCGCTTTTGTGCCCAGAGGAGCTATCCAAGGATTGTTATAGGGTAGCTGGGAGGAGCAGGTGTATGGATGTGTGTAGAAATTGCAGTCGGTGTAGGCTATTTGTGCACGGATAAGTGAATATGTATCATGATTAAATACCTTCCATGATATATTTTGCTTGACTATAACAGCATTTATGTTCTAGCCTCTGCATTTAGCCTAGATGCATGGCGACAATTGTAATGTCGCGAATGCAATATTATCCCCTACTGCCATTTCACAGCGAGGCTTGGAATGCTCCATTACAGTATCCACTTTAATATACGAACTAAATGAACGGAAGGCCCTTAGAACGGAGGTTGGGCCTTTTTTTGAGGATAGAGGCCAACGCACTGCTTTTATGAAGCCTGTCAAATGAGAATGAGCCCACATCAATCTTATAACGAATATCACGTCAACCAAATGTCATAGCGACGTGCGAAACATTTCAGTCGATGTTAAAGATCAGCCTACTCCATTTCGAGGCATGACTGTGTTGTTTCATTTACATTTCGCTCATAGCCCAATTAAATGCATAACCTTAATTCAAGTTTTGTGTCAAAACTGTGTTTTTCTGCAAGGTCAGGGGAAGGGGAGATGGTGAGATGGGGAATTCCCTGCTCACTGCAGCACTAACGATATAGCGGTGGTTCTCTTCCCTACTCGTGCTCAACGATGCGTTTTTAGGCTGTGGCGTAGCCTATATGCCTGCGTTTACAGTAGTAGCGATAATACTCAGCCAATCCTTTCTATTTAAGAACGGGTATTTTTAGGGCCTTGCTTGTATTTACAGACTCCAGGCAGACAAATAATGGAATTTTGTCCGAAAGCTTGAAAAAGGGAAACTGCCTAGGTTAGGGGCGGCCTAGCAGTTAGAGAGGCGAGCCAACAACTGGGTTGCCAGTCTGAATCCCGGGTCCGGTGCGAAAAATCTATCGGAAAGTGAGGCGGGGGGGGGGGGGTGGGTTGCTGTTATCAAATCCTAGATGCCATTGCCTGCCATTGTGCCCTTGAGCAATGCACTTACCAAAACAACAGCTCCCTGGGGGCACACTGTGAGTACTGCTCCAAAAACACATCTATATTCTATATGTGTCTTTCAGAGGGTTTGGGTTAAAAGCGGAAGTCAGATTTTGGTTGGACCTTGTGTGCAATTGACCAATAAAGGCATCTTAATCTATTGTTTTACAGGCTATGTCTTACCGAAAATGGGATCTATGTTTATTATGGCTTGTATCTTTAGGCGAGCTAGCATTTTTACAGGACAATATTGAATGGTTTTAGCCAGTTGTTTTTACAACCTGTTTTGGCCTGCCTCGTTTAAATTACACATGCAGAGCGAAAATTGGTTTGATATGAAATGGGACGTTGACATGAACGCAGATGCAATTACTGACAGTCTATTAGACATAATACAATTGTATTTACAACCATGATAAAAGACTGCACACCGATCACCCATTACCCTTCTTTCATCTAGCTGATGGTCAGGTCGAAATAAAAATCACCGGCCTGTGAAGCTGGTAAAGAGAGTATTCCCTGGTTCTAGCTCAGACACACGCACACACTGACACAAACTGCAGTAAGAGGATTGTCTTTCTTTTAATATCCCCTCGTGCTACTGTTCTCCTAATGGCAGACTCGAGGTGAAGAACGTGCGGAACGGTCTTAGTTAATATATACATGACAGCCTGCTTTTTAATTACACCTATTGCTTGGCCCAAGTGTATGCGGTAGCCTAGTTATTAAACCCACGGTATTCCCAAACAAATGTTCTCTGAACTCAAGCACAGGTGGAAACATTAGTTTAATACCTCTCCTCTAAATTCAATAGCGTTGACATTTGTTTCCTGGAGACGCGTCGGCCATATGACAAAGCTGCATCAACATGTCTAAAATCTGTGGGGTGGCAGGCAAGATGTGTAGGCCGTCTACCTCTGAGTGTGCTGTCCATGGTGCTGAAACCACCACTGTTCTGGGGACGTGTACATTTATGAAAGGTTTTGGCTTGCAGTATACTACACTTACACTCTGAGTGCTTTTTCATTTGGTATTCAACATGCTATTCTTATTCTATTCTAAGACAAACCTTCAATTTGAAGGCATATTGAAGTTCATCATAAGTATTCAATAAAACTTTATTGAATGAATGCACCTTTTTGTCAACATCAGGTCTGCTCATATTCTATAATCAGCTTTACCCTAGATGTTACCACCACAATCCAATATTACTTCATAATGGATTATACCAGCACATGTTTTACACCCACTTTTTGCCATATCTTCAATCTAAGTGTAACGGTTGTTGGAAGGAGAGGACCAAGGTGCAGCGTGGTACGTGGTCCATATTTATTAAATGAACACTGAAATAACAAAAAATAACAAAGATAACGACCGAAACAGTTCTGGCTGGTGCAGACACACAACAGAAAACAACTACCCACAAACACAGGTGGGAAAAGGCTACCTAAGTATGGTATAGAATGCCCACCCCAACTCACGCCCTGACCAACCAAAATAGAGACATAAAAAGGATCTCTAAGGTCAGGGCGTGACACTAAGCCTACTAGAAAGTGTGTGCCATCAGACCTAGAGGGAAGCAAAAGTAATTCCGTTACCCAAGAATGGTAAAGCCCCCTTTACTGACTCTCCACGCGGAACGAGGAAGAGCTCGGTTTTGTTTGTTTGGAAAGTTTGTTGTTTAAAATATATTGTAAAGTTCTTGGTAGCTACCTACCTTCTTATGTTGGACCCGCGACGCAGTTAGCATCAGTTGCTGGGACTGCTTGTATCTTTCCAGTGATCCTGCTGACCAAGGACGGGTCTGAGAAGCTATTTGGCATCGCAACTAGCGTAGCTGCTAATTTTATGCATATCCTAGCTTCTGGGCCTGAGTAACAGGCAGTTTACTTTGGGCACGCTTTTCCTCCGGACGTCAAAATACTGCCCCCTAGTCCAAAGAGGTGATTAATGAGGAGTATCCAGACGCTGCACTTGATGAATTTATGAAATTGCTTCTTCCAATTATTGATAAACATGCACCGAAGAAGAAACTGACTGTTAGAACTGTTCAGGCTCCATGGATTGATGAGGAATTGAAAAACTGTATGATTGAAAGAGATGGGGCAAAAGGAGTGGCTAATAAGTCTGGCTGTACATCTGACTGGCTTACTTACTGCAAGTTGAGAAATTATGTGACTAAACTCAACAAAAAGAAGAAGAAACTTTAATATGAAGCAAAGATCAATGATATAAAGAATTATGGAAAAAATACTTTGGAGTACTTTAAATGAAATTATGGTCAGAAAGAGAAATTCAACTCCATCTTTCATCGAATCAGATGGCTTATTCATCACAAAACCATTTGATGTTGCCAATTATTTTTAGGATTATTTCATTGGCGAAGTGGGAAAATTTAGGCAGGGAATGCCCACGACAAACTATGAGCAATTATATTCATGCATAAAAAAAACGAATAATGAAAGAAAAGCAGTGCAAGTTAGAATTTTGTAAAGTTAGTGTGGGAGAGGTGGGAAATGATTGTAAACGATCAATAATGACAAAACTCCTGACATTGACAACTTAGATGGAACCCCACTGAGAATGGTGGCTGACGTTATAGCCACTCCTATCTGGCATATTTTTAATCTGAGCCTAGAGGAAAGTCTTTGTCCTCCGGCCTGGAGGGAAGCCCGAAGTAATTCCACTACCCAAGAGTGGTAAAGCGGCCTTTACTGGTTCTAACAGAAGACCTATAAGCTTGCCAGCTCTTAGCTTACTGTTGGAAAATATGGTGTTTGACCAAATACAATGCTATTTCTCTGTAAACAAATTAACAACAGACTTTCAGCATGGTTATAGAGAAGGGCACTCAACATGTACTGCACTGACACAAATGACTGATGAGTGGCTGAAAGAAATTGACAATAAGAAGATTGTGGGAGCTGTACTGTTAGATTTCAGTGCAGCCTTTGATATTATTGACCATAACCTGTTGTTGAAAAAACTTAAGTGCTATGGCTTTTCAACCTCTGCCATATCGTGGATTCAGATCTATCTATCTAATAGAACTCAGGGTTTTCTTTAATGGAAGCGTCTCTAATGTCAAACATGTAAAGTGTGGTGTACCGCAGGGCAGCTCTCTAGGCCCTCTACTCTTTTTTTATTTTTACCAATGGCCTGCCACTGGCATTAAACAAAGCATGTGTGTCCATGTATGCTGATGATTCAACCATATACGCATCAGCAACCACAGCTGATGAAGTCAGTGAAACCCTTAACAAAGAGTTGCAGCCTGTTTTGGAATGGGTAGACCGTAATAAACTGGTCCTGAACATCTCTAAAACTAAGAGCATTGTATTTGGTACAAATCATTACTTAAGTGCTAGACCTCAGCTGATTCTGGAAATGAATGGTGTGGCGGTTGAACAAGTGTAGGAGACTATATTACTTGGCGTTACCTTAGATTGTAAACGGTCATGGTGAAAACATATATATTCAATGGTTGCAAAGATGGGGAGAAGTCTAGCTGTAATAGATGCTCTGCCTTTTTGACACCCTACTCCAAAAAGCAAGTTCTGCAGGCTCTAGTTTTGTCTAATCTTGATTATTGTTCAGTCGTGTGGTCCAGTGCTACAAGAAAATACCTAGTTAAGCTGCAGCTGGTCCAGAACAGAGCGGCACATTTTGCTCTTAATTGTAATCAGAGGGCTAATATTAATACTGTGCATGCCAGTCTCTCTTGGCTAAGAGTTGAGAGACTGATTGCATCACTTCTTCTTTTTATAAGAAACATGTGTTAAAAATCCCAAATTGTTTGCATAGTCAACTTACACACAGCTCTGACACACACACTTATCCCACCAGACATGCCACCAGGGGTCTTTTCATAGTACCCAAATCCAGAACAAATTCAAGAAAACATACAGTATTATATAGAGCCCTTATTGCATGGAACTTCCTTCCATCTCATATTGCTCAAATTAATAGCAACCCTGGTTTCAAAAAATAGATATAGCAACACCTCGTGGCACAACGCCTCTCCCTTATTTGACCTAGATAGTTTGTGTGTATGCATTGATATGTATGTAGTTCTGTCCTTGAGGTGTTCTTGTCTAATGATGTTCTGTATTATGTAATTCTGTAATATGGTTCATGTTTTGTGTGGACCCCAGGAAGAGTAGCTGCTGCTTTTGCAACAGCTGATGGGGATCCTAATAAAATACCAAATTTGATCTGTTATTTACAACAGTGTTTGCCCTTAAAAGTGAATGCACTGGTTATTTTTTGTGTGCAATTTTGGCATAGTCATGAAACCATAAACTCTAACTGTGCCTTAGCTGCAATGGTCAGGCAAAGACAGAGGGGTTTGAAGAAGAACACACACACACACACACAGACACGTATCAATGGAACCATGAATCAGAGCTCAATTTACTCTGAAATGGACCAATTATAGTGCTAATTTTAGCCGCCATCCAAATGGAGTATACTCAGGTCTTGTTCATACTGACATCCTAGGCTTGGTCCCAAATGGCACCCTATTCCCTATAGAGTGCACTACCTTTGTAGTGCAGGGCCCAAAGTGCACTATTTTTGATAAGAGCCCTATGTAGGAAATAGGGTGCAATTTGAGACACAGCCCTAGACTTTCAACACATTTCCAATACACTGCCTTCCTTACTGGAAAGGCTTCTGTGGATGACAGCGATTTATTTTAATCCTGAAGGATGATGGCTATGTTTTCTCTTTGGGTAAATGTTCCCCATTTTCATTTATACTTTTAATCTTCTGTATATTCAACCCTTAAGTTGGACAAAATACATTTTAGTGGATTTTCAATTAATAAGTATGAGTACATGTACACGATCCAGGGTATTCATCGTCCCTCAGCCATTTTGATTTTAACACTCAATTTAATAAGATGGCGGTATGTCAATAGGTGTTGGCCCACTTAGATGAGCGTATTTATTTATTTCTTTACCGCCATTTCGAATTAGTGGGTGGAGCGTTAGTTAAACACAACAGTGTGCCTCAGTGATAAGTAGGTCTTGTTACCATCAAGATGGATATTAGAAATTGGTTTAAAAATAATGCATCATCTGCTGCAACAAGTGGCGCTGAAACTCCACTCGTTGAAATCACTGCTACACTTGATGGCAATCATGGTAATGTGGCCAGCCCACAGTGTTCGGCTAGCCTAGTCTCTGTCAATGGTGAAGCTAGCGGAGCCCACCTCCCAGTCCTGCCACCCGCCTCCTTGCCACCACCCAGCTCAGCAGCAGCTGCTAGCCATGCTAAATCACACAGGCCAGAGCCACCAAACATCCAGAGAAGCAGCCCCAAATGACCTTGGGGTTGAGAAGCCCAATCAGGTGATATTAGATGTGTTTCCAGTAAGTTGTATTCAGGGAAGAAGCAGTCTTTTGCTAATACGTGGTACCGTAATCGAGATTGGCTAGAGTATTCAGTACAAGCTGACCTAGTCTTTTGTTTCCACTGCCGCAAAGGTTGTGTCATCAGACTCAACCCTTACCATTAAAGGGTTCTGTGGTTGGAAGCATGCATTAGAGACAGAAAAAGAACAAACCTGCCACCTCGAAAGAACACTTAACATGTAAGGGCTATATAGAGGGAGAGAGAAATGCACCAAGAGACAACCAGTGTGGATATTTCCCGCGCTAGCATGGATCAGCTTGCTCTTCATAGATATTACCTAGGCTCTATTGTTGACATTATTGCATTTTTAGCCGTTAATAAACTCCCTCTAAGAAGAGATCATGACGCATGACAGAGGAAGGCAGTGGGGTGTTGTCATTGTTTGAGTATACCCTCCAAAATGACCCAGAATTGGCCAAGATAGCACCAATGTCACGACTTCCACCGAAGGTGGCTCCTCTCCCTGTTCGGGCGGTGCTCGGCGGTCGTCGTCGCCGGCCTACTAGCTGCCACCGATCCATTTTTCCTTTTCGTTTGTGTCTGTCTGTTTTGTTTACACCTGTGTCCTATTAGTTAATTTCGGTGGGTTTATTAACCTCCCGCTGCCTGCTAGTCTTTGTGCGGGATTATTGGCTGTTGTTACTTTGTTAGGGGTGCGTGTTTGCACCACGGGGTTTTCTTTCTCAAGGTAGCTGTACCGTTTTGGAATGTGTTTAGGAGCAGAGGTTTCTCCCCCGTGTGTTGCGTTTATTTCCCTGTGTGTGGCGACTTCGTTTGAGCGTGTTCCCCTGTTGTTGTTAAGTTGGGACTTCTAATTAAATGATTGTGCCACTGGGACTTCCTTGCTCTCCTGCTCCTGATTCCTGCACCTCCCTCCTCTTAGGAGGCACGTAACAACCAACCATTCCCCACAACACGAGCCACGACGTCCAGAACGACTTAATAAAACAAATGAGCAACTTAGTGACAGAGCATATTGTCGGGGAAAGAATAGGGGACTCGTTTTCTTCTATTAAAGTGGACAGAACAAGAGACTCCACGGCTGCGAAAACATTTCAATCGTACTTCGGTTTGTTGATGGAAACTATGAAATTAAAGAGCGCATTCTGACCATAGCCACTGCAGATGCAGGTGATGCCAACACTCACAGAAACTGTTATCACAGAACAGACCAAGGCTGGACTGAGAACTGACAAAATCCTGAGTAAAGTCTACGACGGAGCCTCTGTGATGTCGGGGAAGCATGGGTGAGTGCAGAAACCTCTACCACCAGCTTCATCTGGTGGTGGTCCATGCCATTTCCTCTGAGGATGCCATCTGAATTTTTTTTCAACATTTGTAATCTTCTTTACAAATCCGTAAGAAAGCCCACCGTTAGAGTTCATTACAAGGGGGAGACACTGAAACGCCTGCTCGACCAGTGCTGGACCAGTCACCTGGCCGCTGTACAAGTCATCCTCAAGTCCTCCAAGAATATATTCCAGTTGCTGGCACAAATTGAAAACACACAAGCTTTTCCCGCAGATGTGAAAGTCGAGGCAGTGGGGTTGCTGCGCGCCATATCAAAGCCCAGCTTCAGGTTGATCGCCCTCATGGTAAACAAGATCCTGTTACTTTTTGACCCACCAAACAATGTGCTCCAGTCACTGGTGAACAGTGCATCCGTGTGTTAATGGTCTCCACGTTTTTGGAGCTATGGAATCAGTGCGTTGATGCAACAGGCCAAGGGCCAAACAAGAGGAGACACACAACCAACAAAAATGTGGTTGAAGAACCAACGGGAGCGGGACACAACCATGATGAAGAGTAGACGAGCAACGGAGTGCCGTAGATGCACTACGTGGAGAGATGAACGGGCGCTTTGGGGAGATGCAACAGCATACTCATGGAATTGCTGTCTTCACTGGATCCAGCAGGGCACATGTTTCTGGATACAGCCAAAGTCAAGTCCCTCTTGGAGTTGACCAATACAGAGCTTGTAGATGCCGAGTATGCTTGTGGCCCAACAGTTCCTCCACACACAAGTGAATGGGTCCACGCCTGCAGAGGATTGGAAATGGACACACAACTCTTTTGACCACCTTCCACAAGACCATGGAGGCATTTCTAAGTGTCATGGTAGCGATGAAGTCTGCTTTAACGTTTGGAACCTCCACTGCCAGGTGTGAGAACTATTTTTCTACATTGAAAAATGTTTTCAGTGATCCCCGAAGGAGCATGCTTCACCCTCGCAAAGCCCACCGTATACAACTTTCCTTCGAGAATGACCTCACAAGGAAATGCAGGAATGAGTGGAAGGAATATGTGCTGAGGAGATTCCATTCCGCAGAGAAATGCCATCTCCAGCTTTACTAGACCCAACAAGGAGAGGCAGAGAGAGTGAGTAGATTGTTTTGATGTCTTTCTTGTCTGCAATGTGCAGAGTGGTGCTGTCCATGGTGCTGTTTAAGGTTAGCTTGTTATTTGCACTGAGTGGTGCTGTCCATGGTGCTGTTTAAGGTTAGCTTGTTATTTGCACTAAGTGGTGCTGTCCATGGTGCTGTTTAAGGTTAGCTTGTTATTTGCACGCTGTGGTGCTTTTGTGACTCTGTTTTGGCTATAGGCATAGGTAGGCCTAAAAATAATACTTTAATATTACTATTACTTTATTGTATAAGATTTGATTCAATGTTATGGCAAATTCTTTGTCCTCATTCAAGAGCTGTCGACTCCACTCAATAGTGCTGAGTCTCATTATTGGCTGTTGAGTGATGATGTTTATTATCATGGCAAAGACTATGTTTTTATTTAGTTGTTTCATATTTTTGTAAGGAAGGACAATAAAGAAGAGAGAGGGAGAAAACAAGGGTGCCGAGAGAGAGACTGACTGCCAGAGAGAGAGACTGACTGCCAGAGAGAGAGACTGACTGACTTCTTCAACCGAACCCATCTCTACTGGTCCAGTCAGTGAGCTAATGCACAGGAGTGGACTGTTGTTTTTCTCCCTATTTATATTCACCGACAAAAGCTATTATAATTAGGACGAATTTCTAGTTTTGTATTTTTTACGATCAAAATGAAGAAACGTGGAATAAAGTGCTCGGATACTGACTGCTGATTGGTAGAAGGACTAAAGGTTTGTTTCTCTCCACAACGCATTGTATAAAACCAAGTTGAATTTGCATGGAAGTAAAACTCTAGATTGAAGTGTTTAAATTGTAGTTTGTTTCAATGTTATCATTGTTGATGATGGTGAAAAAATGGAGGACAAGAACGAAAGGAAAACCTGATTCAAATGGGAGATGTTTTGTACCAAGATGTTTTTACCCTATATATCAACTATTTGATTATCGCCTGTACTGTGTTAAACAGTTAGCTGTAGTATTGCGTTCATTATAGTGGTAACGCAATAGGCTAGTACACTCTTATTTCTTTGTCTTTTATTTGTTGATTGTGTTGTGGTTTGAGATGGGGTTTCGATACAGGTCAGGAAAAAACAGTTTTCATTTTTCTTATCCAGTTGTTCCTATTGGATTCAGTATCAGTTAATTAAATCAGACTTTATTATCTAGGCTTACCATTTAACCCCCTAAGGTCGGTGTCTAATGAATTAGCATAATACAAAAATCCCCTTAAAAATCGGTTAGAGATTTGTGTGTGTTCTTCTTCAAACCCCTCTGTCTTCGCCTGACCATTGCAGCTAATGCACAGTTAGAGTTTATGGTTTCATGACTATGCCAAATAGAGATTTGTTCATTGGATGCATCTCAATCCACCGCATCCACCCATGTCGCACATCCACATCTGTGGTGAAAGATGACAGAACTGTTTGTCAGACCACGAGACATCCCAAAAATCGGTCTTCTCACAAAATTGTCTGTAGCGTTCAAACGGTTTCATTTGCGTGGCGCAGCCATGTAGCCTTGGCTGCACAGACAAGTAACATAGTTAAACTCAAAATATGCAATTCAATTATTTTGAAAATGCATTTTATTAGTCTTATGTTTTTTAGGACCTGCCTAAACGAATGAATAATGGATTTCTTTGTGATGGTGTATATTCAATGGATTTATTCAAATAGACGCCCACCCACATCGCACATTCCCACTCCTTGGAATTTTAATTCCATCCCCAGCCGTTGTAGAAGTTGTATTTTTACATCTCAATAAAGAAGGCTGTTGGGACCTCCTGTAAAGGAAAACGGGCCCACCCATGGAAATCAAATTCCCGTCCAACTATTTCATTCTGGGTCTGGATTGACAACAGACCATGGCAGCAAATAAGGAAAAGATGATACGTTGTTTGCTAGCTCCGGGGTGAAGATGCCCCTAGAAACTGATCTTGGGTTTTGTATTTTTCCCTGTAGCTCTTTACGCTCGTACCCGTATACAATGCATTCAGAAAGTATTCAGATCCCTTCACTTTTTCCACATTTTGTTAGGTTACAGCCTTATTCTAAAATGGTTTCAATTGTGGCTTTTCCTCATCAATGTACACACAATACCCCATAATGACAAAGCAAAAACAGGTTTTTAGAAATGTTTGCAAATTTATTAGAAATAAAAATCTGAAATATCCCATTTTCATAAATATTCAGACCCTTTACTCAGTACTTTGTTGAAGCACCTTTGGCAACGATTACAGCCTCGAGTCTTCTTGGGTATGACGCTACAAGCTTGGCACACCTGTATTTGGGGAGTTTCTCCCATTCTTCTCTGCAGACCCTCTCAAGCTCTCTCAGGTTGGATGGGGAGTGTCGCTGCACAGCTATTTTCAGGTCTCTCCAGAGATGTTCGATCGGGTTCAAGTCCGGGCTCTGGCTGGGCCACTCAAGAACATTGAGACTTGTCCCGAAGCCACTCCTACATTGTCTTGGCTGTGTGCTTAGGGTCTTTGTCCTGTTGGAAAGTGAACCTTTGCCCCAGTCTGAGGTCCTGAGCGCTCTGGAGCAGGTTTTCATCAAGGATCTCTCTGTACTTTGCTTCGTTAATTTTTCCCTCGATCCTGACTAATCTTCCAGTCCCTGCCTCTGAAAAACATCCCCACAGCATGATGCTGCCACCACCATGCTTCACCGTAGAGATTGTGCCAGGTTTTCTCCAGACGTGACACTTGGCATTCAGGCCAAAGATTTCAATCTTGGTTTCATCAGACCAGAGAAACTTGTTTCTCATGGTCTGAGTCCTTTAGGTGCCTTTTGGCAAACTCCAAGTGGGCTGTCATGTGCCTTTTACATCCTTCTGGCCACTCTACCATAAAGGCCTGATTAGTGGAGTGCTGCAGAGATGGTTGTTCTCCTGGAAGGTTCTCTCATCTCCACAGAGGAACTCTGGAGCTCATTCAGAGTGACCATCGGGTTCTTGGTCACCTCCCTGACCAAGGCCCTTCTCCCCCGACTGCTCAGTTTGGCCGGGCAGCCAGCTCTAGGAAGAGACTTGGTGGTTCCAAACGTCTTCTATTTAAGAATGATGGAGGCCACAGTGTTCTTGTGGACCTTCGATTTTTTGGTACCCTTCCACAGACCTGTGCTTCGATACAATCCTGTCTCGGAACGCTACGGACAATTCCTTCAACCACATGGCTTTGTTTTTGCTCTGACATGCACTGTCAACTGTGAGACCTTATAAAGACAGATGTGTGCCTTTACAAATCATGTCCAATCAATTGAATTTACCACAGGTGGACTCCAATCCAGTTGTAGAAACATCTCAAGGATGACCAATTGAAACAGGATGCCCCTGAGCTCAATTTTGAGTCTCATAGCAAAGGGTCTGAATAGTTATTTAAATAAAGTATGTCTGTTTTTGTTATTTTTAATACATTTGCAAGAATTTCTAAAAACCTGTTTTCTCTTTGTCATTATGGGGTATTGTGTAGATTGCTGAGAAATGTTTTAATCCATTTTAGAATCAGGCTGTAACATAACACAATGTGGAAAAAGTCAAGGGGTCTGAATACTTTCCGAATGCACTGTACGGGTTGGAAATGGCAGATTTGGACACTGATAAGCTCTTAAATTGGAACGCAGTGGTTTTACAGTAACATGCTGTCAGAGCTTAGGGTCTCCGCTTAACAGCTCTGTGTGGGTTTTGACTGACAGCCGTTCTGAACTTCAGCACCGCGCAGCAAGAAGTTACCCCGCACCACTCCGCTAATTGGGCAACTTTTGCGAATGTTTTGTTGTTTGAGTAAGGAAAACGCTTTCAATGACGAGGACTCAATTATTTTGAAAGATGTTGAGGATTTTAATAAATGCTGCTTCGACGCCATACAAGCAAGCCAAACACCCGAGTCCAAATGTGCACTTCATGTTGTGTCAATGTTTATGATCCCTTTGTTTGATGTACAGTTACAAGCTGACATGGTGTCCTACCCTTGGATGTCCTGAACAGAATGAGCCTGTTTGTTGAATTGTGAAGAGAATTTGCCACGGACCACGCATCTGAATGCACATCTGAATGCACATCTGAATGCACATCTGAATGCACATCTGAATGCATATCTGAATGCACTCATGACTCCATTCTATGCGCACCGAAATGAAGATCTGCCTCTCTGAATCGCCTTGTGAAAGCCTAACACTGTAAGATCATATTTATTTTATTTAGCTAGTCATGTTGGCAATAGAACAATCTTTTCAATTATGCCCACCTGACCCAGATTCCGATTTTATTATGGACCGTTTTTGGATTGCGTGAATCACAACAGTAATTGTGTGAGGGCTTGGATGCAGGTCTTGTGTTCAAAACAACTACAAGTGTGCTTTTTCTAGTTCTGCAACGGCCCAGCTAGGACAGCTCAAAAAAGCACCTTAAAGTTCAAGACTCTTCTTTGAGTCATGAAAGTGAATTTAAATTATTTGGGAACTGCACACTTTGGAGAGGTGTATGGCCACTTGGAAACACCAGTTAGACCTCTCACTCAAACCCTTGTCAATTGTTGGTCTCATGCTGCACCTACCCCCAATTTTCCAAGAATAATCTTATTATGTTACTGAATGTGTCCAGAGTAGCTCCGATTTTATTATCAACAAATGCAGAGGAAAGTACAGTAAATGTAAAATGAACATAAAATCAACAGTGTTCATGTTTGGATTCAGTCTTGAGTCGGGTGTTGTGTCCTCACCTTTAGTGTAATCATTTCCCCATAACTTCCAAACTGTTCCCTTTTAAATGCTACCTTGGTTATGCATTCCATATTTCTTCTGTAAGAAACATTTCAATTTTGCCCTATAGGTTAATTCCCACGAGTGTAAGAGGTTAATGTAAAGGTTAGGATTGGGTAGGAGAAGCTGATCCTAGATCTTCATCTAGGGGAAACTTCAACCTGGAGAAGGCCTGCAGGAATACGAGAAAGGACAATGAGTCCTTTTGTTATCAGGGGGAAGGTATTGGATGTAGCCTGGCCCTGATATGAGATCCTAGGGCAGGATGGATCACATGATGAAGAGGTAGGGTAAAAGAAACAACCAATACCGGTCCCAAGTGACAAGACACATCATGTCCCAATTATATACACCTATAATGGATTTTCAACTGCTACAAGGGTTTGTGAGACATTAAAACCTTGTCAAAAGCATGAATCTAAGTTTACAATATTAAAGTCTCTGCTTGGTTTCCAACCTGGCAATTTTTATATATTTTTTGGGGGACTCAGTGTATTCACTGTTCCTCTTGTTGACACAATCAATGTTGTTAGTGTTGTGCTGGTCCTGTATTCAGTGTTTTTCTTTATTATCTCATCTTTATTGTGGAACAGTTGGTTTGGTCTGGTTTGATTGTGATTCATGTGTGAGTGGTAACAATATAACCTTGCAGGTAAAAATACACAACAGTAAGCATATATTGCCCCCTCATCTCCACCCACTTCAACAATGATTTGCCGTGAAGAGACAGAACCATTTTGGCAGTAGCTGACCTGTTAAGACTACTATGCTGATGAGGTGTACTTGTCGGAGTGTTGAAATCCTGCACTAGCGCTCCATCCATAATGTTTTAGCAAAGGGATATGCTCAGGTATCTTGGCTTAGAAACATACTCCACTTTTTGTCTCTTTCACAGTAATATGGTATCCATTGCCAAAACTATTAGCTCAAGGGGCCTCCCGGGTGGCGCAGTGGTCTAGGGCACTGCATCGCAGCGCTAGCTGTGCCACCAGAGACTCTGGGTTCGCGCCCAGGTTCTGTCGCAGCCGGCCGCGACCGGGAGGTCCGTGGGGCGACGCACAATTGGCCAAGCGTCGTCCGGGTTAGGGAGGGTTTGGCCGGTAGGGATATCCTTGTCTCATCGCGCACCAGCGACTCCTGTGGCGGGCCGGGCGCAGTGCGCGCTAACCAAGGTCACCAGGTGCACGGTGTTTCCTCCGACACATTGGTGCGGCTGGCTTCTGGGTTGGATGTGCGCTGTGTTAAGAAGCAGTGCGGCTTGGTTGGGTTGTGTTTCGGAGGACGCATGGCTTTCGACCTTCGTTTCTCCCGAGCCTGTACGGGAGTTGTAGCGATGAGACAAGATAGTAATTACTAACACAATTGGATACCACGAATTTGGGGAGGAAAAAGGGGGGGAAAACTATTAGCTCAACTCAAAAGTTTAACATGTAAACTCAGCAAAAAAAGAAACGTCCTCTCACTGTCAACTGTGTTTATTTTCAGCAAATTTAACATGTGTAAATATTTGTATGAACATCAACAACTGAACAAGTTCCACAGACATGTGACTAACATCTCTGAACAAAGGGGGGGGGGGTCAAAAGTAACAGTCAGTATCTGGTGTGGCCACCAGCTGCATTAAGTGCTGCAGTGCATCTCCTCCTCATGGACTGCACCAGATTTGCCAGTTCTTGCTGTGAGATGTTACCCCACTCTTCCGCCAAGGCACCTGCAAGTTCCTGGACATTTCTTGGGGGAATGGCCCCAGAAGTGCTCAATGGGATTGAGAACCGGGTTCTTCGCTGGCTATGGCAGAACACTGATATTCCTGTCTTGCAGGAAATCACGCACAGAACGAGCAGTATGGCTGGTGGCATTGTCATGCTGGAGGGTCATGTCAGGATGAACCTGCAGGAAGGGTACCACATGAGGAAGGAGGATGTCTTCCCTGTAACGCACAGCATTGAGATTGCCTGCAATGACAACAAGCTCAGTCCGATGATGCTGTGACTCACCGCCCCAGACCATGACGGACCCTCCACCTCCAAATCGATCCCGCTCCAGATTACAGGCCTCGGTGTAACGCTCATTCCTTCGACAATAAACGCGAATCCGACCATCACCCCTGGTGAGACATAACCGCGACTCGTCAGTGAAGAGCACTTTTTGTCAGTCCTGTCTGGTCCAACGACGGTGGGTTTGTGCCCATAGGCAACGTTGTTGCCGGTGATGTCTGGTGAGGACCGGCCTTACAACAGGCCTACAAGCCCTCAGTCCAGCCTCTCTCAGCCTATTGTGGACAGTCTGAGCACTGACGGAGGGATTGTGCGTTCCTGGTGTAACTCAGGCAGTTGTTGTTGCCATCCTGTACCTGTCCTGCAGGTGTGATGTTCGGATGTACCGATACTGTACAGGTGTTGTTACACGTGGTCTGCCACTGTGAGGATGATCAGCTGTCCGCCCTGTCTCCCTGTAGCGCTGTCTTAGGTGTCTCACAGTACGGACATTGCAATTTTTTGCCCTGGCCACATCTGCAGTCCTCATGCCTCCTTGCAGCATGCCTAAGGCACGTTCACGCAGATGAGCAGGGACCCTGGGCATCTTTCTTTTGGTGTTTTTCAGAGTCAGTAGAAAGGCCTCTTTAGTGTCCTAAGTTTTCATAACTGTGACCTTAATTGCCTACCGTCTGTAAGCTGTCAGTGTCTTAACGACCGTTCCACATGTTCATTAGTTTTTTATGGTTTATTGAACAAGCATGGGAAACAGAGTTTAAACTCTTTACAATGAAGATCTGTGAAGTTATTTGGATTTTTACGAATTATCTTTGAAAGACAGGGTCCTGAAAAAGGGACGTTTCTTTTTTGTTTTGCTGAGTTTATGATATTATAGCTAACAGAGCAGGTCGCTAATGGCTAGTGTGTGTTGAGGATAGCATTCCATTTAGCTAGCATTGCTGCGAATATCATTCTTGTAATGTCTGGCTTTTGGTGACTTTGCTGTGCTGTGAGACTGAGACTCCTGGCTTAGCCGAGAGGTTAATATTTGATAGGCTAGCTGTCTCTGCTGGATTGTGTTTCCCCTCTAGGTTTTGTGCCCAGGGTGTAAACAGAGCTCAGGGACTAATAAAGGTAGACCACATAGTAATGGGGTTTGAGTGCTTGGGTTGCCGACTGACATCTTAGCTGGATGAAATAGCCTGGGGTGTTAAAATAATCACCAGCCTCCGTTGGTCAATTGAAATGAGCATTGTCAAGGCTTGCTTGAAATAATCACCTGTACATTTCTCACTCACATCTATTGCTAGTTAATCTGCAATGTAAGCCTGTTGGTATAATTCACTATTTAATGAATGCAACTACCGATCCTGACATATAGTGGTGGCATATTCAATGATTATAACCTTTAAGAGAATGCTCATCAGCTGTTATGTTTGATTCTCTCCTGATGATGTTCGTTGGAATTGACCCTTACTTTGTTGTTGTTATTTTATTGAACAAGGACAGCAGTGGTGGGACCAAGTCACAAGCAAGTCACAAGTTGAACGGGTCAAGACTCAAGTCAAGTCCAAGTCCTGAATTCTAAAAGAAAGTCAAGTTTTTATTTTTCAAGTCAAAAAATAAATAAATCTTGTTTTGTCTACAACACATTTTGATTAGCCTATGTAGACTAATTGTAAAATATGGACCTTGTAGAAGTCGTAAGGGCAGGAAATCAGCAGAAGCCAAGGCAGGTTGACATGCTCAGAGTGTAGATATATTTACAGATCTTGGTGATCCAATGGTGAAAGCACCAAATCATACAAAATATACAAGTAGATTTACCAAATATACACAGGCAATAGCCCACTGGAAATAGCCTCTGCATCAGCCTTTAACTTGTCCTATTTGAACGGACACAGGTAGAGGGCAAGACTGCACAGCCTCCCCTTTAGAAACCAAATCTAATCTGTCTAACAGGAGCTCCTAGAGGTACATAAGGACCATACAATTACCCAATTTGTCAATTACAACCAATAAACTTGTTCTACAATGTTAATGGCAATTTCCACATCCATTGTTACATCGGTCCATTTGTAAGTTTGATTAATAATGATATTTCAACACCATGCTTACATGGAACAATCATTTTCTCTTATTCAATGTTCTGACTCCAAAGCGTGGAGCGCAGGAGGCCACGTAGCCTATTTCTAAGCACACTGAGGTGCCCATGCTCCTACTACACACAACAAAAACGAGACGCAGGACACAGACATTGGGAACATACATGGAATAAACAGAACTTCTACCTCATGAGTCTTGCGAATGTTCATGTGCACAATAAACATTGCACCCACTCAGAGCAGGGTAACAAATGGTTGGCTAAATGAAAAGGTATCGTAGGCCTACTACACAGAAAACAGAAATGTCTATGTGTTGCAATAAATGGTACGGGATGGAATGATGAAACACTAGCAATCATTGTAGTATTACATGGAATATAGATTTACCACATATACATTTAAACGTGTGAAAGCAACGGCAAACATTTCAACAAGAGGAAAAAGCACTCTCCGCTGGTTGGAGTTTGGAGAGCGCAAAGTGGAAAGCCGCGCCTATGGTGAGTCTTAGCCACAGTAATAATTCATTTTAACAACACATTTCAAATGCAAGCTTCATAAGTAAATTATCAATTTCAAGCTATTTTTAAATACCGAAAGACCAGTAGGCCTATGCTAGTAATTGTTGCCCCATTGCTGGTGGGCTTGCAAAGTAAACAGTTAATATTCTTGATCACTAAACTATTTTTGGAGTTGCATATTTATTTATTATGGCAATCCTCTCTCCCTACAACATTTGTCGTACACAGCAAATCAGCAATCTGTTTGCTAGCTCACCCGCCCTGTGTTGATTGATAGTTTGCTGGTCCAATCAGAGGGCCGAGTGTGAGTTTCACTAGCCAATCTGTTGCAGTTTTTTGTTGTTGCAAGGGCTATGCTGCAGCTACTGTCTTGCTGCATGAAAAGTAATCCATGTAGACTCTGTGCCACAAAATGAGTGACAAAACATTACAAAATCTAGCCATATAATTTCGACATTCTAAAACCTGTCAAGTCATCACTCTCAAATCAAAGTTGAGTCCAGAGTCTTGAGGCTCCAAGTCAAATCTCAAGTTATTTCTTTTCTAAGTCGAGTCTCTTGTAACTCGAGTCCAAGTCATGTGACTCGAGCGAACAACTCTGAAGGATAGTGTATATATTTCTGATTTTACAGAGAAGGGAGAATTCATAAAGAGTTATCACAGAACAGGTCATGACTATATAAAGCTTTTTTGAAACCGGGGACTGGAGGTTGTGATGTTTTGTCACATTCGGAAGCATCAGAGAACAACATTACAGAAGAAGTAAACTACCCAATTCTGGCAACCCTCTGTTAATACATTCCCCACCCAAAATCAATATACATCTGTATGCGAGGGTAATTCAACTATTCGAGGGCTGAGGTACTGCTGGTTTTCTTTCCTGCCTAGTTAATTGATCAATTGTCATTGGCCAATCAATCCTTCACCTGGGTCATGTTCAGTAGGCAGAAAGCTTTTTGAGGTGACGTGAAAAGAGGAGGTACTGTTGCGAAACATTGATCTACTACGCTATATCTTAAGTAACACAGCCCAAGTGTCCATGTTTCGAAGCAAAGAATGAAACCAGATGGTGTTTCCGTACTCCAGGACCGTAGTCGAACATGTCCACAGTATGCTTTACTTGGTTGTTTTTTCCATTATTTGCATGTTCTACTGTTGAGAATGTGATTCTATTGGTGCAGTGGAGTATTTCAGTGGAGTGACTGACCCTTGAAACAGCTGACGAGCTGTTCAAAAGAGAGTACCTAAGGGATGTCTGTCTGACTCATCATTCATATTAGCATTTGCTTAATGAACCAACAAAGAACCCTGGCAGTTGCCCTATATTTACAGTCTCCTTAGACTGTATACCATTGGCACGCAAGTGAGAAAATGCAAGTGTATTTTCCACACTATCCGTGCAATGTTTTCAATATTTTTTTCCGGCTTCTCATGTTGTCTTTTTTCAGCCTTGGGGATGGTTGGTGGGTTGTGGTTTAACTACAGTTGGAGTGAAATGTGAGTTTAAGGTTAGAGGTTGACAAACCAAAAACCCTGCTCAAAACAGTTAATCACACACACCTTGTACGAATGAAAAATAATGACAGATAATGTGACCGTTCTGAAACTAGTAGCCACGCCTGATAAAACCAAGGATGATTTAACTAGAGTCACATTCTATATTTTTTATCTCAGGCTTGCTATAACCTTCTGAGAAGGAGCATCTTGGCTATGTGGTCCTATGTGAGTGTCCTATATGGAATGTTGCTTTATGATTCGATTTGATTATTGTTGGTGGACAGGGTTACAGCCCCAACAATAGACAGACATATGGTATATTACCTGTTTGTCAAGTTAGCAGTACTGACTACTGAGTGCTTTATATACAGTAACGGGGAGAAAGGGTACAATATTTTAATAACCTGGTTAGACGATACCCAATGGTCCATATAATCTATTTCTTACCATCCTAGGTTTGAGCCAATCGGTTGTGTTGTGACAAGGTAGGGGTGGTATACAGAAGATAGCCCTATTTGGTAAAAGACCAATATCACAGTGCCATCCGTTTTGTCACCAAAGCCACATATACTACACTGCGACGTGTATGCTCTCGTTCGCTGGCCCTCGCTTCATATTCGTCGCCAAACCCACTGGCTCCAAGTCATCTATAAGTCTTTGCTAGGTAAAGCCACGCCTTATCTCAGCTCACTGGTCACCATAGCAGCACCCACCTGTAGCACGCGCTCCAGCAGGTATATTTCACTAGTCACCCCCAAAGCCAATTCCTCCTTTGGCCGCCTTTCCTTCCAGTTCTCTGCTGCCAATGACTGGAACGAAATGCAAAAGTCACTGAAGCTGGAGACCCATATCTCCCTCACCAACTTTAAGCATCAGCTGTCAGAGCAGCTTACAGATCATTGCACCTGTACATAGCCCATCTGTAAATAGCCCACCCAACTACCTCATCCGCATATTGCTATTTTTTTCTTCTTCTCTGCACCCCAGTATCTCTACTTGCACATTCATCTTCTGCACATCTATCACTCCAGGGTTTAATTGCTCAATTGTTATTATTTCGCCACTATGGCCGATTTATTGCCTTACCTCCCGTATCTTATTTGCACACACTGTATATAAACTTTTCTGATGTGTTATTGACTGTACGTTTGTTTATACCATGTGTAACTCTGTGTTGTTGTTTATGTCGCACTGCTTTGCTTTATCTTGGCCAGGTCGCAGTTGTAAATGAGAACTTGTTCTTAACTGGCCTACCTGGTTAAATAAAGGTGAAATAAAATCAATAAAAAACATAAAAAGGTGCAGTTGCAAAAACCATCAAGCGCTATGATGAAACTGGCTCTCATGAGGACCGCTACAGGAAAGTAAGACCTCTGCTGCAGAGGATAAGATCATGAGAGTTCCCAGCCTGAGAAATTGCAGCCCAAATAAATGCCTCAGAGTTCAAGTAACAGACACAACTCAACATCAACGGTTCAGAGGAGACTGCGTGAATTGGGCCTTCGAATTGCTGCAAATAAACCACTACTAAAGGACACCAATAAGAAGAAGAGACTTGCTTGGACCGAGAAACACGAGCAATGGACGTTAGACCGGAGTCCAAATTTGAGATTTTTGGTTCCAACCGCCGTGTCTGTGTGAGACGCAGGGGGAAAAAGTGTCAAACAGCAGCAGCCAAGTAGCCTACTATCTATGGTGGTGAAACGGACAGCACTATCCAAGTAGCCTACTATCTATGGTGGTGAAACGGACAGCACTATCCAAGTAGCCTACTATCTATGGTGGTGAAACGGACAGCACTATCCAAGTAGCCTACTATCTATGGTGGTGAAACGGACAGCACTATCCAAGTAGCCTACTATCTATGGTGGTGAAACGGACCGCACTATCCAAGTAGCCTACTATCTATGGTGGTGAAACGGACCGCACTATCCAAGTAGTCTACTATCTATGGTGGTGAAACGGACCGCACTATCCAAGTAGTCTCCTATCTATGGTGGTGAAACGGACAGCACTATCCAAGTAGCCTACTATCTATGGTGGTGAAACGGACAGCACTATCCAAGTAGCCTACTATCTATGGTGGTGAAACGGAAAGCACTATTCAAGTAGCCTACTATCTATGGTGGTGAAACGGACCGCACTATCCAAGTAGCCTACTATCTATGGTGGTGAAACGGACAACACTATCCAAGTAGCCTACTATCTATGGTGGTGAAACGGAAAGCACTATCCAAGTAGCCTACTATCTATGGTGGTGAAACGGACCGCACTATCCAAGTAGTCTACTATCTATGGTGGTGAAACGGACAGCACTCTCCAAGGTGCTAATTAGTTTAAAGCATTTTAGACGTCACTGCAGTATGCCTACATACTTGAGTATAGCTGCAGGGCTTACACAAGTCCGAATTTCTTATAGCCTAATTATCTAGACATCAATGTACAGCAACATTTTTAGACGACACTGCAGAACACTTGCCATATGCACACATACTCAGCTGTGGGGCTTACAAGACCTGAATTTAATATAATTTTCAAGATATCAATGTAGCAGGAGAATAAATATCGCAATATCGGAATATAACTTAAAATAAAATAAATCAATGTAATCGGAATATAACTTAAAATAAAATAAATCAATGTAGGCCATGTGAAAATATGAAGCACATATTCAGATTACAAACGTGTTCTGCGCTGTGAAACCTCCCACAATGACTCTCGCCATGTCAAGTCCATTTAACTCCTGAGAGTCAACTTCTTGCTCAAAGCCATGAGCGGGCATGTGGCTGTGATGTTTAAACTCCTAAGGCTGTTCTGAAGACTCTGGCATAGTGTCTATTTATTTTGAGTGTTAACCTGGGTGTCCTCTTTAGCCTTGTCTACAAGGCTTGCTGCCACCAAATGCACCTTGGTTCAGGCATGTTCAAAAACCTTTTTTCTGAGGGCTCTTTGTTGTTTTTTTACTTCTGATGCATAGGATGTTAATTTATTGTACGTTCCACCCACTCTTTTACTAGTTTAATCCCTCCAGTTGTTTCTAGACTGAAGCTCCCTACCTTTTGGTATGTTGTACAGCCCAACTTTAAATTCTGCATGTTAAGCCAGTGGTTATACGTTTGCTTGTTCTAGAACTGCAAATTGTACCTCCTCTGAGTACTTAGTCGGTGTATGCACTGCTCCCCGTGAGTCTGACTTGCTAGTAGTCTACTAGCTAGTGGAGGTGCCGGTGGTGATTGCTGAACTGGCAGGATTAGCATTGCCATCAATAACAGTTTACACCTCACTCCTCTCCTCCGGCACTGACAGCTCGTTCTGGGTTTGATTCACCATCTTTCTCTGGATTTTTGGACTTGAAAAATGTCAAACTCGATTGCCTTCGCTTATACATTTTTTTCGTTTGGCTTTCCCACGATTCAAGTTCAGTAGGGAGACCGATTACGTAGGGACCTCTTCACTAGCTGACCACCACTACCAAGACCTGTGTCAAGATCAGTTAATTACCCCACTGGCCCTCCCCATAACCTCTATGTACAAATAAGAGAGCAGGTCTGGAATCAGTGTGGCAGGATAGGATGATTACATAGAAGGATCACTGAGCTTTTACATGATGGTCTTTCTGGGGGGCGGGGGAAATAACGAGGAGGCAACTTGATTTAATGCTGATAAATTTTATTAGAATGTCTACAGTGCGAACAGTGAAATAATTAATAAATCATGCCACGAGAGGTACCGTATCTGGGCAAATAGGTGCCGGAACAAACAAAGTCAAATCTGAGAGGTCTTGTTCCGGCAGGATCTGGCTCAATTAAGCACTGCTGGCATAGTGGGGATGTGTCACGTTCCTGACCTGTTTTTCCTTTTTCTTGTGTTTATTTAGTTGGTCAGGGCGTGAGTTGGGGTGGGTTGTCGAGGTGTTATTTTCTATGTTGGGTTGTTTGTGTTCGGCCGGGTATGATTCTCAATCAGAGACAGCTGTCAATCGTTGTCCCTGATTGAGAATCATACTTAGGCAGCCTGTGATTCACGTGGTTTTTGTGGGTGTTTGTATCTCGTGTCAGTGTTCGTACCACACGGGACTGTTTTCGGTTTTGTCACGTTTGTTGTTTTGTATGTTGAAGTGTTCAGTTATTGTTCATTAAAATATGACCACTTTCCACTCTGCATATTGGTCTGATCCTTCTCGCCTCTCCTCCTCATCCGAGGAGGAGGATTACGACAGCCGTTACAGGATGAGAGAGAGAAGAACAAAGCTAACTGTATGATTCACACATATACAACAGAGAGGAACTACAGTACCAGTCAAAAGTTTGACAACACCTACTCATTCAAGGGTTTTTCTTTCTTTTTACTATTTCCTACATTGTAGAATAATAGTGAAGACATCAAACTATGAAATAACACATATGGAATCATGTAGTAACCAAAAAAGTGTTAAACAAATCAAAATATATTTCATATTTTAGATTCTTCAAAGTAGCCACCCTTTGCCTTTGACAGCTTTGCACACTCTTAGCTTTCTCTAAACCAGATTCACCTGGAATGCTTTTCCAACAGTCTTGAAGGAGTTCCCACATATGCTTAGCACTTGTTGGCTGCTTTTCCTTCACTCTGTGGTCCATCTCATCCCAAACCATCTCAATTGGGTTGAGGTCGAGTGATTGTGGAGGCCAGGTCATTTGATGCAGCACTCATCACTCTCCTTGGTCAAATAGCCCTTACACAGCCTGGAGGTGTGTTTGGTCATTGTCCTGTTGAAAAACAATTGAGTCCCACTAAGCCCAAGCCAGATGGCATGGCGTATCGCTGCAGAATGCTGTGGTAGCCATGCTGGTTAAGTATGCCTTGAATTCTAAATAAATCACAGACCGTGTCACCAGCAAACCACCCCGAAACCATCACACCTCCTCCTCCATGCTTCACAGTGGGAATCACACTTGCAGAGATCATCCGTTCACCTACTCTGTGTCTGACAAAGACACGGCGATTGAAACCAAAAATCTCACATTTGGACCTATCAGACCAAAGCACAGATTTCCGCCGGTCTAATGACCATTGCTTGTGTTTCTTGGCCCAAGCAAGTCTCTTCTTCTTATTGGTGTCCTTTAGTAGTGGTTTCTTTGCAGCAATTCGATCATGAAAGCCTGATTCATGCAGTCTAAATTCCACAAATTAACTTTTAACAAGGCACAACTGTTAACTGAAATGCATTCCAGGTTACTACCTATTGAAGCTGGTTGAGAGAATGCCAAGAGTGTGCAAGGCAAACGGTGGCTACTTTGAAGAATCTCAAATATAACATATATTTTGATTTGTTTAACACTTTTTTGGGTTACTAGATGATTCCATGTGTTAATTCATAGTTTTGATATCTTCACTATTATTCTACAAGGTAGAAAACAGTAAAAATAAATACAAATCCTGGAATGAGTAGGTGTGTCCAAACTTTTGACTGGTACGGTGTGGTTGACAGTCTGTATTCCTCTACCTTGTTACAGGACAGCAGGTAGCCTAGCGGTTAAGACCGTTGGGCCAGTAACCAGATACAGCAGTGGTGTCTGCTTATGTCACATGACTATCTGTGTCATCTCCCTGGTTGTTTGGGAGAGGGGAACATGATACACAGGGAGAGGCGGGGGAGGGGAGGAGGGTGTTTGTCTCTGACAGTCATTCCCCAGGAGGGCGTTCCCTACCATCCCTGTTTCCCCGTTGTGTCCTCCTCAGTGTGTCATATAGTCCAGGGGGACAGGATGCCCTCTCGTCTCCTTCAGCCTTAGTGTCATGCCCTGTTTGAATGCTTTACAAACACAGTTCATTCCTATGATCAGTAATCACTGATCTAACACAAATTAATAGCTCTAAGCAACTTGACATATGGTAAAAGTCTGATTGTATATGGGTGCAGCTCATGCCTAAAAATAAGTATAACAATAGCAAAACCAAATTGGTGCAGAGTTTTAGGCTCTACCGGTATTTCATATTTATTTTATACAGGCAAAAATGTTTTGTGTTGAGTGTCAGCCATTTTTGTGCTAACACACATCTACCTTAAGGGTATGACATTAACAAAGCACAATCAGCTGAGTTAATGTCATACCCTTAAGGTAGATGTGTGTTAGCTGGCAGTATTGTTTGTTGCCTTTTCTTTGTGCTTGCTCACTTTCATGTGATACATACCGTAGTGTACACAATTGTGTACATTGTATTGTATCTTGTATCTTAGAAAAAAGAGTTCTAACTAGAACCATTGAGCGTTCTTCAGCTTGTCACCATAGGGCAACATTTTATGGTTCTAAATAGATAGAACCATTTGCCTTACAAAGAACCCTGTCGAAGATGATGGATATACTGACAAGATGCATGTCTCTCTGCCCTAAGAATGGGCGTCGTTGTCCACAAAGCAGCTTGACGCGCTGTCTAGCTCCCACCTATCCTTTCTTTGGACTGGTGCATACATCTCATTATTGTAATCCTTTTTTGAATATTTGATGAGGGTTGAGGGTTGTTGACGGTTCATGAGGGTTGTTGACGGTTGCTCACTTCCAAGATTTCAAGTTATGAATTGAATTAAAATGAACTTCCTGAATTGACTGAATTCACTCCAACCAATGAAATAACCTCTGGACTGGAGGTTAGAATCAGTAACGTGATCAACAACAGACATTGTTTTATTAGGATCCCATTAGCTGTTGCTCACACAGAAGCTACTCTTGCTGGGGTCCACATAAAACATAACATAATACAGCCTACATTTTTAAATTGATTACATTTAGATTTTGTGTCACTGGCCTACACAATACCCCATAAAGTCAAAGTTAATTAAAAATGAAAAGCTGGAAAGTCTTGATTCAATAAGTATTCAACCCCTTTGTTATGGTAAGCCTAAATAAGTTAAGGAGTACAGAATTAGCTTAACAAGTCACATAATAAGTTGCATAGACTCACTCTGTATGCAAAAATAGTGTTTAACATGATTATTGAATGACTACCTCATCTCTGTACCCCACACATACAATTATCTATAAGATTCCTCAGTTGCTGGAGAGGAAGGAAACCACTCAGGGATTTCACCATGAGGCCAATGGTGACTTTAAAACAGTTACAGAGTTTAATGGCTATGAAAGGAGAACACTGAGGATGGAACAACGACATTGTAGTTATTACCCCACAATACTAACCTAAGTGACAGAGTTAAAAAAAGGAAACCTGTACAGAAAAAAAATATTCCAAATACAACATATTACTGAGTACCCCTCTTCATATTTTCAAACATAGTGGTGTCTGCATCATGTTATGGGTATGCTTGTAATCGTTAAGGACGAAATACTCAGTTGTAATCTGGGTTTTTTTGGGGGGGGGGGGGGGGGGATTAAAAAGAAACAGAATGGAGCTAAGCACACTCAAAATCTTAAAGGAAAACCTGGTTCAGTTTGCTTTCCACCAGACACTGGGAGATTAATTCACCTTTCAGCAGGACAATAACCTAAAACACAAGGCCAACTCGACACTGGAGTTGTTTACCAAGAAGACGTTGAATGTTCATGTGTTGCCTAGTTACAGTTTTGACTTAAATTATCTTGAAAATCTATGGTAAGACTTGATCACTGCTAGACAACTATTTTCAACAACCAACTTGACAGAGCTTGAATAATTGTTTTAAGAATAATGTGCAAATATTGTACAATCCAGGTGTGCAAACCTCATAGACTTACCCAGAAAGACTCAATTGTAATCGCTGTATTGACTCAGAGGTGTGAATACCTATGTAAATTAGATATGTTTGCATTACATTTTCAATACATTTGCCAACATTTCTAAAAAATATGTTTTTACTTAGTCATCATTGGGTATTGTCTGTAGATGTTTGAAGACAATAAAACATTTGAATTCAGGCTCTAACACAACAAAATGTGGAACAAGTCGAGGGGTATGAATACTTTTTGAAGGCACTGTAGGTACACATCAGCAAACACAGCCATACATACGATACATATCAGCATACATGGTATGTGTACCACTCAGAGAGTGAATTGGCAAGATAAAAGATTTAAGTACCTTTGAATGGGGTATGGTAGTAGGTGCCAGGTGCAACGGTTTGTGTCAAGAACTGCAATGTTGCTGGTTTTTTCAAGCTCAACAGTTTCCAGTGTGAATCAAGAATGGTTCATCACCCAAAGGACATCCAGCCAACTAGACACAACTGTGGGAAGCATTGGAGTCCACATGCACCAGCATCCCTGTGGAATGCTTTCGACACCTTGTTGAGTCCATGCCGGCGAATTAAGACTGTTCTGAGGGCAAAAGGGTGTATATATACTCAGTGTATATACAAAAATATAAACGCAATGGTCCCGTATAAACGCAACGGTCCCGTGTTTCATGAGCTGAAATGAAAGGTCACCGAAATTTGCCAAAAGCACAAAAACCTGATTCTCTCACAATTTGTGCTCAAATTGGTTTACATCCCTGTTAGTGAGCAGTTCTCTTTTGCCAAGATAATCCATCTTCCTGACAGGTGTGGCATATCCAGAAGCTGATTAAACAGTATGATCATTACACAGGTGCACCTTGTGCTGTGGACAATAAAAGGCCACTCAAAAATGTGCAGTTTTGTTTTGCACATGACCATATTTGTATTTATTATGGATCTCCACCTTCCTGGGATCGAGCAAAATTAAGGCAGATATACAATTTTCAAAACAGTGTGTGCCCTCAGGCCCCTACTCCACCACTACCACATATCTACAATACAAATTCCATGTGTGTGTGTATAGTGCATATGTTATCTTGTGTGTGTTTGTATGCATGTGTCTGTGCCTATGTTTGTTGCTTCAGTCCCGACTGTTCCATAAAGTATATTTTTATGGTTTTTAAATCTAATTTTACTGCTTGCATCAGTTACTTGATGTGGAATAGAGTTCCATGTAGTCATGGCTCTATGTAGTACTGTGCGCCTCCCATAGTCTGTTCTGGACTATTTGGAAAGTCGCACCCCAGTCTATGTAACGTCCCACAGTCTGACCGTGCATATCAGAGCAAAAACCAAGCCACGATGTTGAATGAATTGTCTGTAGAGCTCTGAGACAGGATTGTGTCGAGGCACAGATCTGGGGAAGGGTACTGAAACATTTCTGCTGCATTGAAGGTGTCCAAGAACACTGTGGCCTCCATCATTCTTAAATGGAAGAAGTTTGGAACCACCAAGACTCTTCCTAGAGCTGGCCGCCCGGCCAAACTGAGCTAATCGGGAGAGAAGGGTCTTGGTCAGGGAGGTGACCAAGTACGCAATGGTCACTCTGACAGAGCTCTAGAGTTCCTCTGTAGAGATGAGAGAAACTTCCAGAAGGACAACCATCTCTGCAGCACCACCAATCTGGACTTTATGGTAGAGTGGCCAGACGGGAGCCACTCCTCAGTAAAAGGCACATGACAGCCCGCTTGGAGTTTGCCAAAAGGCGCCTAAAGACTCTCAGACCATGAGAAACAAGATTCTCTGGTCTGATGAAACCAAGAATTAACTCTTTGGCCTGAATGCCAAGTGTCACAACGACCCTAAGCACACAGCCAAGACAACGCAGGAGTGGCTTCGGGACAAGTCTCTGAATGTCCTTCAGTGGCCCAGCCAGAGCCCGGACTTGAACCCAATCGAACATCTCTGGAGAGACCTGAAAATACCTGTGCAGCGACGCTCCCCATCCAACCTGACAGAGCTTGAGAGGATGTGCAGAGAAGAATGGTGTGCCAAGCTTGTAGCGTCATACCCAAGAAGACTCGAGGCTGTAATCGTTGCCAAAGGTGCTTCAACAAAGTACTGAGTAAAGGGTCTGAATACTTATGTAAATGTGATATTTCAGTATTTTTTTTATTTGCCAATTATTATTTTTTAAACAGTTTTTGGTTTGTCATTATGGAGTATTTTGTGTAGATGAGGAAAAAAACACAAATTTAAGCCATTTTAGAATAAGGCTGTAAGGGGTCTGAATACTTCCTGAATGCAATGTACCTCTACTGGTATGCCATCAATCCCTGTGTTTTTTCCGGACTGAAAGGATTTAATTGCCTGAAGAAGTTCCTCCTCTATGAGTTGGCCTTCACACCACAGGTCTTTCTGTACATTTGTACATTATTAATTAGGAAAGAAATCCTTACAGTTAACATCATGCAGTGGAGATGGACTGAGACTGAAAAGAAAACATATGCTTCAAAAATGTTGCTTCCTCTTTCAAAATATAATTTGGTGACTCATGGATTACATTTGTAACGAGTTTCTGTCAAATCTTTTTGGTAGCATTTCTATGTTGAAGATCCCAAGAAAAATCTAGTGCATTTTTCACCATTTTCCATCCAGTTCGCTTTATTTTTGTAATACATTACACTTGGTTGTTCTTGAATAAGTTCCTCCAGTGATTTTTAACTCTAACTTATTCTGTGCCTCTATAGTACCTCTATTGCTGTCTACCTGCGCTGTTAGTTCCTCTATGTCTTTTGTTAGTCTAATCTATTTTGACGGAAACTGCTTTTGTTTCAATGACGAGTATTGTATTGAATGGTCTCTGAAGATGCATTTGAAAGTGCCCCATACAATAAGGGGATCTGCTGTACATATGTTGTGCAGGAATAAGTCAGTTATAAATGATTTTGTCTTAGTTAGGAACAAATTGTCATCCAGTAGTCTGATTTAAATTTTGGATATCCCTGTCCACGTGGAAATTCTGTAAGAACAACGCATTGTAAATATAGAAAAGGATAGAAAAGACTTATAGAAGTATCCCCTCTAAAATGGTTTTCCCTTAAGATTAAATATACCCTAATTAAATCTATCTATAATCAATTTCAGCAGAACGATACCTGTGATATCCATACAATAGGGAAACAAAACAACAACTGCAAAATGTAGAATATAACAGTATATCCACTCGAAATGAAGTGCTTCCCTTCAGATTAATTAAATCAATTCTGGTCAATTGGCCTAGGCCATGACACTGTGAAAAATGATAAATCATCAGTCCGATTAATTCAGAATATGCACAAACAGAATGAGCAATTAGTTTTGCAGAAGGGTGGAAAATAAATAGTCCATCGCAGAAAGCCATAGGAGATAGTTCATAGGCCTATATCGCTCAAGTTCCGTTCGGATTGTCACATCACGTCAATCATTTCAGATTATGTTGAATAGTCAATCATGTCAGATTATGTTGAATAGTCGAGTTGTCAGTCATTTCAGATTATGTTGAATAGTCAATCATTTCTATTCTCCTGTCATGAAAGCATGCACATGCTGTATTTGCACACAGGCCTACATTATACATTTACACAGCCTATCAAACCCTATTTTCAGATTGCATGAATTAAAACTGCTTTCACTCTTACGACTTCTGCCGAAGTCGGTCCCTCTCCTTGTTCGGGGGGCGTTTGGCGGTCGACGTCACCAGTCTTCTAGCCATCGCCGCTCCACCTTTCATTTTCCATTTGTTTTGTCTTGTTTTCCTGCACACCTGGTTTTAATTTCATCATCATTACTATGTGTATTTAGCCCTCTGTTCCCTCCATGTCTGTGTGAGGTATTGTTTATTGTCGAGGTTTGCACGCTTCCGGCTGGTTTGCGCCGGGTTTTGTGTTATACCCGTGCTTTGTGGCAGCCGGTACTTTGTTCTTGGGTTTTGGATTTTGTGCTGCCTTACTTGTTCTTTGGGCATTTGTTTTGTGACGCGGTGCGTTATGTTCATATCATTGCCTAAGTAAAATGCTTTGTCCACTCATCTCTGCTCTCCTGCGCCTGACTTCCATGCACCAGCTACACCCACCACTGAGAGTCACAAATGTTATGATCATGCTCTGAAAGTTTGTACGAGCGCTGTGTACAGGCTCTCGATGGTCATACAGGCTTAAGGAACTAAATGAAAACAAACTTCTTATTGATTATCCCCGATGCACATTCTAGAAATGTCTGACATCCTTGGTTCCAGTAAACGGTCAGTAAACATGAAAGCAAATTTGCTAATAGAAATCAAGTGTAGTGTAGCGTGAAAGGTTATACGATTGTAGGAATTATACAATTGTGTAGTGTGAACGGAGCTTTGGGAATGCCTGGGAACAGTTGAGGTCATTCAAGAGTGGAGAATCCTGTTGAAAACGCTATTTATTTTGCCTTTATTCACACATGATTACATTTTTTCTGAAGTATAACGAGGCAGCAGAAACACAATATATACAAAAATATGTGGACACCCCTTCAAATTAGTGGATTCGGATATTTTAACCACATCCGTTGCTGACCAGTGTATAAAATCGAGCACACGGCCATGCAATCTCCATAGACAAACATTGGCAGTAGAATGGCCTTCCTGAAGAGCTCAGTCACATTCAACGTGGCACCGTCAAAGGATGCCACTTTCCAACAAGTCAGTTCATCAAATTTCTGCCCTGCTAGAGCTGTCCCGTGGAAACCGCGAAGCGGTAGGACACACAACAATTGTCTGTCCTCGGGTGCAACACTCACTACCGAGTACCAAACTGCCTCTGGAAGCAACGTCAGCACAATAACTGTTCGTCGGGAGCTTCATGGAATGGGTTTCTATGGCCGAGCAGCCCCACACAAGCCTAAGATCACCATGCGCCATTGGACTCTGTAGCAGTGGAAACGCGGTCTCTGGAGTGATGAACCACGCTTCACAATCTGGCAGTCAGACGGATTAATCCGGGTTTGGCGGATGCCAGGAAAACGCTACGTGTCCGAATGCATAGTACCAACTGTAAAGTTTGGTGGAGGAGGAATAATGGTCTGGGGCTGTTTTTCATGGTTCGGGCTAGGCACCTTTAGTTCCAGCGAAGGGAAATCTTAGCCTACACTATACAATGACATTTTAGACGATTCGGTGCTTCAAACTTTGTGGTAACAGTTTGGGGAAGGCCCTTTGCTGTCTCAGCATGACAATGCCCCCGTGCACACAGTGTGGTCCATAAAGAAAAGGTTTGTCGAGATCAGTGTGGAAGAACTTGACTGGCCTGCACAGAGCCCTGAACTCAACCGCATCAAACACCTTTGGGATGAATTGGAATGCCAAGTGCCCGACGTCACTAATGTTCTTGTGGCTGAATGGAAGCAAGTCCCTGCAGCAATGTTCCAACATCTAGTGGAAAGCCTTCCACTCCATATTAATGCCCATTATTTTGGAACGAGATGTTCGACGAGCAGTATCTTTTGAAAATGCTCTACTCGTTAGCAACCAGTACTCAGTACCCAGTTCAACTAGAATACAATTCAGTTGGCATTCAATCTAGTTGGCAAGTCTGTAATTTGCTGCCTTCTGTTGTTTTTTTATTGCCTTTATTTTATTGTTGTGCTATAAAATGTGTTGCAATTTAAATCAAATTTGATTTGATTTTAAATAGATGAGTGTGTACTAAGCTCCGGGGTGAAGTTTCAAGGATCAGCTTCTCCTCCCCCAATCCTAACCTTAAAATCCCAGTGCAGTCCGAAACATGATTTTCCTATGTTTTACATATATTTCCACACTGAGGTAGGAATATTATTGTGAAATTGTGAAAATAATGATAATGCCCTTTTAGTGTAAGAGCTGTTTGAAAAGACTGCCTGACATTTCTGCCTGTTTTGGTGGGAGGTAGTTTTGGCCTGCCTGGCTACATCACCAGGTGGTATAAGTTGGTAGACCAATAACAATAGTTTCAAACCTCTGCCAATAACAGCTAGTTTTCAGGTTACATGTGGCTCGTCCAATTAAGCCCCTCGCTAAGTCCACTCCCAGACAGTCTTAGCAAAATTCTTGCTTGAGAAATTGCTCTTTGCTAAGAAGCTATTTTTGTTTATTTTTGACCATTTTATTTGAAAGTAATCACAGTAAGGTACTTAATTGTTAATCATACACTATTTAATATTAAGATATAAACGACTGCATTGGACCTTTAACTATTAAGGGTAAATGCAAAACTGACCCAAAATCAGTGTCTAGGGGCAATACACCCTACTCCTATTAGCAGCAAAAGTGGCTAATTGATGCTTATTTCACAGACTGTCTTTGAACATCTTGTGTTATTTTGGTTCCAGGTACTGCAGAAACTGGGAAAGGCGGATGAGACGAAAGATGACCATTTTGATCAAGCCGTCCAGAACTTCAAGCGACAGGAGGTGAGGAAGGCCAATGTCTTTGTTCTATCGTATTATATTACGTCATTTTGTCAGGTACCATCTCAGTGGCCTTTTGTTTTGAGTGTCCGCCCTGAGATTGGAAGGTTGGGAGTTTGATCCCCGGTCCAGTTCTCCCAGACTCTCAAAATGGGACCTGATGTTTCTCTGATTGCATATAAATTAAAAACAATACTCTGATGCCTGGTGAACGGATTCCTTCTCCAGACACCCTTGTTTCATACATGTATTTGGACAGCAGATGGAGCCCTAATGGTGCTGAAGCACCTGCCATTTTGCCCTACTATCTAAAAAGTGCCCTTTTTGATTGATGTTTTAACTAATTACTTTATATTAAATGTGTTTCTCTTTTCTCTCTTGTAACTTTAAATATAACAAACTGCCCATCCCATCAAACTAGATCATTTCTCATAAACATCATTTGGCTGTAATTTCACCTTTTATTTGAAGGTACAATACCAGTCAAAAGTTTGGACACACCTACTCATTCAAGGGTTTTTCTTTATTTTTACTATTTTCTACATTGTAGAATAATAGTGAAGACATCAACACTATGAAATAACACACATGGAATCATGTAGTAACCAAAAAAGTGTTAAACAAATCAAAATATATTTTATATTTGAGATTCTTCAAAGTAGCCACCCTTTGCCTTGATGACAGCTTTGCACACTCTTGGTATTCTCTCAAACAGCTTCATGAGGAATGCTTTTCCAATAGTCTTGAAGGAGTTCCCACATATGCTGAGCACTTGTTGGCTGCTCCTGTAAAAATTATCAAGGAACCAACCAGGTACAACCCTAAATCCGTAAACATGGGCACCCACATAGATATCCGCCTGACCAAATTGCCCTCTAATTACATCTCTGCTGTCTTCAACCAGGATCTCAGCAATCACTGCCTCATTGCCTGCATCTGTAATGGGTCCGCGGTCAAACGACCACCCCTCATCACTGTCAAACGCTCCCTAAAACACTTCAAACACTTCAGCGAGCAGGCCTTTCTAATCGACCTGGCCTGGGTATCCTGGAAGGATATTGACCTCATCCCGTCAGTAGAGGATGCTTGGTTGCTCTTTAAAAGTGCTAAATAAGCATGCCCCATTCAAAAAATGTAGAACTAAGAACAGATATAGCCTTTGGTTCACCCCAGACTTGACTGCCTTTGACCAGCACAAAAACATCCTGTGGCGTACTGCATTAGCATCGAATAGCCCCCGCGATATGCAACTTTTCAGGGAAGTCATGAATCAATCAATCAATCAAGTTTATTTTATATAGCCCTTCGTACATCAGCTAATATCTCGAAGTGCTGTACAGAAACCCAGCCTAAAACCCCAAACAGCAAGCAATGCAGGTGTAGAAGCACGGTGGCTAGGAAAAACTCCCTAGAAAGGCCAAAACCTAGGAAGAAACCTAGAGAGGAACCAGGCTATGAGGGGTGGCCAGTCCTCTTCTGTCTGTGCCGGGTGGAGATTATAACAGAACTATGCCAAGATGTTCAAAATGTTCATAAGTGACAAGCATGGTCAAATAATAATCATGAATAATTTTCAGTTGGCTTTTCATAGCCGATCATTAAGAGTTGAAAACAGCAGGTCTGGGACAGGTGGCGGTTCCATAACCGCAGGCAGAACAGTTGAAACTGGAATAGCAGCAAGGCCAGGTGGACTGGGGACAGCAAGGAGTCAACATGCCCGGTAGTCCTGACGTATGGTCCTAGGGCTCAGGTCCTCCGAGAGAGAGAAAGAAAGAGAGAAGGAGAAAATTAGAGAGAGCCAAGATTTTCAAAATGTTCATAAATGACAAGCATGGTCAAATAATAATCAGGAATAAATGTCAGTTGGCTTTTCATAGCCGATCATTAAGAGTTTAAAACAGCAGGTCTGGGACAGGTAGGGGTTCCGTAACCGCAGGCAGAACAGTTGAAACTGGAATAGCAGCAAGGCCAGGCGGACTGGGGACAGCAAGGAGTCATCATGCCCGGTAGTCCTGACGTATGGTCCTAGGGCTCAGGTCCTCCGAGAGAGAGAAAGAAAGAGAGAAGGAGAGAATTAGAGAGAGCCAAGATTTTCAAAATGTTCATAAATGACAAGCATGGTCAAATAATAATCAGGAATAAAAGTCAGTTGGCTTTTCATAGCCGATCATTAAGAGTTGAAAGCAGCAGGTCTGGGACAGGTAGGGGTTCCATAACCGCAGGCAGAGCAGTTGAAACTGGAACAGCAGCAAGGCCAGGTGGACTGGGGACAGCAAGGAGTCATCATGCCCGGTTTGCCGTGACGTATGGTCCTAGGGCTCAGGTTCTCAGAGAGAGAGAAAGAAAGAGAGAACGAGAGAATTAGAGAGAGCATACTTAAATTCACACAGGACACTGGATAAGACAGGAGAAGTACTCCAGGTATAACCAACTGACCCTAGCCCCCCGACACATAAACTACTGCAGCATAAATACTGGAGGCTGAGACAGGAGCGGTCAGGAGACACTGTGGCCCCATCCGAAGATACCCCCGGACAGGGCCAAACAGGAAGGATATAACCCCACCCACTGCCAAAGCACAGCCCCCGCACCACTAGAGGGATATCTTCAACCACCAACTTACAATCCTGAGACAAGGCCGAGTATAGCCCACAAAGATCTCCACCACAGCACAAACCAAGGGGGGGCGCCAACCCAGACAGGAAGATCATGTCAGTAACTCAACCCACTCAAGTGACGCACCCCTCCTAGGGACGGCATGAAAGAGCACCAGTAAGCCAGTGACTCAGCCCCTGTAATAGGGTTAGAGGCAGAGAATCCCAGTGGAGAGAGGGGAACCGGCCAGGCAGAGACAGCAAGGGCGGTTCGTTGCTCCAGAGCCTTTCCGTTCACCTTCACACGCCTGGGCCAGACTACACTCAATCATATGACCTACTGAAGAGATAAGTCTTCAGTAAAGACTTAAAGGTTGAGACCGAGTCTGCGTCTCTCACATGGGTAGGCAGACTGTTCCATAAAAATGGAGATCTATAGGAGAAATCCCTGCCTCCCGCTGTTTGCTTAGAAATTCTAGGGACAATTAGGAGGCCTGCGTCTTGTGACCGTAGCGTACGTATAGCGTACGAACCAATATACACAGTCAGTTAGGAAAGCTAAGACTAGCTTTTTCAAACAGAAATATGCATCCTGTAGCACTAATTCCCAAAAGTTTTGGGACACTAAAGTCCGTGGAGAATAAGAACACCTCCTCCCAGCTGCTCACTGCACTGAGGCTAGGAAACACTGTCACCATCAATAAATCTACAATAATCGATAATTTCAATAAGCATTTTTCTACGCTGGCCATGCTTTCCACCTGGCTACCCCTACCCCGACCAACAGATCTGCACCCCCCGCAGAAACTTGCCCAAGTCCCCCCCGTTTCTCCTTCACCCACATGTTCTGAAAGAGCTGTAAAATTGATCCCTACAAAGCAGCTGGGCTAGACAATCTGGACCTTCTCTTTCTAAAATGATCTGCCGAAATTGTTGCAACCCCTATTACTAGCCTGTTCAACCTCTCTTTCGTATCGTCTGAGATCCCCAAAGATTGGAAAGCTACCGTGGTCATCCCCCTCTTCAAAAGGGGGAGACACTCTAGACCCAAACTGCTACAGACCTATATCTATCCTACCCTGCCTTTCTAAGGTCTTCGAAAGCCAAGTCAACAAACAGATTACCGACCATTTCGAATCCCACCGTACCTTCTCCTCTATGCAATCTGGTTTCTGAGCTGGTCATGGGTGCACCTCAGCCACGCTCAAGGTCCTAAACGATATCATAACCACCATCGATAAGAGACAGTACTGTGCAGCCGTCTTCATCGACCTGGCCAAGGCTTTCGACTCTGTCAATCACCGCATTCTTATCGGCAGACTCAATAGCCTTGGTTTCTCAAATGACTGCCTTGCCTGGTTCACCAACTACTTATCACATAGAGTTCAGTGTGTCAAATCAAAGGGCCTGTTGTCCGAACCTCTGGCGGTCTCTATGGGGGTGCCACAGGGTTCAATTCTCGGGCCAACTCTTTTCTCTGTATATATGAATGATGTTGCTCTTGCTGCTGGTGATTCTCTGATCCACCTCTACGCAGATGACACCATTCTGTATACATCTGGCCCTTCTTTGGACACTGCGTTACCAAACCTCCAAATGAGCTTCAATGCCATACAACACTCCTTACGTGGCCTCCAACTGCTCTTAAATGCTAGTGAAACTAAATGCATGCTCTTCAACCGATTGCTGCCCGCACCCACCCGCCCGACTAGCATCACTACTCTGGACGGTTCTGACTTAGAATATGTGGACAACTACAAATACCTAGGTGTCTGGTTAGACTGTAAACTCTCCTTCCAGACTCACATTAAGCATCTCCAATCCAAAATCTAGAATCAGCTTCCTATTTCACAACAAAGCCTCCTTCACTCATGCTGCCGAACATACCCTCGTAAAACTGACTATCCTACCGATCCTTGACCTCGGCGATGTCATTTACAAAATAGCCTCCAACACTCTACTCAGCAAATTGGATGTAGTCTATCACAGTGCCATCTGCTTTGTCACCAAAGCCTCAAATACTACCCACCACAGCGACCTGTATGCTCTCGTTGGCTGGCCCTCGCTACATACTCGTCGCCAAACCCACTGGCTCCAAGTCATCTATAACTCTTTGCTAGGTAAAGCCCCGCCTTATCTCAGCTCACTGGTCACCATAGTAACACCCACCCGTAGCACATGCTCCAGCTGGTATATTTCACTGGTCATCCCCAAAGCCAACACCTCTTTTGGCTGCCTTTCCTTCCAGTTCTCTGCTGCCAATGACTGGAACGAATTGCAAAAATCACTGAAGCTGGAGACTTATATCTCCTTCTCTAACTTTAAGCATCAGCTGTCAGAGCAGCTTACCGATCACTGTACCTGTACACAGCCCATCTGTAAATAGCACACCCAACTACCTCACCCCCATATTGTTATTTATTTATTATTTTTTATTGCTCTTTTACACCACAGTATCTCTACTTGCACATCATCGTCTGCACATCAATCACTCCAGTGTTAATGCTAAATCGTAATTGTTTCGCCACTATGGCCTATTTATTACCTTACCCCCCTAATCTTACTTCATTGTCACACACTGTACATAGATTTTTCTTTTGTGTTATTGACTGTACATTTGTTTACCCCATGTGTAACTCTGTGTTGTTGTTTTTGTCGCACTGCTTTGCTTTATCTTGGCCAGGTCGCAGTTGTAAATGAGAATGTGTTCTCAACTGGCTTACCTGGTTAAATAAAGGTGGGGGAAAAAATGTAATTAAAAAAAAACCTGCTGTAGGACATCTGCCTGGTACAGTTGAAACCAGGATTAATTTATGAAAAGCACACTTTTCCAGTGTGCCGGTGGCCATCGAAGGTGAGCATTTGCCCTCCTGAAGTCAGCTACGCCGAACAGCAGTCAGGTCAAGATCCTGGTGAAGACGACGAGCACACAGATGAGCTTCCCTGAGACAGTTTCTGACAGTTGGTGCAGAAATTCTTCAGTTATGCAAACCCACAGTTTCATCAGCTGTCCGAGTCGCTGGTCCCAGATGAACCCGCAGGTGAAGAAGCCGGATGTAGAGGTCCTGGGCTGGCGTGGTTACACGTGGTCTGCGGTTGTGAGGCTGGTTGAGCATACTGCACAAGTTTCTAAAACAACGTTGGTAGAGAAATTAACATTCAATTATCTGGCAACAGCTCTGGCAGACATTCCCGCAGTCAGCATGCCAATTGCACACTCCCTCAAAACTTGAGACAAGTGTGGCATTGTTTTATTGTCCCCAGCACAAGGTGCACCCGTGTAATGATAATGCTGTTTAATCAGCTTCTTGATACGCCACCTGTCAGGTGGATGGATTACCCTGGCAAAAGAGAAATGGGATGTAAACAAATTTGTTCACAAAATTTGAGAGATTTTTGTTGTTGTTGATGAACAGCACATCTTGGAATGGACACAGTGGCAGAGTGCCAAAAAGTGACTTTTGCAAATTCTCCTACAGTCACAAGTAGTTAAGATGTTTTGAAGTCACACCCCTTTTTCCAAATGTTGTTGTGTTACAGCCTGAATTTAAAATGGATTAAATGTAGATTTGTTGTCACTGGCCTACACACAATACCCCATAATGTCAAAGTGGAATTATATATATTTTTATTTTTACAAATTAAATACAAATGAAAATGTCTTTAGTCAATGAGTATTCAACCCATTTCTCATGACAAGCCTAACTAAGTTCAGGAGTAAAACTTTTCTCAGCAAGTCACATAATAAGTTGCATGAACTCACTGTGTGCTATAATAGTGTTTAATAACATGATTTGTGAATGACTACCTCATCTCTGTACCACACACATAGAATTATATGAAAGTTCCCTTAGTAGATCAGTGAATTTCAAACACAGATTCAATGCCTCACAAAGAAGGTCACCTATTGGTAGATGGGTAAACAAAAAAGAATCAGACAATGAATATCCCTTTTTAGCATATTAATTACACTTTGGATGGTGTATCAATACCCCAAGTCACTACATGAGGCCAATGGTGAGTTTAAAACCGTTAAGAGTTCAATGGCTGTGATAGGAGAAAACTGAGGATGGATCAACAACGTTGTAGTTACTCCACAATACTAACCTAAATTAGAGTTTAAAAAAGGAAGCCAGTACAAAACATGTATCCTGTT
Organism: Salvelinus namaycush; assembly: GCF_016432855.1. NCBI lineage: Eukaryota > Metazoa > Chordata > Actinopteri > Salmoniformes > Salmonidae > Salvelinus > Salvelinus namaycush. The sequence goes on from NC_052317.1 coordinate 2,801,771, forward strand.
TGCAACAAGGCACTAAAGTAATACTGCAAAAAATAATTGTTGTCCTGAATACAAAGGTGTTATGTTTGAGGCAAATCCAACACGACACATCACTTTTCATATTTTCAAGCATGGTGGTGGATGCATCATTCATGTTTTTACATTTACGTAATTTAGTAGACGCTTTTATCCAGAGTGCATACATTCTCATACTTTTTTTTCATACTGGTCCCCCATGGGAATCGAAACCACAACACTGGTGTTGCAAGTGCCGTGCTCTACCAACTGAGCTACATGAGTATGTTTGTTATGAGTATGCTTGTCATCGGCAAGGACTAGGGAGTTTTTTAGGATAAAAAGAAACGGAATACAGTGCTATAAGCACAGGCAAAATCCTAGTGGAAAAAATGGTTGAGTCTGCTTTCCAACAGACACTGGGAAATGAATTCCCCTTTCAGGAGAACAATAACCTAAAACACAAGGCCAAATCTACACTGACGTTGCTTACATAGACCACATTGAATGTTCCTGAGTGGCCTAGTTACAGTTTTGACATAAATTGGCTTGAAGATCTATGGTAAGACTTGAAAATGACTGTCTAGCAAAGATCAACAATCAACTTGACAGAGCTTGACATTTTTTTAAAGAATAATTAGCAAATATTGTACAATCCATGTTGCAAAGCTGTTAGAGACTTACCCAAAAAGACTCACTGCTGTAATCGCTGCCAACGCTGCTTCTACATAGTATTGACTCAGGGGTGTGAATACTTATATAAATTAGATTTCTGTATTTTAATAAATTAGCAAGCATTTCCAAAGACATGTTTTCACTTTGGCATTATGGGGTATTGTATGTAGTGGGGTTAGAAAAAATATATAATCTATTTTGAATTCAGGCTGTAACACAACTAAATGTGGAATAAGTCAAGCGGTATGAATACTTTCTGAAGGCATTATATCCTTTAAGTACATATAGATTTGGGGTAAGGCCTTGCGACAGACTAGTGTCCTCCTGTCCAGGACATTTACTTGTTCATCAAGCTGCCTCACGTTGCAGAAACAGGAGATAAGCTCCTGCCCTATGGGCCATTTGGCTTGGACAGGGCTTACTTACTTACTACTACAATATTGTTAATCAAATTATGGCTCAGTTAGTTGGAGCATGGTCCGGTACTTGCAACATCAGGGTTCTGGATTTGATTCCAACATTGGTCATATGTATTCCGGACTCTGACATTGCTCGTTCTGATATTTCTTCATTTCTTTTCATTTTGGGGGATTTGTGTGTATTGTTAGGTACAGTTGAAGTCGGAGGTTCACATACACCTTAGCCAAATACATTTAAACTCAGTTTTTCACAATCCCTGACATTTAATCCTAGTAAAAATCCCCTGTCTTAGGTCAGTTAGGATCACCACTTTATTTTAAGAATGTGAAATGTCAGAATGATAGTAGAGAGAATGATTTATTTCAGCTTTTATTTCTTTCATCACATTCCCAGTGGGTCAGAAGTTTACATACACTCAATTAGTATTTGATAGCATTGCCTTTAAATTGTTTAACTTGGGTCAAACGCCTTCCACAAGCTTCCCACAATAAGTTGGGTGAATTTTGGCCCATTCCTCCTGACAGAGCTGGTGAAAACTGAGTTAGGTTTGTAGGCCTCCTTGCTCGCACACGCTTTTTCAGTTCTGCCCACAAATGTTCTATAGGATTGAGGTCAGGGCTTTGTGATGGCCACTCCAATACCTTGACTTTGTTGTCCTTAAGCCATTTTGCCACAACTTTGTATGTATGCTTGGGGTCATTGTCCATTTGGAAGACCCATTTGCGACCAAGCTTTAACTTCCTGACTGATGTCTTGAGATGTTGCTTCAATATATCCACATAATTTTCCTGCCTCATAATGCCATCTATTTTGTGAAGTGCACTAGTCCCTCCTGCAGCAAAGCACCCCCACAACATGATGCTGCCACCCCCGTGCTTCATGGTTGGGATGGTGTTCTTCGGCTTGCAAGCCTCACCCTTTTTCCTCCAAACATAATGATGGTCATTATGGCCAAACAGTTCTATTTTTGTTTCATCAGACCAGAGGACATTTCTCCAAAAAGTACGATCTTTGTCCCCATGTGCAGTTGCAAGCCGTAGTCTGGCTTTTTAATGGCGGTTTTGGAGCAGTGGCTTCTTCCTTGCTGAGGACTCGTTTTACTGTGGATATAGATACTTTTGTACCTGTTTCCTCCAGCATCTTCACAAGGTCCTTTGCTGTTGTTCTGGGATTGATTTGCACTTTCCGCACCAAAGTGCGTTCATCTCTAGGAGACCGAACACGTCTTCTTCCTGAGCAGTATGACGGCTGCGTGGTCCCATGGTGTTTATACTTGCGTACTATTGTTTGTACAGATGAACGTGGTACCTTCAGGCATTTGGAAATTGCTCCCAAGGATGAACCAGACTTGTGGAGGTCTACAAGTTTTTTTTTCTGAGGTCTTGGCTGATTTCTTTTGATTTTCCCATGATGTCAAGCAAAGGGGCACTGAGTTTGAAGGTTGGCCTTGAAATACATCCACAGGTACACCTCCAATTGACTCAAATGATGTCAATTAGCGTATCAGAAGCTTATAAAGCCATTACATAATTTTCTGATATTGTCCAACCTGTTTAAAGGCACAGTCAACTCAGTGTATGTAAACTTCTGACCCACTGGAATTGTGAAACAGTGAATTGTAAGTGAAATAATCTGTCTGTAAACAATTGTTGGAAAAATGACTTGTGTCATGCACAAAGTAGATGTCCTAACCGACTTGTCAAAACTATAGTTTGTTAACAAGACATTTGTGGAGTGGTTGAAAAACCTGTTTTAATGACTCCAACCAAAGTGTATGTAAACTTCCGACTTCAACTGTATTACTGCACTGTTGGAGCTAGAAACATAAGCATTTCTTTGCACCTGCGATAACATCTGCAAAATATGTGTGTGCAACCATTAAAATGTGATTTCATTTGAATAGCAACTGAGTACATTTGAACTGTATGTTGCTTTGGATGAGGCTCACGTAATCAATTTGTCATATTACCATTACTATAATATCATTACGGTATTGATATATTATTATAGCACAATAATAATGATGACTTTATTTCTACAGCATATAATCGTTCAAATCGCTTTATGCTCAAGAAAACAGAGAAATATCACAATGTACAACAGACATTGTAAAGACTGTACACAGTGAAACTAGCAAACATAAAACAGAGCAAGTATTTAGTCAATTAAAATCAATTAATATGGTTTAGATTACTGCTGCAATCCTATTGTGTGACATGAGTAGTGTGAAAGGCTCGCTCCCACACACACACACACACACACACACTACCAGCTCATTACACACGCACACACACACACACACACACACACACACACACACACACACACACACACACACACACACACACACACACACACACACACACACACACACACACACACACACACACACACACACACACACACATATATTCAAGACATGACATGCATTTCTGGTGGTGAAATCTATGTTGTGGGGGTGCTTTGCTGCAGCAGGGACTGGTGCACTTCACAAAATAGATGGCATCACGAGGGAGGGGAAATTATATGGATATATTGAAGCAACATCTCAAGACATCAGTGAGGAAGTTAAAGCTTGGTCGCAAATGGGTCTTCCAAATGGACATACTTCCAAAGTTGTGGCAAAATGGCTTAAGGACAACAAAGTCAAGGCATTGGAGTGGCCATCACAAAGCCCTGACCTCAATCCTATAGAACATTTGTCGGCAGAACTGAAAACGCGTGTGCGAGCAAGGAGGCCTACAAACCTGACTCAGTTACACCAGCTCTGTCAGGAGGAATGGGCCAAAATTCACCCAACTTATTGTGGGAAGCTTTTGGAAGGTTACCCAACACGTTTGACCCAAGTTAAACAATTTAAAGGCAATGCTACCAAATACTAATTGAGTGTATGTAAACTTCTGACCCACTGGGAATGTGATGAAAGAAATAAAAACTATTATTCTGACATTTCACATTCTTAAAATAAAGGGTGATCCTAACTGACCTAAGACAGGGAATTTTTACTAGGATTAAATGTCAGGAATTGTGAAAAACTGAATTTAAATGTATTTGGCTAAGGTGTGTATGTAAACTTCCGACTTCAACTGTACATGTTGAAGAAAGTGGGGCTTATCCTGCATCCCTGTCTCACCCCCCAGCCCTGTGGAAAGAAATGTGTTTTTTTTTGCCAATTTTAACCGCACACTTGTTGTTTGTGTACATGGATTTTATAATGTCGTATGTTTTTCACCCAACACCACTTTCCATCAATTTGTATAGCAGGCCCTCATACCGAGTCGAATGCTTCTTTGAAATCACAAAGCTCTCTCTCTCTCCCTGTCTCCCCGCCTGTGCTATATAATCCTGATTAGAGTGCTTAATAACACCAGGGTGGTTTTACATAGTAAACTGGCCTTCCTTACCCTTCCCCCTTTCTCCTCGTCCCCTTTTGCTCGTTCCTTTTTTCCTCTCCCTCACTGCTCTCCATGTCCTCTCTCTACATTTGCCTCTTTCAAATCCCTTTTTATCCCTATCTATGCCTTAACTCTCTGTCCCCATTCATCTGTCCACTACCAGTCCCTCCTCTCCACTGTGACAAATTGTAGCGCTTCGTTGCATTCTGATGCAATCCCGAATACTGATGACACTGGTAGACCTGAGCAGTAGATCAAGATGGCAGCTGGATGCTGTGTAGGATACAGCCATAGCCAAAAGTGACATTTAGTGGTTAATTTGTGTCAGTTTAGACCCGAATGGTAAATATCCATAGGTTGCTGTGATGGGTCTTTCAGAGAGAGACTGTGTGTGTGTGTGTGTGTGTGTGTGTGTGTGTACGCGTACACATGCACATCTTATTTATTATGCATGTGTAATAGAGTTAAGAAAGTACCGTAAGCTCACTCCACAGCTAGCTTGAAATGTCGCCGATGGAGTCATCCAAGAGGTACATTTTGTATGGCTCAATTGGTTTGCACATTGTTTTGTGAAGCAGAGGATCACTGGTTCGAGCCCAGTATTGGACAGTCGGACAGTGGAGGAAGCTAAGCTGTTAGCAGCACACTAACCCCCGTTACACGTGTATGTTTTTTTGAGCGAGTGTGTGTGTGTGCGTGTCTGTGTAGGGGTGTGCATAGCAAGATTACCTACTTATACACTCTAGTGTGTCTGTGTGTCTTTGTGTGTGTGTATGCAAATTAAGCGGCAGCAGTCCAGAGGGGAGATACTTGTTGCTAAATTCCCAGCTCCCCCACAGTAGCCTGAGATTGATTCGCTCCGCTGTGCAAAAGCATCATGAATCAGAGCTGGCATTACAGCAGCTGGTCACCACTTTGCTAGCAACAGGGTGAAGGTTTGCATTTCCCCACTAATGGTTAAGGTTAGGGGGAGGAGAAGCTGATCCTAGATCTGTACCTCGGAGAAACTTCACACTTGAGCGCTGTGTCAAACTGGAGGGCTGGCACTACAGCGGCTTGTAACGCCACTTCTGCTGTTGCTAACGCTACACCAGCCAGGTTTCGCAAAGACCACGTACCACGCCGTGCTAACAAGGCAGCGGTCCAAACCCCCGAAAATGTGTCAGACGGGGAATACCATGCAAAGCTTGGAAAAGCTGTGAATTCAATACAGAATGTTTCATATGGTAAATGCGAGGGTGAGCTACAGCTAGGAAGGCTGAAACCAGAAAACGGTTCAAAGCTAGGGAAAACACAAATTCAAGACAAAGTGTGTCAAATGGGAACAAATGGCATGCAAAGCAAGGAAGGCTGAAGTCTTAATCCCAAAATGTATGGTTAATAGCACTCAAAGCTATGGAGAGCACACAAAATGTGTGATACAGTGACAGTATGCAAATATTTCAAGGATTGTATAGCCAAACCTAAATGCCATGCAAAGCTAGGAAAAGCTATAACCTAGAAGTCATAATGGTAAGTCCCAGGCAAATCTAAGATGGCTTGAAAAGCACTCTACAACTAAATGACATGCATATTAAGTTATAGTGTGCAAATCACTACACTACAAGGACTAGTGGGTCAATATTTCTGGTTATACCCACAGGGTCCCGATAACAACCTGTCAATATCCGACACGTGTTCCAGCATAAGTTCAAAGTTTGTATAACATCACATTTGCCGAATGAGAACAAGCTCTTTCTGAAATACATGACATGTACAAGCCTCCAGCTCCATTGATGTATACATGATGATATGCTATGCCGCGCGAAGCTAGCAAAGTCTGAATGAGAAAAAAGCTATGGGACACTGTTGTCTTCATAAAATATCCTCAACCCCCTTACTCCCACAGCACTGCATCAATTGTACAAGCAGTGCTGTCATTTCAGGACCATGGACAACATGTGTGTGTGTGTAGGCATGAGTAGCCCTCAATTAGCCATCCCCTGTCCATGGTCCTGAAATTACAGCATTACTTACCTACCGTGGCCATAATCGAATGTTTGCAATCAGTTCTTCCAAAATGTTCAGCTAGATAAAATCATTATGCGCCTCTTTAAAATTAATATACAGAACTAAACATTAATAAACGAAAGGAACGATGGCTAATATTATTGCTTTCTGAGACAAATAGATTTTTAGCCTCAGCCCCTGACGCTAAATCAAACTGAAAGATTGCTTATCTTTGCGACTGGTTTGAGATCAGTCTTGGGAGTAAATATACGATGTCATTTGGTACAGCCTATTACTTCTGGAAGGATGTGTGACATTTTACATTATGTTACCATTAGCTTCATTACACAACTTGTGTGATGCATGTGGGTAGCTGTTCTTCCAGTAAAGTGTGTGTGTGTGTGTGTGTGTGTGTGTGTGTGTGTGTGTGTGTGTGTGTGTGTGTGTGTGTGTGTGTGTGTGTGTGTGTGTGTGTGTGTGTGTGTGTGTGTGTGTGTGTGTGTGTGTGTGTGTGTGTGTGTGTGTGTGTGACACTCAGCCCTCATGCATTTGTCTGCTGTTCTCTCTACAGACGGAGGGCTCCCGGCTGCAGAGGGAGATGAAGGCATATCTGGCGGCTGTAAAAGGTGAGGCACACACACACACACATACCTGGCAGCTGTACAAGATAAGCCTCAGCAGAGCAAATGCTTACGCAAGATACACATTCACTCATAGGTGAAAACACACATATACAGGGCATTGGGAAAGTATTCAGACCCGTTGACTTTTTCCACATTTTGTTACATTACAGCCTTATTCTAAAATGGATTAAATGTCATGTTTTTCTTCATCAATCTACACACAATACCCCATAATGACAAAGCGAAAACAAGTTTTTAGAATGTTTTGCAAATTTCTAACATTTAAAAGAGAAATACCTTATTTACATAAGTATTCAGACCCTTTGCTGTGATACTTGAAATTGAGCTCAGGTGCGTCCTGTTTCCATCGATCATCCTTGAGATGTTTCTACAACTCTATTGGAGTCCACCTGTGGTAAACTCAATTGATTAGACATGATTTGGAAAGGCACACACCTGTCTATATAAGGTCCCACAGTTGACAGTCAGAGCAAAAACCAAACCATGAGGTCGAAGGAATTGTCTGTAGAGCTCCGAGACAGGATTGTGTCGAGGCACAGATCTGTGGAAGGGTACCAAAAAATGTCTGCAGCATTGAAGGTCCCCAAGAACACAGTGGCCTCCATCTTTCTTAAATGGAAGAAGTTTGGAACAACCAAGACTCTTCCTACAGCTGGCCGCCCGGCCAAACTGAGCAATTGGGGGGAGAAGGGCCTTGGTCAGGGAGGTGACCAAGAACCCGTTGGTCACTCTGACAGAGCTCCAGAGTTCCTCTGTGGAGAATCTTCCAGAAGGACAACCATCTCTGCTGCACCACCAATCAGGCCTTTATGGTAGAGTGGCCAGACGGAAGACACTCCTCAGTAAAAGGCACATGAAAGCACACATGGAGTTGGAAAGCACACTTGGAGCCAAAAGGCACCTGAAGACTCTCAGACCATGAGAAACAAGATTCTCTGGTTTGATGAAACTAAGATTGAACTCTTTGGCCTGACTGCCAAGCGTCACGTCTGGAGGAAACCTTGCACCATCCCTACATTGAAGCATGGTGGTGGCAGCATCATGCTGTGGGGATGTTTTTCAGCGGCAGGGACTGGGAGACTAGTCAGGATCGAGGGAAAGATGAATGGAGCAAAGTACAGAGAGATCCTTGATAAAAACCTGCTCCAGAGCTCTCAGGACCTCAGACTGGGGGCGAAGGTTCTCCTTCCAACAGGACAACGACCCTAAGCACACAGCCAAGACAACCCAGGAATGGCTTCGGGACAAGTCTCTGAATGTCCTTGAGTGGCCAAGCCAGAGCCCGGACTTGAACCCGATCGACCATCTCTTACAGACCTGAAAGTAGCTGTGCAGCAACGTTCCTGATCCAACCTGGCAGAGCTTGAGAAGATTTGCAGAGAAGAATGGGAGTAACTCCCCAAATACAGATGTGCCAAGCTTGTAGCGTCATACCCAAGAAGACATTTACTTATGTAAATGTGATAATCAGTTTTTCATTTTTAATACGTTTGCTAAAATGTCTAAAAACCTGTTTTTGCTTTGTTATTACGGGGTATTGTGTGTAGATTTATGAGGGGGAAAAAACGATTTCATCCATTTTAGAATAAGGCTGTAACGTAACAACATTTGGAAAAAGTCAAGGCGTCTGAATACTTTCCGAATGCACCGTACATGTGCACACGCAAACATATACGTACACGCTAGAGCATGGCAGTCGTCTAATCCTTTGAACATATGTGCCCTATGTGAGCCTATATCTAAACGCCTACAGTGGAAAGTAAACACGAATAGCAACTGCTTTAATGTGGAAGATCGTTTTATTTTCACTTCTGAAAGATCTGTGATTAATATCCACTTCTTGGAATGTCACATATGTGCTGGATCAACAGAAAAACACAAAGTATTAAGACAGAAAGCCCTCACATGCCATATTGTGTATGATGCTCACATGTACTTTGATGAACAGTAACCTATTTACCAACAGTGGGGTCCAAAATGATTGACACCTTTTGATAAAGATGAGCAAAAATGACTGTATACATATTTCAAAAACTGAGCTATATTGTCTGCTCCAAAAAAATGGGGAAATTATATTATTTTATACTAATACAATTGCTCAGAGAAAGAGATTTAGTTGAACATGTAATACTTTTTTTCTCTAAAAAGGTAGGGGTCAAAATGATTGACACCCCTGTAGGGCCGTAACTACATGAGGACACCGACGTCCAGACCTTGGTATTCTTTTCTAATTATAAAAAAAATTATTAAAAAAATATCTATTTTGTACACAATAAAGATAATAAATTACGGGTCAACATCTTAATATTGCTCCCAGCATTGATCAAAGTTCAGAACACTTATATTCTTGATCTGACTGAGTTCTAATGCGCCTGCGTCTTTGCGAATGAGTGGACTCATGAAAAGTGGTTTGTTAGTTATGTTCGCCTGCATCCTCCAAAATTTGCCTCCCGGGTTTTCCTTTTTAGCAACACACTCACCACTCTCTAAAACAGCTATCTCCGCCCTCTCGCGTCACATGCCTAGGGCCTGAGGTACCCCAGGTCAGAGTTCTATTCTGGCTAGTATTATTTAGCAAGCTAGACGGATGAAGTAAGAAGCTAACGTTAAACGGAGCCTGCCTCAGCAGTTGAAAAAAATGTGGCTACTAAGTTCTCATAATAACAGAGAGTAGCCTACTGAGACAGACAGTCATGTGGCCAATGACTGGGTGTGGTACTCATAGGTGAGGCTGAGGCAGGCTGCAATGCATGCAGGGGGAAGCAGAGGAGACAAAGAGCGAGAGGAAGCAAGCGTAGAAAGAGGTTAGTACAGTGGTCCCCAAACTTGGGGTCTGGGCCCCATGTAGGGTCCCCTAAAAAAAATATTTACTAAGCTAATTAAACAAGTTAGCAACGTAAATATATATATATATGTTTCAATAGGAACATCTCCACATGACCGATCTTCCGTATAGCTAACAATACAGTTCTAAAAATGTCAGAAGTTTTCGTTTATATCGGTGGTTGTTCGTCTCAAGATTATTATTGGAAACTAAAACAACAACAAAACTATTTAGTAAACTGATATAAAATAATGTATATATACCGAAACTATTATATTTGACTCCAAAATTAAATAATTATGTTCAGTCTTAGTTTTCTGGGGGGGCAAAATTCAAAAATATTTTCTAATGGGGTTTTCAAGCTTTTTGTTGTTGTGTAAATATCACATTTATTTGTATATATCCACTGTACACATGAATCACAGCAAATTGGTTCCAGTTTAAGTCACGTCTTTGGTCACGTTTCTCGAGGGTCTCATAAAAACACCCTAACCTATGTAGGTCTAAGCCCTTAGATCGCAATATCTGCTAAGCTAACATATGGAATTATTTTAAGATGGTCATAAAATTGATCATTTAGCCATTTGATTTGGAATTTTAAGACCACTGTAGGTATAAAAAAGATATACACTGCCGTTCAAAAGTTTGGGGTCACTTAGAAATGTCCTTGTTTTTTGAAAGAAAATATCGTTTTTTGTCCATTAAAATAACATCAAATTGATCAGAAATACAGTGTAGACATTGTTAAAGTTGTAAATGACTATTGCAGCTGGAAACGTCTATCTAGATAGGTGTACAGAGGCCCATTATCAGCAACCATCACTCCTGTGTTCCAATGGCATGTTGTGTTAGCTAATCCAAGTTTATCATTTCAAAAGGCTAATTGATCATTAGAAATCCATTTTGTAATTATGTTAGCGCAGCTGAAAACTGTTGTTTTGATTAAAGAAGCAATAAAACTGGCCTTCTTTAGACTAGTTGAGTATCTGGAGCATCAGCATTTGTGGGTACGATTAAAGGCTCAAAATGGCCAGAAACAAAGTACTTTCTTCTGAAACTCGTCAGTCTATTCTTGTTCTGAGAAATTAAGGCTATTCCATGCGAGAAATTGCCAAGAAACTGAAGATCTCGTACAACGCTGTGTACTACTCCCTTCACAGAACAGCGCAAACTGGCTACAACCAGAATAGAAAGAGGAGTGGGAGGCCCCGGTGCACAACTGAGCAAGAGGACAAGTACATTAGAGTGTCTAGTTTGAGAAACAGACGGCTCACCAGTCGTCAACTGCCAGCTTCATTAAATAGTACCCGCAAAACACCAGTCTCAACGTCAACAGTGAAGCGGCTCCAGGATGCTGGCCTTCTAGGCAGAGTTGCAAAGAAAAAGCCATATCTCAGATTGGCCAATAAAAAGAATAGATTAAAAGAACACAGACACTGGACAGAGGAACTCTGCCTAAATGTTCGCCTCTTCACTGTTGACGTTGAGACTGGTGTTTTGCTATGTAGATATTCCCTAAAAAATCTGCCGTTTCCAGCTACAAAAGTAATTTACGACATTAACAATGTCTACACTGTATTTCTGATCAATTTGATGTTATTTTATTTGCTTTTCTTTCAAAAACAAGGACATTTCTAAGTGACTCTAAACTTTTGAATGGTAGTGTATATACACAATCATTTTAAACATTGCATTTGGCCTTTACTGCTATTGAAACGCGTTGAATAACACATTTGTACACAATGCAGGAAATAGCTGCAGAATGAAGTTGGTGAAGAGCAAATGCAGAAACTTGCAGTCGACTGCAGTCAAAACTTCATGACCTTTGATCACACGATTTTTGTAAAGTTCATGCAGTTGACATGTAGGCGCAAGTTAGACAATTTCTTTATCCCCAGAATGCAACACACTTTGAAAGGCGGTGACGACTTGACAAAATTGATCCGCTCGAATGCGCCCATTGAGATGAGCATAATGCCAAACTTTGCTCTCACACAGTCACACAGAGTGTCTGCGTATGTGCACGCTGCTACAACATGGTAGCTACGGGACCAAAACAGTGGAGAACGCTCCTGGTTGTCTACCCACTACAACTGTTTACTTTGTGCATCTACTGTACGTCATCTCACTGAGTCTACCTTTAAACCTGCATTACTGCCCCACACTGGCAGAAAATGACCACCAAAAGCACAAAAACTATACAACATTTAAATGCTCCTAGCCTCCCAAGCATGGGCTACTTTCTGTCCCTAACAACTAAAACTAAATTATATAAAAATGAAATAGAAATGTTTTTATAAAACTGAAAGTAAATAAAACTAGTAAAGTGGATCTGAAAACTAAATGAAACTAAACAAAAATCTGAAAACAAATAGAAATAAAAATGAATATGGAAACACAAGACTATAACAACCTTTGGTTAATATTTTTCTAAAATATTTTATGAGTCGAAGAACACATTGTGGGGGGGGGGGGTCTTAGACCATTCCTCTATACAGAATCCTTCCAGATTCTTGATATCCTTCGTCTGCGCATTTGGACTGCCCTATTCAATACAAACCGTAGGTTTGCAATGGGTTTCAAGTCCGTAGACTGAGATGGCCATTGCAAAATGTAGATTTCTGTGGCCAATTAACCATTTCTTTGTGGATTTTGATGTGCGCTTGGGGTTATTGTCTTACTGGAAGATCCACTTGCGGCCAAGTGTCAGCCTCCTGGCAGAGACAACCAGGTTTTTGGCTAAAATATCCTGGTACTGGGTAAAGTTCATGATGTCGTTGACCTTAACAAGGGCCCCAGTACCAGGGGAATCAAAATAGCCCCATAACATCAAGGTCTACCACCATATTGTACAGTAGGTATGTTATTTCTTTCCTGCTCATGCATTCTCATTTCGACGCCAAACCCACCACTGGTGTGCGTGGCCAAAGAGCTCAGTTTTCATGTCATCTGACCAAAGCACCGATTCCAATCGAAGTGTCAGTGGAGGACATGTATTGGAGGACATGAAAATAGAGCTCTTTGGCCAAGCACACCAGTGGTGGGTTTGGCATCGAAATGAGAATGTACAAGTGGTTGTCGTACCTCAATGAATTAACTGAATGTCTGCTAAATGACTAAAATGTAAAATATACAAATGAACATAATTTTTTTCATTATGACTGGTCAGCTCCTGCAAGGGGAATCAAGCTGATATTTTCACACAACTATTCTATTTTTACAGACTAAAATGATGTGTACTATGATGCTGATCTAATATCATTTTTTCCCTTTTCGATCATAATGAATACGATTATTTGGACAGATCGTAGATCGGCACTCATACTCTGAGATGATTTGTGGATACAGCCCCAGGTCAACATGGCAGTGTTCAGTCTTCCTTTTATTTTTGCTGACCATGCACTTTGACCTCCATCGTCTGCTCAAAGCGATTTGATCATCATTTTTTCTTTGTTTGGTAGGGCAGTACAGCGCTATTGGTTTGTTTTAAGCCTAGTCCTGGACTCAAGAGCGTTCGAAATGGATAATCTTCATTGGAAGTTCTCTTAAATCCAGAACTAGGCTTGATCTGTGTCTGGGAACTTGGTCCACTGGGTTGAATTAAGCCCTTATCATGTTGATGGTGTCTTCTAGCAATGCAACAGGCTTCCATGAACCTGACAGAGTCCCTACATGAAGTCTACGAGCCGGACTGGCACGGGAAGGACGATGTCTTGAGCATCGGGAAGGTGAGTGCCACATGCCTACTTTTCTTCTTCTTTCATTCTCATATCCCTCTGTTCTTTCAGTCTTTCGTTCATTGGTAATGGTAGATTTTCAATGCGACCATATGTGACTGGCAAGGAGCGCTCACTCCAGATACTGTAAGGCACACGTGATTGATTGAGTTTCTGGTGTGGTTCACTCAGAAGTCATGATTCTCTCTGGGTTTTCATACCTGTATGTCAGTAATTTATAGTGGGAGAGGCATGATCACTTATCAGTATTTATGATTTTGCTTTAGTCTGAAATGAATCATGTTAGCCTAAATTCTTTCTTAATTTTTCGCACATCTCCATTAGCCGAAGCCATAGCAATCGCTATAGTCTTGTGGTCCATAATTATATTTTTATTACATTTTTTAAAGGAGACAGGAGAGTCACTCTCCTTTCATATTTTGTTATGCTTTATTGACACAATTATTAGAAACAGTGGAGACGCAGTGAGAAGTAGGTACAAATGGGTTGAACCCAAGTCTCGGGCAGAAAGTTGCATATGTGCATGGAACCAGGAGTGTTACCACTGGACCACGGCTCCACACACTGTAGTCCAAAATGATCTAAAATGGTAGATAATACATACTGTATGTGGCCATGTTTCTATCTCGGCCTAGCATATATAGGCAGCATACATAGAGAATACATAGACAGCATAAAAAAAGGGGAGACCAACTCCATATGAATGAAATCTTGTGGATCAAAGGTCAATTGATACTCACCAGACGGCTTGCTTGTTTATTTGATTATTTTGGGGATTTATCGACCGACGGCTTGTGAGGTCCGGCATGAGACTGTTGAAGTCGGAGGTTCACATACAGCTTAGCCAAATACATTTAAACTCAGTTTTTCACAACTCCTGACATTTAATCTGAGTAAAAATGCCCTGTTTTAGGTCAGTTAGGATCACCACTTTATTTTAAGAATGTGAAATGTCAGAATAATAGTAGAGAGAATGATTTATTTCAGGTTTATTTCTTTAATCACATTCCCAGTGGGTCAGACGTTTACATACACTCCTTGCTCACACACACTTTTTCAGTTCTGCCCACAAATTTTCTATAGGATTGAGGTCAGGGCTTTGTGATGGCCACTCCAATACCTTGACTTTGTTGCCACAATTTTGGAAGTATGCTTGGGGTCATTGTCCATTTGGAAGAACCATTTGCGACCAAGCTTTAACTTCCTGACTGATGTCTTGAGATGTTGCCACATAATTTTCCCTCCCTCATGATGCCATCTATTTTGTGAAGTGCACCAGTCCCTCCTGCAGCAAAGCACCCCCACAACATGATGATCTTTGTCCCCATGTGCAGTTGCAAGCCATAGTCTGGCTTTTTTATGGCGGTTTTGGAGCAGTGGCTTCTTCCATTATGAGCGTCCTTTCAGGTTATGTCGATATAGGACTCGTTTTACTGTGGATATAGATACTTTTGTACCTGTTTCCTCCAGCATCTTCACAAGGTCTTTTGCTGTTGTTCTGGGATTGATTTGCACTTTTCGCACCAAAGTACGTTCATCTCTAGGAGAACGAACGCGTCGCCTTCCTGAGCGGTATGAGGGCTGCATGGTCCCATGGTGTTTATACTTGCGTACTATTGTTTGTACAGATGAACGTGGTACCTTCAGGCGTTTGGAAATTGCTCCCAAGGATGATCCAGACTTGTGGAGGTCTACAATTTTTTTTCTGAGGTCTTGGCTGATTTCTTTTGATTTTCCCATGATGTCAAGCAAAGAGGCACTGAGTTTGAAGGTAAGCCTTGAAATACATCCACAGGTATACCTCCAATTGACTCAAATGATGTCAATTAGCCTAATCAAAGCTTCTATAGCCATGACATAATTTTCTGGAATTTTCCAAGCTGTTTAAAGGCACAGTCAACTTAGTGTATGTAAACTTCTGACCCACTGGAATTGTGATACAATTCATTATAAGTGAAATAATCTGTCTATAAACAATTGTTGGAAAAATTACTTGTGTCATGCACAAAGTAGATGTCCTAACCGACTTGCCAAAACTATAGTTTGTTAACAAGAAATTTGTGGAGTGGTTGTAAAACGAGTTTTAATGACTCCAACCAAAGTGTATGTAAACTTCCGACTTCAACTGTACATCTAGTTAATCTGTCTGTCAAATATGGGTTGTTCCCCAATGCTTGTAAGTCTGCTGCAGTGATACCTGTTTAAAATCTGGTGACCCAACACTAGTGGAAAATTACAGACCTATAAGCATTCTTCCAGTGCTATCAAAGTAGCTGAAAGTGGCTGATCATCTGACTGACCACCTCATTCAGGGCAACACCATACATTAAATGCAATTTGGATTCAGAACTAACCATTCTACCGAAACATCCAATTGCTATTTTCTGGAGTGTATTAAATCTAATCTGGACATAGGTGGTGAAGTTGGTGCAGTCTTTTTGGATCTTAAAAAGGTCTTTGATACTGTGAATCATGAGGTTCTCCTATCCAAACTATCCTCCTTTAATGTGTCCACGGAATTCATTAGTTGGAAGTATTCCTACATGACAAACAGAAGTCAAAGGGTTTGTTTGGGGGACACTCGGTCGGACTCTCTTTACTATAACATTGGGGTCCCACAAGGGTCAATATTAGGCCCCCTTCTGTTTACCATCTATATAAATGATCTCCCACTTGTTTGCCCACAAGTTAACATGCAGATGTATGCAGACGATACGGTTCTGTATGTACATAAATTGACAATTGGCTGTTAACAAGTTAAGTGATGCTATGGTATATGTTTCTAAATGGATGACTAATTATTGCCTGCATTTAAATATCGACAAGACTGTTTGTATGTACTTCTCTAAGAAATCCGTTGATTCTTCCCAACGAGCTGTTCATGTTAATGGGGAGAATCTGAAAGTTGTGTTAACTTCAGGTATCTTGATGTCATTTTGGACTCGAACTTGACATTTAAGAAACATCTGAAGAAGGTGGTTAAATTTGGATTATCCAACTTTGGGTTTATAAAATCTTTCCTTCCTCTGGAGGGCGCCAAACTACATATGCATGCTATGATCTTCTCACATCTGAGATATTGTCTCACATGCTGGTCACAAGCAGGAGCTACTATTCTGAAACCAATTGAATCACTCTACAAAACAAACACTTAAGATTTTTGATAACACACCAAACAGTTACCGCCATTGTCATATAATTTACAAACATAATTTATTTTGTCTGGATAGCTTTAAGCAGTATGTAGATACAAGCCTTGTCTTAAGATCCTGAATGGTCTTGTCCATCCACCTCTATGCCAGCATATTATGCTCAAGGAAAGCACCTCCAGGATAACAAGGGCAGTAACTAGAGGGGATTGTTGTCCCTTTTCAACACAGTAAAATCAGCCAATCGGCCTTCTCTGTTAGAGATATATTATACTGTAATGCAATGCCCATGGACTTGAGAAGCTGCACTGATTATTATACTTTTACATTTGAATTGAAAACATGGCTAAAATCTATCCAAACCTGTACACATGAGTTATCTGTGGTTCCTCATATGTAAAACGACAGTTGATGATAGTGTTGTTGTTTTTGTTTGAATTATATATTATATATTATTGGATGTAATATATTTGTATTTTGTAGTGTTTTAGTGAGTATTTGTTTTGTGGCTGTGTAGTTGTCCTTAGCTGCTGGGACTACGGGTGCAAATTATCTTTTGGCTAACCCCGGCACATTTACATGGGTGTTGCATTATTGTAATATTGATGTTGATTAATGTGCATTGTCCCCTATAAATAAATGAATACACAGAACATACACTATCGTTCAAAAGTTTGGGGTCATTTAGAAATGTCCTTGTTTTTTAAATAAAAGCACATTTTTTGCCCATTAAAATAACATCAAATTGATCAGAAATTTAGTGTAGACATTGTTAATGTTGTAAATTACTATTGTAGCTGGAAATGGCTGATTTTAATGGAATATCTACATAGGCGTACAGAGGCACATTATAAGCAACCATCACTCCTGTGTTCCAACGGCACGTTGTGTTAGCTAATCCAAGTTTATCATTTTAAAAGGCTAATTGATCATTAGAAAATCTTTTTGCAATTATGTTAGCACAGCAGAAATCTGTTGTCCTGATTAAAGAAGCAATAAAACTGGCCTTCTTTAGACTAGTTGAGTATCTGGAGCATCAGCATTTGTGGGTTCGATTAAAGGCTCAAAATGGCCAGAAACAAAGGACTTTCTTCTGAAACTCGTCAGGCTATTCTTGTTCTGAGAAATTAAGGCTATTACACGTGAGAAATTGCCAAGAAACTGAAGATCTCGTACAACGCTGTGTACTACTCCATTCACAGAACAGCGCAAACTGGCTCTAACCAGAATAGAAAGAGGAGTGGGAGGCCTCGGTGCACAACTGAGCGAGAGGACAAGTACATTAGAGTGTCTAGTTTGAGAAGCAGACGCCTCACAAGTCGTCAACTGGCAGCTTCATTTAATAGTGCCCGCAAACCACCAGCCTCAACGTCAACAGTGAAGAGGCGACTCCCGGATTCTGGCCTTCTAGGCAGAGTTGCAAAGGAAAAGCCATATCTCAGACTAGCCAATAAAAATAAAAGATTAAGATGGGCAAA
Organism: Salvelinus namaycush; assembly: GCF_016432855.1. Lineage (NCBI taxonomy): Eukaryota > Metazoa > Chordata > Actinopteri > Salmoniformes > Salmonidae > Salvelinus > Salvelinus namaycush. Next base: position 2,820,076 of record NC_052317.1, read on the forward strand.
AGAACACAGACACTGGACAGAGGAAGATTGGAAAAAAGTGTTATGGACAGACAAATCTAAGTTTGAGGTGTTCGGATCACAAAGAAGATCTTTCATGAGATGCAGAAAAAATGAAAAGATGCTGTAGGAGTGCTTGACGCCATCTGTCAAGCATGGTGGAGGCAATGTGATGGTCTAGGGGTGGTAAAGTGGGAGATTTGTACAGGGTAAAAGGGATCTTGAAGAAGGAAGGCTACGCCATGCCATACCCTGTGGACGGCGCTTAATTGGATCCAATTTCCTCCTACAACAGGACAATGACCCAAAGCACAGCTCCAAACTATGCAACAACTATTTAGGGTAGAAGCAGTCAGCTGGTATTCTGTCTAAAATGGAGTGGATCACAGTCACCGGATCTCAACCCTATTGAGCTGTTGTGGGAGCAGCTTGTCCATAGCAGCTTGTCCGTAAGAAGTGCCCATCAAGCCAATCCAACTTGTGGGAGGTGGGGTGAAATTGACAACTAGAATGCCAAAGCTCTGCAAGGCTGTAATTGCTGCCAATGGAGGATTCTTTGATGAAAGCAAAGTTTGATGGACACAATTATGATTTCAATTAAAAATCATTATTTATAACCTTGTCAACGTCTTGAATATATTTCGTATTCATTTTGCAACTCTTTTCATGTATGTTTTCATGGAAAACAAAGACATTTCTAAGTGACCCCAAACTTTTGAACGGTAGTGTAGATAAACAGCATACAAAGAGCATACTAAACACTGACCCATTTCCTGAACTGAGTCAAGTCAAGAGGACAATAGCACTGTGACAATATCCATCAATATTGATCATGGCAGGAATAAATTATAGTTTTGGAATCAAATAAAACAATCAGTTTTAAAGATCTTTGGCTTTATTGGAAGCAGTAAAAAGATATGATACCAACTGAATGAATTACTGCAATATTTAAAGTGGAACTGACAGTGTTTTATCAACATGAAATCGTATTATAATCTGTTCATATAAACCCCCAGGAAGAACGAGCACTTACATATGGTCATTTTCATAAATTCATATAATGTTTGGGAATGTAAACATTCTATAGCAGTATACAGTGGAAAAACTGCCATGCGTTTGGATAATAAATAGACACTGCAAGAAATAATAAAAACATCTGTCTCGTCCAGGACCGGAGTCTACACAGACCGGTGCACCATAGCCAACCAGAGCTACAGTAGGCCTATATGCAAATAAGCCATTTGCCACACAGGCCTGCCATCATTCACTTTGAACTGGACTGTGTGTTTACAGGCAATAGCAAAAGCGCGACATTAGATCATTAGAACGCATTTTCCAAAAGCCACTTGAATGTATTTCCGCTAATATGTGAATACCACGGGAGTCCTCATACATTTGGGAACTTCAGTCCTATTGATCAAACAACCATGACAAGGTAGGCTGTCTCCCTCCGTTGCCGATGCAAATCAACAACAACAACATCAACTAAAGCTAGCCAGAGCGAGATAAGCTAAACTCTAACGAGGGAACATTAGATAAACTCTTTCAAACTTTAAACTTGTTGGCCATCAGAATTGCACTGAAACGATAGGGAATAGTAGTATGCTCGTCCTTCTGCAGCTTGCCTGCCAATGCATGTTTGTCCCAACCTATGTTTTGACAAACGAATGGGAACTTGCCTGCCTACCCGCCCATTTGATCAATGCCAAATACATTTGATTGACAACTAAGAGATATGTTAATTGTGGATAACAGTCGTTCAAGTTCAGCATAGCTAGCTTGCAAAGTGATTCACATTTCTTGCTAGCTAACCTAATGACACCTGCATCTTTAACTGTACTGTAGCCACTGAAAAAAGATACGAGGGGAAAAAGTCGGTCACTCACCCACTCCTCCAATGGCATCACATCCTCGCAGCAGCTAGTTAGCTGGCTAGATAACGACCCAAACTGGCAATTGTTTTATTTGAAAAAATATGGCCCTTTTTAATGTCCACTTTTGTACATAGGATGCTGTATGTAGCATTTTAACATATTAAAACAAAGCAGAGATACTTAATATTTGTTCGAACTTTAGTGCTATGCATGCAGATGTACATAATACACTACACAGTATATAGAAAAGTATGGATACCCCTTCAAATGAATGGATTTGGTTATTTCAGCCACAGCCGTTGCTGACAGGTGTATAAAATTCATCACACAGCCATGCAGTCTCCATAGAGAAACATTGGCAGTAGAATGGCCTTACTGAAGAGCTCAGTGACTTTCAACATGGCACCGTCATAGGATGCCACCTTTCCAACAAGTTAGTTTGTCAAATGTCTGCCCTTCAAGAGCTACCACAATTAACTAAGTGCTGTTATTGTGAAGTGGAAACGTCTAGGAGCAACAACGGTTCAGCCGCAAAGTGGTAGGCCACACAAGCTCACAGAACGGGACCGCCGAGTGCTGAAGCGAATAGCTCGTAAAAATCGTCTGTCCTCGGTTGCAACTCTCACAACCGAGTTCCAAACTGCCTCTGGAAGCATCGTTGGCACAAGAACTGTTCGTTGGGAGCTTCATGAAATGGGTTTCCATAGCCGAACAGCCACACACAAGCCTAAAACCACCATGTGCGATGCCAAGCGTCAGCTGGAGTGGTGTAAAGCTCGCAGCCACTCTGTAGCAGTGGAAACGCGTTGTCAGAAGTGATGAATCACGCTTCACCATCTGGCAGTCTGACGGACGAACCTGCCCGAATGCATAGTGCCAACTGTAAAGTTTGGTGGCTGTTTTTCATGGTTCGCGCTAGGCCCCTTAGTTCCAGTGAACGGGAAATCTTAACACTACAGCATACAATGACATTCTAGACGATTCTGTGCTTCCAACTTTGTGGCAACAGTTTGGGGAAGGCCCTTTCCTGTTTCAGCATGACAATGCCCCCGTGTACAAAGCGAGCTCGATACAGAAAAGGTTTGTCTAGATGGGTGTGGAGGAACTTGACTGGCCTGCACAGAGCCCTGACTTCAACCCCATCGAACACCTTTGGGATGAATTGGAACGCCGACTGCGAGCCAGGTCTAATCGCCAGACATCCATGCCCAACCTCATTCGTGCTCTTGTGGCTGAATGGAAGCAAATCGCCGTAGCAATGTTCCAACATCTAGTGGAAAGTCTTCCCAGAAGAGTAGAGGCTGTTATAGCAACAAAGTGGGGACCAACTCCTTATTCATGCCCATGATTTTGGAATGAGATGTTTGACGACAAGCAGGTGTCCACATACTTTTAGTCATGTCGTGTATGCTGCGACCCTTATCAAAAAGTATTTGATAACTCCAAATAACAAAAATGTAGCTATAGATTTGTTGTAACATTTAAACTTAAAACATTTAAACTTTTTTCATTGTTTTTGCACTGCACCAGTGCTGTTGAATGCTTCATTGCTGTATGGTGGACTCAAAATGTATTGTAGTTGAGTAGCCGGCCTAGGCTACTGCTCAAATGTTGCTGCAATATGCCTACATTTCCTTTGCATGGTGTGTTGTTGCAGGTTTTGTTTTTTAGTTGTTCGTTGTCAAGCTTTAAAAACTGAAGCCAGACTGCAACGTTTTAGTAGCCTAGCTAGGACTGTGGCGTGTGTCTGTACACTGTCCCTCCGCTGAGAGCTGTAAGGACAAACGAAAGCAGCGCGATTGAACTTAATTCACCGACGCGAGCGCATCAGGCTGTGATTTCACAAAGCCGATGACTCAACTGTTGACTCATTTACAGTATACTGACTCGTGTGTCCTTTTTGACCCGCGGGCCTTGTGTTTGACACGTCCACTAGCCTATTAGCCACGTTATGACTGACTTGGGTCATTGCCCTTGCTAGTTTGGTTGTGTTGACATTCCCAGCCTTATTTACAGTTGTCCATTTTTTTAATTTTTATATTGAGTCATTGAAACTGAAACAGTGCATCCTGAATGGATGGAGGCAGCAAACAATGTACCTGGATTGTAAACTGTCATGGTACAAACATGTTGATGCAACAGTAGCTAAGATGGGGAGGAGTCTGTCCATAATAAAGCACTGCTCTGCCTTCTTAACTACACTATCAACTAGGCAGGTCCTACAGCCCTAGTTTGGTCGCAACTGGACTACTGTCGAGTCATGTGGTCAGGTACCACAAAGACCAGTCCAGCCGTTATTTACAACCAAGAAATGTATTGGTGAATTATATGAATCATGCATTGAACTGCATCCATCTATTCTACCAACAATGCCTTAGTGTACATCATGGAATGTTGAGTCAAATAGAACGTATTTTTAAAACCTCTTATGCAGTTGGTTTTGTAACATAAACTGGGAATTTGATATTTTTTTCTGATGTTATGATTATCTGTTTTTTTTTCATATCTGCAAAGTAGTTTAAATGCTGTCAGTTCCACTTTAATATACTAATGTTCTCTGAGATTCGATGTGGCGAGTTATGATCTAGTCATTGAAAGTAGTGATTGTTTAACTTAAAGACCAGAGTGGCCCTTAATTTCTTTTCATATTTTTATTTAATTAGGCAAGTCAGTTTAGAACAAATTCTTATTTACAATGACAGCCTAGGAACAGTGGGTTAACTGCCTTGTTCAGGGGCAACCTTTCAGTTGTGGGTTAACTGCCTTGTTCAACCTAGCAACCTTTCGGTTACTGGCCCAACCCTCTAACCACTAGGCTACCTGCCACCCTTAAAGGCATAGTTCAACCAGAATTGATGTTTCGGTCAAATTCTTCTTAGCCAAATTGAATTTCTCTGATAGTTCCATCAAGCCGCCAGTGAATTTGTTCACAGCTGATAATCAATCCACGTCTGAGGGCCCAATGGAATACAATATAATTCAATACAACTTTATTGTTCATATTACAGCAAACAACAGATGTGGCTGTGAGACTACATGAGGAAACGGTTCCAGTTTTGAGTAACACACTTCCAGTGACTATTTCACAAATATGCAGGTTAAAAAAATCCCTGCAAACTCCACCAATTGTCGAACATAGATTAGTGTTTTTAAAATTATTTTTTATCTTGCAATGAAGCTTTGTAAACATCGGTACCATGGATTACATTCATTTTTTTTGTACAATGCTAATCATGCTAACTCCTGGCTGTGGAAAAGTAAACAATGGATTACTGTGGATGCTGCCACTACTGGCATAGAGGCAACTCAAGGTAAGAGGAATTTGACCCAAACAAAGTTTGGCTAAACTATCCCTTCAACAGAGAACATAGGCCACAGTCAAATGAAGTGCAGAGCATAATGCATTGTGTTGCTGATAAAAGCTCTGAAATTGAAGGGTGACTCGAACAAAAAACAAGATAGATGAAGGTGTCAACCAAGGCTCAAGGAGCTTTGTCCATCTGTCTCTATGATTGAGTTTAAATGAATTTGTATTTGTCACATGCGCTATATACAGGGGGTACCGGTACAGAGACAATGTGCGGGGGTACAGGTTAGTTGAGTTTGCATCTCAAGTGCCTCTTGCGTTTGTGTTTTTTGAAAAAGCAAGGCTGGCTTTGGATTGGATTCCACAGTTCGATCGCACTTGTGGAATGTTCACGTCCTAGATTGTATATTATCAAGCAGGGAAAAAACACTCACTCTTCCTTTAATACAAGGAGTCGGTTTTGAGATGAAGGACGCGAGTGTTCCCAATATGTATTTTATTTTAGGGCACCCCAAAATAGGGTCTGAAACGTGTTGCGTCTTGTTTCAAGACTTGTTTCAAGAGTGTTGTATGACAATGTTTTGGACCTCTGGAGTAAAGTTAGACTATAAAAAGTACATTGTCTGTATTTGTTTGTGTGTGATGGCATTTTTTATTTTCATGCACCCTCCATCTATTTTTTTTTTTTTAAACGGCTTTATACAGTGCCTTCAGAAAGTATTCATACCCCTTGTCTTATTCCACATTGTGTTGTGTTACAGCTTGAATTCCAAATGGATTCAATAGATTTTTTTAAACTATTCTCATCCATCTACATACAATACCCCAGACAAAGTGAAAACGTACAGTACCAGTCAGAAGTTTGGACACACCTACTCATTCAAGGGTTTTTCTTTATTTTTACTATTTTCTACATTGTAGAATAATAGTGAAGACATCAACTATGAAATAATACCTACGGAATCATGTAGCAACCCAAAACAGTGTTCAACAAATCAAAATATATTTTATATTCTTCAAAGTAGCCATTCTTTGCCTTGATGACAGCTTTGCACACTCTTGGCATTCTGTCTTTTTTGGTTACTACATGATTCCGTATGTGTTATTTCATAGTTGATGTCTTCACTATTAGTCTACAATGTAGAAAATAAAGAAAAAGCCTTGAAATAGTAGGTGTGTCCAAACTTTTGACTGATACTGTAAGTGTTCATACCCCCCATACCCCATACCCCTGTTAGAATCACTTTTGGCAGTGATTACTGCTGTGAGTCTTTCTGGGTATGCCTCTAAGCGCTTTGGACACCTGGATTGTACAATATTTACACATTTATTTATTTTTTAATTCTTCAAGCTCTGGTTATTGATCATTGCTAGGAAGTCATATTTTCAAGTCTTGCCATAGATTTTCAAGCCGATTTAAGTCCAAACTGTAACTTGGCCACTCAGAAACATTCAATGTGGTCTTGGTAAGCAACTCTAGTGTATACTTTAGGTTATTGTCCTGCTAACAGGTGAATTTGTCTCCCAGTGTTTGTTGGAAAGCAGGCTGAACCAGGTTTTCCTCTAGGATTTTGCAAATGCTTAGCTCTATTCCATTTCTTTTTATCCCCAAAAACTCCCTAGTCCTTGTCGATGACAAGCATACCCATAACATTATGCAGCCGCCACCATGCTTGAAAATATGGAGAGTGGTACGCTGTGATGCATTTTGTTGGATTTTCCTGAAACATAACACTTTTTATTCAGGACATAAAGTACATTTCTTTGCCACATTTTTTGCAGTTTTACTTTAGTACCTTACTGCAAACGGGATGCAGGCTTCCTTCTTTCTACTCTGTAATTTAGTTTAGTATTGTGGAGTAACTACAATGTTGATCCAGCCTCAGTTTTTGTCATTCAACTCTGTAACTGTTTTAAAATCACTGTCACCTCATGGTGAAATCCCTGAGCGGTTTTCTTCCTTTCCGGCAACTGATTTAGGATGGACGCCTGTATCTTCATAGTGACTGGGTGTATTGATAAACCATCCAATGTGTAATTAATAACTTCACCATGCTCAAAGGGATATTCATTGTCTACTTTTTTTTTTACCCATCTATCAATAGGTGCCCGTCTTTGCAAGGCATTGGAAAATCTCCCTGGTCTTTGTGGTTGAATCCGTGTTTGAAATTCACTGCTCGACTGAGGGACATTTCATATAATTGTATGGGTGGGTTACAGAGATGAGGTAGTCATGAAAGAATGGTATTAATGATCACTATTATTGCACACAGGGTGAGTCCATGCTACTGATTATGTGACTTGTTAAAGCTAATGTTCTCTCCTGAACTTAATTAGGCGTGTAATAACAAATGGGTAGATTACTTATTGACTCAAGACATTTCAGCTTTTCATTTGTCATTTATTTGTAAACATTTCTAAAAACATAATTCCACTTTGACGTTATGGGGTACTGTGTGCAGGCCAGTGACGCACAATCTCAATTTAATAAATGTTAAATGCTGTAACACGACAATATGGAAAAAGACAAGGGGTGTGAATAGAGTTGTGGCGGTCACGAAATTTCGTTAGCCGGTGATTGTCAGGCAAATAACTGTCAGTCTCACGGTAATTGACCGTCAATTAACATAAACACCTTTAGCGTCTCCTGTCTTTCACACATGTACACTTGAAAAAGTCTAATTAATCCATGTAATAGAGCCTACGCCTTCCCAATAAAGCCTTTCTTTATTTTAGACAGGTCTAAAGGAGCATGATATGAAAAAAATGTAGTCTATTTCAGAAGAACAGAATATCATACTCTGAGTTGTCCTTATGTTACGTTATGTCCTCATCTGGCTATGCCAAATGGCTGTGGGCTACACTAGTTCATTTAGCAAACAAGATTTGCTTAGAATACCATGGAATTATTTTATATGATTTTATATTATGAAGAATACAATTGAACAAAGCTGAATTAAATAGAAAGGACATTTTCGCCAAACGATTTGAGGGAGTGCGCACATACGGTTATTCTGTGTTGGGCGATTAACAAAGAAACAGGTACCCCTATATCCTTAATTTAGAGTTTAGAGTAATGTAACTTTAGTTGTTCTACAAACATTGGGCCATATGTTTTGATTTTTAATACATTCTAAGGCTGCATGATGTGACTAAAGATGATTTGAAAAAACATCCCTTTTTCAGGACCCTGTCTTTCAAAGATAAATCGTAAAAATCCAAATAACTTCACAGATCTTCATTTGAAAGGGTTATAAAAACACTGTTTCCCATGCTTGTTCAATGAACCATAAACAATTAATGAACATGCACCTGTGGAACGGTCGTCAAGACACTAACAGCTTACAGACGGTAGGCAAATAAGGTCACAGTTATGAAAACTTAGGACACTAAAGAGGCCTTTCTACTGACTCTGAAAAACAGCAAACGAAAGATGCCCAGGGTGCCTGTTCATCTGCGTGAACGTGCCTTAGGCATGCTGCAAGGAGGCATGAGGACTGCAGATGTGGCCAGGGCAATAAATGACAATGTCTGTACTGTGAGACGCCGAAATACAGCGCTACAGGGAGACAGGACGAACAGCTGATCGTCCTCGCAGTGGCAGACCACATGTAACAACACCTGCACAGGATCGGTACATCCGAACATCACACCTGCAGGACAGGTACAGGATGGCAACAACAACTGCCCGAGTAACACCAGGAACGCACAATCCCTCCATCAGTGCTCAGACTGTCCGCAATAGGCTGAGAGAGGCTGGACTGAGGGCTTGTAGGCCTGTTGTAAGGCAGGTCCTCACCGGAAACATTGTCGAAGGAATGAGCGTTACACTGAGGCCTGTACTCTGGAGCGGGATCGATTTGGAGGTGGAGGGTCCGTCATGGTCTGTGGCAGTGTGTCACAGCATCATTGGACTGAGCTTGTTGTCATTACATGCAATCTCAACGATGTGCCTCAACCTCCAGCATGACAATGCCATACTGCTCGTTCTGTCCGTGACATCCTGGAAGACAGGAATGTCAGTGTTCTGCCATGGCCAGCGAAGAACCCGGATCTCAATCCCGTTGAGGGAACTTGCTGGTGCCTTGGTGGAAGAGTGGGGTAACATCTCACAGCAAGAACGGTGCAGTCTGGTGCAGTCCATGAGGAGGAGATGCACTGCAGTTCTTAATTCAGCTGGTGGCCACACCAGATACTGACTGTTACTTTTGATTTTGACCCCCCCACCTTGTTCAGGGACACATTATTCAATTTCTGTTAGTCACATGTCTGTGGAACTTGTTCAGTTTATGTCTCAGTTGTTGAATCTTGTTATGTTCATGTAACAGTATAGCTTCCGTCCCTCTCCTCGCCCCTACCTGGGCTCAAACCAGGGACCCTCTGCACACATCAACAACTGACACCCACGAAGCATTGTTACCCATCGCACCACAAAAGCCGCTGCCCTTGCAGAGCAAGGGGAACAACTACTTTAAGGTCTCAGAGCGAGTGATGTCACCGATTTGAATTGCTATTAGCGCACACCACCGCTAACTAGCTAGCCATTTCACATCGGTTACTCATACACATATTTACACATGTTAAGTTTGATGAAAATAAACGCAGTTGACAGTGAGAGGATGTTTCTTTTTTTGCTGAGTTTAGTATGCCAAATGTTCCCGGATGTCGTACTACATTCGCCAAAATACGAAGTATACAAGCAGGAGACACTATTTCCGTGCTTTTAGGGCCCATAATGCAATTCTTCAGAAAATGGGCGTGGCTTCACATCATTTTCAGATTTGAGGAAAATGGCGGAAAATATGCAGCAGAAATCCAACGAGAGCCAGAACAAATTGATTGCATTAACTAAATATGACAACTATTAAGAAAATGTTGAGCAATGTAATCACTTTTCAAATAAGTTACATTGGCTGACAATTTGTTAGCTACACTATCCTTACGAACCACATAGCATTCATTACAGCAGTATGTACCGGTATGTTAGTTAGCTAACGTTACTAGTACATCAATCTTGCCAGTATATAAACTATGTGCTATCTAACTAACTACCCAACGTTTATTGACTTGATAATTCCCGTCATTCTTATCTTAGCTAAGTGGTATAGTCGTCTTGCGTTCCCAAGTCTGATTGTACCAGAGCGCAGCATAACTGATGACTTTATGAGTGCTCAACACCCGTTGAATATGGCCGGTGTCAGTAAACTTTGGCAAAAAGGCGTAATTAAATTGTTGCCAGTAGCACAGTTAGTCACCAACCCTCTGGAATACATGAAAACTGCCTAACCAGCTCTGCTAGGGCAAGTAAAATGGTAGGATAAGGTGTTCTCTCATTTGTGTCTTGAAGTAGCTAACAAGCTAGCTGCTTGACTGCAGCTGTAAAGTCAGAACGCTCGAATCACACCTTCTCCTCGGCCCGAGCGTCCAGTGTGCGCTCCGAGTGCGAAACAATCTGACAACGCTCTGAATTTACGAACGCCCAGAGCACGCTCTGGTACTCCAGATTGAATTTAAGAACACACCCGAAGTCGTAAAATGTCTAGCTAGTCATTTATTTTACTAACAACCTAGCAAGAGGTTGCATAGCAACAGCATCAATTTATGAAAAGCTAGTACACTCAACTGAAAGGACACCGTTTGTTTACAGTATACTAAAATGAACTAATAGTATGTAGTATATACTCATTAAGTATGTAGTATACAGTATGTTCGTGTGGGTATTCGAACACAGCCATAGTCTGGGACAGTTGTGGGATGCGATAGATTTCAAATTAATACAACCACTAGCATAAAAAAAAACGTTTTTAAGCAATGTGGCTGACGCAACAGATCAGAACGTTTATCTTAAAATGTTGAGAAACTATTAGGCTATTTCTTCACATTATAAGTGCAGAAATGTGCACATGGCAGTAGGCTATAAGTGCCAATGTTCCATTAGCGGAAAATACCATTATCAAAAGTGACCGCAAATGTGATTATGCATGTAATGCTTTTATTATAACGGTGCATTTTTAAGGTGAAATTATTTTCCCCAAACTTGAAACTCACGCACTGCTTATGTATCCCAGTTAGGCTTTACACCCCAAGCGGATTAATGTGCTTAATTTTAAGAAGTTATTTGGCCACTTTAGTTGTGATACAAACCTTATTAAAACATATAGGTCTATGGGCTAGGCTAAATGACTATGATTCATGTCATCTATGCATTTAAATAGCGAATGGAGGACGCTTTTCCCGTGGTTTATTTTTATGCCAGCCAGGTAGGCTATACTCCTGTTGTAAATATAAGCAATGTGCTTAATATTAGGAAAGTTTAGAAATAAATATAGTAGGCCTAGCCTATAGAAAGCTGATCCTCCTATTTTCAGTAGAGGCAATCACTCTGTTTTCTCGTTCATTTGCATAGCGTATTGAAATGTTGTGCAACATGAGCTCATGGGCTCTCATGAAGTGTTTGATTAGATTTTCGATGACATTTACATTGATGTCAGACTGATTAAAGGGACATTAAAGTGCTGAGTACCAGGCAGTTAGCACGTTTGGCAGGCTACTAATGACCATCAGCAGCATCAGAGCTTGGAGAAGCCTAATTACAGTGACTAAACGGTCACGTGGAATTTGACCGCCTTCATGACTTGTGACCGCCAGGGTGGCGGTAATACGGTCACCGCAACAGCCCTAGGTGTGAATACTTTCTGAAGGCACTGTATGTTAATTCATCACACATCTGTTTGCAGGAAGAACATCATGTATTTAGCATCCACCTTTTAGTTTACCCCCTTCATCACTGTGTGAACAAAAAGCGAATTAAAATGTAATTCTCTCCCGAGTCCTCTGTGCCGATGGTTTTCTTTATCACAGGGATACAATCGCTGTGATGGAGTTGAATCTATTGGCACTAACATCACCCCATAAAGCGGCTCCACAACATACATGAAGACAAACCCTTTGGGAGTCTGTGGAAACAGGGACACTGAGTGTGTGATTCTGGAACATGAGACAAAAATAGAAAAATTAATTGAATATGTATGTACACCATTGTGTAACCGATGTGAAATGGCTAGCTAGGTAGCGGTGGTGCGCGCTAGCAGCCTTTCAGTCGGTGACGTCACTTGCTCTAAGACTTGAAGTAGTGGTTCCCCTTGCTCTGCAAGGGTCGCGGCTTTTGTGGAGCGATGGGTAACGATGCTTCGTGGGTGACTGTTGTTGATGTGTGCAGAGGGTCCCTGGTTCGCGCCCGGGTCGGGGCGAGGGGACGTACTAAAGTTATACTGTTACAATTGCACTAAATGCGCCTTTGCATAATGCAGATACTGCTTTCGAGGGACATTTCACTCTTAAATTCAAGTTTTGTCAGATGTTTTCAGATCTCAAAAGTGGACATGTTGCCGTAGGTCAACATTCCAGACTATCTGTCGTGTAGACGCAGCAACTGTATATGCCTCAATCCCAAATGATTGGAAAAGATTAGCGCCGTCTAACTTCTTGGTTTATTTATATTTTCTATTCATTTGTGGTGGAGGAATATGACTGGATCTACATAACCGGTGTCATGGGATGTGGTTTCATCTTGACATTAGACTACTTTCGAGTTCTAATAATGTCTAAAACGTTGTCCCTTTAAATGTAGGTAGACTGTATATTACACCATATGACTCTGATTTAGCTACCTTGTTCTCATCTTGTTCAGCATCTGGCTAACTGAAATGTGTCTCTCTTTTAGAACTGTGATGTCTTATGGGAGGACTTCCATCAGAAGCTGGTTGATTCCTCACTTATCACACTGGACACGTACCTGCAACAGTTCCCCGACCTCAAGGTACAGTGTACTGCATAAAAACAGCTTAGCTTTGGCTCTGTCGTCATAGAAACGAATAGCAGTCCTTGGCTACACGAGTTGACTCTTGCCTTTAACCAACTCAATAAAATTGATAAATGTTGAAACACTAGCTATGTTTTTGTCATTTATTTATCCAATATTGTTTATAGTACAGCACTATTTGTAATAAATTAGCTATTTGGTGAGAAGTTTGACTAGGTTAATCTCTTCCGGCATATTCGTAATATGCTCACGGTCTCAAAGACCTGGAGAGATTTCAGGCTTTTGTCCCTGTGGCTCAGGGTGCATCCCAAATGGCTCCCTATGTAGCACACTCCTTTTGACCAGGGCCCAATGGTCTGTGGTCAGAAGTAGTGCACTATAAAGGGAATATGGTGCCATTTGGGACGTAGACTCAGACAGGTTGACACCTTTATGCTTGGAACTTTTGCTTAGGGGAAGGACTTTGTGTACTACTGTATTGTATTAAAGGCCGGTCCGTGTGGTAATTATTCACCATCAGATCCGTGTGGCGAAAAGAAGCAGAAAGCTAATTGACTACGATAGTGCACGGCACCATCTCGAGACCATTCAGGCGGTGGTCAATAGAAGTGATCGGAAGGTCTCCAAGGTAAGTCCTATGCAGTAATACAACAATGTGCGATTCTGTCCGCCTTTACCATTGTGGTGAAGAATGATTGAGAAACGCAACCCTTTTACGAAAACGAAAATACCTCATATGCTATAATAGTTCACCTTTCCATTAGTTTTGTGATGTAAACCCAACAAACAGACTAGAGCCGTTTAACAACAACCTAGTCTCCAACCATAATTGAAAGTGGGTGTTCGTTGACCTACTGTACGTCATGTTATGTCATTCTTATGGCAGTCTTCTAAGAGCATCATGACAGTACACAACAGGTAAAGTACTGTGTATCAAGTGTAAAAGAGGATCCTTGTGCAAAGCAGTTCATTTTCAAGGTGCTGGTTATGGCAGGAAAGAGATGTTAACATTTCCCCCCTCGTTATGTATTTCTCTCTTCAGGCAGAGGATGAGTTGAAGAAAGCCCAGAAGGTGTTTGATGAGCTCAATGTTGATCTGCAGGACGAGCTACCAACTCTCTGGGACAGGTAAACTGAAATCAACACCTGAGTCACATTCACTAGGCGCCAAATGGAAGGAAATGGGCCAATATGGAGAGGGGCCTACCCGATTTGTCCAATAAGAAACGCTGTTTTTATATTCCGTTGCAAAATGTTTTGGTACGATGTGCACTAATTAATACGACCCTAATTAAAACGCTCATAGATAAACCAACGTTGTGGTCTTTACGCTGTAGCTCCTCTTCCCATGGTCAATTACAAATCAAAACTAATGGTTTCGGGTACTGTAAAAAAAAAATATATATATATATATATATATACTACAGTACTATTATGCAGTGTTATTTTTGTATTGTTATTGTTCTACTCTAGGTGCTTTAATATACAAATCCTTTAAATTCATGAATGAAAATGTGTTAATCATTTTATATCCATCCCAAATGGAACCCTATTCAGTGCGTAGTGCACTACATGTGGGCCCTGGTCAAAGTAGTGCATATGGTGCCTTTTGGGACGCAGCCCAAGATTTCTTCTATGGTTCTTAGGTGACTCACAGTCGAGATGTGACTCTAGATGCCTTTATTTCTCTCTGTCAGTCTCTAGGGATCTTTTGATGAAGTCAATGTATATCCATGAGTCATCAAGTCTCCATAGATATGCCTAGACCAGGAGATTATTCCCAGAAAAAGCACTTGTTTAAAACTGTCGATATGATCAGTATTGTAGCCAAGGTATTAGCTTGTGTCTGTGTTTGTCTGTCTATCGTACGTTCTTTTAGAATAGTATATTATACTGATGTACTTTTCCTGTGTGTGAATGACAGTCATGATGTACAGAATAATGTACATCTCATGATGAAATGTGAATGGAAACAATGAATTGTGGCCTTACAGCTATAGAAAGCCCTAAATATGAGTATTTCCTAGATTGAGAGATTCAGTCTAAGCACCACCATTAGGATGAAAAAATTGAATTCAACACAGCATAATAATATTATCATGGTGCATTCAGACTTAGGGCCTGACAGAATGGCCTGACAGAATCCCAATAATAAAATCAGATTTCCTTTCAGTCGATCTCTGTTTCTGTCAGATAGAGGGACATGCAGTTAAACTAGTGGTGAGATAAGGTGTTAGGGAATTTGATCTGTTCTGGGGGAGAGATAATGTCCATTTTGTTTTGTGTGTGTGTGCAGGTGTCCTCAAAATGTTCATATAACATGTTGTTTTCCCTCCTTATCAATGAGGTAGCCAGTCTCACACAGAAGGCTAAGCAGGATAGCCTTGTGAGTAGGGAAACGCCTAACCAGATGGTGACTAGCTAGGTTGCCAAATGGAGCCAATTGCTATTGTGCAATGAATTGGACTGTTAATATAGCTGTCTATTTAACGAAAGAGACCTGTCTTCCAAAATCTCTCTAGAAGTTAAGAGGTATTTGCCATATCCAGATTTAAGACAGGCCAATAAAAATAACTACATGTGTAGTGGATCTGGTGTAGCGGTCTAAGCTCCCGATTGCGGACCACATATGCTCCCTATAGACAGAGGTTCCAGACCCATTTCGGCCACCCTCTCTATGTAACCGATGTGAAATGGCTATCTAGTTAGCGGTGGTGCACGCTAATAGCCTTTCAATCGGTGACGTCACTTGCTCTGAGACCTTGAAGTAGTGGTTCCCCTTGCTCTTCAAGGGCCGCAGCTTTTGTGGAGCGATGGGTAACGATGCTTCGTGGGTGACTGTTGTTGATGTGTGCAGAGGGTCCCTGGTTCGCGCCCGGGTCGGGGCGAGGGGACGGACTAAAGTTAAACTGTTACATCTACATTTCCCGCTGTACTGACAAAAATCCTTTAAAAAATATACATAAGGAGGACCATATTCTAAATATACGAAAGCTGTGGGATTGGATTTCCTTAAGTGAAAATCTTTGGGGAAACATTGTAGATGTTTTTGAACATTGAATGCCTGGAGATTGGAGTAGTGATTAACATCGAGCATTCTGATTTAATTCAGGCAATGACTGTACAACTGGTTACTATAATCTGTTTTTGCCATTAGGATGGTCACATGCTGCCTCTTATGTAATTGACAGGTTCACATTGTTAGGTGTGACTGTCTAGCATTATCAAAGCACATACAGTATACTGTACCTTAATCAAGTGCTTTTAGTTGATTCTGATTGTTCTTAAGTTAAAGATGTTTGCGTATCTGGACTCTAGATCAAGGATCTCAATGGTTAACAATAAGTTGAAGACCTTAATTGAAGTGCAATTACTGTACTGAAGATTACTCATTATTCATGAATGAACTTCATTAAAGTTTCAAATAATTATTTTCCCTCATCAATCTACACAGAATGCCCCATATTGACAAAGCGAAAACATTTTTTCTACAACTTGATTTGAGTCCAACTGTGGTAAATTCAATTGATTGGACATTATTTGTAAAGTCACACACCTGTCTATAAAAGGTCCCAGGTTTGAAAGTGCATGTCAGAGCAAAAACCAAGCCATGAGGTCGAAGGAATTGTCTGTAGAGCTCTGAGACAGGATTGTGTCGAGGCACAGATCTGGGGATGGGTACCAACACATTTCTGCAGCATTGAAGGTCCCCAAGAACACAGTGGCCTCCATCATTCTTAAATAGAGGAACTTTGGAACCACCAAGACTCTTCCTAGAGCTGGACGCCTCTGCCAAACTGAGCAATCCAACCTGACAGAGCTTGAGAGGATCTGCAGAGAAGAATGAGAGAAACTCCCCTAATACAGGTTTGCCAAGCTTAGAGCTATAATCGCTGCCAAAGGTGCTTCAACAAAGTACTAAGTAAAGGGTCTGAATACTGTGATATTTAATATATTTTTATTTTAGAAATTGGCAAAAAATTCTACAATCCTGTTTTTACTTTGTCATTATGGGGTATTGTGTGTAGAGATGAGGGAAAAAAATATTTAATCAATTTTAGAATAAGGCTGAAATGTAACAAAATGTGGAAAAGGTGAAGGGGTTCTGAATACTTTCCGAATGCACTGTAGCAACTAAATGTGCTGTGGGTGTGCGTCGCAGTGGCAGACTTACCATTAGGCAACTCAGACAATTTCCTAGGGCCTCACATCATCAGGGGGCCTCGTGAACTTGGCATAATTTCATTTAATAATAGATACAGTAATAGAAAGAGCTAAGACTTTCTACTTCCCTCTACAACGCTTACAAGCTGCGCAGGACACGTTAGAAGGGAGTGTGACAAAACCGCAATTGAAAATAATGCATATCTTTTATTCTACACACACAATTATTACCTGACGGTCTTTCCAATACCTTTTCTGATGCATTTCACACACTTTTGGAAGCAAATAAAAATGGTTACACCTTTCCCATATTCAAGTAATTTAAAATACACTGCTCAAAAAAATAAAGGGAACACTTAAACAACACAATGTAACTCCAAGTCAATCACACTTCTGTGAAATCAAACTGTCCATTTAGGAAGCAACACTGATTGACAATAAATTTCACATGCTGTTGTGCAAATGGAATAGACAAAAGGTGGAAATTATAGGCAATTAGCAAGACACCCCCAAAAAAGGAGTGATTCTGCAGGTGGTGACCACAGACAACTTCTCAGTTCCTATGCTTCCTGGCTGATGTTTTGGTCACTTTTGAATGCTGGCGGTGCTCTCACTCTAGTGGTAGCATGAGACGGAGTCTACAACCCACACAAGTGGCTCAGGTAGTGCAGTTCATCCAGGATGCCACATCAATGCGAGCTGTGGCAAAAAGGTTTGCTGTGTTTGTCAGCGTAGTGTCCAGAGCATGGAGGCGCTACCAGGAGACAGGCCAGTACATCAGGAGACGTGGAGGAGGCCGTAGGAGGGCAACAACCCAGCAGCAGGACCGCTACCTCCGCCTTTGTGCAAGGAGGTGCACTGCCAGAGCCCTGCAAAATGACCTCCAGCAGGCCACAAATGTGCATGTGTCTGCTCAAACGGTCAGAAACAGACTCCATGAGGGTGGTATGAGGGCCCGACGTCCACAGGTGGGGGTTGTGCGTACAGCCCAGCACCGTGCAGGACGTTTGGCATTTGCCAGAGAACACCAAGATTGGCAAATTCGCCACTGGCGCCCTGTGCTCTTCACAGATGAAAGCAGGTTCACACTGAGCACATGAGCACATGTGACAGACGTGACAGAGTCTGGAGACGCCGTGGAGAACGTTCTGCTGCCTGCAACATCCTCCAGCATGACCGGTTTGGCGGTGGGTCAGTCATGGTGTGGGGTGGCATTTCTTTGTGGGGCCGCACAGCCCTCCATGTGCTCGCCAGAGGTAGCCTGACTGCCATTAGGTACCGAGATGAGATCCTCAGACCCCTTGTGAGACCATATGCTGACACATGCACATTTGTGGCCTGCTGGAGGTCATTTTGCAGGGCTCTGGCAGTGCACCTCCTTGCACAAAGGCGGAGGTAGCGGTCCTGCTGCTGGGTTGTTGCCCTCCTACGGCCTCCTCCACGTCTCCTGATGTACTGGCCTGTCTCCTGGTAGCGCCTCCATGCTCTGGACACTACGCTGACAGACACAGCAAACCTTTTTGCCACAGCTCGCATTGATGTGGCATCCTGGATGAACTGCACTACCTGAGCCACTTGTGTGGGTTGTAGACTCCGTCTCATGCTACCACTAGAGTGAGAGCACCGCCAGCATTCAAAAGTGACCAAAACATCAGCCAGGAAGCATAGGAACTGAGAAGTGGTCTGTGGTCACCACCTGCAGAATCACTCCTTTTTTGGGGGTGTCTTGCTAATTGCCTATAATTTCCACCTTTTGTCTATTCCATTTGCACAACAGCATGTGAAATTTATTGTCAATCAGTGTTGCTTCCTAAGTGGACAGTTTGATTTCATAGAAGTGTGATTGACTTGGAGTTACATTGTGTTGTTTAAGTGTTCCCTTTATTTTTTTGAGCAGTGTATTTTCTTATTAGCCTTATGAACATAGAAACTTGGTTGCAGTTTGTATCTGTGCTAGAATGGTTAAAAATCTAAAATCGGATCACATTTTATTGGTCACACGCGCCGAAAACAGTGAAATGCTTACTTATAAGCCCCTAACCAACAATGCAGTTTAAAAAATATGAATAAGAAATAAACCAGATAGAATGTATGTAGAAATGATAATGGACCTATCATATTCAAAAATAATTGCCTTTCTGCTGGCCCACAAATTGCTTTCAACAACAAAAAAATTGGTTTGTCCCTCCGTTGAAATGATGTGGTGATGTAAAGACCTTTACTAGTGAAGGGCATTTTAATTATTTTCAGGAAGCCTTTTCATTCTGCTTCGTTCAACTAAAAGAGCCAGTTCCGAACAGCTCTTCTTTCAGTAGCCATGATTTTGTTAAACAGTCATGGGGGCCTACAAATCACAAAGTCCGCCCCTGTGTATGTGTGTTGCCATCTTGAGCAGCAGCAAGCAGCACACTGGCTGCTCACTGGAGAGGAATGCTTGCAGCCGTGGTTACCTAATCTGTCCAATGAGAGGCATCCTCTCTCTACAATGCCCTCTAGCACTGCTCTACTCATGGGTGGGAATTGCCGTGCTTTTATTTTTAGCCCTATCATTATAATGACAGTCATCCTTGTGTTAAAACATCTGCTTCAACAGCTGAGCTACAGTATGTGTTCAGGATATGTGTCAGAATCAATTCAACCCCTGTATGTGTTTGTGTGTGTGAATGAATGAATGAATGACCACAGGTCTCCTGCCTGCTTCATTGCAAAATGACACGAGTTGAGCAGTGCTAGAGGGCATTGCAGAGAGATGATCCTCACAAGGTCAACACAATGTTTGCTGTACACTTTGGTTGACCTTTTTCTGAAATTGGCACTTATTGCTTATGTGTTCAGATGAAAGATGTGCTCAGAGTTCACCTAAATCGCAGCAACAGATCGCAATTTAAAATACGTATCTAACATTTTGCGAACTGGTTGGTAAACACTGTATCAATCAATCAAATGTATTTTGTAAAGCCCTTTTTACATCAGCAGTTGTCACAAAGTGCTTCACAGATACCCAGCCTCAAATCCCAAAGAGCACAGTGGCCAGGAAACTCCCTAGAAGGCAATAACCATGTATAGGGACTGTAGTTAAACAGCATTTTGTATCTCTGACCACCAGTTTGATATGGTTTTATTTTTTTGAAAAGTGTGTGAAAAGTATATTGTTATGGGAACTGTTCATTCGAATGTATGGAATTCTTTAGTCTAACAGCGTTATTAGCCTTACAGCTGAGGCTGTCAATTCATAAATGACTTCCATAATTTAAGAGCTCTGTTAGGGCCTTAAATTAAGATGTTTGTTGTTGAAAAAACTTCACCATGGTAACAGATGTGTTTTCCCCCTTTCTAGCCGAGTTGGTTTTTACGTGAACACATTCAAGAACGTGACGAACCTGGAGGCCAAATTCCATCGGGAAATCTCTGTGGTAAGTAACAAAAATAGAAACTCTCAAGGCTATTTGCTTTATGCGGTGGGTGGTGCTTTTGAAGGTTGGGTCTCTTTCTTCTGACATTGCATCAACACAAGGGATAAAGTACAGTTCAGTATGATGATATACCATGAGGTTTACCATGGGTGTCTCTGAATGTTCATCTACAGTCTGCTTAGTGTAGCCAAACATATATACAGTGGCAAGAAAAAGAAAATGAACCCTTTGGAATTACCTGGATTTCTGCATAAATTGGTCATAACATTTGATCTGATCTTCGTCTAAGTCACAACAATAGACTAACACAGTGTGCTTAAACTAATAACACACAAATTATTGTATTTTTCTTGTCTATATTGAATACCTCATTTAAACATTCACAGTGTAGGTTGGGGAAAGTATGTGAACCCCTAGGCTAATGACTTCTCCAAAAGCTAATTGGAGTCAGGAGTCAGCTAACCTGGAGTCCAATCAATGAGATGAGATTGGAGATGTTGGTTAGAGCTGCCTTGCCGTATAAAAAACACTCACAAAATTAGATTTTGCTATTCGCAAGAAGCATTGCCTGATGTGAACCATGCCTCGAACAAAAGAGATCTCAGAAGACCTAAGATTAAGATTTGTTGATTTGCATAAAGCGGGAAAAGGTTACAAAAGTATCTCTAAAGGCCTTGATGTTCATCAGTCCACGGTAAGACAAATTGTCTATAAATGGAGAAAGTTCATCACTGTGCTACTCTCCCTAGGAGTGGCCGTCCTGCAAAGATGACTGCAAGAGCACACAGCGCAGAATGCTCAATGAGGTTAAGAAGAATCCTAGAGTGTCAGCTAAAGACTTACAAAAATCTCTGGAAGATGCTAACATCTCTGTTGACGAGTCTACGATACATAAAACACAAAACAAGAATGGTGTTCATGGGAGGACACCATGGAAGAAGCCACTGCTGTCCAAAAAAACATTGCTGCATGTCTGAAGTTCGCAAAAGAGCACCAGGATGTTCCACAGCGCTTCTGGCAAGATATTCTGTGGACAGATGAAACTAAAGTTGTGTTGTTTGGAAGGAACACACAACACTATGTGTGGAGAAAAAAAGGCACAGCACACCAACATCAAAACCTCATCCCAACTGTAAACTATGGTGGAGGGAGCATCATGGTTTGGGGCTGCTTTGCTGACTCAGGGCCTGGACAGCTTGCTATCAGACGGAAAAATAATTCCCAAGTTTATCAAGACATTTTGCAGGAGAATGTATGGCTATCTGTCCGCCAATTGAAGCTCAACAGAAGTTAGGTGATGCAACAGGACAACAACCTATTTGACAGATGTAAATCAACAACAGAATGGCTTGAAAATAAGAAAATGTGCCTTCTGGAGTGGCCCAGTCAGTCCTGACCTCAACCCGATTGAGATGCTTTTGCATAACCTCGACATCCCAAGAATATTGTGGAACTGAAACAGTTTTGTAAAGAGGAATGGTCCAAAATTCCTCCTGACCGTTGTGCATGTCTGATCCGCAACTACGGAAAACGTTTGTTTGAGGTTATTGCTGCCAGAGGGTCAACCTGTTATTAAATCCATGGGTTCACATACTTTTTCCAACCTGCACTGTGAATGTTTACACAGTGTGATCAATAAATAGATAAATTATTATTGTTTGTCTGTTATTAGTTTAAGCAGACTGTGTTTGTCTATTGTTGTGACTTAGATGAAGATCAGATACAATTTTATGACCAATTTATGCAGACATCCAGGTAATTCTAAAGGGTTCACATACTTTTTCTTCCCACTATTCTTTTGAAGTTCATTTTATACAGAAGAGAGCTGGGAGACAGAGGGAACATAGTGTGTGTAACCTTTATTTAACTAGGCAAGTCAGTTAGGAACAAATTCTTATTTACAATGACGGCCTACCGGGGAACAGTGGGTTAACTGCCTTGATCAGAACGACACATTTTTCCTCGTCAGCTCAGGGATTTGACCCAGCAACCTTTCGTTTACTGGCCCAATGCTCTAACCACTAGGCTACCTGCCGCCTCAGGCAGGATTAGATCCCACGCAGACAGGAGATTGCATACATTCTCAGTGAGGCAGCCCTAACCGCTTGACCAACCTCAAGCACCAGACAGTGAAGATGAGCAAGTAACTGTAATTCTTGTTTTCCAAAACAATCATCACCGCTCTTTACTTCTATAGCCTAATTGTGGGCTTACATCATATCACATTAGCCTTGATCATATAGCCTATTTTTTTGTTCTGATATCTTTCCACCATTCACTAAGACATACACCAAATTACTAATTCAACAATTTATTAAAATGGAAATGGACAATTAGCTGATTCAAGGAGCATGAAAATTACAGCTCACGATGTGGAATTGAAAATGTCAATACACAAGACGTTTAGATGTGTCTCCTTGAGCAGCATACATTTTTTATCAAATGTAGAAATATTTACCTAGAAATAAAGGGTTTATATTAAGGTTTTGCTGCACGTAACACTTGTAATTAGAACATGAAAATCCTTTCACTTCAAATATGGGCTGAAAACCTAGCATTATAGCTTCAATTATTTGCTCCTCCAGTTTCGGTAATAACACCTCTCTATTTCACCTCTCTTCCTGTCAGTGATCAAGAGTGAAACATTATAATTTAGGCCTTCCTCTTTCCTTCAGAAATGCTAGTCAGTCATAATTTGTTTGTTTGTGTGTGGGAAATATCAGAGGTAAGGCAAGCCTGTGAACCAGAACTTCTCAGCTCTCTTTTTCTCTGGTTTGCCATTGAAATATTGAATTCTGAACATAGTCATAGAGCTTCAGAATACCAATGTGAACATGTTACTAAGGAAAGTCAGGGGAATGCTATGAGAGTGACAGAAACTGCTAACGCCATTTTCGTTAACCTTTGATAAATCACCTGAAATAAACATGCCAGTACTGTGTTGGACTGAATGTACAACTCTGTGTCCTCTGATGAATACTGGTTCAGGGTTCCACAGCCATATCAAATCAAATCAAAGTTTATTTGTCACGTGCGCCGAATACAACAGGTGTAGACCTTACAGTCAAATGCTTACTTACAGGCTCTAACCAATAGTGCAAAAAAGGTATTAGGTGAACAATAGGTAAGTAAAGAAATAAAACAACAGTAAAAAGACAGTTGGCCCAATTGAGGTAGTATGTACATGAATGTATAGTTAAAATGACTGCATATATGATAAACAGAGAGTAGCAGCAGCGTAAAAGAGGGGTTGGGGGGGTACACAATGCAAATAGTCCAGGTAGCCATTTTATTACCTGTTCAGGAGTCTTATGGCTTGGGGGTAAAAACTGTTGAGAAGCCTTTTTGTCCTAGACTTGGCACTCCAGTACCGCTTGGCATGCGGTAGTAGAGAGAACAGTCTATGGCTGGGGTGGCTGGGGTCTTTGACAATTTCCAGGGCCTTCCTCTGACACCGCCTGGTGTAGAGGTCCTGGATGGCAGGCAGCTTAGCCCCAGGGATGTACTGGGACGTACGCACTACCCTCTGTAGTACCTTGCGGTCGAAGGCCGAGCAATTGCCGTACCAGGCAGTGATGCAACCGGTCAGGATGCTCTCGATGTTGCAGCTGTAGAACCTTTTGAGGATCTCAGGACCCATGCCAAATCTTTTTCGTTTCCTGAGGGGGATTAAGCTTTGTCGTGCCCTCTTCACGACTGTCTTGGTGTGTTTGGACCATTCTAGTTTGTTGTTGATGTGGACACCAAGGAACTTGAAGCTCTCAACCTGCTCCACTACAGCCCCGTGGATGAGAATGGGGGTGTGCTCGGTCCTCCTTTTCCTGTAGTCCACAATCATCTCCTTAGTCTTGGTTACGTTGAGGGATAGGTTGTTATTCTGGCACCACCCGGCCAGGTCTCTGACCTTCTCCCTATGGGCTGTCTCGTCGTTGACGGTGATCAGGCCTACCACTGTTGTGTCGGCTGCAAACTTAATGATGGTGTTGGAGTCGTGCCTGGCCATGCAGTCGTGGTTGAACAGGGAGTACAGGAGGGGATTGAGCACGCACCCCTGGGGAGCTCCAGTGTTGAGGATCAGCGTGGCAAATGTGTTGCTACCTACCCTCACCACCTGGGGGCGGCCCGTCAGGAAGTCCAGGATCCAGTTGCAGAGGGAGGCGTTTAGTCCCAGGATCCTTAGCTTAGTGATGGTGTTGAACGCTTACCTGTAGTCAATGAACAGCATTCTCACATAAGTGTTCCTTTTGTCCAGGTGGGAAAAGGCAGTGTGGAGTGCAATAGAGATTGCATCATCTGTGGATCTGAATGCAACTTGGAGTGGGTCTAGGGTTTCTGGGATAATGGTGTTGATATGAGCCATTACCAACCTTTCAAAGCACTTCATGGCTACGGATGTGAGTGCTACAGGTCTGTAGTCATTTAGGCAGGTTGCCTTTGTGTTCTTGGGCACAGGGACTATGGTGGTCTGCTTGAAACATGTTGGTATTACAAACTCAATCTGTGTTTGGCTCAATGCTATTTCAACTCAGTTAATGTAGTGCACTGAGGAAAATGCTCATCAATTATGATGTTTTAAATTCATGAGTTACATTTTTATTTCACTTCCTGAAATAACTTTAGGCCAGCACATGATTCGCTCACACTTACCCACTTATTATCCTGTGTTCAAAGGTACTGCATTTCCAACTAGCAGGGACAGCAATGTTATGTAACATTGTAATTTTCTTACTGAGGTCTAGGGAAAGGACTACAGTAACTGCCATATATTAGGCCTATTCAGCAGTATTACTGGTGAATATCAAGGTCATTGTGTTACTAAGGTGTGTCAAGGGACTTGGCTGCATTTGGCCAAGTATTAATCTTACACTACTCATTTGAGCTGTTGTTTTTAGCGTTATTCTTTGTAGGCAATGGAAATGTAATATGAGTTCTGTTGTGTCCCAAATTGTACCCTATTCCCTATAGCCTCTCGCAATTCCTATCCTCACTACTCACTAACCTCACTACACCCATGGTGTGTGTGTGTGTGTCCTGACATCTTTATCTCGAAGTTCAACATTTGCGGTGACAGACATCCATTTTAGCTGCTTCTGGTTCGAGACTGCCCTCTGCAGGGAAAAGTATCAATTGTGCCTCATTAATTCATTTTTCGTTTACTTCAAGGTTTGAGTCAATTTAACCTAAAGTCGCAGATGTAAAATAAACGCTTGTGATTGCCTTTCTTTCTTTCTAATCCTTCTGTACCGGTCAACCAATCCAGTAAATGTGGAGTTAAGATAGAGTGTCGCCTTGTAAGAATGCATTTGGTTCGCGCCGACCCGCTGAGGGTAGGGTCAATTCAATTGAAAGGCAGTTCATTCAGGAAGAGAACTGAAATTACAATTCGATAGTATTTTTTTATGTCATCTGAATAAACTGAAAAGTAGGAGCTATTTATTTCAAAAGTTTTTCAATTTCTGAATTTTACATTTAAATCACTTCCTGAATTGACTACCTTCAATTGGAATTGACCACAACCCTGATTTATTTGTATTTACACAACACAACATTAGGTGAAAATATATGTATTATTATTTATTTATAATCAGCTATAATGGGGCGGTCATTTTGGACCGGGAACACAGAATTAATTAACATGAAACGAACATAACAGGAGGGTTAGACAGATCAACATTTACAAGGTCACAGGGCCAGACGGATTACCAGGACGTGTACTCAGAGCATGCGCTGACCAACTGGCAAGTGTACTCACTGATATTTTCAGCCTGTCCCAGACTAAGTCTGTAATACCTACATGTTTCAAGCAGACCACCATAGTCCCTGTGCCCAAGAATGCCAAGGTAACATGTCTAAAAACCTACCGACCCGTAGCACTAACGTCTGTAGCCATGAAGTGCTTTGAAAGGCTGGTCATGGCTCACATCAACACCATCATCCCAGAAACCTTAGACCCACTCCAATTCGCATAACACCCCAACAGATCCACAGATGATGCAATCTCTATGGCACTCCATACTGCCCTTTCCCACATGGACAAAAATAACACTTATGTGAGAATGCTGTTCATTGACTACAGCTCAGCATTCAACACCATAGTGCCATCAAAGCTCATCACTAAGCTAAGGACCCTGGGACTAAACGCTTCCCTCTGCAACTGGATCCTGGTCTTCCTGATAGGCTGACCCTGGGTGGTAAGGGTAGGCAACAACACATCTGCCACGCTGATCTTCAACACCGGAGCCCCTCAGGGGTGCGTGCTTAGTCCCCTCCTGTACACCCGGTTCACCCACAACTGCATGGCCAAGCACGACTCCAACACCATCATTTAGTTTTCCGACAACACAACGGTGGTTGGCCTGATCACCAACAACGATGAGACAGCCTATAGGGAGGAGGTCAGAGACTTGGCAGTGTTGTGCCAGGACAACAACCTCTCCCTCAATGTGATCAAGACACAGGGAATGATCGTGGACCATTCTCATCGACGGGGCTGTAGTGGAGCAGGTCGAGAGCTTCAAGTTCCTTGGTGTCCACACCACCAACAAACTAGCATGGTCCAAACACACCAAGATGGTCGTGAAGAGGGCACGACAACTCCTATTCCCCCTCAGGAGACTGAAAAGATTTGACATGGGGCCTCAGATCCTCAAAAGGTTCTACAGCTGCACCATCAAGAGCATCCTGACCGGTTCCATCACCACCTGGTATGGCAACTGCTCGGCATCCGAACACAAGGTGCTACAGAGGGTAGTACATACATCCCAGTACATCACTGGGGCCAAGCTTCTTGCCATCCAGGACCTCTATACCCAGCGGTGGCAGAGGAAGGCCCCCAAAAAATTCAAAGACTCCTGCCACCATAGTCATAGATTGTTCTCTCTGCTATCGCATGGCAAGCGGTACCGGTGCGCAAAAACATAGGTCCAAAAGGCTCCTTTACAGATTTTACCCCCAAGCCATAAGACTGCTGAACAGTTAATCAAATGGCTACCTGGGACTATTTGTATTGACCCCCCGCTACTCCCTGTTTATTGTCTGTGCATAGTCACTTTACCCCTACCTACATGTACATATTACCGTAATTACCTCGACTTACCTGTACCCCTTCACATTGACTCGGTACCGGTACCCCTGTATATAGCCTCGTTATAGTTTTTATTTTATTTTGTAAATATTTTCTTAACTCTTATTTTTCTTAACTGCATTGTTGGTTAAGGGCTTGTAAGTAAGCATTTCCCGGTAACTTTTTGTGTTCGTTGCATGTGACAAATAAAATGTGATTTGATTTGGCGTGCATCTGTCCACGAGATTAATTTAAAAGATACTTGTGTCTCAAGATGAAGTCCATGTTTTTGATACTGACTTTAGATATTTCATATTTTCCATGTTGTAGTGCACCGGGATGTAAAAGATGCACAGGTGTACTGTTGGAAGGATCTGCATCTGCCGATTCTGAGTATGAGTCAGAGTCACCGGTTGCTTATACTCTATTATAGGAGAGGTCTCTGGGGTCAAGATTTCTAAAGAGATGTAGCCTGGGGTGGTTTAGCCGCTGCCGCCAGAACACATACTGTGTCGGCGTGGGTTGGTATACGGCCCACAGCCTTCATTGTTAATACATATGTTTAGCTACACGGATCCGCAAGATCAGGATGGTAGTACGAGACTTAGTCACTGTATGATATCTCTAGAAATGTAGAAGAAGAAAATGTGGTGTCGTCCAACATTTTTTTATTTTATTGAATAGAGACAGTGAGAGAGAGAGACAGGAAAGTTGGAAGAGAGTTTGTGTCAGAAGGGAGTGGGCAGGTGGCCTAAGGTGGTCTAGCGGTCTGTGCCGCAGCCTACGTGTTGTCGACATATGTTTGAATCCGGCACACTACCCTTTGACACAACCTCTCTCTATCTTTCCCCACTGTCATCCTCTCTCTCTGTTCAATAAATATTTATGAAAGCTCCCAAGATCAGGATGGTAGTATGAGGCTGACACCTTGGCTACACTGGCCATTGTGTGCATGTTGATTTTGTCAATCCCGACCAGACGAGATCCTGACATGCAGGTTAAAATACCAAAACCAACTGTGAACCAACTATATTAATTTGGGGACAGGTCAAAACACACATAAAACATTCATGGACATTAAAAGCTAGATAGCTGTTGCTAGCAGTTTGTCCTGGGAGATGAACATTGGGTTGTTATTTTACCTGATCATGTATTGTCCCCTTAGCTGTTTTCTTGTAGAATTTTGACTTGGCTCATAAATTTTTTTTGTATTTCTTTACTCAGATGATTAATCCACAGATAAAAAGGAAACCTAGTTAATTTTTAGTTTGTAGTTTCAAAATAGTATCTCGTTTGTCTTTCAAGCAACCATGTGTGGCTGTATCTTTGTGAAAACCAGTAAGGAGATGGGATTTTTTTAAACCTTTATTTCAACAGGGATGTCATATTGAGACAAAAGTCTCTTTTGCAAATGAGCCCCGCACATCACAAAAACATAAAAATACACAATATACACATTAAGATACAAAACTCTCATTCAAAGGATGACTGAAATAGGCCTGGATCAGACTTCTTGCAAGTGGTTTGAAAATTATCTCTCAGATGGGACTCTGAGTGCGTGATTTCTGATGGTGTCAAGTCTAGTTTCCTGGATATTACAAAAGGTGTACCACAGGGGTCAGTACTGGGACCTGTTCTCTTTACTAATTATATACATAATATTGGTCTATCTGTTGAAACGTGTAATATTCATCTTGACGCAGATGACACTGTTATGTCTGCAATTGCCCCAAATGTTGACCAGGCTATGTGACTTTGTTGCCTTGGTTGGTTTAAAAGTTGTACTTAATGCGGGCAAGACTAAATATACGTTGTTCTCTAATTCTCGCAAATATGTTTCAGATGAATGACGTATTTATTCATTGGATGGTTCTCCCATTGATTGGGTTCCCACCTATACATTTCTGGACATCTGCATTGACAAAGATTTAATGTTTAAAGAACATGGATGAGCTAGTTAAAAAGCAAAGATTTAAAGTGGGCTTCTTTTTTAGAAAAGGATCTTGCCTCTCCCTAAGTAGCAGGAAGCAGATTGTAGAGTCAACTTTCCTGACAGTTCTTGACTATGGTGACACCATTTACAAGATTGCAGCAGCCACTACTATTAAACATTTGGATGCCGTCTACCATAGTGCCCTTCGCTTTATCACTTCATCCTGTATCAAAAGGTTGGCTGGTCCTCATTGAAGTCCCGTAGATCACTTCATTATTCCCTTTTTGTTTACAAATCTCTAATACACAAGCTTCCAACTTTCCTAACTGCATTGTTAACGTATAAAAGAATGAGCTACCGAACCCACTCGCAGGATTGGTTAACTCTTGAGGTCCCTCTGGTCTCGACAAATTTGGGTAAATCCTCCTTTAGTTTTAGTGCCACCCATTGTTGGAATAACCTACAAAATTCCTTGCATCTTGATTTCCTGGTGCCACTAGGGCGGTTTAGGACTCTGGTGTTGAAGGAATTCATTGAGGATTGCAGTTGTTTTGACTGATTGTGGTGGTTTATTTGTTAAAATGGTGATATTGAGGTTGTACCTTGTGGTTATTTTTATTCTTTTTTTAATCTGTAATGTAAAATATATATATATATATCCTGTTTCTGAGAAAATGTTTGTATCCGGGGCACCATTGGGAATGAGACCTTGGTCTCAATTGGGCTAAGCTGAATAAATACAAGTTCATAAAAATAATAAATAACAGTGACTACTTCATGCTGATATTTAGTAGTTACAGACTTTTTTTGCTGGCTGTTGTTTATGATTGGACTGAATGGGACAGGAAAGGAACTAGGCAACGGAATTGGTGCACTATGATAAAAGTAGTATTTCACTATTGGTAACTGGCCCCCCTTATATCAATTATATTGATATGGTATTGCGATACGTGCGAGGCCCATGCTAACATGTAATGAAAGGAGGTGGATGTTCTAACTTTAACACTTTTATCACATCAACATTTGTCTCTCTCTTTCCTCTATCTCTCTCTTCTGGCTGTTGTAGCTCTGTAAGCAGCTGTATGAAGTGATGACCAAGCTGGGAGAGCAACACTCTGACAAAATGTTCACCATACAGGGAGCGCCCAGGTGAGCAGTTTCTATACGTCAGCTTTAATGTTGCAGATAGAGTATGCGTTCTATCAATGTAATTGTCTGCATCATTTCCAATCCCACAAAAAAAAAAATATTGAAAAAATATATATATTTTCCTTCTTTATTATTTTACCCTAACCCTACCACCCCTCCCCTAATTGGAGTAAACTAATGGACAACAACACTTAAGTTTCTACTTCCAGCTTATACATACTAGAGCCAAGGGCTGTTGTAGTGCATGTGGGATCAAATGATATCAAAAAGGGTCAATCGGAGCTAAAGAAACAGGATTTTATTGAGCTGTTTAACACCCTTAAAGGCTCTGAAAAGCAGCCGATTATCTCTGGTCCCATGACGTCGCAGGGTCACGGCTGTGAAAGGTTCAACAGGCTCTTAGCTCTTCATATCTGGCTTAAAGACTAGTGCCACTCTGTTGGCATAACTTATATTGACAATTTGAACTCTTTTTGGAAACAAAAGATGCTCTACAGCAGGTATTCCCAAACTGGAGAACAGGGTACGCGCAATGCCGTCGGGGATACGCCAAATAAAAATGTGATTCACATAAAAAAAAAAAATATCTACGCTACCGTTCAAAGGTTTGGGGTCACTGAAAAATGTCCTTGTTTTTGACATTTTTGAATTGATCAGAACTACAATGTAGACATTGTTAATGTTGTAAATGACTATTGTAGCTGGAAACGGCTGATTGTTAATGGAATATCTACATAGGCGTACAGAGGCCCATTATCAGCAACCATCACTCCTGCGTTCCAATGGCATGTTGTTTTAGCTAATCCAAGTTTATCATTTTAAAAGGCTAATTGATCATTATAAAACCCTTTTTCAATTATGTTAGCACAGCTGAAAACTGTTGTCCTGATTAAAGAAGCAATAAAACTGGCCTTCTTTAGACTAGTTGAGTATCTGGAGCATCAGCGTTTGTGGGTTCGATTACAGGCTCAAAATGGCCAGAAACAAAGACCTTTCTAATGAAACAAAGACCTTTCTTATGAAACTTGTGAGTCTATTCTTGTTCTGAGAAATGAAGGCTATTCCATGCGAGAAATTGCCAAGAAACTGAAGATCTCGTACAACGCTGTGCACTACTCCCTTCACAGAACAGCGCAAACTGGCTCTAACCAGAATAGAAAGAGGAGCGGGAGGCCCCGGTGCACAACTGAGCAAGAGGACAAGTACATTAGAGTGTCTAGTTTGAGAAACAGATGCCTCACAAGTCCTAAACTAGCAGCTTCATTAAATAGTACCCGCAAAACACCAGTCCCAACGTCAACAGTGAAGAGGCGACTCCAGGATGCTAGCCTTCTAGGTGGAGTTCCTCTGTCCATTCTCTGTGTTCTTTTGCCCATCTTAATCTTTTCTTTTAACTAGGCAAGTCAGTATTAACAATGACGGCCTACACCAGCCAAACCCGGACGACTCTGGGCCAATTGTGTGCCGCCCTATGGGACTCCCACTCATGTCCGGTTGTGATAGAGCCTGGATTCGAACCAGGGTGTCTGTAGTGACACCTCTAGCACTGAAAGGCAGTGCCTTAAACCGCTGCACCAATTTAATACATTTGAGGATAAGGCTGTAACATAACAAAGTGTGTAAAAAGTCAAGGGGTCTGAATACTTTCCAAATGCACTGTAGATGAGCTGGTTAAGAAGCTAAGATTTAAAGTTGTCTTTTTCTACAGAAACAGATGGTGCCTTTCTCTAAGCAGTAGGAAGCAGAAAAGGTTGTCTGGACTAAAGACCCATAGATCTCTACATTACTCCCTACGCCCTACTTCATAAACTTCCATCTAACTTTGCTGTTGAAGTATAGACACCTGAGTTGCCTAATCCATTTACAGGATTGGTTCCTTGAGGTTCCTAGGGTCTGTACCGAGCTAGGTAAATCCACTTTTAGTTTTATTGCACCGTATTGCTGGAACAAAATTCTAAATACATTTCATCTTGATGTCCTGGTGCCATTCTGGCTATTTTAAAGTATTGATTTGGAACTTATTTGTGGATGAATGTTTTCTGGGTGATTTGTGATGTTTTATTTGCGCTTACAAAGATTTATTTGTGGTTTTGCATTTTAATGTGTAGATATATTTATTTTGTGTATAATGTGTATTTTTATATTGTATTATACAGGGCACATTTGGAAAAGAGACCGATGTCTCAATAATAATGTCTTCCATGTCAAAATATAGGTAAAAATAAAAAATATATATAAGGAAATCAGTCAATTGATATAAATTAATTAGGCCCTAATCTATGGATTTCACACGACTGGGAGTACAGATATCCATCTGTTTGTCACAGATACGTTAAAAAACACTTAAGGGTGTGGATCAGAATATCTGGTGTGACCACCATTTGCCTCATGCAGCGCGACACATCTCCTTCGCATAGATTTGATCAGGCTGTTGATTGTGGCCTGTGGAATGTTGTCCCACGCCTCTTCAATGGCTGTGCGAAGTTGCTGGATATTGGCGGGAACTGGAACACGCTGTCGTACACGTCAACCCAGAGCATCCCAAACATTCTCTGGATCAGATGTGCCCTTGAGCAAGGCACTTAACCCTAATTTGCTCCCGGAGTGCCGTACTACTATGGCTGACCTTGTAAAACAACACATTTCAATGCACCTATCCGGTGTATGTGACAATATAAACATCTTTATTTGCTATTCTGTCCAGGTCTCTCTTAAAAAATAGATGTTTAATCTCAATGAGACTAACCTGGTAAAATCAAAGTAAAATATTTCTTTATTAGCTCATTTGTTAACATTGTGTTGATTCCCAGGGGTCGCAATTAGAAGGTCCACACCCAATTCCAGTAGTCCTTGGATAATGTCTTCTATTTAACCTCATTCCATTATGTTGATTGATTTAAGATACAAATTGCAACCCAACATCCCACATGTGCAACATTTAAATGTATTTTAATTTAAACTTTTCAAATGAACCAAATAGCCGCTTTCTATGTGTCTGTCTGGGGACAGCGAGTTCGAGTATAATTACATAAATAGCATATCATATCCCAGTTTAATCCCAGCATTTGCACCCTCACCATTGTGCACTTTTCACGTTTCATTTAAATGACAATAATAGCTTCCCCCCCCCCCACACCACAAATGTAGACAAGCCATATTCCTTGAGTTAGCCTTTCTCCTGTTGTGTGTGTGTTAATGAGTAAAAAAAAATATCTTCATTGTTTAATCCTCTTTACCTCAGTGATTCAGGACCTTTGCGACTCTCTCGGGCCCCCTCGCCACCGGACAGTGACAGTGACGAGAGCCCAGTGGACACTCCTAACCACATGCTCGCGCCTGCCTCTCCCGGCCCGCCCCGGCCCAAATCTCCTTCAGGCCAGGTATGCCTTACCCCAATACACTCCTATTAACAGCCACAGGAATCTCCTACTTCAGTCCTGGATGCAGGTATTTGTTCCACCCTAGCACTAGCACACCTGGTTCAGCTAATCAAAGCCTTTATGATTGGCTGATTAGTTGAATCGTGTGTTTTGCATTGGCTAGATCAACAAAGTCCACCCCTGTTGGTAACATGCTCTAACCAAACGCATGTAGCGCCAGACCAAAGTATTTCAGTATACTGTGTGACGCTCTAGTCTACTCAGTTGTACACTATCCATGTCCAGTTACACCACCGCGAGTGTTCCTTTGACGTATGCTAACCAAACACCTGTTCAGTGGTTTATATTAATCTCCAGCTAATTCTGGTTCAAGAAGAGCTAGTAAAATGTTAAGTCCAACTAATCAATGATAGCCTGTTTATTTGAGAATCAGATTTTTTTTAACCCACTGTAGTTGTAGAGGCAGTTTGAGATCACATTGACTTGTTACGACTCTATTTCCCAGATTTTTGTTTCCCAAATGCCAGACTTAAATGCACTTGTTGTCTTGGATGCCAACAATATTGTTGTTCTTGGATGCCAACATGGAGAACAGTGACTTCGGAAAGTGTTGTCTTTTTCCACATTTTTTTACATTACAGCACTATTCTAAAATAGATTTTTTTTTAAGAATCCTGAGCAATCAGACAGAAATGTCTTCCTATTTGTTAGGTATTAATTGCTAACTATTAATATCAAACAAACCAGGTTAATACGTAATTTTTCTGTCACAAATCGCTGCCAAAGGTGCTTCAACAAAGTACTAGGGTCTGAGTAAAGGGTCTGAGTAAAGGGTCTGAATACTTATGTAAATGTGATATTTCCTGGGTTTTTTATTTTATAAATTAGCTAACATTTCTAAAAACCTGTTTTCGCTTTGTCATTATGGGGTATTGTGTGTAGATTGATGAGGATTTAAAAAAAAATCTGTTTTAGAATAAGGCTGTAACGTAACAAAATGTGGGAAAAGTCAAGGGGTCTAAGCACTTTCCGAAGGCACTGTATAGACTGCAGAACTCTCTGTGCATCGACGGTTCTGCGATACATACACCACCACCAGACTAACATTTATTTTGTACAACAATTATTTTGCACAGTCGTGCCAAAATTGTTTTGTGCTTTTGATGTATAGTTTCTGTTTTCCACACCTGACTACTTTTGAATATTAATTTAAACAAATTTGAACTCTACAAGGACCAATCTAATCAAACATTGCCTGTATTTCCCGAATCAAATTTGAACACAGCACAGTTTTTTTGGTAACAATTTTTAGTTGTCTTCTCATGTTCACCTGTCCTTGGCTTTGTCTCTTTCCCTGCACATTGCATGTGATGTGCCATGGTAAGTTAGCATGTCACATTCAGTTTGTAGATCCCTGACTAGTATGAGTAGTAGACATAGTTAGCATTAGCATGTTCACCTATCCCTGTTTCCTAAAGCATTCAGAGGTACTACTACACTACAGTATCTACTTCATGGTTATCTAACCATTGTTCATATTCTGATTAAAACAAACCAGAATGTATACAGTTTACTTACTACAGTCAATTATAGTTCATATATTCACATAAGATAAAATGGATATGTTCTGTGAGCCCATTTTATTTGTAATGCCATGGAAATTCCCTGAGCAACAGATAATGTGGGAAGCTTTCCTTTACTGCTATTGCCTTGGCAACCAAATTCTCCATTAACCTCTTTAAGTACTCATGCAAGTCATACATATATATCTGTAAAACATCGTCCAAAGAGCAAGTTGTATAAGGTTCAGTGGTTATAAACAAATCTTGTCACTCCTATGATTGTCTACATCGACATGGTATAGTCACATGTTGAATACATGTACAGCACAGTCAATTATGATGTGAGATACAGGTGAATCAGTGAATTGCAGTATGTCTGACATGGAGTGGCATTAGCAACCCCAAGAATGTATCCACCATGGAACTAAATAGAACACTTTTAGAACACTTCATAGGATATCTATGGTACCCAACACCAAAACTCTAATGCTTCTGGCACCCTTCTCCACCTCCCCAGTTCAAAAAGGGACCGCCAGTGCCCCCGCCACCCAAGACCCCGACCAAGGAGCTGCACCAGGAGCAGATAATCGACCTGTTTGGGGGCCAGTTCTTACCCGCGGCTACGCCCTCGCAGGTCAGTCACATCCTGGGTCCTTATTTGACCATTTTATCAAGGGATTCTTATGCCCTCCTTTCCTTGGACATGCATTGACATGATTGTATTCGTGAAAGCTATGTAGTGGAACTATCTGTCTAGATGACCCTAGAGAGAGCGTTTTCATCACAACCCAGGGCCCGGTTTCCTGATAGCGATAGAACTTAGTCTTACGAGTGTTTTAACGATGCATCTTTCCTGCAACGGCCAAAGATGTAACATGCGTTTCCCACAACACCACACAGAGAGAAGGTTCGCTAAGTGCGTTATTGACGTTTTGACGCTGCTCTCGGATCAGCTTTCTCCATTCAAATCTTACCTTAATATTTGAATTATTCCACAATACTGATGACGGATCAGCTCCTAGAGAGGAATTATCACCTATTGGCTGCAAATATTTAGACGGCTTATTCTAATGCTTACCCTATAATAATGCACTCAATCAAGATTTGGCACATCATTGCGCACCTGTTAGGCTACACAACATGAAATATATTCAGACAAAAATTACAGACAGTAGCCAAATAGCAAAATAAAACTCAATTGAATGAAAATTGTATTGATAATTTCCATACATAGGCCTATGTAGCCTCTACTGGAGGTAGGCTATGTATCTTTTAATGCAGTCATCTCGTTTTTTAATACATTTGTATTATTATTATTATATATTTATTCAGGGAAAACCCATTGAGAACAGGGTCTCATTCCCAAGGGTTTACTGATTACAACAACTAAATACAATTTAAAACCAAATAGCAATCAATACAAAATACAACATTTATGGAAACAGTTAGTCCTCAGCTACTACGTCCTCAATTTAACACCTTAAACTACCCAAGCGGCACCAGAACATCTAATTGTAATGAGTTCTGCATATTGCTCCAGCAGTGAGGTGCATTAAAACTGAATGTGGAATTTATCTAATTCAGTGGAGACCTGAGGAACCTCAAGAGTTAACCAAACCTGTGAACCGATTTGGTAACTCGTGTTTTTATACTTCAACAACGAAGTTAGGTAGTCGGGAAGCTTGTGTATTAGAGCTTTGTAAACAAAAAGGGAAAAGTGAAGTGATCTACGGGACTTTAATGAGGACCAGCCAACCTTTTGATACAGGATGCAGCGCTGAGTATTAAAACTGTCACCTGATATAAGCAAAGTGCACTATGGTAGACAGTATCCACAGTTTAAGAGTAGTGGCTGCTGCATTCTGGTAAATTGTGTCACCAGTGTCAAGAACTGGCAGGAAGTTGACTGAACAATCTGCTTCCTGCTGTTTAGGGAGAGGCCATATCTATTTCTAAAAAATATTAGCTTTTTAACTAGGGGGAGGGGTCTAAGCTGACATATGGAATTGTTTTAAGATGGTCATACCATGGATCATTTTACTATAGGAATTTACATTTTAGGACCCAATTAGGTATATATAAAAAATATATATATATTTGATAAAATATTGTATTTGGCCTTTACTACTATAGACCATAGAAATGAATTGAATAACACATTCATAAATGACAATACATCTTAAGGAATAAGGTTTTGAAGTGTCTGTCCTATCTATATATAAGAAAGCTCAGATAATTTGTAATACTTTTTTTTACCCATATTCAACCCCTTTTTTGGGGGGGGATACAAAACTACCTCCATACTTCCATAATAAAAAAAAAACCAGTACCGGTTACCGTCAGATGACTCCCATGATGTGGGTCGTGAAGCAAAACGGAGAACACCATCGTGTTTGTGAGAATCTCCCCTTTCCACAGTGGTGTCACGTGAGTTTGTAGCCCAAACGGTTCGGACGCCACAAACAGAAGTTGGCACATCAACGGTATCGACTTCAGACGAGTCCCGTGGGGCTTGTGAGGGTCATAGAGCAAAACGTGTTCGTGAGAGTCTCATCTTTCGATAGAGTGGTAATATTGGTTGGTAGGCCAAACTGTTTGGACGCTACAGACTTTATCGTGAGAAAACAGATTTTCGGGATGTCATGGTCTGACAAACACTGCTGTAGCTCGGCCACCTTCCATCGCAGATAGCTCTAGCTTAAACTGACGGATTTCCAAAATCATGGGCATTAATTTGGAGTTTTTCCCTCCTATGGTGCCACTCTTCTGGGAAGGCTTTCCACTAGATGTTGGAAAATTTCTGCACAGACTTGTTTCCATTCAGCCACAAGAGCATTAGTGAGGCCGGGCACTAATGTTGGGCGATTAGGCCTGGCTCGCTGTCGGCGTTCCAATTCATCCCAAAGGTATTTGATGGGGTTGAGGTCAGGGCTCTGTGCAGGTCAGTCGAGTTCTTCCACACCAATCTTGACAAACCATTTCTGTATGGACCTCGCTTTGTGCATGGGGGCATTGTCATGCTGAAACAGGAAAGGGCCTTCCCCAAACTGTTGCCGCAAAGTTTGAAGCACAGAATCGTCTAGAATGTCATTGTATGCTGTAGTGTTAAGATTTCCCTTCACTGGAACTAAGGGGTATAGCCCGAACCATGAAAAACATGTTTCAAGCAGATACCTCGACGGCCCTGAAAGAACTTCACTGGACTCTATGTAAACTGGAAACCATATATCTTGAGGCTGCATTTATTGTAGCTGGGGATTTTAACAAAGCTAATCTGAGAACAAGGCTTCCTAAATTCTATCAGCATATCGAATGTGGGACACGAGCTGGTAGCAATTCTGGACCATTGCTACTTAACTTCCGCGATGCATACAAAGCCCTCCCCCGCCCTCCCTTCGGCAAATATGACCATGACTCCATTTTGTTGCTCCTAGCCAATAGACAGAAACTAAAACAGGAAGTCCCTGTGCTCAGGTCTATCCAACGCTGGTCTGACCAATCAGATTCCACACTTCAAGATTGCTTCGATCATGTGGACTTGGATATGTTCCGGGTAGCCTCAGACAATAACCTTGACGTATACGCTGACTCGGTAGGCAAGTTTATTAGCAAGTGCATTGGTTATGTTGTACCCACTGTGACTATTAAAACCTTCCCTAACCAGAAACCGTGGATTGATGGCAGCATTTGCGTAAAACTGAAAGCACGAGCCACCGCTTTTAAACATGGCAAGGCGATTGGAAACATGACCGAATACAAACAGTGTAGCTATTTCTTCCGCAAGGCAATCAAACAAGCAAAGCGTCAGTATAGAGACAAAGTAGAGTCGCAATTCAACAGCTCAAACACGAGACATCAGTGGCAGGGTCTATAGTCAATCACGGATTACAAAAGGAAAACCAGCCCTGTCGCAGACATCGACGTCTTGCTCCCAGACAAATTACACAACTTCTTTGCTCACTTTGAGGGCAATAAAGTGCCACTGACACGGCCCGCTACCAAAGCCTGTGGGCTCTCCTTCTCCGTGGCCAACGTGAGTAAAACATTTAAATGTGTTAACCCTCGCAAGGCAGCCTGCCCAGACGGCATCCCTAGCTGCATCCTCAGAGCATGCGCAGACCAGCTGGCTGGTGTGTTTACGGACATATTCAATCAATCCCTATCCCAGTCTGCTGTACCCACATGCTTCAAGATGGCCACCATTGTTCCTGTCCCCAAGAAAACTAAGGCGACTGAACTAAATAACTATCGACCCGTAGCACTCACTTCTGTCATCATCAAGTGCTTCAAGAGACTAGTCAAGGATCATATCACCTCCACCCTACCTGATACCCTAGACCCACTCCAATTTGCTTACCGCACCAATAGGTCCACAGACAACACAATCGCCATCACACTATCCTATCCCATCTGGACAAGAGGAATACCTATGTAAGAATGCTGTTCATTGACTACAGATCAGCATTTAACACCATAGTACACTCAACTCGTCATTAAGCTCGAGACCCTGGGTCTCGACCCCGCCCTGTGCAACTGGGTCCTAGACTTTCTGACGTCCACCCCCAGGTGGTGAAGGTAGGAAACAACATCTCCAACTGCTGATCCTCAACACTGGGGCCCCACAAGGGTGCGTTCTCAGCCCTCTCCTGTACTCCCGGTTCAACAATGACTGCGTGGCCATGCACGCATCCAACTCAATCATCAGGTTTGCAGACGACGCTACAGTGGTAGGCTTGATTACCAACAACGACGAGACGGCCTACAGGGAGGAGGTGAGGGCCCTCGGAATGTAGTATCAAGAAAATAACCTCTCTCTCAACGTCAACAAAACAAATTAGATGATTGTGACTTCAGGTAACAGTAGAGGGAGCACCCCCCCATCCACATCGACGGGACAGTAGTGGAGAAGGTGGAAAGTTTTAAATTCCTGGGAGTACACATCACTGACAAACTGAAATTGTCCACCCACACAGACAGCGTGGTGAAGAAGGCACAACAGCGCGTCTTCAACCTCAGGAGGCTGAAGAAATTTGGCTTGTCACCTAAAACGCTCAAACTTTTACAGATGCACAAGCGAGAGCATCCTATCGGGCTGTATCACCGCCTGGTACGGCAACTGCTCCGCCCACAACCACAAGGCTCTCCAGAGGTTAGTGCGGTCTGCATCACCGGGGGCAAACTACCTGCCCTCCAGGACACCTACAGCACCCAATGTCACAGCAAGACCAAAAATATCATTAAGGACAACAACCACCCGAGCCACTGCCTGTTCACCCAGCTATCATCCAGAAGGCGAGATCAGTACAGGTGCATCAAAGATGGGACAGAGAGACTGAAAAATAGCTTCTATCTCAAGGCCATCAGACTGTTAAACAGCCATCACTAACATAGGGGCGGCAGCGTAGCCCAGTGGTTAGAGCGTTGGATTAGTAACCGATAGGTTGCAAGATCGAATCCCCGAGGTACAAATCTGTCGTTCTGCCCCTGAACAAGGCAGTTAACCCACTGTTCCTAGGCCGTCATTGAAAATAAGAATTTGTTCTTAATTGACTTGCTTGGTAAAATTAAAAATTAAAAATCAAGTGGCTGCTGCCAACATACAGACTAAAATCTCTGGCCACTTTAATACATTTAATAAAGGTATCTCTAGTCACTTTAAATAACGCAACTTTAATAATGTCTACATATCCTACCTATTACTGCCACTCATCTCAAAAGTTTATACTGCATATATCAGCCTACAGTAGCAGCCAATGTATGGAGTTCAATGCAAATCAAATCAAACTGTATTGGTCACATATACATGGTTACCAGCGAGTGTAGTGAAATGCTTGTGCTTCTATGCCGCACGGCCATGGCTCATTCATATATTTATATGTACACATTCTTATTCACCCCTTTACATTTGTGTGTATAAGGTAGTCGTTGTGAATTTGTTAGTGCAAGTAATCTGTCAGAACTAGAAACACTACATTGGCTGCTACTGTAGGCTGAATTATAGAAAAGCTATTTCCATGTTAAAATGTTATGGGATGCATTTTCTCCATTGTTTTTAATGGTAGTCCCCTCTGGTAGGTCTACATTATGATCAAATAGCCACAGTAGCCTACTTTGCTGTTAAAACTGTAACTCAAAAAGCACTGGAAGTTGCACAGAATTGATTGCAAAGAAGACTAGCCCGCTTGGAACAGTAAACAAACAAAGGCGGGAGCTGCCCCCCTCTGTGCAAAACATACCAGTGGATCTGTACTCCACATCAGTGATGGAGAGTGGTAAAGCAACACTCACGGTGTACAGATTTAAAATCAATACGTGTTTGCATCCTCAGCACCGTGCATCCCACTGGATCTGGCATGTGAGCGTCACGAGAACCACACGAGAGAAGCTACAGCCGCCAAGCAGGCCGCAAAGGCAGCTCCCTCTTCTCCAAGCACCACCGTTCCCACTCGGGGAAAAATAAGACACAATGTCAAGTCGGCAGGTGCACACAAAACAAGGTCCATGAGAACTGTGTGCCGTGAAACCGATTTGTCTGCGGGGCTTGCTCACACACAGCCCCAAAGCTGTGTGCTGACTGTGGACCCGAAGCATAAAGAGAAGACGTGATTGATTCATGTGTAGAGAAACGGGAATAAAGGAACAATACAGTATCTGATACAATACAGTATCTGTCATTATTATATTTCCACAAATATTTCTTCGTGCAATGAATCATTGACAATAGTTTATTCTCTATTTAGCAAGCATTTATTTAGCAAGCGTGTTTGCACACCTTGCAGGTTGACATGCATCTGATGCATACGCTAAAGGGGATGCCTGACAACGTTCTCTTAGCGGGTCATTTTATTCTGAAAGGCCAGGCGGTTCTAGTGTTAAACAGGGAAATCAAACCATTAGGGGCATGATCCATGTCAATGATAGTTAAAACAACCCACCAGTCACTCAATTGCATTTCAGACAAAAAATGTTGCTCATTAAAATTGGGGCGAGTTGGTTTAGTTATCAGCTGAGCTAGACTTAGCTCAGTACAAATATCTTTCAGCCCATCAGACTTGGCATCAACCAATACAGATTAAGATAACCCCCTATTAATAATTTGAATTTAGCATAGTTAGACAGCAGTTAAGAGACAATTTGTTAAGAGCACATAAGGAGGCCGAGGGAGAGCGATAAATTCCCACTAGCGTCAAATGGGCATTATTACTAGGGCTGTTGCGGTGACCGTATTACTGCCACACCTGCGGTCACGAGTCATGAAGGCAGTCAAATGCCATGTGACCGTTTAGTCACGGAAATTAGGCTTCTCCAAGCTCTGATGCTGCTGATGGTCAATAGTAGCCTACGAAACTTGCTAACTGCCTGGTACTCAGCACTCTATTGTCCCTCTATTCACTCTGACATCAATGCAAACGTTTTCAAAAATCGAATCAAACACTTAACGAGAGCCCATGAGCTCATGTTGTGCAACATTTCAATACGCTATGCAAATGAACGAGAAAACAGAGTGATGGCATCTACTGAAAATAGGAGGATCAGCTTTCTATAGGCTAGGCCTGTTATATTTATTTATCAACTTTCCTAATATTAAGCACATTGCTTATCTTTACAACAGGAGTATAGCGTACCTGGCTGGCATAAAAATAAACCACGGGAAAAGCGTCCTCCATTCGCTATTTAAATGCATAGATGACATGAATCATAGTCATTTAGCCTAGCCCATAGGCCTATATGTTTTAATAAGGTTTGTATCACAACTAAAGTGGCCAAATAACTTCTTAAAATTAAGCACGTTATTCCGCTTGGGGTGTAAAGCCTAACTGGGATACATAAGCAGTGCGTGAGTTTCAAGTTTGGGGAAAATAATTTCACCATTAAAAATGCACCGTTATAATAAAAGCATTACATGCATAATCTCATTTGTGGTCACTTTTGATAATGGTGTTTTCCTGCTAATGGAACATTCGTGCTTATAGCGTACTGCAGTGTGCACATTTCTGCACTTATAATGTGAAGAAATAGCCTAATAGTTAATCAACATTGGTTAAATAAGTTTTTTGATGCTAGTGGTTGTACTAATTTGAAATCTATCGCATCCCACAACTGTCCCAGACTATGTTTGGAATTTTTACTTCTCGCACAGAATAGAATAGGTTGACCTTTGTACTATGTGGATAGTAGATTGACATAGGCTAGTGCTTTTGCTGTTCGTTAGGCCTACTCATATTGTTGGCTGACGAAAAGTAAATGTGGACAGTTCTTCCAATATCTTCAATATGCACCTCGGAATTGGTCAGCCTACAAGGCACTGATGCAATGTGTGGACGCCAGGAGATGCTAAATGTATTTATGTTCATTAAGAGACTGACAGTTATTTGCTTGACAGTCACTGGCTGATGACATTTCGTGACCGTCACAGCCCTAATTGGAACACCGACTACAATTCAGGCCTAATCGCCCAACTTCAGTGCCCGACCTCACTAATGCGCTTGTGGCTGAATGGAAGCAAGTCCCCGCAGCAATGTTTCAACATCTAGTGGAAAGCCTTCCCGGAAGAGTGGAGGCTGTTATAGCAGCAAAAAGGGGACCAACTCCATATTGACGGCCATCATTTTGGAATTAGATGTTCGACGAGCAGGTGTACACATACTTTTAGTCATGTGTTGTATGTTTAGTGGTGCTCTTCTGTGTATAAAGTGACGCGGTAGGGGGAAAAAACGCATCTAACGACATGCTTAGCTATTCTAAGAGTGTTCTGAGGCAGCCGGTAAATAACTAACATGTTCAAGTGCAACTTTAGTAACTATGGTTTTGGGAAACAGCTCAAAGATTTAACGATGCTCCTACGAATGTTCTACTGATGGACTTAGCCTTAAGATGTTTTTGGGAAACGGGCCCTGAACTGTTCAGTAGACTCCACAACAGACCACTTCAATAGCCACAAGTCACAGTTGTCTTCTTTTGTGTGTCTACTTGGCTTTGTGCATGCAACTATCTGGCTTTTTCAAAGTATTCAAACTGGGCACTAAACTACTCTCCACAACTACCTGAGACGCAGAGGTCTCCACTAGCATGCCCTGTATTATTCCATCTATTACAGTACTGTTTGCTTCTGGTCCTGGTGGGACACAGTGTTTGCAGGTTTTCCACCAGTGGGAGTGGGATATATTAAACATGTATTGTTATAGAGTGGAGGGGCCAAGGGTTTATGAAGAGAGTGCCGTCA
This sequence comes from Salvelinus namaycush, assembly GCF_016432855.1. Taxonomy (NCBI): domain Eukaryota; kingdom Metazoa; phylum Chordata; class Actinopteri; order Salmoniformes; family Salmonidae; genus Salvelinus; species Salvelinus namaycush. The sequence goes on from NC_052317.1 coordinate 2,864,963, forward strand.
AGATTACAAATCCCTTATAAACTACAAACCTGGGGCCATATGAAAGCGTCTCAAAGTATGAGTGCTGTTCTAGGATCAGGTTTGCCTTTCAGATCAAAATGAATAAGATTACAAAGACAGGGAGGATGAACCTGATCCTAGATCAGCACTCCTATTCTGAGATGTATGATAGATACTGCTCCCGATCTCAAATGTTCAGCCTTTCAGTACGGTTGTGTTAGAGAGCTGTTAACTCAACCAACGCTTGAATTCTTTTATTTGCAGCCAAATGAAAGACCCGGAGAATCTCTCCTGGATCTGGACTTTGATCCATTCAAGCCTGACGGCAACACCACTATCGGACAGGCTGCACCACCCATAACACAGGTCCATTTATCTCCATTTTCATCTATTATACCATAATGCTATGTTATCCGTCTTAAATGTATCTTGTATTCAGCTTCAAATGTTTCTGTACACTAGATAGTGTATATCTCTGATCTCTCTAGTAATATACGTGCCCACCAATAGAGCACATAGAGTTCTCTTCATTCCTAGTGAATAATCACGTGTTTTGTTCCACAGCAACTACCCTGGGATTTGTGGACAGTAAGTACAGTAATGTCCTCCTTGATTGATTGATTGGTTGCTTGATGGGATTTATAACCTTGATGTATGAAATAGTCATTAGTTAGTTACAGTACGCTATAATAATATATTATAGCTAGATATGTTAGAGAAAAATACAAGACTACAATCCATTTTACATGTCCCCGTTTAGCACTGATCCTTATTAAAGTGTTTCAATCAAGTGGAAAATTAAGAAAAACCCTCAGTCTCAACACGTAGGAATCCTGACCTCTACTAGCTTTGATTGGCATGGTGATCTGCATGCTCTGTAGACTAAATAAAAACAAAGTAGCCATTTTGTGGCTTTTGTTATGCCAAATGTTTTTTCTCCCATGCAACAGTATTTAAGACTACCAAATAGCAAGTTAAGTTCCAAGCAATTAACTTGCCCCTGTCTTATTCTTATGCTGCTCCATGTATATTTTTATTACAGTTTGTATGTGTAACGATGAATGACAGTTATATTTAACTTTGTTCTTATTGATAAAAAAGTAGTATACTACTTTTACAGTAGTATACTGATGAATCTGACATTAAATACAAATATTTTTTTCCCCAGGGAAATGCTGAACCTGCACTGCCTGTACGTAATACATCCACACCTGACTTCCAAATCCCCAATCAAAATCACTTTCGGAAAATATTTACATGCCTTGATTTAAAAATGTTAATATCTGTGACCTCTGGTCGTACCTGTCATCAAGCCAGTTGTTTGATACCTGTATGTTTTTCACTCTTTTCGTCACAATCCAGAACTGTTCACTAGACTCCACCACAGACCACTCCATTAGCCACAATCCACAGTCACAATTGTCTTCTTTTGTGTCTATGCCTTGTCTTCTTTCTTTACCTCTGTCAATGATTTCACTTTCTCCCTCTGTCCTCTTGTGATAAACACTCTCTGTGCTCTCTTTACCTTACCTTCACGCACCGGCTTGGTCCTTCCAGACGGATTCTGGGTCTATGAGTACTGTGGGTGTGGAGGAGGATGGGGGAGGCGGTGGCGAGGCCCCGAACACTGCCGACTTTAACCCTGGGTTCCCCGCATTCCCTGAGCAGGCGGGAGACCCCAGCTTCGCCACCGACTGGGCCGCTGACTTCGGCTCGGCCCCGACAAAAGGAGACTCTGTCCCGTCTGCCACCGAGGCGGCAGCCGGCGAGGTTCCAGCGACCACAGGGCAGGACGAGGCCCAAGGCTGGCCTGCAGCGGACGGCTGGGGCGGGGAGGCAGGGGAGGCAGCAGCAGCAGAGCAGCCGCAGGGGGCCGAAACGGCCGCAGCTGGAGACGAGGTTAGCGGCTGGGATCCCAACCCCCAACTTACCCCCAACTGTGATCCTTGTGCAGTGGGGGGCGACCAGCAGGCCCAGCAGGAGCCGGGGCAGGGGCCAACAGAGGCAAGGTCATGGGGATGGGAAGCGGGAGAGGCAGGGGAGGCAGGGAAGGCAGGGAAAGGGGAGGCAGGGTCAGGAGAGGGATGGGAGGCAGGGTGGGGAGCAGGTCAGGCAGATTCAGAGGGAGACGAGGCAGGTTGGAGAGATCGTCGCAAATCCACACCGGGCCTGCGCATCACCAACGAGCATGGCCAGGTGATTGAGGACACCCCTGAAGGCAGCGAGCATGGCCTGTACCTGTTTCAGCCGGGCGGCAGAGAAGGTTTCGGCTCAGAATATGAGACGACGGAGGAGTGGGGGGACTCAGTGGGGCAGAACGGAGGATGGGCCAGCACTGACGATGAACTGGACTCCGCCGCAGACCAGGGTCTCACAGACCGTAGCACAGCCCAGAGAGGCTTCACAGACTGGGCTTCAAGTGATCGGGCCACCCCCTTACAGGAGGAGAAGGCTCTGGAAAGCGATACAGGGTTCGCAGCGGACTGGGCCCAACCAATAGAACAGGCACCAATGCAGTCTGCCGAAACAGGAACAGCATTTGCGGATCCAACCAGTGTCCCAGAACAGGGCTCAACCGGTGAACAGGTGATCCATTTTGGGACCGATCCTTTTGTGGAGATCCCTGGGGAAGGTGGTTTTGAGTCTGACCTCTTTGCAGAGACACCTGGGGGATTTGCCTCAGATCCTTTTGCGGCGACTCAGATGGAAGGCGGGGGAGGGGATTTTGCGTCTGATCCTTTTGCGGAAACTCATCTGGGAGGGGGATTCGAGTCTGTTCCCTTTGCCGTAACTCAAGGGGGAGGTGGGGAAGTTAGATTTGCGACAGATCCATTCGCAGAGACGACCGGGGAAGGTGGGGCAGGGTGGGCGTCAGACCCTTTCGCTAACAATGGTTCAGTCCAGTGGGCAGGTTTCCCCGCTCCCTCCGCAGAGACAGGGGGCACCACCACTGACAGCGGGTCCTGGCAGGAAGTCAGCGACAGCAGTGGCTTCTTCTCCTCAGGGGGTGACGGCAGCCAGGCAGAGGACCTCTTCGCCTCCTTTCCCAGGCCAAGAAGCGAAGCAGTAGCTAAGGAAGGAGTCGTCTCCCGAGCTCACAAAGAGCCTGAAAACTCGGACCTGTCCGAAGACGAGGTCGCGAACAGGAGATACGGAAAGTTGTACCAAGAGATAGATACAGAGAAGGAAGAGGTACCTGACTTCCTCCCCCCTCTACGTAGAGAATAGCGTAGAGTAGTCTAGAGCAAACAGAATCCCCTCTTCCTTATTTTCCCTCCCACAGATGTACAAATAATAAAATAAAAAGTGCTGTCCCGCAACCCTACCTGGATCCTGCAGCGCCACAGAATCCCAGCCCTCTTCTCCTCTCTCTCCTCTGCTTGCTTGTCTGCTTGTCGGTTCCACTTTGTCAATTTTATAAAAAACATTCCATCACTTGCCGCATAATTAAAACACATTTCAAAGCAGTCATGCAAAAAGCCTCCAATACTAATTGTGTGTCTGTGATTTGATTTAGGTGACCAACAATGCATTTAACGGATTTCCCCAGGTAATTAGTCTCGACCAAATTTCTATTTTAGTGATCACAAGATGATATTGAGAAAATTATTCATCACTGCCTTGTTAGTTAGAGCAGATGCTTTGTCATTAGAAAAACTAAAATATAATATGGTAGAGGACAGGAAAGATCAAGTTGGATCAGTTGCAACAGAACATTAGGAGGAGATTAAGATAATCTCCATTTGTGTCAGGTATTTTTTTGTATTTCATCCTGTGAATGGAATTACTTAAAACTGACCATAAATATTATACACTATACATACACAAAAGTATGTGGACACCCCTTCAATTATTGGATTTGGCTATTTCAGTCACACCCGTTGCTGACAGCTGTATAAAATCGAGGACACAGCCATGCAATCTCCATAGACAAACATTTGCAGTAGAATGGCCTTACTGAAGAGCTCAGTGATTTTCAACGTGGCATGCCACCTTTCCAAAAGTCAGTTCGTAAAATTTCTGCCTGAAGAGCTTCATGAAATGGGTTACCATGGCCGACCAGCCCCACACAAGCCTAAAATCACCATGTGTGTTGCCAAGCGTTGGCTGGAGTGGTGTAAAGCTTGCCAACATTGGACGTGTTCTCTGGAGTGATTAATCACGCTTCACCATCTGGCAGTCTGACGGACGAATCTGGGTTTGGCGGAAGCCAGGAGAACGCTACCTGCCCCAATGCATAGTGCCAACTGTAAAGTTTGTTGGAGGAGGAATAATGGTCTGGGGCTAGTTCCAGTGAATGGAAATCTTAACTCCACAGCATACAATGACAGTCTAGACGATTCTGTGCTTCCAACTTTGTGGCAACAGTTTGAGGAAGGCCCTTTCCTGTTTCAGCATGACAATAACCCTGTGCACAAAATAGAGGTCCATACAGAAATGGTTTGTCAAGATCCGTGTGGAAGAACTTGACTGGCCTGCACAGAGCCCTGACCTCAACCCCATCGAACACCTTTGGGATGATTTGGAACGCCAACTGCAAGCCACGCCTAATCGCCCAACATCAGTGCCCGACGTCACTAATGTTCTTGTGGCTGAATGGAAGCAAGTCCCCGCAGCAATTTTCCAACATCTAGTGGATAGCCTTCCCAGAAGAGTGGAGGCTGTTATAGCAGCAAAGGGTGGACCAACTCCATATTAATGCCCATGATTTAGGAACGAGATGTTTGACGAGAAGGTGTCCACATACTTTTGGTGATGTAGTTTACTTACTTGCAGATTAGTTTAGGTATAAGGTATAGGTATAAAGTAGGTATAAAGTGAAGTTAGGTGATTGTAGGCCGCAAAAGCGTATCTCCTGATGCTGCTCATTGTTGGGATTAGTTACGCACGCGTTGTATACAAAGTAACTTCAATAAGCTTTTTAATAATATTCCCCAATTTGAAAAAGTAACACGTTACTTTTGTAACGCATTACCCCCAACACTGGTTGCAATTGACCTGTAACATTGAACTTCCAGTTATATAAAAAGCAGTTCCTGTTGTGCATAAAGAAGCCAAAGACTGTCTTAGTAGTAGAATAGTAGGAAGTTTACATGGTGTAGCATTTAGGGATATTACAATAAACTAGAACTAAACTACAGTTTTGTTAACTAACCAAGTTGGGTAAACTTATGCTAACAACAATAATGTAGTTGGGCAAATTTGCTAACAATGCTAATATAGTGTAAGTGCTGCATAAACTATACTTACATGAGTTTACCCTCCACTTTATCCCGGTTACAAACACTTTGTCAATCCCTCACTAATACTTTCCCCAAAATTATCCCATCATAACTTTCCTTTGAAAACTAACATTTTATATGCTCTGATATTTTATTAACTGCTGGTTTGCTGCCAGTGTAGTTGTAACTTTCTCCCTCTCTTTCTCTTTCCACCAACTTATCTTAAAGATGGAAGCAACAGCCCCAACATTTGTTGTGGATTTTGATAAACTGGTAAGTCAAGTGTCAATATGACAGACATTTTGCTCTTCCATTACTATGTTTTATGTCCTTATATTTGCTTTATTTTATATATATATATATATACTCAGCAAAAAAAGAAATGTCCCCTCACTGTTAACTGCGTTTATTTTCAGCAAATTTAACATGTGTAAATATTTGTATGAACATAACAAAGTTCAACAACAGACGTAAACTGAACAAGTTCCACAGACGTGTCTAACAGAAATGGAATAATGTGTCCCTGAACAAAGGGGAGTAACAGTCAGTATCTGGTGTGGCCACCAGCTGCTTTAAGTGCTGCAGTGCATCTCCTCCTCATGGACTGCACCAGATTTGCCAGTTCTTGCTGTGAGATGTTACCCCACTCTTCCACCACTCGTCACTGAAGAGCACTTTTTGCCAGTCCTGTCTGGTCCTGTGACGGTGGGTTTGTGCCCATAGGCGATGATGTTTCCGGTGATGTCTGGTGAGGACCTGCCTTACAACAGGCCTACAAGCCCTCAGTCTAGCCTCTCTCAGCCTATTGCGGACAGTCTGAGTACTGATGGAGGGATTGTGCGTTCCTGGTGTAACTCGGGCAGTTGTTGTTGCCATCCTGTACCTGTCCCGCAGGTGTGATGTTCAGATGTACCGATCCTGTGCAGGTGTTGTTACACGTGGTCTGCCACTGCGAGGACGATCAGCTGTCCGTCCTGTCTCCCTGTAGCGCTGTCTTAGGCGTCTCCCAGTACGGACATTGCAATTTATTGCCCTGGCCACATCTGCAGTCCTCATTCCTTCTTGCAGCAAGCCTAAGGAACATTCACGTAAATGGGCAAGAACCCTGGGCATCTTTCTTTTGGTGTTTTTCAGAGCCAGTGGAAAGGCCTCTTTAGTGTCCTAAGTTTTCATAACTGTGACCTTAATTGCCTACTGTCTGTAAGCTGTTAGTGTCTTAACGGCAGGTGCATGTTCATTAACTGTTTATGGCTCATTGAGCAAGCATGGGAACGGTGTTTAAGCCCTTTACAATGAAGATCTGTGAAGTTATTTGGATTTTTACGAATTATCTTTGAAAGACACGGTCCTGAAAAGGGACGTTTCTTTTTTTGCTGAGTTTATATACACTACTGTTCAAAAGTTTGGGGTCACTTAGACATTTCCTTGTTTTTGAAAGAAGAGCACATTTTTTGTCCTTTTAAAATATCAAATTGATCAGAAATACAGTGTAGACATTGTTACTGTTGTAAATGACTATTGTAGCTGGAAATGGCAGATTTTTTATGGAATATCTACATAGGCGTACAGAGGCCCATCAGCAACCATCACTCCTGTGTTCCAATGGCACGTTGTGTTAGCTAATCCAAGTTTATAATTTTAAAAGGCTAACTGATAATTAGAAAAACCTTTTGCAATTATGTTAGCACAGCTGAAAACTGTTGTTCTGATTAAAGAAGCAATTCAACTGGCCTTCTTTAGACTAGTTGAGTATCTGGAATGTCAGCATTTCTGTGTTCGATTACAGGTTCAAAATGGCCAGAAACAAAGGACACTAACAGTCTTCTGAAACTCATCAGTATATTCTTGTTCTGAGAAATGAAAGCTATTCCATGCGAGAAATTACCAAGATACTAAGGCACTGCATCGGCGTCACTGCAGACTCTGGTTCAATTCCAGGCTGTATCACAACCGGCCGTGATTGGGAGTCCCATAGGGCGTCGCACAATTGGCCCAGTGTCGTTAGGGTTTGGCCGGGGTAAATAAGAATTTGTTCTTTACTTACTTGCCTAGTTAAATAAAGTTGAAATTTAAAAAGAGAGCATTTTTCACTGGCTGTCCACTGGTTTCAAAAACAATGATTGATAGGCAGCTTAAACATCTTGAATTCAACCATTATTGGGTTCAAATACCCAGTTAGATTTGTGAACAGCCATCCACAACAACCACAATCTGTAAGGTGCAAATAGCTAAATGAGAGAGCAGCAGTGTGATTCACATCAATGCGCTATGTAGATATCAATAATAAGTGATATCCGTATCGCCGTAGACTACACCACTGCTGTCATCTTTACCTCCAAGCGTTTATTCAAGTTGGATAATCTTTGGATGCCGACAGCAGTCGCACTTTTGGAAGACATACAGTATATATATAATACTGTTGATGAGTCAATTAGGGCTTCACTTCAGATATTTATTTACATTTTTTGGTGACCCCATTCCGTTATAGTGTTGTGTTTGTGTACTGTCATCAAATCAAACTTTATTTGCCACATGCGCCAAATAAAACAAGTGTAGACTTTACAGTGAAATGCTTACTCACAAGCCCTTAAACAACAGTGCAGTTCAAGAAGAAGAAAATATTAACCAAGTAGGCTAAAATAAAAAGTAATAATAAAAACACAATAACGAGGCTTCTCGGGGCACCGGTACCGAGTCAGTGTGCAGGGGTACAGGCTAATTGAGGTAATCTGTACATGTAGGTGGGGGCGAAGTGACTATGCATAGGTAACAAACAACAAGCGAGTAGCAGCTGTGTACAAGAGGGGGGGTTCATGTAAATTGCCCAGTGGCGATTTTTATGAATTGTTCAGCAGTCTAATGGCTTGGGGGGAGAAGCTGTTGAGGAGCCTTTTGGTCCTAGACTTGGCGCTCCGGTACCAATTGCCGTGCGGTAGCAGAGAAAACAGTCTATAACTTGAGTGACTGGAGTCTGACAATTTTATGGGCTTTTCTCTGACACAGCCTAATATATAGGTCCTGGATGGCAGGAAGCTTGGCCCCAGTGATGTACTGGGCCGTTCGCACTACCCTCTGTAGCTCCTTACGGTCAGATGCCGAGCAGTTGCCATACCAGGTGGTGATGCAACCGGTCAGGATGCTCTCGATGGTGCAACTGTAGAACCTTTTGAGGATCTGAGGGCTCATGCCAAATCTTTTCAGTCTCCTGAGGGGAAAAGGTTTTGTCGTGCCCTCTTCATGACTCTCTTGGTATGTTTGGACCATGATAGTTTGTTGGTGATGTGGACACCAAGGAACTTGAAACTCTCGACCCGCTCCACTACAGCCCTGTTGATGTTAATGGGGGCCTGTTCGGCCCGCCTTTTCCTGTAGTCCACGATCAGCTCCTTTGTCTTGCTCACATTGAGAGAGAGGTGGTTGTCCTGGCACCACACTGCCAGTTCTTTGACCTCCTCCATATAGACCGTCTTATCATTGTCTGTGATCAGGCCTACCACTGTTGTCGTCAGCAAACTTAATGATGGTGTTGGAGTCGTGTTTGGCCACGCAGTCGTGGGTGAACAGGGAATACAGGAGGGGACTAAGTACACACCCCTGAGGGGCCCCAGTGTTAAGGATCAGCGTGGCAGACGTGTTGTTGCCTACTCTAACCACCTGGGGGCATCCCGTCAGGAAGTCCAGGATCCAGTTGCAGAGGAAGGTGTTTAGTCCCAGAGTCCTTAGCTTAATGATAAGCTTTGTGTGCACTATGGTGTTGAACGCTGAGCTGTAGTCGATGAAGAGCATTCTCTCATAGATGTTCCTTTTGTCCAGGTGAGAAAGGGTGGTGTGGAGTGCGATTGAGATTGCGTCATCTGTGGATCTGTTGGGGTGGTATGCGAATTGGAGTGGGTCTAGGGTGTCCGGGAGGATGCTGTTAATGTGAGCCATGATCAGCCTTTCAAAGCACTTCATGTCTACCGATGTGAGTGCCACGGGCGGTAATCATTTAGGCAGGTTACCTTCGCTTCCTTGGGCTATGGTGATCTGTTTGAAACGTGTAGGTATTACAGACTCGGTTAGAGAGAGGTTAAAAATGTGGGCAGCGCATGCTCAGAGTACACGTCCTGGTAATCCGTCTGGCCCAGCAGCTTTGTGAATGTTCACCTGTTTAAAGGTTTTGTTCACATCGGCTACCGTTAGTGTTATCACACAGTCATCCAGAACAGCTGATGCTCTCGTGTATGCTTCAGTGTTGCTTGCCTCGAAGCAAGCATAAAAGGCATTTTGCTCATCTGGTAGGCTCGCGTCACTGGGCAGCTCACGTCTGGGTTTCCCTTTTGTAGTCCATAATAGTTTTCAAGCCCTGCCACATCCGACGAGCGTCAGAGCTGGTGTAGTAGGATTCAATCTTAATCCTGTATTGACGCTTTGCTTGTTTGATGGTTCGTCTGAGGGCATAGCGGGATTTCTTATAAGCGTCCGGATTAGTCTCCCGCTCCTTGAAAGTGGCAGCTCTAGCCTTTAGCTCGATGCGGATGTTTCCTGTAATCCATGGCTTCTGGTTGGGATATGTACGTACTGTCACTGTGGGGACGACGTCATCGATGCACTTATAATGAAGCCGATGACTGAGGTGGTGTATTCCTCAATGGCATTGGATGAATCCCGGAACATATTCCAGTCTGTGCTTGCAAAACAGTCCTGTAGTGTATCATCCGTGTCATCTCACCACTTCTGTATTGTGCGAGTCACTGGTACTTCCTGCTTTAGTTTTTGCTTGTAAGCAGGAATCAGGAGGATAGAATTGTATTCAGATTTGCCAAATGGAGGGCGGGGGAGAGCTTTGTATGCACCTCTGTGTGTGGACTAAAGGTTGTCTAGGATTTTTTGCCCCTGGTTGCACATGTTACATGCTGGTAAAAATGTGGTAAAACTGATTTAAGTTTGCCTGCATTAAAGTCCCCGGCCACTAGGAGCGCCGCTTCTGGGTGAGCATTTTCTTATTTGCTTATGGCCTTATAGAGTTGGTTGAGAGCGGTCCTAGTGCCAGCTTCGCTTTGTGGTGGTAAATAGACGGCTATGAATAATACAGATGAGAACTGTCTTTTTAGATAGTGTGTTCTACAACTTATCATAAGGTACTTTACCTCAGGCAAGCAATACCTCGAAACTTCTTTAATATTAGACATTGCGCACCAGCTGTTATTGACAAAAAGACACACACACCCACCCCTCGTCTTACCAGAGGTAGCGTCTCTGTTCTGCCGGTGCATGGAAAATCCCGCCAGCTCTATATTGTCCGTTTCTTCGTTCAGCCACGTCTCGGTGAAACATAAGATGTTACAGTTTTTAATGTCCCGTTGGTAGGATCATCTTAATAGTAGGTCATCAATTTTATTTTCTAACGATTGCACGTTAGCAAGGAGATGGAAGGCATTGGGAGTTTACTCGCTCGCCTCCGACTTCTCAGAAGGATCCCCGATCTGCGTCCCCTTTTCCGGCGTCTTTTCTTCACGCAAAAGGCATGGCTCTGGGCCTGTTCCAGTGAAAGCAGGATATCCTTCTCGTCAAACTCGTTAAAGGAAAAAGTTTCTTCCAGTCCGTGGTGAGTAATCGCTTTTCTGATGTCCAGAAGTACCTTTCGGTCATAAGAGACGATAGTAGCAACATTATGTACACAATAAGTAAAAAAATAAGTTACACAAAAAGCTAAGAAAATAACAAAATTCCACAATTGGTTGGGAGAATGTAAAACGTCAGCCATGTTCTTCGGCGCCATCTTCACAATCATTCAGTTGTATTTGTTAAAGCTGCAATATGTTAGTTTTTGGTTGACCCCTCCAAATTCACATAGAAGTGAGAGTTATAGATCTGTCATTCTCATTGAAAGCAAGTCTATGAAGCGTTAGATCTGTTCTATGTGCGCTATTTCTATGTTTCACGTTCCTACGGTAATGTTTTGCCTCTTTTATTTTCGAATTTGTACACCAGCTTCAAACAGCTGAAAATAAAATCTTTTGGGTTATGGAAAATATATCTCACAGCGGTTTAGACGGTACAATGATTTTCGACACAATGACTGAAATTTTGCAAGCAGGAAATGGCGGAGCGATTTCTGCATAGTGCATCTTTAAGTGCAGTTTTGGATGTGTTCACACCTATGTTGAATTCGTTATCCAAAACACTTTATTATGTTGTTTGTTTTTTTGTATTGCTGCCAAAGTGCTCAAACTGTACTCTGAAGCAACATTTAAACTATACTCAGCAATATTGAATCATCATACTTTACATAGAGGAACAAGTTCCTGCATAGAGACCTCAATAACAACAACATTTTAATCTGTCAAGACTGCCCCTATTAGCTCTTCCCAATTTGTGCCCTCACTTGAGGTATTTCCACACTGGAAAGAGGCAACAGTGACAATCTATTCTGATTTGAGTTCTGTGATATCTGTAAGGTTGCCTTGTATGATGTCATATTATTAAGTCTGCCTTTAAGGTCTTCAAACACCTTTTATTCTCTGTTGAAACCGCATAACTAATTCAATTAATTGCAGATTAAAGGAAACTGCGCTGCAGTTCCACTCGGAATGTTTGTTGTATAGTTATACAGAGGGTAAAAGGGCTAAACAGCCATACCTATCCAGGTAATAATAATAATAATAATAATGATGATGATGATGATGATAATAATTCATTTTAACGGTAGTGCATTTGTTGCACCCAAGGTGCTACACAGCATAATCAAAAAGTACAAAAGAGGTATGGTGAGGTGGGACAGGGGTGGTTGTGGGGCTGCTGTAATGTGTAAGACAGGGGATGTTGATCAGCTCTTCCCTCGCCTGTCTTTGTGGAAAGAATGAAAGCAATGAAACCATGGCCCCTGAAGCTGCTGCGCCCCCAGCTGAGACTGCTGTGGCCCCGGAGGCAACAGCTGAGACTGCTGTGGCCCCGGAGGTCCTTGGGACTGAGACCTCAGATGCCACAGAGGCAGCGGCCGAGGCAGGGGAGATCCAGGAGCCTGCTCCCTCGACTAGTGAGGCTGAGGCAGCCGAGAGTGCCACCAGCCCTGGAGAGGAGAAGCCTGATGTGAGTGACAGTTAGCTATTATATACAGTTAGCACGCTCATCATCACAAGCATGGGTCATTCCCCAGCCATCTATGGTCCAAGTCATCACTATAGGCATAGTTGTATGCCACTGTTTAAGTGAACCTTTTCATCACCGTCATCATCATCATATTTATTATCATCGTCATTTTTATCAACGTCGTCATCATCATCAATATTTTCGTATTTGTCAATATCATCATCAGTGTTTTCATCGTCGTCGTCGTCATCGTCATCATCATCAGTGTTTTCACCTTTGTCATTATCATGATCATCGTTATCATCCCATTCATCATTTCCGTGGAGATGCTTTCTGATTTCACATGTTTTATAATTATTACTTTGCAATTACCGACACCTTCCTTGTCATTCAATAATGTCCTCCTTGATTTTAAAACTTCCCGTTTTAAACCCTGGTACTTTTTGTTTTGACATCAATCCACTCCACAACTCCCATTTCTTGTTTTATAACAAATCCGTACGTTATGACAGGATTCAAGTCTTAAATATGACATTCTTCTCTAACTCACTCTTGGTAAAGTCCACTGTGGGGTCTCCAGTGACATCTGCAGAGCCTGAGGGGGCTGCACCAACTGAGGTACGTGTAAGATCCTCCCCTTTGTCCACTCACGCCCTCCCACTACTGTTCTATGACTCGATTCTGTGAGTGTTACATCGAAGTCCAACTTATTTCAGTCGCCGGGCCCAAACCCTACCATCACCATTGTCAAAGTGTCATGAGGTTGAGAGATTGTCCGTGTCGAGAGTTTGTGAATAACTGATTGTATTGAGTGCATCATAGTCATCTTGGGTGGGAAATGTGTGTGTGTCTGTGACGGGAATGTGATTGAAGAATTAGGGTGGCATTTTTAATGATCTACTATATGTTTCTGTTGAGATGTCATGCATGCACATACATAAAACATTTTGTATTCTACTATTCTTGTGTATTCCAAAATATGATTAGTGCTCATGTTCTGTTCCTATGAGGCTGGTATGTGTTGTTTTATACATTGTGACAGACTTGTTATATTTGAGTGTATATTGTAGTGAACTGTTCAAACCTAGTCAAGGTTTGAACCCGGGTCAAGCACTAGCCACATCACAAAGAGACACACTACATGACCAAAAGTATGTGGACACCTGCTCGTCTAACATCTCGTTCCAAAATCATGGGCATTTATATGCAGTTGATCTCCCCTTTGCTGCTATAACAGCCTCCACTCTTCTGGGAAGACTTTCTGTATGGACCTCGCTTTGTGCACAGGGGCATTGTCATGCTGAAACAGGAAAGGGCCTTCCCCAAACTGTTGCCACAAAGTTGGAAGCACAGAATCATCTAGAATGTCATTGAATGCTGTAGCGTTAAGATTTCCCTTCATTGGAACTAAGGGGCCTAGCCCGAACCATGAAAAACAGCCCCAGGCCATTATTCCTCCTCCACCAAACTTTACAGTTGGCACTAAGCAATGGGTCAGGTAGAGTTCTCCTGGCATCCACCAAACCCAGATTTGTCCCTCGGACTGCCAGATACTGAAGCGTGATTAATCATTAGTCCTGCCGACCCTTGGCATTGTGCATGGTGATCTTAGGCTTGCTCCCGACGAACAGTTCTAGTGCTGACGTTGCTTCCAGATGCAGTTTGGAACTCGGTAGTGAGTGATGCAGCCGAGGAAAGACGATTTTGACGAGCTACGCGGTTCAGCACTCTGCGGTCCCATTCTGTGAGCTTGTGTGGCCTACCACTTTTTGGCTGAGCCGTTGTTGCTCCTAGACGTTTCCTCTTCACAATAACAGCACTTACAGTTGACCGGAGCAGCTCTAGTACGGCAGAAATTTGACAAAGTAACTTGTTGGATAGATGGCATTCTATGACGGTGCCACGTTGAAAGTCATTGAGATCGTCAGTAAGGCCATTCTACTGCCAATGTTTGTCTATGGAGATTGCAACGGGTGTGGCTGACATAGCCGAATCCACTAATTTGAAGGGGTGTCCACATACGTTTGTATATATTGGGTATGTGCCTTGGGGAGTTGCTGATTTACGAAGGGTAATTACAATTGCTGTGTGCATATGGCTCTTATTGTCATGCTTGACATGGGAGTGGAGGAAATGTCTGTATATCCATTTACTTTCTTCCATGTGCCAACCATGTATCAAAACGACTTAAAAAAGATGAGTAGCCTTATTTTCATTCCATTGATTTTAGATTTTCCTTGATTTAGATGCTCATTTTTTTTAAATCATTTCTTTGAACAAGAGTATATCCCACTGAATATAATAATTATATAATAACCACAGAATCTGTGCAGAATCTTGATACACCAAGATAGCCTTTACCTTGAAAAAATGGACCAAACATTTCCTTGCCAACACAGCAATGACTGGATGCAACGATTCCTCAAAGCCTGCATCTCAGTACTTTACGTTCTGCACTTGCATGAATGCTATACTAACAATATCAATGAAAAGGAGAACCGCTGTTATGTATGTACGTAATTGATGCAGATTAAGCTCAATGTATCAAATGCAAACTCAATGCTAAAGGCTGTACTGAAGAATCTTAGGTAGCTAGCTAGGTGCATTAAAACCTCTTTCTGCGCTTAGATCCTCCCAGTTGAAGAGGCTGAAAAAGCATCCCCCAGCGAAGCAGCTCCCCCGGTAACTATAACTTATGCCAAATTTGGCAAAAAGGAAGCTAAAATCGTATTTGGCCAAGTGTCTTGCGTGAGTTTGAACCTCAAGTCATATTTTACAATGTTTTGTAGAATCTTAAACATTCAGTTGTATTTGACACAGTGTCTCATATAAGCTTTAAGTTTGAGTCATACAGGACAGAGTGGTATGACATTGAGGTCTGACTCACTCCAAAGTACACAGAGGATGCTATGAAAACAAACCCATAATCCCACAAACCTTGGATTTCATGTGCCATTCGAAATGAGCAGTTTATACAGTAGAAATTTCACTCAATGTATAGTGTGACATAAATTGTCACTTTCCATCATTAACTGAATGCCTCATCCCGTGGGGCAGGGGAAATAATGTTTTTTCCAGACAACAGTATTCACCAAATTCTGGGTTTGTGTGAATAGCACTCAGTCTCATATGAGCTTGGCTATATCCCCAAACCCCTGTTCCATGTATTCCACATAAAGCTCCATGCTTTAAAATCCCAGAATCTAACATAAATTGATAGTTACGTCACACAGTTATGCCACATTACAAATCATTATAGAGCATGATATACGGTTATAAATGATTTGTGAAGCATCTATGTAGTGTTTCTGAAGCCTATATAAAGGCTTTATGAAGCCTTCATAAGATGCACTTTAAATAAAGCAGGACCCAGGTCCCTATAGCAAAGGAACCAATGCCTTGTGAAACTGAAATGTATCTTCAGCCATCAGAAGTCTCAACCTTTTGAATCTTGAAATTCCACAATGTTATATACTCTCATATACTGTACATATATGAGTTGAAATATCAAAATGCTATATTGATTTAGAAGTATAACAAATAGGTCACAGGCGGTTGGTGGCAGCTTAATTGGTGAGGACAGGGTCATAGTAATGGCAGGAACAGAATAAATGGAATGGTATCGAACACGTCAAACATGTTTTCCATGTTTGATACCATTCCATTCCAACCATTTATTATGAGCTATCCACCTGTGACATAGGTGTACACAAAATTAAATGAAACATACCAAATAACTTGAAATAGCCAAACTAAATCTGGAGAGTCGAGAGAGGCCATCCTCGAGGCTTGAAAATATTTCTTCCCCCAGATGTTCTTGTGATTGTGAATCAACTCTCTTTTGTACGTAGGAATCCGTTCCGACCCCGGAGGAAATGAAGGAGTCCCCTGTGGAGGAGACTCCGGTAATTATTATCCCAAGATTCCCAACCCACATTCCCAAAACCCTAATATCCATGATCCCACATTTGCCTTATTCAACACAGCTCAGTAATTGGGACCTTATTGGGTCCTGTCCGAAAGTCCATTGATTCACTTAAGCCTGAAATAAGCTCCAGAAAATAGTAGTGATTTTTGTGGTTATACTTTACTTTCATATTACAAGGTATAGGTTCTAAGAGCATAGTACAAGGGCATGAGGCATTCAAATGTAAAGGCCCACCTCAGAGGAAGTTGCTGCACTTATTTAGAGTAATTCCTGTCCTAGATCAGAAATTATTGTTTAGGTTCCACCTCGAAAACTGACGCAGGCTGCTAATACATATTCAGAAATTGGGGGTGGGAACGTTGTGGTGATTTCCACATGTAGCAGAGAAATAACAACAAATAAGTCACTGACTGACAGTTGGCAGTTTAACTAGCTAGCATGCTAACCTTAGCCAGCTAATGTAAGTTATTGTGAGCACCATTTTCAGTTAGCACAGGTGATAATAATGATTTCATAATATGAATACCAACCTACCGGTCAAGAGAGCTCAGCTAAACTGTGCCTATACGAGCTGTTGAAATGTTGAGGGTTGACGTTTGTCTGACTCTTGCCATTTGATAATTCCAGTGAAACCAAGTCAGATTCTAAACGTCGTTAATATTTGGACTGCACACAGACAGTGGTGTAAAGTACTTAAGTAAAAATACTTTAAAGTACTACTTAAGTCTTTTTTGGGGGTATCTGTACTTTACTATTTATATTTTTGACTACTTTTACTTCACTACATTCCTAAAGAAAATATTGTACTTTTTACTCCTTACATTTTCCCTGACAACCCAAAGTACTCGTTACATTTTGAATGCTTAACAGGACAGGGAAATGGTGAAATTGACGCACTTATGAAGAGAACACGTGGTCATCCCTACTGCCTATGGTCTGGAGGACTCACTAAACACAAATGCTTTATTTGTAAATAATGTCTGAGTGTTGGAGTGTGCCCCTGGCTATCCGTACATTTTAGAAACAAGAAAATGGTGCCATCTGCTTTGCTTAATATAAGGAATTTGAAATGATTTATACTTTTACTTATACTTTTGAAGTATATTTTAACAATTACATTTACTTTTGATACTTAAGGATATTTAAAACCAAATACTTTTAGACTTTTACTCAAGTACTATTTTACTGGGTGACTTTCACTTTTACTTGAGTAACTTTCTATTAAGGTATCTATACTTTTACTCAAGTATGACAATTCGGTACTTTTTCCACCACTGCACACAGACATGATCAAATAGCTATATTGTTTGTTCTCTCTGTTATCATTTCAGCAAGCTAGCTAGCTATATATCAATGCATTATCTAAATTGTACAACTATATAGCAATGCATTATCTTAATTGTACAACTATATACCAATGCATTATCTAAATTGTACAACTATATACCAATGCATTATCTAAATTGTACAACTATATACCAATGCATTATCTAAATTGTACAACTATATACCAATGCATTATCTAAATTGTACAACTATATACCAATGCATTATCTAAATTGTACAACTATATATCAATGCATTATCTAAATTGCGGCCGCAAATCAGCCATAGAAATAAAAAGAATATAAGCTCCAGTAATATGGATAGCCTAACTATTGAACGGTTTGGAGATTGCTCTTTAGGATTAATAATAGGTTATGTGCAAATGTACAAACCCTGCACACCCACGGCACCGTGCCAAGCAGAACGAATTAGCCTAAAACGTTAATGGTCAAACGCATTCATCTTGGGGCGACGGGGGACCAGGGATCTAAAATGCAATCATATCACACAATTTTACCATTTATACTGAACAAAAATATAAACTCAACATGCAACAATTTCAAGTTTCAGTTCATATAAAGAAATCAGTCAATTGAAATAAATAAATTACGTCCTAATCTATTGATTTCACATGACTGGGAATACAGATATGCATCTGTTGGTCACAGATACCTTTAAAAAAAAAACAGTCAGTATCTGGTGTGACCACCATTTGCCTCATGCAGCGCAACACACCTCCTTCGTATAGAGTTGATCAGGCTGTTGATTGTGGCTGTGGAATGTTGTCCCACTCCTCTTCAATGGCTGTGTGAAGTTCCTGGATATTGGCGGGAACTGGAACACACTGTCGTACACGTTGATCTAGAGCATCCCAAACATGCTCAATGGGTGACATGTCTGGTGAGTATGCAGGCCATGAAAGAACTGGGACATGTTCAGCTTCCAGGAAATGTGTACAGATGTTGTGACATGGGACCGTGCATTATTATGTTGAAACATGAGGTGATGGTGGCGGATGAATGGCACGACAACGGTCCGTATCTCTGTGCATTCAAATTGCCATCGATAAAATGTCATAGTGTTCGTTGTCTGTAGCTTATGCCTGCTCATACCATAACCACACCGCCACCATAGGGCACTCTGTTCACAACGTTGACGTCAGCAAACAGCTCGCCCACACAACGCCATACACGTGGTCTGCGGTTGTGAGGCCGGTTGGACTTCTCTAAAACGACTTTGGATGCAGCTTATGGTAAATTCTCTGGCAAAAGCTCTGGTGGACATTCTTGCAGTCAGCATGTCAATTGCAAACATCTGTGGCATTGTGTTGTGTAATAAAACTGCACATTTTAGTGGCCTTTTCATGTCCCCAGCACAAGGTGCACCTGTGTAATGATCATGCCGTTTAATCAGCTTCTTGATATGCCACACCTCTCATTTTGGCTTAACATTTTAGAGAAATAAGCTTTTTGTGCTTTTGGAACATTTCCGGGATCTTTTATTTCAGCTCATGAAACATGACACCAACACTTTACATGTTGCGTTATAGTATTTTTGTTCAGTGTAAAACATTTTTTTTATTTTTTATTCAGACTAGCTCAAATATAAGTGAAACTTGACAAATTTGTATTTATTAAGGATCCCTATTAGCTGGTGCAAAGGCAGCAGCTACTCTTCCTGGGGTCCAAACATATTAAGGCACTTACATTACACATAAAACAAAAGATAAAACAGTACATCATATAACATTATTACATCACTATATATCTACAATAAAACATTTACAATACCACCATACAACAATATTACAATGTACGTGTGTGTAGAGTGCGTGTGATAGCATGCGTGTGTCTGTATCTGTGAGTCTCTTCACAGTCCATGCTGTTCCATAAGATGTATTTTTATCCGTTTAAAAAAAATCTGATTCTACTGCTTGCATCAGTTGCCTGATGTGGAATAGAGTTTCGTGTAGTCATGTCTCTTTGTAGTACTGTGCGCCTCCAATGGTCTGTTTTGGACTTTGGGGTTGTGAAGAGACCTCTGGTGGCATGTCTTGTGGGGTATGCATGGGTGTCTGAGCTGTGTGCTAGTAACAGACAGCTCGGTGCATTCAGCTTGTCAACACCTCTTACAAAAACAAGTAGGGATGAAGTCAATCTCTCCTCCACTTTGAGCCGTGAGAGAATGACATGCATATCATTAATGAAAGCTCTCCATGTACATTTAGGGGCCAGCTGTGTTGCCCTGTTCTCTAAGCCATCTGCAATTTTGCTAAGTCCCTCTTTGTGGCACCTGACCACACGACTGAACAGTGGTCCATGTGTGACAAAACTAGGCCTGTAGGACCTGCCAGGTTGATAGTTTTGTTAAGAAGGCAGAGCAGCGCTTTATTATGGACAGACTTCTCCCCATCTTAGCTACTGTTGTATCAATATGTGTTGACCATGACAGTTTACAATCCAGGGTTACTACAAGCAGTGTAGTCATCTCAACTTGCTAATTTTCCACATTAGTCATTACAATATTTATTTAGTTTAGGGTTTAGTGAAGGAGGTTTAGGGTTTAGTGAATGATTTGTTCCAAATACAATGCTTTTAGTTTTTGAAATATTTAGGACTTGCCACCTATTCTGAAACTAACTGTAGCTCTTTGTTAAGTGTTGCAGTCATTTCAGTCGCTGTAGTAGGTGTATAGTGTTGAATCATCCTTATACATAAACACACTGGCTTTACTCAGCCAGTGGCATGTTAGTAAAGATTGAAAAAAGTAAGGGGCCTAGACAGCTGCCCTGGGGATTTCCTGATTCTACATGGATTATGTTGGAGAGGCTTCCATTAAAGAATACCCTCTGTGTTATGTTAGACAGGTAACTCTTTATCCACAATATAGCAGGGGGTGTAAAACATACGTTTTTCCAGCAGCAGAATATGATCAATAATGTCAAAAGCCGCACTGAAGTCTAACAAAACAGCCCCCACAATATTTTTATCATCAATTTCTCCCAGCCAATCATCCGTCATTTGTGTAAGGGCTGTGCTCGTTAAATCTCCTTCCCTACAAGCGTACTGATTTTTTGGGGTCTATTTATTTACTGTAAAATAGCATTGTATATGGTCAAACACCATTTTTTCTAAAAGTTTACTAAGAGTTGGTAACAGGCTGATTGGTCGGCTATTTGAATCAGTGAAGGGGGCTTTGCTATTCTTAGGTAGCGGAATTACTTTTGCTTCCCCCCAGGCCCGAGGGCACACACTCTCTAGTAGGCCTAAATTGAAGATATGGCAAACAGGAGTGGCAATGGATTATGATAATTTGCCAGAAAAAAAGGAGGTGCCCCATGGCAAGGTGGCCAAGTGTAAGGTCATCACTAGTTAGGGTCATAAACCTAGTCTATTTCTAAATTTTCTCTTCTTAAAATCATATTTTAACCCTAACCTTAACCACACAGCTAACCTTAACCACACTGCTAAACTTAAATTAAGACCAAAAAGCTATTTTGTTTTCATGAATTTGCACGGTATAGCCAATTTTGACTTTGTAGCTTCTTTATCTAGTAGAAACCCAAGTGTTGGATACAGAGCAGGTGTTTCTGATTAATAAAAATTGCCATACTGGTACTGTAGGTGGTAAGTAACATTTCAATAAAACCCAGCCCTGAAAGGAAACGCAGGCTGAACAATTTTATACATAGGAAAAGGCACGTAAATCTCATGGAAACATGTGAAGTCACACATTCGGATTAGGCACTTCAAGCCCAAATATATTATACATTGACGACTTACTGACATAAATCGATGTGCAACATCCTGGGTAAGCTCTGGCCATCGTCTCTCAGCTCGAAAAAGTGTATTTCTACTGGTGTGGGTGTTTAACTATTCAGATTTTTTTTTTTTACAAAATCACTTTGCTTTTGTATTGCCCCCCATTCCACGGTAGACGTTACGTAATTGCTTCCCATTTAGTATTGTGAACTGTCATTAATTGTTGCTGAACCACAAACAACTGCAACAATTATAACTCACATTTCTTACCGCCATGACAAAATCTTTGAAAGTTATTCGTCGTTTTCTTATGTAGGAGGTTGCAACTTTACTGAGCGTTCAGATGGATAACTATTCGGTGAAGAACAGACATTGTACTTTGTAATGGAGAACAGGCACTTGTCTTAACTCTTGTTTGATCCGTAGCCTTATGGTGGTTGGTCTGCATCAATAACATCTCTTTGTCTGAACTGTAGGCCCCCTGTGGATGCTAAAGGTTCTCCTCAGGAAGACACTCTGGTAACAAACTGACTACTGAAAGTTGCATCCCCGTTATCCTCATCGTGGTGATGTATCTGATACCAGCGCTATCACCTAGCTTTATTGCTAACACTTTATTTGAATCTGCCTACATAATGTGATCATAATGATGATCAGACATGACAAAGCGAACGTCGCAAAAAGTTGTGGCATCTGATTTCCGCTACCTGATCTGTGAGATGTACTGTTATTTAAATTTGTTTCGCAACAAAAGTACCTGTTATATAATTTGGGTTTAGGTCAAGTGTTACTGAATGATGGAAATGTTGCCTTGTAGCAGCAGCATGGTATCCGGATTGCTGCACAATGCTCAACATTATGCATATATCATCTACAAGCTTGGTATCAGACTTGTCCCCAAAACGGATCTCCTTTATAGGATACTGTTTTCACATATCGAAAACAAGCTTTTTGCTGTTAATATTTTCTATCAAAAGCCTACTTTCCACATCACTTTACTTGAAACAAACAGTAGCAAGTAGGTTTACAAGTGTGGGTGTTACACCAGTAGCACCATCAAAGACCTAGCCCACTGCTTGGATCAACGTTGTTTCCATGTCATTTCAATGAAATGACATTGAACCAACATGGAGTAGACGTTAAAATGGCATCTGTGCCCAGTGGGAGATGATGATTTGGGCAGATAGTCGATTACAATGTTTGAAATAAATAAATAAACCTTGTGTAATTTTTCCAGATCCTGTTTGTTCATACATACATTGTTATCATCACTTAGAACTTTAACCCTTAAATTCAAAAGTCAAAGAGCAGTTCTGATACAATGATGTTTTCGGTGTCGTTATAGACGGGTTAGCTGGCAACGTCACGGAAACGATGTGTACGCTTCAATATGGCAGAAGTCTGTGTGTTGTTGTGATTCTGGATGGCCAGATAGCAACAATGACAAGAAGCAACGACGTGGGGAATTGTAGGTGGCTCTTTTCAGCTAGTTGTGTCGTTCTTGATACCATGTCTTGTTTTGAGGTGTCTTGACTGATGTCACGTCTATGCTAATATGGCTAAAATTCATTAGCTAGCTAACCAACAATAACATTGGAGACGAAATATAGTTTACAAGTTGTCAATAACCTAAGCCAACCCCGTCTGTTTTGCCCTATAGTTGTGAACGCGGCGGTTTTGTTGCTAAACAACCAACCTGTCTATGCTCTATATATTTTATGTTAATATATTGTTTTGTATTGAATAGTGCTGTTTTGCCGTATATATTTTGTATTTATATATTGTGTTGTTTTCTGGTGGTTACACTATCTTTTGCAGTGCTGCTAGTAGGGGAGACCAGGGGCAATTGTAACATTGGTCAATTGTAACACATTAAATTTTTTCAAACAGAAACAAGCTAGTGTGATGAAACTCACTCAGTATATGCCAATTTAAGTTCTCTCCCTGCTCGAAATTGTTCAGTCAAATATCTCACTATTTGCTTGTTTTAACATTTGCCCATAGGTTTTTAGGGGTGAAAGTAGTTTTTTCCACTACCTGTATATATTTTTTTACTGTCCTGAGCATTAATGTCCAAGAATTCAAACTACCATAATTTTCATCACTATATGTTAAGCTTAACACTGACAAGTGTCACTATTAGTGTCTCTTGCAAGGCACATAATGTTTTTTCATGGCTGCTAGGGTTGGGGTGCAATTGTAATGCAAGCAGCCAAATGTTGAAGGTGATTTTAACTTTAAGATGGTATTAATTATACAAATACTAACATAAAATAGCCTTGGGGTCCTGTAGAGTGCCAAAGAATTTAAAACAGATATGATCTGTGTAACATCAGACTATTCGAGATGTTTTGAGCGGAACCGAATGTGGTTGTTACGGTAAATATTGGTTACGTACATAAAAAATGTGTACGTAATGAAAAATCATTACATACTGTATGTCTAAGATATGATAATTCATGAACTCGAATGTTTTTTAAGTTAAGTGAATTTATTTGATTTATTTTTTAGGTGTTACATTTGACCCCAGCTACTGCTACACTTCCTCTGGTACGGGGAAAATGTAACGTCCAGACTTTTTGGATTCAAATCAATATTGTGATCGGACGGTCTTATGTACAGACCTATAAATGGTATGAATGATTAGGAGACAGATGTACATAACTTGCCTAGTTTCAAGTAGTCTTTGAGCGGTAGAGAAAATACTCCAATATCTCCCAAACTTCTCACATTATGAACTGTAGAATAATGTTGTCACCTTATTGTTTATTTGTTTATTTTTTGTATTTTTAATTTTTTTTTTTTTTTTACTGTGTATTTATTTGTGGTGATCGCTTCCATACTGTATTTGTTGGAAATTACATTTCCTATCAAATGCCATACAGATCGATGACAATCTAATTCCATTTGAGTGGGAATCTATTCCCACCTTTATAAATGCCTCTTTTCTGAATACCTTAGAAAGGAATAATCCCCCATATTTTCAACGGTATAAGAATAAGAGCAAACTCATTTGTCCTCATGCGCTGAGGTGCTCTGACTCATTGAATAAATCAAATCGAATAATTGTATTTGTCACATGCGCCGATTACAACAGGTGTAGTTAGACCTTACAGTGAAATGCTTACTTACAAGCCCTTAACCAACAATGCAGTTTTAAGAAAAATAATGTTAAGTAAAAAATAGAGAAGTCAAATTACAATTAATTAAAGAGCAGTCGTAAAATAACAGTAGCGAGGCGATATACAGGGGTGCCGGTACAGAGTCAATGTGCAGGGACACCGGTTAGTCGAGATAATTGAGGAAATATGTACATGTAGGTAGAGTTAAAGTGACTATGCATAGATAATAAACAGAGAGAAGCAGCAGAGTAAAGAGGGGGGGGGGGGGGCACAATGCAAATAGTCTGGGTAATCATTTGATTAGCTGTTCAGGAGTGTTATGTCTTGGGGGTAGAAGCTGTTAAGAAACCTTTTGGTCCTAGACTTGGCAATCCGGAACCGCTTGCCGTGTGGTAGCAGAGAGAACAGTCTATGACTAGGGCTGGAGTCTTTGACATTTTGTAGGGCCTTCTTCTGACACCGCCTGGTATAGAGATCCTGGATGGCAGGAAGCTTGGCCCCAGTGATGTACTGGGCCGTTCGCACTACCCTCTGTAGTGCCTTGCGGTCGGAGGCCGAGCAGTTGCCATACCAGGCAGTGATGCAAACAGTCAGGATGCTCTCTGGTGCAGCTGTAGAACTTTTTGAGGATCTGAGAACCCATGCCAAATCTTTTCAGTCTCCTGAGGGGCAATAGGCTTTGTCATGCCCTCTTCACGACTGTCTTGGTGTGTTTGGACCATGATAGTTTGTTGGTATGTAGATAGCAAGGAACTTGAAGCTCTCAACCTGCTCCACTACAGCCCCGTCGATGAGAATGGGGTGTGCTCGGTCCTCCTTTTCCTGTAGTCCACAATCATTTCCTTTGTCTTGATCACGTTGAGGGAGAGGTTGTTATCCTGACACCACACTGCCAGGTCTCTGACTTCCTCCCTATTGGCTGTCTCATCGTTGTCGGTGATCAGACCTACCATTGTTGTGTCATCGGAAAACTTAAAAATGGTGTTGGAGTTGTGCCTAGCCATGCAGTCATGAGTGAACAGGGAGTACAGGAGGAGGGGACAGAGCACGCACCGAGGGGCCCCCATGTTGAGGATCAGTGTGGCGAGTGTGTTGTTACTTACCCTTACCACCTGGGGGCGGCCCGCCAGGAAGTCCAGGATCCAGTTGCAGAGGGGGGTGTTTAGTCCCAGGGTCGTTAGCTCATTAATAAGCTTTGAGAGCACTATGGTGTTGAACGCTGAGCTGTAGTCATTGAATATCATGCTCACATAGGTGTTCCTTTTGTCCAGGTGAGAAAGTGGAGTGCAATGGATATTGCATCATCTGTGGATCTGTTGGGGCGGTATGCAAATTGGAGTGGGTCTAGGGTTTCTGGGATAATGGTGTTGATGTGAGCCATGACCAGCCTTTCAAAGCACTTCATGGCTACAGACGTAAGTGCTATGGGTCGGTAGTCATTTTGGCAGGTTACCTTAGTGTTCTTGGGCACAGGGTCTATAGTGGTCTGCTTGAAACATGTTGGTATTACAGACTAAGTCAGGGACAGGTTGAAAATGTCAGTGAAGACACTTGCCAGTTGGTCAGTGTATGCTCGGAGTACAGGTAATCTGTCTGGCCCTGCGTAATCCATCTGGCCCTGTGAATGTTGACCTGTTTAAAGGTCTTACTCACATCGGCTATGGAGAGCATGATCACACAGTCGTCAGGAACAGCTGGTGCTCTCATGCATGTTTCAGTGTTGCTTGCCTTGAAGTGAGCATGGAAGTAGGTAGGCTTGTGTCAGTGGGCAGCTCACGGCTGTGCTTCCCTTTGTAGTCTGTAATAGTTTGCAAGCCCTGCCGCATCCGATAAGCATCGGAGCCGGTGTAGTATGATTCAATCTTAGTCCTGGATTGGAGCTTTGCCCATTTGATGGTTCGTCGGAGGGCATAGCGGGATTTCTTATAAGCTCCTTGAAAGCGGCAGCTCTACCCTTTAGCTCAGTACGGATGTTGCCTGTAATCTATGGCTTCTGGTTGGGATATGTACGTACGTACAGTCACTGTGGGGACGACGTCATTGATGCACTTATTGATGAAGCCAGTGACTGATGTGATGTACTCCTCAATGCCATCGGAACAATCCCGGAACATATTCCAATCTGTGCTAGCAAAACAGTCCTGTAGCTTAGCATCTGCTTCAGCTGACCACTTTTTTATTGACCAAGTCACTGGTGCTTCCTGCTTTAGTCTTTGCTTGTAAGCAGTAATCAGGAGGATAGAATGATGGTCAGATTTGCCAAATGGTGGGCGAGAGAGAGCTTTGTACGCATCTCTGTGTGTGGAGTAATGGTGGTCTAGAGTTTTCTCCCTCTGGTTGCACATTTAACATGCTGATAGAAATTTGGTAAAACGGATTTAAGTTTCCCTGCATTAAAGTCCCTGGCCACTAGGAGTGCCGCCTCTGGATGAGCGTTTTCCGTATACAGCACATTGTGTGCGGTCTTAGTGCCAGCATCGGTTTGTGGTGGTAAATAGACAGCTACGAAGAATATACAGTTGAAGTCGGATGTTTACATACACTTAGGATGGAGTCATTAAAACTCGTTTTTCAAACACTCCCCACATTTCTTGTTAACAAGCTATAGTTTTGGCAAGTCGGATAGGACATCTACTTTGTGCATGACAAGTAATTTTTCCAACAATTGTTTACAGACAAATTATTTCACTTATAATTCACTGTATCACAATTCCAGTGGGTCAGAAGTTTATATACACTAAGTTGACTGTGCCTTTAAACAGCTTGGAAAATTCCAGAAAATGATGTAATGGCTTAAGAAGCTTCTGATACGCTAATTGACATCATTTGAGTCAATTGGAGGTGTACCTGTGGATGTATTTCAAGGCCGACCTTTAAACTCAGTGCCTCTTTGTTTGACATCATGGGAAAATCAAAAGAAATTAGCCAAGACCTCGAAAAAAAAAAATTTGACCTCAAGTCTGGTTCATCCTTGGGAGCAATTTCCAAACGCCTGAAAGTACCACGTTCACCTGTACAAACAATAGTACGCAAGTATAAACACCATGGGACCACGCAGCCGTCATACCGCTCGGGAAGGAGACGCGTTCTGTCTACTTGAGATTAACTTACTTTGGTGCGAAAAGTGCAAATCAATCCCAGAACAACAGCAAAGGACCTTGTGAAGATGCTGGAGCAAACAGGTACAAAAGTATCTATATCCACAGTAAAACGAGTCCTATATTGATATAACCTGAAAGGCCGCTAAGCAAGGAAGAAGAAACTGCTCCAAAACCTCCATAATAAAAGCCAGACGGTGGTTTTCAACTGCACATGGGGACAAAGATTGTACTTTTTGGAAAATGTCCTCTGGTCTGATGAAACAAAAATAGAACTGTTTGGCCATAATGACCATTGTTATGTTTGGAGGAAAAAGGGTGAGGCTTGCAAGCCAAAGAACACCATCCCAACCGTGAAACACGAGGGTGGCGGCATCATGTTGTGGGGGTGCTTTGCTGCAGGAGGGACTGGTGCACTTCACAAAATAGATGGCATCATGAGGCAGGAAAATTATGTGGATATATTGTAGCAACATCTCAAGACATCAGTCAGGAAGTTAAAGCTTGGTCGCAAATGGGTCTTCCAAATGGACAATGACCCCAAGCATACTTCCAAAGTTGTGGCAAAATGGCTTAAGGACAACAAAGTTAAGGTATTGGAGTGGCCATCACAAAGCCCTGAACTCAATCCTAGAGAAAATTTGTGGGCAGAAAAAGCGTGTGCGAGCAAGGAGGCCTACAAGCCTGACTCAGTTATACAAGCTCTGTCAGGAGGAATGGGCCAAAATTCACCCAACTTATTGTGAGAAGGTTGTGGAAGGCTACCCAAAACGTTTGACCCAATTAAACAATTTAAAGGCAATGCTACCAAATACTAATTGAGTGTATGTAAACTTCTGGCCCACTGGGAATGTGATGAAAGAAATAAAAGCTGAAATAATTCATTCTCTCTACTATTATTCTGACATTTCACATTCTTAAAATAAAGTGGTGATCCTAACTGACCTAAAACAGGGAATATTTACTACGATTAAATGTCAGGAATTGTGAAAAACTGAGTTTAAATTATATTTGGCTAACGTGTATGTAAACTTCCAACTTCAACTGTAGATGTAAACTCTCTTGGTAAATAGTGTGGTCTACAGCTTATCATGAAATAGTCTAACTCAGCCGAGTAAAACCTAGAGAATTCCCTGCTATTAGATTTTGTGCACCAGCTGTTGTTTACAAATATACATAGACCGTCACCCCTTGTCTTACCAGAGGCCCCTGTTCTATCCTGCCGATGCAGCGTAAAACTCACCAACTGTGTGTTTTTCATGTTGTCGTTCAGCCACGAATCGGTGAAACATAAGATATTACAGTTTTTAATGTCCCGTTGGTAGGATATACGGGATCGTAGTTCGTCTATTTTATTATCCAATGATTGTACGTTGGCTAATAGGACCAATGGTGAAGGCAGATTACCCAGTCGCCATCGGATCTTTAGAAAGCACCCCGACCTACGTCCCAATGTCTCTGTCTCTTTCTACTGCGAATGACGGGGATGAGGGCCTTGTCCGGTGTCTGAAGTAAATCTTTTGCGTCCGACTCGTTAAAGAAAAAATATTCTTCCAGTACGAGGTGAGTAATTGCTGTCCTGATATCTAGAAGCTCTTTTCGTCATAAGAGACGGTGGCAGAAACATTATGTACAAAAAAGTAAGTTACAAAAAACGCGAAAAAACACACACAATAGCACAATTGGTTAAGGGGCCTTAAAACAGCAGCCATCACCTCCGGCGCCATTGTACAGGATGAGAACATCCGCTGATGACTGGAATACTGCTTGTCGTTAGGGCTGTTGACTTTTTGGTGGTCATCATCACGGCTGTGAACTTACCCACCCCTATTTTATCTTATTGTTAGCTGCCTTGGACAGCTCCACTCCCTTTGCATATTATGTTTTTAAAAGTGAATATGTTACAAAATGTTGGTGCAAACTGTAAATATCTTACCGGTATGTCAGTATACAATGAAAAAAATATAATTGGGACCCAGTATTTCTCTTGGTCATGTCCACTGATCCCTCGTCGCCTTTCCTTGATGACCTTCGAGGTCTGGTTGCCACCATGTTGTTTGTGATTAGTGGTCATGAAGGAAAAGAGAGAAGGAAAGGAAGCTTTTTTAGAACTATTGGGATGTACTGTAGCCATTGATGTAAACATGGATGGTATTCATGAAAATAGACACTGAAATGTCAACATATTAATCCAATGAAACCATGTTTGGAAACTATGTGGAACTGTAGTGTGATAATCATTCTATTTATTTCTTGAGGAATATGTTAACTGCCTATGCCTATGTTTTAGCGTGTATAAATGTGTGGATTTGTGTGTGTTATTGTGTCTCGTTAACGGATTTCTTTCCTCACCAGGAGAAGATGCCTATTCCCTCAGTGGTGATTGAGCCAGCCTCCAGCAACGAAGGTGACGATGACCGCGACATTATTGACATTTCCCCAACGACCATCAGCGACAACGGAGTGACACCGGACACCCAGGCGGCCAAAGAAATCACCACCTCTGACAGCCCACCGGGACTCCCTCCTGGCTTCCTTTACAAGGTTTTCCCTGGTCCACACACACACACACACACACACACACACACACACACACACACACACACACACACACACACACACACTCTAACCCACTATACTCCTTTTTTGTGTCAGTCTCCCTCTCACTCTTGCCCTCTCATACACACGCACACACACAAACACCCACAAGAGCTCCCTGATTCACACTATAAGGCTGACCCGAATTGTACTGTGCTGGCTAGGTAGGATATTTTCTTTTCAGTTGGTCTTTCCAGCGACTGTGGTGGATTCATAACCAGGCTTGCCCAATACAGCTGGGCTTTGCTAGGTTTGGCCCTATAGTGTGAAACTGGCAACACTCAAAATAGAATAACTGTATTTTGTTGTATACCGTTATCAACACACACTTGGATGCACACACACACACACGCGCGCGCTCTCTCATGCTGTATTATGAACTCCTATCCTGTAGGTGGAGACTCTGCATGACTTTGAAGCTGCAAACTCAGACGAGCTGGAGCTGAAGAAAGGTGACGTGGTTCTGGTTGTTCCCACGGCTACAGCAGAAGATCAGGTGAGGAAAAACTCTGTATTCACACTGTATTAAATCAGCTTTAAAATTCTAAAAACTCTATATTAACCCTGTACAAATACTCAGCACTTCACGTCCATAGAATATCATAAATATGGTATAAAATAGAGTGGATCTCAGATCATTGGTAAGTAAAGAAACAAACACAGCATCCCAGTACAGTGACCTGATTCCATGTAACAATATGCCAGATGATCCACTTGGTGGAGCCATAACCATATTGCGTATGCCTCATAGATCTGTGAACACTGAAAGGATAGGCTTTTGAGGAAGTAAAAGGACCGAAATAGAGCTGGGTCCTTGTCTACCTAACACATACACAAATAGAGTAGTTTAGCTTTATGTTAGCTACCAGCCTAGTACACAGGCATATCCATGGCCAATCAAATTCACCCCTTGCCTCACTTTCTCTATGTTTTCCAGGATGCGGGTTGGCTTACAGGTATCAAGGAAAGCGATTGGTCGCACCTTGGGGCCAGTGCCCACAAAGGACTCTTCCCAGAAAACTTCACACAGCGCTTGGAGTAACCATCTGAGCCCGGAGAAAAGAGTTGTGGGGGAGGTGAAGGGGCCTGTGTTCTCCAGACAATGTCTAGCCGATCGTCTGCTAACCCGTCTGTGACCTTGCCTGCAAGACAGACCAAGGCCGTCACTAATAGAGGAAATGACACAAACAATCAACAAAAAACAAACCAAGTGTGGATAAACACTAGTACCTGCTCGGAGCATAACGAAAAATAACATGAGCATGATGCGATAGTATGGTCTACCCTTTTTTTGTTTGTTAACCTTTAAGCAGCAGCGAATTGATGTGTGCTTTGTTGGAAGTGTGGTGACCTCCACATGTAAATCCCTTGATCTCCACATGTAAATCCATATCTGTTTCAAGGATAAACTAAAATGAGAAATTCCTCCTGAAAAAAAAAAAAAGTTACCTTACCTTCTCTGCACCAAGTGTATTGTATTGATTTTGTCGCTCTGCAGCAGAATTTCTAAGAATCTGTAGTGCTATGATCTATCTAACTGTTCTTAAGTGTTACTTTAAGTGTTTTCTTTCTGACATTTCAGCCATAAATGTTACCTTGCATCATTGTTAGTGTTCTCTTGTAGTGTCATGGCTGTATGTGGTGCGGCTGTAGTGATTATTTTTTTGGGGAGTACTCAGTGTTGACATTGTTCATTGACAAGACATGCTGTGCTCTTGCCCGAACAACAACATAATTGACGTTGAAATTCTGAGCATTGGAATGGGACGTCCAATGAGTTTCCAGCATGAAAAATGATGTTAGTGATGAAGCTGAGATCCAGGAACTGGCAGATGCAGCTTTCTCAAAGTAAAAAAATAACACTGTAGCTCCCCAACATAAAGCGTTAATGTGTATATCCTTATACCTTATATCTGCAATTACATATATACAAGAAACCAAGTCAACCAGTGGAAAGACATATGAAGTTATTTATTTGTGAATGAAATGTTATGATAAATTGTATTTATTTAACTTTATATTTTTAAAGTCTAAGATCACTGGGAAGGTGCTGGGAGAGAAATCAGATATGCAATCTATGTAATTGGTTTATATACTGTAGGGTCACAATAGTCCAACTGTTCAGTATAGCAATGAATATGACGTCACTCCTGTTTTCGTACAGTTAGCCCTCACTGTATAACCTTTTTTTGTGATATACATATCTGTGATTATTTATCTAAAGGTGAATAAAGAATAGTTAATATGTTACAGCTCCTCGTTGATTGGGAATTATTTAAACATCTGGTTAAAATACATGCGTATTTAAGTATTTGTACTTTAAATACTTATTCTCTGGCCAAATCAACTACTTCTATTTGAAGTATTTGAAATTATTTTTCTAATCATTTCCTCTAAATACTATTTGAAACTATTTTCAAATACTTGTTTCCAAATACCCTGGAGGACCAAACAGACCGGGGTACAAATCCATGGAGTATTTAAATATTTGTATCTGAAAATACATGTCAATACTTTCCAAGTGTATTTCCAAATACATTCCAATATTCAACTAGTATTTTTTCAAAGAAAAATATCCAAATACGATTTTTGTTGTACATGAAAAACAGGAACTTGTGAGTTGCACAGTGTGGCAGGGTCAACGACATTCAATTTACTGCACTTGCGAGAGTCAGACAATACCAAATCAAAAGAGCCTACATACTGTAGATGAAGAGCTCCAGAAACGGCTTATCCAATAGATATTCCCGATCACGCTGTGTAGGTGATGTTATGGCAACGTTGTGTCGCACTGACCTGCGCATGAGCAGCCCGTCAAAAATCAAAGGCACTCCTTCGATATAAAGTTGAAGTAATAACATGTTCAGCTTAAGGCTGAATATTATCAACTAAGGACAGATCAGTTTCAATACTAGATCAGCTTCAATATTGCAGATGAAGTAGAAGCCACAATTTCAGATTATAAACACTATATCAATTTTATGGACACAGTATATTATACAATAGTTATACTAACGGTCAAAAGTTTTAGAACACCTCCTCATTCAAGGGTTTTTCTTTATTTTTAAAATGTTCTACATTGTAGAATAATAGTGAAGATATCAAAACCATGAAACAACACATGGAATCATATAGTAACCAAAAAAGTGTTAAACAAATCAAAATCCATTTTTTTATTTGAGATTCTTCAAATAGCCACCCTTTGCTTTTCACACTCATGGCATTCTCTCAACCAGCTTCACCTGGAAAGCTTTTCCAACAGTCTTGAAGGAGTTCCCACATATGTTGAGCACTTGTTGGCTGCTTTTCCTTCACGCTGCGGTCCAACTCATCCCAAACCATCTCAATTGGGTTGAGGTTCGGGTGATTGTGGAGGCCAGGTCATCTGATGCAGCACTCCATCACCCTCCTTCTTGGTCACAGCCTGGAGGTGTGTTGGAACCAAAAATCTCAAAATTGGACCGATTTCCACCGGTCTATTGTCCATTGCTCGTGTTTCTTGGCCCAAGCAAATCTCTTCTTCTAATTGGTGTCCTTTAGTAGTGGTTTCTTTGCAGCAATTCGACCATGAAGGCCTGATTCACACAGTCTCCTCTGAACAGTTGATGTTGAGATGTGTCTGTTACTTGAACTTTGTGAAGGATTTATTTGGGCTGCAATCTGAGGTGCAGTTAACTCTAATGAACGTATCCTCTGCAGCAGAGGTAACTCTGAGTCTTCCTTTTGCCATAATATGGACTTGGTCTTTTACCCAATAGGGCTATCTTCTGTATACCACCCCTACCTTGTCACAACACAACTGATTGGCTCAAACGCATTAAGGAAAGAAGTTCCACAAATTAACTTTTAACAAAGCACACCTGTTATTTGAAATGCATTCCAGGTGACTATGTCATGATGCTGGTTGAGAGAATGCCAAGAGTGTGCAAAGCTGTCATCAAGGCAAAAGGTGGCTACTTTGAACAATCTCAAATAGAAAATACATTTTGATTTGTTTAACACTTTTTTGGTTACTACATGATTCCATATGTGTTATTTCATAGTTTTGATGTCTTCACTATTATTTTACATTGTAGAAAATAGTAAAAATAAAGAAAAACCCTTGAATGAGTAGGTTTTTGACTGGTACTGTATACTTAATAATATGTGTGGGAAATTTGTTTTGATTTAGAATGGACCATGATCATGCACCGGACTCAAAACAGGGGCAGGGGGGAAAAAAGAAATGTAATCTACTGTATGCACTTAAATAGTGAATCGACTTCGCTTTTCCTGTGGTTCAGTTTCATAACAGCCAGGTAGGCTATACTCCTGTTGTAAAGAGAAGCAATGTGCTTAATATGAGGAAAGTTGAGAAATATATATTGTAGGCCTAGCCTATAGAAAGCTGATGGGATCCTTCTCTTTTTATTAGAGGCCATCACTCTGTTTTCTCACGCAATTGCATAACCTGTAGACATGTTGTGCAACATGACCTCATGGGCTCTCATGAAGTGATTCGATTTTTGATTACATTTGCATTGGTGTCAGAGTGATTAGAGGGACAATAGAGTGCTAAGTACCAGGCAGTTAGCAACTTACTACCTTGAGACAAGGCTGAGTAGAGCCCACGAAGATCTCCTCAACAGCACGAGCCCAAGGGGGTGCAAAGCATGACAGGAAGATCACGTCGGTGACTCAACCCACTCAAGTGGAGTATAGCAAAAAAAGCATGTGACACACCTCTCCTAGGGACGGCCCCCGTAATAGGGTCAGAGGCAGAGAATCCGAGTGGAGAGAGGGGAGCCGGCCAGGCAGAGACGGCAAGGGCGGTTCATCACTCCAGTGCCTTGGCGTTCACCTTCGCACCCCTGGGCCAGACTACACTCAGTCATAGGACCTGCTGAAGAGATGAGACTTCAGTAAAGACTTAAAGGTTAAGACAGAGTCTGTGTCTCTCACATTAATAGGCAGACCATTCCATACAATTTGAGCTCTATAGGAGAAATCCCTGCCTCCAGTTGTTTGCTTAGAACAATGAGAGACAATAACGAGGCATGTGTCTTGTGACCGTAGTGCATGCATTTTAGTTAGCTTTGCGACAGTATAAAAAAGAAATGTTGGATTGTTTTTATTCTCTTCAATTAGGTTGGAAAAGTAGGCTGATCGAGCAGCAACGAGGGCTCGTCGATATTGCACGGTACTGCTTTCCAAGCTAGTCGAAGATTAGCGCCATTCCCATTCCAATGTTCTGGAAGTTTGCTTCAGCAGGGATGCAAATTGGTGAGGGCCCATAATGGTTACACTTTTTTTTTCTGCACTGAAACATGCAAAAAATCCGTCTTAGGGGGAAATGCAGGTTGTAACTAATTAAACCACGAATATGATGTACATGATCGGTCTCTGTGTGTAAAATAACAA
Organism: Salvelinus namaycush; assembly: GCF_016432855.1. NCBI lineage: Eukaryota > Metazoa > Chordata > Actinopteri > Salmoniformes > Salmonidae > Salvelinus > Salvelinus namaycush. The sequence goes on from NC_052317.1 coordinate 2,900,489, forward strand.
GTGGTTAATGTGAACCTAACTCGAACCAAAAAAATGTAAGGAAAGCAATCCAATGTTATTTGTTGCATAGACTTTACTGCAAATGACACTTAAGCCTTGAGAAAAAACCAGTACACTGATATTGCAGTTATCCATGACAGCCTTTATAATAGAACGCTTGTGACCACACACACAAATATTGCACTAATATTGCACAAATGTACACACAAATATTGCACAAAATGTAGAAATAGAATGAAACAAACAGGCATTTTATATTTGCTCTATTATAGTGGCCACTATAGACATCGATCAAGTGCACAAGGCTACATGTGTGCAAAAATAACGTTCTCTGAGTACATAATCCCCCCTCACTCACTCACTCACACACACACACATGTTACTGTCAAGTTCAACACAACAAAAACAATATCTTTGGGATACACTGCACATTATTACATTGTACACATTCTGCCTATGGACATTTGTTCTACAATGTGCCAGCAAAAGTGAGAATCAGGGAAAGTGTGTGGTGTTCCTTTCACCTCTAAAGTGGCATCCAGCTACACCTGATCCCTTAATCCACTTGTTTAACAAGCAATGCCTCATTTTCACCTAATTCTCTCATTCTGAAAATTAACCACATACTATAGAGGGAAACATTACTTAACAGATAGTAGTTAGTTCGTTAAATAGTTAACATTTCACACAGATTGCCAGGGTCCAATAAGCAACTAATGCGTTATAACTTGAGGAACGGCAAGAAGTCGTATAAGGTAAACTCACCCCATTCCGTACAAATGTGCGCAACCGTAACATTCAAACGAGGCTACAAAGAAAACTAATGGGACTGTATCGACTGTGTTGACTTCAAAATCGGGGGTGTGAACTAGGTTTCTATTCAAGCGTTGATCGACATGGTAATGGCTCTATAGTATTGGAGAAAAGTTGAAAAAAAGGACCCTCCGTTACATCGTGACGTGTCATGTTGTAACGTACAGCACGCATAAAGCAACTATTTCTGTCTTACAATCTCTCTCCACCAGGTGTAGCACTTCTCTCATCGTTTAAAAACAAGAAGTGGACAGTGACGGGGGTAAGGGGGGATACCTAGTCATTTTTTGCGTCATCATTGCATGCAATCATCATTCTCAAAGCCGCTGTTTACTTCTAAGATCACTTTAGCACCGCCCTAAAAACCCGATTCAAATTCGACACAAACCTTCAAATAGGTATGTAATGACACATTATATAAACTCTTTATAGTGTTTTATTTACATTTTAGAGGCGATAAGGTGATACGTTGGACAGATCGAGTGAAAAAAAGCAATTTTCCCACACAACATCTCTCCTTCTCACTATCACGCATTAGTTTCTCCACCCCACCCGCCATTTTTTTTTTAAATGACGGGGCTCATTGCCTGCTTGAATTATGCAGAAACGAGCAGCGTTTAGGTCATGTAATTGATAATGTTGGAAAGGGGAGAAATTGTGCTTTACAATGGTATTGACATTACAGTTGATCTGGAAGTATTATGTTTTTGGGGCACTAAAATAAGGGCAATTGTACAGACAAAGGCGGTTTACGTTACCAGTTAATACTATAGATAATTGGTTAGGTTACTAACGTTAGCTCATCTGATGTTGTAATGTTAGCTAGCTAATGTTAGCTGTCTGACTTTATTAGCAAGCTAATTTTCACACCGTAAGCTCAATTATTTGATCAGATAAGTTGGCTAATGTTGCTCAACATTTCTCTGGCTAGCTAACAGAGAATTTGATCCAGCGAGCAAGATACTTAACAATGCCAATTACTTGTTCCACCACACTTTCTCCCTCCACTCAAACTTTCCAAATGCCAGTGGTTTTTCGGTTACAGCTCATGAAGTACACTTCATCACCTTCTCACCCTGTGTCCGTGGTCAGGCTTCTCGCCTAACGTTACCTCTTCGTTGTCGTTCAGGGGACGCGCTGCTGTAACTGGCAAACTGACTTTCCAGAGCGCTCGCCGATGCTGTAACTAGTAAATTGGTTGTCTCTTCTTATGTTATGTAAACGATTGCCTGAGCCTTGGATACAGCCAACATTTGTCAAAACGCACATCACTCGTTCGCATACAGCCAGTAGTGACCCAAATCCCCCCCCCAAAACTTTTCTCATCTGATCTACACGCATCACGTAGGTCACCTATTTTGGATTCAAAACGGCGAATTTCCCCCAAAAGGTAACTAGTTTGCATCCCTGCTTGAGGAGTCGGGTATTTTCTGTATACCAGGGAGCTAATTTCTTGTGTTTTTTGTTTTTAAAGGTGCGACTGGATCTAGGGTATTATGCAAGGTTAAATGTAGATCCTCGGTTGGGTGGTTAACTGATTTTTATACTCCAACGTTCTTTGGTAGGTGGAGGGAGTTTGGAAGGGCATCTAGGAAGCTTTGGGTTGTCTGAGAATATATTGCGAGGCTTTTTATAATCATTGTTTGGGTCTGAGCAGATTTTTTGTTGCAATTACAAATGTAATAAAATGGTGGTCCGATAGTCCAGGATTATGAGGAAAAACATTTTGATCCACAATATTTATTTCACTTGATAAAACTCAATTCAAGGTATGACTGGCAAAGCGTAGGTCCGGAGAAATGTTAGACAAAACCCACTGAGTCGATGATGGCTCCAAAAGCATCTTGGAGTGGGTCTGTGGACCTTTCCATGTGAATATTGAAGTCACCAAAAATTGGAATATTATCTGCTATGACTACAAGGTTCGATAGGAATTCAGGGAACTCAGTGAGGAACGCTGTATACAGCCCAGGAGGCCTGTAAACAGTAGCTATAAAAAGTGATTGAGTAGGCTGCGAGAGACATACTTGTTACTGATGCATGTGATATGTATCTAAATTAGGGCCTCCAGGCCATATACGTCTATGAGACCGTTTGATCAGGCCCCCGAGCCAATTCATAAATACATTCTTTTTTTTATAAAAAAGCTCTAGACGTCGTTTTTCCACAAAATTTTTATTTTAAAACGCCTCCTTTACAAAACCTTGTTTGGATGGGGAAAATGTTATGCAAGCAAGTTTTGTGGTGAGCGAGCTTAAGAAACTCGCAAAAGAAACTGAAGCCTCATTCGGAAGGAGAATTTGTAAGAGTGTCTCGCAGAGTTGCTAGCACCAGACAAAGTTAAATTGTTCCAAAGTGTCAGTTTGTCTCGAAGAATCATCACGGAGCGGATAACATGACACAAGGTATCGAAAAATCATTGAAGGACTCCGCAAGTCATTTTGAGATTTTCTCTTTGGCATGTGATGAAACGACTGACATAAAAAATATCGCCCAATTTGCCATTTTTGTGCGTGGGATTGCCGCTGAGTTTGACACAAGGGAGGAATTGCTGTCTTTGGAAGCCATGCATGGCACCACCAGAGGTGAGGGCTTGTTAGAGAGACTTGTCTCAGCTATGAGCAAACTTGAGCTACGGTTTGAAAAATTAAGTGACCTTACTACAGATGGAGCGCCAGCTATGGTTGGCTCGAAAAAGTGCTTAACTGCATTAGTGAAAAAAATGAGTTCTCAGTCTTGATCCAAGTGATTTAATTGTATGCAACTGCATCATACATCAAGAAAGTCTGTGTGCACAATCCCTGAAGCCGAACGACGCAATGGCAACTGTAGTGTCGACCATCAATTTTATCAAAAGCAAAGGGCTGAACAACCGCCAGTTTAGGGAGCTATTGAGTGATCTTGAATCGGAGTATGGTGATCTGGTTAACCACTGTGAGGTGCGATGGTTGACCTGTGGAAACATGCTCGCGCGATTTTACGGACTGAAGGATGAAGTAAAACTATTCATGGAGATGAGTGAAAACGATGACAAGTGGATGTGTGATTTGGCCTTCATGGTGGACATAACCAAGTATCTGTCTGACTTGAACGTCAAGTTCCAAGGGCCGAACCAGCTTCTCAACGATCTGCTGTCAAACGTGAAATCATTCAACTCGAAATTAAAGCTGTGGCAAGTCCAACTAGAAAGGGGTAACACAGTGCATTTTCCTACTCTGCAAGGACAAGAGCCCGAGATGACGTCGGAATATGTCGGTGAGTGTGGAAAGTGCGCGGAGGCATTTTGTGAGCGGTTTAAGGATGTGAAGAGTAAACAGCTGGTGTTGAACAAATTTGCAACCCCATTTAACGTCGAACCAGCGGATGTACCAGATGGCCTACAACATGAAGTCATTGAGCTGCAAAGCAATGATGAGCTCAAAGCCAGGTACAACAACCTTCCTCTCCTTGAGTTCTACAAAATGTACGTTAGCGCTGAGCATTTTCCTGTTCTGAGGAGACATGCACTTGAATTTGCATTTGTGTTGGGGACGACCTACTGCTGTGAGCAGTTTTTTTCCAAACTGACTCTTCCAAAGACTCGATTCCGCTCAAGACTGACTGACACAAACCTGGAAAACCAGCTGCGAGTAGCGTCATCTTCACTGCCAGCTGACATCAAACGCCTCGTCAAAGATAAGCAGTTTCAGCCATCGCGTTAGAGGCGAGTTTAACTTCTACTTCATCACAATCCCGGATCCGGGAGCACCCCCATCAGTAAAAAAGCTGACTAGCATAGCCTAGCATAGCGTCACAAGTAAATACTAGCATCTAAATATCATTAAATCACAAGTCCAAGACACCAGATGAAAGATACACATCTTGTGAATCCAGCCATAATTTCTGATTTTTAAAATGTTTTACAGGGAAGACACAATATGTATTTCTATTAGCTAACCACGATAGCAAAAGACACAACTTTTTTTTCCACCATTTTTTTCCTGCATAGGTAGCTATCACAATTTCGACCAAATAAAGATATAAATAGTCACTAACCAAGAAACAACTTCATCAGATGACAGTCTGATAACATATTTATTGTATAGCATATGTTTTGTTAGAAAAATGTGCATATTTCAGGTATAAATCATAGTTTTACATTGCAGCCACCATCACAACTCTCACCAAAGCAACTAGAATAACTACAGAGACCAACGTGAAATACCTAAATACTCATCATAAAACATTTATGAAAAATACACAGCGTACAGCAAATGAAAGACAAAGATCTTGTGAATCCAGCCAATATTTCAGATTTTTTAAGTGTTTTACAGCGAAAACACAATATAGCATTATATTAGCTTACTACAATAGCCAACAACACAACAGCATTGATTCAAGCCAACAATAGCGATAACGAATAAACCAGCAAAAGATATTAATTTTTTCACTAACTTTCTCAAACTTCTTCAGATGACAGTCCTATAACATCATATTACACAATACATATAGAGTTTGTTCGAAAATGTGCATATTTAGCGGCACAAATCGTGGTTATACAATGAGAATAGTAGCCAAGCTGCCAACAAAATGTCGGGAGAAATCTTGGGAGAGGCACCTAATCTAATCATTAACTAATCATAAACTTGACTAAAAAATACAGGTTGGATAGCAAATGAAAGATACATTAGTTCTTAATGCAACCGCTGTGTTAGATTTTTAAAATTAACGTTACTACGACATACAGCGTGCGTTAAAGCGAGACCGCACCGAAATTAATGGCGGAATAGGAGTTTTACATTTTTCAACAGAACAACGAATTAACATCATAAATAGTTCTTACTTTTTGATGAGCTTTCATCAGAATCTTGGGCAAGTTGTCCTTTGTCCAAAAGAATCGTTGCTCGGTTGTAGATTGTCGCCTTCAACTTTGGAATTAGCAGTAAACATTAGCCATGTGGCCCAGACGTGCCCAACTCACTATAACGCAGCACAAAGAAATATCCGAAAATCGCAATATACTGATATAAACTGATATAACTCGGTTTAAAATAACAACATTATGATGTCTTTAACACCTATATCGAATAAAATCAGAGCCGGATATATCTAAGGCCTATAACGGGAGCTTCCCAGAACGCCATCCTGAGGTCTGTCTTGCGTCATGGCGAATGATGAAAAGAGTGCACCCCACGTTCCCAGACCCTTTATATGGCCTCAGATCTGCCTAGCAACCATTCCAATTCTCACTATTTGCTGACATCTAGGGGAAGGCGTATGCAGTGCATCTCGACCAATAGAAGACATGCAAATTAATAAACTGACCCCAGAACAGCCTGCCTGATTTCAGATTTCTCACTTCCTCATAGGAAGTTTGCTCCAACTTGAGTTCTGTTTTACTCACAGATATAATTCAAACGGTTTTAGAAACTAGAGAGTGTTTTCTATCCAATAGTAATAATAATATGCATATTGTACGAGCAAGAATTGAGTACGAGGCCGTTTAATTTGGGAACGAAATTTTTACAAAGTGAAAACAGCACCCCCTATTGAGAAAAGGTTAAACAAGTAATCATAATAACAACAACCCTATTTACAATACCAATTAGGGTTGCAAAGAGTCAGAAACATTCCGGTAAATTTCCAGAATTTTTCTGAAAATATTCCATGGGTAGGTAAGCCCAGGAATTTTGCTTAAATTCATCAACAAAGCTGGCTTATAACAGTGAACCTTTTTTGTGGGATACACATAAGGCAATTCTAGGTCTTGTGGCATATTCTGGTTAAACTATCCCCAATTCAATGGAATTGCAACCCTCTGCATGCACAGTGCATTCTGCCATCACATGTGCAGTGTACTCTTCCATCACATGTACAGTTGATTCTCAAGATCTTGCACACTAATGAGATGCTATTGAGCCCACACTACTACACTGACTGAGCCAAGGACTACATGCTTTCTGGTAAGTTTTGATTACAATACTGGGTGGGGTGAATATATTTTATAGGACATACATGATTTTTTGTTAACTAGTAAATAGTAGCCTACAGCAAATTGTGTTTAAATCCTTTCTAACTTGTTAATTTCTGCTAGTTAGTTTTTGCTACCATGTGGGTTTTAGCTTGCCTGAGCCAGCTAACTGAGGAGTGTTAATTCACCTGTTTCCATACATGTTTCATTTTAAAACATGTATCTTACAAAGGAGTTGTTTAATCTAACTGCTTAACTATTTATCTGTACATGGAATTGTATTTGTTTGTTTTTTACTCATTGTTTTCTAATCTTTACAGGAAAATGCCATGGGCACTATCTGATGTGCGGAGACATTTCACTGCAGCTAATGTAGAAGGATAAGCTGTGTACTTTTGCAAATACTGTGCCAAATCATATGTGAAAAATGCAACAAAGATGCTGAATCATCTGGCCAGGTGCATAAAGTTCCCTCAGCGCTCTAAACAAGCAACCTTTGACAAAAGTCCCTCTGCTTCTATTCGAGGTGAAAATGATGAATCAGACACCTTATCGATAACAACAGCTCATGGTCCTCCTGGAATCAGAAGTGTTTTTGACTTAATGGAGGAACGTAGTTCGAGAAATGCTGATGAATGTCTTGCTCGAGCTGTGTATGCAACTGGTTCACCTCTGATGCTCAAATCAAATTTATTTATATAGCCCTTCTTACATCAGCTGATATCTCAAAGTGCTGTACAGAAACCCAGCCTAAAACCCCAAACAGCAAGCAATGCAGGTGTAGAAGCATGGTGGCTAGGAAAAACTCCCTAGAAAGGCCAAGATGTTCAAATGTTCATAAATGACCAGCATGGTCAAATAATAATAATCACAGTAGTTGTCGAGGGTGCAACAGGTCAGCACCTCAGGAGTAAATGTCAGTTGGCTCTTGTTAGCCGATCATTGAGAGTATCTCTACCGCTCCTGCTGTCTCTAGAGAGTTGAAAACAGCAGGTCTGGGACAGGTAGCACGTCCGGTGAACAGGTCAGGGTTCCATAGCCGCAGGCAGAACAGTTGAAACTGGAGCAGCAGCACGGCCAGGTGGACTGGGGACAGCAAGGAGTCATCATGCCAGGTAGTCCTGAGGCATGGTCCTAGGGCTCAGGTCCTCCGAGAGAGAGAAAGAAAGAGGGAATTAGAGAGAGCATACTTAAATTCACACAGGACACCGGATAAGACAGGAGAAATACTCCAAATATAACAGACTGACCCTAGCACCCAGACACATAAACTACTGCAGCATAAATACTGGAGGCTGAGACAGGAGGGGTCAGGAGACACTGTGGCCCCATCCGATGATACCCCCGAACAGGGCCAAACAGGCAGAATATAACCCCACCCACTTTGCCAAAGCACAGCCCCCACACCACTAGAGGGATATCTTCAACCACCAACTTACCATCCTGAGGTGAAGAGGTGAAGAGATTTCTGAATGTTCTTCACCCAGCATACACCCCTCCAACCAGACATGCTTTATCTACTCATTTGCTGGATGCATAGTTTAATAGAGTTCAAGTGAAGGTCAAGCAAATCATAGAGAAAGCAGACTGCATTGCAATCATCTCTGATGGGAATAATTAATAATTAACTACGTAATCTCCACCCCTCAACCAGTATTCTACAAGTGCACAAACACAAGGAACAACAGACACACCAGTCTCTACACTGCAGATGAGCTGAAGGCAGTCATTAATGACCTTGGACCACAGAAGGTATTTGCTGGTGACAGACAATGCTGCGAACATGAAGGCTGCTTTGTCTAAAGTGGAGGAGTCCTACCCTCACATCACACCCATTGGCTGTGCTGCTCATGCATTGAATCTGCTCCTCAAGGACATCATGGCACTGAAAATAATGGATACACTCTACAAGAGAGCCAAGGAAATGGTTAGGTATGTGAAGGGTCATCAAGTTATAGCAGCAATCTACCTTGGCCTGGATGAGGCCAAGGTTCTTGGCAGTCTGGCGAAGTACACTTCCAAGCAAGGGCTTTGGGATGGATATGCAATGTGGCAGTCGTGCCAACATATCTCACCAGCCACCTGGTGGAAGGGACTTTGTGGATCTGAGGCTCTTTCCCCTGTTGCCTCCATCATCCTCCAAATCCCACCAACATCAACCGCCTCAGAGCGCAACTGGTCCTTGTTCGGGAACACACACTGACCAATACAAGGGTTGAAAAATTGGTGCCCCTCCGGGCAAATTTGAGGCTTTTTGAGCCTGACAACGAGCCATCCTCAACAAGGTTGGAAAGTGACAGTGAAGATGAGGCCTCAGAGTCTGATGTTCAAGAGGTGGACATTGAGGAGACCCAGGGAGAAGACATGGAAGCCTGAGAGGAAGACAACCAAAGCTTTAGTTTCTAGACAATCATTTTACAGATGTATGTTGAAAAGTTTTTGGGAGATGCGATGGATCATTGGGGATCATTCAATATTCTCTATCTTTTGTTGTTCAGTGAAATCATCCCATGTGGAGAGTCAAGTCATTTAATTAAAGTTCAATATGTAACTTCATTTATTTATTTTTCTATTGGAAAGATTTAATAATTTGCAATTATGTTTAATTTGCTTAATTTAACCTTGCGCAATACCCTAGATGCAGTTGCACCCCTAAAAACGAAAAACATTTGTCATAAGAAACTAGCTCCCTGGTATACAGAAAATACCCGAGCTTTGAAGCAAGCTTCCAGAAAATTGGAACGGAAATGGCGCCACACCAAACTGGAAGTCTTCCGACTAGCTTGGAAAGACAGTACCGTGCAGTACCGAAGAGCCCTCACTGCTGCTCGATCATCCTACTTTTCCAACTTAATTGAGGAAAATAAGAACAATCCAAAATTTATTTTTGATACTGTTGCAAAGCTAACTAAAAAGCAGCATTCCCCAAGAGAGGATGGCTTTCACTTCAGCAGTAATAAATTCATAAACTTCTTTGAGGAAAAGATCATGATCATTAGAAAGCAAATTACGGACTCCTCTTTGAATCTGCGTATTCCTCCAGGGCTTAGCTGTCCTGGATCTGCACAGCTCTGCCAGGGCCTGGGATCGGGAGAGACACTTAAGTGTTTTAGTACTATATCTCTTGACACAATGATGAAAATAATCATGGCCTCTAAACCTTCAAGCTGCATACTGGATCCTATTCCTACTAAACTACTGAAAGAGCTGCTTCCTGTGCTTGGCCCTCCTATGTTGAACATAATAAACAGCTCTCTATCCACCGGATGTGTACCAAACTCACTAAAAGTGGCAGTAATAAAGCCTCTCTTGAAAAAGCCAAACCTTGACCCGGAAAATATAAAAAACTATCGGCCGATATCGAATCTTCCATTCCTCTCAAAAATTTTAGAAAAAGCTGTTGCGCAGCAACTCACTGCCTTCCTGAAGACAAACAATGTATACGAAATGCTTCAGTCTGGTTTTAGACCCCATCATAGCACTGAGACTGCACTTGTGAAGGTGGTAAATGACCTTTTAATGGCGTCAGACCGAGGCTCTGCATCTGTCCTCGTGCTACTAGACCTTAGTGCTGCCTTTGACACCATCGATCACCACATTCTTTTGGAGAGACTGGAAACCCAAATTGGTCTACACGGACAAGTTCTGGCCTGGTTTAGATCTTACCTGTCGGAAAGATATCAGTTTGTCTCTGTGAATGGTTTGTCCTCTGACAAATCAACTGTACATTTCGGTGTTCCTCAAGGTTCCGTTTTAGGACCACTATTGTTTTCACTATATATTTTACCTCTTGGGGATGTTATTCGAAAACATAATGTTAACTTTCACTGCTATGCGGATGACACACAGCTGTACATTTCAATGAAACATGGTGAAGCCCCAAAATTGCCCTCGCTAGAAGCCTGTGTTTCAGACATAAGGAAGTGGATGGCTGAAAACTTTCTACTTTTAAACTCGGACAAAACAGAGATGCTTGTTCTAGGTCCCAAGAAACAAAGAGATCTTCTGTTAAATCTGACAATTAATCTTGATGGTTGTAAAGTCGTCTCAAATAAAACTGTGAAGGACCTCGGCGTTACTCTTGACCCTGATCTCTCTTTTGACGAACATATCAAGACTGTTTCAAGGACAGCTTTTTTCCATCTACGTAACATTGCAAAAATCAGAAATTTTCTGTCCAAAAATGATGCAGAAAAAAATTAATCCATGCATTTGTTACTTCTAGGTTAGACTACTGCAATGCTCTACTTTCCGGCTACCCGGATAAAGCACTAAATAAACTTCAGTTAGTGCTAAATACGGCTGCTAGAATCCTGACTAGAACCAAGAAATTTGATCATATTACTCCAGTGCTAGCTTCCCTACACTGGCTTCCTGTTAAGGCAAGGGCTGATTTCAAGGTTTTACTGTTAACCTATAAAGCGTTACATGGGCTTGCTCCTACCTATCTTTCCGAGTTGGTCCTGCCGTACATACCTATACGTACGCTACGGTCACAAGACGCAGGCCTCCTAATTGTCCCTAGAATTTCTAAGCAAACAGCAGGAGGCCGGGCTTTCTCCTATAGATCTCCATTTTTATGGAACGGTCTGCCTACCCATGTGAGAGACGTAGACTCGGTCTCAACCTTTAAGTCTTTACTGAAGACTTATCTCTTCAGTAGGTCATATGATTGAGTGTAGTCTGGCCCAGGAGTGTGAAGGTGAACGGAAAGGCTCTGGAGCAACGAACCGCCCTTGCTGTCTCTGCCTGGCCGGTTCCCCTCTCTCCACTGGGATTCTCTGCCTCTAACCCTATTACAGGGGCTGAGTCACTGGCTTACTGGTGCTCTTTCATGCCGTCCCTAGGAGGGGTGCGTCACTTGAGTGGGTTGAGTTACTGACGTGATCTTCCTGTCTGGGTTGGCGCCCCCCCTTGGTTTGTGCTGTGGTGGAGATCTTTGTGGGCTATACTCGGCCTTGTCTCAGGATTGTAAGTTGGTGGTTGAAGATATCCCTCTAGTGGTGCGGGGGCTGTGCTTTGGCAAAGTGGGTGGGGTTATATCCTTCCTGTTTGGCCCTGTCCGGGGGTATCATCGGATGGGGCCACAGTGTCTCCTGACCCCTCCTGTCTCAGCCTCCAGTATTTATGCTGCAGTAGTTTATGTGTCGGGGGGCTAGGGTCAGTTGGTTATACCTGGAGTACTTCTCCTGTCTTATCCAGTGTCCTGTGTGAACTTAAGTATGCTCTCTCTAATTCTCTCCTTCTCTCTTTCTTTCTCTCTCTCTGAGAACCTGAGCCCTAGGACCATACGTCACGGCAAACTGGGCATGATGACTCCTTGCTGTCCCCAGTCCACCTGGCCTTGCTGCTGTTCCAGTTTCAACTGCTCTGCCTGCAGTTATGGAACCCCTACCTGTCCCAGACCTGCTGCTTTCAACTCTTAATGAGCGGCTATGAAAAGCCAACTGACTTTTATTCCTGATTATTATTTGACCATGCTTGTCATTTATGAACATTTTGAAAATCTTGGCTCTCTCTAATTCTCTCCTTCTCTCTTTCTTTCTCTCTCTCGGAGGACCTGAGCCCTAGGACCATACGTCAGGACTACCGGGCATGATGACTCCTTGCTGTCCCCAGTCCGCCTGGCCTTGCTGCTATTCCAGTTTCAACTGTTCTGCCTGCGGTTACGGAACCCCTACCTGTCCCAGACCTGCTGTTTTCAACTCTTAATGATCAGCTATGAAAAGCCAACTGACATTTATTCCTGATTATTATTTGACCATGCTTGTCATTTATGAACATTTTGAAAATCTTGGCTCTCTCTAATTCTCTCCTTCTCTCTTTCTTTCTCTCTCTCGGAGGACCTGAGCCCTAGGACCATACGTCAGGACTACCGGGCATGATGACTCCTTGCTGTCCCCAGTCCGCCTGGCCTTGCTGCTATTCCAGTTTCAACTGTTCTGCCTGCGGTTACGGAACCCCTACCTGTCCCAGACCTGCTGTTTTCAACTCTTAATGATCGGCTATGAAAAGCCAACTGAAAATTATTCATGATTATTATTTGACCATGCTTGTCACTTATGAACATTTTGAACATCTTGGCATAGTTCTGTTATAATCTCCACCCGGCACAGCCAGAAGAGGACTGGCCACCCCACATAGCCTGGTTCCTCTCTAGGTTTCTTCCTAGGTTTTGGCCTTTCTAGGGAGTTTTTCCTAGCCACCGTGCTTCTACACCTGCATTGCTTGCTGTTTGGGGTTTTAGGCTGGGTTTCTGTACAGCACTTCGAGATATTAGCTGATGTACGAAGGGCTATATAAAATAAACTTGATTTGATTTGATTTGATGTCTACTTATGATAAAGTAAAAGGTTTATGTTTCTGTCTCCATATGGTATGGTAAATATATCCAATGCAAAAAACATCTACATTTAAATGGTATTAATATTAATTTGCATGTATTTCCGTTAATTCCCATATATTCCCCTTAATTCCCATATATTCCCTTAATTCCCACAGAAAGTTTCCACCTTGAATATTCCCCAAAATGTGCAACCCTAATACTAACATTTATTTAAATAGGACTAGCACTTTTCTAAATACTCAAGGACACAAGAAACATAAAAAGGTCATATTTAAACTATAAAACCAATGTCAATGATTAAAGTCACATAAAAAATGAATAAAGCAGAAAATAGTACATTTTAATAATATGGCCCCAAATTAATTTATAAATATCCAAATGGCCCTTGATGGGAAAAGGGTTCCCCACCCCTGATCTAAAGTCACAACAACAAAGAATCATCATCAATCTTTACATTCATTATTTACCATTATAATTCAACTGTAATTGTACCTGAGTAGGCTGGAACAGGGCCGGCCATTTTTCTTTCAAGGCACTCACAAGAGGGCTCTGCTCAACATTTTGTCTTCTATGTGAGAAGGCCTTGGCCATTTTTTCACTCACACTAATCGCTAATGTCTCGTTTTTGTACTTCGCTCTACTCACTCCTTCTCTACTGTCTTCTGTCTCACCAATGGGATGGGGCAGGCGGTAATTTACCTCTGCAGTCTTCCTCTTTTTTACCTTCTTGGCCGGAGTTCTTTCGTCTGTTGGTTCTCTCTTGATAGAGTTCACATCAAGCATTAGGCATCTGATTACTCAGATGGAAGCAGGTATTCCAGAGAGCAAAACAAGCTTCTGAATATCAGGGTTCTCCAACATGACCCGCAGTCTGGCAGACATTTCCGTTGTGTAAAGAGAAAGATCCTATAACAACAAAAGAAGGCATGTTTGTTATCATATTGGCAATTTTCAATAAAAAAATGTGTATCTGTATCCCATTCAATCACAAGTAAAGTGCCTCTTAATATTTAAATATGAGATATTATAAAACATTATTTTGAAAACACGTCCAAGACTCAACATTTAAATGATATGCAAAATGTAGATCTAAAACAGTTGTATGACCAATGTAGAGTGTTTCAACCCACGGTGTTGTATATTGGGTGGAATAGATCTTCAGGGTGATATCAAAAGTTTAAACGCATGGCTTATAAAGTGAACATATTGAAATGATGTCAGTTCATATTAAAACAATGTTAACTAATACGGCGGGCATATGTGACGCTTCAGGATGACCATGCGCTTTCCCCAACAGCGTATGCTGCTAATGGGTAGATGTCTTCCAAGTCCTTTTGCTCGAGGACTTTAACCTTCCTTATGGATTCCAGTTTAAAATGTGCTCGTTGTACTACGCATTCTGATAATTGACAATAAAAGCGATGTTTGCCATGAACAATGACCATTAGAAGTATTTCTACAAAGTACCATTGCAGGAAATTGTGTTTGCCATCTGAACACGTCACCTGGAAATTGTATTTGCACTACTTCCTTTATGCCATCCTTTAACACTTCTAACGACGTTGTGGACGCCGTGGGACGATTTGTCAACATCTGTGATATACAGATAGTGCACATGCATTATTTGTTGTTTAGCTGCAAGAGACAGTAAAATGTTTTGAAAGCTCTTGGTTTGTCGAACAATGTTTAGCTTCAAAGTGTGTAGTCCACAAAGCTATAAAGGGGTCAAAATGCCTTTATTAGTTGCGGGTAGTGTTCAATGAAATTATGCTTTGGGATTAGTCTTTCCCGAGGGAAGACCTTCCAAGAATCTATGCCTGTACTCAGATATTTTTGTGTCAAGGTACCAAATAGGCTCCTCTGTGTGAAGGTTGGCAATCAGTTCAACAATATCTTTAAGTTCCAATATTATCTGCCATGATGGTTCACCAACAGGTATTTTTGTTCCTATAATGAATGGAAGCAGACACAATAAGCATCAGTTTTCATGAGTGTTTCCTGCAATGGTCCTTCGAGTGGAAAAGTTCAGTGGAACTGATTGTGGGCAGTCCATTTTATCACTCCACTTATAGGGGAACTGTTTGATTAGATTGTTAAGTTAAATATTTCTTCTTGATTAAAACATTGAAGCACAATGCCAACTCCAAAGGCAAGACTACAGTACCTCAAAAAAGTAATGAAGCACATCTGGTGGATAGCCAGACAACGTGAAAATACAGTATTTCAGTTTTTCAGTTAACGCACATGAC
Source organism: Salvelinus namaycush (assembly GCF_016432855.1). Lineage (NCBI taxonomy): Eukaryota > Metazoa > Chordata > Actinopteri > Salmoniformes > Salmonidae > Salvelinus > Salvelinus namaycush. The sequence goes on from NC_052317.1 coordinate 2,915,847, forward strand.
CTTTTCACACCATAACAATGTGTTACAGTGGGATTTTCCAAAGTTGTTTCAACATGTTCAGAATGTTGCTGTTTTGTTCTTAATTCCTTTACCTGGAGCTCAGAAAGCTCCCCCAAACAAAAACTGCAGATATGTGAAGCACTAAAACTTTCCACAAATCCACCAATGGAGTGGGCTCCAAGATTATCTGCTGTCACGCTAAAAGCAGTCCCCTTAAGGATCTTTCCCAGCACAGGAATAAAAAGTCCTTCCTCTAATTGTGCAAGGTCTTTTAAAACTGCCTCTAGCACCTTCCCATATCCATATTTCTTCACATCAACAGCCTTGGCAGACATTGGCTAAGTAAATAGATGTCAGTGTAGACCTAAACTGTGAGGGCACATTCGCCAACACCAAATAGACTGCAGTGATTTTGTGCTTTTTGAGGGTTGTTCCAAGCGGATTGCACACTTCAAAGTCATCAACATAGAGAAGTAAAGAAATTTGGCGCCCTGCACTTTCACTGGCTGTTGTCAAAATTATTTATTAAGTCCTTCGGAAACTTTGAGGTATTTTGTTTTTTTATGTATTATTTCTTCAATTGTTAGCCCGGAAAATCTTAAGTGTTATTACACACAGCCGGGAAGAACGTTTGGATATCAGAGCGACGTCAACTTACCAGCACTACGACCAGGAATACGACTTTCCCGAAGTCCGTACCTCCAATGAACCATCAAACAGGCAAAGCGTTAATACAGGACTAAGATTGAATCATACTACATTGGCTCTGACACTCGTCGGATGTTGCAGGGCTTGCAAACCATTACAGACTACAAAGGGAAGCACAGCCGAGAGCTGCCCAGTGACACGAGCCTACCAGACGAGCTAAACTACTTCTATTCTTGCTTCGAGGCAAATAACACTGAAACACGCATGAGAGCACCAGCTGTTCCAGAAGACTGTGTGATCACGCTCTCCGCAGCTGATGTGAGTAAGACCTTTAAACAGGTTAACATTCACAAGGCTGAAGGGACAGACAGAATACCAGGACGTGTACTGCGAGCATGCGCTGACCAACTGGCAAAACATTTTCAACCTCTCCCTGACCGAGTCTGTAATACCAACATGTTTTAAGCAGACCACCATAGTCCCAGTGCCCAAGAACACTAAGGTAACCTGCCTAAATGACTACCGACCAGTAGCACTCACGTCTGTAGCCATGAAGTACTTTGAAAGGCTGGTCATAGCTCACATCAACACCATTATCCCAGAAACAGATCCACAAATGATGCAATATCCAATCTCTATTGCACTCCACACTGCCCTTTCCCACCTGGACAAAAGGAACACCTATGTGAGCATGCTATTCATTGACTACAGCTCAGCATTCAACACCATAGTGCCCACCAAAGCTCATCACTAAGCTAAGGACCCTGGAACTAAACACCTCTCTCTGCAACTGGATCCTGGACTTCCTGACGGGCTGCCCCCAAGAGGTAAGTATATGCAACAACACATGTGCCACGTTGATCCTCATCACGGGGGCCCTCAGGGGTGCGTGCTTAGTCCCCTTCTATACTCCCTGTTCACACACGTCTGTGTCACCCACAGCTGCGTGGCCATCATTAAGTTATTTGATGACACAACAGTGGTAGGCCTGATCCCTGACAACGATGAGACAGCCTATAGGGAGGAGGTCAGAGACCTGGCAGTGTGATGCCAGGACAACAACCTCTCCCTCAACGTGAGCAAGACAAAGGAGATGATCGTGGACTACAGGACATTGAGGGCCGAACATGCCCCCATTCACATCGACGGGGCTGTAGTGGATTGGGTCGAGAGTTTCAAGGTCCTTGATGTCCACATCACCAACAAACTATCATGGTCCAAACACAGCAAGATAGTTGTGAAGAGGGCACGACAACACCTTCTCCCCCTCAGGAGACAAAAGGTTTGGCATGGGTTCCCAGATCCTCAAAAAGTTCTACAGCTGCACCATCGAGAGCATCCTGACCGGTTGCATCACTGCCTGGTATGGCAACTGCTCGGCATCCGACCACAAGGCGCTACAGAGGGTAGTGCACATGGCCCAGTACATCAATAGGGCCAAGCTTCCTGCCATCCAGGACCTATATACTAGGCAGTGTCAGAGGAAGGCCCAAAAAATTGTCAAAGACTCCAGTCACCCAAGTCATAGACTGTTCTCTCTGCTACCGCACGGCAAGCGACACCGGAGTGCCAAGTCTAGGTCCAAAAGGCTCCTTAATTAACAGATTCTGCCCACAAGCCATGACTGCTGAACAATTAATCAAATGGCCACCCGGACTATTTAGATTGAAACCCCCCTTTTGTTTGTACACTGCTGCTACTCGCTGTTTATTATCTATGCATATTCACTTTACCCCTACCTACATGTACAAATTACCTCGACTAACCCGGCTCAATGCTAACAGTATAAATCTGGTTCATAGGCACATGATTACTTCATACAATAACTGTAGGATTAGCAGAGGCATTCAGGGCTGTTAGAGGGACATAAATTAGGTGACTTACATTGTGTCTTCCAGCGCCCCTGGTGTAATGTCCATTTGCTGAAGCATTATGACAACTCAGCGTCACAATGGTAGGGATTAACTGAGCTGGGTTTGGTTCATTGATAAGTCATTGTCTCAATGTAGCCTTATAATGCTGTGAAAGGATCCAGGAACCCGAATGATTTGGGTGGATCCCATCCTTCTTATGAAACGTGCTTTGTTTCCAAAAGGTATCGAAATTCTCAACAAAAGTTACACCCATTGAGCTGCAATAATCATGTAGCCAATTGTGAAGAGAAAGAATCCTGCTAAAACGTTCAATGCCACGATTCAGAGAGGGCACAGGGCCAGGTGTGATGGGTATTTTGTTAGTGTCTAGCAGAGAGTCAATGATGATTGATGCTTGGCTGCCGTTTGAACAACTAATAATAGTCTCATCATGTAGGCTATACCCGCATTGTATCTGTGAGCTGTTGGCTTGACCACAATTTCCAATACCAGAGTGGGTATTGCGCTATATAACGCAACGTTTTTTGTGACCAAACCATCAGAGTTGAAAATGCGATGGAAACCCATTTAACTTACATTTTTAATTCCGTACATTGGAATTTAACCGCAAAAGTGATTTTGCAGTTACAATTGTGCGTCATCACGCACAAATTGTTATCAGCAACAAGTCAATTTGATAGAAACACTTCTCTGGGATTCTATTTATGCCGATCGTTTTTTGGATGGAAACGTTTCGCCAATTGGATGGAAACCTAGCTACTATCTCAGCAAATGTGAGTAATGTGTGTCTTACTCAGTGATTGAACCTTTTACATAACACTTGCCAGAATTTCACCGCTTTTAATATGAAAATGTTTGCTACCCTGTTTAGAACTATTGCGTTTTCTCCCCGGTCCCGTCAAAAGCAGCAACATTGAAAGAGAAAGCTTTACAGATGTCAGCTAGATGATTGATGCATTCATTCTATCATTTATGACATGTATTCTTGTGAGCAACGATTTATTTATCATGTATTATATCTTTTTTGTCTTCTAGGGCAACAAAGTATGACTTATGAGAAAATGAAAGGCCTATTTGACTAGACAAGTTGACTAAAACAGGTTAGCACATGTTTTAAATTATAAGCAGATAAATGTACACATTTGGCTTAAAAGTGTATTCTTTTCCCAACACCCCTGTGAAAAAACGTCTCTGCCTGTAATAGAAGGAGGTAACCATATAAATATTCAACACAATCTCACACTCAATTCGTGCAAATACTGTATGTGCAAATAGTATTGCAGCAGATAGAGAGAATACAGTAGACAGCATGTGTCAAAAAGTGATTGAAGATCTATTTTTGGTGTCCTGTGTTTTTGCCCTTTTATGGACATCCGGACAGGATGTTCAGCTGTTTGCTTATAGTTCAGCTGTTTGCTTTTTTAACATGATAGTGCAGCTGTTTCTTTTGGGTAAAGCAAATGTTTGCAATAAAAATGTCCTGGTGATTGACGTGTAGTGACCTTATTGAACTGACAGAAAATGTGAAACAGTTGGGAAATTGTGTAGTGAAATTATGGATCTGCTGTGTGTCTTGTGACCCCTTGTATATAGGTAGGTCTGCCTGAGTATAAGTAAGGAGCAGGAGAGAGTAGGCAGCCTGGTCAACAAAGTAGTAGAGAGGGCCTCTGAGTGGTTCCCCACATCACCATCTCCACTCTGCTGCCCCGCAAAGACTTTCATCCCCATACCATTCAGAAAGTCAACGCTGATATCACCAGAGGGTGTGGCCTACTCCCTCCACTCCACAGGCCCCAACAGTGCAGCTACGCGGAGGTCGTCAGAGGCCAAGAGAACCCTGAGGGATTAAGTGAGATTAAACAGCTTCTCCAATACATCTGCACTAAACTGCACTAAACACACACGGACGCATGCACGCACACACACACACACACACACACACACACACACACACACACACACACACACACACACACACACACACACACACACACACACACACACACACACAGACACACACACACACACACACACACACACACACACACACACACACACACACACACACACACACACACACACAGACACACACAGACGCACGCACACACACGGACGCATGCACACACACACACCTATTGTACTAAAAGTTTACTTGTTCAACGAATAGGAATTTGTATATATATAACAGAAAAAATGTTAGCTGTTATCCTGTTTATCTCACTCTTAACAACTTATTAGTTAGTAGTTACTGTATTTCTGACTGCTATTCTTTCTTTTTGCAACATGAAATCACTATCAGTTAGCATGTGGAACATTCAGGGCCTAAACTCATCAACCTTTGGACTGAAGAGTTTAGCACTGGAGTTCAACAAAAATCTTAAAGATGTTGACGTCATCATTCTGCAGGAGACATGGTGTAAGGCTGACATTGTCACTCACTGTCCTACAGGCTACAGAGAGGTAATTGTGCCATCACAGAAACACAGCTCTGTCAATAGAGGCAGAGACTCTGGAGGACTGATCATTTGGTACAAATCCGAACTACAAAATCAAATTGATCCCCTCAAAATTGGTAAATATCACATTTGGTTAAAACTGAAAAAAGAACTTGTACTGACAGGAAAATATGTGTTCCTTTGCGCAATATATACCCCCCCCCTCAGAATCCCCATATTACTCAGAGGAGATCTTCCCCACCCTTGAGGAAGAGACATGCCATTTCCAGGCCCAGGGAAATGTACTCATCTGTGGAGACACAAATGCGCGCACAGGAACACTACCTGATCTAACGAGCACACGAGGGGACAGCTTTATTACAGGCATTACTGTTTCTAACTGCCTTAATCTCCCCCATAGAAACAACAGTGACAGCACCATCAACAAAAACGGAAGGGATCTGTTGCAGCTCTGTAGAAGCCTGGGTCTGTACTTTGTCAATGGTAGGTTATGGGGGGACTCTTTGGGGAGATTCACCTACTCACCTCTTGGCCACAGTACAGTAGACTATATGATTACAGACATTGACACTTTCTCTCTCAGCTCATTCACTGTCAAGCCACTAACACCTCTGTCTGATCAGCCAAATTACGTTGTTCCTCAAGAGAACAGACTTGGAAACAACCAGACATTCACAGCCCAGTAAGCTGTACAACATCAGAAATTCATACAGATGGGCCCAAAACAGCACAGATGAATACCAGAAAGCAACCTGTAACCAAAATATCCAAACACTCTTAGATAACTTTCTGGATAGCACATTCACTCACAGTAAAGAAGGCATCAATCTAGCAGTTAAAAACATAAACTATATATTCAGGCAAATGGCAAAAGAAGCACAATTGAAAGTGATTAAAACAATTTTTTTTAAAGACCACAAATGACAACTGGTTTGATGCAGATTGTAAAATTATAAGGAAAAAACTCAGAACACTATCCAACCAAAAGCACAGAGACCCAAAAAATGGTGAATTGCGCTTTCATTACTGTGAGACTTTAAAACTCTATAAACGTACACTCAGAACCAAAAAAACACAGTACAACAGCAAGCAGCTTACACTAATTGAGGTGTCCATAAACACAAACAACTTCTATCAAAATTTGTAAAAAAAATAAATGGATAAAACAAGAGGAATTAGCGATACAAAATGGTGACATACGGACAACCCATTTTAAAACACTCTACAACACTGTTCAAATTGACACAAATGCAGAACAACGCCAAATTCATGAGAAGTTGAATGGATTAGAAAAAGCTATAAAGGACAATCAAAATCCATTGGACTCCCCAATTACTGACCAGAACCTCTATAAGAAACTTCAGGCTCTCAAATTTAAAAAACATGTGGACCTGATGGCATCCTAAATGAGATGCTCAAATGCACTAGTTCAAAATTTAAATTGGCTATATTAAAACTGTTTAATTTAATCCTGAGTGTAGGTTATTTCCCTGACATCTGGAATCAAGGACTCATAACCCCAATCTTTAAGAACGGAGACAAATTTGACCCTAACAATTACAGAGGCATTTGTATGAACAGTAACCTGGGGAAGGTTTTCTGTAGTTTTATAAATGTAAGAGTTCTAAACTTCCTGGGGACGCTAACGTCCCACTTGGCCAAAAGCCAGTAAAAATGCAGAGCGTCAAATTCAAATATATTACTATAAAAATCAAACTTTCATGAAATCACACATGAAAGACACCAAATTAAAGCTACACTTGTTGTGAATCCAGCCAACATGTCTGATTTCAAAAAGGATTTACGGCGAAAGCACAACAAACAATTATGTTAGGTCAGTACATAGCCACAGAAAAACAGCCATTTTTCCAGCCAAAGAGAGGAGTAACAAAAAGCAGAAGTAGAGATAAAATTAATCACTTACCTTTGATGATCTTCATCAGATGACACTCATAGGACTTCATGTTACACAATACATGTATGTTTTGTTCGGTAAAGTTCATATTTATATCCAAAAATCTGAGTTTAGGCGGGACGCTACTGTCTCACTTGGCAAAAAGCCAGAGAAAATGCAGAGAGCCAAATTCAAATTAATTACTATAAAAATTACTATAAAAATCAATCTTTCATTAAATCACACATGAAAGATACCAAATTAAAGCTACACTGGTTGTGAATCCAGCCAACATGTCAGAATTCAAATAGGCTTTTCGGCGAAAGCAAACGATGCTATTATCTGAGTTAGCACCATTGTAAACAAAGAGAGATAAGCATATTTCAACCCTGCAGGCGCGACACAAAACGCAGACATAAAATATAATTCATGCCTTACCTTTGACAAGCTTCTGTTGTTGGCACTCCAATATGTCCCATAAACATCACAAATGGTCCTTTTGTTTGATTAATTCCGTCGATATATATCCAAAATGTCCATTTATTTGGCGCGTTTGATCCAGAAAAACACCGGCTCCAAATCGTGAAACATGACTACAAAATATCTCAAAAGTTACCTGTAAACTTTGCCAAAACATTTCAAACTACTTTTGTAATACAACTTTAGGTATTTTTTAACGTAAATAATCGATAAAATTGAAGACGGGATGATCTGTGTTTAAAACAGGATTAAAACAATCTGTAGCATGCTTTCTGATAATTCGCCTCTATCTAACAGGACACTTCAAGTGACTCTGATTCAAAATGGCCGTACTTCTTCATTACACAAAGGAAAAACCCTCAACTAATTTCTGAAGACTGTTGACATCCAGTGGAAGCGGTAGGAACTGGAAGAAGGTCAATTAGAAATCTGTATTCCCAATGAAAATCCATTGAAAAGTGAGTGACCTCAAAAAAGAAAATCGGAATGGTTTGTCCTCGGGGTTTCGCCTGCTAAATAAGTTCTGTTATACTCACAGACATGATTCAAACAGTTTTAGAAACTTCAGAGTGTTCTCTATCCAAATCTACTAATGATATGCATATCATAAGTAAGCTTTGGCAATATGTACATTGTTACGACATGCCAATAAAGCAAATTGAATTGAATTGTTTATTTTCCCATTTGTACTTTAACCATTTGTACATCGTTACAACACTGTATATATACATAATATGACATTTGTAATGTCTTTATTCTTTTGAAACTTCTGTATGTGTAATGTTTACTATTTACTGTTTATTTCACTTTTGTATATTATCTACCTCACTTGCTTTGGCAATGTTAACATATGTTTCCCATGCCAATAAAGCCCCTTGAATTGAATTGAGAGAGAGAGAGATCCCTTCCACATAGTGTGAATAGTGGTTTCCATAAAGTTATAACATTCATGATCATTCACTATATTTATCCCTAAACTACTCACAATAATTTTTGTCTGTTGTTATTCTCAATGACCTTACTGCCAATATGAACGTTTTATACATAGCTAAATACAATGATGGAGACAGTTTTCATGTCTTTCGTTATGCAAACATTTGTTTATTAGATTATATTTCTCATTAAGAATAATGTTGTTTTAATTCTATATGGGTCATGCCTTGCTTTGGTCATGTGTTCTCTTATGGGTCAATGGTTTTAATTAGAATATAGCAATTATGTTCTCGCCACAATTACTTAGAAGGGCATGTGGTCCCACCCCTCCCATGTGTACCCAGGTGCATTGTCACGCCCTGACCGTAGAGAGCTTTTTATGTCTCTATTTTGGTTTGGTCAGGGTGTGATTTGGGTGGGCATTCTAAGTTCATTTTTCTATGTTTTCTATTTCTTTGTGTTTGGCCGGGTGTGGTTCTCAATCAGAGGCAGCTGTCTATCGTTGTCTTTGATTGAGAACCATACTTAGGTAGCCTTTTCCCACCTGTGTTTTGTGGGTAGTTGTTTTCTGTTTTGTGTTTCTGCACCTGACTGGACTGTTTCGTTTTCATTCATTCTCTTTGTTATTTTGTTTAGTGTTCAGTTTAAATAAAAAGTCATGAACACTTACCACGCTGCGCTTTGGTCCGATTCCTCTTCATCCGACGACAACACGCGTTACATGCATATTTTATAGCACATGTACATTCAGGATGTAAGGCTTACTAGTTATGGCAAATGTTAGGAAGACCTGGTTGTTGTAACAAAAACAACAACAACAAAAAAACAGCCAAGATTTATACTTTGACCACATCTTTTCACATACGTTTTATTTGGGTCTTTTTCATTTACCACGTTGATTGGCTCCAGCCATTGGAAGCTCGGTGCATGTACAAAGAAAAAGAACGCAATTCAACCATTGATGGATGGTGATGAAAATAATGACATTGACAGTAGTCATGTGAAGGTTTTCAATGTTTTATTGGTGGAGTTTATGGATTTGCCGTATATTATATGATGCCTGAATAGGAAAGAGGATCTGATCATGTCTATTGGTATTCTGGATCAATTCTTGATCCAAAAAGACACAACTGTTTTGGGGGTTAATTCCACATCTGCTTGCATTGCTTGGTAGTGTATTAGCATGGTATGAAACAACATAAATTATACAATTTAAGTAAAATACAAATTAACAGTATTATCCTAAAATGAGACATGAATAAAACATGTGTTATCACATCAACAACAACAACATCTTTCAGAATGTACCTGTTTTCAGTATAGAGTGACTTGTATACAGATTATATTACATCTTTTTGTGTTTTGTCTTAATGATTGTTCTTTAGTAAACAGGAAACTCAACAGTGTGTTAGTCAAAGAAACATGAACTGGATAGTTGTTTATGTTTGTGAAACCTCGAAATGTACACAATGAGAAGTGACTTTGTAACAACAGTTTTGAATGGGTAATTGTATCAAATATATATCATTGTATGTTTGAATTAGCACTCATATAAAATCTTTTCATCACTGTCTTGTAAACACATTCTTGTAAGTTGGAGCTACTGCACATGATTGTCTGGGGCTGCTGTACAGATTTGAGCACTTGACAAGACGTTGACATTTCTGGGTATGTCTCACCTGTAACATAATAATAATAATGATTATGATAATAATAATAATAATATTGTTATATTATTTTTCTAATAATACAAATCTGTCAACCAACCAAATGTATTTCTTAAAACCCCTTTTTGCATCAGCTGTTGTCACAAAGGGTTTTAGAGATACCAGTCTAAAAATCGAAGACCCACCAATGCATATGTCGAAGCACAGCATCTAGGAAAGACTCACTAGAAGTCATAAACCTAGAATTAAAATGAGAGAGGAACCATGCTCCCAGGGCTGTGCTGAGTGGACGTTTAAGAGTACATGTGCCCCTTATTGTTATTCAAGATGTTCCAACGTTAGGAGATGACCATCGGGGTCATATAATAACCAGGGTGGCTATAGAGTGGGCAAAAGTTCAATACTCAGGAGTCAATGTCATGTCTTTTGTCTTTTGTCTTTTTCATAGCCTGAGAGAGAAAGAGAGAGAGAGTGAGAGAGAGAGGATCTATTTACATAAAGTTATAACAGATGCACACAATGTAACACATTATATTAATAATTCCCTAAAGATTGGTCGTCAATGTCTTTCATAACTGTTGCAATACAAAACATTGAAACATTGTTAAATATTTGTTACTTTGGTATACATTGAGTGAAATGTTATACATTGAGAGAGAGAGAGAGAGAGTAATATTACACAATTCATTAATAGATCATCACTCACACACACAGACATGGCTTCATAGTTGTTCATAGTTTATTATCATAGTTTGTCATAGTTTCTAATGATCATTTCCAATCATAGTTTGAACATAGTTTCTAATCATACTTTCTAGTCTGAGAGGTTTTGATATAATAAGAGGGTCAAATAGAACCTAAGAGGGCAGAAGCTATTGTCTACAAACAGTAAGAATAAAAACAATGGCTACTGCTCAATGGATTAATAGCCTTCATTTTTAATACACATAATCTGTTTAATAACATGCACAGTTGAAGTCAGTAGTTTACATACACTTAGGTTGGAGTCATTAAAATTCGTTTTTCAACCACTCCACAAATTTCTTGTTACCAAACTATAGTTTTGGAAAGTCGGTTAGGATATCTACTTTCTGCATGACAAGTAATTTTTCCAACAATTGTTTATTTCACTTATAAATCACTGTATCACAATTCCAGTGGGTCAGAAGTTTACATACACGAAGTTGACTGTGCCTTTAAACAGCTGGGAAAATTCCAGAAAATGATGTCATGGCTTTAGAAGCTTCTGATAGGCTAATTGACATCATTTGAGTCAATTGGAGGTGTACCTGTGGATGTATTTCAAGGCCAACCATCAAACTCAGTGACTCTTTGCTTGACATCATGGGAAAATCAAAAGAAATCAGACAAGATCTCGACATTTTTTTTTAGCCCTCTCCTGCTCCTCTCGCAGGTTGTTGGTGCCGGTGTGAATATTAATGTGTCCTGGTCAGGCTGGGACACACTCTCTCTCTCTCTCTCTCTCTCTCTCTCTGTCTCTCTCTCTCTCTCTCTCTCACCTCTCGTAGGAGAGATTTCATTCATTTTGAAAAAACTACATTTTATTCTAATTCTTTATATATCAGTCACTTCACTACACTACATGTTTATATTTATAATTATTCTTTACTTCCTTTCTTAGAGAAAAATGCCTTGAAAAGGGTCTATTGTAAATCAGTCTCTAAATCCCCATCTTCAAGCTGTGAGCGCCTCAGACAATATCTCTTCCACGCTAGATCTCCAGGGCCTTCCAGGTTTTGTATGTTTTCTTTTCCCTGATAGATCAACCTTCTTGCCGTTACGCCCTAGTAATGTCTTGAGGACAGAAGGGCCCATCTTCGTAAATGTTCATGATGGTGGAAAAACTGCTGTACTTGTTTCATCATATCAAGCACTTTAAAATAATCTCCCCACCTGAAGCTAAAGACAGGCCCAAATAGTTGATCTCTGTGCATGCTTTTGAAAATACATACGAACTAACAGATTTCACTTTGGAGTCTGGAACATAGGCCATTGAAGATATTCTTATGGCTTTCAAATCATCTCGCCCGCAGACTTCCTCTTCCAATGCGTACCCAGGCTATGATGTTCCACTCAGGTCCTGTTCGATCTGACATAGAGCAAGTCTTATCTTAAGCCATTCTCTCAAGTGAAACGCAGGAGAAAATGGCTTAAGATGGTTTCGTCATTGTGTCCCAGACATGAAGGACACAACACACCTAGAATTGGTCTAGGAGACATGTTTTCTGTAGTTTATCTGTGTTAGACTTGGCACAGGACAAGTCTAACACTTACGTATACTCAGGCAGACCTACCTATATACAAGGGGTCACAAGACACACAGCAAATCCATAATTTCACTACAAAATTTCCCAACTGTTTCACATTTTCTGTCAGTTCAATAAGGTCACTACACGTCAATCACCAGGACATTTTTATTGCAAACATTTGCTTTACCAAAAAGAAACAGCTGCACTATCATGTTACTACATAAGCACTCACTCCATAGCGTGAGAACATCCGGACAGGATGTCCATAAAAGGGCATAAACACAGGACACCAAAAATCACCTTTTGACACATGCTGTCTACCGTATTCTCTGCAGATTTCATGCATTTTTGTGTGGCTTAATTCCCTGTAAAAGACAGAGGTAAAGTTGGTTTTATATTCACACATTCAGACATTCAACAGACATTCAACAGACATTCAACAGACATTCGCCACAAGCCATTTAAAAATTCACCATTTGTCACAGAATCATCAAACAATATATGATTTATTCTATAAATGACTAGCATACTTTTACAACCTTTGTTTTGAGGAAAAATGCCAGTTTTGACTTGATAGAAATACATCAAATGTATAAAATGCCATTTAAAGCGGTATAAATCAATAACTAATTCACCGTTGGTCACAGAAACATCAATCTATGTATGATTTATTCTATAAATGTCTAGCATAATTTTACAATTTTTGTTTTGAGTAAAAATTCCAGTTTTGATTTGATAGAGGGAATGCTGTATTTCTGATCAATTTGATGTTATTTTAATGGACAAGAAAATTGCTTTTCTTTCAACAACAAGGACATTTCTAAGTAACCCCAAACTTTTGTATGCTAATGTACGTATATACTGTATATATGTATTAGCAATGGTATTGAAAGATACCAGAGGGTGGATAACAATAAAAAGCACTAATGTAAGAAGTGGACGGTACATGTTTTGTTTTTGGGCTAAATGTATTATGATTTGCCTCTGAACTGTATGTGAACCCCTCTGCAATCTACTGGCACTAACCATTAAAAACTAGGACTTCAACCAGGCTATCCCAATGCTATTTTCTCTCTTTCTCTCTTAAACTGCTAGCACAAAGCCTACGCGAAAATGTGGTTTTTCACAAAAGATCATGAAAAAAAATATAAACTGGCCCAAATCAGCTCTGCATAATTCAGCAGGGAGGTGTGCAACTACCACACATTATACCCATTATACCAGTGGAGAAACTACGTCACCTACATAGGTATTACCATGTCCCTTTCAATTCAAATTCCTTGCAGAAAGAAGTATTTGCAAACCTTTTAATACATCCAGAAAGACAGTGGTCTTAGAAGGGTATGTATACTTTAAAATACATATTTTATGTGAATGGATGTGGATGAAAGAATTCTGCCAGTGTTTTAATGTTTTTTTTTCTTTACCTCGAACTCTATATATCCAAGTGGGCCTATGAGGACCTTGGGGATCAGATTTACCATTATACGACAGCCAACAGATAAACTGTTACAAATATACTGGTGTAGGCTACAACATGAAAAAATATCATGAAATGGCACTTGAGGCATGGGATGCATAGTTCGAACATGTCGACCATATCTTTAGTGTACAACATGAAGTTTCCCTCTCCATGTCAATGAGGGGGAAGCGGCAGCGGAGCACTGAGCAGAAGCTAAGTAGGCAGCAGAGTGGGTAGTACCTACATTTAAAAAAAAATATGCCACACATGCACAGAAATCTCTATCAATAGCCATGGAAAGTCGTGTTCCAGAAAATCCAGAACCACCAGCCACTCAGTATAAATGCATGATATTGTAAAAGGTTGCGTCAATCGAATCTGGTATCAGGATAAAATGTGATTCAAAGTCACCGAATATACTTTAAGTATTTTTATTTAACATAAGTGATAAATGGTAAATGCAATTTTTGTATATACGGGTTCACTGTATCACCACGCAGGGTAAAGCAGAGAACTGACTGAAATAGTACAGACATCTTCTTTTATACTGTGACAGATGTAGTTCCAACTTTAGAGTTGGCCTGTCACAGTAGAGGCTTAGCGTGGCTTAAACTTGCTAGCCTATCGGTGGTGCCCAGGCTGGTCCCAGCCTCACAGCACACAGGATCCAGATATCCGGAAGTGTTTGTTGTGAAGTTTGAGCTGAGTTGTCGGTGGCTACACTGCTCAGTTCCTGTTTTCTTGTTATTCAGCAGTCACGCTATGTTTTGTGATTAACATGTCCTATTTCTATAAGGCATATATTTGTTAAAAAAAGAGAACAAAACCATCCTTCACAATATGTACCCATTGAAGATGGTTACATAGTCAGATTAATATACATGTGTTTTAAATGTTTACATGCTTTGCCAGAATAACGATTTCCCTAATAATCCTGTTTACGTGGACAAATCTGAAATCAGGCTACCTGATAGGATTTAAATAAATGCAGAAAATCGCCAATCAAAATAAACTTTCTACCATGTTCTTTTTTATTTTGAGTTCGGACATACAGGTGTATAATGTTTGTACGTGAAAACTATTTCTAAAATGCATACTTTCAGTTTTTCCGAACTCAATTCACTCATGCATAAGAGGGAGTCTTGCGCTAACAGTGCCGGCACATGCGCAGATTCAATACACAGCTGGAACGCAGATTAAGCTCCTAATAATTCAAAAGATTGCTCAGAAAACCATGTGTTTTAATCGGCATATGTTTACTGCAATTTTAACTCTGCGCTGAAGCAGAGTGTTTACATGACCGTTGCCATACTCGGCCTACTGCCATAATCAGTTTAATATCAAATTATTAGTGTGCATGTAAACATAATCGTTGATTCTTTATGAATATAATTTAAATGCCTCATGAGTTTAGGGCTAGATTCAATCAGTACTGCCTTAACCCGCGATAACAGTTTTATTTAGGAGATGTCGGAGGTGTAACTGCGTTGGAGATGTCAAATCAGCAAATAATACCTTTCACGGACATTGCCATTGGATGCGCCGAGTCACGTTAGTAATAATCCTATGCAGCCTTGTTAAAAATTCAAACAATTGAATGTGCGTTGTAATCTACACCTCAATTAGCCTAATATAAATCCTTATTATTTTGTTTAATGATATTCAATTTGAGTGTCATTATTTCTATATAGCCTACACTTTCTCGTTCTGAACTTCTTACACGAGTGGGAAGGGTGGGAATTCTTGACAATGACCAGACAAGCAAGCGCTCACTGAATTGACAGCTCCAACGCAGTTACACCTATGACACCACCAAAACATCAGCTACGAGGGTGTCGGCTATCGCCAGTGTTATGATACTGATGGTTTGCCAAAACTGATGGTTTGTACAGTTGTGGCTACCAGTACAGCTCCATCTAATTGTAGCGTCGGGGATAACAATTGTAGCATTTTAGCCAAGCCTAACCCTTTACCTTACCTAAACCTTATTCTCCGAACCTGCTACGTTGATTCTCCTAACCTGCCAGGTTAAATCTCCTAACCTGCTGCGTTAGTTATCCTATCATGCTATGTAAACAAATCACCAGTGCCGACAAACCATCATTATCACCAGACCGGTTAGCGCTTGATCTGATTGAATCTAGGCCTTAGTTCAACTGTCATACCCCACCAGAACCCAAAATACACTACATGACCAAAAGTATGTGGACACCTGCTCGTCGAACATCTCATTCCAAAATCATCGGCATTAATATGGAGTTGGTCCCCTCTTTGCTGACATAACAGCCTCCACTCTTGCTTCCATTCAGCCACAAGAGCATTAGTGAGGTCGGGCTCGCAGTCGATGTTCCAATTCACTCCAATGGGGTTTAGGTCAGGGCTCTGTGCAGGCCAGTCAAGTTCTTCCACATCGATCTCAACAAACCATTTCTGTATGCACCTTGTTTTGCGCACGGGGGCATTGTCATGCTGAAACAGGAAAGAGCCTTCCCCAAACTGTTGCCACAAAGTTGGAAGCCCAGAATCATCTAGAATGTCATTGTATGCTGTAGCGTTAAGATTTTCCTTCACTGGAACTAAGTTGCCTAGCCCGAACCATGAAAAACAGACCCAGACCATTATTCCTCCTCCACTAAACTTCATTGTTGGCACTATGCATTGGGGCAGGTAGCATTCTTCTGGCATCTTCCAAACCCAGATTTGTCCTTTGGACTGCCAGATGGTGAAGCGTGATTCATCACTCCAGAGAACGCATTTCCACTGCTCCAGAGTCCAATGGCAGCGAGCTTTACACCACTCCAGCCGATGCTTGGCATTGCACATGGTGATCTTAGGCTTGTGTGCGGCTGCTCGACCATGGAAACCATGAAGCTCCTGACAAACAGTTCTTGTGCTGACGTTGTTTACAGAGGCAGTTTGGAACTTGGTGTGAGTGTTGCAACCAAGGACAGACAATTTTTACACACTTCAGCGGTCCTGTTCTGTGAGCTTGTGTGGCCTACCACTTCACGGCTAAACCGTTGTTGCTCCTAGACGTTGACACGTCACAATAACAGCACTTATAGTTGACCGGGGCAGCTCTAGCAGGGCAGACATTTAACAAACTGACTTGTTGGAAAGGTGGCATCCTATGACTGCCACGTTGAAAGTCACTGAGCTCTTCAGTAAGGCCATTCTATTGCCAATGTTTGCCTATGGAGATTTCTTGGCTATGTGCTCGATTTTATACACCTGTCAGCAACGAGTGTGGCTGAAATAGCCGAATCCACAAATCTTAAGGGGTGTCCACAAACTTTTGCATAAAAAAGTGTATTTATATGTTTTACTTTTTGTAATTTAGCAGACGCTCTTATCCAGAGTGACAAGTGCATCAATTTTCATACTGGTCCCCCATGGGAATCAAACCCACAACCCTGGTGTTGCAAGAGCCATGCTCTACCAACTAAGCCACAGTAAGCTTGTTTTACTCCAATGTTTGTAGACAAAGTACATGTAGCCTCAAAACATGGTTCAAACTATAATTGTTATATCATAGCTGTTCAGTCCTTGGATCCAAAGCTCTGTCTATGCATTTGAGAGTGGTTACATTTCTCCAGTCCCATCCCTTTTTACCGAAACAGGGGTGGGGAAAATGCTTTGTTAGTTTCAACTGCTGATTGCTGCTTTAAAGAACTAAATGCTGAGCGCTTACCGAGAAGATAAATTGGTCTATGAGTGAAATCATTATTATAATTTAATTTACATTGATACGGCTTGTATGAAGTGACATTTTACTTTGTGAGAGAAAAATGAGTATTAGCATTACTTTAAGGTTTATATAAACGATAGATGTGTACAATCATGTTACTCTGGTTGTGTAAATTGCTGTTTTCACATAACTCTGTACCTAATTCAACACGGCTGTGTACATCTTGTGTTCTTACCCCCACTCTCTGTACTCTGAAATGTGCATTGTCAGAACGAGGTATCTCTGTTCCGAACGAAGTCTCTCCTTATCCTCTATTCTAAGAACAAACAGTTCTTAGTACTCACAGGAGAACACAGAGGACTCTGAATATTTGCCCACCTCATCCAGTAGATATGGGTTGGTTCGACACATTGAGACAGTTGGTAGTGGATTAAGGAAAAGTAACAAAGGTTGGGCTATATAAGGCAAGCCCCAACTCAGAATCAATCATTGGGCTCTCAATGAATCACCTAGGGGTGGGTCGTTGACCAGCTCCATTATTGGAATAATTAATCAAATGTCAAATGAAGATTGTTTGAAGAAATTACAGTCTGTCTCACTTTTTTCGAATTTCCACGACAGGTTAAATAATCGCTGCCTTCATGAAAGAAAAGTTACAAAAATGATTCCGTACATTTCCGTGCCGTTTTGTATGAGGAAACTGTTACCATTCTAGAAGATAAAGGCTACTTAAACCCCCCAAAACATTGGATTTCTTTACTATAAGATCACCTATTCTTATTGTTAAAAAAAAATTAAAAAAACTTCTGAAGTGGAACAATAATAGAAGATCACATTCTGATTTCAACCGTACGGTTTGCTTGATTCTGCATTTTCAGACGCAGGCGTTGAGCCTAGACTCAAAAGTGGTTGGAAAATGTGGTTCATATTTTTTTCTTTTATTTATTTCACCTTTATTTAGCCAGGTAGGCCAGTTGAGAACAAGTTTTCATTTACAACTGCGACCTGGCAAAGATAAAACAAAGCAGTGCGACAAAAACAACAACACAGAGTTACACGTAAACAAATGTAAAGTCAATAACACAATAGAAAAATCTATGTACAGTGTGTGCAAATGTAGAAGAGTAGGGAGGTAAGGAAATAAAAAGGCCAGAGGCAAAATAATTGGTGGTCAGTTTTACAAGGGTATGTTTGGCAGCATGAGTGAAGGATGCTTTGTTGTGAAATAGGAAGCCAATTCTAGATTAAACTTTGGATTGTAGATGCTTAATGTGAGTCTGGAAGGAGAGTTTACAGTCTAACCAGACACCTAGGTATTTGTAGTTGTCCACATATTCTAAGTCAGAACCGTCCAGAGTAGTGATGTTGGACGGGCGGGCAGGTGCAGGCAGCGATCGGTTGAAGACCATGCATTTAGTTTTATTTGCATTTGAAAGCAATTGGAGACCTCGGAAGGAGTGTTGTATGGCATTGAAGCTCGTTTGGAGGTTTGTAGCACAGTGTCCAAAGAAGGGCCAGATGTATACAGAATGGTGTCGTCTGCGTAGAGGTGGATCAGAGAATCACCAGCAGCAAGAGCGACATCATTGATATATACAGAGAAAAGAGTCAGCCTGAGAATTGAACCCTGTGGCACCCCCATAGAGACTGCCAGAGGTCCGGACAACAGGCCCTCCGATTTGACAAATCGAACTCTATCTGAGAAGTAGTTGGTGAAACAGGCGAGGCAGTCATTTGAGAAGCCAAGGCTATTGAGTCTGCCGAGAAGAACATGGTGATTGACAGAGTCTAAAGCCTTGGCCAGGTCGATGAAGACGGCTGCACAGTACTGTCTTTTATCAATGGCGGTTATGATATCGTTTAGGATGAGCGTGGCTGAGGTGCACCCATGACCAGCTCTGAAACCCGATTGCATAGTGGAGAAGGTACGGTAGGATTCGAAATGGTCGGTGATCTGTTTGTTAACTTGGCTTTCGAAGATTTTAGAAAGGCAGGGCAGGATGGATATAGGTCTATAACAGTTTGGGTCTAGAGTGTCTCCCCCTTTGAAGAGGGGGATGACCGCGGCAGCTTTCCAATCTTTGGGGATCTCAGACGATACAAAAGAGAGGTTGAATAGGCTAGTAATAGGGGTTGCAACAATTTCGGCAGATCATTTTAGAAAGAAAGGGTCCTGATTGTCTAGCCCAGCTGATTTGTAGGGATCCAGATTTTGCAGCTCTTTCAGAACATCAGATGTCTGGATTTGGGTGAAGGAGAAGTGGGGGGGGCTTGGGCAAGTTGCTGCAGGGGGTGCTGAGATGTTGGCCGGGGTAGGGGTAGCCACGTGGAAAGCATGGCCAGCCGTAGAAAAATGCTTATTGAAATGATCGATTATCGTAGATTTATCGGTGGTGACAGTGTTACCTAGCCTGGGAGGAGGTGCTATTGTTCTCCATGTACTTTACAGTGTCCCAAAACATTTTGGAATTAATGCTATAGGATACAAATGTCTGTTTGAAAAAGCTAGCCGTATCTTTCCTAACTGACTGAGTATATTGGTTCCTGACTTCCCTGAAAAGTTGCATATCGCGGGGCCTATTCGATGCTAATGCAGAACGCCACAGGATGTTTTTGTGCTGGTCAAGGGCAGTCAAGTCTGGGGTGAACCAAGGGCTATATCTGTTCTTAGTTCTACATTTTTTGAATGGGGCATGCTTATTTAAGATGGTGAGGAAAGCACAAATAAAGAGCAACCAGGCATCCTCTACTGACGGGATGAGGTCAATATCCTTTCCAGGATACCCGGGCCAGGTCGATTAGAAAGGCCTGCTCGCTGAAGTGTTTTATGGAGCGTTTGACAGTGATGAGGGATGGTCATTTGACCGCAGACCCATTACGCACGCAGGCAATGAGGCAATGATCGCTGAGATCCTGGTTGAAGACAGCAGAGGTGTATTTAGAGGGCAAGTTGGTCAATATCTAAGAGGGTGCCCATGGCTACGGATTTATGGTTGTACCTGGTAGGTTCCTTGATAATTTGTGTGATTGAGGGCATCTAGCTTAGATTGTAGGAAGGCTGGGGTGTTAAGCATGTCCCAGTTTAGGTAACCTAACAGTACGAACTCTGAAGATAGATGGGGGGGCAATCAATTCACATATGGTATCCAGGGCACAGCTGGGGGCTGAAGGGGTCTATAACAAGCGGCAACGGTGAGAGACTTGTTTCTGGAAAGGTGGATTTTTAAAAGTAGAAGCTCGAATTGTTTGGGCACAGACCTGGATAGTAAGACAGAACTCTGCAGGCCATCTCTGCAGTAGATTGCAACACCGCCCCCTTTGGCAGTTCTATCTTGTCGGAAAATGTTATAGTTAGGGATGGAAATGTCAGGATCTTTGGTGGTCTTCCTAAGCCTAAGCTAGGACATCCGGGTTGGCGGAGTGTGCTAAAGCAGTGAATAAAACAAACTTCTGGAGGGGGCTTGTAATGTTAACATGCATGAAACCAAGGCTTTTACGGTTACAGAAGTCAACAAACGAGGGCGCCTAGCTCCACTCCACTGGGAGTGGAGCTAGGGGCTGCAGGGCCTGGGATAACCTCTACATCACCAGAGGAAGAGGAGGAGTAGGATAAGAGTACGGCTAAAGGCTATAAGAACTGCTTGTCTAGTGTTATATGTTTCGTTGGTTTTCTGATTAAAGGTGAAACGGTAGTTACTGGAAAGAAGATATAGCTGCATGACCCCAGCTCAATCGTGTGACGAGTTGTTGGTTATTCAATGCTGGCTGGATGCTTAATTTTTTGCTTTCACCTTTTTCTTCTCCATTTGTGGGTACGAGTCTCGCAAACAGTCGAGAATATAATAATTACATAACCAGAGCTTATGGTTCATACATTTGCAGAATTGTATGCCTATGGCAAAACAAGCTTGTTAATGTTTCACCTTGAAACAAATGAAATTACACAGAAATCAAATGAAATCATGGCTAGAATAATTATTTATGTACAGTGCTTTGTAAAAGTTCCCCCTTGGTGTTTTTCTTATTTTGTTGCATTACAACCTGTAATTTAAATAGATTTTTATTTGGATTTCATGTAATGGACATACATAAAACAGTCCAAATTGGTGAAGTGAAATGAAAAAAACTACTACTACTACTACTAAAAAAAATTACTGAAAAGTAGTGAGTGCATTTGTATTCACCCCTTTGCTATGAAGAACCTAAATTAGATAGATTACCTTCAGAAGTCACATAATTAGTTAAATAAAGTCCACCTGTGTGCAATCTAAGTGTCACATGATCTGTCACATGATCTCAGTATATATACACCTGTTCTGAAAGGCCCCAGAGTTTGCAACACAACTTAGCAAGGGGCACCACCAAGCAAGCGACACCATGAAGACCAAGGAGCTCTCCAAACAGGTCAGGGACAAAGTTGTGGAGAAGTACAGATCAGGGTTGGGTTATAAAAAAAATATCAGAAACTTTGAACATCCCACAGAGCAAATCCATTATCCATTATTAAAAAATGGAAAGAATATGGCACCACAACAAACCTGCCAAGAAAGGGTCGCCCACCAAAACTCACAGACCAGGCAAGGAGGGCATTAATCAGAGAGGCAACAAAGAGACCAAAGATAACCCTGAAGGAGCTGCAAAGCTCCACAGCGGAGATTGGAGTATCTGTCCATAGGACCACTTTAAGCCGTACACTCCACAGAGCTGGGCTTTACCGAAGAGGGGCCAGAAATAAGCCATTGCTTCAGGAAAAAAATAAACAAACATGTTTTGTGTCCACCAAAAGGCATGAGGGAGATTCCCCAAACATATGGAAGAAGGTACTCTGGTCAGATGAGACTAAAATTTTGTTTTATGGACATCAAGGAAAACGCTATGTCTGGCGCACACCGAACACCTCTCATCCCCACAGTGAAGCATGGTGGTGGCAGCATTGCTATGGGGATGTTTTTCATCTGCAATCGACCGGGAAACTGGTCAGAATTCAAGGAATGATGGAGGGCATTAAATTCGGGGAAATTCTTGAGGGAAACCTGTTTCAGTCCTCCAGAGATTTGAGACTGGGACGGAGGGTCACCTTCCAGCAGGACAATGACACTAAGCATACTGCTAAAGCAACACTCGAGTGGTTTAAGCGGAAACATTTAAATGTCTTGGAATGGCCTAGTCAAAGCCCAGACCTCAATCCAATTGAGAATCTGTGGTATGACTTAAAGTTGGCTGTACACCAGCAGAACCCATCCAACTTGAAAGAGCTGGAGCAGTTTTTCCTTGAAGAATGAGCAAAAATCCCAGTGGCTAGATGTGCCAAGCTTATAGACATACTCCAAGAGACTTGCAGCTGTAATTGCTGCAAAAGTATTGACTTTGGGGGGGTGAATAGTTATGCACGCTCAAGTTCTGTTTTTCTTGTTTGTCACAATAAAAAAATATGTTGCATCTTCAAAGTGGTAGGCATGTTGTGTAAATCAAATGATACAACCCCCCCAAAAATCTATTTAAATTCCAGGTTGTAAGGCAACAAAATAGGAAAAATGCCAAGGGGGTGAATACTTCCGAAAGCCACTGTAAATGTATATTAATATCATGTTATTACCCATTTAATCTGTGCTGTAATATAAAGTGCTACCGAAATGTAAAAAATAAAACTACACACCTCCCAAAGAAGGCCCTTTAACAATGTGCAATTTATTTTTATTCAAATCGAATGAAATGCAAAAACAGAACATATACCATCATTAACAAATCATACAATTTTCACTTTAATCCAAAACTAAATACAAAGATGAGTAAAACCAATAACTCATAAAAAGCTAGATACACATTATTGCTTAATTGAATTGACAAGCAATGTAATTCTTGATCAAACGTGGTAACCAACCATTCATTCCTAAATGCACACAGGCTTGCCACTTTGAAAATGAACTTGGTGTCTTGAACGGTGAACCTTATTATTTTACTGTATTGAGTGGCGCAACGGTCTCAGTGCTAGAGGCGCCACTACAGACCCTGGTTTGATTCCAAGCTGTATCATAACCGGTCGTGATTGGGAGTTCCATAGGGCGGCGCACAATTGGCCCTGCGTCGTCCGGGTTAGGGTTTGGCCGGGGTAGGCAGTCATTGCAAATAAGAATTTGTTCTTAACTGACTTGCCTAGTTAAATAAAAAATAAATGTGAAGACTATACTCTCTTTAGTGGGTATTCAATCCGATTGCGGTTTGTCGGCTACAGTATGCACCTTTTATAAAAAGCCAATGTTCCCATGTTCACGGAAACTGCAATCACGGTAAGTGATGTAAACTGTATTTCGGCTCAATCAGAAATTACTTTAAAATGTTAAGCCCACTATTACGCAGATCTACCGCTGATCGCATTGAAATTCTTGATTACAGGTCCATGCATCAGCATACACTAATTCTGAATGCAAGTTAAGAGTGTTACATGCCAACACACATTCATTTTCAGAAGTGAACCCAATAAAAGGTTATCAAAGATACATTTCAGTGTAAAATCTACATCCTACCCATGTTATTTCCATGGTGATATGTACACACAACTGGGATCTGCAATAATCTGAGGAAGCATGTTTTATTGCCATTTTCATAGTCTTGTCATGGTGAATGGAAATTGTGGTGGGCGTTATATTAATTCATGCTGACACAACTTCTGTTGGTTAACTACATTAAACGGTTCCCTCTGTGTTAGCTGTTTGTTTGTGTATTCCCATGTGTGGAGCTGCATTCGCCATGATAAGAGCACAAACTCCATTAGTCTGCTTCTGCATAAAAAGCTTTTGGACGGTTCAATTTGAAAACATAAACATGCAGATGTGAATGAGCGCAGATATTTTTTGATGAAAAGTTTGAAACTTCCAGGTGGTGTGAAAGATACCAGTGTTGAACTCTAATATGAATTCATGGGAAATGTATTCTGCCATTTTTTTTATTTGTATATTGATACAATTTGCAAAGCCAAGTGGAAAGTTTACTAAGAAGCTTCCGGGCTAATGCCCTTCTACTTCCAAATGGTCAGCATAGAAAACAAACGGTATAACACTTTCCAGTGATAAAAAAAGGTGCTGTATACAATTTCTTCCTTTCCTATGATGAAGAGAGGTCATAATCATAAGAAGAAATCAAAAAAACATTGCATCATTGAGTTCCCAAAGTCATGCATTCAGACATATATAGATCACCAACTGAAGTTGTTACATATGCAGGCACAGCTTTGTTGGTTATGTAGTCTATTATATTTTCCCCCTTGACAGTTGTCCAAAGGAGTTTGTTTAATATCAATACGTTTTTTTCTGAGTAATCTATTTATATTAAAGTGCCATCCTTAGGGCTCAACAGCCCTGTAGCCACACTTGAAATTGGCACACACTGCCCATGCTGACTTCTCAGTCTTCAATTCGGAAACTTTTGAAGCTTCTAACCCTATCAGCAAGAGATAGAAGAATAAGCACATTAGGAACTTATATCTGGCGACGACAACAAATAAAACAGTTGGCACTCAGTTCTTTAAAAACAACTGTTTGGAAGCTTGAGTGAAGAGGCGACGGGATATGAAGCAGGTGTGTAGAGGGTGATAGGCTGAGGAATGTCGATCTCTCAGTGGAGGAATACAGAACATGCAGTGGTCGTAAGTCTTCCCCGTGGTTCGATGGGGCAGCTGCTGTGAGCACTTCAGATGCAGTCACTCAAAGTTGTGAATCTTCAAATGGGTTCCACCTTCCAGGATGACCACTGGTACTTCTCAAAAACAACAAAAAAAGCATATTATAAGCAAGCAAACACCAATTATATTATAACCTACATAATTAATCAAACCAGAAATAATGTCCTAAAAATAACGTATTATGGAAGTAGTTTCATGTCAACATTCACAAAATGACATTTTGACAAGAGTCATTCAGCTTTTATATTTACACATACACTCAGCAGTCAGTTTATTAAGTGCACCCATCTAGTACCAGGTCAGACAACCCTTTTCCTCCAGAACAGCCTGAATTCTTCAGGGCATGGACACATTGCTCAATTGGTATCATGTGCCAGGAAAACATTCCCAACACCATTATACCACTGCCAGCAGCATGTACCGTTGACACCAGGCTTAATGGGGTTATGGATTTATTCTGCTTACGCCAAATCCTGACTCAGCATAAAACAGGAACAGGGATTTGTCGAACCAGGCAATGTTTTTCCACTTAATTGTCCAATGTTGGTGATCGCGTGCCCACTATGGCAGAGTTTTGGTTTTAGCTGATAGGAGTGGAACCTGGTGTGGTTGTCTGCTGCAATAGCCCATCCGTTCCGAGATGCCGTTCTGCGCTGTTATTTGCCGTTTGTGGCCCGCCTGTTAGCTTGCAAGATTCTTGCCATTCTCCTTCGACCATGGTGCTGCTGCTGACTGGATGGTTTTTGTTTGACGCACCATTCTCGGTAAACCCTAGACACCGTGGTACATGAAAGGCCCTGGAGGCTGGATTTTTCTGAGATACTGGAACCAGTGCACTTTGTACCGACGACGATACCACTAGTCAGTCGCTTATGTACTTATTTTGTCTATTCTAACATGTAACTGAACCCCTCGATGCCAGTCTGCCTGCTTTATATTGTAAGCCACAGCCATGTGACTCAGTGCATGTAGGAGCGAACCATTTTCGTGAACGGGGTGCTGAGTGTATATTCATACAGTACCAGTCAAAAGTTGACACGCGTGCTCAAAGGTTTTTCTTTATTTTTACTATTTTCTACATTGCATAATAATAGTGAAGATATCAAAACATGTAGTAACCCCCCAGAAAAGTAGCTTTGCAAACTCGTGGCATTCTCTCAACCAGCTTCGCCTGGAATGCTTTTTCAACAGTCTTGAATGAGTTCCCACATGTGCTGAGCACTTGTTGGCTACTTTTCCTTCACTCTGTGGTCCTACTCATCCCAAACCATCTCAATTCGGTTGAGGTCGGGTGATTGTGAAGGCCAGGTCATCTGATGCAGCACTCCATCACTCACCTTGGTCAAATAGCCCTTACACAGCCTGGAGGTGTGTGTTGGGTCATTGTCCTGTTGAAAAACAATTGATAGTTCCACTAAGCTCAAAGCAGTTGGGATGGCGTATCGCTGCAGAATGCTGTGGTAGCCATGCTGGTTAAGTGTGCCTTGAATTCTAAATAAATCAGTGTCACCAGCAAAGCACCCCCACACCACCACACATGCGGAGATCATCCGTTCACCTATTCTGCGTCTCACATAGACACGGCGGTTGAAACCAAAATTCGCAAATTCACACTCAGACCAAAATACAGATTTCCACATGTCCATTTCTCATGTTTCTTGACCCAAGCAAGTCTCTTCTTATTGGTGTCCTTCAGTAGTGGTTTCTTTGCAGAAATTCGACCATGGAAGGCCTGATTCACACAGTCTCTTCTGAACAGTTGATGTTGTGTCTGTTCCTTGAAGTCTGTGAAGCATTTATTTGGGCTGCAATTTCTAAGGCTGGTAACTCAAATGAGGTAACTCTGGGTCTTCCTTTCCTGTGGCAGTCCTCATGAGAGCCAGTTTCATCATAGCGCTTGATGGTTTTTGCAATTGCTCTTGAAGAGACTTGCAAAGTTATTGAAATTTTCCAGATTGACTGACCATGTCTTAAAGTAATGGACTGTCATTTCTCTTTGTTTATTTGAGCTGTTCTTGCCATAATATGGAATTGGTCTTTTACCAAATAGAGCTATCTTCTGTATACCACCCCTACCTTGTCACAACACAACTGACTGGCTCAAATGCATTAAGACTGAAAGATATTCCACAAATGAACTTTTAACAAGTTTTTTTCATTTAAATGCATTCCAGGTTGACTACCTCATGAAGCTGGTAGAGAATGCCAAGAGTGTGCAAAAAGCTGCCATCAAGGCAAAGTGCAGCTACTTTGAAGAATCTAAAATATATTTTGTTTAACACTTTTTTGGTTACTACATGATTCCATGTGTTATTTATTCGTTTTGATGGCTTCACTATTATTCTACAATAAAGAAAAACCCTTGAACGAGTAAGTGTGTCCAAACTTTCGACTGGTACTATATATGCACTGAGTGTACAAAACAGAACACCTGCTCTTCCTCTGACAGACTGACCAGGTGAAAGCTATGATCCCTTATTGATGTCACTTGTTAAATCCACTTTCATTAGTGTAGATGAAGATACAGGTTTAAGAATGATTTTTAAGCCTTGGAGACAATTGAGACATGGACTGTGTATGTGTGCCATTCAGAGGGTGAATGGGCAAGACAAAAGATTTAAGTGCCTTTGAACGGGGGCTATGGTAGTAGGTGCTAGGCCCACCAGTTTGAGTGTGTCAAGAACTGCAACACTGCTGGGTTTTTCACGCTCAAAAGTTTCCCACAAGATTGGTCCACTACCCAAAGGACATCCAGCCAACTTGACAACTGCCGGAAGCTTTGGAGTTAACATGGGCCAGCATCCCAGTGGAACGTTTGACATCTTGTCGAGTCCATGCCCCGACGAATTGAGGCTGTTGAGGGTTAAGGTGGGGGGTGTAACTCAATATTAGGAATTAGAAACATACATACAGTCAGATCCAAAATTCTTGGCATTCTTAAAATAAATACAAATACTGAAATATATTGTATATTATATTGCTATATTAAATTATAATATTTTTATGAAACAGCCTCCTGGCAGAGGCAACCAGGTTTTTGACTAAAATATCCTAGTACTGGGTAAAGTTAATTACGCCGTTAACTTTAAGGGCCCCAGGACCAGTGGAAGCAAAATAGCCCCATAACATCAAAGATCCACCACAATATTTTACAGTAAGCATGAGGTACTTTTCTGCATACGTATCCTTCTTTCAACACCAGACCCACAACTGGTGTTGCATAGCCAAAGAGCTCCATTTTCATGTCATCCAACAAACGTAAACACCTGGAATTTGCTAAACGGCACTGGCATTCTTCAAAAGAAGAATGCACATGCAGAAAAGTACCTCATACATACAATAAAATATAGTGGTGAATCTTTGATGTTATGGGGCTTCTTTGCTTCCACTGGTCCTTGGGGACCTTGTTAAGGTCAAAAAGGGCAAAATGAACTTGACCCAGTACCAGGACATTTTAGTCTAAAACTAAAATGCCTCTGCCAGGTAGGCTGAAACTTGGCCGCAGTGGATCTTCCACCAAAAAAAATAAACCAAGCACACATCAAAATCCACAAAGAAATGGTCAATTGACTACAAAAAAATCAACATTCCGCAATCAGTCTCTGGACTTGAACCCCATTGAAAATCTGTTGGTTTGATTGAAGAGGGCAGTCCATAAGCACAGACGAAGGATATCAATTATCTAGAAAGATTATGTATGGAGGAATGGTCTAAGATCCTTCCTAATTTGTTTTTCAACCTCATAAAACCTTTTGTAAAAAGTCTCAGTGGCAATATCCTCTCAGAGGTGAAGGTGCCGGAGCATTGAAAACCGGGGTGGCAATAATTTAGTTTTATTAACTTGAACAAAATCTTCCTCTGAGCAACTGTGGTGGTATAAAATAACATAATTTCCCCATTTCTTTGCGAATACAATTTACACAGAGTGTACAAAACATTAGGAACAACTTCCTAATACTGAGTAGCACCCCCATTTGCTCTCAGAACAGCCTCAATTTGTCGGGGCATGGACTACAAGGTGTCAAAAGCGTTCCACATGGATGCTAGCCCATGTTGACTCCAATGATTCCCACAGTTGTGTCAAGTTGGCTGGATGTCCTTTGAGTGGTGGACCATTCTTGATACACACTACTATTATACCCCCGTTAATAAAGGCACAAATCTTTTGCCTTGCCCATTCACCCTCTGATTGGCACATACACAATCCATGTCTCAACTGTCTCAAGGCATGAAATTCCTTATTTAACCCATCTCCTCCCCTTCATCTACACTGATTGAAGTGGATTTAATAGATGACATCAATAAGGGATCATAGCTTTCACCCTGGATTCACCTGGTCAGTCTATATCATGGAAAGACCAGGTTCGGTTTGAACGCTACAAACAGACTTCAGACGAGGGGGTTGTATAGCAAAACAAATAATCATTTAAAGAAACATCTCTATCTGAAATTTTCGGATTTTAAAGGGGATTTTACAGGCAATGTAACATACAGTTGAAGTCAGACGTTTACATACACCTTAGCTAAATACATTTAAACACAGTTTTTCACAATTCCTGACATTTAATCCAAGTAAAAATGACCTGTTTTAGGTCAATTAGGATCACCACTTTATTTTAAGAATGTGAAATGTCAGAATAATAGTAGAGAGAATGATTTATTTCAGCTTTTATTTCTTTCATCACATTCCCAGTGGGTCAGAAGTTTACATACACTCAATTAGTATCTGGTAGCATTGCCTTTAAATTGTTTAACTTGGGTCAAACGTTTCGGGTAGCCTTCCACAAGCTTCCCACAATAAGTTGGTTGAATTTTGGCCAATTCCGCTTGACAGGGCTGGTGTAACTGAGTCAGGTTTGTAGGCCTCCTTGCTCGCACACGCTTTTTCAGCTCTGCCCACAAATTTTCTATAGGATTGAGGTCAGGGATTTGTGATGGCCACTTCAATACCTTGACTTTGTTGTCCTTAAGCTATTTTGCCACAACTTTGGAAGTATGCTTGGGGTCATTGTCCATTTGGAAAACCCATTTGCGACCAAGCTTTAACTTCCTGTCTGATGTCTTGAGATGTTGCTTCAATATATGCACATCATTTTCCTGCCTCATGATGCCATCTATTTTGTGAAGTGCACCAGTTCCTCCTGCAGTAAAGCACCCTCAACATGATGCTGCCACCCCCGTGCTTCACGGTTGGGATGGTGTTCTTCGGCTTGCAAGCAACCCCCTTTTTCCTCTAAACATAACGATGGTCATTATGGACAGTTCTATTTTTGTTTCATCAGACCAGAGGACATTTCTCCAAAAAGTACGATCTTTGTCCCCATGTGCAGTTGCAAACCGTAGTCTGGCTTTTTTATGGCGGTTTTGGAGCAGTGGCTTCTTCCTTGCTGAGCGTTCTTTCAGGTTATGTCGATATAGGACTCGTTTTACTGTGGATATAGATACTTTTTTACCTGTTCCCTCCAGCATTTTTACAAGGTCCTTTGCTGTTGATTTGCACTTTTCGCACCAAAGTACGTTCATCTCTAGGAGACCGAACGCGTCTCCTTCCCGAGCGGTATGACGGCTGCGTGGTCCCATGGTGTTTAAACTTGCGTACAATTGTTTGTACAGATGAACGTGGTACCTTCAGGCGTTTGGAAATTGCTCCCAAGGATGAACCAGACTTGTGAAGGTCTAAAATTTATTTTCTGAGGTCTTGGCTTCTTTTGATTTTCCCATGATGTCAAGCAAAGAGGCACTGAGTTTAAAGGTCGGCCTTGAAATACATCCACAGGTACACCTCCAATTGACTCAAATTATGTCAATTAGCGTATCACAAGCTTCTAAAGCCATGACATCATTTTCTGTAATTTTCCAAATTGTTTAAAGGCACAGTCAACTTCGTGTATGTAAACTTCTGACCCACTGGAATTGTGATACAGTGAGTTATAAGTGAAATAATCTGTCTGTAAACAATTGTTGAACAAATTAGATATCCTAACCGACTTGCCAAAACTATAGTTTGTTAACAAGACATTTTGGAGTGGTTGAAAAACTTGTTTTAATGACTCCAACATAAGTGTATGTAAACACTTGACTTCAACCGTACATAAAGTTTTTTAGGAAAAGTTTTTGTAAAACATGCACCTTACATCTGATCTTGAAACTGTCTGTAAAGCCAACTTTCTTTCATCAAGGTTTTATATGGTCTGTAATTGGTTTCTCTTGAATTTTAATATCCGTTTTTAGCATTATGAGATCCATAACGGTTGTGGATGTGATGGATATTGAATTATCATATCTTAGCTTGTATCTTAGCAGAAGCTTGTGCATTCACCACATTTTATGTGCTTGTTCTGAAATATATTCTTCATACTTTCAGTGACGCAATTGTTGATATCTTGAAAATGATGTGTTCTAGCTACGATTATCTTGGAAAACATATGCTGAAATTGATTTCTCATACATGGCAGTACACTTTTTTTTAGATAGAAAGATAAGAGTGCTAATCAACAAACTGTGAATAGTCCTGGAGTGTCTTTTTCAAATGAAAGCCCCCCAAAATATACAGACTTCATCCAGTGTCCAGAAAGTGGATTGGCAGTATAGGCACATGCCTCATCTGCATTACAATATTTCAGATGACTTTTTATACAAAAAAAACACTTATCTTTGGGTGTACAATCAACTGGTAAATGGTTAACCTATTAGGGTGTGGTGCCTGGCTGTGTATACTATTAAGGCTAACTGTAATTATGCAGGTACAATGCCTTATGCTGTCTTTTTTTAAACATTCCAAATGACATGATAGATTTCATGATTTCAGACTAACATCCAAAACGGTTGTTTTTGCTCTCTAAAGTAATCATGGAAACGGCCATATTTTCCATATTATCTTTTTTCAATTCCTTGAGAATGGCTATCCATGTTTTGACCTAAGACTTAGAAACGCACAGACTTTTGCTAATATGTTCAGTCTCCCCAAAAAGCTGGTCTATTTAATGTAACATCCATAATGCTTCTTATTTGCTTTATTTCTCCAACATAACAATATTTTTGAAGTTCACTTTTATCAATATACACTTATACACTCCCCCTAAAGGCGTCAGCATGCTTCAGTTTGGCCAGCCGAAGTCTACTAGGCAAACCGGACGAGTGTGCTCAAACTCCCTTAAAAAATACCTTCTCTTGAAAAATTTGAAAAAAGGGGCCTCCCGGGTGGCGCAGTGGTCTAGGGCACTGCATCGCAGCCACCAGAGACTCTGGGTTCGCGCCCAGGCTCTATCGCAGCCGGCCGCGACCGGGAGGTCCGTGGGGCGACGCACAATTGGCCTAGCATCGTCCGGGTTAGGGAGGGTTTGGCCGGTAGGGATATCCTTGTCTCATCGCGCACCAGCGACTCCTGTGGCAGGCTGGGCGCAGTGCCCGATCAACGTGCACGGTGTTTCCTCCGACACATTGGTGCGGCTGGCTTCCGGGTTGGAGGCGCGCTGTGTTAAGAAGCAGTGCGGCTTGGTTGGGTTGTGTTTCGGAGGACGCATGGCTTTCGACCTTCGTCTCTCCCGAGCCCGTACGGGAGTTGTAGCGATGAGACAAGATAGTAATTACTAACAATTGGATACCACGAAATTGGGGAGAAAAGGGGGTAAAAAAAATATAATAATAATACATTTTAAAAAATGAGAAAAAAGCGGCAAATAATACTATTTGTCCATTTTGAGATGCCGTAGCCAGTATACACATCCTAAAAATAGTCAGATTTAATCTAAGAAAACTCAAGAAATCTGTCATTAAGTTTGACGTTGAGATCTTAGTCGTGCAATTCTACATCTAACTAAGATGGTTGGTGCAGTATTTCTCAATGAATAAAGGTGCATGAAAACGAGTCATCTCTCACGAATGACAAACTTTATTGAAGAATCCCTACCGTTAACAAATCTCAGACCATGGGGCGTATATGTCGGCTCCCAAACTTCGGCTGGCCTTGAGAGAAAAAAAAGTGCCCCCCCCCCCCCCAAAACAACCGGGAAAAAAAATCTTACTGAAGTACAAAATGCACATAAACGTCATCATAATATACACTACTGTTCAAAAGTTGAGTCACTTAGAAATGTCCTTGTTTTTGAAAGAAAAGCACAGTTTTTGTCCATTAAAATAACACCAAATTGATCAGAAATACAGTAATCTTTTTGAGTTCCTCTTACCCATCTTAATCTTTTCTTTTTTTTGGCCAGTCGGAGATATGGCTTTTCTTTGCAACTCCGCCTAGAAGGCCAGCATCCCAGAGTCGCCTCTTCACTGTTGACATTGAGACGGGTGTTTAGCGTGTACTATTCAATGAAGCTGCCAGTTGATGAATTGTGAGGCGTCTGTCTCTCAAACTAGACACTCTAATGTACTTGTCCTCTTGCTCAGTTGTGCACCGGGGCATCCCACTCTTTCTATTCTGGTTAGAGACAGTTTGCGCTGTTCTGTGAAGGGAGTAGTACACAGCGTTGTACGAGATCTTCAGTTTCTTGGCAATTTCTCGCATGGAATAGCCTTCATTTCTCAGAATGAAAATAGCCTGACAAGTTTCAGAAGAAAGTTATTTGTTTCTGGCCATTTTGAGCCTGTAATCGAACCCACAAAGGTCAGTTGTATTGCTTCTTTAACTTTATTAGCATACTGGTTATTGTTCGGAATTTCAGATGACTGACGTGCCCAAAGTAAACTGCCTGTTACTCAGGCACAGAAGCTAGGATATGCATATACTTGGTAGCATTTGATAGAAAACCCTTAAGTTTCTAAAACTGTTAAAATAATGTCTGTGAGTACAACATAACTGATATGGCAGGCGAAAACCAGAGGAAAATCCATCCGGAATGTTTTGTTGTTGTTGAGGTCACAGGCCATTTCAATGCTAGTCTATGGGAAAAACAAATAGATAGGACCCAGATTGCAGTTCCTATGGCTTCCACTAGATGTCAACAGTCTTTAGAAAGGGTTTCAGGCTTGTTTTTTCTTTTTTAATTAGTGAGTAGGTGTAGTTTTTCCAAGGTGTCTCATTATAAAAGTAGTCTTGCTGGCGCGTGAATGAGGTGTGCGTTCTTCGTTATTCATCTTCCCTATTGAACATACTATTCTCCGTCTTAAATATTATCGTTTATTAGATATTAGAGTACCTGAGGATTAATTAGAAACATCGTTTGACTTGTTTGCACGAACTTTACCGGTAACTTTTTGGATTTGTTTGTATGCATGTTGAACGAGTGGATTACTGAGATCATTGGCGCCAACTAAACAGATTTTTTGGGATATAAAGAAGGACTTTATCGAACAAAACGACGATTCATTGTGTAGCTGGGACCCTTGGGATTGCAAACAAGAGGAAGATCTTCAAAAGGTAAGTGATTATTTAACCTCTCTTGGGTAGGGGGCAGTATTTTCACGTCCGGATGAAAAGCGTGCCCAAAGTAAACTGCCTGTTACTCAGGCCCAGAAGCTAGGATATGCATATAATTGGTCGATTCGGATAGAAAACACACTACAGTTTCTAAAACTTTTAAAATAATGTCTGAGTATAACAGAACTGATATGGCAGGCGAAACCCCGAGGACAAACCATCCAAAAAAACAAACAGATTTCAGCCTACCACTATTTTCAATGGCTGTCACTTTTATTATAAGGCGAAGTCCTCCCAGATTGCAGTTCCTAAGGCTTCTACTCGATGTCAACAGTCTTTAGAAAGAGTTTCAGGCTGTTTTTTGGAAAAATGAGCCAGAAATTGTTGTTTTTCTAGGTGGCTCCCATTTTGTCTGTAGTGTTTCCAAGCTCGTGGAAGAGAGCACGTTTTTTGGTATTTTTCTCCGGTAAAGATAACAATTCTCCGTCTTAAATTTGTTCGTTTATTTACGTTTTAGGGTACCTAATGTTTGATTATAAACGTTGTTTGACTTGTTTGGAAAAGTTTATTAGTAACGTTTGCGATTCATTTTGTATGCATTTTGATGGAGGGAAACTGGGTGGATTATTGACTGAAGGGCGCCAGCTAAACTGAGTTTTTATGGATATAAAGAAGGACATTAATCGAACAAAAGGACCATTTGTGATGTAACTGGGACCTTTTGGAGTGCCAACAGAAGAAGATCATCAAAGATAAGGAATATGTTATATCGCTATTTCTTACTTTCGTGTCGCACCTGCCTGTTGAAATATGTTTTTCATGGTTTTGTATGTGGGGCGCTGTCCTCGCCATAAAGCCTTTTTGAAATCTGACACAGCGGCTGGATTAACAAGAAGTGAAGCTTTATTTTGATGTATTACACTTGTGATTTTATGACAGTTAAATAATGATAATTCTGTAGTATGAATTTCGCGCTCCGCTATTTCACCGGATGGGACGCTACCGTCCCACCTGCCCATAAGAAGTTAATCGCTATTTGTGACGCCTGTGCTGGTTGAAAAAGTATTTTGATGTGGGGCGCTGTCCTCAGATAATCGCATGGTATGCTTTCGCAGTAAAGCCTTTTTGAAATCTGACAACGCGGTTGGATTAACAAGAAGTTAAGCTTTTAAATGATGTATGACAGTTGTATTTTCATGAATGTTTAATATTACGATTTTTGTATTATGAATTTCGCGCTCTGCAATTTCAACGGATGTTGTCGTAGGTATCCCGCTAGCGGTTCATGCGCCCAAACAGGTTAATCAGCACAACAGTTTTCAGCTGTTTTAACATAATTGCAAAAAGGTTTTCTAATGATCAATTAGCCTTTTAAAATGATAAACTTGGATTAGCTAACAATGTGCCACAGGAGTGATGGTTGCTGATAATGGGACTCTGTACGCCTATATAGATATTCCATTTTTTATCTGCCATTTCCGGTTAAAATAGTCATTTACAACATTAACAATGTCGACACTGTATTTTTCTGATCAATTTGATGTTATTTTAATGGACAAAATAAATGTGCTTTTCTTTCAAAAACAAGGACATTTCTAAGTGACCCCAAACTTTTGAACAGCAGTGTATGCACAAACTCTTCCGAACTGTTTCGGCTGGGAAGCATGCAGACGCCTTAAGGCAGTGGTATTCAAAGTCGGGGTACGGGGGAACTGCAGTGGGGTCACCCCCCAAAAAATCCAATAATAATTTAGGAACAAAACATTTAGAGTACAGATTCTAAGGGACCATATACAAAAATTGAGAAAAATAATTAACTAAATACTATTTTAGAGAAAACATTTATTTGTTTCTTTTAATTTTGATAAGAGATGAAAATGCAATGATTTTAAAGTTATTTGTTGACGTAAAAATCAAAATGTACAGATTTTAAGGTTGTGTCATTAGATCTGGGGTGGGGTCCCCGCTGAAAAAGTTTGAATACCACTGCCCTAAATGGTACTATAGACACACATCAAAAGGCCAATTTCTATTTTGTTTATCCATTCTGTGAGAGATGAAAGTTGTGATTTTGCATGCAAATGTAACATCCATAACGCTGGAATGTTATAAGCGCTTATTTATGATGCTATAAATAAATCCTACCTATTATATGCACCATTCTAAACACCAAAAGACTATTGATTTTATTCAGTTACCCGCCTCATTAGTTTGAGTGGTAAAGACAGTATAGCTACCTGCTAAATAAGAGCCTTCTCCGTGTCGTGTTTATCATCCAGCAGCTCCTCATCAGAGTCTACAAACGGAGCAAGCACAACAACAAAAAATCAAATAGATCTAAGAAAATGCCAAAACACACACAGACATAGGAATTAGCGTAAATAAGTTGTGCAATAAATGGATTTGAAAATGACAATATCACCATGCAGTGACACATATCAGAGTATACGGATATGAGATCAAATATTATTCTGATGACACTTCATACTGTCTTGGTCGCCAGAGAGCTTCTCCAATATTTGTCATACCAGTCGTTGGTGCCAAAACAACATTTCTCATTTATGTTGTTTAAAAGACACTTATACACTGTGAATCCCACACAGAGATTAAACCCAGTTTAAACAGCCACAACATTCACTATGGAAAACAATCCACAAACAGGCCTGTAAAATTTCAATTCAAACCTTAGATTCACACATTCTCACCTGCCACAGACTCGGGTGGGGAGTAGAACTGCCCATCTGAAAGTGGTCCTGGTTGCATGAAGGGGGCCCTTTCAGGGGCGTCCATTATAGAAAGAAATCCTGATTGGATGAAAACACAATGATGACACGTAAGTGTCGCTGTAACATAGTACCACTTGTACAGTGCCTTCAGAAATTATTCACAACCCTCGACTTTCTCCCCATTTTGTTTTGTTATACCCTGTATAAAAATGTGTTGAGATTGTGTCACTGGCTTAAACACAATACACCCATTTCAAAGTGGAATTATGTTTTTTGAAATGTGTACAAATCAACTAAAAATTAAAAGCTAAAATGTCTTGAGCCAATAAGTATTCAATCCCTTTGTTATGGCAAGCCTAAATAAGTTCAGCAGTAAACAAATGGAATAGAGCTATGCACAGGCAGAATCCTAGAGGAAAATCTCATTCAGTCTGCTTTCCAACAGACAAATTCACCTTTCAGCAGGACAATAACCTAAATAATATTAACCTAAAACAACAAGGCCAAATATACACTGGAGTTGCTTACCAAGACAACATTGAATGTTCCCGATTGGCCTAGTTACAGTTAACTTAAAATCGTCTTGAAAAGCTATGGCAAGAATTTTAAAAGGCTGTCAAGAAATTTACCCAGAAATACTCACAGCTGCAATCGCTGCCAAAGGTAATTCTAAAATGTATTGACTCAGGGGTGTGAATACCTATGTAAATTTGATATTTCTGCAAGTAATGAACATTTCTTAAAACATGTTTTGTTATTATGGGGTACTGTGTGTAGATGGGTGAGAAAAAACAACTTAATCCATTTTGAATTCAGGTGTAACGCGAAATCCTTCGACCTCATGGCTTGGTTTTTGCTCTGACATGAACTGTCAACCGTGGAACCTTATATAGACACGGTTTGTGCCTTTCCAAATCATGTCCAATCAATTAAATTTACCACAGGTGGACGCCAATCAAGTTGTATAAACATCTCAAGGATGATCAATGGAAACAGGATGTACCTGAGCTCAATTTCGAGTCTCATAGCAAAGGGTCTGAATTACCTGTTTTCCGCTTTGTCATTATGGGGTATTTTGTGTAGATTGATGAGGGAAAAATGTATTTAATACATTTTAAGATAAGGCTGTAACGTAACAAAATGTGGAAAAAGTGAAGGGGTCTGAATATTTTCCAGACGCACTGTATATACAGATGCGGTCATGTTTTGCTGAATGCGGTGAAGGAAAACACTGTGGCAGCAAGCACAATGGCAAGTTTGTTAGTCAAAAGAGACCCACTACAATAATTTGAGCTTTTAACAATACAAATGACTCCAATCAAGACAAAAGGATATGTAACCCATTTGTCTCTACATGTGTTTTTATATTACATTATGATTCAAAATGTGTATTTCTTCCGTTTCTATAAACTGTGAGTATAAATCAAAATAAGTCAATTTAGAAGATTATCGCTTCCTCCCAAAGTGTGTACTTGTTCACTTCCCTTTCCCTTCATTTACTTATTTGTTGAAACATGTGGTGAAGACTCCCTCTAGCCCATACCTCCACCAATCCAATGCTTTTAGATTTGTGGGAAGTAGTGAACGGGTGTACACCTCAGGAGAAAGGAGATATTATTGGGATGCACCCTAGGAGTGCAATGGGAGAGTTTCCTATACTCACTGTTCTCATCGTCAGCCTCCTGAGGTAGGACCTTAAAGTCTAGTAGCCACGTCTCTATCCAGGCCAGGACGAAAGAGATGATGGGCAGCAGGTACCCAAAGGCCCCCTGGGAAAGGAGCTGAAACATGCACACACAAAAAACTAACTTGCTCTTAGTTCAAATAGCAAAAAACACATAAGCAAACATATGTTGTTACTTGCATACTGTCAAAAACACTGACATGCACAGACACTAAACATGTACAGTGGTTCCTCCTTTAAAAGTTGCGTCATACTGCGGCACACCTTGCGTGCTGCCGCAGCATTCTGTGGCACGTCTTTTAATTGCGAGCCATTTCTGTTTCTGCAACTTATTGCTAGTTTGACCACCAGAGGGCATCTTTGAGAAGCATTTGATAGTATTCCGTATTGGCATTACCAGAGAATTGAAAACCTTTTTTGTAATAACATAGTATATGGGATTGATTAAGAAATGTGGCTTAATTCATTTGATTAATATTATGGTGTTTCTATTCAGAGAAAAAAGAAAAACGAAACCCTCAGGGTCTCCGTTAGGATGGAATGGAAAATATGGCGCTGTACAACGTGACGGTCGGGAGTAGGCTACAGGATTTCTACATTTTTTGCCTTCATTAGACAACTTTGCTCCAATATTTCTGTAAATCAGTGATATTTATTCCCATAGTAATTCATTATGGATCCATAATGTAAATAACATCTGCATTTTGAAATACTTTTTTATCATTATTTTATTTAAAAATGTGTTTATTTGTTTATTAGGCTACTGTGCAGTCTACAATACATACTGTAGTAAACATGGGAAAGTGCCTAATTTCTTACATAAGGGAGAACAGGCTGTCTGTACTACAGAATGCGGCCCGTTGGGGAGGAAGGAGTAGGCTGTCCTTGTAAATAAGAATTTGTTCTTAACTGATTCCATGTGTGTTATTTCACAATGTAGAAAATAGTACAAATATAGAAAAATCCTGGAATGAGTAGGTGTATCCAAACTTTTGACTGGTACCTGCTGGAACGGAAAATATGGCGCTGTACAACACGACGGTCGGCCGTACAGTACTGGGCTATTTAGCTAAAGAATTCCTGTGTCGTGCAGACGGGAGACCGGGGTTCAAATCCCTGATGGAGAGGAAGTCTGTCTCAGAGTCCCCATGCTTGTCTCAGAGCAACGCGAAACATTGCTAAAATAGTTGTAGGCTTTTGCTTCAAATCCTATTGCTTCTAACGTCAATATGCTCTTTAAATAAATAAGACCTACACCACTTTTAACAGCACATTACTCAACACTAGTGAGACTCATGTCACCTACAGTAGGCCTACAGTATATCGAAAAATATGACGTGACTCTCCGCCAATAATTACATATAGAGGATTGGAGGATTCTAAATTAATATCTAAAGGGGCATTTTCCATTAGGTTTCTGGAGAAACCTAACTTGATTATTTAGCAGACATCACTTGCTTATATTCAGTCAACACATATCTTAAGAATATCATGGAATATTTTAACATTTTCATTTCTCCATGCTTCTCTAAGAGCAGCGCGAAATGGTGCTGAAATAGACATCCACAGCGGGAAGGCTATGTATTCTGTGCCCACTCGTGGTATCTCTCTTCGGTTACACATCCTTGGAAAGGCAGAACAGCATAACGGTCCGGGCGGCCCTTGCTGTGCCTGGTGAGCAGTTGGTCAAGTTCTGTTTGTCAGAAGAGGAATGGAAATGTCAGGGTGAACCGAAGACCTGACGAAGCCGTCACGTATGTTGACTCTGCCTGTCGGAGGTGGAGTTCCAGAGCTCACAGGTGTACCTGGCAAGGATTGTGACTCCATCTCGTTCCTCGCCCTTTTCCCATCTCGTTCCTCGCCCTTTTCAATGCGTGAGTGAGTCAATGATTCCAACAATTCGTCTGACAAACAAAGAACTTTGCGTCGTGCAAGCCCAGGCATGGATCAAGGCTGGCGAGACATTCAATAAACGTCATCGTCACAGACGAATCAACCGTGGCCCTTGAGCAATTTGCTTGTTAATCATGAAGATTAACGAAAGCATGAAGATGTTGATGAAGAAATTGTGTTTTGAGTTAGAAATGTAACACTTTACAGTACTTAAGCATCAAATACATTGCAAGTTGAGGGACAGTAGTTTGAACGTGAAGACTTAAAAAAATGCTAAGTGCTACGATGCTACATTTTTGACCAGTTGCAATTGTAAGTAGGCCTAATAAAATAAAATAAATCCTACTTCTATTAGGCTGTTAAGCCTCATAACTGGCTGAGGTAGGCTAAGTTATTTTATATAGGTCTAGGCTCCGAAGAAATAGACTGCAAACAAGAGGGCTTAATTGGAAAGTCAAATTAAAATTAAAATTATTGTTGAAATGAATTGCTCGACTGGTGTAGGTTTTCTCCATCTGTTGGTGTGCAACACTTGCATAACAAGTTTGCTATATTTTCAGCACCAGCCACTGTTCACCTACTATTGATTGCGCTGCGGTTGCTGCCAGTTGTTTTATAAATTGAACCTTTATTTAACTAGGCGAGTCAGGTAAGAACCAGTTCTTATTTACAATGACGGCCTACACCGGCCAAACCCGGATGACGCTGGGCGAATTGTGCGCACTATGGCACTCCCAATCACGGTCGGATGTGATACACCCTGAATTCGAACCAGGGACTGTAGAAAAAAGCCTCTTGCACAAAGATGCAGTGCCTTAGACCGCTGCACCACTCGGGACCAATGAAACACACACACTTTTTCCCCCCAGAACATTAAATGTGTGTAGGTAGATACTAATGATTTGTTGCAAGTTGGGGGGGGGGGGGTTCACACCTAGCTCGGCTATTAGACAATTATTTTGTAAAAAAGTTGAATAGTCTATTGTTCAGCTAATAGCCCATCCTGCTATGCCTGTGAAAAACGAATACCTTTTCCCCTTGATAGTGTTTTTAGCCACAATCGGCCCCAACCCCAATTCATTCATTTGGGCACAGTCGATAGCGTGCTGGACTTCTGGCTAGAATGTTGAGGGTTTGAAACCTGCTCCCTGCTTGTTTCATTACATTATTATGCCGGTCTCAGACAAATAGCCTGGATTGTTACTCCAATCTCGTTCCTCGCTCTCTTCCACGCGTCATTCAGCACGCTTGTGGGCGTGCTGGCAGGATGTACCGTTTTTTATTCTGTATATATGAATTACAAATCAGCCTTTACTTAAATCATGTTTCTAGTCTATTGCATAGTTACAATGTGTAATCATTGATGTCCCAGGAGCGGTAAACATTGTTGAAGTGTATAATTGTAATACATACATGCAGACACAGCATCATTCAAAGAATGGAGTTTGATACACCTGGTATTAGATATGACTAAAACAAAACTTGCTAAATAGCGATTTTCGTAAATTAACTTTATGACAAAAAAATATGCACAATCGTTTGTCTCTACATTAACTACCACATTCCTCTCAATTGTAAATGTTTTGCTTAACTTGTTATGACGTTATAACTACTTACATCTGCTTCCCCCGTAATGTTTAGTCAGCCATCTTTGCTGAAGAAAGTCACCAGGGACGGGTGGCTCGCATCAAATTCGTCATTGGAATCACTCAATATGATTAGTCATATACAAACCTTGGGACCCAAATGCATAATGAGTGCTCTAACTCCCCCTTGTGGTGGTCTGGAGCAATGAAGCCGTGACGCTGGGTACCTCTAAGTTACCACGGCGTATGCTCGCAACTATTAAAGGAGGAACCAATGTGCCAACACCAAGACCTACAGTAATGCTTACATTATTCGATTCACAATCCAAACATGAAAATACAAACATCTTACCATCCTTCAAATATGTCAGAGAGAAGATGTATTGCATATCCCTCCTATTGTATTCAAATGATGAAATATATTTTCATTCCTCTTGTTAAAATTATGTCAGTCATACTTTAATAAAAACATACCTTTGATAAAATGACTTTTGCGATCAAGAAAGCACTTGTGGTTGCTGTGGTTATCTGTGATGGTAAGACAGATGAGAAAACAGTTACTACTTGTAGTTGGCATTAAATATATTACATCAGTAAAAATGAAATCATGAAAAGAAAATGTCACTGCATCATAAGTGGACTATTGAAAAAAAAAACAAAAAAAAAAAACAGGAAATGTGTTGCCATGCAATTACTGTCTATTCGATTGATTGCTTGACTGAAAACAGGCACAATGAACATGTAAAACAGGACCTGCACAGGGGAAACAGCATCCTCTAGTGTAGCAAATGTGAAAATGCGTTTGAGTCATAGGATGGTTCACCTACCGCTATGGCCCACCAGTGACGCAGTTTACAAACAGCATAGGCCAAGATTAGGGCTGCAAACCGCAACACAGCCAGGAGCTAGGGGATATTCAGTCGCAATTTACATCATCATGTCTGCCTGATCTGGATAACAAATGAGCACTGTACTCTGACTGAGCAAAGATGCAGCATAATGGACTTACAAATATGTCGAAGAATGAGGCGTGGTAGTCATAGTGTAAAACCTCCTTATCGAGCTGCTTCTCGATTCCTCCGTTCACCTATGAAGACAAAAACAAAAAAGGAATGGATTTGACAGATAAGACAAGTGCAAAATACCCAAATCTGTAGTCAATACATTGAGTTCTTGTCACAGATTAAATGAATTCTTAAAATACCAAACATTTTCAAATGTTCCCCCTTTCAAATATGCGACTTGCTATGTTATCCGTGATTTGCATGCACTTTAGTAACGACTAAATGTTGGCATTGGCAATGTAGACAGAAGAGTAAATATTACATGAAGAGGATGATATCAGTTCATTCATAGATTGAAAAGCCTGAGAAGTCTGTGTGTGTGTTACTATTTTAAAAAAGGTCAAAGGGTCAGTGTAGAAACTGGTACAAACAGGTTGTTCTGTAGTTTAAAAAAGGAAGTAAAAAAAAAAAAAGACTTCCTCCTGTGGAGCCCTTTCTCAAAGTTGTGGTTGCATAACCATAAATGCACTCATACTATACCAACATACTCAAAAGGAAATGGAATCAAACAGACCGAACCAGGGAGGAACTATCTGGACTTCTCCAATAACAAAAGCTCATTTTCATTTTCCATTATGAGCCCTA
Source organism: Salvelinus namaycush (assembly GCF_016432855.1). NCBI lineage: Eukaryota > Metazoa > Chordata > Actinopteri > Salmoniformes > Salmonidae > Salvelinus > Salvelinus namaycush. Next base: position 2,959,802 of record NC_052317.1, read on the forward strand.
ATGATAACCCTGTAATTGATAAGCTCAACCTGATTCAAACATGAACACTGGCCTGTTCGCAACTAAATCGCGGAACCTGCGCCTTACCTGCAGGTTACTGCTGTATTTCTTAACACACTACTAACGGGAGATTATGCAGCGAGCCGAGCTAAAATAACCTTAGTTGCAATGAAAAAAACAGCAGAATAAATAAAATAAAACTAGTAGACCAGCTGATCTGACGCTGTTCCGATGTCAAGCCGGCTTAATAGTAGACAGCAGAAAAGGCATGGTAAAAGGTCACTACTCCTGCCCCAATGACGAAACATCTTATCAGGAACAAATGGAAGAATGTGACATATTACAACTGAAATAAAATTGATTGGACTGTAAATGTAGACTATGATTTAGTTAACATTTAATTGCAGACAATTACTCAACCAAATTATGCCTACGTCGAGGCTCCTCTTCCGCGAAAATAATGTTATTGAAGATCAACTTAACTAGGCCATTTTAAATTAAATACAATTGAGACTTGCTTTACCTGTAGTAAAGTATTTTTGTGGTAGTTTAAGTTTAAAAAGTTACTTAAATATAGGCAAAGTTAAACTTTGTCAAATAATTGGTCAACCTTAGTACTTTATATTGTGGGGCAGTTAGATCACACTTTATTACAAATAACTACACTCAGACTACTACACTTGTATACACACCTACTAGAATACAGCAGTATATGAACATTTTTATAGAGTACAGAAGACAAGGAGTCATTGGTGAAGTTTTCAATAAAACATTTATTTTATCACAACGGTTTGGACGACAGCATGATGTTCTTGAAGTCCTCTGAGCTGGAGGGGGGGGGGGGGGGGGGAATCAGTGGGAAGAGGGACCCACTGCCAGGAGAGGTGGACCACTTCCCTTGGAGCACCTCTGCCCCCAAGGGGAACCTCTAGTCAAGAGTTGAATTGTAAATCTACTTGAAGTTAAACAAAGCAAATTGATAGAGTTTGCTGGAAATGTTCATGACATGATTTTCGTAATCGGACAGGGACACAGAAGATTGTGTGGATTATCTTTCAGACCTGTAAGGAAATAAAAATGTGTGTGTGTGTGTCAGACAGATGTTCGAAATACTATAATTTGAGAGTTCGCTAGCCTGCCTGGAGTGTCAGATGGGCGGTGTTAAGATAATGGGCATAATGCCAACCCAGAGATAGCGCTTAGTGGGGCACCCATCTAGGATATACACTGCTCAAAAAAATAAAGGGAACACTAAAATAACACATCCTAGATCTGAATGAATGAAATATTCTTATTAAATACTTTTTTCTTTACATAGTTGAATGTGCTGACAACAAAATCACACACAAATTATCAATGGAAATCAAATTTATCAACCCATGGAGGTCTGGATTTGGAGTTACACTCAAAATTAAAGTGTAAAACCACACTACAGGCTGATCCAACTTTGATGTAATGTCCTTAAAACAAGTCAAAATGAGGCTCAGTAGTGTGTGTGGCCTCCATGTGCCTGTATGACCTCCCTACAACGCCTGGGCATGCTCCTGATGAGGTGGCGGATGGTCTCCTGAGGGATCTCCTCCCAGACCTGGACTAAAGCATCCGCCAACTCCTGGACAGTCTGTGGTGCAACGTGGCGTTGGTGGATGGAGCGAGACATGATGTCCCAGATGTGCTCAATTGGATTCAGGTCTGGGGAACGGGCGGGCCAGTCCATAGCATCAATGCCTTCCTCTTGCAGGAACTGCTGACACACTCCAGCCACATGAGGTCTAGCATTGTCTTGCATTAGGAGGAACCCAGGGCCAACCGCACCAGCATATGGTCTCACAAGGGGTCTGAGGATCTCATCTCGGTACCTAATGGCAGTCAGGCTTCCTCTGGCGAGCACATGGAGGCGGCCCCCCAAAGAAATGCCACCCCACACCATGACTGACCCACCGCCAAACCGGTCATGCTGGAGGATGTTGCAGGCAGCAGAACGTTCTCCACGGCGTCTCCAGACTCTGTCACGTCTGTCACGTGCTCAGTGTGAACCTGCTTTCATCTGTGAAGAGCACAGGGCGCCAGTGGCGAATTTGCCAATCTTGGTGTTCTCTGGCAAATGCCAAACGTCCTGCACGGTGTTGGGCTGTAAGCACAACCCCCACCTGTGGACGTCGGGCCCTCATGGAGTCTGTTTCTGACCGTTTGAGCAGACACATGCACATTTGTGGCCTGCTGGAGGTCATTTTGCAGGGCTCTGGCAGTGCTCCTCCTGCTCCTCCTTGCACAAAGGCGGAGGTAGCGGTCCTGCTGCTGGGTTGTTCCACGTCTCCTGATGTACTGGCCTGTCTCCTGGTAGCGCCTCCATGCTCTGGACACTTCGCTGACAGACACAGCAAACCTTTTTGCCACAGCTCGCATTGATGTGCCATCCTGGATGAACTGCACTACCTGAGCCACTTGTGTGGGTTGTAGACTCCGTCTCATGCTACCACTAGAGTGAAAGCACCGCCAGCATTCAAAAGTGACCAAAACATCAGCCAGGAAGCATAGGAACTGAGAAGTGGTCTGTGGTCACCACCTGCAGAACCACTCCTTTATTGGGGGTGTCTTGCTAATTGCCTATAATTTCCACCTTTTGTCTATTCCATTTGCACAACAGCATGTGAAATTTATTGTCAATCAGTGTTGCTTCCTAAGTGGACAGTTTGATTTCACAGAAGTGTGATTGACTTGGAGTTACATTGTGTTGTTTAAGTGTTCCCTTTATTTTTTTGAGCAGTGTATTTACTAGTTAACAAAAAAGCATGTAATTTAAAATATATTCACCCCACCCAGTATTATAATCAAAAAACGTACCAGAAAGCATATAGTCCTTGGCTCAGACAGTGTAGTAGTGTGGGCTCAATAGCATCTCATTAGTGTGCAAGATCTTGAGAATCAGCTGTACATGTGATGGAAGAACGCACTGTGCATGCAGAGGGTTTCAATTACATTGAATTGGGGATTGTTTAACCAAAATATGCCACAAGACCTAGAATTGCCATGTGTATCCCATAAAAAAGGTTCATCCAAGTTAGCTTGGATTTAAGCAAAATTCCCAGGCTTAACTTCCCATGGAAAGTTTCCGACCCTTTGCAACCCTACCAGCTGCTCTTAAATATCACCTGTGCCAGCACAGGTGCAACACATCCTGACCAACAAGGATGATTCCAATCAGGGCAAGCCACACCCAAAAAGAACCAACCTCGAAATCGAGCAAAACCTAACACCTTCCCCCGTAAAGACAACAAATATATCTAACATTTTTGTTGGACAAGTTTGCACACAACCAACAGAAAACTCCCATTTCACAACTTAAATGTGTTGCCTTCTCCAGTATAAACATGTCTGAGAGTTAAAACCAAGACAAAACAGCCACCTACGTACATATACTCACTTAATTATATATATAATTTTTGCTTTTTACTGCCTAAAGCTCAGAAGTTTAGAAAAACAGAGGTAAAATTTCTCTGTGTAGCTTTCTAGAGCTCTCATCCCCTTGGGACGAGCCCAACCAAAGCAATGCTCATTTTCAATACGGAAATACATGCAGTCAAATGTATGCCAGGGCTACACACTGACTAAACAAAAAAACTTTGACTGCCCACCCTCGAAAGACAAAATCAGCAACCAAGTTGTCCTTACCACAGACATGATTTCAAGGGGAAACTCCTGCAATAGACTCCAGCAAGGGAGAAAGCGATTCGTGGAATGTAAAACAAAAACAATCCTTGAGTTAATAAAGCTGCACACAAACACGGACTCCTGAGTAAGGCAGCTCCAAAATGCAGGTGTTTCGGAGGAGCAACTAGCAAAAGCAGAGCGTACGTGTTGGTAATTTTCTCTAGTTGCGCTGTGATTGGCTCAGTGTTCTGTCACTCATGGGGACACTACATTGCCGCAGAATCTTCAGGGAGCACTAGGCAGTTCAAGCTCCCTTGGGTGCTGCCATAGATTTACATTAGAAGTGCCCGTCCAAAGCTCGAGGTCATTGGCCACAGATAAAAAGACATCAAATGATGTTATATTTACCATAGCTTTGAATGGACTGATCACGTCAAAAGCAAAATCTTAGCTAGCTAACTAGACAAGCAGTTATCATCATGAATCACGTTGACAATCTACTGGCAAATCCTTCTCAATTAATGATAAAACATATCGGTGCTCATCGGCCATTGGACATAAACATTACACAAGGCAGAAATTGCAAATTCAACAATGTGTGGTTTGGAAGGAATCAATGGCTAACTGTGACACAAAGCAATCACTATTTTGCTTCCCGTCTGCTATTCGGTGGAGAGGGTGTGTGGTCCAAGTCTAGGTTTAAAACGTCGGACTGAAAATGTCTCTTTTCTAAACTTAAAAGGATAAACATTCACACGCAACACCATGGGCCAGAAAAAGTTGAATACATTGGCCTGATCACCGATGACGTGACAGCCTATAAGGAGGAGGTCAGTGACCTGGCAGTTTTGTGGACTACAGAAAACGTAGTGCCAAGCACACCCCAATTCACATGAATGGGGCTGTAGTGGAGCGGGTTGAGAGCGTCAAGTTCCTCAGGGGCCACATCACGAAGGACCTATTATGGTCCAAACCCACCAACGGGCACAACAACACCTCTTCCCCATCAGGAGGCTGAAAAGAGTCGGCACGGGCCCTAAGATCCACAATAAGTTATACAGCTGCACCACTGAGAGCATCTTGACTGGCTGCATCAACACTTGTTATGGTAACTGCTTGGTATCCGTAAGGCGCTACTACAGAGGGTAGTGCATATGGCCCAGTACATCACTGGAGCCGAGCTCCCTGCATCCAGGACCAGGCGGGAAGGCCCTAAACATTTTCAAGGACTCCAGCCACCCAAACCACAGAATGTCCTCTCTGCTACCGCACCGCAAGCGGTACCGGAGCACCAAGTCTGGGACCCAAAGGCTCCTAAAGAGCGTTAACCCCAAAGCCATAAGACTGCTGAACAGTTAATCAAATGGCCACCCTGCCTATTTGCACAGACTCTCTTGGACCGACTTTATGCGCGCTCACTGAACTATACCCACACTACACCCCACACACACACGCTGCTGTTACTCAGTTTATTATCTATCCTGCCTAGTTCCCTTTACCCCTACCTACATGTACACAACCGTTCAAAAGTTTGTCACTTAGAAACGTCCTTGTTTTTGAAAGAAAAGCAACTTTTTTGTCCATTAAAATAACATCAAATTGATCATAAATACAGTGTAGACATTGTTAATGTTGTAAATGACTATTGCAGCTGGAAACAGCAGATTTTTTTTATTTTCATAGAATATCTACATAGGTGTAGAGAGGCCCATTATCAGCAACCATCACTCCTGTGTTCCAATGGCAGCGAATCTAAGTTGATCATTTAAAAAAAGGCTAATTGATCATTAGAAAACCCTTTCGCAATTATGTTAACACAGCTCTAAACTGTTGTGCTGATTTAAAGACGCAATAAAACTGGCCTTCAAACTAGTTGAGTATCTGGCGCATTAGAATTTGTGGGTTCAATTACAGGCTCAAAATGACCAGAAACACAAAGAATTTCTTCAGAAACTCATCGGACTATTCTTTTTCTGAGAAATGAATGCTATTCCATGCGAGAAATTACCAAGAAACTGAAGATCTCGTACAATGCTGTGTACTAATCCTAACCAGAATAGAAAGAGTGGGAGGCCCCGGTGCACAACTGAACAACTGAGTTTTGAGTTTGAGAAACAGACGCCTTACAAGTAGATTTGCCATGGTAAATTTGCCATTCACGTTATGGAGCGGGGAAACGGTGGCGGATGATGGTTGCAATTGAGATCAGCTGTGCGTGCGGGTGATTTTAGTGTGCTTTGATGGTTTACGGAGAGATCAGCTGGCAATAGTCTAGTGGCCAATGCTGGTTACAATTGGCCTACTCCGTTTAACAATGAGAAGTGTTATCTTACCACAGTGAAAAGACACTGTAACCAGGAGTGTATTCAATACGTCTTGCAATGGAAACTGTTTAAGAACCAAACAGAACGAAAAGGGACCTAATTGAAGTTTTCCAATTGAAACAATTCTTTTGCAAAACGGTTTCCGTTTGGAGTAAACGGTTGCAAAACTCGGCATAATAAATACCCCTGTTTTGGGAAGTAAAAGGCAGTGTTATGTAAACTCAGTATGCAGGACTACAATAAAATATGTGTACATTTTTTTTTTTAAAGTGTGCTTTTGATATTTTAAGTAGAAATTGTTCAGAAAAAGCCATATAGCTTTTAAAAGCCTGTTATAGTAAATTAAGTGCCCTTTGGATACACGTTACCAGTAACTGCAAACTTTTCCCAGTAACAAAAGGTATCAAAATTATTCATACATCGATACATTTATCTTAAACTACAGTAGTCAATATGGAGCTCTATCAATACTTTAATAAGCTATGAAAGGGCCTGATAAATACAACAGCTTGGTACAACTGTCATGTAGTGACAGTGTGCACTAAACCGGAGCATGACGTTAACAGGAGCGATTCATTATAATGTCATTGAATTGGGACTGAAAAACCTCATTACAGGAGTTCGCACATATCCAGATTGCACTTACCAGGAGTCTGTATTCACTTTCATGGTGGATAAAAATATAAAAAACTTACATTGAGCTCAATGATCCAGAGCAAGGTGATGAAGAGGAGGTCAAAGGTGACAAAGAGGCAGAATGTCCTCCTGACATCAGAGATACACTTCTTCTCGCTCGCCTCATAAGACTCTATGCGGGCCAAGAGAGGTGTGGTGTTTATGCCCCGAAGGGTGGCTCTCGAGTCCACGCTGCTACCACTTATGCTCTCCATAACTGGCCACGCCTTTCACTCTGGGCTGGCTCCACCCACTAATGAAGCGTCAGTCAGCTACTTGGTTGCTCCTCCAGTCACAGCCAATGACAGTAAAGGCCGAGGAGCTTTGGCAACGCACACCACTCAAGGGGTGTGCCCACACCTGCTGCTTGCAGGTATTGGCCCCGTCGACTGGTCAGAAGGCCCGCCTACTTATCACATCCAGTGACGATTACTGCAGATGGATGTCAGATGCATCCCTGCCTCAGCTGAAAAAGAGAAAAGCCAGGCCTTCAGTACATGCGGTTTACATTTCACATCAAGGTAAGGGTCAATTCGATTTGCTTGCCTGCTTTTATTTCAAATGCAGGCAGTAGACCTATTTGCATTACTGCCATTTACTTCAGTATATTACCCCATGTGAAATAATACTTGAAACCAGAGCCATCTTTGGCTCTGCTTAAAACCTTTCATCCTCATTACTTGCATTAAAAGCCTCCCTCAAGTGTGACTGAATGTATATTGTACATAACATATTTAACTATTGCTGTACATATACTATTCTTCAGATATACTACAGATTCTATCCATACATCTCATCACACATACTGTACATACACTCCATTCGGAAAATATTCAGACCCTTTGACTTTTCCCACATTTGGTTACGTTACAGCCTTATTCTAAGACTGATTAAGTGCATTTTCTACTCATCAATTTACACACAATACCCCATAATGACAAAGCATAAACAGGTTTTTAGAGATGTTTGCAAATGTATGAAAAAAATATTTCAAATTTACCTTATTTACATAAGTATTCAGACCCTTTGCTATGAGATTCGAAATTGAGCTCAGGTGCATCATGTTTCCACAACTTGATCCACTGGTTGTAAATTCAATTGATTGGACATGCTTGGAAAGGCACACACCAGTCTATGTAATGTCCCACAGTTGACAGTGCACGGCAGAACAAAAACCAAGCCATGAGGTCGAAGGAATTGTCCGTAGAGCTCCGAGACAGGATTGTGTCGAGGCGCAGATCTAGGGAAGGGTACCAAAAAATGTCTGCAGCATAGAAGGTTACCAAGAACAAAGTGGCATCCATCATTCTTAAATTGAAGAACTTTGGAACCACCAAGACTCTTCCTAGAGCTGGCTGTCCGGCCAAACGGAGCAATCGGGGGAGAAGGGCCTTGGTCAAGGAGGTGGCCAAGAACCCGATGGTCACTGACAGAGCTGGGGACTGGGGATGGGAGAACCTTCCAGAAGGACAACCATCTCTGCAACATTCCACTAATCAGGCCTTTATGGTAGAGTGGCCAGATGGAAGGCACTCCTAAGTTAAAGGCACATGACAGCCAGCTTGGATTCTCTGGTCTGATGAAACCAACATTGAACTCTTTGTCCTGAATACCAAGCGTCACGTCTGGAGGAAACCTAGCACCATCCCTAAGGTGAAGCATGGTGGAGGCAGCATTGACTAGTCAGGATTGAGGGAAAGGTGAACGGAGCAAAGTACAGACGGATCCTTGATGAAACCCTACTCCAGAGCGCTCCGGACCTCAGACTGGGGCAAAGGTTCACCTTCCAACAGGACAACGACCCTAAGCAAACATCCAAGACAATGCAGGAGTGGCTTCGGGATGTCTCTGAATGTCCTTGAGTGGCCCAGCCAGACCCCGGACTTGAACCCGATCGAACATCTCTGAAAAGACCAGAAAATAGCTGTGCAGCGACGCTCCCCATCCAACCTGACAGAGCTTGAGAGGATCTGCAGAGAAGAAAATGGGAGAAACTCCCCAAATACAGGTGTGCCAAGGTTGTAGCGTCATACCCAAGAAGACTCGAGGCTGTAATCGCTGCCAAAGGCGATTCAACAAAGTACGGAGTAAAGGGTCTGAATTATGTAAATGTGATATTTCCGTTTATTTTTTATAAATTTGCAAACATTTCTAAAAACCTGTTCGTTCTGTCATTATGTGGAAAAAGTCAAGGGGTCTGAATACTTTCTGGATGCACTGTAGATGGGAGGGGAAATAGAGCAGCTGAAGGACGGGATTAAAAAGAACAATTGTAAAATATGTTGTGTCCGTAAAATGTATATAGTGTGTATAAGCTGGAAGTAGAAGCCTAAGTTTTGTTTTCCATTAGTTTACTCCAATTAGTGGTGGGGTTAGGGGAAAATATATTTCCCTTTATGTTTGTATTGTATTTTTCCTACAACGGCCGTTTCCCAAAACACCATGCAGAAAGAACGGTTGCTAAGTGCATCATTGGAGCATGTGTCGATACAGATAGGATCGAAAGAAAGGGAGCGCTGCTCTAGAATTAGCTTTCTCCATTCAAATATATTTCCTTAACAGAATTATTTCACAATACTGACAATGGATCACCTCCTATGGAGATATTACCACCTACGGCTGCAAATGTTGAGGCGGCTTATTCTAATGCTTACCTAATAAAAATGAACTAAATCACAGATGCCTATACTAATGTATATCCAATAAAAATGCACAAAAAAAAAATCAGATTTGGCACACTATTGCACACGTTAAGCCACACATGAAATATATTTGAGACAAATTACAGACAGTAGCCTACAAGTAGCAAAATAGAACTCAATTGAACATTTAATGTATTTCAATATGATTGAAATAGACATATACTACTGTTTATATTTTAATGCAGTCATCTCTGTCTTGATTTAAAGCATATTTTTATACATCACTTGTTTGTATCAAATGCAAAGACCTTGGCAACTTTGTATTGGTAGCCAACTTTGATCTGAAGTTGTTTAGCGGACATCTTTGTGGATAAAGTGACTTGGGAGGGCAAAAAAAGCATCTAACGACGCACTTAACTGTTCTACGAGTGGTCTGAGGCAGGCATTAGATTACAAGTGTTTACAAGTGCAACGTTAATAACGATGGTTTTGGGAAACATCTCAGATCTAAAAATGCTCCTACGACAGTTCTAACGATGAACTTAGCCTTAAAATGCTTTTGGGAAACCGGGCCCAAGTGTGCTTCGATTGCGTTCACAGAAGTCTTGCGATGTTGTGCCTCGGTTTATTAACTCGGTTAAATTCATTGGGCTATCCCAATGGGGGCAGCATTGGGAAGTTTGGATGAAAAGCGTGCCCAGAGTAAATTATCTGTTACTCAGGCTCAGAAGCTAGGATATGAATATAAGATTTGGATAGAAAACACTCAAAAGTTTCCAAAACTGTTAAAATAATGTCTGTGAGTATAACAGAACTCACATGGCAGGCAAAAACCTGAGAAATTCAACCCGGAAGTGGGAAATCTGAGGTTTGTAGTTTTTTTTAAGTGATTGCCTATCCAATATACTGTGTCTATGGGGTCAGATTGCACTTCCTAAGGCTTCCAGTAGATGTCAACAGTCTTTAGAAGTTGTTTCAGGCTTGTATTGTGAAAGGGGAGCGAATAAGAGCTGTTTCAACAAGTGGTCAGGCTGAAAGCCTTTAGTTTAGTCTCGCCCGTGAGCGCGAGGTTCGTTCCCTTTCCTTTTAATGAAAACAGTATTGAATATTTATGATAACACCCTAATGATTGATTAGAAACATTGTTTGACATGTTTCTACGAACTTTAATGGAACTTTTGACTTTTCGTCTGGGCTTTGTGCCCGCGCTTTGTGCATTTGGATTACTGGACTAAAGGCGAACAAAAAGGCGGTATTTGGACAAAGATGAACTTTATCGAACAAAACAAACATTTAGTCTAACATGGAGACCTGGGAGTGCCATCAGTTGAAGATCAAAGGTAAGGGATTACTTTTAATGCTATTTCTGACTTTTGTGACACCTTCTTGGTTGGAAAATGGCTGTATGGTTTTCTGTGGCTAGGCGCTGACCTAACATAATCGCATGGTGTGCTTTCACCGTAAAGACTTTTTGAAATCGGACACTGTGGCTGGATTAACAAGAAGTTTATCTTTCAAATGGTGTATAACACTTGTATGTTTGAGGAATTTTAATTGAGATTTGTTTGAATTTGCCGCCCTGCAATTTCACTGGCTGTTGGTACAAAAACACTGGCCTAAGGTACAATAACACAGTAGTTACAGAAGCTACATTAGTCTAATCAATTGTAGAAATGGCAACTTTCTACATTGATAGGATGGTCAACGCCAGTCCTCGGGGGCCTGATTGGTGTTACACTTTTGCCCCAGCTAACAAACCTGACTCCAATAATCAACTAATCATGATCTTCAGTTTAGAATGCAATTAGTTTAAATCAGCTGTATTTGCTAGGGATGGGGGAAAAGAGTGACAACTCCGGCCCCAGAGGTCTGGAGTTGCCAATCCCCGGGCCTCATTTCTAAACGTGTTGTACAAACAAAATATGCCCCAAAACTTGCGTTCACCAGTTCACGCAAAATTGGCATTAATAAAACCTGAACTTGACACAAGACTGTGCTTATCCTCCCACGATCTTTAGACCAAGGGCATTCAACTCTTACCCTACAAGGCCAGGAGCCTGCTGGTACTCTGTTCTACCTGATAGTTAATTGAAACCACCTGGTGTGTCCAGTCTAAATCAGTCCCTGATTAGAGGGGAACGTTGAAAAAAAAAAGCAGTGGAACTGGCTTTGAGGTCCAGAATTGAGTGAGGGCTTTAGACAATGCGTACACAGTTTCTAGTGGTTGAAATATTGCATTGCAAACAGGCAAAAGTAGACTAGTAGTAGCCTTGTGGAAATGGCGAATATATGATGAAACTCAGATTGTGTATGTGTTCAACTCAGTGGGTGAATGGGCAAGACAAAAAATGTAAGTGGGTTTGAACAGGGTATGGTAGTAGATGCCAGGTGCACCGGTTTTAGTGTGTCACCAACTACAATGCTGCTGGGTATTTCACACAAGTTTCCCGTGTGTATCAAGAATGGTCCACCACCCAAAGGACATCCCGCCAACTTTGCAACAGTGGGAAGCATCAACGCTTTTAACTTGTAGATCATGCCCAACGAATTGAGGCTGTTCTGAGGCCAAACGGGGATGTTCCTAATGTTTTGTACACTCAGTGCAATGTATTATGTTTATAAATGACAGTCTACTCGAAATATAACATTACAGTATTCAGACGTAGCCTACAAACGTCAATGGAAAAATGAGATGTGGGATTAATGGTACCCTATCCTAACCTGTTGTAGGCTATTTCGTGAGTATGAAACCATCAGTCAGAAAAGGTGAGTAATTTATTCTGCAATGATCATGGAAATGAAATAAAGTTGGAATTAGATGTATACTTGATTGAGGGAAAATGTACATACTATGACTGACTGTGCTTTGTCCCACCTATCCATCTTAAGACGAATGTACTAAGTTGCTCTGGATAAGGCCATCTGCTAAATTACTGAAATATAACATGTAACGTTAATGCCTTTCTAATTATTTTAGAATGCATCGATTTTCGCTCTTCTCTCTAACGGAAAATGTTTTCATATTATAATTTATCTACCCGTTTTTGTTATGAATAAGTGTCATATTCCTGCACTAGGCTACTTTAGCCTTCTTGCAATGCAATACTTCAACCACTAGAAACTATCGTACGCATGGTCTAAGTTTGCGGGAGGACAAGCAAATTCTCAAGTCTAGTTCAGTTTTTATAAATGCCACATTTTGCGTGAAACATGCAATGCTATCATTAGTTTTGGGACAAATTGAGTATAGACAACGTCTATAGATGAGATTTGAGTTAGCGCAACGCGAGACTACTGCAACTAACCACTCACTGTTGTGCTTAATGTTGCAATGTGAGTTTCTTGTAATTGGGCAATTGGCTACATTGTTGCAAGTTCTGTTCCAACTATATCAACTAATCACAAATGTGCAGTTACTTTACCTAATGCAAATTGGGGTTAGTGATATTAAATCATTATGATCCGTTAAACTGGTTAAATAGATGTCCATATATGGCATCGAATTCAGCACAACAACATATAGACCCGACCGACGCTCGAGGAAAAAAACAAGACAGTCCACCGATATCTTTTTGGGCAGCTCGTGAGCAGGCAGTATTGCGCCCAAGAAAATTATTCTTCATAGGAGCAAATGTTTTCGACACTGAAAACATTGTAATAATGATTAATGAACGTATGCAAATGACATAGGCTGTGTTGCAATGAAATTGTTATCTTACCTTTAATTGTATAGCTAGCTACCTATCGTTTTCTTATTACACCCCGCTCGCTGTCTTTGGCATATTATGCGGAAGACTAAACTGTCAATGTAATACGGCGGAAATACTTGATTCCGTCGGACAGGAAATGAGGTGATAATGGGCGCGTTCGAGCGGATCACTTTTGTCAAGTCGCCTTCCAAAGTGTGTTGCCATAGGCAGGGTTTCCCAAACTCGGTCCTGGGGCCCCACCTGGGTGCACGTTTTGGCTTTTACCCTAGCACTACACAGCTGATTCAAATAATCAAAAATTGATGAGTTGGTTATTTGAATTAGCTATGTAGTGCCAGGACAAAAACAAAAAAGGGGTGTGTTAAAATCCATTGAATCAGTTTTATTTGGAAATGATTTAGTAAGTAATACTTAAAATCTAAGTCTAGTTGTCTTATTTTAAATATTTAAATAAAATATGGGGGGGGGGGGGGGGGGTTCTTTCTTAGTTGTTCATTTTCCATTCAATCCATTATGTATAATTGCACTATTTATCCATTTACTGCCAGTGAAGTTGCTAGCTAGCAAGTTAGCATAAACTAGCGCTAACTGGGTTAGTCATTGTCTAATGACAGGTAGAAACACATTTATAACCATGAAGGTTACCCCCTAGTACCCTACAATGTACACATATATATTTACAGTTGTGCGTGTGTGATATGGAAGTTGGACACTTGTTATTTCGACATTACAAAGAAAAATGTTTGTAAACAACTGCCACACCTCCATGTTGCACTGAGCCTTCCTGTTGGAAAACTACGTGTCTGACTTTCAGCTGTCGCAGATGCACCTCCCCCGATTTCACTCCTGGACTTTCGTCTACAGTCTGTTGTGTTCACCTTATTACTCAAACGAGCCCAATATTTCGACATTATGTGGGCTTATGGGATATGTAGTCTAATAGTACATTTTTGTTTTTTTGGCCAAGTAGGTTTTACTTTATGAGATTATCTTTATCATTGTGCAGAAAAAGTGAGAAGCTCCAGCCACTCTATTTGAAAAAGTAGGACAACATTTTTTGACAGTCAAATTGGATATGAAGGAGAACAAAAAAGGAGGTGGAGAGAGTGATGATGGAGGAAAAGAGAAAGGAGACATTCCTTTGCTGAATAAAGTATAAACGCAACATGCAACAATTTCAAAGATTTTACTGAGTTACAGTTTATATAAGGAAATCAGTCAATTCAAATAAATTCATTAGGTCCCAATCTATGGATTTCACGTGACTGGGAATACATCATGCTGAAACACGAGGCGATGGTGGCGGATGAATGGCACGACAATAGGGCCTCAGGAGTTCATCACGGTATCTCTGTGCATTCAAATTGCCATCGATAAAATGCAATTGTGTTCGTTGTCCATAGCTTATGCCTACCTTATACCATAACCCCACCGCCACCATGGGGCACTCTGCTGAAAATGTTGACATTGTAAAACCGCTCGCCCACACGAAGCCATACACGTGGTCTGTGGTTGAGGCTGGTGGGACGTACTGCCAAATTCTCTAAAAACGACAGAGGCGGCTTATGGTAGAGAAATTAATATTAAATTATCTGGCAACAGCTCTGGGGGACATTCCTGCATGCCAATTGCACGCTCCCTAAAAAGGACAGGTTGAGACAAGCTCTGTAAACTCCTTAGGTGGTGGGCCTTAGCAAGCTACTGTATCTGCTTTAGTTTTCGAGATGATTGATCTTTGTCGAGGGAGAAGCTGTTTTTTACATATTGTGTATATTTATTTCTTCTGAACACATTTTTATGTTCGCTAGCTGGGCAGGCAAATGCCTCAGAGTACTAAACTGTACTATCCATGGTACTAAACTGTACTATCACATCAAATCAAATCAAGTTTATTTTTTATATAGCCCTTCGTACATCAGCTAATATCTCGAAGTGCTGTACAGAAACCCAGCCTAAAACCCCAAACAGCAAGCAATGCAGGTGTAGAAGCACGGTGGCTAGGAAAAACTCCCTAGAAAGGCCAAAACCTAGGAAGAAACCTAGAGAGGAACCAGGCTATGAGGGGTGGCCAGTCCTCTTCTGGCTGTGCCGGGTGGAGATTATAACAGAACATGGCCAAGATGTTCAAATGTTCATAACAGACCAGCATGGTCAAATAATAATAATCACAGTAGTTATCGAGGGTGTAGCAAGTCAGCACCTCAGGAGTAAATGTACTATCTCTGCTGATCACGTCTGCTAATCCCGTTATCCGTATCTAACGTAGTAGACAGCAGGTGACATCTCAAGAGAGAGATTTCCATCCGATAAACTGCTATCAGGCAAAGTATTTTTTTATTAATTTGTAATCTATTTATTTTGTTATAGAAATGTGATGCCATTAATGCAAGATGTAAACACAGCAACCTTAGTAATGTAGAACATAGCAACCTCAGTAATGTAGCTAGCTTGCTAGTTAGTAGATCTGTTGCTAGCTAGCAGGAGCAGATAATTTTATCGCTAGCATGACATTCTGGGACAAGGAGCGTTTTAGCTTTCACTAATAATTTAGGACTACAAAAATCTGAAGGACAAGTGGTGTAAATCTAATACAGCCATCAAGGCTGGACCCAGTAATTTAATTATTACTGACAAATAAGAAATGCCACATTATCCCTGTCAATAGTTGGAGTAGGATGATTACAGAGCACTCTGCCTCAGACTGTCAAGGTATTCATTTTGTAGCTCACAAACTACTTTGCTGTGATTATTTATTTTATTAATTCTTGTCTTTCACTTTTGTCATGGAAATACTAATCAATAATGAGGAGAGACAAGGTCAATCACCAATCAGGATATTGCTTTATTCAAAACGTATTAAAAACATAGATTAATTATTGCAATAATGAAGCTGTTCGGCGAACCACCCTTAGATGATTCGTTGAGAGCCCAACGAGCGGATTTGAGCCACAGCATTTTATAGCAAAGTACATCCTCCTGACAGATGTATAGAATGGGTCAAAAGGTTAAAAATATATATATTTCACCCATACGGTCATAGGAAAATAGACTTAAGACAGCCTACTCTCATTCAAACGCTCTCTCCTTCTTCCTGTTTGTCCAAATCACAAATAGGGATATGAACTATAAACTTCATCATAATTATCAGTATTACAAATTACCTTCAAATCAGTATTACAACTGACCTTAAATTCCTCATCTGAATGGCTTTCCCTTGAGGGCGATCAAACCACACTGGAAAGTCAGGGCAGAGGTCAGAGGTCATATAAACCCTTCAAATAAGTGTTTCTCACTGTATTAGACTAATTAATGAAAAACAGTCAAACATTTCATACATATCGTATCCCAGGTGTACAGTAAGTTTCCAGTACATTTCCTATCCAAAGAATTTACATGTGTTCAATTAAAAGATGAAAAAAAAATCCATGTGTGTGTCCCTTTAAGATACCTCGGCACTAACCCATATTCATAACCGGTAATCTAATCATTGCAACCTGTTGCATTAATATAGTCAAAATATAAACCTGTTGTTTAACAAATGTAGAACCTTCAAAAAGTTGGTGCTGTCTCATCAGCGTAATAGTCAATAATTATTTCAATCTACTTTAATTACTGGACACTGTTCCACATCATGGAAACAGATCATAATGTTAGAATACATTAACTTCCTGCTCAAATTCACTGGTGTTACCTAAACTATAAAACCGAGCAACAGTAATCAGAAACTGTCAAAGAACGTTTCCAATTCAACTATTCGGATCTCTGCTGCAAAATGTCCCACTGCGTCCTTACAGCCCACTCGAGGTCAACCGCAGCTAATCTATTTTACAACCTCAAGGCTCAATCATTAAACATTGTATTGAAACCTCAGCTTCTTCAAATTACTAAAATATTGCATAATTAGAGTTTTAGCCCCCCAAAAAACACTAACATATTAGATACACATACTGTCAGCGCTCATTAAATTTACATCAACCCTCTTTATCAATGTCACTGTCACGCATTGTAAGGTTTTAGAAAATAAAAGAAACCAAACCATGATTATTCTCTCCTTACTAGAAGGCAATTTTCATTGTAGTCCACCCTAACAATATTACTCTATATTTTTAATACCAACCTCTGCTTCACACTTATTAAACGTTTAATATTTTCAGATGAACCTGTAATGCGCCAAATTTATAAAATACATCAGCCAATTCCCTAGGGAAATGGCACGATCATGGTCACAGCTCTATCTATCGCAATTGCCTATCTGCTATTATTAGAATTCATTAGATTTAGGTAAATGTCCCATCTGATTAGACTACAGGTAATAAAACAAACACAACTCTCACACCCTTAAACTCGATCTAAACTGCCCAACGGAGACAAGCAAGTCTAATTTCAAGATGGCCTGAAGGCTATTCCATGAGCTGTGGGCATACAAACTAAAAGCATTTTCCTCCAGGTCAGTGGCGACCCGCGGGACCTCCAGAACCAGCCAGACCAGAGAGCGGGTCTAAAAATAGCTGGATCTCCAGTTAATAAGTGAGCTGAAGTAGTCTCTGAAGAACTGCTTTATTTACAAAAAGTTGGCAATGCTGGGCCCTTCTGGTAGTCCGAGACTCCCAGCCAACAGAACTATTGTATACAAAATGCAGTGATCTGTACAAAAAATTTCCCCAGTGATTAAAAAAAACAGTGCTGTCTACCATGCTGGTAATCAGAACCTTTAGATAGATTCTAAAGGTTTTAAAGCAGAGGCTGTTGCAGGCATTTAGATTATATCACAGTAATCAAGTACTGAGAGAAGCGTTGCTTGAAAAATCTTCCTTCTACTTTCCAAAGCGAGACAGTTTTTTATATATTAAAAAAACGATCTTAATGTGTGTTTTAAAAAGAGAGGTTATCATCAATCCAAATACCCAAGTGCTTATAATGGGGAACTTGCACCATTTGGGATCCCTTCAATGAGGAAATATGCAGGCCCTCAGGGGTCAATATTATGAGACCTAGAGAACAACAAACTTGGTTTATAAGCATTTAGCAGTAGTTTTGGATCAATATGAGATTTTTGAATTAAGTCAAAACCATGCTGAAGGTCATGAATGGCCTGCTGTATTGAGGGGGCACAGGACTAAATTACTGTATCATCCGCATAGAGATGAATGTTACAGATTTTAACAGATACACTAATATTATTTATATAAATAGTGACGAGAACAGGGCCCAAAAGCGACGCCTGCGGCACACCTTTCGTAACAATAAGGAAACTAGATTTGATACCGTCAGTAAGCAGACACTGTGTCCTTTCCGTTAGATAGTTCTTGAACCAATTGCAAGATGCCTGATCTAGGCCTATTTCAGACAACCTTTGAACAAGTAAGAAATGGTCAACTGTACCAAATGCCTTCGACAGGTCACTAAATAAGGCAGCACAATGATTTGTATGGCCTAAACTAAACAATATAGCACATCAGTAGGTCTAAAAGCAGATTGGTGCTCATTAAGAATAGAATGAAAAGTTCTAAGATGAGAGTTGGCTAGGGACTCTAAAACTGTAGCAAGGCAAGATAGCTTGGAAATTGGACTGTAGTTATCCAAGTCAGAAGGATCTCCACCTTTGTGTAGGGGGAGGACATGAGCAGTTTTCCAGATCTTAGGGGTAACCCCAGAAATAACCTCAATTGTCAAGTTAAAAATATAGGTTAATGATTCTGCAATAAGTGGGGCAGAAAGCTGCAGCCAAAAGGGATCAAGTGAGTCAGCCCCAGTGGATGTTTTGGATCTTTAATAAGGTACAGCATAGACATCAAATGGTTGAAGTGAAAATCAGGATGAGTAAAGAACTCCCTCTGCTGGAATTAAAGTTTTATCAAATAAACTCAGCAAAAAAAGAAACGTCTTCTCACTGTCAACTGCGTTTATTTTCAGCTAACTTAACATGTGTAAATATTTGTATGAACATAAGATATAAACATTGTATGAACATAAGATTCAACAACTGAGACATAAACTGAACAAGTTCCACAGACATGTGACTAACAGAAATGGAATAATGTGTCCCTGAACAAAGGGGGGGGTCAAAATCAAAAGTAACAGTCAGTATCTGGTGTGGCCACCAGCTGCATTAAGTACTGCAGTGCATCTCCTCCTCATGGACTGCACAAGATTTGACAGTTCTTGCTGTGAGAACCTGCAAGTTCCCGGACATTTCTGGGCGGAATGGCCCTAGCCCTCACCCTCCAACAGGTCCCAGACATGCTCAATGGGATTGAGATCCGGGCTCTTCACTGGCCATGGCAAAACACTGACATTCCTGTCTTGCAGGAAATCATGCACAGAACGAGCAGTATGGCTAGTGGCATTGTCATGCTTGAGGGTCATGTCAGGATGAGCCTGCAGGAAGGTACCACATGAGGGAGGAGGATGTATTCCCTGTAGCGCACAGCGTTGAGATTGCACACCCCCCCCCGACCACCCTCCACCTCCAAATTGATCCCGCTCCAGATTACAGGCCTCGGTGTAACGCTCATTCCTTCGACGATAAACCCCCATCACCCCTGGTGAGACACAACCGTGACTCGTCAGTGAAGAGCACTTTTTACCAGTCCTGTCTGGTCCAGCGACGGTGGATTTGTGCCCATAGGCGACGTTGTTGCCGGTGAGGTCTGGTGAGGACCTGCCTTACAACAGGCCTACAAGCCCTCAGTCCAGCCTCTCTCAGCCTATTGCGGACAGTCTGAGCACTGATGGAGGGATTGTGCATTCCTGGTGTAATTCGGGCAGTTGTTGTTGCCAACCTTTTCCATGCCCCGCAGGTGTGTTGTTCGGATGTACCGATCCTGTGCAGGTGTTACACGTGGTCTGCCACTGCGAAGACGATCAGCTGTCCGGCCTGTCTCCCTATAGCGCTGTCTTAGGCATCTCATAGTACGGACATTGCAATTCATTGCCCTGGTCACATCTGCAGTCCTCATGCCTCCTTGCAGCATGTCTAAGGCACATCCACGCAGATGAGCAGGGACCCTGGGCATCTTTCTTTTGCTGTTTTTCCAGAGTCAGTAGAAAGGCCTCTTTAGTGTCCTAAGTTTTCATATCTTTGACCTTAATTGCCTACCGTCTGTAAGCTGTTAGTTTCTTAACGACCGTTCCACAGGTGCATGTTTATTAATTGTTTATGGTTTATTGAACAAGCATTGGAAACAGTGTTTAATTCTCCTGTTGGGGTAATGAGGGGATGGAGTTTTGTTTGAGACTGGACTACCTTCCAGAAGGCAGCTGGATTCCCACCATTCTCGGATGCACAGTTCAAGAAGTGTGTCTATTTTGCTTTTCTAACCAGGGATCGACATCTATTTCTAAAGGACTGTCAGTCTGACTTAAAATCAGTCAGCCTTAGCCCAAGCTAAATTTCTGTCCTTAAGTTCCTCTGATACTTCATGAGTTGGTTCAGTTATCATCTGAGGTAGATTTAGCTCAATGTAGATATGTTTCAGCATATCAGAAGCTGCCATCAACCAATCAGGATTAAGATCACCCAAAATTCATAATTCCGATTTAGCATAGTTAGATAGCAAGTCAGACATTTGGCTAAGAGCACATGTTGAGGCAGAGGGAGAGCGATAAATTCCCACTAGCGTAAATTGGACTATTACCAAGGCTCAGAATTAGGACTAGACATTCAAATTGCTACAGAAACATTTAAATTGTCGTTTGTAAATATGGCGACACCTCCACCTCTGCCAACTCTGTCAGATCTATAAACATTATAACCAGTCAGAGATGCATCAGTTTTCAGCACAGTCTTATTTAGCCAGATATTACAAGAATGTCAATGTTGGTTTAAGAGGCCAGAATTATAATAAAATCAATTTTCGATATCAAACTTCTGGCATTTACATTAATTAGTCCAATGGCGTGGGATTTCAGATCAGACAGAGTCTCTAATACAAGCATACCATGCTCAGTTGGTAACCCCTTATTTGAAAATACCATAGGGCTAGCTTGAATTGGTATAGATACAAGATTGTCTACAATTGTGACTTTGCTTTGAATGAGGATGTGGATTAAAACAAGAGTCAATAAGGGTTACCTGTTGCGGGCCTGCAGAATGCTGATAATGATGATCATTTATGGTTGGGATTACCTGCCCGAAACTTGGGTTGTGGAAAAGTCAATGTCTCAGTGCAGCCTTGAAATGTAAGGACAGGGTCCAGTTCAGTAGACTCATAGCCAGTCATGTAATGCCAGCAACCTACTGAATCTTTTGCTGCCACGACTCAGCGATGGCACTGGGCCTGAAATAATTGGATGCTTTTTAGAGTCTTTCAGAGTTCCAATCAGTTCTATAAAATACTGTTTCAGCCGTTCTGAGCTAGCCACCCTAATGTCATTAGATGCCACATGGACTACGACAGCAACATCCCCGTGTTCTGGCAAGAAACAGTAGGAACCAGCCCAGTAATGTCCTGTACCCGAGCCCCAGGAGAGCACAAGGTTTTTGCCTGAAAACTGAGATGTTTGTCACCATAGAACTGCCAATGATAACGGTTGGTGAGATGGCAGAGGAGGTCCGGCAGTTTTTGTGACTCTTGCTGGAAGGAAAAACCCATTGTGGCTGACGAAGGAGCCGGTGCGTCAGACACCCTTGATGTCCGGTGAGAGGAGGAGTGTAGCAGATCCAAGTCCGGGGCAGAGTAGCCTAGCGGTTAAGAGCGTTGGGCCAGTAACCGAAAGGTTGCTGGTTCGAATCCCTGAGCTGACTAGGTGATAAATCTGTCTATGTGCTTGAACAAGGCACTTAACCCTAGTTCCTCCTGTAAGATGCTCTGGAAAAAAAGCAGCTGCTAAATTATTTAAATGTCTCTCAGCTACATGGGTGGGGTCCTTTCAATATGGGGCCTGGGCACACACATGCTCCTAGAGAGGAAGCATGTATTGATGGCAGTTCTAAAGTCTCCATCAGAGGCCCAGGCTTTTGGCATAGATGGCAAAGCTCTCATTTCTGGACAGTACGATTGTGCCCCCCACGGCACTGTTAGTAGTATTCATTTTAACCACCTAAATATACTCGCATTCATTAAAAATGTAGTATTTGAAACTCAAACATTAATTTCCCAACTGCTTTTTCTATAATCCTACAGGCTCTTTATCATTTTCTGTACTTTATATTCCAAAGCAACCACAGTATGCATGCCCACCATGGTATTTGGCACATGCTATTTGAGAACTCATCTGGTTTACAAATCAAACTCTAGTTATCTTATTGCAGAGCACATTGTACAACTGTTTTTAGAAAATATTGTATTACAAGGTATGCTTTGTGTAGGCTAACCCTCATTCTAGCATACATGACACACACACACACACATCTTTCTATCTACATGCTTTTATTTGGGTTTCTATGCAAAGTATATGTTTCTTTAAGCCTGCAGCTAGTTACTTGAATTGAGACATACTGTATCATGCCAAAACATGATTCAACAATTTAATTAACTGACAGAGAGATGGTTAATGAAACACAAGTTGGCATTTACAGTAGGCTAGTCTGTAACATTGGCTAGCTTTCAATAAATTGGCTAAATGGTCAATGGAATTACCTCTTCATATTGCCAAGACAATTGGTATTGCATGCTACATATTTCAAGTGCACTCAAAAACAGATATGTATATTTTTTTCAGTCTGGGAGCTAGCTAGCTATGTATGTTCTTCTTCATCAGACAGCAGCTCACGTTTTCGCAAGAGGCTGTGTTTACATCATAGATAGAAGCATAGCCTTCATCACGAGGGGTATGTACGGGATGTCTGATTGGTTTTAAGTTTAGTAGTTAAGCAAATTTTTCTTAGCGGCTGAGTGTTGGAATATATGTTTTAGGAGAAAATGTGTAAGAATTGAAGGGGCCAACAAATTTGTGTCACAAGAATGTTTTACTGTCATATACAAAAAAATCTGTTCCTCCCTTCAGGCTTCGGCCAACCACCTATCTGTCCTCCACTTCAACACACTTATGGACCCTTCCCAAATTAATTCGAAGGCAGCGGCTATTCTTCCTGGGGTCCAGCACAATTAAGGCAGTTATACAGTTTTAAAAACATTACAATACAATTCACAACAGATTTCACAACACATTATGTGTGTGCCCTCAGTCCACTACTTCACTACCACATATCTACAACATAAAATGCACACGTGTACATGTGTGTATGTTATCATGTGTGAGTGTATCCATATGTCTGTGTGTGTGTGTGTCTTCACATTCCCTGCTGTTCCATAAGGTGTATTTTTATCTGTTTTGTAAATCTAATTTTACTGCTTGCATCAGTTACTTGATGTGGAATAGAGTTCCATATAGTCATGGCTCTATGTAGTACTGTACACCTCCCATAGTCTGTTCTGGACTTGGGGACTGTGAAGAGACCAAATTATTATTATTTTTACTGTGAAATAGCAATGTATCTGGTCAAACACAATTTTTTCCAAAAGTTTACTAAGGGTTGGTAACGGGGTGATTGGTCGACTATTTGAGCCAGTAAATGGTGCACTACTATTCTTGGGTAGCGAAATGACTTTTGCTTTCCTCCAGACCTGAGGGCACACGCTTTCCTGTAGGCTTAGATTGAAGAGATGGCAAATAGAAGTGGCAATATCGTCTGCTATCACCCTAAGTAATTTTCCATCCAAGTTGTCAGACCCAGGTGGCTTGTCATTGTTGATAGACAACAATAATTGTTTCACCTCTTCCACATTCAAGTTACGGAATTAAAAATTACAATGCTTGTCTTTCATAATTTGGTCAGTTATGCATGGATGTGTAGGTTCAGAATTTGATGTTGTTATGCCTAAGTTTGCTATCCTTGTCAATTAACAAATCATTGAAGTAGTTGGCAATATCAGTGGGTTTTGTGATGAATGAGCCATCTGATTCAATGAATGATGGAGCCAAGGTTGCCTTTTTGCCCCAAATTTCATTTAAGGTGCTCCAAAGCTTTTTAATATCATTCTTTATATTATTTATCTTTGTTTCAAAGTACAGTTTCTTCTTATTTTGTTCAGTTTAGTCACATGATTTCTTAATGTACAGTATTGTTTGCGAATCGGCTGTGCAGCCGGACTTATTGGCCATTCTTTTTTCCTCATCCCTCTCAACCATAACATTTTTCAGTTCCTCATCAATCCACAGAGATTTAACAGTTTTTACAGTTATTTTCTTAATGGGTGCATGCTTATTAGTAACTGGAACAAGCAAATGAATAAATATGTCAAATTGAGCATCTGGTTGCTCCTCATTACACACCAGAGACGAGCAAATATTATTTACATTTTCAACATAGGAATCACTACAAAACATCTGTTTACATGTTATAGGCTGATATTATTATGTTTGCTTATATATATGTATGCTTATACATGTTTCATTAGTTGTTATATGTCAGGATTACTTCTGTCTGCAATCCCATGTAAAATAAAACAGGTTATCTACCCGCTTGGCATAGTTCTGGCTACAATACAGTATCCAGGCCATGATGAGTAATCCCTTCATTGTTGTTATGGAACCCAAGATGGCTACCAGTTAGTCCTTCTAGTTACTCACCTAAAATGGCCGACCGGTGACGTCATAACATCCGGTCACTTCCTCATACGAATCGTAGCCTCTACCAAGATTGTCCATTGTTAGCCAAATCGCATGCTAACTCCTAGCTGCTAACCCTAATGCAAACTCATCCCTACTGTACATAGTGCTGTATGCTGTACATATAGCCTACTGGCCTAGTGTGCTAGCCTCCAATGTATATACTGTGTGCTACTACCCACAGCATGTGGCCTGCTGGCCTAGCATGCTAGCTTTTCTTGTATATCTTATATATGCTAGCCACTAATTGTATCCTGTGTATACTATGCTACGCTAGCCCACCTGTATATACTGTCAGTAAGCCATACTGTTAGCCTAGCTGCTAATACACGCTAGTAGCTCTGTCCATAGTGTACTATTGTGTCCTAATGTGTACCACATTAGCCTATGCTAATACCTGACCATTATAGTACATGTGTCATTCTCATTGCTATTACATAGTCATTAGCCTGTAATGCCATTATGTAATACATGCTCTTCTCTTGTCTTCTCTTGTAGACAACCACTACAACACTTACACTACTAATAGTCTCCTCTTCCTGTTTGCCGTGTGTGTTTGCTGTTTGTAAATAAAGTGTGCCTCGTCTCCCTGTCTCCTGCTGGTCATTCTACATCCTCTAACCGGGATGCCGGGACAGTTGGACCTACACCTAAACCGGCACCTCTATCGGAGTCCACCACCAGTTGGTAGCACTCTTTTTCAATGGCTTTTATAAACCATGTTCAAGACATGTTATTAGTCAAGATACTTTGTCAATGGAAATTGTGCTGATTTGGTGCCGATATGGTGATCTTCCAGGACCAGGTCGGGCCTGTTCCTGTAACTGCTACATCTAAATTGGCTCTACCATCACCGTGTAGCTTTATGCTGAGAGAACAGGGGTGTATTTCAATAGTCCAAAGAGGCTTCTTCTCCTCAGCTCTTCTCCTTCATCTCTTGCATTGGTCTAAAAAGACAAGATGGGTGTAAATGAAGGAAAAGAGTCAAGGAGACCACATATCAAAATTGGATATGTAGCTAAATCTGGTGCAACATTTTGTTGTGCATGGTCCCTGACAAATTAATTAATAAAAAAAGGCAAGGAGAGGAAGCCATTTTAGACTATGGACATTCCCCTTAGATGATGTAGTCCTCCGGGGTGAAGTTTCCCCTGAGTACAGATCTAGGATCAGCTTCTCCTCCCCGATTTATGGCTCCCGAGTGGCGCAGCGGTCTAAAGCGCTGCATCACAGTGCTAGAGGCTTCACTACACACCCTGGTTCAATCCCGGGCTGTATCACAACCGGCTGTGATCGGGAGTCCCATAGGTCGGTGCACAAATGGCCCAGCGTCATCCGGGTTAGGGGTGGGTTTGGCCGGGGTAGGCCATCATTGTAAAATAAGAATTAGTTCTTAACTGACTTGCCTAATAAAACAAAAAGTGGGGGAAATGTGAAAACTGAGCGCATGGGGTCAAAGGGGAAAGGTGAAGGCCTCAGCAGTCGGAGTCCATCATCTCTGGGTGGGCCGACTGGCAGCTGCTGGGCGGTGTGAAGACTTCCGGGTCGCTGATGCCCAGCTGGAGGTCAAAGAAGCGGGTAGAGGTAGTGACGCTGCTGTTCCTGGTGTAGGTCTCCTGGACAGGGTAGCAGTCCTTCACTGTGTAGACGCCCACCCACGCCTCATCTGGTGTAGCAGGGAGAGGTAGGATTAGGATTTACTTTATTGTCCCTGAGGGGAAATTTGTACATTAAAATGTGCTGTTACGTCTACATAGAATAGCATAGGTTAAAAACATGAGCTCCCCCCCACACACACACACACAAAGGTTAATCAGTCCATGGCAAGGCTGTGACTCGGTGGTCAGTTCCACATGATTTAATAAGTCAAACATTAGTCACATAAAGTGGCCTAGTTGGTCTAGCAGTACTGGCACAGCATTTGACACATATCTACAGTGTCTGCATATGTTTGAATCTGGCCAACTGCCCTTTGACAACCTCTATCACTATATTTTCAATAAAATCTGAAAATCCCTTAAAATGTATACTTGAATAAACACTATGCACATGGTAATCTTCCACAATAATGCACAATTATAAGTTAGACATCACAACATACAAATAGGATACTTTGCAAGGGCCTGTATTCTCAGAGTGGTGAAAACGATCCCATTTCACCAAGAGCCAATTTGCAGCAAGACAACTAGGAAATCTCCACCAAGGGTCAAGTGGACAAAATCTGTGTTAACCGTTGTGACTCACATGATGCCCTTGACCTTTTGAAATAAGTTGCTTGTCATCTCTTGACAAGCACTTTGCACTGAACACCCATAAAACGTTTTGGGGATAGGGGGCAGCATTTTCACTTTTGGATGAATAGCGTGCCCAGAGTGAACTGCCTCTTACTCTGTCCCAGATGCTAATATATGCATATTATTATTAGTATTGGATAGAAAACACTCTGAAGTTTCTAAAACTGTTTGAATGATGTCTGTGAGTATAACAGAACTCATATGGCAGGCAAAAACCTGAGAGAAATCCAACCAGGAAGTGGGATATCTGAGGTTGGTCGATTTTCAACTCAGTCCCTATTGAATGCACAGTAGGATATGGATCTGTTTACACTTCCTACGGCTTCCACTAGATGTCAACAGTCTGTAGAACCTTCAATGAGGCTTCTACTGTGATGTGGAGACGGATGGGAGCTGTTTGAGTCAGTGGTCTGGCAGAGAGCCAGGTCCCGGTCACGCGCATTTCACATGATAGCGACCTGCGTTCCATTGCTTCTCTACACACAAAGGAATTCTCCGGTTGGAACGTTATTGAATATTTATGATAACAACATCCTAAAGATTGATTCTATACTTAGTTTGACAAGTTTCTTCGACCTGTAATATAACTTTTTGAAGTTTTCATCCGACGTTCGGCTGTACCTGCACGAGCGTTTGGATATGTGTACTAAACGTGCTAACAAAAGTAGCTACTTGGACATAAATAATTATCGAACAAAACAACAATTTATTGTGGAACTAGGATTCCTGGGAGTGCATTCTGATGAAGATCATCAAAGGTAAGGGAATATTTATAATGTACTTTCTGATTTCTGTTGACTCCAACATGGCGGATTTTTTTATTTATTTTCTGAGCGCCGTCTCAGATTATTGCATGGTTAGCTTTTTCCGTAAAGTTTTTTTGAAATCTGACAGCGCTTGCATGAAGAATAAGTGTTCCTTTAATTCTATCTAAAACATGTATCTTTCATCAAAGTTTATGATGAGTATTTATGTTATTTGACGTGGCTCTCTGCAATTTCTCCGGATATTTTGGAGGCATTTCTGAACATGGCGCCAATGTAAACTGAGATTTTTGGATATAAATATTAACTTTATCGAACAAAACATATATGTATTGTGTAACATGAAGTCCTATGAGTGTCATCTGATGAAGATCATCAAAGGTTAGTTATGAATTTTATCTCTATTTCTGCTTTTTGTGACTCCTCTCTTTGGCTGGAAAAATGGCTGTGTTTTTCTGTGACTTGGCTCTGACCTAACATAATCGTTTGGTGTGCTTTCGTCGTAAAGCCTTTGAAATCGGACACTGTGGCTGGATTTACAACAAGTGTATCTTTAAAATGGTGTATAATAGATGTATGTTTGAGGAATTTTAATTATGAGATTTCTGTTATTTGAATTTGGCGCCCTGCACTTTCACTGGATGTTGGTCAGGTGGGACGTTAACCTCTCTAGGGTACGTGGGACGCTAACTGTCACGTTCCTGACCTTGTTTTCCTTTTGTATAGTTGTGTTTAGTGGGTCAGGATGTGAGCTGGGTGGGCAGTCTGTGTTGTTTGTTCTATGTTAAGTGTCAGTGTTAATTGACCTTGTATGGCTCTCAGAGGCAGGTGGTTGTCGTTTTCCTCTGAGAACCATATATAGGTAGGTTGTTTCACATTGTTTGTTGTGGGTGGTTGTCTTCCGTGTCTGTATGTCTACCACACGGGACTGTTTCGTTTGTCGTTCGTGTATGTAGTCTGTTCCTGTTCGTGCATTCTTCGTAGTTTGTAAGTTCTCAAGTCAGGTCTGTCTACATCGTTTATTTGTTTTGTAGTCTGTTATAGTGTTTTCGTGTTTCGTCTTACTTTAATAAATATCATTATGTCATATAACAACGCTGCGCTTTGGTCCAATCCCTACTCCTCCTCTTCGGACGAAGAGGAGGAGGACAACCGTTACATTAACAGACTTCCCCAGAGGAAGTTGCCGCCACTATTTCATTGTAATTTCCTGTCCTAGAGAGGAAATGCATGTTTAGGTTCAACCGAAGAATGATGAAGGCTACTTATACATATTCACAAATTGGGTATGAGAATTTCCACGTGGAGTTGATAAACATTAACAAATAGGGCACTGAAAGCTGTCAGTGAAGCTAGCTTGAATGCTAACCTTATCTAGCTAGCTATCTTGCTAACATTATCTAGCTAGCTAATGTTATCGGTTGTTGTTTTTTTTGTTTTTTTACTACACCGTATTCAAAATATTAGCCAACTGGCTCTATGGCTGGTTCTGGAGCTGGATATGTCATAAGCATTGATTTAGGGAAAACTTTGCCACACTGGCCTATTGTTATATCCAAAGTTTTGGCATCTTCTATAAATTGCAGTGGAGCACATAGTGAAACAAAACTTTAATGATCAAAACCATTCATCTCTGGGCTATGGGGGGAGCATATCACACATATATATACAATTTTTAAAATTGTAATTATTTTTTTTTTAAACAGACTAGCTAAAAAATAAGTGAACATTTATAAATTATCCAATGGATTATGATAATGTTTCTGGTTAAAAAAAATGATGCAAAAACATGTTTGCACCCTCTATTTTAAATTTGCTCCATTGCTCAGGTGGCCAAGTGAAACACAAGTCTGTTTGGTTCATCTGAGTCGATAAGAAGAATAACTTTACAGGTGTTTCTGATTAATAATAATTGGGGCGGCAGGTAACCTAGTGGTTAGAGCGTTGGGCCAGTAACCGAAAGGTTTCTAGATCGAATCCCCGAGCTGACAAGGTAAAACAATACGTCGTTCTGCCCCTGTTCTTAGGCCGTCATTGTAAATAAGAATTTGTTCTTAACTGACTTGCCTAGTTAAAAGGTAAAATTTAAAAAAAACAATGCCATGCGGGTGGGTGGTAACATTCAAATAAAACCCAGCCCTGAAACGAAATGTAGGCCTAAAATGATTTGTATGTCATAGGAAAAGACACCACATTCACACGGATTTGCAGTGGGCAGTTTGGATTTGTCACTCAAGCCCAAATATATCATACTTTGACTAAAACAATGACTTAAATGTTTGTCGTTGACTTAAATCGTTGTGCAACATTATGGGTAAGCTCTGGCCATTGTCTTTCATCTCGAAAAAGTTGATTTCTACTGGTGTGGGCATTTAACATTGCTCTATATATGAACATTAAAAGATAAAAGTAAACATTGAAGCATGTCCTGTTTCTTCTAAATAAGATGGCGTTTGCCAGCCCACTGGTGAGCTTGATGCTTCCAAACATTTAGAAACCAACTTTTTGGTCTTCAATGGACCTTCATCAGGGGCCTTCACTTCCTTCTAAGTATACAGTTTTTCTACAAGCACCTGGTAACACAATGGAGTGAGTGTAGGAACACCTTCCTAATCTTGAGTTGCACCCCCTTTTGCCCTCAGAACAGCCTCAATTCGACGGGACATGGACTCTACAAGGCGTCGAAAGCGTTCTACAGGGATACTGGCCCATGTTGACTCCAATGCTTCCCACAGTTGTGTCAAGTTGGCTGGATGTCCTTTGGGTGGTGGACCATTTTTGAGTCACACGGGAAACTGTTGAGTGTGAAAAACACAGCAGCATTGCAGTTCTTGACGCACAAACCGGTGCGCCTGGAACCAACTACCATACCCTGTTTAAAGGCACTTACTTTTGCGGGCTGGTTTCCTATCTGACCACTCCTGCACCTCGATCATGTCTCCAGGTCCACCGATAAAGTACTGGTCCTCATAGGTGGAGTTCATAGGGATGTCAAAGGGGTCCCAGGCCTGGGTCAAGGGGATCTTAGAACACTGCTTCGTCTTCTGCTCGATCTGGAACAGCAGGCCACTGTTGTACAGGTAGATAAACTCAAAGTATCTGGAGAGTGAGTGGAAAACAAAGGAAATATTAAAATGTCAAGTTTGTAATAATAGGAGAAAATGCATGTGATTTGAATCAATCATACTGTAGCTAGGTAAATAGTAGCTATTCAACATAAGAACCACAGGGTTGGTCCTTTTAACATTAGGCCTATTATATTGCCTTTTGCATTACTGATTGATCATTGATAATAACCAAGTAATTAGATTATTGTTCAAGGTCTATCTATGCTGTGAGAAAAACACTTCTCCTCTTTTGGCTCTGGCTGTTGTCATTTGTTTTACTTGGGCCTATTAGGGGTACGGAGAGCTTATCCAAAAACAGGGCACTGGATCAACTACTTTCATGAAGGTCAGCAACAATGCTGACTCATAGGTCTGAACATAAAACAGTTCTAGTTCATAAAGAACACATATGCTTATTATTTAAAATATGAATATAAAAACATTTATAGTCTTATGTTGGTAAAGGTTCAATATCACACAATGTATTTTTGTTTCATAATTTTGCTGTTATTGTCTATTTAGGTCTGCAATCACGATGGTAGAGGGACAGCTCAAGCCATATTGACGCTTTGTAGCGGCCATCATCGGTATAGCATCAGTATCCACAATACCTAAACTTTGTTTATTTGACCTCAGCAGTTGGACAAACGCTATTCATGAATAAAAACGAATGTTTCAAAGTAGCCTGCTTACTTCTGGCATGGTGTATGTCTTTTATTCTGTTGAAGAAGCCTTATTCTGTGGTTCTGTGCATCATACGACACCGAGGCCCGTGCATTTCGCCCAGTGTCGTGGTTGTATTCGACGGATCTGCCCTCCCATTGCAAGGGCGCAAGACAGGGCTGAGCCGGTGGTGCGAAAGCTGTCTCCGGGTAGCTCAGAGCAGGTACCACCGCTCCCAAGCAAAATGCAAACACAAGAGGTACAAAATGAGTCATCCTGGAGATATGGAATTCATTCAAGTGAAGGTAAAAACCATGAACTGTTGATTCCATTTGATATGTGGCAGCAGGTTGATAACACCGCTGAGTCTTTGATACCGTTACACTCAAATAAAAAGCCCTTTTGTTTTTTCATAGCAGCTCACGCAGTCGCAAATCCGTCATATGATAATAAACATGTTTGTATAAAAAGGATACATTTAAGGTAATATTATGTTATATTAATTATTGTAAACATATATAGCATGATATGCAGTCGTACCTTTTAGAATTTAACAAGCACAGGAACATTTAGCATTTTGAAATGTACATGTTTAAAATTGATATTTGCCACTTATCTTTATTTCTTTACAACGTATTTATATAAATGATATAAACATAAATAATAGCCAACAAATAATAGCCCATACATAGTATGGAACGCCGTTTGGGTCTTTACGTGTCAAAAAATATACACTTCAAATAACACTATTTGACGTGTCAAATAAGCTTGTTGACCAATCAGGACCTGAATATGACTGCAGTCACATAACAATTTATCGCGTTCATTCATTTTTTACGTAGTTATTACACATTGATTACACTATCACTCGTATTTCATATGTCACAACGATTCATCGATACGTATGATATGATGCTGGTAAACTTGTCTCGCGCACCTGCCCTTCCCCAAGCTCTGGACAGTGCCTGTCATAAAAAAGCGAGCTAGCTGATGGATGCAAACAATGTTCTTCCCCAAAAACACAGCAAAAAGACATAATCTGTTTCAATAGCTATAATTAGCTAGCTAAGGGGGACAGATCAAGTAGCTAGGTGTCATCATCTAAAATAACCCTAATTTATAAGACAGTTCTTATTTGATTAATGGTGGTCGGACCCATCCATGTGAAGCTAGCCATAATAAGGATTAGCCACAATAGTGGACTTTAGGGTTAGCCTTCAAAATAAAATATCATTGAGAGTAATGCAAATGAATACAAATAGTAGAATTATGCCATACTTGAATAGATCGTGCTAAACGAGGTTGGAATGTTGTTTATATAAAATCAACAAAATACAATAATTTCTTAATTTCACAAAAATCTGTTGAAATCACACTGGATGTATTAGACTTTAAAATTGCATTGGGGGCATACTTATTTCACTGTACAACCTACCTATGGATTGTGCATCAATGACATGGGGTATCAGTCTACTCAGTGACACCCAGAGAACATTAGCGTCGTAGCTCTTATTGCGTGACTCTGAAACAACTGTGAATTGAGCCTCATGTATTGTACCAGTCAAACTACTATCTGTATTGAACACTGATCCAGAGGAAAACCAATAGAACGTGGATGTTCTGGAGCCTGATAACTCTTGAGGAGGACTTTGGGGGAAAAGCACTTGAGTACTGAGTAGGCTGATACCCCATTGCATTGATCCCCAATCGTTAGGTAAGGCTGTACAGTGCAATATGAATGTCAAAACGCGCAATAGTCTGACTGGGGAGGTGATTTCCCACAGTCAAAGTCCCGCAATATGAGCTACGACGCTAATATTTCCGTAAACTCTTCAAAGTTGTCTTCTCTGGTTGTCTCCAAGTAGACTGATACCCCATTTCATTGCTCCACATTCCAACACTCCAACCATGTTTAACATTATCAAGTCTAAATATGGCATGATTTCAACAATTGTAACCTTCTGCATCACTTTCAAATAGGGACTTTTATTTTAAAGGCGAACCACAATTTCCACTATTGTGGCTAACCCTTATTGTGGCTATCTTCACAACACATAACCCGGTACGGTCAAGACATACTATAGTAGTTAGATAAAGCTAGCTAGATGCTTATAACGTTAGTTTTGGGCAACAGGGTTAAGTAGCAGGCTAGCTATTTTTTTCAATCGCAGAACAAGAAGTGGCTACCTAGCTAATACTTACTCACATGGATTCCTAAATCATTGCTAAGAATATTGAAAATGACTCCAGTTTCTACTGTTCATTGTTTTCAGGCTGGTTGTATTGGTGCTAGCTAGGTACCAAGCTAAAGCTAGCTAGTTACCCCATAAGTTGCTGATAACATCTGTATCAAAGATATTTGCAAACATTTTTGATCCTGCTCGTTTGATCCTGATCTAATATCAAATAATATCGAATGCTTATACAGACGTTTTCACATTCGGTCGAACAAATAATGCCTTATTACCAACGCGGTATTGTATAGCTTTGACAGTGATCGTAATGGTTGCGCTTGGCTTGCATGTGCAAATTCAGCACACACAACATTCTCTAATAGAATTGTGTTATTTGACGTGTCAAATTAAAAGCTTATTTGACGCGTCAGGTATCTTTAACGCGCAAAGACCCAAACGGCGTTCCGTACAATAGTGCGTAGGCTAAATTACATTATGTTTTTATTTCTATCTTACTGTTATCTAGATCTGTTCATGTGCATGTTTTTTTTTTTATCATACTTGTAACGAGAGGGCGGGCTTGTAAAAGTTTTGGTTCCATCAATCAGCTGATCGCGGCCTCCCGGGTGGCGCAGTGGTCTAGGGCACTGCATCGCAGTGCTAGCTGCGCCACCAGAGTCTCTGGGTTCGCGCCCAGGCTCTGTCGCAGCCGGCCGCGACCGGGAGGTCCGTGGGGCGACGCACAATTGGCATAGCGTCGTCCGGGTTAGGGAGGGTTTGGCCGGTAGGGATATCCTTGTCTCATCGCGCTCCAGCGACTCCTGTGGCGGGCCGGGCGCAGTGCGCGCTAACCAAGGGGGCCAGGTACACGGTGTTTCCTCCGACACGTTGGTGCGGCTGGCTTCCGGGTTGGAGGCGCGCTGTGTTAAAGAAGCAGTGCGGCTTGGTTGGGTTGTGCTTCGGAGGACGCATGGCTTTCGACCTTCGTCTCTCCCGAGCCCGTACGGGAGTTGTAGCGATGAGACAAGATAGTAATTACTAGCGATTGGATACCACGAAAATTGGGGAGAAAATGGGATAAAAATTTAAAAAAAATAAAAAACTCAGCTGATCGCTAGTTTCGCCAGAGATAAAACAATAGCACAATTTCTAAACCATCCTGTACTGTCTTTGACAATAGAGCTCGCCAGCTTGTAGTCCTAAAACCCGGACATTAGTTAGCCTACCTCTGGTTTGTTCAGCCATTGCTATAGGGAAATAATAGGGTTTTGGGACATATAGCGAAAATAAGGTCTGAGATGAACACAGGTTTGGGAGTTTTTATACGTTTTGTTCTATGAGATAATATCAGTTGGTTAACATGACCTTTATGATTGATGAAGGCTTTGTGCTTTATGTGCCTTTTTAAATTACATAAATTGCTTCATAATTCACAAAAAGTGACGTTAGCTGATTAAGATGATCTAATTGAACAAAACGTATAAGATCTCCTAAACTTGTGTTTACCACATACTTTATTTTGGGCATTTATCCAAAACCCTACAAAAACTCTATTTCCCAATAGGCTTAATTCCACGAACCATTGCGGAGTTGGTGCCTACAAAAAGACGCCATTACCTATTGCCAGAGAGGAAGCGAGGCCCAACTCAGTGGAAAATCTGTATCCCTCCAGTAGGTGGCGTTTTTTTTTTTCTTCGCCCACTAACCAATGAGTTTTTGTATGGAGGTAAATGAGACTGTCGAATTTGGTAAACAAAAACATGTATGGCTTGTTGCTACATGAGGTTTATTGATCAAATAGAAGTTTCGTAATGCTTAAGTTGTTACTAGTGTACTGATATAAGTACGACACGTAACATCCCAGCAACTTTGAGAAAACACGCTATAACGGAATTGTCTCAAGATTGCTATGCATATTCATAGTAGCATTGCGTCTCTCTCCATGGAATACAGGTTGTTGACGTCAACAACCCTCATGAAATATTCAAAATAATATCACTATAATGAGATGTATCCACCAATCAAAAGACATGATAGGCGGGAGATAGACAGCCCGCTGGGCCACTTTGTGGACAACGACTCATATTGTTAGGGTGAAGAGACATGTATCTAGTATCTAGTTTCAATGTACAGTGAAATGCCTTTCTTGCAAACTCAAAACCCAACAATGCAATATTCAATAACAATGAATTACTAGAAAAAAAGACACGAGAAATAAGAATAGGAAATATGAAATGCACAATAAAGTAAGTAAGTACGCATACTATATACAGGAAACATTTTAAAAGTCAGTTCCAATACAATATTTACATGTGCAGGGATATTGGAGTGATGGAGGTAGATATGTATAGTGGTAAGGGGACTAGGCAACAGGGTATAAGATAAACAGAGTAGCAGTAGCTTGCATCCTGTCAGTATATCCATAATCTTTGCTATTGATCTCTATGTGGGAGGGTTAGGTTATAATGCCGCATTTAAAACAACTGGGAACTCGGAAATATGCCGACTTCCGAGTGTTCATGACAGTGGAGGCTCCTCAGAGGAGGAAGGGGAGGACCATCCTCCTCAGTGAATTTCATAAAAATAAAAATTGTAAAACATTCAAAAAGTTAGACATTTGGGATAAAACTATACTAAATATAATCACGTCACCAAATAAGTGATTAAAACACACTATTTTGCAAAGAAGGTCTACAGTAGCCTCAACAGCACCATGGTGTAGCGGGAGCACAGCTAGCTTCCGTCTTTCTCTGGGTACATTGACTTCAATACAAAACCTAGGAGGCTCATGGTTCTCACCCCCTTCCATAGACTTACACAGTAATTATGACAACTTCCAGAGGACGTCCTCCGTCTTTCAGAGCTCTTGCAGCTTGAACTTACATGTTGTCCACCCAATCAAAAGATCAGAGAATGAATCTAGTACTGAAAGCATAAGCTCCAGCTAACTAGTACTGCAATGTATAAAATGTGGCGAGTAGTTGACTCAAAGAGAGAGAAAGACAAAAGTTGAACACTTTTGAACAAATTAATTTCTTCCAAAATGAAGGAGAAGCAAGAGAGAAAGAGAGAGATTGTCATTCTTTTTCACTTTCAGTTTCACTTACTTAGCTAGCAAATGCAGCTAGCTAGTTTAGCCTGCTGAAACAGAGGGATGCTATGTTAGCTAGCTGGCTATGACTTTCCAACACAACACTGGAACTCTTCCAAGTCAAGGTAAGCTTTTGGTATTACTAATTTATTGCCACTGGGGCCTGCCGGTGTAACTGCTTACTGACTGTACACTAACGTTGCTGCATGATTGTAGTGGGTTTACTAACGCGTTAGTTCTATTAGCTATGTTGACTATAATGTTACTTTAGCTAATATGGGGACTAATAGGGTAACAACGATGTCGGCTGTGTGCAGCGGTTTGGCTTGAAAAGTTTTTTTCACCTGGTCACATATAGTTGATGTGTTGGGCATTGAAATCCACAAGCGAAGGGAAGAGGTGAGAGGAGGAGAGCCATAGATGTGAGAATGAATACAACGTGGCTGCAATGAAAGTGAACTGTGTTTACGCGTGATCAGGGGTGTATTCATTCTGCCGAAAAACATTTCTTAAACGGAAGCAAACGGAACAAAAACGGGGATAAACTTACCTGAAATTGTCCAATAGAAACTGTTGAACTAATGATTACATCCTATATCAACTAGATGCAGGCAAGAGTGTGCAAGGCTTTATTGAATGTCACTGACTGTCCATGTGTCACTCTCTGTCACCTCAAATTTGCCTCTCGACCTGTGTGCACCTACGTTGTAAACTTTCATTCATAGGCTAGGTTGTTGCAACCTCATGATGGGTATAGGGAAAAATGTTGTATCATGTTGTAGCCTAAACCTATCGCTGTTACATTGAACTGGATGAATGGAATATGAATGAGAGTCATGTAATATGCTGTAATAGAAATAAGGCCATGCTCATAAAAAAAAAAATGGTCCTTCCACCTCTTTAACGACACTGACCTTCTGACCTGACATCATGATTTGACCTCTTTTTTTCCAGAGTTCAAGACATCTGGGAACTGGGAAATACCAGGTCAAATAATGACTTCAGTGATCTTCAGGTTGGAAAGTCGGAGCTCTAGAAAGAAGCCTGAGTTACTAAGTTGGAATTCCGAGTTGAATGACTGTTAGAAAATATTTTCCACAGTCGGAACTCATTTTTTCCGCAGTGTCTTGAACAAACTGAAATCAGAAGTCCGAGATTCTGAGTTCCCAGTTGTTTTGAATGCGGCACCAGTTGTCTTGAAAATCTTTGGTTTCGCCCCGACGTGGACTAATGAGGAGACCGTGGATGTGGTTGGAAGAGCGCGCTTGTTTGAATTGGAAAAGCGTTGCGGTAGCTATTGATAAAGAAGAACATCAAGACGAAGCAGCTGCTTTACAAGTGGGAGCGCTACGGAGATTGTGACAGACGGTTAAATGGCGTCCCTTGAGAAGGCAAGAACAAAATGTATGTCAGGAGAAGTGCAGTATTATCATAAGGAGACGTATACTTGGAATACGGAGGGGAAATGGAGTGAAAAAGAGAGGCAGAGGAGATCTAAGAGAGAGAGGAAGAGGGTGAGCTTGAGTATTAAAATTGGCAGGAAAAGGGGAGATGTTTTGTTAAAGAAGAATG
Source organism: Salvelinus namaycush (assembly GCF_016432855.1). Lineage (NCBI taxonomy): Eukaryota > Metazoa > Chordata > Actinopteri > Salmoniformes > Salmonidae > Salvelinus > Salvelinus namaycush. The sequence continues at coordinate 2,998,082 of NC_052317.1, forward strand.
GTAGAAAGTGTAAGCAGAGTGAGCTGAAGACAGGAGGTGAAATTAAAGTGAATGAGGGCGAAGTATCGGAGGTGGTAGGTGTGGTGAAGTTCTCGGAGCTCGAGGCTTGCACCGAGGGTCAGGATGAAGATGAGTCTGACAGTAGGAGTGAAGTTTTTGGAAAAAGTGGACCCTTGCCTTTTGGCTGATCCATTTGTGGTTTCAGGGTGGGTGATAACAGAGTTGGATGCTGTGGAATCGGTGAGGGTAACCAGAAGTGGTCTTGTGGTAATTGTTTGTGTTTCTGCTGGTCAGAGGGAGAAGGCGCTCCGCATTAAACAAATGGGGGAAAGAGATGTGAATTGTTTTTCTCTCAAGAAAAGGGTGCCATTGAAAGGAGTGATTACTGGGGTAGCAGTAAATGTAAAAGTTGACCAACTGAAGGGGAAGATTCCCGGTGTTTGTGATTCTCGTCGTTTGGTGCGACGCAGACAGGGTGGCGTGAGTGGTGAAACAGAAGATTATTGTCTGTTCTTTTGAAAGTTAATGTTGAGTCTTTGCCCGACAAAGTGATATTAGGCTATATAAGTTATCCTGTACGAGCTTTTGTGCCGAATAAATTACGTTGTTACAGGTGTCAAGCTTATGGGCATGTGGCAGCAGTGTGTAGGAGGGAGGTTTCTAGGCGTGAGAAATGTGCAGAAGGGCATGAGACAAAGGAATGTGTAGCATTGGGGAAAGTAGTGGTATGTGTTAATTGTAGGGGTGCCCATGGGGCTAGGGATCAGAAATGTCAGGTGTGAGAGAGGCAGGTTGAGGTTTCCAGGGTTAGAGTAGTGCAGAAGTTGTCATATGCTGAGGCAGTGAAGAAAGTAGAGGAACATGGGTCAAAGGGGAGGGATCCTGAGAGGAGAGGTGTGAGTAGTAGAGCTGTACCATTAGAGTGATAAACCAACAAGTGATATGTTTCAGTAAGATTGGATTTTTAGCATTTATAGCAATGGCTATCAACTATACTGCAGGGATTGAGGTTTTGGTGGCAGCTCCAGAGAGGTATTTGGGTGTGCGAGACTTGACATCATAAGAGTTACAGGGTGTGTTAAGTGATGGTGTCCCATCCTTTCAGGTTTTTGGCCTGAAACTAAATAATTTTAAATAGTGGAGTAGGGTGGTGTTCTTGTTTATTATGTGAGATTTTTTGGGGTGAGTGTTGTGTTAGATGGCAGGGTATTTGTTTATTTATTTATTTTTTCAAGCAAAGTAGTAGGGAGTTGTACTCCAGTCTAGTAGGTGGCGGTAATGCAAAAAATGTTGGTTGAAGAAGAAGTTAAACCTCATCGAAGAAGAAGTGGACTGATGACGTATTGACCTAAGATGGCGAAAAAACTGCTTAGGAAATCTCCTTCGTCCTCAAATAAATTCAATAGTGCAAACATGACGGATGATTTTCAATTACATCTCGACTCAAGCGACGACGACGCTGCTCCAGAAGAGGTGACCTTCGAAGAGTCAAAGGCTTCTGCTCTACGGAGCATGAAAAATGCGTTGGAGACATCCAAAAGGTACAGGCTAGCTACCTACCTGCTAATGCTAACTATCGCCTCATGGTACAGTAGTATTTTGTTTAGTTAGAGTAACGTTGATGAAATCACGTTTTTTAAAATCGAAAACCAGATGTTTTAGGCTTCTAGTAAAACACATCAATTCTGGTCTTCATTTTTACAGTACATTGCAAAAGTGATATTTTGGTCTTTTAGTAGTACATCTAGTTAATTTTGCCCACCTAGCGGTTCAACTCTACTCTTAAAATCGTGATGTAGAGAAGGTGCCTCTAAATTAGGGTTCCCCAATTTGACCCCCATGTTTTCTGAGCAAAAAACATTGTTGTTAAATTTTTATTGTTGGGCATAAAATACTTCCAAATGTAAATCACTTGGAGTTGATTTCCTGCTGTTTTTACAATCTGTTCCCAAGTATTCCCACGCGTAAGAGACGTGATCTTATACTAATAATAATTGATTGGATTTATATAGCCCTTACATTTTTGTGCCAGAACTCTCAACATACATCAACTCTCAGGAGGAGAGGTGAGGAGTTATATGCCAATTAGGAATGAGGGGGATGATTAGGTGGCCAGGTTGGGAATTGGGGCAAACACCCCATCTCTCACAATAAGCGCCATGTCCCGTCGAGTCAGGACACCCATTTTTACCTCCCATCCGATAGACGGCACCCTACGCAGGACAATGTATCCAAATGTAATCAAGGTTTGAAATGATTGTTTTCGTCAAATATTATCTGTTTAGGCTTCTTACGGTCAATTTGCAGTCTAAAAATATATTTTTATTATGTTCTGGCACCCTGACCACCCGCTCAATAAAGAAAATTGTCTCCTGGCTGAAGCTAGTTGATGATCCCTGCTCTAAGTCATATTCATCTCAGGGGAGGTGTTCGGTATGAAATACACTTCCATCTATATATGCTGAGTGGTACCGCCTCAAGGCTTGCTATAAAAGCAGGTGACAGCGTGCCTTATTTGGTAATGGTCTTGGTAAATGAAGTGTGCAAATATATTCTGCATGATGCTTCCTTGACTAGACCACTGACCTTACACAAAATTCAAAAGGCATTAAGGCACATTTCTGTCTGACCAAATTCAATGTTTTTGCTTACCGTTTCATACTATGAGGTTGAGGATATGTTTGTTTTTATATTTGTAGCTACATCCATCATAAGAAATTGATGTCAGTGGTGGTCATGTCAACTCATATTTTTACAAACCGCTATGACTGATTGGTCTGCTCAAATAGTTGGCTCATGGTTCAATGGTTGAGTTCTAATCCGACATGGGGAAGATCTTTTTTTCAAATCTTTTTACTATATCCCGTGCCCACACACTTCTAATTCTGAAAAGTGATCGCCTACCTGTGAGGGGTCACCCTGGTAGTAGTTTTAGGTTTTTACACAGTACCCAAGACCAATCTGAGTAAATGTAACCATTGAAAAAAGCACTAGTCCGTAAATACTGCAGTCCGGGTTGGATTGAATTGAGCCCTTAATTTAAGCTATGATTGCATTTTCTTTCCAACACGATACCGCGATAAATGTGAGTCCACATTTCAAAGATTTATTGCACCCCATGGGGGATTTGAATTTACACCGCAAGTGGCAGTAGATGTCTAGGAACTCGGCACCTTACCACTGTGAGCTAACTGTCCAGAGCCATATTTCTTCACAATGCACATCATTTTATTATCAGAGGGTGCCAGTGGACTTCTGGTAAGTATGCTTTAGTGAGAGAGTATTGGGATATTTATGAGCAATTCCCCCTCCACCCACAACTTCTCACCTGAATTCGTTTTTGGAAAATGTTAAGGGGTTGGGCAAAGGCTGAAATTGGGGTTGAGAGTTACCCTTCAATGGCCGGCCTGAGGTAACGCATTCATTTGTTCACAGAGAAAAGGATTTTCTCAAAGAAAAGCGAAGGAAGAGACAGGAGCTGTTTCAAGAACAGAAGGTAGGTCCATGTCGTCAATATTATTAGCACAGTAACGGCGAGGTTACGTCTGTCACAATTGAATCATAATAATTTGGTGGGCGCTTATCAAGGTTTCCGTTCTGAGAATGTGGCCGCGGTCCGGCAGCATTTTAATTTACCGGACCCATATGCATTGGGTGTGTAACCCGATTAGGGAGTCCGCCCACGGTGTTCAGAATGACGGTAATTCACCTCAACAGAACATGCAGGTGGAGGATGCGATGGCGCGTGTCCTCACCGCACACTTTGAAGATGCTCGAAGAACTGTCCTCGTGTACTTTTCCTCGGCCAACGAGACGAGTAACGAACAGCGGAATCACTAGCCTATGCATAGTCGGCTCGTGCGTTTAGAGTTTGGGGAAGCACATTTTCACCAGCAAAAATGCACCTTTTCTGATAAAGCATTCCATGGATCATTGGATTTGCAGACTTATGTAATGTGAGGAGTAGATTGTATAGTCATCATTTAGGCTAATATAACTCAATCACTGTGCAAAAAAAAACAGTTAATGCATGGCTGAGCACGGATAGCGTAGAGGCCTGTGTTATAGGTTATATCAGAAATTCTTCTCTGCATGGCAAAATAAAAACACATTTCATGCAATTCTACTATACTTTATATGACCGGACACATTGGCAGAATCATTTTTAATATGACAAATGACACGGTAGCCTACTCTGCTGACACTGACTAACAGATCAATAGAAACTGTGTTGTCCATATAATATGCCTATGAGAAGGGGAGAAACATCAAATATGGAAAATGATTGTCCAAAAACAAATGTAAGTGTCACTGACCTAACAATAATGAGTGAATGTGCGCACTCGCCGTATTAGAACGATTTAGTCTTTTCATTGTCTTCTCTTTACACCAATAGCCATTTGCTTTCCAAACTATATTTTCCCACGATTATGTTTTGAAATATGGTGATATGCCTGGCTGGGCCTCTACTTTTGACTGACAGTCACAACTCAACAATCATCTATGTGGTATTAACCCAAATTGCGCTGCCTTTCCTTCTGACTGCAGGCAATGTAATTTAAAACGATCCATAACTTGTTTTGTTTTTTTAAGGCTAGGTGAAGCTAATGATTCTCTGGCCAAATTATGCTTTTGTAGGCTATTTTGATTTCTTTCTTTCTGTATAGGCTAATTAGGCTTTAGAATTGTGCCAATTTACTTAAGAAAAAGCTTCCCCTAGCCTGAGGCTCATAGGCGACATGTCCATATGTCAATCTACTATCCCCCATAGTAGAAAGGTTGACCTATTCTATTGGTCAGCTTGTTGAGAAAGAAATAGCCCAAACAGACTCTGGGACAGTTGTTGGACAATAGATCCCAAATTCATATAACCAGTAGGTCTAGTCTACATTCTTTTTAAAAACAATGTTAAAAAGCAATGAATCAAATGGTGGTGATGCCGTCTAAGGCACTACAGACCCAGGTTCGATCCCGGACTGTGTCGCAGCCGGCCTCAACCGGGAAACCCATGAGGCGGGGCACAATTGGCCCAGCGTCGTTAGGGTTGACCCATTGCGCATTAGCGACTGCTGTTGCAGGCTGGGCGCATGCACGCTGACGCGGTCGCCAGTTGTACGGTGCAGCTGGCTGCCGGGTTAAGCGAGCAGTGTGTCAAGAAGCAGTGCGGCTTGGCAGGGTCATGTTTCGGAGGACGCGTGGCTCTCGACCTTCGCCTCTCCCGAGTCCATACGGGAGTTGCAGCGATGGGACAAGAGTGTAACTGCCAATTGGAGAGAGAGAGGGTAAAAAATAAAGAATCTGATGCAACATGCTTGCATTTTTTTACCTATTATTTCTTAACATTAGCGTAGCAATGCACACACGGCAGTAGTCTACGCGCTAATGTGCATTTGTCTACCGGACAATGAAAGAAAGTTTAAAAACCAATAGAACGTTTGAGAAATAGACTACTTGTTTCAGTGGCACATGGCGGGTCTTTATAAAGTAATTGCCTCCACGGATATGTTCGGCTATTGCCTAGGCTACATTAAAGCAAGGTGAAGCATGCCTCATACTGTATGTAGTAAAACGTTCAGGTTTCAAACAAGTAGACATGTTTTCAAGATGCATACTGCCTCCAGCTAATTGCAAATTGGTGTGTGAGGCATTAATGAAGCCCCCTCCCTTACGTTGCTTATGCATTTGAATGGGAAGTGTGCTTTAGTTACCAGTTGAGAAATAAAAATAGTATCTTTTTAAATTGTGGCCAAAACTTTATTGGGCTTAAAATAGCTGTCTGCCAGATATTCATGCTGTGTGCATGTAATAAGCAAGATGCATAACAAATATACACGCGTGCCAATTTTATTCCACTAAATTATACAAATGAACCTATAGAACGATAAGTATGACCGGTCAAATGTATTTACATCAACTGGTATTTCCATAAATGAATAGGCTAAAAAGCAGAATTTCGCATTTTTTTATTTTATTTTTCTTCGCCCGGACAATTGTGTTTAACCAGCTTTTCTATTTTGTTACAGCCAAAAGCCGGCTATTACCCTGTTGCTTATACATGTCCTATTTCACATATGTACAAGTTTGTACTATACGCATGTGTGAACTAGATTTGTTTTTTTGCATATCCCAACTCCCCCTGAGACCAGCCATTATCCACGGCAACCCTGGAGCAATTAGGGTTAAGTGCCTTGCTCAAGGGCACAAACAGATTTAACCTTGTTGGCTCTGGGATTCGAACAAGCGACCTTTCGGGTACTGGCCCAACACTCTAACCGCTAGGCTACCTGCCGCCCATTTGTGTCAGAAGTTATAGCAAATAAGTTCACTTGCATTAAGGCAGTGTTTTGAGATGTTCTATTTCTCTCAACTTTCAGTTGCCAAGGGCTCAAAGGGTTATAATTTTGAGTGAATTTCTCTTCCATGTTGTTCTGTACAGAAAAGAAGACTTCTCCCTGCACATATTCTAGAAGAAATTGACACAGCTCCATCAAAGTAAGTCTATATTCCAATAAGCCTATATCCCAATATGCAACAATTATGATATACCTTTATATTGGCATATGAAACTAACTCTTCCTAACCCATCTCTTTAGAAAACAGAAGCTACCTGGAGATCAAGGTAGATATGTTAATCACCTCAGATTATTAAAGTAGCCGTCTCATTTACCTTTCGACAAATTGTTAAATGGCTATTGCTTCAGTTTGTAAAACTAAATTGGCTTTTTATCCTTAATCCCAGCTGAAAGCAACAATGAAGAGGCAAGCTGTTTAAGGGAGGAGGGGAGCGAAGGATCGAAAGAAGGGTATGAGAAAGAGACGAAGAAACGACTCAAGGGAAATATCCGGAGGTAAAACTGAATCCTGGTCCCATAGGCTGCATTTACACAGGCAGCCCGCAAAATGTCATATTTGGGCTGGCTGTGTAAATGCAGCCATAAAGGCATGTCTAACATGCTACACTGGATGTGTAACATTTGCCCTGCGTGAGATGAGGCCATTTATTTAATTGAAACCTGGACATAAGAAGCGTAGCTCCGTAAGAAGCTTGTGGTGGTTCTATTATCAAGAATTTTGACATGTCTCACGCTCTGCAAAAGTTACTAATCCAGTGTAGAAGCTAAGAGCCTACTGTTTTTCACAGCTCCCCTGTAAAGGTTCACCACTAGGCAAGCATCCTTTTGGAAAACTCCATTCTAATGCTTCTTTACTGACTCACGCCTCTTGTTTCAGTCTGAAGGGGAACTACAGGGTAATGAGGGTGGTGGACCAATCTTCAAACAAGTCCCAACAGCAGACAGCCATGGATTTCATACAGGCCAGACTGTATGGCCCGGGAAGTCGGAGGACGACAAGTATGAGTACTCACCAGAGTTTCCATTTGGAAAAATGTGGCACTGGACATTTGACCCATAGCATTTTAATTTAACGGACATTTGAGAAATTTTACGGACCTGGGTGCGTAACCTGATTAGAACGCCCATCCAGAGTGCTCACAATGACAGATTACATTTCGACGATGGGTATTCATCTTAACAGCTGATGCAACAGATCAGAATGTTTAGCTTAAAAAATGGAATAACAATTTCTTCATGATAAGTGAATGTTCGTTCCATAGGCAAATGCAATTAGCGGGAAAACCGTTGTCAAAAGCGCACAGCACATGCGAGCGGTTTCATGTGACAGATGAAAATATCTGTTTAAAATTTAGAGAGGGGAGATCTGGTTGACGAAAGAGTTGATTTGTGTGTCGCAGTGGTCTAAGGCTGTGCTGTGCCTCTAGAGATCCTGGTTCGAGTCTAGGCTCTGTCACAGCTGGCCAAGACCCATGGGGGAAAAAATTCCCAGAAATGTACGCACGAAAAGCTCTCGTGTGCAAATTTGTTTCATCCCTGTTAGTGAGCATTTCACCTTTGCCAAGATAATCCATCCATCTGACAGGTGTGGCATATCAATAAGCACATCTGTGTGCGGAGTATTTATATCTGTAATAAAGCCCTTTCGTGGGGGAAAAACTCATTCTGATTGGTCTGGGCCTGGCTCCCCAGTGGGTGGGCCTATGCCCTTCAAGGCCCACCCATGGCCGCACCCCTGCCCAGACATGTGAAATCCATACACTAGGGCCTAATGAATTCATTTCAATTGACTGATTTCCTTATATGAAATGTAACTCAGTCAAATCTTAGAAATCGTTACGTTTTATATTTTTCAGTTGTAATGTTAATACCTATCACATTACACATTTAGTAATGACAGAATGCATTTGAAACTTCACACAGTAAAGCTTGACTTAATACAATTATTTTATTGATAGGAGTGTGGGGAAAAGTGCTGGTGCACTTATAAAAGCCTATTTCACACCATAGCCTGCTGAATTTGAGTTTTTTTCCATTTAGATTTTGGCACAAATGAAAATGTGGCACTGACTCGCCCATGGATTAAGGTTTCAGCATTGTCACAATGAAGAGTTCGGCGTTCGACCAACCACCTGCGCTAGCACGCGCAATTACAAGCCTGCTTCGGTTAGCGGCAGGCAGGCGAGCAATATCCACTTTTGTAGTGCGGAGGAAGCCTGAGCTGGCTAGCTTTAGAAAATTGTGAGTAGATCTAGCTTCCACTGTAGTATACTCCTGTTCTAATATCAGCATTTGTCTCTCTTTGCTGCAGACAATGAACTTCTCTCCCTTCAAAATAAGAGGGGCCCAAATAAAAGTGCGGCCATGCAGTTTGTGAATAAGAAATGGGGTGAGTTTCCTACATCCTTCAACAAGCTGTGGTTGGCTCAGTTCTTCCACAGTCAATACACAATTTTTACATAGCTGCCAGGACTTAAAACGCATCCGTAGTAATGTGATTTATGGAATTGCATCTGGCTCTCTTTGGGTCACACTGCTACTCAGTTTACTAAATGGTTTTGTATAAAGTATGTTATCTGGGAAGGATTACTTACCCATGATGTCATATCCTTACAGGCACAGAGAAGAAAGCAAAGGCGGAGAAGTTGAAGAAGCAATGGATTCACAAACAGAAGGTTCCATCAAGCTGAGCAAATGGGGAAATATGGGGTGGACACCTATCGGGTAATCGCCCTTTCACTCTGCCCTGATCTGAAAGCGCTGGATAGGTTGAATAATTATGGTTATAGATCAAACTAGCCTCCTGATTTGGGTCAAAGTGCTTTCACCTATCCAGGCCATTGAGGAGCTGGATCAAGCATCTGAGTAGGAGTGCTGATTATGTAATTTGTCATTGTGATGTAAAATGGAAACCGAACCTGAATCAGAACTACTACTTTGATACAATTGATAAATATGACCGCCAATCTGAGTTAAGTAGACCAGCTTTAATGATTTTTTAAATAGTTGCACCTTATGTGGAATGATCTCAAACTCCTTGAAGTTGTAGCCTCTAGGGCAGGGGTGTCAAACTCATTCCACGGAGGGCCGAGTGTCTGCAGGTTTTTGGTTTTTCCTTTCAATAAAGCCCTAGACAACCAGGTGTGGGGAGTTCCTAACTAATTAGTGATGTTAATTCATCAATCAAGTACAAGGGAGGAGCGAAAACCCGCAGACACTCGGCCCTCCGTGGAATGAGTTTGACACCTGTGCTCTAGGGCAATTCATGTGGATGTTAGAGGGCCTTTTTACTGAAGAATGCTATTTTTCCCATAGTGTAATTGGTGTGAGACACACTGAATAAAAATGTAAACGCAACATGTAAAGTGTTGGTCACATGTTTCATGAGCTGAAATAAAATATCAGAAATTCACACAAAAAGCTTCTCGTGTGCACATCCCTGTTAGTGAGCATATCTGACAGGTGTGGCATATCAAGAAGCTGATTAAACAGCATGATCATTACTAGGGCTGTCCCAGACTAAAAGAAATCTTGGTCGATCGAGAGTCGTTCTGTCAATGTTTAAATGTATTGTTCCACAGTCACACACCCTATGTTTGAATAAAATCAACTACATATGCACTGAACTGGGCTGATGCTTTAAGCACACTGTTTGATTAAATTAGACAAATGACGATGGTCACTGTTTTTTTTTTTAAATGACTGACCGGCGCATGTTGTCTCCATCTTCTCTACTGCAGCAAAAGGGCAACACAGCAAGTGTTTATTGCGCTGAAGCTACAATTTCAGCCATATAGTTTTGTTTGAAAGGTTGTTACCAAAAAACTTCCCTATTCCCTCAACTCTTGCTCATTTTACGTGAAACATGACAGCATCGCATGCAACCAATAGGGCCTAACCTATCATAATCATATCAAATTATTATTACTCCGAAATCTGCAAAATGGATGCAGAGGATGTGAAAATCGAAATGGGTGAATATTTACTGGTTGCTCAGGAGGGAAGTCCGATCTGTGGAAGACATTTGACTTACTTATGGAAACTACTGGAGATCAAGAAAAAGGAGGAGCCAGCGTTGCATGAGTATTGTGTTCCAAACAGTTGCTGTTAGATTACAATATATAAGATACTTTATTACAGCAGACTAAACAGTTGCATGCATTCGTGAATTGTGGTTTGTTTAGGCTAATGTTAATTGTTTAATTTTAAAACAAAAAATGGTTGATTGCATTTCAAAGCATGAATGTATCGTATGCTGTGTGTTGGCATGAACGATTGATACTTCCGATGTATTCAAATAGAGGCCTAAATAAGTTACAGTATTAAGCCTAAACAGGACACGTTCTTAGACCTACAGCTCCATGGTGGTTATACAAGACTACTATACAAAGCCTACTAATGATGACATTACTTTATGATAATAATAAAGAAAAATGTGCTGTTAGATTACAATATAGTTTTTCTGCCTGTTTGGAAAAGTGTAAACACTAAGTAATACCAGTCTGTTCTAAGGGGGGAAAAAATTGTAATGCCTTTTACAGCATAGCAAAGATTAAAAACAGCCGAATCTGTGAAATCGCTTTATCCGACATTTTGCCATTGCATGAGACTTGGTGCTCACGGAATCAGTAGGCTATTACACTCAAACAGGCAACAGAAGCCAGATCTGTCTTATGTCAGATATATGGATGATTTATAAAGCCAGGCACATTTAAGTTAGGCTATTGATTATAGACCTCAACCTAATTAAGTTGGTTTCCTCTCTCCTCAATCTGCTTCGTCAAATTGGCTAAAGCAAGGGCTGTTTCCTCATCTCTGCTGCTGCTCCCTCCACCGCATTGTTCTCAATCCAGATATGCTGGTTCATTTTCCTATTATGCACATAGTAACATAGGGAAAGGCGCCAATTCTACAGCGAACTGAAGATTGTCCGCCGGTTCTGAAACAGTGACCGTATCCAATGCGGGAGAAAGCGCATTTGTTTTAAAATGTGTTGCACCATTATTTTTACATAATATAACTATATCAATATCTGAAATTGTAATGTTTATACCATAAGCCACCTCTGTCATTTTAGAGAATTTGTCCGAACAACCAACTGGCATCACAACCACAAACCATGCCAGCCCAGGGCCTCCACATCTGGCTTCTTTGCCTGTAGGATCGTCTGAGACCAGCCACCCGGACAACTGATGAAACAGGAGTATTTTGGTCTGTGATAAAGCCTTTTGTGGGGGAAAAACTCATTCTGATTGTCTGGGCCTGCACCTCTTCCCAGTCATGTGCAATCCATTAGGGCCTATTTGACTGATTTCCTTATATGAACTGTTGCATGTTGTTTCTTTTTGTTCAGTATAGTGCAATTGTTTGCTGTTCACGCAGCGCTCCGCTGCAAAAGAGACTTGTGGTCTCAGTAGGTCTCCCTGGCTAAAAAAAAAAGCCAGGGAGAAATTTCAGATTTAATCCAAAGGAGGATTTGTCTTCAGCGGCAACCAGGCGAATCAACTGAGACCAGACTGAAGCATGTGATGAAACTGCAGCCCAAGTGGATGTGTCAAAGCCGAGTCCCAGATATGGTTGTGCCATCTTGGATCTGCCCCAAATGGCACCCTATTCCCCATTTAGTGCAATACTTTGACCTGGGCCCATAGGGCTCTGGTAAAAAAGTAGTGCACTATATAGGGAGAAAAAAAGGTACCATTTGGGACAGACTTTTCTATGTAAGATCGATCTTCTGAAGGTAAATGGGCCAAAGTCCCAAATGTTTTTATACTGTATATCATGCAAAATGATTTCTAAACTGAAAGATGTGCTAAAGGAAAGAATGGTGTGATGGTCAGACACTGAGGGACGGTTTCCAAGACAGATTATAAATACCCAATGCGTTAGCATTTACTTTTAGCCATAATACATACAGCCTGAGAAAGTTCTGTGGATTAGATCCCCCATGTCCATGTGATATTATTCATTGTGATCTGAAAAGCAAAACCGATCCTAAATCACAACTACTGTGAGATGCTCCATATGGCCCCTGCGGCCGCAAGCACTAAAACACAGTTGCAATGTCGCCTTCCTAGGTATGTTTTTTTTTTTATTGTAAACGTGATAACCACAGTGCAGTTGACAATACTATTTCCATTTTGCTGTTGAGAGTACTAAAGGAGATCCGGTAAACAAAAACTAGGAAAGAGTAAGGCCGGGATTCAATCAAAGGCGCGTTGTAGGAAAGCTCATTGCAAGGGAACAATTTGCCTGTTAAAAGGCAAAGTCTCAGACGCTGCGGATGTTGGCTCAAGTGCTATGCTGTCGCCTTTGATTCCCGGCCTAAGTCTTTGTTGGGTTGATGTTGTTGACAAGTGTTCTGACAAAAGCAGCCTATAAGGGCTTTTCACACCTGAAAATGTGCATGTTTGATATACAGATTTTGCAGAGTATAGGATCATTATAGTAAATTTGTAGGTTAAAACACTTCTCCAGGTATTGTGAAGATCTCTGCAGAATCTTGACGCTATCTGAAACATGCCATTATCCCAACATTTCCTTCCCTGGGATGTGGTTAGCTATGAAAAGGCTAATGGGGGGGGGGGGGGGGGGGGGCAAGGTTAACCTTAAACAAGCATGCTCTTGACCAAGTTAGCCATCACAAGCTGCTATGGTTAGCCCCAAACCAGGACAATACCTATTCTGGGAGGCTAACATTCATCAAGAGAGCTTAGGCGCTAGCTCGCTACCGGTTCAACACAAGGCTAATCTGCTAAACATTTTGAGGGATTTAAAAGTCTGAAAAGCCCTTCATTACAGACACACGTTCATTTAGAACTTATTAACTGAGACAATCTCAGCAGTCAAATCAAGAAAGGGCTTATGGCTCATGAGTTCTTCGTGGCTAAAGGATATGTAATGCCATGAATGAATACATTAGGAAATAAAATGTCATAACTTATCAGACCTGCTGTGCAGTTGGGGGAGGGGGGGGGGGTACTGGGGTAGCCATGGAAAGGGTTAATCAAACTTCAACCACAGTATAACAACGTTTCAGAGACTAACACCACAAATGATTCTAAACACTCAGTGTGAAGATTTGAGAGTATATATATATTTTTTCCTTTCTTTTGGTAGCTAAATATTTAATTATTGATATTTTATTCATAGAAAAGTTAACATGTACACACGCTGACACTTGTCACTAGTAAGGAGTGGTGGGATTGGGACCTTTATTATTTGGTGGAATTCACTCTTGCCGGCGCGCAACAAATATACTGTGTATGCAAGTAAGAATATAATTAGCTAGAATAATAAATCACCATGCCTTGTAAACCAGGAAATGTTAACAGAGCCTACCCACCCTCCCCAAAATAAACAAGATTTTTTTTTTTTTTTAAAGACAAAAGTTAAGACTAGATTCTCTCACTGGCTTCTTCAGTCTTCAATCCACATGTGTCACCAGTCACTGATGCCATGGGGTTTGGGTGTGTCTTTCGCGCCACCAAGGAGTTGGTTTCTCGAGGTGGGATCGGCTAGCGTACTCCAAACCCAGGTGCAAATGCACTAGAATGGGTCGGAATATTCACGTCTTCTGTGGGCCTGGCTTGTCTGGTTGGTATAGTTGGTCAGGGGTTTAAACGGACCACGTTTTGGGTTGGCAAATGGAGTGTCAACATATGTTGACTGGGTTATGCGGTCACTGGAAAGCCGTTCCTTGTTCTTCAGACCAGGGTGCTCCACCTTCGCACAGTAGTTTGGGCATATGAAAATCCTGCATGGTTTGCCACAGTCACACAGATCAGAGAGGTGAATTTACTAGTTGGCTAGTCTTTGCAATTTCCCCCTTCTCCCTATCAACTAAAATTACGTGGGCAGACTTGCGTGACTGCATCAGGGTTCCTGTGAGACTTGGGCGACGTCCCGATTCTCCACCCTATCCCAAAGAGTGCACTCGTACACTCCCCCTCATGGATTTCAAAGGAATGGACTGCTGTGAGGAATATGGTGGAAACTCCTTCCAGGCATTCTTGCACCAATCCAATGCATGAGTGAACACTTCAGGAGGTTGGAGAATCTGAAAGTAGCCTTGGCTAGCCCGAGGAGTGGAGGGATCCAGATTGAGTTTGTGTGAAGGTGGGGGACCTGTGTGTGGTGGGCTAGTGCAGGTAATCGTCCACAGCAGCGAAGGCGCAGGAGCCACTTCCAGAGTGTGCCATGATGGACAGGCACTGGGCGGCCTGTCCCACAGCCTGGGCCAGAGGGGGCTGCTTGGGCAGGTTATGAGTCTCTGTGGGGGAGGGTGGGTAGAAAACAGCTATGTAAGGACTATATATATATATATATATATATATCACTCCCATAGGCAATGCATAACACTCACAAAAAAATGAAAAGGTAGCTAAGGACACAGCTGAATGAGTAACTTGGGGGGGGCTGTGTAAGGGCCTGTGTGCACATCTTATTAAAATTAATAAAAGACTGATTCAACACCAATTTTCGAGACTCATACATTTCTAACATCATTGGGCAATGCATTACACATCATATCCATGACATGGGCCTAGTAACTAAGGACACTAAATAAGTCAGTTCCACATAGCACACCCATAGGCAACGCATAACACCTCCACATACACAAAACAGTAGCTATGGACACCGCCAAATGACTAACTTCTTAACCATGACTCAAATCAAAAAATTATAACTTTCCATTTATGACCACGTTGGTAATTAACCGCTCCCTCATTCGCTGGCATTTTCAAAGGAAAACGATAACGCCCCGGTCAACGCAAAGCTATACAGAATTAGCATTATTCTAATCAAAATGCTAAATTTACAGGGCCAGTTTCCCAGACAGAGATTGAGCCAAGTTCTAGACTAAAAAGCATGTTCAATGGAGATTTTCCATCGAAAGTGCTTCTTAGTCCAAGACTAGTCTTTAAATCGGTGTCTGGGAAACCACCCAAGAGTGTATGACCCAATGATGTACAACACTTGACTGCTGGCCTAGGAATTGGTTGAGGAGAGGCTCTGAAGTGACAACCAGAAGTGGTGTAGCTACCTAGAATTGCACTGTTGAGTGTGGAACACACCGGTTCCCTCTGGATAGAGTCCAGCTGGTAGCCCACTGGGCTAGTCCACGGGTCCGAGTAGGCCAGCAGACTGAATGCATCCTACAGAGGGAGATGGGACGTGATAAGGGACATACAAATAGAGGAAAAAGACAGCCAAGAAGAACAAGAATTTGGAAGAATGTAAAAATCGTCGCAGGGAAAAGGCAGGGTAGCAGAAACAGCTGTTAATGAGAGATGGAAACAGTGAGTCATGGTACAGTAACCTCAAATTGTACACTAAGTTCAAAGTTGACAACAGATCATACACTGAACAAAAATGTAAATGCAACATGTAAAAGTACTGGTCCTGTGTTTCATGAGCTGAAATAAAAAAAAAATGGTCCATATGCACAAAAAGCTTATTTTGCTCAAATTTGTTAAATTAAACCACCCACCTGACAGACATATCAAGAAGCTAATTAAACCGCATGATCATTACACAGGTGCAATGAAAGGTCACTAAAATGTGCAGTTTTGCCACAGATTTCTCAAGTTGAGGGAGCGTGCAATTGGAATGCTGACTGCAGGAATGTCCACCAGAGCTGTTACCAGATAATTTAAATGTTAATTTCTCTATCATAAACTGCCTCCAACGTTGTTTTAGAGAATTTGGCTGTATGTCCAACCGGCCTCACACCACATGTACCCACGCCAGCCCAGGACCTCCACATATGGCTTCTTGGCGTCTGAGGGTGGGGGGAGTATTTCTGTCTGTAATAAAATCCCTTTTGTGGGGAGAAACTCATTCGGATTGGCTGTAAAACCTTGGATGCAGCCATGGGTGGGCATATCCCTACCCACTGGAGAGCCAGGCCCACCCATGGCTGCACCCTGCCCAGTCATGTGAAATCCATCAATTAGGGCCTAAAGAATTCATTCCAATTGACTGACTTCCTTATAGGAACTATAATTTAGTAAAATATTTGAAATTGTTCAGTGTGGTAGTGTACTGCTAGAGAAATACTGTTTTGAGATGTTGGATGTAGTTGTAGACTATGTGCAGTGCTGCAATGTTAGACACAATGTGGTGCGACGTACACGCAAAACATTCACAGCCAAGGTTTTACAGCCATTACATTGAGCCATTGATCTGAAGTCGTTTGAACATAATTGATGGAGAGTACCTGGAGCCATTGATGTGAAGTCGTTTGAACATAATTGATGGAGAGTACCTTGAGCATCTTCTTGTTGACCGAGTTCTTGCCGCATTCTCGGCGTAGGTGCTCACTCATGCTCTGGAGCTCCCGGCCAAAGTGGATCATCCTCTCTATGGCTGCCTGGCTTCCCCCGCACAGCTGCCTCTTGGACTGGGCTGACTCCACCTCTGTGGACACAGAACCAATCAAATCGTGCACGTCACACGAGGACATCGCATTCAGCCACTCAGAGGGTTGCTTTGAAAGATGCAGACAAGAGTCAATCATGTCAGTTGTACAGCCTCTGTTTTTGTAAAAAAAATTACATCAGAATATAAAAAAAGTGCAATCTGGGAATCTACGCAATGATCATTTAAATTTTGGCTATATACACCCATTGGTATCTTGAATAATAAGTTAGCCTCGTGAGTTTAGCACAACCGTCTTATCGTAACCCCCAAAAGATGCATTACTCCATTGTTGACATTCGTTTGTAAGCAATGTATAGCTTCAAAATGTTACAACTATCATGTGCATGTCATGGACTGTCACTCACCCATGTCTGCGTCACAGTCCTCTGTCTGGGCTCCGTGTTTAGAAGTGCCATTGAAGAAGCCATTGGAGGAGGACTCGGTCACTCCGTTGGTGAAGTGGTCAACCTCCATGTCCACATCAGTACTGGGGGGGGGGTAAAACAGTAGGTGTGTTTGAGTGGATCCGTTTTAAAGATTAGAAATTATATTTTATTTGACAAGACAAATAGACAACTTAACATTCATACATTTCAACAAACATTGACATCACACTTCCTCAGATCCACATTTCCAAGTCTCTGCCCCATAAGACTTCAATTGTTTGTCTTTAGCACCCCCCAAAAATAATTTATATTTCAATTAAGCATTTGATTCTTCCATTCTCGTAACATTGGAGTATCATTTGAGTTCTAGTACTTATAATCGTGATAACAAATTAGTTATTAGGACTGCAAGCCGATTTGTAAATTCAAAGTTTTGCGCAGTCCCACTGCAATGTAGGTCGATCCTAAACCTGCGTTTTTTGGGTTGTGTGATACGTTGTGTCAATACCTTGTTTTGGTAGAAGTTAAGCAGGCTGTGCAAGACTGTTGGTGTTTACCGTTGTTTATTTTATCTAGTGTTGGATGCATGTTGAGGCGTTTACAAGCTACCTAGTATTGAGTAGGGTGTTCAGTACATAGTCTTATGCTCATGTTCAGTACATTATAGCCTTGTGCATGTTCAGTACCTGGCGTTGGGCTGCTGCAGGCTGTGGCTGCCATTGAGGGAGCTGAGCTCAGCAGCGGGTGCAAGGAGGGCTGGGCCCGGGGGGCAGGGCTTGTGACTGTGGGGGGAGGGGTGGGCCTTACTGGACATCACCCCATTACAACAGCCGCCGTCAAATCCTGGGAAGCAACCAGGACAGTCAGATGAAAAACACCATACAAGACACAAAAAGATGAATGGCAAGCTAAATAAAGTGCACCTTAAGTATTTGACTAAATTCATTTGATCCAGGACTGGGTCATGTTCATGGATAAGGTTTAGAAATATTTTGCAACAAAACAAGAAATGCAATACTTTTGGACAAGTGCAGGTAGTCCCTCCCTGTTTGTTAGTGTTCTTCCGTTTGGTACCTATTGAACACGCCCCAGGGTCATAGTTATAACAGCACACTGTAGCAGAACATGAAACGGGACAATTTCAAAAAGTACCTTCCTGTTTCAGCCTGTTAAGTGCCTAATGAACACAACCAGATGTGAATATACACTGCACAAAAACATAAAATGCAACATGTAAAGTGTTCGTCCCATGGTTCATGAGCTGAATGTCCACCAGAGCTGTAGCCAGAATTTAATGTTAATTTCTCTCCCATAAACTGCCTCCAACGTTGTTTTAGAGAATTTGGCTGTATGTCCAACCGGCCTCACAACCACACCAGCCCAGGACCTCCACATCCGGCTTCTTCACCTGTGGGATCGCCTGAGACCAGTCACCCGGACAGCTGATGAAACTCGGTTTGCACAACCAAAGAATTTCTGCATAAACCCTCTGAAGCTCATCTGCGTGCTCGTCCTCACCAGGGTCTTGACCTGACTGCAGTTTGGCATCGTAACCGACTTCAGTGAGTAAATGCTCACCGTCGATGGCCACTGGCACGCTGGGGAAGTGTGCTCTTCATGGATGAATCACAGTTTCAACTGTACTGGGCAGATGACGACAGCGTATGGCACCGTGTGGGAGAGTGGTTTGCTGATGTCAATGTTGTGGCGAGTGCTTCATGGTGGCAGAGGGGTTATGGTATGGGCAGGCATAAACACTACGGACAATGAACACCATAGAATTTTATCGATGGCAGTTTGAACGCAGAGATACCGGGACGAGGCGCATTGTCGCGCTGTTCATCCACCTCCATCACCTCATGATAATACATGGCCCCATATCGCAAGGATCAGTACACAAGTCGTAGAAGCTGAAGATGTCCCAGTTCATCCATGGCCTGAATACTCAAGACATGTCACCCATTGAGCATGTTTGGGATGCTCTGGATCGAAGTGTACGACAGCGTGTTCCAGTTCCCACCAATATCCAGCAACTTCGCACAGCCATTGAAGAGTGGGACAACATTCCACAGGCCACAATCAACAGCCTGAGCAACTATGTGAAGGAGATGTCGCGCAGCATGAGGCGAATGGTTATCACCACAGATAGATTTTTTTTAAGGTATCTGTGACTAACCAATGCATACCTGTCATGGGAAATCCACAGATTGTTCAGTGTATCATACCTGTGAGGTAGGCCTGGGAGCCGCTTGCTTTCTGTCTGGGGCTGCTGAAGGGGCGGGGCGAGCCCGTGTAGCTGTCCTGGGACTTGGGGCTGCGGCCTCCCAGGCAGCGCACCTCGCTGTCCGTCCCATTCACCATCTCGATGAACTGTCTCACCCTGAGAGACAGTGGGATTAAGTGGACAGGGGGAGGGTTACAAAGATTAGGCCTATCCAATACAACCGTCAACCACCACATTAAAAATACAGCATCAATTAAGTACAGAAATACCAACAGACAAGGCTGCACATCAATGTACAGTCTTGCCATTAAAGGGTAAGTTCAGGAATTTACAACCACTTCCAGGGTGAGGAACCATCTAACAACAAGTTGTAATATCCTGAGCTTCCCCTTAGAAGGTACAGTTCCTAAATGTGGCAAAATTGCCTATCCCTCGCCATTACTCACTTTAGCATAAATAAGAGGTTGGGGTTACTCTCCAGTAGGCTGGGGTACAGCTGTTGGGTGGTCTCAATGGCCTCTCCCATTCTGCCGGACAACACCAGCTTCTGGATCTCTGCAAGCACATCCCATTTACATATTGGGAGGAGACTTAGTGTGACATGGCATTTCCCCATTCGTCTCCAAGGGTACGAGAGCGGCAACATTTTAAAGTGTTACGGACAATAATTTATTCTAGGCCCATTCCATTTTGGCCCCTAGGCAGACGTGTCCCTAAGAAATATTGTAATGGCTCCACCTATGCCAACTACCCATCAAGTACTTTTACATTTTGTGAATGTAGCATATAATTCTAATATACTCAAAGCAAATACACAAGTCAATGACAGGACACACCCTAAACATCTTTCACACAAGCATGACTCACTCTGTCGGTTTTTAATGGAGGCCAGTTCCTCATGCACAGCCTGGTCTGTGGATTTGGCAAAGGCTTCGGCTGTGGCACAGTAACTATGGTGGACCAGGTAGGATGCCACCATTCTGTGGAGACAAAGAGGTGGGAGAAACAGAACAGCTCAGAGAGAGAAAATACAGATTACAAATAATGATATGCTGCCTTCAAATGCTGTTGGGAATTTGGAAATACGAGGTTCAGACTCGGAAATAACCACTTAAAAACAAGTTGGAAAATTTGAGATTTAAAAAAAGGTGGCAATAATACAAGTCAAACCAGATGGGAAATGTAGTTTCCATTGGTGTGTACAGCTACAAGGGAAGGTACTTACTTCTGGATCATGGACTGCCACTCTCCCTCCCTGTCCCCTATGGGGAACCTGTCGATCTGGGCCTGGATCTTAGTCCGCCACTCGCGCATGTAGTCCTCGATGTCGAACACAAATGGGTGCTGGCCAAAGTTGGCATCCACCACCTCCCCAGGGGTCTGCAGCCCCACTGTGGGGTACAGGTTGGGCTGGGGGCACAAATATACTACGATGATTTGTTAAATCACAAACAAATTCTCTTAAAATGTTGGATGTATGGTTCAAACATATGCTCTTATTTTCATCAAACCACTCGAGGGGAAAAGTTCCATATAGCCTCAACCACAAATGAGTGAGTGAGTGTATATAATACAATTTCACAAGCAAGATAGATCAAGGAGCCGAGTTGATACCAGGTGTGCATTCACAAGGAACCAAACGAAACTGGGAGGGACCTACCTGAATTTGTCCGCTTAAGAAACGTTTTTGTTCTCCGTTGCAAAACATTTCACTACAGTGCGCAATAATGAACACACTCCAGGACGGGTTGTTTTATAAGGAGCAGATAAACAAAACCACAGCGACATGGTTCAGGATCCTCATCTAACTGATACATATATATATACACACACACACACACACACAGTATCTTAGTTTAGCTGACAAAGTTGGAGTCAAAAGAACTTTACGTCGTCAGCTGTGTTTGAGCATTCAACAAACGCTTCAGACCAGGTAGCTATTGCTCTTTCCAAAGTCAAGACAATATACCGTTAAAAAAAGAGCAGAACTTGCCATCCATCAAGAAAGACTCAACCATTACTTGCATGGGGGGGGGGGGGGGTGCAACTCAATATTAGGACGGTGTTCCTAATGTTGTGTAGACCCAGTGTATATAGCAAGGTAAACGATCCCGGATAACATTTACAAAGAGAGAAAGACATAGGACTATCCGTACCAAATTTAAGATGGGACAAATTGTGCCTGGAAATACAAATTTAAACTGGTTTAGACATGATTCTTCTCCCCCATGGCTGAGTAGTGACAAATATGGTGTCTCATATTGGCCTGGAAGAGGTGGTCTTCACTGATATGACCCTTAAAACGCTTTGGTGCTACTATTGCTCACAATTTCTATTTGCCGCAAAGCTTTTTAAATTAACGATTAAAAAAAGAACAATGATTGTCCACTTAACTAATTGAATATGAACCCCCACATTATTAACTGGAACAGAATATGGAAAAATATGACCTTGACATCCCATAATCCAAACCACCAACTTATTCATTTTAAATTTGTTCAGACAGTATAACACCAAGGAAACATTTTACGATGAAATTTGCCTCTGGCAGAGGGGGGGTTATGTATGCATTTATTTGATTGTTTTCGTACCTGTAACCCCCCTCTGAAAAATGACGACTGAATAAAAGGTTGGTCACAACAAAAAAAGCAGTTCAGGAAATTAAGTGGAAGTTATGGAAAGCGAGTTTTACATTGGCATATTCAAGAAATAAAAACAATCCCACGACGACTTGGGTTGCATTCTCATTCGGCATACTCTGGTAGTTCCCGCCCCGTTTCATGCCTAATGAACATGACCCTGGAGTTAGCAGCGGAGGGATTTCTCAAAGCCCGTTTCATGGTCTAACAGAGAAAGGTCAGCTCCAGTGGAGTTGACGCACATCACCGTAGAGCCCAGAGAAACATGAATGCTGGCTTGTGGCCAACAGTTTCTGCTCAATGGATTATTGTTTTGGCTAAAGCAGTCGTATTTTATCCTCAAACAAGTGGTCATTCTGCTGGTAGGGGGACGGCGCAGCCAGCGCTCACCCCCCACCTCAGTGCAGCGAAAAAAAGCAGACATGTAAATTAAATTTTTTGGGAACTTTCAAATGGCATAAATTATTCAATCTTCACATATTTGTTTTATATATCGGATCCTCCAGGCAGCAAACACCATTCAAAATATGCATTGTTAACATTAAAGCTACAGTCTGGGATTTGGGAAGCTGTACAATGTTCAATTAAAATTATTGATATTTACCCATTGATTCTTTAAGAATTGAATGCATAAAAGTCCAAATTAAATTAGAACAACTGTCCATCATAAGCCAAACTATCACGTTTTATTACTCCAACCATTGTTTACTTTGTTGTTTGTAAACAATGTTCATCTTCAAATAGGGTTCAAACTGGTAGGCCTGATCAACAACAACGAGACAGCCTATAGGGAGGAGGTCAGAGACCTGGCCGTGTGGTGCCAGGACAACAACCTCTCCCTCAACATGATCAAGACTAAGTAGATGATTGTGGACTACAGGAAAAGGAGAACCGATCACACCCCCATTCTCATCGACGGGGCTGTAGTGGAGCAGGTTGAGAGCTTCAAGTTCCTTGGTGTCCACACCAACAACAAACTAGAATGGTCCAAGCACACCAAGACAGTTGTGAAGAGGGCACAAAAAAAACTATTTCCCCCCCAGGAGACTGAAAAGATTTGGCATGCGTCCTCAGATCCTCAAAAACGTTCTACAGCTGCACCATCGAGACCATCCTGACTGGTTGCATCACTGCCTGGTATGGCAACTGCTCGGCCTCCGACCCCAAGGCACTATAGAGGATAGTGTGTATGGCCCACTACATCACTGGGGCCATGCTTCCTGCCATCCAGGACCTCTATACCAGGCAGTGTCAGAGGAAGGCCCTAAAAATGGTCAAAGACTCCAGCCACCCTAGTCATACACTGTTCGCACGGCAAGCGGTACCAGAGCGCCAAGTCTAGGTCCAAGAGGCTTCTAAACAGCTTCTACCCCCAAGCCATAAGACTAGTGAACATCAAATGGCTACCAGACTACTTGCATTCCCCCCCTCTTTTACACTGCTGATACTGTTATTATCTATGCATAAGTCACTTTAATAACTCTACCCACATGTACACTACCATTCAAACGTTTGGGGTCACTTAGAAATGTCCTGGTTTTTGAAAGAAAAGCACACTGAAGACCTGGTACAACGCTGGGTACTACTCCCTTCACAGAACAGCCCAAACAGGCTCTAACCAGAATAGAAAGAGGTGCACCGGGGCCTTCCACTCCTCTTTGTATTCTGGTTAGAGCCAGTTTGCGCTGTTCTGTGAAGGGAGTACACAGCTTTGTACCAGATCTTCAGTTTCTTGGCAATTTCTTGCATGGAATAGCATTTATTTCTCACTACAAGAATAGACTGACGACTTTCAGAAAAGGTCTTTATTTCTGGCCATTTTGAGCCTGTAATCAAACCCACAAATGCTGATGCTCCAGATACTCAACTAGTCTAAAGGTCAGTTTTATTGCATCTTTAAAATCAGCACAACAGTTATCAGCTGTGCTAACAATTGCAAAAGGGTTTTCAAATGATCAATTAGCCTTTTAAAATTATAAACCTTTTAAAATTATAAGCACAACGTGCCATTGGAACACAGGCGTGATGGTTGCTGATAATGGGGCTCTGTAGATATTCAATAATAAATGTTTAAAAAGCCATTTCCAGCTACAATATTAATTTAAAACATTGTCTACACTGTATTCCTGATCAATTTGATGTTTTTTATTTAAAAAGTGCTTGTCTTTCAAAAACAAGGACATTTCTAAGTGACCCCAAACGTTTGAACGGTAGTATGCATGTATTACTTCAATTACCTCGACTAACCGGTACCCCCTATATAGCCTCGCTATTGTCATTTTACTGCTGCCCTTTAATTACTTGTTTTTGTAGGTATTTTTCTTAAAACTGTATTGTCGGTTGATAAAATGTGATACCATCTCTTGGATATCGTGAAATGTTAGTCCATGCAGCGGGAGTGTGATCAATGAATGAGGGGGATTACATTGCCCTAACCCCATCCCTCAGCTCAGCTGTGGACCAAAACAAGTGGCAGGGGTGTCGCCTAGTTTTTTTTTCAAATCCCAGAATGTAGCTTTTAAAGACAAAATGGCCGGTGGGATAATACTTACCGGTAGATCGGTAAAGGCTATTCCTAGAGTACAGGAGAGAAGATAAAAACATCAACATACATTTCTTCATCTCTGACTGAATATCCTATGTTGGGTACAGGAATGCATGATGCAGCATATCAATTCAAACCATGGATGTTCAATTGGACAAAATGTTGCCTCTAAAATACATTAAAGGGTGGGATGAAATGTGATATGCAAAGAAAAGTATAGAAATGTGCCTTTACGAGTCAAATTATTCAGACCAGGATGAGACAGAACAATATTGTGTGTCATGTGTTTACATGTGGCGTGTTGTTTGATAGTGATATGTTGTAAATAAATAACTGTTAATAAAAATTAAAAGGTGGGGCAGGCATTATGTGTTAGCTCAGAGTGTGTACATTTTCATTTTCCGGTTCCAAACACCAGAACTAGCCTAAGAGACCTTTGTCCAATTTAGGAAATCCCCCCCCCCCACAATAACTCCACAAAAAGTTCAACTGAATGACACAGCTTAAGTTACATAATGAATTATTACATTAGTTCAATTCATTTTTATGTTCTAGAGCAGGTGTGTTCCATACCTAAGCTGTGGCCATTCTTTGTGTAGAAACAGGTGTTGTTGATGAGGTTAACGCAGCAGCCAATCACGTCGCCTGTAGTGAACGTGGGGCCGTAGGGCTGCCCCGTGCCGGAGGAGCAGAACGAGTGGCCATCATCTCCGTGGTAACCATACGAGTGTTTGTCCCAACCTGAGAAAAACCGCACAGACATTGTCGTCACTCTGAAAGACGCCGCGACTTACAATATAAACTGAACAAAAATGTAAGCACAACATAGAAAGTGTTGGTCCCATGTTTCATGAGCTGAGAAAAAAAATAAAAAAATCCTCAAATGTTCCATATCCACAAAAAGCATATTCCTCACCTGTGCTGGGAACAATAAAACACCACTTTAAAAATGTGATTTATGGTCAAAACACAACACCTGCAACATCGTTTTAGAGAATTTGGCAGTACGTCCAACTGGCCTCACAACCACATGTAACCACGCAGGGGGAGGAGGGGTTGCTGAGGAGTATTTCTGTCTCTATTAAAGCTCTTTTGTGGCAAAAAACATATTCTAATTGGATGGGCCTATGCACTAAAGGCCCACCCATGCCCAGTCATGTCAAATCCATAGATTAGGGCCTAATTAATATTTTTTTATTTATTGACTGATTCTTATATGAGCAGTAACTCAGTAAAATCTTAGAAATTGTTGCGTTTATATATTTTTAGTATAAGTACCTCTTCTCTATAAGATAGTACTTTATTAAACCCCAAAGAGGAAATGTGTTTGCACTAACCATCACACACACACACACTAGAAGCAACACTTCACCAATGCATCTTAAACTAAATGTTCAGATTAAAAAGCCTCACAGCAGAAGATAAGGAGTATCCGTTTTACACCTGGGTAAAATATAGGCCTATCGATCTGCCATGGCACTGGTTAGATTAGAAGCTCACATTTATTTTAGTATAGGTTTTTAAAAGCTATGACCTAACATGTGTATTGGAGTGTTACGCTAATTAGGTCTTCTGCTATAAAATGTCAAAATAATTTAATAATGTTCTCATTTGAAAACTCATACATGTATTAGGTTTCCTAAGAATTAGCCACATTACATTTGACACTTATGTGGGTAACATTTTTTTTTTTTTTAGCAAGTTAGCAACTAGCCATTAGTGATTACTTATCCATGATCTGGCACTGCTCTGTCTGCTGTTTTATAAGACTGCGCTGCATTGCTATGCCGTGGCCCTTTGCTGGGCCCGCCCTGTGTCCTGAAGTGTTACAGGATGCATCTCAAATTGCACCCTATATAGTGCACAAGTTTTGACCAGAGCATGTGGGGCACTATATAGGAAATAGTCTACCATTTTGGATGCAGGCCAGTGTCAGAGAGAGACACCCTGCACTGCCAGATAAACAACCCCCCTCCAACATGTGACCCTGTCCCAATGGTGTCATGTCAGGCCAGATAATAAGCAGCCTGTCTGGCTTCTAAGGGCACACCCACATGAGTTTCAGACAATACATACTCAAAAGAAAAGACAATCCACTGAAACACACACAAGAGTATGTTCATCACCAGCACGTCTTCCAGACAATACACACACAAAAACGAATTCACATAATGCCCCATCACAGACAGGGACAATTCACAAACCAAACCGTCTTCCAACACACCCGAAGACCAAGGCAGAGTCAACCTTGACACACAAGCTATAGCTTTCAACAGAGTCGCCTTACCAGGGAGTCTGTTCATGTTGACACCTTGAGCCGAGAGACCGATACCCATGTACCTGATAAACAGAAAGATAGCAGGGTCAAAATGTGTGATGATCCAGGCATGTTAACAGTTATAAAGTATTGGTTCCGCTGGCTACGGATATCTAAACTGCCTCAAGGGAATTTCATGAATCACACCAACATGATGACACCCTCATGCAAAGGTCAATTCCTAACTGTCCAGAGACGTGATAAGCAATGGAAATCAGGGGTGTGTTCATTAGTGCACACCATAGCAAAAGTTGAATTGCAAATGAAAAAGTGTGTTTCTTAGGCAAATTCAATTTACTCCCCCCCTGTTTTTGTTCCGTTTGGTTCCTAGTGAATACACCCTAGGAAAGAGTTAATAGGCCGATTAGTTGGGGGGGGGGTCTAATCTCAGAATCGTTAACCATTACAGGGAACTGATGAGACGTCCTCGATTGAACAAAATGTTAACTGTAGACTATGATTAGTGAAGTCAAAAGGGGTTTGCGTGGGTAGAACCCAATTCTGTGCATCCATCTTACCCATCTCGGCCTTTACTGATGATTTTCACCTCAAAGTAGTAGACCCCGCAGGCAGCTGGGATGGGATGAGTGGCTCGTACGGATGCCGCATCTTTAGGGGTCTTTCCATGACCTGTGGGTGGATGGAAGCGATGGCATGAATGAAACAAGACACCCTGTAATCAATTCAACCCCTAGCGCTTACCCGTAGGCACCGCTTTAGATCTGAAACAATTGGATAGGCGTAAGTAGTATGGCAGAAATTCCCTCTGGTCAATCAGACGGCAGCAATTACAACTACCATATTGCTTAAACCTATCAGATCTACTAGAACGCTGAGAGGTGTGGGCGGAGAAATTGGAATTCAGCATTAGGTGAACAGGGGGAAAAAATGCTTTTTCCCCTAGCGCTGAGCGATTAGTTCCTTTTGAGGTCGATTATATATTTTTAAATCACTTTGGAATTATTTTTTCAACATTGCACGATGCGGGTTGAATGCTGTAACGGAACAATTAATAAAAAGTCCCATGATGGTAGTGAATGCTTATCACTTAACCATCATATATTCACATGACTTTAATAAAATATTTACATTTGTTTTTTTATTATTATTTAATTCCAAGTCATCTATAGAACTGTTGCCTATGCCCTAACAAAATGACTTTCATGAATGCTGAATACCAACTATCAAAATCACTTAGACCGTGCATTTCAGGTAGATACCTTGAAGCAACTGCTCTATCCCTCTCAATTGGGCATTCTGGCTTCCTTCGTCTGCCTAACAAAGCAGGTGTGAAAGAAACAAAATCAGACAAGTAGGCGCGCAATGGATTACGGTCATTGTAGTTCATAACAATTTCTTCTGCACTAAACTACCGTATGTCGACTATTTGGCCTGTTGTGAACTACAACTCCCTGCGTCACACAGTTAAGGTTTGATCTAATTCCTGTAGAGAAATTGCATGATGTGCGCATTGAGCTCACAGGAAAAAAATACAAATAGAACGAGATGTTCAAGTAGTAGCTAAAAAAAATTAAGTTCATTCAAAACCACTTTTTTTATTGCGTGGGGGGGGGGGGAATTCTGATCCACAACAATGGTTAGCCCACATTAGGAGACCACTAATGAGGTGTGGGAGAATATTATTATTTATACATCTTTCCTACATGTGACAGAGTTTTTATTAACACCCACCCGATTGATACTGTGCAACTCATCAGAACATTCTGCCAGCTCGACTTCAACAACATTCATTTGGGAAGGTTGTTTTGGGAAAGCCGTTAGAATTGTTCATTCAAAACAGCGCAAGATGACCGAATTACGCTTGGGAAAGATTGTGGACCAAAAAGTAGATTTCTGGTTTAAATATCCATTGTTAACTTATCATTTAGCGGTAGATATACTTTTGGTCATGTAGTGTGTGGACACCTGCTTATCGAACATCTCATTCCAAAATCATGAACATTAATATTGGGTTGGTCCCCCTTTGCTGCTAT
This sequence comes from Salvelinus namaycush, assembly GCF_016432855.1. Classification (NCBI taxonomy): domain Eukaryota; kingdom Metazoa; phylum Chordata; class Actinopteri; order Salmoniformes; family Salmonidae; genus Salvelinus; species Salvelinus namaycush. The sequence goes on from NC_052317.1 coordinate 3,026,965, forward strand.
AACAGCCTCCACTCTTCTGGGAATGTTTTCCACTAGATGTTGGAACATTGCTGCGGGGACTTGCTTCCATTCAGCCACAAGAGCATTAGTGAGGTCGGGCACTGATGTTGGGCAATTAGGCCTGGCTCGCAGTCGTTGCTCCAATTCATCCCAAAGGTGTTCGATGGGGTTGAGGTCAGACCTCTGTGCAGGCCAGTCAAGTTCTTCCACACTGATCTTGACAAACCATTTCTGTATGGACCTAGCTTTGTGTATGGGGGCATTGTCATGCTGAAACAGGAACGGTCCTTCCCCAAACTGTTGCCACAAAGTTGGAAGCACAGAACATCATTGTATGCTGGAGCAATAAGATTTCACTTAACAAAACCATAAAAACAACCCCAGAATTCCTCCTCCACTAAACTTTAGTTTGCACTATGCATTGGGGCAGGTAGCGTTCTCCTGGCATTCACCAAACTCAGATTAGTCTGTCAGACTGACAGATGAAGTGTGATTAATCACTCCAGAGAAAGCAATGCCATTGCACCAGAGTCCAATGGCGGCGAGCTTTACACCACACCAGCCGACGCTTAGCATGGTGTTCTTAGGCTTGTGTGCGGCTGCTCGGCCATGGAAACCCATTTCATGAAGTTCCTGACGATCAGTTTTGAAAAGTGATTGACATTAACCTGTTTATCCACTTGTCCTTCAGACAAGGTGACTGAAAATGTGTTGTTTGATGCAAGAAGCCACTTTATAAAAACACAATTATTCCATTATCATTATTACAGAGAATCAGACCATGTATGCTACCCTCTGCCTATTGGCTACTTAGCTTATGCAAAATTCAACTGGCCCTTTCAGACAAAAAAAAAAAATGGCACAGATCCATATATGGCAATGGTCTATTTGCATATTGGCCTACTGCAGCACCGATTGGTTATGGCGCACAGGCCCCTAGTGGTGCCTGTCAATGCAATAGAATCCAACGCCGATGCGTTCTGGCTACTCCAAAATCTCTCGCATAGTTTGTTTTGTTGCATTGAAAGTGGCTAATATTATGTTGACTCGATCACAATTGCCACAGTTAAGGGAAACGTTGATAGTGTTAACGGGGGAGGGATGTAGAAAGTTGAATGAAGTTCAATCTCTTGCTTCTCTGCGTGGGCTGATATTTCTTCTGCGCGGAAGTCCCAGTGGAGCTTTGCGCACGTGCACAGCTTAGAGGTAACATTGTACATAACCTAACAGCTTTGGGAACAGACTTTCCTCATCAATCATATAGCCTAGATTGAAAATAGCATTATGGATGATTGACTTGCCCAGATGGTTTCCAAAACCTACCTGGGCCAGCAGCCCATGTCAAGCCCTGCATGATCCATAGGTAAGGCTATACAGTGCATAGTCTACAGGTATGCCCGTAATGTAATTCTGAAGTCTAATACATCCACAGTGCGATTTCAGATGTCAAATTAACTACATTGTCTTTTGTTGAATTTATATAACATGCAAACCTTACTTGGACTAGATGATGCTAAACACTATGTATCCATCAGTTTCAATGGGGGAATTTAAATTTGAAGGCATACCGCAAATTCCACTATTGTGGCTAACTTCACCAGAGAGGAAGAGGGCCAACTCTGCGAAAATCTCTCCCTCCAGCAGGTGGTGTTTTTGTTGTTTCGCCCACCAAACGTGGAGTTTTGTATGGAGGCCAATGAGTGTTGAATTTGGCCAACAACAAAGAATGTATGGCTTATTTCCTACATGAGGTTTATTTGATCTAATATAAGTTTCATATTGCTTAAGTGGTTACTAGTGTACTGCTAAGTAGGACACGTGACATCCCGGCAACATTGAGAAAACTTTATCGGAGTTGTCTTGAGATGACTATTCATGGCATGAGGCTAGTAGTATAGCATCCCTCGCCATTGAATACAGGTGGTTGAAATCAACAACCCTCATCGAATAATAAAAAAAGGATTTCGATAATGAGATGTATCCACCAACACAAAGAAAGGATAGGCGGGAGCTAGACAACCCGCCATGCCGCTTTGTGGTCAACGACTCCCATTGTTTGGGCGAAGAGACATGCATCTTGTCAGTATATCTATAATCTTTGGCCCACCCATCTCTGTGAACATAATGACATGCCCTAAAGTGTCAGTCTCAAGTGACCCGTTGTCATCCAAGTGTGGTTCGTTTAAAGTTTGCGCTATGCCTGCCTGGCTGATGCATCAAGGAGCCAGGGTTCCAGTTGACTGCTCCTACAGTTTTGCGTCAGTACTTGCCCAGAAAGACAATTTCCATAGAAGTCAGATTTGAACATTCCTAATAAGGACAGTCATCACCTTTGTGCACAAAACATTCATTGAATTATTCAAATTGTCACAGAGGCTTATTTCCCCCCAGCCATTTCCTGGTTGTTAAATTCTAATAATTAGCCTAATTTCAGTTTGTGACAAAACAAGCTAGTGTAGAGAATCATTGTACCATCTAAACCACTGAAATATATTTTCCATAACCAAAAATATTGTATTTTCAGCTGTTTGAAGCTGTTGCACAAAACAGAAAGCAGCAAAAATTAAACTTAATGTGAAGCATATAAATAAAGCACAGAACAGAGCTACGGCTTTTTAGCCATGCTTTCAATGAGAATGACAGATCTATAAGTCATTCCTATGTGAATTTAGTCAGGTGGCCCCAAAAAAAACATATCGCAGCTTTAACATTTTATATTCATCCAATATCTGCCAATGTTTTTGGATCGTGGCTGCTCCCCTGTGCGCACCGAGATCAAGTGCGCATGTCAAGTTAGGCTGTGTAAACCGGATATAAAAACGGTCCATGAATCGGCATATGCAAACGCGAATAGATTACTTTGAAAACAAAAGGTCAGGCATTGTCTAGTTCTTATTCATATTATAACCTCAGTGGTATGTATAAACACAAGAGGATGTGTAAAGCCACGATGTTCTCTAGACACATCACATACTATGAAGAGATTGTTTAAAGGGTAAAATGCATGGCCTACACACCCAGAAAGGAAATACACTGTTACACCTTGATGTAGTAGGCCTACATCAAACACGGGGAAAAATACACTTCAGGTACCTTTAGTTGGTTGAGGTACAAAGCAAGAGCCTTGATTTTCACTCCAGCCATTGACTTACAGTTGCTACTTTCTAAAAATCCACCATGACATAGCAACCGATTGAATATAGTACCTAATATAGGGCATACAGATCCGAAATGGGTAATGCTGAAGAAGCACATCTAGGCTAGCTAGCTAACTATAGGCCTATAGCTAGACGACAGCCTACACAGGATAAGGGCTTTGCCTTTAGGTGTCGTTTTTTGTTTTGTCAGCTTGACAAAGCTAGCTTGCTGATTTATGTGCCAATTTAACTAGTAGGTTAACTAGTAGATTAATTCATTTGTGAACCCTGGGCCCTTGATAAATACATTTTAAAAAAACAAGCTAGCAGTGGGCCCTGGCATTATAAAATCAGTTAGCCTAATCAGCTAGGGTTACGGGAGGTTTTGGCCGGGGTAGGCCGCCATTGTAAAATAAGAACTAGTTCCTAACTGACTTGCCTAATTAAATGAATGTTAAATAAAAATTACAAATCAGCGGTTGTGACATGTTTATTTACGGACCTGGTCGAGTCCATCTATGCTAAACAGCTGAAAAACAAATAAGCTAGCCAGTTAGGTAGCAAGGTACAACTGACATGTCAATTATGTTTTTTTTTAAAACAAATTATCAACTTTTGCTAGTTTTGACAAACAGTTAGCTAGGACTGCAGTTCGTCCAACTGGAAAGCTCGCTGGCGTAACGTTGCTACTTAACGTTCTTGTTTTGGCTGGGGATTTCGCCAGTTGGTTTACAAGATAGCGTATTGTTGTTGATCATTACCTCGTTACCAACCTAACTTAGTTAACATTAGCTTGACTGTTTTTAGCCAACTAGTGCTGTCAATTCGTTTTGAGAACGATAACTGCTAAGATTAACTGCGAACGTTGGCTAGCTAAGGTAACGTAGCTAGCTAAGAGTACGGCTAGTTAGCCACTGACATGTAACCTTAGCAAAGTAAGCGGATGACGCTAGCTAACGTTAGCACTCATATTTAATTTCATTCACGCGTCATAGATAGTTACCTTTATAGTGCACTCGAAGATTGTTCTGAGAGAGGCCAATGTAACTGAACTTGTCCTTCGGGCTCCAGGATCGAGGAAGCGGGGTTTCAAGTTCGTTTACCGCTGGATAGAGCCGTCTGAGTTGCTGGTTGAGCTCATTTTCCTGCTCGTTCAGAGCCGAGTCTCCGTGAACAACAACCGACATAAGAAACCCACAGCCCGATGACTGTCCAGACATGGCGAACAAACGGGTTTATTTAAGTTAGAAAGACGTGAGCCACCGATTCAAATAACGTAACTATAAGTCAAACGCCTCCACAAACTGTCAAGTATTTTAAAAGCTAACGCTGCTAGCCACAAAACAAGCTAGCAAACTAAATACGCGTATTGCAAAAATGGCTCAATATCTGACATTCGCTAAACACATACAACGACAAATTTAACGAAGAAAACCCATCTCGCTAAAGCGTTTTTAGGACAAACTGAAAATATACGACACGATTTATCTCGCAGATATGATTAGAGCTGGTAGACATCGACACAGTATGGCTAACCTCGATCTTTTGTTTGTTGTCGGTGCTAATCCACACATTTGATTGGTTTAGAGGAGGTCCAGTCACATTTCCTTAAGGACTGGAAAGTACATGCTCAGACACATAACAAACATCAATGTATCCCTCAATGTTCTACCAGGAGTTCTATCCTCACAATGTTCTCAACAGTTTATTATCTTTAGGCTAATTGGTCTGCAGAAACCCCAACTCTATATGAAGTAGTTTTCTCTTGGAAAATGGTGAAGTAGTTCAATTGTAATTTCTTCATCAAATAGGGTAGCTAATGCAATGCCAGCAATGACTGTAGGAAGTGGGGTAATTTGAGGTCTAGTCCTACATTTCCATCACTGTGGAAAATGAAGAAGTTATATAAATGAATAAAGAATCGAACGAACATCATTTGTACATTTTATTTACTATTAACACTGTGGTCACACAAATGAAATAAAAATCTATATAATAATCACCTAATAATGCAAATCCAAGTTGAACCTAGCTCACCTACTACATTTTTTCAAATGCTGTCATCCCCCAGGATGATTAGGCCAACTCTTCCTACACAACAGAGATATTTTCACAATTTGCAGCTCGTTTACAGTTTGTTTACAATGAATATGTTTGAAGCTAGTATTAACTGTGGCTTAATGTAGTCTGTCCTGAGTCTGACTAAATGAAACCTGGATGCAGGGGCGTCATGACCCCATTATTTTAGAGGTGGTACACGACGTACATGAGGATGGACGGGAGGTGGTCCAGACGACCCCCCCCCCCACTCAAATCAAATGTATTTATATAGCCCTTCTTACATCAGCTGATATATCAAAGTGCTGTACAGAAACCCAGCCTAAAACCCCAAACAGCAAGCAATGCAGGTGTAGAAGCACGGTGGCTAGGAAAAACTCCCTAGAAAGGCCAAAACCTAGGAAAAAACCTAGAAAGGAACCAGGCTATGATGGGTGGCCAGTCCTCTTCTGGCTGTGCCGGGTGGAGATTATAACAGAACATGGCCAAGATGTTCAAATGTTCATAAATGACCAGCATGGTCAAATAATAATAATCACATTAGTTGTCTAGGGTGCAACAGGTCAGCACCTCAGGAGTAAATGTCAGTTGGCTTTTCATAGCTGATCTTTGAGAGTATTTCTACCGCTTCTGCTGTCTCTAGAGAGTTGAAAACAGCAGGTCTGGGACAGGTAGCACATCCGGTGAACAGGTCAGGGTTCCATAGCCGCAGGCAGAACAGTTGAAACTGGAGCAGCAGCACGGCCAGGTGGACTGGGGACAGCAAGGAGTCATCATGCCAGGTAGTCCTGAGGCATGGTACTAGGGCTCAGGTCTTCCGAGAGAGAGAAAGAAAGAAAGAGAGAAAGAGAGAATTAGAGAGCATACTTAAATTCACACAGGACACCGGATAAGACAGGAGAAATACTCCAGATATAACAGACTGACCCTAGCCCCCGACACAAACTACTGCAGCATAAATACTGGAGGCTGAGACAGGAGGGGTCAGAAGACACTGTGGCCCCATCCGATAACCCCGGACAGGGCCGGACAGGGCCAAACAGGCAGGATATAACCCCACCCACTTTGCCAAAGCACAGCCCCCACACCACACTCCTCCGGATGTAGGAGAATTTAGCATTTTTCAAACACCTGAAACACCTATTTTTCTGCATAGGTTATCTAAGCATACCTCTTTACCTTCCCCCTGTCCGCACTCACCTCACCACGTGAAGGTTCCGTTCACGTGGTCTCCAGCTGCTGACCGGGCGTTCCGGGACCTCAAACATCGCTTCACCACAGCTCCCATCACAGGACCCTTCCTGTCAGTTTGTGGTGGAGGCCGATGATTCTGATGTCGGAGTGGGGGCGGTCCTTTCCCAGCGTTCTGCCCTGGACCTCAAGCTACATCCCTGCGCCTTCTTCTCCCACGGCCTCAACGCCACAGAAAATAACTACGATGTGGGGAATCGTGAGCTTCTGGCGGTGAAGATGGCGTTGGAGGAATGGAGGCAAGAATGTCAAGCCGGATGCACTGTCCCGCCAGCTATAGCCCCACGAGTGCCACCCCGGAGCCCGAGACCATCCTTCCCACCTCGTGCCTGGTGACGGCACTCAACTGGGATTAGGGAAACAGGTCCGGGAGGCGCAGCGGTCCCAGCCGAACCCTGGGGGGGGGCCCTGATAATCGGATGTTTGTGCCTGACGCTGTTCGCTCTGCGGTCCCGCAAACTCTCCCCCCGGTTTTTCGGCGTATTTCCCATCTCCAAGATTATTAGCCCCTCTGCTGTTCGTCTTCTGTTGCCCCGAAACCTTCGTATACATCCCACCTTTCATGTGTCCAGAGTCAAACCTATGTCTCACAGCCCTTTGTCTCGTGTTTCCAGTCCCACCCCTCTCCCCCCATCTCATCGATGACCAACCGGCTTACACGGTGAGTCGTCTCCTGAAGGTTCGAACTTGGGGCAGGGGGTTCCAGTACCTGGTTGACTAGGAGGGTTATGGCCTGGAGGAGAGGTGCTGGGTCCCCGCCAGGGACATCCTGGACCCAGGCATCGCAGATTTTCAAAGACGACACCCGGGTCAACCAGGTATGCGCCCAGTTAGGACGCCAGGTGGCAACCCTAGAGGGTGTTCCCCATTATCCCCTGTGTATTTATACCTGTGTTCTCTGTTTGTCCGTTGCCAGTTCGTCTTGTTTGTCAAGTCAACCAGCATTTTTGTTATCAGCTCCTGCTTTTCCCAGTCTCTCTTTTTCTCACCCTCCTGGTTTTGACCCTTGCCTGTCCTGACTCTGAGCCTGCCTGCCTGACCACTCTGCCTACCCCTGACCCTGCCTGCCGACCTGTACCTTTGGCCCATCTCTGGTTTACTACTGACTTTTGCCTGCCCCTGTTGGAATATTAAACCCTTGTCAATTCGATGTGTCTGCATCTGGGTCTTACCTTGATTCCTGATACTCCACACCGCCCTTTCCCTCCAGGACAAAAAGAACACCTACGTGAGAATGCTATTCATTGACTACAGCTCAACGTTCAACACCATAGTGCCCTCAAAGCTCATCACTAAGCTAAAGACCCTGGGACTAAACACCCCCCTCTGCAACTGGATCCAGCCCCGAAACCTGAAGGATCTGGAGAAGGTCTGTATGGAGGAGTGGGCCAAAATCGCTGCTGCAGTGTGTGCAAACCTGGTCAAGAACTACAGGAAACGTATGATTTCTGTAATTGCAAACAAAGGTTTCTGTACCAAATATTAAGTTCTGCTTTTCTGATGTAATCAAATACTTATGTCATGTAATAAAATGCAAATTAATTACTTAAAAATCATACAATGTGATTTTCTGGATTTTTGTTTTGTTGTTTTTTCGTCTCTCACAGTTGAAGTGTACATATGATAAAAATTACAGACCTCTACATGCTTTGTAAGTAGGAAAATCTGCAAAATCGGCAGTGCATCAAATACTTGTTCTCCCCAAAACACTAGGCTGTACCCAAACAAAAAAGCGAGGGTAAACCTTGAACGACACGATACCCTTAATACACAATATATAACGCATGCAACATAAACGCTGCACCAATGCATAGGTACTGACACGACCAACAGACATGGTAACAATAACCGACAAAGACAGAGGGAACAGAGGGCACATATATAACATACTAATCAGGGGAAATGGAAACCAGGTGTGTGTAATCAGACAAGACAGTCCGGGGTTGATGATAATGAATCCCGTTCAGTGAAGTCTAGAAAGCCGGTGACGTAGACCTCCGGAACTGGTGAACAGAATGAGTAGCAGTACCGGGGGGATCCGTGACAGTACTCGGCGCATGTGACAAATACAATTTGATCTGATTTGTGAATTGGCAACAGATTTTAATGCAAATATTCAAAAATCTTTCTAAAAACAATATGCCATTTCAGAGTTTCCTTTAGGAAAATTTGATCATAAAAATAAAGAAAAACCCTTGAATGAGCAGGTGTGTCACACGTACACATTCATGGGTTTTTCTTTTTTTTTGTACTATTTTCTATATTGTAGAAGACATCAAATCTACGAAAAAACACATGGAATCATGTAGTAACCAAAAAAGTGTACAAATCAAAATATATTTTATAGTAGCCATACTTTGCCTTGATGACAGCTTTGCACACTCTTGGCATTCTCTCAACCAGCTTCACCTGGAATGCTTTTCCAACAGTCACAGTCTTGAAGGAGTTCCCACACATGCTGAGCACTGGTTGGCTGCTTTTCATTCACTATGCGGTCCAATTCATCCCAAACCATTTCAATTGAGTTGAGATCAGGTGTTTGTGAAGGCCAGGTCATCTGATGCAGCACTCTATCACTCTCCTTCTTGGTCAAACAGTCCTTACACAGCCTAGAGGTGTGTTGCGTCATTGTCCTGTTGAAAAACAAATGATAGTCCCACTAAGCACAAACCAGATGGGATGGCGTATCGCTTTGGTTGCCATGCTGGTTAAGTGTGCCTTCAATTCTAAATAAATCCCTGACAGTGTCACCAGCAAAGCACCCCCACACCATCACACCTCCTCCTCCATGCTTCATGGTGTAAACCACACATGCAGAGATCATCCGTTCACCTACTCTGCGTCTCACAAAGACACGGTAGTTGGAACCAAAAATGTCAAATCAGACTAAAGGACAGATTTCCACCGGTCTAATGTCCATTGCTCATGTTTCTTGGCCCAAGCAAGTCTCTTCTTCTTATTGGTGTCCTTTAGTAGTGGTTTCTTTAAAGCAAAATCGACCATGCAGGCCTGATTCATGCAGTCTCTTCTGAACAGTTGATGCTGAGATGTGTCTGTTACTTGAACTCTGTGGAGCATTTATTTGGGCTGCAATCTGAGGTGCAGTTAACTCTAATGAACATATCCTCTGCAGCAGCGGTAACTCTGGGTCTTCCTTTCCTGTGGCGGTCCTCATGAGAGTCAGTTTCATCATATCGCTGGATGGTTTTTGCGACTGCACTTGAAGAAACTTCTTGAAATTTTCCGCATTGACTGACATGTCTTAAAGTAATGATGGACTGTCGTTTCTCTTTGCTTATTTGAGCTGTTCTTGCCATAATATGGACTTGGTCTTTTACCAAATAGAGCTATCTTCTGTATACCAGCCCTACCTTGTCACAACACAACTGATTGGCTCAAACGCATTAAGAAGGAAAGATATTCCACAAATGAACTTTTAACAAGGCACACCTAATAATTGAAATGCATTCCAGGTGACTACCTCATGAAGCTGGTTGAGAGAATGCCAAGAGTGTAAAAAGTTGTCATCAAGGCAAAGGGTGGCTACTATATATATAAAATATATTTGATTTGTTTGACACTATTTTGGTTACTAATGATTCTGTATGTGTTTTTTCATAGTTTTGATGTCTTCACTATTATTCTACAATGTAGAAAACATAAAAAATAAAGAAAAACCCTGGAATGAGTAGGTGTGTCCTAACTTTTGAATGGTACTCTATATATATGGATAAGAAGTCCCAGAGAGATAGGTATATGCCGGGGGCGTGCTACGACACAGACATTAATTTATTTATGTCAGAAGGCTAGTATACAGATATTGACATACAAGTTAAAAGTTAATTCGTAAATTTTCAATCAGAATATTTTGTTTAAAGATTAGCATTATATTGTTAGATTATAGGAGTAACTCTGGTAGGCCTGAAACAGACTTCCTCACCTCTAGTTCAACTGCCGGGGTCAGTTGGAGTGCCGGGGCACACTGCCTTCATATTATAGGCCTACAGTAGCTAAAGCTTAATAATGGCCACACCATACTAAACCTTCACAAACGTTTCTCATTTTTATTAGGGTAATATCAAAAGCAGTCAAGCGAATTTAAACCATGGAAAAAACTCACTACTCCCCCGTGCCCAATAAAAAAAACACACAACACTCCCCTATTTTGGACCATCCTCCCCCCAGTAAATGTCGATTTGTCCCTAAGATAGTTAGACAATCTACTCTATCTTGATTGATTGCCTGAAATGGCTTGGTAGCTAGTCATGAAGTCGTGAAATTGGGAACCTATCTAGGTGGCTAGCTAAAGCCAAATTCATAAACTGTCTGGGTGGCTAGAATTAGAGAAACAACAATAAGACAAAATCAATAGGCTACATAGCTTGATCAAATTCATTTGCAAACCTACCTCCTGCGAGTCCTGGCCATTATCGGCAGCTAAAATCAAATCAAATGCAGTGGCATGTATTCATGTATGCCAAGGGAAGCCAGGCTTCCCTCAAAAATGTACCAATAAAAAAATATATATAATAAAAATGTATCTTTCGTCTCTCTGTGTTTCATAATTTCCCTTCAATTTGCAAGAGGCTGAATGTATCTCTCTGGAGAAAGCACCCGAGCGAGCAAAACAGCGCCACTCTGTCTCTGTATGTGTAGGCCATCTGTCTGATGCTGTCTGATCCAAAAGAGACATTCTTGCCGCCAGTAGCATTGAATGCAAGGGAAGCCTGCAAGCATTTGGCCTCCCTTGATAAAAACAATATATAATAATAGCCAATCAGCATTGAGCGAGACTGAGTGAGCTCAATTGTGAATGGTCCTGACGCACAAAAAAAAAAGTGTCAAGGGAAACCAGTTTGGATTTGGCATCACTCATATCAAATCACATTGAGAGCATTGACAGAAAGAACTTGAATTGTTACATCTTGTTACGTTGTTGTCCTCCAGTGGCTAGCCAGCTAAAATGGTCCCTTTCCTATATTAGCCATGGATGGAGATTTGGACTTGTGGTTTTACTTAATTTTCTGTACTGGCCAATGATTATAACAGCAATCCTGATCCAATCATTACTGATCCATTCATACATTGTGCCCCTGGCCTGAGAGGATGGAAGTTCAATATGTAGCTAGATGTAGAAGGCTAATTAATGTTAACTAGCTAACATTGCCCATGAAAAAGGCAAGCACTTTAGCCAGGTAGCATAAGACAACAAAAATAAAAGCACGTACTGTATGACTGTTTCGTTAACATGAAAGAGATGAGGATGGCATTGGCTTGAGTCAACATGTTTTTTTCTACTTGCACGAACGCACACGCAAACACACACACACGCACACAAAGCATATTGCATGAGTTACTACTCTCCGTGGTTCTAAATCAATAGTTGTTTAGTGGTCCGACAATGTCGGAAACATTAACTTGTTTGACCATGCTGTAGGTCATGTAACTGTTACATGCAGTATGCTTAGTGGACTTCACAGGACAGAAGTTGCTCTCCGGTTTTGTGATGAAACAAATTTATTCTGCCACTGTGTTCTTATTATCTCGGCCTTTAGGCCTATATATCACAGGTTATAGAGCAAACAACGTAATCATCACAACACATACATTACGTTGTAATATGGCATTTTTTTCTGGCTTCCCCAGTGATTTTACCCACTCACCGCTACTGATCAAACATTGTGTGTCACTCGACACTCTTTCTCCTCCACTGACGTTACTGTCTGTACGCACTAACTAGAGTATCTAGCGTCCTGTCTCGCATATCTTTGCTCCGTGGTGCACCTTGGAAGGAACCACTTACTAGGGAGAATAAGTGATTAAAGAGCAACTGCTCCTAAAAAACAACTAACTTCATTATTTTACACAATATCTTATCACAGCGCTGGCAAACCATGGTAATCCCTTTGAAAACGGCCTATGTCCCATTGATATGAGTTGAAAACATTTATTCTACTGTCAAAATTGACTACAAAGTGCAAATAGGATCATTTTGGTCATCAAGTCAGTCTCGTCTAAAACGGAGTTTGGAACCTGACTGCATCACGAGTAAATTAAGGTTGGGTTTGGATTAAGGATGCACATCAAACTATGGTTTGCCGAATGACCCGAATTCCCTTCCATGCAGAATATGTGGTTGGAGTTTGTTGGTCCCCAATGGTGGGGAGTATACCGGTAGCTAGACCATAAACTGCTGGTTATGGTTCTGGTTATGTATATTTTGATAATCATTATCATCACTAGCATAGCTGACGTTAGCTAGCTAGCTACCTAACTAGCCTACCTCAATACAACTCTGATTTGGTTTGGAAACACGATAACATTTCAAAAGAAGGCAAATAATTAGTTGGAAAACCTTTTTTCATGATTGTGATGTTGCCAGATTGACTTTAGATGCAGTATACCTTTAGCCAGCTAAAGAAAATTGAGGGGACCACTGTATTTTAGCTAGCTAACATTAGCATTGCTAACTATTTTTGACAAACTTGGCTAGTAACAGTAATGACAACATTGCCACCTTTCTAAAGTGAATTTGTCGACATAATAAGTTGTTAACAATGTGATCGCATTTCCATAGCACTGTAAGTTAGTGTAATTTAGACTAAACAGCCACATTAGCCTCTGAGGTCCAACCCATGTCTACACATTCATATTGGATGCAGCTATGGTGGTATTAGCCAACAGTGCACTAGCCATAGAATTTGGAATTAGAATACTAGAATGGATATAAACCTTCTTATGATGGGATAAGGTCAGCCATTTTGGTCAGGGAGTTGGTCAACCATGGTTTGCCAGCGCTGTGATAAGATATTGTGTAAAATAATGAATTTGAACAATTTATCTGCACTGTATGTTTGTCACCTAGCTAGCCAGACAGTTTTGGAGGAATGATTCCATAATTCTTTTTTAGTTACCTGCCAACATTCCGTTTCAACAATGCAGTCAACCCACAGCCATAAACTGGCTGAAATCAGTTGATGATAGGACAACTTGTAAATGTAAATGTAAAACTGACTCTCTTCTCTGTATACATCAATGATGTCGCTCTTGCTGCTGGTGAGTCTGATCCACCTCTACACAGACGACACCATTCTGTATACTTCTGGCCCTTCTTTGGACACTGTGTTAACAACCCTCCAGACGAGCTTCAATGCCATACAACTCTCCTTCTGTGGCCTCCAATTGCTCTTAAATACAAGTAAAACTAAATGCATGCTCTTCAACCGATCGCTGCCTGCACCTGCCCGCCCGTCCAACATCACTACTCTGGACGGTTCTGACTTAGAATATGTGGACAACTACAAATACCTAGGTGTCTTGTTAGACTGTAAACTCTCCTTCCAGACTCACATCACACATCTCCAATCCAAAATTAAATCTAGAATCGACTTCCTATTTCGTAACAAATCATTCTTCACTCATGCTGCCAAACATACTCTCGTAAAACTGACCATCCTACCGATCCTCGACTTCGGCGATGTCATTTACAAAATAGCCTCCAATACCCTACTCAATAAATTGGATGCAGTATATCACAGTGCCATCCGTTTTGTCACCAAAGCCCCATATACTACCCACCACTGCGACCTGTACGCTCTCGTTGGCTGGCCCTCGCTTCATACTCGTCGCCAAACCCAATGGCTCCAGGTCATCTACAAGACTCTGCTAGGTAAAGTCCCCCCTTATCTCAGCTCGCTGGTCACCATAGCAGCACCCACCTGTAGCACACGCTCCAGCAGGTATATCTCTCTGGTCACACCCAAAACCAATTCTTCCTTTGGCCGCCTCTCCTTCCAGTTCTCTGCTGCCAATGACTGGAACGGACTACAAAAATCTCTGGAACTGGAAACACTTATCTCCCTCACTAGCTTTAAGCACCAGCTGTCAGAGCAGCTCACAGATTACTGCACCTGTACATAGCCCATCTATAATTTAGCCCAAACAACTACCTCACCTCCTACTGTATTTATTTATTCATTTTGCTCCTTTGCACCCCATTATTTCTATCTCTACTTTGCACATTCTTCCACTGCAAATCTACCATTCCAGTGTTTTACTTGCTATATTGTATTTACTCCGCCACCATGGCCTTTTTTTGCCTTTACCTCCCTTATCTCACCTCCTTTGCTCACATTGTATATAGACTTATTTTTCTACTGTATTATTGACTGTATGTTTGTTTTACTCCATGTGTAACTCTGTGTTGTTGTATGTGTCGAACTGCTTTGCTTAATCTTGGCCAGGTCGCAATTGTAAATGAGAACTTGTTCTCAACTTGCCTACCTGGTTAATTAAAGGTGAAATAAAATAAAATCCTAATAAAAATGCAACAAGCACTCACAGCTTTCAAAGTAAACAAAAATTGGGACATTTATTGTCACGTTCTGACCTTAGTTCCTTTTTTATGTCTTTATTTTAGTTTGGTCAGGGTGTGAGTTGGGGTGGGCATTCTATGTTGTTTTTCTATGTTTTGTTCTGTATTTATATTTCTATGTGTTTGGCCTAGTATGGTTCTCAATCAGAGGCAGGTGTCAGTCGTTGTCTCTGATTGTGAGCCATATTTAGGTAGCCTGTTTTCTATTGTGTTTTGTGGGTGATTGTTTTCTGTGTTAGTACCATACGGGACTGTTTCGGTTTTTTCATTTATTCTCTTGTTATTTTGTATTCGTTCTCGATTAAATGATATTATGGATACGTACCACGCTTCATTTTGGTCCTCTCTTTCCACCAACGAAAGCCGTTACATTTATGGTATGTTTACATGTATTTTATAGGTTATTTACACAGAAAATTGGTACTAAACCGGTATACCGTTTTTATAATTAGATGACAATATTTTAGGTTGACAATAATTATATTACACAATTGCTGATATCACATGCCTCACTTTTATTTTCCTGTATGTAAAATCAGGATTATGCCCCTACAGCCATTAATTCAAATTAGACTGGTTTGAATTGACTTATTTCTCAAGCTTTGTTTATAATTGAAAGATGATAATTATTGACCTTGTTTTTCCTGTTAGACAAAGTGCACAGTTGGGTGCTAGACTGATACCCTGGTCATGATTGGATGCCAGGACCTACCAGAAGGAGCAAAGGTGGGTATCATAACATTTTAGTCATTTAGCAGACGCTCTTATCCAGAGTAACTTACAGTAGTGAGTGCACACATTTTCATACTTTATTTCATACTGGTCCCCTGCGGGAATCGAATCCACACCCCTGGCGTTGCAAGCACCATGCTCTACCAACTGAGCTAAACGGGACCACATGTAATTCACTGTTCACTTGCTGTTTTCACAGCTTGTCAGGCAAGACCTCAGAATAAAAGTTAATCATGCGACACACATACCCTTGTGACACCACCTCAGTTGTTGCCAGAATCTCCATTGACTCCTATCAAAAGGATACATAACATATGGGTTATGTGAAAAGTTGTACAAAAAAGTTTGCCAGTTTGATGAACTAGTAGGTTAGCCTGATTGCTGTGTTAATCATTCTATTTCACTTCACATATCATGATATCTAAAGTGAAATAGAAAGGTGAATGCAGCCATCAGGTTGGAGCAGGGAACTCCTGTTGTATACGGGACACCACGCTGGAAGTATCACGCCGTGATCTGTTTCACCTGTGCGTGTCTCCACCCCCCTCCAGGTGTCGCCCATCTTCCCCACTTATCCCCTGGGTATTTATACCTGTGTTTTCTGTCTGTGCCAGTTTGTCTTGTTTGTTCAAGCCTACCAGTGGTTTGTGTCTCAGTGCCTGCTTTTTCCAGTCTCTCTTTTCTTGCCCTCCTGGTTTTGACCCTTGCCTGTCCTGACTCCGAGCCCCCCTGCCTGACCACTCTGCCTGACCTGAGCCTGCCTTCCGTCCTGTACCTTTGCCCCACTACTCTGGATTATCAACCCCTGCCTACCTTGACCTGTCGTTTGCCTGCCCCTGTTACAATAAATATTGTTACTTCTGCACAGTCTGCACTTGGGTCTTACCTGAAACCTGATAGGAAGGAATGACCACTTTGACATGTTTGCCGAAGTAACCCCATTACCACCAGACATAATGTCGATAGGCAGAGTATCTGTATCAACTGGAGATGAAAGGTGCACATTGTTATATTAGCAGAACAATGCTTCTGTGGTAATGTTTATTTTACTTAGACCTGTTACTACACTGAACAAAAATATGAACATAACATGCAACAAGATTCCGCTGAGTTACAATTCATATAAGGAAATCTGTCAATTACAATAAATTAATTAGGCCCATATCTATATATTGTACATGACTTGGAATAAAGATATGCATCTGGACACAAATATTAATTTTTTCACATAGGTGTGGATCAGAAAACCAGTCAGTATCTGGTGTGACCACCATTTGATTCATGCAGCACGACATCTCATTCACAGAGTTGATCAGGCTGTTGATTGTGGCCTGTGGAATTTTGTCCCACTCCTCTTCAATGGCTATGCTTAGTTGCTGGATATTAGCGGGAATTCGAACACGCCCTCGTGCACGGCGATCCAGAGCATCCCAAACATGCTCAATGGGTGACATGTCTGAGTATGCATTGTCCGTAATTTCTGCCTGCCCATACCATAACCCCACCGCCACCATGGGGCACTCTGACATCAGCGAACTGCTTGCCCACACAACACTGTCTGACATCTGCCCGGTACAGTTGAAACCAGGATTAATCTGTGAAGAGCACACTTCTCCAGTGTGCCAATGGTCATCGAATGTGAGCACTTGCCCACTGAAGCTGGTTACAATGAGAAACTGCAGTCAGGTCAAGAACCTGGTGAGGACGACGAGCATGCAGATGAGCTTTCCTGAGACAAAATATGAGAACGCAATTGCTGAATTTATGTCGATTTTCGAAACTAAGTGTTTCGATAACTTACAGTAGTGAGTTAATGTACACTGAACAAAAATATTTACGCAACATGTATAAAGTGTTAGTCCCATGTTTCATGAGCTGAAATAAAAGAGCCCAGAAATTTTCCATACACACAAAAAGCTTATTTCTCCCCCAAAAATTGCATACATTTGTTTACATCCCTGTTAGTGAGCATTTTTCCTTGGCAAGATAATCCATCCACCAGACAGTTTGGCATATCAAGAAGATGATTAAACAGCATGATCATTGCACAGGTGCATCTTGTGCTGGGGACAATAAAAGGCCACTCTAAAATGTGCCTTTTTGTCACACAACACAATGCCACAGATGTCTCAAGTTTTGAGGGAGTGTGCGAGCTGTTGCCAGAAAATGTAATGTTCATTTCTTTACCATACCCGCCTCCAACATGATTTTAGAGAATTGTCTTCACTGATTAATTGGTTTCAGCTGTACCTGGCAGATGGCAGACAGTGTGTTTGGCGTCGGGTGGGCGAGCGGTCTGCTGTTGTCAACGTTGTGAACAGAGTGCCCCATGGTGATGGTGGGGTTATGGTATGGGCAGGCAGAAACTACGGACAACAAACACAGTTGCATTTTATTGATGGCAATTTGAATGAACAGAGATACCATGACGAGATCCTGAGGCCCGTTGTCGTGCTTTTCATCCGGCGCCATCACCTCATGTTTCAGCATGATAATGCATAGCCCCATATCAAAAGGATTTGTACACAATTCCTGGAAGCTGAACATGTCAACGTTTTTCCATGGCCTGCACACTCAACAGACATGTCATCCATTGATCATGTTTGGGGTGCTTTGGATCGACGTTTAAGACAGCGTGTTCCAGTTCCCGCCATTATCCAGCAACTTCGCAAAACCGTTGAAGATCCTTGTAGCTATGTGGACTAATATTGTCAATTTTTTGGCCTTGGGGTAAGTTGAGCCAATGGTTGAGCGAATGGTATGTTGAGCAAATTGGAGTATTTTCTTGCCAGGCCGTAATACAAGGCATTATTGCCAGGATATAAGGTAACAACAGGGCCTGGCCTATGTTAAATATGTTTAACAAAGTACAAAGTGTTTGTTATGTGTTACATCTGGGTTTAAAGATGTATCATTTATTTATAAAGCCATTTTTACATCAGCAGATGTCACAAAGTGCTTATACAGAAACCCAGCCTAAAACGCCAAAGAGCAAGCAATGCAGATGTAGAAGCACGGTGGCTAGGAAAAACTCCCTAGAAAGGCAGGAACTAAGGAAGAAACCTAGAGAGGAACCTAGCTCTGAGGGGTGGCCAGTCCTCTTCTGGCTGTGCCTGGTGGAGATTGTAAGAGTATATGCCCATTATTAATTTCAGATCGTTCTTCAAGATGATCAAGATGATTCAGAAAAAAAATTGTTATTGTGTTAAATTGTGTTTGGGAAATAAATATATATACGTTTTTTAAAAAGGAAGTGGTAATATTTTATTCAGTACAGAAATTTGTAGGTAGTGCTAAGAGACCACTTTTCTGGATGCTATGTTTTCAAAACTGTAATGTTGAAATTAATTCTGATTATTTCCAGAGATACACAACATCCTGAAATATATACTAAGCAAAAATACGAACGCAACATGCAACAATTTCAGCACCCTCTGCCCCCGACGGGGGTGCTGAAGAAGCCGGATGAAGAAGCCGGATGTGGAGGTCCTGGGCTGGCGTGGTTACACGTGGTCTGTGATTGTGAGTCTGGTTGCATGTACTGCCAAATTCTCTAAAACGACGTTGGAGGCAGCTTATGGTAGAGAAATGAACATAAAATTCTCTGGCAACAGCTCAGGTGGACATCCCTGCAGTCAGCATGTCAATTGTACGATCCCTCAAAACTTAAGACGTGTTGTGTGACAAAATGGCACATTTTAGAGTGGCCTTTTAATGTCCCCAGCACAAGATGCATCTGTGTAATGATCACGCTGTTTAATCAGCTTCTTGATATGCCACACCTTTTAGGTGGATGGATTATCTTGGCAACGGAGAAATGCTCAAAGGAGAAATGCTAAACAAAATTGTGCGCAAAATTACAGAGAAATATGCTTTTTGTGATTTCTGTTAATCTTTTATTTCAGCTCATGAAACATGGGACCAACACTTTACATGTTGCGTTCATATTTTTGTTCAGTATATGTAGATATCTTTGTTAGAAAGAGAACTATTCTTCTCTTGACGGAATTATGCTGAATGTAATGTCTCAATTTACTCCACTCCCCTACAGGTTAACTTTTGAATTCCCCCAACTGTACATTAGGACTACAAAAGAAGAAAGCCTGGCAATGTAATGCGTATAAAGCATTACATTTGTTATGCTATTTGAGAAAATGCAACAACATCAGTAACATCTCTTGCTGGGTATAGATAGTCTATCCTGTTACAAAATCATTCCAAAAAGTACATCTATGTGAAACTAGTTGTGTTAATAACGTAGCTAATCCACATCTCCATTTTGCACTTGTCCTTCGATATGTGCAAACATCTCATTAAGATATTGAGATTATTAAAACAAAGGGGTGATTCATAACACCTGGGCTGTGTTCATTAGGCCCCAACTGAAAGAAAACGGACTGAAACAAGGAGGAACTTTCTGGACTTGTCCAATAAGAAACACTTATTTTTGTGTCCCCGTTGCAAAGCATTTTTGCTCCTGGTGTGCCCTAATGAAAAAGACCTGTTGTGTTCAATTACAAAGAAAATCTGTTGCGTGCTGTAATGATCACAACCCTTGACTGCCGTGGTTAATTTGTCATTTGCATTTCTGCACCCAATTCTGAATGAGAAGCATCCATTTACTCTCCTGTATGGATTGTGGATTATCCCGTAAACATGCTGAAGGTGATATGCATAAGTCAAATTAACTTTATATTTGAGGGAAAAAAATCATAAAAAAATGTTTTTATGATGTTTTATTGTCACATACACCAGAATGATGATGATAGTATGATGATAGTATATACATTTATGGTGGCGGTTATATTATGACTAACTCATATTCTTGGTGTCCTCCACATTATTCACGTCCTTTATAACAAATTATTATTTACACTGACTTGCCAAAGCTTAGCATTAGACCGTTGTTCCTCCCTCTAAGTGCTTTCAATACAAATGTATACATTTCTACTGTTCCAATTATGGCCAGATAGTTCTATTGTTAATACCTCAAAATGAAAAAAGAATGCTTCATACTTTTTCTGGTTGCGAAAGCATACCCGATACTTACTGCGACTTCTTATTTAAGTATAGTTGGATATTTGGTGGACCGTTTTGTTTACACAGTACACAAATTACATCATCTAAATTAATGACTAGAACTGAAAATGCCCAAACTTAACATTGATCTAAACTGTACATCTCTTGTACCTGCTCTCTTCCCATTTACAATCCGCCAAGTCATTTGAGTCTGAGTAAAAAATAAAATAAAATAAAAAATGAAATATTCTATGGTATCCAGGATGCCAATTTCCATTGTCAGTAGTAACGATCTCATTCGGAAAAATGTAACATTTCTGCAACCCGTTCTTAACCTCCTCGGATGATCGTTCTTTGGCTGCTATGAGGCATAAGGTCCCAGAACTCGTGACAGAGGCACTGGCAGAAGCCGTAGACCATGATCATGACGAGGCTTGCCGGGACCAGGCTTACCAGAAGGACCCCCAGGGTGGTCTTCTGCATGATGAGCAGGTAGACCCCCATGGGCAAGGAGCTGAAGTAGAGGAGCCCCAACACCCACACCAGCGCACGGGCAGCGCAGTTCCACACCGCCCACCTCTGGTTGATTGAGGCCATGGAGTCCAGACTGGAGGAGTGGTAATCCCTACCCTGGATGGTGGCCACTCCAGGGGGGTGGGAGTGAAGTTGGTAGGGGTGGTGGTCCTCAGGGGATGGAGGCGGTTCCATGATGGTGATGACCATGTAGTTGGGTGAACCACGGATGGAGGAGTATGTGTGGGTGGTGGTGGTGGTAGTGGTAGTGGAGGAGGATGGGGAGCCGCTGGGAGGGTTGCCCATGAGCGAGCTTAGGTGCCTGGAGCTGAGCAGTAGCTCGGTGGGGCCCTCATTGTGGTAGTGCAAGTTCCTCTGGTTCCGGGTCTGGAGGGCCAGCGCTGCCACCAAGTTGCAGTCATCTGGCAGGTTGCCCACCGCCTCGCCCGGGAAACTAGTGACGAACCGGCAAAACGGGCACACCACAGCATTGGGTGGCGACTCGCCTAGGTCTAAGATCTTGGCCAGGCACTTGGCACACAGGCGGTGACAGCACTCGAGGACCTTAGGGCGCCGGCTGCCCAGGCTATACGGGCAGTAGCAGATCATGCACTCCAGCTCCTCCGTGCTGAAGCCCTCCACTATCCCCCCTTCCTCCATGTTCCATAACTTCCCCATCATCCTCTTTCTTTCTTTCTTTCTTTCTCAACTCTGTCTGTCTCAGCTCCCCACAGGATCAACGGAGGAAGATGACAGTCCAAAGCTTTTGGTGAAATTCAGCGTTGGAAGACATGGCGAGAGGCAGCAGCAGCCTTCTATTGGCGACGAGCAGTAGCAACGCTCCGCTCCGAAGGAGGTTTCAGGGTCATCCTGGTTGTCTGTGCAGCTCCTGTGGTGTGTGTGGGTGTGGGTGTGTGTATGGGAAGCCTAGCGCGTTCTAGCCTCCGGGGTACGCGCCTCGGCGCAGTTTGGGGTAGGCCTAACTACGCGTCATGCAGGGCCAAAAGCCTTTCATGCACCACAGAGAGAGAAAGAGAGCGAGAGAGAGATGGAGGGGAGAGGCCATCATTGGGAAAAAAAATAGATTTGTGTTAACACAGCATTAGAACAGAAAAAACAGGGGCAATGAACAACAAAGCAGGGCCTGTACAAACCAGGACTGGAATTTTCGAGCCCAGCCTTTTGTTGCCAGTTTAAATTCTGTCCAATTAGTGGTGGGTTCCCTTTCGTTTTCTGGTACTCTGTCTGTTAATGGTGTGTGTGTGTGTCTGTGTGTGTATGTGTGTGTGTGTGTGTGTGTGTGTGTGTGTGTGTGTGTGTGTGTGTGTGTGTGTGTGTGTGTGTGTGTGTGTGTGTGTGTGTGTGTGTGTGTGTGTGTGTGTGTGTGTGTGTGTGTGTGTGTGTGTGTCATGAAGAATATTCCAAAGAGTTTTTGGTCTGAAGGAGATGACAGGATGTACTGATCAACTCAATGTTGATGATCATTATTCTTGAAGTGAAGATAACATGGAGGAGGTGAAGATTTATGGGCCAGTAAAGACTTCTGTGATTGGGAGGGAAAATGGAGCATGTCATTGTTGGGGATAGTGATTTGGCAGTAGACTGTGCTCTTGTGCTCTCTTTGAAAGAACTTCTAAGCCTAATCACAATGATGTTGGTCTGGATGCTGAAAGGGGAAACTTGCTGAATGATAAGAGAAAAGATAGTCAAAGATTTTCTTTTAGGTTATTTACAGAAAAATAAGTCCTGGATGCTTTTCTAGCAGTAGACAACAAGAAATCCACAGGGGCCGACCAATTGGATCCCAGTATGCTTAAGTGTGCAGCACCTAGCATTGTTGGCTCAATAACCCACATTTTTTATCTAACATTGTTATCAGGAAATATTCCAAAAGTATGGAAATCAGCTCTTGTGCTGCCACTCCATAAGGGCAGGGATAGTAGGGATCTAGTAAGTATTGCCCCCTTTCAAGTTTTTTTTGTCTATCTCAGATTTTTGAATCCTTGGTAAATGTACAACTTTTTTATCTGAGAAATGCATTTTGAATGTAAACCCATCAGGGTTTAGACCTGGGAATAATACTATTACAGCAACCACTTTAGTTGTTAATGATCTTGTCAATGCTTTAGGTTTGTGTACCTGTCAAAAGCTTTTGATACTGTTGATCATGCTATTGTATTGGGTGTTGCTATGTCACCCGTAGCTCACGCTCCAGCAGGTATGTCTCACTGGTCATCCCCAAAGCCAACACCTCTTGGCCGCCTTTCCTTCCAGTTCTCTGCTGCCAATGACTGGAACGAATTGCAAAAATCACTGAAGTTGGAGACTTATATCTCCCTCACTAACTTCAAGCATCAGCTGTCAGAGCAGCTTACGGATCGCTCCAGCTGCACACAGCCCGTCTGTAAATAGCCCATCCAACCAACTACCTACCTCATCCCCATATTTGTTTTTTAGTTTTTTTCTGCTCTTTTGCACACCAGTATTTCTACTTGTGCATCCTCATCTGCACATCTATCACTCCAGCGTCAATTGCTAAATTGTAATTACTTCGCCACTATGGCCTATTTATTGCCTTACCTCCTGTACGTTTGTTTATCCCATGTGTAACTCTGTGTTGCTGTTTTTGTCGCACTGCTTTGCTTTATCTTGGCCAGGTCGCAGTTGTAAATAAGAACTTGTTCTCAACTGGCCTACCTGGTTAAATAAAGGTGAAATAAATAAATACCTAAAAAAATAATAATAAGTTGTCCTCGATAGGCGCGAGCTCTGATGCCTGTTCATGGTTATCTTAGTGACAGAACTCAGGCCATAGTGATTGATGGGGTTAAGTCCGCATTTCTTGAAGTACATAAAGGTGTTCTGCAGGGGTCGATACTCGGACATGTTCTTTTCAATATTTATAAATATCAGGTTTCAGGTAAGACCCAAGTGCAGACTGTTGAAGTAACAATGTGTATTGCAACAACAGGGGCAGGCAAACGACAGGTCAAGGCAGGCAGGGGTCGATAATCCAGAGTAGTGGGGCCAAGGTACAGGACAGCAGGCAGACCCAGAGTCAGGTCAGGTCAGGCAGAGGTCGGTAATTCAGAGTAGGGGCAAAGGCACAGGACGGCAGGCAGGCTCAGGGTCAGGACAGACAAGGGTTAAAACCAAGAGGACGAGAAAAAGAGAGACTGGGGAAAAGCAGGAGCTGAGACAAAACGCTGGTTGACTTGAACAAACAAGACGAACTGGCAACAGACAAACAGAGAACACAGGTAGAAGTACCCAGGGGATAATGGGGAAGATGGGCGACACCTGGAGGGGGGTGGGGACAAGCACAAGGACAGGTGAAACAGATCGGCGTGTGACAGTTCCCCCACCTCTAGGGACGCCACCTGGCGTCCTTCCTGGACGCATACCCCGTTGAGTGGGGTGCCGGCATCAGAATTCAGAGATGAGGCCTAGGTCCAGGATGTCCCTAGCGGAGACCCAGCACCTCTCCTGTGGGCCATAACCCTCCCAGTCAACCAGGGAGGAAACAGGAGACAAAGGGCTGTGAGACATGGGTTTAGATCTAGACACATGAAAAGGTAGGAAGTATACAGAGGGTATGGGGCAACAGAGGACAAACAGGAGAAGGGCTATTGATTTTGGAGCAGGGGGGAAAGGTCTCGGCTTCCGGGGGTGTAGCCGCGGGGCTATAGCGACGTGCCAGCGCATCCGGCTTAACCTCCTTGGGTACCGGTCGGTGTTGTGGAAGTGAAGTGGCCTGGGCCTTACTGAACCCCTCCCGGAGGTCCTGGTACTTCGCGGGCATGGCGGAGAGGTTCGGGGCAGGAAGACGTCCCGGGGCAGGCAGGAAGACGTCCCAGGGCAGGCAGAGCTGATTTCAGATAATGGGCGTGGCAGAATACTGACTACACTGTTAAGATTTTAAATGAAAAGTTATCAAATCCATAAAACAGCCTGTAATGTGCTTGCACCTTTAATTAACAGTGGAATGATCTACAATACACTTTAACATTGGAGGAAGTGGTGCCTCTAAGCGATTTCAGACGGTTGTTAGGGGACCTTTTTACTGGAGAATTGTCTGTTTTTATGATTGTGTTTTGCTTTTTGTGTCTTGTTGTGCACAATAATGTGTATTTTAATGTGTATATGAATGTGTAGTTGAATGTGTTTGTTGTATTTTGATGTTGTATTGTGGTGCCATACAGGGCTCATCTGGAAAAGAGACCTTTGTCTCAGCATTTGCTACCTGTCAAAAAAAAGGTGAAATAAAATGTAAAAAATACAAATCAAATCAAATTGTATTTGTCATATGTGCCGAATACAACAGGTGTAGTTAGACCTTACCGTGAAATGCTTACTTACAAGCCCTTAACCAACAATGCAGTTCAAGAAATAGAGTTAAGAAAATATTTAATAAATAAACTAAAGTAAAAAATGTAATTAAAAGTAACCCAACTTATTGTGGGAAGGTTGGGGAAGGCTACCCGAAACATTTGACCCAAGTTAAACTATTTAAAGGAAATGCTACCAAATACTAATTGAGTGTACGTAAACTTCTGACCCACTGGGAATGTGATGAAAGAAATAAAAGCTGAAATAAATCATTCTCTGTACTATCATTCTGACATTTCACATTCTTAAAATAAACTGGTGATCCTAACTGACCTAAATCAGGGAATTTTTACTTGGATCAAATGTCAGGAATTGGGAAAAACTGAGTTTAAATGTATTTGGCTAAGGTGTATGTAAACTTCCAACTTCAACTGTATATATTTACACATATATACACATATATACACATTACCATTCAAAAGTTTGGGGCCACTTAGAAATGTCCTTGTTTTTGAAAGAAAAGCAAATTTTTTGTCCATTAAAATAACATCAAATTGATCAGAAATACAGTGTAGACATTGTTAATGTTGTAAATGACTATTGTAGCTGGAAACGGCTGATTTTGTATGGACTATCTACATAGTGGTACAGAGGCCCATTGTCAGCAACCATCACTCCTGTGTTCCAATGGCACGTTGTGTTAGCTAATCCAAGTTTATAATTTTAAAAGGCTAATTGATCATTAGAAAACCCTTTCGCAATTATGTTAGCACAGCTGAAAACTGTTGTAAAACAACCTGTGACACTTGGTTAACACGCTGTGAACAGTACCAATAGCCCAGCCCCAGACAATTGGCACCGTTCACAGTGTTAGTCTCTGTGGCCACCTATTACTCAATATTTGCTGCAATGGTGTCGGAAATTAGATACTGTACATTACCATGAGCGGGACATAACCAGAGGTGCAGATGGAGAGGTGCAATCGTGTTTGTAATAAGTTGAGAAACAGGAATCACTTTCCGAGTTCACCCCTCCCTTTTGGACCAAATTCACTGCATTATCCTCACTCTAGAAGTACACCCTTGTACTTCTACCTTCTTTCAAGCTCTTTCACTCATCCACCAACGCAAAATAGTGGCATAACACTTCTAATACCAATGCAGCAAATTTGGGGTGATATGGGGCCACAAAATCTTGAACCGCTTTAAGAAATGATAGAAAACTATTTAGAAAATAAAAAAACATCATTCTCTGGAGTATTTTGTCACAAATAACAGATGATCTTCTAAAAGACTTTCAAATACATTAAATACTGCCTATCTCTGCACACACACGCACGCACGCACGCACGCACGCACGCACGCACGCACGCGCGCGCGCACACACACACACACACACACACACACACACACACACACACACACACACACACACACACACACACACACACACACACACACACACACACACAATTTTTAGGGCCTTCCTCTGACACCGCCTGGTGTAGAGGTCCTGGATGGCAGGTAGCTTTGCCCCAGTGATGTACTGGGCCGTAAGCACTACCCTCTGAAGTGCCTTATGGTCAGAGGCCGAAATGATAGAAAACTATTTAGAAAATAAAAAAACATCATTCTCTGGAGTATTTTGTCACAAATAACAGATGATCTTCTAAAAGACTTTCAAATACATTAAATACTGCCTATCTCTGCACACACACACACACACACACACACACACACACACACACACCCACACACACACACACACACACACACACACACACACACACACACACACACACACACACACACAGTCAGTGGCATGATTTCTAATGTATTCCAAATCAAATCAAAGTTTATTTGTCACGTGCGCCGAATACAACAAGTGTAGTAGAACTTACAGTGAAATGCTTACTTACAGGCTCTAACCAATAGTGCGAAAAAAGGTATGTGTGTGTGTGTGTGTGTGTGTGTGTGTGTGTGTGTGTGTGTGTGTGTGTGTGTGTGTGTGTGTGTGTGTGTGTGTGTGTGTGTGTGTGTGTGTGTGTGTGTGTGTGTGTGTGTGTGTGTAAGTAAAGAAATAAAACAACAGTAAAAATACATTAGAAAATAAGAGTAGCAAGGCTATATACAGACACCGGTTAGTCAGGCTTATTGAGGTAGTATGTACATGTAGGTATGGTTAAAGTGACTATGCATATATGATGAACAGAGAGTAGCAGTAGCATGAAAGGAGGGGTTGGCGGGTGGTGGGACACAATGCAGATAGCCCAGTTAGCCAATGTGCGGGAGCACTGGTTGGTCGGGCCAAATGAGGTAGTATGTACATGGATGTATGGTTAAAGTGACTATGCATATAAGATAAACAGAGAGTAGCAGCAGCGTAAAAGAGGGGTTTGGGGGGGGGGGGGACACACAATGTAAATAGTCCGGGTAACCATTGGTTACCTGTTCAGAAGTCTTATGGCTTGGGGGTAAAAACTGTTGAGAAGCCTTTTTGTCCTAGACTTGGCACTCTGGTACCGCTTGCCATGCAGTATTAGAGAGAACGGTCTATGACTGGGGTGGCTGGGGTCTTTGACAATTTTTAGGGCCTTCCTCTGACACCGCCTGGTGTAGAGGTCCTGGATGGCAGGTAGCTTTGCCCCAGTGATGTACTGGGCCGTAAGCACTACCCTCTGAAGTGCCTTATGGTCAGAGGCCGAGCAATTGCCGTACCAGGCAGTGATGCAACCGGTCAGGATGCTCTCGATGTTGCAGCTGTAGAACCTTTTGAGGATCTCAGGACCCATGCCAAATCTTTTTAGTTTCCTGAGGGGGAATAGGCTTTGTCGTGTGCTCTTCATGACTGTCTTGGTGCGTTTGGACCATTCTAGTTTGTTGTTGATGTGGACACCAAGGAATTTGAATCTCTCAACCTGCTCCACTACAGCCCCGTCAATGAGAATGGGGACGTGCTCGGTGCTCCTTTTCCTGTAGTCCACAATCATCTCCTTAGTCTTGGTTACGTTGAGGGATAGGTTGTTATTCTGGCACCACCCGGCCAGGTCTCTGACTTCCTCCCTATAGGTGGTCTCGTCGTTGTAGGTGATCAGGCCTACCACTGTTGTTTCGTCTGCAAACTTAATGATGGTGTTGGACTCGTGCCTTGCCATGCAGTCGTGGGTGAACAGGGAGTACAGGAGGGGACTGAGCACACACCTCTGGGGAGCTCCAGTGTTGAGGGTCAGTGTGGCAGATGGGTTGCTACCTACCCTCACCACCTGGGGGCTACCCGTCAGGAAGTCCAGGATCCAGTTGCAGAGGGAGGTGTTTAGTCCCAGGTTCCTTAGCTTAGTGATGAGCTTTGATGGTACTATGGTGTTGAACGCTGAGCTGTAGTCAATGAATAGCATTCTCACATAGGTGTTCCTTTTGTCCAGGTGGGAAAGGGCAGTGTGAAGTGCAATAGAGATTGCATCATCTGTCGATCTGTTTGGGCGGTATGCAAATTGGAGTGGGTCTAGGGTTTCTGGGCTAATGTTGTTGATGTGAGCCATTACCAGCCTTTCAAAGCACTTCATGGCTACGGACGTGAGTGCTACGGGTCTGTAGTCATTTAGGCAGGTTGCCTTTGTGTTCTTGGGCACAGGGACTATGGTGGTCTGCTTGAAGCATGTTGGTATTACAGACTCAATCAGGGACATGTTGAAAATGTCAGTGAAGACACCTGCCAGTTGGTCACCACATGCCCGGAGCACACGTTCTGGTAATCCGTCTGGCCCAGCAGCCTTGTTTATGTTGACCTGTTTAAACGTCTTACTCACATCGGCTACGGAGAGCGTGATTACACAGTCGTCCGGAACAGCTGATGCTCTCATGCATGCCTCAGTGTTGCTTTCCTCGAAGCGAGCATATAAGTGATTTAGCTCGTCTGGTAGGCTCGTGTCACTGGGCAGCTTGCGGCTGTGCTTCCCTTTGTAGTCTGTAATAGTTTGCAAGCCCTGCCACATCCGACGAGCGTCGGAGCCGGTGTAGTATGATTCAATCTTAGCCCTGTATTGACGCTTTGCCTGTTTGATGGTTCGTTGCAGGGCATAGCGGGATTTCTTGTAAGCTTCCGGGTTAGAGTCCCGCACCTTGAAAGCGGCAGCTCTACCCTTAGCCCAGTACGAATGTTACCTGTAATCCATGGCTTCTGGTTGGGGTATGTATGTACAGTCACTGTGGGGACGACGTCCTCAATGCACTTATTGATAAAGCCAGTGACTGATGTGATGTATTCCTCAATGTCATCAGAAGAATCCCAGAACGTGTTCCAGTCTGTGATAGCAAAACATTCCTGTAGTTTAGCATCTGCTTCATCTGACCATTTTTTTATAGACCGAGTCACTGGTGCTTCCTGCTTTAATTTTTGCTTGTAAGCAGGAATCAGGAGGATAGAATTATGGTCGGATTTACCAAATGGAGGGCGAGGGAGAGCTTTGTACGCGTCTCTGTGTGTGGAGTACAGGTGATCTAGAATTTTTTTCCCTCTGGTTGCACATTTAACATGTTGATAGAGATTTGGTAGAACTGATTTAAGTTTCCCTGCATTAAAGTCTCCGGCCACTCGGAGCGCCGCCTCTGGGTGAGTGGTTTCCTGTTTTCTTATTTCCTTATACAGCTGACTGAGTGCGGTCTTAGTGCCCGCATCTGATTGTGGTGGTAAATAAACAGCCACAAAAAGTATAGCTGAGAACTCTCTAGGCAAGTAGTGTGGCCTGCAATTTATCACAATATACTCTGCTTCAGGCGAGCAAAATCTAGAGACTTCCTTAGATTTCGTGCACCAGCTGTTGTTTACAAATATGCACAGACCGCCCCCCCTCGTCTTACCAGATTGTGCTTTTCTATCCTGCCGGTGCAGCGTGTATCCCGCTAGCTGAATATCCATGTCGTCATTCAGCCACGATTCCGTGAAACATAGGATATTATAGTTTTTGATGTCCCGTAGGTAGGATATTCGTGATCGTACCTCGTCTAGTTTATTGTCCAATGATTGCACGTTGGCGAGTAATATTGACGGTAACGGCAGCTTTCCTACTCGCCTTCTTGCAACCGGCGACAGGTGTACATAAACATTGTCAAATTTAAGCAGGTTTTAATGATGTACATCAATTGCTTAAAATAGGTCTGTTTGCTTAGGACTCACAACACTGTTAAGAACAAAAGTCGTTTAACAACAAATCTACCCATAGTCCCTACTTAGACCCTACCAGCGCGTGCCTTGTGTAATGTTAGATTTTTAAAAAATTGGATAGGTATAAGCAATATGTCTGGGAAATGTGGAGCTAATACAATATTGCTTCTTCCTATCAAATAATTTTCAATCTACAAGAAGTGCTGTGGAGTAGGGGCTAAGGTCTGATTTAGAATTGAACAAAATACAAGGATTGGGGCTTCAATACTGTAGTGAAAAAGCCATATAGTGCAACTTCAGTGTCACCCTGTGGTAAGTCTTCGCACTGTCCAAGTAAAATATTAAATTACCCACCACAGTTTGACTAGTGGTCTCTTTTCGTGTACTTAATCTTTCATTTCATCAATAATGAATTGTGAATAATCTCTTCTTATCAAAACATACTCTTTTCAAATAGCGTATTAGATATTACCATCAGAACTGAGACACAGGGATCTACCCGTAGAGATCCTATTAAATTACTATTATTCTAACTCCTAGTTCTCCAGGTCTACCTCGCAAGACCAAGAGAGCCTTTAATTTACCGGCATCAGTACCGATTTAAATCAAACGGGAATCTTGTGACTTTGTGTTTATTGTGTATAATGTATTGCAAAGCCTACAACCTAATTTTGGACAAAGTTACCCGGAAGGATTACTACTACAAAGGATTCCTTTTTCCAAGTCAAATCAAAGTTTATTTGTCACGTGCGCCGAATACAACAGTGAAATGCTTACTTACAGGCTCTAACCAATAGTGCAACAAAGGTATTAGGTGAACAATAGGTAGGTAAAGAAATAGAACAACAGTAAAAAGACAGGCTATATACAGTAGCGAGGCTATAAAAGTAGCGAGGCTACATACAGACACCGGTAAGTCAGGCTGATTGAGGTAGTATGTACATGTAGATATGGTTAAAGTGACTATGCATATATGATGAACAGAGAGTAGCAGAAGCTTAAAAGAGGGGTTGGGGGGGGAGGGATTTGGGGGGCACACAATGCAAATAGTCTGGGTAGCCATTTGATTACCTGTTCAGGAGTCTTATGGCTTGGGGGTAAAAACTGTCGAGAAGCCTTTTGGTCCTAAACTTGGAACTCCGGTACCGCTTGCCATGCGGTAGTAGAGAGAACAGTCTATGACTGGGGTGGCTGGGGTCTTTGACAATTTTTAGGGCCTTCCTCTGACACCGCATGGTGTAGAGGTCCTGGATGGCAGGAAGCTTTGCCCCAGTGATGTAGTGGGCCGTACGCACTACCCTCTGGAGTGCCTTATGGTCAGAGGCTGAGCAATTGCCGTACCAGGCAGTGATGCAACCAGTCAGGATGCTCTCGATGTTGCAGCTGTAGAACCTTTTGAGGATCTCAGGACCCATGCCAAATCTTTTTAGTTTCCTGAGTGGGAATAGGCTTTGTCGTGCCCTCTTCACGACTGTCTTGGTGTGTTTGGACCATTCTAGTTTGTTGTTGATGTGGACACCAAGGAACTTGAAGCTCTCAACCTGTTCCACTACAGCCCCGTCAATGAGAATGGGGGCGTGCTCGGTCCTCCTTTTCCTGTAGTCCACAATCATCTCCTTAGTCTTGGCTACGTTGAGGGATAGGTTGTTATTCTGGCACCACCCGGCCAGGTCACTGACTTCCTCCCTATAGGCTGTCTCGTTATTGTCGTGATCAGGCCTACTACCACTGTTGTGTCGTCTGCAAGCTTAATGATGGTGTTGGACTCGTGCCTGGCCATGCAGTCGTGGGTGAACAGGGAGTACAGGAGGGGACTGAGCACGCACCCCTGGGGAGCTCCAGTGTTGAGGATCAGCGTGGCAGATGTGTTGCTACCTACCCTCACCACCTGGGGGCGGCCCATCAGGAAGTCCAGGATCCAGTTGCAGAGGGAGGTGTTTAGTCCCAGAACCCTTAGCTTATTGATGAGCTTTGATGGTACTATGGTGTTGAACGCTGAGCTGTAGTCAATGAATAGCATTCTCACATAAGTGTTCCTTTTGTCACGTCCTGGTAATCCGTCTGGCCCAACAGCCTTGTGTATGTTGCCTGTTTAAAGGTCTTACTCACGTCGGCTACAGAGAGCGTGATCACACAGTCGTCCGGAACAGCTGATGCTCTCATGCATGCCTCAGTGTTGCTTGCCTCGAAGCGAGCATAGAAGTGATAATGACTGTTACTTTTGATTTTGACCCCCCATTTGTTCAGGGACACATTCTTCCATTTCTGTTAGTCACATGTCTGTGGAACTTGTTCAAGTTATGTCTCAGTTGTTAAATCTTGTTATGTTCATATAAATATTTACCCATGTTCAGTTTGCTTAAAATAAATGCAGTTGACAGTGAAAGGACATTTATTTTTTTGCTAAGTTATATACATATATATACACTGCTCAAAAAAATAAAAGGAACACTTAAACAACACAATGTAACTCCAAGTCAATCACACTTCTGTGAAATCAAACTGTCCACTTAGGAAGCAACACTGATTGACAATAAATTTCACATGCTGTTGTGCAAATGGAATAGACAAAAGGTGGAAATTATAGGCAATTAGCAAGACACCCCCAATAAAGGAGTGGTTCTGCAGGTGGTGACCACAGACCACTTCTCAGTTCCTATGCTTCCTGGCTGATGTTTTGGTCACTTTTGAATGCTGGCGGTGCTTTCAATCTAGTGGTAGCATGAGACGGAGTCTACAACCCACACAAGTGGCTCAGGTAGTGCAGCTCATCCAGGATGGCACATCAATGCGAGCTGTGGCAAGAAGGTTTGCGGTGTCTGTCAGCATAGTGTCCAGAGCATGGAGGCGCTACCAGGAGACAGGCCAGTACATCAGGAGACGTGGAGGAGGCCGTAGGAGGGCAACAACCCAGCAGCAGGACCGCTACCTCCGCCTTTGTGCAAGGAGGAGCACTGCCAGAGCCCTGCAAAATGACCTCCAGCAGGCCACAAATGTGCATGTGTCTGCTCAAACGGTCAGAAACAGACTCCATGAGGGTGGTATGAGGGCCCGACGTCCACAGGTGGGGGTTGTGCTTACAGCCCAACACCGTGCAGGACGTTTGGCACTGATGCTGAAAGACAAATTCCAGATACACATATTTTAGCAGTATTATACAATAGATGTGAAATGGCATTCTGAGATAACATCACTACACACAGTTCATACACGTAATGTTAGCTAGCTAGCAAGCCATCTAATGTCAGCTAACATTAGCTAGCTAACAGCAAGCTTTAACTTGGGGTCTTTTGTTTAGACATGTAGCTAGCTAGCTAGCCAGCTAAACAATGAATTATAATCCCAATCCATAAATTACTAGCAATACAAAGCGATTGTCATAGCTGGCTAAAGTTAACCAAATAGGTTCAATGTTAGCTAGTTAGCTAGACAACATTAGGCTATAACTAGCAAGGCGAAATGGCATTCCGAGAAAACATCACTAACATTACACACTGTTCATACACGTAAATTAGTGTTAGCTAGCAAGCCAGCAATCTAGCCTCAGCTAACGGTAGCTAGCTAACAGCAAGCTTTAACCTGGGGTCTTTTGTTTAGACATGTAACGTTAACGTTAGCTGGCTAGCTAATGAACTATAATTCCAATCCATAGACTACTAGCAACATATACCGATTGTCATAGCTAGCTCAAGTTAACCAAATAGGTTCAATGTTAGCAAGCAAGCCAGCCATCGAACGTCAGCTGGCTAGCTAACAGCAAGCTTTAACTCGCAATGAAAACAACTTTCGGACAAAATTCAAAACGTATAATAACTGAAACTGTATACAAAGATGAAAGCTTCACGGCAGACTGCAACCCCTTTCATTAAATAAGACGTCCTGTGTTGTTTCCGTTGCTTTGCCTGTTGTGTCAAGTCACTGGTTCACACTGACCGTGTGCAATACCATGAGAATCATCACATCTTTCTCCCTCTCTGTCATGGATGCCATGGTTGCCCTTAGTTTGAAGATGCAATCCGGAGACATGTGTTCTATGCAACAACCTTCTGTGTTCTCTTTTCGACTCCATATGCATTTACAATCAAACGCCAGAATTCTATTCATCTCCTTATCATACTCTAATTCTACCAGACATTCCACTGATTTCAAAACTTAGTCAACTTCTTCCGTGACAGCAACACTGTTGATCACCGTTTCTTCCCCATCACTGTCATCAGAAGACTCTACAATGTCTTCTTCAATTAAAATGTTTTGACCTAAATCAGGGATTTCCTCATAGTCTGATTCATTTACAGAGTCAGAGAGAGTCAGCATGTCATGGTTGTCCTCTAGAAAGTAGTCCATCACAACTTTTTCCCACTGACCTTATTCGATAGCGCCTGATAAATTGGATGGAGACCCGTCATATTTGTCCGGGAGGGAAAAACGTTCATCGCTGACCTGGGCGGACTATTGGGGGATGGGCTGGAGTGCAGACTCGACTTGCGGTAGAGAATCCTCCACTTGTTGGAGGGGACGCCCCTCTGGGAATGTCGAGACGTTGAAGGACACGGAGGCTTTCATCCATAGCCATCCCCAGTTGTGCCAGCTGGTCGTGGTGTTGGCGAAGTAGGTGTCCCTGTTTGCTGACCATCTGGGAGATGTCCTAATGAACTGCTGCTTCCATTTGTTGAGGTAGTATTCTGTAACATCAATGCAGTGAGTCAGGAAGCAGGTGCAGTTAGTGAGTTTAATAATTTGAGGAAAAGATCATGATCATTAGAAAGCAAATTACGGACTCCTCTTTAAATCTGCGTATTCCTCCAAAGCTCAGCTGTCCTGAGTCTGCACAACTCTGCCAGGACCTAGGATCAAGAGAGACACTTAAGTGTTTTAGTACTATATCTCTTGACACAATGATGAAAATAATCATGGCCTCTAAACCTTCAAGCTGCATACTGGACCCTATTCCAACTAAACTACTTAAAGAGCTGCTTCATGTGCTTGGCCCTCCTATGTTGAACATAATAAACGGCTCTCTATCCACCGGATGTGTACCAAACTCACTAAAAGTGGCAGTAATAAAGCCTCTCTTGAAAAAGCTGTTGCGCAGCAACTCACTGCCTTCCTGAAGACCAACAATGTATACGAAATGCTGCAGTCTGGTTTTAGACCCCATCATAGCACTGAGACTGCACTTGTGAAGGTGGTAAATGACCTTTTAATGGCGTCAGACCGAGGCTCTGCATCTGTCCTCGTGCTACTAGACCTTAGTGCTGCCTTTGATACCATAGATCACCATATTCTTTTGGAGAGATTGGAAACCCAAATTGGTCTACACGGACAAGTTCTGTCCTGGTTTAGATCTTATCTGTCGGAAAGATATCAGTTTGTCTCTGTGAATGGTTTGTCCTCTGACAAATCAACTGTACATTTCGGTGTTCCTCAAGGTTCCGTTTTAGGACCACTATTGTTTTCACTATATATTTTACCTCTTGGGGATGTCATTCGAAAACATAATGTTAACTTTCACTGCTATGCGGATGACACACAGCTGTACATTTCAATGAAACATGGTGAACCCCCAAAATTGCCCTCGCTAGAAGCCTGTGTTTCAGACATAAGGAAGTGGATGGCTGAAAACGTTCTACTTTTAAACTCGGACAAAACAGAGATGCTTGTTCTAGGTCCCAAGAAACAAAGAGATCTTCTGTTGAATCTGACAATTAATCTTGATGGTTGTAAAGTTGTCTCAAATAAAACTGTGAAGGACCTCGGCGTTACTCTGGACCCTGATCTCTCTTTTGACGAACATATCAAGACTGTTTCAAGGACAGCTTATTCCCATCTACGTAACATTGCAAATATCAGACATTCAGAGACCGCAGGAGCGGTAGAGATACTCTTTATGATCGGCTATGAAAAGCCAACTGACATTTACTCCTGAGGTGCTGACTTGCTGCATCCTCGACAACTACTGTGATTATTATTATTTGACCATGCTGGTCATTTATGAACATTTGAACATCTTGGCCATGTTCTGTTATAATCTCCACCCGGCACAGCCAGAAGAGGACTGGCCACCCCTCATAGCCTGGTTCCTCTCTAGGTTTCTTCCTAGGTTTTGGCCTTTCTAGGGAGTTTTTCCTAGCCACCGTGCTTCTACACCTGCATTGCTTGCTGTTTGGGGTTTTAGGCTGGGTTTCTGTACAGCACTTTGAGATATCAGCTGATGTACGAAGGGCTATATAAATAAATTTGATTTGATTTGAATAATAATGGACACAGAACGATTCAAAACAAGAGAACCATCAGACAAGGAAACATAACCAATACTTCCTGATAACTGAAAACAAAAGAGGGCTAAATAAAGGGTAAGTAATCAGGGAGTAATGAAGTGCAGGTGTGACTGATGAGACGCAGGTGTGCGTAAAGATGGCTTGCCAGGACCGGTTTTAGTAGACCGCCAACGTTGAGTGCCGGAGAGGGGGTGCAGGAGTAGACATGACAGCCCTGTGTTGTTGTGTTGTAGATTTGTGGTGCAAACTCTCCCCATTTAGCAGTGTAGACTATATCACAGTTCCATTACATTACACATAAGAGTCATTGGACAAAGGCATCTCCTGTACAGGGGAGTTTTGTTAAGAGCCCTGACACTCGATCTGATCATTAACACTCATTGCTTGGGGTACAGTTTTGGAAGCATAAGGACCTTATCTTTCATATCAGTGAGAAATAATAATAATAATAATAATACAAATAAGGTTAAATTGATACACACCTTTATAGGTTTAGGGTTGGTTAGTGTTTCCACACGGCCATATCTCCATTGTTACAGGCATGTTTACAGAAGACAGACGGAAGACATATGGCACACCTGTGCCAATTAGCTATCTAGCATGCGCCGAACACCTGTGTGTAATGTAAGAAGGCCTCCAGAAACCTGTTGTCACTGAAAAATACTGTCGGCTGCAACTGTGATAAAGCTGTGTATTCATGGATGGCTTCCCCAAAATAATTGACTAAGAAAAAAAGTAAAAACATATCAGATAATTTATCTTTGTCTCTGTGTTTAATAATTTTCCTTAGATTCAGCCTCTTGTGAATTGATCTCACCGGAGAAAGCATCCAAGTGAGCCTCCCTTAATAATAAAAAAGAATACAATAATGATAACTAGAGAGATAACTGAGAGTGAGCTCAACTGTGAATGGTCCTGGCGCACCAAAAAATGGTGTCAAGGGAAGCCAGTTAGGATTTGGCTTCACACCAATCACATCACATCAAAAGCAAAGGTAATTGGTGAAAAAAAACGTGAATTGTTGCATCTCGTGTTGTTGTCTTCCAGTGGCTAGATAGCTAGCTAAAATTGTCCCTTTCCTAAATTTGCCATGGATGGAGTTAGAGATTTGTGCCCCTGGCCTGAGAGGATGGAAGTTCAATATGTAGCTAGATATAGCTAGTAAGCTAATGTTAACTAGCTAGCTAGATCATCTTTGCTCATGAAAGCGGGCAAGCATTTTAGCCAGGTAGCCTAGGACAACAAAAACAAAAAGCGTGTATTGAGTCATAGAGTGTTTCAGCAACATGAAAGAGAGAATAATGGCATTGGCGTTGCTCTAGGGTGTCAGCATGTTTTCTTCTATTTGCACACACACACACACACACACACACACACACACACACACACACACACACACACACACACACACACACACACACACACACACACACACACACACACACACACACACACACACACACACACACACACACAAATCAGAACCATGGACAGCCTAATCATATTTAGCTTATGTTGATTGGACTAAATTGTTTTTGGTATATTTTAGTTGTCACTGTATTAGACTAAGCATAAGTATAGTTGAAATGATGCTGAATAGTGGAGGCAGGTCCTGTTTTCTTTGTGACTTGCGCTAACCCCGTGGTTCTCAATGAATAGTTATTTAGTAGTCCGAAAATGTTGAAAACATGAACTTGCTTGATCATGCTGTAGGTCATGTAACTGTTTGTTACACACAAAATGCTTTGTGGACTTCACCAGACAGATGTTGCTCTCCTGTTTTTTTGATGAAACAAAGGCGTGGTTGAATTTATTCTGCCACTGTGTCTTCTTATTGTCTCTGCCTTAGTCCTACATATCAAGGTGGCAAGGCATATGTACTAACAGGATTTATAGAGCGAACAACACAATTATTATAACACATACAGTAGCTTGTATTTTGGCTTTTTTTTCTGGTTTGTCTTCCCCAGTGATTTTACCCACGCACTGCTACTGTGTACAGTAAGTGTATATTTTGCATTTGTGAAATTATTATGATATGATTTGAAACTAAAGTGCTTTATGTTTCTAGAACCATATCGCAATTAAGAATCGATTAACGTGAAGATGAGTATTTGGCTGTTTTAGTTGTCAGATCCAGTCTACCTCTGAAAATAACATAAGGTCCTTGGACCTTAGGGAGTAACGTTTGGCTCCTTTTGAGTACATCTTGGGCCTAGGTGACATCCAGATGGTTACTACCAGTATTAGAAGTTATGTATCATGTAGGCTACTATACTACTGGAAATAAAAATCACGTCAGATGGTACAAATTAGAGATGGTGACCAAATCCAGATGGTGACTAATACAGTTACTTCCATCGAAATGAACCACTTTATTTTAAGTAGCACTATGCTGTTGTTGTTATCAGCTAACCAGCATAAACTATATGGGAAGGGTTTATCAGAACGACTTGACTGACTGAACCGAATACATTAGTCTCCGCACTCGACTCAGATGCGCGACATACGTCATCCCTTTGGGCACCAGGCGTGTCCATATAGCTTCTCCCACGTCAGAATCGACACAGATTCGAGGATGCTGCCATAGTGGCTGGGCCGGAGGCTGCAGCGGTGAGTTTGGCCAGGGCTAGACACTCAGGTGGGACGATGGCGGCGGCTGGGCACGAGGAAGGGCAGGCTGTTATAGCGGACTGTCGCATTTCAAACGTGATCAACTGGAATAAACCTTTTAGGACCACGACACTTTTTGCTGCCACCACTGCGGTGCACTGGTAAGCATGACGTAGTGGAAATGATGTGTCCGTCGTTGAAAACAACCTATTGAAACCATTGAGTGCTTTTACAATTGTTCTCCTCCATTATTATAGCATATCTATAAAATTTGAATTGTGGTGAAATGTTGTGTATTTTATAGCCTACGGTATCATGATTTACAAATAAGATATTTGATTTGGAGTGAGTGCATATTGAATGCAATTGCAATATGATGCAATATCATGACTCCCGAGTGGCGCAGCGGTCTAAAGCACTGCATCTCAGTGCTAGACGCGTCACTACAGACCCTGGTTCAATTCCAGGCTGTATCACAACCGGCTGTGATTGGGAGTCCCATTGGGCGGCGCACAATTGGCCCAGCGTCGTTAGGGTTTGGCCATCGGTAGGCCGTCAGTGTAAATAAGAATTTGTTCTTAACTGACTTGAGTAGTTAAATAAAGGTTAAATAAAAAATAACCTGGATGTGTATAATGTCAAATTCATAATTTGTGTTGGATAGGGAGTGGGAACAACAACAAGATCGACTGTGCGCGTGCAAGTGCGTGCCTATAGTGTTAAGCATTGAATAAGCAACTGTCCTCTCCCACCTATAAATTATTCTGACATTAACTATGTCTGCAGGACATTTTATGCAAAAGCTCAAATCCTGTTTTGTTTTGTTCCTCACAGTAGGCTGTTGCCTGGATTATGAACGTGTAAAGATTATAGCTGTGCTATTACCTTGGCCAAGCAAGTTTAACTCAACTTCAACAACACAAAAACAAGGCATGTTATGACTAGAAAATGGGAACAGAAGAGAGAAAGTAAAAGAGGTTTCCATAGTCATGGTTTTACAGTGAAGGGCATTGAGTGGTATTGAATGCATATTGCCCTTACAAAAAAACATTTTAAAACTGCAGTAAAAGTGCAATAACTGCAGTCGACTGTGGCATTTTGGATGCAGTAATTGCAGAATAACTGCACTCTAAATGCAGTTACACTACAAAATTACTGCAGTAAAAAAAAGGTGTTATTTTGGACACAGTATTTGCAGCATACTGCAGTTATTCTGCCATTTAACTACAGTTATACTGCAAGGTACTGCAGTTATGCTGCACTCTGACTGCAATCTTTTTTCGTAAGGGTGATGATAATGTGTAATGCATTTCTCTCGCTCAGCCCAACACCAGGTTTAGACAATATGTTTGTCTGTTTAATTTTGTGACTTGGTTATTTAGTTAGTTAGCTGCAATCCTTAATGATTTGTTTAATTCTTCTCCATGTACAGTGCAAGCTCACAACATGGCATCAGGATGAGATATAAAAGACAGATAATGACCCATGATGACATTGTTTATTTCTGATCCTCTAGGTTTGTGGCCCTCAGTTCCTATAGAGCGTATTGTCTTCTTGCCCTTTCCTTGGCTCTGATGGTGACAGTGCTGCTTGTTAAAGATGTGGCTCTCTCCAGATGTGTCTCTTTCTCTAAAGGTATGTAGTGCATCGCTCAATATTTAAGGGATAAACGCCGATGTTCTGTACATTACCTTGAAAATAATGGACAACGCAGCGCAGAATCCCTTTGCAGAGTTCATTTTTCCAAGGTAATGTACAGAACATCGGCGTTTGTTTGTTTAAATGTTTAGTCATTTATCCAGAGTGACTTACAGGAGCAATTAGGGTTAAGTGCCTTGTTCACGGGCACATTGATAGATTTTTCACCTCAATTTTTCAAACCAGCAACTTTTCAGTTACTGGCCCAATACTATTAACTGCTAGGTTACCTGCTGGTAATATACAGAACGGAGGCGTTTATCCCGCTTATACCACAGCTGCCCCCAAAAATATATAAAAGCACACATTTAGCGATATAAATACTTTTTTTTTCATTTATATTTTCTTTTTTAGAAGCAAATTCATGCTTTCTCATCTTTTGGTTGCTAGAGACGCGACCCAGTCGTTCGTTCGATTAGTTCAATATTTATGGATGCGACCCAGTCGTTCATCCCTTGCTTGCTAGCTAGCCAGCTAGCTACGGCTAACACAGTCACGACCTTTGCAGCCAAAATAAAAGCCAAGTAGCTGTTTTATATTTACATTTACTTGGATACATCCATAACAATGAGCTGATAATGCCCGATTTTGCCTGGCATAGCTAGAAAAGTTTGCCTTTTCGTCAGGACACTCGACACTGTTCATTACGAGGAAATCGCGTTGAATATCAAACACTAGACTAGAAGCTAGGTAAATATTTTTTTGCTAGCAAACCTGCCAATATGACAAGCTAGTTAAAAAATATCAGTTGCTGAAAACAGCTGGTCAAACTAGAAACGTGGGAGTATTTGACAGCATAGCGCAACTTGCGTCATGACTGCAACAGATCCACGCTTAAAGATTGTTATGATCATGCACACTGAGATATGTTCCGGGTAGCGTTGACGAATTAACATTGACGAATTCACTGATGACTGAGACTGTGACTGAGTTTATCAGGATGTACCCACTGTGACTATTAAAACCTACCCTAACCAGAAACCGTGGATAGATGGCAGCATTCACGCAAAACTGAAAGCGCGAACCACCGCATTTAATCACTTTAAGGTGACTGGGAATATGGCCGAATACAAACAGTGTAGTTATTCCCTCCGTGAGGCAATCAAACAGGCAAAATGTCAGTATAGAGACAAAGTGGAGTCGCAATTCAACGGCTCAGACACGAGACGTATGTGGCAGGGTCTACAGACAATCACAGACTACAAAGGGAAAACCAGCCACGTCGCGGACACTGAAGTCTTGCTGCCAGACAAGCTAAACACTTTCTTTGCCCGCTTTGAGGATAACACAGTGCCACCGATGCGGCCCGCTACTGTCCAGATGGAATAGGGCAGTGTGCAGTGCGATGGCGATCGCATCGTCTGTGGATTTACCGTCTGTGGTAAGCAAATTGAAGTGAGTCTAGGGTGTCGGGCAAGGTAGAGGTAATATGATCCTTGACCAGTCTCTCAAAGCACTTCATGATGACAGAAGTGAGTGCTATGGGGCGACAGTCAATTAGTTCAGTTACTTATGCTTTCTTGGGTACAGGAACAATGGTGGCCATCTTGAAGCATGTGGGGACAGCAGACTGGGATAGGGAGAGATTGAATATGTCTGTAAACACTCCAGCCAGCTGGGCCATGGATCATCACTGGAGGCTTCTGGCCATGGATCATCACTGGAGGCTTCGTGCCATGGATCATCACTGGAGGCTTCGGGCCATGGATCATCACTGGAGGCCGGGTGCATGGAGCCGGCACAGGACGTACCGGGCTGGGGATACGCACAGGAGGCCTGGAGCGGGGAGCTGGCACAGGACGTACCGGGCTGGGGAGATGCACAGAAAGCCTGGAGCGTGGAGCTGGCACAGGACGTACCGGGCTGGGGAGACGCACAGGAGGCCTGGAGTGTGGAGCTGGCACAGGATATACTGGGCCGTGGAGGCGCACTTTAGGTCTGGAGCGTAGAGCTGGCACAACCCGTCCTGGCTGGATGCTCACTTTAGCCCGGCAAGTGCGGGGGCGCTGGCACAGGACGTACTGGGCTGTGAAGGCGCACTGGCGACACAGTGCTTAGAGCCGGCGCAGGATATCCTGGACCGAGGGGGCGTACTGGAGACCAGGAGCGCTGAGCCGGTCCTAGCTGGGTGCTCACTTTCGCACGGCAAGTGCGAGGAGTTGGCAT
The DNA here is from genome assembly GCF_016432855.1 of Salvelinus namaycush. Classification (NCBI taxonomy): domain Eukaryota; kingdom Metazoa; phylum Chordata; class Actinopteri; order Salmoniformes; family Salmonidae; genus Salvelinus; species Salvelinus namaycush. The sequence goes on from NC_052317.1 coordinate 3,070,293, forward strand.
AGAACGTACCGGGCTGTGGATGCGCACTGGAGACACATTGCGTATCTCCGCAAAACACGGTGCCTGACTGGTCCCACGCTCCTCACGGCGACTGTCTTGCTCCAGACACCAAACCAAACCTTGGAATGAGACCAAGGTGCAGCGTGGTAGGCGAACATCTTACTTTTATTTAAAATGAACACCAAAACCCAACAAAATACAAAACGAACGTAAAGTTCTGCAGGCTATACAGCAACTAACAAAATCAAGATCCCACAACCTAAGGTGGGAAAAAAGGCTGCCTAAGTATGATCCCCAATCAGAGACAACGATAGACAGCTGCCTCTGATTGGGAACCATACCAGGCCAAACAAAGAAATAGGAAAACTAGATTGCCCACCCAAATCACACCCTGACCTAACCAAATAGAGAAATAGAAAGGCTCTCTAAGGTCAGGGCGTGACAATTGAAGACTATAATCGGTTGAGTGGTGTTAAAGGGAATGTTCCTTTAACTACTTCCTCAGAGTCAGATGAACTCGTGGATACCATTTTTATGTCTCTGCGTGTAGTTTGAAGGAAGTTTCTTTCTAGCGTTTGCGCCAATACATCTTGATTGGAGTCCACCTGTGGTATATCCAATTGATTGGACATGATATGGAAAGGTACACACCTGTCTATATAAGGTCCCACAGTTGACAGCGCATGTCAGAACAAAAACCAAGCCATGAGGTTGAAGGAATTGTCCATAGTGCTCAGAGACAGGTTTGTGTCGAGGCACAAATCTGGGGAAGGGTACCAAAAAATGTCTGCAGCATTGAAGGTTCCCAAGAACACAGTGGCCTCCATACTTTTTAAATGGAAGAAGTTTGGAACCACCAAGACTCTTCCTAGAGCTGGCCGCCCGGCTAAACTGAGCAATCGGGGGAGAACAACCTTGGTCAGGGAGGTGACCAATAACACAATGGTCCTCTGACAGGGCTCTAGAGTTCCTTTGTGGAGATAGGAGAACCTTCCAGAAGGACAACCATCTCTGCAGCACTCCACCAAACAGACCTTTATAGTAGAGTGCCACTCCTCAGTAAAAGGCACATGACAGCCCGCTGTTCGATCGGGTTTTCATCAACGATCTCTCTGTACTTTGCTCTGTTCATCTTTGCCTCACTCCTGACTAGTCTGCCTGCTACTGAAAAACATCCCCACAGCATGACGCTGCCACCACCATGCGTCACCGTACGGATGGTGCCAGGTTTCCTCCAGAAGTGACGCTTGGCATTCAGGCCAAAAAGTTCAATCATGGTTTCATCAGACCAGAGAATCTTGTTTCTCATGGTCTCAGAGTCTTTAGGTGCCTTTTGTCAAACTCCAAGTGGGCTGTCATGTGCCTTTTTACTGGGGAGTGGCTTCCGTCTGGTCACTCTACCATAAAGGCCTGATTGGTGGAGTACTGCAGAGATGGTTGTCTTTCTGGAGGGTTCTCCCATCTCCACAGAGGAACTCTAGAGCTCTGCCAGAGTGACCATCAGGTTCTTGGTCACCTCTCTGACCAAGGCCCTTCTCCCCCGATTGCTCAGTTTGGCCAGGCGGCCAGCTCTAGGAAGAGTCTTGGTGGTTCCAAACTTGTGGGCATTGTTTTGTGACACATGTCACCAGGGAATTTACAAACAGCACAGAAATGAAGTCATCAACATTTTTTGAATGTTTTATTTAACATTTATTTAACTAGGCAAGTCAGTTAAGAACAAGTTCTTATTTACAGTGACAGCCTACTCCTGCCAAACCCTAACCTGGACGACGCTGGGCCAATTGTGCGCCGCCCTATGGGACTCCCAATCACGGCCAGTTGTGATACAGCCTGGAATCGAACCAGGGTCTGTAGTGACGCCTCTGTCACTGAGATGCAGTGCCTTAGACCGCTGTGCCACTCATGTATTGATAACATCTTTACTAATGCTGCAGAAATCTGCTTTAATGCAGTGTCCAAATCCATTGGCTGTAGTGATAACAATAAAGTAGCTATATCTAGGAAAACCAAAGTTCCAAAAGCTGGGCCTAATATAGTGTATAAGAGGTCATACAATACATTTTGTTGTGATTTCTATGTTGATTATGTAAAGAATATTTGCTTGTCTGTGGTGTGTAATGAGGAGCAACCAGATGCTGCACTTGACACATTTATGAAATTGCTTATTCCAGTTACTAATAAGCATGCACCCATTAAGGAAATTACTGTAAAAACGGTTAAATCCCTGTGGATTGATGAGGTACTAAAAAACTATGGTTTAGAGGGATGAGGCAAAAGGAATGGCAAATAAGTCTGGCTGCACAACCAATTGGCAAACGTACTGCAAATTAAGAAATCATGTGACTAAACTGAATAAAAAGAAGAAGAAGCTATACTATGAAACAAAGAAATTATATAAAGAATGATAGTAAAAAGCTTTGGAGCACCTTAAATGACATTTTGGGGAAAAAGGCAAACTCCGCTCTATAATTCATTGAATCAGATGGCTCATTTATCACAAACCCCACTGATATTGCCAACTACTTTAATATTTTTTTTCATCTGCAAGATTAGCAAATTTAGGCATGACATGCCAGCAACAACTGCCGACACTACACATCCAAGTATAACTGACCAAATCATGAAAGACAAGCATTATAATTTTGAATTCCTGGCTGTAATCCTGAATTCCTGGAATTCCTTTACTGGCTCAAATAGCTGACCAATCAGCCTATTACCAACCCTTAGTAAACATTTCCAAAAAATTGTGTTTGACCAGATACAATGCTATTTTACAGTAAACAAATTGACAACAGACTTTCAGCACGCTTATAGGGAAGGACATTCAACACGCACGGCACTTACACAAATGACTGATTGGCTGAGAGCAATGTATGATAAAAATATTGTGGGAGCTGTTTTATTGGACTTCATTGTGGCTTTTGACATTATCGATCATAGTCTGCTGCTGGATAAAGGTTTGTTATAGCTTTACACCCCTGCTATATTGTGGATAAAGAGTTACCTGTCTAACAGAACACAGAGGATGTTCTTTAATGGAAGCCTCCAACATAATCCAGGTAGAATCAGGAATTCCCCAGGGAAGCTATCTAGGCCCCTTACTTTGTTCCATTTTTACTAATGACATGCCACTGGCTTTGAGTAAAGTATCTATGTATGCAGGTGACTCAACACTATACATGTCAGCTTCTAAAGCGAGTGAAATTACTGCAACACTTAACATGAGCTGCAGTCAGTTTCAGAATGGGTGCCAATACATAAGTTAGTCCTAAATATTTATAAAACTGAAAGCATTGTATTTGCAACAAATCATTCACTAATCCCCAAACCTCAACTAAATATTGTAATGAATAATGTGGAAATTGAGCAAGTTGAGGTGACTAAACTGCTTGGAGTAACCCTGGACTGTAAACTGTCATGGGCAAAACATGTTGATGCAAATACTAGCTAAGATGTGGAAAGTCTGTCCATAATAAAGCTCTACTCTGCCTTAACAACACTATCAACAAGGCAGGTCCTACAGGCCCTCGTTTTGTCGCACTACTGTCCAGTCGTTGTGGTCAGGTGCCACAAAGAGGGACTTAGGAAAATTACATTTGGCTCAGAACAGGGCAGCACGGGTGGCCCTTAAATGTACACGGAGAGCTAACATTAATAATATGCATGTCAATCTCTCATGGCTCAAAGTAGAAGAGAGATTGACTTCATCACTACTTGTTTTTGTAAGAAGTATTGACATGCTGAATGCACCGAGCTGTCTGTTTTAAACTACTAGCACACAGCTCGGACACCCATTCATACCCCACAAAACATGCCACCAGAGGTCTCTTCACAATCCCCAAGTCCAGAGCAGAGAATGGGAGGCGCACAGTACTACATAGATCCATGGCTACATGGAGCTCTATTCCACATCAGGTAACTGATGCAAGCAGTAAAATCTGATTTAAAAATACACCTTATGTAAAAGCGGTGACTGTGATGAGACACACACACAGGCACAGACACACATACACATGATAAGACACGCACTCTACACACACGTACACATGGATTTTGTATTGTAGATATGTGGTAGTAGAGTGTTGGCCTGAGGGAACACACTTAATGTGTTGTGAAAAGTGTTATGAAATGTAATGTCATGTAATATTTTAAATTGTGTATACCTGCCTTAATGTTGCTGGACCCCAGGAAGAGTGCTGCATTGGCAGCAGCTGATGGGGATCCTTAATAATACAAATACAGCCACCAAGAAATAGAAGTGGCTGTGTCTCACTCTGGGCTGCTTTGCAATCTGAATCCCAAATGGACCCCTTAACCATACTCCCTAGCCAATCCAGGTAGTTCTGAAAACTGCAGAAAAGATAGAAGCAATATGGGTATTAAACCTTTTTCACAGCTGAGCGTTCTACTGTAGACGGCTCGAACGGGTAGCTGATAAACAGTTGTGTCAGATGACAATGACAATGCACTAGTAATGTTCTTTTGAGTATCATAAACGAATGACGTTATTTTATTCAACTGTGTTTTATCTACAGATCACACTTAAAGAAGGTTTTTGTATTGATTTAAATGGAGCAGTTCACTCCCTACCCCGTTTGAACAGTAAAACATTTACGTTGGTCAGTGAACAATGGCCTCGTTGTGAATAAGGTGAATTGTGCTGTAAAGGGGTATGGTCTGGGGGTTGATTTTTGATTCAACATGAGCAATCTCTCCCTTGTTGCTTCTGCCTTTGTTCTCAAGCTCAACTTTCAACCTTGAGGTCTGAATGGACTGGGTAGGTTGCGTTTGTTCGGTTGGTTTTATGAAGCATGTCAGGAGAACATTGGCAGCCTATTGGACATAAAATGTTGAACAATAAAATGTCTGTTCTCTCACTTATAGGGGCCCACTTATGGCGCAGTATGACTGGAAGGTAGGAGCTCTGTTGTATTATCAACACATTGTTTGTGTGTAATATGTGTGTGCGCTTGTGTGTGTGTGAGAGAGAGAGCTCACAATATGGCTTGTATTGAATACTCCCCTTCAAGGGATACTTGATCTACTTCCCCAGAGTCAGATGAACTCATGGATACCATTTTTATGTCTGGCGGTTTGAAGGAAATTGCTAACCAGCGCTAGCGCAATTGCTAACTTGCGTTAGTGCAATGACTGGAAGTCTATGGGCTTCCATTAAATGTGCTAACACTAGTTAGCATTGGCTCACAAAACTACTTCATTCATACTGGACACAGAGACATAAACATGGTATCCACAAGTTCATCTGACTCTGGGGAAGTAGATGAAGGGCCTCATTGCCAAAATCCTGAAGTATTCCTTTTAATGTTACCTGTGTGTGTCCGCATCCCGCTATATTTGCTCAGCTGTGAGACAAAGCACCTGACAGTGTTGTGTTCGAGACCGTCTAAAGCTAGTCCAATTCAAGACCATGATTGTAATTGTTTCAAATTGCCCCCATAATAAGAGTTCAAAATTCCCATTATTTCTGTATTCATATTTCAGAAGAACATATAGATTCTTTAGATGTTCAGAATGCTGAAAACTTTATTACTAACCCAAACTGGTCTCTAAATAATAGATAAAAATACAAAATATGTAACAACTTCCTCGGTCTGTCCTTACTAATAGTGAGCACGCAACTTTCCCCACTCTTGCCTACTAGCTGCATGGAGCAGGTTGACGTTTATTGGGATGAAGCTTGTCCTGGAGGCAGAGCTGAGCGATTTCCACTAGATGGGCCAGCGGCAAAGTCAAAATTGGCTATATAGTAACATTTTATGAAAACAAAAATTTGCTTGGTCTTAATTTAAGGTTAGGGTTAGGCATAAGGTTAGCAGTGTGGTCAAGGTTAGGGTTAAGGTTAGGGTTAGGTTTAACATTTTGACTGTGTAGCTGTACCAGCTAGTGAGTACCCTGCAGAGCTGCCTCTTGTACATGAGTCATCCCAATAAATGCCAAGCTGCACTAGCTGAGCAAGGAAATTCAGACGAGCGAAACAAGTTTTTTTTTAGCTATTTTTAAACTAAAGTAAAGTACAGTAATGTTATGAGTAAAGTAGGAAGCTCAGCTTTTAATAGGCAATAAGATGGTAATGTATCATGAAAGGAGTGTGTATATTTTGCATGGCAAAGCATTTTTATGCGCTGACTGAATGGGAGCTGATAATTATGAGGCTTCCATGTCTAGCCAAGATTCTCGAATCTTTGGTAAATAAGCAACTTTGCTCTTTTTTATCTGAGCATGGTATTTTGAATATAAATCAATCTGGGTTTAGACCAGGGCACAACACTATTACAGCAACCACATTAGTTGATAATGATATTGTCAATGCTTTAGCATAATTGTGCTGCCTTGTTTGTGGACCTGTCAAAAGCGTTTGATACCGCTTATCATGCTATTTGGCAGTTGTTGATGTGTGCAGAGGGTCCCTGGTTTGAGCCCAGGTAGGGGCGAGGAGAGGGACAGACGAGGAAGGGGTGAGGAGAGGGACGGAAGACTGTTAACAGTTTAGCTTCCGTCCCTCTCCTCGCCCCTACCTGGGCTCGAACCAGAGACCCTCTGCACACATCAACAACTGCCTCCCACGAAGCATCATTAGCCATCGCTCCACAAAAGCCGCGGCCCTTGCAGGGCAAGGGGAACAACTACTTCAAAGTCTCAGAGCGAGTGACGTCACCGATTGAAACGCTATTAGCGCGCACCCCGCTAACTAGCTAGCCATTTCACATCGGTTACATTAGTGACAGAACTCAAGCAATCGTGATTGATGGGGTTAAGTCTGAATTTATTGAAGTACATAAAGGTGTTCTGCAGGGGTCGATAGTTAGGACCTCTTCTTTTCACTATTTATATAAATGCTCTTGGTCAATCTGTTAAACATTTTAAATGTGACCCGTTTCAGGAAACTAGGTGTATGTCACAAATCATTACTTCACAGGAGAGCCATTTTAACGTTTATTTGTAATTTTTATCAAAATGCATTTTTTTTGGCAGAAATGCCTTCTGGAACTTGTGAACTTTCATGTGCCTTAATAACAAACTTGTATGCCATCTGTAAATATTAATAGAATTGTTAAATTACGAGCCTTGTTGGTTAAGCCACAGAAAAAAGCAGCAACCTTCCACTGGCCATGATTGGCTGAGATAATGAGTGGGCTGGACATGCCGAGAGAGGAGTTCAGATTGGTCTGCCATATAGCAGGCTTCTGTCTATTTGAGCTGGTCAGTCTGTGTTGGTAATCCTGTCGAACGCAGCTTTTTTTTCAAATGTGTAGTGGAGCTGCATAAGTGTTGCTCTCTGCTTTCTGGAAGATTGAGTTATGAAATCAGTGGAATTAGAGTATGATAGCTATAGGGATGGAGAAATCACCTGTCTCCGGATTACATCTTCAAACTAAGGGAAACTGTGGCATGGCATTCCTGACAGGGAGACGCATCCATCATGCATGATGATGTATAAAGGTAAGAAAGTCTAGCGTCAGCTAGCTACATTTTCAGATATTACATGTTTTTTATTTTGACAAAGTGGTTTAATTTCAAGCTAAAGTGTACTGTTAGCTAGCTAGCTATCAAACGTTAGCTGGCTGGCTCCCTAGCTAACGTTAAGTGTATGACGTTATTTTTCATATCCCAGAACCGTTTACTTTGCTAGTTACAGCCTAATTTTAGCTAGCTAACGTTGAACCTGGTTGGTTAGTGTTAAGAGAATTATGTTTTCAATGTTCATAAACTGAACTTCAATTAACTACTCAGTCTGCAACCCAGAATTTATAAGATACTGGTTGAAATGAAAACAGACAGAGGCCCAGCCTACAATAGTCAAATGTTTATTCACGAGAACATTCTGAAGTCCACAATACAAAGACATCCATTTTATAGCGGCGCACATATTTCCACACAAACAGTAGATATCATACGCACATACATACACACGAACAGTAGGTATCCTACACACATACTGTATCACTACCCAGTCGACAAAGATTAGGGAGACCGTGAGAAGCACTCCCTGTCCTCCCCCAAGATTAGGGAAACCGTGAGAAGTACTCTCTGCCCTCTCCCAAATCTCTCAGTGGCCCCTAGCCAAGGTCGGCACCGAATTTTGCTCAGACAGTCTGTGTTTAAGATACTATAAAGACATATTGTACAGATATATTGTTTTACCCTAATTCTGACTAAAACTACACACATCATTTATTATAATTTTACTGACTAAAACTACACACATCATTAATAATAATTGTATGATTATATGGTTTCAGGGTGGAATATTCTAATCATTAATTTAAACATATAAATTCCATTAACAGTTAGCTCCCAGCAGATTCATGCAGGGTAGTCACGACATGATTTGGCACTATGTTCATTGTTGTTTAACTAGGTAACGTTAGCTGGCTGGCTCGTTAACTAACGTTACGTGACATGTGTGATCTTACACATTGTTACCTAGCTAGGTTCATTGTTTACCTAGTTAGCTAGCTACATGTCTTACACTAAAGTGGTCTGTCACTAAATGTTGGCAAAAAAGCGTAATGAAATTATTGCCAGCAGAGCTGGTTAGGCTGTTTTCATGTTATCCAGAGGTAAACAAATCATTGGTCAAGTGTGCGTTCTGAACGCTCCGATAGCGAAACGAGATGGGTGGGGCTAAAGCTTAAGAGGGTGTGAACGATGCTGATTGGGTGTAGACAAAGAGCTCTTCACTAGATACCAAAATATTCAAAGGACATTTTCTAAAAAGTGAGTTCACAAGTTTATCAACTTTCAAAGCAGAATTACTTTCCTATTGTCCTTCAAAAATGCAGTGTATGATCTACCATTTTGTAGCTCTGAGTCTCTACTTTTATCCAATGTAAAAAAACACCACTTCAAATTTTGCTACATAAGACCAAATCCAGGTGGTGAGTCACAAATGTAATCTATACTGAACAAAAATATAAACGCACCATGTAAAGTGTTGGTCCCATTTTTCATGAGCTGAAATAAAAGATCCCAGAAATGTTACACATGTACAAAAAGCTTATTTCTCTCAAATTTTGTGCACACGTTTGTTTACATCCCTGTTAGTGAGCATTTCTCCTTTGCCAAGATAATCTATCCACCTGACAGGTGTGGCATATCAAGAAGCTGATTAAGCAGCGTAATCATTACACAGGTGCACCTTGTGCTGGGGACAATATCAGGCCACTCTAAAATGTGCCGTTTTGTCACCCAACACAATGCTACAGAGGTCTCAAGTTTTGAGGGAGCGTGCGATTGGCATGCTGACTGCAGGAATGTCCACCAGAGCTCTTGCCAGAGAATTAAGGGGTTGTTTTCAAGTTCTCGTGAGATTGTCTCAGATTGATTACATATTCACTCATCGGATGGTTCTATAATCAAACACGTCTCTGCATACAAATACCTTGGTACTTGGAGTGTCAATGATTTATTGTTTAAAAAACATACAAATGAGCTTGTCTCGCTCTAGTCTGTTCTTGATTATGGTGATACTATTTGTCAAAGTGCAGCTGTCTCTACTCTTAAACCCTTGGATGCTGTTTCTCATAGCGCCCTTCGGTTTTATCACAGAGACAGTTTTATTACTCATCACTGTATTCTTTACCAAAAGGTTGTCTGAACCTCTTTGAAGTCACGTAAACCACATCATTACGCTCTTTTTGTTTACAAAGCCCTGCACCACAAACTTCCGCAAACCTACCTTCACTGTTAAGATTTAAAATGACAAGTCATTAAACTCGTTCACAGGGTTGGTTAACTCTGGAGACTGCTTTGGTGTCTACAGTGTTAGGTACGTTAGCCTTTAGTTTTGTTTGGAATAATCTCCAAAATACATTTAGAATAGATGCGTTAGTGTCTCTAGGGCAGTTCAGGCAGCAGAAAGAGGATTTTTATAATGAAGAATATGTTTGTTTTAGTTGACTGTGTTTTGTGTAAATATATGTTTGTCTGTGCAATATGTGTTGTGCTGTATTTTATTTGTTTAATATTGTATTTAATTTTTTATGTTTTTATCAAATTGAATGTGGAGGTAAAAGAGACACTGGTCTGAATGGGGATTCCCTTATCTGGTCTTGGCTGGTCTCGGGAATAAATTACAAGTCCTCATTGTTCGAGACCGAGTCAAGAATGAGTAAAATGTATCCGACACCAAGACAAGACAAAGACACTCAATAATGTGATGTCGAGACCTGATCTCGGTCTCGAGTACTACAACACTGACACCTGATGTTGATTTTACAACAGGTCTTTGTTACTGGCGTCTGAGTTACAGTGATACACTTAAAGGACTCATGCTAGGGAAAATGCCACCTGAGTCGTGTTCATTTGGCAGCAAACTGGGCACTTTGTGTTTCTCACAAAATTGACAATGATGTATTCTAAAGCCAGTCTCACAATTCGCTCGAGGAACAGGAGGGGAAACTTGGAGATTGAGGTTCTCTGTACTTTTACTCATTTTTGTCTCTCTGAGCTGGTTAGTTGTTACTAACAGTTTTCTCTGCATTAGATTCCTGGCATCCATCATGTGATATCACTGTAACATGGAGTTTACTGTCAGCTAATCTGATCAGAGGACTAATATCCAATCACCAGGCCTTGGACATGACATCCAATGGCAATCCAGACATTTGTTGCTTAGTTATCAGGAAAAGGCCCCAAATGTACACTACCGTTTAAAAGTTTGGGGTCACTTAGAAATGTCCTTGTTTTTGAAAGGAAAGCTATTTTTTTGTCCATTAAAATAACATCAAATTGATCAGAAATACAGTGTAGACATTGTTAATGTTGTAAATGACTATTGTAGCTGGAAACGGCTGATTTTTAATTGAGTATCTACATAGGCGTTCAGAGGCCCATTATCAGCAACCATCACTCCTGTGTTCCAATGGCACATTGTGTTAGCTAATCCAAGTTTATCAGTTTAAAAGGCTAATTGATCATTATAAACCCTTTTAGAATTATGTTAGCACAGCTGAAAACTGTTGTATTGATTAAAGCATCAATAAAACTGGCCTTCTTTAGACTAGTTGAGGTATCTGGAGCATCAGCATTTGTGGGTTCGATTACAGGCTCAAAATGGCCAGAAACAAATAACTTTCTTCTGAAACTCATCAGTCTATTCTTGTTCTGAGAAATGAAGGCTATTCCATGCGAGAAATTGCCAAGAAACTGAAGATCTGGTACAACGCTGTGTACTACTCCCTTCACAGAACAGCGCAAACTGGCTGTAACCAAAATAGAACGACAACAACTGAGCAAGAGGGCAAGTACATTAGAGTGTCTAGTTTGAGAAACAGACGCCTCAGCAGTCCTCAACTGGCAGCTTCATTAAATGGTACCCGCAAAACACCAGTCTCAGCGTCAACAGTGAAGAGGCGACTCCGGGATGCTGGCCTTCTAGGCAGAGTTCCTCTGTCCAGTAGCTGTGTTCTTTTGCCCATCATAATCTTTTCTTTTTATTGGCCAGTCTGAGATATGGCTTTTTCTTTGCAACAGACAACAAGTCTGGCAACACAGCAGATTGGCAAACAAAATCACGTGACTAAACTAAACAAAAATAAGAAACTATACTATGGAACAAAGATAAATTACATAAAGAATGACGGTAAAAAAGCTCTGGAGTACCTTAAATGAGCTTATTCAGCTCCATCCTTCATTGAGGCTGACGGCTCATTCAAAACAAAACCCTTTGATATTGCCAACCACTTTAAAAACTTTTTTGTTCACAAGATTAGCAAATTTAGGCATGGCATGCAAACAAAAAATGCTGAGCCTTCGTATTCATGCATAATGGACCAAATAATGAAAGACAAGCACAGTAGAATTGAATTCTGCAAAGTTAGTGTGGAGAGGTGAAAAATTATTGATATTTATTTATGAGGACAAATCACCTGGAACCGTCAACCTGGATGGTAAATTACTGAGGTTGGTAGTGGAATACATTGCGACTCCTATTTGCCACATCTTCAATCTAAGCCTTGAAGACGGAGTGTGCCCTCAGGCCTGGAGGGAGGCAAAGGTCATTCTGCTGCTCAAAAATAGCAAAGCACCCTTTAATAGTTCAAACAGCAGACCAATCAGCCTGTTAGCAAACTTTTGGAAATTATCACATTAGACCAAATACAATGTTATTTTACAGAAAACAAATCAACATGAGCATGCTTATAGGGATGCAACATGCTCAGCACTGACACAAATGACTGATGATTGGCTGAAAGAAATTGATATTAAGAAGTTACGAGCTGTTTTGTTAGACTTCAGTGCAGCCTTTGATATCGTTGATCATAACATGTTGCTGAAATTGGGGATCCTTAATAAATACAACTACAAACGAATGGACAGTTACCTTGTCACGCCCTGATCTGTTTCACCTGTCTTTGTGATTGTCTCCACCTCCCTCCAGGTGTCGCCCATTTACCACATTATCCCCTGTGGATTTATACTTGTGTTTGGCTGTTGCCAGTTGGTTTTGTTTCGTCAAGCCTTACCAGCGTTTTCCCCTCTGTTCCTGTCTATTGATTCTTCCTGTTTTGACCTTTTCTGCCCACCCTGAGCCTGCCTGACGTCCTGTACCTTTGCCCCACTACTCTGGATTATCAACCCCTGCCTGCCTTGACCTGTCGTTTGCCTGCCCCTGTTGTTGCAATAAACATTGTTACTTCAACACAGTCTGCATTTGGGTCTTACCTGAAACGTGATATACAGTGGCTTGTGAAAGTATTTACCCCCATGGCATTTTTCCTATTTTGTTGCCTTACAACCTGGAATTAAAATAGATTTTTGGGGGGTTTGTATCATTTGATTTACCCAACATGCCGACCACTCTGAAGATGCAACATATTTTTTACTGTGAAACAAACAAGAAATAAGACAAAAAAAACAGAACTTGAGCGTGCATAACTATTCACTCCGCCAAAGTCAATACTTTGTAGAGCAATCTTTTGCAGCAATTACAGCTGCAAGTCTCTTGGGGTATGTCTCTCTAAGCTTGGCACATCTAGCCACTGGGATTTTTGCTCATTCTTCAAGGCAAAACTGCTCCAGCTCCTTCAAGTTGGATGGGTTCCGCTGGTGTACAGCAATCATTAAGTCATACCACAGATTCTCAATTGGATTGAGGTCTGGGCTTTGACTAGGCCATTCCAAGACATTTAAATGTTTCCCCTTAAACCATTAAACCACTTGAGTGTTGCTTTAGCAGTATGCTTAGGGTCATTGTCCTGCTGGAAGGTGAACCTCCGTCCCAGTCTCAAATCTCTGGAGGACTGAAACAGGTTTCCCTCAAGAATGTCCCTGTATTTAGCACCATCCATCATTCCTTTAATTCTGGCCAGTTTCCCAGTCCCTGCCGATGGAAAATATTCCCACAGAATGATGCTGCCACCACCATGCTTCACTGTGGGGATGGTGTTCTCGGGGTGATGAGAGGTGTTGGGTTTGCGCCAGACATAGCATTTTTTTCTGATTTATGCCCTCCTTGCCTGGTCCTTGAGTTTTGGTGGGCGGCCCTCTCTTGGCAGGTTTGTTGTGGTGCCATATTCTTTCCATTTTTTAATAATGGATTTAATGGTGCTCTGTGGGAAGTTCAAAGCTTCTGATATTTTTTTATAACCCAACCCTGATCTGTATTTCTCCAAAACTTTGTCCCTGACCTGTTTGGAGAGCTCCTTGGTCTTCATGGTGCCGCTTGTTTGGTGGTGCGCCTTGCTTAGTAGTGTTGCAGACTCTGGGGCCTTGCAGAACAAGTGTATATATACTGAGATAATGTGACAGATCATGTGACACTTAGATTGCACACAGGTAGACTTTATTTAACTAATTATGTGACTTTTGAAGGTAATTGGTTGCACCAGATCTTATTTAGGGGCTTCATAGCAACGGGTGTGAATACATATGCACACACCACTTTTCCGTTTTTGAATTTTTTGAAACAAGTTATCTTTTTCATTTCACTTCCCCAATTTGGACTGTTTTATGTTTGTCCATTACATGAAGTCCAAATAAAATTCTATTTCAATTATAGGTTGTAATGCAACAAAATAGGAAAAACCCCAAGGGGGATGAATACTTTTGCAAGGCACTGTACCTATCCAATAGAACACAGAGGGGTTTCCTTAATGGAAGCATCTCTAATGCAAATTCAGTTGAGTGTAGTTGGACCATTATTGTGTTTACTATTGACTGTCCAATGACCTTGACTAAAGCCTGTGTGTGCATGTACTCTGACGACTCAACAGTAAACACATTGGCTGAAACAGTCAAATAAATAACTGACACCATTAACATAGAGCTCTTGGTAGTTTTAGAACGGGTAACTAGCAATAGGCTGGTGCTAAATATCGCAAACTAAAAGCATAATTTTTGGGACAAATAACTTGCTCAACCGTAAACCTCATCTGGATCTGTTATTAAATAATGTGGCTATTGAGCAAGTTGAAGAGACTAAACTGCTGGGTGTCACCATAGATAGTAAGCTATCATAGTCAAAACTTATAGACTCAATGGTTACTAAAATGGGAAGAGGTCTGTCCATGATCTCTGCTTTCTTTCTTGATATCTCAGTCAACCATATAGGTCCTACAGGATAGAAAGACATACAGTACCAGTCAAAAGTTTGAACACACCTACTCATTCCAGGGTTTTTATTTATTTTTACTATTTTCTACATTGTAGAATAGTAGTGAAGACAACAAAACTATGAAATTACACATATGGAATCATGTAGTAACCAAAAAAGTGTTAAACAAATCAAAATATATTTTCTATTTGAGATTCTTCAAAGTAGCCACCCTTTGCCTTGATGACAGCTTTGCACACTCTTGGCATTCTCTCAATCAGCTTCATGAGGTAGTCACTTGGAATCCATTTAAATGAACAGGTATGCCTTGGTTAAAAGTTAATTTGGGGAATTTCTTTCCTTCTTAATGTGTTTGAGCCAATCAGGGGTGGTATACAGAATATAGCCCTATTTGGTAAAAGACCAAGTCCATATTATGGCAAGAACAGCTCAAATAAGCAAAGAGAAACGACAATCCATCATTACTTTAAGACATGAAGGTCAGTCAATATGGAACATGTAAGAACTCTGAAAGTTTCTTCAAGTGCAATCGCAAAAACCATCAAGCGCTATGAAGCTGGCTCTCATGAGGACCGCCACAGGAAAGACCCAGATTTACCTCTGCTGCAGAGGATAAGTTCATTAGAGTTACCAGCCTCAGAAATTGCAGCCCAAATAAATGCTTCACAGAGTTCAGGTAACAGACATACAGTGGGGCAAAAAAGTATTTAGACAGCCACCAATTGTGCAAGTTCTCCCACTTAAAAGGATGAGAGAGGCCTGTAATTTTCATCATAGGTACACTTCAACTATGACAGACAAAATGAGAAAAAAAATCAAGAAAATCACATTGTAGGATTTTTAATGAATTTATTTGCAAATTATGGTGGAAAATAAGTATTTTCCCAGCCACGTTTAATCTTCAATGCCCTTGCTGATGGAAGGAGGTTTTCACTCAAAATCTCACAATACATGGCCCCATTCATTCTTTCCTTTACACGGATCAGTCGTCCTGGTCCCTTTGCAGAAAAACAGCCCCAAAGCATGATGTTTCCACCCCCATGCTTCACAGTAGGTATGGTGTTCTTTGGATGCAACTCAGCATTCTTTGTCCTCCAAACACGACGAGTTGAGTTTTTACCAAAAAGTTATATTTTGGTTTCATCTGACCATATGACATTCTCCCAATCTTCTTCTGGATCATCCAAATGCTCTCTAGCAAACTTCAGACGGGCCTGGACATGTACTGGCTTAAGCAGGGGGACACGTCTGGCACTGCAGGATTTGAGTCCCTGGCGGCGTAGTGTGTTACTGATGGTAGGCTTTGTTACTTTGGTCCCAGCTCTCTGCAGGTCATTCACTAGGTCCTCCCGTGTGGTTCTGGGATTTTTGCTCACCGTTCTTGTGATCATTTTGACCCCACGGGGTGAGATCTTGCGTGGAGCCCCAGATCGAGGGAGATTATCAGTGGTCTTGTATGTCTTCCATTTCCTAATAATTGCTCCCACAGTTGATTTCTTCAAACCAAGCTGCTTACCTATTGCAGATTCAGTCTTCCCAGCCTGGTGCAGGTCTACAATTTTGTTTCTGGTGTCCTTTGACAGCTCTTTGGTCTTGGCCATAGTGGAGTTTGGAGTGTGACTGTTTGAGGTTGTGGACAGGTGTCTTTTATACTGATAACAAGTTCAAACAGGTGCCATTAATACAGGTAACGAGTGGAGGACAGAGGAGCCTCTTAAAGAAGAGGTTACAGGTCCGTGAGAGCCAGAAATCTTGCTTGTTTGTAGGTGACCAAATACTTATTTTCCACCATAATTTGCAAATAAATTCATTAAAAATCCTACAATGTGATTTTCTGGATTTTTTTTCTCATTTTGTCTGTCATAGTTGAAGTGTACCTATGATGAAAATTACAGGCCTCTCTCATCTTTTTAAGTGGGAGAACTTGCACAATTGGTGGCTGACTAAATACTTTTTTGCCCCACTGTATCTCAACATCAACTGTTCAGAGGAGACTGCGTGAATCAGGCCTTCATGGCTCCATGTGGCTACCACAGCATTCTGCAACGATACGCCATCCCATCTGGTTTGCGCTTAGTGGGACTATCATTTGTTTTTCAACAGGAAAATGACCCTACACAGCTCCAGGCTGTGTAAGGGCTATTTGACGACGAAGGAGAGTGGAGTGCTGCATCAGATGACCTGGCCTCCACAATCACCCGACCTCAACCCAATTGAGATGGTTTGGATGAGTTGGACAGATTTCAGATTTCCAACATGTTTATCACTTGTAGCTGATTTGCTGGGTTTTTTACAGTCTTTTATGCCCAACAATGAAAACAAAAATACTTTTTTTAAATAGTCTAAACTTTGGGGGCCAAATAACTTGCCAGTTGGGGTACCCTGCTATAGGTAGTCTCATATCTTAGTCTTCCCAATCCTGGCAGTCCTTTTAAATGTAGGTTGCGGCTTATCAAAAATTCCAACGGTTGGATATCCCCACTCTTGGCTCATCACGCTCTAGCGACTCCTTGTGGTGGGCCGGGCGATGCAGGATGACTTCGGTGGTCAGTTGAACAGTGTTTCCTCCGACACATTGGTGCAGCTGGCTCCCGGGTTAAGCGAGCGGGTGTTAAGAAGCACAGTTTGGCGGGTCATGTTTCGAAGGATGCATGACTCGATCTTCACCTCTCCCGAGCCCGTTGGGGAGTTGCAGCGATGAGACAAGATCGTAATCATGAAATTGTGGAGAAAAATGGGGGTAAAAATACATTTAAATACATTGTTTTAAATTGGTTGTCCCTAACTGCAGAACTAGGCGGTTGTGCATTGGCTATATAAATAAACGGGACAACTTGGCCTGCAGCATCACGTACATTTGCACAAAGACGCATTTAGAGACCGAAGACCTCAATTGCAGTGAATGGGAAAAGCCAGATACCATAATAGATACCCATGATGCTTTGCCTTGTTGGTATTCCAGAATCGCCTCATAATGGTGGGCTACTGGGCTCTTGTCTCTATCTCCTGTCTGACATTTAGCTATTGTGTTGGTGTCATCTGCCGCTGTCCGTCAGACAAAGGTGCGTTGTGGGTAATTGTAAAGCGGGCTCCGGGTCTGGCGAGGCTTAGTTGGAGATTAGCCAGGTCAGAATGGCCGCTGACAGCTGGGGGCTGGGATGGAAAATAATATTTGGTTGTCTGTGTGATCAAGCTGGTCTCAAGGCAATTCGTAGGATTTGGTTCCTAAATCTGCACCCTTCATTTAGTATGATATACACTGAGGGGTGGTTTCACAGACACAGATTAAGCCTAATCCTATTCTTAATTGCACTATTAAACTTGACTAACTGAAATGGCATTTCTCAGACATGGTTTAAAATAGTCTCAGATTTCCAGAATGACCATTCGAGTTTTTTTAAACTTTATTTTAGATTTTCAGATATAACAAAATAGTACAACCCCAACCCCTCATTGTCCCACCCACCCACCCACCCATCCATCCATCCATTAATTTCCTCCCTCTCTCCCTCTCTCCCTTCCACCCTCCACTCCCTCCCTCCCTCCAAACCACCCACCCCTACGAAAGAAACAAACAGAAACAAACAGTCATAGAAACAAAAACAATGGAGAAGAAAAAGTTCAATAAAAATTATTTCGCATTTGCCTGATGCATGGTAGCATTCTGGTCTAGGGGAAGTACCCCAAAAATGGCAGTGACCGGGTTGGGGCTAACAGTTGTATTACACATATGTGAGAATGCCTAAAAAATGGGGTCCCAGAGGCCCTCAAAGATTGGCATGACCAAAACATGTGTTCCACAGTCGTTGGACTCTGGTGGCATCTCAAACACTTGGGGTCAACATTTGGGTATATTTTTGCCAATCTGTCATTTGAGTAATGGGGCTGGTGCAAAACCTTCAACTGAATAAACCCATGCCTTATGCAAAATTATGATGTGTGGTGTTACACGGAACCCAAACTGGCTGCGCGCGTGCGCCATCGTGTGCCATTGTGCATACATTTATTTTGTCCCCCCTCACCAAACGCGATCACGACACGCAGGTTAAAATATCAAAATAAACTTGCACTTGCAAAGCTTGCACTTGCAAGCTAATTTGTCCTATTTAGCTAGCTTGCTGTTGCTAGCTAATTTGTCCTGGGATATAAACATTGAGTTGTTATTTTACCTGAAATGTACAAGGTCCTCTACTCCGCCAATTAATCCACACATAAAACCAAATCGTTTCTAGTCATCTCTCTTCCTTCCAGGCTTTTTCTTCTCTTGACTTCATATTGCTATTGGCAACTTTCATAAATTAGGTGCATTACCACCACTGACCTTGTTCGTCTTTCAGTCACCCACATGGGTATAACCAATGAGGAGATGGCACGTGGGTACTTGCTTCTATAAACCAATGAGGAGATGGGAGAGGCAGGACTTGCAGCGCGATCTGCTTCAGAAATAGAACTGATTTCTATTTTAGCCCTTGGCAACGCAGACGCTTGTTGGCGCGCGCGAGCGGTGTGGGTGCAATAATTGAATAACATGGATTTCTAAATGTATTTTGCACGCGACGCGAGCGGCGTGGTCAGCCTATTAGGTTCTAATGTTGAGTAAATAACTCACGGACACTAGAGAAGCTGAACCATGTTTAATCCTTTCCAAAGGGTCGATACAGCTGTAATTCAGACACAGACATGGCTTCCCCCGTGGTGGTATTCATACCCTACTTTGGGTGGAGTCTCCTCCTTATCGCTAAACATTGCATCATTCTTGCTAAGCAGGGAACTAAGTGATATGAGCCTTCAATGGTTTCTCCCCTTATTAGTACTGTCACATGCGATTGTGTTCCCTGCACCCAAGCTTCATTATGGCACCCCTCATGTCTCTTTTGTAACTAATGTTCCTATACTTCTGAGTATAACAATGTTCGAAGTTTAACCCCGAATCCAACAGTGGATACGCAAAATACTTTGTTGCCATATATCATCGGGTTTCTCGACACCCATGTCTGGCTCCCATGCAGATGTTGTATTTGCAAAGGAAGGTGGATTAATGTTCTGTATTATGTCGTATAATCTGGAGATTGTGCAATTCAGATAAGGGTTAAGATCTAAGCACCTCTCGACTGGACACTTAGTAGGCTCGAGTGGAAATGTGAAGGAGAACACTTTTTGTTATGTTTAACTTATAACCAGAGAATGTCCCAAAACCTTGTAGCATGTCCAAGAGATAGGGTATAGACTCCAAAGGGTTAGAGATGTATAAAATAAGATTGTCTGCATATAAGGACACCTTGTGAGTTATGTTGCCCCTTAATATTCCATTAATCCTCTCCTCCGCTCGCTGTGCGATAGCAAGAGGCTCAGTAGCCATATCAAATAGGAAAGGGGATAAACAGCAACCCTGCCTGGCCCCCCTGTGGAGAGGGAAGTAGCTGGAGGTAACATTGTTGGTGCGAACAGAAGCGACTGGGGACGCGTACAAAATCGTAATCCAGGAAGGAATGACTAAACCCAAATCTCTCTAGTTCTGTAAATAGATATTCCCACTCAACCCGGTCGAAAGCCTTTTCAGCATCAAGAGAGATGCTCCGTTTGTTCGGTTGAAAGATTGTCAAATTCCGATTGGTGTAGCAGTCTCTCTTTGTAGAGTTCAGGAGTCTGAGAAGAGGCATATCTGTTGTCCACATCTAGAATGAGTTGAGATAGCTTCGATAAGTGTTTGGTGCGCTGTTTGTTGTCATACGCTGTGTATGAAATAATTTGGCACCAGATATGCTTTTAACAACTCCCACACAGTGGAGTGAGACACGTCAGCGGTGCAGTTGATCTGTAAAAAGACATCAATGTGAGTTGATATGTCTTTTTTAAAGGCACTACAGGATAGTAGTAGTGGGTCAAGTCACCACGGTAGAGCTCTATCCAGGGCTCTACTGAGAAACAGATACCTCACAAGTTCTCAACATGGCAGCTTCATTAAATAGTACCCGCAAAACACCAGTCTCAACGTCAACAGAGAAGAGGTGACTCGGGGATGCTGGCCTTCTAATACGAAAACCATTCGTATTCTCAGAACCTCAGATAGCCACGGTGGGGCCCAGACAGGAGGAGTATGAACGTACTGTGTCCATCTTCGATAGTATCTGAAGGGGCACAACACTCAAAACAGGTTTGAACACACACACAAGAGGAGACTGAAGAGGAGACCTTACAGTTTATCATAACACAATTGATTAACCCTTTAAAAAGGTATGAGGCCTTGGTTTAACCCTCTTCATCTCCTAATTTACTACTTCTACTAAAGTGGTCCAAGTAGTCTCTTAAGGTTTGCTCTAGAATCAGCTGTACCTAACATCAACCATTAGGACACAGAACACAATACTGGTTCTGGGGCAGCTCTTACTGCACGTTTTTTACACAACCAACTACTTTGTAGCAAGGTGCTGTTTATCAGTAGCCCCGCTTACTTCCCTCCCTTATCCAAATAGTTGCTGCCAATCAGCTTTGCCTATATTGATCACAAGACTCTATGCTCAAGGACTTCCAGGTACTAAGATATTGGAGACTTGAGGGGAGCATGTAAAAAAGCCACTAAAATAGCCCACCCCTTGCAGAGTAGTACTTCATAGAATGATAGGAACCTGGGTAAAGGGTTTTCCTTTATGTCTCATTCAAATGGGTTCACTAAAATACAATAGTAATTCTATGTTCAGTGAACAAAAATATAAACTCAACATGTAAAAATGTCAAAGATTTTACTGAGTTACTGTTCATATAAGGAAATCAGTCGATTGAAATAAATAAATTCATTAGGCCCTAATTTGTGGATTTCCCATGACAGGGAATACACATATGCATCTGTTGGTCACAGATTAAAAATAAAAAATGTTTTAAAGGTAGGGGCGTGGATCAGAAAACCAGTCAGTATCTGGTGTGACCACCATTTGCCTCATGCAGTGCGACACATCTCCTTTGCATAGAGTTGATCAGGCTGTTGATTATGGCCTGTGGAATGTTATCCCACTCCTCTTCAACGGCTGTGCGAAGTTGCTGAATATTGGTGGGAACTGGAACACGCTGTGGTACACGTCAATCCAGAGCATCCCAAATATGATCAATGGATGACATGTCTGAGTATGCAGGCTATGGAAGAACTGGGACATCTTCACCTTCCAGAATTGTGTACAGACCCTTACGACATGGGGCCATGCATTATCATGCTGAAACATAAGGTGATGGCGGTGGATGAATGGCACGACAATGGGTCTTAGGATCTCGTCACAGTTTATTCAAATTGCCATCGATAAAATGCAATTGTGTTCGTGTCCAATACGATAACCCCACCGCCACCATGGGGAACTCTGTTCACAACGTTGACATCAGCAAACCGCTCGCCCATACGAAGCCATACACGCTGTCGGCCATCTGCCCTGTACCGTTGAAACCAGGATTAATCCGTGAAGAACACACTTCTCCAGCGTGCCAATGGCCATTGAAGGTGATAATTTGCCCACTGAAGTTGGTTACAATGCTGAACTGCAGTCAGGTCAATATCCTGGTGAGGACGACGAGCATGCAGATGAGCTTCCCTGACACGGTTTCTGACAGTTTGTGCAGAAATTATTTGGTTGTGCACACTCACAGTTTCATCAGCTGTCCGGGTGGCTCGTCTCAGCAGGTGAAGAAGCCTGATGTGGAGGTACTGGACTGGCGTGATTACACTTGGTCTGCGCTTCTGAGGCCGATTGGACTTACTGCCACATTCTCTAAAACGCTGTTGGCTTATGGTAGAGAAATTAACATTAAATTCTTTGGCAACAGTTCTGGTGGACATTCCTGCAGTCAACATGCCAATTGCTTGCTCCCTCAAAATTTGAGACATCTGTGGCATTGTGTTGTGTGATAAAATTGTATTGTCCCCAGCACAAGGTGCACCTGTATAATGATCATGCTGTTTAATAAGCTTCTTGATATGCCACGCCTGCCAGGTGGATCGATTATCTTGGCAAATGAGAAATGCTCACTAACAGGGATGTAACAAATTTATGCACAACATTTGCGAGAAATAAGCTTTATGTATGGAACATTTCTGGGATCTTTTATTTCAGCTCATGAAACATGGGACCAACACTTTGCATGTTGCGTTTATATTTTTGTTCAGTATACTGTAAGTAGTTTTGAATACATAGGGGAAAAGCATACAACACACACACACACGCACACACATACCCCTCTTAATTTTCCATGTTCAGACCATGACATTTATGAGGTCAATTCCACAAATTAAATTTCCTATCCATGTAAATTCCATCAATTCAATTCAAATTCCATGTCAATGTTGTAATTCAGAGTTAATTAAATTCTTCTCAATGTTAGTTCAATTTTTTTTTTAAAGTGGATAATTCAATATTATCCCTAACAATTCCACAAATTCCAATTCCCATTCAATTCGTTATGGCTATCGGGCTGATCATGTGAGTGTTCAGACAGCCCAGCTATACTGGAAATACATAACTTCAAGTTGAAATGATTTACAACAAATCCTGAAGTTTATTTTGATACTAAACCCATTATGATATGAATTGAATTGAATTCCAAATATATATATTTTTTTACAATTCCAATATGTATTCCAGTTCAATAACCAGAAGATTGTTGCAAATCGAATTGAAAATATCCACTTCATGTGTGAATTCAAGAATTTTATTTGAATTTAGGGTTGTGGACAAGTGTGACTCAATTGGTAGAGAACAGTGCTTGCAACGCTAGGGTTGTCGATTCAATTCCCATGGGGGACCAATATGAAAACATATGCACTCACTACTGTATGCCGCTCTGGATAATACTGTCTGCAAAATGATTGGAATTGATTCCAACCCTGATTGTCATACAACAATTTTTATTTTTTATTTTTTTTCATTTAACTAGGCAAGTTAGTTAAGAACAAATTTTGATTTACAATGACGGCCTACCAAGAGGCAAAAGGCCTACTGTTGGGTGGACGGGGGCTGGGATAAAACGTTTAAATGTAGGACTAAAACGCACATTAATTAACATTCTATGAGTATTATGTATCTTTCATAGATATCAGTTGAAAAAAATGATAAATATTACTGTTTTGGGTTCATGGCTGCTGGCATGCTGGTGTGTTGAGGAATGCTGTCGTTCTGAAGTCAGAGCAGCTGTCAAAATGACGACACAGGCCAGAGATTACGTAACCCTGATCCATGGGCTGCACGTGCCGAGGAAATAGACCAAAAATACCTCCACTCCCAGAAACACCCACGCTTTCACAGCTTGACCTTACACAAACACAAACAAGCATTTCTTTGGTAGTCTAGACCTGTTTTTTACGAAGCATGTGACAAATAACATTTGATTTGATGTTTCTTAATGGTCCTATATACATCACTTTCTCTGCACACACACACATTTTTGAAATCACCCATTGAATAGTGTTTACGCAACATTTCTCAACACCTATTTTTGTCAGTCTTTGTGTGTATACACAACATTTCAAATCACCCATTTACATCAACAATTCAAATCTTCAACTCAAATCAACATGTAAAACTGGATCTGAGTCATAACGAGAAGTTATCTATAGCGAGCTATTGCTGTCAAGGAATATGACTTGGATGTGTTATATTATGTGTTTGAATCATAACACCTGTTACGCTTCGTGCTTGGACCATAAATCTGCTTTGAGATAGGACACACGTGTTGTTTGTTCCCACGACAACCGTGATGTTTGTGGGGTTGTGAAATCTGATATGGCATGCTGTGTGTGTGTGTGTGTGTGTGTGTGTGTGTGTGTGTGTGTGTGTGTGTGTGTGTGTGTGTGTGTGCGTGTGCGTGACAGAGAGAGAGAGAGAGAGAGAGAGAAACAGAGGGAGTTTGTTTGATTCTGTGTTACAGGAACTGATCCTAAGACAGCAGTTACTTTGAACTCTACAAGCAGCCAGTCAGGTCAGAAGACTAGCAGGGGGTGTGCTTCTGAAGGAAACCTGTCATTGGACCAAAAATACTAGTCATGAGTGTTTCGTCACAGTCAAATGATTTGCATAAGTCATTTGGATAAAAAAATCTATAATAAATTGTTGATGTTCTTAAAGTGCTTTGGATGAAACTATAAATGTTTTCTGTTACCATGTTTGTCTAATATGTTTTATTTCGTAGTTAAAACATGGTGAAATGTAGCATAAATTGTGGCATAAATACAATACAACACAATCAGGGTTGGGTAGGTTACTATATAAATGTAATCCATTAACAGTTACTAGTTACCTGTCCAAAATTGTAATCAGTAATGTAACTTTTGAATTACCCAAACTCAGTAAAGTGATCTGATTACGTTCAGTTACTTTTAGATTACTTTCACCTTTAAGCGGCATTAGAAGAAGACAAACATTTATATGACCAATAGAATGACATCTATTTTCACAACATTCACAACTAACAAATTGAGCTCAGGTGCATCCTGCTTCCATTGATCATCCTTGAGATGTTTCTACAACTTGATTGGAGTTCACTTGTGGTAAATTCAATTGATTGGACATGATTTGGAAAGGCACACACCTGTCTAGATAAGGTCCCTCTGTTGACAGTGCATGTCAGAGCAAAAACCAATCCATGACGTCGAGAGGAATACAGGATTGTGTCGAGGCACAGATCTGGAGAAGGGTACCAAAATATTTCTGCAGCATTGAAAGTTCCCAAGAACACAGTGGCCTCCATCATTCTTAAATGGTTTGGAACCAACTAGACTCTTCCTAGAGCTGGCCCCCCGGCCAAACTGAGCAATCGGGGGAGAAAGGCCTTGGTCAGGGAGGTGCACTTATTGATATAAAAAATTCATATGTTAAAACAGCTTTCCATTTTAGCGTTTATTCAAGTTGGATAATCTTTGGATGCCGACAGCAGTCGCACCATTTGAAGACATTGCTTGGACTGTGGCCTACAAAAGCCAATTCATGCTCTTTTAAGTTTTTACGTGATCCATCAAATGCACTTGGGTGTGTCATAAAAGTGCTCTCTGACTTGTGGTCAGACTAGCTCAGGCAGAACAAACTTAAACCTTTTTTCAATGCTGATTTGAATGTCATTGGGAAAACAGAAAGGTGTCAACCATTTTTTCACAAACATCCTTTCTGAATTTAAAAGTAATCCTAGAAGTAATCTAGTTGTTCAAAAGTATCTGTAATCTGATTACAATTTTTTTGCTGGTAACGTAACTGGTTACAGTTAGTCACAGAACTCAGCCCCAGCAGTGCTCCTCAACTTAAAATATCCTTAACATTATAAAAAAGGCCAAAACTACCTAAACAATCATTATCGTGTTTGCATAACTTTGCAACATAATGTTTACTCCGCTACGGCTAAATAAAGACTGTAACTGAACTGTTGTTAGCAGGGGAGAGCTAGCATTTGCGCAACTTCTGAGTAGTTTACACCGGATATGGCGTCAACATTCGACAAAGACAACAATGACGTGTGCTTGCTTTCTACTTCTGAAACAGATACACCCCCCCTCCCACATACACACACACTCACAAAAAAAACCACACACACACACTCAAAGATATCTGATAAACAGATTGTGCCCCCAACTTTACAGAGGGGAGCAGTGACACTGACATAGGGGGGCAGCTCCCACCCTGTCACTGGTGTATTCGTACCCCACCCACCCACCCACCCACCACCTTGCCCCAACCTCTCTGTCCTCTTGATAGTTGCCTGATGGAATGCTGTGTGACCTGTGTTATTTTTAGATGGGCCTGGTTGAAATAGTCAAGCTCAGGCTTCATTGAAGATAAACACTAGCTGGTCTCGCGCTGTATGGCACGTCAACTGTGTCTTGACTTGACCTGAACGATTTGTAGAGCTTTTTTGTGACAGACAAGTACTTATATCCAAAACCACATCTTCTCCGGACTACCTTAATATCGTGACAGAACCAAACTAGAGCTCCTAAGATGTCTCCTGAAGACCGTGGGGCAGGAATGAGGTACACGAGTATGTCTGTTTGTTTTGACATCTTTTGAGTGTGTAATAAGAGAAAGTGAGAGACACTGACAGTCTAACAAACGGTTTAAAGGAGTTTTGAATGCGGTTACAGCTTTCTATTCATGGTGCCTTAAGAAAGTATTCACGCCACTTGACTTATTCCACATATTGTTGTGCTATTACTACTTTCTGAAGGCACTGTGTGTCAGTGATTTAAAAAATAGTCTTCTAGATATGGTGCTACACTCCTCATGTCACGTAATTGGTTGTGATTATATTGTGTGGCATGCCTTAAGATTATGGTATCCATATTGCTAAGAGTTAGAGGTCTACAATTCACTCTAGTTTTCTCAACTCAAAACCCAACATGGCTAGGCAAATAAACTTGGATTCAAATACACTTAAGCTCTGTAACAGAAAGAATACAGTCTGTGTTCACTTGGAAAGGTGTCAACATCGTTGCATAAAATGTCACGATATCAGTGATATCAACAGAGCCACATGGGTGCCGTGTGGCTCAGTTGGTAGCGCATGGCGCTTGCAGCGCCAGGGTTGTGGGTTTGATTCCCATGGGGGACCAGTATTAAATATTACAAAAATGTATGCACTCACTACTCTAAGTCGCTCTGGATAAGAGCGCCTGTTAAAAGACTCAAATGTTAATTTGGGCTTGGGCTCTATCTGGTTTAGACGTGCATGATGGCTCTTTTGAAATGGAGGTTTAAGTGAACTGGTCAAGACTTTGCCTTAGGGTTTTGAATAGCAGCCAATATAATTTATCAAGTTGACAACAAATCCCCACAAAGTTCTTGCGGAGGGGCTTTGGCATAAAGATATATGTTGTATCTGGAGTGTTGCGTCTGGAGTTTTCTCTTGTACACACACACAGACTGGTAAACATATTTACTCCCTCTGTATATCCCTCGGAAATATGTGGATGCTCTGGATTTTTTGGGCCGCCATTCCTCCCATTGTTTGGCAGTTTGTTAAATATAATTTTTAAGGTGCCGTCACTGGACTCATTAGAGGCTCAGACATGTACCTCCCCATGTTATTTTAGAGATTACCAATAGGTTGAAATGACATGTCTGCCTAACAATTGCTTTGGATGCCCCTCCTCTGGTCTCTCGATAGGATTGTTGTCATGGAATGATCCCCATGGTTTTCCCAGATGAGTTGGGAATAACAGAGCAATGTGTCTACTGTTAGGTTTGGATGCCGTTAAAGATAGGAAAGGACTCATTTTACAGAAGCCTGAGTGAAGTACAAAAGGTATTTCATATCAGGAGTATGTATGGCATAACGGCAATTAACTCAAGAAATACTGTTGTTAGGCTCAAGATTAAGGTTGCAGTAATCACGAAGAATAATGCAGTATTAGCATAGTCAGGGTTATAATCTTCCAGTCATCATTCACTGGGTTGGATACCAAAGTGTAGGATACCAAAGGCAGACAAAGGTAGATAGATCAAATGTCATTTAGTAGCAGTGGATGAAAGATACTGAGGTACAAGGACATGACATTAAGGGCTTTTATAGGCTCTGAGAGATCACGCAGGGTTGAGCCAGTGTGATCTGAAGTCTTTTAAATGTTACGCTCCACGTTGAATGGAGTGCCAGGATTTTCTAGGACTTTCCCCTGAAGGGGTTTACCCATGACAGTCAATACCACTGTCCCACAGAAGTTTAGTTTGGTCTGTCCCTTTTGGTCTACCAAGGAAGATACGATGCCCCTATTACTGCATTACAGTACAAAAGCTGGATACTGTTATACAGAGGGTATTGCCTAGTGAGCGGCGCATTGTATCCTTCGAGTTTACCAATGTTTTTGACAATGTCTTCTGGGTGTTAACTTGGAACCAGTCTTTCTCCCTTGGGTTTCCCTTAGGAGTGTTTTCCCAAAAGGAATTTGCTCAGTACCAGAACGCTTGACAAAAGTGTTTACCAGTAGACCACATCCCATACTAGGGCACTGTACTTAAGCGGTTCTAAGGAGCAGGGCAGTTTTACAGGAAATGGTGAAACCTTTATCAGGATTCATTGCCTCACAGACAAGCATTCAGTCACGCTGTCACATGTGCGCCTGTTATGGTTTCCCTGGAAACCTGTCTCCCTGGGAAGCACGTGCCTGGAATGTGAGAGGGGAATAGCAATCTGACCTTTCTTGACAGAGGTATATGTCAGACATGGCGTAAATTTGGTGGGGCGCTGGGGGTGGAGTTCAGGAGAGACCCTACCCTGGCCTGTTTCTCTTTTCCAGGCTGATGAGTGAGAGGGGTCTGGAGTAGGGCTGGGCGATATGGCCAAAATATAATATCACTATACTTTTTCAAAATTTCTGCATTTCCTCCACTCATTTGAGGTCATTTCCACACTGCCACGTAGGGCTGCACGATATTGCAATTGCGATTTAGAGCAAAACACTTGGGTGAACTGTTGGAATCATGGAAATATAATGATTATTCTAATTCTATACTTAGAATATAATAGTGGGCACTTTGAACACAGTGCTGTTTGCCATGACAATGAAGGAAAATGCCAGAAGTTATTGTGACAGGGTAGGAACCAAAGTGTTAATACGTGTTTCCTATTGGACCCTATATTCTTTATCTTAGCTACTTCATGTAGCTAACATAATGATGCTTCGCGTATTCCTTTTTTATTTAGAAGATACTGTTGCACAAACAACATACTGATTTATATCTACACCATCACTGGGATTATCAGGCTGGATAGCTAGCTACGTTTGCTCTGACTCAGTACATTTATTAGCTAGCTAGCTAGCCAACTAACCAGCGATTAGCATTAGCGGCTAACACGATTTAGGCCCAACTGACTAAGAAAAGACAAACTAGTCGTTTTTTCAGATGTAAGAAGCACAAACTAATAGTGTAATTAAAGGCCGCTAGAACGTTAGTTGTTTAATATTAAGAAGCAAAGTGAAAACAGCATCGTTGTCATCAACATTGTTGCATGTGCTGCACTGACCATGCAGACTGAACGCAAGTGTGTCATGGTTGAGGAGCAACAAATGTGCTCCGTAAGTGACAGGGGGCGGGGCTAGGTCTGTGTGGAAAACGGCATTGAGAGAGCTGCGAGAGATGACTCAAGTAGCGGAGTAAACTATAAAACACTGTGTATAAAATTTAACATTCAAATACCGTTATAGAAGGTAATGTAAAAACTCAAACTGGTTCGTGCATCAATACCGGTATATCGTAAAATATAGTATACCACCCAACCCTAGAATGGAGCTTAAGAGGAAGCAGGCAAAGGGGTGCATTAAGGTGGATATTTGAAAAATCTCCGCAACCAAAACAAATGGGAAAGGGACAGCTGTGTGGGGGTGGAAGGTGGGTTTGGGAGCGAGGGTAACGAGCTGGGAAAGGGCACCGCTCAAATGAACTTCAGTTAATAGATGTCCGCAACCTGCCAATAAATCCTGTGTTGCGCTGACTTTGAAAGCCAAGCCTTTTCTTTGAGAGCTAAGGTCCAGTGATGCCAATTCTCCATCATATGTCAAACGCTCCCACGACAAACGAAGAGAGATTTTCTGAAAGGCATGCTGGGTAATGTAGTTTTATCTATAATTTTCCACCTACTCTATGCTTTGGAATTTCCTTGAAGCTAATACAGTGTGATGCAGTTGTCAGGTTTTCCAGGGTCACATGGGGGATTAAATTACGAGCGGCTCATAAAGCTCGACCTACTTTCCAGTCGTTAGAAAATGTCAGATTAAAGAGGTGGAGATTTGTAAAGAGTTAGGTAGTGTTCAGTAACCACATCTGTCAACGCGATTAGTGTTTAAGGGCACGGTTGTGTTACAAAGTGGGACTAAAAAGGATTTAATTTCTTCTTTTTTTTGTCAACGATCTACACAAAATAGTATGTAATGTCAAAGTGGAAGAGAAATACAAAATTTGTCACATGCGCCAAATACAACAGGTGTAGACCTTACAGTGAAATGCTTACTTATAACAATGCAGTTTTAAGAAAAAAAGTGTTAAGTAAAAAATAGATAAGTAAAAAATAATAATTAAAGAGCAGCAGTAAAATAACAGTAGCGAGGCTATATACATGGGATACAGGTACAGCGTCTATGTGCAGGGGCACCGGTTAGTCGAGGTAATTGAGGTAATATGTACATGTAGGTAGTGTTAAAGTAACAATGCATGGATAATATACAGAGAGTAGCAGCAGCATAAACGAGGGGGGGGGGGGGGGGGGTGCAAATAGTCTGGGTAGCCATTTGACTAGCTGTTCAGGTGTCTTATGGCTTGGGAGTAGATGCTGTTAAGAAGCCTTTTGGACCTAGACTTGGCGCTCCGGTACCGCTTGCCGTGCGGTAGCAGAGAGAACAGTCTATGACTAGGGTGGCTGGAGTCTTTGACAATTTTTAGGGCCTTCCTCTGACACAGCCTGATATAGAGGTGATGTATTTGGCCTTACGCACTACCCTCTGTAGTGCCTTGCGGTCGAAGGCCGAGAAGTTGCCATACCAGGCAGTGATGCAACCAGTCAGGATGCTCTCGATGGGGCACCTGTGAAACTTTTTGAGGATCTGAGGACCCATGTCAAATAATTTCAGTCTCCTGAGGGGGAATAGGCTTTGTCGAGCCCTCTTCACGACTGTCTTGGTGTGTTTGGACTATGATAGTTGGTGATGTGGACACCAAGGAATTTGAATCTCTCAACCTGCTCCACTATAGCTTCGTCGATGAGAATGGGGGCGTCCTCCTTCTCCTGTAGTCCACAATCATCTCCTTTGTCTTGATCACATTGAGGGAGAGGTTGTTATCCTGGCACCATAAGCTGTCTCATCGTTGTCGGTGATCAGGCCTACCGCTGTTGTGTCGTCTGCAACCTTAATGATGGTGTTTGAGTCGTGCCTGGTCATGCAGCCATGAGTGAACAGGAAGTACAGGATGGGACTGAGCACGCACCCATTTACATTTACATTTACATTTAAGTCATTTAGCAGACGCTCTTATCCAGAGCGACTTACAAGTACATACATTCATACTTTTTTGTACTGGCCCCCCGTGGGAATCGAACCCACAACCCTGGCGTTGCAAGCGCCATGCTCTACCAACTGAGCTACACGGGACCCCTGAGGGGCCCCCGTGTTGAGGATCAGCGTGGCGGATGTGTTGTTACCTACCCTTACCACCTGGAGGTGGCCCGTCAGGAAGTCCAGGATCCAGTTGCAGAGGGAGGTGTTTGGTCCCAGGGTCCTTAGCTTATTGATGAGCTTTGAGGGCACTATGACTACAGCTCAGTGTTCAAAACCAATGAACAGCATTCTCACATAGGTGTTCCTTTTGTCCAGGTGGGAAAGGGCAGTGTGGAGTGCAATAGAGATTGCATCATCTGTGGATCTGTTGGGGCCTTTCAAAGAACTTCATGGCTACAGACGTGAGTGCTACAGGTCGTTAGTCATTTAGGTAGGTTACCTTAATGTTCTTGGACAAAGAGACTATGGTGGTCTGCTTAAAACATGTTGGTATTACAGACTCAGACAGGAAGAGGTTGAAAAAGTCAGTGAAGACACTTGCCAGTTGGTCAGCGCATGCTCGCAGTACACATCCTGGTAATCCGTTTGTCCCTGCGGCCTTGTGAATGTTGACCTGTTTAAAGGTCTTACTCACATCGGCTGCGGAGTGTTACTTGCCTCGACGCGAGCATAGAAGTAGTTTAGCTCGTCTGGTAGGCTCGTGTCACTGGACAGCTCTCGCCTGTGCTTCCCTTTGTAGTCTTTAATGGTTTGCAAGCCCTGCCACATCCGACGAGCGTCAGAGCCAGTGTAGTACAACCCGATCTTAGTTCTGTATTGACGCTTTTCCTGTTTGATGGTTCGTCGGAAGGCATAGCGGGATTTCTTATAAGCTTCCGGGTTAGAGTCCCTCTCCTTGAAAGCGGCAGCTCTAGCCTTTAGCTCAGTGCGGATGCTGCCTGTAATCCATGGCTTCTGATTGGGGTATGTACGTACAGTCACTGTGGGGACGATATCATCAATGCACTTATTGATGAAGCCAATGACTGATGTGGCGTACTCCTCAATGCCATCGGAGGAATCCCGGAACATATTCCAGTCTGTGCTAGCAAAACAGTCCTGTAGCTTAGCATCTGCTTCCTCTGACCACTTTTTATTGATCTAGTCACTGGTGCTTCATGCTTTCATTTTTGCTTGTAAGCAGGAATCAGGAGGATATAATTATGGTCAGATTTGCCAAATGGAGGGTGAAGGAGAGATTTGTATGCGTCTCTGTGTGTGGAGTATAGGTGGTCCAGAGTTCTTTTTCCTCTGGTTGCACTTTTAACATGCTGATAGAAATTTGGTAAAACGGATTTAAGTTTCCCTGCATTAAAGTCCCCGACTACTAGGAGCGCCGCCTCTGGGTGAGCGTTGTATGCTTTAATGTTAAGATTTCCCTTCACTGGAACTAAGGGGCCTAGCCCGAACCATGGAAAACAGCCCCAGACCATTATTCCTCCTCCACCAAACTTTACAGTTGACACTATGCATTGGGGCAGGTAGCTTTCTTCTGGCATCCACCAAACCAAGATTCGTCCCTCGGACTGCCAGATGGTGAAGCGTGATTTATCACTCAGGAGAATGCGTTTCCACTGCTCCAGAGTCCAATGGTGGCGAGCTTTACACCACTCCAGCCGATTCTTGGCATTGTTCATGGGGATCTTAGGCTTGTGTGCGACTGCTCAGCCATGGAAACCCATTTCATGAAGGTTCCAACGGACAGTTAATGTGCTGACGTTGCTTCCAGAGGCAGTTTGGAACTCGGTAGTGAGTGTTGGAACCGAGGAGAGACAATTTTTACGCATTACACGCTTCAGCACTCTGCGGTCCCGTTCTGTGAGCTTATGTGGCCTACCACTTTGCAGCTGAGCCGTTGTTGCTCCTAGACGTTTCCACTTCACAATAACAGCACTTACCGGGGCAGCTCTAGCAGGGCAGAAATGTAAAGATCTGACTTGTTGGAAAGGTGGCATCCTATGACGGTGCCACATTGAAAGTTACTCTGCTCTTCAGTTAGGCCATTCTACTGCCAATGTTTGTCTATGGAGATTGCATGACCGTGTGACTGTGTGTGATAAATGTTATACACCTGTTAGCAACGGGTGTGGCTGAAATAGCTGAATCCACTAATTTGAAGGGGTGTCCACATACAC
This sequence comes from Salvelinus namaycush, assembly GCF_016432855.1. Lineage (NCBI taxonomy): Eukaryota > Metazoa > Chordata > Actinopteri > Salmoniformes > Salmonidae > Salvelinus > Salvelinus namaycush. The sequence goes on from NC_052317.1 coordinate 3,104,053, forward strand.
CATATATACCAAAGTATCTTCATTACATAAGTATTCAACCCCCTGAGTCAATACATAATGAATCACCTTTGGCAGCGATTACAGCTGTGAATTTGACTGGGTATGTCACTAAGAGCTTTCCACAACTGGATTGTGCAACATTTGCTCATTATTCTTTTCAAAATTCTTCAAGCTGTTAATAATTGCTAGACAACCATTTCCAGGTCTTGCCATAGATTTTCAAGTATGTACATTCTGGAAGAATTCAGACCCCTTCCCTTTTTCCACATATGTTAAGTTACAGCCTCATTGTAAAATTTATTAAATACATTTTATTCCTAATCAATCTTCACACAATACCCCATAATGACAAGGCGAAAACACATTTTTTTTAATTTTTGCAACAAAAACTAAACAGAAATACGTTATTTCGATAAGTATTCAGGCCTTTTGCTATGAGACTCGAAATTGAGCTCAGGTACATCCTGTTTCCATTGATCATTCTTGAGATGTTTCTACAACTTGATTGGAGTCCACCTGTGGTAAATTCAATTGATTGGACATGATTTGGAAAGGCACACACCTGTCTATATAAGGTCCCACAGTTGACAGTGCATGTCCGAGCAAAAACCAAGCCATGAGATCAAAGGAATTATCGGTAGAGCGCCGAGACAGGATTGTGTCGAGTCACAGATCTGGGGAAGGGTACTAAACTATTTCTGCAGCAGTGTGTTCCCCAAGAACACAGTGGCCTCCACCATTCTTAAGTGGAAGACGTTTGGAACCACCAAGACTCTTCCTAGAGCTGAACGCCCGGCAAAACTGAGCAATCGGGGGAGAAGGGTCTTGGTCAATGAGGTGACCTGGTCACTCGGAGTTCCTCTGTGGAGATGGGAGAACCTTCCAGAAGGACAACCAACTCTGCAGCACACCACCAATCAGGCCTTTATGGTAAAGTGGCCAGACGGATGCCACTCCTCAGCCCGCTTGGAGTTTGTCAAAAGGCACCTGAAGAACTCAGACCATGAGAAACAAGATTCTCTGGTCTGATGAAACCAAGTCAGGCCTATTTAGCCTGAATGCCAAGCGTCACGTCTGGAGGAAACGTGGCACCATCTCTACGGTGAAGCATGGTGATGGCAGCATCATCCCCTTGGGTTATTTTTTCAGTGGCTGGCACTAGAAGACAAGTCAGGATCAAGGGAAAGGTACAGTGAAATCCTTGATGCTAATGTGCTCAGGACCTCCGGCAGGGGCTATGGTTCACCTTCCAACAAGACAACGACCCTAAGCACACAGCCAAGACAATGCAGGAGTGGCTTCAGGGACAAGTTTCTGAATGTCCCTGAGTGGCCCTGCCAGAGCCCGGACTTGTACATCTCCGGAGAGACCTGAAAATAGCTGTGCAGCAACGCTCCCCATCTAACCTGAAAGAGCTTGAGAGGATCTGCAGAGAAGAATGGGAGAAACTCCCCAAATACAAGCTTGCAGCGTCATACCCAAGAAGATTTGAGGCTGTAATCGCTGCTAAAGGTCCTTCAACAAAGTACTGAGTAATTGGTCTGAAAACTTATGTAAATGTAATATTTCAATTTTTTTATCTTAATAAATTTGCAACAATTTCTAAACCTGTTTTTTGCTTTGAATACGGCTTTAGTAACAATGTGTAAAAAGTCAAGGGGGTCTGAATACTTTCCGAATGCACTGTAGATTTAAGTCAAAACTGTTACTCGGCCACTCAGGAACATTCATTGTCTTCTTGGTAAGCAACTCCAGGGATGGATTTGGCCCTGTGTTTTGGGTTATTGTCCTGCTGAAAGGTGAATTCATCTCCCAGTGTCGGGTGGAAAGCAAACTAAACCAGGTTTTCCTCTATGATTTTGCCTGTGCTTAGTTCCGTTTCTTTTTTATCCTTTAAAATTCCCCAGTCCTTAACGATTATCAGCATGCCCATAACATAATGCAGCCACCACTATGCTTGAAAATATGTAGTGGTACTCAGTTATTGTATTTGGCGCAAACATGACACACTATGCAGGACAAAAAATGAATTGCTTTGACACATTTTTTGCAGTATTACTTTACCTTGTTGCAAACAGGATGCATGTTTTGGAATATTTTTATTCTGTACAAGCTTTTCACTCTGTCAATTAGGTTATTGTGGAGTAACTAAAATGTAGTTGATCCATCCTCAGTTTATTATGACAGCTTCAAATGAGTGGATTTGGCTATTTCAGCCACACCTGTTGCAGACAGGTGTATTAAATCGAGCACACAGCCATGTAATCTCCATACACAAACACTGGTTTTACTGAAGAGCTCATTGACTTTCGACATGGCACCATCATAGGATGCCACCTTTCCAACAAGTCAGTTCGTAAAACTTTCTGCCCTGCTAGAGCTGCTGTTTTTCTGAAGTGGAAATGTCTAGGAGCAACAACGGCTCAGCCGGGAAGTGATAGGCCACACAAGTTCACAGAATGGGACTGCCGAGTGCTGAAGCACGTAACGCGTAAACATTGTCTGTCCTCAGTTGCAACACTCACTACCGAGTTCCAAACTGCCTCTGGAAGCAACGTCAGCACAAGAACTGTTCGTCGGGAGCTTCATGAAATGGGTTTCCATGGTGGAGTAGCCGCACAAAAGCCTAAGATCACCAGGTGCAATGCCAAGCGTTGGCTGTAGTGGTATAGAGCTCGCCCCCATTGGACTCTGGAGCATTGGAAACCCATTCTCTGGAGTGATGAATCACACTACAGCGATCAAATCAAATTTTATTGGTCACATACACATGGTTAGAAGATGTTAATGCAAGTGTAGCGAAATGCTTCTGCTTCTAGTTCTGACAGTGCAGTAATATGTCCTGGAGGGCAGGTAGTTTGCCCCCGGTGATGCTTTATGCAGACCGCACCACCCCCTGGAGCCTTGTGGTTGAGTGCGGTGCAGTTTCCGTACCAGGCCGTGATACAGCCCGACAGGATGCTCTTAATTGTGCATCTGTAAAAGTTTGTGGGTTTTAGGAGACAAGCCACATTTATTCAACCTCCTGTGTGGGTGAACCATTTCTGTTTGTCCGTGATGTGTACGCAGAGGAACTTAACTTTCCACCTTCTCCACTACTGTCCCTTGATGTGGATTGGGGGTGCTCCCTCTGCTGTTTTCTGAAGTCCACGACCATCTCCTTTGTTGACGTTGAGTGAGAGGTTGTTTTCCTGACACCACACTCACCTCCTCCCTGTCTCGTCGTTGTTGGTAATCAAGCCCGCTACTGTTGTGTCGTCTGCAAACTTGATGATTGAGTTGGAGGCGTGCATGGCCGCGCAGTCGGGTGAACAGTGAGTACAGGAGGGGGCTGAGCACGCACCCTTGTGGGGCCCTAGTGTTGAGGATCAGCAAAGGGGAAATTTTGTTTCCTACCTTCACCACCTGGGGGCAGCCTGTCAGAAAGTCCAGGACCCAATTGCACAGGGCAGGGTTGGGACCCAGGGTCTCAAGCTTAATGATGAGTTTGGAGGTTACTATGATGTTAAATGCTGAGCTTTAGTCAATGAACAGCATTCTTACATAGGTATTCCTCTTGTCCAGATGGGATAGGGCAGTGTGCAGTGTGATGGCGATTGCATCGTCTGTGACCTGTTGGGGCGGTATGCAAACTGAAGTGGGTCTAGAGTGGCAGGTAAGGTGGAGGTGATATGATCCTTGACTAGTCTCTCAAAGCACTTCATGATGACAGAAGTGAGTGCTACGGGGCGATAGTCATTTTGTTCAGTTATCTTTGCCTTTTTGGGTACAGGAACAATGGTGGCCATCTTGAAGCATGTGGGGACAGCAGACTGGGATAGGGAGCGATTGAATATGTCCGTAAACACACCAGCCAGCTGGTCTGCGCATGCTCTGAAGACACGGCTAGAATGTGTTTTAGTTTACTGGAAGCAAGACGTCGGTGTCCGTGACGTGGCTGGTTTTTCTTTTGTAGTCCGTAATTGCCTAATTGGAATAACTATACTGTTTTTATTCCTAGTCATCTTTCCATGGTTGAATGCGGTGCTTCGCGTTTTCAGTTTTGCGCGAGTACCGCCATCTATCCACGTTTTCTGGTTAGGGTAGGTTTTAATGGTCACAGTGGGTACAACATCTCCAATGCACTTCCTTATAAACTCACTCACCTAGTCAGCGTATATTTCAATGTTATTCTCTGAGGCTTCCCGGAACTTTTCCCAGTCGGCATGATCAAAACAATCTTGAAGCGTGGATTCCGATTGGTCAGACCAGTGTTGAATGGTTCTAGTCACGGGTACATCCTGTTTGAGCTTCTGCCTGTAGGACCGTAGGAGCAAAATGGAGTCGTAATCGGATTTGCCGACGGGAGGGCAGGGGAGGGCCTTGTATGCAGCCTCAGGATATATGGTTTCCAGTTTACATAGAGTGAAGTTCATTGAGGGCCGTCGTGGTATCTGCTTGGGGGGGATATACTCGGCTTTGACTATAATCGAAGAGAATTCTCTTGGGAGATAATGTGCATTTTATTGTAAGGAATTCTAGGTCAGGTGAGCAAAAGGACTTGAGTTCCTGTATGTTGTTATGATTACACCATGAGTCGTTAATCATGAAGCATACACCCTCGCCCTTCTTCTTCCCAGCGAGATTTCTGTCGGTGCGACGCATGAAGAAACCCGGTGGCTGTACCGACTCTGACAACATATCCCGAGAGAGCCATGTTTCGGTGAAACAGAATGTTACAATCTCTGATGTCTCTCTGGAAGGCTACCCTTGCCCTAATTTCGTCCATCTTGTTGTCTAGAGACTGGACATTGGTGAGTAATATACTCAGAAGTGGTGAGTGGTGTGCACGCCTCCGAAGTCTGACCAGGAGGCCGCTCCATCTACCCCTTCTGCGGCGACGTTGTTTTGGGTCGGCCTCTGGGGTTAGATCCAATATCCTGGGTGGTGGTCTGAACAAAGGATCCGTTTCGGGAAAGTCGTATTCCTGGTCGTAATGTAAGTTGACGTCACTCTTATATCCAATAGTTCTTCCCGGCTGTATGTAATAACACTTAAGATTTTCTGGGCTAATAATGTAAGAAATAATACATAAAAAAACAAAATACTGCATAATTTCCGAAGGACTCGAAGCGAGGCGATCATCTCTGTTGGCGCCATCTTGCTAATTGACACCATCTGGCATTCTGACAGATACATCTGGGTTTGGCGGATGCCAGGAGAACACTGCCTGTCCCAATGCATAGTGCCAACTGTAAAGTTTGCTGGAGGAGGAATAATGGTCTGGGGCTGTTTTTCATGGTTCGGGTTAGGCCCCTTAGTTCCAGTGAAGGGAAATCTTAACACTACAGCATATAATCACATACGGGGGGTACGGGTACCCCTAGGGGTACGTGGGCAGTCCCCAGGTGGTATGTGGGAAGATTTTCAAAAATGTGAAGGAAAAATATTACCCCACAAAAAATATATTCAATTTAATTAAATTTGAATAGGCAGAAAAACATTTACTGAGGTCACTGGTGTGAAATCTCTAGTTATTTTATAGGCCTAGTTTTTGACTTTACTTTTGGGGTGTGAGCAATGCTCTGTCGACCTGGCCTCTGGGTGATCGCCCGCCCGTTGGCTCAATGTTTGATCCTCTGCTCGTTCCAAGTGCACGTGATCCTTTGCTCCATGCGCTAGATTGCCTGCTGCTGTTATCCTCACAGAAACTATGATGCTGATGAACTGAAGGCTGTACCATTGTCAAATAACACTGTGTGCCGTAGGGACGATGACACGGGCGTTGATATTATTTATCAATTGGTGAAAAAACTATAATAATTCCGGCCCATTTTCTCTGCAGTTGGACGAATCGACTGATGTCAGTGGGGAAGCCCAGTTGATTACGTTTGTGCAATACAAAGACATTTCGGAAATTAATGAGCACATACTGTTGTGCAAGAAGCTAACGGGGAGATCTACAGGTGAGGATGCGTTTCACGTTATTGACAACTTTTTCTCAGAGCACTATCTGGATTGGAAATCCTGTTTTCCTGTGTGCACGGATCATGCTGTATCAATGCCTGGGAGAGTGAAATTATGAAATGCCCACATAAAGAAGGTAAATCCCACTCTATCATTCACAGAGAGGCATTGGCTAGCAAGAGAATGAGTCCTGAGTTACATGATGTTTTGAATGACGCAGTGAAAGTGATTCACTTTATCATGTCCAGGCTTCTGAATAACCGGTTGTTTGAACAGCTCTGTGATGACAGCGGGACTGAGCACAAGCAGCTACAGCTTCACACCGATGTCCGTTGGCTATCCAGAGGGAAATGCTAGCGGCTTTTTGAGCTGCGTGCCGAACTAAGTGATTTTCTGTCTGAGCATTCACACCCCCTTGTGTCTGTGTTTGAGGACACAGACTGGAGAGCCTGCCTTGCCGAACTTGCTGATGTGTTGAGCAAACTGAAAAACCTGAATCGAACTCTGCAAGGTAGACACACACATCCTAAAGATGTATGACAAAGTGTGTGGATTCATGAAGAAGTTCAAACTCTGGGAGAGGAAATGTGAAGATGGGGAAGTAAGTGGTTTTCAGAAGCTTTACACCTCTTTTAACAGGTGATGTTGACAATAGTGCAAATAGTAAGCTCACATTTATCCAAACTCAACAGTGAGTTCAACTCCTACTTCCCTGACATTGAAAACAAGTCTGCCAAACTTCACAGCAAATCTAGGAATCACGCCGGTCGCAAATGCATGAGGGGGTACCTCAGGCAGGTCAAAGTGTTTTAGGAGTACAGAACCTAAAAAAGGTTGGGAACCACTGTTCTAGACGATTCTGTGCTTCCAACTTTGTGGCAACAGTTTGGGGAAGGCTGTTTCCTTTTTCAGCATGACAAGACTCCCGTGTACAAAGTGAGGTCCATACAGAAATGGTTTGTCGAGATCGGTGTGGAAGAACTTGACTGGCCTGCACAGAGCCTTGACCTCAACCCCAGCGAACACCTTTGGAATGAATTGGAACGCCTACTGCGAGCCAGGTCTAATCGCCCAACATCAGTGCCTGACCATACTAATGCTCTTGCGGCTGAACGGAAGCATGTCCCAGCAGCAATGTCCCAACATCTAGTGGAAAGCCTTCCCAGAAGAGTGGAGGCGGTTGTAGCAGCAAAGGGGGAACCAACTCCATATTAATGCCCATGATTTTGGAATGAGATGTTCGACGAGCAGGTGTCCACATACTTTAATACTTATTGAATTTTCTTTTTAATACATTTATAAATATTTCAAAAAACATAATTCCACTTTGACATCATTGGCTATTGTGTGTAGGCCAGTCACACACAAAATATCACAATTTAATCAATTTTAAATTCAGGCTGTAACAACAAAATGTGCAAAAAGTTAAGGGGTGTGAATACTTTCTGATACGGATCATAACACATTTATTGATGTGACTTACAGTTTATAAAATGTGTCTAATTAAAGTTTCCCTTTAAGTTATCTGCATTTGATGCTTTACGCCACTATTGCCTCTTTGCTATGTTTATGGCCCTTTCTGGTTCAAGACTACCCACTTTTAAATTAAGGCGGGAGCCTCAAAGCAGTGTTAAGTGGCGAGAATGATTTTTTTTTTTTAAATCACCTTTTATTTATACACGTAAGTGCATTAAGAACAAATTCTTATTTACAATGACGACCTGTCAAAAGAGAATCTGCCTGTTCTGGGGCGCAACCAGATCTTGATGGTGACTGTAAGTGATTTCACACCGCCGGTGTCCAGGACAACTGCTTTCACAAGATGTGGCCTCCGCCAACACTTTAAACTTATTGTTATTTAATCTGACAAGCCCCCTTCTGACACCCCCCGATTCTAGCTGTCCAACACTGACCCTGTTGAAAGTTGACCCAGAGATATAGTCCCTTTGTCACTGTCCTTATGCACCAGCAGATTATTGTGGTATCACCAGAGAGTACCTTCAGTGTGTATGCTGACTATGTACAGTGCAGGGTCAGTGGTGCATGCCAATACCAGTGTCATGCCAAAATTGACTGTATCCCACAAGTTAGCTAAAGGGTAGGTGTGCGGAAGACTTACTTCTAGGCCTGTGGCGGTTACAAAATTTTGTCAAGCAAATAACTGTCGGTCTCACGGTAATTGACCATTAATTAACATAAACATATTTAGCATCTCCTGGCTTCCACACATAGCCTACAAGCCATTTAAAAAGTCTAATAAGTTCATGTAATATAGCCTACACCTTCACAATAAATCCATTATATATTTTAGACAGGTCTAAAGAAGCATGATATGAAGAAAATGTAGTCTATTTCAGAAGAAAAGAATAGCATACTCTGAGTTGTCCTTATGTTAGGTCCTAATGTGGCTATGCCAAATGGCTGTGGGCTACACTAGTTCATTGAGCAGACAAGATTTCCTTCTAATTTCGTTTTATAGTATTATTTTATAGTATGAAAAATACAATTGAACAAAGCTGAATAAAATATAAATATGTTCTCCACGACACGATTTGAGGGAGTGCGCACATGCGGCTATTCTGTGTTGAGCGGTTAACAAAGAAATAGGTACTCCAATATGCTTAATTTAGAGTTATTAATGTAACTTTAGTTGTTCAACAAACGTTGGGCTATATGTTTTGATTTGTAATACATTGTAAGGCTGCATGATGAGACTAATGATGATTTGAAAAAAGTCACTTGAAAGGCATGAGCCCTGCTTATTTTTTTGCATAAGCTGTACACACTCCAATAGTCTCTCATTCACAATTTGACAAGCACTTGATAATGCCTCGAATTTCACGGCGGCATCCCCTTTGTGGCCGTAATGCACACTAAAAAAATCCATGCCTTTTGAGGCCCGGAGTGCTGCGTTGTGCCCTTCTCCCTGAGTGTGCTCCGCAATCCGAAGCATTTCTCACTCACATGGCTCTCCATCATGTGATCGGGTCTTTCTCACAGGCTACAACTGAAGACAGACACATCGGGGAAGCAATTTGCGCGCGTCCTTATCCAATTCCGAGGTGCATATTGAAGATACTGGAAGAACATTCCACATCGTCAACCAACAAGATGAGTAGGCCTAACGAACAACGAAACCACTAGCCTATGTCAATCTACAATCCCCCATAGTACAAAAGTCGACCCATTCTATTCTGTGCGAGAAATAAATATTCCAAACATAGTCTGGGACAGTTGTGGGATGCGATAGATCCCAAATTAATACAACCACTAGCATAATGCACACATGGTAAAATGCTATAAGTGCGAATGTTCCATTAGCAGAAAACACCATTATCAAAAGTGACCGCAAATGCAATCATGCATGTAATGCTTTTATTATGAAGGTGCATTTTTATGGTGAAAACTTGAAACTCACACACTGCTTATACTGTATATGCCAGTTAGGCTCTATACCCCCTGTAAAGCGGATGAATGTGCTTAGTTTTAAGAAGTTATTTGGCCACTTTATTAAAACATATAGGCCTATGGGCTAGGCTACATGAGGTGTGCTATGATTAGAAAAAGTCGCCAAAAAAGGCATTGTTTCTTATGCTGGGCATCATTCACAAGTGATAATATATAATTCAATATATAATATATATATAATATATATATAATATATAAATCAAGTGATTCAAGTGATGAGCTAATATTGTCACCTATCAGACTATTCTTTATTTATCTTGTCTTTACATATACTAAATAATAAATGTGTGAAATTTGTTTTGATTTAGAATGGACCATTATCATGCACCTGTATCGAAACAGGGGCAGTGGGGAAAAATACATGTCATCTATGCACTTAAATAGCGAATGGAGTACGCTTTTCCCCGTGGTTCATTGTCATGCTAGTCAGGTAGGCTATACTCCTGTTGTAAAGATAGGCAATGTGTTTAATATTAGGAAAGTTGAGAAATAAATATAGTAGGCCTAGCCAATAGAAAGCTGATGGGATCCTCGTTTTCTCCCGCAATTGCAACACCTGTAGAAATGTTGCGCAACATGAGTTCATGGGCTCTCATGAAGTGTTTGATTAGATTTTTGATTACATTTGCATTGATGAGTACCAGGCAGTTAGCAAGATTTGTAGACTACTAATGACCATCAGCAGCATCAGAGCTTGGAGAAGCCTAATTACCGTGGAATTTGACTGCCTTCATGACTCGTGCCTGCCGGTGTGGCAGTAATACGGTCACCACAACAGCCCTACTTACTTCCCTATGTTTTTATGCGAAACAAACAAACAGATAAGTTTGCTCTACTGCTCACCCCCTTCCCCAACTCTCTCTACTCAAACATTATTCATTTTGTTACACATCAAACCAAAACTCACCTTTACCTTCACTGATGTATTCAACCCTCTAGGCACTGAACCAAACTAATTTACAGAGCAGCTAGAATGTTAACGGCTGTAACAACTACAGCAATTTGTGTATATTCTTCAGCAATGTGTGTTATAAGGTAGCGATTATTTGACTGAAGTTAAAGGGGTAATCAGCCCATTTTTTGGACTTAAAAATGTATGATATGTACACATTGATTCTTGAAGAATATAACGTATAAATGCCTCATGAGCTTAGTTCAACTGTCGTACCCCATCAGAACATTGTTTTTGCTTATTTTACTCTGTTTTTTAACAAAATAAATGTAAACAAACACTATATAGCCTCAAAACATGATTAAAACTATACATTTTATATGGATGGTCAGTCCTTGCATCCATAGCTTTGTCTATGAATTTGAGAGTGGTTACATTTCTCAAGCTCCATCCCTCAGCTTTTTACTGAAACAGGAGCGGGGAAAACACTGTGTTATTGTTTCAACTGTTGATTGCCACTTTAAGTAAACTGAGCAATGCATTACTAGTCGCACGTTGTTGAAGAAAAGTTACAAATGAAATCACAATCCCAGATTTTAGTGATATTGATTGTATTTTTGCACAGACAGAGAGTCAGAAAAACAAACATGAACTATGGCTTCAGCTCGAACTAGGGTTACAAGGGTTACAGCTCAGCAACATAAATAGCAGCAAAGGCCGATTTGGACTCCATCTCATGTTGAATTACAAAGCAGCTAGCACGCTAACAGCTAATTTCCAATAACAATGCTGGTTTTCAAATTACAGTAACAACTGACCCTGCAAATGACCCTTGAAGTCTAAGGTTGGCATTTTCATGGTGCAAAAGAGCAAAGACCAAACTCAATCTTTGCTCTTTTGCACCATGAAAATGTCTCTGTCAGACTTCGAGGGTCATTTGTTACCAGTGTTGTTACCTGAAATGATCCATTAGCATGCTAGCTGCTTTGTAATTTACCCTGAAACGTATTCCAAATTGGCCTGCTATTTATGTTGAGTTGAGCTGGAACCAATGGGGGTTACCCTAGTTTCTGTCTGTTTCTGCGAGTCAGCGCTGTCCACCATTTACATTCTGACAGATCCCAAGGCCCCCAGCTCCATATCCTGGCATGTCGTAGCAGTAAAGCATGTGACTGTAGGGCCTATAAAGTCACCTCTGATGACATGTACATTTTAGTCATTTAGCAGACGCTCTTATCCAAAGTGACTTACAGTAGCAATTAGGGTTAAGTGCCTTGCTCAAGGGCACATCAACTGTTCTTTTCCCCACGTCGTCAGCTCGGGGATTCGAACCGGTGACCTTTTTGTTACTGGCCCAACGCTCTTAACCGCTAAGTTACTTGCCGCCCATACCTTATAGTATATACTAGAGCATGTGATGATCTACAGATAGCCCAAATGGAGTATGATACAGTTCTCATGTTGGGGTGCTAACCTTCCCTTTGCAACTGTTTCTAGAAGGGGTGCTCATATGACCCACATACTACTGATTCAACTCTGTGATGTTGGTTTGATACATTTCTATGACTGTGCCAACAACAGCTATAATATATGCTATTGACATGCTACAAAACTCCTGATACCAGATTTGGCTTTTTTTATGTTATTTTACTCATCCTTTATTTAACCAGGGAAGTCACAGGATGGTTTTACAACCTTGTTAGCAGGAGAAAAGAGGCTGTGCTTGTGGTCACCAGTGATGGATAATTCTAATTCTCTCTGACTCTAGCTGGGAGATCATTGATGCGGACCAGGACAGCAGATCTGGAGCTGGGCTACAGGTCACAGACTCCTGGACGAGCTTCAAGCTCTTTCTGCAGGAGACCTCCTCCTTCAAGCAGCAGAATCCAGGCAAGGTGAGGCAAATGTGGTTTGTAATGCCTGATGCATTATTTTATGACTGGATATTCAGTATTTGCCTTTAATCCAAATTGAAAAGTATGATTGATACACTCAATTTACCTTAATTATTTTAGATGCAGCCCGACTCCTGCATTGTATGTCAAGTTCTAAATCAATTATAAAACTTGAGTCCCTTCTCTCCTCATCCTTGCAGCAATGTTTTTATCTTGTTATATCAGTCACTGACAGTCACTCAATTAGCCATGTCAGCTAACAATTTTTAGCGAGCTAGCTAAACTTGTAGTAATCATGGCCAAATACTGACCTGGCACTGAGGGCACGTGCCCAAGGGCCCCAACCTCCAGGGGACCCACATTGATTTTGTTAGTCCTTCTTACTCAGATATCATATTCACACGGCATAAGTCATTACAAAATGTGTAGAATTGCAGGAAATGACCTGTAAAAGTGTACATTTGTTCTCTTTGCCCCATGGCAAAATGAGTAGAATTGCAGGAAATTAACTTTAAAACTGTATCATGTTCTCTACGCCCCCTGGCAAAATATATAGAATTGCAGGACATGAACTTTAACACATACATCGGGCCACTAAAATGTTTTGCCATGAGGTGGGGGGGGGGGCAACCAAATCTTGCTTAGGGCCCCCAAAAAGCTGGAGCCGGCCCTGGTTGCAACCTAATAAATGTTGCTCTCTTTCCTTCTTCCCCATCTTAGTTTTGCTTGCTGGTCTGCAGTTTGTGCACCTTTTTGGCTGTCTTAGGACGCTACATTCCAGGTGCTCTCATCTTATATGTTTTAGGTAAGTTGTTGGCATCATCCTACCGTATCTTTGGGCAACTAGCCAATATGCAAGGCACAAAATAATCTGGAGAATGTGTTGATTGAAACTGATGTATCATCACTTTAGTTGAGATTATGAAATGTCTTTATAGCGGAATGTTACAACTCGTGAACCCAGCTTTAGGAAGAAGTTGACATTCAATAAATTGTCCTCCTCCAATTCTGAGTTGAACTATGGTGGTTAATATTTGACATGCAGTATCTTAGCTTCATCCAATGATATTGATTCACTATTTTAATGACCAAAGGATGAATTTATTACTGCTGATCATCATTCACTTGAAGTATGCAAGTGAAGTGCTTTGTCCAATGCCTTAATAATGACTCCAAAAACGAAATATTCAGCTCTCTAAATACCTCGGAGGATACACGCTAGTGTGGTGGAATATTCTAATCAGGTAAGAGAGACTTTGTCATTTCTTCAAACAATCATCTTTTTTCAATATTGATTAATTATTGCAATAATGAGGCTGGTCGACCCAACACCTTTGAGTATTGGACCGCGAGTCTAACCTTTACAGACAATGCTGTTTCTTATATACACTAAGAATGGTTAGTCATGGCTGGTTCCACCTCTCCCATGCAGATTGGGAGGCAACATAAGCCACTTTGGATTTATCCTGTGGTCATCTGCACCTGGTGCTATTTCCCAGATGCAAGGATGATTAGACACAATATCAATTATGTTCTACTCCCCCAATCTCGTTTACACCCACCACATCTTATCTATGGAATGCCAGCTGTAGGTTTTTAGGATCCTCTCAGTTCACAAAGACATTTGATGAGAAATTACTCATCAAAGCTATTCAATGCATAAACAGTATAACATAATCTTGTAATTTTGCTCTCACACTAGCCTCTTTCAAAGAATTTAATGGTAATTCCAAATTGCCTCGCCAAGGGGTTGCGTAAGGATGTTCCTATCCTAGTTTTCCCTACAGTATCAGAATTTTCCAGGATTGACATGGTTTTGTGGATCCCTGGAAATGCAGTCCTTCCGTCAGTCTCACGCCGCCTCCAATTGCGGCAGTTTAATTCCCCGCCGTCAGCAGATTCACACACGTTGCTACGTGTGACATATCTGCATGTAAATGGCTCCTCCTAGGGCTGTGGCGATCATGAAATTTCGTCAGCCGGTGATTGTCAAGCAAACAACTGCCGGTCTCATGGTAATTGATCGTTAATTAACATATACACATTTACCATCTCCTGTCTTCCACGCATAGCCTTTGGACCTTTGGAACACCTACATTTAAAAAAAGTTGAATAAATCCATGTAATACAGCCTACACCATCACAATAAATCCATTATTTATTTTAGACAGGTCTAAAGAAGCATGATATGAAGAAAATCTAGTCTATTTCAGAAGAACAGAATATCATACTCTGAGTTGTCCTTATGTTAGGTCCTGATGTGGCTATGCCAAATGGCTGTGGGCTACACTAGTTAATTTAGCAGACAAGAATTCTATGACGTTATTTTATAGTATGAAGAATACAATTGAACATAGCTGAATAAAATAGAAAGGATATTGTCTCCAAACGATTTGAGGGAGTGCGCACATGCGGCTATTCTGTGTTGAAGAGTTAAAGAAACAGCTACTCCTATATGCTTAATTTAGAGTTATTTATGTAACTTTAGTTGTGATACAAAACGTTGGGCTACAGTTGAAGTCGGAAGTTTACATACACCTTAGCCAAATACATTTAAACTCTGTTTTTCAAAATACAAACAAATCCCTGTTTTAGGTCAGTTAGGATCACCACTTTATTTTAAGAATGTGAAATGTCCGAATAATAGTAGAGAATTATTTATTTCAGCTTTTATTTCTTTCATCAAATTCCCTGTTGATCAGAAGTTCACATACACTCAATTAGTATTTGGTAGCATTGCCTTTAAAATGTTTAACTTGGGTCAAACGTTTCGGGTAGCCTTCCACAAGCTTCCCACAATGTTGGCTGAATTTTGGCCCATTCCTCCTGACAGAGCTGGTGTAACTGAGTCAGCTTTGTAGGCCCCCTTGCTCACACACACTTTTTCAGTTCTGCCCACAAATTTTCTATAGGTTTGAGGTCAGGTCTTTGTGATGGCCACTCCAATACCTTGACTTTGTTGCCCTTAAGCCCTTTTGCCACAACTTTTGAAGTATGCTTGGGGTCATTGTCCATTTGGAAGACCAATTTGCGACCAAGCTTTAACTTCCTGACTGATGTCTTGAGATGTTGCTTCAATATATCCACATAATTTTCCACTTCATGATGCCATCTATTATGTGAAGTGCACCAGTCCCTCCTACAGCAAATCACCCCACAACATGATGCTGCCACCCCCGTGCTTCACGGTTGGGATGGTGTTCTTCTCCCCCTTTTTCCTCCAAACATAACGATGGTCATTATGGCCAAACAGTTCTATTTTTCTTTCATCAGACCAGAGAACATTTCTCCAAAAAGTACGATCTTGGTCCCCATGTGCAGTTGCAAACCATAGTCTGGCTTTTCTATGGCGGATCTGGAGCAGTGGCTTCTTCCTTGCTGAGCGGCCTTTCAGGTTATGTCGATATAGGACTCGTTTTACTGTGGATATAGATACTTTTGCACCTGTTTCCTCCAGCATCTTCACAAGGTCATTTGCTGTTGTTCTGGGATTGATTTGCACTTTTCGCACCAAAGTACGCTCATCTTTAGGAGACAGAACGCGCCTCGTTCCTGAGCGGTATGACGGCTGCGTGGTCCCATGGTGTTTATACTTGCGTACTATTGTTTGTACAGATGAACGTGGTACCTTCAGGCATTTGGAAATTGCTACCAATAATGAACCAGACTTGTGGAGGTCTACAATTTTTTTTCTGAGGTCTTGGCAGATTTCTTTTGATTTTCCCAGGATGTCAAGCAATGAATCACTGAGTTTGAAGGTAGGCCTTGAAATTCATCCACAGGTACACCTCCAATTGACTCAAATTATGTCAATTAGCCTATCAGAAGCTTCTAAAGCCATGACATCATTTTCTGGAATTTTCCAAGCTGTTTAAAGGCACAGTCAACTTAGTGTATGTTAACTTCTGACCCAATGAAATTGTGATACAGTGAATTATAAGTGAAATAATCTGTCTGTAAACAATTGTTGGAAAAATGACTTGTGTCATGCACAAAGTAGATGTCCTAACCGACTTGCCAAACAGTGGTTGGAGTGGTTGAAAAACGAGTTTTAATGACTCCAACCTAAGTGTATGTAAACTTCCGACTTAAACTGTATATGTTTTGATTTTTAATACATTCTAAGGCTGCATGATGCGACTCTAATGATGATTTCAAAAAAGTTGCATGAAAGGCTTGAGCTCTGCTTTGTTTCTTGCGAAGGCTGTATACACTTAATCAGTCTCTCATTCACAATTTGACAAGCACTTGATAATGCCTGGAATTTCCCGGCGGCATCCCCTTTGTGTGGCCATTGTGCTGAATATAATAATTATAATTCCCTTCTCCAGGCTGCATGCTTCAAACCACCTCTCAGTCACGTGATCGTGGCTCTCAGTCACGTGATCATGTCTTTCTCACAGGCGCATGTCCTTATCCAATTCCCGAGGCACATATCGAAGATATTGGAAGAACTGTCCACATTTTCTTTTTGTCAGCCAACAAGATGAGTAGGCCTAACGAACATCAATCTATTTCCCTCATAGTACAAAAGTTGACCTATTCTGTGCGAGAAATATATATTCCAAACCTGGTCTGGGACAGTTGTGGGATGGGATAGATCCCATAGTAATACAACTAGCATCAAATAAAGTTTTTAAGCAATGAGGCTGACACGACAGATCAGATCGTTTAGCTTAAAATGTTAATAAACAATTAGGCTATTTCTTAACATTATAAGCGCAGCCATGAGCACATGGCAGTTGGCTATAAGCGTAATGTTCCATTAGCAGGAAAACACCATTCTCAAAAGTGACCGCAAATGCATTTATGCATGGAATGCTTTTATTATAAAGGTGGATTTTTATGGTGAAAACTATTTTCCCCAAACTTGAAACTCACATGCTGCTTATATATGCCAGTTAGGCTCTAAACTTGTTGTAAAGCTGATTAATGTGCATAATTTTAAGAAGTTATTTGGCCACTGTAGTTTTGAAACAAACAAAATAGGCCTGTGGACTAGGCTACATGAGGTGTGGGTGCGACCATAATTTTGAAAAAATCGTTAACAAAAAGGCATATGTTTTTTTTGCCTTACTGCACACCAGCTGGACATCATTCACAAGTGATAATATATCATTCACAAGTGAAAGGCTAATATTGTCACCCATCAGACTATCCTTGATTTAATCTTGTCTTTACATATACTAAATAAAATATGTGTGAAATTAGTTTTGATTTAGAATGAACCATTATCATGCACTTAAATAGCGAATGGAGGACACTTTTCCATGGTTCATTTTCATGCCAGCCAGGTAGGCTAATATTGTACTCCTGTTGTAAAGACAAGCAATGTGCTTAATATTGGGAAAGTTGAGAAATAAATAAAGTAGGCCTAGCCTATAGATAGCTGATGGGATACTCCTCTTTTTAATAGAGGCCATCACTCTGTTTTCTCACGCAATTGCATAGCCTACAGGAATGTTGCGCAGTATGAGCTCATGGGCTCTCATGAAGTGTTTGTTTAGATTTTCGATGCATTTGCATTTATGTCCGAGTGATTAGAGGGACAATAGAGTGCTGAGTACCAGGCAGTTAGCAAGTTTTGTAGGCTACTAATGACCATCAGCAGCATCAGAGCTGGTAGAAGCCTAATAACAGTGATAAAGCGGTCACGTGGAATTTGACTGCCATCATGACTCGTGACCGCCGGTGTGGCGGTAATCCGATCTCCGTAACAGCCCTAGCTCCTCCATCTGTTAACTATGTCGCCCCCATATTCTTGCACCCCCCCCCCCCCCCCCCCCCCCCGGTCTCCCTCTATTATTAGTGCTGGGCGTCTTCCTGTGGCCACTGATGTCAGCGCATGACTTTGGGTTGTGGATGAAGCCAGTTCTGCAGAAGCTGGACTTCGGACTGGAAAGATTCCTTCAGAATATCAGAGAGAATCATGGTAACTAACCACTCCAAGATTGCTCGCATCCACACACACGCACACACAATAATAGCAGATCCACAGATGTTTTATTCTGTGTTTTCTGTTTCAGAAAAGAGACTCCTTCTGGCACAAGCTGACCGGGAGAGTATTGAAGCCGATCTGTCCTCCCTTTTCCCCAAGGTTGGTTCATCCTTTGCTGTAATCTAATTAGACATTTGTTGACAATCATTGAAATTCAATGCTCATGATCCATATCTGGGTTTCGCAATAGTGGGGTTAGTTAGTTGTAAAGGGAGGAAGAAGGAAGGAACCATTTTGGAAATGGGAAGGTTCTACCAGATCATGTTCAATAAGAACACAGATGTCAAAACATTTGGCTGTGGGGTGCCCTACTGATCATGACTCAGATGATCTAGCCACAAAAAAACTCTGGTCCCTAGCTATGACCTCGTCACCTGACTCTGGGCCCTAATTATGACCATGTGGCCTGACAAGGAAAAGGGTCTACAGTTTTACCAGGCCAGGTTCAGAAGGGCACACCGTAGCAAATGTTGTACAAAGGAAAAGTACATACAGTGGTTGCTCCACCAAAAGTTTTGCGATTATGCTGCGGTACTTAGAGGTAATTTGTGGTTTAGTACGGTACCCTGCGTCACCACTTCATTGCTCCAGACCAGCGCAAGGGGGAGTTAGAGCACTGATTATGCTTTTGGGTCCTACTGTGTCTCTAACTGACAATGAATGGGCGACATAAACCTAAATAGAAACTGATAATTGTGCACAACTTCAATATTACTTTCTAAAACTGTTGTTACACTAGGTTTTTATTATTTTATTTTGTTAGGATTATTTTGCTCTTACTGTAGTAGTGTAGCCCACTCCCGACCGGTCACGTTGTACTGAGTGGTGCAACGGTCTAAGACACTCTACAGATGCTGGTTCAATACCCGTGCTGACCTCGACTGGGAGACCCATGAGATGACTGTAGGTTTTTGGTTTCTCTTCCTCTAAAAACAGAAATAAATAATTCTAAATAACAAACTGGCTTTATTTACAAATTAGTAACAATGTCTCACCCCATGTTCAAGAATGACCTTTTTCTTGCTCATTTTACGTTATTTGAAAATGAATAATATCCAAAATATTGTTCTTTTTTAAACAAAGCTATTATTATTATTATTAATTTAGAATTATATAAAAGCCTGTTGGATATTCTCACAGATATATTATTAACCCTATTATTAGCAGGACAATATATATTGGTCATATTGGTCATGGCTCCTGAGTGGCACACAATGGGATTGCCTTGCAGTTCTCCAGCTGTATTCACTGAAAGCGCAAGGTTCAAGGCACGAGGGCAGGGGGCACGGGATGGGGCATTGCACTAATAATGGCGCTGACTAGGGAAACGTTCCCACTGTTCTTAGTGCCAGTTGGCACGTTCAAACGAAAACAATGTAACTAATAATGGCATCTTTATGCTTTCGTTAATAAAATAATGATAAAAATACTGTTTCAAAATGCCAATGTTTATTTAGTTATGGATCAATAACGAATTACTATGGGAATAAATATCACTGAATTACAGAAATATTGGAACAAAGTTGTCTAATGAAGGTGCACAAATTGTTTCTTACTGGAAAACACTCTTTCAAACACACATGGTCACGTGGTATAGCGCCATTATGGCTATTAGCAGGTAGCTGGACAATAGACTTGCCTAGAAGGAGGGTAGGGGGAGAATTCTATTGTCAAATGTATTTCTTCAGTTACATTGGCTGTGTCACAACCGGCCGTGATTGGTTGCAATTTCAGTTTAATCCACCAGAAAAGACTAAACAAATAATACAACAAAAAGTATTATTATTATTATGTATTAAATCCGACCGTGATTGGCAGTCCCATAGGGCGGCGCACAATTAGCCCAGCGTTTATCTCCCTCTAAGAACAGAAATAAATGTTTTGGCGTTTACAAATATTATTTTGGCCTTTATTCAGATTACAATTGCTCACTTTCATTTTTTTGAAAAACGAAATAACCTCCAAAATATCGTTATATATTATCAAGTTGATGGCACGGTCATATAGCGGCACCTACATAAAGCTGAGTGACTCACTCATTCATGGCTTTGGATCAAGTACTAACATTCTTTCTGATAGTCTTTAATAAAGAAATGTTTTGGTTAACCTGACCTGGACACCATGTACAGTATTATAATAGCCCATTATGGGCTATTAGCAGGACAATATACCTTTACCAACACCTCTCTGTATTTTGATACTTTGTGCATGGGGCTTCCCCAGTGGTGCAGCTGTCCAAGTCACCGCATGCAAAATGCATTTCTACAGATAGATTGGTTTCAATTTAGAATCCTCCAATCCTCTATATGTAATTATTGGTGGAGAGTCACGTCGTATTTTTCGATATACTGTAGGCCTACCGTAGGCAACGTAGGTAGGCAACGTAGGTATATTGTCCTGCTAATAGCCCATAATGGGCTATTATAATACTGTACATGTTATCCTGACATGGTGTCCAGGTCAGGATAATCAAAACATTTCTTTATTATAATGTGCTGTTAAAAGTGGTGTAGGTCTTATTTATTTAAAAAGCATATTGAAGTTAGAAGCAATAGGATTTGAAGCAATAGCCTAGAATTATTTTAGCACCGTTTCACGCTGCTCTGAGACAAGCATGGGGACTGGTCTTGATAAATCAATGAGATTTTTATTTTGACTGAATCTCCATTTGGGTATTGGTTAGACTACAATTATGGTGTAGAAATGTTATGCTCTTAGTGTAACCTTTATTTAACTAGGCAAGTCAGTTAAAACTTCTTATGGCTGGGATCCCGTTAACGGGATCGATATGACAACAGCCGGTGAAAGTGCAGGGCGCCAAATTCAAAACAACAGAAATCTCATTATTAAAATTCCTCAAACATAGAAGTATTTTACACCATTTTAAAGATAAACTTGTTGTTAATCCCACCACATTGTCCGATTTCAAAACGGCTTTACGACGAAATCACACCAAACGATTATGTTAGGTCAGCACCTAGTCACAGAAAAACACAGCCATTTTTCCAGCCAAAGATAGGAGTCACAAAAAGCAGAAATAGAGAAAAAATTAATCACTAACCTTTGATGATCTTCATCAGATGACACTCATAGGACTTCATGTTACGCAATACATGTATGTTTTGTTCGATAAAGTTCATATTTATATACAAAAATCGGAGTTTACATTGGCACGTTACGTTCAGTAGTTCCAAAACATCCGGTGATTTTGCAGAGAGCCTCATCAATTTACAGAAATACTCATAATAAACATTTATAAAAGATACAACTATTATGCATGGAATTATAGATACACTTCTCCTTAATGCAACCGCTGTGTCAGATTTCGAAAAAGCTTTACCGAAAAAGCACACCATGCAATAATCTGAGTACAGCGCTCAGACAACAAATCAAGCCATTCAGATATCCGCCATGTTGTGGAGTCAACAAAGTCAGAAATAGTATTATAAATATTCACTTACCTTTGATGATTTTCATCAGAATGCACTCCCAGGAATCCCAGTTCCACAATAAATGTTTTATTTGTTCGATAATCCCCATCATTTATGTCCAAATACCTCCTTTTTGTTAGCGCGTTTAGCCCAGTAATCCAAATTCATGATCCGCGAGCAGACACAAAGTCAAAAAGTTCCGTTACAGTCCATAGAAACATGTCAAACGATGTATAGAATCAATCTTTAGGATGTTTTTATCATAAATCTTCAATAATGTTTCAACCGGAGAATTCCTTTGTCTTCAGAAATGCAAGCTAACTATCACGTGGCACTCTGCCAGACCCCTGACTCAAAGAGCCCTCATTCCCCCCTCCTTCACAGTAGAAGCATCAAACAAGGTTCTAAAGACTGTTGACATCTAGTGGAAGCCTTAGGAAGTGCAATATGACCAATATCCCACTGTATATTCGATAGGCGATGAGTTGAAAAACTACAAACCTCAGATTTCCCACTTCCTGGTTGGATTTTTTCTCAGGTTTTTGCCTGCCATATGAGTTCTGTTATACTCACAGACATCATTCAAACAGTTTTAGAACCTTCAGAGTGTTTTCTATCCAAATGTACTAATAATATGCATATCTTAGCTTCTGGGACTGAGTAGCAGGCAGTTTACTCTGGGCACCTTACTCATCCAAGCTACTCAATACTGCTCCCAGCCATAAGAAGTTAAGAACTAATTCTTATTTACAAGGACAGCCTACTCCTTCCTCCCCATCGGGGAATTGAAACCCGGTCTCCCGCGTGCCCGCACGACACGGGGATTCTTTAGCTAAATAGCCAAGTACTGTAGCCTACTCCCGACCATCACGTTGTACAGCGTCATATTTTCCGTTTCATCCTAACGGAAACCCAGAGGGTTTTTCGTTTTAATTGGAATAGAAACACCATAATATTAAGCAAATTAATTAAGCATATTTTCTTAAAATCAGTCCCATATACTTACAAAAAAGGTTTTAAATTCTCTAGTACAGCCACTATTGAAGGCCATCAAATGCTTCTCAAAGATGCCCTCTGGTGGTCAAACTAGCACTAACTGGCATTAATGGTACCAGTGGCACTTAAATAACATGCCATAGAATTCTTTGGCACCACATTTACATTTACATTTAAGTCATTTAGCAGACGCTCTTATCCAGAGCGACTTACAAATTGCACCACGCAAGCTGTGCTGCAGTACGCTGCAACTTTTAAAGGACAAACCACTGTACTGTATGTATTCTTATTTGACTGTTCATGAAGTAACTTTCTGTTTCCAAAAACAAATGTCCTACCGAACATTACCCAGAAAAAAAAGTAAGGTCCTAATAATGTTACTGTACTTGCAACAGTTGGACTCCACAGTTTGTAAGGAGATGTCTATATCGGATACAGAGGCCTCTGATGTGACGTGGACAGACAACGGAACATTTAACCTGTCTGAGGGACATACGCCCCAGACTGAGAACTCAGATGGTGAGTGTTACTGTGTGTGTGTATTCCAGTGTGAGTACATATGCAATATTCCAAACATTTAGAATCAAGTGCCGTGACAAGTATTTTCAATTGTGTGATCGTTTTTGTCAACTCAAAATGTCACCCTATAATACAAAGTAACTGTAATTCACATGAACAACATGGTGGTTTTTATTTTCCTGCAGACCTAGACAGAGAAGAACTATTCATAGGGGGCCTCCCGGAATTCCCCTCCTTGGACAACGGCACCAATGGGGAGGACGATGACGACCTGAGCATCGGCCTACCCACCCCCCCTATCCACCCACCCCAGCACAGCAGAGCCAAGGGGGGGTCCGAGCCCCCCCTCCAGGGGGACCCTTCCACCCAGGCCATGGAGTTTGTCCACAAGATGGCAGGCAATGTCATTGCAGCCGCCGCCACCGCTGTCATTCAGGAGAGGCTGGAGGCCGCCATCGGTAGCATCATAACCACAGACCCCCACCCCAGGTCCCTGCTGTTCCCCAACCCCACAACACTGCTGCCCCTGGACCTGGCAGAGGAGTCGTCATCGGACAGCGATGTGGAGGAATTTGAGCTGCTGGACCAGTCCGAGCTGGAGCAGCTGGAAGGGGAGCTGGGCCTTGGGGCGAGCGCAGCAGTGGCGGCCAAAGAGCCCAAAAAATCATTGTCTTCTTCCAGTGGCTTCTTTTCAAAACTCCTGGGCCGCCATTGATTAGAGCAGGGGTGTCAGGAGGATGTGGTGCAGGTCTAGTAGGGGGTTAGAGGGTAGAGGGCACGTGGAGACAGAGAGGGGCCTTGTTTGGGGGGTGGTGGGTGGGGAGGTTAGGGGTGCAGAGACTGTGGGGGTTTGGCGAAACAATATGGTGTTGCATTCTTTTTCCAGTTGTACTAAAAATGAATACTCCTGCATTACATGATCGATATGTTCGAGAGCGAGAGGAAGGGGGTGTTCAGCAAGCATGATGCTATATGGAGATTGGAGATGTGGAGTTGTCAGGGGGCTGTGTCAGTATTGGTGTGGTGAGATTGTGACTTTTATTTAACGATTTTCACATCATCAACCTGTAGTAAAGTTATGGGTAGGAATGGAAAGGAATGTGGTGGTGTTTCTGATTTGCTGCCAAAAGGACTACATTTGTGTTTTGTTGGTCAATTTCTTCAACAAATGATCAGGTCTATGTAATTATCAAACATATATTAGTAATGGAAAGGAAACTCACTCTTTGTTTAAGTATTAAAATACTCATTTTAGTAATACAATTGTAGGCAGAAGTTGATGCAGAGTACAGTATATGCTAGTTCTCTCCAAGTTCTGCAAAATGTCTAAGACATCCTGTAACTCATAGCCTCCCCAATCCCCCTTACATAACTTTCCCTAGCTACAACATTTTAATAAATCTACCCCCCCCCCCCCCCCCCCCCCCTGACAGCAGGAACCTTTTTATCAGCAAGTAAAAACTCAGAAGTTGGTTTGACCAAAACTTGACCTTTCATCACAAGTATAGAGTCATAGCAATGTGAACGAGTATAATCATCTTTTGTCAGGTGGCTGGTTTCATCAGGTCTGTGGCAGCCTTGTGTTCTCAGAAAACCCGTTAACCACGGTGGGATCCAGACTGGTGGAGTCTGAATGTATACGCCTTCTGATAGTGTCTGAAGGTCACAACACTAAAAACAGGTTTTAACACAGACAGAGGTCTCCTGAGGAGACCTTACAATTTATCATAACATAATTTATTAACCCTTTAAAAGGTATGAGGCCTTGGTTTAACCTTCTTTAGTTTCAAGATTCATACACTGGCCCGATTGGGCCCATTCAACTCCATCACCCATTAATCAACAGTACAGCTTAATTCGACCAGACCTACGATGATGACAATCATCTGTGCTAACAATGGAACCAATTGTTCAAACCCATACTGTTTGTGCGTATTGGTTCTTACTGAAGCACAAGTAAGGTAACAAATCCTGTAGTTAACTGGAACATGCAACGATGGGATGACAGATAATAGTATACATTATATTTTGTATAATTTTTTTCGTTTTTCTAATTTTGTATATTGTTCATTAAGCCATAATATAGGTGAGGGACTTCACATTTTACGACATGCAATTGGTCTCACGATATTATGCATGGTAATCTTTTGACTTTTAACGGATGTTCAGTAACACTGTACCTAAAGGGATATTCCTCTCAAATCTAACATACAACCTTATATTTTGAGTGGAACATCCTTTTAAAGTTCATTGTCTGGGATGCTGACATATGACTGACACAAGAATGTTGTAATTTCTCTTTGAACATTTTGTGACAAACCATTTATAAGTTCATTGGGCCCTGACTTTTTTCCTGTCAATGTTTCCTTGTCTAGTGACTTGGTCAGGACAAAGTAATTGAACTGACATAGCACTTGATTCATTCTGCTTGTGAATGTTTCGTCAGTTGTCACAAACTATGAAGTCAGTGTCTATTAAGTGTTATGACAGAATCCATGTCAGTCAGGTGGCAGTATTATAAAGGAGTTATAGCTCTCCACACTTCAAGCAAAAATGTTGCTCCACATTTTATTTGTACTTGTACCTTATTATTTGACAATGCAACTAGGCACTTGGGACATAATCACTTAGTAGTGACAGTTTTAAACTTCATGCAAACAGAATGTAAGATCTCTTTCATTGGACATGAAAAATTCACCCTAACAGCTTGCACGGTACATTATTGAGATTGTCTGTCGATCGCAAAGAGAAGGGGTAATTTAGAAAATTCACCCCAAAATGTTTAGGTGGGGATATGCAGCTGCAAGTTGCCATAGTTACTGTGTAATTTGTTTGAAGTTAGTGTTCGCCTTCTTGAGTAAAGTTGAAGGGCTAACTGAGCTCAATATGTCATAAGGAATTGACCAAGCCCACAAATTGGGAAAAACAAACATTATTTCCTATTGACCCCCATTGTAAAAGAGCCAACTTCGTCATAGATTTTTTGTTATGCCCGAAAAGCTGTAACCAGGTCAAAAATCCCGACCTACGGTTTGCAATGCTCCCATGTAGGAAAATAGAGCCTGCGAGAAGAGCCCTTTGGGTTCAATCTATTCGGAGTGGGAAATTGTGGGGACCCTGTGTCAAAGTAGGCTACACGTAGCTATGTGTGTGGGAAACATTTAATGACAGATAAAGACATTTAACTTGATTAGTATAGTCAGTTTGTAACTCCAAACTATTTTTAGCTGTATAGTCCATTTGTTTGCGTTTTTGGTATTGGCTAGCTTAATGTTTCGGGCGGTAGCTAGCTAGCACTCACTCTCATGTGGCTGCTAGCACCATAATGAAAAGGGGCATGAAGGAATCCCTATAATGTGCTCTTCTAAGTAGTGACAATGCTCGGGAACAGGCAATGTTAAAAATTTATCTTTAGACATGTACTTTTCTTAAATGTAGTTTTTTAATTGACGTAAACAAGCAGACAACAAGAGAAAAGTCAAGTTTTTGCTGTGAGCCAATTGGTAACCTAGGTAACCACAGGTTGGTTTGCCAACAGGCAGGCAGGGCTGCTGCGTTCTATCTAATACCGACTGGGACTATCCAAACAAAATAATAAAAGTTATCAGACCAAGCTTGTGTTTCCGATGATTGACAAGGGTAGGAGGTACATCCTGGGGGAAAATATATTTCATACTGCGCAACATTTAATTGATTATTGAATATGCCAATAATAAACCCCTGTGCTAAAAACAAGATTGACAACGTGTAATAACCATTAAAAACTAACCGAAGAGATTCTCCATCATATAGCCTGCCTTTTTCTAAATATATGCTATGACTGTCAAGACAAATATATGCATTTTACACCACGGAATATGAACATATAACATATAATCAGGAGTTTAAACAAGCCATTTATTGATTACAATAGCCATGAGTTAATATGCATTCTGTTCGCTATCATGTCAAATCATGGCAGTATGTGATTGCCTTACAGTGACAAATTCACTGAACTGTGTCTTCTTTAAACTGCTCAATAGTTTCTTCACATTAGAAAGTTCATCTTACACACTTGTGTGAGTTGTTAGCTATTTGTCTGAAGTGAAGCATAAGCAAAATGTAGTTGTATGTAAATGATCAAGAATATTATTAATAAAGTGTGAAAATGTAACACCTTGTGATTTCTCTGTGTGTGTGAATTCTCGTCAGAACAAGCCATACATTTCTATAAACTTGTATTTGTGTTTTTTGTCAAATGCACAAGTACACTGAAATGCTTAACTTGCAAGCCATTCCCAACAATGCAGTAGTCAATATCAAAATACTATAAAAAAATATATATATATATATACAGTACCAGTCAAAAGTTTGGACATACCTACTCATTCCAGGGTTTCTTTATTTTTACTATTTTCTACATTGTAGAATAATAGTGAAGACATCAAAACTATGAAATAACACATATGGAATCATCTAGTAACCAAAAAAGTGTTAAACAAATGAAAATATATTTTATATTTGAGATTCTTCAAAGTAGCCACCCTTTGCACACTCGTGGCATTCTCTCAACTAGCTTCATGAGGTAGTCACCTGGAATGTATCTCAATTAACTGGTGTGCCTTGTTAATTTGTGGAATTGCTTTCCTACTTAATGTGTTTGAGCCAATCAGTTCTGTTGTGACAAGGTAGGGGTGGTATACAGAATATAGCCCTATTTGGTAAAAGACCAAGTCCATATTATGGCAAGAACAGCTCAAATAAGCAAAGAGAAATGACAGTCCATTATTACTTTAAGACATGAAGGTCAGTCAATCTGGAAAATGTTAAGAACTTTGCAAGTTTTTTCAAGTGCAGTCACAAAAATCATCAAGCGCTATGATGAAACTGGCTCTCATGAGGACCGCCACTGGAAAGGAGGACCCAGAGTTACCTCTGCTGAAGAGGATAAGTTCATTAGAGTTAACTGCACCTCAGATTGCAGCCCAAATAAATGCTTCACAGAGTTCAAGTAACAGGCACATCTCAATAACAACTGTTCAGAAGAGACTGCGTGAATCAGGCCTTCATGGTAGAATTTCTGCATAGAAACTACTACTAAACGACAACATTAAGAAGAAGAGACAAGCTTGGGCAAAGAAACACGAGCAATGGACATTAGACTGGTAGAAATCAGTCCTTTGGTCTGATGAGCCAAATTTTAGATTTTTGGTTCCAACCGCCGTGTCTTTGAGACACAGAGTAGGTCAACGGATGATCTCTGCATGTGTGGTTCCCACCGTTATACGGTGCCTAGTGCAAGTCCCTCTCCCCATAGTCTTCATATTTTGATGCCTTCAAATAAAATCTAAAAAGGGATTGAATTTGATTTCCCCCCCACAGATCTACACAACCTAGTCCACATTTTCAAAGTGAAAGAAAATGTATAGAACATTTTCTGAATTAGTAACAATAATTAAAAAAAACTAAATGTCTTGACACCCCTGAATTAATACTTGGTGGAGGCACCTTTTGCAGTCATTACAGCTGAGAATCATTTTGAATACTATTCTAACAACTTTAAACAACTCTTAGTGCAACATATATCCATTGTTTTTGTCAAAATTGCTCAGTAAAAATGGTTGGGAATCATTGAAGGACAGCCATTTTCAAGCAAAAGTCAGGACTGAGACTGGACCACTCAGGACCACTCAACTCCTCTTGGAAAGCCATTCTGTTGTGTCTTTGGCATTAACATTTGCGTAATTCTACCGCTGAAAAATAAAACTATATCACAGGGTTAGGTTTTCAGAAGACTGACAAGGGCTGTCCTCTAACTGTCATACCCTGACCTTAGAGAGCTGTTTTATTTCTCTATTTAGTTAGGTCAGGGTGTGATGTGGGGTGGACATTCTATGTTTTGTATTACTTTGTGTTCGGCCGAGTGTGGTTCCCAATCAGAGGCAGCTGTCTATCGTTGTCTCTGATTGGGAATCATACTTAGGTAGCCTTTTTTCCCACCTATGTTGTGGGATCTTGTTCTTGTATTGTTGCTGTTGAGCCCTACAAGGCTGGTTCTCTCTTTCTTGGTTTTGCTGGTTATCATTAAAGAATATGATTAACCTACCCCACGCTGCATCTTGGTCCACTTCTTCAGACGAGCGTTACACTAACTTTTTACCTGGGCTTTGAGCCTTTCATATTTTTTATCCTGACAAACCCCCCAGTCCCTGCCAGTAACAAGCATACCGATAACATGATGCTGCCACCACAATGCTTGAAAATACAGAAGGGTTCACTCTGTTTTGGGTTGCATTGGATTTGACCCAAACCTGTAATTTTTAATTAAGGCCAAAAGTATATTTATTTGCTGTGTTGTCTGGCATAACAGATTTTTTTGCAAATAGAAAAGATGATTTTAACACAGGCTTCTTTTCACTTTGTCATACATGCCCAACCAATATCCCAAATAAACCACTTGGTGGCAGTGTAGTTTTGACTTTAGCAAAGGAGCTTTAAAAATGTCATGAAGTAGCAGAGTTTGAAGTTCATGAAGAAAACACTATGCACGTGATTAGGGTCATGGAAAGCAACACTAGCCTGGCTCCTATCCACATTAAGACCTCTGGTTTTTGGATTTTGCCTTCAAAATAAAAGTCAGCGTGTAAAACGCTGTATGTATGATACGAAATCAGTATTTTCTTGTAGCTTTGCATAGTGCATAATGTTACAATTATGTAACAAATTAAGATACCAAATAAAAATGATAAGTACATGGGGGGAAATCTGAAATAAAGACTATACTTTATATAAGATAAAGAATATTTTAAGGTGGAGCACATTGAGAAATTGTTGGAGCTGAAGTAAATGAATGTCAAGAACATAATAATAGCCTATTGGTAAAAATCTATATACATATATAATTCAAATAAATGTTAAAAATCTTTATTTTGATTGTATGATACTTGTTCATTTACTGGTACTATTGTTCAAGGATGCAATTTTGAAATGTAATGTTTAAGGAAAGTCTTACTGTATTTTTGTTGTAATGCACAAACAAATTGCACTGTACAGGAAAAACTATTGATTGTGTGTCGATAAAACCAGGATCCAGTCTACTCACTAGAGTTCCTAGAATACAAAACAGATGCGTTTGAACAAAAAGCTAGATCATAGGAAGTGTTGCTGGACTTTTACTGTGGTCACACAGCTTAAAATCGGGTGCCTTGACGGTATTTTTTGATTTCACCTTTATCTAACCAGGTAGGCAAGTTGAGAACAAGTTCTCATTTACAATTGCGACCTGGCCAAGATAAAGCAAATCAGTTCGACACATACAACAACACAGAGTTACACATGGAATAAAACAAACATACAGTCAATAATACAGTAGAAAAATAAGTCTATATACAATGTGAGCAAATGAGGTGAGATAAAGAAGGTAAAGGCAAAAAAAGGCCATGGTGGCGAAGTAAATACAATATAGCAAGTAAAACACTGGAATGGTAGATTTGCAGTGGGAGAATGTGCAAAGTAGGGGTGACCAGAGAGATATACCTGCTGGAGCGCGTGCTACTGGTGGGTGCTGCTATGGTGACCAGCGAGCTGAGATAAGGGGAGACTTTACCTAGCAGGGTCTTGTAGATGACCTGGAGCCAGTGTGTTTGGCGACGAGTATGAAGCGAGGGCCAGCCAACGAGAGCGTACAGGTCGCAGTGGTGGGTAGTATATGGGGCTTTGGTGACAAAACGGATGGCACTGTGATAGACTGCATCCAATTTGTTGAGTAGGGTATTGGAGGCTATTTTGTAAATGACATCGCCGAAGTCGAGGATCGGTAGGATAGTCAGTTTTACGAGGGTATGTTTGGCAGCATGAGTGAAGGATGCTTTGTTGCGAAATAGGAAGCCAATTCTAGATTTAACTTTGGATTGGAGATGTTTGATGTGAGTCTGGAAGGAGAGTTTACAGTCTAACCAGACACCTAGGTATTTGTAGTTGTCCACATATTCTAAGTCAGAACCGTCCAGAGTAGTGATGCTGGACGGGCGGGCAGGTGCAGGCAGCGATCGGTTAAAGAGCATGCATTTAGTTTTACTTGTATAGTTGGAGGCCACGGAAGGAGAGTTGTATGGCATTGTAGCTCGTCTGGAGGGTTGTTAACACAGTGTCCAAAGAAGGGACAGAAGTATACAGAATAGTGTCATTTGCGTAGAGGTGGATCAGAGACTCACCAGCAGCAAGAGCGACATCATTGATGTATACAGAGAAGAGAGTCGGCCCAAGAATTGAACCCTGTGACACCCCCATAGAGACTGCCAGAGGCCCGGACAACAGGCCCTCTGATTTGACACACTGAACTCTATCAGAGAAGTAGTTGGTGAACCATGCGAGGCAATAATTTGAGAAACTAAGGCTATTGAGTCTGCCGATGAGGATGTGGTGATTGATAGAGTCGAAAGCCTTGGCCAGGTCAAGGAATACAGCTGCACAGTATTGTTTCTTATCAATGGCGGTTAAGATATCGTTTAGGACCTTGAGCGTGGCTGAGGTGCACCCATGACCAGCTCTGAAACCAGATTGCATAGCGGAGAAGGTGCGGTGGGATTCGAAATGGTCGGTAATCTGTTTGTTGACTTGGCTTTCGAAGACCTTAGAAAGGCAGGGTAGGATAGATATAGGTCTGTAGCAGTTTGGGACAAGAGTGTCCTCTGCTTTGAAGAGGGGGATGACCACAGCTGCTTTCCAATCTTTGGGAATCTCAGACGACACGAAAGAGAGGTTGAACAGGCCAGTAATAGGGGTTGCAACAATTTCGGCAGATCATTTTAGAAAGAAAGGGTCCAGATTGTCTAGCCCGGCTGATTTGAAGGGGTCCAGGTTTTGCAGCTCTTTCAGAACATCAGCTGACTGGATTTGGGAGAAGGAGAAATGGGGAAGGCTTGGGCGAGTTGCTGTGGGGGGTGCAGTGCTGTTGACCGGGGTAGGGGTAGCCAGGTGGAAAGCATGGCCAGCCGTAGAAAAATGCTTATTGAAATTCTCAATTATAGTGGATTTATCGGTGATGACAGAGTTCCCTATCCTCAGTGCAGTGGGCAGTGTCCCAGAACTTGTTTGTGTTGCAGGAAGCAAATTTCTGCTTGAAAAAGCTAGCCTTGGCTTTTCTAACTGCCTGTGTATATTGGTTTCTAACTTCCCTGAAAAGTTGCATATCACGGGGGCTGTTCGATGCTAATGCAGAATGCCACAGGATGTTTTTGTGTTGGTTAAGGGCAGTCAGGTCTGGAGAGAACCAAGGGCTATATCTGTTCCTGGTTCTAAATATCTTGAATAGGGCTTGCTTCTTTAAGATGGTGAGGAAGGCATTTAAAAAAAATAACCAGGCATCCTCTACTGACGGGATGAGGTCAATATCCTTCCAGGATACCCGGGCCAGGTCGATTAGAACGGCCTGCTCGCTGAAGTGTTTCAGGGAGCGTTTGACAGTGATGAGTGGAGGTCGTTTGACCGCTGACCCATTACGGATGCAGGCAATGAGGCAGTGATCGCTGAGATCTTGGTTGAAAACAGCAGAGTTGTATTTAGAGGGCAAATTGGTTAGGATGATATCTATGAGGGTGCCCGTGTTTATGGCTTTGGGGTGGTACCTGGTAGGTTCATTGATAATTTGTGTGAGATTGAGGGCATCAAGCTTAGATTGTAGGATGGCTGGGGTGTTAAGCATGTCCCAGTTTAGGTCACCTAGCAGCACAAGCTCAGAAGATAGATGGGGAGCAATCAGTTCACATCCAGAGCACAGCTGGGGGCAGAGGGTGGTCTATAGCAGGCGGCAACGGTGAGAGATTTGTTTTTAGAGAAGTGGATTTTTAAAAGTAGAAGTTCAAATTGTTTGGGTACAGACCTGGATAGTAGGACAGAACTCTGCAGGCTATCTCTGCAGTAGATTGCAACACCGCCCCTTTTGGCCGTTCTATCTTGTCTGAAAATGTTGTAGTTAGGAATGGAGATTTCAGAGTTTTTGGTGGTCTTCCTAAGCCAGGATTCAAACACGGCTAGGACATCCGGGTTGGCAGAGTGTGCTAAAGCAGTGAATAAAACAAACTTAGGGAGGAGGCTTCTAATGTTAACATGCATGTGGTACAAATATAGCACTGTACAGGACAAATTATAATTTGTGCCGATATGGGGTGGGGAGTACTCACTAGGGTCTGTAGAATCTATGTATAGTGTCATTTCATCGGGGTTAATAATACAGAGTGTTGCTGGACTTTTACTCCACCCATGAAATTGGCCACAATGCAAATCACTGTATATACATTACATATGGGCCACAGTAAAACTATTGTAGGGAATATTCAGTAGGGTCTGTAGAATCCATTTATGGTGGGGCTGCGGAGGGCATGTACGGACCGATAGAACGCATGGTGTGTGAGTAGCTTCATTTTGTTCTGAGAAAACTGTGGTTGATATATAGAAACCAGATAAAAGTTTAAATCGAGCCTCTAAAATCGATAAATTAACATATCCCCAAGCAACTGGGAGAGTGTGAGGAATCAGTTATGTACAACAGCGAATCAATCAGTTGGCAAAGCGGCACGGTGACAAATCCAACAAGCCATGGCTTCCCCCAAAGGAAAAGACAAGGAGCAACTTGGAGACACAAAGAGGAGTAAGAGTTAAAGGATATCCAGGAAAACATAGCAAAAATGCTCCCAATGCACACCAAAACAAACAAACTGCTACAATCTGTTATTACAAAAGTAGATTAGCTCGAAAATATAGTCGAGGCTATTGTGTCAGGCACGTACAAATCAGGTGTGCGCATGAACAAATAAGACAACAAAATGTGCCTTTTGGAAACAAAGCTGCAAACTTTAGAAGATGAATTGGACCAGTAAGAAAACAGAATGAGACGAAACATGAGAATATTGTCCTTACTGGAAGATGAGGAAACAGGAGACCTTTCCAGCTACATGGCCAAACTAATTTCAGAGGAACTTAACATGAACATCTGGAACGATGCCATAGGATCGTCTTGAAACAGAAGAACGCTAAATAATGTACCCACACATGGTAATCTTAAAACTGTGGAATTATCAGCCCCCCAAAAAACATTGAGGGCACAGGGGGGAAAGGAGATCAAAATACAGAGCCGATCCATTCGAGTCGTACAGGACCTGTTTGCTAGGCTAAGAGAGACACAAGGAATGCATTCCAATCAGACAGTCACTGGAGGAAAAGGGGATCAAGTCTCAGCTCCGCTTCCAGGCAGTGCTGTGGGTATGGATGGGTATGCAATGCATAGAATTCACAAGCACTGATGAAGCCGTAATCAAGCTACACAAACCTTTACAGTTGAAGGATACTTTGAGAAAAACGATGAGCGCAGTAGGCTATATACAACACAGGGATGCCTAAGACCAGCTTATCTTAAATTGAGACAATATCCTTTCCCCTTCCCCAAATACAATCTATACTCTACTTTCCCCAAGTAACTGTTCATCTCTATGAAGTAACAGTAGAAGTAGCCGATGCCAATGGGCTACATAGACACTGAAAAGACAATTCAAAGGGAGAAATATAGCATGTATGTCAATAACTGTTCAATGGATGTGTGTGTTTGTGGGCATGTAGGTATGTGTGTGTGTTTTTGTACTCTTCAGGGAAGAGTGAGGGATGGTGAATATGAAAATGTTTGGGAGGGTGGGAGAGAATGGGTGTGTGGATACATAGGGTATATGTTGGGAGAGAATGAATGAGAATGGATGAGTAAGTCGATGGAGGGATCGAGAGGTAGGAAGGGTGGGAAAAGATGAGAGGTTGGGAAAAGCTAGGCTTAGGTGGGGTAAAGGGGGGAGAAAACTGTGAGGAGGAGGTGGAGAGGAATGCGTTTGGCTTGGGCAAAACTTCTGTAAAATGAATAAGAGTTCTGGACAGATTAGGGGAGGATGTCGAGTCATTATTATTCCATTGTCATTATAACTAAGATTCAATGATGGTTATTGGTGAGAGTGGGGGTGCCCCCACCAGGGGCAAATCTGGTGTTTTAGATAGAATTCAAGCTATAGTAGATCAAATTCAGACAGGAACTATTATTTTAGTAGGCAACCTAAATCAAACATTCGATAAGATTGACAGACGTAGCAAAAAAAGGACAAATTTAAGGAGCCTCCAAAGAGGCTGAAAAATGTAATCCCTACAAATAATTTGCAGGACACCTGGAGAGGCGGGGCGGCAGCGTAGCCTAGTGGTTAGAGCGTTGGACTAGTAACCGAAAGGTTGCAAGATTGAATCCCCGAGCTGACAAGGTACAAATCTGTCGTTCTGCCCCTGAACAAGGCAGTTAACCCACTGTTCCTAAGCCGTCATTGAAAATAAGAATTTGTTCTTAACTGACTTGCCTAGTTAAATAAAGGTAAAATTAAAAAAGATTACTATTCCCAACTACAAAAGACTACTCCTTTTTTTCTCAAAGTAAGAAAACCTATTCAAGGACTGACTACCTTTTTATTTAAAAAACTTCACTCAACAATTTACTAGGTTAAAAAACTCCATGACATAGTGATATTGGATTATTATTAATTACACCAACCAGCACTTAGCGCAGAATAGGGAGAATGAACAGAGAGCATCATCAAGACCTGAAATGTATTAACTATACAGTTGAAGTCAGAAGTTTACATACACTTAG
Organism: Salvelinus namaycush; assembly: GCF_016432855.1. Taxonomy (NCBI): domain Eukaryota; kingdom Metazoa; phylum Chordata; class Actinopteri; order Salmoniformes; family Salmonidae; genus Salvelinus; species Salvelinus namaycush. Next base: position 3,139,847 of record NC_052317.1, read on the forward strand.
GTTGGAGTCATTAAAACTCGTTTTTCAATCACTCCACACATTTCTTGTTAACAAACTACAGTTTTGGCAAGTCGGTTAGGACATCTACTTTGTGCATGACACAAGTAATTTTTCCAACAATTGTTTACAGACAAATTGTTTCACTAATAATTCACTGTATCACAATTCCAGTGGGTCAGAAGATTACATACACTAAGTTGACTGTGCCTTTAAACAGCTTGGAAAATTATGTCACGGCTTTAGAAGCTTCTAAAAGGCTAATTGACATAATTTGAGTCAATTGGAGGTGTACCTGTGGATGTATTTCAAGGCCTACCTTCAAACTCAGTGCCTCTTTACTTGACATCATGGGAAAATCCAAAGAAATCAGGCAAGACCTCGGAATTTTTTTTGTACCAAGTCTGGTTCATCCTTGGGAACAATTTACAATTGCCTGAAGGTACCACATTCGTCTGTACAAACAATAGTACACAAGTATAAACACCATGGGACCACGCAGCCGTCATACCGCTCAGGAAGAAAACGCGTTCTGTCTCCTAGAGATGAACGTACTTTGGTGCGAAAAGTGCAAATCAATCCCAGAACAAAAGCAAAGGACCTTGTGAAGATGCTGGAGATAACAGGTACAAAATAATCTATATCCACAGTAAAACGAGTCCTATATCGACATAACCTGAAAAGCCGCTCAGCAAGGAAGAAGCCACTATCAAGGCACAAGGCGAGACCCAGATGCAGACACAGGAGGCAGATGATTGGAGTCTTAATCCAAAGGGGTAGGCAAGAGAATGGTCGTGGACAGGCAAAAAGGTCAAAACCAGATCAGAGTCCAGGAGGTACAGAGTGGCAGACAGGCTCGTGGTCAAGGCAGGCAGAATGGTCAGGCAGGCGGGTACAAAGTCCAGAAACAGGCAAGGGTCAAAACCGGAAGGACTATAAAAAGGAGAATGCAAAAAGCAGGAGAACGGGAAAACTGCTGGTTGACTTGGAAACATACAAGACGATTTGGCACAGAGAGACAGGAAAAACAGGGATAAATACACTGGTGAAAACAAGCGACTTCTGGCGGGGGTGGAGACAATAACGAGGACAGGTGAAACAACTGCTCCAAAACCGCCATAAAAAAGCCAGACTACGGTTTGCAATTGTACATGGAGACAAAGATCGTACTTTTTGGAGAAATGTCCTCTGGTCTGATGAAACAAAAATAGAACTGTTTGACCATAATGACCATCGTTATGTTTGGAGGAAAAAGGGGGAGGCAAGGAGGAGGCAAGCCGAAGAACACCATCTTAACAGTGAAGCACGGGGGTGGCAGCATCATGTTGTGGGGGTACTTTGCTGCAGGAGGGACTGGTGCACTTCACAAAATAGATGGCATCATGAGGCAGGAAAATCATGTGGCTATATTGAAGCAATATCTCAAGACATCAGTCAGGAAGTTAAAACTTGGTCGCAAATGGGTCTTCCAAATGGACAAAGTTGTGGCAAAGTTGGCTTAACAAAGTTGTGGCAAAATGGCTTAAGGACAACAAAGTCAAGGTATTAGAGTGTCCATCACAAAGCCCTGACCTCAAACCTATAGAAAATATGTGGGCAGAAATGACCCAAGTTTAACAATTTTAAGGCAATGCTACCAAATACTAATTGAGTGTATGTAAACTTCTGACCCACTGGGAATGTGATGAAAGAAGTAAAAGCTGAAATAAATCATTCTCTCTACTATTATTCTGACATTTCACATTCTTAAAATAAAGTGGGGATCCTAACTGACCTAAAACAGGGAATTTTTACTAGGATTAAATGTCATGAATTGTGAAAAACTTTTAATTTAAATGTAGTTGGCTAAGGTGTATGTAAACTTCCAACCTCAACTGTATAAACGGAAAAATAAAAACCATTACAAATAGTAGACATAGACTGAGGAGAAAAGCTGACCCCAGATATAATTTGGAATGCTTTTAAGTTGTACATTAGGTGAATGATAATCTCATGCTCGGCAAAAGTTAAATCTCAGAAATTAAAATTAAAGAAAAATAAATCACAATCTTAGAAAAAGACCATTAAAAATCTTTACAAGGTACAGAAAATAATAAAATGTCAGAACTTAAGTAGGAATATGATATGTTACTTTTGAAGAGAGCCAACAACTAGGTTAAACTCAAATAAAGCATACTACTTAATGGCAAATAAACCTGGTAAACATCTCACAGACCTCACAAAACGAATACATGTCAAAACACTTATGTTTTTAAAAGATAAAGATACAAATGCGTTAATTAGAAACAACAATGTGATTACTTACAATTTTAAAAGGTTCTACAAAAATCTATATAAATCAGAGTTATATAACAGTTGGACTCATCCTACAGCCTTCTGAGACTCAACAACCCTGAAGCAATAATCAGCAGACAACAAAATACCTAAAAACAGGGATCACCCAAAAATAGATATTAGACACTGTTAAAACTTTTGCGTTGAGAAAAGCAACAGCAATGGACAGCTTTCCCATAGAATTCTAATTAACATTTTGTGACAAAGTAGCACCCCTATTCACACAAATGACACCACACGTCACTCCATTCAGTACTTCCTAGTTCCATGTATTAAACAGTTATTTCAGTTATATTAAAACCAGGAAAATCTGGAGAGTCCCCTGCTGATTACAGACCCATAAGTTTAATAAATGGTGACAATAAAATGATAGCAAAGTTCATAAGCAATAGAATGGCAAAAGGCTTACCAGACTTGATTCATATCAATCAAACAAGGTTTATAAAAAAATAGACACTTACACATACAAGAACATGTTTCAGTTTAATATGCTAAAAAACAAGATATAGATTCATCAATAATGGCTGTTGATGTCGAAAAGGCTTTCAACCGTCTGGCCTTTTCTATTCAAAATGTTGGAATCTTTCAACTTTCCAGCTGAAATAATACATTGAAATTAAATATTATTTAAAGCAAAAATATACACAAATAATACATTATCTGATACTTTAGAAAGGGGTACAAGACAGGGATGTCCTTTCTCCCCCCTCCTTTTTGCAGTGGCAATTGAACCGCTTGCAGAAAGAATTAGACAGGACCCAAATGTAACAGGTATCAGTATAGGTAAATATGAATATAAACTAAACTTACTTGCAGATGATCTCCTGATATACCTGACCAATATAGAAAACTCAATGTCCCTCTTGCTAAAAATATTTTAAGAATACTCGTGGAAATGAACGTGGAAAAAAACTAAATAATGCCAATAGGAAAAATAAAAATATTAACACATGGTCTACAGCGATCCTTTAAGTCGACCACAAAAAAATATCAAATACTTAGGATGCTTAATAAGTGACAATAAACAACTTTATAAAGATAACTATCCTATTACTCAACAATATGAAAGCATACATTTTATAGGTAGAATAAACTTCAGAATGGCATGGTTGCCAAAGTTTTTATATTTACTCTCGGTAATACCGAAGACAATCTTTAAAAAAGTGTACTCAGTCATAACAGACTTTATATGGTCTAATAAAATTCATAGAATAAAAAGGAACGTTTTACATCTTCTTAAATCTGAGGGTGGTTATAATCTTCCAGACTTGGAATTGTATCAACGCGCTTTTACTTGCGACCTCTAGTTAAATTCACTAAAGAGGAACAATGGTAAATTTTGAAGATGTGCATGCACATCCCCAGAATATTTTCATCTGTCTATTTTCAAAGGATAAAGCTAAGAACATTGACAACTTCATAGTTAAGAACACTATAACAATATGGAAGAAAATATAATATATTCTACAAGAACCAATAAATTGGTCTACATGGAAAACTAAAAGCATAGAAACCGTAAATGACAATGTAATAGGACATTGATTTATTTCCATGACAGAATTAAAAAGCAATTTTGGACTGTCCAATGTAGATATTTTCAAATACATGCACCTTAAAAGTTTAATATCATGAACTCTTGAGGGAATCCTATTTGGAGTCAGAAAAGGATATTCACATGATAAGTAAGATATAGAAAACCTTGTAGATAGCACATCCAACTGAAAATCTCCTAGAAAAAAATATTAACTATTGGAACCAAGACAAAAATAACTGATATTGGGAATGTTGAAACATAACTAAGTTAGCAAAAATGTACACTTAATTCAGTATAAACTAATTTATTTAATTTATTATACAAGAGACAAAATTCACTAATTCCACAGCACAACAAAATCTCCAAACATGTGGCAAATGTTTGGCCCAAACGCATATTTGTCACGATCGTCGTTAGGTGGAAGAGAGGAGGACCAAGGCGCAGCGTGGTAAATGTTCATGATGATGAATTTTAATGATGATCCAACAAACAGAACACTGACAAAATACAAAACAACAAACGAACGAAAACAGTACCGTGTGGCGAACAAACACAGACACGGCAACAATCACCCACAAACAAACAGTGAGAACAGCCTACCTTAATATGGTTCCCAATCAGAGACAACGTAAAACACCTGCCTCTGATTGAGAACCATATCAGGCTAGTTAGACAACCCTAAACCAATGAAAACACATAACATGGAATATACCCACCCAGCTCACGTCCTGACCAACTAAACAAAGACTAAACAAAGGAAATAAGGTCAGGAACGTGACAATATTAATGTAATTTCATATTTTAGTCATTGCAAGACCACACTCATAAATAGAAAACGTTACTACCTGTCTCAAATAAACTGGGGTTGAAAATACTCAGTTGGGGTTCTACTAACCAAATATGTTCAGTTTTTCAGGGGAGCTGTGTCGAACAGCTTGCTGGTTATTGTGTTTTGTCAGATGAGGCCAATTTTGGAGGGGTTCAGGCACACCAATTGACAACAGACTTGCAGCACGCTTATAGGGAAAGACATTCTACAAGCACAACATGTATACAAATGGCTGAGAGAAATTGATGATAAAAAGATTGTGGGGGTTGTTTTGTTAGACTTCAGTGCAGCTTTTGACATTATCGCTCATAGTCTGCTGCTGGAAAAACATATGTGTAATGGCGTGATACCCCTGCTATATTGTGGATAAATAGTTGCATGTCTAACAGAAAACAGAGGGTGTTCTTTAATGGAAGCCTCCAACATAATTCAGGTAGAATCAGGAATTCCCTAGGGCATCTGTCTAGGCCCTTTAATTTTTTCAATCTTTACTGATGACATGCCACTGGCTTTGAGTAAAGCCAGTGTGTCTATGTACGCGGATGACTCAATACTATACATGTTTGCTACTACAGAGGCTAAAATGACTGAAACACTTAACAAAGACATGCAGTTAGTTTCAGAATGGGTGGCTAGGAACAAATTTGTCAGATTTTTTTTTTTTTTTTTTAAAGCATTGTATTTGGGACAAATCATTCACTAAACCTTTAATATTGTAATGAATAATGTGGAAATCGAGCACGTTGTGGTGAATAAACTGCTTGGAGTAACCCTGGATTGTACTGTCATGGTCAAAACATATTGATACAACAGTAGTTAAGATGGGGAGAAGTTTGTCCATAATAAAGCACTGCTATGCCTTCATAACAGCACTATACACAAGGCAGGTCCTACAGGCCCTAGTTTTGTCACACCTGGACTACTGTTCAGTTGTGTGCTCAGGTGCCACAAAGAGGGACTTAGGAAAATTGTAATTGGCTCAGAACAGGGCAGCACGGCTGGCCCTTGGATGTACACAGAGAACAAACATTAATAATATGTATTTCCATCTCTCCTAGCTCAAAGGGGAGGAGAGATTGACTTCATCACTACTTGTATTTTTGAGAGGTATTGACATGTTGAATGCACTGTCTGTCTAAACTACTGGCACACAGCTCGGACACCCATGCACCCCACAAGACATGCCAGTCTCTTCACAGTCCCCAAGTCCAGAAAAGACTATGGGAGGCACGCAGTAAAAGACCAGCAACACTCCATTTAATTCAGTTCCCCATGAAATGACACCATATATGGATCCTACAGACCCTACTGAGTATTCCCTACAATACTTTTACTGTGCACTTACAATCGTTTTTGCTCTATAAGCCAATATACATTATATTCAGGGGGTCCCGAGTGGCGCAGCAGTCTAAGGCACTGCATCTCAGTCCTAGAGGCGTCACTACAGACACCAATTACAGGCTGTATCACAACCGGCTGTGATTGGAAGTCCCATAGGCCGGCTCATAATTGGTCCAGGGTCATCTGGGTTAGGGTTAGGGTTAGGGTTAGGGTTAGGGTCACTGACTTGCCTAATTAAAGGTTAAAAAATATAAATATATTTCATATGTAGTGATTTGCATTGGGGGCATTTATTTGACCTGGGAACATGTTGTAAAATCCAAATGTAATGCAAATATCACTTAAATATGAATCATTGTTAATGTTTAGACATTATGTTTAATTTATCATTAATAAATACAGGGTATTAAAACTTTTCTACTGTTACGTGGATTACTTTTATTTTGAAAATGTCCGAAATTCCATGACCTGGAAATACTTTTTTTAGTGTCGCTGACGAGGCGCTGAAACCCACGTGTGGAGGAAGACAAGTTTGCAGTCGTTGGCATAAACACGTAGTTAGCTTCCACATTTTCTTCAAGGAGGGCTTTGAATTGGTAAGTAAACTGATTTTATTTGTCAAGTGTGTAAATGGTTTGTGATATCCTTTCTAGCTAGAAGTTAACTGAAGTTTCAGGCATCTAGTTAATTAGTGGCCAAATAGCTAGCTACCTATTAGCCTAGCATTAGCACGTCATTGCTCACGTATAAATAGGATTTCGCTAATGCCTTGCTGGCTGCGCTTGCCTAGTCAAAATATGTTTCATGACGTTATCAAAATGATATTGTCACCTGTAGCAAATCACATTTTAATTGTCACATGCTTCGTAAACAGGTGTGGAATAACAGTGAAATTCGTACGGGCCCTTCTCTGCCAGTAACGTTAGCTAGAAAGGTGTAATTTAAACGTTACAGCGATTTGTTTTTCATGAGAGGTATATCTGGTTGACAAAGTCCTGTTCATCCTACCAATAAAAAAAATACCTTTTTCATGCAGTGATAGCCGTTTGTACTCATGAAGCATAGCTAGTTAGTAAGCTACCACTGCATGTAGCCAGGTCTGTAGCTAACGTTAAACCATTAATTTGAAAGTGGTTACATTTGGGACTAACTACTTACTTTTTTGTGCTCAGGTTGACTTTTTAGAATGAATTCCCCCATTAATTACGACGACGAACCTGCCCCCACAAAAGTTCATGGTAAGTGGAAATATAGAGGTAACGTAAGTCTCGTATAGTCCAAAAGATTAATAGTGTCACGACCCTGGGTTATGCTTTTGCGGCACAGTCGATAGCTCGGAGGGTTCGAGACCTGCTCCCAGCCTGTTTCATTACAATATATATATCCTTCAATGGTACACATCTGCAATAGTTATTGTTGGTCAACGGTCATTTCAATAAATTATATAAAAGGCTAATCTTCTTGTTTATCTTTCTAGCCACCACCATGTCCTCGTACACCTGCATCAGCTGTCGTGTGGCCTTCGCAGATGGTGAGGTCCAGCGAGCCCACTACAAAACCGACTGGCACCGTTACAACCTGAAACGCAAAGTTGCCGTCATGCCCCCTGTGACTGCAGAGAACTTCCAGGAGCGTGTGCTGGCGCAACGGGCCGCCACCGAACAACAGGTGACTGGCGCCACTGTCAGCGAGGGCTGCCCCACGTGCAACAAGAAGTTCTCCAGCTCCAATGCCTACCAGAACCACCTGCAGTCCCACAAGCACCAGCAGTTAGAGAAGCAGGCCCTGCTGGCAGCCCAGAGGAAAGTGGAGATGATGAATGAGAAAAACCTGGAGAAGGGCCTCGGGGATGACGGCAAGGTGGACCACAATGCCAAGAACGAAGCGCTGCAGCAGGCCCTAAAGCCGCCACAACGGCCCAATCCGGAAAATGCCCAGGCTTCAGAAGTGGAGGGGCCAGCAGCGAATAAGGCCAAGCCGGAGAAACCGCCCAGGCTGCAATGGTTTGAGGGGCAAGCTAAGAAGATGGAGGGAGAGGAATTGGCCACAGCAGAGGAAGGTATGATGTCTGACTCAAGTAGGCCTGAATTAACTTGTGTAGGATCTGTCTGGATTGCATGAAGAGGTGGCCAAGAATGTGTCGACTTCTGTGAAGATGATTGTAATATCAAAACGCCATCCCTTTTTGTCAGCGTTGCTGTGGTTGTCTTGGGTGTTCTCTGTGTCTCCATTGTCACTCAGTTTCTTTATTTCAGAAGAGTGGGAGGACGTAGATGGCGACAATGACATGGATGATGATGACTTCGAGGAAGATGCTGACGAAACCATGGAGCACGAGGAAGGGGATGGTGCTGCTTCGGCCTCTCCCCACTCCGCCGTTCTACCAGGGGCCATCCCCCCCACAGACTGTTTGTTCTGCCCCCACCACTCTCACTCACTCCTCAAAAACCTGGCTCACATGACAAAAGTGCACAGCTTCTTCCTGCCTGACCTGGAATTTCTAATCAACCTCAAGGGACTAATTTGCTACCTGGGTGAGTGGAAGTACATAAGTGTCATCAGGTCCTCCATTGTTCTACCAAGAGTGGCTGAATATCTTTACACCGTTAGCTTGCACCTTGGTTGGAAAGCATGCCTTTTTCTATAATCATGTCTTGACTAGGGAAAATAACCTGTAGCTAGGGTTTAGAGTTTTTCCTCGTCAGGTTTTCAGATGTGAAACTGAATGTTTTTCTGACCACGTATTCTTTGTCTTCAAAGAGCACCTTGGTTGAACCCCCTAGCAACAAAAACAATTAACACCTGTTGTCTTTCTTGACCGTATTTGTTTCATTTATGTATTTTTAGCCAGGGAATCATGCTGAGACCACTTGATTATTTTGCGAATTAGTCCTGCATGAACACATCAATAAACAGCAATTACACTATACATGCTGTATCACGTCCGGCTGTGATTGGGAGTTCCATAGGGCGGCACACAATTGGCCCAGCATCGTCCGGGTTTGGCCGGGGTAGGCTGTCATTGTAAATAACATTTTATTCTTAACTGACTTGCCTAGTTAAATGTATTTTTTTTTTTAAATGTCTATATACACATCAATTACACAATGCATGAAAAGCAAACACAATTGTATGAAACAAATGCTTTCTTCAGTAAAAAGCCCTCTAACATCTAACCTGAATTGCCCTAGAGGCATCAACTACACAAACTTTAAGGCCTTTGAGATCATTCCATATGACGTCCAAAAAAACTAAAAGCAGATTTACCTAACTCAGATTTACCTGTGGTGATTGAAGGGATCCAGAGTTGGCCATCCCTGGGTCTGGGGTAAGGTATGGTGGGTGTTTACGCCATATCTTACCTCATTGTTAAGTTTCAGGTGTGGTTGTTTTATCTACCTTAGTTGAATTCACTGAGTGTAAGTTGCTCTGGATAAGAATGTCTGCCAAAAGTTTTTCATTTACTCTTAGGTCAATCTAAACCTGAATCAGAGGAATCTGTCTTGAGTCATTTCTCTGCTATTGAAATCTCACTCAAAAATCTTAAACATACTCTTGTTCTTTCTTTGTGTTGCAGGAGAGAAAGTGGGCGCTGGTAAGGTGTGTTTGTGGTGTAACGAGAAAGGCCGCTCCTTTTACTCCACTGAGGCAGTACAGGGCCACATGACCGACAAAAGCCACTGCAAGCTCTTCACCGACGGAGACGCATCGCTAGAGTTTGCCGACTTCTACGACTTCAGGTAGATGTCAAATACCAGGGCTCCTATAGTCTAACCTTTTTCACACTACTGAGCTGAACCAAGCTGTACTGTAGTTGCTGGAAAGGACAATATGAAGAAAAATCAGAGCCAGCACAGAATTCGAGTATGCACCGTAGTAGGAAAGGGGGTCTTCTGCCCCTCACATTTTATCTTGATTGTAATTATATATTAGCAATTTCTCAAGTGGCCATTTTGTGAAATGTTGTTTGCAGGACAAGTTATCCTGACCAGAAAGAGGGAGATGATGCTGAGATGGAGGATGAAGAGTTGCCGGACGGGAAGACCATAGACTACGATGATGATACGCTGGAGCTCACCCTTCCTTCAGGTGAAATCAAATTATTTTCACATGCTTCGTAAACATCAGGTGTGGAATAACAGTGAAATGCTTACTCACGGGCCCTTCCCATCAATGCAGAATTTAAAAAATGAACACAAGGAATAAATATGCAATGATAGCTTGGATATATACAGTGCATTAGGTAAGTAATCAGACCCCTTGACCTTTCTCCACATTTTGTCACATTAAAGCCTTATTCTAAAATGGATTAAATCCTCTTTTTCCTTCAATCTACACACACTACCCCATGACAAGACAAAAAGTTTTTTAATAAAATATCACAAGTATTTAGACCCTTTACTCAGTAGTTTGTTGAAGGACCTTTGGCAGCAATTACAGCCTTGATTCTTGGGTATGGCGCTACAAGCACACCTGTATTTGTGGAGTTTCCCCCCCATTTCTTCTCAAGCTTGGTCAGGTTGGATAGGGCGGTCTCTCCAGAGGACCTTATATAGACAGGTGTGTCTCTCTTTTAAACAGACAGCTCAGTGCAGTCAGCTTGTCAACACTTCTTACAAAAACAAGTAGTAATGAAGTCAATCTCTCCTACTTTGAGCCATGAGAGCATATCATTGTTAGCTCCCCATGTATGTTTAAGGGCTAGCTGTGCTACCCTGTTCTGAGCCAATTGTAATTTTCCTAAGTTTCTGTTTGTTCTGACTGGATAGCAGTCCAGGTGTGACAAAACTAGTGCCTGTAGGACATGCCTTGTTGATAGTGTTGTTAAGAAGTCAGAGTAGCGCTTTATTATAGACTTCTCCCCATCTTAACTACTTTTTTATCAATGTTTTGACCATTACAGTTTACAATCCAGGGTTACTCCAAGCAGTTTAGTCACCTCAACCTGTTCAATTTCCACATTCATTACAATGTTTAGGCTTTAGTGAAATTAATTGTCCCAAATACAATGCTTTTAGTTTTAGAAATATTTAGGACTAACTTATTCTGCAGCTCTGTTAAGTGTTGCAGTCATTTCGGTCGCTGTAGTAGCTGACGTGTATGGTTTTGAGTCATCCGCATACATAAACACTATTCTTGGATAGCGGAATTAATTTAGTTTCCCTCCAGGCCTGAGGGGGCACACTTTCTAGTAAGCTCAAATTGAAGATATGGCCAATAGGGGTGGCAATATCATTCACTATTCTCCTCAGTTATTTTCCATCCAAGTTGTCAGACCCCGGTGACTTGTCATTGATAGACATTCATTTTTTTCACCTCTTCCACACTCACTTTATGGAATTGGAAATTACAATGCTTGCCTTTGATAATTTGATCAGTTATACTTGGATGTGTAGTGTCAGTGTTTTGCTGGCATGTCATGCCTAAATTCGCTAATCTTGCCAATGAAAAATCATAAGTAATTTGCAATATCAGTGGGTTTTGTGATGAATGATCCACCTGATTCAATGAATGATGGAGCTGAGTTTGCCCCCCCCCAATGTCATTTAAGGTGCTCCAAAGCGTTTTACTAACATTCAGTATATAATTTATTTGTTTCACAGTATAGTTGCTTCTTTTTATTCCGTTTAGTCACATGATTTCCCAATAGCAGTACCTTTGCCAATCGGTTGTGCAGCCAGACCTATTTGCCATTCCTTTTCCCGTATCCCTCTCAACCATACAATTTTTAAATTCCTCGTCAATCTACAGGCATTTAAGTTTTGTGTCCGTTAGTAGGTGTATGCTGATTTTAGTAACTGGAATAAGCAATTTCATAAATGTGTCAAGTGCAGTGTCTGGTTGCTCCTCATTACACACCAGACCAACAAATATTATTTACATCAACAACATAGGAATCACTACAAAACGTATTGTATGACCTCTTATACACTATATTAGGCACAGCCTTTGGAACTTCGGTTTTCCTAGATATGGCTACTATATTGTGATCACTACATCTGATGGATTTGAATACTGCTTTATAGCAAATTTCTGCAGCATTAGTAAAGATGTGATCAATACATGTTGATTTCATTCCTGTGCTGTTTAACTACCCTGGTAGGTTGGCTGCAGGCACTAGTTACAATTTGAAGCTTTTTCTCAGGTGGGCAGTTTGATGAAAGACAGTCAAGATTTGAATCATCCAGGAAGTATACCTCTATCACACAAATTATCAAGCATTTCACACATTATCCAGGTAGTGACTGTTAGCACTTGGTGGTCTATAGCAGCTTTCCACAAGAATGGGTGTGAGACAGGTGAACCTTTAGCCATATTTCTTCAAGTTTAATGTGAAATCCTCTAAGCTTCTGAGTATAAACAGCAACACCACCATTGGCATTTCTTTGTTGCCTACCCTCACCACCTGGGGGTGGTCTGTCAGGAAGTCCAGGATCCAGTTTCAGAGGGAGGTGTTCAGGGACCTTAGCTTAGTGTTGAGCTTGGAGGGCACTATGGGGTTGAATACTGAGCTGTAGTTAATGAACAGCATTCTCACGTAGGTGTTCCTTTTGTCCAGGTGGGGAAGGGCAATGTGGCGTGCAATAGATTGCGTCATCTGTGGCTCTATTTGTGCTGTATGCAAATTGGTGTTGTGAGCTATAACTAGTCTTCCAAAGCATTTCATGTACTACAAGGCGGTAGTCATTTAGACAGTCCCTGTGCCAAAGAATGCCAAGGTAACCTATGGTGGTCTGCTTGAAACGTAGATATTACAGACTGGGTCAGGGAGAGGTTGGAAATGTCTCTGAAGACACTTGCCAGCTGGTCAGAGCATGCTCTAGTACGCAGCCTGGTAATCCGTCTGGCCCTGCGGCTCACTTGTGAATGTTAACCTGTTTAAAGTTCTTACTCACCGACTACGGAGAGCGCGTTCACGCAGTCACCCGGAACAGCTGGTGCTCTTATGCATGGTTCAGTGTTGCTTGCCTTTAGCTCGTCTGGTAGGCTCGCGTCACTGGGTAGCTCTCAGCTGGGTTTCCCATTTGAAATCCGTGATTCGTTTCCTGCATTAAAATCACCGGCAACTAGGAGTGCCACCTCCTTGATGAGCATTTTCTTGTTTGCTTATGGCCCAATATAGCTCGTTGAGTGCAGTCTTAGTGCCAGCATCGGTTTGTGGTAAATGGAAAGCTATGAAAAATATAGATACTCTCTTGCTAAAGAGTACGGTCTACAGATATCATGACGTATTCAAACTCAGGAAACACTGTCTAATGAATGTCTTGTAAATTTTGATTTCCGCTATCTGACCATGTACGCAATTATGAACTGCCATTTGTCTTGGACACCTTAACATCTCTTTAGAATTAGTCATGATGGGCTGTCCTCAACTCCCTTTAGACCAGAGGTTTGCAATCTTATGCGCAAAGGGCCGGTGTATGTGCAGGCCAAAGCAGTAACGCGCCATATTAAACTAATACATATTTTCTTACCTCTCGCTGTTTTTCCTCAGGTGCTAAGATCGGCCACCGCTCTCTGATGCGATACTACAAGCAGCGTTTTGGCGCACCCAGGACTGTGGCGTTGGCCCACAACAGGAACGCAGTGGGGCGGGTACTCAGGCAGTACAAGGCCCTGGGCTGGGGCGGAGACATGGGTAAGGGTCAACACTACACATCAACCATGATCCATGCAGGGTTGCACCTACACATTCACTACTGAGCTCTGTACTTGAGTGAACCTATACATTACTTAACACGTGCATATAGAAATTAAGCCATTATATACATTTAATTGAGCTTAATTTAGGGATAATCCTGAGTTCACTAAATTTGATTTAGAGATGAACCAATAGTCTTTATTTAAACTCTCATTCAAACCTTCAGTGTATACCTTTTTGTTCTACCCTTATGGAAAACCAATGCGGTTTTGAGACCTCAATTTTCCACACAAAAAAAACTGGGAGATATTTTTATCTCCCACGTGACTATTTTGAAGGTGTTTGACCAAGGATGGTATGGAGCATGTGACCACAGCAGTAACATGCGAAAAGCTGAATACAATTAATTGGTGAATGGGTTTGGTCATTCATTCATTGCTTGCTTTTTGTCTAGGTAAAAACTCTTTCCATCAGAACCAGAAGGACATGAAGTTTGTCCAGAAGATGAAGTCAAGGTGGATGCTGAAGATAGGCATGGGCAACAACTCTAACAAACAGACCCACTTCAGGCTCCAAGTCATGTTCTAGTCCCTAGACAGAAAATGCAGCGTCAGACCCCCTTATACCTGATTCTCATATTAGGACAGTCCCTAAACCTTTTACGGCTAATGTCTTTTTCCCCGTTCAAAGATGTCTGTTGTAAACATTCAGCGCTCGTTATATCTGCTGCATATTGCAAAGGACTTCACCATGAAATAATTATTTTCAGAGCCGTTAATATTTACTGGATATGTCATTCTATTCATGATCCGAGGTCATATACAAAATACTGAGTTACTGTTTTGTATTTTGACAAATGGCTGTATATTTCACATCATGAAATTCTGACTTGGGTTTTTCCCCCCAGCAAGTAATTGTTTATAAAATACAATTGAGGTTGAGTAATAAACATTAAGGAATTGTTATGTTTCTCAACTTTTTGTTTCACATATGCCAAATTTAATTGATTCCATGGGTAAATATGACAATGTTATGCCCATTTGGTTTGTGAGTTATTGAGGTTATGGGTATTTGTGCACAAATAGAGGGATCAGTCACTTTGGACAGGTTTTTGCCAGCAAAATTAATCAAACATATTGCTGCAAATTCAGGAGGAAGCAATGACCGGAATTATAACCCAGGTCCAGTGATGTCAAGCCAAGAGGTCTCAAACTCTTAACACCTAGCTACCTTGTTAAGGTCGCTACAACATTTTTAGAAGTCAACGGTATGCTTCCTTAACTTGCAGTCTAAGGACAAGGAGAAACTGCAATCCACACTGGTTTTGTTTAATACACAGAGCAAAAATAGAAATGAAATGTACAGTGTTGGTTTCATGTGCTGAAATAAAAGATCCCGGAAATGTTCCATATACAAAAAAAATGTATTTCTCAAATTTTTAGCACAAATTTGTTTACATCCCTATTGGTGATGAGTTGTTGTGAGATAATTTAATGTTAATTTCTCTACCATAAGCTGCCTCCAACGTCATTTTAGAGCATTTGGCAGTACAACAACGCAGATGTGCTGATGTCAATGTTGTGAACAGAGTGCCCCATGTTGCCGGTCAGATTATGGTATGAGCAGGCATAAACTACAGACAGCGAACACAATTACATTTTAGCAATGGCAATTTGAATGCAAAGATACCGTGACACGATCCTGTGCCATTCATACTCTGCCATCACCTCATGTTTCAGCATAATGCATGGCACAATGTTGCAAGGATCTGTACACAATTCTTGGAAGCTGAAAATGTAATTTAGTGAAATTGTTTCCTGTTGCGTTTTATATTTTTGTGAAGTGTATGTTATTCCGATGCCCTAGAAAATAAAAATAGGCTAATTTCGTTGTGAAAATACACAATGTATTTGGTAATGTAACGTTGAATGATTCAAGGAAATTAGCCTATTTTTATTTTCTAGGGCATCGGAATAACATACACTTCACAAAAGTGACCAAACAGGCTAATTTCGTTGTGAAAATACACAATGTATTTGGTAATGTAACGTTGAATGATTCAAGGAAATTAGCCTGTTTAGTTTTTTTGTTAAGACACTAACAGCTTACAGACGGTAGGCAATTTAAGGTCACAGTTATGAGAACTTAGGACACTAAAGAGACCTTTCTACTGACTCTGAAAAACACCAAAAGAAAGATGCTCAGGGTCCCTGCTCATCTGCGTGAACGTGCCTTAGGCATGCTGCAAGGAGGCATGAGGACTGCAGATTTATTTTTTATTTCAACTTTATTTAACTAGGTAGGCTAGTTGAGAACAAGTTCTCATTTACAACTGCGACCTGGCCAAGGTAAAACAAAGCAGTTTGACACCCAACACAGAGTTACACATGGAATAAACAAACATACAGTCAAGAATACAGTAGAAAGTATATATACAGTGTGTGCAAATGAGGTAAGGCAATAAAAAGGCCATAGTGGCGAAGTAATTACAATATAACAGTTAAACACTGGAATGGTAGATGTGCAGAAGATGAATGTGCAAGTAGAGATACTGGGGGTGCAAAGGAGCATGATAAATACAGTATGGGGATGTGGTAGTTGAATGGGCTATTTACAGATGGGCTATGTACAGGTGCAGTGATCTGTGAGCTGCTCTGACAGCTGGTGCTTAAAGCTAGTGAGGGAGATATGTGTCTCCAGCTTCAGTGATTTTTGCAGTTCGTTCCAGTCATTGGAAGCAGAGAACTGGAAGGAAAGGAGGCCAAAGTAGGAATTGGCTTTGGGGGTGACCAGTGAGATATACATGCTGGAGCGTGTGCTACAGGTGGGTGCTGCTATGGTGACCAGTGAGCTGAGATAAGGTGGGGCTTTACCTAGCAAAGACTTGCAGATGACCTGGAGCCAGTGGGTTTGGCGACAAGTATGAAGCGCAAAAATAGGGCCAGCCAATGCGAGCGTACAGGTCGCGGTGGTGGGTAGTATATGGGGCTTTGGTGACAAAATGGATGGCATTCTGATAGACTGCATCCAATTTGTTGAGTAGAGTGTTGGAGGCTGTTTTGTAAATGACATCGCCGAAGTCGAGGATCGGTAGGATGGTCAGTTTTACGAGAGTATGTTTGGCAGCATGAGTGAAGAATGATTTGTTACGAAATAGGAAGTCGATTCTAGATTTAATTTTGGATTGGAGATGCTTAATGTGAGTCTGGAAGGAGAGTTTACAGTCTAACTAGACACCTAGGTATTTGTAGTTGTTCACATATTCTAAGTCAGAACCGTCCAGAGTAGAGGTCGACCGATTATGATTTTTCAATGCCGATACCGATTATTGGAGGACCAAAAAAGCCGATACTGATTAATCTGCCGATTTTTATTTATTTATTTGTGAAAATGACAATTACAACAATACTGAATGAACACTTATTTTAACTTAATATAATACATAAATCAAATCAATTTAGCCTCAAATAAATAATGAAACATGTTCAATTTGGTTTAAATAATGCAAAAACAAAGTTTTGGAGAAGAAAGTAAAAGTGCAATATGTGCCATGTAAAAAAGCTAACGTTTAAGTTCCTTGCTCAGAACATGAGAACATATGAAGGCTGGTGGTTCCTTTTAACATGATTCTTCAATATTCCCAGGTAAGAAGTTTTAGGTTGTAGTTATAGGAATTATAGGACTATTTCTCTCTATACCATTTGTATTTCATATACCTTTGACTATTGGATGTTCTTATAAGTACTTTTGTATTGCCAGTGTAACAGTATAGCTTCCGTCCCTCTCCTCGCCCCTACCTGGGCTCGAACCAGGAACACATCGACAACAGCCACCCTCGAAGCATCGTTACCCATCGCTCCACAAAAGCCGCGACCCTTGCAGAGCAAGGGGAACAACTACTCCAAGTCCCAGAGCGAGTGAGGTCACCGATTGAAACGCTATTAGCGCGCACCCCGCTAACTAGCTAGCCATTTCACATCGGTTACACCAGCATAATCTCTAAACAGCTCAATGCTTGAAGTATTGCGAAGAGCTGCTGGCAAAACGCACGAAAGTGCTGTTTGAATGAATGCGTACGAGCCTGCTGCTGCCTACTATCGCTCAGTCAGACTGCTCTATCAAATATCAAATCATAGACTTAATTATAACATAACAAACAGAAATACGAGCCTTTGGCCATTAAATGGTAGAATCCGGAAACTATCATTTCGAAAACAAAACGTTTATTCTTTCAGTGAAATATGGAACCGTTCCGTATTTCATCTAACGGGTAGCATCCATAAGTCTAACTATTCCTGTTACATTGCACAACCTTCAATGTTATGTCATAATTACGTAAAATTCTGGCAAATTAGTTCGCAACGAGCCAGGCGGCCCAAACTGTTGCATATACCCTGACTGCGTGCAATGAACGCAAAAGAAGTGACACAGTTTCACCTGGTTAATATTGCCTGCTAACCTGGATTTCTTTTAGCTAAATATGCAGGTTTAAAAATATATACTTCTGTGTATTGATTTTAAGAAAGGCATTGATGTTTATGGTTAGGTACAGTCGTGCAACGATTGTGCTTTGTCCGCAAATGCGCTTTTGTTAAATCATCCCCCGTTTGGCGAAGTTGGTTGTCTTTGTTAGGAAGAAATAGTTTTCACACAGTTCGCAATGAGCCATGCGGCCCAAACTGCTGCATATACCCTGACTCTGTTGCAAGAGAAGTGACACAATTTTCCTAGTTAAAAGAAATTCATGTTAGCAGGCAATATTAACTAAATATGCAGGTTTAAAAATATATACTTGTGTATTGATTTTAAGAAAGGCATTGATGTTTATGGTTAGGTTCACGTTGGAACAACGACAGTCCTTTTTCGCGAATGCGCACCGCATCGATTATATGCAACGCAGGACACGCTAGATAAACTAGTAATATCATCAACCATGTGTAGTTAACTAGTGATTATGATTGATTGATTGATTTTTTTATAAGATAAGTTTAATGCTAGCTAGCAACATACCTTGGCTTCTTACTGCATTCGCGTAACAGGCAGGCTCATCGTGGAGTGCAATGTAAGGCAGGTGGTTAGATCTTCTGTCACGATCGTTGAAATGAGTAGACCAAGGCGCAGCGTGCTTGGAGTTCCACATAATTTTAATAAACTGAAACTCACTGAACAAAACAACAAATAACCAAACGAAACGTGAAGCTATACAACTAGCACCTGACAGGCAACTAAACATAGACAAGATCCCACAAACACAAATGAGGAAAATGGCTACCTAAATATGATCCCCAATCAGAGACAACGATAAACAGTCGCTGGAGGCTCTGGACCGCCGACCGTCGCTTGAGGCTCTTTACCGTGAATCGTTGCCGGAGGAACCGGACCGTGGATCAACGCCGGAGGCTCCGAACTGGGAACCACCACTGGAGGCTCCGGACTGCGGACCGTCGCTGGAGACCCCGGACTGGGGAACGTCGCTGGAGGCTCCGGACTGCGGACCGCCGATGGAGGCTCCGGACTGCGGAGGCGCACTGGAGGCCTGATGTGTGGGACCGGTACAGGTGGTACCGGGCTGATGACACGCACCTCAGGGTGAGTGCGGAGAGGAGGCACAGGACGTACTGGACTGTGGAGGCGCACTGGAGGTCTAGAGCGCAGAGCTGGCACAACCCTTCCTGACTGGATGCTCACTCCAGCCCGGCAAGTGCGGGTAGCTAGCACAGGACGCACTGGGCTGTGAAGGCGCACTGGAGACCTGATGCATGGGACCGGTACAGGTGGCACCGGCCTGATGACACGCACCTCAGGACGCCCACTCTGCAGCGCTCTCAACGCCAGCACCTCTCTCCGGAATCTTGCTCCTCACTCGACTCCCCGACTGGCTCTGGTTCACTCATTGGCTCCGCCGACTGCTCCATGTGCCCTCCCCAAAAATGTTCTTGGGGTTTCTGGGGCCTTCCTCCCCGACATCGTTGCTGTCCTCTCATGCTCCTAGGCGACTCCCGCCAAGGAAGGCGATCCTGTCCTGCCAGGATTTCCTCCCAAGTCCAGGATCTCTTCCCAAGTCCAGGATACTTCCTCCTCTTGGGCACGCTGCTTGGTCCTTTGTAGTTGGGATCTTCTGTCACGATCGTTGAAATGAGTAGACCAAGGCACAGCGTGCTTAGAGTTCCACATAATTTTAATAAACTGGGAACCATATCAGGCCACCATAGAAATACAAAACACCTAGATGGCCCAAGTCACTATCACGCCCCAACCAACACAGAGAATAAACAGCTTACTATGGTCAGGGCGTGACAGTTGGACTAGTTAACCATAAGGTTGCAAGATTGAATCCCCGAGCTGACAAGGTAAAAATCTGTCGTTCTGCCCCTGAACAAGGCAGTTAACCCACCGTTCCTAGGCCGTCATTGAAAATAAGAATGTGTGACTTGTCTAGTTAAATAAAGGTGTAAAAAAAAAAAAAAAAAAAAAAAAAACGGCCAAATCGGTGTCCAAAAATACCGATTTCCGATTGTTATGAAAACTGGCCCTAAGTAATCGGCCATTCCGATTTTTCGGTCGACCTCTAGTCCAGAGTAGTGATGCTGGACGGGCGGGCAGGTGCGGGCAGCGATCGGTTGAAGAGCATGCATTTAGTTTTACTTGCATTTAAGAGCAGTTGGAGGCCACGGAAGGAGTTGTTTGGCATTGAAGCTTGTCTGGAGGTTAGTTAAAACAGTGTCCAAAGAAGGGACAGAAGTATACAGAATGGTGTCGTCTGCATAGAGGTGGATCAGAGAATCACCAGAAGCAAGAGCGACATCATTGATGTATACAGAGAGGAGAGTTGGCCCGAGAATTGAACCCTATGTCATCCCCATAGAGACTGACAGAGGTCCGGACAACAGGCCCTCCGATTTGACACACTGAACTCTATCAGAGAAGTAGTTGGTGAACCATGTGAGGCAATCATTTGAGAAACCAAGGCCAGGGCAATACATTGCAATGTCCGTACTGTGAGACGACTAAGACAGTGCTACAGGGAGACAGGACGGACAGCTGATCGTCCTCACAGTGGCAGACCATGTGTAACAACACCTGCACAGGATTGGTACATCTGAACATCACACCTGCGGGAAAGGTACAGGATGGCAACAACTGCCCGAGATACACCAGGAATGCACAATCCCTCTATCAGTGCTCAGACTGTCCGCAATAGGCTGAGAGAGGCTGGACTGAGGGCTTATAGGCCTGTTGTAAGGCAGGGCCTCACCAGACATCACCGGCAACAACGTCACCTATGGGCACAAACCCACTGTCGCTGGACCAGACAGGACTGGCAAACAGTGCTCTTCACTGATGAGTCGCGGTTGTGTCTCACCAGGGGTAATGGTCGGATTCATATTTATCGTTGAAGGAATGAGCGTTACACCGAGGCCTGTACTCTGGAGCGAGATTGATTTGGAAGTGGAGGGTCCATCATGGTCTGGGACGGTGTGTCACAGCATCATCGGACTGAGCTTGTCATTGCAGGCAATCTCAACACTGTGCGTTACAGGGAAGACATCCTCCTCCCTCATGTGGTACCCTTCCTGCAGGCTCATCCTGACATGACCCTCCAGCATGACAATGTCACCAGCCATACTGCTCGCTCTGTGCGTGATTTACTGCAAGACAGGAATGTCAGTGTTCTGCCATGGCCAGCGAAGAGCCCGGATCTCAATCCCATTGAGCACGTCTGGGACCTGTTGGCTCGGAGGGTCAGGGCTAGGGCCATTCCCCCCAGAAATGTCCGGGGACTTGCAGGTGCCTTGGAGGAAGAGTGGGGTAACATCTCACAGCAAGAACTGGCAAATCTGGTGCAGTCCATGAGGAGGAGATGCACTGCTGTACTTAATGCAACTGGTGGCCACACCAGATACTGACTGTTACTTTTGACCCCCCCCCCTTTGTTCAGGGACACATTATTTCATTTATGTTAGTCACATGTCCGTGGAACTTGTTCAGTTTATGTCTCAGTTGTTGAATCTTGTTATGTTCATACAAATATTTACACATATTAAGTTTGCTGAAAATAAACGCAGTTGACAGTGAGAGGACGTTTCTTTTTTTGCTGAGTTTAGCTAGCTTAGCTATATTCCTAACTAGCTAACGGTAGCTCGGTATCTAGCTGGCTAGTTGGCTACAAATTTAGCTAGCGTTAGCAAACAATCCGCACAGACAAAAGTTATTTGCTATCGTAAGTTTCAGGCTTGTAACATTAACAGTATTTGTGCTGGGCATACACTACACGATTTCACCATGTTGTTGCCGTCCCAGACACATTTTCATGATTAGGGTGAAATCCTAGCTATGAACTTGGGCTAGGATCAGTACGCCAGGAATCGCATAGTTTGAGCAGGTCAATGACACACAAATGGCTGTTCCGTTCTCTAGACTCCTGTCGATGTCCGTTCTGAAATGTCAGAAAATGATCGGTCTTTGTAGTATGAGCAGTGCTACGACGCGATTGGACAAGGACTACTGCCAATAGCCGATAAGCTCTCAGCATGTGAGACCAAAAATATTATCGTGAAGTGGAAAGCAACAACAAGCAGGTTGTCACTAGTTACCACAGCCAAAACTTTGGCTATATTGTAAACATTTATAAAAACAAACTTGTTGGGGGTTAGGCATAAGGTCAGCAATGTGGTTAGGTTTAAAATCAGATTTTAGGAAGATAAATTGTAGAATAGGTGGGGCTAACTATTTAAAAAAATATATATTTAACCTTTATTTACTGGTTTAGCCATAATTATGACAGATTGGTAGAGTTGTGGAAAGAATGCAGCTGTCTTTTCAATACAAGTTTTCATCTCCAATTCCCTATGTACAATATAAGTCCATATCTACCCAACCATTTGCACATCCATATTCTGCGCCGCCTTGTCTTTTTTTTATGCTTCTGCACATAATAACAGAGTTGTGAACTCGAGTCACAACTTAATTATTTGAGACTCGACTTATAAAATGACTTGGACTTGGAACCTCGAGACTCGACTTTGACTTGAAATTATCTGGCCAGGTTTGATGTTTTGTCACTCATTTTGTGGCACAGAGTCTACGTGGATTACTCTCTACACGCAGCCAGAGTCATTAGCCGCAGCATTGCCCTTGGAAAAAACCCCTGCAACAGACAGGGTTCACACAAGGTGCTTAAAATACTTGAATTTGGCCCTCTGACAAGTACTGGAATACTTTGAAAATCTGACATCTTCTCAAGTTGGTACTTGAAAAGTACTTGAATTAAAATGAGAGGAGGACAGAAAATTATAAAATATATTAATATGAAAAATGATAGGAAAATGTATTGGTCTGGTGGTGGACATTTAACACTAGGGACACCTGAAGTCAATATTAAATGAAATACTCTTTATCAGCAAGCTGGAGCGGTTACAACAAACTCTGCACACTAAGTACAGGTCAATCAGAAGCTCTGCCGGGGCGGTCCCTTCAGTTCTCTTATATACTGCTTACATGGACATATTTGCATGATTTACATGATTAATTATTCATCATAAACATTGGCTTCTGCATGTGACTGACCAATACCTCATGAGGCTTCCTCTCTCCATGTTGAGACATTGAAACTGAGATACCTCAGTTCCCATAGCAATGTTCTGGGTGTACTGCCAAGTTCCTTATCAGTGATAGTGAGGATTCCTCCATACATGAGCAGTCAGTCACCTGCATGAACCTATCTAATTGGTTATCAAATCAAAATCAAATCAAATGTATTTATTTAGCCCTTCTTACATCAGCTGATATCTCAAAGTGCTGTACAGAAACCCAGCCTAAAACCCCAAACAGCAAGCAATGCAGGTGTAGAAGCACGGTGGCTAGGAAAAACTCCCATGAAAGGCCAAAACCTAGGAAGAAACCTAGAGAGGAACCAGGCTATGAGGGGTGGCCAGTCCTCTTCTGGCTGTGCCGGGTGGAGATTATAACAGAACATGGCCAAGATGTTCAGATGTTCATAAATGACCAGCATGGTCAAATAATAATAATCACAGTAGTTGTCGAGGGTGCAACAAGTCAGCACCTCAGGAGGAAATGTCAGTTGGCTTTTCATAGCCGATCATTGAGAGTATCTCTACCGCTCCTGCTGTCTCAAGAGAGTTGAAAACAGCAGGTCTGGGACAGGTAGCACGTCCGGTGAACAGGTCAGGGTTCCATAGCCGCAGACAGAACAGTTGAAACTGGAGCAGCAGCACGGCCAGGTGGACTGGGGACAGCAAGGAGTCATCATGCCAGGTAGTCCTGAGGCATGGTACTAGGGCTCAGGTCTTCCGAGAGAGAGAAAGAAAGAAAGAGAGAAAGAGAGAATTAGAGAGAGCATACTTAAATTCACACAGGACACCGGATAAGACAGGAGAAGTACTCCAGATATAACAGACTGACCCTAGCCCCCCGACACATAAACTACCGCAGCATAAATACTGGAGGCTGAGACAGGAGGGGTCAGGAGACACTGTGGCCCCATCCGATGATACCCCCGGACAGGGCCAAACAGGCAGGATATAACCCCACCCACTTTGCCAAAGCACAGCCCCCACACCACTAGAGGGATATCTTCAACCACCAACTTACCATCCTGAGACAAGGCCGAGTATAGCCCACAAAGATCTCCGCCACGGCACAACCCAAGGGGGGGCGCCAACCCCCCCTTGGGTTATTAGAAAAGTAGCATTGATTTGATACACAAACATAACATTTTCACTCACAGTGTTACAAATTAAATTCCAGACAGACTACCGAGTTTTATTTCCTCACGTTTCACGCTCTGGTTGCCAGGTGAGCTCGCTCATTCCACCAACACTGCCACTCAGCCAGGCAGGTACAGAACTGACTGATTAGGCGCCGCGAAACGTCACATCGATAGCTAAAATACTGGGCAAATTGAGTACCACAGTATGAGTCATAATACCCATAAAACCTAGCAGTAAAACCTGGAAATGGTTCCAATAGTTTTTTCACCATTCATTTTTGTGTCAGGGATTTTAGAACTACTTCATATAAGGTCTGTGTTTCGTGTAGGCTTACCCTGGCGTGGCGTTTTCATAACCGCGCAAATATCTTGGACACGGTAACTTCTATCAATATATGCACCTGTAAAAAATAAATGCAAATTAGCCGCTAATGTGGCTATCATACAGAACTACTCATCCTTCAACTACTCATCCCTCAAGGCACATTTCTCTGTGCAAACTCATTGACAAGTAGCAAGTAACCTAGCAACTAACGTAGATATTATAGCCTTTTTAGTTTCTCGTGTAAATACTTGATATTGTGTATTTCTTGTGTGTATTCTCGTTTGGCGCTTTTCAAACTACCTAGCTAGCTACATTAGCATGTTTTAATTACTAGATTGTCACATACACATTTTAAGCAGATGTTATTGCGGGTGTAGCGAAATGCTTATGTTCCTAACTCCAACAGTGCAGTATTATCTAACAATTCATAACAATACACACAAATATAAAAATAAAAGAATGGAATTAAGAAATATATAAATATTAGGACGAGCAATGTCAGAGTGGCATTGACTAAAATACAGTAGAATAGAATACTGTATATACATATGAGATGAGTAAAGCAGTAGGTAAACATTATTAAAGTGACTAGTGTTTCATTTTTAAAGTGGCCAGTGATTCCATGTCTATGTATATAGGGCAACAGCCTCTAAGGTGCAGGGTCGAGTAACCGGGTGGTAGCCGGCTAGTGATGGCCTTTTAACAGTCTGATGGTCTTGAGATAGAAGCTGTTTTTCAGTCTCTAAGCCCCAGCTTTGACGCACCTATACTGACCTTGCCTTCTGGATGATAGCGGGGTGAACAGGCCGTGGCTCGGAGGTTGATGTCCCCGATGATCTTTTTGGCCTTACTGTGACATCGGGGGCTGTAGGTGTCCTGGAGGGCAGGCAGTGTGCCCCCGGTGATGCGTTGGGCAGACCACACCACCTTCTGGAGAGCCTTGCGGTTGCGGGCGGTGCAGTTGCCAGACCATGCAATGATACAGCCCGACAGGATGCTCTCAATTGTGCATCTGTAAACATTTGTGAGGGTCTAAAGGGGCCAAGCCAAATTTCTTCAGCTTCCTGAGGTGGAAGAGGCGCTGTTGCACCTTCTTCACCACACTGTCTGTGTGGGTAGACCATTTCAGATTGTCAGTGATGTGTACGCCGAGGAACTTGAAGCTGTTCATCTTCTCCACTGCGGTCCCGTCAATGTGGATAGGGGCATGCTCCTTCTGCTGTTTCCTGAAGTCCACGATCAGCTCCTTAGTTTTGTTGACGTTGAGGAAGAGGTTATTTTTCTGGCACCACTCCGCCAGGGCCCTCACCTCCTCCTTGTAGGCCGTCTCGTCATTGTTGGTATTCAGGCCTACTACTGTTGTGTCATCTGCAAACTTGATGATTGAGTTGGAGTCATGCGTGGCCACGCAGTCATGGGTGAACAGGGAGTACAGGAGGGGCCTGAGCAAGCGTGATTTCTCTCCACCTAGGGGTCAGGAAGTCCAGGACCCAGTTGCACAGGTCAGGGTTCAGACCCAGGGACCCGGGCTTAATAATGAGCTTAGAGGGTACTATGATGTTGAAGGCTGAGCTATAGCCAATGAACAACATTCTTACATAGGTATTCCTCTTGTCCAGATTGCATTGTCTGTGGATCTATTGGGGCGGTAATATAATTGAAGTGGGTCTAGGGCAGGTGTAGGCAAACCTTTTGGCTCAAGGGCCTGCGGGCTGTACCCCCCCCCCCCCCCCCTGGTCTAGGGTGTCAGTTTAGAGGCTAGTTAAGGCTCATAGAGATGATATGATCCTTAACTAACCTCTCAAAGCACTTCATGATGACAGGAGTGCTACAGAGCGATAGTCATTTAGTTCAGTTAGCTTTGCATTCTTGGGTAATGGTGGACATCTTGAAGGAAGTGGGGACAACAGACTGGGATAGGGAGAGATTGAATATGTCCATAAACATTCCATCCAGCTGGTCTGTGCATGCTCTGAGGACGCGGCTAGGGATGCCGTCTGAGCCAGCAGCCTTGCGAGAGTTAACATGCTTAAATGTCTTACTCACTTTGGCCACGGATAACGAGAGCCCACAGTCCTTGGGAGCGGGCCATGTTGGTTGCACTGTGTTAACCTCAAAGCGGGCAAAGAAAGTGTTTAGCTTGTCCGTGAGCAAGACGTCGGTGTCCGCGACGTGGCTGGTTTTCTCTTACCCTCTGCCTTTGTAGCGAACTAGCTAACCTTAGGTCTCTCCTTCAATCAGAAGCAAGGATGGTTCTGTGCTATGTACCGGATTGTAACCACTGTTCAGATAAGCACACATGCATTTTATTGTTTTCTGACCTCTGTAAGTGAGAGGCATCGCTGGAGCAGTTGATAAGGTAAGCCTTGTTTGCTAGCTGCTAACAAGCAATTTTGGTTTGGTTAAAGATCTGTGGTTAGCTATGTGCTTATGAAAATTAGCTAGATAACCACAGTTAGTCTTTAGTGAGCTAGCCAGCGACTTTTTCACGTGGTGACATGCTAGCTAGCGTTAGCCCACCAGGGAAGGGATATTTAGCTAGCTAGTTAACGTTAACTCACAATTCTTGTCGTAAAAATTGTTAGCTAATACTAAGCTAGCACCATGGCAATGATAGTTGGTTAGCATGTCACGACTTAGAAAAGTCTGACTACACGAACAGTGAGCTAGCTAAATATCACCTGGTGGGCAAGCATGTTAGGCACCTTGGTTGGCTAGTTAGCTAGTTAGCTAAAGTTGACAAGCTAGCTTACAAAGGACTTGTGGGTTCAATGTTTTCCCCATACAAAACACAGAAATTGTTCCACGAGTCCATCTGTTGTACATGACTAATCAAATGACCTATGAAGTCAGTTAGAAATGTCAGCAGGGATGGAAATTAAGCTAGCCTGAGGCTAGTACTTTTCAGGCTGGGCTAGTAGACAATGTTGTCTCAAACTAGGGAGATGCTGAGGATGAGGGTGATCAAGCCATCTACGAGTGAGTGGTCCAGTCCCATAGTCCTCGTCCCCAAACCCTACGGTAATATGAGGCTCTGCAATGACTTTAGGGGAGTAAACGCCATCTCTATGTTCGACGCGTATCCCATGCCCCGCGTGGATGAACTCTTGGAGCGCTTAGGAATGGCCAAGTTCATCATCACCCTGGATTTGACGAAGGGATATTGGCAAGTGCCGGTGTCTCCGGAAGGACCGCCCAAAGACTGCATTCGCCACACCGGAGGGGCTTATTCAGTATGTGAGGATGCCCTTCGGACTGCATGGTGCTGCGGCAACTTTCCAACGCCTCATGGATGCCATTCTATGGCCCCATCAAGAGTATGCAGCAGCGTACATAGATGATATGGTAATCCACAGCGAGGACTGGGACAGTCACCTTCTGCGACTGCGGGCGGTGCTCGTGATCCTAGAGGCTACAGGGCTGACAGCCAATCCCAAAAAATGCTGCCTGGGTCTGTCCGAAGCGCAATACTTGGGATACACCGTGGGAAATGGAAAAATACACCCACAGGCAATTCGGGACTGGCCTCGGCCCCAGACGAAGCGGGACGTCCGAGCCGTCTTGTGGATAACGGGATATTATCGTTGTTTCATCCCTGGATATGCAACCATTGCCACCCCCATCACAAACCTCATCAAGAAAAACCTGCCAAACCGTGTAGCGTGGAAGGACAAGACGGAAGACGCCTTCCAGTTTCTAAAAGATAGCCTGTGCTCTGATCCCATCCTGCAGGCTAATGACTTCTCCCAAGAGTTCATTGTGCAGGCCTGGGATACGGGGCTCGGGGCCATCCTAGCTCAGGGTGAAGGTGAAGCAGAGAGGCCTATTCTCTTCATAAGTAGGAAGCTCAGTGATCGGGAACAGAGATATGCTACCGTAGAGAAAGAGGCCCTAGCCATTAAGTGGGCCCTTGATTATCTCTGGTACTACGTACTCGGGCGTAGGTTTGCCCTCGTTACTGACCACGCTCCCCTCGCGTGGATGGCCGGTAAGAGAAACAATAACAACAGAATAGCCAGATGGTTTCTTGCATTACAACCGTTCTCTTTCCATGTCATCCACGGGGCTGGATTGAGGAACGGGAATGCGGACGAGCTGTCCCGACGCCACTTTGATGGCGCGTGCGTCTAGGGCAGGCTGGTTCCACGAATAGTAGCACAGCCCGGCATGTGAGTCAAGGTGATCAGTGGAAATTAAGCACAGCTGACGGTACTAATGATCTATTCTCTTTCCCCTACAAGAGAGGAGGGAACCGGCAGTGAGGGGGACTGGAGGAAGAGAAGAGTGTTTGCTTCTACAAAGGAGAGGACGTACCTTTCGGAAGGGAGAAGAAGAGGACAAACTACCTCTTGGGAATGGCCACCACGGATCCGGACCACCACCTGAAGGGAGCTCTCCACGAACAGATATTTAAGGCGGTGACACACCCGTGATTTATGTTATAGTTTGAAGATACTCGTCTTGTGTTCCTTGTTCTTGCAAAGAAGAAGATTTGTGTTTTCATTGTGAGATCATCCTTGATTGTGTTGGAGGGTTTGAGAAAGAAATACCTCAATAGAGAACTTTGTTCAATTAAGAACCTGCTCCTGACTCATTTAATCCACCTTTCCGCTTTCAAAGCAACCTCAAACGACTTGGTCCGCTCACACTATATTGTACTGAAAAAATTCACTTTCAAACGATTTTGTCCACTTTCCAATATCCCCGTCCATGTGGAAATCTCCAAATATTGCTATTTCTGTGTCTTTAATATTTTTGATCTCTTCAGGGCACGTTGATGATAGTTTGTAGGGTGATTTCCTTTACGGTCCATTAAGGTCTCCCACCATAACGATTTTATCGTTTGTTGCCTATAAATTCAATAAATTGGTGTACATCTTTTCCAAGAAGTATGGATAATCCTGATTTCGACCATATAGATTAATGAGCCTAATCTGTTTTTCATCCACTTTCATATTCAAAAGGATCCATCTTCCTTGCGAATCATTTCTGACTATTTGCACATTCTGATGACTATTTGCACATTCTGATTTGTTTGTTAATCAACATCACACCTTTTGAGTTCCATTGTCTATTACAAAAAATATTTAATCACCCCATTACTTCGTCCACACAGATCTAAGGATGTATAGTGAGTTCTGTCAACAGTATAGGCTATATTCCTTTTCATTTAACCACGTAAAGACTGGTCTTTTCTTATAATCTGCTAAATAATTATACCTGCCTTACCATAACTAGAAAATATTCTCAGGCTAAATTTAACATAATTGGTGCTTGTAAAGTTACTGCCATAAATAGTTTCTGTCTAGATATGTCTCACTTGGTCAATATCGGTCACCGCCTTCCAAAGTGTGTTGCATTATGGGAATCAATAGTGACCAATTTCAGCTTCCATGACGACTGAATTTCACCAAAACCATCTGATTAAAGGCCATGAAGATTTTACTTCAGTTGACTGTACATTTCTGCAGTTGCTCTTCACAAACTTCATGCCTGCATTGTCTGAGGCTCTATTGTCAACAATTCATTAGTGGGTTTTTGTTTGAACGTGACAGAAACCAACTTTGCGCTATTCACATATACAGTGAATAAATGAATGTGATATTTGAGGCTCTCTCTAACCAACTGACCAATTGATAATATATGCAACAAAAAAAAGAGTAGGTAGTAACTCAAAACATAACGGTATATACAGTTGAAGTCGGAAGTTTACATACACTTAGGTTGGAGTCATTAAAACTCGTTTTTTAACCACTCCACAAATTTCTTGTTAACAAACTATAGTTTTGGCAAGTTGGTTAGGACATCTACTTTGTGCATGACACAAGTCATTTTTCCAACAATTGTTTACAGACAGATTATTTCACTGTATCACAATTCCAGTGGGTCAGAAGTTTACATACACTAAGTTGACTGTGCCTTTAAACAGCTTAGAAAATTCCAGAAAAATATGTCATGGCTTTGGAAGCTTCTGATAGGCTAATGGACTTCATTTGAGTCAATTGGAGGTGTACCTGTGGATGTATTTCAAGGCCTCTTTGCTTGACATCATGGGAAAATCAAAAGAAATCAGCCAAGACCTCAGAAAAATAATTGTAGACCTCCACAAGTCTGGTTCATTCTTGGGAGCAATTTCCAAACGCCTGAAGGTACCATGTTCATCTGTACAAACAATAGCCCGCTATTATAAATACCATGGGATCACGCAGCCGTTATACCGCTCAGAAGGAGACACGTTGTTTCTGAGAGATGAACGTACTTTGGTGCAAAAAGTGCAAATCAATCCCAGAACAACAGCAAAGGACCTTGTGAAGATGCTGGAGGAAACAGGTACAAAACTATCTATATCCACAGTAAAACGAGTCCTATATCGCTCAGCAAGGAAGAAGCCACTGCTTCAAAACCGTCATAAGAAAGCCAGACTACGGTTTGCAACTGCACATGGGGACAAAGGTCGTACTTTTTGTAGAAATGTCCACTGGTCTGATGAAACAAAAATAGAACTGTTCGGCCATAATGACCATCGTTATGTTTGGAGGAAAAAGGGGGAGAAGAACAACATCCCAACCGTGAAGCACGGGGGTGGCAGCATCATGTTGTGGGGGTGCTCCGCTGCAGGAGGGGTTGGTGCACTTCACAAAATAGATGGTTTCATGAGGAAGGAAAATTACGTGGATATATTGAAGCAACATCGCAAGACATCTGTGACCTTAATTGCCTACCTTCTGTAAGCTGTTGGTGTCTTAATGACCATTCCAGGGTCCTGAAAAAGGGACGTTTCTTTTTTTGCTGATTTTAGTACCAGTCGGCCTGCCAGATAGGACAAGTCGGCCGGCCAGATCGTTCTGGTCAGATAGGACCAGTCTGCCAGACAGATGGATCTAGTTAGCAGGCCAGATAGTTCTGGTTGGCTGGCCAGATAGGACCAGTTTTCCGGCCACATAGGTCCAGTCGGCCAGCTGGCCAGATAGGTCAGAGGAGACAACGTTTGTGCAAGAAACTTGATCGGTCTGGGCCGACCAGACCAATCTGGCCAGCAGAAGCTACACTACATATACAAAAGTATGTGGACACCCCTTCAAATTAGTGAATTTGGCTATTTCAGCCACACCCGATGCTGACAGGTGTATAAAATCGAGCATATTGGCAGTAGAATGGCCTTACTGAAGAGCTCAGTGACTTTCACTGTGAAACTTTAAGTGTTGTTATTGTGAAGTGGAAACGTCCAAGTAGTCCACACAAGCTCACAGAATGGGACCGCCGAGTGCTGAAGTGCATAGCACGTAAAAATAATCTGTCCTCGGTTGCAACACTTACTACCGAGTTCCAAACTTCCACTGGAAGCAACGTCAGCACAATAACTGTTTGTCGGGAGCTTAATGAAATGAGTGTCCATGGCAGAGCAGTCGCACACAAGCCATTACATTTCCTGTAAACGGTAACTTTTCTCAGCCTCTGTTGTCCTTCCCCGCACCTACGAACACATACCTCTTTCACTCCACTGGGAGTTGAGTTGTAGCATGGTGTTGTTGTGTTCCCTCCACCAAGAGGCATACGTAACACAGACAAATCTGGGTTTGGCGGATGCCAGGAGAACGCTACCTGCCCCAATTCATAGTAAAGTCAACTGTAACGTTTGGTGGAGGAGAAATGATAATCTGGGGCTGTTTTACATGGTTCGCGCTAGGCCCCTTAGTTCCAGTGAAGGGAAATCTTAATACTACAGCATACAATGACATTCTACATGATTCTGTGATTCTAACTTTGTGGCTACAGTTTGGGGTAGGCCCTTTCCTGTTTCAGCATAACAATGACCCTGTGCACAAAGCAAGGTCCATACAGAATTGGTTTGTCGAGATTGGTGTGGAAGAACGTGACTGGCCTGCACAGAGCCCTGACCTCCACCCAAAGGTGTATGATGGGAACGCTGACTGCCAGCTATGACTAACATCAATGCCCGACCTCACTAATGCTCTTGTTGCTGAATGGAAACAAGTACCCACAGCAATGTTCCAACATCTAGCGGAAAGCCTTCCCGGAAGAGTGGGGGCTGTTATAGCAGCAAAGTGGGGACCAACTCCATATTAATACCCATGATTTTGGAATGAGATGTTCGAGGAGCAGGTGTCCACTAGGGCTGTTGCGGTGACCGTATTATCGTCACACCTGCGCTCACGAGTCATGAAGGTAGTCAAATTCCACATGACCGATTAGTCACGGTAATTACACTTCTCCAAGCTCTGATGCTGCTGATAGTCATTAGTAGCCTACCAAACTTGCTTACTGCCTGCCTGGTACTCAGTACCTTATTGTCCCTCTAATCACGCTGACATCAATGCAATTGTAATCTAAAATCAAACACTTCATGAGAGCCCATGAGATCATGTTGCTCAACATTTCTATCGGCTATGTAATTGCGTGAGAAAACAGAGTGATGGCCTCTATTAAAAAGAAGAGGTTCCCATCAGCTTTCTATAGGCTAGGCCTACTTGATTTATTTCTCAACTTTCCTAATATTAAGCACATTGCTTATCTTTACAACAGGAGTTTAGCCTACCTGGCTGGCATGAAAATAAACCACGGGAAAAGCGTCCTCCATTCGCTATTTAAGAGCATAGATGACATGTATTTTTCCCCCCTGGCCCTGTTTCAAAACAGGTGCATGATAATGGTCCATTCTAAATCAAAACAAATTTCACACATATACTATTTAGTATATTTAAAGACAAGATTAAATCAAGAATAGTGTGATGGGTGACAATATTAGCCTATGACTTGTGAATGATATATTATCACTTGTGAATGATGCCCAGCGTAAGGCAAGAAACGATGCCTTTTTTTTCTCGACTTTTAGAATCATAGTCACACACCTCATGTAGCCCATAGCCCTATATGTTTTGATAAGGTTTGTATCACAACTATAGTGTCCAAATAACTTTTCTTAAAATTAATCTGCCTTCCAAGGTGTATAGAGCTTAACTGGCATACATAAGCAGCGTGTGAGTTTCAAGTTTGGGGAAGATCATTTTCACCATAAAAATGCACCTTTATAATAAAAGCATTACATGCATAATCACATTTGCGGTCACTTTTGATAATGGTGTTTTCCTGCTAATGGAACATTCGCGTTTTAAGCGTACTGCAGTGTGCACATTTCTGCACTTATAATGTGAAGAAATAGCCTAATAGTTAATCACCTTTTAAGCTAAACGGTCTGATGGGTTGCATCAGCCTCATTGCGTAGAAAGTATTTTTTTGATGCTAGTCCACATATATTTGGGATCTATCGCATCCTACAACTGTCCCAGACTGTGTTAGAACTATTTATTTCTTGCACAGAATAGAATAGGTCAACTTTGTACTATGGGGGATAGTAGATTGACATAGGCTCGTACTTTTGCTGTTCGTTAGGCATACTCATCTTGTTGGCTGACGAAAAGTGTGGACAGTTCTTCCAACATCTTCATTATGCACATCGGAATTGGATAAGGATACGCACAGTTGCATCCCCGAAGTGTCTGTCTTCACTTGTAGCCTGTGAGAGAACTTGATCATGTGAAGGAGAGCCATGTGAGTGAGAGGTGCTTCAGAGCACGCAGCACTAAGAGAGAAGGGAACAATGGCCACGGGCTGCAAAGGGCATGGATTATTTTGGGGTGCGTTATGGCCACATAAAAGGGAAATTTGAGGCATTATCAAGTGCTTGTCAAATTGTGAATGAGATACTGATGAAGTGTGTACAGCCTGCGCAAAAAAACCAAATCAGAGCTCATGGCCTCCAAGCGACTTTTTTCAAATCATCATTAGCGTCGCATCATGAAGCATTACAATGTATTAAAAATCAAAACATATAGCCCAACATTTGTAGAACAACTAAAGTTACATTAATAACTTAAATTAAGCATATAGGAGTACTTATTTCTTTGTTAACTGCTCAACACAGAATAGCATGTGCACAGTCCCTTAAATCATTTGGAGAAAATATCCTTTCTATTTTATTCAGCTATGTTCAATTAGATTATGCATACTATAAAATAATATACAATCATGCCACAGAATTCTAACCAAATCTTGTCTGCTAAATGAACTAATGTACCTCACAGCCATATGGCATAGCCAGATCAGGACCTAACATAACTCAGAGTATGCTATTCTGTTCTTCTGAAATACATTGTTTTCATATCGTGTTTCTTTAGACCTGCCTAAAATAAATAATGGATTTATTGTGAAGTTGTAGGCTATATTACATGGATTTATTAGACTTTTTAAAATGTACAGTGGGGAGAACAAGTATTTGATACACTGCCGATTTTGCAGGTTTTCCTACTTACAAAGCATGTTGAGGTCTATAATTTTTATCATAGGTACACTTCAACTGTGAGACGGAATCTAAAACAAAAATCCAGAAAATCACATTGTATGATTTTTAAGTAATTCATTTGCATTTTATTGCATGACATACGTATTTGATACATCAGAAAAGCAGAACTTAATATTTGGTACAGAAACCTTTGTTCGCAATTACAGAGATCATACGTTTCCTGTAGTTCTTGACCAGGTTTGCACACACTGCAGCAGGGATTTTGGCCCACTCCTCCATACAGACCTTCTCCAGATCCTTCAGGTTTCGGGGCTGTCGCTGGGCAATACGGACTTTCAGCTCCCTCCAAAGATTTTCTATTGGGTTCAGGTCTGGAGACTGGCTAGGCCACTCCAGGACCTTGAGATGCTTCTTACGGAGCCACTCCTTAGTTGCCCTGGCTGTGTGTTTCGGGTCGTTGTCATGCTGGAAGACCCAGCCACGACCCATCTTCAATGCTCTTACTGAGGGAAGGAGGTTGTTGGCCAAGATCTCGCGATACATGGCCCCATCCATCCTCCCCTCAATACGGTGCAGTCGTCCTGTCCCCTTTGCAGAAAAGCATCCCCAAAGAATGACGTTTCCACCTCCATGCTTCACGGTTGGGATGGTATTCTTGGGGTTGTACTCATCCTTCTTCTTCCTCCAAACACGGCAAGTGGAGTTTAGACCAAAAAGCTCTAGTTTTGTCTCATCAGACCACATGACCTTCTCCCATTCTTCCTCTGGATCATCCAGATGTTCATTGGCAAACTTCAGACGGGCCTGGACATGCGCTGGCTTGAGCAGGGGGACCTTGCGTGCGCTGCAGGATTTTAATCCATGACGGCGTAGTGTGTTACTAATAGTTTTCTTTGAGACTGTGGTCCCAGCTCTCTTCAGGTCATTGACCAGGTCCTGCCGTGTAGTTCTGGGCTGATCCCTCACCTTCCTCATGATCATTGATGCCCCACGAGGTGAGATCTTGCATGGAGCCCCAGACCGATGGTGATTGACCGCCATTTTCTAATAATTGCGCCAACAGTTGTTGCCTTCTCACCAAGCTGCTTGCCTATTGTCCTGTAGCCCATCCCAGCCTTGTGCAGGTCTACAATTTTATCCTTGATGTCCTTACACAATGGTCTTGGCCATTGTGGAGAGGTTGGAGTCTGTTTGATTGAGTGTGTGGCCAGGTGTCTTTTATACAGGTAACAAGTTCAAACAGGTGCAGTTAATACAGGTAATGAGTGGAGAACAGGAGGGCTTCTTAAAGAAAAACTAACATGTCTGTGAGAGCTGGAATTCTTACTGGTTGGTAGGTGATCAAATACTTATGTCATGCAATAAAATGCAAATTAATTACTTAAAAAATCATACAATGTGATTTTCTGGATTTTTGTTTTAGATTCCGTCTCTCACAGTTGAAGTGTACCTATGATAAAAATGACAGACCTCTACATGCTTTGTAAGTAGGAAAACCTGCAAAATCGGCAGTGTATCAAATACTTGTTCTCCCCACTGTATATGTTCCAAAGGTCTGCATCAGTAGGCTATGTGTGGCCGGCCAGACCTACCTGTCTGGCCTGCGGGACCTAGGCGACTGGTCCAATGTGGCTGAACGACTAGTACTATATGGCAGGCTGACTGTTACTATCTGGCCGGCAGCCCACTGGTCTTATCTGGCAACATCTAGTGGAAAGCCTTTCCAGAAGAGTGGAGGCAATTATATCAACAAAAGGGGGACAAACTCCATATTAATGCCGCTGATATGGAATGAGATGTTCGGCGAGCAGGTGTCCACATACTTTTGGTCATGTAGTGTATATTGTTCATTTAAGGCACATTCTTCCATGCAAATGAAGTTCAAGAACCATCCAGTCCATTAGTGGAATATAAGTGGCAATTAAGCATATAGGAGTACTTATTTCTTTGTTAATCGCTCAACACAGAATAGCCGCACGTGCACACTCCTTTTAAGCACATATTTTGACATGCTTTTGACGACTTAGCCTGTGATTGTTTTTTTATATACTAGAATAGGTTTGGTTAAAAATGTGTTTATGTATAGAGTTCTTCTCATTGGGTGGAAAGCTCTGAGTAAGCTATGAGTAGTTTACATATCAAGAAGAGGCTGTAGTAGAAGATACATCTTTGCATCTGATTGACGATTCATGGTTATTTTTCATCTAGGAAAATTCCACTCCTGGAATGTATTTTTCTTAAAGTTTCTCTCTCACTTAATTTCCAGGTCAAAGGTGATACGTGTTTTTCTACAAACCTTTTGTTGAATGGTGATTGATAAATACTGTTTCTAGTATGTTAGAGATGGGATTCTGCTCAAGGTTGAGCATGTGTTTTGGAATAAGCACTGCATTCTGCTCATTAAGTACAGAATCAGCAAACAAATGCACTTTGGGTGGTTTACATATGTAGTATCTGGTCTTTAACTACCAGATTTTTTAGTCTTACAATTTTGTTTTATGTTATTGGTTGGTTGGATTTATATACAAATTTCCTTGATGCTCGAAGCACTTCATTAACATTGTACGGGGGAAACACTACATCCATGAGCAATATGTCGTAACCACCTGGGTGATGCCATGGTAGCCATTATGCACGCGACAGCTCACACATCAGCTATCACAGTGCAGAGATGAGGAGAGTGAATCAATTTATGTTGTGTCATTTCTTTGTCTGATTACAAGTCATTCAGATTGTTTCTTCTTATTTACATTTTACATTTAAGTCATTTAACAGACGCTCTTATCCAGAGCGACTTACAAGTTGGTGCATTCACCTTATGATATCCAGTGGAACAACCACTTTACAATAGTGCATCTAACTCTTTTAAGGGGGGGGGGGGGGGGGGGTAGAAGGATTACTTTATCCTATCCTAGGTATTCCTTAAAGAGGTGGTGTTTCAGGTGTTTCCGGAAGGTGGTGATTGACTCCGCTGACCTGGCGTCGTGGGGGAGTTTGTTCCACCATTGGGGTGCCAGAGCAGCGAACAGTTTTGACTGGGCTGAGCGGGAGCTGTACTTCCTCAGAGGTAGGGAGGCGAGCAGGCCAGAGGTGGATGAACGCAGTGCCCTTGTTTGGGTGTAGGGCCTGATCAGAGCCTGAAGGTACGGAGGTGCCGTTCCCCTCACAGCTCCGTAGGCAAGCACCATGGTCTTGTAGCGGATGCGAGCTTCAACTGGAAGCCAGTGGAGAGAGCGGAGGAGCGGGGTGACGTGAGAGAACTTGGGAAGGTTGAACACCAGACGGGCTGCGGCGTTCTGGATGAGTTGTAGGGGTTTAATGGCACAGGCAGGGAGCCTTATCCTAAATACAGCTAAATACAGGGGAACATAAAATACACATAAAATAACTCAAAACACAGACACCTGAGT
Source organism: Salvelinus namaycush (assembly GCF_016432855.1). NCBI lineage: Eukaryota > Metazoa > Chordata > Actinopteri > Salmoniformes > Salmonidae > Salvelinus > Salvelinus namaycush. The sequence goes on from NC_052317.1 coordinate 3,178,309, forward strand.
AAATAGGTATTCATTTCTTGCTAGAATCATCCTTTAATACATAACACAGCTAATACAAATGGAAAAAAAGATACACCGACCGAGACCAGTATTGTATACCGTTGTTATACTTTCGCTGTATGCTTTGTAATTGACTTTGGGAGAAAAATAACATGGTTCTCTCATATATTTCTTTGTGGTTCAGTTAGAGATCATTTTATAGACGTTTGAAACCAAATCCATTGAAAAAGGACACGAGTACATAATATACAACAAGGCACTGAGTAAGAATCCTGCATATCTTTGGGTGGAGCTACCGCCCGCGGAGTTCCAGTGAAATGCTGTGGGGTGTCGCTTATGTTAAAGCAACCTTGCAGGAACTTTACGAGAACTTTGCTGGTAGAGGGAAATAATGAAGCACCTTCCAAGCTGGAGATCTTTGAGTATGTACTGCCATGTGTTTTTGGTCCAGATGTTTAAAGTAGACGTGATTATTTTGGACCAAGCTGCCCTATCTATATTATAATACACTAAGCTTTCTAAGCTGCGGGAGGGTCTACTAACATTTTGTGCAAATTTTCAGAATTTTTGTCTTGTTTCCAGATTTTTGTGTTTGGAATGGCACTGTTGCTATTGCATCATGTCAATGCCATTACGAAGTAATTTCACTCCCAAGGCAAAGCCTATAAAAGCATGGGTTCAGCTACTCAGTGGGTATAGCAATAATCATGCCCAGACGCAGACGATCTACTTCTCGCCCAGTCCGCAGGAGGCGTAAAGAACTCTTAGGTCCCTAGTTAGAAAGTTAAGTCCCTTCCCTTACTAGCCCATCAGGTAAGTGTCCTTTGGGCTGCAAAGCTCACTAGGCAAAAGTCTTCTAAATAAAAAGGAGGACTTTAAACTAACTACGACCTACAGTATGTTCAATCAGATTAAGTGTTAACCGGCAATAGCAGACATCCACATAGTGGATGTTTTGGCGGTGTTGGAGGTGGAACTGCATTGAAGCCATAAATCGGTAAGCAGCTGCTCTTGTGATCATTGTCATGAAGCCACACCCGCCCCACTCATGTTAGAAGTTCCGAACGAGAATGTGTAGGTTATATAGAACTGATTACCCTCAAATTGAAAAATCATTAAAACGAATGAGGATTTCTATCATCCTATTTGAGGTGTAGATTACATCTCACATTCATTCCAGTGTTCGAACTTGTAAACACAGATGCATATGGGATTTCTGTTCATGCGACTCTGCAGCAACTGGCGATGTACGCTTTAGGAGTAATGCTGGGATCCAATTCTTTATTTGACAGCTCTAATGCGGTGCCACCTCCGACACAGCAAAAACAGCCGCTATGCAGATGTCGGCTAAATCGGATCTGATTCAAAGGAGCTCTCAGGCTAGGATTCAATCAGATCTGCTTCAGCCGACAGCTGACACCTGCCTAGCTGGTGTTTTGGCGGTGTCTGAGGTGTAACTACATTAAGAGCTGTCAAGCCACAATAAGGATTTGTATCAGCCTAATCGAGGTGTAGAGGCTGCATGGGATTATTACTAATGCGACTCGGTCCATCCAATGGCAATTTCCACAATAGCCTACCGCACAGAGCTGCTTGTGGATTTGATGTGGTTCTAGCTCCGACATAGCCAAAACAACCGATATGCAAATGTCGGCTGAAGCGGATCTGAATAAATTGGGCCCTTTCTCTTTTGAATATTTTCATTTTTTTTTGGTTTGGATTGGCACCGCTATGGGAGATGATGCTGTCATAAAGCATTTGATGTAAGTTAAGATGTACATTTGTGGGCCATAATAATTGACTGGACATTCCTAATTACCATGGCAATTAGGCCTCACAATAGTAATATTACATTTGCAACATGCAGTACAGTATAAGCTGCACTGCTACGCTTATAGTCTATGGCAGGCAGTGGGTAAAATCTTCAACAGTATCTCATGGTGACCCACTGCCCTGTTTTCCCCCAACTCTTAAAAGTGAGGTATATAATGAGTTAAATAAGCACGAGTCAAATAAGCACTAGGCCTAAAATCCTTTCAAATAATGCTGTCAAATAAAGCGAGGTATATAATGAGTCAAATAAGCACTAGGCCTGAAACATCGTCCTTTGTAGACACACTGGAGAGGTGGAAATTCCACTTCCACACTTTGAATGCAAACTACATGCAAACTACAAATTTTAGCAGGTCACTTCACGCAAAACTTTATATTTTTGGGGCAGCTAAAACTCTGATTTGGTCAAACAGTACAATATTGATTCCTGCATGAAAGTGTTTGCCTTGCCCCGTTTCTCCCTGTGTGCTCCGAGTAGTCTAGATGGAGACAAGGGAAGAGAAGAATGCAATAATTGTGGAGCATTTAAAAATCCAATCGCAAGAAGAAACCGTAGGCTACTATTGTAGTTTTGGTTTCGAGTTTCCCCTTCCTCAGTGATTAGCCCCAAGTGTGATAGCTTATTTGTACAAAAGTACATTTTTCTCTATTAAACAAAATAAATCTGCAATTCTGAAGCCCTATTTTGATAGTAATATTCTAGCAACAATAGCCTAATTGTCAATCCAAAATTCATGCCAATCACTCACTGGTTTAGGTATGCCTATTTCACATCAAAATCTATTTATCATGCATTCCTGCTTGGACATGTTAGATGACACAACTTGAGTTGAGAAAATTGGTATACCCAGAAAGCCGAACAAATGTTTGATTTGTAGGAGGGGGAAATTTTCATTAAATCAAATAATTAATTTCCAACGATTTACCGTCTGTAAGGATGGGGTGCCGGTAAGCAGTCTGCTATTTTAAGGGTTTATTTCAAGCACTTTTAACCCTTTAATCACTGTCAATGTTCCCCTTTCAACAATCATTATATATTTAAAAATGCCACTTGAAAATAATTTGAGTATTGAGTTGCATATTTCAATTTCTTGATAATAAAAGAGATGCTTCCTTAACAATCGGCAGGCCCCGAGTATCCCAAAGCTTAGAAGTGGGCGTCCAATTGAGGTTTCATCCATTAGAAGAACCAAACATGGTACTCATGAGTTGGTAGAAGTTTCTCCTAACCGCTGGTCCAGGGTCAGATTTTTTTTAAATCTGGGGTTGGGTAATCTGATCCTAGATCTGTGGTTAGGGACAACTTCTACCTTGAGCCCTTATAGATTCTGACTGGCCATGCCCCAACTCCGCACACTCATAGGAACCACCCCAGTAACTAGTCTCACCCTGTAACAAAAGCCCTTGTCATGGTAGCACGTTAGCATCTTAGCATAAGAAAGACAAAGCTAGCTGGTTAGCAATAAGAGCCATGAGAAAGTCAGTCTGGCCCAGAGTGTTCAAAATCACATTTCTCCAAAACATTGAGGGAAAGGTGTCCTGACAAGGCTGTCGCAGGACTCAACCTCCCCCAGCCCTCTGCTAAGTGATGAAAGGTGAAAGGTCTTGGACGACACCTCACCAGTTGCTACACTGGCTACCGTAGCTGCTGATGGATGCAGAGTTGCTGTAGCGCTTTTTTACGATCATGCTAATGTATGCTTTCATCAGCTTGGCAATGTCCATAACCTGGGGAAAGAGTGAAGGAGGCGCGGTTAGGACCTTACAGTTGACACAGTCGCTGTATAACAGAAAATGGTTTGCAACACTTTCTATGGACGTATAATTATAATACCGTGTACCATTATTACATTGCATTAAAAAACATTCCATTACCACCATGGCTCCTTATAACAGCCTATATAATGCACAAATGGGATCATGGGTGGCTTAACATACCAGACTGGTCTCGAAGAGCAGTTCGCGGCCCTCCACGGCTATTTTGTAGGCATTTGGCAGTGGGGCCCCAAAAGAAAGGATGAGCTCATAGGGGAAGACCTCCAGGGGCCAGGGTTCGCCACGCTTATACACCGAGATGGCCTCCCTGCTCACCCCCAGCCACAGCTCCACTGGGAAGGCCCCGTCACAGGACTAGGAAAGGAGACAAGAAGGAGACATGGTATGAGTAGGAGAAATGGGTCAACGATGGTGATAGATTCACTTATAGAGTTTTCCATTTCGGACCGGATCTGGGCGTTATTTTTTGGTTTCAGTCCAACACTATGCATCCTCATCAAGCTCTTCAATCAGGATTGAGTTCACAAGGCACTAAACGTAAGAAAACGGACTGAAACCACAGGGAAATACAAATCAATTAGTTTTCCGGATTTTTATTTATTTTAATTTTCCATTGTGTGCCCTAATGAACACAACCTAGGTGTGATAGTGGTAGAGTAGAACAAAAATGCGAAATGACTGAGGGTCCCAGACGAAACGGCTTAAGAAACCCTGTGCTAAAATTGAAATGTAAACCACTATTTGGTAAGGGCCACTCACCTCCACTTCGAAGAGCGTGGATCCGTAGCCAGGCCACTCTTTGACCAGTGCCATGTACTTCACCATGGCCAGCTCCTGGTTCATCCCCTGTAGCTTCTTCCACTTGTCCACCAGGCTGGTTCGTGCTGCTGCTATCTCTTCCCTCATCCAGGCCTCGAGCGTGTTCTCCTCCTCCAACTTCTGGCGGCTCATTGAGCCGCTCCGGAAACTACGCCTTAGCGTTCCCTCCAGGAAGCTGGAGCGCTTCTTCTCCGAGGTTCCATCGGAACGGTCCACCACTGACCCCATGCCCAAACCAGTGGCCGGGGAGAAAGTCTTGGCGGAATTTTGGACGCGGGCACGCAACCGAGTCATAGGGAACACCTGAGACATTTCGGGCACGGTAGCTTGGGGGTTGTAGTCTCCGAGGAGGTATTGTAGTCTCAGGGCAGCCAGGAACTGGAGGGTCTCCTCCGGGGCTGGGTAATGGCCTCTGATCACCGCCTCATGGGCCTGGAGGAGGACAAGAGAAAGAGAGAGGAGGAAAGAGGAAAAAGAGGGGGGGAAAGTGAAAGAGATTGTCTTTGACAAGCTGTTATCATCGGATTAACGTTTAGACTGGCAGACACACAGCCAACACAACAATTACGGATCTTGACAATTGAAAGTCTGTAGACCGACCGACAGACAGAAACAGTGTGGATGGATGTTTTTTTTCGCTGGTTCATACCTGCTCAAACATGAAGGCAAACTCAACACAGTCCTTGGGTACATTATCTGTGTCTAAGAAGCAGTAAAGCTTAAAATAGAACTTCCAGCCTGTCTGGGTCTCATCTTGACTTGCAGAGAGCCTGGAAAAGATTAGTGAGTGTTACTAGTACTGTTCACAGACTCACACACACACACACATTCTCACACCAGTTAAGGGCAGTCAGGGTAGGCTAATAAAATAGGTGTTAAATGAAAGAAAAAAGAAAAAAATAATTGCCATCCCTTTTGGTTATCTAATGTTTTTTCTCAATGTTTTTTTTTTTTTTACTACATCCAAATCTCTCGTTGATCTGTTCCTACCTTCCCATCTAGTCAAATCGTTGACATGCGCAGCCCTTCCTTACTCCACTCAATGCATAGGCCTTGCTGTTTATACTAGCTTCACCTGTTGCATTGAGCAGAGTTCAGATTCTGCGCATTCGTATTGTCTTTAACGCTTAAACATTATTTGGGCGTGTCTAAAAGCTAGCCAGTGAGCAAAAACAACCGGACAAAATGGACACTATACAGCACCTAAAAGAAATTCCAAGTTGGTGTAGGTTACGTCATAACAGGGAAGTGCTATCAGAGGAAAGGACAGAAAATCATCTGATCATTTAGACGAGAGTGGTGTGAACAAAAAGACTTGCTGAATTGCTGCGCTACCTATAGCTGCCTCTGCTGTTTCAGCTTTTCAACAGGGTACAACAGAAGGCTGCTACTGCGACCTCAACAATCACGGATCAGATCACGGATCGATCTGCCGTTAAATGAGCAGCGAAAAACAACATGTCACCATGCACAATCCAAGGTAGCATAAAGGCAAACCGTGAGATTTTGAAGAAGGACCTTATTAGAGAGAGCAACATGTTTAGGGAAACAAGAGTTAGTATTTTGGGGTAATGATGAACGCAGACACTTGGGTGTTTTCGGGTAGGACTACATCAAACAGAATACAGAAGGATTTGATTGACGCAGTCAGTGATGTAAGGACAGACGAATGGACCTAATTTACAAGTAAAGGTAGGACTAAATGCATTTTCTTTTGCAATTTGCGGGTTAGGCTACTGTTGAATGAACATGAGAATAACGGTTTATTGGTGTATTCAAACTTGTAAAACGTAATCAGTGTGTGTGAAATGAACTGTGCCCACAAACCGTCTCCTGGCTTGTCCACAAACGGAAAGAATTATAGCCGGCGTGACAAAGATGCTGTCCATTGAGCACCACAGAGTTAACCTGCCCCAGCGCTATCCATTCATCAGTGCTGAATCCTCAGCTACCGTTATAAAATATTTTCCTTTGTAGCTTACTTTTCTCATTTTCGCCATTGTTTGGTCGAGTTTGCTTTATTTACCTTGATAAAGTATGTCATATTTTTGATTTCTGCCTTTTATTTCAATGTAGATTTATTGTTGGAGCTATCTGTTGTATGGTAAATCTGGCTTTGATAATAGCGTGTGCCTACTCAGCCACCGCACGTCACTGACACACACACACTTTAATCACACAAACGTACTTTTCAAACTTGGCAAGGACGTCAGCCACCACTGTGCGGCTCTCAATGGCTTTGTCAGTGGTGTCATTGTGCTCAAACAGGGCAAACATGTTCCTGCTGTCCTCCATGGCCAAGCCCCGTATTAGCTTCTCCACCACCTGGGGGACACACACACACAGTTATCAACTGTGAAGTAAGCGAAAAAAAACAAATGAGTCAAAGTAACAAAAATGGGACAAAAAAGTAAACTTTTTGCATTTTACGGTGGTTATCTTCAGCTCACTTACCTCCCGTACACAGCACACTGTAGACAGATATGTTTTGATTTTGTTTAAGGTTATTGCAGTCCGTTACCCATTAACATTGCCTTTGGATCACCGCCACCCTAAACTCCCAACTTGTTTCCCTCCCCGGCTCTCACCTCTCCGGCGGTGGTGTGAGAGTTGATGGTGATTTTGCAGGAGCCTCCGCCATGGCAGTGCACCGTGGTGGTCATATCCTGGCGCGCCACCACTGCCCGGATCTCCTCCTGGGAGGGTACGTACTCCCGGCCACGCGTCTTCTTCAGGGAATCCAGGCCGAATGAGGCGTAGCGTTCTATCTCCATGCCCGGGAAGAGCTCCCGAGTCCTGGAGGAGAAACAGAGGAGGAGCCCTGTTATGCTGGTGCTTTTGTTGAGTTTTAAGGCTCTGCGATACTAATGAAGCATTACTTTCATGACCTGGAAATAACATTTCAGGGTGCGCTTTACCAGATGTGAATTCTACCTGACCTGCTAGCTAACACCATATTTTACGTCTATGAATGTGACGTGGTCATTTGGTAACACTTTATATGAAGGGGGTATACATAATGCCCTCATAACATAGCCGGTGCACTCAGACTGGTGCGTAAATAGTCTGTCAGGAGGTTGGGTACTGTGACAGTAAAAACATGAATTTCCGTTGTACTGATGACTAAAGAGCTATTCGAAGGGACTTTTATTTAAAAATGTTTTATGATTGATGATAAATAAATGTGTTATGACGGGTGTTATGAATAGTATTGCAACACTCATAAAGGTGTTATGAATAATATTGCAACACTCATAAAGGTGTTATGACGTGTTCCAATAAGGTGTTACCCCCTTCATATAAAGTGCCACTGCTCATTTAGCAGATGGTTTTATGCAAAGTGTTTTACAACCAGCTATCGAAAATACCCAGCATGTGTGGCCCACAACACTCTGATCCCTCTTATGTGTCGTTCAACAGAAATCAAGACGGACCAAATCTCATATTTGCTACAACACTGGGCCCTCTCACCTCTTGAAGTGGAACTTGAGGTACTTGAGGATTCCGCGCGATGGCATGAACGTGCAGCACATGCATGCCAGGATCCTCCAGCTGCACAGGTTCCCAGGGCTGCAGGGCTGTGGGGGGCGAGTGGTCTGCTTGACCAGCTGGCAGTAGAGCTCATCCCTCAGGGGCCTCAGCTCCTGGCCCGTCTGCAGCACACCCTGGATGATGGTCACGGGGTCGGTAACACCCTCCAGGTGCTGCAGCGAGTTGAACATCTTGAGCGCCTCGTCCTGGAGCGTCGTGTAGCCCTTGTTCCTCAGGGCTGCAGAGGGGAAAAGGGGTAGGTAAGGGACAATTATAGATATTAACTCAATATTTTCAAAACAGGACATGTCTAATGTACTTATAGTGTGTGTGTGTGTGTTTGTGTGTGGCACTAGTTTTTCAATGCTGTTTAGGGGAGAGGGAAGAGATTACTGTCAGTTGGTGAAAAGTGAGAGAGAGAGAGCGAGAGAGAGAGAGAAATAAAAATTGTGTGTGTGTGTGTGTGTGTGTGTGTGTGTGTGTGTGTGTGTGTGTGTGTGTGTCTGTGAGAGAGAGGAGGTTGCTATCAGTTGGTGATGTTGGTGAGGGAGGGAGCGGGTGCATAATGAAAGGAGCATGCGATCTTACAGCTGATGTGGATGTCTCCGTAGGGCAGGGGCAGCAGTGGCGAGTGGAGCGGGTGGTGACTGTAGCGCAGGATGGGGTTCCTCTTATAGATTTGCTCCACCACCTCAGAGTTCAGACAGTTCTCCTATGGATACAGAATGACATGAGAATCACATCGGAGAGGAGTAAAGGATGATTCAATCTAATTATTTCTCGCAAATAAATCTATCACTATTATTTAAATACACATAATCATGGCTGTCATAGATGTTCCTATTTTGCACTTGGATGTTTCCAGAGTGACTTCGTTTTTTATTTAACTTTTATTTAAAAATGATTGAAAAACCTTGATGTCTTGGATGAGCTTCTGGGTGGGGGTGTTGATGGGGGCCTTGGTGTCGATGACGTTCTGCATGGCGCTGGCCCAGCGCGTGGACTCGTTCAGGAGCTTGGTGTAGAGACGGTACGAGTGCTTCCGGCCGTAAACTGTGACGTTCCAGTAACCTGGGAAACGAAAAGAGTGGAGGATTTAAAATTACAATTATATTTACTGAAAATGTATGAATTCAGTCTCAGTTGTTTTGGATATCATCTAGATCCAGGCCTATATGAGCAGGACTATTTTCTAAGTAAGATCAACATGAATCATTTTAACATTAAACCTGTCTTTGATTTTAAACCTGTCTTTGTATTTTATTAAAACAGAAAAAATGATGCTTTTTAGTTAAACAGAAAAATGAAGTAAGGGTATCTTAAGTATAATCTCCTGACTATACATTTACATAAATCTGTTTTCGTTATAAAAAAAATATTTGTTTAGTTTTTCCCCAAATTCAGTTTTCTTAGTTTTGTTTTTCTAAGTTTCTATTTTACAATTTCTTTCAGTTTTTTTCAGTTTTTTGCTCTCAATCACACAGCAACATTGGAAGTCCACAACAATGCTTAAACCACACCAGGACACCACTTTTTAGGTCTGTGAAAATGTACGAAGGCAGTTTTTTGCTTACCAAAAAAAAGTGGTTAAATGTGTAAAAATAACAAAAAACTAAATACGAGCATTCTTATGTCTCCTAGATAAAGGACAAACACTTCAAAACCTTGTTTTTTATGTTGTTTTTAATGTCTTTTTTTTGCCATTTATGAATGTGTTATTCAATGTGTTTCTCTGGGCTATAGTAGTAAAGGCCATATTCAATATTTTATCCCCGCAAAAAATTAATATATTTTTTTGATACCTAAAGGGGTCCTAAAATTCAAAATCAAATAGCTAAATTATCCAAACTATGAACATCTTAAAACAATTCCACATGTCAGCTTAGAACCCCCCCCAATGGCTTTTAAGAATTAAATGTTAACTAGCCTATGCCTACCTGGCAGAATGATATCATGATTATTTTCAACAATCTAGAGACCATTTTTTTGCAAACTCCATCTCATGTGCTACAGAAACACCTCAAACCAAACAGTCAGTCAGTTGCCTGTACACTGGAACTAAAGAGTAAAGGCTCTGAACCTCATCAGATACATATGTAAAAGGAAAGAGGACACACTTAATCAATTGCGCATCAAAGGAGAAACAGGAAATAAACTTAAGGTATGTAAGGAAGGAATCGAACCTTTAACTGACTGGTTAAAGAGAACGTCTCTGATTGGATGGAAAGTTAGGGGTGGTTCGACTAATGAGCTGTCGGTTATTCGAACTAAAGGGACAAACTAGGGGTGCGTCGTAGGGAAATATAAATATAAAGGCCTTTTCTACAGTGATCTTGTTAGTATGAGATAATAGCAGCATTTCCATGACTACATATTACGACACATCATTGGGTTTTCACACTTTCACTCTCATTTTGGAAAATTCCCCACCCACTTCCAGACTCTCCAAGCATTTGTAATACAAAATCAAATAAAACACAAGCCAGAAGAAAAAGGCACTGCAGGGACGGGACTTCCTCCCTCAGCACATCTGCATCCTAATCAGTGTGGCTACCTCATGGACTGAGCGAAGTGTTTGGAGAAGTGTTTTGGTTAGATTCCTTCCTTACATACCTGAAGTTTATTTCCTGTTTCTCCTTTGATGCGCAATTGATTAAGTGTGTCCTCTTTCCTTTTACATATGTATCTGATGAGGTTTAGAGCCCTCAAACTCAACTCTGGACCTCGAAGCCAGTTCCACTGCATTTCTCATTGTTCCCCTATAATCAGGGACTGATCTAGACATGGGACACCAGGTGTGTGCAATTTATTATCAGGTAAAACAGGAAACCAGTGTTTTACTTACCATTGCCTAGTTTGCTAGCCATAGCCTAGCCGTATCCTCTTATATAGGCATTTGTCCTCAGTATCTACTTATCCTTTTATTGCTGTACTGAATTAGATATGTATTCTTTATATGGTTTATTTCCCAGAAAACATCCATCCCACTTTCGTCCTTACATCTGTACCATCTTCCTTTACCAACATCGAAGCTTAAAATATCAAGACCAAGAAGACAAACCTGTGTAAAACAAATTGGTCAACGGTTACCCTCCTCTCACATTGTGTTACCTCCCACCCATCCCTGATCAGTTTTATTAAGCTATCTTTCACTCATTCTTACACGAATCGTACTGTCCTGCCTCGGATATTCTGTTTTCACATAGTCCTTTCTAGCAAGGTTCGCACAACTATGATGAAATGCGTAACTAAGCCAGCACAGCACAGCACAGCTCGGCTTGACTCGGCTCAGCTCAGTAGTATGAAAAGGGTATCACCTGGGTGTGTAACCAAGCCAGCAAAGTACAACACAGCTCGGCTCAGCTCGTAGTGTGAAAATGTTATCAGGTGCATGCGAAACCAGGCTAGCGCGGTAAAATACAGCTCGGCTCAACTTAGTAGTGTGAAGAGGCTACCACCTGGATGGGTAACCAAGCCAGCAAAGTACAATACAGCTCGGCTCAGCTCATTAGCGTGAAAAAGGTATATGTAGCTAATCCAGTTCTTACCTGTCTCCTTGAAGACCTTCTCGTCAGGCTGCACCACTGAGCACAGGCTATTGAGCACCAGGGTGCCCAGCTTGAGTGTGTTGCGCTCCGAGCTTTTATAGTAGTCCAGGGAGTTGTGGGTAAGCAGGAACCAGCGCTTCTTCAGCTTCAGAGAGGCTCTGCTGCTGTTCTTCATCTCCTTGTGGAGCCAGCCTAACGAGGCAGATATTTCCACCATTTTACAACTCAATCAAAATCAAATATCAACTGAAATGTATCCCTAAAGTTGTAGCATAATATAATATAACGATCTGGTCAGATACGCAGTAACATAATATCATAATATAATTTTAGACCTCTGGCGTTAATGTCACGTAACAATGTCTGACCTCTGATGATGAACTCCTGTCCCTCCACCCGTGTGTCTCCTTTGGAACGTTGTAGCAATGTTATCCAGTGGTGCATCTCTTCAGGGGTGTCGGCATTGCAGTGTAACACCCTGTTAGCTGTGATCATCACAAAGGAGTTGGTCCTGGGAAGGAAGAGAAGTGAAGTTGTAGATTTAGTTCAACTATGTATAGTTGAATGTGTCTTTGTATTTGTATTTATTAAGGATCCCCATTAGCTGCTGCCGAGCCAGCTACTCTTCCTGAGGTCCAGCAACATTAAGACCGTTTTAGACAATAACAAATATTACATGACATTACATGTCATAACACTTTTCACAACAGATTAAGTGTGCTCCCTTCAGGCCACTACTCTACTATCACATACAGTATCTACAATACAACATCCATGTGTACGTGTGTGTAGAGTGCGTGTCTTATCATGTGTATGTGTAAGCGTGTGTCTGTGCCTGTGTGTGTGTCTCTTCACAGTCCCCGCGGTTCCATAAGGTGTATTTTTATTTGCTTTTTAAATCAGATTTTACTGCTTGCATCAGTTACCTGATGTGGAATAGAGTTCAATGTAGCCATGGCTCTATGTAGTACTATGTGCCTCCCATAGTCTGTTCTGGACTTGGGGACTATGAAGAGACCTTTGGTGGCATGTCTTGTTGGGTATGCATGGGTGTCCGAGCTAGTAGTTTCAAACAGACACCTTGGTGCATTCAGCATGTCAACACTTCGTACAAAAACAAGTAGTGATGAAGTCAGTCTCTCCTCCACATTGAGCCACGAGAGATTGACATGCATATTATTAATGTTAGCTCTCCGTGTACATTTAAGGGCCAGCCGTGCTGCCCTGTTCTGAGACAATTCATTTTTCGAAGTCCCTCTTTGTGGCACCTGACCACACGACTGAACAGTAGTACAGGTAAGACGTAGGACCTGCCTTGTTGATAGTGCTGTTAAAAAGGAAGAGCATCGCTTTATGATGGAAGACTTCTCCCCATCTTAGCTACTGTTATATCAACATGTTTTGACCATGACAAGGTACAATCCAGTCACCTCAACTTGCTTAATTTCAACAGTATTTATTGCAAGACTTAGTTGAGGTTTAGGATTAAGTGAAATATTTAGGACTAATTTATTCTTTGAAACCCATTCTGAAACTAACTGCAGCTCTTTGTTAAGTGTTGCAGTGATTTCACTCGATGTAGTAGCTGACGTGTATAGTGTTGAGTCATCAGCATACATAGACCCTAACACCCTCTGTGTTCTGTTACAGGTAACTCTTCATCCACATTATAGCAGGGGGTGTAAAGCCATAACACATACGTTTTTCCAGCAGCAGACTATGATCGATAATGTCAAAAGCCGCAGTGAAGTCGAACAAAACAGCCCCCACAACCTTTTATCATCAATTTCTCTCAGCTAATAATCAGTTATTTATCTAAGTGGCGTGCATGTTGAATGTCCTTCCCTATAAGCGTGCTAAAAGTCTGTTGTCAATTTGTTTACTGTAAAATAGCATTGTATCTGGTCAAACACATTTTTCAAAAGTTTACTAAGGGTTGGTAACAGGCTGATCGGTCGGCTATTTGAGCCAGTAAAGGGGGCTTTACTATTCTTGGGTAGCGGAATTAATGTTACTCCCCTCCAGACCTGAGGGCACACACTTTCTAGTAGACTTAGATTGAAGATATGGCAAATAGGAGTGACAATTTCGTCCACTATTATCCTCAGTAATTTTCCATCCAAGTTGTCAGACCCCGGTGGCTTGTCATTGTTGATTAGACAACAATATGTTTGTCACCTCTTTCACACTCACTTAACAGAATTCAAAACTACAATGCTTGTCTTTCATTATTCGATCAGTTATACTTGGATGTGTAATGTCAGCGTTTGTTGCTGGCATGTCACGCCTAAGTTTGCTAATCTTGCCAATGAAAAAAAAATCATTCAAGTAATTTACAATATCAGTCGGTTTTGTGATGAATGAGCCAACTGGTTCAATGAATGATGGAGCCGAGATTGCCTTTTTGCCCAAAATGTCATTTAAGGTGCTCCAAAGCTTTTTACTATTATTCTTTATATAATTTATCTTTGATTCATAGTATAGTTTCTTCTTCTTTTTATTCAGTTTAGTCAAATGATTTCTCAATTTGCAGTGCGTTTGCCAATCAGTTGACAGACTTATTTGTCATTCCTTTTGCCTCATCCCTTTCAACCATATCATTTTTCAATTCCTCCTCAATCCATGGGGATTTAACCATTTTTACGTTTTAATGGGTGCAAAGTTTGAAGCTTTTTTTTTTTTTTTACCCTCGCAAGGTGAGGTATTGAAAGGTATTGCAAACTGGGATGTCAATAATTTTGACCCCTATCTTTTTGAGAAAAAAAGTACTACTTGTTCAACAAATCTCCTTCTCTGAGCAATTGTTTCAGTATAAAATAATATAATTTCAATTGTTTCATACAATGTAGCTCAGTATTTAAACTATTTATTTTATACAGTCATTGTTCTTCATCTTTATCAAGGGTGTCCATCATTTTGGACCCCACTGTTGGTGTAACGTGAATCTTACCGTTCAGGGTTGTCTGACGCGCAGACTGAATCGATCAAGCCAACATCGAGGGTTCCCTGAGGAGAGAGAGAGAAAGTCTTTATAAGAGAGAGAATAGATGTCCTTCAACTACCAGTCAGAGCACAAAGTCACTTTACACAAAAGATACGGTTCAGTGTGACTGGGGGTCTAATGTGAGTTTGACCTTCTGCCAACTCCCTAGGCTCTCATTACTTCCCCACATCCACACACACACGCACAAATACACGCACACGCACACACACACACAGACCCCCCCCAGGAAAAGTAGCCACTGCCTCAGCAACAGCTATTTGGGGATCGTAATAATTACCTGTTCTGTGTGTGTGTCGCCATCCCCCCAAAACCATCCCCCCCATCTGCTCACAATGTTTTCCAGCATTCTGTATACCCAGCTTTCCCTTTACATACTGTATAACCAAAGCTCCCGTATTGAACTCTATTGCCCATCACCCTCCTCTGCTTCCTGTAGTACTCACCACTGCGTTCTGGGGGTTGGCTTGTTCGTCGTGCATCTCCCTGATCTCTTGCTCTGTGGAGGTGTGCACCTGGCTGAGCACACTGAACCACTGACTGAAAACACAGAGAAGAGTGTCAGCCAATAGGAACCACAGAAACTACACACAGGAACAATACAACAACAATACAATACATATTTATGGTCCATTAGTTACAGAGAACAACAGAAATGTGTCTTCTGCTCCGTTCTCACCCCTCCAGGCAGCACACGTCACACATACAGTTGAGACGAGCACAGGGTAAAGCTGCAGTGCAGCACCCCTGAATGGAGAGCATGTTGTGGGGTTAAGCGCCTTGCTCAAGGGCCCAATATGGGAATGTCTTGAGGATATAAACCCAGCAGCCCTCCAGTTGCCAGATCAATTCCGCCCCTTGTCCAGCACCCGGCCTGGGATTCGAAACGGCCACCTTTTGGCCACAGGTCCAACTCCTTAGCCGTTGGGCTAACTACCACCGAAGAGTGTCAGCCTACAACAGCGGAACAAAGAACTGTAAATCTGGTCTGCGCTGGATTAACATCTATTTTAATGGTCTGTCACAGGGGTCAAGCCTATCAAACACCTTTTACTAGGGGCGTGTTTGAAATGGAAAACGAAAAAGAGCGATTAAAATGCTATAAGGAATTCATAAAAGCAGCTAAAAGAAGCCATTATGAACGATTATAGCAAGTCTTACGATAGTGGTATGAAAGACCTTAAGGCCCTATGAATTAATTCATAATGCATTATAAACAGGTGCGCTCAAAGAAAAGGTTATCTCTTGTGATGCTAGTTTTAATAAGAATGGGGAGGCAGTCTGGCCACCCTTCATCTATCCGAGAAGATTCGATCCAGCTATCAAACAGCTTTACATTTTAGCCGACTCTTTGCCCTGAACGAGTACCTGAAGAAACTTTGCAACGACAGGAATGTGTCTTTTTGTGACGTGACAACTTTGACTTACTGTGGGAGCAACCAGCACTTTTTAAAAGAGACAGGATTCACCCTGACCGCAGGGGTTCCAGGATTATTTCCAGCAACGTCAAACTGTTTTAGAGACTGACAGACAGGGTCTGGTAGTGCTCCAGTCCCAGCAACATCAAACTGTTTTAGAGACTGACGGACAGGGTCTGGTAGTGCTCCAGTCCCAGCAACATCAAACTGTTTTAGAGACTGACAGACAGGGTCTGGTAGTGCTCCAGTCCCAGCAACATCAAACTGTTTTAGAGACTGATAGGAAGGGTCTTGTAGATCTCCAGCCCCAGCAACATCAAACTGTTTTAGAGACTGACAGACAGGGTCTGGTAGTTCTCCAGTCCCAACAACATCAAACTGTTTTAGTGACTGACAGACAGGGTCTGGTAGTGCTCCAGTCCCAGCAACATCAAACTGTTTTAGAGACTAACAGACAGGGTCTGGTAGTGCTCCAGGCCCAGCAACATCAAACTGTTTTAGAGACTGACGGACAGGGTCTGGTAGTGCTCCAGTCCCAGCAACATCAAACTGTTTTAGAGAAGGACGGACAGGGTCTGGTAGTGCTCCAGTCCCAACAACATCAAACTGTTTTAGAGACTGACAGACAGGGTCTGGTAGTGCTCCAGTCCCAGCAACATCAAACTGTTTTAGAGACTGACATACAGGGTCTGGTAGTGCTCCAGTCCCAGCAACATCAAACTGTTTTAGAGACTGACAGACAGGGTCTGGTAGTGCTCCAGTCCCAGCAACATCAAACTGTTTTAGAGACTGACAGACAGGGTCTGGTAGTGCTCCAGTCCCAGCAACATCAAACTGTTTTAGAGACTGACAGACAGGGTCTGGTAGTGCTCCAGTCCCAGCAACATCAAACTGTTTTAGAGACTGACAGACAGGGTCTGGTAGTGCTCCAGTCCTCCCTGTCAGAATAAGCGACAGAGGACTTGGAAAGCATATCAACTCCTGTAGAAATGGCACTATGGTTATTGTGAGAAACCTAATTTATGTTCCTTTAACTCCGCGTTCTAGTGAGTTCATACAAGTCATTCTGTTAGATTGGAGACAGTCAGAAAACATGGTTGTTACGTTAATCATTTGGTTGTTATTCCATTGGTTACCTCGAGGCAGATGCCCGAGGGGCAGAGTGGCCCACACTCATTGAATATCGCACTTTTAAATGTTAAAGCAATCCCTAATAAACCTTTTCTCGCGAATGACCTCATTACTGAGCGCAAAGTTGATTACTGTCATCAGACTGTAGTGCTGCTCTTATTGAAGCCTTCCCTTCGGACTACAGCTTTCCATACTCTATCAGAAAAGTGGAAAAGGCCTCTATTTTTACTAATGCTCTCAGCTGTAAGGTTATTTTTTCTTTTGGTGACTTTGGGTCTTTTGAGAATCATGCTATACTGTTTAAATGTCAGCTACCAGTTCTGACCATAACCCTGTATAGGTCACCAGCACTGCTCCACTTTCTTTCCTGATTTATCTGAACAATTCTCTATTGTCTTTGAGAACTATGATAAAATCATTGTTTTAGGCTAATTTTATATTCACGTTGACAAAGAGACTGACTCCAAGGCCATTGAATTCATGAATCTTTTGAGCTCTATGGACTTTAACCAACATGTTACTGGGCCCACTTATAACCACCGTCATACATTGTATCTGATTATTACCAAGGGGCTTTCTATTCACATATCCTCTATTGTTGATGTTGCTTTATCTGATCACCACTGTGTATTTTTGACTACCGCATTATTAAGAAACGCTATCTTACCTCTGAAGTTTCTGCAGATTTGATTGAGTGTATGAACAATTCTCCATCACCAATTCTGCCTTCCTCTTGTGATGATTTAGTTGATAACTTTAATAGCAAATTAAGGGCAACCATTGATGCCAATGCTCCAGTAAAGTTGATAAAGGTCACATTCAAACTTGGATGAACAAGGAAACAAATCAATTAAAGAGAAATGCAGAAAGGCAGAGCGGAAGTGGAGAAAGTCAAAACTGCAGGTCCATTAGGATATTCTGAGAGATCAACTTGACATATATAACAAGGCAATTAAAATGTCAGATGGGCAAATTTTTCTAACTTGATCACTACGATCCAGAATAATTTGAGAGTACCCTTCTCTACCACTGATGGCCTGATAAATCCTACCCCCTCAAACCTATGTGAACTTTCCTCCAAATCTAAATGTTATGAGTTTGCGGCATATTTCAGAGATAATATAACCAACATTAGGCTGGGTATCAGTCCAGCAAGACCTGATGAGAAGTTTGATTATTTGTGCCTACCACGCAAAGGCCCTATGTCGTACCCACTGTGACTATTAAAACCTACCCTAACCAGAAACCATGGAGGGATGGCGGCATTCACACAAAACTGAAAGTGCGAACCATCGCATTTAACCATGGCAAGAGGTCTGGAAATACGGCTGAATATAAACAGTGTCGTTTTTCCCTCCGCAAGGCAATCAAACAAGTGAAATGCCGGTACAGGGACAAGGTGGAGTCGCAATTCAACAGCTCAGACACGAGACGTATGTGGCAGGGTCTATAGGAAATTACAGACTACAAAAACAAAAACAGCCACATCACGAATACCGACGTCATGCTTCCAGACAAACTAAACACCTTCTTTACCCACTTTGAGGATAATATAGTGCCACCGTCGTGGCTTGCTAACAAAGACTGCGGCCCCCACCCCCTCTCCTTCTCAGTGGCTGACGTGAGTAAAACATTTAAACTTGTTAACCCTCGCAAGGGCGCTGGCCCAGATGGCATCCCTAACCGCGTCCTCAGAGCATGCACAGACCAGCTGGCTGGTGTGTTTATGGACACATTTAATCGCTCCATATCCCAGTCTGTTGTCGCCATATGCTTCACGATAGCTACCATTGTTCCTGTACCCAAGAAGGCAAAGATAACTGAACTAAATGACTACCGCCCCGTAGCACTCACTTCTGTCATCATGAAGTGCTTTGAGAGGCTAGTCAAGGATCATATCATCGCCACCTTACCGGCCACCCTAGACCCACTTCAGTTTGCATACCGTCCCAACAGGAAGACGCAACAGCGCCTCTTCAAACTCAGGAGGCTGAAGAAATGTTGGCTTGTCACCCAAAACTCTGACAAACTTTTACAGATGCTCAATCGAAAGCGTCCTGTTGGGCTGTATCACAGCCTGGTATGGCAACTGCACTGCCCTCATCCGCAAGTCTCTCCAGAGGGTGGTGCAGTCTGCACAAGGCATCACCGGGGGCAAAGTACCTGCCCTCCATGACACCTACAGCACCCAATGTCACAGGAAGGCCAAAAAGATCATCAAGGACAACAACCAATTTAAGCCTACTAGAGAGCGTGTGCCCTCAGGCCTGGAGGGAAGCTAAAGTCATTCCGCTACCCAAGAATAGTAAAGCCCCCTTTACTGGCTCAAATAGCCGACCAATCAGCCTGATACCAACCCTTAGTAAACTTCGGGAAAAAATAGTGTTTGACCAGATACAATGCTATTTTACAGTAAACAAATTGACAGTATTAAAAACTGCTATGGTGAAACCCCTTCTGAAGAAAAGTAATCTAGAGTTAGCGAGTTTCGGAGAATCTCCAACCTTCCATTCTTTATGCAAAATTCTGGAGAAATTGGTTTTCAAACAGCAAAATTATTTTTTAAGTGCCAACTGTAATTAAAAATGTTTTATTCCAATCTGATGTTCATTCACACCACAGCACAGAGACAGCCTTAGTGTAACGTTCCTGACCTGTTTTCTGTTGTTTGGTATGTGTTTAATTGGTCAGGGCGTGAGTTTGGGTGGGTAGTCTATGTTATGTGTTTTCTATGTTGGGTTAATGGGTTGCCTGGTATGGCTCTCAATTAGAGGCAGGTGTTTGGCGTTTCCTCTGATTGAGAGCCATATTAAGGTAGGTTGTTTCACATTGTTTGTTGTGGGTGGTTGTCTCCTGTGTCAGTGTCTGTATGTTACGCCACACGGGACTGTTTCGGTTTGTTTGTTCGTTCGTTCGGTTTATGTAGTCTGTTCCTGTTTCATGCGTTCTTCGTGTCATGTAAGTTCCTATGTTCAGGTGCGTCTACGTCGTTTGTTGTTTTGTAGTTTGTTAAAGTGTATTTCGTTTCGTCTTTGTCTTGTTAAATAAATCATTATGAATTCACACCCCGCTGCACTTTGGTCCAATCCTTGCTACTCCTCTTCGGATGAAGAGAAGGAGGAAGCCCGTTACACTTAGTAAAAGTGGTAAATGATCTTAGAGCCAACACAGATGCCAAACAGCTCTCTGTCCTTGTACTCTTGGATTTAAGTGCTACATTCAACACTGTTGACCATGATGTCCTTCTGGACAGACTGGAGAGGTGGTTTGGCCTCTCCGATCCAGTTCTAAATTGGTTTAGGACCTATTTAACCGGTTGAGAGTTTTTTGTCAACCTTGGTGAACATAACTCAGAGAAAACAAGGTTAGATTTTGGGTCTGGTACTGTTCAGTTTATATATGTTACCCCTTGGCAGCGTTATCAGAAAGCACAACATTGATTTTGACTGCTACCCAGATGATACACAACTTAACGTTTCTGTGTCACCAGAGGATTTTAGCTCTACGGATAAATTATTAGACTGTATTCGTGATTTAAATACTTAGATGGCTCACAACTTCCTTCAGCTGAATCAAGACAAGACCGAAGTAATTATTGTTGGAGCCAAAGCACAGAGAGAGAATCTGGCTGCACATTTTATTCACGGGCAATAAAGATAAAACACCAGGTAAAAAAACCAAGGTGTTATTTTTAGATTCTGAAATAAATTTCCATTCATACATTAGGAATTTGACCAAAAAAGCTTTTTATCACAAGAGGAACATTGCCATGGTGCGGCTGTTTCTCTCTCAGGGTGATACAGAGAGACTCATCCATGCTTTTATTACAAGCAGGCGTGACTGTTGTAACGCCCTCCTGTCTGGTCTTCCCAAGAAAGCCATTGGTCAACTGCAAAATATACAGCATGCTGCAGCACGGGTACAGACCAAGATCAGATGGAGAGCATACATTACACCGGTTTTAAAGGTCTCTGCACTGGCTGCCTGTGAGTTTTATAATTAGTTTTAAGATTTTTCTATTGGTTTTTAAATCACTCCACGATTGTGCACCCCAATACATGTCAGACATGCTTTTACATTATGTACCCAGTAGGTCCCTCAGGTCGTCTGGCCTTTTAACTATCCCAAACCCTAGGACCAATAGGCATGAAAAGGCAGCCTTTAGTTATTATGCCCCCAGCCTCTGAAATAGCCTGCTAGAGAACCTGAGGGGGGCTGAAACTGTGGACGTATTTAAAAGAGACCTTAAAACAAAACTTTTTAGCTTTGCTCTTCCTTAGGGTGGTTTTTAGTCATTCAGTTTTTATAATTATTTTGTTTTTATCTTAAGTTTGTTGTGTAGTAAATATTTCAGCTTTTGTTTTCATTGTTTTTTATTATAATTTTTTCCTGTGAAGAACATTGCGTTGCATTCCATGTCTGAAATGTGCTGTATAAATAAAGCTTGATTTCATTTGTTTTGATATGGACAGCTGAATGGCTTGGTCTCTACTTGGTCAATAACTGATCCTAGTAGATGACCATGCACATGTACACACACACACACACACACACACACACACACACACACACACACACACACACACACACACACACACACACACACACACACACACACACACACACACACACACACACACACACACACACACACGCACACACACACACACACACACACAAGACTTGCCTGGCATCCTCAGCGGTCTCAGCAATAAGGTGGTAGGTGCGCTCTGGCATGATGATGTCGATTCCGTTCTCCTTGCCTGTGTTGTCCACAATCTCTCTGCAAGATAGAAGTACATCAATCTAGATCAGTTCCCTCTCTTCAGATATAAAAACTAGAGACGAAACCCCAAACTAGCCAGATAGGCATTAAGAAAGACAGCTTTGTATAATATTTTCTTTTATTTAAATACTCTAAAATGTATCCTTCCTTCCTCCGATCTTTGAGGAAATCACTGATCTAACATGATTTGATAGGAGCAAGGTTTTCACTGTGTCAATAAACATGTCAAGTAAGATCACTGGAAAAATTGGTGTTTGACCAGATACAATTCTATTTCACAGTAAACACATTGACAACAGAATGTCAGCATGCTTATAGGGAAGGACACTCAACAAGCACAGCACGTACACAAATGACTGATGACTGGCTGAGACAAATTGATGATAAAATGATTGTGAGGGCTGTCTTGTCAGACTTCAGTGCAGCTTTTGACATTATTGATCATAGTCTGCTGCTGGAAAAACATATGTGTTATGGCTTTACACCTCTGCTATAATGTGGACAAAGAGTTACTTGTCTAACAGAACACAGGGGGTGTTCTTTAATGGAAGCCTCTCAAACATAATCCAGGTAGAAGCAGGAAATCCCCAAGGTAGCTGTTTAGGCCCCTTGCTTTTTTCCATCTTTACTAATGACATGCCACTGCCTTTGAGTAAAGCCAGAGTGTCTATATGTATGTGGATGACTCAACACTATACACAGCAGCTACTACAGCGACTGAAATGACTGCAACACTCAACAAAGAGCTGCAGATAGTTTCAGAGTGGGTGGCAAGGAATAAGTAATAAATAATGTGGAAAATTTGCAAGTTGAGATGACTAAACTGCTTGGAGTAACCCTAGATTGTTAACTGTCATGGTCAAACATACTGATGCAGTAGTAGCTAAGATGGGGAGAAGTCTGTCTATAATAAAGCGATGCTCTGACTTCTTAACAACACTATCAACAAGGCAGGTCCTACAGGCCCTAGTTTTGTTGCACCTTGACTCCTGTTCAGTCGTGTGGTCAGGTGCCACAAAAAAGGACTTAGGAAAATTGCAATTGGCTCAGAACACGGCAACACGTCTGGCCCTTGGATGTACACAGAGAGCTATAATTAATAAGCATGTCAATCAATGCATGCCAGGTCGCAATTGTAAATGAGAACTTGTTCTCAACTTGCCTACCTGGTTAAATAAAGGTGAAATAAATAAATAAATAAAATCTCTCCTGGCTGAAAGTGGAGAAGATATGGACTTCATCACTACTTTTATTTATGAGAGCTATTGACATGTTGAATGCACCGAGCTGTCTGTCTGAACTACTGGCACCCATGCATACCCCACAAGACATGCCACAAGAGGTCTCTTCACAGTCCCCAAGTCCAGAACAGACTATGGGAGGTGCACAGTACTACATAGAGCCATGACTACATGGAACTCTATTCCACATCAAGTAACTGATGCAAGCAGTAAAATTTGATTTATAAAACACCTTATGGAACAGTGGGGACTGTGAAATAACACAAACATTGGCACAGACACACACACACACACACCCACACGCACTATACATACACATGGATTTAGTAATGTAGATATGTGGTAGTGGTGGAGTAGGGGCCTGAGGGCACACAGTGTGTTGTGAAATCTGTGAATGTATTGTAATGTTTTTAAAATTGTATTAACTGCCTTAATTTTGCTGGACCCCAGGAAGAGTAGGTGCTGCTTTGGCAGCAGCTAATGGGGATCCATAATAAATACAAATACACTGATTACCTCAAGGAATGGCAGCAGGAAGGATGCATTTTAACATAGCCCTTATATAGTTCACTCCTTACTTGGCTGCATGCATGTCCAGCATGCCCTTCATCTTGTCCTCGCCGTCTTTCTCGAAGTACATGAGCTTGCTCTGGCGCAGGACGAACCAGCGGCGCTTCCAGTTGCGGCGTGACAGCGTCGAGGAGCCGCCACCCTTCTTGTGGAGCCAGCCCTGCTTCAGGGCCTCCTGCTTAGCGCGGAACCACAGGAAGGTCTCGTCCTTCAGCACGCACCAACGCCGCTTCCACGTGTTCATCAGGCCACCTGGGGTAGAGAAGGGAGAGAGAGGGGGAGACGTTAGTCATAGGAAATTATTAAATGAAAGTGTAGAGGTAAGACCGTGTGGCTGTAACACAGTCAAAGAGATGAACATCCATTAAAGTTCAACGGTCATTTCAATTAATGCCATTTCCCCATTGACTCTTGAACAAAATAACTTGGAATATAAACCAGAAACAAATGATTGAGTTTCAATGAAAAAACATTTGATGTGTTCATACAATATTAAAGAGTAAGGGCAAGTGACAGGGAATGAGAGAGGAAAGGACATAGAGCGAGAAAGAAAGTGAGAGTGAAGGGGAGAGAAGGGACAAAGTCACAACAAGCACAAGTAGCTGCTCCTCTGACCCCTTAAGAAAGATGGTGTGATGTGGATAGAGGGAGAGAGAGGGATAATGGTGAGCAGCGAGTTGGAAAGACCCCCATGCACTCATTTTGCCAATATGGAGGAACACTGCCGTGCTCTTCCCAAATGCCTGCAGTGTAACCTAGTGGTAAATTGTAATAATGGCAAAGTGTGACTCAGTGAAAAGCAAACACCTGATTCAACTAACCATGGGTTTGATGACGAGTTTATCAATTAGTTGTGTTAGTGCTGGGCTAGAACAAAAATGTGTTACCTTTGATGTGGAGGAAGCTGTGAAAGTATGGCAGTGTGACACAACTGTAGACCGAGTCTCGCCGGTAGGACAGCTCGTCGTCCATGTCGAACCTGTTGAAATCGTCCTCGCTGTCCTCAAACTGAGCAGAGAGAAGGAAAGAGAGAGAGAGAGAGAGAAAGAGATATCGAAAAATATTGCGATAAGAGACATATTGAGGTTTAACATAAACATGTTATTATGTCAACATCATAAGTAAAATATGTATTGGTTTCACTTTTACTGATGAAAACCATTAACCATATTATTGCTTCGACCCCTGAACTAGGTTGTGATGTCACCCACTGCTGGTACCCACCGATGATTGGGCCCCCTCCGAGCTGAAGCGATAGGTCCCCGAACTGTTGTAGGTGCCCACAGAGCCGTGGTAGTCAGGTGACCACTGCCCTTTGCAGGGTTGTGAGAACGCCATGCTGCCACTGGACACTATGGCGCCCTCGTCATAGTCGTCCTGGTCATAGTCCGAGTCTTCATCCGGAGGAATGAGCTCGACCAGATCATCGGAGTGGGCCTCCGAAACCTGGGGGTGGCAGTAGACCGAGTCCCCGCCAGAGGAGGCGCTGTGGCAGGCTTGGAACAGCGGCGGCAGGGGCAGCGGCTGGTGGAGTAGTGTATTTGGTGGCAGGAGTGGGATCTGCATTCCGTCATTAGCGTACGGGTCCTCCTCGGATGAGTCGTCGCTGGTGCGGATGCCACTGGTGCGCTGGCCGTCTGAGTGGCCGTGCTCGCTGGGGTTGGGTGAGTCCTTGTATCCCTCATCATCGGCACCAAAGCCTTCATCCACCTCTTCCTCCTCGCCCTCGTCCCTCTCTCCGCCTATCTTCTCCTCCTCTTCCACGCCCAGCGAGCACTCGATATTGCGCACGCACTCGTCAATCTCGTCGAAGTTGAGCGACTCCAAGAACTGCTGGGCGGCCTTGCACGCCTCGTCCTCCAGGCGCTGCAGCTCCTGGTCACGGAGGGTCTGCAGTCGGTGGAGGGAGGCCTCGGTCAGGGACAGCTCCTGCTGCTCCTTCTGCCGCTGAAGCTCTTGGATCTCCCGCTCCAGACGTAGGATCTCCTCCACCTGCGAGGCGTCCTGGGATGCGTCCTCGGGCCGCACCGCCTCTTCGGAAAACTCCTCCGTAGAGATCTCTTTGAACATTTTGCAAGACTCCATTTCATTCAGCTGTTGCTGCACTGCCTGGGTTGCCGGCAATGTTGCTTCTTGTGTCTGTGTAGTTTTCTGTGTTTGTGTCTGAGTCAGAAGGTATAGCTCTTGGGCCTGATGGAGGTCCTCAACCTTCCTGGCTTTCTCTGCCTATGGAGAAAGAAAAGAGAGCGCAAAAACTAATGTTTCGAGAGAGACTGGTACTGAGAGTGGTCAGCAAGCTATTAAGCAAAAGGCAACTAAGACAGAGAGAGATAGCACAACACAAAGCGCAGTGGCAAAATGTTTACCTCGGTTTTATCCAACAGGCACCGAGAGTGAAAGACATAATCATGCAACATGCATTGAGAAAGGGGTGATACTATAAAGCCCAATTTAGAAGCAAATCATAAATGAATGTTATGCGATTAATAGATACTCTTACATATTGTGCTAGCCATTCAGCCTCCAGCCTCTTCTTTTCCCTGTAATAAAAAAAACACACAGAAAACAGCAACATCATGTCATGTTACATATTACCACGTATTTCATGTGTGCATTTTTTGCATTTACATGGCTCATTTGAAAAAGAAACCTTGGTCTAAACATTACTCCCTAACAAAATAAAGGTAAAATAATATATAAACAAAATAAACAGTATTATAACTTGCTCGCTAGCCTAACTTCCTTTCTTGGGCAATGATGAGCTAGCTATATAGTTAACAGCTAGCTACATATTGAACTTCCATCCTCTCAGGCCAGGGGCACAATGTATGAATTTATCATTGGTTCAGAATCACCATTGTAATAATTGGTCAGTACGGAGAATTAAGTAAAACCACAAGTCCAAATCCTTATCTCCATCCATGGCTAATTTAGGAAAGGGACAATTTTAGCTAGTTAGCAACAATTAAAGTTGTTTCTGGCAATGACATATTTCTGTTGATTCGATGTGATAGGAGTGAAGCCAAATCCAAATTGGCTTCCCTTGACATTTTCTTTTGGTGAACCAGGACCATTCACAGTTGAGCTCACTCAGTTTAGCTCAATGCTGGCTATTATTTTATCTTTTTTCTTATCAAGGCAGGCCAAATGCTCGCTGGCTTCCCTGGCATTCAATGCTATGGGCAGCAACAATGTCATACAATGTCATTCCACACATAGAACAATGAGACAGATATTTCACCGGATGTATAAATGTGACACATCCAGTTGGCGTTTCCACTCACTACCAAATATAGTGATGAGAGGAAGCCCAGTGGCCGGCAGTGGGAGAAGATGGAGCAAGATGGATTTTGGCCAACATTCTGCACATTTTCTCATCGATTAAACATTTAATCTCAATAACTAGGATATGTTACGAACAGAGTGGACTAAGTTTTGTAGACTTTAGCCTTTGCCAAAGTTCCCAAAAAATTGCTTTCTTTAGAAGAAATGCAATGGGGGATTGAGTTATTGCACATGCGCCCTTCACAGAGTATAGTTATACAAATCTTTGGTCATACTCTTTTTGACCAGACAGCGTCAGATAGATGGGCTACACATACTGAGACAGAGGGGCGCCGTTTTACTCACTCGGATGCTTTCTCCGGTGAGATACATTCAGCCTCTTGCGAATTGAAGGAAAACTATAAAACACAAATATTTTATTTCTTCTTTTCTGGCTACATTTTTGGGGGGAAGCCTGGCTTCCCTTGACATTCATGAATACACGCCACTGGTGTGTTCACAAGTAGGATACAACTCCTACTGTAGTTCTCTCTGTATTATGGAGGCTTAGTTGATTGTTCATGCAAGACTTGAAGTCTAAATTGGAGAAAAGGAGGTATTAGTAAGAAGGGAATGGTGTGGGTGATGGATTGAAGTCTGTTGGGGGTGGGTATTGTGTGTGAAGGTTAGTAGGCATGATTTATTGACATGAGGGGGGTGGGTGGATATAGTACCTTGTTTGAGTGTGTATTGATGGGGACAAGGTAGTAAAATGTCAGCTAATTACTGACTACTGTGTTTCCTACAGACTAACCCTGCTGCTGATGACGACCTTGACACCAGCTTCAGTAGTACAGAGCCTGTAGACCCATTGGATGAAAGCCTTCAGCCGAGAATAAGCTCAAGCTCAACATCATCTGACTCGGAAACATGCCAGCACAGCCAAAGGTATTTATCCCCAATACACTAAACTAAACTTGTCTACATGACAAGTGCTCCTCAAACTTTCAGTCCCTTGCATTCAGTTCTTTGGCATGGGAGAGAGTGGCAATTAGTATACGCTTCTAGCCGATTGACTCTATGGTTGGCAGTGCTTGTCTACTCAACAGCACAACTGTAGGTGCTCATACACAACAATACACGACTAGACTGTCTACAAGTCAAGCCCCCCTCAAACTTTGCATATCTTTGCTAATAGCCCATCTCAATGCCTCATTATTGACTCTGAGTGTAACAAAACACAAAGCAGTCTACTGTACCCTTTTTTGTTTACAGATGAACATGGTTACACATCCTCATGGTAAGTCTTCATGTTTTACACATCCTCGTGATCAGTCTTCATGTTTTACACATCCTCATGATCAGTCTTCATGTTTTACACATCTTCATGATCAGTCTTCATGTTTTACACATCTTCATGATCAGTCTTCATGTGTTACACATCCTAATGATCAGTCTTCATGTTTTACACATCCTCATGATCAGTCTTCATGTTTTACACATCCTCATGATCAGTCTTCATGTTTCACACATCCTCATGATCAGTCTTCATGTTTTACACATCCTCATGATCAGTCTTCATGTTTTACACATCCTCAGGATCAGTCTTCATGTTTTACACATCCTCATGATAAGTCTTCATGTTTTACACATCCTCATGATAAGTCTTCATGTTTTACACATCCTCATGATCAGTCTTCATGTTTTACACATCCTCATGATCAGTCTTCATGTTTTACACATCCTCATGATCAGTCTTCATGTTTTACACATCCTCATGATCAGTCTTCATGTTTTACACATCCTCATGATCAGTCTTCATGTTTTACACATCCTCATGATCAGTCTTCATGTTTTACACATCCTCATGATCAGTCTTCATGTTTCACACATCCTCATGATCAGTCTTCATGTTTTACACATCCTCATGATCAGACTTCATGTTGTACACATCTTCATGATCAGACTTCATGTTTTACACATCCTCATGATCAGTCTTCATGTTTTACACATCCTCATGATCAGTCTTCATGTTTTACACATCCTCATGATCAGTCTTCATGTTTTACACATCCTCGTGATCAGTCTTAATGTCTTTCCAGGAGACTTGCAGTAACAACTGCAGAGAGGAACTATGAAGTGGGCGATCGGGAGCTCCTGGGGGTGAAGTTGGCATTAGAGGAGTGGAGACACTGGCTGGAGGTCACCAAGGGCGCATTTCTCATCCTCACTGACCATCGGAACCTGGAGTACATACGCACAGCGAGATGACTGAACCCGCGCCAAGCAAGGTGGGCCCTTTTCTTCACCAGATTTGAAAAAAAACACAAAGCTGATGCCCTGTCCCATCTCTACGAATCGGGAGAGGTTCCTGTCTTCAGTGCACCCATAATTCCACCCTCTCGAGTTGTAGCCCCTGTGCTCTGGGATGTAGATGTGGAAATTCACCAGGCCCTGGAGGGAGAACCCGCACCTTCTACCTGTCCTCCTGAGCGCACATACGTTCCCACGGGGATAAGGGATCGGCTGTTGACCTTGTCGCACACAGCTGTTGTCTCTGGACATCCAGGTATCACCTGCACCATTCAGTCCATCTCTGGAAAGTATGGGTGGCCCACCTTGGCGTAAGACGTCACTCATTATGTCAACTTCTGTTCCGTATGTGCCCAATCCAAATACCCCCAGAACACTCCAGCAGGGAAACTCCTTCCCATTCCCGTGCCTCAGCGTCTCTGGTCACATCTGTCCATTGATTTTGTCACTGATCTGATGGTTTTGCCACCATTTTTGCTGATAGTGGACAGATTCTCTAAATCATGCCGTTTCATCCCTCTCTCTGGTCTCTCTACCGCTATCCAGGTCGCTGAGGCACTGTTCCAGCAGGTCTTCCGGCACTATGATGATATCCTGAGAATATCATCTCCGATTGTGGCCCCCAATGCACATCTACAAATAAAGCATTTGTGTTTAGTGAGTCCACCAGATCAGAGGCAGTAGGGATGACCAGGGATGTTCTCTTGATACGTGTGTGAATTGGACAATTGTCCTGTGCTGCAAAGCATTCAGGGAAAATGTGTGGAGTAAAAAGTGTTCTTTAGGAATGTAGTGAAGTAAAAGTTGTCAAAAATATAAATAGTAAAGTAAAGAACAGATACTCAACAAAAAAAACTTAAGTAGTACTTTAAGGTATTTAAGTACTTTACAGCACTATGTGTAGGCCAGTGACAAAAATGACACAACAAAATGTAGAAAAAGTCAAGGGGTTTCTGAAGGCATAGGATAGGTATTTTTATATATTTTTTTAACTTTCTTTGCTTTCAGACCCACAGGGAAGGGGTGGTATGGGGAGGGTTTTCTCTGGTCGCCGAGAGGTTGGATCTATGTACTTTTAGAATATTATTGCCTGTGATCTGAACCCCTCAAAAAACAAAATAAGTTGGTCACCCCCCAAAAATATTGTCCATTGTTCATTAATTGATGTGATGTCATCATTGTCTAAATGTCCTGAACCATAGGCAATAAAATAATAACAAAGTCCAATGTTCAGCAATAATAATAAAAAATAATATTTTTTCATTTTACCCAATTGAGGGGTTGTCCTCTTCATTGTCTTATGGTGAGGGCAGGATTGTGCATGGGATAGCATACCTGAATATTGAGCCAGTCAAATTGGGGTTAGCCCAGATCTGTCGGCTCGTCCCCTTGTGTGTTGGCTTGATGTGCTTCTCAAAGAACTATTGAGCCTCCTTGGCAGTGGAAAACGTTTGTGTTGTATTCTGGAAAGTCAAGATGAGTCGCATCTCAGGTTTAGCTTGCGTATCTGTGATCTCACCTAGTTGTAGGTCGCCCTCTGTTTCAGCAGTTCGGCACTCAGGTCTGGGTAGATGCTGATCCTCTTCAAAGCCACCAATTCTGCTGCGAGGCGAACAATTTGCCATTAGACGTCAAAACTGTGGATTCGTACAATCATACACCGAGCTCCGTTGTGGATAGGACTCGTGCGGTGAGCAATGTTAATCAGCGGCATGGGACCAAGCTTTTCCTGCCCAAACAGTTCATATAAAAGATTTTGCTCATGAAGGAAGTTGGGTTTCCCGCTTCCACACCAGTTTCAAGTCCTGTGAGCCGCATATTGAAATTGCGGGAATTATGTCTGAGTGGATTCTGTTATCTTTTTCAGGAGATTGACTCCCCTTCTAGCTTAGTTTGCGCTGTGTCCTTGTCACGGAGTCGCACCTCTGTCACACTGGCCACTGTTTCCAAACTGTCCACTTTAGTTGAGTAAGCAGTGCAGATATTCATTTACTGGTTTTAAGTGCTGAAGGCTGAGGCAATTTCCTCACGAACAATCTCTTGGATAGTAGCGGGTGTTGTCGGGTGTTGAGAATCGCCATGTTCCCACAGGGGAATTGTGGACGGACAGATTACGCTAGCTACTGGAGTAGAAGAGAATTGCTAGTTGTGTTTTGTAATACTGTCAAAATCCCACACCTTAATATGGTGTTATGTGTTGACAATGATTTAACAGTTATTGTTTATTTATAGTTATTTTTTGCAAGGCGATAAAGGCCGATTGAAGCTCAGAAATAACCTAGTCAGCCGCGTGGGCAATAGCATACACAACAGTGTCTTCTACATAAATTAATAAAGTGGAATAATCAAATCCAACCCGTCAGCACACAAACACACACACACAGAAACTGCAAATAGCCCACCTATCCAGCTCTTCCACCCTCCTCCTCCTCTTATCCTCCTCCATCTTCCTCTCATCCAGGAGCTGGCAGTAGACCTTTCGTCCCAACTGGCCCCTCAGGCATTTCTGGAAGGTGAGAGCGGCCCAGCGCAGGAGCAAGAACTTCCGCCTCCAATAAAACGCCCTGTAGTTCTTCTGAATGACCACAATGCACTGCAGCAGCTTCCTGTACTGCTTCCTGTGGAGTGACATCAATGAAAAGGAAATTGATATAGCTCGTCTTAGAATCGTATCTCTTAGTGTGTTCTCATCTTGGAATAGCTAAACATCACAATAGGTATTCAGTAAGTATGTATGCATAATCATATATACAATTACTGACAAGTGTGTAACAGGGAAGTGGTCCCCCCCAGGGTCTGACTTTGGCCCAATCGTTTCCCCCGAAGAGGCTGTGTGTAGAGAAGGGGGTAGCTGCATCCCAATATGGTGACTGGAGTATGGGAGAGTGGGTGTATCAAAAGGAAAGTATTTTTAAAATTTGACCTGGGAAGACATATTGAGACCTAGGTCTCTTTTTCCAAACGTGCCCTGCACAAATATACACATTATACACAGTAGTGGGCGTGTGGAAAGGAGTGGGTGTGTCAAAAGGAAAGTAGTGGGCGTGTGGAAAGGAGTGGGTGTGTCAAAAGGAAAGTAGTGGGCGCGTGGAAAGGAGTGGGTGTGTCAAAAGGAAAGTAGTGGGAGCGTGGAAAGGAGTGGGTGTGTCGAAAGGAAAGTAGTGGGCGCGTGGAAAGGAGTGGGTGTGTCGAAAGGAAAGTAGTGGGCTGGTGGAAAGAAGTGGGCGCGTGGAAAGGAGTGGGTGTGTCGAAAGGAAAGTAGTGGGCTGGTGGAAAGAAGTGGGTGTGTCGAAAGGAAAGTAGTGGGCGCGTGGAAAGGAGTGGGTGTGTCAAAAGGAAAGTAGTGGGAGCATGGAAAGGAGTGGGTGTGTCGAAAGGAAAGTAGTGGGCGTGTGGAAAGGAGTGGGTGTGTCGAAAGGAAAGTAGTGGGCTGGTGGAAAGAAGTGGGTGTGTCGAAAGGAAAGTAGTGGGCGCGTGGAAAGGAGAGGGTGTGTCGAAAGGAAAGTAGTGGGAGCGTGGAAAGGAGTGGGTGTGTCGAAAGGAAAGTAGTGGGCTGGTGGAAAGAAGTGGGTGTGTCGAAAGGAAAGTAGTGGGCGTGTGGAAAGGAGAGGGTGTGTCGAAAGGAAAGTAGTGGGCGTGTGGAAAGGAGTGGGTGTGTCGAAAGCGCTCTGCTTTCGGTATGACGGTTTTGATTGAACTGTTTTTCTTCTTCTTCTGTTTCTTACCATGCAACTACCGTACATTGAGCTGCCATACCGCGAGAGTTTGGACTCAAGCCAGAGAATGCTTGAGTTGCATGATTTTATTTCAAGTCGGATAGCAGTCTAAACAAGAAATAACTGATAACCATCTAGACCAGGGGTGCACAATTAGAATTCAAAGAGGTCTCCCCCTAAAGGTCCAAACCATTAAAATGTCTAGCGTGCGCTATGATTTGATATGTAGTTCTTGTACAGTACTGTGCAAAAGTTTTAGGCAGCTGTGAAAAAAATGCTGTAAAGTAAGAATGCTTTCAAAAATAGACACGTGAATAGATTATATTTATCAATTAACTAAACGCAAAGTGAGTGAACAGAAGAAAAATCTACATCAAATCAATATTTGGTGTGACCACCCTTTGTCTTCAAAACAGCATCAATTCTCCTAGGTACACTTGCACAGTTTTTGAAGGAACTCGGTAGGTAGGTTGGCCCAAACATCTTGGAGAACTAACCATAGTTCTTCTGTGGATTTAAGCAGCCTCAGGAGCTTCTCTCTCTTCATGTAATCCCAGACAGACTCAATGATGTTGAGATCAGGGTTCTGTGGGGGCCATACCATCCCTTCCAGAACTTATTGTTCTTCTTACGCTGAAAATAGTTCTTAATGACTTTCGTTGTCATGCTGCAGAATACATTTTGACTCATCAGTCCAGAGCACCTGCTGCCATTTTTCTGCACCCCAGTTCCTGTGTTTTCTTGCATAGTTGAGTCGCTTGACCTTGTTTCCATGTCAGAGGTATGGCTTTTTGGCAGTGAGTCTTCCATGAAGACTTCTCAGACTTCTCCGGACAGTAGATGGGTGTACAAGGGTCCCACTGTTTTCTGCCAATTCTGAGCTGATGGCACTGCTTGACATCTTCCGATTGTGAAGGGAAGTAAGCGTGACGTGTCTTTCATCTGCTGCAGGAAGTTTCTTTGGCCGACCACTGCGTCTACGTTCCTCAACGTTGCCCGTTTCTTTGTTCTTCTTCAAAAGAGCTTGGACAGCACATCTGGAAACCCCTGTCTGACTTGAAATGTCTGCCTGGGAGAGACCTTGCTGATGCAGTCTTGTTGCTGTGCTCAGTCTTGCCATGGCGTATGACTTTTGACAGTGAACTGTCTTCAGCAACCTTAACTGGGGTTGGCTGTTCTTCACCCAGTTTTAATCCTCCTGTTTCCACAGCTGTTTCTGTTTCAGTTAATGATTGTGTTTCAAGCTACATATTGAATTGAT
This sequence comes from Salvelinus namaycush, assembly GCF_016432855.1. Taxonomy (NCBI): domain Eukaryota; kingdom Metazoa; phylum Chordata; class Actinopteri; order Salmoniformes; family Salmonidae; genus Salvelinus; species Salvelinus namaycush. The sequence continues at coordinate 3,212,517 of NC_052317.1, forward strand.
GATCATTAGCACCTGTTTGGTATAATTGGTTAATCATACACCTGCCTATATGCCTACAAAATCCCTGACTTTGTGCAAGTGTACCTACAAGAATTGATGCTGTTTTGAAGGCAAAGGGTGGTCACACCAAATATGGATTTGATGTAGATTTGTACTCTGGTCACTGCATTTAGTTCATTGATAAATATAATCTATTAACGTGTCTATTTTTGAAAGCATTCTTACTTTACAGCCTTTTTTAACCCGCCTAAAACTTTTGCACAGTACTGTATATGTGTAGCTAATAAACAAAGTACTACATTTCAATAACATTTAAACAATATCTATTGCACATTTCCAATGCAGACACATTAAACATGAGGTAAAATAAATATGCAGCCCAATCATAAATAAAAGTAGGCCTATCACAAATGTTCTCATTTCAAGCAGAACAAGACTGCATCTTCACAAAACAAGAACAAAAGTGATTTGTTTCTGAAAAAATAAGAAACCACAGGTTTAATATTGATCTTTCCTACTCTCTCCCACTTCTCTTCTCCATCTCTCTTCTTTAGTGAGAGAAATGGGCTTTTGCTTGCCCTGCCAGTAATTTGAACCTTGGCTGGAATGGAGTCAGTGTCATTCTCATGCATATATGTAGGTGCTCATTGGTGAGTCTAGAACGGTACTTATTGTTAATGATGCCCATAGTGGAGAAAGAAGACTCACAACTGTATGTGGAGCCAAACATGGTCAATGTGTGTGGTGCTACTTTGGTTAGACCAGGGAAACCAGTCTCAGACACAGCCTGCAGCCAGAAAGTGTCATGATCAGTTAGTTGAAAGTGCTCTCTTAGTGCAACATTTGCTTGCAGATCAATCAGTTCCATCTGTAGAGATCCAGCAACTTGAAGGTCTGTGTCACATCCTTTGAAAATCCCCTGACATCTGTGATGAGGAATGGATTCTCAATTAGGAGAAGGAGCTGCTTTCCAAGGCTAACGATGTCAAAGCGATTTCTGAAGTTTCCAATCGGTTTATCTATTAAGTCAATATGAGGAGAAACATCTCTCTCACCCTGAATCTGTTCCTGCACTTTTGGGAAGTGTGCAGAGTCTCCTTGAAGATCTTCCTTTCCTCTGGAAACTGGCGGAACCCATCCAACGTGAAGGAGCTGGAGCAGTTTTGCCTTGAAGAATGGGCAAAAATCCCAGTGGCTAGATGTGCCAAGCTTATAGAGACATACCCCAAGAAACTCGCAGCTGTAATCACTGCAAAAGGTTGCTCTACAAAGTATTGACTTTGGGGGGGTGAATAGTTATGCACACTCAAGTTTTCCGTTTTTTGTCTTATTTCTTGTTTGTTTCACAATAAAACATATGTTGCATCTTCAAAGTGGTAGGAATGTTGTGTAAATCAAATGATACAAACCCCCATAAAATCCCATTTTAATTCCAGGTCGTAAGGCAACAAAATAGGGAAAATGCCAAGCGGGGTGAACACTTTCACAAGCCACTGTATATGTCTTTTTCTTCTTGCATGTGTCTCGAGTGGTGTTACACCTAACAGGTCTTCACAGAATTCCTTCTTCCCTGTGTGGTAAAATCTAACATACACCAGAAGCTGGGCATTATCACTCACATCAGTAGATTCATTAACAGCTAATGCTACGCATGGTGCACTCCGAATAGCTTCAATCAAGCTGTGTTAATAATTCCTCTGTTAGTATTTCACTCTTTCTTGCTGTTGTTGTACGTGACATTGGGATTTGCTTGATCTTTTCACACAGCTCGTCTTTTTGTTTACCGTCAAGTAAAGTTTCAGCAACAGCTTTCATGCACTCCATCACCACTCCATCACCACAAATGGCTTTTGGTGTTGACCCAAAATCCAAGCTATTTTTAGTGAACATTCGTTTGCACGTTGTTGGGCAGTGAATGCAGAGAGGACTCTGGTGGACCGATCATACTGGGCTTTGAGTACGTTTATTTGGCGTGCCCTCACCTCAGACTGCTGTGGATATGTTTGCTCAAAAGATTTGTGCTTTGTCACGTAGTGGCGCTTCACGTTGGAACTTTTTTATTGGAGCCACGGTCTCTGAACATATCAGGCAGAGTGGTTTGACATTCGCTGCGGGAAGGACAAAGGCATATTTGTTTCGCCACTCCTCTTTGAATGCTCAATTTCCTTTATTGACTTTCCTGACTTTTGCGCACGCCACTCTATAATTTCTCCTCTCGCTTCCGCTTTTGCTTCTCTCGCTGCCTCTCTCTCTGACAACATCAGTCTCCTAACATGCATTGTAAACATTCGCTTTGATTGGCTGAGTTTCGTGCTGTGATTTAAATAACGCACGTGATTGGACAACACACAGTAGAATGGGGCGCTGTCTAGAACCTTCCCAGCTGTGCTGAGCCAGCTCAGTACGTGTACATTGTAAAAAAGGGTTGCTTCATCAGTATTTAATTTAACAATTATTTCTGAGAAATGTGACGAAGTCCAGATAGAACCTTCACTTGGTGCGGACTTGGACCGAGGTCCGCCAATTGTGCACCTCTGATCTAGACAATCTTAAAGGACCACGTAGCTACCGCCGGAAACACGACCATGCTACAAAGTAGAAAGCACTTCAAGTCGGCAGAGCACTGGTGGCCTATTATGGACTTGTAGTTCGGCCCAATCAGCCACGCAAAACGATCTTGAGTGGCAACAAATCTGGCCAATTAGCTGATTCGCTTTTCCATACACCCACTCCTTTCGACACACCCACTCACCCATAGTCCGGTCACCATATTGGGCTGCAGCTACCCATACTTGTGTGTGTGTGCGCTGTATGGCATATGCCTATCAGGGTTGCGGTCAATTCAGCATCCAATTCGTCAATTTAGGAAGTGAATCTCCAAATGTAAATTCATACACTGAAAAAAGATTATGGGCAGCAATTTTCGATTCATGAATTGTATAACTTAAACTGAAATGACCTCAAACCTGGTGCACATACAGGATATGTGGCATGTTTACCTGGCCATGTAGCCCATGACGTGAGCCTGGATGATCATGGCTGCTTTTAGCACCTCCGACTCTCGCTGCTTCTCCAACCTGTGCTCCAGAGACTCCCGTAGAAACACCTGTGGGGGGATAGAGAGGGAGGAAAGAGAGGAAGGGGGGATACAGTAAAGGAGAAGAAAAAAAGGAGAAGAGGAAGGTTACCATGGGATCCATTTAAAAAAAATACATTTGCCTGCAATTTGATCAAACCTACACTACATAATAGATTTACATTATATTACAAATGTACTTTTTTTGTACTGTACATAGTAGAATGGTTTTGGGCTCTTTGCAAATACCAGGTACACTGCTAATAGGCAGATAGTTCCAGTTTTCTGAATGAACACGTATTATTCGTAACAGTGATGTTTGATTGAATGCAACTCTCTGTATAGTCTATGTCATTCCGTTCCTTTGAACACATGGACCAGTATAGCTAGACAATCAACAGCCGTTCTGCCTGAGAAAAGGCTCAAAATAAATTGTGACCCACTACAAATACGTAAGCCGACAACTTCAGAAACACACTCACGTACATCTAAGACCAGTTTAAAACCCAACACAAAAGAACGACACAGCCCAACACACCGCAAAGTTCATCAAATCAATGATTCACTCTTTTGTTCGAGTCTCACAATTTTGTTCAAACTGCGGGAGCCACCGTTAAAGGCTGCAAAAATAACGAGGGCGAGGCATTTAGTCTCTCCGTTTCGGAATGGTCTAATCTACGGGCAGTCCGACTGCCCTTTTTAAGACCCAAGCTGTCTTCCATTTCTATAGGGAAACCAGGCTCAATTGTGGGCCTTGAGGTTAAGCCAATTAGAGACTGTAGAAATGTAGATGTGGGATGTTGTCTCAGGTGAATCAGTGGAGAAATGTCAGAATTACAGGGGTATTGCTGAACAAGTTGTCTTGGCTTGGCTCTATCCTTGTGAATGATATAGGAGGGGACATTAAACAAGGTATTGAGATATAGGATAGAACGTCTCATCAATGCATGTTAGGTAACACTGTACATTAAGTTGCAAGTTTTACTATGTAACTACACAGTAGTAACTGTACATGAATGTTATTCAAATCAAATTGTATTTGTCACATGCTTCATAAACAACAGGTGTAGACTAACAGTGAAATGCTTACTTACAAACAATGCACAGAGAAAGAAAATTGAGAAATAATAGAAAAGCAAAAACACGTAATAATAAATACACAATGAGTAACGATAACTAAATACACGGGGTACCAGTACCGAGTTGATGTGCAGGGGTATGAGGTAATCGAGGTAGATGTGTATATATTCCAAGGAATAAATCCAATAGAATTTGTCACATGTGCCAAATACAACAGCTGTAGAGTTTTATTGTTTTTTTGGTACTTTTTACCCCTTTTTCTCCCCAATTTCGTGATATCCAATTGGTAGTTCCAGTCTTGGCCCATGGGACTTGGGAGAGGCGAAGGTCATGGGTCTCCCGGTCGCGGCCGGCTGTGACACAACCCGGGTTGTTAAAAAAAGTAACAATAAAATAACGAGGCTATATAAAGGGGGTTCATGTAATGTAGGTGGGGGTAAAGTGATTAAGCATAGATAATAAACAGCAAGTAGCAGTAGTGTAAAAACAAAAGTCAACGCAAATAGTCCGGGTGGCCATTTGATTAATTGTTCAGTCTTGTGACTTGGGGGTAGAAGCTGTTAAGAAGCCTTTTGGACTTAAACTTGGCACTCCGGTACCACTTGCTGTGCGGTAGCAGAGAGAAAAGTCTATGACCTGGGTGACTGGGGTCTTTGACAATTTCTTGGGCCTTCCTCTGACACCACCTAGTATAGAGGTCCTGGATGGCAGGAAGCTTGGTCCCAGTGATGTACTGGGCCGTTCGCACTACCCTCTGTAGCGTCTTACGGTCGGAGGCCGAGCAGTTGCTGTACCAGGCAGTGATGCAACCAGTCAGTATGCTCTCGATGATGCAGCTGTATAACTTTTTGAGGATCTGGGGACCCATGCCAAATCTTTTCAGTCTCCTGAGGGCGAATAGGCTTTGTCGTGCTCTCTTCACGACTGTCTTGGTGTGTTTGGACCGTGATAGTTTGTTGGTGATGTGGACACCGGAGTGACAATAGAGTGGACAATAGAGTGACAAGGCAGCATTATAGATAATAAATGATAGAAGCAGCATGTGACGACTCAAAAAAGTTAGTGCAAAAAGGGGGTCAATGCAGGTAGTCCGAGTAGCTATTTGGGTATCTATTTAACTTACTATTTAGCAGTCTTATGGCTTGGGGGTGGAAGCTGTTCAGGGTTGGTTCCAGACTTGGTACGACGTAATTACATGGCAATAAGGTTGTAGCGCTATCCGTTATTTCACAATTGGAACAAGGAATGTGTAATTACACATCCACTTGCTGAAGGTTATTCCACATGTGTAATTACTGATGTTATTCCACATTTTCTGGTTCCACTAAGTAACTCATGTTTTGTAACTACATGAAAGTCACCTATATGAATTACCATGTTAATAACACAAACCAAAATCGGACCTTACGTGCAACTACAAGGTGCCACTACAAATCGGATCCACATATAATACCAGGGTTGATAAATAAGCCAGGACCCCGTAACAACAATTGTAACAAGGCACACCCTGTCATTAACTACAGGTCATTTTAAATGTGATTATTTCTGACCTGGCTCAAAGGCTGTACCGAATCAAATGTAATGTATGAACAATGTAGTTACATAGGATATACTTGTTATTACCAGGTACCTACCCAGTAGCAAGCAACTTAATGTAAAGTGAAACCCAGTAGAGGCATAACCTTTATAATTACTATGTAGCTGGAATGTAACAACCTTTGCAGGAGAAATTAGGAGACAGGAGAACATCAGGTATAACCCTTTTAGTTACATTGTAACAATCTTTAACAACCAACTCTGTAGTTACAATGTTGTTACAAGGGATATACATGTATTTACAATGTTCTACCCAGGAGCAAGCAACTTAATGTAAAGTGAAGTGACATGTTTTATTACTTTGTGTTTACAATGTAACAACCTTTGAAAACAGTAGGAAACCAGGAGAAATAAGGAGAACATTTTTCAGTTTGACATTTCTTTAATGGATTTGACAAAGAATAATATTCTAACCATTCAAATTCTATAACTATTGGTACTATTTTACTAGTTAGTAAAATTGACTTAACATGGGGTGGTAAAACTAGCTAGATAGTTAGCATTTTCCCATTTTTCACTAATGTAGCTAGTGGAACACTGTCACAATGTCAACAGTTTTCCATCTCGGTCAATTAACTTTACAAGATCGTCATAAAATGTATTAAACATTTAGTTAACAATGTGATTTCACTATTTTGAGACTTACATTGCACTTTTGCACATTACAAACCTTTATAAACACTACAAATGAAGAGACAGAATTAGCATGTGGCTTCCATTTTGGCTGCAGAGGAGAGTTTGAGAGGTGAAAGGTCAGTGTGACATCACTTTCCGGTGAAATCTTAAAAAAAAAAAAACCCTAATGAAACATTTAGTTAACCTTTATGTTCACTATTTAGTGACTGATATTGTACATTTGCACATTCAAAACAAAAAAAATAAGGTCGAAGAAATACAGGTTAAGACAGCGTAACAATTCCATGTGGAGTGTTAGAAAACTAACACATTCATCGGACCAGCGCTGTGGCTGATTATACAGGATTAGCATTGAAAATGTGACCAGTAGTAGGGAAATAAAGTAATAAAGTGGCTGTAGATAATTAAATGTTGAAATGAAAGTAAAGCAGTTATGCTAAGTGTTTGCTGAGTAGTTAGCTGAAATTTACTACGATTCTGTTTACTTTCCACTTTGATGGCGAACGTTCTGGATTGCTAACTTCCACTTACAGTCATTTTTGCTCTGGTGCTGGTTCAATTAATTAGTTTATTTCTGTACGCTTCCGCATGGAATTATTACGCTGTGTTAAATTTGTGTTTCCAATTCCCTGCCAGTGACTCTTAGCAGCACCTCACAACCCTGAGCTGCAATCCACTCCCCATCCCTCACAGCCTGAGCCTGAGATTCTAGGGGGTACCATAAACCTGCCTCTCAAACTCTCTCTGACCTGTGCCCTGACAGGTTGGTAAGGAGTTTACTAGGGGGCCGGACATCTGCATACAATACTTGCAGTCTCCCTCAAGCAGTGACAACATCTCTGTCTCTGCCCATGGAATTGTGGGATGGTGTGTGTGCACAAAGTGCCATCACTCTGACCTTTCACCTCTTACACTCTCTTCTTCAGCCAAAATGGAAGCCACATGCTTTTTCTGTCTCTAAATTTGTCCTGTTTATAAAGGTTTGTAATGTGCGAAAGTGCAATGCAAGTATCAAAATAGGGAAATAACATTGTTAACTAAACGTTTCATAAGTTTTATAACAATTTTGTCATGTTTATTGACCAAGCTGGAAAACATATTGACATTGTGCCGTGCCGATATCTCGTGCCGATATTTAGCCTTAGATGGAGTTTACCACCTACTTTGGACAGCATCCCCAAACAACCTCTGTCACGCCCTGGCTATAGAGAGGCTTTTTATTCTCTATTTTGGTTAGGCCAGGGTGTGACTAGGGTGGGCAGTCTATGTTCTTTTTTCTATGTTGTTGTGTTTCTATGTGTTTGGCCTGGTGTGGTTCCCAATCAGAGGCAGCTGTCTATCGTTGTCTCTGATTGGGAGCCATACTTAGGTAGCCTGTTCCAACCAGTGTTTGTGGGTAGTTGTTTTTTGTTTTGTATCTGTACCAGACAGAACTGTTTCGGTTATTCTTTTTGTCATTTTCGTGTTTAGTGTTCGGTTGTTATTAAATTAAATATGAACACGCACCACGCTGCACCTTGGTCCTCATCTTCTCCTCTATACGACGATCGTGACAGAACTACCCACCACAAACGGACCAAGCAGCGTGGTGAGGAGCAGCAGCGTTATCTGGACTCATGGACATGGGAGGAGATTTTGGACGGAAAGGGACCCTGGGCACAGGCTGGGGAGTATCGCCGTCCGCAGGAGGAATTGGAGGCAGCGAAGGCTGAGCGGAGACACTATGAGGAGTTAGCACGGCAGCGCAACAGGCACGAGAGGCAGCCCCCAATTCTTTTGGGGGGGGGGGCACACGGGGAGATTGGCGGAGTCTGGCGAGAGACCTGAGCCAACTCCCCGTGCTTACCGGAAGAAGCGTGGCACTGGTCAGACACCGTGTTATGTGATGAAGCGCACGGTGTCGCCAGTGCGCGCTCATAGCCCGGAGTGCTATATGCCAGCCCCCCGCAAGTGCCATGCGAGAGTGGGCATCCAGCCAGGGCGGATTGTGCCTGCGCAGCGCATTTGGTCTCCGGTGCCCCGTTTCGGTCCAGGGTATCCTGCGCCGGCGCTGCGTTGAGTCTAAATTTGAATGGTTTGAACATGAATCTTTGCCTAATCCATTAAAGAAAAGTCAAACAGAATTTTTATCCTGTCTCCTTATTTATCCTGGTTAGCCTATTGTCTGCAAAGGTAATATTTCATGAGGGTGATCTAAACAAGGAAACACATACTGTATACTGTAGGTACATACAAACAAATCTATGTGCACAGACAGACACACACTCTCTCTCTCTCTCGCTTTCTATTGAATTCTATAATTCAAATCCCTTTGAATCATTACTATGTTAAGGATACACTGTATCCTAGGTTATACCATATCTAGCACGTTTCCCTTTTCTATGTTTCCTTGCCTAAAACATGGTAAAACATGTTTTAGGGAGGGGCCTATAGTCACCAGTTATCTTGTCATGTTCCCTGCAAACAATGAATGCAGCTAAACCTAATTTCTAGGCTAAAACAACATTGGCCGGGTCATCTCTCACCTTGGTCTTCCCCATCTCCCATTCTGCACTGGTGCTGTCGTAGAGGTGGAGTAACTGGACGCACCGTCCCCTTGGGTCTTCTGGTGTAGACACAGTCCTCATTAACACCTTGTACCTAAGAAAGGGATGGGACCGAATGGAATGTTAGCGTATACATGGCTCGGAATCAATTGGTACGCAAAATATGTCAAAATATAAACATTCCCGTTGTCAGTTTTCGGGAGATGAAACATCGTTGCAGTTGCAAGCAAAGAGAGAGGGTGTGGTAGTTCATTTAAAGTAAATATGTGAATTGTTTTCGCCCCACCGTTAGCCAAGTTAGCTTCCTAGCTAGCTGGAGCTATTTACATATTCTTCACAGTTACTGTTCCTACACTTCTTTCCTAGCTACCATAACGTCATGCCTCCAAAAAGGACACTGTGGCTCCAGGTATTTTTTACATTTTTACAATTGTGATGTATCCATTTTCATAATGTATTAAAATCTTCGGATGTAACTCGTAGAAGAACGTACTGTATTGTAAAATAATTGATAGTCAAGTGGAAGGAAAACAGCATACAATCGTCTCAGATAGGGCTGTGACATTTTGTCAACCAGTGATTGTCATTCAAATAACTGCTTCACGGTAATTGACCGTTAATTAAGATAAACACATTTAGTATCTCCTGCTTACATGCATAGGCTACAATCCACTGATGCGGACCTTTGGAACATCTACATTTTAAAAAGTCTAATAAATTCATTTAATATAGCCTACACCATCACAATAAACCCATTATTTATTTTAGGCAGGTCTAAATAAACATTATGATATGAAGAAAATGTTGCATATTTCAGAAGAACAGAATAACATATTCTGGGGCCTCCCGATAGGCGCAGCGGTCTAAGGCACTGTTATTACAGCCGGTGGTTCGATCCCAGGCTGTGTCATTACAGGCCATTACCGGGAGTCCCATAGGGCGGCCCACAATTGGCCCAGCGTCATCCGGGTTAGGGGAGGGTTTGGCCGGGGGGGGGGGGGGGGGGGGGGGGCTTTACTTGGCTCATCACGCTCTAGTCCGCCCTCATGGCGGGCCGGGCGCCTGCAGGCTGACTACGGTCGTCAGTTGAACAGTGTTTCCTCCGACATTGGTGCAGTTGGCTTCCGGGTTAAGTGAGCGGGTGTTAAGAAGCACGGTTTCGGAGAACGCATGACTCGACCTTTGCCTCTCCCGAGCCCGTTTGGGAGATGCAGTGATGAGACAAGATCGTGATCAAATTGGGGAGAAAAAGTGGGTAAAAAAAATTCTTCCTTATGTTAACCTGACCTGGCTATGCCATATGGCTGTGGGTTACACTAGTTCATTTAGTAGGCAAGATTTGCTTCTAATTCCTGTGGCATATTATTTTATAGTGAGAACAATATAATTGAACATAACTGAATAAAATAGAACGGATATTTTTCCGCAAATGTTTTTGCAGCTATTCTGTGTTGAGCAGTTAACAAAGAAACAGGCCCTCCTGTATCATGCAATTTCCTGTCACGAACATTCTCAACTCCTATGGCTGGACGCCGCTCGGGCCTGATGGATGTTTCCCCGCCTTGTCATCTGTCCCTATTCGAATGCCCTGTGCTACCTGGAACTTGCCTGCCAAGGAAGTCATCTCCATCTGCTTCTCCTCCTCCATCTTGTAGTGAAGTAGACGGAGAACAGCAAGAAGATTGTTCCAGTCAGCGCTGGTCCCATGTCACAAGTCGTGGAAACCAACGGCAACGGCATGCTGCTAAGCAGACGGGAGTGACTGCGAGAGGTTCGGAGCAGATTGACATAAGCAATAGCTTTGCTGCACTGGTGCCTGATCTACCTGCCCTTTCGATGCTGGGATTGCCTGTGTCTGCGACGGCGGTACTGACTCCAACTACAGTGACTCCAGCAGCGGCTTCGCTGAGTTCGGCTCCTTTCCCGCTCTCTGGATCTGACGGGGCACTGCCTGCTGTGGGAGATCTGAACCAATCGCCAAGAGCAGCGGGCGTACTCTATCCTGCTTCAACAAATTGTGTGAGGGTTAGGAATGAGCGGATTTCTCCTTTCCCTGTTCCGGCCGTTGTATTGTGCAGTTCAATGGTAAGAAATGTCTCAGTCCCAGGAGCAAAAACGTTGCGCTATCTAGGAGCACGAGTACATGATATCAATCAGCTGCTACCAAACGTTTTAAACCAGCATCAGGAAATTGAGTCTATCATAGTTAATGTGGGATTCAATGGCATTATGAAGGGCAGCTCTGAACAGCTGAAGATGGGTTTTAACAAACTGATTGGGTCACTGCTTGACACCAACAAACACCCTATAATATCTGTCCCTCTGCTTTCCTTAAATTGTGGCATTGAACGGTTCAGCAGATGTTTAGTCCTCCATAACTGGCTACAAGACTATTGCAGCTCTGTGGGTGTAACATTTATTGACATTTCTGATACCTTCTGGAAACAAAGCTCGTATTATAAGGAGGATGGGATCCACCCAAATCCTTTGGGTTCCTGTATCCTTACACAGCATTATAAGGCTGCGTTGAGACAATGACTTATCAACGACCCAAGCCCAGCTCAGTTAATCCCTACCATTGTGTCCCTGAGTTGTCATAATGCTTCAGCAAATGTACATTATCCCAGGGGAGCTGGAGGACACAATGTAAGTAACCTAATTTATGTCCCTCTTACCGCCCTGAATGCCTCTGCTGATCCTACAGCTATTGTACGCAGTAATCATGTGCCTATGAATCAGATTTATACTATTAACACTGAGGCGGTGTGTCCTAGTAGGAAGTCCACTGTGTGCAGCTCAGCCTGCACTAACATAAATAACATGAGCATTTCTACTTCTGCTAAACTTCCCAGTAAAGCAATGAAAACAGTCAAACATCCCAGAAAAGTGCTAACATATGTAGCCTAAGAAACAAGGTTAATGAAGTCAATAACTTGCTAGTAACAGATTACATTCATATTCTGACAATCTCTGAAACTAGATTAACTAGCAAGTTATTGACTTCATTAACCTTTGATGATATAGTGGTAGCAATACATGGTTATAACATCTACAGAAAATACAGAAATACCAATGGGGATGGTGTTGCGGTCTATATTAAGAACCACATTCCTGTAAAGCTTAGAGAGGATCTCATGTTAAATAGTGTTGAATTAATATGACTAGAGGTTCATCTGCCTCACCTAAAGCCCATTCTTGTGGGAAGCTGCTATAGATCACCAAGTGCTAACAGTCAGTATCTGGATAAATGTGTGAAATGCTTGATAGTGTATGTGATATCAACAGAGAGGTATATTTTCTTGGTGACTTCAATGTTGACTGGCTTTCATCAAGCTGCTCACTCAAGAAAAAACTTCAAACTGTAACCAGTGCCTGCAACCTGGTTCAGATTAACAGTCAACCTACTAGGGTAGTTACAAACAGCACAGGAATGAAATCGTCAACATGTATTGATCACATCTCTACTAATGCTGCGGACATTTTCTTTAAAGCAGTATTCAAATCCATTGGATGTTGTGGTCACAATATAATAGCTATATCTAGGAAAACCAAATCCAAAGGCTGGGCCTAATAAAGTGTTTAAGTGATTCCTATGTTGTTGATGTAAGGAATATTTGTTGGTCTGTGTTGTGTAATGTCAAGCAACTGCATTTGACACATTTATAAAATTGCTTATTCCAGTTACTAATAAGCATGCACCCATTAATTAAGAAAATTACTGTAAAAACAGTTAAATCCCCTTTGATTGATGAGGAACTGAAAAATTGTATGGTTGAGAGGGATGAGGCAAAAGGAATGGCAAATAAGTCTGGCAGCACAACCGATTGGCAAACGTACTGCAAATTGAGAAATCTTGTGACTAAACATAATAAAAAGAAGAAGAAACTATACTATGAAACAAAGATAAATGATATAAAGAATGATAGTAAAAAGCTTTGGAGCACCTTAAATGACATTTTGGGGAAAAAAGCGAACTCAGCTCCATCATTCATTGGATCATTCATCAAAAAAATGACTGAATTAATCATTTATTATTTGTCAAGATTAGCAAACTTAGGCATGACATGCCAGCAACAAACGCTGACACTACATATCCAAGTATATCTGACCAAATAATGAAAGACAAGAATTGTAATTTTGAATTACAATTACAAATGAAGTGAGTGTGGAAAAGGTGAAAAAAATATTGTTGTCAATCAACAATGACAAGCCACCGGGGTCTGACAACTTGGATGGAAAATTACTGATGATATTGCCACTATTTGCCATATTTTCAATTTAAGCCTACTAGAGAGTGTGTGCCCTCAGGCCTGGAGGGAAGCAAAAGTAATTCCGCTACCCAGGAATAGTAAAGCCCCCTTTACTGGCTCAAATAGCTGACCAATCAGCCTGTTACCAACCCTTACTAAACTTTTGGGGAAAAATGTGTTTGCCCAGATACAATGCTATTTCACAGTAGACAAATTGACAGCAGACTTTCAATGATAAAGGGACAATAGAGACCCATTAGCATTAGCAACTGTCCGTTAGCAAGTTTGGTAGGCTACTAACGACAATCAGAGGCATCAGAGCACAGTTTTGGAGAACCCTAGTTACCGTGACTCAACAGTCATGTGGAATTTGACTGTGGTCATGACTCCTGACTGTCGGTGTGGCGGTAATATGGTCACCATAACAGCCCTAGTCTCAGAGTAGGGGTGCTGGTTTAGGATCAGTTTAGCCTTTTAGATAACTTGAATAAGAATAACTGGACAGGGGAAAGCTGATCCTAGATCAGCACTTCTACTATAAAACACTTGAACACATACGGCCCCAGCTCTGTACTCACCTGGTACAGAAGTCTTGGAAAGGTCTCCTGATGGGGAAGCCTGTACGGCGGATCTTTACCGTCTCCAGCATCCCTGAGTATCTGAGCTGGTTCAGCACCACCGTCTGGTCAAACTGCTCAGGCATCTGAGGGCAGGAAAGTGGACGGAAATAAGTAATACTGCGGTGGTTGCTTGGGCACAAAATGGCAGCCACATCGCATCACTCAGGCGGGTGCTGTACATACTGTTTTGGTGTGTTCTTTTGACGTTACACATTAGTAGTGCAGCAGATGAGTTGGCACACACCGTGCAGAGGGAAACCTTGAACCCAGTCGCTATTAGTTATGTCAATATAACCTAGTATTGACAAATCCGAAATGATTTGGCGCTTACATGCAGTCGTACTTATGTAACTCTTCCTCGATAAGTCGCTCAATCAGATGACGTGATACTTGTAGAGTGCTTTTTATAACACCATTGTCACAGACAATACATCCGATGTCATTAGGCAACTGGAAAACCAGTTTTCATATGTGTGTGTTAAGAAAATACATACGTTTAGTTTGAGACCACCAGAGACACAGCCCTGACTTCTTAACAAATGTCACAAATTGAACAAGTTGAGATGACATGACTGATGATGTCCACAACTCTCACACAGACCCCTATTGTAAATCCTCCATTCAGACTCTCATACGATGCACATCTAAGCCCTTTAACACGAAACAGGCACGCGCACACAGGCACATCTGTCATTTACAAATCAAAGCCCTTTCATTTGCTCGACCATTGAGAGACGTCTCCAACCAGCAACAGATACGAAAGCATTGGGGGAAGGAAGGGGAGTGTGTGAGCGAAAGCCTAGTGGAAGTCATTATGTGGTACCCCTCACCCTTAACCTCAGTGGGCGTAGGGGGGTAGCAATAAGAGGGCGCTTTCATACCCCATGTATTGCCCCTTTTATTTCAATTTCATTGAAAGGGCAGAGATCTAGATAGACCCATTCTGGCCAAGAGAAGAAGTGATCAGATTCACCAATGGACACAGATCACTGGCTGAATGACGCCCTGTAAGAGCAATAGGCTAAGGGGACACCTTATTAGCATAATTGTATTTGCATAATGAGCCGGCCCAGCCGTCGTTGTGTCACAAAGCCCCGTGTCATAGGAAGCTGCCGTCTGACTCTTTCTTTCTTTCTTTCTTTTTCTGACTGACTGTCGTTGTCAGGTTTTGACCAACCCGATTGTCTGTATGTCAGATGTGCTACCTCTCTTTGTATATCGCTCTGTCTCTCTTCCGTCTGTTTTTAATTCTCTGATTTTAAAAAGCAGTTGGTCTGTCCGACAGCTGCCCTCTCTTTCTGTCTCTCTTTTGCTCTCCCGCTCTCTCTTCCTCTGTCACTTTCTGACATTTGAAACATTGCTTGTTTGTCAGAGAGCTGCCTCTGTTGTAGGTCATATCTCTCTTTCCCGCTCTCTGTGTTGCAAATTTTACTCTAATAAAGTACTCTTTATTTTCCCTCAGTCTGATTTTAAACCCCACACCTGTCATTTCAGGAAGTCACAGTGGGCTACTCTCTCTGACATTCAGTTTCTATATCTAAACAGATAGTGAGTATGGGCTCAGGGAGAGCAAGAGCTACACCATGTATATGAAACAACTACTGTAGGCCTACGGCATACTCAGAACTAACCCGGTAAAAGGTGCATTCTGTCTCTTTTGTTTTAATTCCCTCAGTGAGGGCACTACACCCCTCACTTCAGTGGCGCTACACCCCTCACTTCAGGGGCGCTACATCCCTCACTTCAGGGGCGCTACATCCCTCACTTCAGGGGCGCTACATCCCTCACTTCAGGGGCGCTACATCCCTCACTTCAGGGGCGCTACACCCCTCACTTCAGGGGCGCTACATCCCTCACTTCAGTGGCGCTACACCCATCACTTCAGTGGCGCTACATCCCTCACTTCAGGGGCGCTACATCCCTCACTTCAGTGGCGCTATACCCCTCACTTCAGGGGCGCTACATCCCTCACTTCAGGGGCGCTACATCCCTCACTTCAGGGGCGCTACATCCCTCACTTCAGGGGCGCTACACCCCTCACTTCAGGGGCGCTACACCCCTCACTTCAGGGGCGCTACATCCCTCACTTCAGTGGCGCTACACCCCTCACTTCAGTGGCGCTACACCCCTCACTTCAGGGGCGCTACATCCCTCACTTCAGGGGCGCTACACCCCTCACTTCAGGGGCGCTACATCCCTCACTTCAGTGGCGCTACACCCCTCACTTCAGGGGCGCTACATCCCTCACTTCAGGGGCGCTACATCCCTCACTTCAGGGGCGCTACATCCATCACTTCAGTGGCGCTACACCCCTCACTTCAGGGGCGCTACATCCTTCACTTCAGTGGCGCTACATCCCTCACTTCAGGGGCGCTACATCCCTCACTTCAGTGGCGCTACACCCCTCACTTCAGGGGCGCTACACCCCTCACTTCAGTGGCGCTACATCCCTCACTTCAGTGGCGCTACACCCCTCACTTCAGGGGCGCTACATCCCTCACTTCAGTGGCGCTACACCCCTCACTTCAGGGGCGCTACACCCCTCACTTCAGGGGCGCTACATCCCTCACTTCAGTGGCGCTACACCCCTCACTTCAGGGGCGCTACACCCCTCACTTCAGGGGCGCTACACCCCTCACTTCAGGGGCGCTACATCCCTCACTTCAGTGGCGCTACATCCCTCACTTCAGGGGCGCTACACCCCTCACTTCAGTGGCGCTACACCCCTCACTTCAGTGGCGCTACACCCCTCACTTCAGTGGCGCTACATCCCTCACTTCAGTGGCGCTACACCCCTCACTTCAGTGGCGCTACACCCCTCACTTCAGTGGCGCTACATCCCTCACTTCAGGGGCGCTACATCCCTCACTTCAGGGGCGCTACATCCCTCACTTCAGGGGCGCTACATCCCTCACTTCAGGGGCGCTACATCCCTCACTTCAGGGGCGCTACATCCCTCACTTCAGGGGCGCTACATCCCTCACTTCAGGGGCGCTACATCCCTCACTTCAGGGGCGCTACACCCCTCACTTCAGGGGCGCTACATTAACACAATTGGCCAAAAGGCAAAAAAAATATTAAATAAATTCTTATTGACCAGAAGACCCACAGCCTCTTTACAAAAAAGTGCAGGGTCAGCCCTTTTGCCCGTCAATTAAAGTGACATATTGCACCTTTAAAAATCTAGCATGTGAATGCAAATCTAGATCCAGAATCTTCCAGTCAAAGTTCCCAAACTTGAATCAGTAGGCATGATTACAAACAAGCACAACAGCATCAGCCACGGCCTCTCTCTCTCTGAAGGGAACGTATAGTCTGAGAAAGCAAAACCTTATCTCTTCACACCAAATGTCTCACCAAAGACCAAGCTGGTCATTCAGTTGGACAAAAGATGGTGTGTTCAGGTGGTCATGGGGGTTGGGAACTCTGAGGGAAAAGTCAAATACGGACAAGAAAGAGGAGAGCATGTCCCCCCACCCCCTTACAAATCATCATACGTAGAGCAACAAAAAGCTGAATTATTAGTATACATACAGTATTATATCAATGATTGTAAATAGAATCAATAAGAGAATCCATCATCTCAGTTGATGAGAATATCAACAGGTATTTTCTCTCTGTAAATAACCCAAAAATCAAACATTGGTAAAAACTAGGTTTGCAAAAAGCATCACACATATAAATTGTGCATTGTTCAAACTAACAGTGTCCCAAAGAGCAGTGCATTTCAAAGGTTCAGAGATGAATAATAGAGTGAGCTGTGGTGACACCTCTGTTTGTTTTTAACCGAAATGTCACATTTTTATCAATCTCCTTATCAATTCATTTTGGTCATGCCGTGAGCAAAATCAATGAACTGCAACAGCACACAACCAATACACATCTAATAATGACATATAATTGGCAATATCAGAAGAGTTGTCCCTTTCGCCAGCCAATCAAATGCTGTGTCCTCGCCAAAAAATGCTAGCCCTAGATAATGAATGTGATGGCTCAACAATCAATAACTATAGCTAGCAAATGCAACAAGAAACCCCTTTGCCATGCCAACACTGTACCGTGCGCCTTTTCAGTCTTCCATTTCCAATCCACCACGAAAGCCAATCTTTCAGGTAAAACATACTCCAGTACCACAAACAAAGCCTAATGCACACTAGCCGAGCGATAACACTTTCCATTTAAACGACATTGCCTCTTACCATGCAATGCAGCGTAGTCTCTCATTCCATCTCTAACAATAAGCCAAGAGTTCCGTATCAAGGTAGAGAGAAAGATGACAGAAGTTCCTAAAAGCTGGGTCTCTCTCTCCAACACACACACAAGATTAAACACAAGCAGAGAATGAACAAAGCATTTTGCCAGCTCTGCTCCTCTTTATGTGTGGGGGCGGTTACCATGGAGATGCATCCCATGCTGAGGCTAATTTGTATGGGCAGCCACTTGTAGGGACTATTGGGGAGGGTGGGGGAAAGTGTGTGTGTATGTGTGAGTGAACATTTTTGTGCCTGTGTGTGTGTGTTCTATATAAGTACATATGTGTGTGTGCATGTCTTTGCCTGTGTGTTTGTGTGTGCGCACAGGGGGGGAAAGGGAATACTGGACAAAAGCAGTGCACTCTGGAAACAAGAGGAGCGGGCATCCGGGAACAAAAGCTGTTTATTTTCAAACATGGTTGACTCAAGTAGGGCTATGTTCCAATATCCACACTAGCATACCCACGTAGAATGAATCAATGTATTGGGCAGGCATTGAAGCCATGGAACACTTTATTTTGCAACGCGACCCAAACGAGTTACCCTCCAGTGCATGCATTGTAACATTGTCTGAAATAGTACTCACACATAACTATTTCATGTTTCAAAACGATTTCTTTATCCAGATGAAGGGTACTGCTATGGAATCCCCCATGGCTCCTAACTATGCTAATTTGTATGTGGGTTACATGGAGAAACAGTCAATTCACTAAGATCTACATGGATATTATGGCGGAGGCGGGCAATGTTTGTTCCCTTGGACTGTAGGTGTTATGCAGTGAAAACTCTTTTGAATCTGCTGGGGACTCACACGCTATTAAGTGTACGATCTGCGACATGTTTGCAGATATCAAGGGGAAAGGTCAGATGGATACCTTCATGTGTGAAAAATGTATTGAACTCGATGCAGCTAAAGAAAGGATTATTGAACTGAATAAGGCTTGAACTGTATAAGGATTCTATGAGACTATCGGCATCTTTAAATGCTTCCTATCAAAACATCCAAGAGGATTATAATGGGACCTTCCTGGGATATGATCCGTTTCCGCCATTGTACCCCTCTACTAGCTTGAACCAGATAATGTCTGTTCATTGTTCAACTCCAGGTGAGTGTGAATTGATGTGTTTTCGGAACCAGAAAGAAGGAGAAGAATCGTTCTCGGCGCGCCTGCCTTGTTACCCTGCGTACGGATTTAAGACTCAAATCGCTTTGAGCCCCTGTCCCGTCTGTCTTCTACCGGGGACGTAGATGTTCCCTCCATGGCTGTGAAAGCTACTGTCCTAGTGAATCAACTGCTTGGACCCCTGTGCCCCTCCCCTGGCTGTTGAGCCCGGGACACAGCGGGCGGTTCAGCGGCCCTCCTCTCGGGTAAGTTATGTGGCTCTGGCCTCTCAATCTGCTACGAGACATGGCAGAGGCCGGAACATTTCGGCGATTGTGATAGTTCGATGGTGCACATTATTCTGTACCTGGGGCAAGGACTGTGTTTTCCTGGGGCAAAAGTTCAGGATATCACCAGGTTGCTTCCTGGTGTTTGGTGGTGTTATTGTGGTCAGTAGTTGTGTGGTTGTGGTGAGAAGTTGTATGGCTGTGGTCAGTAGTTGTGGTCAGTAGTTGTGTGTTACAAAGTTATGTTGTTGTGGTCAGTAGTCATGTGGTTGTGGTCAGTAGTTTAGTGGTTGTCATCATTAATTGTGGTCAGCCATTGGGTGGTTATGGTCAGCAGTTGTGGTCATAAGTTTTGTGGTTGTAGAAAGTAGCTGTGGTCAGTGATTGTGTGGTTGTGGTCAGTAGATATATGATTGTGGACAGTAATTGTGGTCAGTAGTTGTGGTGTAGTAGTTGTGGTCAGTAGTTGTAGCCAGTAGTTGTGTGGTTGTGTGGTTGTGGTCAGTAGTTGTAGTCAGTAGTTGTGTGGCTGTGGTCAGGAGTTGTTCAGTAGTCGAGTCAGTCGGTGTGGTCAGTGTTTATGGTCTGTAGTTGTGTGTTACGAAGTTGTGTGGTTGTGGTCAGTAGTTGGGGTCAGTAGTTGTGTGTTATGAAGTTGTGTGGTTGTTGTTAGAAGTTGTGTGATTGTGGTCAGTAGTTGTGGTCAGCAGTTGTGTGATTGTGGTCTAAAGTTGTGTGGTTGTGGTCAGTAGTTATGTTGTCAAAAGTTGTAGGCCAGTAGTTTTGTTGTTATGGTCAGTAGTTGTGTGGTTGTGGTCACTAGATGTGGTCAGCAATTGTGGGGTTGTGGTGAGAAGTTGTGAGGTTGTGGTCAGTAGTTGTGGTCAGTAGTTTTATTGCCTTATCAGTCCTAACATCTATAATACGAACAATAGGACAGTGACCACTAATTTCCTAGGAGAAAACACCATTAGCCACACATTTCTCAGGAGTGTTGTAAACATAAGGTCAATTCATGTTTATTTAGTAGGATCCCTCAGATGTGGACGTGTGGGCTTGGTAATCAACTGAGTGAGATTTAGGTTATTAGAAAAATCCTCTTGGAGTCTTGGTTTCTCCAGGACAGGTTAAAGTCACCTTTGACAAACATTTTAGAAGTAGAAAATAAGCTATTAAGTCAGTGAGACTAGTTAACAACCATTTCTTAGTGGAGGGAGGGCGGTAGACTCCCAGATGAGTTACTTTAGAATTAGAACCTAGTTGAAGAGTAGAACCTAGTTTAAACTAGAAATTAAAATAGTTTAGGACTAGAAGTAGCCTTTAAGAGACACAGAAAGGTAACTTTTTGTATAGATAGCAACACCACCACCTTTAGGTGTATGAATTTCAAACCATTTTTGGCTTTGAAATCACCTGCAGTGTCAATAAAAGCCAGATCATTACCTGCCAACCTATTATTCATAACAAAAGGCTGCATAGCAATGAAAATGTAATTGTTGAAATTGACCTCAATCCGCCCTACATGTTGCTTATCTATCGCTGTTTGCTGGGGGCATTGAGACGTAATTATAGTAGGGATTACCTGAGACAGCAGCGGCTTCATTTTACGATGCAAATTAGTAAAAGTGCTAATGGCAGTACCCTCCTTTCTAGCCATAGCAGGACTAGTAAAAGACCATAAGAATCAATTTCTTAGAGCTGCCTTGTACTGATTAGATAGTGTTCACGCGCCAAGGTGAATTGGGTGAATTCCATCATCCCTGAAATGTATCTTCTGTTTCCAAAAGGTATCAAAATTGTCAATAAAAGTAATGCCTGCGTATAGACAGTAGACTTTCAGCCAGTCATGGAGTGTTTCTATGACTTCTATGACCAAGCAGAGGAAGAGAGATCAAGCAGACCAAGCAGAGATGAACGGACACTTCTTTAAGTCTTTCAGCTTGTTAACAAGGTCTATAAAATATTTTTTTAAGCTGCTCTGATCTAGCCAACTTAATGTCTTTCAACCCCACATTAACTATAACAGGCTTCCTGCGACGATCCCCAGTCCAGAGCTTCCTGCGACAGTTCCCAGTCCAGAGCTTCCGGCGACAGTTCCACAGTCCAGAGCTTCCGGCGACGGTCCACAGTCCAGAGCTTCCGGTGATGGTTCACAGTCCAGAGCTCCTCTGCACCGAGGTCCAGTCCAGGCACAGTGTTCAGCCTGGGTCCATGGCTGGATCCGCGGGATGAGCGGGTTCTTCGCCCCGCACCAGAGCCACCACCGACACTAGACACCACCCCTAACCCTCCCTTTTGGTTTCAGGTTTTGCGGCCGGAGTCCGCACCTTTGGTGGTGGTGGGGGGGGGGGGGGGGGGGTACTGTCACGTCCTGACCATAGAGAGCCCTTATTTTCTTAGGTAGAATAGGTCAGGGCGTGACTGGGGGGTTAGTCAAGTTTATATTTTCTATGTGGGGTTCTAGTTTTGATTCCCAATTAGAGGCAGCTGGTAATCGTTGTGTCTAATTGGGGATCATATTTAAGTAGCTGTTTTCCCTCCTGTGTTTGTGGGATATTGTTTATGTGTAGTTGTATGTCAGCACTCCATTGTCGTCACGTTTCGTTATTCTTTATTGTTTTGTGGTTCACTTACTTTAAATAAATAAAGATGTGGAACCCAGATCACGCTGCACGTTGGTCCGAGTATGCTTCCAGTTCGTACGACGAGTGTGACAATATGGCTCTGTACAACGTGACGCTCATAAATTCAGAGCATTGTAAGATTGTCAGTTCGTAAATTCAGACTGTTTCGCTCTCGGAGCGCACACTGGACGTTCGGGACGAGGAGTAGGGTTGATTTGAGCGTTCTTGCCTACAACGGTAGTCAAGCACCCAAGCTAACGTTGGCTAGTTACTTCCAGACACAAATGAGACAACTCTGACCATTTTACCCGTCCTAGCAGACCTGGTAAGGAAGTTTTTGTGTTAACCAGAGCGTTGGTGACTGTAAATGTGCTGCTGGAAACAATTTAATTATGCTTTTTCCCCAACGTTTACTGACACCGGCCATATTCAACTGGTGTTGAACGCTTGTAAAGTAATTATTCTGCGCTCTGGTACACATAGACGAGAGTGCCGTGAAATCCGTGTAGATCGTAGCCTGGACACATAAAATTTTTAACAACGTTCTTTTCTGATAAAAACGAGTTCATTGCATCTGCCGTGGAGCCCAGTTTCATAATATGACGATATGTCCCAGCTGCTTGCTGTCTTTCTGAAGTAATCGCAAAACAACAGGCCTTATTTTAGTGCATTTTTCACCCTGCCAGCTCCTATTAGTTCTATTGAGCACGGTGGCACAAACTCGCCTTCCAAACATTCTATTCCAAGGTTATTGCTCAACGTCATAATGCCTGCTTCACTATTGTCGGCAATGAGACCTGCTCACGTTGTTTTATAGTTAAAATGTAAACATCAAAAGTAATATTGGAACTCTACGGTCTTCCCATTGTTTCCTATGGAGGAAATATAGGCATGTCTGTCTATTTCACCAAATATCTCGCAATGTGTATATTTAGATTTTTTTCAAGTCGGACGACATTTTAATCTCTTTCTAATTATGTAAGCCTGGGCAGCTAACTCAATTGTCATCAAATGCTAGCCCCAAAATAATTTTTATTCTTGGAATGCTGAGCTCCCCACATTGTTTTCCTATGGAGAATTAATATAGAATTAATTCTTAGTTTCACAGTGTTATCTGACAAAGGTATTGATGTGAGTTTTTGTTCCTCTGCCACCCCACACATTGTTTTCACCATATCAATTGGGGCTAGAAATATCAAAGTCTCTGCAGTAGTGTGGGGTTTCTTGGCATTCTCTCAACCAGCTTCATGAGGTAGTCACCTGGAATGCATTTCAATTAACAGGTGTGCCTTGTTAAAAGTTCATTTGTGGAATTCCTTTCCTTCTTAATGCGTTTGAGCCAATCAGTTGTGCTGTGACAAGGTAGAAGTGGTATACAGAAGATAGCCCTATTTGGTAAAAGACCAAGTCCATTTTATGGCAAGAACAGCTCATATAAGCAAAGAGAAATGACAGTTCATAATTACTTTAAGACATGAAGGTCAGTGAATCCAGAACAATTGAAGAACTTTGAAAGTTTCTTCAAGTGCAGTTGCAAAAACCATCAAGCACTATGATGAAACTGGCTCTCATGAGGACCGCCACAGGAAAGGAAGACCCAGAGTTACCTTTGCTGCAGAGGATAAGTTCATTAGAGTTAACTGCACCTCAGATTGCAGCCCAAATAAATGCTTCACAGAGTTCAAGTAACAGACACATCTCAACATCAACTATTCAGAGGAAACTGCGTGAATCAGGCCTTCATGGTCGAATTGCTGCAAAGAAACTACTACTAAAGGACACCAATAAGAAGAATTGACTTGTTTGGGCCAAGAAACACAAGCAATGGACATGAGACCGTTGGAGTCCAAATTTGAGATTGGGTTCCAACTGCCGTGTCTTTGTGAGAAGCAGAGTAGGTGAACGGATGATCTCCACATGTGTGGTTCCCACCGCGAAGTATGGAGGAGGAGGTGTGAGTGTGTGGGGGTGCTTTGCTGGCGACACTGTAGGTAATATATTTAGAATTCAAGGCATACTTAAGCAGCATGGCTATCACAGCATTCTGCAGCGATACGCCATCCCATCTGGTTTGCGCTATGTGGGACTATCATTTGTTTTTCAACAGGACAATGACCAAAAACACACCTCCAGGCTGTGTAAGGGCTATTTGACCAAGGAGAGTGATAGAGTGCTGCATCAGATGACCTGGCCTCCAAAATCCCCCGACCTCAAAACAATTGAGATGGTTTGGGATGAGTTGGACCGGGATGAGTTGGACCGCAGAGTGAAGGAAAAGCAGCCAATAAGTGTTCAGCATATGTGGGAACTCCTTCAAGGCTATTGGAAAAGCATTTCTCATGAAGCTGGTTAAGAGAATGCCAAGAGTGTGCAAAGCTGTCATCAAGGCAAAGGGTGGCTACTTTGAAGAATCTAAAATATGAAATATTTGTTTAACACTTTTTTGGCTAATACATGATTGCATATGTGTTATTTCATACTTATGATGTCTTCACTATCATTCTACAATGTAGAAAACAGTACAAATTAAGAAAAACCTTTGAATGAGTAGGTGTATCCAAACTTTTGACTGGTACTGTATATAGTATAATAACAATAGTGTATACTATAGCGATACAATATACTACATCGTTTGTTTGTTCGTTCATTGGTTAATTCACAATCAGTCACAAATAGAGAATGTACTTGTCATTGAAACAATGGGCCACAGTCAATTGTTCCCCGCAGCAACACAATGTATCAATGAATGTATCAGGACTAATGGAAGAACCAATTAGGACTTCATTGATCAGTTGACTAATTGACGCCTAATCGGTCCAAATGTACCCCTTGTCCTTGGCCCTAACCCTTTGATGTTTGCAGATATGTAATGTCTGGGTAAGTATTTGCAGTGTATTGGTGGGACTTCCATATTGCTTAAACCTTATAGATCTATAAAGGGTTAGGGAGAAAATGTATACCAGCTGAACCATTTGTTTCCACCGCCTCTTCCTTTCCTTTCCTCCTTTCCTTCCGTATCATGCTGAACATGTTTTAATCTTTGACAGGAGCCACTGACTCAGTTTGACTCCTCATTCTGGGCTGTATTTCATGTGTGTACATTAACCAAGCCTTGCAAATTCCCTAGAGGTCAGAGGGCAGCAAAGGGCCGGACTCCCATTTAATGCTATATTGTGTTAGTGTGTGTGTGGTCAGGGAAGAGGAGTGTTGCCTTTTTAGATGCATTCAATGATAGGATTTCCACACTAAATATATGGATTTTTCCTTTATTCATTGATGGCCTTGCCCTATGTTAAAAAGATTGTCTTCAAGAAAGAATAGTATAATGTAAAGTTTGTATATGTAGGAGCTTACCTTGTGAGTGTTTGGCTTGATGCATCGCACAAAAAATGGGTTCGAAGTACTGAGGTTGGCCATCAGTGAGTGCAAAGAATTCTGGGTAAAAAAATATAAATTGTTAGCTAACTCTGACACTGTTACACGTCAGTATTGTTAGGGATGCTGATTATTATGCACTTTCCATGTTCATGATATAAAGGCAAATACAAACAAGGGTCAAGGGTCAATTAAATGGTCACTGCATTATGTACAGAACAAAAATATAAACGCAAAGTGTTGGTCCCATTTTCATTGCGCTGAAATAAAAGATTTTTTGGTTACTACATGATTCCATATGTGTTATTTCATAGTTTTGATGTCTTTATTATTATTCTACAATGTAGAAAATAGTAAAAATAAAGAAAAACACTTGAATGAGTAGGTGTGTCCAAACTTTTGACTGGTACTGTATACAGTCCCTCGACTGGTTAGTGCAGATAAAAGTTGCACTATCTTATGTAAGACAATTATCGTCACTGACCTTAAACTGGGAACTGACAGTGGGTCTCCTGTGCTTCGAGCTGCATTTGAGGGTGTCCTGCTTGTTACGGCTCGAGACGTGCTCAAAGAGGTCGTACACAAAGTCCAACCTGACACACAAGCACAAGCACACGCACACGCACACACACACAGAATAAGCGTTACAAAGAGCACGTTTGAATATCCAACTTTACCCTGCTCTGCATGACCCTCAATGAAAAATAAAACCCCCATTCAATTAATTCAAAACAGTAGTGCAGAATGTATGAATTGTTCACTTACAGATGGTTGCATCTCAAATAGCCCCCTATTTCATATATAGAGTACTACTTTTAGGCTATGGTCAAAATATCTGCACTGCATAGGGAATAGGGCGCAATTCGAGATTGAACATTATAGAATTGCCGCTTACCTGCTCTCTCTAAGCAGGTTGAGGATGTCATCCCTGAAAGTGTCTCGATTCTTCTCCAGAATGCCCCTCACGTCATACACCACCTAGAGCACACCAACTACTTTAATGATTTTGTTCATCGGCAAGATTAGCAAACTTAGCCATGACACGCAAGCAACAAATGCCGACACTACACATCCAAGTATAAATGACCAAATTATGAAAGAAATGCAATCCAATTTTGATTTCCCGAAAAGTGAGTGTGGAAGAGGTGAAAAAATGATTGTTGACTATCAACAACGACAAGCCACCTGGGTCTGATCACTTGGATGGAAAATTACTGAGGATAATAGAGGACAATATTGCCACATCTTCAATCTAAACCTACAAGAAAGTGTGTGGAGGGAAGCAAAAGTCAGTCCGCTACCCAAGAACAGAAAAGCCCCCTTTACTTGCTCAAAGAAAATGATAAGACACGCACTCTACACACACTTATTTGTTGTGATAAGTGTTATTAAATATGTAATGTCATATTTTAAATTGTATATAACTGACTTAATGTTGCTGGACCTAGGGTTGCAAAGGGTCGGAAACTTTCCATGGGAAGTTTAAACCCGGGAATTTGGGGAATTTTGCTTAAATTCACCTAAAAAGTTAGCTTATAACAGTGAACCTTTTCTTCTGGGATTCACATAAGGCAATTCTAGGTATTGTGGCATATGTTGGTTAAACTATCCCCAATTCAATGGAATTGCAACCCTCTGCATGCACAGTGCATTCTTCCATCACATGTACAGCTGAATCTCAAGATCTTGCACACTAATGAGATGCTATTGAGCCCACACTACTACACTGTCTGAGCCAAGGACTACAAGCTTTCTGATAAGTTTTGATTACAATACTGGGTGGGGTGAATATATTTTATAGGACATACATGATTTTTTTGTTAACTAGTAAATGGAAGCCTTCAGCAAAGTGTGTTTAAATCATTTCGAACTTGTTAACAATTTCTGCTAGTTAGTTTTTGCTACCATGTGGGTTTTAGCTTGCTTGAGCCTGCTAACTGAGTGTTAATTCACCTATTTCCATACATGTTTAATATTAAAACATTTATCTTACAAAGGAGTTGTTTAATCTAACTGCGTAACTATTTATCTGTACATGGAATTGTATTTGGGGTAAAAAATAAAAAATAAATCTAATCTTGGCAGTAAAATGCACTATCTGATGTGTGGAGACATTTCACTGCAGCTAATATAGAAGGAAAAGCTGTGTACATTTGCAAATATTGTGCCAAATCATATGTGAAGAATGCAACAAAGATGCAGAATCATCTGGCCAAGTGCATAAAGTTCCCACAGCGCTCACAACAAGCAACCTCTGACAAAAGTCCCTCTACTTCTATTCAAGGTGGAAATGATGAATCAGACACCTTATCGATAGCAACAGCTCATGGTCCTCCTGGAATCAGACGTTGTTTTGGCTGAATGGAGGAACGTAGTCAGAGATGCTGATGAATGTCTTGCTCGAGCTGTGTATGCAACTAGTTCACCTTTGATGCTCACAGGCAGTGTGTATTGGAAGAGATTTCTGAATGTTCTTCGCCCAGCATACACCCCTCCAACCAGACAAGGTCAAGCAAATCATAGAGAAAGCAGAGTGTATTGCAATAATCTCTGATGGGATGTCAAATGTTTGTGAGCAAGGAATAATTAACTACATCATCTCCACCACTCAGCCAGGATTCTACAAGAGCACAGACACAAGGGACAACAGACACACCGGTCTCTACATTGCAGATGAGCTGAAGGCAGTCATCAATGACCTTGGACCACAGAAGGTATTTGCACTGGTGACAGACAATGCTGTGAACATGAAGGCTGCTTGGTCTAAGGTGGAGGAGTCCTACCCTCACATCACACCCATTGGCTGTGCTGCTCATGCATTTCATCTGCTCCTCAAGGACATCATGGCACTGAAAACAATAGATACACTCTACAAGAGAACCAAGGAAATGGTTAGGTATGTGAAGGGTCATCAAGATATAGCAGCAATCTACCTGCCCAAGCAAAGTGAGAAGAATAAGAGCACCACATTGAAGCTGCCCAGCAACACCCATTGGGGTGGTGTTGTTATCATGTTTGACAGTTTTCTGGAGGGGAAAGAGTCTCTCCAAGAAATGGCCATATCACAGTCTGCCGATATGGACAGCCCCATCAAGAGGATCCTTCTGGAATATGTATTTTGGGAGAGAGTGGTAAGCAGCCTGAAACTCCTGAAACCTATAGCAGTAGCCATTGCACAGATTGAGGGAGACAATGCCATCCTGTCTGATGTTCAGACTCCACTTGCAGATGTAAGAGAAGAAATCCGTACTGCCCTGCCCACTTCACTGTTGCTTCAAGCAGAGGAAACTGCAGTTCTGAAATAAATCAAAAAGCGTGAAGTCTTCTGCCTGAAGCCCGTACACGCCGCAGATTACATGTTGGATCCCAAGTATGCTGGCTAGAGCATCCTGTCTGGTCCAGAGATCAACACGGCCTATGGTGTCATCAATACCGTGTCCCGCCACCTTGGCCTGGATGAGGGCAAGGTTCTTGGCAGTCTGGCAGAGTACACTTCCAAGCAAGGGCTTTGGGATGGAGATGCAATATGGCAGTCGTGCCAACATATCTCATCAGCCACCTGGTGGAAGGGACTTTGTGGATCTGAGGCTCTTTCCCCTGTTGCCCCCATCATCCTCCAAATCCCACCAACATCAGCTGCCTCAGAGCGCAACTGGTCCTTGTTTGGAAACACACACACCAAAGCACACAACAGGCTGACCAATACAAGTGTTGAAAAATTGGTGGCCATCTGGGCAAATTTGAGGCTTTTTGAGCCTGACAACGAGCCACCCTCGACAAGGTTGGAAAGTGACAGTGAAGAGGAGGCCTCAGAGTCTGATGTTCAAGAGGTGGACATTGAGGAGGTCCAGGGAGAAGACATGGAAGCCTGAGAGGAAGACAAACAAAGCTGTAGTTTCTAGACAATCATTTTACAAAAGTATGTTGAAAACGTTTTTGGGAGATGCGATGGATCATTGGGGATCATTCAATATTCCCTTTCTTTTGTTGTTCAGTGAAATCATCGCATGTGAAGAGTCAACTAATTTAATTAAAGTTACATTCGTAACTAAATCGTTTTTAAAAATTTCTATAGGAAGGATTTAATCATTGCAATTATGTCTACTTATGATAAGGTAAAAGGTTTATGTTTCTGTCTCCATATGATATGGTAAATATATCCATTGCAAAAAACATCTACATTTAAATGGTATTACAATTAATTTGCATATATTCCCGTTAATTCCCATATATTCCCGTTAATTCCCACGGAAATTTCCACCTCTGAATATTCCCTAAAATGTGCAACCCTAGCTGGACCCCAGGAAGAGTACCTGCTGCCTTGTCAGCAGCTAATGGGGATCCTTAATAAATACAAATACACCACCAGAGGGCAGCAAATAGTGGTGAGATGAATGCAACATTCAATAGCACACACATTTGTCTAAGTACAGTACGTGTTGCTTGTCAGAGCTGCTGTCTGCTTTGCAAAAGCTGTCTTGTTGTGTCTTACGTGCTCCTGTGTCATCATGGTAACACTTTAAACCTAAAGGTATGATGCTATATAACATGGTATTAGCCTGTAGGAGCCTAAATAATGTCCTATCCTGGGACTAATAAGATGTTATGTTTCTCTATGTGTCCGAATTTAAACTCAAAATGCTCTGTATTTAGCGAGGATCCTTATGAGATGATAATAAGCTCCTGACAAGTCTTAAAATGTACAGGCATCATATTGCATTATACTTGCGGTTTTAACTAAAGTGTTACAGACAGGGACAACTCTTACCTCGCCTGCATAGTGTCTCACGCCAAAGTTGTGCACAGCAACGCGTGGTTTCACATAAAATTGGTTTTTCTGTAACATGAGAAAAGATTTGCGTTAGCATTATCGGCTATTCACCACATCATGCTACTAGCCACAAAATGCAACTGAGCCAACATTATTTAGAATATGACAATTGTGTGGATAACATCTCCTACAAAGAAGGATCAATGAAATAGACAAGAATTGAATGAATTCACATATTTTTCTTTATCATAATTTCAGACTCAGGAACAAAGTCTAAGAGATCTGCACGCCTATATACTACATTAGCTTTATTGTTACGTACAGTAACTGGGATGAAAAAGTAGTTGAATCAATTAAATCTAAATAAGCAAAATTATTCAATTTCAGATAAAGAAACTGGAACTGTTAAGCCAAAAATGTGCCCTTTCAAACTCCTTTAAGCATTCTGGATATCTCGAAATATCATAAAACCCATTCATTATATCCAGCGGTGGGGAGTAACGGATTACATGTAATCTGTTACATGTAAGGGATTACAAAAAACGGTAACTGTAATCTGTTACGTTACAAGCAAAAATTTTGTTTACAGATACTTTTGAAAAACTAGATGATTACTTCAAGGATTACTTTTAAATTCATAAAGGACGTTTGCTAAAAAAAATCGTTCACTTTTTTCTCTGTTCTCAATGACATTCAAATCAGCATTTAAAAAAGGCGCAAGTTTAAATTTGTTCCACCTGAGCGAGTCTGACCACAAGTCAGAGACCACTATGATGACACACCAAATGTGTTTGATTGATCGTGGGAAAAGCTCAGGAATAGGCTTTGTAGGCTACCATCCAAGGTACAGTGGCAAGAAAAAGTATGTGAACCCTTTGGATCTACCTGGATTTCGGATTAAATTGGTCATACAATTTGATCTGATCTTAATCTAAGTCACAACAATAGACAAACACACAAATAACTAATAACACACAAATAATTATACTTTTTCATGTCTTTATTGAACACACTGTGTAAACATTCACATTGCAAGGTGGACAAAGTATGTGAACCCTTGGATTTAATAACTGGTTGACCATCCTTTGGCAGCAATAAACTCAACCAAATGTTTTCTGTGGTTGCGGATCAGACCTTCACAAAGTTCAGGAGTAATTTTAGACCATTCATCTTTACAAAACTGATTCAGTTTATCAATATTCTTAGGATGTCTGGTGTGAACCACTCTTGGTCATTTTTTAAATCGGGTTGAGGTCAGGACTCTGACTGGGCCACTTCTTCTGTTGAAGCCATTCTGTTGTTGGTTTACTTCTGTGTTTTGGGTCGTTGTCCTGTTGCATCACCTAACTTCTGTCGAGCTTCAATTGGCGGACAGATAGCCATACATTCGCCTGCAAAATGTATTGATAAACTTGGGAATTCATTTCTCCGTCAATGACAGCAAGCTGTCCAGGTCCTGAGGCAGCAAAGCAGCCCCAAACCATGATGCTCCTTCCAACCTACTTTACAGTTGGGATGAGGTTTTGATGTTGGTGTGCTGTGCCTTTTTTTCTCCACACATAGTGTTGTGTGTTCCTTCCAAACAACACAACTTTAGTTTAATCTATCCACAGAATATTTTGCCAGTAGCGCTGTGGAACATCCTGGAGCTCTTTTGCGAAGTTCAGACGTGCAGAATGTTTTTTTTGGACAGCAGTGGCTTCTTCCATGGTGTCCTCCCATGGACACCATTCTTGTTTTGTGTTTTACGTATCTTAGACTCGTCAACAGAGATGATAGCATGTTCCAGAGATTTCTGTAAGTCTTTAGCTAACACTCTAGGATTCTTCATAACCTCATTGAGCATTCTGTGCTGTGCTCTTGCAGTCATCTTTGAAGGATGGCCAGAGTAGCAACAGTGCTGAACTTTCTCCATTTATAGACAATTTGTCTTACTGTGGACTGATGAACATCAAGGCTTTTAGAGATACTTTTGTAACCCTTTCCAGCATTATGCAAGTCAACAATTCTTAATCTTAGGTCTTCTGAGATCTCTTTTGGTCGAGGCATGGTTCACATCAGGCAATGCTTCTTCTGAATAACAAACTCAAATTTTGTGAGTGATTTTTATAGTTCAGGGCAGTTCTAACCAACATCTCCAATCTTGTCTCATTGATTGGACTCCAGGTTAACTGAATCCTGACTCCAATTACCTTTTGGAGAAGTCATTAGCCTAGGGGTTCACATACTTTTCCCAACCTACACTGTGAATGTTTAAATGATGTATTCAATATTGACAAGAAAAATACAATAATTTGTGTGTTATTATTTTAAGCACACTGTGTTTGTCTATTGTTGTGACTAAGATGAAGAAGTAGCCACCCTCTCTTAAAGTATGTCGTATGATTTTGCAGTGTTGGAAAACTCCATCTAGGGTTACAGTAGCTTCTGCCACATTGCTTTCACCTACAATCCTTTCAAATCAGTGAGGAAAAGCGACATGGGGGTCTTCAATATATATACAAAGCTGTTTGAATACTTTAGAGATGAATCCTTCCTCCCTTCCTTCAAGTAATCATAGATCAGGGATTGTTTCCACCAATCCAACTTGATCAGATCAGTGATCACCTTACGGATGGAAAGAAAGAAGGGAGGATAGAAGGATGGCTGGATGGACAGACCGACGTGTGGGTATAAGAATGCCTCTCTCAAGTATTTCAACAGGCCCACTAAAGCTATCGACTGGTGATGTCATAACAATGGGACTTGACTCACCGAGTGCTGGCTGTGGAGTTTCTCCAGTAGAGTGCCATCGGTGGCTTTGGGAAAATGACTCTCCTCGTTCATCAGTGCAAGGAGACCCAGTTTCTGTGAAGAAAATAGACAGATGTTATCATAACCAGTCCGAAATAGTATACTTTTTTCCTGACAACTTTAATCAATGGATTTACAACATATTTCTATGTATAGAAATAAGTGTATTTTTATATATATAAATTATTATTTCTGGTAGATCAAGACCACACAGCATTTGTCTGGATAACCTTGTCGCCAGGTCAAAGGGATTTCACATTATAACGGCAAGAATGGCATTGCACTGAGCTATCCATTGGTTCCCAATTGAAGGGGACTACAATTCCAAAGGGTTGTAATTGCGCTTACAAGTGGCGTATATCAGGCTGCTACAGTCAAATTTCAAATGATTTACATTTTACAATGCTCCTGTGCCCAACCTTGTGGCAGGCATTGCGCCTTGTCACCATAATATGAAACCTGCTTCACAAGTGTAAATTCTAGCAGTGTCAACATGAGAAAAATCCCATTCAAGTGGGAATGACAAAGACATACCTTCTCAATCAGATCCAAACATTCCCCGTTGTCCATCCAGTTGATGTCCTCCCATACAAGCCCTTCCCTGATGGAGCAAGAAAAACTAAAAGGTAAGCCAATCAAATTGAAATTGAAGTCAACCGGTAACACTTTATAATAACCTTCATGAATAAGCTCTTATTTTTTTACACGTGCTTATAAATGCTTTATAAATTAGCGTACGTGTTATACATTCTGATGAACTGTAAATAGAATACACATTTATATAAAATGATACAGTGTTACAGTTAACCATAAAAAAAAGCCAATCTAAATTTACTGTGAAGGTTCATGTTTGAGGTCTACCCACTTGTTGTATTCAAGTTGCTCCAGCGAGAAGATGTGCTTGTTGAAGTATTCCTGAAGTTTCTCGTTTGCATAGTTAATATTGAACTGCTCAAAGCGGTTGACCTGTCAGAGAGATAGACCCATGTAAGACTCACATACTAAATATTTACAATTTTTTGATGGGGGGGGGGGGGGGGGGGGGGGTCATGGGGTACATCCCCCCCCCCCCCCCAAGTGATTTTTTTGTAATGGTTTGCTCCTGATGATTTTTCCAACAGGGTTTCATGTTGTAAGAATTGAAAGTTACAACATGAAACTCTACAATTTCACTTTACTTACAAGTATTATTATAATAACTTGGTGGATGCTTATATTTGTCCTATTTCACACGTTACAAAATGTGTTTTTTGCATACCCCAACTCTCCCTGAGAGTGGCGTAACCAACGGCGACCCTGGAGCAATTAGGGTTAAGTCGTTTGCTCAAGGGCAAATCGACAGATTTTCACATGATCAGCTCAGGGATTTGGACTAGCAACCTTTCAGTTACTGGCCCAACACTCTAACCGCTAGGCTACCTGCAGTTTTCTTCCACCATCTCTAATTAATTCCCTCTGTTAAAACAGCCAGAACTTTTGTAAATCTGCGCCTGTATTCACAAAGCAACTCAGAGTACGAGTGCTGATCTAGGATCAGTCCCCCCTATCATGCATTATGATTTAAAATGCAAAACTGAATTTATGTCAGCCCTCCTCCTCTAGGATGTTTTGTAAATGCAGGGCCTCCTATAGGGAACACTAAGATCATAGATCACATAATGAATGTGCAAATCTACTTCTTAAGTTTGAGAGTTATCTAGGTCATGAACTGTCTCATGGATGACTGATAGTTGATTTGAACTAGTTTGGCTAGATTTGCTGGAGGCCATTTTTATTCATTACTGATGGTGACAGCCAATATGAGAAATCAACATTAAGATGAACGTACATCATTGCTTGTGATCAGTGACTTTCCTGACTTAGACATATGTTGCTCACAATAAAATAAAAAAACTAAATATAAGACATGATCATTTAGAAAATGTATCAAAAAGGCAAGTGATGCAGACATTATATCTTGAACCACCAAAAATGTTTTTGTCCAACCAACCTCGAAATTCTCAAATCCAAATATGTCTAGGATGCCAATAGATTTGAAGTCCTCTTTCCCTCGGATACGGTTGTTGAGTTTCCGGATAATCCAGGTGAAACACTGGGAATAAAGTGCCATCGCCATGGAGTCCCTGGAATCCACCGCCTGGGAAAAAGGAAATGACATCACAGTTTTACAAAAAGGAAGCTGCCCTGTTCTCGTTCAAGTAAAATAGGAGTATAAATTACTCTGGATGACCTTTAAATTGACTATCCCTTGGTGTAACCATTAATTAATTCATACCGTGGCTGGGATTCAAACACACGCACATACGCAACATGTGCTTTGCCATATGCTTTTAAAGGTGACTTCCACAATCTGCTTCTGCTTTTTCTGATTGCAAAAAACCTGCACTTCGGATAGGGAGGTGTGCTCCTTTCTGTCCAATGTAGTCATTTCTGGAAACATTTTCTGTCCATTTAGACAGAGCACCCCCTCGAGGCATAAATTATGTATAAAAGCTAGCTTAAATAGTCTACATATGATCTCCTACATAAGCCAAGTTATTAAAGATAGACTCAGCGATATGACGTAGATGCAGAAAATAAACAGCATTTCCGCTAAGAGCGTTGAAGCGTGAGGCTTTGACGCTGATTCAGCAGATGAACAGGAGACACAACTTGAGCCAGACTGGATTATCACAAGTAGACCATCACCCGCCTGACCATAAAGGTAAACTCAGCGAAATGACACTGCCACAAGCAGCACTGCAAACATTGAGATGAGAGAGATACAAGACTTCGCTCTCACACAGTCACATACACAGCTCATACAGTCACATGCCCTGGCCTGTGCACAGGCCAGGGCACCCAACAGCGAACCCGTGCAAATGCACAGATACTGTGTGTGTGACTGTGTGAGCGCGAAGTCTTGCATCTCGCTCATCTCAATATCTGCAGTGCTGCTTGTGGCAATGGCATTTGTGATAATCCAGTCTGGCACTAGTTGTGTCTCATGTTTATCTGCTGACCATATCTGCTGAATCAGCGTCAAATGTGATTAGCCTGGTCAGCTACACTCCTAGCTTTAGAGATTATATCAGACACATGATGGGGGTGGGGTTCATTAGGCACCAACTGCAAGACAACTAAGTGAAACAGTGAGGGACTAAACTGTATTTTATGTTTTTCTTTTGCAAATGTTTTAAAATGTTTTAAGTTTAGTGCCTAGTCAACACAACCCAGGTCATGCAAGGGGAAATGGTTCAGGGTCAGTGGCCAATGCACACCCAGCCTTCAAAAGCTGACAACAACAACGGCGGTCACACACAACTGTAAGAGACAATGAATGCTTTGTTTTGTCTAGCAGGACCTATGTAAACGAGGTAGAGATAAGCCACCATTGACTTTGAAACCAAAGTATTTTTTCACAAAGTTGGTGGCTAGACTCACAGTTGGGCAGGCGCCAATTGACTATGAAACACCAGCTCTAAATGTTTCCCTATGGCATAACTCATGCCCCTGGCCTATCTATCTGCCCTAATGTCAGGTGTTGACCATGGGGTCAAATATTTGTGTGTCGAGGGATTAGTGTCGCAAAGGAGTGAAGCCACTACCTGATGTTAAACAATGGGGTCAACTGGTGCCCTCTGTCATCATGGTTAGGTTACCTGTTCTACGGTGAGCGGCGTGCAGATCTCCTCACCCCGTAGGATCAAGGACTTGTGGGTCAGCACCTCGGCCAGATGTTCTGAGTTCAGGCCCAGGAGGTCTGCTGTCCTGCCCAGTGCTACAAACACACAGACAGTGGTATTTTAGAAAAGGGATGTGGGGGTGTAATAAGTACTGTACAATAGATATCCTTTGCTGTGCTGTCATCAAGCATTTTGCTACACTCACGATAACATCTGCTAACCATGTGTATGTGACCAATAAAATTAGATTTGATGTCAGTCTATGCCCCTCTAGATCAGTGGTCACCAACCTGGTTGATCTTCAAGGCATTCCTAGTCGATCCCCGAACATTTCTGTAGAAAAGCCAATGATCAAGGCTTGCACTCCTTTTTTTGTGTGAGTGTGTGTTGCGCTGTTGGTGTTAAGTTCACTTGATTCTGAAACCGTGCTCACCGGGTAATCAAAGTGTTCCCATTTTGAACCAGAGGGCGGTCCCTCTGCTGCTCTCTCCCTCCCTCCCTCCACTGAGACTAACGTCATGTTCAAAACAACTGGGTACTCTGAAAAAAACTAGATCTGACTGGGAAAAATCGTTTTGAACGGTCATCCAACTCGGAATTCCAAGTCGGAAACTCAGGCATCTTTCTAGAGCTCTGACTTTCCTACCTGAAGATCACTGACATCATGATTTGACCTTGTGTCTTTTCCGAGTTCCCAGTTGTCTTGAAAGCACCATGACCATCAGATTCAGGTACCATCAGTCCAGTAAAATAAAAAAGCGAATTATTTACGAATTATTTCAACTTATACTCAGTTGTGCCTCGCAAATGCTACACCAACTGATAATTTTTTTTTATCAAAGCTCGAGTTTTGAAATATAATATGTTCTGAGAAGAACAATATTGGCAGGACAGGCATATATCCAATATGCTGTGATAATGTTAGGCCTACTGCACAAACCTCATTCCTACAGAACTGTTTTTATTGGGTTAATGTTATATTTTTTAAATCATGTTAAAAAAAAATAATCGAAGTGGTAGATCTTATTTGACTGCGAACGTATCTTGACTCAGAAAAGGTCGGTGACCACTGCTCCAGATGCATTTACTCATAATGTGATTAAATCAAGGTTATTTTTTAAACACCAATCTTGCTATGACAGTTGAGGTGGATATACGAGTGTGTTCATTACATATCGCATTTCAAAGCTTTGTGGGCACTAGGCGGAATATTATTGTTCAGCTGAGGCAAAAGGTTAAGGTCACCCTAGCGCTAAGGCACAGGGGAGAGCTAATCTCAGAGCAGCTCTTAAACTTGGACAACCCAGAAATAGGACAGGGATAGGGAGAATCTCAAGGAAAGTAGCATATTATAGGTAGTACCTCAAGGGAAAGGGGGAACATGAGGAGGAGAGGAAGGAAAGAAAAGAGGAGAGACATTAACCTGTTTTGGAAGAGACCTGAGCTCCTCCGGCCGTCATAAACTCGATATTCCCGGCATGAAGAATTCCCGCCAGGAGCCGAAGGATCTCCCAGATGTTCTCCTCTGTGAACTGCATGGTCCGCATTGCATTCTGGGATGGAAAACAACACAAATGAACAGAATGTTGATGCTGCCAAAAAAAAGGCAGTTGTGCCCCCAAGAAAAATATCTAATAAGAAATGAAATAACACAATATCTCAGAGTTTTCCCATGTATTCAATCTGTCCAGACACAATTTAATTCAATTCATTACCATATCCCTGTACAAACCGAGTAAAGTTGAATCCAGACCACTATAAGTGGAATCTGCTGCTTTAGTGTCTCTATGGTATGAGGTGCAGCTGTAAGACCCTGTAGCAAGACCCTGTCATTGACAATTTCAAATTGTAGTTCCACTAATGGCAATTTGTACAACAGTTCTGGGTAATAAAAAGTGAACAAAAAAAGTACTGTATATTAGCAAAAAAACGACATTTGCTTCAAAGGGGATGTAACATCGCCATGGGCATATTTCAGAAATGTATTTAAATGTATGGGTTATTGTTAGATGATTGCTAATGAACTTGGCGCTTGGTATCACCTCACGAATGTTCGGTTAAAAATGTACTGCTTGCTGCAGCAAGGCATTTTGAAAAGTAACTTTTGAATGCCCTGAACTGTATCATCAACAATAAACCATTGATATAGATGGGAGGGCCATACCAGTACGTCCTGAAAAGTGCCTTTGTCGTTGATTGTCTTGTCTGCCACACAGCCAGATTGCTTTAGGTAGTAGTAATTCTCTGGTGGGGAAAAACTGAAGGCCTCTGTCATGGAAAAAAGAAAGACTCAATAATGGGTTAAAAGTGTAATTGCTGTAATTGTTTTATAACCCAGTGTTTCTCCTAACATTATATACAGTGGTTCTTCCTTTAAAAGTTGAGTCGTACTGCAGCACAGCTTGCGCGCTGCCGCAGAAATCTATGGCATGTTATTTACTGTAAGTGTCATACCATTGTTGTCATTAATGCTAGTTTGACCACCAGGGGGCATCTTTGAGAAGCAGTGGACTGTTTTTAATATTGGCTGTACTAGAGAATTTAAACCCTTTTTTCTGTAAGAACATAGCATACAGGATTTATTTTAAGAAATTTAGCTTAATTAATTTGATTAATATAATGGTGTTTCTATTCCAAGAAAAAATAAAAATTATACATCTGACAGACCTGACCTCAGTGCCTGATTCAGTAACACTAAACAAGGATTAGATGGAGGCAGATGTTATAGGAAGAGCGATGGATGTATAGCTGAGGAAAAGGTGGGAAGAATCTGGGCAACTACAGTACCTTTTATTTAGCGAGAAGAAAATAGGAGAATACGCTTTGTTAACTTGGGGGGGTGGGGGGGAAGCAGTGACTAGCTTTCAAAAGTTGGCACTGAACAATGTGACCGGTCGGACGTAGGCTACTAAGTGACTGCGAGTGAAGAGCAAAATAATAAAAACAAATCCTAACAGCACGAAGCGGTGCTGAAGTAGTTGACGAC
The DNA here is from genome assembly GCF_016432855.1 of Salvelinus namaycush. NCBI lineage: Eukaryota > Metazoa > Chordata > Actinopteri > Salmoniformes > Salmonidae > Salvelinus > Salvelinus namaycush. The sequence goes on from NC_052317.1 coordinate 3,252,178, forward strand.
ACTTTGGGTGTTCCAGTAAGCAACCATTTGTTGCCTTCATTAGCCGACTTCATTCCGAAAAGAACTCCAGCACAGAGAAGAGAAAGGAGCCTTAAATAATTCAACAATAAAGTGATTGAATTCACAAATGCATTTGACTGTTTTTAATATTGGCCAACAACCAAAAACATAGAATATACCGTAGTAATCTTTTTCAAAATGCATATGTTATTAGGCTACTATGCAGTCTGACAAGTAAACATAGTCTACAGTACATAGTAAACATGGCAAAGCCACACAAAAACGCACAAAAATTCACACAAATCTGCAGAAATACATTATGTACATACGCTACCGTTCAAAAGTCTGTTAAAATAACATAAAATTGATCAGAAATACAGTGTAGACATTGTTAAAGTTGTAAATGACTATTGCAGCTGGAAACGTCTATCTAGATAGGCGTACAGAGGCCCATTATCAGCAACCATCACTCCTGTGTTCCAATGGCAGGTTGTGTTAGCTAATCCAAGTTGATCATTTTAAAAGGCTAATTGATCCTTAGAAAACCCTTTCGCAATTATGTTAACATAGCTGAAAACTGTTGTTCTGATTAAAGAAGCAATTAAACTGGCCTTCTTTAGACTAGTTGAGTATCTGGTGCATCAAATCAAATCACATTTTACTAGTCACATGCGCTGAATACAACAGGTACAACCTTACAGTGAAATGCTTACTTACGAGCCCCCAACCAACAACGCAGTATCAAAAAATATGGACAAGAATAAGAGATAAAAGTAACAAGTAATTAAAGAGCAGCAGTAAAACAACAATAGCGAGACTATATACAGGTTGGTACCGGTACAGAGTCAATGTGCGGGGGCACCGGTTAGTTTAGGTAGTATGTACATGTAGGTAGAGTTATTGAAGTGACTATGCATAGTTGACAACAACAGAGAGTAGCAGTGGTGTAAAGAGGGGGGGGGGGGGGGGGGGGGGGGCAATGCAAATAGTCTGGGCAGCCATTTGATTAGATGTTCAGGAGTCTTATGGCTTGGGGGAAGAAGCTGTTTAGAATCCTCTTGGACCTAGACTTGGTGGTCCGGTACCGCTTGCCATGCGGTAGGAGAGGGAACAGTCTATGACTACGGTGGCTGGAGTCTTTAACAATTTTTAGGGCCTTCCTCTGACGCCGCCTGGTATAGAGGTCCTGGATGGCAAGAAGCTTGGCCCCAGTGATGTATTGGGCCTTACGCACTACCCTCTGTAGTGCTTTGCGGCCGGAGGCCGAGCAGTTGCCATACCAGGCAGTGATGCAACCAGGATGCTCTCGATGGTGCAGCTGTAGAGCCTTTTGAGGATCTGAGGACCTATGCCAAATCTTTTCAGTCTCCTGAGGGGGAAAAGGTTTTGTCGTGCCCTCTTTACGACTGTCTTGGTGTGCTTGGACCATTTTAGTTTGTTGGTGATGTGGACACCGAGGAACATGAAGCTCTCAACCTGCTCCACTACAGCCCCGTCGATGAGAATGGGGGCGTGCTTGGTCCTCTGTTTCCTGTAGTCCACAATCATCTCCTTTGTCTTGATCACGTTGAGGGAGAGGTTGTTGTCCTGGCACCACACGGCCCGGTTTCTGACCTCCTCCCTATAGGCTGTCTCGTCATTGTCGGTGATCAGGCCTACCGCTGTTGTGTCATCGGCAAATTGAACGATGGTGTTGGAGTCGTGCCTGGCCGTGCAGTCATGAGTGAACAGGGAGTACAGGAGGGGACTGAGAACGCACCCCTGAGGGGCCCCTGTGTTGAGGATCAACGTGGCATATGTGTTGTTACCTACCCTTACCACCTGGGGGCGGCCCGTCAGTAAGTCCAGGATCTACTTGCAGAGGGAGGTGTTTAGTCCCAGGGTCCTTAGCTTTTTGATGAGCTTTGAGGGCACGATGGTGTTGAACGCTGAGCTGTAGTCAATGAATAGCATTCTCACATAGGTGTTCCTTTTGTCCAGGTGGGAAAGGGCAAGGGAGTGCAGTGTGGAGTGCAATAGAGATTGCATCATCTGTGGATTTGTTGGGGCTGTATGCAAATTGTAGTGGGTATAGGGTTTCTGGGATAATGGTGTTGATGTGAGCCATGACCAGCCTTTCAAAGCACTTCATGGCTACAGACGTGAGTGCTACGGGTCGGTAGTCATTTAAGCAGGTTACCTTAGTGTTCTTGGGCACAGGCACTATGGTGGTGTGCTTAAAACATGTTGGTATTACAGACTCGGTCAGGGAGAGGTTGAAAATGTCAGTGAAGACACTTGCCAGTTGGTCAGCGCATGCTCACAGTACATGTCCTGGTAATCCATCTGACCCTGCAGCCTTGTGAATGTTTACCCTTTTAACTTCTCTGGGATATGTGGGAGGGTAGCGTCCCACCTAACCAACAGCCAGTGAAATTGCAGGGCGCCAAAAAAAAAAAAAAAAGAAATCTCATCATTAAAATTCCTCAAACATACAAGTATTATACACCATTTTAAAGATAAACTTCTCGTTAATCCAGCCAAAGTGTCTGATTTCAAAAAGGATTTACGGCGAAAGCACACCTTGCGATTATGTTAGCTCAGTACATAGCCACAGAAAAACACAGCCATTTTTCCAGCCAAAGAGAGGAGTAACAAAAAGCAGAAATAGAGTTAAAATTAATCACTAACCTTTGATGATCTTCATCAGATGACACTCATAGGACTTCATGTTACACAATACATGTATGTTTTGTTCGGTAAAGTTCATATTTATATCCAAAAATCTGAGTTAAGGTGGGACGCTACTGTCTCACTTGGTCAAAAGCCAGAGAAAATGCAGCGCGCCAAATTCAAATAAAATACTATAAAAGTCTAACTTTCATTAAATCACACATGAAATATACCAAATTAAAGCTACACTGGTTGTGAATCCAGCCAACATGTCAGAATTGAAATAGGCTTTTCGGCAAAAGCAAACAATGCTATTATCTGAGTTAGCACCATTGTAAACAAAGTTGGATAAGCATATTTCAACCCTGCAGGCGCGACAACACAGAAATAAAAATATAATTCATGCCTTACCTTTGACGAGCTTCTGTTGTTGGCACTCCAATATGTCCCATAAACATCACAAATGATCCTTTTGTTTAATTAATTCCGTCGATATATATCCAAAATGTCCATTTACTTGGCGCGTTTGATCCAGAAAAACACCGGTTCCAACTCGTGAAACATGACTACAAAATATCTCAAAAGTCAGCTGTAAACTTTGCCAAAACATTTCAAACTACTTTTGTAATACAACTTTAGGTATTTTTTAACGTAAATAATCGATAAAATTGAAGACGGGATGATCTGTGTTCAATACAGGATTAAAACAATCTGTAGCATGCTTTCTGGTCACGCGCCTCTATCTAACAGGACACTTCAAGTGACCCTGATTCAAAATGGCCGTACTTCTTCATTACACAAAGGAAAAACCCTCAACTAATTTCTAGAGACTGTTGACATCCAGTGGAAGCAATAGGAACTGCAAGAAGGTCAATTAGAAATCTGTATTCCCAATGAAAATCCATTGAAAAGAGAGTGACCTAAAAAAAAAAGAAATCTGAATGGTTTGTCCTCTGGGTTTCGCCTGCTAAATAAGTTCTGTTATACTCACATACATGATTCAGTTTTAGAAACAGTTTTAGAAACTTCAGAGTGTTTTCTATCCAAATCTACTAACAATATGCATATCTTATCTTCTGGGGATGAGTAGCTGGCAGTTGAATTTGGGTATGCTTTTCATCCAAACGTGAAAATGCTGCCCCCTATCCTAGATAAGTTAAAGGTACTCACATCAGCTGCGGAGAGCGTGATCACACAGTCTTCCGGAACAGATGGTGCTCTCATGCATGTTTCAGTGTTAATTGCCTCGAAGCAAGCATGGAAGTAGTTTAGCTCGTCTGGTATGTTTGTGTCACTGGGCAGCTCTCGGCTGTGCTTCCCTTTGTAGTCTGTCTTTGCAAGCCCTGCCACCTCCAATGAGCATCAGAGCCAGTGTAGCACGATTCGATCTTAGTCCTGTATTGACGCTTGCCTGTTTGATGGTTCGTCGGAGGGCATAGCGGGATTTCTTATAAGCTTCCGGGTTAGAGTCCCGCTCCTTGAAAGCGGCAGCTTTAGCCTTTAGCTCAGTGCGGATGCTCCCTCTAATCCATGGATTCTGGTTGGGGTATGTACGTACGGTCACTGTGGGAACGATGTCATCAATGCACTTATTGATGAAGCCAATGACTGATGTGGTGTACTCCTCAATGCCATCGGAAGAATCCCAGAACATATTCCAGTCTGTGCTAGCAAAACAGTCCTGTAGCTTAGCATCTGAACACTTTTTTATTGATCTAGTCACTGGTGCTTCCTGCTTTAATTTTTGCTTGTAAGCAGGAATCAGGAGGATAGAATTATGGTCAGATTTGCCAAATTGAGGGTGAGGGAGAGCTTTGTATGCGTCTCTGTGTGTGGAGTATAGGTGGTCCAGAGTTTTTTAACATGCTGATAGAAATTTTGTAAACAGATTTAAGTTTCCCTGTATTAAAGTCCTACTAGGAGCGCTGCCTCTGGGTGAGCGTTTTCCTGTTTGTTTATGGTGGAATGCAGCTCATTGAGTGCGGTCTTAGTGCCAGCCTAAGTCTGTGGTGGTATGTAGACTGCTACGGAAAATACAGATGAAATCTCTCTAGGTAGATAATGTGGTCTACAGCTTATCACGAGGTACTCTACCTCAGGCGAGCAAACCCTCGAGACTTCCTTAGATATCGTGCACCAGCTGTTATTTACAAAAATACTTTGTCCGCTGCCCCTTGTCTTACCAAACGCTGCTGTTCTATCCTGTTGAAACAGCGTATAGCCAACCAGCTGTATGTTGATAATGTTGTCATTCAGCCATGACTCCGTGAACCATACGATATTACAGTTTTGAATGTCCCGTTGGTAGTTTAATCTTCCGCGTAGGTCATCTAATTTATTTTCCAAAGATTGCACGTTTGCTAGCAGAATGGAAGGCAGTGGGGGTTTATTCAATCGCCTACTAATTCTCAGAAGGCAGCTCGCCCTCTGGCCCCTTTTTCTCGGCCTTCTCTTCACACAAATGACGGGGATCTGGATCTGTTCCCGGGAAAGCAGTATGTCATTCATGTCGGGCTCATCGGACTCATGAAAGGAAAAAAAGGATTCTGCCAGTCCGTGGTGAATAATCACAGTTCTGATGTCCAGAAGATATCTTCGGTCATAAGAGACGGTAGCAGAAACATTATGTACAAAATAAGTTAAAAAATAAGTTAAAAACAACACAAAGAAACAAACAAACAAAACACAATTGGATAGGAACACATAAAACGTCAGCCTTCTTCTCCGGCGCCAACTTAACCCCATGCTTGTCTCAGAGCAGCGTGAAGCGGTGCTGAAATAGTTGACCACACGCTGGTAGGCTTTTGCTTCAAATCCTATTATAACAACTGGATGACTTTGGGTGTTCCAGTAAGCATTCTTAAAAGAACTCCAGCACAGAGAAGAGAAAGGAGCCTTGAATAAGTAAACATGTCGGTAAAATACTGTTAGACTTGGGGATTATGGTCACGGACAGTGCTATTTGCCTGTGTTATGCCGAACGCGAAAACCCAGGAAAATGAACAGGTACAGTAGGCTACAATACTGTAAAGTAGGCCTTCATTAGCCAACTTTATTCGTAAAATAACTCTAGCACAGAGAAGAGAGAGGATCCTTAAATAATTCAACAATAAAGTGATTGAATTCACAAATGCATTTGACTGTTTTTAATATTGGCCATCAACCAAAAACACAGCATCTATATATGTATTCCATTTCCAGTGAAACTATTCAAGCCATCGATGATGGTTGAAGATGATGAGCAATCTCGGCAAAGGCAATCTGGAATCTGCTGGCATCACCGCACAACATCAACATCGCTCTAATCACAGTCAGAAGACAGTTGAAGAAACTTGAGTGGACTTATAGAAAGGCTCTGTAAGACATTTTATATATATATTTTTTTCAGAACATTAACCATATGTGTTCTCTTGTTTTGTACTGTTCTGTAGTTTCGACCCAATGATTCATCTGACAAACAAAGAACCTGGCGTGCTGCAAAACCAGTTCGGATTTAAGTATGTATGACTGACGACTTTAGTGAGAGGTCTCAATGCTTTAATATTTAATACTTTCTGCCCTCCGAATTCATATTCATTATATAAATAGGTCCATGATTGATTTAACAAGACCAGTCCCTATGCTATATCATTCAATGATATTTTTTCCATAGTAATTCGTTATGGATCCATTAATATACTTAAAGTCCCTAAACTCGGGAAGAGTCTATTGCCCTGCTGATAGTTGAAATAAACATCTGCATTTTGAAAGAGTATTTTTATCATTATTTTATTAATGAAAGCATAAAGATGTTGATGAAAAAATACTGATCAGTATATGCTTTACCTGACTTTTTGCAGTTGCATGATGTTTGTAGTTAGAAATGTAAAACTTTAGAGTACTTAATACATTACAAGTTGTGGGGATTTTTGTTCACACCTAGCCGAGCTATCATTTTGGAAAGGTTGAAGAGTCTATTGTCCTGCTAATAGCCCATCATGGAAACGTTGTTTGCCCCCCATAGGTTTTAGGCCTGCAGTCGGTTATAATAATCCATGCCTTCTGGGAATGTTTAAAAGTCCAAAAGTTATGGGTGGAGTTAGAATTTTGTCTGTCAGAAGTATTAAAATCCACCAATGTCAGCCTTTAAATGCTTTATTATCCAAATGTTTAAAGTGCGTGTGGGGGACAGAGAGAATGCATTAGGCTGTTTTTAATATTAGGGCTTTCAGGAGGAATGGAAAATTGCGTGTCAATTCATAAACCACGTGCCATGGAATCAGTACATCAAAAATCGCTTCCCAACTATTTTGCAGTCTATATGGCACAGCTATAAATTTTTTGATCCTTAAATGAAACTGGTATATATTTTTATTTATCCCAATTTTCTTTAACCAATTTTGGTCTTTAATGCAGGGCCGACAGACAAGTTCCTTACTTTTTATTTTCGACTGAAATTGCAACCAACTTTCTATGGCTTCGTTTCAAATAACCGAAAGTGAGCGATTGTAATCTGAATAAAGGGAAAAGGGCCATTCTTGAACATGGGGTGAGACATTCTTACTAATTCGTAAATAAAGCCAGTTTGTTATTTAGAATTATTTATTTCAGTTTTTTTTAGAGAGAAACCAAAAGGGAGAGAAACCAAAAGCCCACCATGCCTATTTTACAATAATCGTCAGTCCACATGTCAAGTGAAATTTCCCCATTGTATTTCCCCAAGTTCTCTCTTAACTCCAAGACCATCAACAGTTTTTTTGTTGTTGCCTGATGCAGGACTCTAGTGCCAGAGGAGAGACTCTCAGACTGAAAACGCCTCCATTAATTGCCGCAGTTTAGACTACCGATAGATTAGCGTTCTACCTCCCCCTTGTGATAGTGTGGTGCAATGACAGAATGCCACCATCTACCACAAATGGTCGCAGCATAAGCTCAACATTTTTAAAGGAAGAACCACTGTAGGAGAAACACATTATATCTACATATATAGCATGAAATGCTTTGAAAGGCTGATCATGGTTCACATGCACACCATCATCCCAGACACCCTGGACCCAATCCAATTCGCATAATGCCCAAACAGATCCACAGATGACACAATATCTATTGCACTCCACACTGCCCTCACCCACCTGGACAAAATAATTACCTATGTAAGAATGCTGTTCATTGACTACAGATAAGAATTCAACACCATAGTCCCCTCCAAGCTCAACACCAAGCTCAGGACCCTGGGACTAAACACCTCCCTCTGCAACTGGATCCTGGACTTCCTGATGGCCGCCTCCAGGTAGTGAGGCTAGGCAACAACATATTCGTCAAGCTGACCATCAACATGGGGGCCCCATCAGAGGTGTGTGCTTAGTCCCCTCCTGGACTCCCTGTTCACCCAGGACTGCATGGCTGCGCACGGCTCCAACACCATCGTCAAGTTTGCTGTCAACACGATGGTGGTAGGACTGATCATTGACAACGATAAGGCATCCTATAGGGAGGAGGTCAGAGACCTGGTAGTGTGGTGCCAGAACAACAACCTTTCCCTCAACATCAGCAAGACTAAGGAGCTGATCGTGGACTACAGGAAACGGAGGGGCGAGCACGCCCCCATCCACATCGATGGGGCTGTAGTGGAGCAGGATCGATAGCTTCAAGTTCCTCGGTGTCCACATCACTAAGGAATTAACATGGTCCACACACACCCACGCAGTTGTGAAGAGGGCACTATAGCGCCTCTTCCCCCTCAGGACACTGAAAAGATTTTGCATGGGCCCTCAGATCCTCAAACGGTTCTACAGCTGCCCCATTGAGCGCATATTGGCTGCATCATCGTTTGGTACGACAACTGCAAAGTACCCGACCGCAAGGCGCTACAGAGGGTGGTGAGTACAGAGCTCCTTGCCATCCAGGACTCCAGCCCCCCAAACCATAGACTGTTCTCTCTGCTACCGCACGGCAAGCAGTACCAGTGCACCAAGTCTGGAACCGACAGGACCGTGGACAGCTTCTACTTCCAAGCCACAAGACTGCTAAGCTAATCAAATGGCTACCCGGACTAACCTGCATTGACCCTTTTTTGCACTAACTCTCTTGCACTGACTATGCACACACACACACACACACACACACACACACACACACACACACACACACACACACACACACACACACACACACACACACACACACACACACACACACACACACACACACACACACACACACACGCCCCTTATATAACCATGTTATTTTTACTTGGTATTGTTATTCACTGTGTATTTATTCCTCGTGTCAATATTACATTTTTTTTAATGGAATTTAATAATATTTAACTCTGCATTGTTGGGAAAATACCCATAAGTAAGTATTTAACTGTTAGTCTACACCTGTTGTTTACAAAGCATGTGACAAATAACATTTTATTCGATTTAGGCAGGCCACCAGATCTTATAAAGTTCGGCTATTATTGGTTTCAATGTTCAGTTTTGATGCTAAAGTGGGCTTGGATCTTACTTTGGGGGCCTTTTTGCCCCATGTAGAAAATAAACTACGAGATAGCTACACCCTTCTGTTATGTTTTGGTTTGACCCATGTATCATATTGTCACTCACCCCTCTGTTCTGCATTGGTTCCAGCCAGAAGTGCATAGAAGATGTGATAGTTCCTTTCCCCTGGATTCTGCCTAACAACTCGATTCTGATAGGGCAGAGGACACAACCATCACCGCACACCTCCGACAGGACACATAGCAACACAATGACATTGGAGAGAGAGAGAGACAGAGACAAAGGGAGAGAGAGAGACCGACCGACTGCCAGAGGCAGAGAGAGAGGGGATAATGGGATAATGGGGAAAGAGAGATTGAGAGAGAGAGAGAGAGAGACAGAGATAATATTTACCTTCTCTAGGAGGTCTTTGCATAGAAAGGTGGCAGTTAAGGCATATATTACCTTGAGAAAGTCGGATGCTCCACATTGAGATTCATATATGACAATTATCTGGCATAGACTTTTAGAAAGAGAAAGAAGAGGGTAAGACAAAGGAGAGAGAAATATACAGACAGATGAGAGAGAAAGAGAGGGGAGAGAGAAAAGAGAGAGGGAGAGTGACACCTCAAAGTGGGTGAAAAAAATAGGAGGGAAAATAGTTCCAGAGAGACAGAGAGAAAGCAGAGTTTTCTATCTCTACACCTAGTCATTGATTGTCCCATTCTCTAACTCACCAGAACAGAGATTGTCATACGTTTGAAACTAGAACAGCACACTGCACACTAATAAAGCACGCTAATAAATCATCACCCAAACCCTTCACTGAAGAGTGCTTGGCAGCAGTTTGGAGCATTTCCTATAGGAACTTGAACAGGACATGTAGAAAACATCATTCTGTCCACACTATGGTTGTTAATAGCGTAGTAAAGGATACAGTCCACGATTTTACCGCCTTGGATGTTGCCCTTCTGACAGAAGTGCAGTTGAACAAACTTCCCAAAGCGGCTAGAGTTGTTGTTGTAGACGGTCTTGGCGTTGCCGAAGGCTTCCATGATTGGGCTAAAGGAGTAGAGAGAGAGAAAGAGAGAGACAGAGAGAGATAGAGAAAGTCCACTAAATGGTTGAAGTAAGAATATTGGCAGCGAGCTGGAGTTTCTTTTTCAAATATTGTTTTTTACATCCTCCATGCACCTGCAACTAGATAAGGTTTGAAAACTTCTTTCTTTCCAAAAAGTTAAACTACTGAAAATGGTTTACAATCTGTACATAAAGTAGGCAGGTGCTGTCCAATAATTCATATAGAGTCAATAGAATATTGTACTGCAGACATTTGCTTTAAAGCAGTATCCACATCCATCGAATGTAGTGATCACAATATAATAGCCATATCTAGGAAAACCAACGTTCCAAAGGCTGGGCCTAATATAGTGTATAAGAGGTCATACAATACATTTTGTAGTGATTCCTATGTTGTTGATTTAAAGAATATTTGTTGGTCTGTGGTGTGTAATGAGGAGCAACCAAACACTGCACTTGATACATTTATGAAATTGCTTATCCCAGTTACTTAATAAGCATGCACCCATTAAGAAAATTACTGTAAAAACTGGTAAATCCCGGTGGATTGATGAGGAATTGAAAAATGGCATGGTTGAGAGGGATGAGGCAAAAGGAATGGCAAATAAGTCTGGCAGCACAACCGATTGGCAAACATACTGCTATTGAGAAATCATGTGACTAAATTGAATAAGAAGAAGAAGAAACTACACTTTGAAACAAAGATAAATTACATAAGGAATGATATTAAAAAGCTTTGGAGCACCTTAAATGAAATTATGGGCAAAAGGGCAAACTCAGCTCCATCATTCATTGAATCAGATGGCTCATTCATCACAAAACCCACTGATATTGCCAATTACTTTAATGATTTTTTATTAGCAAGATTAGCTAACTTAGCCATGACATGCCAGCAAATAACGCTGACACTACACATCCAAGTATAACTGATCAAATTACGAAAGACAAGTATTGTAATTTTGAATTCTGTAAAGTGAGTGTGGAAGAAGTGAACAAATCATTGTTGTCTAATCAACAATGACAAGCCAACGGGTTCTGACAACTTGGGTGGAAAATTACTGAGGAAAATAGCGGACGATATTGCCACTCCTACTTACCATATCTTCAATTTAAGCCTACTAGAAAGTGTGTGCCCTCAGGCCTGGAGGGAAGCATTTTACATTTGCATTTTAGTCATTTAGCAGACACTCTTCTCCAGAGCGACTGGATAGGGTTAAGTGCTTTGCTCAAGGGCACATTAACAGATTTTTCACCTAGTCAGCTCGAAGATTCAAACAAGCAATCTTTCAGTTACTGGCCCAACCTCTTAACCACTAGGCTACTTGCCACTCTGTAAAAGTAATTCCGCTACCCAAGAACAGTAAAGCCCCCTTTACTGGATCAAATAGCCAACCAATCAGCCTGTTACCAACCCTGAGTAAACTTCTGGAGAAAATGGTGTTTGACCAGATACAATGCTATTTTACAGTAAACAAATTGACAACAGACTTTTAGCACGCTTATAGGGAAGGACATTCAACATGCACACCACTTAGATAAATAACTGATTATTAGCTGAGAGAAATTGATGATAAAAGGTTGTGGGGGCTGTTTTGTTAGACTTCACTTTTTGACATTATCGATCATAGTCTGCTGCTGGAAAAACGTATGTGTTATGGCTTTACACCCCCTGCTATAATGTGGATGAAGAGTTACCTGTCTAACAGAACACAGAGGGTGTTAGGGTCTATGTATGCTGATGACTCAACACTATACACGTCAGCTACTACATCGAGGGAAATCACTGCAACACTTAACAAAGAGCTGCAGTTAGTTTCAGAATGTGTGGCAAGGAATAAGTTAGCCCTAAATATGTCAAAAACTAAAAGAAATGTATTTGGGACAAATGATTCAGTAAACCCTAAACCTCAGCTATTTATGGTAATGAATAATGTAGAAATTGAGCAAGTTGAGGTGACTAAACTGCTTGGAGTAACCCTGGATTGTACACTGTCATGATAAAAACATGTTGACGCAACAGTAGCTAAGATGGGGAGAAGTCTGTCCATAATAAAGCTCTGCCTTCTTAACACTATCAACCAGGCAGGTCCTACAGGCCCTAGTTTTGTCACACACACACATGACTGGTCAGGTTCCAAAAGCGGGGCATTTGGCTCAGAACAGGTCAGCGCGCCTGGCCCTTAAATGTACACAGAGCTAACATCAAGGATATGCATGTCAAGCTCTCATGGCTCAAAGTGGAGGAGAGATTTAAATTCATCACTACTTGTTTTTGTAAGAGGTGTTGGTTGACAAGCTGACTGCACTGAGCTTTCTGTTTAAACTACTAGCACACAGCTCAGACACCCATGCATACCCCACAAGACATGCCACTAGAGGTTTCTTCACAATCTCCAAGTTCAGAACAGACTATGGGAGGCGCACAGTACTACATGGAACTCTATTCCACATCAGGTAACTGATGCAAGCAGTGGAATCAGATTTAAAAAAACAGATAAAAATACACCTCATGGAACAGCGGGGACTGTGAAGAGACACACAGGTACAGACGCACAAGGGCGCTAGCACACCCACTCTACACACACGTACGTTGTAATATTGTTGTTTAGTGGTAACATACATTTTGTGTTGTGGATATGTGGTGGTGTGACAGTGTTATACGAAGTACCGTTTTATATGTAATATAAGTGTCTTAATGTGTTTGGACACCAGGAAGAGTAGCTGCTGCCTTGGCAGGAAGTAATGGGGATCCCTAATAAAATACAAATACTGTAAAATGTAAATAAGTACCAACACCTAAAATGAGTACTAACACCTTTTTACTTATGGCTTGCTTACACCATACAACTTTACCCCAGTGTTTGGCCTAAAGACACAAACTTTTGTGTTTCCACCTCTGAGACCTGTCCCCCAAAAAGCCTACCCTGGCCCAAAAAAGATCTACCTTACTTGGGACCAGACTGGCCCATTGGGACTTTTCGGGGGTTTGCGTTACGACAACGATGATTGACTCACTGAATAGAAATGATAAGGCCTTTTCCTTCTCAAAAGCAAGTGTTTAGAGGTTACTCAGAGGTTTTTTGATTCTGCTCTTCACCCGTCCTTAGCTATGTAAACACATACCTGCTCTCCAGGAGGTCCTCCTCCACGTGAGACGTCCTGCCTGTTGAGGAGAGCTCCAGGGAGTGCTCACTCATAGCCGACAGGAACCTCAGGATCAGCTTGGTGCTCTCTGTCTTACCCGCTCCACTCTCTCCGCTGGGGAGGAAAGGAGAAAGAAAGAAATCAGATGTATTTGGATGTATTTCATCTTTCTTCAGTCAACGCTGTAGAATGGGACTGGTACATAATGTAAAAGGCATGTCGAAATGGGAAAGGAGTGATGTTAGTTGATACACTTCCGTATGGTTTTGTGTCATGAATACACGTACACACACACACACACACACACACACACACACACACATGCACGTCAGTAGCGGTCGATACCGTTTAACATGAGGGAGGATGCTTTTTATTTTATGAGCATGGCCTTATTTCTATTATGGCATATTGGCTGACTGTCATTCATATTCTATTCACCCAGATCAATGTTACATCGATAGGTTTAGGCTACTAGATGATGCTACATTTTCCCCTGTACCCATCATGAGGTTGCTTCAACCTAGGCTATTTTACAACGTAGGTGCACAGATCGAGAGAATTTGGAGTAATCAAAGTGACAGACAGTGACAAATTCAATACCGCCTTGCACACCCTTGCCTGCATCTAGCTGATCTAGGGTGTAATCATTTGTCCGAGAGTTGTAAATGAGAGTTTCTATTGAACAAATGCAGGTATGTTTATCCCCGTTCGTTCCGTTTAAGAAACGTTTTTCAACAGAATCGGCTAAATGAACGCAGCCCTGATCACATGCAAACAGTTCATAGCAGCCACACAACAGCATGATGACTTTGCTCGTTGTATATACAATTCCTTCTCACAACTATCTACGCGCTCTCCTCCTCTCATCTTTTCCGTTCGCTTGTGGACTTCTGTGACCAGGGGAAAAACACTTTCCAAGCCAAACCTTCATATCATGACTGCTAACGGCGACACACAGCCTACATCATTGTCATGTCATAGTAAACTAGACTACTAGCACTAATGTATTAGTAAACCCGCAACAATTACACAGGACAGTGTACAGTCAGAAACCAGTTTAGCAGTTACACCGGCGGGCCCCTGTGGCAATACCTGTATAAAACCAAAAGTTGACCTTGACTTGAAAGAGTTCCAGTGTTGGATAGCCAAAGCTAGCTAGCTTACATAGCATCCCTTTGTTTGAGCAGGGTGTTTGAGTAGTCTTAACTAGCTAGCTGCATTTGCTAGCTAAGTGAAAGTGAAAAAAAATACAACCAAATATATCTAGCTTTCTCTCTCTATCTCTCTTGCTTCTCCTTAATTTTGGAAAATATATATTTGTTCAAATTGTTCAACTATTGTCTTTCTCTCTCTTTGAGTCAACTACTCATCACATTTTATGCACTGCAGTGCTAGCTAGCTGTGGCGTATGCTTCAGTACTAGATTCATTCTCTGATATTTTGATTGAGTGGACAACATGTCAGTTCATGCTGCAAGAGCTCTGATAGGTTGGGGACGTCTTCCGGAAGTTGTCATAATTAGGTTTTGTATTAAAGTCAATGTACCCAGAGGAGGACAGAAGCTAGCTGTCCTCCGGCAACACCATGGTGCTACCCTACAGAGTGCTGCAGAGGCTACTGTAGACCTTAATTGTAAAACAGTGTGTTTTAATCAATTATTTGGTGACATTTGAATATATTTATTATAGTTGTATCTAAAAAGGGTAACTTTAATGTTTCACAATTTTTTTATGAAATTCACTGAGGAGGATGGTCCTCCGCTTCCTCCTCTGAGGAGCCTCCACTAATGCACGCATGCACATGTCCTTGACACCATATCCCTTACATTTTAGTCTCCAGCCTTCAGCTATATCAAGGGTTTCTTGTTTAATAGCATGTCCTTGATTGAGTCTAGCCATAACAATGATGGTGATAATGCATGATAAGCCGGATGTGTTTCAAGAATGCTTTGTACTCTTCATATGCCATTTAAAACAATGCCTTGCTTGCTTTCATGTATGTATGTATGTATGTATGTATGTATGTATGTATGTATGTATGTATGTATGTATGTATGTATGTATGTATGTATGTATGTATGTATGTATGTATGTATGTATGTATGTATGTATGCATGTATGTATGTGTTTGCATTTGTGTGAATAAACACATGTTAACAATATGGGTCAAATGTAAATTACTAACTGACTGACAAATAGGTTTTGCATTCACTTCCTGAAGCTTTTTCCACATCTGAAACATTCTCAACATACAGGATATTCACCATTTTACCACTAGGGGTTTCATTGCACACTACAAAACATTAGTAAGTAGACTACACTGAATGTACAAAACATTAACGAATCCTGCTCTTTCCATGACTGACCAGGTGAATCCAGGTGAAAGCTATAATCCCTTTTTGACGGCGCTTGTTAAATCCACTTCAATCAGGGGAAGAGACAAGTTAAAGAAGATGTTTTAAGCCTCGAGACAATTGAAACATGGATTGTGTAGGTTTGTCATTCATAGGGTGAATGGGCAAGACAAAAAATGTAAGTGCATTTGAATTGGCTGTCTTAGTAGGTTCCAGGCACACCGGTTTGTGTCAAAAAAATGCACCGCTGCTTGGTTTTTCACGCTCAACCGTTTCCCGTGTGTATCAAGAATGGTCCACCACCCAAAGGACATCCAGCCAACTTGACACAACTGTGGGAAGCACTGGAGTCAACATAGGTCAGCATCCCTATGGATTGCTTTTGACACCTTGTAAAGTCCATGCCTGACGAATTGAGACTGGTCTGAGGACAAAAGGGGGATACAACTCAATATTAGGAAGATGTTCTTCATGTTTTGTACACTCAGTGTATACTGTACCATTGCTCACCAACCCTTGTGCAGATGAACTACAGGGTGCACAGACCTTTTGTTCCAGGCCAGAAATAAAAATACACATTTTATTTTAATTCCTTGCTCATCTGGATTTTGATTCATTGAATCATGCGTATTATTGCTCGGCTACAACAAAAGCCTGCACACCCTGAACAAAAAATACTGTGCAGAGAGCAATAGAGTTGCTCGAGTGTTGATTTACAAGAAGAAGTTAAACATTCAAAAGACTGCTTGCATGGTTCCCTTTCAGTCGGTACTCTCGGTACAACACAACCATGGGGAGTCGCTCTCTCGCGACTGATGGAATAACTAAAATCATGCCCGACAATGCCAAAGAAAATCATGCCTCACTGGAATCTCCGCCTTCCACAGGTGATAACCGTGAAGCTCAGATTCATTCATTCAATTCTTCCTCTCTTTACCTTGGGCTTAGCAGGAACGATTCACGCTACAATTTTTTGGCGCGGAGGAACAGACTATCTGACTTTGCCAACTAAACTGTCCATTTGTGGTGGAGCGTGCTCACCCCCTGGATGTTGTGTGCTTGAGTTTGTATTTGTTCTCCTAGTTTCCTAACCACAAACCAATGAGTTATTCTTCGGATTGCTTGACCTGGCTTTAGCAATGACTGAAACGACAAAGGCTAGCAAGCCAGGTTTGAGTTTGCGACCATGCCCAAATGGATAAAAAGATACTAATGTTTGTTGTCTTGTATGTCTCAGCTCGGGGCGTGCTCTGGTTGCCCTCGCTCGAATCAATTTGTGTGCGGGACTAGGGAACGGTGTCAGTAACAGTGACACCGTCCGCGGCTGGCACTGTTCCCCTAGTCCACAGCGCAGGTTCTCTTGGCAATCGTGTAGCATTCTTGAGGGGGCTTGGTGTGTCTGATAGTGACTTCTTCTCCCGGGCACCATACCTCGGCTGAGTTGCGGGATGCGGAGATGGATTAGGTCTTTGTTTGGTCGAAACAAATGTTGTCTACCTGGGCATGGTGTATGCGGTAGCTGCCCGCCCTCAACCCGGCTTCTGTGCGCTCTGCCGGGGTTATGGGAGGCTACTCGATTAGAGAGGGTCGGCCATGGGTACCCCCCCGCCACCTTGGTCTGCCTTGGTCAATCCCCGCTTGCCTCTATTCCCAGACTTGTCAATGAAGGATCTAGTCCCACCTCGGTGATCCGGTCCTACGTAGACTTTAGAGACCAGGCTAGCTAAACAATCGCTGCATAGCGTACTAGCCAGGTTAGCTACTGCCAGCTATTCATGCCTCCCCACGGTGGAATTGCTTGGGTAGCTCTCTTGCTTAGTATACGTAGCGTTAAGTCACTTGGTTATTCTAAACGGACCGTGCTAGCTAGCTAGCCTAGCTTAGACTAAAAGCCTCATGGCTAACATTGGCTAGCATGCATAACTTCCGGCGGATGAAGTTTACTAGTGTTCCTCCGGCATTACGGCAGCCCCATTCCTATTTCCAAATCCTGGAGTTGGAGGGATTGGAGGAAGTGGGGTTTGCATGCACCTCCGATGAGGAAGCAGTTCCATCCTAGAGCGAGGGGCCTTAGCACGGGTCTGAGCAACCAGTGCACCCCTCCACAAAAACATTACTGTGATGACAGTGCCCCCCACGTTTCTTACTATGTCAGCCATTGCCGGACACCCCTGCTCCCATAAGGGGGCTGGGCTTCATGCAGGCTATACAGTCTCACGGTACATTGGGAGCTTGTCCATGTTTAATTTGGGAAACCAAGTGAAATCTGTCCGGGAACATCGATAGTAATATGTTTTCACAACAAAACATACTTAATTAAACCGTTGATAGCCCCTCTCCCTGCGCTATCGAGAAAGGAATGAAGAAGAGAGAGGAAACACATGGTGGTGAGATATTCTGTAGCTAGGATGTGTTAGGATTTGAAACAACATCCACAACGACCATGTTTTCCCACTCAGTTTCAACCTGTTGTTGAACTTCTTTCTTAAAATGGATAAATCACAGTGAGGTGAGTTTTAAAAGCATGACACTGTCTTGATGATAAGGGTTTGATGTTATTTTTGATTGCATTTGCATTGATGTCAGAGTGGTTAGAGGAACAATAGAGGGCCGGGTACCGAGTTGGGTACTACAAACGCATGTCCAGAGTGCATAAGATGAGATTACAGAGTCAAGTGGAATTTGACTGCTGTCATGAAACAGGTAATACGATCACTGTAACAGCCCATGTAGAGACTGGTCTGAGCCGGTGCACACCCTTTTAGGGGGATGAGTGGCGACATCAATTCCCACCACTGGGCCAGTAGGTCACACCTGAAGCGACCAGGTGAGATGCGTCCAGGTGAGTGGCTAGCCTCAGTGCTGGAAAGGCTGCATCAACAATAGCCCCAGGGGAGCAACTTCCATCACAGAGGCCATCATCCCCAGTAGGCGTAGGCACTGTCGAAAACGCACTGTGACCCAGCCAAACACTTGTCTGAGCAGGGCCCGGACACCCTCTGTGGGGATAGAAGATCACGATACGCGAATGAGTCTAGCTCGAGACCCAGAAGGGGAATGCGCTGAGATATAGTCAAACAGCTCTTTCTTTGGTTTCTTATGAAGCCTAGAGACTGAATACAGGACAGTAGAATGGATGTGTAATACTGTTTGCTCCCTCGACTCTGCCACCACCAGCCAATCGACTCCAATAGCCAGCGCCTTGTGAGTATTCTGAATTTGTAGACTCTGAGGTGTTTGTTGAGGGCATGGACGTCTAGAATGGGTTTGCAAAGTTCCATCCCTTTTCGGATCCAGGAAATACCCCTGTATCTCTGACATAGGAACCACTTGGATTGCTTGCTTCTGGAGAAGGGAGTATATTTCCTCCCTCAAAACGGGGGAGAAAAGGCTTCGTGAACAGTCCACGTGATGATGCCACATAAGCGAGGGGGACACACAACAAATTGTAGCCTGTACCCCAATGTCACTGTTCGGATGATCTAGGAGCAACATTGCGCCTTTGGTCAGATCAAACAGCTAGCCTCCCATCAACTGCTATTTGAAGGGGCGGGACGCCACCTTTTAGATGGGAAAGATTGGTTATTTTTCTGTTTCCACCACTCTCTGAAAAACAAGACCCCTTCTGTGGTAACAGACAGGGGCAATTGTAATTCAATCGAATTCCCAGGAACGAAAAGTGTTGAGCTGGAGACAAACAGCTCATTTCGGGGTTCATATGAACCACATAGACTGTATGTGGGATAATAGCATGGTTGTGTTCAACCCTGCTCGTTACCTCTATTCCACTATCAACAACCTGTATCAATGCCATGATCATTTAGGCCAATTCCACTTCAACGAGGTCAAATCAGGAAATACATAATTGCAATTGAATGCATGATCGAAAAAAAACCTGGCCCAAGAAAGCATTCATTGTCTCCATATAGGGGGTCAAATGGAATTCATTACAAATAGTGAAGCACAAAAAAGCTGGGAAACTATTCTCAAACCGAACACTCAGTGACAAGACACAAATAATTAGAAAGGCGCATAATAGCAATGTCATTCCAAAATTTCCAGGGTTAAGAAATCTGACAACCCTCAGCCAGACTCTAAGAAACTTCCAGAATGAATGTGTCAAATGTAAAACTAGTTAACACATTTTCAAAGACACATACAAACCTTAACGATACCCAAAGCTAATTCACAGACATTCATAGTGGTGTGTGGTGTCTCAAATTAGAAGTGAAAGTCATGGCAACCCTCAGCTGAAGCTTCCAGTAGCATTACTTCAAGATAACTTGTTCGCCTCAGACAGGGCTACATGTTTGCCTAAACAATGGGCCAGGGGCCCACACAGGAAGTGCTGTCTGTGGTGACAGAGCAAAAATAATAGCTGCCAGCTACTAGCCTGTCTGCTCCAGCCTCCTCCCTGTGGTCCCTGTTGGCAAGGCCAAGGTCAACAGACAAAAATACGATGCACATCACACACACCAAACATTAAGACACAAGAGTCCACTAACTCTTCAAGTGTCAAATCGGGAAACTTCTTGTCCCTACAGAGACATCGCTACTATGCACGCCCATGTGCAATTACTTGTGACTACCACTGCAAAGCGTTAGACTACTGGGGCATTTGTGCAACTGTAGGCTACAGAGAGCCACATAGACAACCACATAGAAACTGAGACACACACAGAAAATAAAGAAAAGGCTAATATCCAGTGCTTCTGGTGTATGGTGGAGTAGCCCCACGATGCCGATCTAGGATCAGTTTAGCATTTTCTCCACTAATGTTTAAGGTTAGGATTGGGGGTGGGAAAGCTGATTCTAGATTTGTACCTGGGAAACCTCACTCCGGAGTGCTTCTAGTGAGGATCACCTGACAAAGATTTCTGTGAAGTCTACATTTTTATCACCAAAGCCACAGCTTTGAGAGTTTTTCTATTAGCTCTATTTTCCATGTTCTGTCTCCACCGGAAGACATGAGAAGAAGAGGCCAGTCCAGTGGGACATCTGGAATGTTCTCTAACAGAAATATTTACTCTGAGCCGGGGAGTAGGTCGAATTTAATATCGCCCGTCACACAATTTTTGTGATCCCTCACATTCA
Source organism: Salvelinus namaycush (assembly GCF_016432855.1). Taxonomy (NCBI): domain Eukaryota; kingdom Metazoa; phylum Chordata; class Actinopteri; order Salmoniformes; family Salmonidae; genus Salvelinus; species Salvelinus namaycush. The sequence continues at coordinate 3,272,962 of NC_052317.1, forward strand.
TAACCTGCGTGTCAAGAGTGCTGAGAGGTCAAGAGGTCAAACCTTCTTTAGCGGGCGGGGGGGCGCAGCAACTAGGTGTTTTTAGTGACAGAGAACAGAAGTCTGAGACCAGTGTGGATTACGATTTAGTAAACGTGACTGTATAGTTGACACTGTTTTGATAGCGCTGTTTACGGTTGAGACACGCGACAGAGGAAGGTTGAACATATGAGCTGAGGGCTTTATGACTTATTTCACAAACTCACTTTTTTATGAATGTCTATAACCATAACATTTGAGACCACATTGTCATTCTTTTCTTTTAAATACATTGTTAACTGTTGAATTGGAGAGAGGATCCCACTGGGCACAAACTGGAAAATTGTTTCAATGTAATTTGTCAACGAATTGGGACATGGAATTTATGTGGAAATTTCTACCACAGGACTATGTCATCATGGTAACAAAATACATTTTCAACATAGACAAACCTTGTATAAAGTATGTTGAAATGTACCTTTAAATCAACGTCAGATCTTCAATGTTAAGTACACTATCAAAAAAAAATCTGTAGGCTGGGAAGACCCTCCTACTGGATAATATCTCTGTCTACAGCTACCCTTCGGTCTCCCATTCAGGGCCAACCCCGCTTGGTTATAATATTTGTTACTGACTATTACCAATGTGCTATCGTGAGAATAAGTGTTGAGAGATGTCCATTGAAACACTTAATGGATTCACTGTTGCTATTGAAGTCATTCCAAAGGGTTTAACAGAGCAAATGAAATGTGACCATACTTTATCAAACATATATCAACAATCATACTACAGTATTTAGGCCTACACAGTATAGGATTTTTCAAAGTCATCAACAGCTATTGTTTCAATTCAACCCAGAATTCAACTGAAAATAGATAACACAATACGCCTAGGGTTTAAAGCTCTGGGTGATTTAAAATGTAATAATATTTTGTGATATTGAACTGTGTGTAGTTGTCATGGTGAGAGGTTAGCATGTCTTCGGGGTATGATATTTGTGCGTCTGTAACTTTCTCACTCATCATTATTCACGATTCATTCAGGATTATCCGTAATCACAGTATAATCCACATTAATGTAGAAGTGTTTAGAAACATATTATATTCTTATTGGTTTGTGACCTAAAACCCTGACAAACTTTTACAGATGCACAATTGTGTGCATCCTGTCAGGCTGTATCACCACCTGGTATGGCAACAGCAGCGCCCTCAACCGCAAGGCTCTCCAGAGGGTGGTGCGGTCTGCACAACTCATCACCGGGGGCAAATGACCTGCCCTCCAGGACACCTACAGCACCCGATATCACAGGAAGGCCAAAAAGATAATCAAGGACAACAACCACCTGAGCCACTGCCTGTTCACCCCACTACCATCCAGAAGGCGAGGTCAGTAAAGGTGCATCAAAGCTGGGAGCGAGAGACTGAAAAACAGCTTCTATATCAAGGCCATCAAACTGTTAAATAGCCATACATACAGACTCAAATCATTGGCCACTTTAATAAATGGATCACTAGTCACTTTAAATAATGCCACTTTAATAATATCTTACATTACTCATCTCATATGTATAAACTGAATCTTATACCATCAATGTAGTCACTACGTGCTATGAATGTGGGGCCAAATACTTAACTTTGTACTATTTTAATACACATACAGTGCATTCGGAAAGAATTCAGAGCCCTTGACTTTTCCACATTTTGTTACGTTACAATTTTATTCTAAAATGGATTAAATAAAACAAAATCCTCATCAATCTACACACAATACCCCATAATGACGAAGTGAAAACAGATTTTTAGAAATGTTTGCAAATTGAATACAAATTAAAAACAGAAATAACTTATTTACATAAGTTCAGACCCTTTGCTATGAGACTCACAATTGAGCTCAAGTGCATCCGGTTTCCATTGATCATCCTTGAGATGTTTCTACAACTTGATTGGAGTCCACCTGTGGTAAATTCAATTCATTGGACATGATTTGGAAAGGCACACACCTGTCTATATAAGGTCCCACAGTTGACAGTGCATGTCAGAGCAAAAACCAAGCCATGAGTTCTAAGGAACTGTCCGCAGAGCTACGAGACAGAATTGTGTCGAGGCACAGATCTGGGGAAGGGTACCAAAAACTGTCTACACCATTGAAGGTCCCCCAAAAAACAGTGGTCTCCATCATTCTTAAATGGAAGAAGTTTGGAACCACCAAGACTCTTCCTACAGCTGGCCGCTGGCCAAACTGAGCAATCCGGGCAGAAGGGCATTGGTCAGGGAGGTGACCAAGAACCCGATGGTCACTCTGACAGAGCTCTAGAGTTCCTCTGTGGAGATGGGAGAACCTTCCAGAAGGACAACCATCTCTGCCGCACTCCACCAAACAGGCATTTATGGTAGAGCGGCCAGATGGAAGCCACTCCTTAGTAAAAGGCACATGACAGCCCGCTTGGAATTTGCCAAAAGGCACCTAAAGACTTTTTTCAGCGCCAAGGACTGGGAGACTAGTCAGGATCGAGGGAAAGATTAACGGAGCAAAGTACAGAGAGATACTTGATGAAAACCTGCTCCAGAGTGCTCAGGACCTCAGACTGGGGTGGAGATTCACCTTCCAACAGGACAACAGCACTAAGCACACAGCCAAGACAACACAGGAGTGGCTTTGGGACAAGTCTCTGAATGTCCTTGAGTGGTCTAGCCAGATCCCGATCGAACATCTCTGGAGAGACCTGAAAATAGTTGTGCAGTGACGCTCCCCCATTCAACATGCACAAGCATTTCGCTACACTCGCAATAACATCTGCTAGCTATGTGTATGTAACCAATAACATTTGATTTGATTTAATTAGATTTTGACCTTACAGAGCTTGAGAGGATCTGCAGAGAAGAATGGGAGAAACTCCCCTATTACAGGTGTGCCAAGCTTGTAGCGTCATACCCAAGAAGACTCGAGGCTGTAATCATTACCAAAGGTGCTTCAACAAAGTACTGACTAAAGGGTCTGAATACTTATGTAAATGTAATATTTAAGTTGTTTTTTTCATTGAATTTGCAAAATGTCAAAAAAACTGTTTTCGTTTTGTTATTGGTATTGTGTGGAGATTGATGAGGTAAAAAAATAACTATTTCATCCATTTTAGAAGAAGGCTGTATTTCCACACAATATAGCTGGATCGCCCCGTCCTGCCCCTAGGGGTCCACCGCCCTGCACTGCCCCAACCCAACACACCCCACTCAGCTTTAGGATCTCAGTGAATCATTCATTATTGGTTTCAGGTGTGTAAGGCCAAGGCCAGAGTGACAAACAACAGTACGGCAGAGCCCCAGGGACAGGACTGAGCAGCCCAGCAGCTAGGGATTGCTTAAATAGGTATCTCCCCTGACATGGGCATGTTTCCAATACAGACTCCTTTTATTGTACAGTATTCCATATAAGGCATCCAGACATTATGGAAATTGCACAGTATACCATTAATCTTGTAATATATCAAATCTAGTGATACACAACTTGACATTTCTGCCATCCATCGTGACATTGTGGGAGGATAACCAACCTTCCAAATCCTGGCAATGCATTTCTTAGCCTCAATAAATGCTAGGCTACACAGTTTCTCCTGATGACAGTCTCCAGTATCAACATTTCCAAGCAAACAAAAACAGGGAGAAGGGAGAATCTGTAGACATGCTGAGATAAAATAACATACTCTTTGCCAGAATTCAGCCAGCATTCTCAAGATCATAACATTATGAAAATGTGTTCCCTTTTGTGTTGTACACCTCCAGCAGAGGAAGGACATTTCTGAGTGCATGTAATTCAGTTACACTGGCATATAGTATGTTCTATGGATGGTCGTAAACTGCAGTAATTTATGTCTGAGATTACAGTACCAGTCAAAAGTTTGGACACACCTACACATTCAAGGGTTTTTCTTTATTTTTAACTATTTTCTACATGGTAGTATAATAGTGTGGATATCAACACTATAAATAACACATATGGAATCATGTAGTAACCAAAAAAGTGTTTAACAAATCAAAATATATTTTATATTTGAGATTCCTCAAAGTAGCCACCCTTTAACTTGATGACAGCTTTGCACACTCTTGGCATTCTCTCAACCAGCTTCATGAGGTAGTCACCTGGAATGCATTTCAATTAACAGGTGTGCCTTGTTAACATTTCATTTGTGGAATTTATTTCCATGTTAAGGCTTTTGAGCCAATCAGTTGTGTTGTGACATTTAGCGGTGGTATACAGAAGATAGCCCTATTTGGTAAAATACTAAGTCCATTTTATGGCAAGAACAGCTCATATAAGCAAAGAGAAACGACAGTCCATCACTACTTTAATACATGAAGGTCAGTCAATCCAGAACATTTCAAGAACTTAGAAAGTTTCTTCAAGTGTATTCGCAAAAACCATCAAGCGCTATGATGAAACTGGCTCTCATGGGGACCGCCACAGGAAAGGAGGACCCAGAGTTACCTCTGCTGCAGAGTTACCAGCCTCAGAAATTGCTGCCCAAATAAATGCTTCGCAGAGTTCAAGTAACAGACACATCTCAACATCAACTATTCAGAGAAGACTGCATGAATCAGGCCTTCATGGTCGAATTGCTGCAAAGAAACCAAAACTAAAGGACAATAATAATAAGAAGAGACTTGCTTGGGCCAAGAAACACAAGCAATGGACATTAGACCGGTGGAAATCTGTCCTTTGGTCTGATGAGTCCAAATGTGCGATTTATGGTTCCAACCGCCTGGTCTTCGTGAGACGCAGAGTAGGTGAACGGATGATCTCCGCATGTGTGGTTCCCACCGTGAAGCATGGAGGAGGAGGTGTGATGGTGCTTTGCTGGTGACACTATCTGTGATTTATTTAGAATTCAAGGCACACTTAAACAGCATGGCTACTACAGCATTCTGCAGCGATACACCATCCCATCTAGTTTGCACTTAGTAGGACTATCATATGTTTTTCAACAGGACAATGCCCCAACACACCTCCAGGCTGTGTAAGGGCTATTTGGCCAAGAATGAGAGTGGTGAGACGGTTTGGGATGAGTTGGACCGCAGAGTGAAAGAAAAGCAGAAAACAAGTGCTCAGCATATGTGGGAACTAACATCAAAGCAAAGGGTGGCTACTTTGAAGAATCAAAAATATTAAATATATTTTGATTTGTTTAACACTTTTCTTTGGTTACTACATGATTCCATATGTGTTATTACATAGTTTTGATGTCTTCACTATTATTTTACAATTTAGAAAATAGTAAAAATAAAGAAAATCCCTTGAATGAGTAGGTGTGTCCAAACTTTTGACTGGTATGTATACCATAAGGCCTCTCGTTGAGGGCCTAGTTACACCCCAATGCAGTGTTCCTGAAACTCCTGGTTTACAGGCCACATCAAGCCTGCAAGTCACATTATGCTGGCTTGCAAAATTATGTGTAATTCCTATTGGGATACAGCCAGAGTGTGAACGTCCAACAATTGGAAGCTTAAATCACTCGTAAACTGCATTGAGAATGTCTGCTGGGGTAGGGAAGATTTATTATTGAGACTACCTGAATAATATAAACTGGAACAGCCACCTCAGTAACGAATACAAAAAGTCCAACTACTAACAGATTAGATTAGTTTAGAAAAATGTATGTTATTTATGTTTGTGTAGAATAAGATCAATCAACCAATCAATGTACATGCAAAAACATATGAATTGAAACAAATAATTCAGAAAATCAATCTGCAGTAAAGCATGCTGGGAGATATGATAATGATCGGCATGGTTTTGAGTGGTTTTGAGCAAACATGAATTTGTAATTTTACTCAACAATCAAATTCAGCTCACTCCGAGCAGAGTGAGTAAACAAACTTTAACACATTAGCTCAAATTCTTATCCTTTTGAAGTCCGCTCAACTCACATAATAACGCTGATTAAGCAATTAGTTAAGTTGCCTTTTTTACAGCGAGGGAAAGTTGGCTATTGCATTTTTAAACGTTGACTAAGTTAGAATTGTGTCCACAAATGTACCCACATTTCTATTACGTGTAAATCGTTTATGATTAGTGAATGCCATAATATAGTTATTTGGTGAGATACTTCTCCCTATTAGCTGAAATCTTATTTTCATTGTTTTAGCTGTCATACTGGCTGTTCAGTCCAAACCTAGAGTTGTATCACGGGAATTTGTTGCGCTATACAGACGTTGCCTCCCTCCAAGGCATGTGCTGCAAGGCAACCCCCTAGACCTATGGGCAAAAAGCAGTGTAAGAAACTTGCTAGGAAATGTTTATGCTTGGAAACAAACAAAAAATACTGCACTCTGACCCATAAAACATATCTGCTTGATTCATGATAGTGGTGTAAGACAAAGCAAGGAAAGTGAACTCCAAAAACTTTTAATAGCTGGTAAGAGGATGGAATTCAATAAAAAAAAAGAACTAATAATGTCAGAAGAAAATGGCACAGAGACGGGCAACTGTAACTCATTTAAGTATCTCAGAGCATATTTAAAGGGACGGGACGTCCTTTTAAAGGGACTAGTGCATGTAACTCATTTAAAATGGCCTTGGCAGTGTGCCAGGCAGCCCAAACGGGGCAAACACAGAGCTGAAAGGCACTCTGCCTTTGTGTAAAGCCCTGGCCCTCCCCATGGCTCTACAATCCTAGTCTATTACACAGCCCAGCGGGCACTGTGGATTCTTTATATCAGAGTCAGTGGGCACACTGTCAGAGCATACCAACACAACTGGCACTGCCCCAACACTTTTGTGCCCCTGAAGAACACCACAGAGTCCGAAAAAGACTAAAGGACTCCGACACAGTGAGTTTTCACATCAAGAAAAGGAGAGAGGAAGGAGGGAAAGAGTTGTAAAAGATCTAATGCTCTGGTCCCCTGTAGGGAAAGCTGGTGTATGTATACTGCTTTATTGGCACGAAAGCTTCATTGCTACTGCAATGCTACAATGAGTCTTTCAATGTAATACTTTAGTACTGTGATAAAGTCGATAAGAAGTTCTGATGAAACTGAGAACATGGCAACACAAATGGTAACGCTTTAGGAATGGGCTAAATCATAAGAGGTTTTTGGAAAGAGGGCTATAACACAAGTTACAAGAGTCTAAAGCCGAGATAATGTATTGTACATTTCCTACTGCGTTACCATGCCTCTGAACGCGACAAAAAGCAGCACACACTGTAACAGTAAGTCTGTGTTTAATTTATTGAAAATGCCGGAAAGAGCACCAACAAATACTTTGTTCGCCTTTGAGTGCAAAGGATTGAGTACACAGTATGCTATTGCTGTTGACCCGCTGTCACACAAGTCATGAGAAAGTAACGCAAAGGAGCCTGACTCTTGTCCTATAATCGCACAACAAATACAGGAAAGACCTCAAAGCCAGAATGCACCAGTGATTGCATTAGTTTAAAGGTTGCACCCTTTTCCCAAAAGAGAAGTTAGGGAACACAACACCAACAATCAAATCAAATCAACCAACAAACAATCAAATCAAATAAAATTTGATTTGAAGTTAGGGAACACAACACCACAAAATAAAGGTAAAAAGCAAAATAGCCATACACTTCAGTGTGATTTTATTCCTTCTTTCAACCTCAACACCTTTTTGTTCTTGCTTTTATACTAAATTCACTCTGTAAATTCACGGTTGAACTTAAATTGCATTCCAAGTCCCTACACACAAAACTCAAACATGAATCAAAGTCAAACGCTCACAGGTATGTTTTGTGCACAAGTACCCTTTGTGACCTCTGTGAATTTAATTAAAATGGTTAGGGGGGCCTTGAGTTTGACCCCATAACAGCTCTGGGGTCAAAAGGTCAGAGATTTTATACAATAACACCCCCAAAAGCCGAATTCCTTTGTAACATTCGCTTCTCACCATGACTGGACTCGACAACAGAACAAAACAGAAAGCAGATAAAACACCAGTGGGTGAACAACATTGTACAAAAAAGATCACAGGGAGTTTGCTTTTAAAACCCATGATAGTTTGTAGTATGGAGGCATCAACATAAACGAAAATGCAATGTGACATTTATCATCATTAATGACCAGGTGTTTTTTATTAAGTGTATAATGGCAGGTCCCCTCTTTCTCCTCCTCCTTCTTTTCCTACCTCCTCCTTCTTCTCCACCTACCCTCCTCCTCCAGCTCCCATTCACCGGGCTAGCCTGGATCTGATTACTTACAATCCCTAAATCTTAGCAGAAAGCTTCCTGCCCCGCCTAAAAGTGCCAGCCTAAACAATTTACTGTCCTTCTACTGCCCTATCCAGCCTCCCACACACTCACCAACCCAGTGAAACAATATCAGCTCAGCTTGGGGGCAATGGGAGTGGCATATCCACTCACCGGCAAGTTTATTAGGTACACCCATCTAGAACCGTTTCGAACCCCCCTTTGCCTCCAGAACAGCCTGAATTAATTGGGGCATGGATTCTACAAGTTGGAAATGTTCCACAGGGATGCTGATCTATGCGGACATCACACTGCAGATTGAACGCCGGAACACCACCACCACCAGGCTGTACCATTAACACCAGGCAGGATGGGTCTATGAACTTGCTGCTTATGCCAAATCCTGACTCTGCCAATCAGCATGACAACAGGAACCTGGATTTGTCAGACCAGGCAATGTTTTTCCACTCCTCAATTGTCCAGTTTTGGAGATTGTGTGCCCACTGGAGCCGCTTCTACTTGTTTTTAGCTGATAGTAGTATTTGTATTTGTATTTATTAGGGATCCCCAAGGCAGCAGCTACTCTTCCTGGGGTTCAAGCATAATAAAGCACTTACATTACATATAAAACAAAAGACAAAACAATACATCATATAACATTATTACACCACTACATATCTACAATACAAAATGATTAATATCACCATACAACAATATCACAATATTTGCGTATGCATGTGTCTGTACCTTTTGTGTGTGTCACTTCACAGTCCCCGTTTTTCTTTAAGGTGTATATTTATCTGTTTTTTTAAATTTGATTCTACTGCTTGCATCATTTACCTGATGTGGAATAGAGTTCCATTTAGTCATGGCTCTATGCAGTACTGTGCGCCTTCCATAGTCTGTTCTGGACTTGGGGATTGTGAAGAGACCTCTGGTGGCGTATGCATGGGTGTCCAAGCTGTGTGCAAGTATTTTAAACAGACAGCTCGGTACATTCAGCTTGTCAACACCTCTTACAAAACAAATAGTAATGAAGTCAATCTCTCTTCCACTTTGAGCCATGAGAGATTGACATGCATGTCATTAATGTTAGCTCTCCGTGTACATTTAAGGGCTAGCCGTGCTGCCCTGTTCTAAGCCAACTGCAATTTTCCCTCTTTGTGATACCTGACCACACGACTGAACAGTAGTCTAGGTACGACCAAACTAGGGCCTGTAGGACCTGCCTTGTTGATAGTGTTAAGAAGGCAGAGCAGCGCTTTATTATGGACAGACTTCTCCCCATCTTAACTATTGTTGTATCAATATGTTTTGACCATGCCAGTTTTGACCAAACCCTCAACATGCTCAATTTCCACATTATTCATTACGAGATGTAGTTGAGGTTTGGGGTTTAGTGAATGATTTGTCCTAAATATAGTGTTGAGGCATCCGCATACATAGACACACTGGCTTTACTCAATGCCAGTGGCATGTCGTTAGTAAAGATTGAAAAAAGAAAGGGGCCTAAACAGCTACCCTGGGGAATTCCTGATTCTACCTGGATTATGTTTGAGAGGCTTCCATTAAAGAACACCTTCTGTGTTCTGTTAGACAAGTAACTCTTTATCCACATTATAGCAGGGGGTGTAAAGCCATAACACATACGTTTTTCCAGCAGCAGACTATAATTGATAATGTCAAAAGCTGCACTGAAGTCTAACAAGACAGCCCCCACAATCATTTTATCATCAATTTCTCTCAGCCAATCATCAGTCCTGTGTGTAAGTGCTGTGCTTGTTGAGTGTCCTTCCCTATAAGATTGCTGAAATTCTGTTGTCAATTTGTTTACTGTGAAATAGCACTGTATCTGGTCAAACACATTTTTCCAGAAGTTTACTAAGGGTTGGTAACAGGCTGATTGGTCGGCTATTTGAGCCAGTAAAGGGGGCTATGATTAGATTTGCAGAAAAATACTTGGTTTAAATGTAATCTGGCACCTTATTATATAATATCATGATATTTGTGCATTTATAATGATGACAAGATATTGTATTGATGATGTGTACGTGTACCGTGATGTAATTTGGATGTAATATCCTAGGCTTGTTATTGCAGTATATTAAGGTGTGTGATTTACAACAGTCAGAATGACACCCTCATTAAAATTACAATTGAACAGGTAAAGAGGTGTGCTTAGATAAAGCTGTTCCATCCTCACATACCTTGTGCCCTCTCAAAAATAATGGGTGCATGACGACTCTGGTCACAGGTTAAATAATTATGTTTATTTGTTGGGTCACATGGAACTTCAAAAGGTTTAACGGTGGGTTGTCGTGACCCAGAAAAGTTTGGGAACGATGGGACTAGTGCATAGGCTGTGGTTTTAAAATGTGGACACTTTTGTGCTCTGTAGCCAATACCAACACTTCAAAGTGTCAATAACTGTACATTTTATAACAAATAACTATTTAATGCAGGTTTTTCCTGACAGTCTTACTAAGATTTCTCAGTGAAAATCAGAAAATTCGATCTTGAGCCAACATGAGCTCTCTAAACACAGGTGAGAAATGGCTAACCTGACAGATTAAATGGCTGATGCGCAGCAAGCACCTGAGGAGTCGCCTGGGGTGATCCTCTGTCAATCACTGAACCACAGTCGGCTTGGCTGTCATACAACATTAATCATTTGACATTACAGGGTTGCCTCGGCCTCTAAAGATATATATTTTTTTACCCCTGAATTGACCCATTTCTCAGCCTCTGAGTATCACAGAAACATAACACTTTGAATGAATAGAAGAAAAACGTTGTTGCTATGGATGAAGTTGATCAAAAATAAAAAAATACATTTTAAATATCCAATTTTACTATAACTGTGTGAAAAAGTTACAATATATGCTTGTTTTGGGGAATTAAAACCAGTAACTTGTGTTGCAGAAGGTTAATAAAATAAGTGTTTAGGCTTGTGTCTCTTTGCAATTATTATCAATTTGGAGGGCAAAAACAGGTTGGCACTTTTAGGGTTAAATTGCCTTGTACATTGCACCTTTACCAAGATATCCCATAAGCTGACTGGGTGCATCCCAATATATGGCTCCCTTCCCTTTGTTCTCTTTCCTCGTCCTCACTGAACGAAATGAAAACAGATAGTTGAGCACAATATGGGAGCAACTCAACATCCTCAGTGCTACTCCTATCCAGTTCCTTCAAATCAGTGAGAACGAGGAGTAGTACAAGGGGCAAAGGATGTAGCAAAGGAAGCCATTTTCACCCCTATGAATCCCACTAATGACTAACCAACAGAACAGTGAGTCCAAGCTTCTAAGGGACAATCGGTTAGCAGCTAGCCGTATGCAGACACCCTCAGGACAGCTACTTAGCAGTAAGCTACCTAGGCGCCCTTAGGATAAACACTAAGAAGTAATTACCACTCCATTCTAGTGTTGGACTTTTAAATTATTCACAGACTCACACCTCTGGGGTGAAATTTCCCCTAGGTACAGATCTAAGATCAGCTTCCCCTCCACCAAAGTGGAGAAAATGTAAAACTGACATAAGATCAGTGTCTAAGAGCAACTTCACCCTACTTCTGAAGAGATACACCAGTTACACGTCTAGGTTAGGGCTGGGAGGTGTTTAAACATCAAAAAACACAGCTGTGATGTGAAATTGCTGTGTTGAACACATGAAGAGAGTACTTCATCAGTGATGTGTCAAACACTTGAGAGAGAAAGAGTGTTGACAATGATTCCAGTATGTTCAGGCTACTTATTCTTGATGAGTATTTAGAGAGTTACAGTATGTGCTGACAAAAGCGTATTGCGAAAGTGGAAACACTTGCTTATCAATGTTGCACCATAAAATTCTCAGAATTTGATACATTTTCAGAAATGAGCAATAAAGCCTTTTTATGTGTCAGAATCAGTGTTCTCTTTCACAGTCTTAGTAAATTCCACATTCAAACTATTGTACTTTTCAGTCTTTCACCAGCTCAAAGTGAAAGCCTAACATTTAAACGGTATAACAGCACAAGGTCATTAGCCTGGTTTCCACAATTCTTTTTGGGTTTGGCTTCCTTTTCATGTGTAACCCTAACTCCAGGCTAGAACAGAATGGCACCATTGTCTGTCCCTCCCAACATCCAAGTACATAATATAGTATTGTAATGAAACAGCAGGGAGCAGGTCTCGAACCCTCGACCTCCTAGCCCGAGGTCCGGCGCGCTATCGACTGTGCCGCAAAAGCATGCTCGAGCGGCAAAGAACCCTCTGCACACATCAACAACTGACACCCACGAAGCATCGTTACCCATCGCTCCACAAGCACACGCACTGTCGTGGATGCGAGGTCCGATCCCACTTCTGACACCAATGTAATGAAACAGCAGGGAGCAGGTCTCGAACCCTCGACCTCCTAGCCCGAGGTCCGGCGCGCTATCGACTGTGCCGCAAAAGCATGCTCAAGCAGCAGAGTCGATTTCAGCGCTTATAAACCCAGGGTCGTTACAGTATGTTTGTGTTTGCTCCCCACTTCACACACCTTGATGCATAGTCCTCCCACATTCCATCTATTGTCAAATACAATCGTGCGTTATGCTGTATACAGTAACCCTAACATGCTTAATTAACCCTCGCTGCTCGTGAGCAATGTGGGTGCAATAATTGAATGACATGTATGTTTACATTTATTTTGCAACGCTCACGCACGCAACACAAGCGGTGTAGTCAGCATGTGAATGTTTAGATGCCAATCACCATATAAAGTCCAAAGAAGAAAAGGCCTGGAAGGAGGAGAGATAACTAGAAACGATTCGGTTGACCGTTTTATGTGTGGATTAATTGTCAGAGTAGAGGACCGTGTGCATTTCAGGTTAAATAACAACTCAACATTTATATCCCAGGACAAAATAGCTAGCAACAGAAAGCTAGCTAAATAGGACAAATTAGCTAGCAACTGCTAGCTAGCTAGCTAAATTGCCATAAATGTTTAATGCTTTTCGACCTGTCCCCGAATTAATATAATTGGTTCAGAGTTTGTTTTGATATTTTAACCTGCGTGTCGTGATCGCGTTTGGTGCGGGGGACAAAATCAATATGCGCAAGATGGTGCACGCGCCGCCGGTTTGGGTTCGGTCTTTTGCCGAAATCACACGGTGAGACACCCATCAACAACATGACATTTGCGTGCGAGAGTAGTGAGTGTCAATTCACATGCCAGCGTAATTGTTATGAAAATCCATAATAAACCGTTGTTTTTGTTTACTATTTAGCCCCAGAGATTTAATGTTGTGAGTTCATTCTGACCTTAAATGTCCTACGGGATCCACCGTACCTGGGCTAAACAGTTAGCTCCTCATGAGGATGTTGTTTGTTTCTAATAAACCAGAGCCATGTATAAACTACAGTACATCTCGTTCTTTCTACATAAACAGTGCTCTCTCTTGAAATCGGAGTCCTCAAGTTTTCCAGCTGTAGCCTGTCTAGGCTATAATCAAAATCCACACAGGTACACTGCAGTTGTTTTCAAATATATAGCCTATTTGACTGATAAACCTTAGTTTACAGCCCAATACATTGTTAACTACATCTTTAATCTACTTAGCATAGGGAAGATCATAAAAATTCATTTTCTACAAAATTTGTCTGCTTACTCTACCAGCATTGTTCCACGTAGACACGAGAAAAAAATACTTGCTTTCTAATTTGACGCACTATGAAGCCGTAGACATCGTTGACGCTCACCGCCCATCTGTTTTCTCTCATTCACGTATTCTATTTCCAGCGTGAGCACGCTCATTCGCGCCCTAGAAAATATGCTTTAAAAAAAATTTGAGCTTAAGAAAAACAAAATGCACTGCAATACAACTAATCAAAGGAATACAGCGCAACTAACACCAAACAGCTGGAATAAATGTGAACATGTATGGTATAGGACTTTGTATTGAACAAAAGTGCATTTGCTTCATGACACTGGTAATCAGTTTCCCCTGCAATTTCAATCTTTAAGTGGCAAGCTATATAACTGAACAGTGTCACACACAACCCTATTACAAGTTATCTAATTGTATCAAATTAATCTCAAATTAATCAAATCACCTACATCTAAATAACAACAATTATGAGGCCTAAATGTTTTATATGTAATTGCATTACTGCGTCCCAATGACACCCTATTCCCTACATTAAAGCATTACTTTTGACCAGAGGCCTATGAGAATAGTGTGCCATTTGGAACATAACCTAAGTAACCTAAGTAGTCGAGGACCTCTGAATAGGAGCAGTTTATAAGGATACATGTGTCTCTCGTTACCTCAGCATCTCAGGGCTTCCATAAGTGGCCGTCAAACAGGGCTGTAAACTAATGTGGGCGAATTGCTGGGTAACTGCAGCACTTGTATCTAAAACAGCATGCCCCGACTTGCTTAAGGGCACAAGAGCCACCACTGTGTCACCTAAATGGGGACTTGCGCAACTGAGCCATAATGTACTCCATGACCCATAACTATGTATGTTTACAACACTATTTGTATGCCCAGTTTGTGTGGCCTTTCACCCCCAGGCATCCCCGTATCTGTCATGTTAAGTAAGCATGAAACGGAAAACCAAAATGACTGTTCTTATTGGACAAATCCAGGTAATAGCTCTCTCCTTCATACCTATTGAACGTGAACATTTTCTTATGCTTCTGCTCTAATACACTTATTGGCACCTCTGCTCTCCTCTCTTCCTATTCTATCCCATTCTATTCAAACTCAGCATTGACAGAGTTGAGCTGCTCACTCTGCAAAGCTAAGAATAATCCAACTGAGAAAAAAGTCCTTTGGCATCCACTCTCTCTGCTAAATGTGGACTGAATATTATCATTCCAAAACTGTAAAAATAACTCTGTGTGTTTGATGTGGGCGATGAGAACAGTGCCTGTCTGTCTGAACACAATAGCGCGAGGCCGGATGAGAAAGTTGGCCAACTACAAACGCAGAGGAAGGATGTTCGGGAAGAACCAAAGGAGCATGGAGATAGAAACAGAGCCAATAGCACCAAGACTGAGACTTGAAATTGAATCGGTTCACTGTGGATGCCAAAGGGCATAAAGTTGTAAAGTCCACAAGTGGCCAATTGTGGACCAACAACCAATCATCTGTATTCATTCTATTGACAGGTAACATACTGGCTTCTGAGATTCTTTCACAGCATACAATTGGCCAGTCAGATATCAATACTCTATTACCTGCAAAGGGCATGTCCAACTGCCAGTGGTGTAAAGTAAAAAATACTTTAAAATACTACTTAAGTCATTTTTTGGGGTATCTGTACTTTACATTTTTGACAACTTTTACTTTTGCTTCATTACATTCCTAAAGAAAATATTGTACTTTTTACTCCATACATTTTCCCTGACAACCAAAAGTACTCCTTACATTTTGAATGCTTAGCAGGAAAGGAAAATTGTCAAATTCAAGCACTTGGTCATCCCTATTGCCTCTGGCCTGGCAGACTCACTAAACACAAATGCATCTTTGAAAATAATGTCTGAGTGTTGGAGTGTGCCCCTGGCTATCCGTAAATTTTAAAAACAAGAAAATGGTGCTGTCTGCTAATATAAGGAATTTTAAATGATTTATACTTTTACTTTTGATACTTAAGTATATTTGAGCAATTACATTTACTTTTGATACTTAAGTATATTTAAAACCAAATACTTTTAGACTCTTACTCAAGTAGTAGCTGACTTTCTGGCTGGCTGACTTTCACTTTTACTTGAGTAACTTTCTATTAAGGTATCTATACTTTTACTCAAGTATGACAATTGGGTACTTATTCCACCACTGTCAATTGCCCACCATTCACAGCTCACAAAATGACAAGCCAATGACTTCTCTACATTCTCTCACCCGATGGCGGCCTACCCAATCACATTTCTCTTCAAATAACCCAACATCATTTCAGTCATTTAGTGTTCCTCATAGCATATGCTTTAACCCTGAGTGACTTACAATCAGTGCATTCAAACAAAGTCAAGCAAAACAACGACTCATAACAATCACCACTCACCTGATTAACACACACTGGTTCTGCAGTCTCTTCCATAGGGAGCGGTAACACTCATTTGCTACGGCGTAGATGTGCGGGGAAATCTCGCCCAGGTGGTGTCGGCTGTACCTCTCCACCGCCGGCCGGTCGTACAGGTCAGGGATGGACTGGTACGGGTTCACCGCAGCCAGGATGGAGCCGATGTATGTCTGTTGTAGGGGAAGATAGAGATGGGAAAGGGACATGAAACACATGGAGAGAAATAGGGTTGATTCACAATACTGAGCCCGGGTCAAGCCCAGCCATGCTGAGCTGTACTGCGCTGGCCTGGTTACACATACATCCGCATTGCCCTGTATAGCACGGTTGCTGGAAAAAAATCTAAAAGCCATGTAGAATATCCTTTTTCATCAACAGATAGCATAATTCACATGGAATGGAATGATATTAAGGTTTTGTCTGCAACACTCCCCAGGGAATGACCGGACTTGAACAAGGGAAGTCTTGGGAGAACAGTCCTTTGTCCATGTTCCAATGTGAGAAAAACAGTTTTTTTCAGACAGCCCAAAGGCCATAGATAACTTAACTTAAGACAAAAAAGAACAGGCCATAAAAACCTTTAACTTATTTTCCAGGGCCTTGGAAGATAACAATCGGCCATAACCTTCCGTGAGGGAAAAATAAGTAGGCCAGGTAAAGTCATTGCAAACCAACATGAACAACAACATCATTGTGAACAGTCGGTCTGGATTTGCTTCAGAACACAACGCTAAGTTTATTTGACCTTTCCCCCTTCATTTTCTTAGGCCCACTCCAGTTTTCATGAAAACCCGCTTCATGTTTAAAAGTTCAAAGCCAAATAAACCAAAGTGCTGAAATAGAAACTTCTTCAGCCAGAGAAAAGGTATTTTGGCAGATCCCTCAGTTCTGTGGTAATGAGTAATGGATAATGAAGCGTTTTGGAAGAAACACAGATACATCTGAGGGGAAAGCAACTTTACATACTTCAATTCGGTACATACACCGATTACAGTTAACAGTGCTGATGACCCTGAGAATAAACTGGATGAGGGTGAGGCAGTTGTGGTGAGAAAGCATGTTTGGGGTGCAAGTGGATGACACAAAATAAAATATTAAACGCTGAGCACACCACGCCATTTCAACGTGGAGAATTTGGTCATATTTGGTAGATACGGTGATCATTACAACATTACAACCCTTTTTTCACCCACTCAAAAAGACAGCCAAACGTTTGTTGAATGCCCAATGTATTATCACTATGCTTTCAATAATCTAAAAGCACAACCAAATTCCAACGGAAAATGTAGGTCTCATTTTTGGTTTAGTTGTCACCTAAATGTGTTATCACTGCAATGTCAACCATTTCGAAGTTCAATTGGGAATACAATGCCATATATTGTATTTATTTATACAACAACTTAATGTGTTATCACTGTGATTCATCTAATAGCACTTCCAAATAACCTGGATTGCAGATGAAATTACATTAAAGTACATGGTGCATGTGATCAATGCCGTTTGAGATTCTGTGCAGATTATTATAGCAATTGTGAAGACTTCCACAGACCTGCGATCCTGAACATACACACTTTCTATGATTACATAAGAAGACATTTATTGGCACAGTAACCTCAAAATGTGGCCATGGATGTATTACTAATTTTAAGGTTAAATAAATACTGTTACATTCGTTTCTAAGACAGCCTTAACATTTGGCTATTTACTGTCTTACAAAAGTAATATTGAATTGTGTTTGGTTGACAACATAACCAAATATCAACATTTAAAGGAGATGTATCTACTGCTCGGATAGCTAGATCTGAGCCACTGACTTAATCCTATTATTTTATTTATTTTACTTTAATTTTTGGTTGAGATGGAGACGTGAATCCAACATATTATTTGTTAACTTGTCGACAATTAATAGGCTATTTACCGTATCGCAAAAATGATATTGAATTGTGTTTGGTTCTCAATGCAACCAAATATCAACATATATCAAATACCAAAACCAATTCTTCCTTTGGCCGCCTCTCCTTCCAGTTCTCTGCTGCCAATGACTGGAACGAACTACAAAAATCTCTGAAATTGGAAACACTTATCTCCCTCACTAGCTTTAAGCACCAGCTGTCAGAGCAGCTCATAGATTACTGCACCTGTACATAGCCCATCTATAATTTAGCCCAAACAACTACCTCTTTACC
The DNA here is from genome assembly GCF_016432855.1 of Salvelinus namaycush. Classification (NCBI taxonomy): domain Eukaryota; kingdom Metazoa; phylum Chordata; class Actinopteri; order Salmoniformes; family Salmonidae; genus Salvelinus; species Salvelinus namaycush. The sequence continues at coordinate 3,291,417 of NC_052317.1, forward strand.
TACTGTATTCATTTATTTATTTTTGCTCCTTTGCACCCCATTATTTCTATCTCTACTTTGCACTTTCTTCCACTGCAAACCAACCATTCCAGTGTTTTTTTTACTTGCTATATTGTATTTACTTCGCCACCATGGCCTTTTATATTTTTATTTATTTTTATATATATTTTGTTTGCCTTCACCTCCCTTATCTCACCTCACTTGCTCACATTGTATATAGACTTATTTTTTCACTGTATTATTGACTGTATGTTTGTTCTACTCCATGTGTAACTATGTGTTGTTGTATGTATCGAACTGCTTTGCTTTATCTTGGCCAGGTCGCAATTGTAAATGAGAACGTGTTCTCAATTTGCCTACCTGGTTAAATAAAGGTGAAATAAATAAATAAATAAATATGAAGATGTTTCTTCTGCTTAGATAGCTCCATCTGTGCCACTGAGTCTTTAATTCCAGTTTGTCTATTCTTTAACTTACATTTTTGGTTGAGATTGAGACGTGAATCGAACATATTTATTATTAACTTGTAAGTTCCATTTAATATCAACCGAAGCTAGAAACCCTAGACCTACAGTGTATGTATTGACAATTTTTTGTTGAATCCTGGGCTGAATGAAAACAATAGCTGTTGATGACTTCCCAGATGCTATATAGGCCTAAATAGCATAATTGATGATATATGGTTCCATTTCATTTGCTCTGTTGAACCTACCATTTGGAATGACTTTGACAGCGACAAGTGAATCTATTAAGTGGAGATTCCTCAACAATAATTCTCACAATAGCACATTGGTTATGGTCAGTGACAACTATCAAAGCTAAACAGGGCTGGGCTTTGTTAAAACCCTGGATGGGAGACCAAAGGGATAGCTGTAGATACACTCTCTAGTCGGAGGTGCTACCCAGCCTATTGGGTATCAACATCCAGCCTATTTGGGTGGCAGGTGGCCGAGCAGTTAGAACATTGGGCCAGTAACTGAAAGGTTGCTGGTTTGAATACCTGAGTGGACAAAATTGCCCATTATTTTGGCTACCATGGCTAGAAAAAGAGATCTCAGTGACTTTGAATGAGAGGTGATTGTTTGGGCACGTTTGGCAGGAGCTTCAGTGACAAAGACTGTTCAACTTCCTGATGTTTCAAGATATGCCATGGCCGTCTTAGATTTTCCACCACCATCAACAAAACACCAAATGATAAAATGTATTGTGGAAGAATGGTGTTGTATCCCTCCAATAGAGTTCCAGACACTTGTAGAATTTACACCATGGCGCATTGAAGCTGTTTTGGTGGCTCGTGGTGGCCCAACCCCTATAAAGACACTATGTTGGGGTTTCCTTTATTTTGGCAGTTACCTGTATGTCCACATAACTAGGTTTTAGGGTTGGACCAAAATTAAGCATATTCCTAGAATAAAAAGCACTTTATATACAGATTCTCCATTGAGAGTGCTTGTTAGTCAAGGAGTGGTCGTAAATGAATTAATCTGGGTCCGGGAAACTGGCTCTATGAGGGTTGGTTCTTCCTGGACCCTGATTAAGAATAAACCTGGATAAAAAGGTGCTATGTAGTCCAGGAGTAAAATGGATCTGTGTCCGGGAAACTGGCCCTTAGAGTCACACCGAGGCCAATTGAGAAATCCCATAGTCTTTTCAAGACCTCTCCCATAGACAGGGGTGGCAGGCAGCCTAGCAGTTAAGAGCGTTGGGCCAGTAACCGAAAGGTCGCTGGTTTGAATCCCCGAGCCGGCAAGGTGGCCTTGAGCAAGGCATTTAACCCCCAACAACAACTGCTCCCCAGATGTAAATGAAAGCTTCCCCCCAGCTCCCTGCTAACAGCACTATCTACAGTATCTTGCTCCCGCAAACTGTAACAGAACTTTTAACCGAGAGTGTATGAGAAAAAAAATGGCCAGTGTAAACGCACAAATGCATTGTGGGAAAGGAAATTAAATGGCCGGGCCCATGATCGAAAGCAACTTCCTGTTCTACTGAAATCAGTGGAGCTTTGAATTATTAGATTCTTTATAAAACAAGCAGATAAATTAAAAACTCTGGATCTCCGGCTTCCTTCATCCTCACTATAAAGAGGTAAATCATGGTTGTCTCCCAAATTGCACCCTATTCCTATCCCTAGGCCCTGGTCAAAAGTAGTGCACTATATAGTGAAAAGGGTGCCATTTGGAATGTATCATGATGGAAAGCTTCAAGTTCCTCGGCGTACACATCACTGACAATCTGAATTGGTCCACCCACACAGACAGTGTGGTAAAGAGGGTGGAACAGCGCCTCTTCAACCTCAAGGGGCTCAAGAAATTTGGCTTAGCCCCTAAGACCCTCAGAAGCTTTTACAGATGCACAATTGAGAGCTTCCTGTCGGGCTGTATCCCCGCATGGTACGGCAACTGCACCACCCTCAACCGCAGGGCTCTCCAGAAGGTGGTACGGTCTGCTCCAACGCATCGCCGGGGGCACACTGTCTGCCCTCCAGGTCACCTACAGCACCCAATGTCACAGGAAGGCCAAAAAGATAATCAAGGACATCAACCCCCTGAGCCACGGCCTGTTCACCCCGCTATCATCCAGAGGGTGAGGTCAGTACAGGTGCATCAAAAACAGCTTCTATCTCAAGGCCATCAGACTGTTAAATAGCCCTCACTAGCCGGATACCACCCGGCTACTCAACGCTGCACCGTAGAGTCTGTCGCCCTATATGGTGGTATTCTATCATGTTGTGTTGTGGATATGTGGTGGTGTAAGGATGTTATATGATGTACTCTCATCTCTCAATTCAGTACAAACATAGTTCACTGTTTTATCTTTTGTTTTATATGTAATGTGTGTGCTTTGGTGTGTTTGGACCCCAGGAAGAGTGGCTGCTGTCTTGGCAGTAGCTGATGGGGATCCCTAATAAATACAAATGCATAGACATAGAATCACTGGCCACTTTAATAATGGAACACTAGTCATTTTAATAATGTTTACATACTGCTTTACTCATCTCATATGTATAGTATGTATAATATTATACTGTATTTAGTCAATGCCACTCCAACAATGCTCATCCTAATATTTATATTTGTATTAATTTCATTCTTTTAGATTTGTGTATTGTTGTGAATTGTTAGATACTACTGCACTGTTGGAGTTAGGAACACAAGCATTTCGATACCTCTCCGGCCTCTAGGTCACCAGGCTGCTCGTTAGGGCGCACACCTGTCACCAGCGGTACCCGCATAATGACACTCACCTGGACTCCATCACCTCCTTGATTACCTGCTCTATATATGTCACTCCCTTTGGCTTCTTCCCCAGTCGTCATTGTTACTGTTTCATGAGCTGTTTGTTTCTGGCTTTGTTCATTTATTAATTAAATGTATTCACTCCCTGAACTTGCTTCCCGATTCTCAGCGTACATCGTTACAGCTACTGCAATAACATCTGCTAACTATGTGTATGTGACCAATACATTTGATTTGATTTGGATTTGGTGTTTTCCGTTTTGTTTGACAGAGAGCAGATGTGAGCCATTCCCCACACACAGGGCCTACTTGGAGCTGACCAGTGTGTGCGTGTGTGTCAGGGAGATTAGCAGCACCGCAGATACTGGTCGTGTTCCACTGCAATGTCTGGATAGCTATTTTACCTATCAGCTAAACACATATGTTATAGCAATCTGTCAGTCGACGACAGTCGATGACTTGGCACGCAACCATTGGTTGACGTATGTAACGTCTAAGCAGTGGAACGCATGCCATCATCAACTGTGCAGTCGGGCACCAGATTGCTATAACATGTCGGTCGTGCCCCTCTGCTCAGACGTTGCTGACGCATGCCCGATCTTACAACGCCTAGATAGATATTATATGTATCAGCTAACCACATCATTTAGTATACCAGTCTGGTGCCCAACTGCACTGTTGATGACTTGGCACGCAACAATTGGTTGATGCATGCAACGTCTATCCAGTTGTTGTAAGATCTGGCAGATATCAGCAACGTCTGAGCAGAGAAACGTGCCCATTGAGATGAGTGAGATGCGAGACTTTGCTCTCACACAGTCACACAGAGCATCTGCGCATGTGCTCAGGCCCGCTTCACGCTGCTACAACGTGGTAGCTATGGGACCGAAACAGTGAAGAAGTTTAGCCTCGCACTTCACCGCTCCTGGTTGTTGAGGAAATTGACCCACTGCTAGTGATGAGGGAAAAAAATAGAAACAGTTACAAATTGGGATATTATTTTTTATGATATACCGTATCATATTGTTTTGACAATATCGCAATTGTTGCAATAGTTGGCTGTACCTGCACAAAACTCCAGTATTTTTCCTTCATAACTGGTTCTCTATCTCCGTTTTAAATAAGGGGCCAATTTGTTTTTAGCACTTATTTCCATGACTGATTTGTTTTCTCGTGGCTCTCTCTTGTCCCTCTGCAAGCAGACATATGGTGAGTAATATGTTTGGACCACGGAATCGCAATAAAATCACAGTATTGAATCGCAATACATACACTATAGAATCGTGAGAAACGCAATACATATCGTAATGGCACCCACGTGTTGTGATATTGTATCGTGCGGTCCCTGGCAATTCCCTGCCCTACCCACTATTACCGTTTACTTTTTGCATCTTCGTTAACTCGCTGAGTCTACCTTTAAACATAACCTAACCTATGACCTGACCCATCACCATACGCAGTGGCAAGAAGTGACATCCCCAAAAACACAAACTATACAACACATAAATGGCTCCTAGTCACCCACGCACAGGCTACTTTCTGTTCCTAACACTAACACTAAAACTAAATAATATAAAAATGAAATAAATGTTTTTTATAAAACTTTAACTAAATAAAAATGTGTAAATCAGATCTGAAAACTAACTGAAACTAAAATGAATTTCAAATAAAAATCTTAAAACCAATAGAAACCCCCAGAACAAACTATAATAACCTTGGTGTGTGTGATGATTGATCAGAGGCTGAGCATTCAGAAGCAAAATTCCCTTCCCTCAAACATCCCCTATATAGACAAAGAGAAAGCGAGAGAGACTGAAATATATTTGACCCATATCTAAAAACTCCAAGTACAAATTTTAAGCTAAGCACAAGCAAAGAAATACCCATCATGCAATAGTTAAGAGAATACATCTTTCTGTCTCCCACAAACTTTCCTACTGTATATACATTGGAATAACAGCTGAACACGTACTTTGCTATCTCCACTATGTAGAACCATATAGGGTTCTACTTAGAGTGTGCTAAGTACAACCATATAGGGTTCTTCGGTTTGTCTCCATAGACGAACCTTCTGTAAATGCTTCTACTTAGAACCATCTAAGAAGGGTTCTTTGTAGAAATCTCAATAAAGGGTTCTACAAATAACCTTTTTATCCTCTAAAGGTTCTACCTAGAACCCACTATGAAGGGTTCTACTAAGAACCCTTTTATCTTTCAAGGGTTCTTCCTAGAACCCTCCATGAACAGTTCTACCAGTCTTATTTGCATATTTTTTATGACAATACATCACATATATCATAAGGCCTTTTTCACAGCCCAGTGATACCCTAACACAGTGGTCGGAAGCTCCTGGTTTACAGGCCATATCAGACCTGCAAGTCACATTATGCTGGCTTGCAAAGTGATATGTTATTCCTATTAGAATCCAGCTAGAGTGAGGATATCCAACAATTGGAACTTTTGATCACCAGCAAACCTGCATTCAGAATGAATGAAGGTTGATAATGGAGAGTACCTAAATCATCTAAACTGGAACTGGTGCAATCAGTAATGGCTGCAATAAGTCCAAATACTAACAGAGTGGATTAGTTTAGAAATATCTAAGTTATTTATCTTTGTGCGGCATACCTTTGTGAAGCAACAAACAATTCTGAAAATCAACCCGCAATAGAGCATGCTGGGAAATATGACAATGATGGGCACTGAGTAAAAATGACACAATCACACTCCCTCTCGTTGTTAACACCAAACACTAGGGTTCTTTTACACCACTTTACAGAGTTAATTCAACTCCTGAATCAACACTACAAATGTTACACTAAACAATCAAGAAGTAGGTAACACCGGCCAAATGGCCAATTTGCTGTTTACCATACAATACACTGCTGGTTCACTCAGACTCCCTTCTCTTCTCAATAAGATCACAGAAAACACTTATTTGAAAGAAAGAAATCGTGGCAAAAATATCAACTATGTCAGTACTGTATATGTAAAATGATCAAGTGAATGCCAGATTATAGTACACATATTCCCATATAGGTACATTTATTTAAAATGCTTATTTAACCTTTATTTTGACAGGGAATACATATTGAGACCTAGGTCTCTTTTTCAAATGTGCCCTGTATAATACAATATACAAATGCACATTATACACAAAATATATATATATAGTTGAGTCATTTAGGAGATGCTCTTACCCAGAGCTACAGTAGTGAGTGCATAAATTGTTTTACTTTTTCATACTGGTCCCACGTGGGAATCAAACCCACAACCCTGGTGTTGCAATTGCCATGCTCTACCAACTGAGCCATGGAAACATTAAAACACAAAAACACAGTCATGGTCAATTTAAAATATTCTCACATGTTAAATTGATCAGATTATTAAAACTACTGATGTTAAAGTTTATACACTGAAGTAAACACTAATAATGCTCAGGCACTATTTGAAAGAAAGAGAAAAAAACACAATAAAAAAAGACTTTTCAGATTCAAAAGGATTCTATGTAGAACCTTTCTTGCCTTCCAAAGAATCCTTCATTCCTTCAAAAGAACAATTTATTCAAGAACCCTTTGCCTTGTAAAGAACCCTCGTCTTCCAAAAAGGGTTCTTCAGATGAAAAATGTTATTGGTAAAGCCCTGTCCATCCGCAAATAACTTTTTTGGAACCCTTTTTTCTAAGAGTGTACTGTTATGTCAGAGTCTCAGTGATATGTGAGTGCTTGACGAACAAAAATATTATTATACATTTTGTTGAATCTACCACAAACTATCTCTAAAGATTCTTCGTGTCGTGCAATATATAAACTCAGCAAAAAAAGAAACATCCTCTCACTGTCAACTGTGTTTATTTTCAGCAAACTTAACATGTGTAAATATTTGTATGAACATAACAAGATTCAACAACTGAGACATAAACTGAACAAGTTCCACAGACATGTGACTAACAGAAGTGGAATAATGTGTCCCTGAACAAAGGGGGGGTCAAAATCAAAAGTAACAATCAGTCTCTAGTGTGGCCACCAGCTGCATTAAGTACTGCAGTGCATCTCCTCCTAATGGACTGCACCGGATTTGCCAGTTCTTGCTGTGAGATGTTATCCCACTCTTCCACCAAGGCACCTGCAAGCTCCCAGACATTTCTGGGAGGAATGGCCCTAGCCATCACCCTCCAATCCAACAGGTCCCAGACGTGCTCAATGGGATTGAGATGCGGGCTCTTCGCTGTCCATGGCAGAACACTGACATTCCTGTCTTGCAGGAAATCACGCACAGAACGAGCAGTATGGCTGGTGGCACTGTCCTGCTGGAGGGTCATGTCAGGATGAGCCTGCAGGAAGGGTACCACATGAGGGAGTAGGATGTCTTCTCTATAGCGCACAGTGTTGAGATTGCTTGCAATGACAACAAGCTCAGTCCGATGATGCTGTGACACACTGCCCCAGACAATGACGAACCCTCCACCTCCAAATCGATCCCGCTCCAGAGTACAGGCCTCGGTGTAGCGCTCAATCTGACCATCACCCCTGGTGAGACAAAACCGCAACTCGTCAATGAAGAGCACTTTTTGCCAGTCCTGTCTGGACCAGCGATGGTGGGTTTGTGTCCATAGGCGATGTTGTTGCCGGTGATGTCTGGTGAGGACCTGCCTTACAACAGGCCTACAAGCCCTCAGTCCAGCCTCTCTCAGCCTATTGCGGACAGTCTGAGCACTGATGGAGGGATTGTGCATTCCTGGTGTAACTCAGGCAGTTGTTGTTGCCATCCTGTACCTGTCCCGCAGGTGTGATGTTCGGATGTACCGATCCTGTGCAGGGGTTGTTACACGTGGTCTGCCACTGCGAGGATGATCAGCTGTCCGTCTTAGGCGTCTCACAGTACGGACATTGCAATTTATTACCCTGGCCACATCTGCAGTCCTCATGCCTCATTGCAGCATGCCTAAGGCACTTTCACACAGATGAGCAGGGACCCTGGGCATCTTTCTTTTGGTGTTTTTCAGAGTCAGTAGAAAGGCCTCTTTAGTGTCCTACGTTTTCATAACTGTGACCTTAATTTTCTACTGTCTGTAAGCTGTCAGTGTCTTAACGACCGTTCCACAGGTGCATGTTCATTAATTATGTATGGTTCATTGAACAAGCATGGGACACAGTGTTTAAACTTTTTACAGTGAAGATCTGTGAAGTTATTTGGATTTTTACAAATTGTCTTTGAAAGACAGTGTCCTGAAAAAGGGACGTTTCTTTTTTTTTCTGAGTTTATATTATACAATATAATGTATCTATCAATATCTCTGAAGTATCTGAGTCGTACCAGAGTAAGAACTGTAAACTTTCCCTTCTATCTACTGCTAAGGCTGAGTCTTGTCATGCTAGACATAACTTTATTTACAAAAATACTGTTTACAGTATATACAACTACCTCTAATTATTTCTTAAATGTCTGTGTCACCTCGGACCCCAATGAAGCCCCGACCTAAGCTTCTACGGTGTAGATTGAAGTTGCCCCTAGTTGCTGATCTTGGGTCAGTTTTGGTTAAGGTTAGGATTAGATGAGGTGAAGCTGGGGGAAATTTTACCCCAGAGCACAGGCAGTCAAATGTACCTCTCACTGACTGACCCACTTCTGGCTGGATGACACTTTATGCAAATAAATGTGAATGGCAGTTGAGATGACAATATTTACATAGCAAATATCGGTTCTCAAACTTCAACCTGGTTTTGTGAAGCCGTTTAGACCACAACAGAGAAAGGGGCAAAAAAAGGGGCTTATAAGTATAACATAAATGATCACAATGAAGTGTGCGATACGGTTCTGGTTTAACTGTAAGTGCCGGTAATGTAAACATTGCGCTGAAACACTAGAAAGTCTTAATTTTCACTGAGACGTGCGCTCTGGTCAAATGTCTTATCCGATGGTTCAACTCAAGACTGAGGAAGGTTTATGGCTTAAACATAAAAGCAAACATGTGTTTAATCCAGTGTAAGCATAAACAATTTAATCTCCTAGTCCAAACCAATGCCATATTATCAATTTATGTGACACTCACTTAATCATATGAACGTTTACAGTAGAAGCCTTTCTTAAACTCACATTGGGCTAGAAATGCTAGTCTAGTCTTATCTTCCCATTTTGTTCTTGAGAGCAACAAATCACCTCACTCTTTTCACATAGCTCGAATCAACAAATCACCTCAGACTATTCCTATAGCTAGCCAACTTTTTACCACCTTTTTGTAGTTTTTATACTTAAAAAAAATCAAATTCAATTTGTTTGATCACACCGGAGGTTGCGTTCGCCTTGATCCTGTTCCAGGTGATCCGAGCATCACGCAGAAGGATCCCTGACTTGGATCACAGGAATCGTCTGCGGAGGTTTCTCCGTTGCCCTTTTGGGGGACAGGAAGGTAATCATCTAGTCCAGCTATACTGACTAATCAGTTAGCTAATTTGGTTGAATAGTAAATCAATTGTTATATAGCTGTGATATAGCAGGTATTAGCTAGAAACATTTAGGTGTCGCTGGCTAATAATCTGCTATATAGGTAGGCTATCCACCTGTCGTTTCACTGTGTATCAGCTCGCCCCCCCCCAACAAAATCCACAATGAAAAGTATTTACCTGTCATCATCTTCAGATTAAGTAGACAACATAATAGAGAATGACTGTAGTGTATGTTGCTCTAAATTAAAATTATTTCAATAAAAGCGCAACGAAAATACCTTGGTCTTCAATGAGTGAGGAGTCTATTAATTTCACTACCCAATATATAAGTACTTAAGTAGCCTACATTATTAGTAGCCTATAATGAAGTCTATTTAGTTTTTAGTTGATTAATCAATTAAATGTGTGTGAAGTCAGCTTTTCTGTCAAATAAATTTTGTTTTTTCCCCCTCTCTCTTTCCAGGCTGAATGTCTGCATTCCGACTCTGTGACACATAGCGGTGTCTCAGGCATGACTTTCGCCTCATGAAGCAGTCTCTGATGGGGCTCATGAGACTGCTTCACCAGGAAAAAGACCATGGTTGGGGACAGCACCTTGACGTCTTGATCTTTGTATACTGGCTAGCCCACGGCCTTTCATATAGGGTAGTAGGCAGCAAATGCAGTCTCCCGAAACCAACTGTATGCAGAATAGTTCACAAAAATGTTTGAAAGGCAGGAACAATTTGCAGAAAGTCATCAACTTCCCTGCTCCAGAAGATGTGGAGGACATCGGGCTGAGATTCGGGAGGTTGGCGAGGAGCGATGTGTTCAACAAGTCAGTCGGGGTCATCAATGGCTGCAACATATGCATCAAGCCACCAGCCCTGGACAAGCAGGACTACTTAAATTACAATGACACATGGGTCATAATGTTACCAAAATTTAACTGATTTTACTATATTTAACCTAGAGTACTTGGTCAGACGTATCTCCCCCTGATGGTAAACAGGCCATCTGTGATGTGACAGGAAGGTTCCTGGACAACTTTGCGGGCTATGCAGGGTCAGCCCAAGACACCAGGGTCCTGAAGAATAGCACTTTCTACCTTTCAACCCACCACCTGGCTTCTTCTTGTTTTTGAACTACTTTACTGTATGTGTAATTTTTTCTACCTATTCAGTGTTGTTTATCAACAATCCGTTCATTGCTATTTTATCAAGAGTGTTTATCAACAATCAGTTCCTTGTCATTTTATCACATGCTATTAACCTGAGTGTTCATCAATAATCAGTTACTTGTCATTTATCACCCGAGTGTTCACCAATTGTTTGTGCATTACTTGATTGGTGTGTGCGACTGGTCTTATTTTCTTGTGTGTTGATATCACTTGATGTCATCTCCAAATCATACATGCCTTAATGACAATCTGATGTCTAACAGAACATAGAGGGTGTTCTTTAATGGAAGCCTCTCCAACATAATCCAGGTAGAGTCAGGCATTCCCCAGGGCAGCTGTCTAGGCTCCTTACTTTTTTCAATCTTTACTAATGACCTGCCACTGGCTCTGAGTAAAGCCTGTGTGTCTATGTATGCTGATGACTCAACACTATACATGTCAGCTACCCCAGCCAGTGAAGTCACTGCAACACTTAACAAAGAGCTGCAATCAGTTTCAGAATGGGTGGCAAGAAACAAGTTAGTCCTAAATAATTCAAAAACTAAAAGCATTGTATTTGGGACAAATCATTCACTAAACCCTAAACGTCAACGAAATCTTGTAATGAATAATGTGGACATTGAGCAAGTTGAGGAGACTAAACTGCTTGGAGTAACCCTGGATTGTAAACTGTCATGGTCAAAACATATTGATTCCACAGGAGCTAAGATGGGGAGTGGTCTGTCCATAATAAAGTGCTATTCTGCCTTCTTAACAACGCTATCAACAAGGCAGGTCCCACAGGCCCACGTTTTGTCACACCTGGACTACTGTCTAGTCGTGTGGTCAGGAGCCACAAAGAGGGACTTAGGAAAATTACAATTGACCCAGAACAGAGCAGCACAGATGGCTCTGAAATGTACATGGAGAGTTAACATTAATAATATTCATGTCAATCTCTCATGGCTCAAAGTGGCTTCAATTATTTGAATTGAATCACAACTAATTTACTTCCAATTCATTATTTAATCCTTTCTAGTAACCAAAAAAGTGTTAAACAAATAAAAAATGTGAGATTCTTCAAAGTAGCCACCCTTTGCCTTGACAGCTTTGCACACTCTTGGCATTCTCTCAACCAGCTTCATGAGGTAGTCACCTGGAACACATTTCAATTAACAGGTGTTAAAAGTTCATTTGTGGAATTTCTTTCCTTCTTAATGCATTTGAGCTAATCAGTTGTGTTGTGACAAGGTAGGGGTGGTATAGCCCTATTTGGTAAAAGACCAAGCCCACATTATGGGAAGAACAGCTCAAATAAGCAAAGAGAAACGAAAGTCCATCATTATTTTAAGACATCAGTCAATTCAGTCAATTCAGTCAATTCAGTCAATTCAGAACATTTTAAGAACTTTTAAAGTTTCTTCAAGTGCAGTCGCAAAAACCATCAAGCGCTATGATGAAACTGGCTCTCATGAGGACCACCACAGGAAAGGAAGACCCAGAGTTACCTCTGCTGCAGAGGATAAGTTCATTAGAGTTACGAGCCTCAGAAATTGAAGCCCAAAAAATGTTTTCACAGACTTCAAGTAACAGACATCTCAACATCAACTGCTCAGAAGAGACTGCGTGAATCAGGCCTTCTTGGTCAAATTGGTGCAAAGAAACCACTACTAAAGGACACCAATAAGAAGAAGATACTTGCTTGGGCCAAGAAACACGAGCAATGGACATTAGACCGGTGGAACCGGTGGAGTCCAAATTTGAGATTTTTGGTTCCAACCATTTACATTTACATTTTTAGTCATTTAGCAGACGCTCTTATCCAGAGCGACTTACAGTAGAGTGCATACATTTTATTACATTTACATACTGAGACAAGGATATCCCTACCGGCCAAACCCTCCCTAACCCGGACGACGCTATGCCAATTGTGCGTCGCCCCACGGACCTCCCGGTCGCGGCCGGCTGCGACAGAGCCTGGGCGCGAACCCAGAGACTCTGGTGGCGCAGCTAGCACTGCGATGCAGTGCCCTAGACCACTGCGCCACCCGGGAGACAACCACCGTGTCTTTGTGAGATGCAGAGTAGGTGAACGGATGACTCCCACCGTGAAGAATGGAGGAGAAGGTGTGATGGTGTGGGGGTGCTTTGCTGGTGACACTGTCGGTGTTTAGTTTAGAATTCACACTTAACCAGCATGGATACCACAGCATTCTGCAGCAATACACCATCCTATCTGGTTTGAGCTTAGTGGGACTATCATTTGTTTTTCAACAGGACAATTTGACTAAGAAGGAGAGTGATGGAGTGCTGCATCAGATGACCTGGCCTCCACAATCACCTGACCTCAACCAATTGAGATGGTTTGGGATGAGTTGGACCGCAGAGTGAAGGAAAAGCAGCCAACAAGTGCTCATCATATGTGGGAACTCCTTCAAGACTGTTGGAAAAGCTTTCCAGGTGAAGCTGTTTGAGAGAATGCCAAGAGCGTGCAAAGCTGTCATCAAGGCAAAGGGCGGCTACTTTGAAGAATCAAAAATATATTTTGATTTGATTAACACTTTTTATGTTACTACATTATTCCATATGTGTTATTTCATAGTTTTGATGTCTTCACTATTATTCTACAATGTAGAAAATAGTAAAAACATAGAAAAACCCTTGAATGAGTAGATGTGTACAAACAAAAATCTAAATTTGCCCAATAACCTAATAGCACATTGCTGCTCTGCCTCTTTCTTGGCCCTGCTCTTCCCTGGCTGGTCCCCTCGCTGGTCTCCTGGCTGGCCTGCTCTGCATCTGAGGCCACAGCAGACGGCATGGTCTCTTCCCTGGCAGTGCATGAGGAAATCATATTCAGAGGCCTAATAGATTGCATTGCCTGGAAGAATGGCCACAGCTAGCCGGCATCTGTTCTTGACCCCGTGCCTAGCATGATCAGTTCCTGTAGGCAGTGCAGCATATACATAATCCTGTTATAATTGATCTCATCACTGTCCTTTACTAGACCTGCTTATCTATTCTGCTTCCTGTTCACGAGTAGAAACTCAAACAGGAAGTGACTCGGTCCATTGAGAAATGGTCAGCAGAATCAGAGACTATGCTACAGGACTGCTTTGCTAGCGCTGATTGGAATATGTTAAGAGATTCTGCTGAATATGTTTAGAGATTCTTCCACCTCCGTCACCATTCGAAAATGCATCGGTGACTTTGTCCCCACGGTGAGGGTTCGCTGCTTCCCCAATCAAAAGCCCTGGAATAACACTGTGGTTGACGCTAAACTAAGGACAGGGCTAGCGCATACAGAGCTATCGTAGACAAGTCCTGCTATGACCTCCACAGAGTCGTCAAACAAGCAAAAAGACAATATAGGAATAAGGTGGAATCATATTACATAGGCTCTGACGCCGGCAACGTTTGGCAGAGGCTACAGTCCATTACGGATTACAAAGGAAAACCCAACCGTGATCTTCCCAACGATACCTCTCTACCAGGTCGTCACCGACCCAGATGCCGCGGGGCAGAACGGTATTCCAGGGAGGGTTCTCAGAGCATGCGCAGAACAGCTGGCAGGCATATTCACGTTCATTTTGAACCTCTCCTTGTCACAGTCTGTAATCCCCACGTTTTAAAATGACTACCATCATTCCTGTCCCCAAGAACTCTAAGGCGCCATGCGACAGTGACTACCGCCCATTTAGCACTTACTCCTGTAATTATGATGTGCTTTGAAAGGCTGGTTATTGCTCACATTAACCCTAGCTGGTGAGGGTAGGTAACATCACCTCCCCCAAGCTGACCTTCAACAGAGGGGCCCCACAGGGGTGTGTGCTTAGTCCCCTCCTGTACTCCCTGTTCTCCCACAACTGCCTGGCCACGCATGACTCCAACACTATCATCAAGTTTGCTGACGATAGTGGTAGGCCTGATCCCTGGCGACGATGAGTCAGCCTACAGAGAGGACGTCAGTGACCTGGCAGTGTGGTGCTAGAGCAACAACTTCTCCCTCAATGTCAGTATGACCAAGGAGCTGATCGTGAACTACAGAAAACGGCGGGGTGAGCACGCCCATCCACATCGATGGGGCTCAAGTGGAGCATGTCGCGAGATTCAAGTTCCTTAGTGTCCAAGCCACTAAAGACTTTAAAAAATGACCTCTTGACTGGCTTCATCACTGCCTGGTATGGCAATAGCAATGCCCTTGATCACATGGTGCTGCAGAGGGTGGTGCGGACAGCCCAGTACATCACTGGGGCCGAGCTCCCTGCCATCCAGGACATCTATATCAGGCTGTGTGTAAGGAAGGCCCGGGAAATTGTTAAAGACCCCAACCACCCAAGCCATAGACTATTCTCTCTGCTTCCACACAGTACTGGTGCATCAAGTCTGACACCAACAAGCTCTTGAACAGCGTCTATCCCCAAGGAATATGACTGATAAATTGCTAACAAAATAGCTAAACTCAGCAAAAAAAGAAACGTCATCTCACTGTCAACTGCGTTTATTTTCAGCAAACTTAACGTGTACATATTTGTATGAACATAACATGATTCAACAACTGAGACATAAACTGAACAAGTTCCACAGACATGTGACTAACAGAAATTGAATAATGTATCCCTGAACAAAGGGGGGAATCAAAATCAAAAGTAACAGTCAGTATGTGGTGTGGCCACCAGCTGCATTAAGTGCTGCAGTGCATCTCCTCCTCATGGACTGCACCAGATTTGCCAGTTCTTGCTGTGAGATGTTACCCCACTCTTCCACCAAGGCACCTGCAAGCTCCCAGACATTTCTGGGGGGGAATGGCCCTAGCCCACACCCTCAGATCCAACAGGTCCCAGACATGCTCAATGGGTTCTTCGCTGGCCATGGCAGAACACTGACATTCCTGTCTTGCAGGAAATCACGCACAGAATGAGCAGTATGGCTTGTGGCATTGTCATGCTGGAGAGTCATGTCAGGATGAGCCTGCAGGAAGGGTACCACATGAGGGAGGAGGATATCTTCCCTGTAACGCACAGTGTTGTGATTGCCTGCAATGACAACAAGCTCAGTCCGATGATGCTGTGACACACCGCCCCAGACCATGACGGACCCTCCACCTCCAAATCGATCCAACTCCAGACTACAGGCCTCAGTGTAACGCTCATTCCTTCGACAATAAACGCGAATCCGACCATCACCCCTGGTGAGACAAAACCGCGGCTCGTCAGTGAAGAGCACTATTTGCCAGTCCTGTCTGGTCCAGCGATGGTGGGTTTGTGCCCATAGGCGGCGTTGTTGCCGGTGATGTCTGGTGAGGACCTGCCTTACTACAGGCCTACAAGACCTCAGTCCAGCCTCTCTCAGCCTATTGCGGACAGTCTGAGCACTGATGGAGGGATTGTGCATTCCTGGTGTAACTCGGGCAGTTGTTGTTGCCATCCTGTACCGATCCTGTGCAGGTGTTGTTACACGTGGTCTGCCACTGCGAGGACGATCAGCTGTCCGTCCTGTCTCCCTGTAGCGCTGTCTTAGGCGTCTCACAGTAGGGATATTGCAATTTATTACCCTGGCCACATCTGCAGTCCTCATACCTCCTGGCAGCATGCCTAAGGCACGTTCACGCAGATGAGCAGGGACCCTGGGCATCTTTCTTTTGGTGTTTGTCAGAGTCAGTAGAAAGGGCTCTTTAGTGTCCTACGTTTTCATAACTGTGACCTTAATTGCCTGCCGTCTATAAGCTGTTAGTGTCTTAACGACCATTCCACAGGTGCATGTTCATTAATTGTTTATGGTTCATTGAACAAGCATGGGAAACAGTGCTTAAACCCTTTACAATGAAGATCTGTAAAGTTATTTGGATTTTTACGAATTACCTTTGAAAGACAGGGTCCTGAAAAAGGGACGTTTCTTTTTTTGCTGAGTATACAAAGACTTTTTAAGTTAACCTTGTATCTTTATTGACCTTTTATTTTTATTTTTGCACTGTCTCTATGCACACTGACAGGGCCCTACACACTCAAGCACACACTCACTCCATCATCGGTTTACTCACACATAATATGCACATGTATTTATACTGACTACACACACGCACATCCACTCACATACAAGCTGCTGCTACTCTGTTTATTTTAAATCCTGTTTCCTAGTCACCTTAACCTTATACATATCTCCCTCCATCACTCCAGTATCCCTGCACATTGTAAATATGGTATTGGAACTGACCCTGTATATATACTGAACAAAAATATAAACGCAACATGCAACAATTTCAAAGATTTTACTGAGTTACAGTTCATATGAGGAAATCAGTCAATTGAAATAAATTCATGAGGCCCTATCTATGGATTTCACATGACAGGGAGTAAAGGTATCTGTTAGGATACCTTTAGGATCTCGTCACAGGATCTCTGTGCATTCAAATTACAATCAATAAAATGCAATTGTGTTTGTTGTCTGTAGTTTATGCCTGAACATACCATAACCCCACTGCCACCATGTGGCACTCTCTTCACAACGTTGACATCAGCAAACCGCTCGCCCACACGTGAGGCCGGTTGTACTGCCAAATTCTCTAAAACGACATTGGAGGTGGCTTATGGTAGAGAAATTAACATTTAATTCCTTGTAAAAGCTCTGGTGGACATTCCTGCAGTCAGCATGCGAATTTGCCTGCTCCCTCAAAACTTTAGACATCTTTGGCATTGTGTTGTGTGACAAAACTGAACACTTTAGAGAGGCCTTTTATTGTCCATAACACAAGGTGCACCTGTGTAATGATCATGCTGTTTAATCAGCTTCTTAATATGCCACACCTTGTCAGGTGGATGGATTATTTTGGCAAATAATAAATGCTCACTAACAGAGATTTAAACACATTTGTGCACAAAATTTGAAAGAAATAAGCTTTTTGTGGGTATAGAACATTTCTGGCATCTTTTATTTCAGCTCATGAAACATGGGACTAACAAATTACATGTTGCGTTTATATTTTTGTTCAGTGTAGTATGCTTACTTACGTAGTTATTGTGTTCTTCATATTTATTCATATTTCTTGTGTTTTCTAATATTACATTGTTATTGATTATTGCATTGTTGGGTTTTGCATTTGCAAGAAAGGCATTTCATCATACTTTTGCATGTAACATTAAAACTTGAAACTATTCCCTATATAGTGCACTACTTTTGACAGAGAAGTATGGGGTAGTGCCCTATATGTGGACTAGGGTGCCATTTGGAACAAAGACTTCCACATCTGACTGTGATCAGCGGGTGGAGCCGTGCCATGTGGTTGCCTCCTTAACCAGAAATAGGTCAGTAGACTCACAGACGACTGAGAGAGACTGTGATTCAGCAAAGACATGAGAGGGCGCACAGAGTTGCTCGGCAGTTAAGAAGAGGGTAAATAGGGTGTGTGTGTGTGTATATCTGTGAAAGAGAGAAAGTGTGTGTGTATGTATCTCTGAATACGTGTGCGCAATTGTATGTGTGCGTCTGCGTGTGTGTCCATGCGCGTAAGCATACATTTGTTCACGCCATTAGAGGCAAGTGCTTTTGAAATGACTTGAGAGTGGCAGCTGGCAGTTGCATCTATCAATGGCCCTAGCACAGACATGGAGACTTAAAATAAGCGTTCATACAGCACTGAAAGACTGGTGCTTTCTTTTAAGGAATCTGAGAATCTCTCGCTGGGGATTTTAGTCTTTGTTTAAAATGGGAGACACAGATGTCTGTTTGGTAATATGAGTGTGTGTGTATGTGTGTGTGTGTGTAAGTGAGTGTGTGCTCATACAGAAATGTTTACCCTTGTGATAGTGAGTGTGTGCTCATACAGAAATGTTTACCCTTGTGATAAGGAAGGAGACACAGAACGTTAGTCGTCAGTCAAAGACTAATGTGATTGACCTGAAGGTAGGGCCTCACTATGGGCCAGACCTTAACATGATAAATGTGTTCAGAACTTAAACATGGATACAAAATATGCTTTGAAGTCTAAGAAGGGAGATGTGATCGAACGTTTGAGCTATAGGGACAAAACAGGGTTCTACGCTGACCTTCATGAAAAATGTTGGGGACACAAATAAATTTAGGAGCACAATGAAAAATATTTGAGGTATTACAGTTAGAATCCTTCATTTCTGGTGCCCCTAAATAATAATTCCAGGTCGCAGAACAAAATATTTAGGCTCATATGCGAGTAAAATGGTCGCACAGTAGAGTCCTGATACAGTATCTCAAGCCCTAACTACATTGTAAAAGGGTCAAGTTTAAATGGATAAACTCCAAGAAGACATAGTCAAGTCTCTGGTTTACTTTAAGCACTTCTCTTACAACATAGCCAGTCAACCATGCCGTTGTAGCAGGATTGAGGTCAATTCAAATTTAATTTAGTCAATTCAGGAAGTAAACTGAAATTCCAATTCAATAATGGAAAATATTTATTTTAATTTTCAATGACCTCTCAGAGGATATTGAAGAGAAGAAGCTATTTCTTTCAAATGTTTAGCTTTCAATTTTTTTTTTTTATATATATTTTTTTACAAATGTTTAATTATTGACTAACCGGAATTTGAACTGTGTTGAACTGTGTTGAACTGTGTTGAAGTGCTTGGCAACCCTGGCCATTGCCACACCTGAAGTTTGGAGCCAACTAGGGCGGCTATGAAAAATCTATATTTGCTTAGGATGTGGAAAGGTGTTGTGTATGTCACATGTGAGCCGCAGACGGATAGCTCACTATAGAAGATGGATGTGACTGAACTGAGTTGGATGGGTCTACTGTATTAGGGATACGGGAACTAAATCGGTCTCATCATTAAATGTCTGTCAGAGAAGGCTGTCTGCCCACCTGAGGGTGAACAATGACAATAGTCGTATATATTCTCTAAATGTAAGCAGCTGTGCTCTGAAACATGACCACTAGAATGGAGCCCAAACTGTAACTGAAAAAGGTATTGCCTGCCGTTACACATCTTACAAAAGAAAATAAATGAAAGTGTGCACGCACACACACTGAAGTTGGCAAGTAACCTCTACACAAATGTAATCTACATATACAGTACAAAAACAAACACACAGGCACACACCGTCTGTGTTTATGTTGTACAAAAAAAAACACACTCAATACAACTGTCCCAAAGCTTATGAAATGAAAAATCTCCTGTTTGACCAATGCCCTGCTGTGAATGTCTGATGGGGGAGAGAGCAGAGAGAGAGAGAGTAGAGAGTAGAGAGTAGAGAGAGAGATTAACCTTGGAATCTCCATAGGAGAAGAGTAAGGGAACCACTCAACAGCACAGCTGGTTACAATCAAAGCCTGAGAACTAAGGCTGCATTCCCAATCAAACTTCTGTGAGTTAGTGCCACTGAGGCTAACATTCTCAATTGAACTTACTGTGTAGGAGTGTTAATGCTACCACTAATTAGCAATGAGGCTAGTTTATCTCTTTGAAGCTACGTTGAAGCATTTGAGGGTAACACTGAGCAAAAATCTCAGGTTCACCTCAATGAGTTAGCGACAAGGCGACATCCTGAAATTAAACTATGAGAGGGAGAGTACTTATAGGCACAGTTTAGTTAGTTAGTTTGACATCACTGCGTCATCATGGCTAAAAAATAAATGCTAAATTCTCAACTACATGCTATTGATTTAGCACTTGGGCTACATTATCCATTTATAAGTCCATTGAGTTAAGTTCTCAATTTAACCAGTGACATAGCTCTATGCTAGGTCTGGCTTACTCAGTTTAGCTCAGTGACGGAGAGCCAGGGGTTAAAGCAACAACAAAAAACGTAATCTTAATATTAAAACTTTCTCTCAGATCGATTGTCTGGGGACATGTACAAAAGTCATGACCATCATGCTTTTAGGGAAAGAGGATCCTTTTTTGTAAATGTATTAAACTGAGTTTGACCAATTCCAGTCTCTTAGCTTAAGGGGTCCAGGGTTCTCACCCGGTGAATTTGTATGTAGAAGGACTGAGAAGTTCAGTTCTGGCGACGTTTTAAAAGGACATTCTACATCAAAATGAATGGAAATAAAATGACGCTGACACCATCTCAAATATAAATTTCTTCCTCCAGAAATGAGCCCAATAACATATTGGTAATAATTATGTTTAAATATAGCCTATGCATGGTCTATATTGTCAGATGTGCCATTAGCAATAAGCGTTATCACCTGTAGCCCAGATGATGCAGCATAGTGTCCATCTGCATTTACCCCATCCTGATTGTTATAATTATTAATAATTATTATTAATAGATACACATTATTATTCACTTTCCTGTTTTTTATGACAAAGTATGTAATCACCATTTTAATATACCATAGCCCCTTTAAGAGCTATGTTGTGCAGCTGTACCTGAACCATGCTTGAAACTTTGGTTGTAACTGCATTTGTAAAACGATGGCACGAGTGCAATTGTAGGAGTAGAGACATACCCGTGGGAGCAATAGAAAGCCGTCTTTTTTAACAAAGGCCGAAACTGCTTTCAAAAGTGTTAGTCCCGCGATTGCATTAAGAATTGTTGTGCATTGACTGCTTGTCAGAATACATGTTTCCCTCACTATGGATCTTGCAACTTTTTTATTGCGGATCTACACTGATCTCAAAAATGACCTCTCCAGAATCCATGACGGAGATCCGATGCAGTGACAGAGAACTAGAACCTCTGCGTAAAGTGCCTAGGCTACATTTGGAGCGTAATAACAACAGCTAGCCAGGGTCTGAGCAACTCAAAGCTTCTGCTATATTATCATGTTAGGTGTAAAGACTATACTTAGCAACTTACTCAGTTATCACTGGAGACAAAAACTCATGGCAAATAGTGCCAAAATAGCATGAGATAAACTTCAGGCCCTGGTCTGTAAGACCTCTTCCTGGAACTGACCATTAAGATTCAGGTTCAACAGCACCCGGGACAGACAGCTGGCTGAAAGCAGGGATTTGGAATATTGTTCACTGTTCGGTTTTAACATGGGAATGTAAGAATATGCAATGGCCTCTTCGGAATACAACACTGACAACATTTCAAGCTTCTGGCTGTCCGTATGAAGCACAGTGGCAATAAATCATTCATTTTTAGGGGACATGTGGATGAAGATGGTTTAAATATCAGATGGTAATAAAAGTAAGAGCTCTATACGTAAACACAAGGACAACAGTTACAAATTATGTTTAGCTAAATCTGAAACATTTACAGAAATGTTTATAAATGTGTATGTCCTTGTCATATAAATCGAATAGGGGCGGTTTCAAAGACACAGGTTAAGCCTAGTCTTAGACTAAAAAGCTATTTCAATGGACATTCTCCATTGTCCAGCACTAGGCTTAATCGGTGAGGAAGAAACTCGCCCATAAAGTAAAGTAGCGTCTATATGGTCAATTCAAATTAGAAACTAGTGTGGCGATAGAGGGGGATCAGGTGGAATAGGGCTTGAACCAACAACCCTGTACCATAAAGGTCCAGACCTTTTAGCAGAGGATATTGTATGCTTATATAATGTACAGTACAGTGCCATACATTGTCCATCACAACAAGCTGTATCTGCTTAGACAATGACCAAACAAAGGAAACTTTTGGGATAAATCAGTATAATTGAGAGAAACAACCTATGGAATGCAGTCACACATGAAAAGGGTCAAATGTAGGACAAATAGTTGCAACATTCCCGTCTAGGTTTCTGTCTACACTAATGAACGAATCTGACCCAGCATTTTCCCCATGCAAAACAAGCGTGAGACAAAGGGAGCCTTGTGTCGTCATCCCCACATATTAGCCCGGATAACCTTTGACAAATGCCATCTCGTTACGATAATCATGTTTGAACGGTCCCGTATGGTTAAAATTATCCAATCAATATATCATGCCTGCATTGGCTGTCCCATCTCGGCCCTAAATGACTGTTTTACCAGAAAAATGGCACAGGGAAAACGAGAGGATAGACTAGGAGAGATGGGATTGGTCATTGGTAAAATAGAGAACAACTAAGAATGATGAGAAATATGTATCTAAAGCCAAGAAACTGCTTCTGCTTTGAAAATATGAAGTGGCCGCCTTACTTCACAGTGAAACACAAGTTGTTCTTGATGTTTGTAAAGGCATGGTTACCTTGTCCTGTCTTTGGCTTTCAAGTGGGGAAAGTGAATGATATGACAGGAAAATAACCATAACACCATGACCAAAAGGGACAGTCTTTCAAAGGTGAGGAACCAAATGTATCTCATGCAGAGTAGGCAAAGCCTGAGATAAGCTATCTACTTTTCAGATGCACTACATATACAAAAATATGTGAACAAATTAGTGGATTCGGTTATTTCAGCCACACCCGTTGCTGACAGGTGTATAAAATCGAGCACACAGCCATGCAATCTTACTGTATAGGAGTGGCCTTACTGAAGAGCTCAGTGACTTTCAACGTGGCACCATCATAGGATGACACCGTTCCAACAAGTCAGTTCATAACATTTCTGCCCTGCTAGAGCTGTCCGGTCAACTGTAAGTGCTGTTATTGTGAAGTGGAAACGTCTAGGCGCAACAACGGCTCAGCTGAGAAGTAGTAGGCCACACAAGCTCACAGAACGGTACCGCTGACTGCTGAAGCGCGTAGCGCATAAAAATCGTCTGTCCTCGGTTGCAACGCTCACTACCTAGTTGCAGATTGCCTCTGGAAGCAACGTCAGCACAATAATTGTTCATCGGGGGCTTCATGAAATGGTTTGCCATGGCCGAGCAGCTGCACACAAGCCTAAGATCACCATGAGCAATGTCAAGCATCGGCTGGAGTGGTGTAAAGCGCTCCGCCATTGGACTGTGGAGCAGTAAAAACGCATTCTCTGGAGTGATGAATCACACATCCCTATCTGGCAGTCCGACGGATGAAAATGGGTTCGGCGGATGCCAGGAGAACACTACCTGCCCAAATGGATAGTGCCAACTGTAAAGTTTGGTGGAGGAGGAATAATGATCTGGGGCTGTTTTTCATGGTTCAGGCCTCTTAGCTCCAGTGAAGGGAAATCTTAACGCTACAGCATACAATTACATTCTAGACGATTCTGTGCTTCCAACTTTGTGGCAACAATTTCGGAAGGCCCTTTCCTGTTTCAACATGACAATGCACCCGTGCACAAAGCAATGTCCATACAGAAATGGTTTGTCGAGATCAGTGTGCACAGAGCCCTGACCTCAACCCCATCAAACACCTTTGGGATGAATTGGAACCCCGATTGTGAGACAGACCTAATTTGCCCAACATCTGTGCCCGACCTCACTAATGCTCTTGTGGCTGAATGGAAGCAAGTCCCTGGAGCAATGTTCCAACATCTAGTGGTAAGCCTTCCCAGAAGATTGGAGGCTGTTATAGCAGCAAAGGTGGACCAACTCCATAATGCCCATGATTTTGGAATGAGATGTTCGACAAGCAGGTGTCCACCTACTTCTGGTCATCTAATGTAGTTTCTCACATGAGCAAAAGAAACCTTTGCCACAACAACAATATCAAAGAATTTGCCTGAGCGACTTACTTATTAATCTTGTCATATGACTGTTTAATTTTCCAGTAATCTTCAATTTTCTAGTTCAAAACCATTGGTGGTCATCATGCGTTTATCAATTGAATTAGGAAATAACTTAACTTAAATTGTGTTGCCAAGAATGACCCTTCCATATCTTTGATAATGTATTCCAACCCTCACTCTTGGCCTTCATATCTGTAAATTGCATCTACAGTATCTACTCGAATATGAGGCGAGTTGTCTCTTGCTACTGTTTGGTTCCACTTTAGACATTTCATTTGCTTTATCTCATGACTTCTCTCTTATAATTTGAGTGAAAAAGACAAAGAAAACCTTTTACATTGCTTCTAACAAATGTAGCCATATGGTCTGGGTCTACAGGTAAAATCATTTTTGTACAGTTCTCTCTTGTGGTTTCGCTCCAAAGCTATATAAATACATTGAGAGTCACACTCTCTCTCTCTATATATATACTGTATATATATATATAAACTCCCAGTAATTTATTAGTTAAAACACCAATGTTTTGGCATCACTGTGCATTCTCCAGGACCTCGACACAAAATAATTTTCTCTGGGTGTGCGCCAGCTCCAAAGCTAACACACTAACTAGCCTGCATCAGGGGATGGAAAACGTAAGGTTGTCTTCTTAGCTTGGCTATAGCCACAACCACCGTGCCAAGCTTCCACTGAGAATACCACCCGAATACCAGCCTCTAAAAATGAGCGTCAAAGCAAACAAACGTATGCCCTTGTCAATCTCCCTCCCACTATGCAATCTATTGCTCTTGGCTGCTAAACAAGGACACGATTCAGAGTAGACCTGGTCGAATGCCTGATTTAAAAGGGGAATTAGTTTGAAAATGGGATAGTTCGAGACTGAGGTTGAACCTCTGCCATCACGAACAAAAACTTCAGCGGCTGCACCTTTTAGTGTTACATCGCCCGGGCAACCCGGTAGTCGTGGAAATGTTGTAGTGGAAACTTGACAGTTTCCAGTACTTTGGATGTGTGTATATTTAAGGCCCACATTAAAGTGAGGATGGGGGCTTGCGGTAGGGCTTTTAACAACACATCTAGGATCAGATTACAATCCTAACTTTCATCATTAGGTGCATAAAAAATACATGTAACCCTTTATCAGTTGTTAAGGGCAACTTCTACTTACCCCTATGCGCAGCACAAAATCTGGCGGGAAAATCCGACCCGACAGAGAAAATGAAAAACAATGAATACAACTGTTCTCAGGCAGGCTAGAGGCTCAATATTGTTACTGTTGTATCACAATGGATGACCACTAGCAACTTATTGGAGCTTTTGAACATACAATAAAATGTATACAAAAAGTTACATAATTCAGCTTTAATTTAGAAAATGTTATATACTTTTCTTTCAGTGTGAAAATGTGGAGCAGGTTGTGTAGATGTGTAGAATTAGCATTATAAATATTCACTTACCTTTGATGATCTTTGTCAGAATGTACTCCCAGGAATCCCAGTTCCATAATAAATGTTTGATTTGTTCCATAAAGTTCATAATTTATGTCCAAATACCTCCTTTTGTTAGCGCGTTTGGTAAACAAATCCAAACTCACGACGCGCGTGCAAGTCCAGCGGAATGTACGGACAAAAAGTCGAAAAAGTTATATTACAGGTCGTAGAAACATGTCAAACTAAGTATAGAATCAATCTTTAGGATGTTTTTAACATAAATCTTCAATAATGTTCCAACCGGAGAATTCCTTTGTCTTCAGAAAAGCAAATGGAACAGAGCTCGCTCTCATGTGAACGAGCGTCACGAGCGCAAAGCATTCTGCCAGACCTCTGACTCATTCCCCTCCCATTCGGCCCCACTTCACAGTAGAAGCATCAGACAAGGTTCTAAAGACTGTTGACATCTAGTGGAAGCCTTAGGAAGTGCAACATGACCCATATCCCACTGTATCTTCAATAGGGAATGAGTTGAAAAACGACCAACCTCAGATTTCCCACTTCCTGGTTGGATTTTTTCTCAGGTTTTTGCCTGCCATATGAGTTCTGTTATACTCACAGACATCATTCAAACAGTTTTAGAAACTTCAGAGTGTTTTCTTCCAATACTAATAATAATATGCATATAATAGCATCTGGGACTGAGTAGGAGGCAGTTCACTCTGGGCACGCTATTCATCCAAACGTGAAAATGCTGCCCCCTATCCCAAACAAGTTAAATGTAGAATGATGGCATTTTGTTCCGTTATGAGGCCAATGTCTGAATTCATTTGTTGTGGAAGTGAGGAGGAAGTAGAGCCCTTCAGGGATTTGAGAGTTTCCCAGAATCTAGCAGGGTTCCCATTACAATCTGAAAATGCGGTTACATAATAATCAGATTTAGCCTTTCTGATGTCTTACACAATGATTCCTCAGTTGCTTAAAAGCTTGCCAATATGGTCTCCCGAGTGGCGCAGCGGTCTAAGGCACTGCATCACAGTGCAATAGGCATCACTACAGACCCGGGTTTGATCCCAGGCTGTGTCGCAGCCGGCCGCGACTTGGAGACCCATGAGGCGGCGCACAATTGGCCCAGCGTCGTCTGGGTTAGGGGAGGGTTTGGCCGGCTGGGATGTTCTTGTCCAATCATGCTCTAGCAACTCCTTGTGGCGGGCCGGGCGCATGCACGCTGACCTCGGTCGCCAGTTGTAAAGTGTTTCCTCCAAGACATTGGTGCAGCTGACTTCTGGGTTAAGTGAGCAGTGTGTCAAGAAGCAGTGGCTTGGCAGGGTCGTGTTTCGGAGGACGCATGGCTCTCGACCTTTGCCTCTCCTGAGTCCGTCCGGGAGTTGCAGCGATGGGACAAGACTAACTAATTGCAAATCACAAAAAGGGGTACAAAAAGAAGCTTGCCAGTATGTGCCTAAGCCTGTGTTCCTGGTCTTGACCTAAGCATCATCTATTTTATGAATGACTTCTGATCATTCTGGAGTGTACCAGGCATTCGATCTCCCTTTAACCCATAATGTTTTGAAGGGAGCATGCTTATCCACAAGACATCTGAAAAAATGCTCAAAGCTAAATCAGGTTCAGGGATAGCTGTAATACAATCAAGGTCACTAAAATAAAGATAATGTAAAAAAAAACCTGTTCACTAAAGTTTTTAAAGTTCCTCTTATTGATGAAACAAGGTTAGTAATGCATTTTCACATCTTGTCACGCCCTGATCTGTTTCACCTGTCTTTGTGATTGTCTCCACCCACCTCCAGGTGTCACCTGTTTACCTCATTAGTCCCTGGGTACATATTCCTGTGTTCCCTGCTTGTCTGTTGCCAGTTCGTCTTGTTTGTCAAGTCAATCAGCGTGTTTTTCCCCGTTCTCATGCTTTTGCCTTCTCTCTGTTTTGCTATTACTCCCAGTTGTGACCTTTGCCTGTCTGGACTCTGAACCCGCCTGCCTGACCATTTCTGCCTTCACTGACCTCGAGCCTGCCTGCCACTCTGTACCTCCTGGACTCTGACCTGGTTTTGATCTTTTGCCTGTCCACGACCATTCTCTTGCCTACCCCTTGGATAATAATAAATATCAGAGACTCAAACCATCTGCCTCCCGTGTCTGCATCTGGGTCTCGCCTTGTGCCCTTATACATCTCTGACACCGACAACTGGGTAATAGTCACTAATATCCAGTGGGGAAACCCCACTAGTAACATATTTATCTGGAGTATTTGTTAAAATAAGATCAGAGTTAACTTTGAAAGATCTTAAGGGTTGGGTCGTGTAGGCTTAGTCACCAGCTGGTTTAGATCATTACAAGTCTTAGATTGTCTGAAGACTCCATTTCCCAATCAGAATTTAGGTCACCCAGGATAATAACATCTGATTTAGTAAAAGAAGACAACAAAGCACTCCTCGAAGCATTCCTCAAGTGCACAAAGGTTAGCCATGGGGGGACGGTAGACCCCTATAACAGTTATGGATACATTTTACTCCAGACAAAGACTTAAAGATATTAGCTCCAATTTCAGTAAAGAGATAGAAATTATATTTTATTTAAAAAATCTACAATACTGACGACGTATCAGTTCCTAGAAAGATATTACCACATATGGCTTCAAATATTGATGCGGCTTACCCAATAATAATAATACACAAAATCATGGATATGTACATCAAGAAAAATATTTATATAAATTACAGTAGCCTATTATTAGCGAAATAGAACTAAATCGACTGAACATTAAAAGGATTTCATATGATTGAAATACATTATATAGATCTATAGCCTTTACTGTATTTATATTTTAATGCAGTTATCTCTGTCTTTATTTTAAGGCTATTTTTAGGCCTATCCTTCACTTGTGTAACAATTGCAATGACATTGGCAACTTTGTATTTGTAGTCAACTTGGTTGTGAAGTTATCGGCGGTCACAGAGAGCTGGATAAACATCTTGACTCTATGTTTAGCGGGATATCTTCTGAATGCAAAGTGAAGGGCAAAAAAGCATCTAACGACGTACTTCGCTGTTCCACAAGTGGTCTGAAGCAGTCGGTTAATAACAATCATTTTCAAGTGCAACTTCAGTAATAATGATTTTGGGAACCAGCTCAGAGATTTAACGATGGACCTACAACGGTTATTAGCCTTAAGATGCTATTGGGAAACCAAGCCATGTGCATGATCTTCCATGACCTTTTGATCCAGAATTTGGACACACAAATTGTTATATCTCAGCAATGGTAAGGCCTACAGACTTGTGCTTCTGAGAGTCTGTTGTATGATTTGAGCTTTAGTAAAAATTTCTATTAATACATTTAACCCCCCTAACATCCTAGCAATGGGAGTATAATAGTAAATCTGCAGGCTGGTGATTTATCTTGACAGACATACTGGGAATAGATAATGACTAGATAACGGCTAACAAAATGGATGCCTGCATTCTAACCTGTAGTTTTGTGTCCTGGATATCTTTTTGTTTGTGTACAAGGTTAAGTGGGTGGTGTATTGAAGTGAATGATGTGAGTGTGTGGCAAAGGTCCTCCATCCATGAACGGGCACTCTTTCACAGTCTTCAAAATGAATAAAGTGTTTGATGTCACAGTACTGGAGAGATTCACTGTCCTAAGACTTGACAGTAATGTGTGGCCTAATGGATGCATGAATAACAACTCTAGGCCTAGTAAAGTGTGTACTGTACGTGTGACTTTTCTTCTCGGTTTTCTTCATAAACTGACCTCTTCATTCATCATTAGTGTTTGTGTGAGAAAAACAGACTTCAGATCATTTCTCAGCACTTTCTGCTTCTCAACTGATAATGTGAAACAAGAAGAGGTATGTGTCTACATCTGGACATGGCTATTTTCAAATCTCATAACAAAAATACCAAATATGACATTGAAGTTCCTCATTGCTTTTCATCCTGACTTTAACGCCATATCACAGTGGGACAAAATATGGACCATAGAGGTGATCCATTCATTCTGATAAACAAAATAACTATTTATTTTCTGAAATGGTCCGATGAGACATTAAAGTTCCTCATTGGTTTTCATCCTGACTGTTTTAGCACAATGTCACAGTGAGATGAACTATGGACTACTTTAGGGGCTGGGAATATACTATATGAAGTTATTTCGGAACAAGAAACTTGAAATTTATGAACCATTCTGGTCTAGTTTACTTGAAATATTGTCTGACTGATTTGTAAATGTTGACACAATATAAGCTACAGAGGTAAATGTGTGTATCAATCAATGGCAAATCTATGTATCTTGGATGAACTAAACAATTGGGCTTTCATTCTCTTGTATTCTTACTCTCACCATAAGGGGAGACAGCATGGCAAAGTGTGTTAATCTTTACTTTACAAGGCTTCGTAAACACTCACATAGATTTCACACACTCGGAAGAAGGCACAGCAGTGTTGTTAATGCATACTTTTGTGGGTTTTAACTGTCTTTGTGATCAAGATATTGAGGTACTTTGATTTGCACAAAGTGAGGAGTGCCTGAGTATCATTCTAATATGAATGACTCACATAAATGTTCCTCTGCTGGTAGCGAAGGTACAGGTTGTGCATGATGGCCCCGTCATGAAGGTCTTCCAAGTTGGCCATATCCTCCACTCCCCCTGAGCTGCTGGGGTGCATGGGCTGCACTTTCTGTCTGGTGAGGGCATTCTGCTTGTAGGTGTACACCTGGTTCAAAACACAGAGGGTAGGTTGTGAGTGGACAGTTCACTAAACATTCTCCTTTACTACAATTATCCGGAACACTTGTTCATAATTGACTTCATGTCATGTGGTTCTATTGAAGTCACCAAATGGGTGAAAATCTTTTGAAACAGAGGATTTAATTTTGTCTTTATGGATTTATTCCTTGTTTTACCAGGTGAGTTGACTGAGAATACATTCACATTCACAGCAATGACCTGTGGAAAGTTACAAAACATCGTAAAAATACATAGTTAACATACAAAATATGTAAGCAAGCAAAAACACACACAAAAAGATCCAAGCATAGAATCATAAGAAACAAACACATTCTTCCCTAAAAAGGTCCTCACACAGCCGTCTGACCTGCCTCAGAGGCACTAATTCATCCACTTTCAGCAAACTCTGTACACCATTCCACAAGCAAGGTAGAAAATAGCTAAAGGCTAACCTAACTCTATCGAGATGGAAGGGATCTCCAAAGTTAGCCATCCCTTAGACTGTGTCTGACAGCTTATATTTCCGTAGGTTAACAGAGAAGCTAGGTACGGAGGCAGGTTATGCATCAGGGCTTTATAAACAACAAGGGTGCAATGCATCGATCTACCAGACTTCAAAGAGGGCCAGCCTACTTTCTGATACAGAGTGCAGTGATGTGTGCTGAAACTATCACCCGTAAAAAAGCACAACGCACTACGATAACTGCATCCAGTGGCTTCAAAACAGTGGCATCTGCATTCATATTGACGATATCACCATTGTCTAAGACCGGAAATAAATGTTGACTGAATTATTTGTTTTCTGCTATTTAAGGAAAGGCATGACCTATTCCCATAAAAGCCCATTTGAACTATTAACTTCTTAATTAACTAACTCATCAACATGAGTCTTGAAGGAAAGCCCTATTATCAATCCAGATGCCTAGAAATGTATAAGTTGGGACACAATCAATGAGGGCACCATCCAATGTTACATATGCAAAAATCATCAGATATATTTTCACGTGATTTAGAAAATAGCATATACTTGGTTTTACGTGCATTAGGAGAATATTCAATCAACGTCACACCAAACATACAGAGCAAATGGTTGACATATTCTCGGAATATAAGATATTAATGCTCCAATGTTTTATTGGAACGTTGCAAGTACATTCCGGGGATCAAAGACGTTTAAAACATAGAATATTCTGTCATGGTCCCCTGGAGGTTTTTGTCTAGTTCCTCACTTGTTTCCGGGGATGTCCATAAAGAGGTTTTTAGGACGTTGCCTGATGGCCCTAAAGAAACATTCTCCCCCCCAAAATATGTGCCTCATTACACATCACCCCTTGTTACTGTTGCTAAGCCCATCAAAGCCCTGATTGGCGAACACTGATCCATTCCCAGCTCTTTGTCTGTTGACAAGGTTAGGGAAACAGACACACACACACGTCTTTCAATATAAAGCATTTGCAACTTACAAATTTGACCCACATGATTACATTTTGTTCATTTAAACAGTTGTTATAATTCAACATGTCCTCACCTAGGATTTGAACTCACAACCTCTTGGTTCACAGCATTTAAATCTTTCTTTTACGCCACCATGTCTGGGTAAAATACTGATTTCACCTGTATTGCTACACTTTGCACTTCAAAGTAAATCTCAGCTCTATTAAAGGTACACTCAGGAAAAACAATTTTATTTATCAGTGTATTTGTTTTTTCTTTATTAAAAGTTTTATTAATTCAGGTCAGCCCAATTGAGACCAGGGTCTCATTTACAATGGTGACCTGAGTACAAACATTTTCACAATCAAGAGAAATGTACATTCCAAACATAACAAGAATAATATATACACTACCATTCAAAAGTTTGGGGTCACTTAGAAATGTCCTTATTTTTGAAAGCAAAAAAAAAGTCCATTAAAATAACATAAATTGATCAGAAATACAGTGTAGACATGGTTAATGTTGTAAATCACTATTGTAGCTGGAAACAACAGATTTATGGAATATCTACATAGGCGTACAGAGAACCATTACCAGCAACC
The DNA here is from genome assembly GCF_016432855.1 of Salvelinus namaycush. Taxonomy (NCBI): domain Eukaryota; kingdom Metazoa; phylum Chordata; class Actinopteri; order Salmoniformes; family Salmonidae; genus Salvelinus; species Salvelinus namaycush. Next base: position 3,323,961 of record NC_052317.1, read on the forward strand.
ATCACTCCTGTGTTCCAATGGTATGTTGTGTTAGCTAATCCACGTTTATCATTTTGAAAGGCTAATTGATCATTAGAAAACCCTTTTGCAATTATGTTAGCACAGCTGAAAAATGTTATCCTGATTTAAAGAAGCAATAAAACTGGCCTTCTTTAGTCCAGTTGAGTATCTGGAGCATCAGCATTTGTCGGTTTGATTACAGGCTCAAAATGGACAGAAATAAAGGACATTCTTCTGAAGCTCGTCAGTCTATTCTTGTTCTGAGAAATGAAGGCCATTCCATGCGAGAAATTGCCAAGAAACTGAAGATCTCGTACAGCTCTGTGTACTACTCCCTTCACAGAACAGCGCAAACTGGCTCTAACCACAATAGAAAGAGTAGTAGGAGGCCCCGGTGCACAACTGAACAAGAGGACAAGTACATTAGAGTGTCTAGTTTGAGAAACAGACGCCTCACAAGTCGTAAACCAGCAGCTTCATTAAATTGTACCCGCAAAACACCAGTCTCAACATCAACAGTGAAGAGGCGACTCCGGGATGCTGGCCTTCTAGGCAGAGTTTCCCAGAGTCGCCTCTACACTGTTGACGTTGAGAATGGTGTTTTGCGGGTACTATTTATTGAAGCTGCCACACAGAAGTACCATTCAAAAGTTTGTACACACCTACTCATTCAATAGTTTTTCTACATTGTAGAATAATAGTGAAGACATCAACATTATGAAATAACACATATGGAATCAATCATGTAGTAACTGAAAAAAGTGTTAAATCAAAATATATTTTATATTTGAGATTTTTCAAAGTAGCCACCCTTGGCCTTGAACACAGCTTTGCACACTCTTGGCATTCTCTCAACCAGCTTCATGAGGTAGTCACCTGGAATGAATTTCAATTAACAGGTGTCTTTTCTTAAAAGTTAAATAGTGGAATTTCTTTCCTTCTTAATACGTTTGAGCCAATCAGTTGTGTTGTGACAAGGTAGGGTTGGTATACAGAAGATAGCCCTATTTGCTAAAAGATCAAGTCCATATTATGGCAACAACAGCTCAAATAACAAAAGAGAAATTACTTTAAGACATGAAGGTCAGTCAATCCGGAAAATCTCAAGGACTTGGAAAGTTTCCTCCAGTGCAGTAATAAAATCCATCAAGCGCCATGATGAATCTGGCTCTCATGAGGACCGCCACAGGAAGTAAGACCCAGAGTTACCTCTGCTGCAGAGGATAAGTTCATTAGAGTTACCAGCCTCAGAAATGGGCAATTAACTGCACCTCAGATTGCAGCCCAAATAAATGCTTCACAGAGTTCAAGTAACAGACACATCTCAACATCATCTGTTCAGAGGAGACTGTGTGAATCATGCTGCGTGAAGCATGGAGGAGGAGGTGTAATGGTGCTTTGCAGGCGACACTGTAAGTGATTTATTTAGAATTCAAGGCACACTTAACCAGCATGGATACCACAGCATTCTGCAGCGATACGCCATCCCATTTAGTTTGCGCGTAGTGGGACTTACATTTGTTTCTTAAAAAGGACAATGACCCAAAACACGCCTCCATGCTTTGTAAGGGCTATTTGACCAAGAAGGAGAGTGATGGAGTACTGCATCAGATGACATGGGCTCCACAATCCCCCAACCTCAACCAATTGAGATGGTTTGGGATAAGGTGGACTGCAGAGTGAAGGAAAAACACCCAACAAGTGCTCAGCATATGTGGGAACTCCTTCAAGACTGTTGGAAAAGCATTCCTCATGAAGCTGATTGAGAGAATGCCAAGAGTGTGCAAAGCTGTCATCAAGGCAAAGGGTGGCTACTTTGAAGAATCTCAAATATAAAATATATTTTGATTTGTTTAACACTTTTTTGGTTACTACATGATTCCATATATGTTATTCCATAGTTTTGATGTCTTCACTATTATTCTACAATGTAGAAAATAGTAAAAATAAAGAAAATCCTGGAATGAGTGGGTGTGTCCAAACTTTTGACTGGTACTGTGTGTGTGTGTGTGCGCGCTGTGTGTGTGTGTGTGTGTGTGTGTGTGTGTGTGTGTGTGTGTGTGTGTGTGTGTGTGTGTGTGTGTGTGTGTGTGTGTGCGTGCGTGCGTGCGTGCGTGCGTCTATATATATATATATATATATATAAACTACAAGGTTAAATTGCAATACTACAATTACAACAAATAAACCATTAGAATCGATAGAAACAACTGCAATCTTCTATGAATTCATTTAACACCAGAGTCCTAAACTACACTAGTGGCAGCCTGGAATCAAGATGCAAGGAATTTTGCAGGTTATTCCAACAATGCACTAAAAATATCACCTGTGATAAAGTCAAGAACTGACAGGAAAATTTACTGTACAATCTACTTCCTGCTATTTAGGAAGAGGCAACATTTATTTCTAAAAAAGCCCACTTTAAATCTTAGCTCTTTACCTAGTTCATCCATATATTTTTTAAACAATACATCTTTGTCAATCCAAATGGGAGAACCATCCAATTAATAAAAATGTAGTCCATTTGAAATATTTTTGCGAGAATTATTTTATTATTATTATTTATTATGCATTTAATCTTGCATTTAATCTTTAATTAAGTACACATTTTAAACTAACTAGTGCTTTCTGTAAGTCAATGCAAAAAGGTAAGATTGAAGCTCTGACATAGCCTGGTCAACAGTTCAGGAAATGGCAAACATAACAGTGTCATCTGTATAGAGATTAATATTACAAGTTTTAACATATAGTTCAATATTATTGTATAGACCTTGTATAGACAGGTGTGTGCCTTTCCAAATCATGTCCAATCAATTGAATTTACCACAGGTGGACTCCAATGAAGTTGTAGAAACATCAAGGATGATCAATGGAAACAGGATGCACCTGAGCTCTATTTCAAGTCTCATAGCAAAGGGTCTGAATACGTTTTTATACTTTTTTATTTTTAATGCATTTGCACACATTTCTAAAAACCTGTTTTCGCTTTGTCATTATGAGGTATTGTGTGTAGATTGCTGAAAAAAAGTATTTAATCCATTTTAGAATAAGGTTGTAATGTAGAATTTTTTTGAAAAAGTCCAAGGGACTGTATACTTTCCCAAGTCACTATATGAAGATATTGTGGAAATACTGAAAGGACACTTTTCACCAAAACCACTAGTTATTTCTGAAAGGTTTAGGTTCCACAGAAGAAACCAGGAAGAGGGAGAATCAGTGACAATGTTTGCTGCTGCATTAAAAACCTGTGAGTGTAAGTCTAAGCCCTGTGTTCGCGATATCTAAGCTAACATATGGAATTGTTTTAAGATGGTCATACCATGGATCATTTAGCTATTTGATGTAGAATTTTAGAACCCCTGTCAGTATAAAAAATATATACAAAAATGATTTGATAAAATATTACATGTGTTCTTTACTGCTATAGCCCATAGAAACACATTGTATAACACATTAAAAAAATGGCAAAACAGACAGTCCAAAAATAAATAATAAGCAATAACGTTTTGAAGTGTTTGTCCTATATCTAGGAGATAAAAAAAAAACTCCACCACAAAAAATGTTGACCCATATTTAGTACCTTTGCTGTTTCACTTTTTACATCCTATTGATCCTACTGGGTTACCTTCTTGGTGACTCTCCTGAAGTGTCGTAGTGACTTTTTTTTTAAACTTAAAAAGTACAGAAAACAAATGGAACACATTTAAAAATAGAATGGTCTTCAGAAACAAGTCCCTGACACAGGCCTTATCCCCTGCCCCAATCCAGGTTATGACGATGGCGAGACGGTTTGACAGATTGCAAGGTAGCATCCGCCACACTGTCGACTTCAGGTCCTTGGCACCCATTACAGCTAGAACCTACAAAAGCTACAAAATGCAAGAGAGGTATTAGAAATCATACACTATGTTAACATATTTGCCTCCCCCACCCCCTATATTTTAAATACATTTATTGTGACAGTCTAAAGCAGGCCTGGACAATTATTCTCCAAGGAGGGCCACATTAGAATATATTTTTGCCATCGCGGGCCAGAATCATATTACAGGATTATACATCATGTGTATGACTGTGTTGACAGATATATCTACTGTAAATCACCTCCAGATATGCTACTTATTTAACTTTTTTAACTTGCACAGAAATAAACCACATCAATGTTCTCCTTTTGGTAGGTATTTTCATTATTAAACATGCAATGAACTACACGGAGGAAAAAGTACACTGCATTCAGCACCACGGACAAGACTCTTAAGGGTATGCACAAAAACACAAGAAAGAGAGAGCTTAACATTACATTTAAACTACTCAATCAGTGTGAGGAGTGAAGTCTCTGATGGGCATTGACTAGAGCAGTGAAGTCAGGTATAGTTTCTGACGTCACTATGCGCAGGATTGCAGAGAGGTGAGAGTCAGTAAGAGATGATCTGTGCTTTTGACTTGTTATATTTCATCACTGAAAATGTGTTTCACCACTGCTCACATACATAGGTTGACCCAAAGATCTTCTGAACATGACTCGTAATCTTTGGAAAGTTTTGTTCATTGAGAGATGCATAGAACCTGGTCAGTGACATTGTTTTAAATTACTGCATCAGACTGAAGATCGATAAGCTCAAGTTGCAGGTCAGTGGGAGCGTTATCCACATTAAAGGTGAAAGGAGAGGAAACCAAAAGCATGTCATTTTCCAACACTTTGAAATCCTCAAAACGAAGAGAAAACTCACAGTTCAAAGAACGGAGCAGCGATGTATACTTCTCCTGCTGGTCATCTGATAGGGAATATATTAGTAGTGTCGGAAGGTGGGTGAGATTGTTGGCTGGTACTTGGCGGGCCAGGAGGAGTAATTTTTCCTTGAAGGCTTAGACAGCTCTTTCTTGTCGGGGCAAAGTATTGCTGCAGAGTCAATTAAACATGCTTTAATGATTTCGCCCTCAGCGAATGGCTTGCTATGTTTAGCGATTTTGTGGGACAGTACATAGCTAGCTCTCACAATTCCGACGTTGCTGAATGCAGTTTTGTGAAAAGTCCTTGCTGCTTTTGCAACTGAGAAAGCAACTATTTTGATGCACTTGCCCTCTGCTCAGAAGGCATATTCCTATATTTCTCTGCATGCTTCGTCTGGAAGTGTCGGGACAAGTTGTAGTCTTTCAAGACAGCGATGCACTCTTTGCACACTAAGCACACAGCTTTCCCTGATACCTCAATAAATAAATATTTCAATGTCCACTCTTCCTGGAACACCCTACATTCATTGTCTGCTTTCCTTTTTCTTTGAAATCTTTGAAAAACTAATTGTTGAGAAAATGTCTAGCTAGCTACTATTTGTTACTGTGTCGTGTGTGTCAGCCTGGCAGACACTGTCTGTCCTCGTGCAGTTGTTATTTATACGTGCCTTCAATATAAATGTCCCACAAGCGGTGGGAGTTAAATCATTACACAAAGGCGAGTATTCATTGGGCTTTTAATTTGAGGGCTCTGGAGCCGGCCTTTGCCCAGGCCTGGGTCTAAAGACAGATGGCAGATATTTCCAATAAGTATTTACATTTAAGTTGGTAACAGTTATATTCTTACCTTCATGTCTGCGGCCCAAACTTGGCACCGATGGAGTGTCTCACTCCTGGCCCTGTTTGAAAAAAATAACGTTACATTGAAATGAATTAAATACTGTACAAGAAAGAACAGAGAGGCAGAGTCTCATCTGGGCTAAGTGAATGTAACGATACATACCTCCATGACTATCACATCCACATGGTGCTGTGGTGAATACGATGCTGAGGCTGGCCATTGCCCTAATTGAAAGACACACCAGATTAGCTAGCTACATGACTAAAGGGGATTTTTCTCCTGTGAATATAGTTACATATAATGTTAGTCAATTTTGATAATTAGTAAACCATCAAATGTTAGCCAGCTAGCTAAGTAATGTGGCTAGCAAGGACACAATCATAATTTAGCTAGCTAGCAACGGTTAAGTTCATGTTTCTATTTAGCTAGCTAGCTAAAGTTAGCAAACTAGCAAAGTAATGTTAACTAGCTATCTAAGCTCGCTAGCTTGCATTATTGTCCTCGTTGATGTTAACGTTACACAATAAAACTACTCACAAATGAAGGAACGCAGTAATATTACTTACTTGAGCAAACAAACTTTGCATTCCAATCTGGTGCATGAACAGATGAGGACTAGAAACGAGAAACATTTTCAAACGCATTGGTTTTAAAAATGAAAAACAACTAGCTAACGTAAACTCACCCCATTCCGTACAAATGTGCGCAACCGTGATATTCAAACGAAGCTGCAAAGAAAACTAATGGGACTGTAGCGACTGTGTTGACTTCAAAATCTGGGGTGTGAACTACGTTTCTATTCAAGCGTTGATCGACATTGTAATCGCTCTATAGTATTGGAGAAAAGTTGAAAAAAGCATATAGCAACTATTTCTGTCTTACAATCTCTCTCCACCAGGTGTAGCACTTCTCTCATCGTTTAAAAACAAGAAATGGACAGTGACGGGGGTTAGGGGGGATACCTAGTCATTTTTTGCGTCATCACTGCATGCGATCATGACTCTCAAAGCCGCTGTTTACTTCTAAGATCACTTTAGCACCGCCCTAAAAACCCGATTCAAATTCGACACAAACCTTCAAATAGGTGTGTAATGACACATTATATAAACTCTTTATAGTGTTTTATTTACATTTTAGAGGCGATAAGGTGATAAGTTGGACAGATCGAGTGAAAAAAAGCAGTTTTCCCACACGACAACTGTCCTTCTCACTATCACGCATTAGTTTCGATTCCCCACCCGCCATTTTTAAAAAGACCCGACGGAGCTCATTGCCTTGTTGAATTATGCAGAAACGGGCAGCGTGGGGGTCATGTAATTGATTCTGTTGGAAAGGGGAGAAATTGTGCTTTACAATGGTATTGACATTACAGTTGATCTGGAAGTATTACGTTTTTGGTGCGCTAAAATAAGGTCAATTGTACGGACCAAGGCGATGTACAAAAGTGAGTGAGTTTACGTTAGATAGCTAATGAGGTCTGTTGTCTCCCACAAACGATCCACTCTATGCATGACTCAAAATTCAGGTTAGCGAATTGGTGCTCCATGGGTGCCACAAGCGTATTATTTTTTGGTATTTCCAATCTTTCGGCAGTGATAAATAAAAACAATTAAACTGTTCTTTAGTTCCAAAAGCCTGTGAAATTTTATTTACCAAAAGCTACTGGATATTAGCTATCAAGTATCAAAGACAGATTTCAAAACTCAATGGAGGATGGTAATAAATAACTTCCTGTTGAGGCTTTTCGGCTTCTTCTTCTTTTCTTCAAGTGGGTGAGGCGGTTTAGGGAGTGACATTTATTGCTAGAAAGGAACCATTTGTATTGAGTCAAAAATATACAGTTGAAGTCAGAAGTTTACACAAACTTAGGTTGGAGTCATTAAAACTCGTTTTTCAACCACCACACATTTCTTGTTAACAAACTATAGTTTTGGCAAGTCGGTTAGCACATCTACTTTGTGCATGACAGAAGTCATTTTTCCAACAATTGTTCACAGACAGATTATTTCACTTATAATTCACTGTATCACAATTCCAGTGGGTCAGAAGTTTACATACACTAAGTTTACTGTGCCTTTAAACAGCTTGGAAAATTCCAGAAAATGATGTCATGGCTTTAGAAGCTTCTGATAGGCTCATTTACATAATTTGAGTCAATTTAAGGTGTACCTGTGGATGAATTTCAAGGCCTACCTTCAAACTCAGTGCTTCTTTGCTTGACATCATGGGAAAATCTAAAGAAATCAGCCAGGACCTCAGAAAAAAATGTGTAGACCGCAATTTCCAAATGCCTGAAGGTACCACGTTCATCTGTACAAACAATAGTACGCAAGTATAAACACCATGGGACCACACAGCCGTCATACCGCTCAGGAAGGAGACGCATTCTGTCTCCTAGAGATGAGCATACTTTGGTGTGAAAAGTGAAAATCAATCCCAGAACAACAGCAAAGGACCTTGTGAAGATGCTGGAGGAAGCAGGTACAAAAATATCTATATCCACAGTAAAGCAAGTTCTATATCGACATAACCTGAAAGGCCGCTCAGCAAGGACGAAGCCACTACTCCAAAACACCGCCATCAAAAAGCCAGACCACGGTTTGCAACTGCACATGGGGACAAAGATCGTACTTTTTGGAGAAATGTCCTCTGGTCTGATGAAACAAAAATAGAACTGTTTGGCCATAATGACCATCGTTATGTTTGGAGGAAAATGGGGGACGCTTGCAAGCTGAAGACACCATCCCAACCGTGAAGCACGGGGGTGGCAGCATGATGTTTTGTGGGTGCTTTGCTGCAGGAGGGACTGGTGCACTTCACAAAATAGATAGCACCATGAGGGAGGAAAATTATGTGGATATAGCGAAGCAACATCTCAAGACATCAGTCAGGAAGTTAAAGCTTGGTCGCAAATGGGTCTTCCAAATGGACAATGACCCCAAGCATACTTCCAAAGTTGTGGCAAAATGGCTTAAGGACAACAAAGTCAAGGTATTGGAGTGGCCATCACAAAGCCCTGACCTCAATCCCATAGAAAATTTGTGGGCAGAACTGAAAAAGCATGTGCGAGCAAGGAGGCCTTACAAACCTGACCCAGTTACACCAGCTCTGTCAGGAGGAATGTGTCAAAATTCACCCAACATATTGTGGGAAGCTACCCGACACGTTTGACCCAAGTTAAACAATTTAAAGGCAATGCTAGCAAATACTAATTGAGTGTATGTAAACTTCTGACCCGCTGGGAATGTGATGAAGGATGTGATGAAGGAAATAAAAACTGAAATAAATAATTCTCTCTACTATTATTCTGATATTTCACATCCTTAAAATAAAGGGTGATCCTAACTGACCTAAGAAAGACAGGGAATTTAAATTAAATGTCAGGAATTGTGAAAAACTGAGTTTAAATGTATTTGGCTAAGGTGTATGTAAACTTCCCACTTCCACTGTAGTAGCCTACATTAAATCAATGGCAAAATGTACACTATTTTGAGGCATAAATCTATTTCAACTGTAAATTATTAGGTGTAGTTCTATCACTTTTTTGGGTCATCCTCAATGATTGTAAATGCATTATGTCCACATGTGTGGTTGTATTGTGTTTTCAAATTGATAAAAACAAATGTAAAGTATTGATAGGAACAAAAACAAAACAGCTTACATCTTCTGGCTGACAGTAGGTAACTGGAAGGTGGCAGGCTGAATTTGAGATCAGAGAAATTCTTTGGTATTGGCTTTCAAATGAACTCATGGCTAGATGGCTTGCCTAGGTTTTATAGCGGTCCTCTGCCTGGAGGCTAAATGCCAGAGATGCAAAAGCGGACTGCCAAGGGCTTATAGTGGTCCTATGAGTCGAGGCTACCAGCAAGAGATGCAAATCACGTCTTGAACGGCAAACTCCATTCGCCCGCTGGGGGCAGGAGTTTATAGCCTTGGGCGTAGTGAATGCAGAAAATAGCAAGCGGGAGATTATTTTGTGACTGTGACTAACTACCTGAACCACCCCCATTTCATCCACACACAATTTACACCTTCTGCTATACTGTATGTATGGGTAAAATAGATTTGACAGACCTGAAGTACCTTGAAAACACCTTCCAGGTTAAATGTTTTGATTTGGGGGAAAAATAGGCAATATACAAATAGTATACAGACACAAGTCCACAAAAACATCATACAGAATATACAATATTGGAACACTAAACATAACTCTGGAGTTTAGGCTGATTGCAGTGGGAATATACAGTACAATTTACAGAGGATAAATATCTATATATGCAGAGGGAGGGATGCTGCCATGGCAAATATATACAGCACGTCAGTGGAGGCTGGTGGGAGGAGCTATAGGAGGACAGGCTCATAGCTGGAATGGAATAAATAGAACGGTATCAAACATATGGAAACCACGTTTGACTCCGTTCCATTTATTCCAGTCTAGCCATTCCAATGAGCATGTCCTCCTATAGCTCCCCCCACCAGCCCCCACTGCAGTGCATATACAGTGTTGTGCGGAGGTGAACATAGTGCAAATGCAGTAGGGTAGATTAGTATTTGAGCTCATTGATGACAAGGTGCAGTAATCAGCCCAATTGAGGTGGCGGGAAGTTTTGGTCATGATTGACCTAAATCATCTGCCAGAGCAGAGTTTTGAAAACATGGGGTGTCCAGGATGGGCAGGGTCGGCGATGATCTTACCTGCACGCTTCCTTGCACTGGAGGCGTAAAGGTCCTTGATGGTGGGCAGGGGACTGAAGACCGGACAATGCACTGCAGTTTGCCAGGACCCAAACCAGATAGTGATGGACGTGTAGAATCGAATCAGTTTGAGTTTCGGCAGCAGGCGCAGATAGTACATCCTCTGTCGAGCGTTCTTGGTCACGGCTGTGATGTTGTCCTCCCACTTGAGTTTGTGGCAGATGATGGTCCTCAGGAATTTGAATGACTTGGCCATGCTGACGGCGGAGCCATCAATCTCGAGGTCAATCACCATCTCTACGGTTTTGACTGTGTTGAGTTCCAGGTTGTTGCGACTGCACCAGGCCACCAGGCGGTGAACCTCTCCAAGATACATGTGTGTGTTTTGTCCTATATTTATATGTTATTTTTTAAATTATTTTTAAACCCAGCCCCCATCTTTTGCCTTTTGGTAGGCCGTCATTGTAAATAAGAATTTGTCCTTAACTGACTTGCCAAGTTATATAAAGGTTAAATAAATAAATAAAAATAAAACATGGACTCGTAGTTGTCGGAGATGAGACCAACCAGGTTGGTGTCATCAGCAAACCTGAGTAGTTTGACAGATGCGACGTTGGAGGTGCAGTCATTGATGTAGAGTCAGTAGAGGAGGGGGGAGAGCATGCAACCCTGCGGTGACCCCGTGCTAAGAGATATGGAGCTGTGTCCTGTTGGTTAGGAAGTTGGTGATCCACCGACAGATAGAGTCAAATACTTTCAGCTGGGTAAATTTGTGCTGTAGCAGTTCCAGAATGATTGTGTTGAAGGCTGAGCTAAAGTCCACAAATATTATCCTCACGTATGTCCTTGCGTTGTCGAGGTGTTGGAGGATGTAGTGAAGGCCCATGTCGACGGCGTCATCCACAGACCGACTAGCTCTGTAGGCTAACCGCATGGGGTCAAGTGGTGGTTTTGAGATGGGATAGGACAAGGTGCTTAAAGGTTTTCATGATGACCGAGGTGAGCGCTACAGGTCTGGTTATTCAGGCGGTTACCTTTTGTTTCTTCGGGACGGGGATGATGGTGGAGCAATTGAAGCAGGCAGGTACAGTGCATAGTTCCAGAGACTGATTGAATATGTCCGTGAAAACAAGGGAAAACTGGTCAGCGCAGTGCTTTAGTGTGGCTGAGGAGACCCGGTCTGGGCTTGCAACCTTCCTGCTGTTTTGCCTCTTGAAGAGCTTGTTCACCTCCTGTTCTATGATGACGAGGGGGTGGGCAGCCTGGGGTAGGCGGGAGTAAGGGGGAGGGAGTGAGGGGGTTGGAGGAAGGGAGTAGAGTCCTGATGGCTGAAAGTGTTGTCAGCTGAGGGGCAAGATGGCGGAGAAGAAACTCTTGATGGCTGAGGGCTTTTTGAGATTCAAAACGACAGTAGAACTCGTTCAGCTGGTTTGACAGTAGTGGGTCGTCTAGTGCCTGGGGGGTCTTTTATTTGTAGTTTGTGATCTGCTGGAGACCCATTCAGACAGACGAGCTGTTGTTGGGCTCGAATTGTTGTTCTAGCCACTCCTTGTAATGAATTTTGCCCACTTTAATCCCCTTGTTGAGCAGCTGTTAGCAGTTCTATAGGCCTCTTTGTTGTTGCTCCTATGTGCCCCCTCTTTGGCTGAGCGCAGGGCTCTGAGTTCGGCATTGAACCAGGGTTTGTCATTGTTAAATTTGACAAAAGTGCTGGTTAGAACTACTGGTGTCTGCATGGTTAGATGTACAGTTCAGATTTACAGCTGTGAAAATTAGACCAGACAGTTGATTACGGTTGGGCGATGTCAACCTTTGTCCTATCGTGATTATGTACCCATAAAACATTGTGATATACGATGGTATCATCCCCTATTGACCAAGCAAAAAACATTTGCTCAGCGAAATCTAAATGCTACATCTTGAAGAATAATGGTGAAAGATAATGTTGTTGAAAGCCTGGGCTGAGGCTAAATGCAGGCAAATCTTTTCTAATATTTATTTCTGGTGGAGGAGCTTCAGCATGGAAGAAGTTTGTGTGTGTGTGTGTGCGTGTGTGTGGCGCGCAAATTATGGAGCAGTGACATAAACCCTGTTTATACCTGGTTCTAACTTGCACCCTTTGTCCTGATCTAGTCCACATTCTGATTGTCTACACCTGTCTAAAAATGTGGGCACAATCAAAAGACACACTGTGATCCGATCCTCCTGCCCACCTCCGGAGGTAATCAGACATGCATTGTGTCTGGATATCTTACAAGTGTAGAAAGATCTGGACAAAGAAACCATTTAAATCATCATTATTACGCCCTCTAAAATCTTTGACTGGTGGCACAATTGACTGATTACATAAATATGTGTCATACAATAAATAAATACATATTATGTTTGAAAGAGTAGCTGTGAAATAATTAGCATAAACGAAGTGACCAGGAAATCTGGTCACAATGCAGACACAGTGGATGGATAATGTGTGTAGACACATTACTGGAAATGTGGGCACAATCAGAATATAGACAAGATCAGAATAAAGGACCCATGTTAGCACCAGGTATAAACAGGGTTTTAGTGAGTTAGGTTATACATCATGGGCTGGATCTAAGCAGTCTCCCATCTTCAGAAGTGGATAATAATTGCTTTATTTGCCTCATAAAATAATAGTAAATAAATGATATTGTTTGTTCTCTCATAAAGCTGTGATTGAGAATAGTGTATGCCTAAGCTTAGGGTATAGACTTTCATTCTTGATCATTCTTAAACTAGAATATTTGGGAAATAAGCTCATGTTAAAGTTATGAACATCTCGTTAAGACACTCTAGGACCGGACTTGTCCAGAGCAGACTGTGGATAAATACTTTTGAATTCTTTCTATCTGTAAAATCTATACGTAAAATTTTTGGCAATTATTATTATTTTTTTAATAATCTTGATTCTGAAGCTGAGAAAAATGTGTTGGCTTGTGGGAAGAGTCTGACTTTCGAGAAATGGCAGTTAATCAAATCAAATCAAATTTTATTTGTCACATACACATGGTTAGCAGATGTTAATGCGAGTGTAGCGAAATGCTTGTGCTTCTAGTTCCAACAATGCAGTAATAACCAACAAGTAATCTAACTGCCGGGGCGGCAGGGTAGCCTAGTGGTTAGAGCGTTGGACTAGTAACCGAAAGGTTGCAAGTTCAAATCCCCGAGCTGACAAGGTACAAATCTGTCGTTCTGCCCCTGAACAGGCAGTTAACCCACTGTTCCTAGGCCGTCATTGAAAATAAGAATTTGTTCTTAACTGACTTGCCTAGTTAAATATAAAAGGTAAATTTGTAAGTCGCTCTGGATAAGAGCGTCTGCTAAATGACTTAAATGTAAATGTAACCTAACAATTCCACAACTACTACCTTATACACACAAGTGTAAAGGGATAAAGAATATGTGCATAAAGATATATGAATGAGTGATGGTACAGAACGGCATAGGCAAGATGCAGTAGATGGTATAGAGTACAGTATATACATATGAGATGAGTAATGTAGGGTATGTAAACATAAAGTGGCTAGTGATACATGTATTACATAAAGATGGCAAGAAGCAGTAGATGATATAGAGTACAGTATATACATATACATATGAGATGAGTAATGTAGGGTATGTAAACATTATATTAAGTGGCATTGTTTAAAGTGTCTAGTGGTACATTTTTACATAATTTCCATCAATTCCCATTATTAAAGTGGCTGGAGTTGAGTCAGTATGTTGGCAGCGGCCGCTAAATGCTAGTGTTGGCTGTTTAACAGTCTGATGGCCTTGAGATAGAAGCTGTTTTTCAGTCTCTCGGTCCCTGCTTTGATGCACCTGTACTGACCTCGCCTTCTGGATGATAGCGGGGTGAACAGGCAGTGGCTTGGGTGGTTGTTGTCCTTGATGATCTTTATGGCCTTCCTGTGACATCGGGTGGTGTAGGTGTCCTGGAGGGCAGGTAGTTTGCCCCCGGTGATGCGTTGTGCAGACCTCACTACCCTCTGGAGAGCCTTACGGTTGTGGGAGGAGCAGTTGCCGTACCAGGCGGTGATACAGCCCGACAGGATGCTCTCGATTGTGCATCTGTAGAAGTTTGTGAGTGCTTTTGGTGACAAGCCGAATTTCTTCAGCCTCCTGAGGTTGAAGAGGCGCTGCTGCGCCTTCTTCACAACGCTGTCTGTGTGGGTGGACCAATTCAGTTTGTCCGTGATGTGTACACCGAGGAACTTAAAACTTTCCACCTTCTCCACTACTGTCCCGTCGATGTGGATAGGGGGGTGCTCCCTCTGCTGTTTCCTGAAGTCCACAATCATCTCCTTTGTTTTGTTGACGTTGAGTGTGAGGTTATTTTCCTGACACCACACTCCGAGGGCCCTCACCTCCTCCCTGTAGGCCGTCTCGTCATTGTTGGTAATCAAGCCTACCACTGTAGTGTCATCCGCAAACTTGATGATTGAGTTGGAGGCGTGCATGGCCACGCAGTCGTGGGTGAACAGGGAGTACAGGAGAGGGCTCAGAACGCACCCTTGTGGGGCCCCAGTGTTGAGGATCAGCGGGGTGGAGATGTTGTTACCTACCCTCACCACCTGGGGGCGGCCCGTCAGGAAGTCCAGGACTCAGTTGCACAGGGCGGGGTCGAGACCCAGGGTCTCGAGCTTGATGACGAGTTTGGAGGGTACTATGGTGTTAAATGCTGAGCTGTAGTCGATGAACAGCATTCTCACATAGGTATTCCTCTTGTCCAGATGGGTTAGGGCAGTGTGCAGTGTGGTTGGGATTGCGTCGTCTGTGGACCTATTGGGTCGGTAAGCAAATTGGAGTGGGTCTAGGGTGTCCGGTAGGGTGGAGGTGATATGGTCCTTGACTAGTCTCTCAAAGCACTTCATGATGACGGAAGTGAGTGCTACAGGGCGGTAGTCGTTTAGCTCAGTTACCTTAGCTTTCTTGGGAACAGGAACAATGGTGGCCCTCTTGAAGCATGTGGGAACAGCAGACTGGGATAAGGATTGATTGAATATGTCCGTAAACACACCAGCCAGCTGGTCTGCGCATGCTCTGAGGACGCGGCTGGGGATGCCGTCTGGGCCTGCAGCCTTGCGAGGGTTAACACGTTTAAATGTTTTACTCACCTCGGCTGCAGTGAAGGAGAGCCCGCAGGTTTTGGTAGCGGGCCGTGTCAGTGGCACTGTATTGTCCTCAAAGCGAGCAAAAAAGTTATTTAGCCTGTCTGGGAGCAAGACATCCTGGTCCGCGACGGGGCTGGTTTTCTTTTTGTAATCCGTGATTGTAGACCCTGCCACATACCTCTTGTGTCTGAGCTGTTGAATTGCGACTCTATTTTGTCTCTATACTGGGACTTAGCTTGTTTGATTGCCTTGCGGAGAGAATAGCTACACTGTTTGTATTCGGTCATGTTTCCGGTCACCTTGCCCTGGTTAAAAGCAGTGGTTCGCGCTTTCAGTTTCACGCGAATGCTGCCGTCAATCCACGGTTTCTGGTTTGGGAATGTTTTAATCGTTGCTGTGGGTACGACATCGTCAATGCACTTTCTAATGAACTCGCTCACCGAATCAGCGTATTCGTCAATGTTGTTGTTGGACGCAATGCAGAACATATCCCAATCCACGTGATCGAAGCAGTCTTGAAGCGTGGAATCAGATTGGTCGGACCAGCGTTGAACAGACCTGAGCGAGGGAGCTTGTTGTTTTAGTTTCTGTTTGTAGGCTGGAAGCAACAAAATGGAGTCGTGGTCAGCTTTTCCGAAAGGAGGGCGGGGGAGGGCCTTATATGCGTCGCGGAAGTTAGTATAACAATGATCCAAGGTTTTACCAGCTCTGGTAGCACAATCGATATGCTGATAGAATTTAGGGAGTTTTGTTTTCAGATTAGCCTTGTTAAAATCCCCAGCTACGATGAATGCAGCCTCAGGGTGTGTGGTTTCCAGTTTACAAAGAGTCAGATAAAGTTCGTTCAGGGCCATCGATGTGTCTGCTTGGGGGGGAATATATACGGCTGTGATTATAATCGAAGAGAATTCCCTTGGTAGATAATGCGGTCGACATTTGATTGTGAGGAATTCTAGATCAGGTGAACAGAATGACTTGAGTTCCTGTATGTTGTTATGATCACACCACGTCTCGTTAATCATAAGGCATACACCCCCGCCCCTCTTCTTACCAGAAAGATGTATGTTTCTGTCGGCGCGATGCGTGAAGAAACCAGCTGGCTGCACCGACTCCGTTAGCGTCTCTTGAGTTAGCCATGTTTCCGTGAAGCAGAGAATGTTACAATCTCTGATGTCTCTCTGGAATGTTACCCTTGCTCGGATTTCATCAACCTTATTGTCAAGAGACTGGACATTGGCGAGTAGTATGCTAGGGAGTGGAGCGCGATGTGCCCGTCTCCGAAGCCTGAGCAGGAGACCGCTACGTTTGCCCCTTTTACGCTGTCGCATAGGGTCGCCGGCTGGGATCAGATCCATTGTATTGGGTGGAAGGCAAAACACTGGATCCGTTTCGGGAAAGTCATATTCCTGGTTGTAACGGTGGTGAGTTGACGTTGCTCTTATATTCAGTAGTTCCTCCCGACTGTATGTAATGAAACCTAAGATTACCTGGGGTACCAATGTAAGGAATAACACATAAAAAAACAAAATACTGCATATTTTCCAAGGAACGCGAAGCGAGGCGGCCACCTCGGTCGGCGCCGGAAGTAGAAAAGTTAAAGACAGTTAAAGACAAAGACACTGAATTAATTAGACCAAATGACAATAGCCTATTTAGACACAATCACCATCTCTTCAAGGTAAGTTACTAAATATAATCCAGTTTGTAACAATCTCTTTTAAATTATGTGTAATTCAATGTAGCGAGCTTTGAAATTATTGATGTACAGTTGAAGTCGGAAGTTTACATACACCTTAGCCAAATAAATTTAAACTCAGTTTTTCACAATTCCTGACATTTAATCCTCGTAAAAATTCTGTTTTAGGTCAGTTAGGATCACCACTTCATTAAAAAAATGTGAAATGTCAGAATAATAGTAGAGAGAATGATTTATTTCAGTTTTTATTTCCTTCATCACATTCCCAGTGGGTCAGAAGTGTACATACACTCAATTAGTATTTGGTAGCATTGCCTTTAAATTGTTTAATTGGGTCAAACGTTTCAGGTAGCCTTCAACAAGCTTCCCACAATAAGTTGGGTGAATTTTGGTCCATTCCTCCTGACAGAGCTGGTGTAACTGAGTCAGGTTTCTAGGCCTCCTTGCTCGCACACGCTTTTTCAGTTCTGCCCACACATTTTCTATAGGATTGAGGTCAGGGCTTTGTGATGGCCACTCCAATACCTTGACTTTGTTGTCCTTAAGCTATTTTGCCACAACTTTGGAAGTATGCTTGGGGTCATTGTCCATTTGGAAGACCCATTTGCGACCAAGCTTTAACTTCCTGACTGATGTCTTGAGATGTTGCTTCGCTATATCCACATAATTTTCCTCTCTCAAGAAGCCATCTATTTTGTGAAGTGCACCAGTCCCTCCTGCAGCAAAGCACCCCCACAACATGATGCTGCCACCCCCGTGCTTCACGGTTGGGATGGTGTTCTTCGGCTTGCAAGCATCCCCCTTTTTTCCTCCAAACATAATGATGGCCATTATGGCCAAACAGTTCTATTTTTGCTTCATCAGACCAGAGGACATTTCTCCAAAAAGTACAATTTTTGTCCCCATGTGCAGTTGCAAACCGTAGTCTGGCTTTTTGATGGCGGTTTGGAGCAGTGGCTTCTTCCTTGCTGAGTGGCCTTTCAGGTTATGTCGATATAGGACTCCTTTTACTGTGGATATAGATACTTTTGTACCTGTTCCCTCCAGCATCTTCACAAGGTCCTTTGCAGTTGTTCTGGGATTGATTTGCACTTTTCGCACCAAAGTACGTTCATCTCTAGGAGACAGAGCGCGTCTCCTTCCTCAGCGGTATGACGGTTGCGTGGTCCCATGGTGTTTATACTTGCGTACTATTGTTTGTACAGATGAACGTGGTACCTTCAGGCATTTGGAAATTGCTCACAAGGATAAACCAGACTTGTGGAGGTCTCCAATTTTTTTATGAGATCTTGGCTGATTTCTTTTGATTTTCCCAGGATGTCAAGCAAAGAGGCACTGAGTTTGAAGGTAGGCCTTGAAATTCATCCACAGGTACACCTCCAATTGACTCAAATGATGTCACTTAGCCTATCAGATGCTTCTAAAGCCATGACAACATTTTCTGGAATTTTCCAAGCTCTTTAAAGGCACAGTCAACTTAGTGTATGTAAACTTCTGACCCACTGGAATTGTGATACAGTGAATTATAAGTGAAATAATCTGTCTGTAAACAATTGTTGGAAAAACTACTTCTGTCATGCACAAAGTAGATGTCCTAACCGACTTGCCAAAACTATAGTTCTTAACAACAAATTTCTGGAGTGATTGAATTTTTTGTGGATGTATTTCCTAATTGTATGTAAACTTCCGACTTCAACTGTATTAGCAAGTTGATGGCACAGT
The DNA here is from genome assembly GCF_016432855.1 of Salvelinus namaycush. NCBI lineage: Eukaryota > Metazoa > Chordata > Actinopteri > Salmoniformes > Salmonidae > Salvelinus > Salvelinus namaycush. The sequence continues at coordinate 3,342,778 of NC_052317.1, forward strand.
CATATAGCCAGGCACCTACTTAAAGCTGAGTGACTCACTCATTCATGGCTTTGTATCAAAATAAATAAGTACCAACATTCTTTCTGATAGTCTTTAATAAAGAAATGTTTTGTTATCCTGACCTGGACACCATGTACAGTATTATAATAGTCCATTATGGGCTATTAGCTGGACAATATACCTTTACCAACACCTCTCTGTATTTTGATATTTTGTGCATGGGGCTTCCCCAGTGGTGCAGCTGTCTAAGTCACCGCATCCCAATGCAAAATGCGTTTCTACAGATACTGTCACGTTCCTGACCTGTTTTCTGTTGTTGTGTATGTGTTTAGTTGGTCAGGACGTGAGCTGGGTGGGAATTCTATGTTGTGTGTCTAGTTTGTCTGTTTCTATGTCCAGCCTAATATGGTTCTCAATCAGAGGCAGATGGTAATCGTTGTCCCTGATTGAGAATCATATATAGGAGGCTTGTTTTGTGTTGGGATTTTGTGGGTGTTTGTTTCCTGTCTCTGTGGTTGTCTGCACCAGATAGGTCTGTCTCGGTTTTTGCACATTTTGTTATTTTGTATGTTGTTTGTAGTGTTTCACTTGTTCTTTTATTAAACATGTTGAACACTAGCCGCGCTGCACTTTGGTCCAATCCTTGCTACTCCTCTTCGGATGAAGAGATGGAGGAAAGCCGTTACAGATACCCATGCCGGCCACCACCGGGAGACCCATGAGGCGGCTTTTGGTTTTAATTTAGAATTGTCCAATCCGTCAATCCTCTATATGTAATCATTGGCGGAGAGTCACGTCATATTTTTCGATATACTGTAGGCCTACCGTAGGTGACATGAGTCTCACTAGTGTTGAGTAATGTGCTCTTAACTTATTTATTTAAAGAGCATATTGAAGTTAGAAGCAATAGGATTTGAAGCAATAGCCTACTACTATTTTATCACCGTTTCACACTGCTCTGAGACAAGCATGGGGACTGGTCTTGATAAACCAATGATCTTTTATTTTAACTGAATCTCCGTTTGGGTATTGGTTAGACTACAATTATGGTGTATAAATGTTATGCTCTTGGTGTAACTTTTATTTACCTAGGCAAGTCAGTTAAGAACAAATTCTTATTTACAAGGACAGTCTATTCCTTCCTCCCCATTGGGGAATTGAACCCCGGTCTTCCACATGCCCGCACGACACAGGGAATCTTTAGCTAAATAGCCCAGTACTGTAGCCTACTCCCAATCGTCACGTTGTCCAGCGCCATATTTTCGGTTCCATCCTAACGAAAACATGGAGGGTTTTTCGTTTTTCTTGGAATTGAAACACCATAATATTAATCTAATTAATTAATCAGAATTTCTTAAAATCAGTCCCATATACTATGTTCTTACAAAAAAAGGTTTTAAATTCTCTAGTACAGTCTCTATTAAAGGCTATCAAATGTTTCTCAAAGATTCCCTCTGGTTGTCAAACTAGCACGAACTAGCATTAATGGTACCAGTGTGTGCCATAGAATTCTGCGGCACCACGCAAGCCGTGCTGCAGTACGCTGCAACTTTTAAAGGACGAACCACTGTAAGAAGTTCCCAGCAAGCCAATCCAACTTGTGGGAGGTGCTTCAGGAAGCATGGGGTGAAATCTCTTCAGATTACCTCAACAAATTGACAACTAGAATGCCAAAGGTCTGCAAGGCTGTAATTGCTGCAAATGGAGGATTCTTTGACGAAGGCAACATTTGAAGGACACAATTATTATTTAAATTAAAAATCATTATTTATAACCTTGTCAACGTCTTGACTATATTTCCTATTTATTTTGCAACTCATTTGATGTATGTTTTCATGGAAAACAAGGACATTTCTAAGTGACTCCAAACTTTTGAAAGGTAGTGTATATATATATATATATATATGGGATATGTGGGATTGGAAATGATGCAGACAATTACATTGATGGAAGCCACAATCTATCTGCAATATTAAAGCTGATCTACTATTTTTTGATAACTGGTTAGATGGCCTTCGGGAATTTCAAAAACTTTGGTTTACTTTAATGTAGCTGTAAAATAGGTTTTGATAGCAACTGGCTGACTCATGCGGTCATGTTGGGCTAACGTTATTAGGCCAGTTGGCTAGCAACCTTGCAAGTTGGTTTGTAATACATTCATAAAGCATTTGCTTATTGGCTGAAGTATGTCATTCATACTATTAGTCACGCGTTATTTCTGTTGGAGTTTACATTATAGGGAATAGGCTGGCTTGCCGGGTCCTCCATATTATGTCACACACCTCAAATAAATTTTCCGGCATGACTTTCGGAATTCTGATCAGTTTTATGTAATAACTCGAGAAGTAGAAAAGTGAGGTGTAACTTTGAATTGGGACTTTTGATGCGTTTACTAATGAAAATCCATACGTTACATGTGGTTATGTGGACACCAAGGAATTTGAAGGTCTCATCCTGCTCCACTACAGCCCCGTCAATGTGGATGTGGATGGGGGAAACAGCGCACTTTCGCAGAGTGAGAGCAAAGGGCAATTAACAACAGTCCTCAAATTATCACCGGACTACAGGCGGTCTACAATACAAAGACAGACATCAGGGCACTGAGGGGGTGTCTATACTTAGCTGGTAAACAGTCACTCTGGGTGGTTTAGACCTACAAACAAAGACCGGTATAACCAGAGAGGATACATTATTTACAGAGAGATCAATACGGCCTTAATACGGTTTGTGCTTTGATATAGTAGAGGAGGGAGTTGGTATAAGTGTTTAAATGAATAAAAACGTGTCTTAATGTTGTATGCATGTTGTCATTTGTATCACAGGAGCATTTGGAAATGTTTATGAGACAAGCAGACAGACAGACATTCAGAAATGCAGACAAATGGACAGACATGCACGTGCAAACACACACACACACACACACACACACACACACACACACACACACACACACACACACACACACACACACACACACACACACACACACACTCTCTCTCTCTCTCTCTTTTACACTACTGGATGGGTCTGTTTCCAATCATTCCTTTCCCGCATTTCGTTTCCCTTCCCTTCTCCGGCTACAGAACGGCTCCAGAAGCTTTAGCCCCCCATATTAAATAGACTGAGGTCATAAAACTTTCCCCTTCTCCATTTCCTGCCAGCTCTCAAGCATCGTCTGTCATTAAATCACAATCCTGGCACAGTCCCCCGCTCCAGTATATAGAATCTCCATTGTGTGTGTGTGTGTGTGTGTGTGTGTGTGTGTGTGTGTGTGTGTGTGTGTGTGTGTGTGTGTGTGTGTGTGTGTGTGTGTGTGTGTGTGTGTGTGTGTGTATGTGTGTGTGTGTAGCCCGCAGTCAAATATCTCTGAACTGACTTGCAATTGAAAATATGTTGTTTTGAAACCGAGAGCCCATTTTACATTTATTTGGATGTATCGTAATTTTGTGACGTCTTGAAAAAAAGGGGTCATTTTTAGATGGCAACCAACATATCTAACCACTGGGGGAGCCACATGGAAAACCCTTCATTTAGAACAATTTATTTATTTATTTAAATGTTTTACCTTATTTAACTTGGCAAGTCAGTTCAGAACAAATTCTTATTTTACAATGATGGCCTACCCCAGCCAAACCCTCCCCTAACCCGGATGACGCTGGACCAATTGTGCACCGCCCTATGGGACTCCCGATCACGGCCGGTTGTGATACAGCCCAGGATTGAATAAGGGTCTGTAGTGGCGCCTTTTTGTGCAACCATGAGTGAAAGTGTCAATCCAGTATATCTAATGTTATACCATTATGTTACACTATTGCATGTTAAAAATGTTATGGCCAGTGACAGTGTTGTGTGAAAGACTCACGTATGGCCTTGTGTCAAGTGTTGTGTAAATCAGTGCTCCTCAATTCTCTCCTCGGGGACCCACAGCCATTCCTGAGCACCCGATTCAACTTGTCAATAATCCCTGTAGGTCGCAATATCTTCTGAGCTAACATATGAAATTAATAATTTAGCCATTTGATTTAGAATTTTAGGACCCCTGTAGGTATAAAAAATAATATATATATAAAACAGTTATTTGATTAACACATTTTTATACATGGCAAAACAGACAGTCACCAACTAAATCATAAGGAATAAGGTTTTGAAGTGTTTGTCCTATATCTGAGAGATATACAGTATATATTAAAAAAAAAGCAAACTTTATATCGGTGGAAAGAGGGGATTGAGCTGTAGCCATTACAAAACACGCTAAGTATCTAGCATAAACTCACGGGATGTCACGATCGTCATGGTTATCATACTCGGACCAAGGCGCAGCATACGTAGAGTTCCACATATTTATTAATTGAAACTCACAAAAATAATAAAGAGCAACGAAACGTGACGTTCTGTAGAGCTCACAGGCATCAACACGAAAACAAGATCCCACAAAAACCAGTGGGGAAATGGCTGCCTAGATATGATCCCAAATCAGAGACAACGATAAACAGCTGCCTCTGATTGGGAACCATACCAGGCCAACATAGAAATAAATGCACTAGATCACCCTCCCTAGTCACACCCCGACCTAACCAAAATAGAGAATAAAAAGGCTCTCTATGGTCAGGGCGTGACACGGGAGCTATTCAATATTCAAAATGACGTCATTGTGTGACGGACGGGTGCGTCAATAGTAATACCTATTGAATTATAACAATATAATATGACTAACCCAAAAAATTACCCTATATCGTTTTTCATACGGTTCTTTGTAGAACCTTTGAGATTGAGAATGGTTATATAAAGAACCTTTCTCCATAAAGGTTCTATAAAGGGTTCTATATAGAACCAAAAAGGTTGTAACAATAGCGGAACCTTTTTTGGTGCTTTATAGAACCTTTTTTAAATAGTTCTTTACAGAACCCTGGAAAAGGTTCTTTATAGCACCATACCGGTTCCATTTAGAACCATGTGAGCATGGTTCTTTATAGAACCTTCAAAAAAGGGTTCTATAAAGCACCAAAAAGGGTTACACGATGGTTACAAGCATTATTTGGCACTATATCGAACACTTTCTTTTTTTATGTACTTATGAAGGCTTTTTGCATTGAAGTGGAAAGTGTAACATGGTCCATATAAGAACTAGGCCTAAGTCATGAGAAATGCTGCCACTGCCAAATCCTATGCTGGCTCAGCCTTTTCCACAAAGCTCCAGATGGCAACACCACAAGACTCCCTAATTAAATTGTTCTTCATTAACACTTAAACAATTAATTAAATATTTTCAGCCACGAGTATCTTGAAAATTATGTCTAAACACATGCTCTTTTTCCTCAATCACACACACACACACACACACACACACACACACACACACACACACACACACACACACACACACACACACACACACACACACACACACACACACACACACACACACACACACACACACACACACACACACACGTGACTTGTCAACTGAGTAGCATTCAGCCTTAACTATACAACGTCAATGCTCTGACAAAGGAGCCAATGTCCGAAAAGTGTTAGCCTTCATCTTTGTAAGGGAATATAGTATCTACAGCATAAACATGATTGTATTTTGTACAGAGAGGTGCCGAAAAAGGTAGCTCACTCCAAAACAGACAAAGCATAAATACCCAATTCAAACTGCAAACATGGCTGTTAGCTCTACTAGTCAACAGAATACATTATTGTATGTTTCTCCTGACTGAAAGGCCAGGGTAATCCTGGGGCAAAGAAGAAGCACAGAGGACAGAGAAAGAGAGACGACACACATGAAAGGCATACCTAAAGCGTGTGTCCACCAGTGTGCTGTGTGTTATGGTTGAGATCAAGGACTTCTTTGTTTGAGAGGAATACCCCTTGTGTTGTGTTCCTGATTCGGTGATGAGGTGTGTGTGTGTGTGTGCGCCCACTATCCCAAGGTTTGGTGTGTGTTGTGTGTTTGTGTATGTGTGCCCACCAACCCAGGGTTTGGTGTGTGTGTGTGTGTGCAGTTTACACACATACGTTCGAGTGGGGATTGTCCAGCACCAGAGAGCTTGGTGTTGTGTCCTGTCAATGACCCCAGTAACCCTGGCACTCATTGTGGCATTTCCATCAGGAGCTGTGAAGAAGGCTAGTTACTGTTCAACAAGTCAAACACATGTGACCCCCTCCTATGTTTCCCTCTTGTAACCCCCAGTATTCTGCCAGGGCTCATTGCTGCATTCTTGCGTTAGCAACGCCTCTGTGAGACGAGGCCTAACATCACAGATGCATCTCTCAGAGAAGGGTGGTGATTTAGATTAAGTTTAAGATGACATTAAAAGTGTTGTGTGTACGTTTTCTGTGCTATTTCCCCATGTTTTTTTTAAGAATACTTACTAAGCTTTTCAGGTGTTTCAATGGAATTACTGTACTTCGGTTACTTTGTTTTTTATAATGTAATAATCTTGGATATTTCATTTTTATAATGTAATACTCTTGGATATATGTCATGCGGTTTCATTTATTTACATAATATAAAGCAACTGTGGGATGCGTGTGAGTGATGGAGTTTCTGTTTGGAATTGTACACATGATGTCACACCAGTCTGGATATATTTACAGACAACAATCTAACATATGGGCTTAGCACTAAAGAGATGGTTAACCAATGTAAACACACGTTTTATGGTCCTCAGTTGATAACAAAGAGAGATGTTGGGAATCTAACAGAACTATTTGCCAGTTCCCTTTAAAACAGTTAAATTAGCCACCCATTGGACACACACTGGTTGAATCAACGTTGTTTCAATGTCATTTGTCAACCTATTGTGACGTGGCATCTATGTGGAAAACACATTTAGTTTTGCAAAAAGTCATCAACCAGTACTGTTTTCATCTAATATCAACCAGCATTGTAAACATTTAAAATTAGGGTAAAACTTCAACTTAAATACAATGACTTAACCTGACTAAGAGGTTGTTACATCAATCGATATAATCAATCTACAGTATATAATTTCAACATAATCATCAATCAAGTATGTATACGTTGAAATTGTGTTCAAAAACTCCACGCACAATCATTACAAATCTTTTTCATCCTCTATTAAATACTGGGTGGTTGATATCATGTTGAATTTTATATTTTATTAGACATATTTTATTTGACCTTGTATCAATGTTTAACATAAAAAGGTATGTTTGAATAAACGTCATTATTTCAACGTCATGCCATCAACCTAAATAAAGAGGTATATTGAAATAAAATGTGAATCCATAGTTCAAAAATTCCTGCTTGAACAGTTACTTCTATATGAGGAGTAATGCATTTCAGTGAGAACGAGACTACCATCCAGATGCCTACCTCTATGTACACTGCTTGGCATTGAAAAAAATATGTGTTCATTTCAGCTTAGTTATCATGTCAAAACATAAAAAAATGTATCCGCTTCCATACTCATTTGCGTAGACTACCAAAATAATGTCAGTACATAATTTTGAAAATCGGAAGGTCCCAGAACACATAGTGAGTGCGAGGAGGGGGGGGGGGGGTTATCTGGGGGGCTCTGAGGCACCGGAACACATTGAGAAAAAGAGCCTTATAGTTCTGTTTCTAGACTGAAGCTCCCAACCTTTTTGCATGTTGTACAGCCCAACTTTGAATTCTGCATGACAAACTAGGGGTTATACGTTGTTCTTGAACACCCCTCCCGCCAGCTCCCCGTCTCCCTCTCCCACTGAGTCTGACTCGGTAGTCGGCCTACTAGCAAGTGGAGGTGCCGGTGGTGATGCTGAACTGGCGGGATTAGCATCGCCATCAGGAACTGTCAGGAACAGAATTTTTGGACTTGAAAAATGTGAAACTTTATTGCCTTTTCTTATACATTTTTTATTTGACTTTCCCGCGATTCAAATTAAGTTTGGGGAAGCCTGGCTCCCCTTGGCATCAATGAATACACGCCACTGATACACTGAGTATACCAAACATTAGGAACACCTTCCTAATATTGAGTTGCACCCCCCCTTTTGCCCTCAGAACAGCCTCAATTCGTCGGGGCATGGACTCTACAAGGTGTCGAAAGAGTTCCACAGGGATGCTGGTCCATGTTGAATCCAATGCTTCCCACAGTTGTGTCAAATTGGCCGGATATTCTTTGGAAGATGGACCATTCTTGATACACACGGGAAACTGTTAAGCGTTAAAAACCCAGTTGCGTTGCAGTTCACCAAAGCACATAGACAGCTTTAGTTAAAGTGGTAAATCATCTTAGAGCCAACACAGATGCCAAACAGCTCTCTGTCCTTGTACTCTTGGATTTAAGTGCTGAATTCTACACTGTCAACCAAGATGTCCTTCAGTACATACTGGAGAGGTGGGTTGGCCTCTCCGGTCCAGTTCTAAATTGGTTTAGGTACTATTTAACCGGTTGAGAGTTTTCCGTCACCCTTGGTGAACATACTGTAACTCAGAGAAAATACACATCACATGTGGCGTTCCACAAGGTTCGATATTGGGACCAGTACTGTTCAGTTTATATATGTAACCCTTTGGCAGTGTTATCAGACAGAACAGCATTGATTATCACTGCTACTCAGATGATACACAACTTTACATGTCTGTGTCACCAGAGGATTTTAGCTCCACCGATAAATGAATTGACTGTATTGCTGATTGAATTACTTCGATGTCACACAGCTTCCTCCAGCTAAATCAAAACAGGACAGAGGCACTTATTATTGGAGCAAAAGCACAGAGCGAGAACCTGGCCTCACATTTTAATTCACAGGCAATAAAGATAAAACACCAGGTAAAATACCTAGGTGTTATTTTAGATTCTGAACTCAATTTCGAATCATTAGGAATGTGACCAAAATAGCTTTTTACTACCTGAGGAACATTGCCAAGGTGCAGCCGTTTCTCTCTCAGGCTGATACAGAGAGACTCATCCATGCCTTCAGGGGATGGCTGGCTTAGTAAACCAGGACCAGATTCAGAGGAGCTTGCGCTGGGTGCTGAGGTGGAGTGGAAAAGACCGGGGGAGCAGCGGAGGACCTTGTTGAAGGGCCTCGGCGAAGTCAGGGGGCTCAGAGCTTTAAAACTATTTAAGAGCCGTAGGTCTGGACGAGAGGGCAGAGGGATGATACGTTGCAATATTCCTCCCTTCCTACCTCTAACCTCGATTCCACTTTGCCTCCGATGGTGTAGAGCAAGTGGCAGTGGTATGTGTTAATACGGGAAAGTGGTCCAAGGTTGTATCCTCAGTAGCTACTGCAGAGGAGCCCAATCTCGTTGAGCACTCTGGATTATCCCCTCGATCATTTAGAATTGTCGCGTTCAAAAACAGCAAGTAGTCTTGAAGTCTCCATACCCAGAGCAAGACGATCTTCCAGGACCCTGTTCTCCTCAAGTAGTTCAATGACCCAGTCTTTTGAGGCAACAAACTGCTTACACTGCTTTCACAAATGTATAAATCAGTCAATTATTCCTCTTTCACCACGGTGAACATATCACAGGTCTCACATTTTATGGCTTTACTATCCGGATCCGACTCAAAAACAGAGAAGTCTGACATGCTTATACTCAGGTCAGAAACAGCGGCCCCGGCTACTAGCTAGTCGGAGCTAGCTCCAGGAGACCGTAAAATCCAGCCAAACAACACAGTGTGTTAAGAACAGCACGAACAATGTGGTCCCAAAATAAAACTCCAGTTTTAAATGTATAAAAGCTGAATAAACAACCAGTTTTACTGCAGATTTCCCCCTCAATCACCAGGACAATCTACTCTACTAAGCCTATACCAATGACTGAACCTCCAACAATGCATCTGCCCTCCATGGGGTCCTGCCCCACTCCAGAGAAAGGAAGCGTACAGGACAAATCATTGTTGACCCTTCCCACCCGGTCACTCCCTCTTCCAAAATTCTCCTCTGGCAGTCGGATCAGGTCAATCATGACCAAAACCACCCGCCACGTGAACAGTTTCTATCCCCGAGCTGTGGCCCTCAGCAACCGGCCATCTTGCCCATAAAGACTAAAGGGCTATGCACTCTCTGCTGCACACCACATCAAGCCATCTCTGATTTGTTCACAAAAAAACGGCGCTATATATTCACACTGATACTGTAAATGTGTACATCCACAGCTCATTCCCTTATAGCTCTACTCTCACTCTACCTAGTTGTATTTGTTTGTAAACTGTTTAAACTCTGCTGTCTGTATTCTATCTGTAAATAGCAGCACCATATTACCAAGTAAAATTCAGCGTATGCATAAATGTACTTGATGAATAAAGGTGATTTTGATTCTGATATGTGTCTTAGAAATATAAAATGTCAAGATAAGTGTTTTAAAAATATATAAACACTGAAGCATTGTATTGCCACTCCAAACTTTTTCCTTCCTACTTCCTGGTCACGTGATACGGCACACTGCCCATGAGGCCCATTGTTAAGCCGAGCGACAGATGCTAGCGTAAGTAAATCTCGGACAAAGCTATGACTACTAACTGCTACGACTACTAACTGATGGCACCAGAGGAGATGGTTGCTGTTTTACGGTCCCCTAACCAATTGTGCTATTGTGTGTATTTTGTACATAATGATTCTGCCACGGTCTCTTATGACCGAAAAGAGCTTCTAGATATCAGGACAGCAATTACTCATCCCGTGGAAGAAGATTTTTTCTGTAACGAGTTGGATGTGAAGGATTTACTCCAGACACCCGGCAAGGCCTTTATCCCAGTATTTCGTAGGACAAAGAGGTGGCAATATCAGGGACGTAGGTCTGGGTGCCTTGTAAGGATCCGACGCCGAGTGGGTCAGTCCTATTAGCCAACGTACAATCACTGGATAATAAAATAGACAAACTACGAGCATGTATATCCTACCAACGGGACATTAAAAACTGTAATATCTTATTTTTCACCGAGTCGTGGCTGAACAACGACATCAATAACATACAGCTGGCGAGTTTTACACTTTTTCGGCAGGATAGAACAGCCTGGTAAGACAAGGGGTGGATGTAGACCACAATATTTACAAAGAGAGTTTTCATCGAAATTCTTCGTAGCTGTCTATTTACCACCCCAAACTGATGCTGGCACTAAGACCGCACTCAATGAGCTGTATACAGCCATAAGCAAACAGGAAGACGCTCATCCAGAGGCGGAGCTCCTAGTGGCTGGGAACTTTAATGCAGGGAAACTTACATCCGTTTTACCTCATTTCTACCAGCATGTTAAATGTGCAACCAGAGGGAAAAAACTCTAGACCACCTTTACTCCACACACAAAGATGCGAAAAAAGCTCTCACTCACCTTCCATTTGGCAAATCTGACCATAATTCTATCTTCCTGATTCCTGCTTACAAGCAAAAACGAAAGCTGGAAGCACCAGTGACTAGATCAATAAAAAAGTGGTCAGATGAAGCAGATGCTAAGCTACAGGACTGTTTTGCTAAAACAGACTGGAATATGTTCCGCCATTCTTCCGATTCTTCAGTCACTGGCTTCATCAATAAGTGCATCGATGACGTCGTTCCCACAGTGACTGTAAGTACATACCCCAAACAAAAGCCATGGATTACAGGCAAAATCCGCACTGAGCTAAAGGGTAGAGCTGCCAGTTTCAAGGAGCGGGACTCTAATCCGGAAGCTTATAAGAAATCCCACTATGACCTCCGACGAACCATCAAACAGGCAAATCTTCAATACAGGACTAAGATTGAATCGTACTACACCGGCTCCGATGCTCGCCGGATGTGGCAGGGCTTGCAAACTATTACAGACTACAAAGGGAAGCACAGCCGAGAGCTGCCCAGTGACACGAGCCTACCAGACGAGCTAAATTACTTTTATGCTCGCTTCGAGGCAAATAACACTGAAACATACATTAGAGCATCAGCTGTTCCGGACGACTGTGTGATCACGCTCTCCACAGCCAATGTGAGTAAGACCTTTAAACAGGTCAACATTCACAAGGCCGCACGGTCAGACGGATTACCAGGACGTGTACTCCAAACATGTGCTGACCAACTGGCAAGTGTCTTCACTGACATTTTCAACATGTCCCTGACCACCACAGTCCCTGTGCCCAAGAACACTATGGTAACCTGCCTAAATGACTAGCGACCCGTAGCACTCACGTCTGTAGGCATGAAGTGCTTTGAAAGGCTGGTCATGGCTCACATCAACACTATTATCCCAGAAAACTAGACCCACTCCAATTTGCATACCTCTCAAACAGATCCACAGATGATGCAATATCCATTGCACTCCACACGGCCCTTTCCCACCTGGACAAAAGGAACACCTATGTCAGAATGCTATTCATTGACTACAGCTCAGTGTTCAACAACACAGTGCCCTCAAACTCATCACTAAGCTAAGGACCCTGGGACGAAACATATCCCTCTGCAACTGGATCCTGTACTTCCTGACGAGCTGCCCCCAGGTGGTAAGGGTAGGTAACAACACATCCGCCACGCTGATCCTCAACACGGGGGCCCCTCAGGGGTGCATGCTCAGTCCCCTCCTTTACTCCCTGTTCACTCACGACTGCATGTCCAGGCACAACTCCAACACCATCATTAAGTTTGCCGATGACACAACAGTCGTAGGCCTGATCATCAACAACGATGAGACAGCTTATAGGGAGGTCAGAGACCTGGCTATATGGTGCCAGGACAACAACCTCTCCCTCAACGTGATCAAGACAAAGGAGATGATTGTGGACCACAGGAAAAGTAGGACCGAGCACACCAGCATTCTCATCGACGGGGCTGTAGTGGAGCAGGTTGAGAGCTTCAAGTTCCTTGGTGTCCACATCACCAACAAACTATCATGGTCCAAACACACAAAGACAGTCGTGAAGAGGGCACGACAAAGCCTATTCCCCCTCAGGAGACTGAAAAGATTTGGCATGGGTCCTCAGATCCTCAAAAGGCTCTACAGCTGCTCCATCGAGAGCATCCTGACTGGTTGCATCACTGCCTGGTATGGCAACTGCTCGGCCTCCGACCGCAAGGCACTACAGAGGGTAGTGGGTACGGCCCAGTACATCACTGGGGCCAAGCTTCCTGCCATCCAGGACCTCTATCCAGACGGTGTCAGAGGAAGGCCCTAAAAATTGTCAAAGACTCCAGCCACCCTATTCATAGAATGTTCTCTCTGCTACCGCATGGCAAGCGGTACCGGAGTGCCAAGTCTAGGTCCAAAATACTTCTTAACAGCTTCTACCCCCAAGCCATAAGACTCCTGAACAGCTAATCAAATGGCTAACCAGACTATTTGCATTGCCACCCCCCCCCCCCCCCCCCCCCCCCCCCCCCCTTTTACACCGCTGCTACTCTGTTATGATCTATGCATAGTCACTTTAATAAATCTACCTACATGTACATTACCTCAATTACCTTGACTAACCAGTGCCCCCACACATTGTCTCTGTACCGGTACCCCCTGTATACAGCCTCGCTATTGTTATTTTACTGCTGCTCTTTAATTATTTGTTACATAGAAGACCTGATCAATGGGCTGGTTTAATAGAGGCAGAGACATAGAAGACCTGATCAATGGGCTGGTTTAATAGAGGCAGAGACATAGAAGACCTGATCAATAGGCTGGTTTAATAGAGTAGAGACATAGAAGACCTGATCAATGGGCTGGTTTAATAGAGGCAGAGACATAGAAGACCTGATCAATGGGCTGGTTTAATAGAGGCAGAGTAGAGACATAGAAGACCTGATCAATGGGCTGGTTTAATAGAGTAGAGACATAGAAGACCTGATCAATGGGCTGGTTTAATAGAGTAGAGACATAGAAGACCTGATCAATGGGCTGGTTTAATAGAGTAGAGACATAGAAGACCTGATCAATGGGCTGGTTTAATAGAGGCAGAGTAGAGACATAGAAGACCTGATCAATGGACTGGTTTAATAGAGTAGAGACATAGAAGACCTGATCAATGGGCTGGTTTAATAGAGTAGAGACATAGAAGACCTGATCAATGGGCTGGTTTAATAGAGTAGAGACATAGAAGACCTGATCAATGGGCTGGTTTAATAGAGTAGAGACATAGAAGACCTGATCAATGGGCTGGTTTAATAAAGTAGAGACATAGAAGACCTGATCAATGGGCTGGTTTAATAGAGTAGAGACATAGAAGACCTGATCAATGGGCTGGTTTAATAGAGTAGAGACATAGAAGACCTGATCAATGGGCTGGTTTAATAGAGGCAGAGTAGAGACATAGAAGACCTGATCAATGGGCTGGTTTAATAGAGTAGAGACATAGAAGACCTGATCAATGGGCTGGTTTAATAGAGGCAGAGTAGAGACATAGAAGACCTGATCAATGGGCTGGTTTAATAGAGTAGAGACATAGAAGACCTGATCAATGGGCTGGTTTAATAGAGTAGAGACATAGAAGACCTGATCAATGGGCTGGTTTAATAGAGTAGAGACATAGAAGATCTGGTCAATGGGCTGGTTTAATAGAGTAGAGACATAGAAGACCTGATCAATGGGCTGGTTTAATAGAGTAGAGACATAGAAGACCTGATCAATGGGCTGGTTTAATAGAGTAGAGACATAGAAGACCTGATCAATGGGCTGGTTTAATAGAGGAAGAGACATAGAAGACCTGATCAATGGGCTGGTTTAATAGAGTAGAGACATAGAAGACCTGATCAATGGGCTGGTTTAATAGAGTAGAGACATAGAAGACCTGATCAATGGGCTGGTTTAATAGAGTAGAGACATAGAAGACCTGATCAATGGGCTGGTTTAATAGAGTAGAGACATAGAAGACCTGATCAATGGGCTGGTTTAATAGAGTAGAGACATAGAAGACCTGATCAATGGGCTGGTTTAATAGAGTAGAGACATAGAAGACCTGATCAATGGGCTGGTTTAATAGAGGCAGAGTAGAGACATAAAATATATTTATTTACAAGCTGTCTGGCTCCAGGAAGAGACAGTGAGAGAGGCTACTGGATGCAGAGTCAAGGTTATATGCGGTTTCTGACTTTGTGTTGAGCGATAAAAAGGCAGCCTATGTCCTATTGTTGCTTTATCCAGGCCTGGACCGAGGCTCTGTCCCAGCTAGCCTGCTCATGTTGTTTATCCGGGCCTGGACCGAGACTCTGTCCCAGCTAGCCTGCTCATGTTGTTTATCCAGGCCTGGACCGAGGCTCTGTCCCAGCTAGCCTGCTCATGTTGTTTATCCAGGCCTGGACCGAGGCTCTGTCCCAGCTAGCATGCTCATGTTGTTTATCCAGGCCTGGACCGAGGCTCTGTCCCAGCTAGCCTGCTCATGTTGTTTATCCAGGCCTGGACCGAGGCTCTGTCCCAGCTAGCCTGCTCATGTTGTTTATCCGGGCCTGGACCGAGGCTCTGTCCCAGCTAGCCTGCTCATGTTGTTTATCCAGGCCTGGACCGAGGCTCTGTCCCAGCTAACCTGCTCATGTTGTTTATCCAGGCCTGGACCGAGGCTCTGTCCCAGCTAGCCTGCTCATGTTGTTTATCCAGGCCTGGACCGAGGCTCTGTCCCAGCTAACCTGCTCATGTTGTTTATCCAGGCCTGGACCGAGGCTCTGTCCCAGCTAGCCTGCTCATCTTGTTTATCCAGGCCTGGACCGAGGCTCTGTCCCAGCTAGCCTGCTCATGTTGTTTATCCAGGCCTGGACTGAGGCTCTGTCCCAGCTAGCAGGCTCATGTTGTTTATCCAGGCCTGGACCGAGGCTCTGTCCCAGCTAGCCTGCTCATGTTGTTTATCCGGGCCTGGACCGAGGCTCTGTCCCAGCTAGCCTGCTCAGGTTGTTTATCCAGGTCTGGACCGAGGCTCTGTCCCAGCTAGCCTGCTCATGTTGTTTATCCAGGCCTGGACCGAGGCTCTGTCCCAGCTAGCCTGCTCATGTTGTTTATCCGGGCCTGGACCGAGGCTCTCTCTCTCTCTGAAGCTACAGGCCTGGACCGAGGCTCTGTCCCAGATAGCCTGCTCATGTTGTTTATCCAGGTCTGGACCGAGGCTCTGTCCCAGCTAGCCTGCTCATGTTGTTTATCCGGGCCTGGACCGAGGCTCTGTCCCAGCTAGCCTGCTCATGTTGTTTATCCGGGCCTGGACCGAGGCTCTCTCTCTCTCTGAAGCTACAGGCCTGGACCGAGGCTCTCTCTCTGAAGCTACAGGCCTGGACCGAGGCTCTCGCTCTCTCTGAAGCTACAGGCCTGGACCGAGGCTCTCTCTCTCTCTCTGAAGCTACAGGCCTGGACCGAGGCTCTCTCTCTCTCTGAAGCTACAGGCCTGGACCGAGGCTCTCTCTCTCTCTCTCTGAAGCTACAGGCCTGGACCGAGGCTCTCGCTCTCTCTGAAGCTACAGGCCTGGACCGAGGCTCTCTCTCTCTCTCTGAAGCTACAGGCCTGGACCGAGGCTCTCTCTCTCTCTCTGAAGCTACAGGCCTGGACCGAGGCTCTCTCTCTCTCTGAAGCTACAGGCCTGGACCGAGGCTCTCTCTCTCTCTGAAGCTACACTTACACTTATTTTTTCTTAAAACTGCATCGTTGGTTAAGGGCTTGTAAGTAAGCATTTCACTGTAAAGTCTACACCTGTTGTATTCGGCGCATGTGACAAATAACATTTGATTTGCTTTAATTTGAACTCAATTACTGTAGTTTTGTTTTAAACTGGATGAGTGAAGAACGTGAAGATAGAACCACAATGAAATACTACGCTTATTAACCAAATAATTATTCTTTAGCATTTGTAGCCCCTGTGCTAGACTTTTGGAATGCCATAGAACATTTGAAGTGCAAAATAAAACAAATTGAAATAATAGGTAAAACATCTACACTTTGCCTTTGGGGATTGTTTATGGTTTCAGACCCATTAACTAGACAGATAACTGCACAGATAAGTCCCCATCACTCCTCTCATCATCAAAAGCACCAGGTGGTTCAAGTCACCATTCATCTTTCCCTGTATTGTTCTCAACTCAACTCATAAGAGACTGTCTCCACTGTCAAAAGGGCTGAAACTTGATCAAGAGAGAGGGCTATATGACCTGGTGCACACTTAAAACCCCCCTCCGAGACCAAAACCATCTTACCATTGACACAATTTGACAGTTGCCATGACAACGGTGAACCTACTAGGCCCGCTAGGCCTGCTCCAACCGACATAAGCGCACGCACGCACACACACGCACGCGAACAAACACAGACACACACAAACACTTTTGCTTGTCCTCTATTAAACTAAAAACTACTTTGGGTCTACATGAGGACTCCTGGCTTTGTTTTTGGGGTTGTTTAGGTAAGGGAGTGAGCGTGTAGACAACGGCGGGTGCCGCTGGGATAAGAGTGTGCTTGTACAAGCCCCAGCTGAACAACATTTGCTCCAAGAGCAGGGCTGTTTCGCCAATGATCAGTGAACAACAGGTGTCTCTGCATTCGTGTTACCCAGGTAATACGAACAGGCGGCCGGCGGAGACCAATCTCCTCTACCCCTCCTCCCGCCCAACCCCCAATAGCTGAAGATCCTTCTGCATTATACCTGCACACCTTCTCCTTTCCTTCTTCTCTCCCTACCTCTTTTCAAAATACCCCATCCCCCTCTCTTCCAATCATCTCATTACCCTGTAAGAGAACAACAAGATCCCATCTCTAACAATAACAGTAATTCCCTCATTCTCAGGTTACACTAGTCCATACCGATCTAGTTACGGTTTTAATTCCCCCGATTCTTGGAATAGCCTGCAGAACTCCTTGCATCTTAATTCCCTGGTGCCGCCAGGGTGGTTTAAGAGTTGCAGATGTATTGATTGAATAAAGAGATTGTTGTGGTTGTAATGTAGAAAATTGTAACATACATACTTCCGGTCAAAAGTTTTAGAACACCTACTCATTCAAGGGTTTTTCTTTATTTTTACTACTTTATACATTGTAGAATGATGGTGAAGACATTAAAACCATGAAATAACACATATGGCAAAATTTAGTAACCCAAAAAAGTTTGCCTTGATGACAGCTTTGCACACTCTTGGCATCCCTCCATCAACTTCACCTGGAATGCTTTTCCAACAGTCTTGAAGGAGTTCCCACATATGCTGGGCACTTGTTGGCTGCTTTTCCTTCACTCTGCAGTCCAACTCATCCCAAACCGTCTCAATTGGGTTGAGGTTTGGTGACTGTGGAGGCCAGGTCATCTGATGCAACACTCCATCACTCTCCTTCTTGGTCAAATAGCCCTTACACAGCCTGGGGGTGTGTTGGGTCATTGTCCTGTTGAAAAACAAATGATAGTCCCACTAAGCGCAAACCAGATGGGACGGCGTATTGCTGCAGAATGCTGTGGTAGCCATGCTGGTTAAGTGTGCCTTGAATTCTGAATAAATCACAAACAGTGTCACCAGCAAAGCAACCCCACACCTCCTCCATGCTTCACATTGGGAACCCCACATGCGAAGATCATCCGTTCACCTACTCTGCGTCTCACAAAGATACGTCAGTTCTCAAAATTTCAAATCTGAAATTTGGACTCACCAGACCAAATGACAGATTTCCACCGGTCTAATGTCCATTCCTTGTGTTTCTTGGCCCAACAAAGTCTCTTCTTATTACTGGTGTCCATAAGTAGTGGCTTCTTTGCAGCAACTCAATCATAAAAGCCTGATTCAAGCAGTCTCCTCTGAATAGTTGATGTTGAGATGTGTCTGTTGCTTGAACTCTGTGAAGCATTTATTTAGGCTACAATTTCTGAGGCTGGTAACTATAAGGAACTTATCCTCTGCAGCAAAGGTAACTCTGGGTCTTTCTTTCCTGTGGCGGTCCTCATGAGAGCCAGTTTCATCATAGCGGTTGATGGTTTTTGCAACTGCACTTGAAGAAACGTTTAAAGTTCTTGAAATGTTCCGCTATCCTCTATATACCACCCCTACCTTGTCACAACCCAACTGATTGGCTCTAACGCTTTAAGAAGGAAGAAATTCCACAAATGAACTTTTAAGAAGGCACACCTGTTAAATGAAATGCATTCCAGGTGACTACCCCATGAAGCTGGTTGAAAGAATGCCAAGAGTGTGCAAGGCTGAAATCAAGGCAAAGGGTGGCTACTTTGAAGAATATCAAATATAAAATATATTTTGATTTGTTTAACACTTTTTTGGTTACTACATGATTATATGTGTTATTATAGAAACAATTTAGAAAAACCCTGGAATGAGTAGGTGTGTCCAAACTTTGACTGGTACTGTATGTAAATTGTACATTTACGTTTAAAAAAATAATAATTATTACATTTGCAAACATTTCTAAAAACCTGTTTTTGCTTTGTCATTATGGGGTATTGTGAGTAGATTGATGAGGGGGAAATTGTCATCCCTTTTAGAATAAGGCTGAAAAGTAACGAAATGTGATGGAAGTCAAGGTGTCTTAGATACTTTCTGAATGCACTGTATAATCTCAGACATAAATTACTGCATTTTACGACCATCCATAGAACATACTACAGTATATGAAACTGAATATCATGCACTCAGAAATGTAATTCCTCTGCTGAATGTGTAAAATACAAAAGTAGAGATATTTAGATGTTATGATCCTGTGAAGGCTGTATTGAAATCATGAGATTTTTTTTGTCCAGCAGTCACAAATATATTTTTTCCATGGCACATAAGACACCTGTCAAATTTGTGCCTGTCTTTGTGGACTAATCCATTGAGAAGGCCACAGGGATGACACGGTCCAAGAATATGGGGATTGTGGCTCAGATGCACAAGTTTCTCTCCAGAATGTGCTCTCTCCCTCCATTTCATGGGTATTCATTGTCTCATAACTTCCTTGTGTGCATTGTTTCTGTCTATCAATTCCCTATAATATATATATATATACACACACAGTAGATCACCAGTTGTAGCCTATATTTAAGGTTAATTCCCATAATTTCTAATCTACAAGGTTTGTTTGGTTACAGTAATTTCTGTTAATACATTCAATGTATTATCAGGCCTGAAAATGTACTTTTTGTTTAATTACCATATTTTCTCCAGCTAAAATTACACCAACAAAACAAAAAACAGATGAGCATGCTTTGTAATGTTTCAAAAACAAACATGTATTACTAGTAAGAAGTCATGTGGTATATTGTTTAACATACCATTTTTTTGTGACCTGAGCCTTTTAACCAGAATATCAAGATGAAACAAACATTTTCACCTGGCCCTTTAAGGGAGGGAGGTTACCGTGGTAACACTACTGGAGAGTCATGTCCCTGTAAGAGTGAGAGTCTGACTAATAGCTGTATTGTCTTCTCTTCCCTATCAGTTGAAACTCAAACATAGAAAAACAACCTAGTATGTGAACAAAACAATGTAAATAGCCAAGAAAGACAAGGACAAAGTCCCACTTCAGTAGACTTTCATTTCAAGTAAATTAGACCAACTTATGCCTGTGCACAGCACTTCTAAAAATGAATCGTTCACTCAGCTCTCTACATGCGCACAGCCCCTTGCCAGGCAGTGTTGCAGTTCGAGGTGAGATAGGATTTGTAGTTTGTTGACTTTACCAGCTATTAAACAAAATGGCAGAAATACTTTGAAAACAGCTACTGCAGCATTTACTTTGCTACAAATTAGATCATACATTACTATTTGTATTCACAAATGCGAGTGAAATGCTCACGCTGTGGAGCCGTGACCAACCGCCAAGGTGGCTGGTGAAACAGACATCTTACCCACCAATGCCAATATCGACCCGCAGGTGGCAGGTGTTCATTTTATTGTATTATTATTACAGTAATTTACATTTCTCAATGTCGGAGTGGACATGTTTTGAAGATCTCATAACCTGTGCTGCACTAGTGAAAATTATATTTATGAGTTTTGTCAATTTTAAATCGAATCAAATTTTGTTGGTCACATACACATGGTTAGCAGATGTTATTGCGAGTGTAACGTAATGCTTGTGCTTCTAGTTCCGACAGTGCAGCAATATCTATCAAGTAATCTAACAATTCCACAACATCTACCTAATTCACACACATCTAAGTAAAAGAATGGAATAAGAATATATCCATATAATATATGGATGAGCAATGACAGAGCGGCATAGGCAAGATGCCATAGATGGTATAGAAAACAGTATATTCAGTACATATGAGATGAGTAACGCAAGAGATGTAAACTATTAAAGTGCCATTATTAAAGTGACTAGTGATCCATTTATTAAAGTGGCCAATGATTTCAAGTCTGTATGTAGGCAGCAGCCTCTCTGAGCTAGTGATGACTTTTTAACAGTCTGTTGGCCTTGAGATAGAAGCTGTTTTTCAGTCTCTCTGTCCCAGCTTTAATGCACCTGTACTGACCTCGCCTTCTGGATGGTAGCGGGGTGAACAGGCAGTGGCTTGGGTGGTTGTTGTCCTTGATGACATTTTTGGCCTTCCTGTGACACCGGGTGCTGTAGGTGTCCTGGAAGGCAGGTAGTTTGCCCCCGCGCTGTGTAGACCGCATCACCCTCTGGAGAGCCCTGCGCTTGTGGGCGGTGCATTTGCCATACCAGGCTGTGATACAGCCCGGCAGGATGCTTTCAATGGGGCATCTGTAAAAGTTTGTAAGGGTTTTAGGTGACAAGCCAAATTTCTTCAGCCTCCTGAGGTTCACCACTCTGTCTGTGTGGGTGGACCATTTCAGTTTGTCCGTGATGTGTACATCGAGGAACTTAAAACTTTCCACCTTCTCCACTCCCATTGATGTTGATAGAGGGGTGCTCCCTATGCTGTTTCCTGAAGTCCATGATCATCTCCTTTGTTTTGTTAACGTTGGTTGAGAGGTTGTTTTCCTCACACCACACTCTGAGAGCCCTCACCCCCTTCCTGTAAGGCTGTCTCATCATTGTTGGTAATCAAGCCTACTACTGTTGTGTCGTCTGCAAACTTGATGATTGAGTTGGAGGCGTGCATGGCCACGCAGTCAAAAATTGGAAACAGGAAGTACAGGAGGGGGCTGAGCACGCACCCTTGTGGGGCCCCAGTGTTGAGGATCAGCGAAGTGGAGATGTGGTTTCTTACATTCACCACCTGGGGGCGGACCGTCAGGAAGTCCAGGACCCAATTGCACAGAGCGGGGTTCAGACCCAGGTCCTCAAGCTTAATGATGATCTTGGAGGGTACTATGGTGTTGAAGGCTGAGCTGTAGTCAATGAACAGCATTCTTACATAGGATTTCCTCTTGTCCAGATGGGATAGGGAAGTGTGCAGTTTGATGGCGATTGCATTGTCTGTGGACCTATTGGGGCGGTAAGCAAATTAAAGTGGGTCTAGGGTGACACGTAAGGTGGAGGTGATATGATCCTTGACTAGTCTCTCAAAGCACTTCAAGATGACAGAAGTGAGTGCTACGGTGCGATAGTTCAGAACATGTATTCATTGTCTTTTGTTTGAAATGCTCCTGTCAATGTTGAGTTAGTACACACACCTGATTATGCATATAGAAGTAGGACTAGTCGGCCTCCCGAGTGTCGCAGTACTAGCTGAGGTATTAGAGATCCTGGTTCAAGTCCAGGCTCTGTTGCAGCCGGCCGCGACCGGGAGACCCGCGGTGCCATGCACAATTGGCCCAGCGTCATCCGGGTTAGGGGAGGGTTTGGCCGGTAGGGATGTTCTTGTCCCATCGCACATTAGCAACTCCTGTGGCGCACAATGCACGCTGACACGGTCGCCAGGTGTACAGTGTTTCCTCAGACACATTGGTGCGGCTGGCTTCCCGGTTAAGTGGGCATTGTGTCAAAAAGCAGTTCGGCTTGGCAGGGATGTGTTTCGGCGGACACACGGCTCTAGACCTTCGTCTCTCCCAGGTCCGTACGGGGGTTGCAGCGATGGGACAAGACTGTAACTACCAATTGGATACCAAGAAATTGGGGAGAAAAAGGGGTAAAAAAAAAAAGTAGGACTAGTCTACATGACCTGCGTGCAAATGTAGGCCTATAAATGTGCCAATTTGGAGATATCTGATGATATTTATCATTGTCTTAACTCACCACCACTAATAAACTGTGCAGCTTCTTGAAGTATATTTTTCTTCACCTCAAACAGCAAGTAAATGAAGACTGTTTTTAGAATCTACTGAGAATCACAATAATTCCTAAAAGTATTTGAACAATATTTCCAGCTCTCTCCCTTTCAATGACCACTCCGCATGAAAGGGAAAATGTAATATCTGATCCAGTGGAAACGTCCTAAAATACCTGATTATTTCTTATCCCTTGCATAAATAGCCTACAGCTGGTGCGGGGATATTGCAGATTAACCACAGACAATGATCTAGAGATACAAGACTATTATACATTAAATTTAACTGTTCCACGAAAATCTGCATATGAAAATCATAACTGGCACGCAGATTGGTAGAAATGTTAAGATAAATTGGCACTCTAAATGGAAAAGGTTGCCGGCCGCTGGTGTAGCCTATTACCTACAACTTCAGGAGCATAACGGTAGAATCTGTGAAGGCCAGCAGCAGCGGGAGGAGGGTTCGGAACAGTTTTTTTTTTCTGGTTAGGCTATCTTGATCTCTGGCTCTCTCGAGTCATTTGTGTCTTAATTATTTAATGCAACAGCCGGATTAAAGCATCAGACAAATTCAGTACTTATAGCCTAGTTGATTTTCTTAAAACATATATGGAAAAATACACGTTTAAAAATTTCGACCAATCGAAGAAACGACTTCTTGTGGTCGACAAATTTTTTGTTGGTGTTGTCGGGGACAGCCCTAGTAGAAATGCAGGAAATTAGTTGTAGATGCCCAAAACAATTCTGAGGGAGGACACCCAGACCCACCGCCAGGTTATGCCCCCCCTCTTCTAAAGTTCAAAGTTGCGCCCCTGTGTTGTACACCAGTACAATATCCTTTACAACGCTGTTCCATGATAAGAAACAGACATAAAAAAGTTCCCTTTACACTGCATTTACCTCGATCTCTTACACAAACAATACCCATTCAGTTAACTGTATGTATACAGTATTAGGAAGGCATTTCTTACATGGAATAACAACTCAATATCATAAACAATTCTTACTGTGCTTCATTTCTCCTGTAAAACAGACAATGCCAATATAATTGACCTAAATCATATACCCCAGCAGAGTGCCTGTGACATCTTTACATGATATCTACCAACTAAACCGCTCTATGTGTCAGTCAACCTGACAGCAGTGAGACACCTTAAGCCCTTAAAGGGATTGACCGTGAAACACTGCCTTGTGCTGAGCCAAGACTGATATAAAACCTAACACATATTGTTAGCTGGTTAATGGCCTTGAGGTCATTGTCGGATAGACCATTTTTAACCTTTTACTACAGTGAGCTAAAACAGGGTCACACAGTGTTTCTTGGTAGTCTTTAACAAATCTACTGTGGAACAAAAGTAAACACCTCACAAAGATGGTTATGGGCTTATAAGAAAGAAGACACCTGTACAATGTCAGATATAGAGTTGAAATGTATTACATTTTGAGTTTGCATCCCAAATTTACACTTTATATACCTCACAGGAGACTGAAATATAAACAAAGCTGTTTGACATAAAAACATCGGATTTTCTGTGTAAAAAATAAAAAGTGTTTATTAATATATGAATAACATTTCACCCATGAGGCCACTTGGTCATCTGATTGCAGGAAAGTGCTACAGCAGTGTTAATTTTGGCAACAATAACTAAGACAAAACATATCTTCCCTGACGAAAACTAATGAAGATAATGAGACAAGATGCATTGAATAAACAATTAATATAAACACAATTATTTTCATTTTAGTTGACGTAAATGTGACAAGATGAGAATTCCATGTGAGTCTAACGGACAGTCAATTTGACATGAAGCACCTTTTCATTTGTTTTGTCCAATCATAAGCATGCATGGCTTTGCAGAATATTTAATGCAATCCTCTCATTGGCAGAATTAACATGCCCGGCTCTCCCACCAGCTCCCGGGCGGTCACTTCAGTCACTCGTCAATCTTTTGAACTGAGGCGCAGCAAGGACACTTCAATTGTAACTAACCTATATTAAAAACAATAATGTTCACTTTCTCTTACTTTCATGTAGGGCATTTTTTATTTGATCACATCTGTGTTGCTGTTATTGCGGTCCGCAAATGCGAGTGCAGTTGTTTTGAAAAAATTTGGAAATGTAAATTTTATGAATATTAGGAGTACAGGAATATTTCTGGCATTGTTCGAAAGCTCAGATTGTTCCCTATTTATGGGAATCTATGTTATTTACCCCAATCCTAAGGTTACAATGGGAATAAAAGAGCTGTATGCCTAAATTTTTTAACCTGTAGCCAATGTTTTATAGCCTAGGCTCGAGCTTTTGCTCGCCTGAGGTAGAGTATCTCATGATAAGCAGTAGACCACACTATTTACCAAGAGAGTTTTCATCTATATTTTTCATAGCTGTATAAGGCCATAAGCAAACAAGAAAATGCATATCCAGAGGTGGCGCTCCTAGTGGCCTGGGACTTTAATGCAAGGAAACTTAAATCCATTTTACCAAAATTTCTACCAGCATGTTAAATGTGCAACCAGAGGAAAAAAACTCAAAACAACTTTTATCCCACACACAGAGATGCAAACAAAGCTCTCCCTTGCCCTCCATTTGGAAAATCGGACCATAACTCTATCCTCCTGATTCCTGCTTACAAGCAAAAACGAAAGCAGGAAGCACCAGTGACTCGCTCAATAAGGAAGTAGTCAGATGACGCAGATGATAAGCTAAAGGACTGTTTCGCTAACACAGACTGGAATATGTTCCGGGATTGAGGAGGACATCACATCAGTCACTGGCTTCATCAAGAAGTGCATTGATGACATCGTCCACACAGTGACTGTACGTACATACCCCAACCAGAAGCCATGGATTACAGGCAACATCCTCACTGAGGTAAAGGGTAGAGCTGCCGCTTTCAAGGAATGGGACTCTATCCTGGACGCTTATAAGAAATTCTCTCCGATGAACCATCAAACAGGCAAAGCATCAATACAGGACTAAGATTGAATCGTACAACACCGGCGCCGACTCTCGTCGTTTTGGCAGGGCTTGCAAACTATTACGGACCACAAAGGGAAGCACAGCCGAGAGCTGCCCAGTGACACGAGCCTACCAGACAAGCTAAATAACTTCTATGCTCGCGAGGCAAGCAACACTGAAGCATGCACGTGAGCATCAGCTGTTCTGGACGACTGTGTGATCACACTCTCCGTAGCCAATGTAAGCAAGGCCTTTAAACAGGTCAACATTCACAAAGGCCGCAGGGTCAGACGGATTACCAGGATGTGTACTCCGAGCATGCGCTGACCAACTGGCAAGTGTTTTCACTGACATTTTCTACCTGACCCTGACTGAGTCTGTAATACCAACATGTTTCAAGCAGACCGCCATAGTCCCTGTACCCAAGAATACCAAAGTAGCCTGCCTAAATGACTAATGACCCGTAGCACTGCCTTCCATAGCCATGAAGTGCTTTGAAAGGCTGGTCATGGCTCACATCAACATCATTATCCCAGAAACCCTAGACACACTCCAATTTGCATACCGCCCCAACAGATCCACAGATGATGCAATCTCTATCGCACTCCACACTGCCTTTTCCCATCTGGACAACGACCGTTCCACAGGTGCACGTCCATTAATTGTTTCATTGAAAAAGCATGGGAAACAGTGTTTAAACCCTTTACAATGAAGGGTTGGGAAGTTATTTCTATTTTTACGAATTATCTTTGAAAGACAGGGTCCTGAAAAAGGGACATTTATTTTTTTGCTGAGTTTGCATACTTAATGAGTATATATTACATACTATATACCATTAGTTTATTTTAGTATACTGTAAACTAACGGTATCGTTTCAGTTGAGCGTACTAGAGCTTTGCCTGTCTATAGGAAGTTGATGCTGTTGCTATGTAACCTTTTGCTAGCTTGTTAGCATAACAAATTACTAGCTAAACATTTTAAGATTTCGGGTGTGTTTGTATATTCAATCTGGAGTACCAGAGCGTGCTCTGGGCGTTCGTAAATCCAGAGCGTTGTTAGATTGTCCATTCGTAAATTCAGAGCATTTCGCTCTTGAAGCGTTCAGAGCACACACAGGACACTCTGGCCGAGGAGTAGCACTGATCCGAGCGTAGTCAAGCAGTCAAGCACCCAAGCTAACTGGCTAACATGGGCTAGCTATTTCCAAACAAATGAGAGAACAACTCACTCAGACCATTTTACTCTTCCTAGTAGAGCTATTTACTGACACCGACCATATTCAGCGGGTGTTGAACGTTCGTAAATTCACCAGTTATTCTGCGTGAGAGTGCTCTGAAATCGGAGTAGTTAGCCAGAATTAACAATGCCCATTGAAAACACACAAGGACTATACCACTTAGCTAAGAACTAGTCAATAAATGTTTGGTAGCAGATAGTATATTTACTGTCTGGCAAGTTTGATGTATTAGTAGCCAACTAACAATAGGTAACTAGCTAACATACCGGTACTGCTGTAATGCTGTAATGCTATGCGGTTCGTAAGGATAGCGTAGCTAACAAATTGTCAGACAAAATAATCTGTAATGTAACTTATTTGAAAAGTCATAACTTTATTACATTGCTCAACATTTTCTTAACATTTGTTCATAATTAGTTAAAGCAATGAATTTGTATCCGCTCTCGTCGGACTTCGGCTGAATATTTTCCGCCATATTCTTCAAATCTGAAAACCACGCACATTTTCTGGAGAATTGCATTATGGGCCCTAAAAGTATGGAAATAGTGTCTACTGCATGTATACTTTGTATTTTGGCGAATCTAGTACAACATCCGGGAACTTTTGGCATACTAACTATATCCATACTATGACCAATAAGCATACTATATACTCAATTTGCGTCACAAATAGTATGGTTAGTGCGGTTAGTATACGTATTCGAACTTAGTTTAAGACTAAAACTATACCTAAAATATCTGACAAAATTAACACGGGTTTAAAGGGGAAGTTCGGGATTTTACAAGTTGATGTTAGATGTTGCCTCACCCTCAGGGTAGTCTATTGGCCAGGAGGAACCATGCTTCGGTTTTCTGTAAATAGCCACTACAAAATTCAGCTAACTTTATCCACATTAGCTAAACATCTAAATGGGAGTGATAGAGGGATGTGTACAATTGTCAGAATTTCATGGCCAAATCAACTGAAATCAATTCAAATCAACTCCATACTTGGTTTGTTTTGGACATTAATTAAAAGGCAAACACATGCCTTTATCACTTCCATTGATTGCTAGCTAGTGATGGCTAAAGTTCGCCGAAGTTTGGGAAATTTAGATTTCCGCCTAAATAGACATACCCAAAAGTAACTGCTATTCATGTGTAATTATATGATTCTGACATGCCAATACTTGGTATAGTTGGACAGAAAACATCTGGGAGTTTATGAGGAAATTATCAGAAGATAGATAGGAGTTACATAGTTCAGAATACATAAGATCAAGCACACACAAAATAACAGTTTATTTTTATTTTTAAAGGAATCTTTCATTGACAAGATATAAATGAATTATTGATGCCCAGAGCTGGAAACACATCAGATTTCCACAATGTGAACAATATCAGAAAAAAATGTGATTGATAGACCTAACAACTAGAAATGGGCAGATGTTTTAGTAAGTGGTGTCAAGTGTGGTCACGGGACGTTTCCAAGTGTCCCTAAACCTCTCCAAAGTGGTATATGTAAGTAAATTAGATAATTCCAGTGCTATTACATATTTGCAATCCCTAAATGCTATTTGTTCAGTATAAAAACACAATTTCTACCATATCAACCTCACTTAAACAGCTCCAACAATCGTCTTACTTTCAGCCATTCATCAGTCATTTGTGTAAGTGTGCATGTTGAGTGTCCTTCACTAAAAGCGTGCTGAAAGTCAGTTGTTAATTTGTTTACTGTGAAATAGCATTGTATCTGGTTAAACACAATTTTTCCCAAAAGTTTACTAAGGGTTGGTAACGGGGCGATTGGTTGACTATTTGAGCCAGTAAAGGGGGCTTTACTATTCTTGGGTAGCGGAATGACTTTTTCTTTCCTCCAGACCCGAGGGCACACACTTTCCTGTAGGCTTAGATTGAAGAGATGGCAAAAAGGATTGGTAATATTGTGGCAATGTTAGCCAGTTGAGCTAAAGCCTGCATGTCTTGGGCTAGTAACCGAAAGGTTGCTGGATCGAATCCCCGAGCTAACAAGGTAAAAATCTGTTGTTCTGCCCCTGAGCAAGGCAGTTAACCCAGTGTTCCCCGGTCGCCGATGATGTGGATGTCAATTAAGGCAGCCCCCCGCACCTCTCTGATTCAGAGGGGTTGGGTTAAATGCGGAAGACACATTTCAGTTGAATGCATTCAGTTGTACAACTAACTAGGTATCCCCCTTTCCTTTGAGGTTTCAGTCAAGGTGAATCCTCACACAAGCATGGTTCCGTTACGGTGGCTAAATTCGTTGTCAGGGCTGTGTCAACTTCAGTGGCATCAATTCCCTCTTTCTAAGGTGTTGTTAGCAACTGACCTCTAGGGAGTCAAACCCAACAGCCTTAATCACAAACCCAACAGTGTTTTGAGTTGTGGGTAAGTATAACCCAAAGTACACACCAAAACACAGGGGTGTTCAAAGTGACCTTACAGAGTGTTTAATAGGCAGTAAACCAGGCATTTCAAGAGCCTGTCCACAGCGGTTTATGGGTGTATCAGCCTGCACTACCAGTATGCTCTTCCCTGTATGCTGGTTGCCTCTTCTGTAGTGCTCATCATTAAACCATTGTTAGTCACGTAAGAAAAACACTCTTCAAGTAAACCATTGTCAGTCATGTAAGAAAAACACTCTTCAAGTAACCTATATTGAGGTTTATAGGCATAGTAGTGTCCAGCCTTTATTTGAGTCCTTTCCAGGACCATCCTCTTTAGAGAAATCATGCTTTATACGTTGCAACAACAAAAACACTTTTTTTCCCCAGTCTGAATATTCCTTAAACATAGTTGATCATTTTGGCCTTAGAATTTCAAATTCCATTGGTTAATTCGATTTTTTGCACTTTGACCCCTAAACGAGCTACAAACCTGTCTATCCCTTGTTTTCACAATATATGCATCAAAGCATTAAAAAAGGGGTTACTAGATTCTGAAATGACATCTCTTCCTTTTTTTCCCCAAGATCTGCTGCCCTGTGTTTATAACATTTTATGTATATTGGCTGCCAGATACTTTCAATGCAGGCAAGGTTGGGAAAAAGGGGGATCCCAACCAATAAATACAGAATTCTGGCAGCCCCAAAAGTAGGTAAGCACATTCTTGAGGTGTTGTCAGATGTGTATCGTAACTCACTTGGGTGAATCATTTTGTCTTTAAAAAGGGGAGTGTTATGGTCTTACCTGTCCATATTCAGTAGCGAAAACCACCACGCCTCCAGAGCAAGAGGAAACAGTGCTGGGGAGGTACTGTTCTTCCTCGCGTAACCACACACGAGCGCCCTGTGTAAAAAAGACAAATAGTCACCATTGAGACTAGTGTCTCTTTTTCAAGGGAGCACTGCATATACAATTTCATAGAACAAAAAAATTGAATACTATAGAATAAAGTAAAATACAGCACAACACAAATTTTACAAATTGCGCAAATTACTAAATTACTGTAAATTCACATGGCCATACTTCCTCGACTCGTATTCACTCAGCAACTGGAACATCTTAATAGGAACATTAAACAACTGGAAAGTAAGGTTCCTAAACTTGTAATGAATATAATCAACTGATATAATCTTGCAGAACTCAACATCACAGACCACAACATCAAACGATCAAAAAACAAACTTTTAGTATAGCAAAAAACAAACTGCCCAGTATAACAATAAAATCACACTGGTCTTTGTTTTATCACCTCAGATATACAGTACCAGTCAAAAGTTTGGACACACCAACTCATTCAAGGGTTTTTCTTTATTCATACTATTTTCTACATTGTAGAATAATAGAGAAGACATCAAAACCATGAAATAACAAGTGACGAAATAACGAATAAAATTTGAGATTCTTCAAAGTAGCCACCCATTGCCTTGATGACAGTGCCTTTCAACGTGGCACTGTCATAGGATGACACCTTTCCAGCAAGTCAGTTCGTAAAATGTTTGCCCTGCTAGAGCTGCCCCGATTAACGCTACAGCATATAATGACATGCTAGACGATTCTGAGCTTCCAACTTTGTGGCAACAGTTTGGAGAATGCCCTTTCCTGTTTCCTGCATGACAATGCCCCAACAAAGCAAGGTCCATACAGAAATGGTTTGTCGAGATCGTTGTGGAAGAACTTGACTGGCCTGCACAGAGCCATAACCTCAACCCCATCGAAATCCTTTGGGATGAATTGGAATGCCAACTGCGAGCCAGACCTAACCAACTGACAACATCCGTGCCCGACCTCACTAATGCTCTTTTGGCTGAATGAAAGCAAGTCCCCAATGTTTGAACTTCTAGTGGAAAGCCTTCCCAGAAGACTGGAGGCTGTTATGCAAGCATGATTCCATGATTTTGGAATGAGATGTTCGACAACCGGTGTCCACATACTTTTGGTCATGTAGTAGAGCATTTAGCAAAAAAAAACATGATTATTTGTCTCTCTGAAATGAAACCATCAAGTGATAGACATGTATTTGTTTAAAATCTGTCATTGAACAACCCCATTCCACGATTAGATAGTGAAAAAACACACCAATATCTTTCAAATCAAATCAAATGGTATTTGTCACATGCGGCGAATACAACAGGTGTAGACCTTACCGGGAAATGCTTCCTTAAAAGCCCTTAACCAACAATGCAGTTCAAGAAATAGAGTTAAGAAAATATTTACAAATAAACTAAAGTACATTTTTTAAATAAAAGTAACACAATAAAATAACAATAACGAGGCAATATAGAGGGGGTAGAACCGATTCAATGTGCGGGGGTACAGGTTAGTCGAGACAATTTCTACATGTAGGTAAAGTGACTATGCATTGATAATAAAGAGTGAGAGGCAGCAGTGTAAAAACAAAATCAAAAGGGGGGGGGGGGGGGGGGGGGGGGTCAATGTAAATAGTAACGGGTGTCGTCGTCGGAAGAGACCAAGGCGCAGCGTTCTTTGAGTTCTACATAATTGAATAATGAAGTGAAACTTAGAAAGGACTAAACAATAAAGAATAACAACGACCGAACAGCTTCGATGTGCAAACTCCCTGCACACAAACAAAGAACAAGATCCCACACAGAAGGAGGGAAAAGGGCTGCCTAAGTATGATCCCCAATCAGAGACAACGATAGACAGCTGCCTCTGATTGGGAACCACACTCGGCCAGAAACAAAGAAATACAAAACCTAGAAATAAAGAACATAGAATGCCCACCCAAATCACACCCTGACCAAACCAAATAGAGACTAAAAAAGGCTTTCTAAGGTCAGGGTGTGACAGGGTGGCCATTTGATTAATTGTTCAGCAGTCTTATGGCTTGGGGGTTCAGTGACTTTAGGTGGATAAATAATTTCTTTAAACAATAAAATATAATTTACCAACATTTCTGAAAATGGATACGTGCATTCAGAAAGTATTCGGACCCCGTGACTATTTCCACATTTTGTAACGTTACAGCCTTATTCTAAACTGAATTAAATAAATAAAAAATCCTCATCAATCTACACACAACACCCCATAATGACAAAGCAAAAACAGGTTTGGAGAAATTTTTACAAATGTATAAAAAAACAAAACAGAAATACCTTATTTACATAAGTATTCATACCCTTTGGTATGAGACTCGAAATTGAGCTCAAGTGCATCCTGTTTCCATTGATCATCCTTGAGATGTTTCTAAAACTTGATTGGAGTCCACCTTTGGTCAATTCAAATGATTGGACAAGATTTGGAAAGGCACACGCCTGTGTATATAAGGTCCCACAGTTGACAGTGCATGTCAGAGCAAAAACTAAGTCATGAGGTCAAAGAAATTGTCAGTAGAGCTCCGAGACAGGATGGTGTTGAGGCACAGATCTGGGCAAATGGAAGAAGTTTGGAAACACCAAAAATGTTCCTAGAGCTGACCAAACTGAGCAATCGGGGGAGAAGTGCTTTGGTCAGGGAAGTGACCAAGAACCCGATGGTCACTCTGACAGAGCTCCAGAGTTCCTCTGTGGAGATGGCAGAACCTTCCATAAGGACAACCATCTCTGCAGCACTCCACCAATCAGGCCTTTATGGTAGAGCGGCCAGACGGAAGCCACTCCTCAGTAAAAGGCACCTAAAGGACTCTCAGACAATGAGAAACAAGATTCTCTGGTCTGATGAAACCAAGATTGGACTCTTTGGACTGAATGTCTCGAGGAAATCTGGTACCATCCCTACGGTGAAGCATGGTGGTGGCAGGCATCATGCTGTGGGGATGTTTTTCAGCGTCAGGGACTGGGAGACCAGTCAGGATTGAGGAAAAGATTAATGGAGCAAAGTACAGAAAGATCCTTGATGAACATCTGCTCCAGAGCGCCCAGGACCTCGGACTGGGGCAAAGGTTCACCTTCCAACAGGACAACGACTCTAAGCACACAGCCAAGACAACGCAGGAGTGGCTTTAGGACAAGTCTCTGAATGTCCTTAAGTGGCCCAGCCAGAGCCCGGACTTGAACACGATCAAACATCTCTGGAGAGACCTAAAAATAGCTGTGCAGTGACACTCCACTTCCAATCTGACATAGCTTGAGAGAATATGCAGAGAAGAATGGGAGAAACTAAATACAGGTGTGCCAAGCTTGTAGTGTCATACCCAAGAAGACCCGAGGCTGTAATCGCTGCTAAAGATGCTTCAACAAAGTACTGTGTAAAGAGTCTGAATACTTATGTAAATGTGATATTTCATTTTTAAAATATTTTTTAAATAAATTTGCAAACATTTCTAAAAACCTGATTTTGCTTTGTCATTATGGGGTATTGTGTGTGGATTGATGAGGGGGAAAAATGATTTCATCCATTTTAGAATAAGGCTGTAAAATCAAGGGGTCTGAAAACATTCCGAATGCACTGTATATAGCATTTTGGAATGAAACTCTTACACATTGCAGCTTTGAACTTCTGAACCCCCTTACACGGAATGCTCATTATCAAAAACTCCCGTGTATGTCACAGCGGCTGATGACTAATCGCTTTTGACAGGCAGCTGCATTGCCCTCTCTGCATAGCGTTGACCTTTCCCTTAGCCAATAGGGTCACAGCTGTCGGGAACTGGGAAACGTATTACGGATTCAGGTTACAGGAGGTTGATACCTGGGGCACACTTCAGCACACTCAGGAGAGCAGTAAACATTGTCGTATATTGAGGCCTTTAATGAGCGTGGACGATTGTGGTGGAACACTACTTCCGAAGAGGCTTCTATCTAATGTGACCTAGAGGTTTTGTGCTTTTTTTGTTGTTGTGAATGTTCACATCTTTACAGCTGGATAATTACTAATTACTCAAGTTGTTTTTTTCTCCGTGAGCCCAACTTGGAACTGGCAACCCACTGGACATACGTTTTTACTGGGTGTATATGAACAGAAGTAGAAGTGTGTAAAATATTACTGTTCTCAAATGTTTAATTCCAGCTGATCGGAGGTCTCTTTAGCTATTCACCGCCTGATGCCAAAGCTACACTTGGGATATGGAAAACTGATCCTAGATAAGAGCTTATAGAGGCAATCTCTGCCAAGAGCGATCCACTGCCCTCTCTTTGACTCTCAGACAACGAGTTTCACTTTGCACATAATATGACCACTATCAGTCAGGCAGTCAATAATCTCATATCTTTGAATTAAATGAAAATTAATGGATGTCGTTCTTTTTTTCTTCTGTTTTAAGCTCAAGCCGCCCTCTAGCAGTTCCCCCCTGCCCATGAAGAGAGTAGCTTTGTACCAAACCAAATAACTAGGAGGCCTCCGGTGATGCCTCTTAAATGCATAGCCATATGTGTGCCGTACCCATTACTGTGACCGGCCAATGTTAATGAGAAAAACATACTGTGCTTTTTGAAGAATGGTTTGGCAAGGGCCAGGGGGGTCCCCCTATTGAACTGGGCCAATGATTGACCCCTGACCCCTGACCCCTGACCAATAAGCCCTACACCTGACTGACTAGGATGACTAGCTGAGTTCTGTCTGAACCGGCATCTGACTGAGAAGAGATGAAAGGAAGAGAGAGATAGAGAGGGATTCCAACTGTTTCCCCTTCACCTACCCACCCACCCAGCCAACCACCAACCCACACAGGTTGCATGTCTACCCTATCAGCAGTGTATCAATGGAGAGCAGTAAGTTGTTCTAATCTAAACCCTCGACAGACTCCCGCTGAAGAGAGAAAACACACACGTTAGAAGAACAAGGGATCACCTCGGAAGAGATAAATCTGGACTACAGGGGAAACTCATAAAGGAACACATCTTTCGATATGAGAAATGTGACTGATTAACTTTTTTCAAAGCAATAGGATTTCAAAGATTTTAGAGAAAAATAAGTATTTTAAAATTAGTTTACAAAACATTAAGAGCACCTGCTCTTTATATGATATACAGTGCCTTGCAAAAGTATTCATCCCCCGTGGCGTTTTTTTTTTTTTTTTTGCATTACAACATGTAATTTAAATGGATTTTTATTTGGACTTCATGTGATGGACATACACAGAATAATCCAAATTGGTGAAGTGAAATGAAAAAAATGAATGAAAAAAAAAATCGATGTAAAAACGGAAAGATGGTGCATATGTATTCACACCCGTTGCTATGAAGCCCCTAAATAAGATCTGGTGCAACCAATTACCTTCAAAAGTCACATAATTAGTTAAATAAAGTCCACCTGTGTGCAATCTAAGTGTCACATGATCTGTCGCACGATCTCAGTATATATGTATACACCTGTTCTGAAAGGCCCAAGAGTCTGCAACACCACCAAGCAAGGGGCACCACCAAGCAAGTGGCACCATGAAGACCAAGGAGCTCTCCAAACAGGTCAGGTACAAAGTTGTGGAGAAGTACAGATCAGGGTTGGGTTATAAGAAAATATCAGAAACTTTGAACATCCCACAGAGCACCATTAAATCCATTATTAAAAAATTGAAAGAATATGGCACCACAACAAACCTGCCAAGAAAGGGCCGCCCACCAAAACTCACAGACCAGGCAAGGAGGGCATTAATCAGATAGGCAACAAAGAGACCTAAGATAACCCTGAAGGAGCTGCAAAGCTCCACAGCGGAGATTGTAGTATCTGTCCATAGGACCACTTAAGCCGTACACTCCACAGAGCTGGGCTTTATGGAAGAGTGGCCAGAAAAAATCCATTGCTTAAAGAAAAAAATAAGCAAACACGTTTGGTCTTCACCAAAAGGCATGTGGGACACTCCCCAAACATATAGAAGAAGGTACTCTGGTCAGATGAGACTACAATTTAGCTTTTTGGCCATCAAGTAAAACACTATGTCTGGCGCCAACCCAACACCTCTCATCACCCCAAGAACACAATCCTTACAGTGAAGCATGGTGGTGGCAGGGACTGGGAACTGGGCAGAATTTAAGGAATGATGGATGGCGCTAAATACAGGAAAATATGTTGCATCTTCAAAGTGGTAGGCATGTTGTGAAAATCAAATGATACAAACCCCCCAAAAATCTATTTTAATTCCAGGTTGTAAGGCAACAAAATAGGAAAAATGCCAAGGGGGGTGGATACTTTTGCAAGCCACTGTAGACTGATCAGGTGAATCCAGGTTAAAGCTATTATCTGTTATTAATGTTATTAATGTCACTTGTTAAATCCACTTCAATCAGTGTAGATGCAGGGGAGGAGACAGGTAAAATAAGGATTTCTAAGCC
This sequence comes from Salvelinus namaycush, assembly GCF_016432855.1. Classification (NCBI taxonomy): domain Eukaryota; kingdom Metazoa; phylum Chordata; class Actinopteri; order Salmoniformes; family Salmonidae; genus Salvelinus; species Salvelinus namaycush. Next base: position 3,379,672 of record NC_052317.1, read on the forward strand.
TAGAGACAATTGAGAGTTGCCTTTTTGAACAGGGTATGGTTGTAGGTGCCAGGCACACGGGTTTGTGTCAAGAATTGCAACACTGCTGGGTTTTTCCACACTCAACAGTTTGCCATGTGTATCAAAAATGGGCCACCACCCAAAGGACATCCAACCAACTTGACACAATTGTGGGAAGCATTGGAGTTAACATGGGCCAGCATTCCTGTGGAACGTTTTTAATACCTTGTAGAGCCCATTCCCCGAAGAATTTAGGCTGGTCTGAGGTGCAAGCGGAGGAAGGCGTTCTTAATGTTTTGTATACTCAGTGTATATCACTGTATGAGAATAAACAGAATTGCTAAGGGAAAGTATTACGAGGTTTGCGGTGACTCACAAAATCAAACTATCTACAGTGCCTTCAGAAAGTATTCCTACCCCTTGACTTATTCCACATTTTGTTATGCAACAGCCTGAATTCAAAATGGGCTTAATAAATTTCCTTCTCACCCATTGGAAAACAAAGTGAAAACATGAAATATCTAATTTACATAGGTATTCACATACCTGAGCATCCATGTGAGAACCATCTTCGGCAGCGATTAAAGCTGTGAGTCTTTCTGGGTAAGTCTGTAAGAGTTTTGCACACCTGGATTGTATAACATTTTCCCATTATTCTTTTCAAAATTATTCAAGCTTTGTCAAATTGGTTGTTGATAATTGCTAGACAACCATTCTCAAGTCTTTCCATAGATGTTCAAGCAGAGTTAAGTCAAAACTGTAACTCGTCCACTCAGGAACATTCACTATCTTCTTGGTAAGCAACTCCAGTCTAGATTTGGCCTTGTGTTTTAGGTTCTTGTCCTGCTGAAAGGTGAATTCATCTCCCCGTGTCTGGTGGAAAGCAGACTGAACCAGGGTTTCCTCTAGGAATTTGCCTGTGCTTAGCTCCATTCTGTTTGTTTTTTATCCTGAAAAACTCCCCAGTCCTTAACTATTTCAAGCATAACCATAACATGATGCAGCCAACACTATGCTTGCAAATATGGAGTGTGGTACTCACTGGTGTGTTTTATTGGATTTGTCCCAAAAATAACACTTCGTATTCAGGACAAAAAGTGAATTGCTTTGCCACATTTTTGAAATATTACTTAGGTGCCCTGTTGCAAACTGGATACATGTTTTGGAATATTTTTATTCTGTACAGGCTTCCTTATTTTCACTCTGTCAATTATGTTAGTATTGTGGACTAACTACAATTTTGTTGATCCGTCCTCAGTTTTCACCTATCACAGCCATTAAACTCTGTAACTGTTTTAAACTCACCATTGGCCTCATGGCGAAATCCTTAAGCAGTTTCCTTCCTCTCCGGCAACTGAGTATCTTTCTAGGTAATAGGTGTATTGATACTCAATCCAAAGTGTAATTAATAACTTTGCAATGCTCAAAGGGATATTCAATGTTAACATTCTTTGTGAGGCATTGGAAAACCTCCCTGGTTTTGTGGTTAAATCTGTGTTTGAAATTCACTGTTCGACTGAGGGACCTTACAGATAATTGTAATGGGGGGTACAGAGATGAGGTAGTCATTCAAAAATCATGTTAAACATTATTATTGCACAGTCCATGCAACTTATTATGTGACTTGTTAAGCACATTTGTACTCCTGAATTTACATAACAAAGTGGGTTAAATAGTGGGTTGAGACTCAAGACATTTCAGCTTTTCAAAAACATAATTCCACTTTGACTTCATGGGGTATTGTGTGTAGGTCAGTGACAAAATAATCGAAATTGAATCCATTTAAATTCAGGCTGTAACACAACAAAATGTGGAAAAAGTCAAGGGGTGTGAATACTTTCTGAATGCACTGTAAACGTGTTACAAAATACTTTGTGCTAACATTAGTGTTAACAGTTATGTTAACTGTCAAAGTTATCCTGTGATGTCACAAAGGAACTCAGGTTTACTAATGACCTCCCACTGGCTCTGGAACTTCCGGCGCCAACAGAGATGGCCGCCTCACTTCGCGTTCCTAGGAAACTATGCAGTATTTTGTTTTTTTACGTGTTATTTCTCACATTGGTACCCCAGGTAATCTTAGGTTTTATTACATACAGTTGGGAGGAACTACTGGATATAAGAGCAACGTCAACTCACCATCATTACGACCAGGAATACGACTTTCCCGAAGCGGATCCTGTGTTTTGCCCACCACCCAGGTCAATGGATCGGATCCCAGCCGGCGAACCGAAACAACGATGCCGTAAAAGGGGCAGACGAAGCGGTCTTCTGGTCAGGCTCCGGAGACGGGCACATCGCGCACCGCTCCCGAGCATACTACTCGCCAATGTCCAGTCTCTTGACAACAAGGTTGATGAAATCCGAGCAAGGGTAGCATTCCAGAGAGACATAAGAGACTGTTCATAAGAGAGTTCTTTGCTTCACGGAAACATGGCTCACTCGAGACACACTATCGGAGTCGGTGCAGCCAGCTGGTTTCTTCACGCATCGCGCCGACAGAAACAAGCATCTTTCTGGTAAGAAGAGGGGCGGGGGGGTATGCTTTATGATTAACGAGACGTGGTGTGATCATAACAACATACAGGAACTCAAGTCCTTCTGTTCACCTGACTTAGAATTCCTCACAATCAAATGTCGACCGCATTATCTACCAAGAGAATTATCTTCGATTACAATCACAGCCGCATATATTCCCCCCCAAGCAGACACATCGATGGCCCTAAACAAACTTTATTTGACTCTATGTAAACTGGAAACCACATATCCCGAGGCTGCATTCATTGTAGCTGAGGATTTTAACAAGGTTAATCTGAAAACAAGACTCCTTAAATTCTATCAGCATATCAATTGTGCTACCAGGGCTGGTAAAACCCTGGATCATTGTTATTCCAACTTCCGCGACGCATATAAGGCTCTCCCCCGCCCTCCTTTCGGGAAAGCTGACCACGACTCCATTTTGTTGCTCCCTGCCTATAGACAGAGACCAAAACAGGAAGCTCCCGCGCTCAGGTCTGTTCAACGATGGTACGACCAATCTGATTCCGCGCTTCAAGATTGCTTCGATCACGTGGATTGAGAAATGTTCCGCATTGCGTCAAACAACAACATTGATGAATACGCTGATTCAGTGAGCAAGTTTATTAGCAAGTGCATCGGCGATGTCGTACCCACAGCAACTATTAAAACATTCCCAAACCAGAAACCGTAGATTGATGGCAGCATTCGCGCGAAACTGAAAGCACGAACCACTGCTTTTAACCAGAGCAAGGTGACCGGAAACATGACCGAATACAAACAGTGTAGCTATTCCCTCCGCAAGGCAATCAAACAAGCTAAGCGTCATTATAGAGACAAAGTAGAGTCGCAATTCAATGACTCAGACACAAGAGGTATGTGGCAGTATCTACAGTCAATCACGGGTTACAAAAAGAAAACCAGCCCCGTCGCGAACCAGGATGTCTTGCTCCCAGACAGACTAAACAACTTCTTTGCTCGCTTTGAGGACAAAACAGTGCCACTGACACAGCCCGCTACCAAAATCTGTGGACTCTCCTTCACTGCAGCCGACGTGAGTAAAACATTTAAACGTGTTAACCCTTGCAAGGCTGCAGGCCCAGACAGCATCCCCAGCCGCTTCCTCAGAGCATGCGCAGACCAGCTGGCTGGTGTGTTTACGGACATATTCAATCAATCCTTATCCCAGTCTGCTGTTCCCACATGCTTCAAGAGGGCCACCATTGTTCCTGTTCCCAAGAAAGCTCACTTCCGTCATCATGAAGTGCTTTGAGAGACTAGTCAAGGACCATATCACCTCCACCCTTCCTGACACCCTAGACCCACTCCAATTTGCTTACCGCCCCAACAGGTCCACAGACGACGCAATCGCAACCACACTGCACACTGCCCTAACCCATCTGGAATACCTATGTGAGAATGCTGTTCATCGACTACAGCTCAGCATTTAACACCATAGTACCCTCCAAACTTGTCATCAAGCTCAAGACCCTGGGTCTCGACCCCGCCCTGTGCAACTGGGTATTGGACTTCCTGACGGGCTGCCCCCAGGTGGTGAGGGTAGGTAACAACATCTGATCCTCAACACTGGGGCCCCACAAGGGTGCGTTCTGAGCCCTCTCCTGTACTCCCTGTTCACCTACGACTGCGTGGCCATGCACGCCTCCAACTCAATCATCAAGTTTGCAGACGACACTACAGTGGTAGGCTTGATTACCAACAACGACGAGATGGCCTACAGGGAGGAGGTGAGGGCCCTTGGAGTGTGGTGTCAGGAAAATAACCTCACACTCAACGTCAACAAAACAAAGGAGATGATCGTGGACTTAAGGAAACAGCAGAGGGAGCACCCCCCTATCCACATCGACGGGACAGTAGTGGAGAGGGTAGTAAGTTTTAAGTTCCTCGGCGTACACATCACGGACAAGCTGAATTGGTCCACCCACACAGACAGCGTTGTGAAGAAGGCGCAGCAGCCACCTCAGGAGGCTGAAGAAATTCGGCTTGTCACCAAAAGCACTCACAAACTTCTACAGATGCACAATTGAGAGCATCCTGTCGGGCTGTATCACCGCCTGGTACGGCAACTGCTCCGCCCACAACCGTAAGGCTCTCCAGAAGGTAGTGCGGTCTGCACAACGCATCACCGGGGGCAAACTACCTGCCCTCCAGGACACCTACACCACCCGATGTCACAGGAAGGCCATAAAGACAACAGGACAACAACCACCTGAGCCACTGCCTGTTCACCCCGCTATCATCCAGAAGGCGAGGTCAGTACAGGTGCATCAAAGCAGGGACCGAGAGACTGAAAAACAGCTTCTATCTCAAGGCCATCAGACTGTTAAAAAGCCACCCCTAACATTGAGTGGCTGCTGCCAACATACTGACTCAACTCCAGCCACTTTAATATTGGAAAAATGTATGTAAAAAATGTATCACTAGCCACTTTAAACAATGCCACTTAATATAATGTTTACATACCCTACATTACTCATCTCATATGTATATACTGTACTCTATACCATCTACTGCATCTTGCCTATGCTGTTCTGTACCATCACTCATTCATATATCTTTATGTACATATTCTTCATCCCTTTACACTTGTGTGTATAAGGTAGTTGTTGTGAAATTGTTAGGTTAGATTACTCGTTGGTTATTACTGCATTGTCGGAACTAGAAGCACAAGCATTTCGCTACACTCGCATTAACATCTGTGACAAATAAAATGTGATTTGATTTGAGAAGAGCCTTTGTGTTTATGTGTGCTGATGACTCAACGCCATACATGTCAACTACCACTGCCAGTGAAATCACTGCAACACTTAACAAAGAGCTTCAGTCAGTTTCAAAATGGGTGGAAAGAAATAAGTTAGTCCTAAAAGCATTGTGTTTGGGACAAATCATTCACTTAACCCTAAACCTCAACTAAATCTTGTAAAGAATAATGTGGAAATTTAGCAAGTTGAGGAGACTAAACTGCTTGGAGTAACCTTGGATTGTAAACTGTCATGTTCAAAACATATTGATATAACAGTAGTTAAGGTGCGGAAAGGTCTGTCCATAATAAAGCACCTTCTTAACAACACTACCAACAAGGCAGGTCCTACATGCCCTAGTTTTGTCGCACTTGGACTACTGTCCAGTCGTGTGGTCAGGTGCCACAAAGAGGGACCTAGGAAAATTACAATTGGCCCAGAACGGGGCAGCACGGCTGGCCCTTAAATGTACACAGAGAGCTAACATAAATAATATTAATGTCAATCTCTCCTGGCTCAAAGTAGAGGAGAGATTGACTTCATCACTATTTGTATTTGTGAGAAGTATTGACATTTTGAATGCACCGAACTTTAAACTACTAGCACACAGCTCGGACATCTATGCATACTGCACAAGACATGCCATCAGAGGTTCCCATATAGGGAGCCAGAACAGACTATGGGAGGTTTACAGTACTACATAGAGCCATGACTACATGGAACTCTATTCCACATAACTGATGCAAGCAGTAAAATCAGATTTATAAAACATTGTATGGAACATGGGGGACTATGAAGAGACACAGGCACAGACACGCATACACACACACACATGATAACATTTGCTCTATATACATGGATTTTGTGTGGTAGTAGAGTAGTGATGTGAGGGCACACACTTAATGTGTTTTGAAATTTGCTGTGAAATATATTGTGATGTTTTTAAAATGGTTTATAACTGCATTTATTTTGCTGGACCACTGGAAGAGTTGCTGCTCAGTTAATGGGGATCCATAAAAAATACAAATACTCCACTAGGGGTTTGTCGGCTGCTTGGGCATTGTTCAGGGGCATGATGATATTTGTTCTGCAGTGAGTTGGCATTCCCGACATACCTTCGTGAGGTTTTATCGCTTGGATGTAACTGCTCGCTCCCAGTGTGACTCATAGTGTTCTTATGGCTGGGTCCGAGAGTGGGTGTTAGGCAGCGCGCAGGTTGCGCATTTATCGGGGTTACCACAATTCCATGTGGGTTTGAGCCTCAGGCTGCCGTGGTTCACCGACTCTGGTCGATGCTATGCAGTAAGCGCGTCGGCTTTACCAAGTCGCAACATGTGTTCTGTGGTTTTGGACTTGCGGTTCCTTGTACGAGTTCTTATATTTCAGGCTTACAAGGTAAGTATTATTCTTGGAACTGTGGAGTAACTTGGGCTGCAGTGGCAGCATGTCAGTGCGCATAGCCAAGTTGCAGCAGGTTCTGGTTCCCTATATGGGAATGACAGTTCAGGCCTCATGAGGCTCTGAGAGTTCAGGCTTCTTGGGTAAGTATTAGGGAAACAGGTGGAAGGTTCTGTAAGCCCTTATTGGAGCCTGTGGAACCTGTGTGTGCTTGGGCTGCCATGGACCTCCAAGTTTGGGACCCTCTGAGCCGGTTTGGGACACTGAGCTAAAGTTATGTGTATGCTCTCCACTTTATGGAGGACTGAGTTCTGAAATCAGTAGAATTCGAGTATGATAGCTAAGAGATGGAGAAAACACCAGTCTGGATTACATCGTCAAACTTTGGCATCCATGCATGGCATCAGACAGGAGACGCGTCCAACCATGATGTATACTGGTAAGATATTCAGATATTACATGTTTCTAATTTTGACAAAGTGGTTTCATTTCAAGTGTACTGTTAGCTAGCTAACATTAGCTGGCTTGGTAGCTAGCTAATGTTATGTGTATAATTTCAAGGTACAGTGTACTGTTAGCTGGCTCGCTAACTAACGTTGTGTCATGCGTTGGGATTCATTGTTTACCTAGCTAGCTATCTGCATGCCCCATTCAAAAAATGTTGAACCAGGAACAGATATAGCCCTTGGTTCACTCCAGACCTGACTGCCCTTGAACAGCAAAAAAACATCCTGTGGCATACTGCATTAGCATCGAATACCCACCGCGATATGCATCTTTTCAGGGAAGTTAGGAACCAATATGTAAAGGCTAGATTTTTCAAACAGAAATTTGCATCCTGTAGCACTAACTCCAAAAAGCTCTGGGACACTATAAAGCTGCCTACTACACCGAGGCTAGGAAACACTGTCACCACCGATAAATCCACGATAATTGAGAATTTCAATAAGCATTTTTCTACGGCTGGCCATGTTTTCCACCTGGCAACCTCTACCCTGGTCAACCGTCCTGCACCCCTCACTGCAACTTGCCCAAACCTCCCCCATTTCTCCTTCACCCAAATCCAGATAGCTGATGTTCTGAAAGAGCTGCAACATCTGGACCCCTACAAATCAGCAGGGCTAGACAATCTGGACCCTCTCTTCCTAAAATTATCTGCCAAAATTGTTGCAACCCCTATTAATTGCTTGTTCAACCTCTCTTTTGTATCGTCTGAGATCCCCAAAGATTGGAAAGCTGCCGCGGTCATCCCCCTCTTCAAAGTGGGAGACACTCTAGACCCAGACTGCTACAGACCTATATCTATCCTACCCTCCCTTTCTAAGGTCTTTGAAAGCCAAGTTAACAAAAAGATCACCGACCATTTCGAATCCGACCGTACCTTCTCCGCTATGCAATCTGGTTTCCGAGCTGGTCATGGGTGCTCCTCAGCCACGCTCAAGGTCCTAAACGATATCATAACCGCCATCGATAAGAGACAATACTGTGCAGCTGTATTCATCGACCTGGCCAAGGCTTTTGACTCTGTCAATTACCACATTCTTATCGACAGACTCAACAGCCTTGGTTTCTCAAATTACTGCCTCGCCTGGTTCACCAACTACTTCTCTGACAGAGTTCAGTGTGTCAAATCGGAGGGCCTGTTGTCCGGACATCTGGCAGTCTATGGGGGTGCCACAAGGTTCAATCCTTGGGCCGACTCTTTTCTCTGTATACATCAATGATGTCGCTCTTGCTGCTGGTGATTCTCTGATCCACCTCTATGCAGACGACACCATTCTGTATACTTCTGGCCCTTCTTTGGACACTGTGTTAACAACCCTCCAGACGAGCTCCAATGCCATACAACTCTCCTTCCGTGGCCTCCAACTGCTCTTAAATGCAAGCAAAACTAAATGCATGCTCTTCAACCGATCGCTGCCCACACCTACCCACCCATCCAGCATCACTACTCTGGACGGTTCTGACTTAGAATATGTGGACAACTACAAATACCTAGGTGTCTGGTTAGACTGTAAACTCTCCTTCCAGACTCACATCAAACATCTCCAATCCAAAGTTAAATCTAGAATCGGCTTCCTATTTTGCAACAAAGCATCCTTCACTCATGCTGCCAAAAATACCCTAGTAAAACTGACTATCCTACCGATCCTTGGCTTCGGCAATGTCATTTACAAAATAGCCTCCAACACTCTACTCAGCAAATTGGATGCAGTCTATCACAGTGCCATCCGTTTTGTCACCAAAGCCCTATATACTATCCACCACTGTGACCTGTATGCTCTCGTTGGCTGGCCCTCGCTTCATATCCGTCGCCAAACCCACTGGCTCCAGTTCATCTGTAAGTCGTTGCTAGGTAAAGCCCTGCCTTAAAGGTAAAGGTAAAAGGTAAAGGTAAAGCCCCGATTTTTGCAGTTGCTTTATCTTGGCCAGGTCGCAGTTGTAAATGAGAACTTGTTCTCAACTAGCCTACCTGGTTAAATAAAGGTGAAATAAACAAAACAAAAATATATATATTTTAAAATCTAGCTATTAACAGAAGACAAACATCTTAGCGTGCCAGAGCGCAGAATAACTGATGCATTTTTGAACGCTCAACACCTGTTGAATATGTCAGGTGTCAGTAAAGTCAGCAACAAAGCATAATTCAATTGTTGCCAGCAGCAAAGTTAGTCATCAACGCTCTGGATAACATAAAAAAGCCTAACCAGCTCTGCTAGGGCGAGTAAAATGGTCAGAGTGGGGTGTTCTCTCATTATGTGTCTGGAAGTAGCAAGCCAATGTTAGCCAGTTAGCTTGGGTGCAGTTGTGAGGTCAGAGTTTTCGGAACAACCCTACTTATTGGCTAGAGCGTCCAGTGTGCGCTCTGAACCCAAAACCACAGATAGAGCGAGTAATGTTCAGTGAGCTGTTCTCTCTCTGTGTTAGATGTCTGGAAGTAGCTGGCAAGTTAGTACAGAACGGTTTGATCAAACCTTAAAGAGATGAGTGGGGCTAAGGCTTAAGAAGGTGTGAACAATTCTGAATGGGTGTAGACAAAGAAGGGCTCTCCAATAGTAGTACCCAAACATTGAAAGACGGTTTTCTTAAAAGTGAGTTTACAAGTTGATAAACTTTCAAAGCAGAATTACTTTCCCATTGTTTCCTCAAATCAAGTGTATGATATACCCTTTTGTAGCTCTGAGTCTCCGCATTTGTCCAATGTAAAAAAACTGAAATTCAAATGTTGCTACATAAAACCGAATCCAGGTGGTGAGTCCCAATTGAGGAAATGGATGCGAGTCCCAGTACTATAGCCAGGAAGGTGGGGCTTTTGAGTGTTGGGCTCGGCATCCATTGGCCCGCTGGGTGTGATTTCAGTTTTCTTCAGGTGAAAATGATCTGTCGTTGACTATCCGTAGTATGTTATACCTCGTTCCCTCCTTCAGGGAACAGTAGTTATATTCATAACTGTATGTTTCTGAGGGTGCATATCAAAAGTGGCCTTATTTTCTTTTCATATCCTCTATATCAGGGATGGACAACTTTGTCGGGGGAGGGTGCCACAAAAAAAACAGAACTCTGAGGGGCCACAGTGGCTCGTGGGTCTGTGTACCCACATCCATAACCCCCCCCCCCCCCCCCCCACCTTGCGAGCAAAACATTTTAGTGGCTCCCCACTAGAAAGAGAGAACTAAATAAATTAAAGTTAATTTCTTGCAATTCTGCACATTTTGCCATTGGGCGTGGAGAAAATGTTGCCGTTTTAAAGCGAGTTTGCTGCAATTCTACACATTTTGCTATAGGGTAGAGGCAAATGTTTGCAGTTTTTAGTATGATAACTGATGATCAATGACCACCCTGGTCGGTAATTTGACCGTGCTTCTACAAGTTTAGATAGGTAAGTTAGTCTAGTGGCTAGCTATCAAAAAAAGGTTTGCTAACATGGGCTAATTGAATGACTGCTGATGCACAACCAAATGTGTATTCTATTATTCTAACTCTCAACAGTAAGTTGAGACCCCGACTGAGTTCCTACAAAAGGGGGGCGGGCCGCCAGTTGCCCATCCATGCTCTATATGATCACTGATCTGGCATGTACTAATAGGTGAATTAAATATGTTGAAAGGTTATCTGATCCCGTTTCCAATTTGATGTTTTATTTATTTATTTTATTTCACCTTAATTTAACCAGGTAGGCTAGTTGAGAACAAGTTCTCATTTACAACTGCGACCTGGCCAAGATAAAGCATAGCAGTGTGAACAGACAACAACACAGAGTTACACATGGAGTAAACAATAAACAAGTCAATAACACAGTAGGGGGAAAAAATGAGTCTATACACTTTGTGTGCAAAAGGCATGAGGAGGTAGGCAATAAATAGGCCATAGGAGCGAATAATTACAATTTAGCAGATTAACACTGGAGTGATAAATCATCAGATGAACATGTGCAAGTAGAGATACTGGTGTGCAAAAGAGCAGAAAAGTAAATAAATAAAAACAGTAAGGGGATGAGGTAGGTAAATTGGGTGGGCTGTTTACAGATGGACTATGTACAGCTGCAGCGATCGGTTAGCTGCTCAGATAACAGATGTTTAAAGTTGGTGAGGGAAATAAGTCTCCAACTTCAGCGATTTTTGCAATTCGTTCCAGTCACAGGCAGCAGAGAACTGGAAGGAAAGGCGGCCAAATGAGGTGTTGGCTTTTGGGATGATCAGTGAGATATACCTGCTGGAGCGCGTGCTACGGGTGGGTGTTGTTATCGTGACTAGTGAACTGAGATAAGGCGGAGCTTTACCTAGCTAGCTTTACCTACCAATTTGATGTAATAAGGGACAGGAGACGAGGACAGGAAGCTGCATGTGAAATAGTATTGAGACGCACCCTCTATGGAACAGGAAGGGAACTGTTGAAGAGCAATGGGACACGGCCCAAGGCTTCTTTCACAGAGACCACTGAGGACTCTTGTCTCAGACAAGCAGGTTAGAGGCAAGCTGTTGCAGACACCAGCAGGCTAATGCCCCACGAGAGTCTCTTAAGTACCGTCAGTCCTAGCCAGGCAAGGCAAGCACAACCATGCAATGGAGCAGCTCCAATCTAGCCATGCAAATGCTTCTGTATGTGATGTTCCCGTTTGTGTAACATGAAGAAGCTTGAATGCAGACAGCAGAATAGAGTTGATGTGTACTTTATGGAAGGCTTGTACAGATAACATGTTCATGGATAGGGCTGTGGCGGTCATGACATTTTGTCAGCCGGGGATTGCCAAGCAAATAACTGCCGGTCTCACGGTAATTGACCGGTAATTAACATAAACACATGTAGCATCTGCTGTTTTCCACGCATAGCCTACAAGCCACTGATGCAGACCTTTGGAACATCTACATCTTAAAAAGTCTAATAAATCCATGTAATATAGCCTACACTGATCTGATCTGACTATGTCATATGGCTGTGGGCTACACTAGTTCATTTAGCAGACAAGACTTGCTTAGAATTTCATGGCATTATTTTAGATAATTGTACATTATTTTATAGTATGAAGAATACATTTGAACATAGCTGAATAAAATAGAAAGGATATTTTCTCCAAGCGATTTAAGGGACTGTGCAATTGCGGCTATTCTGTGTTGAGCGCTTAACAAAGAAACAGGTACTCCTATATGCTTAATTTGGAGTTATTTACATAACTTTTGTTGTGATACAAATGTTGGGCTATATGTTTTGATTATTAATACATTCCAAGGCTGCATGTTGCGACTATTGATGATTGCAGGCTGCACACACCTCATCAGTCTCTCATTCACAATTTGACAAGCACTTGATAATTCCTCGAATTTCCCGGCTGCATCCCCTTTGTGTGGCCATAATGACCCCTAAAAAAATCACATGCCTTTTGCGGCCAGTGGCCGTTGTGCCCTTGGGCTGAATATAATAACTATAATTCCATTCTCCCGGCTGTGTGCCAAAGCACCTCTTACTCTCATGGCTCTCAGTCACTGATAGGGTCTTTCTCACAGGCTACAAGTTAAGATAGACACATCAGTGACGCAACTGCGCGCGTCCTTATCAAATTCCGAGGCGCATATTGAAGACATTGGAAGAACTGTCCTCATTTACTTTTCATCAGCCATTCTGTGCGAGAAATAAATATTCCAAACATAAGCATAACAAAACTTGTTTTATGCAATGAAAAAAGATATGTCATCTATGTACTAAAATAGCGAATGGAGGAAGCATTTCCGTGGTTCATTTTCATGCCAGGTAGGCTATACTCCTGTTTTAAAGAGAAGCAATGTGCTTAATATTAGGAATGTTGAGAAATAAATATAGCAGGCCTAGTCTATAGAAAGCTGATGGGAACCCACTCTTTTTAATAGAGGCCATCACTCTGTTTTCTCACGCAATTGCATAGCCTATAGAAATGTTGCGCAACATCAGCTCATGGGCTCTCATGAAGTGTTTGATTCGATTTTTGATTCGATTGATGTCAGAGAGATTAGAGGAACAATAGAGTGTGGGGTACCAGGCAGTTAGCAAGTTTGGTAGGATTACTAATGACCGTCAGCAGCATCAGAGCTTGGAGAAGCCTAATTACCGTTACTAAACGGTCACATGGAATTTGATTGCCATCATGACTCGTGACCTCCGGTGTGGCGGTAATATGGTCACCGTAACATCCCTATTCTTGGTCACTGTATTCCGTGTGATTTCAACCCTAAAGCTTACTCTGGCTGGACCAGTATGACCCAGACCTTACCTGAAAGCTATCTCAAGGGCTTGAGAACCTTTTAATAACATACCGCCAGCCAAAATGATTGCATTTAGCCTCAGTTTTCCTATAACCCAACAGCAATACAACCACACATAAGCTAGCTAGCGTTAGCCTGGATGTTTACCACATGTAAACTCTGCCTTAGAAAGGCTCTGAGGCACTTCCTGACCTGATCCCAGTATCGATATCTCTTGCAGTCAAAACCAAAACACACAAACACACCCACCTACACAACTCTCACCCTGACACACTCTTCAAGTCAGGTGGGAAATTAAGTGAAAATGAAGCCACTGACCCTTCCCCTAAATATGTTTCCTTCTAAACATTAACCACTTTATTCATGCAACATGTGTGGCTAGCATTCCCCTTCATAGGGACGCTGATGGGAATCCTTGGGTCTGGGAGCGCAGTTACATAGTAGGGGTTCGGAATGAGCAGCTGTGCACTCACCACCATTTGCATGTAAAACACGTAATGGGGATACAGTTGCTTGCACAGACTGCCAGTTGTCTGGAGCAAAAAATGCATGAGAACACACACACACACAGACTTACCGTAGACAACAAAACACTGAGGGAAAGATTCACAAATCAAATGACATTTAATTTGTCACATGCTTTGTGAACAACAGGTGTAGACTAACATTGAAATGCTTACTTACAGGTCCTTTTCTAACAATGCCTATTCCCTATCTAGCACGACTTCTGTCCAGTGTCAAAAGTAGTGTACTACAGTATCTAGGGAATAGTGTCTCTCTAGGGAGAGAGAACATTTTTGTAATGTGATCCGGACAACATTTTGAGAAACTTTTTAGCAGGTTTTGGTGTTAAAATTGTCTATAGCGTCCGAAACGTTTGGCCTACAAACTATTATGACCCCTCTATGGAAAGATTAGACTCTAATGAACATGATGGTGGTTTGCGCAATTTCAACAAATACATTTTTTATATTTTTTAAACTTCAAGCGGTCTTAAAATTCTAAATCAAATAGCTAAATGATCCTTGGTATGACCTTCTTAAAACAATTCCATATAGCTTAGTGGAACCTAATTATGCTGCAGAGCTGTCATTTTACTAGTTCTTCAAAGTACAGTTGAAGTCGGAAGTTTACATACACCTTAGCCAAATACATTTAAACTCAGTTTTTCACAATTCTTGACATGTAATTCTAGTAAAAATTCCCTGTCTTAGGTCAGTTTTATTTTAAGAATGTGAAATGTCAGAATAATAGTGGAGAGAATTATTTATTTCAGCTTTTATTTATTTCATCACATTCCCAGTGGGTCAGAAGTTGACATACACTCAATTAGTATTTGGTAGCATTGCCTTTAAATTGTTTAACTTGGGTCAAACGTTTCGGGTAGCCTTACACAAGCTTCCCACAATAAGTTGGGTGTATTCTGGCCCATTCCTCCTGACAGAGCTGGTGTAACTGAGTCAAGTTTGTAGGCCTCCTCGCTTGCACACGCTTTTTCAATTGAGGTCAGGGCTTTGTGATGGCCACTCCAATACCATGACTTTGTTGTCCTTAAGCCATTTTGCCACAACTTTGGAAGTATGCTTGGGGTCATTGTCCATTTGGAAGACCCATTTGCGACCAAGCTTTAACTTCCTGACTGACGACCTGAGATGTTGCTTCAATATATCCATATAATTTTCCTCCTTATGATGCAATCTATTTTGTGAAGTGCACCAGTCCCTCCTGCAGCAAATCACCCCCACAGCATGATGCCGAAGAACACCATCCCAACCGTGCTTCACCGTTGGGATGGTGTTCTTTGGCTTTCAAGCCTCCCCCTTTTTCCTCCAAACATAACGATGGTCATTATGGCCAAACAGTTCTATTTTTGTTTCACCTGACCAGAGGACATTTCTCCAAAAAGTACAAAGCCACGGCTCTTGCAGAGCAAGGGGGACAACTACCTCAAGGTCTCAGAGCGAGTGACGTCACCCATTGAAACGCTATTAGCGCACACCACCGCTAACTAGCTAGCCATTTCACAGTGGTTACACATACACAAAGTAGATGTCCTAACCGACTTGCCAAAACTATAGTGGTTGAAAAAATAGTTTTAATGACTCCAACCTAAGTGTATGTAAACTTCCGACTTCAACTGTAGATAAGGCATACTTTCACAAACTGTCTCTATCCCTCTCCTTGTGTTGTGTACATTCCTCTCCCATGCGGTCTGTGTGTATCTAACCCTATTGTGTAGCAGGCGTTAATCGCTCAACACTACGTGAAAGGAAACATAGATGTCTATATTTGGGCCAAATTAAGGCCAGTCCCGATCGGACCGAATCCAAACCAATCAAAAACATATTTTTGAGGGTCAAATCAAGGACGGTCCGTACTGGACCAAATCTGAACCAAATATAGATGTATATCATTGGTTCAGATTTGGACGTAGAAATCAAGGCCGGTATCAAAAAAAGACCTCCTGTCTTACCTCTTTCAGGTAATACAGTGCCTTGCAAAAGTATTCATCCCCTTGGCGGTTTTCCTATATTTGTTGCATTACAACCTGTAATTTAAATAGATTTTTATTTGGACTTGATCTGATCTGTCACATGATCTCAGTATATATACACCTGTTCTGAAAGGCCCCAGACTCTGCAACACCACCAAGCAAGGGGTACCACCAAGCGAGTGGCACCATGAAGACCAAGGAGCTCTCCAAACAGGTCAGGGACAAAGTTGAAACTTTGAACATCCCACGGAGCACCATTAAATCCAATATAAAAAATTGAAAGAATATGGCACCACAACAAACCTGCCAAGAGAGGGCCGCCCACCAAAACTCACGGACTAGGTACGGAGGGCATTAATCAGATTGGTCTTTTTGTTGCCTAAGATAACCCTGAAGGAGCTGCAAAGCTCCACAGCGGAGATTGGAGTATCTGTCCACACAGGACCACTTTAAGCCGTACACTCCACAGAGCTGGCCAGAAAAAAAGCCATTGCTTGAAGAAAAAAATAAGCAAACAGGTTTGGTGTTCGCCAAAAGGCATGTGGGGGACTCCCCAAACATATGGAAGAAGGTGCTCTGGTCAGATTAGACTAAAATGTAGCTTTTTGGCCAAACGCTATGTCTGGCGCAAACCCAACACCTCTCATCACCCCGAGAACACTATCCCCACAGTGAAGCATGGTGGTGGCAGCATCATGCTGTGGGGATGTTTTTCATTGGCAGGGACTGGGAAACTGGGCAGAATTGAAGGAATGATGGATGGCGCTAAAGAAAGGGAAATTCTTGAGGGAAACCTGTTTCAGTCTTCCAGAGATTTTAGATTTTAGGTTCACCTTCCAGCAGGACAATGACCCCAAGCATACTGCTAAAACAACACTTGAGTGATTTAAGGGGAAACATTTAAATGTCTTGGAATAGCCTAGTCAAAGCCCAGACCTCAATCCAGTTGAGAATCTGTTGTATGACTTAAAGATTGCTGTACACCAGCGGAACCCATCCAACTTGAAGGAGCTGGAGCAGTTTTGCCTTGAAGAATGGGCAAAAATCCCAGTGGCTTGATGTGCCGAGCTTATAGAGGTTGCTCTACAAAGTATTGACTTTGGGGGGGGGGGGTGAAAAGTTATGCACGCTCAAGTTCTGTTTTTTGTGCATTATTTCTTGTTTGTTTCACAATAAAAAAATATTTTACATCTTCAAAGTGGTAGGCATGTTGTGTAAATCAAATGATACAACGCCCCCCAAAAAATCCATTTTAATTCCAGGTTGTAAGGCAACAAAATAGGAAAAATGCCAAGGGGGTGAATACTTTCGCAAGCCACTGTAAATTCAATGCAGCATTAGCCTTATATTTAGGTAATGAATGATGGGTTATGCATAAGCTTTAACCTATAGCCTCTGTCTTTTGTGCAATATTCACCTCTGTTCCGCTGGCCTCTCTCCTTTAAAAAAACGCTCCTTAGCTCTTGGAGTGAAAGGAAAAGCTAGACTAGAATAGCTTGCTGGCTTTCTTATACTAATAGACTATTCAAAGAGGGATGAAAGCTATTCTTTGCTGAATGGTAAATACACCAATAGCACTCACGGGGAGTTTAAAAGAAGAGAGAACGCATGATGGAGGTAGGCTATAGCAGTTATTTGTTTAGACTTCAATCGTCATGAAGAGAAGTGAAAGCCGTCCTCATCTTATTCTAGTCCGATATTATTCAAGCATGTCGTTACGATGATGAAGTTAAGAACAACAAAACGTACTTCATTTAACTGAGGGATGGGCAACTTTTTGTTGATATTTAGCTATATCACTGGTGACACTTAGAATTGTGGAACACACTAAGTGACATTTTGAAATAGTGTTGTGCATAAGCAGTTTTTCTCTTATGTCAGTCACTGAAAGTCATTCAATTAGCCCATGTCAGCTAACGTTTCTTAGATTGGTAAATTAGTGTAGACAGCTATCTAAACTAAACTCATGGTCGAATTACTGACCGGGGAGTCTCCATTGATTTTGTTAGTCACGCTCACTCAGATATCATATTAAAAACTGCAAACATGTCTCTCCACCCCATGGCAAAATGAGTAGAATTGCATGAAATGAGTTATACAATTGCAAAATCTTCTCTCTTTCTTGATTCAGGGAAAACCCATTGAGACCATGGTCTCATTCCCAAGGCTGCCCTGACTACACCAACCAATACAGTATAAAACAAAACAGCAATCAGTACAATATAGTAAACTATAGATTTTCTTAGGGGGTAGCTTTAGTGTAGCTTAACTTCTTCCAGTGTGAAGTAGCTTGGTAAACTATATTTTAAGATTATTCCTCAAAACTGTCCACCCCATGGCAAACTGTGGAGAATTTCAGAAAACGCGGTTTAAAACGGCAACATTTTCTCTACGCCCCATAGCAAAATGTGTAGAATTGCAGGAAATGAACTCTAAAACTTTTACTCTCTGCTGTCAAGAGGGGGGGCTCTTGTGAAACTCATTTTAATTCGAACAGATAGGTGTGTTGTAACTTTTGCCGAATAATGACATCATCCCTAGGCACTTGTGAAGATCTGAAACAATTTGATAGGTGTAAGTAATAGGGTGAATGCACTTTGAAGTAAATCTGAGCTCTGTTAAAAGTACACTTAATACAAACTTTTATTGATCACAGTGATTAAGGAGTATCTTTAAAACAGGTTAACAGGACCCACCATTGTAATCTACTGTAGTGAACTGGGTGGGACTTCCAACTTCATTGGCTGATCCCTCCTGGTGACCCTCTTGGAGTAATGTCCATCCGGGTCATCAGGAGTGATCAGCCAATCATGAAGAATAAAATTGACTACTTCAAAATGGAGATGACCTCAATGGCGCTGCCCATACTATAACATATGCTATAATGGCACAGATAAAAAGATGAGTCCTCTTTTTATCTCTATGGTTCCATCACTTGTTCATGAATGGACGTGTCCTTAACATACAAAGTCCAACAACATGTTCTGATCATCAAAGCAACTATCACATGTATTTGACTGACTGGTCAAATTGCTCTCTGTGTAAAGTGCATGTAATTGTTGCAGATTGTGGCACAGGTTCGAATCTCACGTGACCCCCCCCTTTTGAAATGTTGATTTACATATATTGTTTTAGTGTGCAGTGCTAGGCTTGGACAAAATAAATGCCGGTACTGTTTATATTTAGGTTTACAAGAGGTGCAGGAAATCAAGCAGTAGAAAATGTGATGTGCCGGTGAGCTCCTGCCCAAGTCAAGCACTGTTAGTGTGTTGAAAAGGGACTCCCAAAGCCAACAGCTTGAAATGACGATTATTACCGAATTGGTAGCACTTTACAATGAGGTTCCATTTGTAAAGGGTTTATAAAGGGTGTATTAATTTTTATTTAATCATTATTAAATGCATTATAACAAATTGGTCAACATCGTGCGATAGCCTGTCAGTTCTTGCCAAATAGTGGGCCACTATTTACCTCCAGCTATTAACCATTTATAAATCCACTTACAAATGTGAATAATATTGAACCTTTATGTATCAACATGAAACCTTCTTTTCAATGGTTGCACAGTTAAACAATTGTTATTTTCTCACTTTTGGGTGTGATGCATTGTTGCTCTGTCCAAGGAACAGAAATGGTTGTTTTCAGACCAGTGGTCAACTCCCATAATGTGTCTTGCTCCCAGCTAGCTAGCTAACATCGACATGAGAGTTTACCTGCAATTTGTTTAGCTTTTTGGATTAGCATGCTAGCTGGCTATCTAACCTTTGACCTCAGGTTCAGTCCCTAGCTAGGTAGCTGGTAAGTTAGCTAACTAGCTAGCTAGTAGCCTTTGTCAGCACATTAACATGAGTGGTTCCAATGTTAAGACTAACTTACTAACTACCTAGGGTCTTAGCAAAAATTGTGAAAACCCTTTCATCTGTGGTAGTCAGATATTAGTTTTAGCAAGTAACGTAAACTCACCCCATTCCATACAAATGTGCGCAACCGAAACATTCAAATGAGGCTACAAAGAAAACTAATGGGACTGTAGCGACTGTGTTGACTTCAAAATCGGGGGTGGGAACTACGTTTCTATTCAAGCGTTGATCCACATGGTAATGGCTCTATAGTATTGGAGAAAAGTTGAAAAAAACGGACCCTCCGTTACATCGTGATGTGTCATGCCGTAACGTACAGCACCCATAAAGCAACTAGGCAAAACTGCTCCAGCTCCTTCAAGTTTAAGTCATGCCACAGATTCTCAACTGGATTGAGTTTTGGCCTTTGACTAGACCATTCCAAGACATCTAAATGTTTCCCCTTAAACCACTCAAGTGTTGTTTTAGCAGTATGCTTAGGGTCATTGTCCTGCTGGAAGGTGAACCTCCATCCCAGTTTCAAATCTCTGGAAGACTGAAACAGGCTTCCCTCAAGAATTTCCCTGTATTTAGCGCCATCCATCACTCCTTCAATTATGCCCAGTGTCCCAGTCCCTGCCGATGAAAAACATCCCCACAGCATGATGCTGCCACCACCTTGCTTCACTGTGGGGATAGTATTCTCGGGGTGATGGGTTTACGCCAGACATAGTGTTTTCCTTGATGGACAAAAAGCTACATTTTAGTCTCATCTGACCAGAGCACCTTCTTCCATATGTTTGGGGAGGCCTCCCACATGCCTTTTGGTGAAGACCAAACATGTTTGCTTATTTTTTTCTTTAAGCAATGGCTATTTTCTGGCCACTCTTCCATAAAGTTCAGCTCTGTGGAGTGTACGGCATAAAGTGGTCCTATGGACAGATACTCCGCTGTGGAGCTTTGCAGCTCCTTCGGGATTATCTTTGGTCTCTTTGTTGCCTATCTGATTAATGCCCTCCTTGCCTGGTCCGTGAGTTTTTGTGGGCGGCCCTCTCTTGGCAGGTTTGCTGTGGTGCCATATTCTTTAAATTTTTTAATAATGGATTTAATGTTGCTCCGTGGGATGTTCAAAGTTTCTGATATTTTTTTAGAGCCCAACCCTGATCTGTACTTCTCCACAACTTTGTCCCTGACCTATTTGGAGAGCTCCTTGTTCTTCATGGTGCCGCTTGCTTGGTGGTGCCCTTTGCTTGGTGGTGTAGTTGCACCAGGTCTTATTTAGGGGCTTCATAGCAAAGGGTGTGAATACATATGCATGCACTAGTTTTCCGTTTTTACATTTTAGATTTTTTTTTAAACAAGTTCTTTTTTTCATTTCACTTCACCTATTTGGACTATTTTTTGTATGTCCATTTACATGAAGTCAAAATAAAAATCTATTTAAATTACAGGTTGTAATGCAACAAAATAGAAAAAACACCAAGGGGGATGAATACTTTTGCAAGGCACTGTACACAGAAAGCTAACTTTAATAATATGCATGTCAATTGCTCATGGCTCAAAGTGGAGGAGAGATTGACTTCATCACTACTTGTATTTGTGAGCGGTATTGTACATGTTGAAAGCACCGAGCTGTCTGTTTAAATGACTAGCACACAGTTCAGACACCCATGCATACCCCACAAGACACGCCACCAGAGTTCTCTTCACAGTCCCCAAGTCCAGTACTGACTATAGGAGATGCACAGTACTACACAGACCCATGACTACATGGAACTCTATTCCACATCAGGTAACTGATGCAAGCAGTAGAATCAGATTTAAAAAACATAAAAATACAACTTATGGAACAGCGGGGATTGTGATTCTGCTCCCGAGTGGCACAGCACCTTAGTGCTAGAGGCGTCACTACAGACCCTAGTTAGATTCCAGGCTGTATTACAACCGGCAGTGATTGGGAGTCCCATAGGGCGGCGCATAAATGGCCCAGCATCGTCCGGGTTTGGCCATCATTGTAAGTAAGAATTTGTTCTTAATTGACTTGCCTAGTTAAATAAAGGTGAAATAAAAAATAAATCAAAAAAGCAACACAAACATAGGCACAGACACATGCATACACACACATGATAACATATGCACTATACACACAGGTACACATGGATTGTGTGTTGTAGATATGTGGTAGTGGAATAGGGGCCTGAGGGCACACACTTAGTGTGTTGTGAAATCTGTTATAAATCTATTGTAATGTTTTTAAAATTGTATAGCTGTCTTAATGTTGACGGATCCCAGGAAGAGTACCTTCTGCCTTGGCAGCAGCTAAGGGGATCCATAATAAATACAAATACACTTCGATTAGGATTATATAAATCATTATTTCACTTCAGAAAAGGTTTGAAAATATTAGGGTTGAAAATATTCAACCCTAGTTCAGACAATATTTTATGGCTTATTATATTTCAATATTTTTGTTAACTGTATTAATCTTACAAGAATGTGTCCTCAAGGACTGCCTATTTAGGCACAGCTATACCTCATCCCCTGTCTCCTCCTCATGTATAGTTTGGGTTAGGGTTAGGGTTAGCTCAAAGGTTCCTCTCCCAGGCAAACAACAAGTTCCTCGTGGTCAACCGTGTGGAACAGATTAGGTACTGCTTGTTTGTACAAGCCAAATATCCTAATCGTGTCCTTTCACTCCAACATTTGGCCAGGAGAGAGGAGAGAGAGAGTAGGCCATAACCGTCTTACTACAGTCTACAGACAAGAGTAGTACTTTACAGTGAAGATCATTAATTTGATGTATTTTTTTGAGTGAAAAGATTAACAAAAATCCTGAAGGAATGGGAAATGAATGTGTGGACAATAAAGTTTTTCAAATTGTATTATTTTCTATTCTATGATAGGTCTCACGTTGGTATAAATGATTTGGGAGACAGGCGCAGGAATGTGTAATAGTTTTTTTTATTAAGCCCAAATTACGGCGTGCCGTGTAAAGGCACAGTGCGGGTTGATCAGAACCTGATGCAGCTGCCGAAGTTGCGTCGTCGTCGGACGGGCCAGTTGCCGCTGCTGAAATTGCGTCGGACGGACCGGTTGTGGTGGCGTCGGACGGGCCAGTTGTAGCTGCTGAAGTGGCGACGTCAGACGATCCAGTTGCAGCTGCCGAAGTTGTTGCGGCGGCTCGACGGGCCATTCCCACTGTCTCCCTTAATGGTCGATTATTCTGTCACGTTGGTATGAAGAGATTCGGGAGACAGGCGCAGGCGAGACCAGTAATCATCTGCGCAATCCACAATGGCACGAAAGCCAAAACACACAGCACAGGTACTCACACGCACCAACGGCCATAGTAACAATAATGGACAGCCCAATGGAAACCAAAGGGCACACTTATACAAGTACTAATCAGTGGGACTATGGGACAGGTGTGCGTAATGAAAGTTCCGGAGGGATCCGTGGCAATAGGTTTGCTCCGACATGTAATTTTATAATTTCTCAGTCTACTCCAAATAGTCATTCTATAAGAACAGATTAGTTTATTTCAGAACAAAAATACACTAATGGTAAGAGAACAAAGACCAGCCAGACATTTAGTCTGGAAAAAAAGATACATCCAGAGGAGTGGATACAATTCATTAATAATTAATGGGGAAATGCTTTTTTACAATGGCTGTCAGGAGTAAACAAACAGTAAAAAGTATGTTTCGCTTTGAGCGGACACCGTTCGTCTTGTATTTGAATTTGATTGGATCCCACTAGCCAATAAAAAGCAATAAAACAAAATCACCTGAGTTCAAGTAGGATTAGTTTCAGAAACATAGAGAGGACGGTGTGTTATTGCTTACTGTACCCAAACAATAGTCATTTTCACTAACTCCAAGCCTTTATTTTGGGGTTTTCCTTTCAAATGTGTGTACTAAATTTGTCTGAAGTCTCTTCCCCTTGATGGAGGGGTAGTCTGTGCGAGGTTGCTAAATTATAAATCTGAACTGGAGGGTGAAATTACAGTGGCAAGAAAAATGATGTGAACCCTTTGGAAATACATGGATTTCTGCATAAATTGGTAAGAAAATTTGACCTGATCTTCAACTAGGTCACAACAATAGACAAACACAGTCTGCTTAAACTAATAACACACACACAATTATACGTTTTCATGTCTTTATTGAACACACCGTGTAAACATTCACAGTGCAGGGTGGAAAAAGTATGTGAACCCTTGGATTTAATAACTGCTTGACCCTCCTTTGGCAGCAATAACCTTGGGTCATTGTCCTGTTGCATCACCCAACTTCTGTTGAGCTTCAATTGGCGGACAGATAGCCTAACATTATCCTGCAAAATGTCTTGATGAACTTGGGAATTCATTTTTCCGTTGATGATAGCAAGCTGTCCAGGCCCTGAGGCAGCAAAGCAGCTCCAAACCATGACGCTCCCTCCTCCATAGTTTACAGTTGGGATGAGGTTTTGTTATTGGTGTGCTGTGCCTTTTTTTCTCCACACATAGTGTTGTGTGTTCCTTCCAAACAACTCAACTGTAGTTTCATCTGTCCACAGAATATTTTGCCAGTAGCGCTGTGGAACATCCAGGTGCAATTTTGCAAACTTCAGACATGCAGCAATGTTTTTTTGGACAGCAGTGGCTTATTCCATGGTGTCCTCCCATGAACACCATTCTTGTTTAGTGTTTTACGTATCGTAGACTCGTCAACAGAGATGATAGCATGTTCCAGAGATTTTAGCTGACACACCAGGATTCTTCTTAACCTCATTGAGCATTCTGTGCTGTGCTCTTGCAGTCATCTTTGAAGGATGGCCACTCCTATGGAGAGTAGCAACAGTGCTGAACTTTCTCCATTTATAGACAATTTGTCTTACCGTGGACTGATGAACATCAAGGCTTTTAAAGATACTTTTGTAACCCTTTCCAGCTTTATGCAAGTCAACAATTCTTAATCTTCGGTCTTCTGAGATCTCTTTTCTTTGAAGCATGGTTCACATCAGGCAATGCTTCTTGTGAATAGCAAACTCAAATTTTGTGAGTGTTTTTTATAGGGTAAGGCAGCTCTAACCAACATCTCCAATCTTGTCTCATTGATTGGACTCCAATTAGCTTTTGGAGATGTCATTAGCCTAGGGGTTCACATACTTTTTCCAACCTACACTGTGAATGTTTAAATTATGTATTCAATATAGACAAGAAAAATACAATAATTTGTGTGTTATTAGTTTAAGCACACTATGTCTGTCTATTGTTGTAACTTAAATGAAGATCAGATCAAATTTGATGACCAATTTAAGCAGAAATCCAGGTAATTCCAAAGGGCTCACATACATTTTCTTGCCACTGTATATGTGTTCGCAGCTTTCAAAAGGCGAATTTTACACATTTTGCTTCCCAAAAATAAAGCTGTTTTGGGGCATTGGTTCCTACTATGTGTGAGTTTTACCGAAATTAGCTGAAGAATTGGTACTTTGAAGGTAGGTATATGAGTACCAAAACATCACTGAACACATGCAGTAAAAATTTGCCCGAATATTATGGTCATCAGAAACATACAATAGAGACAAAGCCTGCAGAAGTATTTAGTGGGAAAGGTTGCTAAAGCTAGGCAGGGGAAAGTCTGCATACTAATAAAAATGAACCTTCAACCTCTACCAGCATGTGGCACGAACCAATCAACTCCGACTGCCAGTGTCGAGCGCCAATCAACATTTGTTCACAGACAAAGGGTGTTTGGATTTGAATTATTGGACACACCATAGGTCAAGACTGAGAACTATGGGAACTTATTGCTTCCCTGTATTAATTCTTTGTGGTGTGTGGGAAATGCCACACCAACAAGAAAGACACACACACACACACACACACACACACACACACACACACACACACACACACGATTACTTATTTTGTGGTCCGTGGAGATGGAGGAACACGATGAACCATGCAGAACATAAAAACAGCTAATGACTTTGTCCATACACCCCCACACCATGAACTGAGACTGCTTTACAGTTACCAAATATACTTTCAGTAAAGAAGTGACAAAATCATCGCACTTCCTTTCAAACATTGTCAGGAGAGGTTGGCATCTTGTGATCAGTGGAGGCTCCTCAGAGGAGTATGGGGAGGACCATCCTCCTCAGTGAATTTCACAAAAACATTTTAAAATGTATCAATTTTAGATAAAACTATAATAAATATAATCCCAATTCACCAAATAACTGATTAAAATACATTATTTTACAAAGAAGGTCTACAGCAGCCTCAACAACACTCTATTAGGGTAGCACCATGGTATAGCCGGAGGACAGCTAGCTTCCGTCCTCCTCTGGGTACAATGACTTCAATACCAAACCTAGGAGGCTCATGGTTCTCACCCCCTTCCATAGACTTACACAGTAATTATGACAACTTCCAGAGGACGTCCTCCAGTCTATCAGAGCTCTTGCAGCATGAACTGACATGTTGTCCACCCAATCAAAGGATCAGAGAATGAATCTAGTCCTGAAAGCATAAGCTACAGCTAGCTAGCACTGCAGTGTATAAAATGTGGTGAGTAGTTGACTCAAAGAGAGAGAAAGACAAAAGTTGAACAGTTTTGAACAAATACATTTCTTCCGAAATGAAGGAGAAGCAAGAAAGAAATAGAGAGTTTCAGTTTCAGTTACTTAGCTAGCAAATACAGCTAGCTAGTTTAGCCTACTTAAACACCCTTCTCAAATAGAGGGATGCTATGTTAGCTAGCTGGCTATGACTTTCCAACACAACACTGGAACTCGCCCAAATCAAGGTACGTTTTTGGTATTACTAATTTATTGCCACCGGGGCCCGCCAGTGTAACTGCTTATTGACTGTACACTAACATTACTGCATGGTTATAGCGGGTTTATTAAAGTGTAATTTGTATTAGCTATGCTGACTATGACGTTACTTTAGCTAATATGGTGACAACGATGTAGGCTGTGTGCAGCGGTTTGGCTTGGAAAGTTTTTTTTCGCCTGGTTACATACAGCTGATGTGTTGTGCCCTGAAGTCCACAAGCGAAGGGAAGAGGTGAGAGGAGGAGAGCGCATAGATGCGAGAATGAATATAATGTGGCTGCTATGAAAGTGAACTGTGTTTACGGGGTTGTATTCCTTGTGCGAATTCTGTTGAAAAAACGTTTCTTAAACAGACGGAAACAGAACAAAAACGGGGATAAACATACCTGAATTTGTCCAATAGAAACTCTCGTTTGCAACTGGTGGACTAATGATTACACCCTATATAAGCTAGATGCAGGCAAGAGTGTGCAAGGTGGTATTGAATGAAAATGTGAGTATCATGTAGTAGCCTAAACCTATCGCTGTTATATTGAACTGGGGTGAATGGAATATGAATGAGATTCATCCAATATGCTGTAATAGAAATAAGTCCATGCTCATTAAAACAAAATCATCCTCCCTCATTTTAAACAGCACTGTTTCTCAGACTCTCAATCCAATCACGTGGTAAAGACAAGGTTCAGTCATTTTGGCCTTAAATAGAGGGATTTAAGTGAAAAGCTAACTGCACCCTTCTAGCGTTTGCCAACGTTTCAGTTTCCCAACCGTCGTCAGAGAGGTCAGATATAATTTCCCTTTTTGAATTATGCTATGCATTTATATATTCCAACACACTTTAAACAACACTTTTAAAGCACCCTGTTTGGATGTCCAATACCTTTAACATGCTTTATTCCTCCTTTCATTGATCTAAAAAAAACAATCAAATGTTTTTTTTTAAAGAAAAAAAGAATTGTCCACTGTTGATACAGTTTTTCCTTTAAGTGAGTGGATAGGTGAAGACATGGTTTCCATGTCAATGCTTTCACCAATCTTGCCATGTTACAATATTGATTTCCTCAAGGAAAGAAGGAAGGATGGGTGCACTTTTAGAGTATTCAAATGATCCAATTGAAGCACACTGGTGTCAACAGATCCACCAGAATGATTGACAGCAGCACTGATCATAATGAATACACAGTGTCTGCCATAGTAACTGTTAGGCCTCAACTCTGCCGCTCTTATTGAGTTTCCACTACTTCATGCCCTTTAATAAGATGTTAGATACCACTTAAACACTTCTGGGCTCAATATGTCACGCCAGATATTACGCTATATGCAAGAGTGTGCATTTAACGTCCATTCATGAATTGCAATTAGGGGCATTTTAGCTATGCAGCAGCTCTGTCCGAGACGGCTTTTCTAGTCACTATATTAAATATGAAGGGGCTCAGAGAGGGGTTGGGTGTTATTTGCCAAAAATCACACACATTTTAACAAATCAGCCAGCATGTGCAACATCAGCACATCGAGCTTGAGCTTGAGAGTGTAACGTTCTATCTGAAAAAAAGATGATTCTGAGATAATTGGCGTTAAAGTTCAAAACCCGTCATTGGTTTGACTGGTGTCAGCAATTTTTATATTGTATTCTTTTGACACAAAACAAGGCTTGTCAACAACTACATTTTGAAAAAAATGCAGATAGAACTTTATAGTCCCAAGCTCTCGACATACCAATTATCCATTAGATAGAGATACTGTGTGACTTCCTATGAATTTTGACATAGGTAAGGAATATATTTGTGGTATTCTCGCTATACCAGTCAAAGGTTTGGACACACCTACTCATTCCAGGGTTTTTCTTTATTTGTACTATTTTCTACATTTTAGAATAAAAGTGAAGACATTAAAACTATGAAATTACACATATGGAATGATGTAGTAACCAAAGAAGTGTTAAACAAATCA
Source organism: Salvelinus namaycush (assembly GCF_016432855.1). NCBI lineage: Eukaryota > Metazoa > Chordata > Actinopteri > Salmoniformes > Salmonidae > Salvelinus > Salvelinus namaycush. The sequence continues at coordinate 3,408,194 of NC_052317.1, forward strand.
AAATATATTTTATATTTGAGATTCTTCAAAGTAGCCACCCTTTGCTTTGATGACAGCTTTGCACACTCTTGGAATTCTATCAACCAGCTTCACCTGGAATGCTTTTCCAACAGTCTTGAAGGAGTTCCCACATATGCTGAGCACTTGTTGGCTGCTTTTCCTTCACTCTGCGGTCCGACTCGTCCCAAACCATCTCAATTGGGTTGAGGTCGGGTGATTGTGGAGGCCAGGTCATCTGATGCAGCACTCCATCACTCTCCTTCTTCTTCAAATAACCCTTACACACCCTGGAGGTGTGTTGGTTCATTGTCCTGTTGAAAAACAAATGATTGTGCCACTAAGAGCAAACCAGATGGGATGGCATATTGCTGCAGAATGCTGTGGTAGCAATGATGGTTGTGTGTGCCTGGAATTCTGAATAAATCACAGACAGTGTCACCAGCAAAGCATCCCCACACCATCACACCTCCTCCTCCATACTTCACGGTGGAAATCACACACATCACCTACTCTGCATCTCACAAAGATACAGTGGTTGGAACCAAAAATCTCAGGACAGATTTCCACCGGTCTAATGTCCATTGCTCATGTTTCTTGGCCCAAGCAAGTCTCTTATTATTATTGGTGTCCTTTAGTAGTGGTTTCTTTGCAGCAAGTCGACCATGAAGGCCTGATTCACAAAGTCTCCTCTGAACAGTTGATGTTGATATGTGTCTGTTACTTGAACTCTGTGAAACATTTATTTGGGCTGCAATTTCTGTGGCTGCTAACTCTAATGAATTTATCCTCTGCAGCAGGTCTAATTCTGGGTCTTCCTTTCCTGTGGCGGTCCTCATGAGAGCCAGTTTCATCATAGAGCTTGATAGTTTTTGTGACTGCACTTTAAGAAACTTTCAAAGTATTTGAAGTAATGATGGACTGTCATTTCTCTTTGCTTATTTGAGCTGTTCTTGCCATAATATGGACTTGGTCTTTTACCAAATAGGGATATCTTCTGTATACCAACCCTACCTTGTCACCACACAACTGATTGTGTCAAACGCATTAAGAAGGAAAACAATTCCACAAATGAACTTTTAACATGGCACACCTGTTAATTGAAATGCATTCTAGGTGACTACCTCATGAAGCCTGTTGAGAGAATGCCAACATTGTGCAAAGCTGTCATCAAGGCAAAGGGTGGCTACTTTGAAGAATCTCAAATATAAAATATATTTAGATTTGTTTAACCCTTTTTTGGTTCCTACATGATTCCATATGTGTTATTTCATTGTTTTGATGTATTCACTATTATTCTACAATGTAGAACATTGTAAAAAATAAAGAAAAACCCTGGAATGAGTAGGTGTGTCCAAACTTTTGGCTGGTACTGTATATATATGTAATATATATAAAAAATCAGATTGGCTCTAAGTGTGTTAATCCTGGAATATTATCAAGCCACGTACTGTATATTTGATGGAAACTGGCACACTAAGTTTACCTGAAAGACATATAGTACATGCAACCCTTTGAGCTTTTGTACTATCAAGGTAAGAGGACCACTATAGAAGGCAAGAGAAGATGGGAAAAAATAAGAACAGGAAAAACAAACGATGAATTAGTAACATTCCACAATTATTCCAAAACTGTGATTTAGCCAACCAGAAGTAATTGCAGGCCTTTGAAGCGGCTAGAGACCACATAGAAACAAACACAACCATCAGATTATATTACACTCTATATTACACTCATTCTGCTTGTTGTCGTAGCACATAAAATGCAACGCACTAGCTTTTGCGGAAATGTTAATTTAAAACATTGCTATTGTGAAAACTACAACCATGTGTGGGGCATAATTTCAAGCCTGTCTCGATTCTTTGGCTAAATCCTCACACAGTGCCTTTAGAAAATATTCAAACTTTTCCCACATTTTGTTGTGTTTTACAGCCTGTATTAAAATGATTTAAGTGTATATTTTTGGTCACTGGCCTACACTCAATACCCCATAATGTCAAAGTTTAATTATGTTTTTATAAAAAAATAAAAAAATAAATTACAAATGACAAACTGAGTATTCAATTCAACTTATTTACTCAAAAATGTCCTTAACAAGTCACATGATAAGTTGAATGGACTCATTCTGTATGCAATAATAGTGTTTAACAAAATGTTTTGATGACTACCTCATCTCTGTACCACACACATACAATTATCTGTAAGTACCAGTAAGTTTCATCCACATATTCAACCACAAAAAACAGGTAGGTTTATCAATGCCTCACAAAGAAGAGCACCTATAGGTAGATACACTACGTTAAAAAAAAGAAGCAGACACTGAATATCCCTTTGAGCATGGTGACGTTATTAATTACACTTTGAATGGTACACAAAGACACAGGCGTTCTTTCTAAATAAGTTGCCGGAGAGGAAGGAAACTGCTCAGGGATTTCACCATGAGGCCAATGGTGACATTAAAACAGTTAGAGTTTAATGCCTGTGATAGGAGAAAACTGAGGATGGATCAACAACATTGTAGTTACTCCACAATACTAACCCAATTGACTGAATGAAAAGAAGGAAGCCTGTACAGAATTAAAATATTTCCAAACATGCATCCTGTTTGCAACAGGGCACTAAAGTAAAACTGCAAAAAATGTGGCAAAACAACTAACTTTCTGTCCTGAATACAAAGTGTTACATTTGGGGCAAATCCAATACCACGCATTACTGAGTACCACTCTCCATATGTGACTCGTTTTAGGAAACTAGGCGTATGTAGCGTCACTACTTCACAGGTGCGCCATTTGAACGCAAACTTTTTTTTAAATATTAAAATGCGTTTTTTGCCAGAAATGCCTTCTGGAACGTGAATTTTCATGTGCCTTAATAACAAACTTGTTTTGCCATCTGTAAATACTAATACAATTTAAAATGTATGAGCCTAGTTGGTTTAGCCATGGAAAAAGTCACCAACCTTCCCGCTAGCCATGATTGGCTGAGATAATGAGTGGGCTGGACATGCCAAACGAGGAGTTCGGATTGGTCTGCCATGTAGCAAGCTTCTGTGTATAATATGAGCTGGTCATTATGTGTAGGTAACCCTGTCTAACTCTGCTTTTTTGAAAGATATCACAAAGTAGAAAAACTGTTGCTCTCCACTTTCTGGAGGACCGCATTTTGAAATCAATGGAATTAGAGTATGCTAGCTAAGGAGATTGAGAAAATTTGAAAATTCTGGCGATTTATTGCAAATATGCAGAGGGAGTCGAAAAGAGAACACACAGAAGGCTGTTGTATAAAACACCTGTCTCCGGTTTACATCTTCAAACTGAGGGCAATCATGACATCTGTGACAAAGAGGGAGAAGCGTTCATCCATGTATATGTGTAAGATAGTCTAGCTAGCTACATTTCAGATATTACACATTTCTAATTTAGTCAGAAAGTTGTTTTAATTTAAAGTTAAAGTGTACTGTTAGCTAGCTAACGTTACGTGTATGATATGTAATAATATTATTCGTATCTCAGAACCATTTGCATTTCTGTGTTATAGCATAATGTTAGCTAGCTAACATTGAACCTGGTTTATTAGCTAGTAACGTTATGAGTTGGGATTATGTCTAAACAAAAGACTCCACTATGCAAGTAACTATTTCAATAGAATGCTTATGATGTCACTGCGACAATAGACGTAACTGGTAAATTCGCTCTGGCTATCTACTTCCGATTTCAGAGCACTCTCGTCTGCACTCTCGTCTGCCAGAGCGCAGAATAACTGACACATTTACGAACGCTCAACAACCGTTGAATATGGCCAGTGTCAGTAAACATTAGCAAAAAGCGTAATTAAATTGTTGGCAGCAGCACAGTTGCAGTCACCAACGCTCTGGATAACATAAACACAGCCTAACCAGCTCTGCTAGGACGAGTAAAATGGTCAGAGTGAGGTGTTCTCTCATTTGTGCCTGGAAGGAGCTAGCCAATGTTAGCCAGTTAGCTTGGGTGCTTGACTGCTGTTGTTAGGTCAGAATGCTTGGATCAAACCTACTTTTTGGGCAGAGCGTCCAGTGTGCGCTCTGAACGCTCCCAGAGCGAAACGCTCTGATTTTACGAACGGCAAATCTGACAACTCTCTCAGTTTACAAACGCCCAGTACACACTCTTGCACTCCAGATTAAATTTTGGAACACACCTTAGTATAAACTAGCCAACCAAATCCTTGGTTGATTAGTACATAGCCTCACATGTGAATCCTTAAAGAGATGGGTGGGGCTAAAGATTTTAAGATGGTGTGAACGATGCTGAATGGGTGTAGACAAAGAGGAGCTCTCCAGTAGGTACCAAAAATATTCAAGGGTAATTTTCTCAAAAGTGAGGTTGGAAGTTTATCAACTTTCAAAGCAGAATTACTTTCCCATTGTTCCTCAACTGTAGTGTATGATATACCATTTTCTATCTCTTTACTTTTATCCAATGTAAAAAACACAATTTAAAATGTTGCTACATAAAGACCGAATCCAGCCCGTCGGTCACATAATCAAATCAAATGTATTTATATAGCCCTTCGTACATCAGCTGATATCTCAAAGTGCTGTACAGAAACCCAGCCTAAAACCCCAAACAGCAAGCAATGCAGGTGTAGAAGCATAATTTCAAGCATAGTGGTGACTGCATCACTGGGGTGTTTTTCAGGATAAAAAAAAGGGATTGGAGCCAAGCGCAGGCAAAATCCTAGAGGAAAACCTGGTTATTATGGGGTATTGTGTGTAGATGAGTGATATTTTTTTAAATACATTTTGAAATCAGGCTGTAACACAACAAAATGTGGAAAAAGTCAAGGGGTATGAAAGTTTCTGAAGGCACTCATGTAATGAAAAACGATTAGCTACATTATCCTATGTATTATTCAGAACTAGCAATGTAATGATTTGATGCATGGATTATTTTTATAGCTTGCCGCCTAACTCTGAATAATACAGATGATACTGTAAAATAATGTCACTGTAGACTACTTCTGTATTTGTATGAGAGCTGTAGCTAATCGTTTTTCATAACAAAGCTTGGTAGCAGTCATAATCTTGTTAGCTAGCTAGATGTTCTAATGTCTGACTCGTTCTGCATTTAGAGTTTGTGAATGGGAAAATAAATCCTTTTAAATTGTCTGCACATGCTTGCGAATTGTTGAATTCTTTAAGTATGTAATGGCTTAGATTAGAAATCGCTCGCTTGGCATTCTAGCTTCCCAAGTACTGTGATATTTACCGTACTTTGAAGCTGTGCAGGGAGATGTAGCTTCACCAAAGCCAAGGTAAGGATAGCTAATGTAAACAGAAAAGTAAAAAAATCTGGTGAGCTGTGGAAGACAGTAAATGGGCCTTTAGGTGCATGAAGGTTTAGAGACTGTGAGAGTGTAAGGGCAAAAGCCATTTAGTCGGACTTCACAGTAAAGACCTTTAAAAACCCCTTTGATGTTAAGTCTCCTGTTTACAGGACCTGCGTGGTTCTGGTACCGGTTCTAACAGACAATTTAGCTTATAAATCGATCTGTGGACACTGTAGACTGAAATGGCTTGCAATGAGCGGTAGCCTTGCTCCTTAGTGACACAGGAGTATTTGTCTTCTGCCTGTGTGAATCAGGATGTGAAATCTGACATCACTTTGTTATGGCCCTCTCATGATAAATAATAATTTTGGGGGGGATTATGTAGATTACATTTTCAATTATATTTAGTTACATTTAAGAGTTTAAAGGCCTACTCCTCAATTCAGAAAAATTTGTCACAGAAGATCAGAAAGCATTACTTAACTGTTTAATAAAGCAATAAAGTAAAGGAGGTTGAGATAAACTACATTACCAAGAGTATGTGGACACCTGCTCGTCGAAACATCTCATTCCAAAATTATGGGCATTAATATTGAGTTGGTCCACCCATTGCTGCCACTCTTCTGGGAAAGCGTTCTAATAGATGTTGGAACATTGCTGCGGGGTCTTGCGTGCATTAGGCCACAAGAGCATTAGCGTGGTCGGCACTGATTTTGGGCGATTAGGCCTGGCTCGCAGTCAGTGTTCCAATTCATCCCAAAGGTGTTCAATGGGGTTGAGGACTGGGCTTTCTGCAAGCCAGTCAAGTTCTTCCACACCAATCTCAACAAACAATTTCTGTTTGGACCTCGCTTTGAGCATGGTGGCATTACCATGCTGAAACAGGAAAGAGCCTTCCCCAAACTGTTGCCACAAAGTTGAGAGCACAGAATCGTCTAGCATGTTCTTGTATGCTTTAGCGTTAATACTTCCCTTCACTGGAACTAAGGGGCCTAGTCTGAACCATCAAAAACAGCCCCAGACCATTATTCCACCTCCACCAAAATATACAGTTGGCACTATGAATTGGGGCAGGTAGCATTTTCCTGGCATCCACCAAACCCAGATTCATTGGTCCGTCGGACTGCCAGATGGTGAAGCGTGATTCATCAAATCAAATCAAAATCAAACTTTATTTGTCACATGCACCGAATACAACAAGTGTAGACCTTACTGTGAAATGCTTACTTACAAGCCCTTAACCAACAGTGCAGTTCAAGAAGAGTGAAGAAAAGATTGACCAAATAAACTAAAGTAAAAAATAATAAAAAGTAACACAATAACGAGGCTATATACAGGGGGTACCGGAACCGAGTCAGTGTTAGGGTACAGGTTAGAGGTAATTTGTACATGTAGGTAGGGGTGAAGTGACTAAGCATAGATAATAAACAGCGAGTAGCAGCAGTGTACAAAACAAATGGGGGGGTCAATGTAATAGTTCGGTGGACATTTGATTAATCTCTCTTGGTTAGGGGGCAGTATTTTCACATCCGGAGCAGTATTTTCACGTCCGGATGAAAACCGTGCCCAAAGTAAACTGCCTGTTACTCAGGCCCAGGATATGCATATAATTGGTAGATTGGATTGGATAGAAAACACTCTAATGTTTCTAAAACTGTTAAAATAATGTCTGTGAGTTATGGCTGCAAGGGATAGTATTCAGTAGCCAGTGAAATCGTGCCCATTTCAAACGGCCTCGTACTCAATTCTTGCTCGTACAATATGGATATTATTATTATTATTGGATAGAAAACACTCTCTAGTTTCTAAAACCGTTGGAATTATTTCTCTGAGTGAAACAGAACTCCTTTGGCAGCACTTTCCCTGACCAGGAAGTAGAATGTCAGAAATATATGCTCTCTTCAACTTCCTGCCTATACATGGTCATGACACGTAGGAGTCTACGTACACTCCATACGCCTTCCTCTGGGTGTCAAGATGATGTGAGAGAAGAAATTTTGTGTTTATCTTGGTCTGGGGTGGAATAAAAGCTATTTCTTTGACGTGACCGTCCACTTCCGGTACTCTGAAGCGCGCGACTTGGAAGTGCGATTGCCTTCTGTTTTGCTGCCGTAATGGATGACTAACATCTCCGGCTCGGATTTTATTTGATACATGTGACCATATCATCGTAATGTATGTTTTTTCAATATAGTTTAATCAGATTATTGAAATTTTTTCGGGAGTTTTGCCGTGTTGCGTTCTCTGACTGTGTTTACGTTGGAGAGATCTGTGCCACTCGGCTAGTGCCCATGCTAAATGAAGAGGGAAATTTGCCGTTCTGAATCCAAACAACGACTCATCTGGACAAAGGACACCTTGTTCAACATTCTGATGAAAGATCAGCAAAAGTAAGATCCAATTTATGATGTTATTTCATATATCTGTCGTAGTCGCCGGCGCCCAAGTGTTTCTATTGTGCTAAGCTAAGCTAATATAACGCTACATTTTGTTTTCGCTGTAAAACACTTAATAAATCGGAAATATTGTCTGGCATCACAAGATGCCCGTCTTTCATTTACTGTACACTATGTATTTTTCAGAAATGTTTTATGATGAGTAATTAGGTATTTGACGTTGGTGTCTGTAAATATTATGGCTGCTTTCGGTGCAATTTCTGATTGTAGCTGAAATGTAAACTATGATTTATACCTGAAATATGCAAATTTTTCGAACAAAACATATGCTATACATAAATATGTTATCAGACTGTCATCTGATGAAGTTTTTTCTTGGTTAGTGGCTATTTATTTCTTTATTTGGTCGAATTTGTGATAGCTAGTGATGGAGTAAGAAACTGATGGAGTTAGAAAAGTGGTGTATTTTGCTAACGTGGTTAGCTAATAGATTTACATATTTTGTCTTCCCTGTAAAACATTTTAAAAATCGGACATGTTGGCTTGATTCACAAGATGTATACCTTTCATATGCTGTATTGGACTTGTTAATGTGTGAAAGTTAAATATTTAAAAAAAATATCTTTTGAATTTCGCGCCCTGCACTTGAGCTGGATGTTGTCATAAGTGTATCGGTGTCGGGCTGCAGCCATAACAGGTTAACAAAACTGATATGGCAGGCGAAATCCGGAGGACAAACCATCCCCCCCAAAAATTCAGCCTACCACTGTTTTCAATGGCTGTCACCTTTATTATAAGGCGATGTCAACAGTCTTTAGAAAGAGTTTCAGGCTGGTTTTTGGAAAAATGAGCCAGAAATTATAGTTTTTCAAGGTGGCTCCCATTTTGACTTAGTGTTTCCAACCGCGTGAATGAGAGCGCGTTCTTTGGTATTTTCCTCCGGTAAAGACAATAACGATTCTCCGTCTTAAATTTTATCGTTTATTTACGTATTAGGGTACCTAAGGTTTGATTATAAACGTTGTTTGACTTGTTTGGAAAAGTTTATTAGTAACGTTTGGAATTCATTTTGTATGCATTTTGATGGTGGGAAACTGGGTGGATTATTGACTGAAGCGCGCCAGCTAAACTGAGTTTTATGGATATAAAGAAGGACATTATTGAACAAAAGGACCATTTGTGATGTAACTGGGACCTTTTGGAGTGCCAACAGAAGAAGATCATCAAAGGTAAGGCATTTATTATATCGCAATTTCTGACTTTCGTGTCACACCAGCTTGGATGAAATATGTTTTTCATGGTTTTGTATGTGGGGCGCTGTCCTCAGGTAATCGCATCGTGTGCTTTCGCCGTAAAGCCTTTTTGAAATCTGAAACAGCGGCTCAATTAACAAGAAGTTAAGCTTTATTTTGATGTATTACACTTGTGATTTTATGAAAGTTAAATATTTATAATACTGTAGTTTGAATTTCGCGCTCTGCAATTTCACCGGATGTTGACCAGGTGGGACGCTACCGTCTTCTTATGGTTAGGGGCAGTATTGAGTAGCTTGGATGAATAAGGTGCCCAGAGTAAACTGCCTGCTACTCAGGCCCAGAAGCTAAGATATGCATATTATTAGTAGATTTGGATGGAAACACTCTGAAGTTTCTAAAACAGTTTGAATGATGTCTGTGAGTATAACAGAACTCATATGGAAAGCAAAATCCTAAGAAAATATCCATCCAGGAAGTGGGAAATCTGAGGTTTATCGGTTTTCAAGACTTTGCCTATCCAATATACAGTGTCTATGGGGTCATATTGCACTTCCAAAGGCTTCCACTAGATGTCAACAGTCTTTAGAACCTTGTTTCAGGCTTCTACTGTGAAGGGGGAAAGAATGAGAGCTGTTTCAACCAGATGTCTGGCAGAGTGCTATGAGCTCAGTCAGGCGTGCGCCCAAGAGAGGTAGCTGCGTTCCTTATCCTTTCTATAGACAAAGGAATTCTCCGGTTGAAACATTATTGAAGATTTATGTTAAAAACATCTTAAAGGGCCTCCTGGGTGGCGCAGTGGTCTAGGGAACTGCATCGCAGCGCTAGCTGTGCCTCCAGAGACTCTGGGTTCGCGCCCAGGCTCTGTCGCAGCCGGCCGCGACCGGGAGGACCGTGGGGCGACGCACAATTGGCCTAGCGTCGTCCGGGTTAGGGAGGGTTTGGCCGGTAGAGATATCCTTGTCTCATCGCGCACCAGCGACTCCTGTGGCGGGCCGGGCACAGTGGCTAACCAAGGTAGCCAGGTGCACGGTGTTTCCTCCGACACATTGCGCTGTGTTAAGAAGCAGTGCGGCTTGGTTGGGTTGTGTTTCGGAGGACGCATGGCTTTCGACCTTCGTCTCTCCCGAGCCCGTACGGGAGTTGTAGTGATGAGACAAGATATTAATTACTAACAATTGGATACCACGAAATTGGGGTAAAATTAAAAATTAAAAAATAACATCCTAAAGATTGATTCTATACATCGTTTGACATGTTTCTATGAACTGTAATGAATTTTTTTATTTTCGTCTGGCCTGCGCGTTGTGAATTTGGATTTGTGTACTAAACGCGCAAACAAAAAAAGGAGGTATTTGGACATAGATTATGGACTTTATCGAACAAAACAAACATTTATTGTGGAACTGGGATTCCTGGGAGTGCATTCTGATGAAGATCATCAAAGGTAAGTGAATATTTATAATGCTATTTCTGACTTCTGTTGACTCCACAACATGGCGGGTATCTTTATGGCTTGTTTTGGTCTCTGAGCGCTGTACTCAGATTATAGCATGGTGTGCATTTCGGTAAAGCTTTTTTGAAATCTGACACAGCGGCTGCATTAAGGAGTTCATCTAAAGCTCCATACATAAGACTTGTATCTTTTATCTATGTTTATGATGAGTATTTCTGTAAATTGATGTGGCTCTCTGCAAAATCACCGGATGTTTTGGAAGCAAAACATTACTGAACATAACGCGCCAATGTAAACTGAGATTTTGGATATAAATATGAATTTTATCAAACAAAACATACATGTATTGTGTAACATGAAGTCCTATGGGTGTCATCTGATGAAGATAATCAAAGGTTAGTGATTACTTTTATCTCTATTTCTGCTTTTTGTGACTCCTCTCTTTGGCTGGAAAATGGCTGTGTTTTTCTGTGACTAGGTGCTGACTTAACATAATTGCATGGTATGCTATCGTCATAAAGCCTTTTTGAAATCAGACACTGTGGTGGGATTAACAACAAGTTTATCTTTAAAATGGTGTAAAATACTTGTATGTTTGAGGAATTTTAATTATGAGATTTCTGTTGTTTGAATTTGGTGCCCTGCACTTTCACTGGCTATTGTCATATCGATCCCGTTAACGGTTAGCCGTAAGAAGTTAACTGTTCAGCAGTCTTATGGCTTGGGGGTAGAAGCTGTTAAGGAGCCTTTCGTACACTTGGCGCTCTGGTACCGCTTGCCGTGTCGTGGCAGAGAAAAGTCTATGACTTGGGTGACTGGAGTCTCTGACAATTTTATGGGCTTTCCTCTGACACCGCCTATTATATAGGTCCTGGATTGCAGGAAGCTTGGCCTCAGTGATGTACTGGGCCGTATGCACTACCCTCTGTAGCGCCTTACGGTCAGATACCGAGCAGTTGCCATACCAGGTGTTGATGCAACTGGTCAGGATGCTCTCGATGGTGCAGCTGTAGAACCTTTTGAGGATCTGAGGACCAATGCCAAATCTTTTCAGTCTCATGAGGGGGAAAAGGTTTTGTTGTGCCCTCTTCACAACTGTCTCGGTGTGTTTGGACCATGATAGATCGTTGGTGATGTGGACACCAAGGAACTTGAAACTCTCGACCCGCTCCAGTACAGCCCGCCTTTTCCTGTAGTCCACGATCCTTTGTCTTGCTCACATTGAGGGAGAGGTTGTTGTCCTGGCACCAGACTGCCAGTTCTCTGACCTTCTGCCTATAGGCTGTCTCATCGTTGTCGGTGATCAGGCCTACCACTGTTGTGTCATCAGCAAACGTAATGATGGTGTTGGAGTCATGTTTGGCCCAACAGTCGTGGGTGAACAGGGAGTACAGGAGGGGACTAAGTACACCCCCCTGAGGGGACCCAGTGTTGAGGATCAGCGTTGCCTACCCTTACCACCTGGGGGCGGCCCGTCAGGAAGTCCAGGATCCAGTTGCAGAGGGAGGTGTTTAGTCCCAGGGTCCTTAGCTTAGTGATGAGCTTCGTGGGCACTATGGTGTTGAATGCTGAGTGGTAGTCAATGAACAGCATTCTCACATAGGTGTTCCTTTTGTCCAGGTGGGAAAGGGCAGTGTGGAGTGCGATTTGAGATTGCGTCATCTGTGGATCTGTGGGTCTAGGGTATCCAGGACGATCCTGTTGATGTGAGCCATGACCAGCCTTTCAAAGCACTTCATGGCTACCGACGTGAGTGCTACGGGGCGGTAATCATTTAGGCAGGTTACCTTCGCTTCCTTGGGCACAGGGACTATGATGGTCTGCTTGAAACATGTAAGTATTACAGACTCAGTCAGTGAGAGGTTGAAAATGTATGAGTACACATCCATCTGGCCCCGGGGCTTTGTGAATGTTGACCTGTTTAAAGGTCTTGCTCACATTGGCTACCGAGAGCATTATCACACAGTCATTCAGAACAGCTGGTGCTCTCGTGCATGCTTCAGTGTTGCTTGCCTCGAAGTGACCATAAAAGGAATTTAGCTTGTCTGGTAGACTCGCGTCACTGGGCAGCTCAGGTCTGAGGTTTCCCTTTGTAGTACGTAATAGTTTTCAAGCCGGTGTAGTAGAATTCAATCTTAACCCTGCATTGACGCTTTGCTTGTTTGATGGTTCATCACTCCAGACCGCACGTTTCCACTGCTCCATAGTCCGGTAGTGAGAGTTGCAACTGAGGACAGACGATTTCTACGCGCTACACGCTTCAGCACTCGGCGGTACTGTTCTGTGAGCTTGTGTGGCCTACCACTTCGCGGCTGAGCCGTTGTTGCTCATAGACGTTTCCACTTCACAACAACAGCACTTACAGTTTTCCAGGGCAGCTCTAGCAGGGCAGAAAGGTGGCATCATATGATGGGGCCACGTTGAAAATCACTGAGCTATTCAGTAAGGCCATTCTACTGCCAATGTTTGTCTATGCAGATTGTGCTATGTGCTAGATTTTACACACGCTGAAATTGCCAAATCCACTAATTTGAAGGGGTGTCCACATACTTTTGTAAATACTGTAAAGTGTATATCCTGAATAAAGCTAAGGGGCCTCTCGTGTCTTATTGTTTCCATATAATGTTTTATAATGTTTTATACTGCATCTAAAAGGTGAAATGAGCATTTCTATCAGGCATAACAGATCATAAGAAGGTGCGGTAATGATTCACACTAACTCTATCCTTTATGCTTTATAAAGATACAGTTCATGTAAATCGTGACTTAAAGGGTTCACAGTACAGTCCTAAAAAAAACACAATGAGTTTGAGCCCAGGAGCCATTGTCGAGACACCTGGCATGATTGAATTATTAACACAGTAAGGGGGTGGAAGGGTCAAGGGGCATCGTGTCACTCACTGTGCTCTGGTTTCAGAGGAGGCGGGGGCAGCTAGAGGGGTTTGCTACACTCCCCTCAACACCCCGACAACACAGGAAACAGCTGTCGATGAGCTCATCAAGCTTTTGTTTTGAACAGGTTATCAGAAAACGCTTGGGAGCTTTCAGTGACAACAACCACTACAGGTATCAGTCTCACATACCCTTCCTGACAACAGGCTATTGGATGTTTGCCATAGCAAAGGCATGGTCTTTTTTATTTTTTTATTTGCAAAGGCATGGTCATATGTTCTCATACCAGTGATAGGTCCCATGTTAAATGAAGCCTTCATAAACCCTTTATTAGGCATATAAGGATACTACCTAAATAATTTGAAGAAAATATAATGTTATATAAAAGGTGGCAAATATATTAGGTCGCATTTATCAAAAAGACAGATGTAAATGATTGGTGAAGCATCTATGTAGTGCTTATGAAGACTTTATGAATGTTCCATAAAGCCTTCATTAGTTATGTTTAGTTCGAAGTGGGACCTGGGGATTCTAAGTAAAAAAGGCAAGCATGGGTAAAGGATACTTCCCAGCCGAAACAGTTTGGAAGAGTTTGTGCATATACTGTATTATGACGACAATTTGTAAATTTATTGTTCATTTTGGACTTCGGTAAGTTTTTTTAGGCTGATCGGGCACACAACATTTTATAGGGCAAGCCGAAGTCGGTAGCAGAAGTCTACGCCCCTTCGTCGGTGATTAGGCAACAGAAGGGATTCTTTAATAAAGTCTTTGTCGTCATTCAATGAGAAACAATTCATTTTCATGCACATTGTTTCATTGAGAAATACTACACCAAACATCTTAGTAAGATGTAAAATTGCGCGACTAACATCTCCTCTGCAAAAAAAATGATGACAGATTTCTTGAGTTATCTTAGTGTAACGAACGTCTACTTCATCCTCCTCGGACGAGGAGAGGCGAGACGGATCAGATGACCAATATGCAGCGTGGTAGTTTGACATAATGAATTTATTAAACAAGACGAAAAAACGAACTACACTTGATAATTAACAAAATAACAAAACGACGTAGACAGACCTGGACATGAGAACTTACATACAACGAAGAACGCACGAACAGGTACAGACTACAAAACAAACGAACGAACGATACAGTCCCATGTGGTACCAACATACAAACACAGGAGACAACCACCCACAACAAACAATGTGAAACAACCTACCTTAATATGGCTCTCAATCAGAGGAAACGTAAACCACCTGCCTCTAATTGAGAACCATATCAGGTAACCCATTAACCAACATAGATACACATAACATAGAATGCCCACCCCAACTCACGCCCTGACCGACTAAACACATACAAAACAACAGAAAACAGGTCAGGAACGTGACACTTAGATTAATTCTGACTATTTTGAGGAAGTGTCTACCAGCTACAGCATCTCAAAATGGACAAACAGAACTATTGCTGCTTTTTTCTCGTTTTCCAAGCAAAGATCTTTTAAGGGAGTATACAAGCACACTCGTTTGGTTCCCCTAATAGGCGCCAACCGAACTGAAGCATGCTGAGTCTATTGTTGTATCAGTAGTGGATCTGGAATGCAGATGTAGGGTGTATCCATGCGAATTTACAAGCAACTTGGGAGAAGGCTGGAATGTCTGATTGTTGGACAGGGAAAGTGCTACAGGGGGACTAATAGCAACCATTCTTTAATAAAATAAAATAAAATAATTTTATTTGTCACATACACATGGTTATGGTTAGCAGATGTTAATGCGAGTGTAGCGAAATGCTTGTGCTTCTAGTTCTGACAATGCAGTAATAACCAACGAGTAATCTAACCTAACAATTCCACAACTGCTACCAAATACACACAAGTGTAAAGGGATAAAGAATATGTACATAAAGATATATGAATAAGTGATGGTACAGAACGGCATAGGCAAGATGCAGTAGATGGTATAGAGTGCAGTATATACATATGAGATGAGTAATGTAGGGTATGTAAACATAAAAGCGGCATAGTTTAAAGTGGCTAATGATACATGTATTACATAAAGATGGCAAGATGCAGTAGATGATATAGAGTACAGTATATACATATACATTATATTAGGTGGCATTGTTTAAAGTGGCTAGTGATACATTTTTGATCAATTCCCATCAATCTCCATTATTAAAGTGAGCTGGAGTTGAGTCAGTATGTTGGCAGCAGCCACTCAATGTTAGTGGTGGCTGTTTAACAGTCTGATGGCCTTGAGATAGAAGCTGTTTTTCAGTCTCTCGGTCCCTGCTTTGATGCACCTGTACTGACCTCGCCTTCTGGATGATAGCGGGGTGAACAGGCAGTGGCTCGGGTGGTTGTTGTCCTTGATTATCTTTATGGCCTTCCTGTGACATCGGGTGGTGTAGGTGTCCTGGAGGGCAGGTAGTTTGCCCCCAGTGATGCGTTGTGCAGACCTCACTACCCTCTGGAGAGCCTTACTGTTGTGGGCGGAGCAGTTGCCGTACCAGGCGGTGATACAGCCCGACAGGATGCTCTCGATTGTGCATCTGTAGAAGTTTGTGAGTGCTTTTGGTGACAAGCCGAATTTCTTCAGCCTCCTGAGGTTGAAGAGGCGCTGCTGCGCCTTCTTCACAACGCTGTCTGTGTGGGTGGACCAATTCAGTTTGTCCGTGATGTGTACGCCGAGGAACTTAAAACTTACTACCCTCTCCACTACTGTCCCGTCGATGTGGATAGGGGGGTGCTCCCTCTGCTGTTTCCTGAAGTCCACAATCATCTCCTTTGTTTTATTGACGTTGAGTGTGAGGTTATTTTCCTGACACCACACACCGAGGGCCCTCACCTCCTCCCTGTAGGTCGTCTCGTCGTTGTTGGTAATCAAGCCTAACACTGTAGTGTCGTCCGCAAACTTGATGATTGAGTTGGAGGCGTGCATGGCCACGCAGTCGTGGGTGAACAGGGAGTACAGGAGAGGGCTCAGAACGCACCCTTGTGGGGCCCCAGTGTTGAGGATCAGCGGGGTGGAGATGTTGTTACCTACCCTCACCACCTGGGGGCAGCCCGTCAGGAAGTCCAGTACCCAGTTGCACAGGGCGGGGTCGAGACCCAGGGTCTCGAGCTTGATGACGAGTTTGGAGGGTACTATGGTGTTAAATGCCGAGCTGTAGTCGATGAACAGAATTCTCACATAGGTATTCCTCTTGTCCAGATGGGTTAGGGCAGTGTGCAGTGTGGTTGCGATTGCGTTGTCTGTGGACCTATTGGGGCGATAAGCAAATTGGAGTGGGTCTAGGGTGTCAGGTAGGGTGGAGGTGATATGGTCCTTGACTAGTCTCAAAGCACTTCATGATGACGGCTACTAGTCGTGAGTGCTACTAGTCGTGATGACGGCTACTAGGCGGTAGTCGTGAGTGCTACGGTGCGGTAGTCGTTTAGCTCAGTTACCTTAGCTTTCTTGGGAACAGGAACAATGGTGGCCCTCTTGAAGCATGTGGGAACAGCAGACTGGGATAAGGATTGATTGAATATGTCCGTAAACACACCAGCCAGCTGGTCTGCGCATGCTCTGAGGACGCGGCTGGGGATGCCGTCTGGGCCTGCAGCCTTGCGAGGGTTAACACGTTTAAATGTTTTACTCACGTCGGCTGCAGTGAAGGAGAGTCCGCAGGTTTTGGTAGCGGGCCGTGTCAGTGGCACTGTTTTGTCCTCAAAGCGAGCAAAGAAGTTATTTAGTATGTCTGGGAGCAAGACATCCTGGTCCGCGACGGGGCTGGTTCTCTTTTTGTAATCCGTGATTGACTGTAGACCCTGCCACATACCTCTTGTGTCTGAGCCGTTGAATTGCAACTCAACTCTAAAATGTGAGATAACAAAGCAGAGAGAAGCAAATCTGCCAAAATGATGGGAATCCAGATCTTTTCAACTCGTTCAGTCAAAATAACAAATCTTTCGACTCATTTCGTTCATTTGAGTCAGTAATGCCCAGAGCGCGCAGGAACCCCTTACCGGCGGACAATGAACTGAAAACTCGAAAGAGTCATTCCATTTCTACAAGCCTCTCGTTCACCATTGGGTGGCTTTTTGGAGCTGTCATTTGTGGCTGAGACTTGTAAACATGTGCTTTAAACAATGCAGGCCACATTTGTTGACTGCTAGGCATACAAATACAATTATTTCTTGACACATTTGAAACTGGGTCTAGTTGTAGCCAGAACCGGACTAGATTACTAAAGACTCTTGGCGGAATCTATTGCTTGACTGCAGTGAGGGTGATGATAAGCACAATATCATTTGCGAGCTGCAGCCCGCCAAACTATTCGTTTTCAAGTTGAGCAGAGGCTGTGTATGTTTTGGTTCGACAAAGCTGTGTTCATCATAATGTTCAATACACAATTAATTGCATTCATTTTTGCACCAAGCGATCAATGATCAGTTGTAAACATTAATTTTTCTTCTCTATACTGCCTGCAGCAAGATAATCTATTTTCCTGTGCGTATATGACAGTGGTTGGTCAGAGCACGTCTCTGTGGCCCGCTAAACTGGAGGAGACAGAGCATGTATCAATCCTGCTGGAGCACTCATTGTAGCCAGCAGGTCAAATGAACTACTACACTGAACGAGTCACTCAGAAAAAAACGAATCGTGACTCTTCGAGTCAGTAAAAAGATTTGTTCAAAGACAACGCATCGTACGCGGAACTGTACATCACTAACGGAAACACACCTTTTGGTGGGAAAATGCACATATTCTTTCCATGCAGACTTTAGAATAGTCACATGAAAATATGCCCCCAGTTGGATGGAAACCTAGTTAATGTCTCCAAATTTCATGGAACTGTACAATGCATTTGCTGTCAAAGGAATACAAAGCTACATTCTAGCTGTTGGAACAGCGTGATAAGGTATTTCTTTTCTGCTGCAACCGTGAATTATCATCAATGAGGCTCCTTAAAGGAGATGTGGGGCAGCATTTAACTTGCTCTTTTATGTTCAATCTCAACTGATTACTTGACAGAAATGAAACCTATACATTTTCCTCATATTTCTTTTGAAAGTAATCCATAAATAAAATTAAAACATCTTATTACAAAATGTTACAGTGTTAAAAAAGATCAAATCCCTCTCAGTGCACCAATCCAAAAATAATCTAAGCTCTTAAAACAATCACAAATGCCTCTACTCCCCCCAGAATGTTCATTGGGAGGTACATTTGGAAGCAATGTAGAAAACAGGTGTTTGTGGTTGTACGCTATAGCCTTGACCTTGACACAATATTAAATGGTCATCACTGCAGTCTTGTACATATAAATAACATAGTAATTTCCCAATAATCCAGGGTTTCAAGTCTTATAAATCCATTTCTGCATTATTCTAGTTGGCAGGCTCTTTTATCCAATTCACATTACAGTGAGTGCATCCAGTTTTAGTATGTGTATGTGAGCCCTGCTGGAATTGAACCCCACGACCTTGGTAGCGCCATGATTTTACCAACTGAGCCACTCAGGACAATATTGTGTCGATAACGTAACTTCGCTAGAAAGCACAAGGGAGACCGAAGAGGTTAAGAAGCTTTTGGCATCTCATTTCAAGACAGCCACATGAAATAACAGAGAAGAAAATAAGTTCTGAGCCTTGCTAGGCCCAACTAAAACATAAACACGCTTATCCTGTGCATAAGAAAGATGAACCTACATTTCAAACAAAAATATTTCAAAAAAACCTTTTGAAAACCCCAACGGCTTTGAAGTGAAGATTAAAATCCTACTTCGCTTTCCTGTTTGGACTCGGGAATGGCGTTACTGCCTTCATCCTCCTCATCGGAGAGAATATTAATCGACAAGCTGCCATTTTGGTTCTCTCATACCAATTACTTTGAACAAAACAACTCCAAATGCCAAGGCTGTAATCTCAGATGTGCTTGCTGTGCAAGTTCCTTTGTTTCCACACAGAGTCATATATGCAGTTTACATAGAAAAGGGAGTATGTTTTTGCTTGTATTTTTGGTCCGGCATTTTGGGGGCCACCTCATGCTGCATCTGCAGAAATGCAAAAATGATTGAGTGTTTATCAATATTTGTCAACCAGGGTGTGTTGAGTGAGACTAGGCCCTCGGGTGTGTGAGTGTGGGCACGTGCATGTATAGTCTGGACAACATGTGCGTGTGTGTGTGTGTGTCTGTGTGTCCCAATGGCGGGTATAGCGGAACAGAGTCAGGAGCAGTGGTGTGCATGTGTGTCTGGACAGGATACAAAGGTGTGTGTGTATTAGCCAAGGGGGCCCTGAACAAAAATATAAACGCAACATGTAAAGGGAAATAAAAGATCCCAGAAATGTTCCAGACGCACAAAAAGTGTATTTCTCTCAAATGTTGTGCACAAGTTTGTTTATATCCCTGTTAGTGAGCATTTCTCCTTTGCCAAGATAATCCATCTACCTGACAGGTGTGGCATATCAAGAAGCTGATTAAACAGCATGATCATGACACAGCTGCACTTTGTGATGGGGACAATAAAAAGCCACTCGGTGCAGTTTTCCTACAGTTTTGTCACACAACACAATGCCACATTTGTCTCAAGTTTTGAGGGAGTGTGCAACTGGCATTCTGACTGCAGGAATGTCCACCAATGCTGTTGCCAGACAAGCCTCCTCCAACGTAGTTTTCCAGAATTTGGCAGTACATCTAATGAGTCTCACAACCGCAGACCATGTGTAACCATGCCAGCCCAGGACCTCCACATCCGGCTTCTTCACCTGCGGGATCGTCTGTGGGTGGGCCTGTACCCTCCCGGGTCCACCTATGGCTGCGCCCCTGCCTAGTCATCCATAGAGTAGGGCCAAACTAATTTATTTCAACTGACTGATTTCCTTATATGAAGTGTAACTCAGTAAAATTGTTGAAATTGTTGCATGTTGCGTTTATATTTTTGTTCGCTATAAAAAGAGTCACGTCCTATTCCACCCTCATTTCCACTTCCCACAACCCATAGTTCATTTCTTAAAATGCTTTACTAATCCCCGTTGAAACAGTCTTGATTCATTATTTGGCCATACAAAATCTCCATCAACAACAATAACCAAAATGGTTTATGAGCATTTACAAAGTCTACTACTCTGGAGGTATCACTGAAAACCTTGTGTAATTTAAAAACACATTTCTATATACTGTAGTGTAGTAGTTCTGTATTTGAGCAATAATATAAAACAATAATATATGCCATTCAGCAGACACTTTTATCCAAAGCAACTTACAGTCATCCGTGCATAAATTTTACATGTGGGTGGTCCTGGGAATCAAACCCACTAACCTGGTGTTAGAAGTGCCCTGCTCTACCAACTGAGCTACAAACAAACACAATCAGCAGTACTTGCTTTGCATGCAGAGACAGTACAGTATGATTCACCTGAGCCAGAGACTTCATGGCAGCCGTGGAACACATATTGCAACTGGATAAAGACAAAAGACAATGTTGTTCTTGTTCCCTGGCAATTTTTGTTGGGGAAAAGAACAGAATAAAAATAAACTTCAATGAAAGCAGGGCTAACATGAACACTGAACGAAAGCTCAAGTTGTGATGATTCTGTGTAGCTCAGTTGCTACCGTTTGGCAAACACAAAGCCAGGGTTGTGGATTTGATTACCGCTGTGCCCACCCATACAAAAAAAAATTATTCACACACCACTGGATAAAAGCGTCTGCTAAATGGCATATACTGTACAACTTAACATTTCTGCTCAGTATCTCTCGACCAATTTCATTAGAGGACTCAGAGAGAGCCTTCAAGTTAGACTTATGTCTGATGACCTCACTGAGAACTACTGCACGGCAAGGCGTATTGTCTGAGTTCACGAGCAAAGACCATCCAATGAAATGTTTTACTCGCAGGTTCCCTCTCTGTAATGCAACCAATAAGAAATAATAAAAGATAAGGATAAAAAGTAGAATGGCTCAGTAGAATAGAATTAAAAGAATGTGTCAGGAAGGCAGTCAACAATTTATAGAACAATATTTACACGTGTGTAGGGGACGGGGGGATTAGAGCAAGTGTTTAAATTCTGCAGTATTTAGCAATAATACATACAAGTCTAGCAGCAGTTGTGATGTGTGTGTAGTAGGAATGTGTTTGTGTGTGAGTGGGTGTGTGACTGTGCATGAGTGCATGTGTGTTACGGTGTGGAGAGTCAGTGCAAGGCTGTCTTCACTAGTCCAGTTCAAGTGTTCAGCAGTCTGATGGCTTGTAGATAGAAACAGTCTCTGAGTCTGTTGGTCCGAGACCCCATGCTTCGATACAGTCTGCCCAACAGTAAGAGAGTGAACAGTCCATGGCTGGGGTCCTTGATGATGCTGCGGGACTTCCTCAGGCACTGCTTCGAGTAGATGTCCTGGAGGGGTGGGAGCACGGCCCCAGTGATGTACTGCGACGTCTTAACCACCCACTGGAGGGGCTTGCGGTCGTGGGCGGAGCAGTTCCTGTACCAGGCCGTGATAAAGCCAGTCAGGACGCTCTCGATGGTGCAGCGGAAGTATTTGGAGAGGATCCGGAGGCATAGCAATTTTTTTTAGCTGTCTGAAAATTGGTGGTGGTATTGTTGGTCCATGTCAAGTTCTTAATGATGTGGACGCCAAGGAACTTAAAACTACTGACTCTCTCCACTGCAGCCCCGTGGATGTGGATCGGGCGTATCCTATCCTCTGCTTCCTGAAATCGACAATCAACTCCTTTGTTTTGCTGACGTTGAGGCTGTTGTCCTGGCACCACAATGCCAGTTCACTTACCTCCTACCTCGTCGTTGTCAGTGATCAGGCCTACCACCGTGGTGTCATCAGCAAACTTGATGATGGAGTTGGTGTCGTGCTTAGCCACACAGTCGTGGCTGAACAGGGAGTATAGCAGAGGGCTGAGGACACATCTCTGACGGGCCCCAGTGTTCAGAGTCAGTGCGGAGGAGAAGTTTGTTGCCAGTCCTCACAGCCTGTGTGTTTGCCTGTCAGGAAGTCCAGGATCCATTTGCAGAGGGTGGTGTCCAAGCCTAGGGCCCTGAGCTTGGTGACGAGCTTGGAGGGAACAATAGTGTTGAATGCTGAACTGTAGTCAATTAACAGCATTCTCACATACAGTAGGTGTTCCTCTTTTCCAGGTGAGTTAGGCCATTGTGAATTGCAATGGACATGGCATCTTCTGTGGATCTGTTGGAGCGGTAGGCAAAATGGAGTGGGTCCAGTGCAGAGTGCGAATATACAGGGGCCCGAGGGGAGGGGGGGGGTTATTATTTGGGGTGGACGAACATCCGCAGGTAGCCTACTTTGTGAAGTTTTTTGTTTGACAATAAGATGAAAACATCATGACTGGCTGTGTTGTTGCCCAATTAAAATGTAATACAAAATGTTTACAGTTATATGACATGTCTTTACTATCAGGCCCATTCAAAATTACATAGGAGGTCCCCCCAAAAAATAGAGACCCCCTGAATGTCACAGTATAATTCACACTCTGACTCTGGTCCACTGTGTATGGCATGCTGACCTTGATGTGGGGACTACAGGGAGCATTGTTATTGAACATTGATTCAAGTTTGAGTCTGTATTGTCTTTTTGCATCCTTAATGGAGCTCGTACCTGCTTGCCTTGTACGCATCGTGCGCAACCGAGTCATCAGGGTTCGTTCTGCCCCTTCGCTTAGCAACCGGTGGCCCCACACTCAAAGACTTGCTGACCTACTTTCCATGTGTGTTTGTGTGCGTGTGTATATTACAGACTGGCAGCTGAGGCCAGTGTTGCCATGTGTTGGCCAGCTGTGGTCCCCCGGTGCGGATATCCAGAGTTTTGCAAAATTGTAGCGGAGGAGGGCAAATGCAGGAGAAGGGAGGGGGGGGGGTGAATGTAAATACCGGCTTCCCTTTCTGGCTTTCTTCTAGCGGTAACAAGAGTCACCCTTGTTATACTCAAGACACCGTGATCTGTTACATTGAGCTATGGCATTAGGCAGGACATACTAAAAACGGACTGAACAACGAAGATAAAGTTGTATATTTGGTCTCAAGGCTGTTTGTTCAGTCAGCGATGTGAAGAAGAAGAGAAAAAAATGGGAGGTAGTCCAACCCTCTCGGCGTTTAAAATCTGTGTCGTAATTCATTAGTGCACACCGGAGTAAAACACTTTGCAATGGACGTGTTCAGGTATTCATTCCCCATTTCTGTCTGTTTTCTTCCGTTTCACTTCTAGTGAATATGACCCTGGTCATCTGATGACTTCATAGCCTTTTCGGAACTGTTTCAAGGCACTGAGTGCCATTTCGTAGTCTTGCTAATAATGTTGGCAGAAGTGGTGAGGTATTACTCGGGTGACGACGTATAAACAACCTCTGAAGATTGTTTACCTGACCGGATCCTCATGTCCTTAGTTTCATGAAAAAACACCTCAAAGCCTAACGTACCCATCTACCCAAACACACTATTACAGCTTTTTGTGAAATGACACTAATTACTTATTCAAAATTCTTGACAGGCACACGAAAAAGTATTACACAATTTTCTTCACAACGCATTTCATGTGTATTACACAATTTTATTTCTTTATAACTCATTCGTGTACATGACACACATTCCCATTGGTTGTGGCTAACGTTAGGACTGTGAGTAATAAATGAGAGATTTATTTATTGCAATTATCACACAAGTAGTTTTATTGGAAGATATGGACATTTTGGATATGAGTTGGAACCTATTTTGGCGTTTAATAGAAATGGCTAATTAAAACCTAGGAACAGAAGCCATTGCCTTTTGGAAAAGAGTGAATACATTCTTAAATCGCCTTGAACTTACAAAGACATTCAAACCACAATGTATGTCATTGATAAGGGAGCTCCCACAGCAAATAGAACTGAAAAGGAACAAGGATCATGTGGCCTGGCTGGTTTGGCTGTAATGCGGCAGCCTCTGGCACACATCTGCAGTATTGGCATAGTTTCAAATCCGGCCTAATGCCTTTTGACACAACCTCTATCTTTCCTACTGCCATACTCTCTCACTATCTGAACATACAAAATGGTATCCATGAGTTCATCTGACTCTGGGGAAGTAGATAAGGGGCTTCATTGCAAAAATCCCGCAGTGTCCCTTTAAGCCTTTAACGCTTAACATTAAACGCTTTCCCAACAGCGTGTATAAAAAAAAAAGAACTGTTGAATCATTAAGCAGTTGAGTAGTGCTCTTAGAGGAAAAGTCCAGTAGCTCCTCCACCGTAACAGGGTTGCATGACCAGGAGATAATAACAACTAAATAATCAAACAGAATGTCCAGACAAGACAAGCTTTTATCCATCATGAATCCATCTTACAACTCCCACATGATCTCACATCGTGTCTTTATCTCTCTATAGAAAAAGTAAGAAGGGGCAGTTGATAGATAAAACTAGGCATAACCTAGAAACCAATTCGACCATTCACAAGTACTTTAAATCACACCTCATATCTGCTCGGAACGATGAACGATAAAAGCAGTTGGCAAAAAAAGGCAAGGTTAAAATGCATCGGGCTTTTCTTTGTTCAGTAGCTCTTACCGCATATAGGAGACAGCTTGTCACTGCACATAAATGAAACACGGTACGTTTGAGATACTTTTATGCTGTTTATAATTGACCAGCTAGACTGTCTGGAACACCGACCCAACAGGAGCCATTAGTGTCAGGAAGCCATTTTCTATTTCTCCTGATGATTTTGATATATTGCTTATGTATTTTATGCTCAAAAGCTTTACATTTTTTTTCAAATGGGATATTACATTAAAAAAGCTTACTGAGTGACTACTCACTGGTTGAATCAAGATTGCTTCCACGTAATTTCATTGAAATTACATTGAACCAACATGGAATAGACGTTGAATTGAAGTCTGTGCCCAGTGGGTATCCTCAGCATTCTGTACTAAAGACAACAGACTGCAGAACTGTATTTTCGTACAAGAAGCAAAGCTAATATCATGAATCAAAAAAGCTGCACCACTGATCGCAAAAACCTAAAAAAAAATGTGTGAACCAAAAACATGCAAAGAGGTGACAAGGAACCAAAAGTAGTACGTGTTATGAAGTATGAAGTGATGGAACACAACCATGGCCTGTATACAGGCACACATATTGACTCAAGCAGGAGGACGGTAGAGGTAAGATGTTTCAGAGCCGTACGGAATGTTACCAGCAATCAGGCAGGAAATTGGGCCTTTTTTTATTGCATACCAAATGGAAAAGAATGCGAAACAGGAAGGGACTACCTGAAATGGTCAAATAAGAAACACACATTTTTGTTTTACATTGCAAAAAGTTTTCTATGTTTTCTGTTGCCTGCCCTAATGAACACAACCCAGATTGTTTTTCTCAAGCTCATCCATTCGCACTGAAGAGTGTGGGTAAAAGTGGTTTATATTCCACACTAATTTACACCTTGACATGGTAAACAGAAACACACAGTGGCTCAGTGAGTATATCCTTACAGTTAGCAGCGAGGTGAAGACATGCCCAGTCTAGATGCTATAGAGATCTACATACTGAGCTGTATCGTGATGTTTGAAGCAGGGATTAACCTAGAAAACCGTAAAGTCAAAAGACTTTGAGGAATTTTGTGGACACTGACCTTTGTATTTGGGATGTTTGGGGGCTGTCTCCAAAAGGGAGCAGATTTTGGCCAAAAGTGTATTAAGCCATTGGGTATGTAAACAGTCGGTTCAATCAGTTCGTAGGAGATGCAGGATTGGACCATGTTTAATTTGTCACCGTCACAGTTGCTCTGTGACCTTACTCTGTCGGTTCAGGGCGGAGAAAACGCTTCGAGATACATTGCACACATTGTTCTGGCTTCGATCCAAAATATCTGCCTCCTTGAGGTGTTATTTCAAGAGTGGCGTGAAAAAGTGTTAAATGATCCAGCAGCCATTTTTCAGGAGAAACTTGACTGACTGGCTGGCTCACAGATTCTTCCTTATTTAATTTGGTAGGGTTACATGCACTAAAATGAAGGGCGAAATACGATACAACCCTCCTAAAAGTGTGCTAAGACAAGACCCTTGTTTTTGTTTCAGATGTTACAAATTGTCAATGGCCAACTTCATGAAACTGGTAGGTGTACCTGTGGATGTATTTCAAGGCCTACCTTCAAATTCAGTACCTCTTTGCTTGACATCATGAGAAAATCAAAATAAATCAGCCAAGACCTCAGAAAAACAATTGCAGACCTCCACAAGTCTGGTTCATCCTTGGGAGCAATTTCCAAATGCCTGAGGGTACCATGTTCATCTGTACAGACAATAGTACGCAAGTATAAACACCATGGGACCACGCAGCCATCATACCGCTCAGGAAGGAGACGCGTTCTGTCTCCTAGAGATGAACGTACTTTGGTGCGAAAAGTGAAAATCAATTCCATAACAACAGCAAAGGACCTTGCGAAGATGCTGGAGGAAACAGGTACAAAAGTATCTATATCCACAGTAAAACGTGTCCTATATTGACATAACCTGAAAGGCCGCTCAGCAAGGAAGAAGCCACTACTTCAAAACCGCCATAAAAAAGCCAGACTACGGTTGGGAACTGCACATGGAGAAATGTCCTCTGGTCTGATGAAACAAAAATAGAACTGTTTGGCCATAATGACCATCGTTATGTTTGGAGGAAAAAGGGGGATGCTTGCAAGCCGAAGAACACCATCCCAACCATGAAGCACGGGGGTGGCAGCATCATGTTGTGGGGGTGCTTTGCTGCAGGAGGGACTGGTGCACTTCACAAAATAGATGGCATCATGAGGGAGGAAAATTATGTGGATATATTGAAGCAACATCTCAAGACATGTCAGGAAGTTAAAGCTTGGTCGCAAATGGGTCTTCCAAATGGACAATGACCCCAAGCATACTTAAAGGTTGTGGCAAAATGGCTTAAGGACAACAAAGTCAAGGTATTGGAGTGGCCATCACAAAGCCCTGACCTCAATCCTATAGAACATTTGTGGGCAGAACTGAAAAAGTGTGTGCGAGCAAGGAGGCCTACAAACCTGACTCAGTTACACCATCTCTGTCAGGAGGAATGGGCCAAAATTCACCCAACTTATTCTGTGAAGCTTGTGGAAGGCTACCTGAAATGTTTGACCCAAGTTAAACAATTTAAAGGCAATGCTACCAAATACTAATTGAGTGTATGTAAACTTCTGACCCACTGGGAATGTGATGAAAGAAATAAAAGCTGAAAAAAATAATTCTCTCTACTATTATTCTGACATTTCATATTCTTAAAATAAAGTGGTGATCCTAACTGACCTAAGACAGGGACTTTTTACTAGGATTAAATATCAGGAATTGTGAAAAACTGTGTTTAATGCATTTGGCTAAGGTGTATGTAAATTTCCGACTTCAACTGTACATGCTCCAACAAATTTCATGTCCTGACATTCAAACCTTTACAAGCCTACTTCATAACACATTAATAACCCATACATACCACACTCATTAGCAGTTTCACACGTGCTTATGTCGACTTGAGCCAACAACCACCAAGTTGATATTTTTGTTATGTTTTGCCATTGTTGCCTTGCAGTTGTTGCTTATGAATGCTGGTATGGTTTATAACTGTGTTATGAAGTACATAAGTAGGTACCCGTCAAGTTAAGTGTTCCCAAATATTCACTTGTATGGCTGTTTGTCTTGTGTCCAGTTTATTAACTTGTAATTAATCTCGACAATTGTCCACATAATGAAGCTTCAGACTAAGCACATGTTCAGTAAGAACAGGAATACACGCTAACCGCATTGGGTAGAAGACAAAGGCAGCTGAGCACAAAATTATAAATCTGCAAGATCTTAAATTCCATCTAGCCGTTTCACAGGTGTCATGTTTCAACCCTTGAAGAAGCCGGAAGAAAGAAAGCCACTTCAACATCTAACACAGCACTGCTGCTTTGAATTCATCATGAGAGCGTTTCAGTATAATGTGGGTATATAGACTGTGTTTGTTGTGGTAACACTATTAACATCATGATTAGGCTATTATATTTTATGCCCTTAATGAGAAATGCAGACAGTTGCGGGCTATGGGAGTAGCCTGCAAAGCAGAGGTATTCTAGAATGATTTCACGAGGTTGTATTCACAGAGGCTCAACATATTTTGCTCATGAAACAGTTAGGTCACAGTGTCCTCAATAAGTGACTGATGCATTGAAAGAGTATATTCGGTGTTTGAGTTTTTTTTTAATGATCACTGATGATCGTTTTATCAGCAACTGTACAAGAAGTACCCTCGCAAAATAGTTATACTGATAAAATGATATGAAAGAAACCCTCTTTAGTGAAGTGAGCTGACACTGTCTTAAATCTCTTATGGGTTTCAAATGTTGAGACATACTGTATCTATCAAAAAATGCTTCCATGATTCAAATGGCCATTGGCCATGTCAGCACTCAGTCCCACAGACCTGCCACAAGTGTAGAATAAAGTTGTCCCTCAGTGCTCAGGATGTAGTTTCACTTTCTAACAGTTTTCATTCTTCAGTTTAAGATTTGCATAGGGGAAATCAGCCTAGTTGACCCAGAGCTGCACTAGGGGGAAACTTCTACCAGTAATGTGCTAGTGTTATTAGTGACACATCAGGTAGCCTTGGACCTGATACAATGCATTCAAAAAGTATACACCCCTTTACTTTTTCCCCATGTTTTGTTTTGTTACAGCCTGAATTTAAAATGGATTAATGTGTATGTGTCACTGGCCTATGCATACTACCCCATAATGTCAAAGTGAAATAGTTTTTTGACATTTTTACACATTTATTAAAAATGTAAAGTTTAAATGTCTTGAGTCAAGAAGTGTTCAACCCCTTTGTTATGGCAAGCCTAAATAAGTTCAGGAGTAAAAATATGCTTAACAAGTCACATAATATGTTGGATGGACTCTGTGTGCAATAATTGTGTTTAAGATTTTTGAATGACTACCTCATCGCTGTACCCCACACATACAATTGTCTGTAAGGTCCCTCAGTCAAGCAGAACATTTCAAACACAAAGAAGAAGAAAAAAAGCAGATATTGAATATCCCTTTGAGCATGGTGAAGATATTAAATACACTTTGGATGGCATATCAATACACCCAGTCACTACAAAGATACAGGCGTCCTTTCTAACTCAGTTGCCAGAGAGGAAGGAAACCGCTCAGAGATTACACCATGAGGCCAATGGTGACTTTAAAACAGTTACAGAGTTTAATGGCTGTGATAGGAGAAAACGGAGGATGGATCAACCTTGTAGTTATTACTCCATAATACTAACCTAATTGACAGAGTGAAAAAAGGGAAGCCTGTACAGAATAAAGTATTCCAAAACATGTATCCTATTTGCAACAAGGCACTAAAGTAATACTGCAAAAAATGTGGTAAAGCAATAAAACTTTTGCCCTGAATATAAAGTGCTGTTTGGGGAAAATCCAATAGAACACATTACTGAGTACCACTCTCCATATTTTCAAGCATAGTGTTGGCTGCATCATGTTATGGGTATGCTTGAAATAGTTAAGGACTGGGGAGTTTTTCAAGATACAAAAAACAAACAGAATGGAGCTAAGCACAGGCAAAATCCTAGAGGAAACCGTGGTTCAGTCTGCTTTCCACCAGACACTGGGAGATGACATTTCAGCAGGACAATAAGCTAAAACACAAGGCCAAGGTTTCTTAGCAAGAACACACTGTTACGGCTGTCAATGTCGTTCTCCTCCTCAGACGAGGAGGAGCATGGATCGGACCAAGATGCGGATTGGTAATTGTACATGTTTAATGTAAATAACAAGAAAACACTACAAAATACAAAACAACAAACGTGACTAACCTCAAACAGTCCTGTGTGGCCCAAACACTGACACAGGAAACAAACACCCACAAACCACCAGTGAAACCCTGGCTGCCTTAGTATGACTCTCAATCAGAGACAAACGATACACACCTGTCTCTAATTGAGAATCATACCAGGCCGAACACAAAACCCCACATAGAAATAGAAAACATAGACTGCCCACCCAACACTCACGCCCTGACCAATAAAGACATACAAAACAAGAGAAAACAGGTCAGGAACGTGACACACACAGAATGTTCCTGGGTGGTCGATTTACAGTTTTGACTTACATCTGCTTGGAAATCTATGGAAAGACTTGAAAATGGCTGTCTTGCAATGATCAACCACCAATTTGACAGAGCTTGAAGAATTATTTTAAGAATAATGGGCAAATATTGTACAATGCAGGTGTGCAAAGCTATTAGAGACGTACCCAGAAAGACTCACAGCTGTAATCGCTGCCAAAGGTGATTCTAACATGTATTGACTCAGCGGTGTGAACACTTATGTAAATGCAATATTTCTGTATTTCATTTTCAATACATTTGCTAACATTTCTAAAAACATGTTTCACTTTGTCATTATAGGGTATTGTGTGTCATCCATTTGAATCAATTTTGAATTCATGCTGTAACACAACAAAATGTGGAATAAATCAAGGGATAGGAATATTTTCTGAAGGCACTGTAGGTGGAAAGTGAAGTCTGCCTAAGCTATCTTGAAACAAGTCCGCTCACAACACAGCAGTTCAAATAAACACAAGCCCATTCAACTGACAGTGCTGATAGACATTGAACCGTCTGACTCTGCTGTGTCAAGACCGACTGGCCACTGGATAAGGTTGTAGGCTACTAAAAATGGGCCATGGGAGTCTACAGGAAAACCTACTTGTGAATGTTATCTTACCAATCTATACAATAAAATGGCCAATAAAACGTACAATAAAATGGCCAGTGGTGAGTGCCGTCTATCACCACTAAATGAATGAGCACTCAACCTTGAAGCCAGTCAGTGTTTTGACTTTTGAATATCATGACCGAAAAGGATATATCTATATGTATCTACCTTTGGGAAATAAGCTAATCTACATTCTCTGCACAACCTTTACTGGTTGGAAGCGAGTTTGTTTCCTTGTCAAATGCCCTTTTCCTTAAAGACTGGGGGCTTTGTTTCAGGCAGAGATTAACTGAGAGATATAAAGGCAGGCAGGCCGATATTTGAGACTACTCTGTGTGAGCCTGCCTACTTCTGGCAATGAGAAATATTCATTGTTTTTCAGAATTTCTAGATCCTTGGCGATCGTCCTGTTGTCATGCAACAAGGATATCAACTAACTGTTGCTTCTACTTGTTTGCCTACTTTGGTTGGTTATGGTAATGATCATGCCTTTTCTACCTGAGGGGGAAATGGGTTTTGAAATTATATTCAGCCACATTCAGCCACACCCACGCCAATAAACAAACACATCATACGTAATGATAGATAGATAGGTGAAGTCAACTTTCCCAACTGTCAGTGGTGGTGCAATAACCGCTTGGGGCAAAGTGATATTCAGGTGTGACTCAAACATCAACACTTTTTCAGGTGGAGCTTATACCTGCATCATCAAAAGGGAGTGGTGTTCTTGTCATCATACAGGTATCACAAATCAACTGTCATTGTGGACCAGGAAGAGTAGATGATGCATTTGCAGTGGCTAATGGGGATCCTAATAAATACCAAAATTGTATGTACACTGTGGTTTCGACACAGTATTTCCCTGACTCACACAGCAAATTAGCAAGTGTTACCTAGTGCTGATTTTTCAATGTACCCTTCCCCATTTTTTCGTGTTGATTCAGGTATTAAATTAACTCTTTAAGTGTTAAATTAACACTCATTAGTTAAAAAGAACATCAGTTTTGCTGTTAATAACCCGTGTTAAACCGAAACCACACCATCATTATCATATTTCCCAGCATGTTCTATTGCAGGATGTTCATTAGAATTGTTTGTTTCAATATCTATGTTTTTGCATGTACATTGATTGATTAATTAATCATATGCTACTCAAATATAAATAACATACATTTTTCAAAACTAATTCAATCTGTTACTTGGAAATGTTTTTTCCAGATTAAATGGTTTAGGTAGTCTCATATCTTATCATTTTCAACCTGGCAGTCATTCTAAATGTAGGCTGCGGGTGAATAAAAGTGTTGGATATCCCCACTCTGGCTGGATTCCAATAGGAATTACACATTACTTTGCAAGCCATCATAATGTGACTCGCATCCCTGAAAACCATGAGTTTCAGGCCACTGTATTTGTGTAAAACTAGGCCCTCAAAATAATGCCTCATCAAATACTTAATTTAACTTAATTTTAATTATAACATATTCACTTAGGATCTCACTTGTTGAAGGCCACCAGGCTGAACATGGATGCAGGTTACCATCAAGGATCTCTTTGTACTTTTCTCCGTTCATCTTTGCCTCAATCCTGACTAGTCTCCCAGTCCCTGCCGCTGAAAAACATCCACACAGCATGATGCCGCCACCACCACCATGCTTCACCATAGGGATGGTGCCAGGTTTCCTCCAGAACGTGACGCTTGGCATTCAGGCCAAAGAGTTTGATCTTGGTTTCATCAGACCAGAAAATCTTGTTTCTCATGGCCTGAGAGTCTTCAGGTGCCTTTCGGCAAACTCATAGCGGGCTGTCATGTGCCTTTTACTGAGGAGTGGCTTCCGTCTTGCCACTCTACCATAAAGGCCTGATTGGTGGAGTGCTGCAGAGATGGTTGTCCTTCTGGAAGGTTCTCTGATCTCCACCGAGGAACTCTAGAGCTCTGTCAGAGTGACCATTGGGTTCTTGGTCACCTCCCTGACCAAGGCCCTTCTCTCCCGATTGCTCAGTTTGGCCTGGCGGCCAGCTCTAGGAAGAGTCTTGGTGGTTCCAAACTTCTTCCATTTAATAATGATGGAGGCCACTGTGTTCTTGGGAAACTTCAATGCTGCCGAATATTTTTGGTACCCTTCACCCAGATCTGTGCCTCGACAGAATTCTGTCTCAGAGCTCTACAGACAATTCCTTTGACCTCTTGGCTTGGTTTTTGCTCTGACAACTGTGAGACCTTATATAGACAGGTATGTGCCTTTGCAAATCATGTCCAATTAATTTAATTTAGCACAGGTGGACTCCAATGAAGTTGTAGAAACATCTCAAGGATGATCAATGGAAACAGGATGCACCTGAGCTCAATTTCGAGTCTCATAGCAAAGGGTCTGAATACTTACGTAAATAAGGTATTTGTTTTTTGTTTTTAATACATTTGCAAACATTTCTAAAAACCTGTTTTTGCTTTGTCTTTATGGGGTATTGTGTGTAGATTGCTGAGGATTTTTTTTTTTTATCCGTTTCAGAATAAGGCTGTAAAAAAATGTAAAGTCAAGGGGTCTGAATAATAATAATATAGAAAGTTTTGGAAACTTTTTGGAAACTTTAGAGTGTGTTCTATCCAAATCTGCCCATTATATGCATATCCTAGCTTCCGGGCCTGAGTAACAGGCAGTTTACTTGGGACACGCTTCTCATCCAGACGTCGAAATACATCCCCCAAGCCATAAGAAGTTAAACTCCCTGTTCGAAGACTGATTTAAGTCTATCAATCACACAGCATCATCTGATTTAGGAATTTGCAGTGTGCCAGGCTTTTGTGAGAGACAAATGTCATGTAAAGTAGCATTGGTTTGTTTGTTTTGTGTGAGATTACTACTGTAAAGGCACATTGGTACTAGTGCTGATTCAATGAGTAAAGAAGGCAGAGATTACACACATAAAAACATTGACCACGACGTGATTTGAACACGCAACCTTCTGATCTGGAGTCAGACGCACTACCGTTGCGCCACGAAGTCTTGGACAAATTGCATCTTTGGAGGGGATGCCTAGTTCAGATTTCGTTGACTGTATAATTTGGAATGGAGACCTGGTTCTCTGGGGAAATATACCATCTGACAATGCCCCCTCGTCAGCACGTGCCTCTGCCCGGCAGGTTAGGTGTATGAAAATAGGCAATTTCAGAGCCCGGATAGCTCAGTCGGTAGAGCATCAGACTTTTAATCTGAGGGTCCAGGGGTCAAGTCCCTGTTCGGACGTGACGTAATGTTCTCCTTCCTTCACTAGGAAGTCTTTCTACACTCTCATTTTCTATGACTTTCCATGACATGTTCACCTGTGGACAATACACTCCCAGAGCCAAAACAGCTTAGTCTGAAGACTTTAGGATTTTTAATCTGAACCTCCAGGTTTAACTTCTTGTCAATATAGGGGGTGCTGTTTTGCATTAGCATAATTTGCTCTACACATTAAACGGCTTCCTACTCAATTCTTGCTCGTACAATATGCATATTATTATAATTATTGGATAGAAAACACTCTCTAGTTTCTATATTATATATACACTGTATTATCATTCACAATGGATGAAGAAAAAATGACTGAGAAGGAATCTCAAAAATCAGACATCCCCAAATGGGTACTTTCCTACATTTGTGCGCAGCAGGCTAGTTAGCCTACTTCTATGTGTGCTCAGTTGCGCATGCTCCGTCAACATTAAGAGGACAGAGAAACAAGACACATGCTGATTGCGCACAAACAAAACGCAATGAACAAATTGACCAAACTTGTAAATGGTATGAAATAAATCAAAACTTGTTTTTCATAAGTGTAGCAGGTTCTTGTAACGGCTTTCCTACTCCTCTTCATCCGAAGAGGAGGAGCAGGGATTGAACCAAAATGCAGCGTTGTGTGATGACATGATTTATTTAAACAAGACGAAAAAACGAACTACACTTGAATAATTAACAAAACAAATAAACGATGTAGACAGACCTGGACGATGAACTTACATGAAACACGAAGAACGCAATAACAGGAAAACTGACTACATAAAACGAACGAACAAACAAAACCGAAAACAGTCCCGTGTGGCGTAACATACAGACACTGACACAGGAGACAACCACCCACAAACAAACAGTGTGAAAACACCTACCTTAATATGGCTCTCAATCAGAGGAAATGAAAACCACCTGCCTCTAATTGAGAGCCATATCAGGTCACCCTTAACAAACATAGAAACACATAACATAGACTACCCACCCAAACTCACGCCCTGACCGTCAAACACATACAAAATAACAGAAAACCGGTCAGGAACGTGACAGTTCTGAACTCTCCAAATAACGTTTCCACACCGAGAAAGCGAACGGTTAAAGTGCAACACACCCCTCCCCTTCTTCTTGTCTCAACATTTCAAATGATACTCAAGACACAGTTTTTTTTCACACACATATTTTAGATGCATTGCTAATCATCTCAATAATCAGCTAGGCCTATTGCCACACGCGTTGTGTAGACACTGGACCAATGTTGAATTGAACATCATCAGTGTTGATTTAACACTGGAACATTTTGTATGCAGGTTAAACTTACAAGCATTTTGTGTTTTATCCCATGTTTTATCCCATTTAATATCTCAGGTTTTTATGAAGAGGATCAATATAAAGCATTAAGCTAATAGCAACTGTGGGATAACAATATTTAAAATATTGAAAGGTATAAAGCATTATCAGTTCTTTAACGAACATGATTAAACTGTAATAACAAGCCTTTACAGTAGCAGACGTAGTAACGAGGATCATAGGGTTTGGGTTTTCTATAGGCTATAAATATGCATGCCTATTGTCAAATCAACAAGAGTTAATTGTCGGCTAATTACAGTTTCCCTTTACTCAAGTGGTGTAGGTTGAATCCATATTCTATTGCTTCTATTATTAGCTTTCGCAGGATGTCTTCTAGGAGGAAACGTGAAAAAACGAAGGTACGGAAATGCCAGAGTTCTACTTGGAAAAGGTCCAAACCCTGTTTTATCCAGAAGCATTTGACACACAGCCTAAATCTATGAGCTAGCGTTACGACCCACTGTCTGATGAACTCTCTCACATTATTGCATTATAAGGAACGACGTTACAGAAATAAGAAAAATTGCTATTCATTCGTATTCCTTAGAGCGCATAAGTATTTTTCCTATAGGTTACATGGCATCAACTTTCAGCCCCCCCCCCAAAATAATTAAAGTTGTTTCCCATCACTTTCTTGAAATATAATTCCTACTACAGACTTGTTTTAACCAACAATGATGCGTTTTTATTACAACAAAGTTTTAATAGTCAACTTACCTCGGTGAAAAAATTATCCATCGTCCTTAAATTAATCCACAAGGATCTCTGTATGCTAATCGCGCAGGCAAAACATATGTTTTGATGTACAGGGCAAATGCATCTTCTTTAGTCCATGATCAGAAATACATCTCTTCCAATAGTTCTCGGGACAGGGAAAAAAGGAATCAATTCTCCTGCAACTTCTGCCTTTGTTTCATAGATTACATTTCCAGGAAAATCAGCATTTGTCATTTAAAATAAAATAAAAATCAGTCTTCCGATATTGGAGAAAAACGGGACTTGCTGCGCGATAAAACTCAGTATGGAGGCAGATCAAATGCTGTTCACCTGGACACTTTGTCTGCCGGACATTCACATTGGTAAATAGTCCAACTTGCTTAAGTAAAGTATTTGTGGCGACTGGCGAGCCAAGTTTGGAGTGACTCCATCCGTAGATACTGTAGCTCCACCCAGCACTGGTTTGAATGGTAAAGTAAATCTCACCCCAGGATTGCCTCTCTTCCCCCGCCTGCCGTCCAAAGTAGCCTAACGTTTGAAACCTGACTGCGGACTGCCGCTGCGGAGATTTTCAAATAGTGTGAAATAAAACAGTGTGAAAAAGTAACAGTCTATGTCAATTGAGTTTTTCTATATAAGTAGGCAATAGGCATATGCACATGGATTCCATCGCGTGTAATCAAATAATGGAGTGTGCAGCTCACAATCATCTTATGAAACGGAAACTGACATAGGCCTATCGCACTGGGCACACACTGGTTGAGTGACTATTGTTTCCACGTCTTTTCAATGACATTATGTTGTATCAACATAAAATAGACATTGCATTGAAGTCTGCCCAGTATGACTTTGCAATATAGTGCAATTGCAGACCACAATTTGGGGCGTTTCTTGATGTGGGCTTTCCTTGATATCAGGAAACGCCATTGATGCCTGCCATTGGACAGTCCATTGATATCTGCCAATGATGAGTTCCTGCACTGTCCCACTCAGTTTATATCAAGAAGCCATTTCCTGGATTTCAGATGTCAAAAAAGCACGTTTTAAAGGAATGCTTTAGATATGATTAGAATTGCATTTCTTCTGGCAAAGTGAGAGGCTAATAACTCTGGTGCCGTTCAGCTATCCTCAGCCAGAAACCTCACAATCTTAACCCGGTCAAGTTTGGTTTCTGTGCAAACCTTAGACACTGTAGAAGGCAACTAAACATGTTTCAACATTCCATGTTACATTTTGTCTACAGAACATGTCAATTAGCCCATGAAGATCAGACATCATTACGCACCAATGGACGAGCAGCATTCACTTGATTGATAGTGTCTTGGTCCAATGACCACCTATTGTTTTGAAACATAGCTAGGTAGATAGCCAATGAGCTGGGATTTCCAGATATACAGTGCCAGTCAAAAGTTTGGACACGCCTACTCATTCTAAGTTTATTTTATTTTATACATTGTAAAATAATAGTGAAGACTTTAAAACTATGAAATAACACATATGGAATCATGTAGTAACCAACGACTGTCAAAATATATTTTATATTCAAGATTCTTCAAAGTAGCCACCCTTTGCCTTGATGACAGCTTTGCACAATGTTGGCGTTCTCTCAACAGGCTTCATGGGGCAGTCACTTGCAATGCATTTCAATTAACAAGTGTGCCTTGTTAAAAGTACATTTCTTTCAATCTTAATGCATTTGAGCCAATCAGTTGTGTTGTGACAAGGTAAGGGTGGTATACAGAAGATAGCTCTATTGGGTAAAAGACCAAGTCCATATTATGGCAAGAACAGCTCAAATAATTTCAGTCAAGGTCAGTCAATTCGGAAGTGCCGTCGCAAAAACCATCAAGCGCTATGATGAAACTGGCTCTCATGAGGAACGCCACAGGAAAGGAAGACCCAGAGTTACCTCTGCTGCAGAGGATAAGTTCATTAGAGTTAACTGCACCTCAGATTGCTGCCCAAATAAATGCTTCAAAGAGTTCAAGTAACAGACATCTCAACATCAAGTGTTCAGAAGAGACTGCGTGAATCAGGCCTTCATGTTCAAATTGCTGCAAAGAAACCACTACTAAAGGACACCAATAAGAAAAAGAGACTTGCTTGGGCCAAGAAACATGAGCATTGGACATTTGACCGGTGGAAATCAGTTTTTTGGTCTGATGAGTCCAAATTTGAGATTTTTGGTTCCAACCGCTGTGTCTTTGTGAGACGCAGAGTAGGTGAACAGATGATCTCCGCATGTGTGGTTTTCACCGTGAAGCATGGAGGAGGAGGTGTGATGGTGTGGGAGTGCTTTTCTGGTGACATTGTCTGTGATTTATTTAGAATTCAAGGCACACTACCAGCATTGCTACCACAGCATTCTGCAGCGATACACCATCCCATCTGGTTTGCGCTTAGTGGGACTATCATTTGTTTTTCAACGGGACAATGACCCAACACACCTCCAGGCTGTGTAAGGGCTATTTGACCAAGAAGGAGAGAGAGTGATGACCTGCATCAGATGACCTGGCCTCCACAATCACCTGACCTCAACAAAATTGAGATGGTTTGGGATGAGTTGGACCGCAACGTGAAGGAAAAGCAGCCAACAAGTACTCAGCATATGTGGGAACTCCTTCAAGACTGTTGGAAAAGCATTCCTCATGAAGCTGGTTGAGAGAATGCCAAGAGTGTGCAAAGCTGTCATCAAGGCAAAGGGTGACTACTTTGAAGAATCTAAAATATACAATATATTTTGATTTGTTTAACTCTTTTTTTAGTTACTACATGATTCTGTATGTGTTATTTCATAGTGTTGATGTCTTCACTATTATTCTACAATGTAGAAAACAGTAAAATTAAGAGAAACCCTTGAATGAGTAGCTGTGCCCAAACTTGTACCCAGACTGGTACTGTATATATACTGTATCTGGTTTACGATTTAGAAATGAAAGCACTTTATGTATCTAGTTTGCCTGACAATTCAATCTGAATTCTTCCGCTGCTCTATGTTCGCTACATACTTCAGTCTGAGACTGACATAATTTAAGTAGTTTGTGGTGATGTCAAAATGAGGGGTGTTGTACAAAAGTCATCAGCGATTGGATCATTTCTAACCAATTAGAGAATCAAAGGCAATGACCAATTTTTATAACGCTGCTTTACACACGTGTGTTCTGGCTTTGGCTCAACTTATTGGTTTCTGGGACCAATCAGAGCGGTTAGAATGTGTTTGCGTTCTGGGTACTCAGATTCAGACTCATTGCAGAGAAGAAACTAAAGTCTGTGGGTGTGGTGTAGCGTTTGGCTGGAGCAAGGAGTTTGGGTAGCCAGGCAAGTATCTAGTCTATTTGAAGGTTTCAAAAGATTGTTGTGTGTAAAACCAGTCTATGAATGCCAAAAAATACAGTCAGTCCACCCTCAAAACACTAGTTTACTATTGTTAGATTATGCAATAGCCTATCATCTATAACTATTTACAGGAAACAAAAATATAAATGCAACATGTAAAGTATCGGTCTTATGTTTTATGAGCTGAAATAAAAGATCCCAGAAATGTTCCATATGCACAAAAAGCTTATTTCTCTCACATTTTGTGCACAAAATTTGTTTACATCCCTGTTAGTGAGCGTTTCTCCTTTGCCAAGATAATCCATCCACCTGACAGGAGTGGCATATCAATAACTGATTAAACAGCATGATCATTACACAGGTGCACCTTGTGCTGGGGATGATAAAAGTAAACTTTAAAATGTGCAGTTTTGTCACACAACACAATGGCAAAGATGTCTTAAGTTTTGAGGGAGTGTGTAATTGATATGCTGACTGAAAGAATGTTCACCAGAGCTGTTGCCAGTGAATTGAATGTTCATTTCTCTAACATAGCCGCCTCCAACGTCGTTTTAGAGAATTTGGCAGTACATCCAACCAGCCTCACAACCGCAGGTCCAGGTTGCGAGCCCGACTGTTTTCCATTCTGAGTATTGACAACCCAGACAGTCTTTTCTGAGACATTGTGCATTATATGTCCATTGCGCTGCTTACAATTTAAAATTAGTCTTGAATTATGTATGCCAAGCACCAGAGATAAGGGACTGTTGATATTGCAACCACAACTCAAATGCTGGTTTACCAGTATGATCAAAATTGTAAACTGCTTTCTTTTGTTTGAGCTCAAAAGAACTGTTGTCCGCTAAAGATGATCATCTGTTTGCATCTACCAATTTATTGGCTGTCCAGTTTCCAGACGACCTGTCCCAGAACTTCCTATACAGTTTGTCTCTTTCCGTAATGTGGTGAGGTTGCCAAATAAGGAGAATGCGAGAGGCTCAATTAAAGATGTTGCATAACTGCTGTATTTGCACCACTCCCTTCTGCCCAGTTTCCCTGATGTTGCTACGACAATCAAGCTGTTTTTAACCTTCCATGTAACTGTCGCTTCTGCGGAGAGATCGTTTTCTACACTAAAACTCATAAAGAACTACCAAAGGAGCATTAGGTTTTTGGTCTGCTACATTTTGAACATCTGAGTAAGCACCACTTATTGTACTGGCCCCATAGCCTGACCACGGCATTTGTTCACCGATATCCCCTTGCTTTCAATCAGTTAAATTATTTATTTTTTCAAGGCCTGAGGCACTTTGATCTGTCACATTCTTGAATCCCAAGAAACAAATACTTAGCTTCCTAGTACATATAGAAATGAAATTGTTTTTTCGAATGACTTTTTTTGAGGGTTACTGTCAACAATTATTTATTAACAACAACAAAAATAGACATTGATGAAAGTCGCATTGGCCCCCAGAGCTCATGCCCCCTCCCCCTTATCCTATGAACGACTACATTCACTTTTCATTTTGTGATGTGAAAATGAAGATTCTTTACATATAGGATATTCCAAATGTTGCTCTGTGTATCTGTATTTGGACTTGGCTTCAAGGGGAATCATGTTACAGCAGGGCTCTCCAACCCTGTTCCCTCAGAGCTACCGTCCTGTACATTTTCACGCCAACTTTAATCTAGCCCACATGGTAATTAGCTGGTTGATAAGCTGAATCAGGTTAGTTACAACTGGTGTTGGAGCGAAAACCTACAGGACGTTAGCTCTCCAGGGACAGGGTTGGAGAGCCATGTGTTACAGACTACAGTTAACAATGGACAATTTTACTTGGTTTCATGGCATGGTATGAATCGCCATCTATTGGCCAATCAGAATACTAACAATGAAATGCATCGAATACGTTTCTTGTTCATAGTGCATGGCATACATTTTTATGCAAATTATTGGTCTATCAATTTGATGTATTTATTTTTCATAAAATAACTGTTTTTTATTCTCTTTCAAAACAGTGAAACAAATACAACACTTAAACACGTTGAATATACATTCTTTAGTCAGAATCAGAATCCCCTTTATTCGACAAGAACATTTACATATAGCCGGAATTTGACTTGGTGAAATGGTGCAGAGAGCAATAGACAAAATATAAAGACACAATAAATAAAGACAGAGGAATTTACACATAGTCTACATACAGTATATACACATAGGTACAGAAAAGATAGAACAATTACACATCATAGGAGACTATGAGCAAATTTATAGTGGAGGATATACAATTTACATTGGAAATATATCTACTGTATATCAATAGCTACGATTCAAAATATCAATATGCAGTGTTTGAACAAAAACATAATTATGGGTAGCAGTTTATTTTAAGGTGCAAAAGTATACAGTGCCTTCAGAAAGTATTCACACCCCTTGATTTTTTTTCACATTGTTGCGTTACAGCCTGAATTGAAAACGGATTAAATTGAGATTTTGTGTCACTGGCCTACACACAATGGGGAATAAAAAAAACGGAATAGAACTAAGCACAGGCAAAATCCTAGAGGACAATCTCGTTCAGTTTGCTTTCCAACAGACACGGAGAGACAAATTCACCTTTCAGCAGGATAATAACATAAAACACAAGGCCAAATATACACTGGAGTTGCTTAACAAGACAACATGAAATGTTCCTGAGTGGCCTAGTTACTGTTTTGACATAAATCGGCTTGAAAATCTATGGCAAGATGTCTAACAACCAACGACAGAGCTTGAAGAATTTAACAATTATGAGCAAATATTGTACAATCCAGGTGTGCAAAGTCCTTAGAGACCAGAAAGACTCGGTGATTCTAACATGCATTGTCTCAGGGGTGTGAATACTTCTGTAAATTAGATATTTCTGTATTTCATTCTCAATAAATTTGCAAACATTTCTAAAAACATGTTTTCACTTTGTCGTTATGGCACATTGTTTGTAGATGGGTAAAAAAAATGTAATCCATCTTGAATTCAGGCTGTAACACAACAACATGTGTTATAATTTATGGGGTGTGAATACTTTCTGAAGGCACTGTAGCTAACAAGGCCTTTAGTATGTCCTATTAGCCATATATTAGGCCTGAATTAAGGTGTCGATGAGGTGTCAACTATTCGCACACCCCGTACAAACACATTTAAAACATACAAATCAACAAAAGCAAACTTTCCCTCATTGAAACTCAGGCAAATAAATACAAAGTAAAAAATGTAGCATCATTGTCCAAATACATATGGAGAGCATTGTAAACATGCAGCAAGTACTAATACATTGCGGTCATTCTAATTTCAAATCAAATCAAATTTATTTATATAGCCCTTCTTACATCAGCTGATATCTCAAAGTGCTATACAGAAACCCAGCCTAAAACCCCAAACAGCAAGCAATGCAGGTGTAGAAGCACGGTGGCTAGGAAAAACTCCCTAGAAAGGCCAAAACCTAGGAAGAAACCTAGAGAGGAACCAGTCCTCTTCTGGGTGTGCCGGGTGGAGATTATAACAGAACATGGCCAAGATGTTCACATGTTCATAAATGACCAGCATGGTCAAATAATAATAATCACAGTAGTTGTCGAGGGTGCAGCAAGTCAGCACCTCAGGAGTAAATGTCAGTTGGCTTTTCATAGCTGATCATTAAGAGTATCTCTACCGCTCCTGTTGTCTCTAGAGAGTTGAAAACAGCAGGTCTGGGACAGGTAGCACGTCCGGTGAACAGGTCAGGGTTCCATAGCCGCAGACAGAACAGTTGAAACTGGAGCAGCAGCACGGCCAGGTGGACTGGGGACAGCAAGGAGTCATCATGCCAGGTAGTCCTGAGGCATGGTCCTAGGGCTCAGGTCCTCCGAGAGAGAGAGAGAATTAGAGAGAGCATACTTAAATTCACACAGGACACCGGATAAGACAGGAGAAGTACTCCAGATATAACAAACTGACCCTAGCCCCCCGACACATAAACTACTGCAGCATAAATACTAGAGGCTGAGACAGGAGGGGTCAGGAGACACTGTGGCACCATCCGATGATACCCCGGACAGGGCCAAACAGGAAGGATATAACCCCACCCACTTTGCTAAAGCACAGCCCCCACACCACTAGAGGGATATCTTCAACCTACAACTTACCATCCTGAGACAAGGCCGAGTATAGCCCGCAAAGATCTCCTCCACGGCACAACCCAAGGGGGGGCGCCAACCCAGACAGGAAGATCAAGTCAGTGACTAAACCCACTCAAGTGACGCACCCCTCCTAGGGACGGCATGAAAGAGCACCAGTAAGCCAGTGACTCAGCCCCTGTAATAGGGTTAGAGGCAGAGAATCCCAGTGGAGAGAGGGGAACCGGCCAGGCAGAGACAGCAAGGGCAGTTCGTTGCTCCAGAGCCTTTCCGTTCACCTTCACACTCCTGGGCCAGACTACACTCAATCATATGACCCACTGAAGAGATGAGTCTTCAGTAAAGACTAAAAGGTTGAGACCGAGTCTGCGTCTCTCACATGGGTAGGCAGACCATTCCATAAAAATGGAGCTCTATAGGAGAAAGCCCTGCCTCCAGCTGTTTGCTTAGAAATTCTAGGGACAATTAGGAGGCCTGCGTCTTGTGACCGTAGCGTATGTGTAGGTATGTACGGCAGGACCAAATCGGAAAGATAGGTAGGAGCAAGCCCATGTAATGCTTTGTAGGTTAGCAGTAAAACCTTGAAATCAGCCCTTGCCTTAACAGGAAGCCAGTGTAGGGAGGCTAGCACTGGAGTAATATGATCACATTTTTTGGTTCTAGTCAGGATTCTAGCAGCCGTATTTAGCACTAACTGAAGTTTATTTAGTGCTTTATCCGGGTGGCCTGAAACTAGAGCATTACAGTAGTCTAACCTAGAAGTAACAAAAGCATGGATTCATTTTTCTGCATCATTTTTGGACAGAAAGCTTCTGATTTTTGCAATGTTACGTAGATGGAAAAAAGCTGTCCTTGAAACAGTCTTGATATGTTCGTCAAAAGAGAGATCAGGGTCCAGAGTAATGCCGAGGTCCTTCACAGTTTTATTTGAGACGACTGTACAACCATCAAGATTAATTGTCAGATTCAACAGAAGATCTCTTTGTTTCTTGGAACCTAGAACAAGCATCTCTGTTTTGTCCGAGTTTAAAAGTAGAAAGTTTGCAGCCATCCACTTCCTTATGTCTGAAACACAGGCTTCTAGCGAGGGCAATTTTGGG
The DNA here is from genome assembly GCF_016432855.1 of Salvelinus namaycush. NCBI lineage: Eukaryota > Metazoa > Chordata > Actinopteri > Salmoniformes > Salmonidae > Salvelinus > Salvelinus namaycush. Next base: position 3,453,143 of record NC_052317.1, read on the forward strand.
GCTTCACCATGTTTCATTGAAATGTACAGCTGTGTGTCATCCGCATAGCAGTGAAAGATAACATTATGTTTTCGAATGACATCCCCAAGAGGTAAAATATATAGTGAAAACAATAGTGGTCCTAAAACGGAACCTTGAGGAACACCGAAATTTACAGTTGATTTGTCCGAACAAACCATTCACAGAGACAAACTGATATCTTTCCGACAGATAAGATCTAAACCAGGCCAGAACTTGTCCGTGTAGACCAATTTGGGTTTCCAATCTCTCCAAAAGAATGTGGTGATCGATGGTATCAAAAGCAGCACTAAGGTCTAGGAGCACGAGGACAGATGCAGAGCCTCGGTCTGACGCCATTAAAAGGTAATTTACCACCTTCACAAGTGCAGTCTCAGTGCTATGATGGGGTCTAAAACCAGACTGAAGCATTTCGTATGCATTGTTGGTCTTCAGGAAGGCAGTGAGTTGCTGCGCAACAGCTTTTTCTAAAATTTTTGAGAGGAATGAAAGATTCGATATAGGCCAATAGTTTTTTATATTTTCTGGGTCAAGGTTTGGCTTTTTCAAGAGAGGCTTTATTACTGCCACTTTTAGTGAGTTTGGTACACATCCGGTGGATAGAGAGCTGTTTATTATGTTCAACATAGGAGGGCCAAGAACATGAAGCAGCTCTTTAAGTAGTTTAGTTGGAATAGGGTCCAGTATGCAGCTTGAAGGTTTAGAGGCCATGATTATTTTCATCATTGTGTCAAGAGATATAGTACTAAAACACAAACAATTTAAAGATATACTTTGGAAGTTTAGCATATCATGAAACTACACAAATCCTGTGTTTCAGACAAACATATGCTTTTGCTCACGAGTGTGGGGAGATGTGCTTCTTTTCTTCCAAAGTGGTCATTCCTGGGAAAAAATTCTGCAAGTAAGAATAAGGTTATTTAGTGTAGGGAACACGTCGGTACTATGCTTTTCTTAGTTCTACATTGAGACAGCATACTAAGAGTCTGTTTCTTGTGTAACTTGCTCTTTATTAAACACTATATAAAAATGATATATTTACAGACCACCCAATGCCCCAGTAGACTCAATAAACAATATTATCACCACTGTTAATTCAATACATCGGTCAAATTAATGAATTATTTTAGGTGACTTTAATAAGAATTGGCTAGATAAATCCTCTGCTAAGGATATAAATACTATTGAAAATATATGTATTTTACTCAATTAATTAAAGAACCAACGAGAGTCATACAACAAACTTATAATGGGACTTTGCTGGATTGGCTCTTGGTGACACGTCCTGACAGGAAGAAATCCAGGTGTTCCTCCAGGCGGTTTCAATGATCTGCTGTGTTTGGAAAATTAAGATACCTAAAGCACCACCCAAATTGATTAAAATACATGGGCTTACTTTCCCACTGAATTCACAAAGGTATGTGATAAACATGGACCTTGGAGAACAGTGAAAGTGTCACGCCCTGACCATAGAGAGCCATTGTTTCTCTATGGTGAAGTAGGTCAGGGCGTGACTGGGGGTGATCTAGTTTATTTATTTCTATGTGGTGTTCTAAGTTTATTTTCTATGTTGGTGATTTGTATGATTCCCAATTAGAGGCAGCTGGTAATTGTTGTATCTAATTGGGGATCATATTTAAGTAGCTGTTTTTCCCACCTGTGTTTGTGGGATACTATTTTGTGTTTTGTGCATCACTTAGTCATGTTTTGTTGTTTCTGTTTTGCTTAAGTTTCACTTAGAAATAAAGATGTGGAACTCAACCTCCGCTGCGCCTTGGTCCGTCTCTACACACGGTCTCTACACACCTCCGTCGAAGTCGGCTCCTCTCCTTGTTCGGGCGGCGTTCGGCGGTCGACGTTACCAGCTTTCTAGCCATCGCCGCTCCATTTTTAATTTATCCATTTGTTTTGTCTTGTTCCCTGCACACCTGGTTTTCATTCCCTAATCACACTGCATGTATTTATTCCTCTGTTCCCCCTCATGTCCTTGTGTAGAATTGTTTGTGTTACATGTACATTTTGACAAGCCAGACTGGTGTTCGTATTATTCCGTGTTTTGTCACGAGGTATGTTTATTTTGTTTGAACATAATTATTGTGACTGTTTGCGCGTTTTGCACTTGTGCCAATTGGCTGGAGGTTTTGACGCAGTGGCGTCCGTCTGTTGGTTTCTCCAGCCTCAATAAAGTGTGCGCCTGTTCACAACTCTCTGCTCTCCTGCACCTGACTCTGCTACCAGTACACACACCCTTTTTTAAATTAATCAAATAATCCTAAATGACCATGTCATTCAAGAGCCAGTAGATATAGATTATGATTTTAACCAGAATTTCTTATCTATTAGCTCATCTGTCTTGATTGGGCTCTGAGCGCCGACCTCAGATTATTGCATGGTTTGCTTTTTCCCCTTTTTCCTTCAAGTGCAGTTTCAAAAATATATCCGCCATATTGTGCAGTCAACAGAAGTCAGAAATAACATTATACATATTCACTTACCTTTGATGATCTTCATCAGAATGCACTCCCAGGAATTCCAATTCCACAATACATTTTTATTTGTTCGGTAATGTCCATCATTTATGTCCAAATAGCTACTTTTGTTCGCGCGTTTGGTAAACAACTCCAAAGTCACGAAGCGCGTTCACTAAAAGCTGACGAAATGTCAAAAAGTTCCGTTACAGTCAGTAGAAACATGTCAAACGATGTATTGAATCAATCTTTAGGATGTTTTTAACATAAATCTTCAATAATGTTCCAACCGGAAAATTCCTTTGTCTTCAGAAATGCGATAGAACAGAGCTCGCTCTCACATGAACGCGCATGGTCAGCGCATGTTCAGCTCATGGTAGACCTTACTCAATCCCCTCTCATTCGGCCCCACTTCACAGTAGAAGCATCATACAAGGTTCTAAAGACTGTTGACATCTATTGGAAGCCTTAGGAAGTGCAAAATGACCCCTATCCCACTGTGTATTCGATAGGCGATGAGTTGAAAAACTACTAACTTCAGATTTCCCACTTCCTGGTTGGATTTTTTGTCAGGTTTTTGCCTGCCATATAATTTCTGTTTTACCTACATACATCATTTAAACAGTTTTAGAAACTTTGGAGGTCTTTCTATCCAAATATACTAATAATATGCATATATTAACAACTGGGACTGAGAAGCAGGCAGTTTACTCTGGGCACCTCTGGGCACCAAGCTACTCAATACTGCCCCGCAGCCATAAGAAGTTAACTGTAAGCTTAGGTTACTATACAGATCTAAGAATTGTTTTACTGTATCCATTAGAAAGACCTTAGTAACCCAACTGCTGCTTCCTGGACTATGGTAACATCATCTATCAAAACACATCCAAGACCCAGCGGTGGCCCCACCATTAGGGCACTCCACTCGTCCTTGGAAAAGTAAAACAATTTTTGTAAAAAACATATAGTTATTATATAATTAATGGATTATGTTTTAAATGCTCATAAAAGTGTGGAAAATGTGTAAATGTTCATGTTTCAAAGACATGTTGTTAAAAACAAGCTGTTTCGTTAGTTAATACTCTGCCCCTCAGTGACTGCCAGGCAGCTCCGCCTCCATGGGCTCATAGGCCATTGGATTGCTTTGCCAGCTATTTGCTATCAGGGGGAACGGCCCCAATGAAATCGCAGGATTTCATAGCATATATTTTAACACCACAAAGTAAATGGACCGTCCTGGGGGGATTAAATGTGCGTTCATTCAGATCATCTGGGTCTGCTCTTGTTTCCTAGTCTTTCACGCCAGACAACTTACTTCCTCCACACATGAGACTAGATCAGGTACAGATGGCATTTGTAAAAAAAGAAAAAAAAAGAAAACACTAATATATCTTGATTACATAAGTATTCAACCCTCTGAGTCAATACATGTTAGAATCACCTTTGGCAGCGATTACAGTTGAAAGTCTTTCTGGGCAAGTCTCTAAGAGCTTTGCATACCTGGAATGTACAATATTTGTACATTATTCTTTTTAGAATTCTTCAAGCTCTGCCAAAACTGTAACTAGGCCACTCAGGAACATTCAACGTCTTCTTGGTAATCAACTCCAGTGTATATTTGGCCTTGTGTTTTAAGTTATTATTTGTAGGTTTCCTTTGGTTTTATTCTGTACAGGCTTCATTCTTTTCACTCTGTCATTTAGGTTAGTATTGTGGAGTAACTACAATGTTGTTGATTCATCCTCAGTTTTCTACTATCACATCTATTAAAAACTGTTTTAAAGTCATCATTGGCCTCAGGGTGAAATCCCTGAGCAGTTTCCTTCCTCCCTGGCAACTGAGGTAGGAAGGATGCCTGTATCTTTGCAGTCACTGGGTGCATTGATACAACATCCAAATTATACTTAATAGCTTCAACATGCTCAAAGGTATATTCAATATGTATATATATTTTTTTACCAATCTACCTACCAATAGGTGCCCTTCTTTGAGAAGGATTAGAAAACCTCCCTGGTCTTTGTGGTTGAATCAGTGTTTGAAATTCACTGCTCGACTGCGGGACCTCACAGATAATTGCATGTGCATAATTGCATGAGTACAGAAATGAAATGAAAATCATGTTAAACCCTATTATTGCACACAGTCTGTCCATGCAACTTATGATGTGACTCATGAACTTATTTAGGCTTGCAATAACAAAGGGGTTGAATAATTATTGACTCAAGACATTTCAGCTTTTCATTTTTAATTAATTTGTAATTGTGTAGCGACCCGCACAGACAGCGGTGTGTTTTGTGTTAGGCTATTATTGGGTTGTGTTGTACTTACCAGTGTTCACGGGGTCCGGCATGCCAATCAACCTGCTATCTGCCAATCACGGGAATGCCTGAGTGTTCTGATGCCGGGCATCCTGGTGGTTGGCGGAGTGGCGTGGAGGGGGGTTGGGCAGGGGGATGGAGCATTGGAAGTTAAGACCAGGTTTAGCCATTGTTCTTTCTCTTACATCTGGCCTTCACACGAGAAGATCACGGTTGGCTTGTGGGGTATCTTTCATTTATTTAGCGTGGGCTACGGCCAAACAGTAGCCTGTGTAAAGTTGGGTTAATAAACCGTCAATTCGTAAACTCAATCCTCTGTCTGGACAATTGTTACTTCATGATCTAGTCAGGTCATTACATTGGTGTCAGAAGTAAAAACGTTGATAAAAGTTAGCCAGCTAGCTAGCTGACTTCTGTGGCTAGCTACCGTAGGTGAGAACGAGGGTTGAAAATGCATCGAGGGAATCCGAAAGTGAAGGTGGAGGTAGGGGACGATTATGGCCAAGGAGGTGCGTGGGCATGGACGTCGGAGGATCAGGCTGAGGAGAGGGGAGAGAGTGGTGGCGTACTTCAGCAAAACATTTGACAAACATGAACGCCGCTACTGTGTCACCCGGCGGGAGCTCTTGGCTGTTGTGGCTTCCGTCAAACACTTCAAGTACTACCTGGGTGGCCTGCCCTTTACTGTAAGGATTGACCACTCTGCTCTCCAGTGGCTCATGTCTTTCAGAGAGCCAGAGGGGTAGGTGGCACGCTGGTTGGAGGAGCTTCAGCCGTATGACTTCACAGTGGTGCACAGGGCAGGCGCACGCCACGCCAACGCCGACGCCATGTCCCGTCGGCCCTGTACTGCTGCCGCCACTGTGAGCGGAGAAAGGGACGGGAGAGAGAACTGTGTGCAGAGGAGGGGGTCTGTGCCACAGTGTGTCGGGCAAGCGGGCCTGTCTGCTGTGAGCTGCAGACTGTCGACGTGGCTGAATGGGGGCAGCAGCAGGGACGGGACACAGACCTACAGCCAGTGCTACAGTGGGTAGAGGCGCAGGTGAGGCCACCATGGGAAGAGGTGACAGCGCTCTCACTCGCGACCAAAGGGTTGTGGTCAAAGTTTGAGAGACTGCGGCTGGCTGATGGCGTGCTACAGCGAGCATGGAAGGAGTCAGCTACGGGAGAGGAGAGGTGGCAGGTTTTGGTCCCAAAAGCATTGCGGGAGGCTGTGCTCCAGAGTACTCATGGGGGGGTGGGGACTGGACACTTCGGGGTCACAAAAACACTGCGCCGCCTCCGTCAGGGCTTTTACTGGGGGCAGCACAAGAGGGATGTGGAGGACTTTTGCCGCTGCTGTGACAACTGCACAGCAAGAAAGGGCCCCCCAGGCCGCTCTCATGCTCATCTCCAACAGTTCCCAGTGGGGGCTCCCATGGAGAGGGTGGGAGTGGATGTAGTTGGGCGTTCCCCACCACAGACAGTGGAAACCGCTGGGTGCTCACGGCCATGGACTATTTCACAAAATGGCACGAGGCCTATGCTCTGCCTGACCAGGAGGCAGAGACCATGGTCGACGCCTTGACAGCGGGGATGTTCAGTAGGTTTGGAGCTGCGGAGTCCATCCACAGCGACCAAGGCAGAAACGTTGAGTGTGTTCGCCACCATGTGTGAGAGGCTGGGTATGCACAAGACCCGCACTACATCCTCAAAGTGATGGCCTTGTGGAGCGCTTCAACAAAACTCTTGGACAGCCAGCTGGCCATCGTCTCTGCCAAACACCAGCGTGACTGGGACAAGCACCTACCTATGGTCCTCATGGCATGCCGCTCTGCTGTCCAAGACTCCACCTCCTGCACGCCTGCCCTCCTCATGCTGGGGAGAGAGATCCGCACCCCTGCGGAGATGGCATTTGGCCGGCCCCTGGATAGCCCTCATGTTCACCCGGGGCCGGAGTATGCCCGGAGACTCCAAGATCGCCAGGAGACAGCCCACACCTTCACCAGAGAGCAGCTGGTGAATGCAGCTGGTGTGAGGCAGAAAAGGAACTATGACGTGCACACCCGGGGAAGGCACTTTGTGGCTGGGGAGCTGGTCTGGGTCTACAGCCCCCTAAGGAAAAAAGGCAGGTGCCCCAAGTTGGACAGTCACTGGGTGGGACCCTGCAGCGTCCTGGAGAGGGTAGGGGAGGTGGTTTACCGGGTGCAGCTTCCTCTCCATCGCTCGTTGGTGTTGATTTCAGCCTGTCCATTTGATGATGGAAAATCCCTCATTAAATACATTGGAAATGTACATTGTCCATTTGCAATATAACATGTACAATGCCAATATATTATACTGCCATCAAGTCAGCCATCATACTGACACCAAACTCCAAGCCGGCCCACAACTCATAGCGCCTTCTGTTAAAACCATAAAAAACCATATAAAACATAGTTACATTCGAGCTGTGGGTCCAGTTCTGACATTATGTTTCGACTCGATAGGTAATTCGGAGCCTGAGCAGTGACCTTAATTAGTGCTGAAAATGCACGTCTTTCGGGGGATGCTACGGGGTCCTTGAACGAGCTATCGGACAGAAACGTTTAGGGTCAGTCTCTATGGGCCGAGGCGTTTTCTATGGGCCGAGGCGTCTTGTGATTCTGGGACTTTTCTAAATGTTGTCATTTTTGCGGCGTTAAAAATGTATTGAATATATTGCAAGTGGACGAGGCTGTTACTCTGCCTGAGAACCTTCTAGAGCCACATAGCTCACCGTGCAGAGCTCTAGGTCTGACGGTTCTTTAATGGTGCGAACGCCAGTAACTATTGCAGGATCTGTGTGTCTGTAAGCCCCATACTGTGTCACTCCATCCTGGCTGTGTGTGTGTGAATTTTTTCTTGGACATCTGATAGGAGAAATTACTGATTTACAGTTCATAATCACACATATGACATTTTGGAAAGATGTGACCTTTTTAACCCTTCGAAACAGCTCCTATGAACCCGTTTGTCACAGGAAGCTGAAAGTAAACACATATCCTCCTTGGGGCAGGCTTTATGTTAAGAACTGACTGATTTACAGTGGGTTGAATGCAGTGTTTTTCACTAACTGTAGGTTGTGAAATCAAAACCACTTTTAGGTCAATTTAACCACTTCCGGTTGCTCCAGGAAGCTTAAAATCAACACCTGAGAGTGGCCTGATGGGTTGTCATTGAAGACAGTTTGATATGGCAATCATAACCCACATAGGCATCAGGTTGAAGTCAGGGGAGCAGGCAATGTATTCCTATGGGGAGAGATGTCAATGTAAACTGTTAGAATAAAACACCCTGTTTTCACTCTTAAGCGTTAATTCCACACAGTCGAGATTAGGTTTGCGCAGATTGGGAGGACCTTAGGAACGTTCCTGTTGTTGAATTGTGTTTCTAGCCTCAACGGTTCTGCCGTTGTCACCCAAAAGCATCTCAAATTTAGGTCAGGCTTCATTGTGGGCCTACTTGTTTGCATGCTCGCTGCGCTCAGACCGAGCGAGTTATGGTAAAGTGGGGCATCTCGTTGAACTCGGCACGGCCTAGAGACTATGGTGATGCCATTTTTTTCTGTGATGATTTAAGCCTGCCCATTTCTGGATTTCAGCCCTATTTGATGGTAAAGTTCATACTTCCCCTTTAGAATATGAAGGGGACCATTCAATCTTTTCATGTTGATATCTGTAGAGGTACAGGTGACCCTGACCATGTGGCAAAAGGAATTTTGCACAGAAGCAGAGTTAGAGCATAACCTGTGAACCCATGTTATCCTTAAAGAGAAACTTGGATGTGTCAGACTACATGAACCGGCGCGCGCAGCTATAATAAGTCTGTGTTTTATCCCCCCCCCCCCCCCCCCCCCCCGATGAGCCCATCGAAAATGGTGTGTCTCTGTGTGAGAATATGTCTAAAGCATCATTAAATCACTACTAGTCAGGCTTCATTTCGGGCCTACTATTTGCACGGTCGCTGCGGTCAGACCGAGCGAGCTACGGTCAAGTGGGGCATCTCCTTGAACTTTCAGTGTTGATTTCAGCCTGTCCATTAGGTGATGGTTCATCAAACTTATTGGAAATGGACAAAAGTCAGCCATCAAGTCAGCCATCCATCAGTCAATAAGATATAATACTGACACCAAACCCACTTTGTCCAACTTGTTTAGAAGCCAACCTGTATGTTATTACAATTACACCATGAGTAATTAATCATGAAACATACACCCCGCCCTTCTTCTTCCCGGTGAGATGTTTATTCCTGTCGGCGCGATGAACTGAGAACCCAGCTGGCTGTATGGACCGGGACAGTATATCCGTAGTGAGCCATGATTCCATGAAATAGAGTATGTTCCAGTCCCTGATGTCACTCTGAAAGGAGATCCTTGCCCTGAGCTTGTCTACTTTATTGTCCAGAGACTGAACATTAGCGAGTAATATACTCAGAAACGGTGGATGGTGTACACGCCTCCTGAGTCGGACTAGGGATGAGCAAAACTACTCCATTTTGCTCATCCCTTCCAAAAGGCAGAAACTCAAACAGGAAGTACCTGTGCTAAGGTCTATTCAACACTGGTCTGACCAATCAGAATCCATGCTTCAAGATTGTTTTGATCACGCTGATTGGGATATGTTCCGGGTAGCCTCTGAGAATAACATCAACGTATACACTGACATAGTGACTGAGTTCATCAGGAAGTGTATAGCGGATGTTGTTCCCACTGTGACTATTAAAACCTACCAAAACATGTGGAGATCATCCGTTCACCCACACGCATCTCACAAAGAAATGGCGGTTGGAACCAAAAATCTCCAATTTGGACTCCTGATCAAAGGACAAATTTCCACCGGTCTAATGTCCATTGCTCATGTTTCTTGGCCCAATCAAGTCACTTCTTATAATTGGTGTCCTTTAGTAGTGGTATCTTTGCAGCAATTTGACCATGAAGGCCTGATTCACACAGTCTCCTCTGAACAGTTGATGTTGAGATGTGTATGTTACTTGAAACTCTGTGAAGCATTTATTTGAGCTGCAATTTCTGAGACTGGTAGCTCTAATGAACTTATCCTCTGCAGCAGACATAACTCTGGGTTTTCCATTCCTGTGGAAGTTCTCATGAGAGCCATTTTCATCATAGCGCTTGATGGTGTTTAAGACTGCATTTGAAAATACTTTCAAAGTTCTTGAAATGTTTCGTATTGACTAACCTTCATGTCTTAAAGTAATGATGGACTGTCGCTTCTCTTTGCTTATTTGAGCTGTTCTTGCCATAATATGGACTTGGTCTTTTACCAAATAGGGCAGTCTTGATAAAAAAAATTGAACAGAAATACAATGGTTCATTGGATCGGCATAAAACTTTGCACATACAGTTGAAGTCGGTAGTTTACATACACTTAGGTTGGAGTCATTAAAACTAGTTTTTCAACCAAATTTCTTGTGAACAAACTATAGTTTTGGCAAGTCGATTAGGACATCTACTTTGTGCATGACACAAGTAATTTTTCCAACAATTGTTTACAGACAGATTATTTCACTTATAATACACTGTATCACAATTCCAGTGGGTCAGAAGTTTACATACACTAAGTTGACTATGCCTTTAAACAGCTTGTAAAATTCCAGAAAATTCCAGAAAATTCCAGAAGATGTCACTGCTTTAGAAGCTTCTGATAGGCTAATTGACGTCATTTGGAGGTGTACCTGTGGATGTATTTTAAGGCCTACCTTCATACTCAGTGCCTCTTTGCTTGACATCATGGGAAAATCAAAAGAAATCAAAAGAAAGACCTCAGAAAAAGAATTGTAGACCTCCACAAGTCTGGTTCATCCTAGAGAGCAATTTCCAAATGCCTGAAGGTGCCACGTTCATCTGTACAAATAATAGTACGCAAGTATAAACACCATGGGACCACGCAGCCGTCATACCACTCAAGAAGGAGACACCTTCTGTCTCCTAGAGATGAACGTACTTTGGTGCGAAAAGTGCAAATCAATCCCAGAACAACAGCAATGGACCTTGTGAAGATGCTGGAGGAAACAGGTACAAAAGTATCTACGTATATCCACGGTAAACGAGTCCTATATTGACATAACCTGAAAGGCTGCTCAGCTAGGAAGAAGCCACCACTCCAAAACCGCCCCCCAAAAAACTACCGTTTGCAACTGCATATGGGGACAAAGATTGTACCTTTTGGAGAAATGTCTTCTGGAGGCCTACAAACCTGACTTAGTTACACCAGCTCTGTCAGGAGGAATGGGCCAAAATTTACCCAACTTATTGTGGGAAGCTTGCGGAAGGCTACCCGAAATGTATGACCCAAGTTATACAATTTAAAGGCAATGCTACCAAATACTAATTGAGTGTCTGTAAACTTCTGACCCACTGGGATTGTGATGAAAGAAATAACAGCTGAAAAAAATTATTATCTTTACTATTATTCTGACATTTCACATTATTAAAATGAAGTGGGGATCCTAACTGACCTAAGACAGGGAATATTTACTGAAATGAAATGTCAGGAATTGTGAAAAACTGAGTTTAAATGTATTTGGCTAAGGTGTATGTAAACTTCTGACTTCAACTGTACACTGCTGCCATCTAGCGGCCAAAATCTAAATTGTGCCTGGGCTGGAATAATACGTTATGACCTTTCTCTTGCATTTCAAAAATGTTGGTACAAAACAAATATGTATTTTTTTCTTCTTTGTATTATCTTTTACCATATCTAATGTGTTATATTCTCCTACATTCATTTCACATTTCCACAAACTTCAAAGTGTTTCCTTTCAAATGGTATCAAGAATATGCAAATCCTTGCTTCAGGTCCTGAGCTAGATTTGGGTATGTCATTGCAGGCGAAAATTTTAAAAAGGTTCAGATCCGAAGGAAAGAAATTCCACAAATTAACTTTTAAGAAGGCATACCTGTTAATTGAAATGCATTCCAGGTGACTACCTCATGAAGCTGGTTGAGAGAATGCCAAGAGTGTGCAAAGCTGTCATCAAGGCAAAGGGTGGCTATTTGAAGAATCTTAAATATAAAATATATTTTGATTTGTTTAACTCTTTTTTGGTTACTACGTGATTCCAAATGTGTTATTTCATAGTTTTTATTTCTTCACCATTATTGTACAATGTAGAAAATAGTAAAAACCCTTGAATGAGTAGGTGTTCTAAAAAATTTCACCGGTAGTGTATGTGGCAGGGTTTACAGACAATCACGGATTACAAAGGGATAACCAGCCACGTCGCAGACACAAGATGTCCACCATTGTTCCTGTACCGAAGAAAGCAAAGGTAACTGAACTAAATGACTATAGCTCCGTAGCACTCACTTCTGTCATCATGAAGTGCTTTGAGAGGCTAGTTAAGGATCATATCACCTCTACCTTACCTGACACCCTAGACCCACTTCAATTTGCATTCCGCCCCAATAGATCCACAGACGATGCAATCGCCATCGCACTGCACACTGCCCTATCCCATCTGGACAAGAGGAATACACTATGTAAGAATGTTGTTCATTGACTATAGCTCAGCCTTCAACACCATAGTAACCTCCAAGCTCATCATTAAACTCAGGTCCCTGGGTCTGAACCCCGCTCTGTGCAACTGGGTCCTGGACTTCTTGATGGGCCGCCCCCAGGTGGTGAAGTTAGGATCCTCAACACAGTGACCCCACAAGGGTGCATGCTCAGCCCCCTCCTATACTCCCTGTTCACCCATGACTGCTTGGCCACGCATGCCTCTACCTCAATCATCAACTTTGCAGACGACACAACAGTTGTAGGCCTGATTACCAACAACGACGAGACAGCCTACAGGGTGGAGGTGAGGGCCCTGGCGGAGTGGTGCCAGGAAAATAACCTTTCCCTCAATGTCAACAAAACGAAATAACTGACTGTGGACTTCAGGACACAGCAGAGAGAGCAGGCACCTATCCACATCAACGGGTGAAAAGGTGAAAAGCTTCAAGTTCCTTGGCGTACACATCACAGATGATCTGAAATGGTCCACCCACACAGACAGTGTGGTGAAGAAGGTGCAACAGCGCCTCTTCAACCTTATGTAACAGATGTAATCCGTACTCTCCTTGCATTGTGTTTTGTCCAAATAAATCACATCAGCCAGTGGTCCCAGTTGAGCATCATTTATTTCTGTTGCTGTTGTTAAATAGGAAACAGCACATTAGTTGTGCAGGGCTTAACGGTATTGATGGTTGCCGATGGCAAAATCCCTTGCATCACATTTCCATACTGGGCGAACAAAATACAAAAATACAATACAAAATGAAACATGTGTAAATACCTGTTGTTAAATAGGAAACAGCACGTTAGTTGTGCAGGGCTTAACGGTATTGATGGCTGTCGATGGCAAAATCTGTAGCATGAAGACAACTGTGTTAGCAGTGGGCTTATGTGACCATTACGTCGGTGTATACTAGCTAACACACTTAGTTACAGCAATCATATGCCAAAGCACATCCCAGAAAGCCCCTCAATCCCTAACAGGTACCATATACCCACACATGTATAAATCAGTAATGTACAGCAAACTTGTACACATTGTAAAATAGAAATTAGAAAACAGTATTCAGAACGTGACCTACCCCTTGCATCACATTTTCATACTGGGAAGACCTGACGTTCGCGATCTCCCCCTATCTACATACGGGGCCAATCACAACGCGCCTTATTGTCATCAGAGTTGAACCAACCAATAAGAATGCTTGAACATTAAATACACCTTTCTTTAGAGGCAAGTGGAAACATAACCAACCCTGTTACACTTAGGAGGTTGAAGAAATTCGGCAACTGCACTGCCCGCAACCGCAGGGCTCTCCAGAGGGTGGTGCGGTCTGCTCAACGCATCACCGGGGGCACACTGTCTGCCTTCCAGGACACCTACAGTACCCGATGTCACAGGAAGGCTAAAAAGATCAACAAGGACATCAACCACCCGAGCCTTGGCTTGTTCACCATGTTACCATCCAGAAGGCGAGTTCAGTACAGGTGTATCAAAGCTGGGACCGAGAGACTGAAAAACAGTTTCTATCTCAAGGCCATCTGACTGTTAAATAGCCATCGCTAGCCGGCTACCACCTGGTTACTCAACCCTGCACTCTAGAGGCTGCTGCCCTATATACATATACATGGAATCACTGGCCACTTTAATAATGGAACACTAATCACCTTAATACATACTGCTTTATTCATTTCATATGTATATACTGTGTTATATTCTACTGTATTTTAGTCAATGCCACTCCGACATTGCTCTTCCTAATATTTATATATTTCTTAACTCCATTCTTTACTTTAGATTTGTGTGTATTGTTGTGAATTGTTAGATATTACTGCACTGTTGGAGCTAGGAACACAAGCATTTCGCTACACCTACAATAACATCTGCTAAATATGAGTATGTGACCAATAACATTTGATTTGATGAATGAAAGATGATAATTGTACAAGATGTGTAAGCTCGCATTTAAGGGGGCTGTGTAAGCGGCTTTGTAAAGAGCTTACAGGTGGGCAGTGGTAAGGGCAACGGTTTCACAGACATCATTGGGAGTAGGGCAGAGGGCTGCCCAAAAACGCAAGCAGTTTTACAAGCAGTGTGGTTTGTGTTGCTCATGCCTGTGAGAAGTGGCTAATGGATCAGCACTCTAGGCTCCAAAGTATGAAATTAGGTGAAGTCAAGAGCAGGTGCTGTGCATGTTTGACCAATGAGCAGAGTGCATCTTGTAAACCAATCAACCAATGTTTTAACAAGAACATTCGAGCTGATAACAACCGGGACCGCTGGTCTCTACGCATAATCGAATGCCTGCCTCGCGGTTCAATTGCTGTTTATCGTGGCCCATGTGAAAGCCCCTTTAGCCATTTGTAGATCAGCCCTCCACTTCTCAGCAGCGTCGCGCGCCCAAATGATCGCCAGAATGGAGTGAACCGTGTGCGTGCGTGTGCGTGCGTGTACGTGCGCGTGGCGCCAGGGAAATGCAGAGTGAGCCACGCAGAACACTACCATAATAGGCACAAGCTACCACGCGCACAGGCGAAGCCGCTTGATAAAACACACTTACTGAAAGGAGGGCTTTGTAACTTCACTGTCAACGGTAAGAATCACTCCATTGAATATTTATTTTTGAAAATAATTAACAATTGCTCAAGTGCGCTTTTTTAAAGCGTTTTATTTTCTGGGTGTGTAGATTTGTGCTTTTCACCTATCCATTTGGATAGCTAGAGCGCACGTTGGATAATGGGGTGTATTTGACAAAAAAGGAGCACTTCTGAGCAAATTGACTTGACAATGATTATGTGGACAAATCCTAAGAATGTATGAGTAACCTTGTTTGCAATGGAAATGTCATAATTAGTCCGTTTTCCCTTCTATGCAATTCTATAAAGGGGTGTGTTCTCTTTCTCGTGCACAATGTCTGGTGGAGTATGGACCTTTTCCGCCATACAAGTATTTTACATGTCTTGATGATAGTGTAGTTTATTAATGTATGAGCTCTTTAAAAGTAAATATGACTGATTACAAACATTGTGTGCTAATGATGCACAAAGATCACAATTTAGGCTGACCAAATGCACAGAAACTCCACATTTTATAGAGATTGCGGAACATCTCCAAATGGAAATTATAGTAATTCCAGAAATAAGATTCTTTGCCCCACCTCTTTGTGTATGGAGGTGTGACACATTAGCTGTGCTACATGTAACACACACACACACACACAGTCTTATCATCTGAACGCGACCGAATTATGTCATAGGTGACTGATTTATTAATATCATATTTCATCTGAATGTGCACAAATAGGAGATGCTCAGTTCTTGTATGCATGTGTGATGAGAAGGGGGGGGGGGGGTGTAGGCTACTAGAGTGCTTATCCTTTCGCAAGACTCTTTAGCATCATTAAAATATGTAGCATCATATCTGATTCGGTTAAATAATAAGTAAAATATCGTTATCGTTTTTAGTGTCCATCGTTGCAATTACATCTCAAATACTATTGGGTTGGAGTGAAACTTCGATTGGTAATGCCAAGTCCTTTGTTTGGCTGGGACGCATGCGCATTGCTTTTAGGGTGTGGATTGCTGGATGCATGATATTCTCTACCTTGCTTATCAATTGCCTGTCGCCTGTCCCGTAGTTCGGTATCCTTATCGATAGCCTAAAAGACTACTTTATTTCGAAAATCGAGAGATGTGAGAATGTGCACGGCTTCTTTTTTACGACAGTGATTAGGGCGGGAATGAGACGTTTCGTATTGACATATTATATTATCAAATGTATGACCTAAACATTTGGCTATTATTCAATGACAATAAAAATAGCTAGTGTTCGGTTTGCTTTAATGCATGTTTGTAGGCAATGCATTTTTGTTTTCTGCATCAAGCTACACTGTCGCCTATACTTAAGCCACCTGTCAAGAAGCAGCATAATGCATTTCAATAACTGCTCTGCTATGGATGCATATAATTTTAACGCATCATTTGGGTATCATCATTACATCTGCAGGAGGGGAATTGGCTATACATTGGAGGCAACCTGATGTCTATTCAATGCTGCTATGAAATTATGGCTGAATAACTCATCCCATAAACGAAGCTATATTCTAGTGAGCACCATCCAAAGTCCATGGACTTTGAATTTGGTCCGTCCGCCCTGGCTTTGATTTCGACATCCAAAGTAATAATTTCTTTCTCCGATTGGGACCGGCCTTAATTTCAAACTCCACAGCCGTCTGGTACTTCACTATACTGTACTCTGCTGTGATCTACTGTGCTGTCAAAACTTGTGAAACATAAACGTCTATGTTTGGGCCAAATCAAGACCATTAGACAGAAATACTCCCCCCCCCCCCCCTGATTCGGCAGGTGAAGAAGCTGGATGTGGAGGTCCTAGGCTGGCGTGGTTACATGTGGCCTGCGGTTGTGAGGCCGGTTGGACATACTGACATATTCCCTAAAATGACATTTGAGGTGGCTTATGGTAGAGAAATGAACATTACATTCTCTGGCAACAGCTCTGGTGGACATTCCTGCAGTCAGTATGCCAATTGTACGCTCCCTCAACTTGAGATATCTGTGGCATTGTGTTGTGTGACAAAAGTTTACATTTTAGAGTGGCCTTTTATTGTCCTCAGCACAAGGTGCACCTGTGTAATATTCATGCTGTTTAATCAGCTTCTGGATATGCCACACCTGTCAGGTTGATGGATTATATTGAAGAAATGCTCACTAATAGGGATGTAAACACATTTCTGGGGTCTTTCATTTCAGCTTAGGAAACATGGGACCAACACTTTGCATGTTTATATTTTTGTTCAGTGGTTGCTTCAGGTTGTGTTTTTACGGCCTTTTATGCATTTCCTTGGAATCAACTCCAATTCCAATGTTAGTCCGTTTTATAGTTTGTTAAATGGCTTACAGAAACAAAAGATCTAAATGTAGACCTATCCCTACATAGGTTAACTTGAACCCATTTGCACTCCACATTGAAGCCATGCTATTACTTACAATAGCATTCACACTGATATAAGGGCTATAGTTCACGGCCCGGTTTCCCAAAAGCATGTTAAGTTCATCATTAGAACCTTCGTAGGATCATCGTTAAATCTCCGAGCTGTTTCCCAGAACCAGCGTTAACGTTGCACTTCAAAATGAACGCAAACGAATGCCTGCCTCAGACACCTTGATGCACAGCGCATTGTTATATACTGTTTTACCCTCCTGTGTCACTTGATTTATTTTTCTATCTGTGACCGCCGATAACTTCAGAACAAAGTTGACTGCAAATACAAAGTTGCCAATGTCTTTGCAATTGATACAAACAAGTATAAAAGAATATGCTTTAAATGAAAACTGAGATGACGGCATTAAAATAAACAGTAGGCTATTTTAATTATATTAAAATACATTTCATGTTCAGTCGAGTTCTATTTTGCTACTTGTAAGCTAGGCTACTGTCTGTAATTTGTCTCAATATATTTAATGATGTGTAGCCTAATGTGCCAAAACTGTGATTTAATGCATTTTTATTGGGTAAGCATTAGAATAAGCCATGTCAATATTTGCAGCTGTTGTGGAAATATTTCTCTAGGAGCTGATCTGTCATCAGTATTGTGAAATAATTCTAATGTTAAGGTAAGATTTGAATTGAGAAAGCTGAAGAGAGACCCTACCCTGTCAGTATCGACATATGCTCCAACGATGCACTTAGAATGGTCACTATCTGTGTGGTGTTTTGGGAAATGCATGTTACATATTCAGTCATTGTAGGAAAGATGCATTGTTAAAACACTCGTAAGCCTAAGATCCATCGCTATCGGGAAACTGGGCCCTGTACAGTGGAGTACAGAACGGTAATGTTCATACAGTAAATTAAGTGTGAGTATAGTAAAGTTCAGTATAATGTACTGAACTCCACTCTACTTGACTGTACTCTATGACGTAAACTCTACTGTATTGTGCTGAACTAAATGCAACTTTGCTCTACTGTGCTGTATTGTACTTAATCTATGATTGGTTCAGATTTGGCTGAGTCCAGGCAGACCAAATGTGGTCTTGTTTGGGGGTGAGTTCATTTAGAATAATACTCGGCATGCTTTGAAAGAGTACATTTACTTTTTAGGCTTTTAGCAGAAATGTATCCAGAGCGACTTACAGTCCGTGCATTCAACTAAGGTAGATAAATAACCACATATCATATTCATAGCAAGAAAAACATTTCTAACTGTTACGGAGAACGTTACTGATAAATTGTGAAAACTGTTGCAAAGTAGACTAAATGATTACGAATACAGGAATGGTGTTGTTGTAAGCTTATGGCTAGCTGCATATGATCTTATTTATTTTTGAGGTTTTGATGTTACCGGTAGAGTGCAATGGTATGTCTTATTTAAGGGATCCAATTCCACGGGTGGAAGCAGAAAATTTAACACACATGGCTTCTTTGTTGAACTGCCAATGAATGGGATTATGTGTTTCACGTTCACATAATACTGTTTCTGTTTTAATTAAAAACCAAGCAGTTAGCACACTTGGACAGAGGGTACAGAGAATGTAGTAGGAACGTAGACAGGTGCTCAGGACTTTGCCCTCACTGCTAACTCTAGCCGCACCCACTAAACCTCTAATTAGCTTTTGGCTGGGATTCATGCTAATAGGTAGAATGTAAGTATATTCATTTAAATAGAATATCTAAGTACAAGTCTTTGACAAAATAAAGACCAAACAAAAATCCCAAACCAATGTTGAAATAATATAAAATGGCCCTTTGACTACTACATTAGACCATTTTACAGTTAATGGGATGGGTTCCTTAGAATTTACTAGGAATCATAGGGAGTATTTAATCATTTAATGTTTGTTTCTCGATCTATAAAAAAAATACAATTGAACAAATAGTATCCTGCACTTATGGTACCCTATAGGCAATATGATTCCCTTCTCCTGCAAAATGTCTAAATGAAAAGTACACAATGAAAATATATACACTACCATTCCAAAGTTTGGGGTCACTTAGAAATGTTCTTGTTTTTGGAAGATATTTTTTGTTGTCCATTTTAAAATAACATCAAATTGATCAGAAATACAGTGTAGACATTGTTAATGTTGTGAGTGACTATTGTAGCTGGAAGCTGCCAGTTCAGGACTTGTGAGGCATCTGTTTCTCAAACTAGACACTCAAATGTACTTGTCCTCTTGCTCAGTTGTGCACCGGGGCCTCCCACTCCTCTTTCTATTGTGGTTAGAGGCAGTTTGCGCTGTTCTGTGAAGGGAGTAGTACACAGCATTGTACGAGATCTTCAGTTTCTTGGAAATTTCTCACTTGGAATAGCCTTCATTTCTCAGAACAAGAATAGACTGACGAGTTTCAGAAGAAAGTCCTTTGTTTCTGGCCATTTTGAGCCTGTAATCGAACCCACAAATGCAGATGCTCCTCAACTAGTCTAAAGAAGGCCAGTTTGATTTCAGCTGTGCTAAAATAATTGCAAAAAGGTTTTATAATGATCAATTAGCCTTTTAAAATGATAAACTTAGATTAGCTAACACAACGTGCCATTGGAACACAGGAGTGGTGGTTGCTGATAATGAGCCTCTGTACGCCTATGTAGATATTCCATATAAAAAATCAGCCGTTTCCAGCTACAATAGTCATTTACAACATTAACAATGTCTACACTGTATTTCTGATCAATTTGATGTTATTTTAATGGACAATTTTTTTTGCTTTTTTTTCAAGAACAAGTACCTTTCTAAGTGACCCCAAACTTTTGAACAGTAGTGTATGTTTTATGCCCAATACGGTCATGCTTCAGATATAACAGCAATGCAACATTTCCTCGTCCCCAGTCTTTATACTGTGAGCACCATCTGTCACACAACACCCTGTCTGCCAAGAAATCATGACTGCAATACAAACTGACAATGCTATTTAATGCAGCCAGAATTGGCATACCATCAAACCAATTCAAGATACCTTGATGTGACCATATCCAAGACAGAGCCTAACTTTCAGCCAAATTTGCTCTGCATTTGGTGACAAGTTTATCATTATATACTATGGGCTCTATTTTCGTCTGGCATTAAGGCGGCACTAGTGTCAAATGCACGTTACTTTGCAATCGTCATGTAACTGGCATTTCCCAGCCCTAATGCCAGGTTTGGTAATTTACCTGTCTTACATCAGCCTGCTTGCGCTCAGATGGGCGGGGTGGAAATATTTGAGGTGTGCCCTTTAAACATGATCCAAAGTGCTAATTTCAAGCAGCGCTGATGGGTATTTAAGACCAACCAAACGCTGCTTTTAGTGGTAACGCTGTTCGTTATAGCATGGATTTTGACAGCGGAATTGCAGCCTATCCAGCCGTGAGACAGTGCCCATATGCAGATGGAATAAGAGTAACCTAATGTGCTTTCGTTGCTTGTATACTTCATTTTTAACATTTCATTTTATTTTCTATAAAACCAAGCATAGCCTCCCCTCTCCTCTCCTCAATGAAGGCTTTTTTTTGTCTGCCCAATGCAATCGCAAAGTAGTCAAGACTGTCGATAAAGGGTTTGGCTCCTGAGACCGCTTGGAAATACATCTTAGTCACCAAAGCTTTAATAAAATATCAAGTTTGAGAGTAAAACAGTGAGCTGACATTCCCTTTTTATCTATGCATTGTAGGCAGGCCCACCTAATTTTAGCCATGCAGGTCCCATTTTGGATGTGTGTAGAGCATCTACAGATGGACGATCCAAATCAAGTGGAACCAAATGTCTTATTCCCTTCTGAAAATACAAGGTGCAAATGCTCGGTAAAAAGCTTAGCAAATCTGGTCCTAGTTTAGAGGTAGAGAGAGAGAGATCAGTGGCTTACATCATGTAAGATATGATGGATAACGTTGAGTCCTAGTTAAGTCGGCTTTCATTTAGTGTGTGTGTTCAAGAGTGGGTGCTGAAGAGTATTAGTCATTTTCTCACCGTTTTTTTTATAGGGCAAGAGGGGAATCGAAGGCTTGTCAAAAACATTCAATTGTGTGTGGGGCAGAGGTTATAGATGCTCACTCACCCCAACATGCACATTGTGTGCTTTGAGAGAGAGCTAATGTATCTGTGTTAACAAGAAAGTGTGCGTGTGTCCGGACCCCTCTGTAGCAGGGGGTTTGGAGGACAGTACCCGGTCTCCCAGCGCCTCCCCTATCTGCCTGGCCACTCTGTGCATACCTGACCACTGTGTTGTGGCTTTGCCCATGTCTGCCCTGATGCTGCCCACTCAACCACACAGTGAAAGGGTCAATGAGAAGCTGTCTTAATAGGACCAGCCCAGTCAGTCATACAGACAGAGGTAGAGGGAATTTATTTATTTATAACCTTTATTTTGACAGGGAGTCAATGCTGAGACAAAGGTCTCTTTTCCAGATGAGCCCTGTATAGCACCACAAGATACATTAAACTACACATTCATATACACAGTAAAATATGTGTATTTTTTAGGGAACCCCATTAGCTGCTAGTAAAACAAAAGTTAAACATTATTACACCACTACATATCTACAATACAAAAATTTATAATACCACCATACAGCAATATTACAATGTCCGTGTGTGTGTCTGTTCCTGTATCTCTTCAGTCTCCACTGTTCCATAAGGTGTATTTTCATCTGTTTTTTAAAATCTGATTCTACTGCTTGCATCAGTTTCTTGATGTGGAATAGAGTTCCATGTAGCCATGGCTCTATGTAGTACTGCATGCCTCACATAGTCAGTAGTTTAAACAGACCTCTGGTGACATGTCTTGTGGGGTATGTAAGGGTGTCTGAGCTGTGTGCTAGTAGTTTAAACAGACACCTCGATGCATTCAGCATGTCAACACTTTTTAGTGATGAAGTCAATATCTCCTCCACTTTGAGCCATGAGATATTGACATGCATGTCATTAATGTTAGCTCTCTGTGTACTTTTAAGGGCCAACCGTGCTGCCCTGTTCTGAGCAATTTGTAGTTTTCCAAGGTCCCTCTGTGGCACCAGACCACACGTCTGAACAGTAGTCTAAGTGTGAAAAAACTAGAGCCTGTAGGATCTGCTTTGTGGCATGTCTTTAGTAATGCCAGTGGCATGTTTTTAGTAAAGATTGAAAAAAGCAAGGGGCCTAGACAGCTGCCCTGGGGAATACCTGACTCTTATGTTGGAGAGGCTTCCATTTTAAAGAACATCCTCAGTGTTCTATTAATAAACAGGTAACTGTGTATCCATAATATAGCATGGGGTGTAAAGCCATAATACGTACGTTTTTCCAGCAGCAGACTGTGATCGATAATGTCAAAAGCCACAGTGAAGTCTAAAAAAACAGCCCCACAATCTATTTATCATCAGTTTCTCTCAGCCAATCATCAGTCATTTGTGTAAGTGCCATGCTTGTTGAATGTCCTTCCCTATAAGCGTGCTAAAAGTCTGTTGTCAATTTGTTTCTGTAGTATAGCATTGTATCTGGTCAAACACCATTTTTTTCCCCCTAAGCTTACTAAGCGTGGGTAACATGCTGATTTTGGTCGGCTATTTGATCAAGTAAACAGGGCTTTACTATTCTAGCGGAAGGACTTTTGCTTCCCTCCAGGCCTGAGGGCACACACTTTCTAGTAGGCTTAGATTGAAGATGTGGCAAATAGGAGTGGCTATATTGTCCGCTGTTATCCTCATTCATTTTTCGTCCAAGTTGTCAGACCCAGGTGGCTTGTCATTGCTGATAGTCAACAATACTTTTTTCACCTCTTCCACTCTCTCTTTACTGAATTCAAAACTACAATGCTTGTCTTTCATAATTTGACCAGTTAAACTTGGATGTGTAGTTTCAGCGTTTTGTTTCTGGCATGTCATGCCTAAGTTTGCTAATCTTGGCAATAAAAAATATAATTAAAGTCAATATCTGTGGATTTTGATGAATGAGCCATCTGATTCAATGCATGATGGAGCTGAGTTTGCCTTTTTGCCAAAAATTTAATTTAAGGTGCTCCAAAGGTTTTCCTCATTATTTATAAAATTGATCTTTGTTTCATAGTATAGTTGCTTCTTCTTTTTATTCAGTTTAGTCACATGATTTCTCAATTTGCAGTACATTTGCCAATCAGTTGTGCAGCCAGTCTTATTTGCCATTCCTATTGCCTCATCCCTCTCAACTATACAATGTTTCAATTCCTCATCCATCCAAGGGGATTTAACAGTTTTTACAGTCATTGTCTTAGTGGGTGCATGCTTATTAGTAACTGGAATAAGCAATTTCATAAATGTGTCAAGTGCAGTGTCTGGTTGCTCCTCATTACACACCACAAACCAGCAAATATTCTTTACATCATCAACATAGAATAAGTACACTATATTAGGCCCAGCCTTTGGAACTTAGATTTTCCTAGACATGGCAACTCTATTGTGATCACTACATTTTATGGATTTTGATACTGCTTTAAAGCACATATCTGCAGCATTAGTAAAGATGTGATCAGAACATGTTGTTGATTTCATTCCTGTGCTGTTTGTAACTTCCCTTACTGATAACCTGAACGAGGTTGCAGGCACTAGTTACAGTTTGACGTTTTTTTCTTGAGTGGGCAGCTTGATGAGAGCCAGTCAATATTTAAATCACCCAGAAAATATACCTCTCTGTTGATATCACATACATTGTCAAGCATTCCACACACATTATACAGATACTAACTGTTAGCACTTGGTGGTCTATAGCAGCTTCCCAGATGAACCTGTAGCCATATTACTTCGACAGTATTTAACATGATCTTCTCCAAGCTTTATAGGAATGTGGTTCTGAATACACATTATTATTCACAACACATGAAAAGCAAAATACAATCAGAAAAACACAGTAAGAAGGTCCTTAGAGGCACCAATTCTTCCCCTTTTTAAAGTGTATTGTAGATAGTACGGTGCAAGGAAATTAAAGGCTGCTTTATGTAACTCTTTAGACACCAAAGGAGTCTCCAGAGTTAACCAACCCTGTGAACGATTTTAAATCTTAACAGTGACGTTAGGTAAGTCGGAAAGTTTGTGGAGCAGGGCTTTGTAAACCAAAAGTGCGTAATGATGTGATCTACGTGACTTCAGAGGTCCAGCCAACCTTTTGGTAAAGAATACAGTGATGAGTAGTAAAACGGCATCTGAGGGTTTAAGAGTAGAGGCAGCTGCACATTGATAAATAGTATCACTTATCAGTATGAACAAGAACAGGTAGAAAGGTTGATCTGCTTCCTGTTGACTAGAGAGTCAAGATCTGTTTCTGTAAATGAAGCCCACTTTAAAACTTAGTTTCTTAACAAGCTCAATCGTATGTTTAAAAAAAAAAAAAAATCATTGTCAATCCAAATATCAAGATATTTGTATGCAGGGACTCGTTCGATTTATAGAACCATCCGATGAGTAAAGATGTAATCCATCTGAGACGACTTATGAGAACATGAAAACAACATGTATTTAGTTTTGCACGTATTAAGTAAGAGTTTTAAATCAGTAAGGGCTTCCTGCAAAATTGGACTGTAGCCTTGTCACAGGTAAGCAGTTAGGGTAATTGCGTTCATAATAGTAGAATTCGCTATTTTTTTTATTTTTTATTGTTGCAGATTGACCAATGGCATTTATATAAATAGTGAAAAAAAACAGGTGCTAGTATCACCCCCTGTGGGACACCTTTATGTACTTCAAGCAATTAGGACTTAATCCCAGCAATCACGATAGCCTGCGTTCTGTCACTCAGATAATCATGAAACCATGAACAGGCCTCAGAGCTCAGGCCTATCGAGGACAACTTATTCAATAAAGTAGCATGATCAAAAATATCAAAAGCTCTTGACAGGTCCACAAACAAAGCAGCACATTTTATTTTGGTGTCTAGGGAATGAGAGAAGGAAGTGGGGTGGGGGTATGCTGTCTATAGCCCCGTTTATACCTGGTACTAATATGCGTCCTTTGTCCTGATCTTGTCCAACTGATCTTGTGCCTAACTACCTCCAGATGTAGTTAGGCACACATTGTAGACAGTTAAACCATTTAAATCATCATTATCCTGCTTTCTAAAATCATTGACAGGTGGCACCATTGACTTATGACATAAATAAGTATCATTTTTAAGAATATCCGTCAAATAATTTACGTACAGGGAGGCACCAGGACATCTAGCATGTATAGATGCATATATGAAAATGTGGGCACAACCAGAATGTGGACAAGATCAGGACAAAGGAATGCATGTTAGCGCCAGGTATAAACAAAGCTTTAGTTTGGGTTAAAAGGCAACAGGCCTAAGGGATTGATATTAAAAAAAAGAGGGTAGTGCGGGATGTGCTATTTTAAGAGTGAGGACTCGACTCAATCTGTATCGCGGAAGCGTTACAGATTGTGCGATCGAAATGTCAAGGTCTTATCCGATTGAGCCTACATATGCAGCTTTTCCCATGAAAGCAGTCTCCGCTAACGCGGGAACATTGCCTTTAAATTTAAATCACGCCGAACTTCAGTGGTACAGATTTAATCCAACCCTGAATTCACAAACATTGTGAACGTACCGTACAACTATATTTTCCTTCTGTAGATCCTATTGATTGATGTTCGGTCACATCTTTAGTGGATAAAAGCAGTAGGCCTGAAGAAAAATGTGTACCTTACGCAAAAATGCAATGCAAGAACGCAATTAGGATCGTCATGCTGCGTAGTAGTGATATTTCGACATGTTGTACTTCCCTTAACATGTTGTAGTTGACAAACCAGCAGACAAAGAGAAAATTGCGTTTGAAAAAGGTGACGTTTTTGCAGTGAACCACTGGTGTAACCTAGGTAACCACAGGCAGTTTTCCTCAAAGGCAGGCAGGGTCAAGACGCTATATCTAATACCGACTGGGACATGCGTTCTCTCTCTTCCAGACTTATGGCTAGAAAGTTTGGACCGTAGCGGAAGGTAACCAGTCCATCCAGTAATAATACAGTCCACACTCAAAGGCGATTACTAGAATGTGTTTAATTTTGGAGTATAGGCTAGACCAATAATGTACCAAAGACATCTTAAATCTGTTTTTTAAAATGTTTTATGCTGTGTGTAATATGTGGTAGGCTGTATTGTATAATGACAATCATTATTTTAATTCTGTTTTTTTGTGGGGGCTTGGGCTCATATACAGTTGAAGCCAGAAGTTTACATACACTTAGGTTGGAGTCATTAACTCGTTTTTCAACCACTCCACAAATTTCTTGTTAGCAAACTATAGTATCTACTTTGTGCATGACACAAGTAATTTTTCCAGCAATTGTTTACAGACCGATTTTTATTAAACTTATTCACTGTATTACAATTCCAGTGGGTCAGAAGTTTACATACAATAAGTTGTGTGCGCCTTTAAACAGCTTGGAAAATTCCAGAAAATGTCATGGCTTTAGAAGCTTCTGATTTGAGTCAATTGGAGGTGTACCTGTGGATGTATTTCAAGGCCTACCTTCAAACTCAGCGCCTCTTTGCTTGACATCATGGGGAAATCACCCAAAACCTCAAAACAAATTGTAGACCTCCACAAGTCTGGTTCATCCTTAGGAGCAATTTCCAAATGCCTGAAGGTACCACGTTCATCTGTACAAACAATAGTACACAAGTATAAACACCAATGGACCACAAAGTCGTCATACCGCTCAGGAAGGACACGTGTTCTGTCTCCTAGAGATGAATGTACTTCGGTGCGAAAAGTGCAAATCAATCCCAGAACAACAGCAAAGGACTTGGAGGAAATGGGTACATAAGTATCTATATACACAGTAAAACGAGTCCTATATCGACATAACCTGAAAGGCCGCTCAGCAAGGAAGAAGCCACTGCTCCAAAATCGCCATAAATAAAGTTTAAAAAAGCCAGACTATGGTTTGCAACTGCACATGGGGACAAAGATTGTACTTTTTGGAGAAATGTCCTCTGGTCTGATCTAATAAAATAGAACTGTTTGGCCATAATGACCATCGTTATGTTTGGAGGATAAAGGGGGAGGCTTGCAAGCCAGAGAACACCATTCCAACCGTGAAGCACGGGGGTGGCAGCATCATGTTGTGGGGATGCTTTTCTGCAGGAGGGACTGGTGCACTTCACAAAAAAGATGGCATCATGAGGAAGCAAAATTTTACGTGGATATATTGAAGCAACATCTCAAGACATTAGTCAGGAAGTTAAAGCTTGGTCGCAAATGGGTCTTCCAAATGGACAATGACCCCAAGCATACTTCAAAGTTGTGGCAAAATGGCTTAAGGACAACAAAGTCAAGGTATTGGAGTGGCCATCACAAAGCCCTGACCTCAATCCTATAGAAAATTTGTGGGTAGACCTGAAAAAGCGTGTCCCAGCTCTGTCAGGAGGAATAGGCCAAAATTCACCCAATTTATTGTGGGAAGCTTGTGGAAAGCTACCCAAAACGTTTGACCCAAGTTAAACAATTTAAAGGCAATGCTACTAAATACTAATTGAGTGCATGTAAACTTCTGACCCACTGGGAATGTGATGAAAGAAATTAAAGCTGAAATAAATCATTCTCTCTACCATTTATTCTGACATTTCACATTCTGAAAATAAAGTGGTGATCCTAACTGACCTAAGACAGGGAATTTTTTCTAGGATTAAATGGTTAAACTGAGTTTAAATGTATTTGGCTGAGGTGTATGTAAACTTCTGACTTCAACTGTATAGGCGTATGCATAAGCTCTAATATGCGTACGGGTGTTTTTGAATTAATCATCACCTTAGAAAGCACTGTTCATTTCCCACTCAGTTTCAAACTGTTGTTGAACTTCTTTTATGATACTGTTTTGATCATAAGTGTTTGATGTGATTTTTCGATTGCATTTGCATTGATGTCAGTGGATAGAGGGACAATAGCTCGCTAATGGCATGGTACTCAGCGCTCTAACAGTTGCTAGCGAGTTGGGTACTACCAACACATGTACAGAGTGCATAAATGGAGTTTACCGGGACTCAACAGTCATGTGGAATTTCCTGTGAGGCGGTAATAAGGTCACCGCAACAGCCCTAGCCATACCATATTTGTGGGCTTGAGAACAAACGTTACAACCCCGCCTGGAAAACTCCTTCCACTCACCTTTTATGGTAACAAAACTGCCTCATTTGCTATATAATTTGGAGATTTTGGAACTGGGCCATGACAGTTTCTAAAAGAAAGCGCAATTGGCAAATTTGACATTTTCTGTAGAGGTATAGGCAGAATGTTTATCTTTTTGTAGTAATTTTTTTCCATTAAAAAAAATAATAATTTTGCCTATAGCGAGTGCCAAACACTGGCTGCGCATTCCTCAAGATTGTCTATTCGGACAATTTTAAAGTATATGTAACAGCCCATACATGCTACATCCACACTACAGCCCACACAAAATTGTTCAATATTTTGTTCAACAAGAGATAGAAACACCATCTCCTGCCTTGATAAAGGCTCTATTATTAAATAGGCTATGATGTCATGCTCCTTGCACACAATACTGTAGCCTATCCATACTGTCATATTTTAAATAAACTACAAGTCTATTTACTTAGATAAATGGTGGCCTTTTTATTTGTTGTGTAGTGGGAATAAACCAGTCATGTCAAAGGAGAGACATGTCTTGCAATATGATTATTATTATTATTTAGGCCAATTGAATAAACACATAAGGCTACATTCTGCTATCTTACCAACAGCAAATGCATCCGTTTTATCATTAGGCCTACGTTTGAATGTTTTTAGTAGTCTACCATTATTATATGCCAAATTCCTGTGTATCAAGCAACTCCACACGTCATCATTCATCAGAAGTCAAGGGTGGCGTCGTCCTCTTTGAGCCCACTGCGGTGACGGGATTCCTGACTGGGCTGCCGACATTATCGAATAGCTTCGCTGCTCTGGAGCCTGATGTCCCGGCGCCATCTTCTCATGGAGCGTCGGATGTTCCTTCCGTATCGGCCAACGTTGTGATGGCATCGCCGGGGTGTAAGGTGGGTTCTGCTTTACCGGGGTCAATGGCGGGCTCTGCTATTCCTGTCATTTGTGCAGGGCGAGTTAAGAGGAGCCCCTGGTCGGGCTATGGTTGGGCTGAGGGCTCCAGCTCGAAATGGACAACAGCCATCAACCATTATGGGAAGCTCCATGTTTAGATTGTTGGAAGTCTGAAATACCCGTACACTTTGTTTTCCTGGAGCTAGGGTATTGGAGTTATCAGAAGTCAAGCCCACCGTCAAGAAACAGGTTCCTGCTCTGAAAACAGTTGCGTTGCATACGTGTGTGAAATCTGTGAAGCTAAGAGACAAATTCTTACAGCTCTTGGAGAATGCTCAGAAATTAGCAGGACATCTAATTGTCTCGGGCCCAATTCCATCTCCTTGCCATTGCAGGAGTCTTTTAGCCGTCTTTGGTGTCTTCACCCATGGTTAATGCACCTGACCAAGGACTAGGGCATGTCCTTCATTGACAATTTTGACTCTGGAATAGGCCTGGCTACTTTGTAAGACGGAATTCACCTAGGTGAAAATGGCTCCCGGCTGTTGTCGTCAAATTGGAAAGGTTCTTGGTCAACTAAATTGATGTGAGGACAATATTAGCATTATATGCAAGTCAGTTTTTACCATCTTCTCTTTGGTCACTATGGGAGTTCAACATGTTGTATCTGATTGCTATTCCTACTTAGTTTTTCCCCCCTAATAGGTGTAATCCAATCTTTGTGTCTCCTGAAATCTCAAAGTAATCTGACTTTTATTGAAACTGATTTTAAATGCAGAAAATGTTTGACATTTTTACATCTTAACATTCATAGTTTATTACATGAAATGGATAGTGTCAAGATCTGTCCCTCTCAGGCAGACCCTGATATTTAAAGAAATCTGAAATCTGGTTAACTGATAGCAACCTCAGTCCAGGGTTTTATGGATGGTTACAATGTGTTTAGGCCTGATACGAAAGGCAAAGGTGTTGCCATTTCCACAAATAATCTTCTTTCTGTGTCTGTTAAAGGCTACCTCTATTCCTAAACAATTTGAATTGTTGGGTTAAAACATTTTTTGGGAATCTATCGTCCACCCTCCGACAAGAAGTGTGTACTGAACAAACTCACTGATTTTAGTTGCCATTTTTACTATCCCAGAGGTGTTGATCGCTGGAGATTTTAATCTTGCATGGGGAACAGTCAGACTATTTTGAGAATTCTGTCAGTAAAACTAGTTAATAAAGAAAAATCTGATTTATGTTAATACACTATCTGAATGTACAGGGAACCCAGATACATTTTGGAAAGCTGTTATGTCGCTTACGGGGTGTCGTCTCTTCTCTCCCCCCAAAAATGTATTTAGATTCTGGCCCTATTACTGACAAAATTGATATCATTAATGCATTTAATCACCATTTTATCTCAGCGGGTTATGTATTTCAAAGCCAACTCTTGAAAAGAGTAGTTTGGATGTTGATGGTGAAACTCATTATCATTCAATAGATTTTTCTTTTTCGGAAATTCATTTGGAGCCTAGTGTACTTAAGTGTGCAGCTCCCTTTATTGCTGGCTCAGTAGTCCACATTTTTTATTGAACAATGTTGTCAGGAAGTATTCCAAAAGCATGGAAATCCACATATGTGCTGCCACTCCATAAGGGTGGAGCTACAAACGATCTTGACAACTATTGCCCCATTTCAAGACTACCTTCTTTAACCAAGGATTCAAGAATCCTAGCTAATGTACAACTTTGTTCCTTTTTTAATCGGATAATTGTATTTTTAATATAAAGCCATAAGGGTTTAGGCCTGGGAATATTACTATCACAGCAGCCAGGCTAGTTGTTAATGATCTTGTCAATGCCTTGGATGCTAAAAAGATCTTTGCTACCTTGTTTATTGACATATCGAATGTGTTCGACACTGATCATTCTGTTATGCTGAAGAAGTTATCAAAAATAGGCCTGGGATATACAGCCTGTTTATGGTTTCAGAATGATCTTAGCGCCAGAACACCCGCCATCTTAACAGATGGGGTTAAATCTGAATTTCTTCACATTCAAAAAGGTGTTCCTTGGTTTGATTTTGGGTCCATTATTGTTCACCTTACATATTAATGACATAGGAAACACCGTTAATACTTCTAACATTCATCTCTATGCAGACACAGATTTGTGTTCCTGAGCCACCTCGGTGCAGCAGGCCATTTGTGAACTTCATCAAGACTTTGATTCAATTCAGAAATCACTTACACATCTTAAATTAGTGTTAAACACAAGTAAAACCAAGCTCATGCTGTTCTCTAGGTCACGAAATGTTGACCCTGAGGACCTGCATATTTGCGCCACAAAATGAGCTAATTTCTCAATATAAGTACCTGGGTGTCTGGATTGATGACACGTTGTCCTTAACGCATATAGAAAATCTGACTAAGAAGCTAAGATCCAATATTGTTTTTTTTATATCGAAATAAACCATGCCTCCGTATTGAAAATAGGAGAAAGATTGTTCAAGCAACGCTTCTCCCTGTATTAGATTTTGGTGATATTGTTTACATGCATGCGGCAACCTCTGTTTCGAAACCTTTGGACACAGTCTACCATTCCGCAATACGTTTTATCACAGGTGACAATTTTAGGACTCATTGTAGTCTGTATAAAAATGTGGGTTGGACCTCTCTGTCTGTAAGAAGAGAGCTGCATTCTCTTATTTACAAAGCAATCTTACAGAGACTGCCTCCATATGTAACTTCATTAATGAAGTTGAGAATCATAAATTACCAAACCCGTTCTCAGGAATGGGTATTACTAGAGATCCCTTCAGTCTCCACAGATTTGGGAAAGTCTTTGTTCCACAAATTAGGGGCAAAAAAACAAAACAATCTGCAGAGTAAACTGCCACTCAGGCAGTTTAAATTATTGATTGAGGACCTCTATGTAGTTGAATGTGATTGCTTTTATTAAATGTTTATTTTGTTATTGTGTTATACAATATGTTGTAGTGTATACAGGGCTCTTATAAAATAGATTTCTAATCTCAATGTGACTCCCTGTTTAAATATAAGGTTAAATAAAAACAGATTAGGGCCTAATGAATTTATTTCAATTGACCAATTTCCTTCAATGAACTGGAACTCAGTAAAATAGTTTAAATTATTGCATGTTGCGTTTATATTTTTGTTCAGTGTATATATAATTTGTATAGGAACATTAGACATACAGTGAAGTGAAATTGTGAATATAGTGGGTTGGGTTTTGATTTGGTGCCAATAGATGACACTGGGGGCTAAAATGATTTGTATTTTATCATATACATACATACATGCATACATGCAGTTCCATGTGCAAACACACATGGATACATACACAAATTATATGCAATACTTATACACTTACATGCATCATATGAACAGTATGTGTAGATAATAGTGATCGGAAGCTCGATTCTTTTTACAGACTCTGACCTTTTCAACACGATCAGTCAAAATAACAAATCTTGAATCCTTTTTATGAACAATGACCTAAACTCAAAAGACGCCTGATTTGACAAGTCTCTCGTTCACTATAGAGGGCTTATTGGAGCAGTCATTTCGTGACTGAGATTTACAGAAGTGTGCTTCAAACAATGTTTACATTGTGACCGACCGCTTTGATTCTATCTTATGTAGCAAAATTGTTTTACATTGGATAAAAGCAGAGACCCAGAGCTACAAAATGGTATAGCATACACTGCATTTGAGGAACAGTGAGACAGTAATTCTGGTTTGAAAGTTGCTAAACTTGTAACCTCACTTTTGAGAAAATGGCCTTTTAATATTTTGGTACACATACTGGAGAGCTCTTTGTCTACACCCATTCAGCATCGTTCACACCCTTTTTTCAATTTTCGCCTAAAATGACATACCCAAATCTAACTGCCTGTAACTCAGGCCCTGAAGCAAGGATATGCATATTCTTGGTACCATTTGAAAGAAAACACTTTGAAGTTTGTGGAAATGTGAAAGGAATGTAGGAGAATATAATGCAATAGATCTGGTAAAAGATAATATAAAGAAAAAACCAACCGTTCTTGTATTTTTTTGTACCATCTTTGAAATGCAAGAGGCCATCATGTATTATTCCAGCCCCGCTGCAATTTAGATTTTGGCCACTAGCTGGCAGCAGTGTATTTGCGAAGTTTTAGACTGATCCAATGAACCATTGCATTTCTGTTCAAAATTGAATCAAGACTGCCCAAATGTGCCTAATTGGTTTATTAATAACTTTTGAACATGAAAACTGTGCACTCTCCTCCAACAATAGCATGGTATTATTTCACTGTAATAGCTACTTTATATTGGACAGTGCAGTTAGCCAATATCAGATATGTCTATGTCTTGGGAAATGTTCTTGTTACTTACAACCTCATGCTAATCGCATTAGCCTACGTTAGCTCAACGTCCCGCAAGGGACCCACCGATCCTGAAGAAGTTTTAAGGGTTGATCTGAGCAATCTGTCCTAACAGCAGTCAAGCACCCAATCTAACTGGCTAACACTCGCTGGCTTGCTAGCTACTTCCAGACACAAATGAGAGAACAGCTCACTGACCATTTTACTTGCCCTAGCATAGCTGGTTGGGCTGTTTTATGTTTTTCAGAGCGTTGTTGACTGCAGCTGTGCTGCTGGCAACAATTTACGCTTTTTTGCCAATGTATACTGACCCCGGCCATATTCAACGGGTGTTGAGCGTTTGTAAATTTGTCAGTTATTCTGCTCTCTGGCACACTCAGACGAGTGCTCTGAAATCGGAGTAGATTGCCAGAGCGAATTTACCAGCTCCGTCTATCAACAGTTGTCGCAGTGACATTCTATTGAAATGGATACTTGCATAGTGGACTCTTTTTGTTAAGACATGTAGCTAGATGAATCTGTAGGTAGCTAACCAACCAGGTTCAATGTTACCTAGTTAACATTAGGCTATAACTAGCAAAGCAAATGGCTCTGAGATACGAATAATAAGATCATACACGTAACGTTTGCTCCCTAGCTAACAGTACACTAACTTGAAATGAAAACGACTTTCTGTCAAAATTAGAAATGTGTAATATCTAAAAATGTAGCTAGATAGACTATCGTATACATACTGGATGGACACTTCTGCCTGTCACGAATGCCACGGTTGCCCTTAGTTTGAAGATGTAAATCCGGAGACTGGTGTTTTCTTCATCTCCTTAGCTATCATACTCTAATTCCACTGATTTCAGTGGAGAGCTCGGTCCTCCAGAAAGTGGAGAGCAACACTTAAAGTTTATGTTCAAATGGCTCTCCTGTGAAGTAGTTACCTTCTTATGGCTGCAATCCCGTTAACGGGATCGATATGACAACGGCCAGTGAAAGTGCAGGGCTCCAAATTCAAACAGAAATCTCATAATTAAAATTCCTCAAACATACATGTGTCTTACACCATTTTAAAGGTAATCTTGTTGTTAATCCCACAAGTGTCTGATTTCAAATAGGCTTTTCAGGGAAAGCACCACAAACGATTGTTAGGTCACCACCAACTCACAGAAAAATTCAGCAATTTTTCCAGCCAAAGAGAGGCGTCACAAAAAGCACAAATAGAGAATTAATCACTAACCTTTGATCTTCATCAGATGACACTCATAGGACTTCATGTTACACAATACATATGTCTTGTTCGATTAAGTTCATATTTATATCCAAAAACCTCAGTTTACAAGGGCGCCATGTTCAGAAATGCCTCCAAAATATCCGGAGAAATTGCAGAGAGCCACGTCAAATAACAGAAATATAAACTTTGAGGAAAGACACATGTTTTACATAGAAATAAAGATACACTTGTTCTTAATGCAACCGCTGTGTCAGATTTCAAAAAGCTTTACGGCAAAACACAATATTCAATAATCTGAAAACAGGATTCAGCCACAAAAGCAAGCCATACAGTTACCCGCCCAAACTGTGCAGTCAACAAAACTCATAAAAAGCATTATAAATCTTCACTTACCTTTGCTGATCTTCGTCGGAATGCACTCCCGGGACTCCCACTTCCACAAGAAATGTTCGTTTTTTTCGGTTATGTCCAAATAGCTATTTTTGTAGCGTGTTTGGTAAACACATCCAACACCAGGGAAGCGCGTTACCTAAAAGCTGACGAAATGTCCAAAAGTTCCGTAACAGTCCATAGAAACATGTCAAACGATGTATTGAATCAATCTTTAGTATGTTTTTAACATAAATCTTGAATAACGTTCCAACCGGAGAAATACATTGACTTCAGATGAGCGATGGAACAGAGCTCCCTCACATGTGAACGCGCATGGTGAAAGCATGGTCAGGTCATGGCAGACCTAATTCTCCTCTCATCCTGCCCCCCTTCACAGTAGTCATCAGACAAAATTCTATTGACTGTTGACATCTAGTGGAAGCCGTAGGAAGTGAAAACTCATCCATATCTCGCTGTAATTTCAATGGGAGCTTGGTTGAAAATCTACCAGCCTCTGGTAGATTTTTCCAAACAGGAAGTAGAACTTCTCAGGTTTTTGCCTGCCATATGAGTTCTGTTATACTCACAGACATAATTCAAACAGTTTTAGAAACGTCAGAGTGTTTTCTATCCAATACTACTAATAATATGCATATATTAGCAACTATGACTGAGGAGCAGGCCGTTTACTCTGGGCACCTCTGTGCACCTTTCATCCAAGCTACTCAATACTGCCCCTGCAGCCATAAGAAGTTAATAAAAAGCAATCGCACAGAGAATTGCTTCAACGTTGTTAAAGAAGCATCTAATCAGTGGTGCAGCATCAGCAAAGATCGATAAAGCCTTGGGTAATTTCTACTTTCAACCACCCTATTACCTACATAGTGCACTACTTTTGACCAGAGCCCTATGGGCCCTCGTCAAAAGTACTGTAATATATAATCACGTTTATTTGTCATGTGCGCCGAATACAACAGGTGTAGACCTTATAGTGAAATGCTTACTTACAGGCTCTAACCAATAGTGCAAAAAAGGTATTAGTTGAAGAATAGGTAGGTAAAGAAATGAAACAACAGTAAAAAGACAGGCTGTAAAAGTAGTGAGGCTACTTACAGACACCTGTCAGGCTGATTTGATTGAGGTAGTATGTACATGTAGATATGGTTAAAGTGACTATGCATATATGATGAACAGAGAGTAGCAGTAGCGTAAAAGAGGGGTTGGTGGGTGGGACACAATGCAGATAGCCCGGTTAGCCAAAGTGCGGGAGCACTGGTTGGTCGGCCCATATATAGGGAATTTTGTGCCATTTCGGGAGAAGGCAACTCATGCCTTCCATTATACCAATACAGCTAGAGACCAATGGACAGGCAGTTTTGCTCCTACAGTGTACAGTGTGTATTTAAGATAAGTTAGCTGCTCTGCGCTCCACCTCTGCTCTCAAGTGTACATTTTCTATTGACTCTGGGAGATTTGAACATCTGCTCCCTACAGCAAAGTGACATTAACATCTTAACAGGTCATGTTTGCGTTAAGTGCGCTCTTATTTGTGATCTCTTGATTGTGTTCTGGAGGTCAAAGTCATTGTCATGGTGGGATGACAAACATGATGTTTGACTGTGTTTATACGATCTATTCCAGCTCTTTTCTGATGCATTTCTGAAATGTTTGAGTTGTAATGCACAGAGCATTGTTTAAATCTAAAACACAGTTCAAGGCATTCAGGATTTTCACAAAGTGAACTTGGATTTCGTTGTTCAAAGATTGTCATATAGGCTTTTATATTGACCACCCATTTGTAGAGTTGAGATATTCCTTGGGCTGGAAGGAGAGGACTCTCGAAAACGGCCAATATTAGATTATTATCTATAGAACAAAAGCAGAGAAGATCCGATAAACCTAAAAGAAAGGGCTGTGTATGGGTGAGGGGTCAAACATGTCAAATTATGTCTAATACCAATGGAAAAGTTGCGATAAATACTTATTTAATATACATTGTAATTATAAAATAAGGCCACAGGTCAATTTAGTTGGCCTCAGTTGGGTTCTAGATGTGAACCACTGTGCACCTGATGCCCTGAAGAACTGTGGGGACATACAGAATAAAATGGAGTTACATGACATTTCAAAATGCATAAATTGTTTTGCTCAATGTGCGTGTTGCATTGAAAATATGATTTTGACCATGAGCACAGCAGTAAGCTCACTCGCCTGTTCAAAATGGACACCTTATCACTGGTCTCAGACAGCTCTGTGTCGATCATTCAACCCACTTATGCTTTGTGCCAAGCCTACAAGATGGATCAAACGGCCTATTGAGTTGACATACACAGAGGGCTAGCCTGCAACTCAGATATGTTTTTTCTTTCCCCAGCTCTGCTCATAGTTGGTCCTACAGGAGCTCTTTTCTTTTCTAGACTGCATACATTCTTTTATAAATGGCTGACATCTGGAATCGATTTTGGAGGTAATATTTGACATGGTGTTGATCAGAGTTTTGATCGAGACTATATGCCAATCGATTTCCTGAATTGACATGAGCTTAAATAGAATGGATGTGTCATCTCAGTTTAAAGGTGTAGGAGGATACAAATAACTGGCACAGTTAAACTGTGAAGGACCATCTTGATGCCTCAGCTCTTTGACATCATTAACATTGTACCATCCCCAGGAGACCCAGTAGGCAAGTTGGATCATGCACCGGTACAAAGCCTTGTTCTGGGATACAGGCTGTGGATCAGTCCCTTTTTGTGTCCTGGAGCTAGACCATTACACAGAAGATGCACCATCTGAGGCGCGTCATTTGAACAGGTGATGGCTCCCTAGGGGTGGCCATTCTGGCTTTGTTAGCGCAGTTACGGTGCATGTGATGCCAGTTTTACAAGGTGTCAAGGTGTCAACAACGGCCTCAAATGTGCAATGGCTCAGTAGCACTAAAGGAGCAATAATGTGTCGGAGTATGTGATTAAATTCCTATGTGAAATAATAATCACCCTAGTTAAAGGTTAAATGAAATAAATATGGTCTATGGCTTTTGTTACACGAGTGTGTTTAATGTACTGTGTGTGTGCATATATAAACATGGGTTTAAATGACAGCATTGGTTTAGAGATACTATATGTCACTGTAACTACCCACCAAAAAAGCAAGAACCTTTCAGACCAGGGTTGTAAAAATTCTGGAAACTTTATTTAAAAATATGGCCAACCAGTGTTGCCAGTTGCTTCTGTTCAAGGTTTAAGGCTTCAAAAGTTTGTAATTTCCACTTTAAAATGTCAGACTTGATTAGCCCTAACTAAAAATGTATCATCCCCTACAAAAATGTTCATTTAATTATAATCCACACAATAATTCCCATTTACGATAGCTTCAGGATTTTTTTTTTTTTACTGCTGTGAGAAACGGGTCAAATTAACATCCTATATCTGTAGCATTACAAGTTCAAGAAAAATAACATTTAATGGGAACTAAGTGTTTCCTCCATCCAACATGTCCTTATCAAATCACAATACATTAACCAGCCTTACTTCCAAATCCACCGCATTGTCTGCTGTTGGAAATGAATCACACGAGTGAAAAGCAAACCATCTCCGATTTTGAGTTCTTGAACACTCACTGTTATAGTCAGACACAGCTGTTTAGTCCAGCTTGTAAGGATAGTAGATGGTTGTGTGGTTTGGTATGGGGGGTTGTAAATACCATATAGCCCTCGGATGTGTTGGAAGCTTCAGGAGTGTGGAACAGGAGAGATGCTGAAGTGTTAAAGGAGACGTTGCGGACGACGGATCAATCCTGTCCCTCTCTGGGTGTCACTGGACACTTTGATAAGGAATTCAATACATTACCGATGCTACCGTTCCTATGTGATTATGCTCTATTGACAGTATTTGGCGTTTGGGTCTACGTTTGTATATGGTTGCTGCACATTGAGGTTACTTGTTGTTACATTGTAATGTTTGTACTTTGTGGCTAATTGCACAGACATGGCCCTGCTCTATTTCATGGCTAACTCTGTGCTTAACCATAACTGACTTTGCATAAAAACCTAAGTTAGTTCTTCTGAATGTCTGCCCTATTCAGCCATTCAACGTGCCAAAAAATTGCGCCGCCTGTGTCCAGATGATTATCTAGTATTACCTCTATTTTAGTGTATTATCTTGAAGCGATAATAGTGCAACAAATATCTGCATTGTTGTGGATTCAAGCCCTTACAAGGTCTAGTGAATATTTTGTATATGCTGTTATCCCGCTGCCGAGGTTTGATTACACCTGTCCATTAGTTTAAATGCCCTGAAAGCCTGACCTGGATGTGTCAGACAGCGTAGCGCGACGCTGAAATCTTTCCCCCACTTTAAGGGGAAACGACGCCTGGAGTGCTCGCTTAAATTCACAATAACCCAAGATGGGATGTCAAATGAGGTTCTCTGAAGTGCTCACTTTGTCAAAGTGTTTAGACATATTTCTGCGTGTGTTCTGAATGTCGGTTGGGTTGTAATATCTGTACTATTCAATGTAAAGTGTTGGCCTATATGTCAAACCTGTGAACAGCACACCAAATAAGATGTAAAAAGTGTATAATAGTGTGATGAAATGCACATTGAAATTTCTCTATCATTCCAGAATACAAGGAAAGTTTTGCTGAACTATTAATGACAAACATTGTAGATTACAGCAACCTGATTCTCTTTTAGGCTATCACCTACTGCACTGGCGTTCTTGTAATGGTAATAAGCATAGTAGTGGATCTGTGGTATGACTGGTCTTTTTTCCTATGGTGGTCGTGCAAGGTTATGCCAGCTTGGTGAGGATGGACGTTAGAACGCTGACAAGTCTAGAGGGAAAGGATTTTCAAACGGAAATGCCACAGTATCTTGCGGGACTGAGATTTTAGTGCATGTATTTAATTTCCCTTCTGTTGCTTGCTTTCCCGTTTGTTGTTTGCCATTTGTTTCTGGCATTTTGGGTGAATTCGCATTCAAACCGAAGCTCTCAAAGCGCATTGAACGAAAAGTCAAAGCTTGCTCGCTCACTCTCGTCTTTGCTGAGTCTGTCCTTTGACTCCTAAGCAGCCACTGAACACACAGACAATTCTTTCTCGGCGGCCATTTTGATCAATAGCCATTTCCAGCTAAGGAGTTTGCACCAGCTCTGTCAATTTGGGAATTGATCCAGTAAACACCAACAAATTGTGTGTATGTCTGTGTGTTTGCGCATTTTTGTGTGTGTGGGAGGGCGTGTGTGTGTGTGTAAGGCCTTGGGCCAAAACAAGCAGTTGACACAGTCTAAATGCACAGTATGGAAAATACTCTCCTTTTTTCAATGTCTAAGCAATACTAGACGGTGGACTTGAACTACAAAAAGTCATGATTGATTAGTGGAAGTTCATGTAAAACCAGAGTGCCTTCTGCAGAAAAAAACATAGGCATTACAGTGTGTTTTTCAGTGATACATGATGGATAATACTGGTTTATAGGGTTGCAAAATGTTAAATAAATCCTGCTTGTAGGATGCTTATTCCATCTTGATTACAAGAATATTCCAACAAAGATATCAGGAAACCTGTGATTTTTGGGAAAGGTTTCTGGAATTTTGCATCATCAGCGTTAACCTTAAAGGAGTAGTTCACGGAATAGATAAATTTAAGTACTTTGTTCATTAGTCCACTCTTTGCTCTGTACTGGAAGTGTTTTATTGCAAACTTGACTGCTGACATGCTACACTTTTGGGGATTATATTAACGGTGGACTGATTTAACAAAGTACTATCCCTTTTAAATACGAGCAAATGGTCGGTCCAGTCTTTAACAACTTAGCGCTGTTTGAGTTGAATCATTACACATTAAATAGCCTGTGTGTCCTGTGGATAGTTCTCGATGACTGAGGGCGTTCTACTGGATTTTTCATGAAATCGCCATAGATACTTGGTAACTAATCTTGGTTAAATGGTAATGAAGTCTAGAGAATTGGAGCACGAGAGGTCATTTGCAAGTATTTAACTGCTTGTGGTCCTTCTTGAAGTTTGCCACGCTGACAATGTTTTAAAAGTTGACTAGTGATGGGAAATTCAGCTCTTTTTACTGACTCAGATCTGTTCGACACGTTCAGTCAAAATAACTCATCTTTCAACTAATTTTGTTTGAGTCAGTAATGCCCAGAGCGCACAGGACCCCCTACCGGGGAATGATGAACTGAAAACTCGAAAGAGTCATGATTCTACAGGCCTCTCGTTCACATGTCGTTCACCATAGGGGGCTTATTAGAGCTGTCATTCGATTCATGTGCTTTAAACAATGTACATTTGTTGATTGCTAGGCACACCAAAAAATATTATTTCTTGATACACTTGAAACAAGGTCTAGTTGTGGCCGCAACCGGACTAGATGGTGAACAACTCTTGGCAGAATGCATTGCTTGACTGCAGTTTCAAATGGTTTGTTCTCGAGTTCGAGTTTGTTGGGCTGTTTATGTTTTGGTTCTATAAAACGGTGTCCATCATAACATTCAATAATCAATTAATTGTAGTTATTCTTGCACCATGAGATCAATTATCAGCTCGAAACATGTCTTTATCTTCTCTATGCTCATGATCTATTTTCCTGCGTGCATATGTGGTCGGAGTACATCTCTGGAGCAGCTGAGCCGGAGGGGCATG
This sequence comes from Salvelinus namaycush, assembly GCF_016432855.1. Lineage (NCBI taxonomy): Eukaryota > Metazoa > Chordata > Actinopteri > Salmoniformes > Salmonidae > Salvelinus > Salvelinus namaycush. The sequence goes on from NC_052317.1 coordinate 3,495,067, forward strand.
CATTAATCCTGCTGTAGGCCAGCACTAGCAGGTCAAACGAATAACTAAAATGAACAAGTCACTCATAAAAACTAGTCATGACTCTCGAGTCAGTAATAAGAGTCGTTTGAACTGCACATCACTCGTTTACACATTTGTCCAGATATTTCTATAGCTTCTTAAAAATAAATTTCTATTTTTGTAAAGCCATTACAAAATAAATTGTCACGGAAATCCAACTTGTTGTTAGTTATTTAAATGCAATATCACTAGAAATTATAAACTTTTTAAGTAAAAAATAGTATACCTGGTTATTGTTCTTTTCAGGCACTGTGACAAATCAAAGGGAAGCACAGCCGCGAGCTCCCTAGTGACACGAGCCTACCAGATGAGCTAAATCACTTCTATGCTCGCTTCGAGGCAAGCAACACTGAGGCATGCATGAGAGCATCAGCTGTTTCGGACGACTGTGTGATCACGCTCTCCATAGCAGACGTAAGACCTTTAAACAGGTCAACATACACAAGGCTGCAGGGCCAGACTGATTACCAGGATGTGTGCTCCGGGCATGTGCTCACCAACTGGCAGGTGTCTTCACTGACATTTTCAACATGTCCCTGACCGAGTCTGTAATACCAACATGTTTCAAGCAGACCACCATAGTCCCTGTGCCCAAGAACACAAAGGCAACCTGCCTAAATGACTACAGACCCGTAGCACTCTAGTCCGTAGCCATGAAGTGCTTTGAAATGGCTCACATCAACACCATTATCCCAGAAACCTTAGACCCACTCCAATTTGCATACCGCCCAAAGATCCACAGATGATGCAATCTCTATTTTACTCCACACTGCCCTTTCCCACCTGGACAAAAGGAACACTTATGTGAGAATGCTGTTCATTGACTACAGCTCAGCGTTCAACACCATATTACCCTCAAAGCTCATCACTAAGCTAAGGATCCTGGGACTAAACACCTCCCTCTGCAACTGGATCCTGGACTTCCTGACGGGCCGCACCCCAGGTGGTGAGGGTAGGTAGCAACACATCTGCCACGCTGATCCTCAACACTGGAGCTCCCCAGGGGTGCGTGCTCAGTCCCCTCCTGTACTCCCTGTTCACCCACGACTGCATGGCCAGGCACGACTCCAACACCATCATTAAGTTTGCAGATGACACAACAGTGTCTGATCACTGAGATCCTCAAAAGTTTCTACAGCTGCAACATCGAGAGCATCCTGACTGGTTGCATCACTGCCTGGTACGGCAATTTCTCGGCCTCTGACCGCAAGGCACTACAGAGGGTAGTGCATACGGCCCAGTACATCACTGGGGCTAAGCAGCTTGCCATCCAGGACCTCTACACCAGGCGGTTCAGAGGAAGGCCCTAAAAATTGTCAAAGACCCCAGCCACCCCAGTCATAGACTGTTCTCTCTACTACCGCATGTCAAGCGGTACCGGAGTGCCAAGTCTAGGACAAAATGGTTTCTCAACAGTTGTTACCCCCAAGCCATAAGACTTCTGAACAGGTAATCAAATGGCTACCTGGACTATTTGCATTGTGCCCCCCCCCCCCCCCCCCCCCCCCCCCCCCAACCCCTCTTTACGCTGCTGCTACTCTCTGTTATCATATATGCATATTCACTTTAACTATACATTCATGTACATACTACCTCAATTGGGCCGACCAACCAGTGCTCCCGCACATTGGCTAACCGGACTATCTGCATTGTGTCCCACCACCCGCCAACCCCTCTTTTACGTTACTGCTACTCCCTGTACCTCAATCAGCCTGACTAACCGGTGTCTGTATGTAGCCTCGCTACTGTATATAGCCTGTCTTTTTACTGTTTTATTACTTTACTTACCTATTCTTCACCTAATACTTTTTTGCACTATTGGTTAGAGCCTGTAAGTAAGCATTTCACTAAGGTCTACAACCTATATTCGGCGCACGTGACAAACTTTGATTTGATCAAATTTTAGTTGTCACATACACATGGTTAGCAGATGTTAATGCGAGTGTTGCGAAATTCTTGTGCTTTTAGTTCCGACAGTGCAGTAATATCTAACAAATTCACAACGACTACCTTATACACACAATGTAAGGGATAGAATATGTACATATAAATATATGGATGCGCGATGGCCGTGCGGCATAGGCAAGATGCAATAGATGGTATAAAATACAGTATATACATATGAGATGAGTAATGTAGGATATGTAAACATTATTAAAGTGGCGTTATTTAAAGTGACTAGTAATACCATTATTAAATCCATTTATTAAAGTGGCCAGTGATTTGAGTCTGTATGTTGGCAGCAGCCACTAGATGTTAGTGATGGCTGTTTAACAGTCTGATGGCCTTGAGATAGAAACTGTTTTTCAGTCTCTCGGTCCAAGCTTTCATGCATCTGTACTGACCTCGTTTTCTGGATGATAGCGGGGTGAACAGGCAGTGGCTCGGGTGGTTGTTGTCCTTAATGATTTTTTTGGCCTTCCTGTGACATCGTGTGCTGTAGGTGTCCTGGAGGGCAGGTAGTTTGCCTCCGGTAAAGTGTTGTGCAGACCGCACTACCTTCTGGAGAGCCTTGCAGTTGAGGGCGGTGCAGTTGCCGTACCAGGCAGTGATACAGACCGACAGGATGCTCTCGATTGTGCATCTGTAGAAGTTTGTGAGTTTTGGGTGACAAGCCAAATTTCTTCTGCCTCCTGAGGTTGAAGAGGAGCTGTTGCGCCTTCACCACGCTGTCTGTGTGGGTGGACCATTTCAGTTTGTCCGTGATGTGTACGCCGAGGAACTTAACTTTCCATCTTCTCCACTACTGTCCCGTCATTGTGGATAGAGGGGCTGCTCCCTCTGCTGTTTCCTGAAGTCCACGATCATCGCCTTTTTGTTTTTTTGACGTTGAGTGAGGTTATTTTCCTGACACCACACTCCGAGGGCCCTCACCTCCTTCCTGTAGGCTGTCTCGTCATTGTTGGTAATCAAGCCTACCACTGTAGTGTCGTCTGCAAACTTGATGATTGAGTTGAAGGCGTGCATGGTCACAGTCATGGGTGAATAGGGAGTACAGGAGAGGGCTGAGAACGCACCCTTGTGGGGCTCCATTGTTGAGGATCAGCGGAGTGGAGATGTTTCCTACCTTCACCACCTGGGGCCGCCCTTCAGAAAGTCCAGGACCCATTTGCACAGGGCAGGGTCGAGACCCAGGGACTCAAGCTTAATGATGAGTTTGGAGGGTACTATGGTGTTAAATGCTGAGCTGTAGTCAATGAACAACATGATTACATAATTATTCCTCTTGTCCAGATGGGATAGGGCAGTGTGATGGCGATTGCATCGTCTGTGGACCTATTGGGGCGGTAAGCAAACTGAAGTGGGTCTAGGGTATCAGGTAGGGTGGAGGTGATATGATCCTTGTGGGGTAAACTAGCAATGGGGGTAAAAATATGAAAACCAGTGTCCCTCAACTACAAAAATACTACAGTTTACTATAGAATACTACAGTACTTACTATAGAATTATGTAGTATACTGTACTATCACACTGTAGTATACCTTGATCATGTGTAATACCTACTATAGAATGTTATAGTATACTGTAGAATACTATAGTAAATACTACATTTTACTACATAACACTAAATACTACACTAAATACAGTAAATTCTACACTATCTAAGGAATAGGGCGCCATTTGGGATTCAGCCTAGGAGGAAAACCTTTGACGTGCCCAGGTACACGGCACTTTGTGTTTTGATTGAGAATTGAACATGAATTCCCCCCTCGTACTTATCTCGGTCGAGCATTATCATATCCCCATTTGCACAAAATACTTAGTTGCCAGCTTGCAATACAATATTTAAACCAATAGCAGATGTGTGTATGCATGGTTTGAAATGCACATTTTTGCGTGATTACTGCTGCACGCACATTTTGGGGTATGTTTTGTAAGTACGCACGGTTTATAAATAAGGCCCCAGGTACCTATCCAGATATTTTATTGAAGTTGAACACCAGAGACTCTGATATAGGCTTTTTTATATTTATGGTAAGAACACCTTTTTAATATGGCAAACTATCACGTCAACTCAGTCATACTGACCATAACTTCATTTTAAAAGAATAGAATAGAACGACAATTTTTCATGTTTGTACAGTATATGTAATGTGTCTGTATCCCATTGTAGTCCATTTATTTAGATTACGTTTATTTTCAGTTTGTAGACTTTAAATGAATGCTGTCAACCTTGAAAGTCAAAAGGTATTTGTTGCTGTGTAGGCCTACATGATTGTCCAAAAATCATGAATGAGATTCCTTATCATTTTATTTGACCACTGGCTTGGCTTTTTGTTTGGAATGTGAATATTCCCTTTTTTGAACAGTGCTATCTATAGTCATGAAAGTTGATGTTTTACATTGCATTTAATTGTATATTTTATTCACAAAGCAGGCACGAACACACACCTACGCACGCACGCATGTGTGCGTTTGTCGCCTGAGTAAGTTTTCTAGTGTTTGTTGTTTTTTCTGTGTTACTGTGATCCTTATGTTACCTTATTTTCAGTAAAGTATTTACGTTGATCCTAAACCATTGATTCCTCATCTGATCCATTCTCTGCACCTGGTTCCAACCCCACCATGTCACAGCAAGCTTCTGTCCAAAACATGGATCCAGCAGAGATCACCCAGATCAGGAACATCATAACCCATCAAGGAGCATTGTTGGGACGGCAGCAAGAACAACTCTTCCAAATCACAGAGACCCTCCAGGCACTTACCGATTCCCTTCAACCACGGCACGCCCCCAACCCAGGAGCATGCCCAAGTCTCATCGCCCAGTGTTACAGGTGTCGCCGTAGTTCCTCAAGGGAACCTGCACCGGGAACCCAAGATCCCAGCCCCAGAGCGGTATGAAGGCCACCCGTGAGGATGTAAGGGTTTCCTCACTCAGTGCTCTCTGGTGTTCGAGCTACAGTCCTCCTCGTGCCACACCGATCGGGCCATGATCGCCTAAATCATCTCTCTACTCTCGGGCAAGGCCCTGGCATGGGAAACAGCTGTGTGGGAACAGCAGCCACCATCCTGCAACTCCATATTAGCCTTCACTGACGAGTAGCGTCGAGTCTTCGACCACCTGTTTCAGTCAGTGGACGACTGTTAAGACTCCGCCAGGGGGCCAGACCAGTGGCTGATTTCGCCATTGAGTTCCGCACCCTCGCTGCCGAGAGTGGGTGGAATACTGAGGCACTGGTTACCGCCTTCCACCAGGGCCTGTCTAACTCCGTCAAGGATGAACTAGCCGCTCGGGAACTGGGAGAGGACCTTGAGTCCCTGATAACACTAGCAATCAGGATTTACAATCGCATCCGAGAACGGGGGAGACAGCGCCCTTTTCACACCACTCCAGCATCCTGGGTTCCTGAGCACCCCAAGCCCCCCGAACACATGCACTTGGGACGCACACGTCTGAGCCCACAGGAATGTGACAGGCACCTGCCCAAAGGCTGCTGCCTCTACTGCGGAGGTCTTGGCCATTTCCGTGCTGCATGCCCAGAGCGGACGGAATCGCCAGGATAAGGGGAGACCCTGATGAGCTATGCAGTTTCACCCCGGCTACCCAGTCACTACCCGCAACCCTCCACTGGGACAACTGTCAGCACCAGATTCAAGCCTTTGTGGACTCCGGGGCTGCAGATAATTTATTGATCAAGAAGTTGCCAGAGAATTACAAATCCCTTGCGTGAAATGTACCATCCTCTGCAGATTCAAGCCCTCAAGCCATTGGACGGCCCGTCGGCTCCGGTCAGGTGGAATATCAGACCAAACCCATTCTACTGCAGGTTGGGGTGAACCACTCAGACTCTGGTACCCCTGGCTAGCGCTACATAACCCACTATTCTCCTGGTCCATGGGACTCCTACTAGACTGGGGTAAGGACTGCCAGGCTAAATATCTAAGACCCCCACCAAGAGCCTCGCCATGTCCTTGTATCCATTGAAGACCAAGACTTCTCCGCTTTCCCTCCCAAATACTTCAACCTCCAGGAGGCCTTCAGTAAGAGGCAAGCGGCCACCCCTCCCCCTCGTCATCCATAGCACTGTGCCATAGAACTCCTGCAGGTGTCATTCGCCCCTCTATATCCCCTGCTGGTGCAGGCGGCTTCTTCGTAGGTAAGAAGGATGGAGGCCTAGCGATTTTAGAGGGCTGAACTGGATTACGATCAAGAATCGTTACCCCCTACCGCTGATGTCCGCTGCCTTGGAGTTGGACCAAGGGGCCCAATTCTTCACCAAACTGGACCTCTGCAATGCTTACTATCTGGTGAGAATTAGTGAAGGAGATATGTGGAAAACTGCCTTTAACACCCCTAGTGGCCACTATGATTATTTAGTCATGGCCTTTGGATTATCGAACTCATCTGCAGTCTTTCAAGCATTGGTCAATGACGATCTTAGGGATATGTTGAATCGGTTCGTCTTTGTTTACCTTGGAGAAGATCAGGATGTCGTCATGACCCTTTCGGAACACATACTGCACACCGACAAGTCCTGAGATGCCTCCTGCAGAGTCAACTATATGTCAAGATAGAGAAGTGTGAGTTCTACATATCCCAAGTTTCCTTCCTGGGTCACATTATCTCTACCGCAGGCATCCAAATGGATCCCGTAAAGGTTAAGGCGGTGACCGACTGGCCCCGCTCACCTCACTCAAACAGGTCCAGCGGTTACTTGGTTTTGCCAATTTTTACAGGTGTTTTATACGCAACTCTGGTGCTGTGGCAGCGCCTCACGGTCCTAACCCGCAGGTCCCAGACCTGTTTTTGCTGGACCTCCGAGGCTGACAAGGCATTCATGGAGCTCAAGGGACATTTCACCTCAAGACCCATCCTCGTTCATCCTGATCCTACTCGTCCCTTTGTGGTAGAGGTGGACACCAGAGCGGCGCAGTCCTTTCACAGCGGGAGGAGGAGGACAAGAAACTGCACCAATTCTCCTTCCTCTCCAAGCAGTTCTCGCCTGCGGAACGCAACTACGATGTAGGCAATCGGGAGCTCTTGGCAGTTAAGTGGGCCCTTGAGGGGTGGAGACACTGGTTGGAGGGGGCACCTCATCCTTTTGTGATCTGGACGGACCATAAGAACTTGGTCTCCATTCAAGAAGTCAAGAGGTTGAACGCTCACCAGGCTAGGTGGGCTCTTTTTTTAACAGGTTCGATTTCACACTAGCCTATCGCCCAGGATCTAAGAATCAGAAAGCAGACGCCCTGTCCTATCAACACGATGTCTCTAACGAGCAGAGGGACTCCAAGCCCATCATCCCCAGCTCCTGCATTGTGGCCCCTGTGGTATGGAGTATTGAGACCATGGTCCGATAAGCCCAGACCTGAGAACCTGACCCCGGCGGGGGACACACTTCCAGACTTTAGGTTCCGCGATCAGCCCGTTCCCGTTACGCGATCAGCCTGTTCCCGAGTACTACAATGGGGACACTCCTCTATATTAACTGGGCATCCAGGGGTTAATCAGACACTGGAGTTCCTGAGGAGGAAATTCTGTTGGCCCAACATGATTGATGTTAGATCCTTCGTTGCGGCTTGTTCCACCTGTGCCCAAAGCAAGTCCTCGCGACAGCGACCGGATGCGTTGCTCCAACCTTTGCCCATCCCCAGCCGCCCCTGGTCCCACCTGTCCATAGACTTTATCACAGGGTTACCTCAATCCCAAGGGATTACCACTGGTCATCAATCGGTTCTCCAAGGCAGCCCATTTCATCGCTTTACCCAAGTTGCCCTCGGCGAAGGAGACAGCTGATCTCATGATTACCCATGTCTTTCGACTACACGTACTTCCCCAGGACATTGTCTTGGATCATGGGCCCCAGTTTGTCGCACGGTATTGGAAAGCCTTCTGCTCCCTGTTGGGGGTGTCAGTGAGTCTCTCTGGATTCCACCCATAGTCGAATGGGCGAACTGAGCGGGCCAACCAGGAGCTGGAGAAGTTCATCTGCTGTTTCGTCTCCACCCAGGCCAGCAACTGGAGAAAGTACCTCGTCTGGGCAGAGTATGCTCACAACACACTGCCGAACTCGTCCACTGAACTGTCGCCGTTCAAGTGTCAGTTTGGGTTTGCCCCCCCCCCCTGTTTCCGGAACAAGAGGCCGAAGCGGGGGTGCCTTCAGCCGAGGCGTTTATTCGATGATGTCGCCGCATCTCGATCGGAGCGCAATCTAACCATTCTTTCGCTAACATTTTACTCCTTGCCACTCCTTGCCATAGACAGACTGGCAATCTTCAAATATGAACATTCTATCATTAATGAGCTCGAGGGGAACAGTGGAGTTGATCCTGATTCGATAACCCTCACAGCTATCCTCCAATCACAACATTATCCAAATATTTGGAACTCTATCACTTTTTTCTCTCTTCACAGAACAAGTTGGTTTCTGGCTGCTAAGCAACCATTTTTTGATTGTCCAAACGAAACCAGTCTGTCAAGTTGCTCGCTCATGTTCAAAGTCTCAAACTAAATAATACTGCAATTCCAATCACAAAACCTATTTGCTTTGATTTTAACCCTCAAATTACAACAACTTGCCTAGCTAACAGCTAAATGTTTGTTTTTGACTTTGTATTAATTCTAATTATATTTGAAGCTTCACCTATTGTCATGGAAAATATGAATGTTACAGTGCCTTCAGAAAGTATTCACACCCCTTGACATTTTCCACATTTTGTTGTTACAGCCTGAATTAAAAATGTATTACATTTAGATTTTTTTGGTCACTGGCCTACATTCAATAGTCTGTAATGCAAAAGTGTGTTTTTTATGTTTTTCAAAATTCTTACAAATTAAATATGAAAAACCTGACATTTCTTGGGTCAATTATTATTCAACCCCTTTGTTATGGCAAGTCTAAATAATAAAATTTGCTTAGCAAGTCACATAAGTTGCATGGACTCACTCTGTGTGCAATAAAGCCCTGTTTCCATTGGCACTTTGAAGTCAACCCGGGTTGGGAAGGTCATTTAAGTGATAATGCCCGAGAAGACTGAGGGCATTGTCACTTTATACGGGTTACCAACATATTAACATTTTTATTAAAAACATTATTTTGATGAATTTATTCATACTATTTCATCCTTCCACAAGAAGGTTGCCACATCTAGGGTTGCTACCCAAGCTGGCTGGTTGTTCGTTCTATAGGTTCGGTTGCTAGAGACGCGACCCAGTTGTCTTTTTGTTCTGTATCTATGGACGCAACCCAGTCGTTCGTTCTAAATGTTCCATTGCCATACTGGCTGGAAACGGTCTTATCTCTTTCTTTCTAGCTAGCCAACTACGGCTAACTTAGTCACGTCAAAAAGTGAGGCCAGAATAACAGCAAAGTAGACTCATTTGCCTTTGTTCAAGCTGTATTCTAGTGACATTTATTTGGATACATCCATAACAATGTGTTAACTTCTCTGCGCTACGGATCCCGTAAAAGGGAACATTGGTTATGGGTATGCTTGTAATTGTTAAGGACTGGTGTTTTTCAGGATACAAAAGAAACAGAATGGAGTTAAGCACAGACAACAAAAAAATAACCTTTTTCAGTCATCTGTCCACCAGACCCTGGGAGATTAATTCACCTTTCAGTAGGACAAAACCTACAACACAAGGCCAAATCTACGCTGGAGTTACTTATCAAGAAGTCAGTAAATGTTCCTGAGTGGCCGAGTTACAGTTTTGACTTAAATCTGCCTGAAAATCTATGGGCTGACTTGAAAATGGTTGTCTAGCAATGATCAACAACCAATTGTGACTCAACACCTGGATTCGGTCTTATGTAGCATCATTTCAATTTCTGTTTTCTTACATTGGCTAAAAGTAGAGACAGAGCTACAAAATGGTACATCATACACTGCATTTGAGGAAACAATGGGAAAGTAATTATGCTTTGAAAGTTGATCAACTTGTAAACTTACTTTTTAGAAAACTGTCTTTTAAATGTTTTGGTACTACCATTGGCCTACTATTGGAGGGCCCTAATTTGTCTACACCCATGCAGCATTGTTCACACCCTCTTAAGCCTTAGCCCCACCCATCTCGTTAAGGGTTGATCTGTGCGTTCTGTACTAACTTGCCAGCTACTTCCAGACATCTAAGAGAGAACAGCTCACTGAACATTACTCACCCGATCTGTGGTTTTGCGTTCAGAACGCACACTGGATGCTCTGGCCAATAAGTAGGGTTGTTCCCAAAGCTCTGACCTCACAACTACTGTCAAGCACCCAAGCTAACTGGCTAACATTGGCTTGCTACTTCCAGACACATAATGAGAGAACACTCCACTCTGACCATTTTACTCGCCATAGCAAAGCTGGTTAGGCTTTTTTCATGTTATCCAGAGCATTGGTGACTGTAACAGTGCTGCTGGCAACAATTGAATTACGCTTTGTTGCCGACGTTTACTGACACTGGAGATATTCAACAGGTGTTGAGCGATTTAAAAATGAATCAGTTATTCTGCGCTCTAGCACACTAAGATGAGAGTCTGTTGTTAAGAAATGTAGCTAGCTAGGTAAACAATGAATCTCTACGCATGAGGTAACATTAGTTAGCGAGCCAGTCAGCTAACGTTAGCTAGCTAGCTAACAGTACCCTAACTTGAAATGAAAATACTTTGTCAAAATTAGTGGTCTTTTGTTAAGACATCTAGCTAGCTAAATAATGGACCATACTCACAAATCATGACGTTACTAGACAGCATGAATTTGAAGGTAGCTTACCAACCAGGTTCTATGGCTATAACTATTCTAGCAAATGTGTCTGAGATACGAAGAATAAGATCATACACATAACGTTAGCTAGCGACCCAGCCAGCTAACGTTAGCTAGCTAACAGTACACTTGAAATGAAACCACTTTTTGTCAAAAATTAGAAATGTGTAATATCTGAAAATGTAGCTAGCTAGACTATCTTACCCGTGGTCTGATATCGGAGTAGATAGCCATCTCCTTAGCTATCATTCTCGAATTCTGCTGTTTTCAAAACTCGGTCCTCCAGAAAGTGGAGAACATACACTTAATGTTAGCTAGCGAGCCAGCCAGCTAACGTTAGCTAGCTAACATTACACTTTAACATTAGGTTTATGCAGTTTTACTACGCGATACATTTTTATAAAAAAGTCACTTGACACGATTACCTAGACATACTGACCAGCTCCAATAGACAGACGCGTGCTATATGGTAGACCAATCCAAACTCGTGTCTCGGCATGTCCAGCCCACTCATTATCTCAGCCAATCATGGCTAGCGGGAAAGTTGTTCACTTTATCTGTGGCTAAACCAGCTAGGCTCATAATTTAACTATTTTATTTGAATATACTAGTTTCCTGAATCGGGTCACAATTTACCAGAGCTTGAAGAATTTTGAAAATAATAATGGGCAAATATTGTACAATCCAGGTGTGCAAAGCTGTTAGAGACATAAAAGGCTATGCATGGTCAATATGATGTCTGCATTGGCTGTGCAGCATTTACGGTGATGCGGCATCTGCAGAAGTCAGGGCATTCATAATTCGTGTGCTTTGCGAAGCAGCACAGAGCTGTTGGGCAGAGCTTTTGTGAAGGAAGTTGTCACAGAATTGAGTTAGTTTATACAGGACCTCCAGCCCCCACCTACAGTCAACCAGTCATGTAAATACGGAGCCCTCCGCATTGTTACACAATTTGGGAGGTGCACGGAGATGCGTTACAGAGCTCAATTTGGCCTCTGCATGTCTTCGGAGGTTGCTCAATAGCATCACACCCTTCATACGGAGCCTCTGACCACATTTTCCGATCAAGCGTAAATTGATAGAACCACAGCTGTAATCACCACCAATGGTGATTCTAATGTATTGACTCTGGGTTGTGTATACTTATGTAAATCAGATATTTACACAACATGTTTTTTAAATTTATTTAATACATTTTTAGTTCAGGCTGTAGCACCACTAAAGGGAGAATAAATTATGGGGTATGAATACTTTTTGACGGTTCTGTATTTCAAGCAACCAACGAGTAACTCCGCCGTTAATCCAGCTGTATATTGAACGTTGAGATTGCCGAAAGACCAATCTCTTTGGCACTGACATGGAGTGGCAAAGAGTGGACTGTTAGCTAAAAAACACTGTTACCCAGTCTTGAGACATTCAATCCTCTCCTGGATCAAAATCCCTGTTGCCTAATCATTTTTTAAAATAGCGTTCCTTGTAATGCACTTTCGGTCAAACCGTATGGACCAGAAACAATATGAAAATCTGGATACCGCCCAACCCTAACACGCACAGCTAGCTGGGTCAAATCACATAAAAAAATACTACATCTTATCATAGAATACTACAGTACTTACTATAGAATTCTATAGTAAACTGTAGAATACTATACTACACACTGTAGTGTTCCTCAATCATGTGTAGTACCTACTATAGAATCTAGTACTATACTGTAGAATACTACAGTAAACACTAACATATTATCTGAAGAAAAAAAAAACTGTAGTAAATACCACTAATGTCCCACAAACACTATTGTCTGCAAAAACACTACACTTTAACTATAGCAAATCCTACAGTACTACATTTGCATATATACTTCCCCTTCCCCTTATCGCAATTTGTGCCACCCATAAGTGAGAAACCTACATGCCAAGTGTAGACTTTAATGTGTTCCAGACAGTATATAGAAAAGAGCAGAAGCGCTGAACTATCCATTGACCCCAGTCCTACTTACCTACAGGTAATGGAAAACTTGCTCTATTAGTATTACTCCAGTAGGTTTCCTGAAGGAGTAAGATTCCATGTGTGTCAGATAATAAAACAAAAACACTATAGTAAATACTACAGTTTTCTTTTACTACAGTATCGATACCATAGTCAACTGTAAATACTACAGTGTACTACAGTATACACTAAAGTATTCACTGAGGATTATATGCAGAAGACTCAAGAGATGGTGATTCAGCATTAAGGTTGGATAGTGTGGTTCCTTGATTAGGACAATCTATTCTCTCCTGTCCTGTTGTCCCTTGCAATCATATCAACCTCTCTCCTATCTCTTTCTCTCTCTCTTGCCGCCTCTCCTTCTCGTCGTCTCCTTTCACAATGTCCATCTTTCACACTGTTTCTGTCCTCATCTCATTTACCTGTCTCTCTTTTTTAACTGCTTGGTCTCTTCCTCCCCTCTTCCTCCTCTCACTCTCTCTTCCGTACTGGCTCCTTAGTTGCTTCTCTATCCCTCACTTTCCACCGTCTCTCTTTTTCTTGTCATCTCCCTTATTGCTTCTCTGTCCCTCTCTCCTCTTCACCCCTTTCTTTCCATTCTTTCTTTCCTTCTTTCCTTCCTCCTTTCTTTCCTTCTTTCTGGTACTGGGCAGATGGACTTCTCTCCAGGAGGCCCAGAGGTCTCAGTAATCCGGTGGCCGTGGCAGGCTGGGGCGGCGGCTCCTTTCACCGGTGGTCTAGGATGACACACTGAAGGTCAAGGCTGCCATCCTGAGATGCCCTCCCTTCCTGTCTGGCTACGCTACTGTCATGACCATGACCCAGCCATGTTACAGTGCTGTGGGAAATACAATAGGCACAGACACAATGAGGCACCAAAGTTCCATGCTAACAAGGGTTTATAAGGCCTTATAAGCATGAATAAACCCTTAATAATCCATTAACAAGGCATTTATGTGTAAAGAAGTTACCAGTATTGTCACAGATAAAGACAGCGAAAGGCACAGCCAACAACAGTTTATAATGTGTTATAAGGCACGAATAAGCCCGTAACAAGACATTAATAAGGAATTAATACCTGTAAGAAGTTCCCTGTCATGTATAAATTACTTTTCAGGTTTAGACATTGAGAAGGATATAATAAAACATAAATATGTTAAACATTTAGGAAATGTTTTGTCAACATTTTAGTCCTTCCTATAAAGTATGCAATTTTTTCAAGATGCCTGTGACCGTATGAAACAGGACGCTATGTCGAAACACATCAACTCACTTCAAAGTACTCAGCGCTGCATTTATTTTCAATACGCGATTGGAATACAACAGTTAAGTGCACAGCTAGCTACATCCTAAACATTCATAAATCATTGACACCCATGGACATCGCAAAATAAAATGTTTTAAAATACAATTCCACTACTTCACTGAAGGGGGGTAGTATGGAGTCATATGACATTAGTGCTGCTAATTTGTGCTGTTAAAATGGCGCCTTGAGTATAAGACTTGACACAAGGAAAGATTTGCTCTCTACCTTTTCAACCACCATGCTTGTCATACATTGGTCCTCCAGATGAGGGAAATGAGGACGACATCAATTGGTAGATAACAGATGCTGTTTGACCTCAGTGGTCATTTTGAGATTTATATGTGGTGACTCAAGTACTCACGACTTGGAAGTTGAAACTGATTGACGTTAACTGCTATTTGTTCTTGCAGTGATTCCAGAGACAAAAGACTTGCCCTTTCACTAAGTGGTCATTCATATAGAGTTTTGGGGTGTTTTTTTTGTTTTTGTTTGTTTGTGTAAGTGTTTTGTGTGTGTGTGTAAGAATTTCCAACAATCAATGACTAATTTTAAGTAAAAAAGATATATATACAATATGGACACACCTACTCATTAATGAGTTTATTTTTTCTATTTTCTACATTGTAGAATAATAGTGAAGACATCAAAACTATGAAATAACACATATGGAATCATGTAGTAACCAAAAAAGTATTAAACAAATCAAAATATATTTGAGATTTTACTTTCTTTGCCTTAACAGCTTTGCACACTCTTGGCATTCTCTCAACCAGCTTCACCTGGAATGCTTTTCCATTAGTCTTGAAAGCATTCCCTCATATGCTGAGCACTTGTTGGCTGCTTTTCCTTCACCCTGCGGTCTAACTCATCCCGAACCATCTCAATTGTGTTGTGGGTTTATTGTGGAGGCCAGGTCATCTGATGCAGCAATCCATCACTCTCCTTCTTGGTCAAATAGCTCTACACAGCCTGGAGATGTGTCTGGTCATTGTCCTGTTGATAAACAAATGATAGTCCCACTAAGCACAAACCAGATGGGATGGTATATCGCTGCAGAATGCTGTCGTAGCCATGCTGCTTAAGTGTGCCTTGAATTCTAAATAAATCACTGACAGTGTCACCAGCAAAGCACCCCCACACGATCACACCTCCTCCATGCTTCATGGTGGGAACCACACATGCGGAGATCGTCCGTTCAAGTACTTTGTGTCTCACAAAAACAGGGCGGTTGGAACCAAAAATCTCAAATTTGGACTAATCAGACCAAGCATGTCTCTTCTTATTGGTGTCCTTTAGTAGTGGTTTCTTTGTAGCAATTCGACCATGAAGGCCTGATTCACGCAGTCTCATCTGAACAGTTGATGTTTGTTACTTGAACTCTGGGAAGCGTTTTATTTGGGCTGCATATTCTGAGGCTAGTAACTCTAATGAATGTATCTTCTGCAGCAGAGGTGACTCTGGGTCTTCCTTTCCTGTGCCAGTCCTCATGAGAATCAGTTTCATCAAAGCGCTTGATAGTTTTTACGACTGCATTTGAAGAAACTTTCAAAGGTCTTGAAATTTTCCGTATTGACTGACCTTCATGTCTTAAAGTAATGATGGACTGTCGTTTTGCTTTGCTTAGATGAGCGTTTTTGCCATAATATGGAATTGGTATTTTACCAAATAGGGCTATCTTCCGTATACCCCCCCCCACCCCCCCCCCCACACACACACACCTTGTCACAACACAGCTGATTGGCTCAAACTCATTTAAGAAGGAAAGAAATTCCACATTAACTATTAACAAGGCACATCTGCAGGTGACTACCCCATGAAGCTGGTTGAGAGAATGCCAAGAGTGTGCAAAACTGTCATCAAGGCAAAGGGTGGTTACTTTGAGGAATCTCAAATATGAAATATTTTTTGATTTGTTTAACACATCTGGAATCATGTCGTAACCAAAAAGTGTTATTTCATAGTATTGATGTCTTCACTATTATTCTACAATGTAGATAATAGTACAAATACAGAAAAACCCTGGAATGAGTAAGTGTCCAAACTTTTGACTGGTACTGTGTATATATACAGTGCCTTCGGAAGTTTTCAGACCCCTTGACTTGTTCCACATTTTGTTATGTTACAGCTTTTATTCTAAAATAAAACATCCTCAGCATTCTACACACAATACCCTATAATGACAAAGCGAAAACAGGTTTTTAGATATGTTTGCAAATGTATTAAAATATAAAACAGATACTTTTTACATAAGTATTCAGACCCTCTGCTATGAGCCTCGATATTGAGCTCAGCTACATCCTTTTTCCATTGATCATCCTTGAGATGTTTCTACAACTTGATTGGACATGATTTGGAAAGGCAGACACCTGTCTCTGAGTTCCCACAGTTGACAGTGCATGTCAGAGCACAGATCTGGGGAAGGGTACCAAAAAAATTCTGCAGCATTGAAGGTCCCCAAGAACACAGTGGCCGCCATCATTCTTAAATGGAAGAAGTTGCTTTGCTTTGTCATTATGGGGTATTGTGTGTCGATTGATGAGGGGAAAAACTATTTAATACATTTTAGAATAAGGCTGTAACGTAACCACATTTTTTAAGTCAAGGAGTCTGAATGCTTTCTGAAGGCACTATATGTATATATGTGTGTGTATATGTGTGTATATATATATATATATATATGGGCAATGTATGTAGTACAAAGTACTATGCTTTCAAGAAAAAATAACCATGAAATATTGGTTTAATTTCAATGGAAATAGAATTGGCTGAGCCCTGTAGTTAAAGACAAAGCTTGCATTTTCTATGGCTCCATGACAAAATTCTGTCATAGAGGAACGGTCGTGAACAGTGACTACATACCTGAACAAGTCCGATCTCTCTTGGATCCGTATGTAGTGGCTGCTGTTTGCAGGTTAAATGGACTTGTTTGTGTCTGAATTGGAGCGGTTCCCTCAGTCCGGTTCCAGCCCCTGCATACACTAAACCACATGTACTGCAGAGAGAGCCACTGTGTCTTTGTGAAGAGAATTCATTGTGTGTGAGGATGTTTGTCAGGGATTGTGGCCACACAGGCTGCCAGTCAAATGGTACAGGGTAGAAAAGAGTCCCTATTGTCATCTGTAATAACTCGTGATAGGAACGCTATGGAGTCTGTAGACATTCAGAGCAATTCACATGACAGTGAAATCTTAGGGATAGGAGTATGGATTAACATGAGGTTACATCACAATTCATGGGCCTTTAGCGAATGGGCCACAAATATCTTAAACATCTGTCTACACCTCTCAACGTCTTCAGTTTTGATGTGAAGCACAGTGCACATTCAACTGAATTTTCCACCAGTACACTATGAAATACGTTATTCAGTCAAGAGTTTGTAAAGTGTTTGAAACCTCTAGGCTGCACAATGAATTGCCCTACTGGGACGATGCATATATTGGTTGATATATCAATTGATTCTCATCAATCAGCTGGCTTTTTAAACACTTTTTGAGTTCATCATAAAGTGTCTTTGTATCTCGCTACATGAAATGTGATGTGGAGAATTTATGTAATACTCTGCTATATAATATGTAATATCTATATAATATTCTGTCAATATATATATATATATATATATTACTCGGCACCTGTTAGGTCTATTGGATGTGCATATGGATGTACACTATTTGGATACATTTTGTTATACAGGTATTGAAAAATCCTCTTCCCCATAGCGGAGGCAGATGGTCACTCAGGTTCAATTGCGTTATAATAGATGGAGAGAGCCAAGAGCCTGCAGGTATGTGTTCAGCAGAAGCCAAGTCAGACACTAGTCAGACACTATGTCTGACTTCTTATATAACTCAATTGTTAGAGGAGGAGTTACCTGAAGTGCCCTCTTATCCCAAATCCAACTCATTGTTCAATGGAAAGGTATTAATAACCCTTTATTTGGACCATCCACCATTTTAAAAACATGTTTTTGACATTGTTAGCATGATGTAACACGTCATAAGCATTCCTAGTCAAGATTTGACAACTGACTTCAGACAGTCATGACAATGCCACTGATCACTAAGTCTAGCAATGTTATTAGCTGATGAAGTTGCCATGGAAGCCACATGCAATATTGTACAATATTAGAAAATAAATATAGACTTAAGCCTCCTTGGCTGCGCATGATAACGATTATATCATGCTTATTACAGTATAATTGCAGTTTTATGACAGGAGTTTCAAGTCCATTGGTACTACAGAAGGTTGGTCATCAACTTGACATCTTGGCAGAT
Source organism: Salvelinus namaycush (assembly GCF_016432855.1). Classification (NCBI taxonomy): domain Eukaryota; kingdom Metazoa; phylum Chordata; class Actinopteri; order Salmoniformes; family Salmonidae; genus Salvelinus; species Salvelinus namaycush. The sequence continues at coordinate 3,513,379 of NC_052317.1, forward strand.
GTTTATTAGTGTTTGTAGTAGAAATTTCTCCCTCGCTCCCCAGTCATCTGAATCAGTGTTTCACCAATATGAACAAAGGGTTGAATGTGTGCATGAGGAATGTATAGCTTTGCATCTGTTGCTGAGAATTCCATTAGCTGGCTGCAATAATCTTCAGATTGACTTTAAGGGGCTATTTAATAGGAGTGCATGTTGTTAGGAGTAAGATATATATTTTAATTTCCACTTCCCTCTTGGCGTCTGAGCGACGGGAGTGCTTTTTGCGTACTCAATGAAGGGACAGTGATGTTTTGAGATGGATGTAACTAGCACATATGAAGCGAGTGAAGTCGAGATGTGTAAGGCGAATCTTGCTGAAAAAAATCTGTCTGCATACTGAGAGGTAGAAGTAGCCACATGCGGATCAGTGGCCGTATAGCAATGGTCTCAGAATAAGAGTGCTGATTTTAAGGTCAGTTTTGCCTTTCAGATCTCAATAAATAACATTACAGGGACTGGGGGGACCTGATTCTATATCAACAGTCAACACTAAACAACCTTTGTGTTTGCAGGCAGTAGCATTGTGAAAAATCTTAAGCATTGCTGCAGCAGATTTTTAGAAATCCGTCCTTCTGTTGGTTCATAAATTAACAGTTGAAAGCAGTACATTTTCATGACTTGTATTGTAATTGCCGAAATACATGTACATACATCGTACTTGGTACATCAATGCTGAGTACCAGAGTGCAGTGCATCAGTATATCACCACAAGCTTTTCCAAAGTCTATATTAATTCCTCTCTTTTTGATCTTTCAGAGACTAAAATGGGAGGCAAGCTCAGCAAAAAGAAGAAGGGATACAATGTAAACGATGAGAAGGCCAAGGACAAGGATGCCAAACCAGAGGGCGCAACAGCCGAGGAGAGCGAACCTCAGAACGACAAAAAGGACGAGGCCCCTGCTCCCGCCGAGACCACCGAGGTAGCTAATGACACAAAGGATGTGCCCGCAGCCAATACCACGACGACCAAGGAGGAAGAAAAGGGTGCCTCCCCTCCCGCCAAGGAGCCGGAAAAACCTGCAGCGGAGCCCAAAGCGGAGGTGTCTAAGGCTGCGGAAGTCACCGACCCTGCCCCCAAAGCCAAGGAGAAACCAGCCGCCCCTGCGAAAGAGCCAGCCCCCTCCACTAAGGAAGCCGCCCAAGCTCCAGAGGTCAAGGCCCAGGCGCCTGCACCACCCGCAGCCCAGGCTGAAAGCAAAGACGAGGCCGACGCTAAAAAGACTGAGGCCCCGGCAGCACCAGCGGCTAAAGCCGAGGCGGCCCCTGTTGCCGCTGCCCCCCAGGCCAAGCCCACAGAAGCAGCAGCGGCAGCCCCGGCCAAGGAGGCCCCAGCTGCTAGTTCAACAGCAGCACCACTGGCTGCCACTGAGCCCGCTGCACTGGTCAAGGAGGCCAATGCCACAGAGGCCCCAGTTCCAAGCAAGGATCAAACCATAGAAGTTCAAGATTAATGGACACCTCTTTTAAGAAAATAAATTGCATTAAACAACAAAAATGAAGTAAAATAGAGAAAAAAATTAATAAAATAGCCCACCCATATTAATATTATAATAATAATGATTTGTTGGAGGAGGAGGATTGTGACAACCTTGAGAAGGATGATGCTGCTGATGCCGATGATTATTATTACTATTATTGTTATGGTTATTCTATTTTTTCTGCTGTAGTATTTGAACTTAAATAAAAGTCTGTGTCAGCCATATGCCCCTCCATTCCACAGCATCCTTCCCCCATCCATTTCTGGGATTCAGCATTCTCCGCCTTCATCTCGCTCACAGTCCTCTGAGACCTCTGTAGTCTGGAACCATACACGTACATTTCCCCTAGACAGTGTGCTGCCGATGTCTGAAAACCAAGTGGAAAAAGGGGGTTGAATCTATTTACCAGCTGGACATGCACTCTGTCTGTCCCATCCTCGACTCACCCCCTCCCCCATGCCCCAAACTCGCTCCTCTCCAGAGTGCCGTGTTCTCAGCTAACGTACCTGGCACGTCTGTTTTGGCGCCAAGTGAGTTCCCTTTGCTGTACCCATAGTCGGCAGTTTATTTGGTATTTTTGGGTTGTTCGTGCTGTATATGGTCACTCAGTTTCTTGCCGCCTGTTTCCCCACAGGTTCATGCCACCTCGTTCAGACGCTGTCAGAGTTGAGAGGAGGTACTTTGGAAATTCTGAGACTTTCCTAGAGGTACAATATGTCGATGCGTTCTTAGGCATATGAAAATGCCCTAAAGTTTTTTTTGTTTTTTTTTACAACATTCTTTTACCTTCTTAGTTGTAGATGATCAGGACCGTTTTTGATGCATTTCTTAAATGTTCCTAGAAATCCTGAAAAACTTTGTAGATTGTTCTCAGACGTTCCAGCTCTGAATTCGCAGACATCGGGAATTCTCAGTCCCTTTGGGCCACTCTGACTGCAGCATAGTCTCTCTCTTCCTTACCCCCCCCCCCACTGTATCTTATTACAATTGAAAAATAAGACATAACAACTGTGTTTTAATCAATGTAACTCAATGGCTCTCAGCCTATATCACAAAGGTGCAATACATTTACACTCTAAAAAGGGATTGTGGTTCTAAATTAATGATACTGCATGAGGCATCTACAGCCTACTCAAGCTGCCATGGTCCCTGTAACCATGGCTACAATGTGACATGTTCGAGTAGTAAGATGGAAGAAACCCGCACAAGGAAGGGAGTCTCTAATCTTGTCATCTCCACCCACCATGCATTTTTCCTCTGATCATATATGTAGGTATACAGTACCAGTCAAAGGTTTGGACACCTACTCATTCAAGGGTTTTTCTTTATTTTTACTATTTTCTACATTGTAGAATAATAAGGAAGACATCAAAACTATGAAATAACACATATAGAATCATGTAGTAACCAAAAAAAGTGTTAAACAAACCTAAATGTATTTTATATTTGAGATTCTTCAAATAGCCAAACAGCCTTCATGACAGCTTTGCACACTCTTGGCATTCTCTCAACCAGCTTCACCTGGAATGCTTTTCCAACAGTCTTGAAGGAGTTCCCACATGGTTGGATGCTTTTACTTCAATCTGTAGTCCAACTCATCCCAAACCATCTCAATTGGGTTGAGGTCGGGTGATTGTGAAGGCCAAGTCATCTGATGCAGCACTCCATCACTCTCCTTCATGGTCAAATAGCTGTTACACAGCCTGGAGGTGTGCTGTGCCATTGTCCTGTTGAAAAGCAAAAATAGTCCCACTAAGCGCAAACGAACGCTGTGGTAGCCATGCTGGTTAAGTGTGCCTTGAATTCTAAATATATCATTGACGGTGTCACCAGCAAAGCACCCCCACACCACCTCCTCCATGCTTCTCGGTGGGAACCACACATGCGGAGCTCATCAGTTCACCTACTCTGCGTCTCACAAAGACACGGCGGTTGGAACCAAACATCTAACATTTGGACTCATCAGACCAAAGGACAGATTTCACCGGTCTAATTGCTCGTGTTTCTTGGCCCAAGCAAGTTTCTTGTTATTGGTGTCCTTTAGTAGTGGTTTCTTTGCAGCAATTCGACCATGAAGGCCTGATTCACGCAGTCTCATCTGAAGAGTTGATGTTGAGATGTCTGTTACTTGAACTCTGAAGCATTTGGGCTGCAATTTCTGAGACTGGTCACTCTAATGAACTTATCCTCTGCAGCAGAGGTAACTATGGGTCTTCCTTTCCTCTGGCGGTCCTTTCATCATAGCGCTTGATGGTTTTTGCAATTGCACTTGAAGAAACTTTCAAAGTTCTTACATTTTCCAGATTGATTGATCTTCATGTCTTAAAGTAATGATGGACTGTCGTTTCTCTTTGTTTATTTAAGCTGTTCTTGCCAAAATATGGACTTGGTCTTTTACCAAATAGGGCTATCTTCTGTATACCACTGTCACAACACAACTGATTGGCTCAAACACATTAAGAAGGAAAGAAATGCCATAAATTAACTTTTAACAAGGCACACCTATTAATTGAAATGCATTCCAGGTGACTACCTCATGAAGCTGGTTGAGAGAATGCCAAGAGTGTGCAAAGCTGTTATCAAGGCAAAGGGTGACTACTTTGAGAATCTCAAATCTCAAATATATTTTGATTTAACACTTTTTTGCTTACTACATGATTCCATATGTGTTATTTCATAGTTGTGATGTCGTCACTATAGTTCTACAATGTAGAAAATAGTACAAATAAAGAAAAACCCTTGAATGAGTAGGGTTCCCAAACTTTTAACTGGTGCTTTATATGTAGATTTATTCACTTCATTCATTGAGTACAGTACCTTTCGGTCAGTTTCTCCCAGTTGACACACAACATTTATTTTTGCCCAACAATGTAGAAACGTAGCAGAAACGTTGCGAGAATGTTGTGTGTCACTTGGGGGATTGTCTCTTCCTCTCTTGACAAAGTAATTGCATGTCCGTGGTTGGGTAAACCTGTGTAGTCCTGTCTTTCGGTGAAGTGGAAAATAGCTTTTTTGAAGTCTGCATTCATGGCAATTACAGTTGATATTTCATTCCATGTCTTACCGCTATCTTCACAACACCTCTAATTCAAACCAAGTAAAATAAAAATGTAAGCATTCAAATGATATGTACTTGTATAAATGGTGCAGCAGTAATAAAATTGAAGAAATTGATTGAAACTTCAGGCCTCTAGCAAGACCATATTTTTTTTCCAGCTTTGTCACACAACTCAAAATACTATCGGGCCTGCCTTCACCTTTTGAACTGTCTCTGTCTGATCAGTATTTGGCGTCGGGCTTGGAAAGAGAGAGCTTGACACTTGCATTCAAGCTTTTAGTTCTGCTCAGGCTAAGTAAGCAATGAAACAACTTTTTGACCGCAGCCCTACTGTATTTGTTGTGTATAATTCCTGGGCTGTAGATATGACGGATGTCACTGTTTACTTAGCAGCTTTGCTTCCTTCCCTATCTGGGTACACTGTCCTATAGTGCTGAGCGATTAGTGCTTTTTGAGGTCGTTTCGGTTATAAAAAAATAAGCATAGTTTTCGATTTCAGTTTTTTTTTAAATCATTATGAGCTTTTTCATGGAAATTCCAAAGCCCAAAATAGTGAAGATTTAATTTGCAAAAACATTAACTTTCCCTTGTCTACCAATGTGGAAATATACATCAACAGAAAAATAGGAAATTACTAAAGTAATAAAATATTTAAGTTGTGTTTATTACTTTTATTTAAAGACTATCTTTAATTCCATAGTCATCTCATCTCTGCTCGGGCATTAGCAGCCAGCCAGCCATCTCTGTGCTCCCCATACTGTACAGTCTTTGAGCTAGTAGCTTCCTAAGTGTGCTGCAGAGATAATTTTACTAGTTCTTCAAAGTACATAAGGCATACTTACGAGACTGCTTATTACGAACTACTGAAACTATCAATTGGGTAGAGCTACCTCACGAACTGTCTCTATCCCTCTCGTCGTTGTTACTTTCCTCTCTCGTGACCAGTGTTGCCAACTCCTCAGTAAGGAAAGTAGCTATTGGCTGTTCTAACAGTCGCTAGAAGTCGCTAAATGACGTCAATACCTAATTTGCATAATTGGCCATGTGCATGTAATTGTGATGGATGCTGTAGGAGAGAGGAATAACATCGTGGGAAAGACAAAGTGAGTAAAAAACTCCCGAAATATGTTTAGAACTACAAATGAACTTTCTTCTGTCGATTCTTGTTTTTTTTTATGTCACAATTCTAACCCTCCTCCTTTATCCGGGCTTGGGACCTGCAAAAGTGACCTAAAAGAGACACTCTGGCGGAGTTACTTTTTCATTTTTTAAAAGTTTTTTTAGTTTAGTTTTCTTAATTTGGTTTGGTTTTAACCTTATGGTCCACTTAGGAGCCTACAACAAGTCATAGTAAAACATGAACATTTTTAACCATTTTTTAAACCATTTGTTTTGTATACAATCTAAATGGACCAAAAAGAGACAATAGAAAAAAACTGTCAATGGCAATGTGAGAGAATTTTGGTAACTAGTCTGGCCCTAAATCAGGTTATTTTTTATGTAATTGTATTATTATTATTATTATTATTGCTTTGTTTAAAAAATAACGATATTTTGGAGATTTCGTTATCATTTAACCTAGAGAAAAGGCCATTCTTGAACATGGGGTGAGACATTCTCACTAATTTGTAAATAAATCCAGTTTGTTATTTGGAATTATTTATTTATGGTTTTAGAGAGAGAGAAACCAAAAGCTGCCTCATGGGTCTCCCGGTGGTGGCCGGCACGGGTATCGAACCAGCATCTGTAGCAACACAGTTTGCACTGCGACGCAGTGGCTTAGACCGCTGCGCCAATTGGGAGGCCCCATCCAAAGTTTTTAATGCTGATCAATTGCCTTGCACAAAGTTTCAGGCAATATATAATGATATTTTGGACATTATTTCGTTTTCAAAAAAACAAAAGTGAGCGATTGTAATCTGAATAAAGGCCAAAATAATATTTATAAAGGCCAAAATATAGGGCCTCCCGGGTGGCGCAGGGGTCTAGGGCACTGCATCGCAGTGCTAACTGCGCCACCAGAGTCTCTGGGTTCGCGCCCAGGCTCTGTCGCAGCCGGCCGCGACCGGGAGGTCCGTGGGGCGACGCACAATTGGCATAGCGTCGTCCGGGTTAGGGAGGGTTTGGCCGGTAGGGATATCCTTGTCTCATCGCGCTCCAGCGACTCCTGTGGCGGGCCGGGCGCAGTGCGCGCTAACCAAGGGGGCCAGGTACACGGTGTTTCCTCCGACACATTGGTGCGGCTGGCTTCCGGGTTGGAGGCGCGCTGTGTTAAGAAGCAGTGCGGCTTGGTTGGGTTGTGCTTCGGAGGACGCATGGCTTTCGACCTTCGTCTCTCCCGAGCCCGTACGGGAGTTGTAGCGATGAGACAAGATAGTAATTACTAGCGATTGGATACCACGAAAATTGGGGAGAAAATGGGATAAAATTATTTTTAAAAAAATAAAAAAAAATAAAGGCCAAAATATTTATTTCTGTTTTTAGAGGGAGAGAAACCATTAGCCCACATTGCCTATTTTTTGGACAAAGACATCCCGGCCAGCCAAACACTCACAGCCTGTGAAAAACAGGGTTAATAATAATACTTTTTCCCCGTTCCACATGTTAAAGGTTCCAATTGATCAATTAGTATATTTGAGTTTAACCATAATATTTGTTGTATTATTTGTTTTGTCTTTTCTGGTGGATTAAACTGAAATTGCAACCAATCACGGCCGGTTGTGATACAGCCAACCTAACTAAGAAATACATTTGACGATATAGTTCCCCCCCTACCCTCCTCCTAGGCAAGTCTATTGCCCTGTTAATAGCCATAATGGCGCTGTACAACGTGTCTGTGTGTGTTTTGAAAAAGTATTTTCCAGTAAGCAACTATTTGTTTAAATTCATTAACCTACTTTGTTCCAATATTTCTGTCATTCAGTGATATTTATTCCCATAGTAAATCGTTATGGATCCGTAATTAAATAACCATCTGTATTTTGAAACAGAATTTTTTTCATTATTTTATTAACGAAAACATAAAGATGACATCCTGAAGAAAACATCCTGATGAAGAAATACAGTACTGTACAGTATATGCTTTATCCGACATTTTGCGGTTGCATGAGGTCGCCCACACGCACTTAAGCAAGGGGCACCACCAAGCAAGCGGCACCATGAAGACCAAGGAGCTCTCCAAACAGGTCAGGGACAAAGCTGTGGAGAAGTACAGATCAGGGTTGGGTTATAAAAAAATATCAAACTTTGAACATCCCACGGAGCACCATTTAAATCCGTTATAAAAAAATGGAAAGAATATGGCACCACAACAAACCTGCCAAGAGAGGGCCGCCCACCAAAACTCAGACCAGGCAAGGAGGGCATTAATCAGAGAGGCAACAAAGAGACCTAAGACAACCCTGAAGGAGATGCAAAGCTCCACAGCGGAGATTGGAGTATCTGTCCATAGGACCACTTTAAGCCGTACACTCCACAGAGCTGGAATTTTACCGGAAGAGTGGCCAGAAAAAAAGCAATTTGCTTAAAGAAAACAATAAGCAAACACATTTGGCGTTTGCCAAAAGGCATGTGAGAGATTCTCCATACATATGGAAGAAGGTGCTCTGGTCAGATGAGACTAAAATTGAGCTTTTTGGCCATCAAGGAAAATGCTTTGTCTGGCGCAAACCCAACACCTCATCACCCCGAGAGCACCATCCCCACAGTGAAGCATGGTGGTGGCAGCATCATGCTGTAGGGATGGTTTTTCATCGGCAGGGACTGGAAAACTGGTCAGAATTGAAGAAATTATGGATGGCACTAAATACAGGGAAATCCTTGATTGGAAACCTGTTTCAGTCTTCCAGAGATTTGAGACTGGGACGGAGGTTCACCTTCCAGCAGGACAATGACACTAAGGATACTGCTAAAGCAACACTCGAGTGGTTTAAGGGGAAACATTTAAATGTCTTGGAATGGCCTAGTCAAAGCTCAGACCGCAATCCAATTGAGAATCTGTGGTATGACTTAAAGATTACTGTACACCAGCGGAACCCACCCAACTTGAAGGAGGTGGAGCAGTTTTGCCTTGAAGAATGGGCAAAAATCCCAGTGGCTAGATGTGCCAAGCTTATAGAGACATACCCCAAGAGACTTGCAGCTGTAATTGCTGAGAAAGGTGGCTCTACAATGTATTGATTTTGGGGGGGTGAATATTTTTTTTTTGTTTATTTCACAATAAAAAAAATATTTTGCACCTTCAAAGTTGTAGGTATGTTGTGTAAATCAAATGATACAAACCCACACAAAAATATATTTTAATTCCAGGTTGTAAGGCAACAAAATAGGAAAAATGCCAAGGGGGTGAATACTTTCGCAAGCCACTAATGTTTCTCTTTCTGCTGGTCTGCCTTCAATGACTCAAACTCGGTCTTCAAAGTTTGAATCTGATCCATGTGCACCTTCATCAGATGAGCAGAATGGTGCCGCCCTGAGCCCCCATCGATTACAGTGGCCTATGATAGAAACGGTAGATTAATTAAGTGACTCCAACACTGCAAATGCTGTGTACACATTCTAGCAAAACTAACTGCTTTTTTTTGCTCTGCAAAAACACATTCACGTTTTTAGTACACCATTTTTATTTTATTTATTTAACCTTTATTTAATTATCAATGTTATTACACAGTTATTACACACATTGTTTAACTTTGGTCAAACGTTTAGGGTAGCCTTCCACAAGCTTCCCACAATAAGTTGGGTAAATTTTGGCCCATTCCTCCTGACAGAGCTGGAGTCAGGTTTCTAGGCCTCCTTGCTCGCACACGCTTTTTCAGTTCTGCCCAAAAATTTTCTATGGGATTGAGGTCAGGGCTTTGTGATGGCCACTCCAATACCTTGACTTTGTTGTCCTTAAGCCATTTTGCCACAACTTTGGAAGTATGCCTGGGGTCATTGTCCATTTGGAAGACCCATTTGCGACCAAGCTTTAACTTCCTGACTGATGTCTTGATGTTGCTTCAATATATCCACATAGATTTCCTTCCTCGTCATGCTATTTATTTTGTGAAGTGCACCAGTCCCTCCTGCAGCAAAGCACCCCCACAACATGATGCTGCCACCCCCGTGCTTCACGGTTGGGATGGTGTTCTTCGGCTTGCAAGCCTCCCCCTTTTTCCTCCAAACATATTGTTGGTCATTATGGCCAAACAGTTCTATTTTTGTTTCATCAGACCAGAGGAAATTTCTCCAAAAAATACGATATTGGTCCCCATGTGCAGTTGCAAACCGTAGTCTGGCTTTTTTTATGGCAGTTTTGGAGCAGTGGCTTCTTCCTTGCTGAGAGGCCTTTCAGATTATGTCGATATAGGACTTGTTTTACTGTGGATATAGATACTTTTGTACCTGTTTCCTCCAGCATCTTCACAAGGTCCTTTGCTGTTGTTCTAGGATTGATTTGCTCTTTTCGCATCAAAGTACGTTCATCTCTAGGAGACAGAACACGTCTCCTTCCTGAGCGGTATGACGGCTGCGTGGTCCCATGGTGTTTATTGTTGCCTACTATTGTTTGTACAGATGAACGTGGTACCTTCAGGCGTTTGGAAATTGCTCCCAAGGATGAACCAAATAAAAGACCTACAGTATATCTAAAAATGTTTTTTTTAACTCTACATGTAGGTCTCCTGATTTAAACCCGATTGAACTTGTTTGGCATCAACTGAAGACATTCATCCGTAACCCTGCCAAGCCTACAAGCAAAGATGAACTGGTCAATGCCATCAGGACATTTTAGCTAGAGAAATTGACGATACAACAATGTAACAAATACATTGATCATCTCAGCAAGGTTTTACTCGTGGTCGTGGAGCTAGGTGGAAGTGCAACTAAATTGTTGTTTAAATAAACATCTACATTTTGAATGTCTTTTCTCATTATTTCATTAACGAAAGCATAAAGATGTTGATGAAAAAAATACAAAATGCCTCCAGCTGTCCATCACTACGGTAAATAAAAACACAGCATCTTGTTTACATTCTTTATTGTAACCACAATGTCACAAATTATTTGTATATCCACATTACTGGCCTGTATGTCAAAGTGAAAAGAAGAAAGCCTGTGTTAAAACATCCACTCCAAATCATTCATTCTGTTTGCAACAAGGCCATTAAGTAATACTGCAAGACAACACGACAAAGAAATTAAATTTTTGGCTTAAATGAAAAACGACAGGTTTGATGTGAAACCTTTTTTATTTTCAATTATTGTGGTGGCAGAATCATGTTAAGGGTATGCTTGTCACAGGCAGGGACTGGGGAGTTTGTTAGGATCAAAATAAATATGAAAGGAGCTAAACCCAGGTAAAAAGTTAGAGGAAACCCACATGTCAACCCCGAAAAGAAGGTTCTTGAGGGGTTCTTTTTCAGGGGTATGGGTGATATGTGTAACCATTTCCATCAAATGGTTTTTATGTCAGGAAATGTTCTTTACTGCTTTGATGGTTGTGATAAAACATCCTGTCCTTTACATCTCTACCATGTTATCCTTTATGCCATGAAATGCTACACTGTTAGAAAGTTCCTGTAATTTTACCGAACACTACAGGCTATTGGTTGCAGTGAATGTTTGGTCCGCAAAAACAAGTTACTAAATTTTGTGCCAGCTGTCAGTGGAAGTGTTGTAACAGTTTAAGTGGTTGATGGTTATGTTGTCAAATGTTGAGCACCTCAACACTGTCTGTTCTACCATCTTTGTAAGAGCATGTGACAGAGCTGCACTGTCAAGAGGGTAATTACTGTGCATTCCACAGTAACTTAATGGCAGTTAGTTGCCTGGAAGTTGCTGTGAATTTTGCGCTACCTAACTGGCAACTAGCTGTCAGTAATTTATTGTAAAATTCAGAGTAACTTAATAGCCAGTAACGAACTGTACTTTCACTGAACTTTTCTGATTACAAGATATTTGTTGACAACAACTAAGCATTCTTTGTGGTGAGCACACTTGGGTGAGGCTCACCTGGCCCCAACCCCTTGGTTGGCAGCAAACTGACCTTCCTGCCACACCATCAAGTCAGTGAGCGTGACAGATCAGCTACAGAAAGATACAGTGAATTTTACAATAATTACTTGCGGCAAGCTGACAGTAAATTATTTAAAAATAATCATGAACTTCCTGGTTACCAATAGTAACCCCTTAACAGTGCAGCTCTTGATTGACACAAGTGATTACAAAGATTGTATAACTGGCAGTGGACAAATGAGGTGCTCAACCTTTATCAACATAATGGTTAAAACACTTAAACTCGTACAACACTTCCACTAATGTTTGGCATAAATAATTTAAACCATGCCCCCAAATTTGCTAATGAACACATCAACTATTGCCTTCCATGAAGCATTGTTACCTATCACTCCACAAAAGCCACAGCCATTGCAGAGCAAATGAAGCAAAGAGCAAAGGAAACAAATTCATGGTTTCAGAGCGAGTGATGACACCGATTGAAACACTATTAGCACGTACTGCTAACTAGATAGCTATTTCACACCGGTTACACATAGAACCCAATTGGGTTCCCCTACAGGGTGAAAACAAAGCACCCACCACCTAGGGTTCCTTGTGAGAAGGTACTAAAAATCTAAGGGTTCTACATGGCACCCAAAAGGTTTCCTCCATAGGGACAAATGACAGAATGTATATAGTTCCATGCAATAATGGCTCTATATAATACTGTACACTTCAACTGTGAGAGACGGAATCTAAAACAAAAATCCAGAAAATCACATTGTATGATTTTTAAGTAATTCATTTGCATTTTATTGCATGACATAAGTATTTGATACATCAGAAAAACAGAACTTAATATTTGGTACAGAAACCTTTGTTTGCAATTACAGAGATCATACGTTTCCTGTAGTTCTTGACCAGGTTTGCACACACTGCAGCAGGGATTTTGGCCCACTCTTAGATTCCGTCTCTCACAGTTGAAGTGTACCTATGATAAAAATGACAGACCTCTACATGCTTTGTAAGTAGGAAAACCTGCAAAATCGGCAGTGTATCAAATACTTGTTCGCCCCACTGTATGTGTGTGTGTGTATATATATATATATATATATATATATATATATATATATATATATACTGCTCAAAAAAATAAAGGGAACACTTAAACAACACAATGTAACTCCAAGTCAATCACACTTCTGTGAAATCAAACTGTCCACTTAGGAAGCAACACTGATTGACAATAAATTTCACATGCTGTTGTGCAAATGGAATAGACAAAAGGTGGAAATTATAGGCAATTAGCAAGACACCCCCAAAAAAGGAGTGATTCTGCAGGTGGTGACCACAGACCACTTCTCAGTTCCTATGCTTCCTGGCTGACGTTTTGGTCACTTTTGAATGCTGGCGGTGCTCTCACTCTAGTGGTAGCATGAGACTGAGTCTACAACCCACACAAGTGGCTCAGGTAGTGCAGTTCATCCAGGATGGCACATCAATGCGAGCTGTGGCAAAAAGGTTTGCTGTGTCTGTCAGCGTAGTGTCCAGAGCATGGAGGCGCTACCAGGAGACAGGCCAGTACATCAGGAGACGTGGAGGAGGCCGTAGGAGGGCAACAACCCAGCAGCAGGACCGCTACCTCCGCCTTTGTGCAAGGAGGTGCACTGCCAGAGCCCTGCAAAATGACCTCCAGCAGGCCACAAATGTGCATGTGTCAGCATATGGTCTCACAAGGGGTCTGAGGATCTCATCTTGGTACCTATTGGCAGTCAGGCTACCTCTGGCGAGCACATGGAGGGCTGTGCGGCCCCACAAAGAAATGCCACCCCACACCATGACTGACCCATCGCCAAACCGGTCATGCTGGAGGATGTTGCAGGCAGCAGAACGTTCTCCACGGCGTCTCCAGACTCTGTCATGTCTGTCACGTGCTCATGTGCTCAGTGTGAACCTGCTTTCATCTGTGAAGAGCACAGGGCGCCAGTGGCGAATTTGCCAATCTTGGTGTTCTCTGGAAAATGCCAAACGTCCTGCACGGTGTTGGGCTGTAAGCACAACCCCCACCTGTGGACGTCGGGCCCTCATACCACCCTCATGGAGTCTGTTTCTGACCGTTTGAGCAGACACATACACATTTGTGGCCCGCTGGAGGTCATTTTGCAGGGCTCTGGCAGTGCACCTCCTTGCACAAAGGCGGAGGTAGCGGTCCTGCTGCTGGGTTGTAGCCCTCCTACGGCCTCCTCCACGTCTCCTGATGTACTGGCCTGTCTCCTGGTAGCGCCTCCATGCTCTGGACACCACGCTGACAGACACAGCAAACCTTTTTGCCACAGCTCGCATTGATGTGCCATCCTGGATGAACTGCACTACCTGAGCCACTTGTGTGGGTTGTAGACTCCGTCTCATGCTACCACGAGAGTGAGAGCACCGCCAGCATTCAAAAGTGACCAAAACATCAGCCAGGAAGCATAGGAACTGAGAAGTGGTCTGTGGTCACCACCTGCAGAATCACTCCATTTTTGGGGGTGTCTTGCTAATTGCCTATAATTTCCACCTTTTGTCTATTCCATTTGCACAACAGCATGTGAAATTTATTGTCAATCAGTGTTGCTTCCTAAGTGGACAGTTTGATTTCACAGAAGTGTGATTGACTTGGAGTTACATTGTGTTGTTTAAGTGTTCCCTTTATTTTTTTGAGCAGTGTATATACATACAGCAACACCTTCCCCATAAGCATTTGTCTCTTCTATATATGTTATATCCTTGTATTGTTACTGCTGTATCATCAAATGAATTATCTAAGTGAGTCTCAGAAATGGCTAATATATGAATGTTATCTGATGTCAGCAAGTTATTGATTTCATGAACCTTATTTCGAAGGCTACATATATTAATCTGTGCTATTTTCAGCCCTTTCCTGGTATCTTATTAGAGATAGTCATAATACTGAAAAGAGCAAACAAAGCAAGATAAAAAAATATTTACATTCAGCAGTCCATTAATCAATTGGTGTATGTGTGTGTGTGAGAGGCAGGGTTGAAGCTATGAATCCATGGCTCTCTCATCCCCTCCAGGCTTTTTGGAGGGTGGACAATGAGCCTGTCATTGCGGATAGTTGCAATGTCCCCACTCGCTCTGGCAGCTTTCATGGCTGGGATCAGTTCTTTCCTCTTCTGGCGCACAGTTTCAGGATAGTCCTCGTTGAGGAAGATATACATTCCTCTCAAGTTCTTGGCTCTTTCCAGAACAGCTACCTTGCCCTTGAACCTCAGGCCGATAGTGGTCAAGTTCCTGTCACCTGGGCCGGTGGTGGGTTTTCCAGTCCTGTGGGCACGCTCCACCTCAATGTTAATGTGGTCCATCTTTAATTTCTCAGAGATCATTTCCCTCGCTTTGTCCTCAGACTCTGTCCAGGTCTCATGGAGAATCTGCAATTCCGTCCACAACCATGTTTTTCCGCATTGATTCCGCCTCGATCTGATTTATCTGTCATTGTTATCATGGATTCACATACAGAACTGATGTCCTCTCTCAATGACTTACAGATTGCTGTCATCTTGCCGTTCTCCTGTTTCAACTCATTGAGCAGACCTCTCTGGTCAGATCGTCCATTCTTTTATTAGTTGAATCCACCAGTATTTGTACAAAACAGCTATTTTTTGTTGTAACAACTGCTTGTAAACTCAGCAAAAAAAGAAACAACCCTTTTTCAGGACCCAAATAACTTTTTTTTAAACCCATTGTAAAGGGTTTAAACACTGTTTCCCATGCTTGTTCAATGAACCATAAACAATTAATGAACATGCACCTGGGGAACGGTCGTTAAGACACTAATAGCTTACAGACGGTAGGCAATTAAAGTCACAGTTATAAAAACTTAGGACATTAAAGAGGCCTTTCTATTGACTCTGAAAAACACCAAAAGAAAGATGCCCAGGGTCCCTGCTTATCTGCGTGAACGTGCCTTAGGCATGCTGCAAGGAGGCACGAGGACTGTAGATGTGGCCAGGGCAATAAATTGCAATGTACTCTGGAGCAGGATCGATTTGGAGGTGGAGGGTCCGTCATGGTCTGGGGCGGTGTATCACAACAAGCTCAGTCCTATGCCTGCAATGACAGCATCAATCTCAACGCTGTGCGTTACAGGGGAGACATCCTCCTCCCTCATGTGGTACCCTTCCTACAGGTTCATCCTGACCTGACCCTCCAGCATGACAATGCCACCAGCCATACTGCTCGTTCTGTGCGTGATTTCCTGCCATGGCCAGCGAAGAGCCCGGATCTTAATCCCATTGAGCACGTCTGGGACCTGTTGGATCGGAGGGTGAGGGCTAGGGCCATTCCCCCCAGAAAAGTCCAGGAACTTGCAGGTGCCTTGGTGGTTGAGTGGAGTAACATCTCACAGCAAGAACTGGCAAATCTGGTGCAGTCCATGAGGAAGAGATGCACTGCAGTACTTAATGCAGCTGGTGGCCATACCAGATACTGATTGTTACTTTTGAACCCCCCTTTGTTCAGGGACACATTATTCCATTTCTGTTAGTCACATGTCTGTGGAACTTGTTCAGTTTGTCTCAGTTGTTAAATCTTATGTTCATACAAATATTTACACATGTAAAGTTTGCTGAAAATAAACGCAGTTGACAGTGAGAGAACGTTTCTTTTTTGCTGAGTTTAGAACTCTTTTTGTTTGTTTAAAATATCCTTAATGTGTGATGGAGAGACACCATTTTCCTCTGGTACTCCTGCCGGCTTTGGTCTTTGTCATGTCAGCTAGCAATGTAGGTTACGCTGTTGCTCCTCAGTTCCAGACAGGGCAGGTCACAGAGAAGATTGAAAACAACAAATAGCAGGGATCTAGACAGCCACAAAACTGGGACAATCCGCGGTCCCAGCCACAATGGCGTTGAAGCCCTTAAGAAAACCCCGCTAGCTGCAAGCCCAAATAGCTCCTCAGACCCGTCCTTCGTTGGCAGGATCACTGGACAGAGACGAGCAGTCCCAGCAACTGATGCCAACTATGTCGCGGGATCCAAACTAAAAAGTTAGCTAGCTACTAAGAACTTTCTAATACACTTTCAAAACAACAAGCGACAAACTTTGTCAAAACAACAAAACCGAGTTCTTCCGCGCTCAACCGGAAGTTCTACTTTGAATGTTGATAAACTCGTAAGCTCACTTTTGAGAAAATGACCCTTGAATATTTTGGTACGTACTGGAGAGCTCTTCCTCATCTACACCCATTCAGCATCGTTCACACCCTTTTAAGCTTTAGCCCTACCCATATCTTTATTGATTCACATGTGAGGCTATGTACTAAACAACCAAAGATTTCAAGACTAAAGTCTGGTTTATACTACAGGTGTGTTTTTAAATTTAATCTGGAGTGCCAGAGTGTTCAATGGGCTTACGCAAACTTGTCAGTTTGGCCGTTCGTAAAATCAGAGCATTTCACTCTCGGAGAGCACACAGAGCTCTGTGCAACAAGTAGGGTTGATCCGAGTGTTCTGACCTAACAACAGAAGTCAAGCACCAACCTGACTGGCTAACGTTGGCTAGCTTACTAGCTACTTCCAGACACAAATGAGAGAACAACTCACTGACCATTTTACTCGCCCTAGCAGAGCTGGTTAGGCTGTTTTTATGTTATCCAGAGCAACTGTGCTGCTGTCAACAAATTAATTACATTTTTTTTGCCAACTTTTACTGACAACGGGTCTTGAGCGTTCATAAATTTGTAAGTTATTCTGCGCTCTGGCACACTCAGACCAGAGTACTCTGAAATCGGAGTAGATAGCTAGAGCGAATTTACCAGCTACGTCTATCGACAGTTGTCGCAGTGACATCATAAACATTCTATTGAAATAGTTACTTGCATAGTGGAGTCTTTTGTTTAGACATATAGCTGGCTAGCTAAACAATGAACTATAATCCCAACTATAATGTTACTACCATGCATGAATCTGCAGGTAGCTAACCAATCAGGTTCAATGTTAGCTAGCTAACATTAGGCTATAACTAGCAATGCAAATGGCTCTGAGATATATTATAATATTACTAATATATATAATATTACTACACAGATAATATACATAATGTTAGCTAGCTAGCCAGCCAGCTAACATTAGCTAGCTAGCAAACAGTACACAAACTTTAAATGAAAATGACTTTCTGACAAAATTAAGAACATGTACTATCTGAAAAAGGTAGCTAGCTGGACTCGCTTACACATATACATGGATGGACACTTCTCCATCTCTGTCACGGGTGCCATGGTTGCCCTTAGTTTGAATATGTAATCCGGAGCCTTGTGTTCTTTTCGACTCCGTCTGCATATTTGCAATCAAACGCCAGAACTTCCAGAAACTGGAGAGCAACACTTATGCAGTTCTACTATGTGAAATCTTTCAAAAAAGCTGCGTTAGAAATGATTATCTACACATACTGACCAGCTCATATTATATGACAGAAACACGTTACATGGCAGACCAATCCGAACTCATCTTTCGGAATGTCCAGCCCACTCATTATCTCAGGCAATCATGGCTAGCGGGAAGGTTGCTGACTTTTTCCATTGCTAAACCAACTAGGCTCGTAATTTAACAATTATTCATATTTACAGATAGCATACATGTTTGTTATTAAGGCACATGAAAGTTCACATGTTCCAGAAGGCATTTCTGTAAAAAAAAAAAGTTGACATTCAAATGGCGCTCCTGTGAAGTAGTGACGCACGACATATGCCTAGTTTCCTGAAAAGAGTCACATGTTCACCTCAATGTTTTAGAGTGTAATGAAGAACCCTCCACGGATGGTTATTCGAAGAAGCAACATAAGGTTTTCATTAGCCCCAAAAAAGTGTTCCCTTACAGGGACAAAATGAAGAACCCTTTTTTGGTACTAACTAGCACCTTTATCCTGGGATACAGTTTATACTTTTCAGGGGACAATTACAAAAAGTTTCATACCAAAAACACACCATAATGTCTTTCCAAGAGGTGTTTAAGTGTTCATGAGTGGTTCAGTTTCAGTCCTGACTTCAATTTGACGTAGGTTTGAATATTGCTGTATATCAATAATCCCCAAGTAAGTTTATTGAACTTAAGCAATTTTCACAAAAAACAATGGATATACACTCAATGGATATACACAACAATGGAAAACAGCTCATTGATGAGAGGTCGAAGGAGAATGGCAAGAATATTGCAAGCTAACCGGCTGGCCATAAGAAGGTAAATAACGGCGCAGTACAACTGTGGTGTGCAGTATGGCAGCTCGGAACGCACAACTCGTCCTCCCTTGTCATGGATGTGCTATTGCACCTGACGCCCACAACGGGTTCCACTCCTGTCAGCTAAAAACAAGAAGTGGCTCCATTGGGCATGCGATCACCAACACTGGACAATTGAGGAGATGAAAAACATTGCCTGGTCCGACAAATCCCGGCTCATGTTGTGTCATGCTGATGGCAAAGTCAGGATTTGGTGTAAGAAGCATTTATCCGTGGCCCCATCCTGCCTGGTGTCAACGGTACAGGCTCGTGGTGTAATGGTGTGGGGAATGTTTACCTGGCACACGTTAGGTCCCTTGATACCAATTGAACAATATTTGAATGCCACACCTTGTAGAATCCATGCCTGAAGAATTCTGACTGTTCTGGATACAAAGGGGGTCCAACCCGGTACTAGATGGGTGTACCTAATACACTGTCCACTGAGTATGTTGCACTAGGAGTTGTGCAAAGTTGGTAGAATCTTATTCAAAATGATACACAGTTGTAATGGCTGCAAAAGTGCTTCCACCAATTAACTCTGGGGTGTGAAGACAAAGTACGTTTGTTTTTTTTGTGGGGTTTTTCTTTGACCGATATTTACAGCATTTTCCACTGGGTTTGCTGCAGGCCAAAAATCCTAGGAAATGCTCTTTAACTGTCACAAGATTGCGCCAATCAATAATTCAATGTCTGGTTGTGCGTGAGTGTTTGGGAAAATCACCTAAACTAGGGGAGGCGTAGCATCTTAATTGCACAAAGCCTAAGATTTGGTAGGGAATACTATTTGTAGATGAGTGATTCTACACCTCACTTTGCTCAAGCTGATCCTCTCCAACAGGGCAATACCCCGATGGGACGCTCCTTGCAGACAACAATATATTCTTCAAAACCTGCAGATTTTAAACAGAAAGACGGGATAGACAGCCTTCTGAAAAAAAAATATTACGTTGATTGATGCTTCTACCATAGAAGGTTGTGGAGGATATAGTCTCACCCTAATGTAACAAGACACCATCAATCAACAAAAAATATTTCACAATGTATTCGTCTGTTCTTAACATATTGGTATGATAGGCATTTTTATATCAGAAAATGAAAGAAGGGGAAATGTAGACTTTTCAAAACATAAATGGCTAGCATATTTTAATTCGCTCTAGAAATAACAACCCAAAAACGTTTTCAACTCCATTTAAGACCATAGTATTTAGAGATGCGCTTCTCCGCCTCCACAAAACGCGTGTAGAAGTGCAGGTATTCTGAATTATATTCTAATACGAGAAATAGTTCACTGCCTGTAAATACACTGTATCATCCAGAACAGCTTTAACATCTACACCCAGCTGACCTACAAAATATGAAGATTTTATTGGTCTTGTGTGTCGGTGGATACGCTGGTTATTGTGGAGATGCGTACATTTTTTCAATTTTTTGACTGCGCTTCCGTTTTTCCATGTGTATTAATGAATGTGCGAATTTTGGGATTGTCAACTTTTGTCACGCCCTGATTTGTTTCACTTGTTCCTGTGATTGCCTCCACCCCTTCCAGGTGTCGCTTATTTTCTCCAGTGTATTTATCCCTGTGTTTCCTGTCTCTCTGTGCCAGTTCATCTTGTATGTTAGTCAAGTCAACCAGCGCGTTTTTCCAGTACTCCTTTTTCTATTCTCTTTTTGATAGTCTTCCCGGTTTTGACCCCTGCCTGACTCTGGACTACTTTCCCGCCTGCCTGATCATCCTGCCTGCCATGACCTTGAATCTGCCTGCACTTCGGTACCTTTTGGACTCTGAACTGGTTTTGACCCTTTTGCCTGTCCACGGCCATTCTCTTGCCTTACCCTATTGGATTAATAAATATTGTAAGACTCCAACCATCTGCATCTGGGTCCCGCCTTATGTCATGATACTATTTTGTATTTTTGTATTTCTATAGCAAATAAAAATGGCCACTTTGTTAGGAAATAGGCTACATTTTCTTAGATACAGTAGAATGCCTATTATTCCCATATAAGATTGATAACAGACAATGAATAAGGTCATATTTATGTTGATAATGTCCTTAAAATAGGCTAATAATTTGGTGCATTAGGCTAAAGCGTAGGCTGCTGATGAGAATTGTCGGCAGAACATTTCATTTGAAGTCAATCGACATGGTTGGGAATTTATTTTTTACTAATTTGATAATTATGTTAGAGGATAATGTTATTCACATGTGATAATGAATTCACACATGGTGTGAGAAGGTGCTATATTGGCCTTGAGGTCAGATTATCAAAATGCGGTGTAGAAAGAAAACAAAGTATTCAACCCCTGTGACTTTTTCCACATTTTGTTACGTTAGTCTTATTCTAAAATTGATTAAATAAAAAATGAAATTTGTGGCAAATGTATTAAAAAATATACCTTATTTACAGTACATAAGTGTTCAGACCCTTTGCTATGAGACTGGAGATTGAGCTCAGGTGCATCCTGTTTCCATTGATCATCCTTGAGATGTTTCTACAACTTGATCGGAGTCCACCTGTGGTAAATTCAATTGATTGGACATTATTTGGAAAGCCACACACCTGTCTACATAAGGTACCACAGTTGACAGTGCATGTCAGAGCAAAAACCAAGCCATGAAGTCAAAGGAGTTGTCCATAGAGCGCTGAGACAGGATTGTATCGAGGCACAGATCTGGGGAAAGGTACGAAAATATGTCTGCAGCGTTGAAAGTCCCCAAGAACACAGTGGCCTCCATCATTCTTAAATGGAAGAAGTTTGGAACCACCAAGACTCTTCCTAGTTCTGGCCAAAATGAGCAATGGGGGGAGAAGAGCATTGGTCAGGGAGGTGACCTGTATCCTAGAGATGAACGTACTTTGGTGCGAAAAGTGTAAATCAATCCCAGAATAACAGCAAAGGACCCTGTGAAGATGCTGGAGGAAATAGGTACAAAAGTATCTATATCCACAGTTAAATGAGTCCTATATCGACATAACCTGAAAGGCCGTTCAGCAAGGAAGAAGCCACTGCTCCAAAACCACCATTAAAAAAAGCCAGACTACGGTTTGCAACTGCACATGGGGACAAAGATCATACTTTTTGGAGAAATGTCCTCTGGTCTGATGAAACAAAAATAACTGTTTGGCCATAATGACCATCGTTATGTTTGGAGGAAAAAGGGGGAGGGTTGCAAGCCGAAGAACACTATCCCAACCATGAAGCACGGGGGTGGCAGCATGTTGTGGGGGTGCTTTGCTGCAGGAGGGACTGGTGCACTTCACAAGATAGATGCCATCATGAGGAAGCAAAATTATGTGGATATATTGAAGCAACATCTCAAGACATCAGTCAGGAAGTTAAAGCTTGGTCGCAAATGGGTCTTCCAAATGGACAATGACCCCAGGCATACTTCCAAAGTTGTGGCAAAATGACTTGAGGACAACAAAGTCAAGGTATTGGAGTGGCCATCGCAAAGCCCTGACCTCAATCCCATAGACAGTTTGTGGGCAGAACTGAAAATGCGTGTGCGAGCAAGGAGGCCTACAAACCTGACTCAGTTGCACCAGCTCTGTCAGGAGGAATGGGCTAAAATTCACCCAATTTCTTGTGGGAAGCTTGTGGAAGGCTACCCAAAACTTTGGCCCAAGTTAAACAATTTAAAGGCAATGCTACCAAATACTAATTGAGTGTATGTAAACTACTGACCCTCTGGGAATGTGATGAAAGAAAAAAAAAGCTGAAATAAATAAATCTCTATTATTCTGACATTTCGTATTCTTAAAATAAAGTGGTGATCCTAACTCACCTAAAATGGAATTGTTTCTAGGATTAAATGTCAGTAATTGTGAAAAACTGAGTTTAAATGTATTTGGCTAATGTGTATGTAAACCTCCGAATTCCACTGTATGCTGAGCACTTGTTGGCTGCTTTTCCTTCACTCTGCGGTCCAACTCATCCCAAACCATCTCATTTGGGTTGAGGTCGGGTGATTGTGGAGGCCAGGTCATCTGATGCAGCGCTCCATCACTCTCCTTCTTGGTCAAATAGCCCTTACACAGCCTGGAGGTGTGTTGGGTCATTGTCCTGTTGAAAAACAAATGATAGTCCCACTAAGCGCAAACCAGATGGGATGGCATATCGCTGCAGAATGCTGTGGTGGCCGTGCTGGTTAAGTGTGCCTTGAATTCTAAATAAATCACAGACATTGTCACCTGCAAAACTCCATCACACCACCTCCTCCACGCTTCCTTATCGGGAAACACATCTGCGGAGATCATCCGTTCCCCTACTCTGCGTCTCATAGAGCCATGGCGGTTGGTACCAAAAATCTCAAATTTTGACTAATCAGACCAAAGGACAGATTTCTACCTGTCTAATGTCCATTGCTTGTGTTTCTTGGCCCAAACAAGTCTCTTCTTCTTATTGGTGTACTTTAGTAGTGGTTTCTTTGCAGCAATTTGACCACGAAGGCCTGATTCACACAGTCTCCTCTGAACAGTTGGTGTTGAGATGTGTCTGTTACCTGAACTCTGAAGCATTTGTTTGGGCTGCAATTTCTGATGTTGGTAACTCTAATGAAGTTATCCTCTGCAGCAGAGGTAACTGGGTCTTCCTTTCCTGTGGTGGTCCTCATGAGAGCCAGTTTCATTATAGCGCTTGATGGTTTTTGCGACTGCACAAGAAGAAACTTTCAAAGTTCTTGAACTTTTCCAGATTGACTGACCTTCAAGTCTTAAAGTAATGATGGAGTGTCATTTGTCTTTGCTTATTTGATCTGTTCTTGCCATAATATGGACTTAGTCTTCTACCTAATAGCGCTATCTTCTGTATACCACCCATACTTTGTCACAACACAACTGATTGGCTCAAATGCATTAAGAAGGAAAGAAATTCCACAAATGAACTTTTAACAAGGCACTCCTGTTAATTGAAATGCATTCCAGTTGACTACCTCATTAAGCTGATTGCACACTCGTGGCATTCCCTCAAAGCTGCCATCAAAGCAAGAGATTCTTCTACTTTGAAGAATGTCAAATATATTTTGATTTGTTTAACACTTTTTTGGTTACTACATGATTCCACATGCGTTATGTCATAGTTTTGATGTCTTCACTATTATTCTACAATGTAGAAAATAGTCAAAATATAGGAAAACCTTTTGAATGAGTAGGTGTCCAAACTTTTGACTGGTACTGTATGTAAATGTATATTTCATTATTATTTTTTGTTATAAAATATACTATCATTATTATTATGGGGTTTTCTGTGTAGATTGATGACGAAAAAAACAATTTAATACATTTTAGAATAAGACTGTGACGTCACAACATTTGGAACAAGTCAAGGGGTGTGAATACTTTCCGAATGCTCTGTATAACTCACTAGTCTGTGTCAACAAACCCTATGTCTCTACTAGTGTTATGGAACACATCTCGCCCCCGTTGTATGTGTCATAGGCACTGGGATGAGCGGGTTGACTAGTTTACGAAGGAGGTTAGGTTTGACTCCCCTTGGCTCCTAGAAACAGTCCCAGAGATTCTAAGGCCCTAGCAACCATTTGTTAGCATGAGGCATTCCAGCAATAATTACTATTTCCTTGTCGCATAAAAGAGAGGATGGGATGGAGAAAAATCCTTGCCAGGAGGTAGATTACTGACAACTCTGTCTGCCTTTCTCTCTCTCTGTCTCTCAGGAAAGGACGACAGTAAATCAAGCTCTTAATCACGGAGCAGTTAACATCCGTTTAGGCTATGGGTCCTGGTCAAAAGTACTGCACTAAATAGGGAATAGGGTGCCATTTTGGGACACAGCCTATGTGATGTCTGATGCAGAATTGACAATGTTCATTGATATTGTGCAGTTGTTGCGCTCACTGTCTATATGCTGTAGCTGAAGCTTATCCTTATCTAGATCCTAAACACATGCACGTGCGCATGCACACACGTCAGCTCTGTTACACCCCTCCACTCCTTCCTGAATCACTCTTGTAATCACTCCTGATGGACTCGCAAACCATACCTGCCCATTCAACACTGTTCTGGGTACCCCAGTTTGAATCCTCTTTCCCAAACCATAAGTACTGTCTGATTCATTGTGGTACAAACGGTACGATACAAATCATTCCTGTTCAATTATTCAGTTGTAAAATGACTGCAGCTCAAACTGACTATAACCAGCCAGAAATACAAATGCTGAAATGATACGAGACAGCAGGTTTTGACCTTTGGGACACATCCTATGTGACTACAAGCCTCAAACCCCCATGGCAGAAGCCCTTGTAGTGTCTGCAAATGCAATCAAAGACCTCAACGGAATGTCAAATACAGAAATCTCAAAACCAGCTGGAGAAACAGGCTATTTTATTCCATTTTACTCCTTCACTTCCTGAAGACCCCTTCAGTCTCTTCTTTTTCTTGTTCACAGAGGAGTTGGTTCCTTTTTTCTCCCTGATGTGTCTGTGCTTTGAAGGCAACATGAGCGACGGTGGAGAGCAGTTTCAAAGCAGCCATGTCATTTAGCTGACTGACTGAGCAGGTCCTTACTGAGGCTCTTTTTCTCAGTTTCAAAGCTAGGACGTAGGGGAAAGTATTAGCATGGAAGACGTACACACCAGGCAAGAGCTCTGCTGGAGATCAGTATGTGTTATTGATGTCAAATTGTATTGGTCACATACACATGTTTAGCAGATGTTATTGCGGGTGTAGGGAAATGCTTGTGTTTCTAGCTCCAACAGTGTAGTAATATCTAAAAATGCACATCTAAAAGGAAAAGAATGGAATTAAGAAATATATACATATTAGGACGAGCGACGTCGTAGTGGCATAGACTAAAATACAGTAGAATAGAATACAGTATATGAGATGAGTAAAGCAAAAATATGTAAACATTAAAGTGACTAGTGTTCCATTATTAAAGTGGCCAGGGATTTCAAGTCTATGTATATAGGGCAGCAGCCTCTAAGGTGCAGGATTACGTAACCGGGTGGAAGCCGCCTAGTGATGGCTATTTGACTGTCTGGTGGCCTTGAGATAGAAGCTGTTTTTCAGTCTCTCGGTCCCAGCTTTGATGCACCTGTACTGACCTCGCCTTCTGGATGGTAGCAGGGTACCCATGCAGTGGCTCGGGTGGTTGTTGTCCTTGATCTTTTTGGACTTCATGAGACATCGGTTGCTGTAGGTGTCCTGGAGGGCAGGTAGTTTGCCCCAGGGGATGTGTAGGGCATACCGTACCATCCGTTGGAGAGTCCTGCGGTTGCGGACGGTGCAGTTGCCATACCCGGCGGTGATACAGCCCGACAGG
Source organism: Salvelinus namaycush (assembly GCF_016432855.1). NCBI lineage: Eukaryota > Metazoa > Chordata > Actinopteri > Salmoniformes > Salmonidae > Salvelinus > Salvelinus namaycush. Next base: position 3,539,490 of record NC_052317.1, read on the forward strand.
ATGCTCTCAATTGTGCATCTGTAAAAGTTTGAGGGTTTTAGGTGCCAAGCTACATTTCTTCAACCTCCTGAGGTTGACGAGACAGTGTTGCGCCTTCTTCACCACACTGTCTGTGTGGGTGGACCGTTTTAGATCGTCAATGATGTGTACACAGAGGAACTTGAAGCTTTCTACTTCCCTAGAACTCTATAATACTAGGGCTACTGAAATCTGGCCCTTGAATCCAGTTATACTTCTAGAGCCATAGGTATCAACAGGGTTGGGGAGTAACGGATTACAGGTAACAGATTACAACAACAAAAAAACGAATCCGTTACGTTACCAGTAAAAATATTGCAATCCGATAACAAATACTTTTGAAAAAAGTTCCGGGGGTATTAAATTAATTGGAATGACTGGAAATCTGACAGACTTTGGTTTTTAATGTAAAGAAATAACCTAATATTATCTGTAGTAGAAAGCAATGGGTTAGAAGAAGCTTACTTAAGTAAAATGCAACATTCATTTATGGCCAGCTATGTAAACTAACATTGATTTATCCTGCAATAGATGTCATTCAGTTGGTAATATTCATTTTTGTCTTCTAATTCCTCTTTAGGGGATAGCAATCTAATAGTAACTGAGTATGGGTAATCCAAAAGTTACTTGGGGCGGAAGGTAGCCTAGTGATTCGAGCATTGGACTAGTAACCGAACAGTTGCAAGATCGAATCCCTGAGCTGACAAGGTAAAAATCTGTTGTTCTGGCCCTGAACAAGGCAGTTAACCCCCTGTTCCTAGGCCGTCACTGAAAATAAGAATTTGTTCTTAACTGGCTTGCCTAGTTAAATAAAGGTAAAATAAAAAATACACTGATCACAATTTCCAACATGTAACTGTAACAGATTACATTTAGAAAGTAATCTACCCAACCCTGGGTATCAAGCGTCTCAGTAGTGCTGATTTAGGATCAGTTTTGTCTTTTAGATAAAATGGACAGGTGGGACCTGATCCTGTAGATCAGCTCTCCAATTATAAGACGCTTGATACATATGGCCCCTGGTTCTTTTCCTATCACGGACTGATTTAGACCGGAAAGCGCAATAGACTTGGCCAGGCCTCATTGTTCGTTCTGCAGTATGGCGCCACTGATAAACATGACGAACAGTTCCAAAAACACCCACATACGTCCTTTTAGAAACAGCAAAGCTCTCAGTATAGTGATGCAGGTCTTTAGATGTTGTACACATGACATTGTGTAATTCCTTACTTTATTTGCCACGTTATTCCTTTTTATTGGACTTGAGTGATACTTTTCTGTGTTCGAGCATGCGCATGCTTTCTCGCTCCCATTCTAGTGATACGAGAAAGCATGTATTTGTATTTATTAGGGATCCCCACTACTCTTCCTGGGATCCAAACACACCAAAGCACCCACATTACATATGAAACAAAAGATAAAACAGTGAACTATGTTTGTAAAAGCACACACTTGCATCTCACACGTGGAAATGTATTGCTCGAGTCCAACAAAATGGAATATAAAGTTGCCAAGCCCCAAAAAACTGACTTGCTGTCAACAGGCCTACAACTCTAGATATGTTTGTTCAACTTCATTAAGTTAACAAAAATAAAGGGACTGATTCAGACTTGGGACACAAGATGACTTGAATCTCTGGTGTAGCACTTAAGCTAACATACAAAGACCAAACAAACAAAGACCAAGCTGTGTTTTATGACACTGAAGGAAGCAAATTAGTTTTAGAGCATGGTTAAAATATGAGTGTTTATGAAGACTATGGTGGGGAACTGAAACTCTCATATTGCCACTGCCATATACTGTATCTAAGCTTATCAACCTGGCCAGAATTGGGTATGTGTTGTAATATGTACACTGCTCAAAAAAATAAAGGGAACACTTAAACAACACAATGTAACTCCAAGTCAATCACACTTCTGTGAAATCAAACTGTCCACCTAGGAAGCAACACTGATTGACAATAAATTTCACATGCTGTTGTGCAAATGGAATAGACAAAAGGTGGAAATTATAGGCAATTAGCAAGACACCCCCAATAAAGGAGTGGTTCTGCAGGTGGTGACCCCAGACCACTTCTCAGTTCCTATGCTTCCTGGCTGATGTTTTGGTCACTTTTGAATGCTGGTGGTGCTTTCACTCTAGTGGTAGCATGAGACGGAGTCTACAACCCACACAAGTGGCTCAGGTAGTGCAGCTCATCCAGGATGGCACATCAATGCGAGCTGTGGCAAGAAGGTTTGCTGTGTCTGTCAGCGTAGTGTCCAGAGCATGGAGGCGCTACCAGGAGACAGGCCAGTACATCAGGAGACGTGGAGGAAGCCGTAGAAGGGCTACAACCCAGCAGCAGGACCGCTACCTCCGCCTTTGTGCAAGGAGGAGCAGGTGGAGCACTGCCAGAGCCCTGCAAAATGACCTCCAGCAGGCCACAAATGTGCATGTGTCTGCTCAAACAGTCAGAAACAGACTCCATGAGGGTGGTATGAGGGCCCGACGTCCACAGGTGGGGGTTGTGCTTACAGCCCAACACCGTCCAGGACGTTTGGCATTTGCCAGAGAACAACAAGATTGGCAAATTCGCCACTGGCGCCCTGTGCTCTTCACAGATGAAAGCAGGTTCACACTGAGCACATGTGACAGACGTGACAGAGTCTGGAGACGCCGTGGAGAACGTTCTGCTGCCTGCAACATCCTCCAGCATGACCGGTTTGGCGGTGGGTCAGTCATGGTGTGGGGTGGCATTTCTTTGGGGGGCCGCACAGCCCTCCGTGTGCTCGCCAGAGGTAGCCTGACTGCCATTAGGTACCGAGATGAGATCCTCAGACCCCTTGTGAGACCATATGCTGGTGCGGTTGGCCCTGGGTTCCTCCTAATGCAAGACAATGCTAGACCTCATGTGGCTGGAGTGTGTCAGCAGTTCCTGCAAGAGGAAGGCATTGATGCTATGGACTGGCCCGCCCGTTCCCCAGACCAGAATCCAATTGAGCACATCTGGGACATCATGTCTCGCTCCATCCACCAACGCCACGTTGCACCACAGACTGTCCAGGAGTTGGCGGATGCTTTAGTCCAGGTCTGGGAGGAGATCCCTCAGGAGACCATCCGCCACCTCATCAGGAGCATGCCCAGGCGTTGTAGGGAGGTCATACAGGCACGTGGAGGCCACACACACTACTGAGCCTCATTTTGACTTGTTTTAAGGACATTACATCAAAGTTGGATCAGCCTGTAGTGTGGTTTTCCACTTTAATTTTGAGTGTGACTCCAAATCCAGACCTCCATGGGTTGATAAATTTGATTTACATTGATCATTTTTGTGTGATTTTGTTGTTAGCACATTCAACTATGTGAAGAAAAAAGTATTTAATAAGAATATTTCATTCATTCAGATCTAGGATGTGTTATTTTAGTGTTCCCTTTATTTTTTTGAGCAGTGTATATCTATCTATAATATGTTAAAACAACAGTAAGGTTATGAAAAATACAAAAGATTAAATTGACTAGTGCAAAGACGCCAAGAAGATATGGCATCTGAGTGTGTGTGCTATTGTGGGGGATTTGTGTACTGAACATGTCTCTGAAACAATAACTGCAGGGCACTCCACTGAACTTCGCTCAAGGCCTTGCCACTACACCAACAGCTGCCTCCTATGAAACTTACCATCAGTGCCCCCCCACCCCCCACCCCCAAATTGACAACTCCCAAATTGACAGAGCTGGGGCAAACTCCTTAGCTGGAAATGGCTGTATTTCAAAATGACAGCTGAGAAAGAATTGTCTGTGTGTTCACTGGCTGCTAAGGAGTTGAAGGACACACACAGCAAAGACTAGAGTGCGTGAGCCAGTGAGCTTAGATTTTTCGCATAAAGTGCTTTTCACACGCACACAGTGTTCACACCTGAGACGTAACAATAGAGAGATCCCTTTGTCGTCCATATGTGTCCTATCTATACATGAAATACACCTCAGTCTCTAAACACACACACTAAGGAAAGTAAAGTTCTGGGCCTGGTGTTCATAAAGCATCTCCGAGACCATTGATCATAATACATTTGATTTTGATTTGGACAGGGATGACTTAAGCTTAGCCACATAATGACAGCCCATCTTTGACATAAAAGTAAGGCCCAGCTGTGCAGCCGTACATGAATGAAAGAGGGAATTTCTTACCCACGACCACGAGCACTGACTTTGAACCAGCGTCAGAGGTGCACCTCCAATCCTGTCCATCAGAACAAGCTTATCCGAGATCAGTGGATGCAGATCCACATTTAGGGCCTATTACGGACCTGTGGATACTTGATGGGGTGAGTGAGTTCATTCCCTGGCAACTGATCTGAGCGCATACTCACCCCCTCTCGGCCTGTTGCGAGATGGTGTTGCCATAGCGATGTGGTGATGTAAACTGGCGTGATAGGCTGTCACTGTGAGGCAGTTCTGCAAGGAGGAGAAATTCTCTCTAAACAGAGAGAGTGGAAAGACTATAGTTACCGTATTAAAGACACTGAATGTGTATTTGATATATATGGTGCTCTTAACTGTACTGTCACTATAATCACCCATTTAGAGAATTGTGTACAATAAATTAAGACTTTCTCGTATTGCAGAAGTACTAGGTACTAGGTATTTTCAGAGCAATATTTCTGGAAAAATGAAATGGTAAAATAGTATTTACACAGTAATAATCTATGATTTACTTGTTTGTTCCAATCTGATTAATTGAGAACACAACTGGGCACTATTTTGGCACCAGGTAGCTACCGATGTTGAATTCTTTCAAGTACCAGAAAGTGCCTATTACCATACAATTTCCTATGAAACACTAGGTAAATCACATAGATATGCTCACGTTATCGGGCCGGTTACCCAGACCCAGATTAAGTCTAAACATCAATCTCAATTTTCATCCTTCTCAATGTAGGCCTAATCTGTGCTGGGAAATCGACCCATAGAGTAATAGGGACTCTTCAAAACTACGGTATCATAGATATTCACTGATTTTAATGTCAGAAGGGACTTGTGTTGGCATTTACTTAGCAGACCGGATCATTTATGCTTTAGAATTAAACCGAAACGTAATGTAATCACAAAATTATTCCAATCCAAACACCCTTTGAAAGTCTATTTGGACAACAGCTGAGCCTTTTCATTTGTTGTAATAATGTCACACACTAAGTTCTGAAGAGACTCACAATAGTTCCGATAGGTTAGGCAAGTGGTTCTCAAACCTCTCCTCTGAAACACCCAGCCGTTCCATGTATTTGATTCCAAAGATAGCATGCCTGATTCAACTTGTCATCAAGGCCTTGACTAGATGAATGAGGTGAACTAGTTCAAGGCTACAAAAAATTGGGAAATGTCTGTGGATCTCAGAGGAGAGGTTTGAGAACCACTGGGATAGGCTACTTCAAACATATTTACTGCTATGTGCAGATGCTTTTTTATTTTTTATTTAACCAGGTAAGCTAGTTGAGAACACGTTCTAATTTACAACTGCGACCTGGCCAAGATAAAGCAAAGCAGTGCGACACAAACAACAACACAGAGTTACACGAGCATACAGTCAATAACACAATAGAAAAATAGAATGTCTACATGTGTGCAAATGGCGTGAGGAGGTAAGGCAATAAATAGGCCATAGTAGCGAAGTAATTACAATTTAGCAGATTAACACTGGAGTGATAGTTGAGCAGATGATGATGTGCAAGTAGTGATACTGGTGTGCAAAAGAGCAGAAAAGTAAATAAAACAAATGGGGATGAGGTAGGTAGATTGGGTGGGCTATTTACAGATGAACTATGTACAGCTGCAGCGATCGGTTAGCTGCTGATGTTTAAAGTCAGCCGATTTTTGCAATTCGTTCCAGTCACTGTCAGCAGAGAACTGGAAGGAAAGGCGGCCAAAGAAGGTGCTGGCTTTGGGGATGACCAGTGAGATATACCTGCTGGAGCGCGTGCTACGGGTGGGTGTTGTTATAGTGACCAGTGAGCTGAGGTAAGGCGGAGCTTTACCTAGCATAGACTTATAGATGACCTGGAGCCAGTGGGTCTGGCGACGAATATGTAGCGAGGGCCAGCCGACTAGAGCATACAGGTCGCAGTGGTGGGTGGTATAAGTGGCTTTGGTAACAGCTTTACTCATAGTCACTAACTCATTCTCTCACTGTGAGAGTGAATGCACATCCACCGTACTAGAAAAAAGGGAAACCGTTGACACATCCATGACTGATACCATAGCAGGAGGATAAAGGGCGCTACATCACCACTATAAGGGGCATATGGAGAGTGATGGTGGCTGTAGTGGCATCAAACATGTCCCAACATTCTAAAAAGGACCATTTCTTTTAGACACTTTACAGGTTTACATATTTCTTTATACTGTATGTTTAAGAAAAGGCATGATATACCTGTATAATGTATTGGTGTCAACAAAATCCTATTTAGTGTATGCTACTCACAAAAAGAATGTCCAGGTTTGTCACGGTTCGTTGTTGATGAGTGGTTAGTTCATATAAGGAAATCAGTCCATTCAAATAAATCCATTAGGCCTTAACCTAAGGATTTCATATGACTGGGCAGGGGAGCAGCCATAGGTGGGCCTGGGATGGGCATAGGCTCATCCACTGGGGAGCCAGACCCAGCCAATCAGAACTTTATAACAGATATAAATACTCCTCAGTTAAACCAGCTGTCCTTGTGGCTGTTGTCAGACGATCCCGCAAGTAAAGAAGCCGGATGTGGGGGTCCTGGGCTGGCGTGGTTACACGTGGCCTGTGGTTGTGAGGCCGGTTGGACTTATTGCCAAATTCTCTAAAACAACGTTGGAGGCGGTTTATGGTAGAGAAATAAACATTCAATTCTCTGGCAACAGTTTTGGTGGACATTCCTGCAGTCAGCATGCCAATTGCACACTCCCTCAAAACGTAAGACATCTGTGGCATTGTGTGGCGTTACAAAACTGCACATTTTAGAGTGGCCTTTTATTGTCCCCAACACAAAGTGCACCTGTGCAGTCATCATTCTGTTTAATCAGCTTCTTGATATGCCATACCTGTCAGGTGGATGGATTATCTTAGCAAAGGACAAATGCTCACAAACAGGGATGTGTACAAATTTGTGCACATACAGTAATTTGAGAGAAATATACGCTTTTTGTGTTTGGAATATTTCAAGGATATTTTATTTCTGCTCATGAAACATGGGACCAACACTTTACATGTTGCGTTTATATTCTTGTTCATTAGAGATGAGTGTAGCAATGAACAGGGTTCACAGGATGACAGAAAGGACACAAGGTCAGTTGGATAACAAATCAGGCACTCGTCATGTAGGAACTATCTTCCTTTATGTGCATTCTGTGAAAGTATTGCCACGTTTTTCTCTCAATAACATAAGGATGTGCAAGTCAAATATTACACATACTCTGCAGATGTTATCGCAGGTGCAGTGAACTGCTTATGTTTCTAGCTCCAACAGTTCAGTAATCCCTAACAATGTAAAACAATACACACAATCCCCAAAAATGTAAATCAAGAAATGTCAGAACGAGGCCGGAATATAAGTACATGACCAAAAGTATGTGGACACCTGTTCGTCGAACATATCCTTCTAAAATCATGGGCATTAATATGGAGTTGGTCCCCGCTTTGTTGCTATAACAGACTCCACTCTTCTGGGAAGGCTTTCCACTAGATGTCGGAACATTGTTGTGGGCAATTCAGCCACAAGAGCATTAGTGAGGTCGGACACTGATGTTGGTTGATTAGTCATGGTTCGCAGTCGGCGTTCCAATTCTTCCCAAAGGTGTTCGATGGGGTTGAGGTCAGGACTCTGTTCAGGCCAGTCAAGTTCTTCCACACCGATCTCAACAAACCATTTCTGTATGGACCTCGCTTTGTGCTCGGGGGGTATTGTCATGCTGAAACAGGAACGGGCCTTCCCCAAAATGTTGCCACAATCGTCTAGAATGTCATTGTATGCTGTAACATTAAGATTGCCCTTCACTGTAACTAAGGGGCCTAGCTCGAACCATGAAAAACAGCTCCAGACCATAATCTCTCCTCCAGCAAAAGTTAAAGTTGGCACTATGCATTCGGGCAGGTAGCTTTCTCCTGGCATCTGCCAAACCTAGATTAGTCCGTCGGACTGTCAGATGGTAAAGCATGATCAATCACTCTAGAGCGATTCCACTGCCCCAGAGTCTAATGGCGGCGAGCTTTACACCACTCCAGCCGACGCTTGGCATTGCTCATGGTGATCTTAGTTTTGCGTGTGGCAGCTCGGCCATGGAAACCCATTTCATGAAGTTCCCGACGAACAGTTCTTGTGCTGACGTTGCTTCCAGAGGCAGTTTGGAACACGGTAGTGAGTGTTGCACCCGACGACAGACAATTTTTTGCAATTTCAGAGCTTGGCAGTCCCGTTTTTTGAGCCATTGTTGCTCCAGACGTTTAAACGTTACAATAACAGCACTTACAGTTGACCGGAGCAGCTCTAGCAGGATGGAAATTTGACAAAATAATTTTTTGGCTAGGTAGCATCTTATGCCGGTGCCACGTTGAAAGTCACTGAGCTCTTCAGTAAGGCCATTCTACTGCCAATGTTTGTCTATGGAGATTGCATGGCTGTGTGCAAAATTGTATACATCTTTCAGCAACGGGCGTGGTTAAAATAGCCGTAACCATTAATTTGAAGGGGTTTCTACATACTTTTGTATATACATTGCCTTTGGAAAGTATTTAGACTCCTTTACTCTTTCTACATTTTGTTACGTTACAGCCTTATTCTAAAATGGATTAAAAAAATTACAAATCATCAGCAATCTACACACAATACCCCATAATGACAAAGCAAAAACAGGTTTAGAATTATTTGCAAACGTATTCAAAATAAAAAACAGAAATACCTTATTTACACAAGTATTCAGGTCCTTTGTATTGTGACTCGAAATTGAGCTCAGGTGCATCCTGTTTCCAATGATCATCCTTCAGATGTTTCTATAACTTGATTGGAGTCCATCTGTGGTAAATTCAATTGATTGGATATGATTTGGAAAAGCACACGTGTCTATTTAAGGTCCCACAGTTGATAGTGCATATCAGAGCAAAAACCAAGCCATGAGGTCGGAGGAATTGTCCCGAAGAGCTCAGAGAAAGGATTGTGTTGAGGCACAGATCTGGATAAGGGTACCAAAACATTTCTGCAGCATTGAAGGTCCCCAAGAACACAGTGGCTCCATTATTCTTAAATTGATTAAGTTTGGAACCACCAAGACTCTTCCTAGGCTGGGTGGCCAGCTCTTTCTGAGCAATAGGGGGAGAAGGACCATGCTCAGGGAGGTGAAGAAGAACCCGATGGTCACTCTGACAGAGCTATAGCGTTCCTTGTGGAGATGGGAGAACCTTCCAGAAGGACAACCATCTCTGCAGCACTCCACCAGTCAGGCTTTTATGGTAGAGTGGACAGACGGAAGCCGCTCCTCAGTAGAAGGCACATCACATCCCGCTTGGAGTTTGCCAAAAAGCACCTAAAGACTCTCAGACCATGAGAAACAATATTTTCTGGTGTGATGAAACCAAGATTGAACTCTTTGGCCTGAATACCAAGCGTCACGTCTGGAGGAAACCTGTCATCATGCCGTGGGGATGTTTTTCAGCAGCAGGGACTGGGAAACTAGTCAGTATTGAGGGGAAAATGAACGCAGGAGTGGCTTCGAGACAAGTCTCTGAATGTCCTTGAGTGGCCCAGCCAGTGCTACTTTCTGAATGCACTGTATGTGTTGAATAAAAAGACTGAGCACACCATGTCATTTTACATTTACATTTTTTAATTAACCTTTATTAAACTAGGCAATTCAGTTAATAAGAACAAATTCTTATCGCCCAAGCCTTTTCTTTCCCCATTTCTCCTTCTCCCAAATCCAGTCAGCTGATGTTCTGAAAGAGCTTCAAAATCTGGACCCCTACAAATCAGCCGGGCTAGACAATCTGGACAATTTTTCGTATCGTCTGAGATTCCCAAAGATTGGAAAGCTGCCGCGGTCATCCCCCTCTTCAAAGGGGGAGACACTCTAAACCCAAACTGCTACAGACCTATATCTATCCTAACCTGCCTTTCTAAGGTCTTCGAAAGCCAAGTCAACAAACAGATTACCGACCATTTCGAATCCCACCGTACCTTCTCCGCTATGCAATCTGGTTTCAGAGCTGGTCATGGGTGCACCTCAGCCACGCTCAAGGTCTTAACTTCTTGAGCCTATGGGGGGTGCTGTTTCGACTTAGCATAAATTCGTCTCCAAATTAAACTGCCTAGTACTCAATTCTTGCTCGTACAATATGCATATTATTGTTATTATTGGATAGAAAACACTCTCTAGTTTCTATAACCGTTGGAATTATGTCTCTGAGTGGAACAGAACTCATTCTACAGCACTTTTCCTGACAGGGAGTGAGATTTCAGAAATCTTGGCCCCTGCTCCCAGGTCAGTTCATAAGTCCCTGTGAATGCTATGATGCTATAAACACTGCCTACGCCTTCCTCTAGATGTCAGTAAGCGGGGAGATTTTGAATGGAGTGGATTGCGCAATCTGGGCTCTATAAATAGACCCTGGAGCGGAAAGACCGTCCTTTTCAACAGTGCGCTAGACGCAGAGTGGTCGTCGGACTGGCCTCCTTCCAAGCTTTGGTTTAGGCACTTCTATATCCCCGGTCATATTTTTATTCGTTATAGGTGTTAAAGACATCATAAGGTAGTTAATTTAAACCGTTTTATAGCAATTTATATCCGTTTAGTGCGATTTTGAGGCATTTCTTTGTGACGCACTTTGAAGAGTTGGACACTTTTCCTGTAGATGCCGAACGTTAGTGGCCATTTCGACGGGACAAGAGGACATCTTTCGACCAAAAGACGATTAGACCGGAGAAAGGATACATTGCCCAAGATTCTGATGGAAGATCAGCTCATAGTAAGAACTATTTATGATGATAAATCGTTGTTCTGTTGAAAAATGTTAAACGCATATATCGCCATTTTTTTTTGTGTAGCTTCGCTTTGGCGAACCCTGTATTGCACAGTAAGGATAATTTTAGAAATGTAATTCAGCGATTGCATTAAGAACTAATTTGTCTTTCAATTGATATCCAACTTTTATTTTTTTAGTCAAGTTTATGAATAGCTTTTGATAAAAATAGGTGTCTTTCCAACATGGCGCCGGGCAGATTGCTTGAGTAGTTGGACACTATTTCCATTGTGTAAGCACGATTTGTGCCGCTAAATATGCACATTTTCGAACAAACTCTATATGTATGTTGTAATATGATGTTACAGGAGTGTCATCGGAAGAATTCTGAGAAGGTTAGTGAAAAAATTAATATATTTTGGCGATGATAACGTTATCGCTCTCTTTGGCTTGAATCAATGCTCGGGTAACGTTTGCACAAGTGGTATGCTAATATAACGATTTATTGTGTTTTCGCTGTAAAACACTTAGAGAATCTGAAATATTGTCTGAATTCACAAGATCTGTGTCTTTCCATTGCTATGCGCTGTGTATTTTTAAGAAATGTTTTATGATGAGTAAATTGGTAATACACGTTGCTCTCTGTAGTAATTCTAGTCGCTTTGGTGAGATTTGTGATGGTGGCTGCAATGGCAAACTATGATTTATACCTGAAATATGCACATTTTTCTAACAAAACCTATGCTATACAATAAATATGTTATCAGACTGGCATCTGATGAAGTTTTTTCTTGGTTAGTGGCTATTTATATCTTTATTTGGTCGAATTTGTGATAGCACCTGATGGAGTAAGAAACTGATGGAGTTAGAAAAGTGGTGTCTTTTGCTAACGTGGTTAGCTAATAGATTTACATATTTTGTCTTCCCTGTAAAACATTTTAAAAATCAGAAATGATGGCTTTATTCACAAGATCTGTATCTTTCATTTGGTGTCTTGGACTTGTGATTTAATGATATTTAGATGCTACTATTTAATTGTGACGCTATGCTAGCGATGCTAATCAGTGGGGGGTGGGTGGGGGGTGCTCCCCAAGTGGGACGCAAGCGTCCCGCGACCCCAGAGAGGTTAAACGACATCATAACCGCCATCGATAAGAGACATTACTGTGCAGACGTATTCATCGACCTAGCCAAGGCTTTCGACTCTGTCAATCACCACATTCTTATCGGCAGACTCGACAGCCTTGGTTTCTCAAATGATTGCCTCGCCTTGTTCACCAACTACTTCTCTGATAGAGTTCAGTGTATCAAATCGGAGGGCCTGTTGTCCGGACCTCTGGCAGTCTCTATGGGGGTGCCACAGGGTTCAATTCTCGGGCCGACTCTCTTACCGTATACATCAATGATGTCACTCTTGCTGCTGGTGATTCTCTGATCCACCTCTATGCAGACGACACCATTCCGTATACCTCTGGCACTTCTTTGGACACTGTGTTAACTAACCTCCAGACAAGCTTCAATGCCATACAACTCTCCTTCCGTGGCCTCCAACTGCTCTTAAATGCAAGTAAAACTAAATGCATGCTATTCAACCGATCGCTGCCCACACCTACCCACCCATCCAGCATCACTACTCTGAACGGTTCTGACTTAGTATATGTGGACAACTACAAATACCTAGGTGTCTGGTTAGACTGTAAACTCTCCTTCCAGACTCACATTAAGCAACAAAGCATCCTTCACTCATGCTGCCCAACGTACCCTCGTTAAACTGACTGTCCTACCGATCCTCGACTTCGGCGATGTAATTTACAAAATAGCCTCCAACACCCTACTCAACAAATTAGATGCAGTCTATCACCGTGCCATCCGTTTTGTCACCAAAGCCCCATATACTATCCACCACTGCGACCTGTATGCTCTCGTTGGCTGGCTCTCGCTTCATACTCGTCGACTAACCCACTTGCTCCAGGCCATCTACAAGTCTATGCTAGGTAAAGCCCCGCCTTATATCAGCTCACTGGTCACCATAGCAGCACCCACCCATAGCATGCGCTCCAGAAGGTATATCTCACTGGTCACCTCCAAAGCCAATTCTTCCTTTGGCCGTCTTTCCTTCCAGTTCTCTGCTGCCAATGACTGGAACGAACTGCAAAAAACACTGAGGCTGGAGACACATATCTCCCTCACTAGCTTTAAGCACCAGCTGTCAGAGCAGCTCACAGATCACTGCACCTGTACATAGCCCATCTGTAAATAGCCCATCCAACTACCTCATCCCCATACTGTATTTATTTATTTATCTTGGTCCTTTGCACCCCAGGATCTCTACTTGAAAATTTATCTTCTGCACATCTACCATTCCAGTGTTTAATTGCTATATTGGAACTACTTCGCCACCATGGCCTTACCTCCCTTATCCTATCTCATTTGCACATACTGTATATAGACTTTTTCTACTGTATTATTGACTGTATGTTCGTTTATTCCATGTGTAACTCTGTGTTGTTGTATGTGTCGAACTGCTTTGCTTATCTTAGCCAAGTCGCAATTTCAAATGAGAACTTGTTCTCAACTATCCTACCTGGTTAAATAAAGTTGAAATAATTTTAATTAAAAAAAAAATGTATTTTTGTAAATATCAGCTGGTGCACGATATCTAAGGAAGTCTCGAGCTATTGCTCACCTGAGGTGTAGTATCTCATGATAAACTGTAGACCACACTATCTACCTAGAGAGTTTTCATCTGTATTTTTCGTGGATGTTTACATACCACCACAGTCAGAGGCTGGCACTAAGACAATATTGAATGAGCTGTATTCCGCCATAAGCAAACAAGAAAATGCTCACCCAGAGGCGGCTCTCCTAGTAGCCGGGGACTTTAATGCAGCGAAACATAAATCCATTTTACCAAATTTCTATCAGCATGTTAAATGTGCAACCAGAGGGAAAAAACTCTGGACCACCTATACACACAGACGCATGCAAAGCTCTCCCTCGCACTCCATTTGGCAAATCTGACCATAATTCTATCCTCCTGATTCCTGCTTACAAGCAAAAATTAAAGCAGGAAGCACCAGTGACTAGATCAATGAAAAAGTGGTCAGATGAAGCAGATGCTAAGCTACATGACTGTTTTGCTAACACAGACTGGAATATGTTCCGGGATTCCTCCGATGGCATTGAGGAGTACACCACATCAGTCATTGGCTTCATCAATAAGTGCATCGTTGATGTCGTCCCCACAGTGACTGTACATACATACCCCAACCAGAAGCCATGGATTACAGGCAGCTTCCGCACTGAGCTAAAAGCTAGAGCTGCCGCTTTCAAGGAGCGGGACTCTAACCCAGAAGCTTATAAGAAATCCCGCTATGTCTTCCGACGAACCATCAAACAGACAAAGCGTCAATACAGGACTAAGATCGAATCGTACTACACTGGCTCAGACCCTCGTCGGATGTGACAGGGCTTGCAAAGCATTACAGACTACAAAGGGAAGCACAGCCGTGAGCTGCCCAGGGACACAAGCCTACCAGACAAGCAAGATTTGTTCTATACTCGCTTCGAAGCAAGTAACACTGAAACATGCATGAGAGCAACAGCTGTTCCGGAAGACTGTGTGATCATGCTCTCCTCAGCCAATGTGAGTAAGACCTTTTAAACAGGTCAACATTCACAATGCCCCATGGTCAGACGAATTACGAGGACGTGTACTCTGAGCATGCGCTGACCAACTGGCAAGTGTCTTCACTGACATTTCAACCTGTCCCTGACTGAGTCTGTAATACCTACATGTTTCAAGCAGACCACCATAGTCCCTGTGCCCAAGAACACTAAGGTAACCTGGCCAAATTACTACAGCTCAGTGTTCAACACCGTAGTGCCCTCAAAGCTCATCACTAAACTAAGGACCCTGGGACTAAACACGTCCCTCTGCGACTGGATCCTGGACTTCCTGATGGGCCACCCCGTGGTAAGTGTAGGTAACAACACTTCCACCACGCTGATCCTCAACACGGGCCCCTTGGGTGAATGCTCAGTCCCCTCCTGTTCTCCCTGTTCACTCATGACTGCGTGGCCAGGTACGACTCCAACACCATCATTAAGTTTTCTGATGACACAACAGTGATAGACTTGATCACCGACAACGATGAGACAGCCTATAGGGAGGAGGTCAGAGACCTGGCTATGTGGTGCCAGGACAACAACCTCTCCCTCAAAGTGATCAAGACAAAGGAGATGATTTTGGAATTCAGGAAAAGGAGGACCGAGCACTCCCCCATTCTCATTGACGGGGCTGTAGTGGAGCAGGTTGAGAGCTTCCAGTTGATTAGTGTTCACATCACCAACAAACTATCATGGTCCAAACACACCAAGACAGTCGTGAAGAGGGAATGACAAAGCCTATTCCCCCTCAGGAGCCTGAAAAGATTTGGCTTGGGTCCTCAGATCCTCAAAAGGTTCTACAGCTGCACCATCGAGAGCATCCTGACTGGTTCCATCACTGCCTGGTATGGCAACTGCTCGGCCTCCGACCGCAAGGCGCTACAGAGGGTTGTGCGAACGGCCCAGTACATCACTGGGGCCAAGCTTCCTGCCATCCAGGACCATAGGAAGGCCCTAAAAATGATTGAAGACTCCAGCAAGGATGGCAAGCGGTACTGGATGGCAAGCGGTACCGGATGGCAAGCGGTACCGGATGGCAAGCGGTACCGGAGCGCCAAGTCTAGGTCCAAAAGACTTCTTAACAGCTTCTACCCCCAAGCCATAAGACTCCTGAACAGCTAATCAAATGGCTACCCAGCCTATTTGCATTGCCTCCCCTCTTTTATGCTGCTGCTATTCTGTGTTTATAATCTATGCATAGTCACTTTAACTCTACCTACATGTACATATTACCTCAATTATCTCGACTAAACAGTGCCCCCCGCACATTGACCCTTTACTGGTGCATATAGCCTAGCTATTGTTATTTTACTGCTACTCTTTAATTATTTGTTACTTTTATTTTCTATTCATACATTTTTTTCTTAACACTTATTTTTCTAAAATCTTGCATTGTTGGTTAAGGGCCTTTAAGTAAGCATTTCACTGTAAGGTCTACACCTACAGTATTCAGCGCATGTGACAAGTACAATTTAATTTGAACTCACAACCTCTTGGTTCACAGTAGTCCGATCTTCCTGCTACGCCACCATTTCTGTCTCAGTTACTAGTTAATCTGACTGTTCTGTCAGCATTTGTAGGGCTTTTTGTATAGTTGCCTAATGTTGGTGGGGCATATAACCCCTTTTAATCTTACTCCTGAATCACTATGATAAATATAATTGTTTTTCTTGAGGTGTACTTATAACAGAGCTAAGATTAACTTTTTTTTGGAACCAATCAAATTTGACCCAAACATAGACGTTAAGATTTGGTCCGGTCCGGCTTTGATTCAGCCCAAACATAGACGTCTATAATTGGTTCAGATTTGTTTCAGTGCGGACCAAATCTGAACCAATCATACAGTAGACATCTACAGTGCCTTCAGAAAGTATTCACACCCCTTGACTTTTTCCACATTTTGTTGTGTTCCAGCCTGAATTTAAAATGGATTACATTTCGATTTTTTTTGTCACTGGCCTACAAACAGTACCCCATAATGTCAAAGTAGAATGTTTTTTTTCTTCTCTAAATTCTTACAAATGAATTAAAAAAGAAAAGCTGAATTGTCTTGAGTCAATAAGTATTCAACTACTGTTGTGGCAAGCCTAAATAAGTTCAGGAATAAAAATGTAAGGGCTTTGTTGCAGATCTTCAATAATGAGAGGTAAGACACATGTTAGTGATATGACTTGGAAGCATGTCCAGGGAAGCATGTCCATCAAAGGGGGGCACCGAAATCAAATCTCACTTAGGGTCCCAAATCATCTTGAGCTGACACTGCTCCTGTCTCATGTGGAAATATTTGCTATTTGCACTGTAATGCACTGTAAATATTTTAATATTTGATAAAACATTCAGCCTATATTCAGTCAGCAAAACAGGCTTTTTCAAATTCAAATGAAGTAATCAAAGTAATACCTGACAGATTGATGATCAAAATAGTTGTTAGTTGCAGCTCTAAAAATAGTACTTAAAAAAACACATTTGTAACAGCTTTTAGTTCATTTGCCTGAATAGTGTAGGCTCACAAGAATAATACATTTGGCCAGCAGCAGTGGTGCAAGCCTCCACAGTCGGGCCATGCTGCCCTTCCCGGCCTGCCGCCAAAACAAGTAACCTAAATACCTGTGGGAAACACTGGTCGGGATAGGTGGCAAAGCAAGCTAGGTGTTGAAAATCTTGGAGAGTCCCTTTAAGCTGCCCAGTAAATAATGTATTAAATATCCCAAAAGCCTGATTATTAAAACACCCTTTTACATACAGTTTGTAAGTGACCAAAAATGTCCTCAGAGTGAATATAGTTAAACAAAGCTGGTGTCAAAATTGCAAAAATGTTGTGTTGATCGACAACTGTAACAATCACAATGCATCTCTTATCTTTCTCAGGCTTTTCATCATTCTTGTCAGGGTCGTTGAGCCATCCTCTATAATTTCAACTTGCCTCAAGTGTAGCCCCTGAACAAATTTGCAATATTGAAACAAAGAAATTGACAATAGAAACCCAAATCTTTTTTTCATAAATTAAACCCACGATATTCCCCAGACAACCCATTGAGACTCAGCTTTTGGTAACACAACCACACCGTTCCCTTAAACAACATTCTCTTCAGCCTGGAGAGACCTGCTCGCCGTACCTTGCGCCACTTCTGTACTAACCTATGCCATAGAACGTTAACTAACATAGAATTACTTTGCAGAGAGACCCACACTCACCAGTACCTTGTGTATGTTATTAAAAATCAAAGAGGTCTAAATTATGTATTTTCTGACTTTGGCAGGTCTACCACTAGCCCAACTATTTAATCATCAATGAAGCATCCCATCCCAGAGTAAAAACAAAAAAAGTTTTACGGATTTTTGGAAGCTCTTTTGGGTAATGTATGTGAACCACTTTCTAAAAATGTCATTATCCAAAACTTTCTTAGTGAGTCAAATTCATGAACCTATCGATGAAGAAATGTTACCCAATCCGTATGTGAATTGTGCTCCCTATTATCACTTAGTGTCTGTCCTTCTGCAATTGTTCTGGATGGAGCAGGACGTAGTCTGATGATGCCTCCTCTTGTTTCGACAAATCCTGCAAGGAAACATGCACATTTAACTCAGACACAGATGCGTGTTTTAGAGATAAGTGATCATTGAGATTGAACGTAGTCTCAGTAATTCTATTACATTCAATTCTATTGTACTATGATTATTCATGTTTTTTCAGTAGCAATAGGAATACATCCACATTGTTAGAAATAGGAGAACAAAAGCTTTCCAGACAGACATGAAACATATTGAGTGATAGGCTGCAGGCCAAAGGTAGACCAGAAGAGTGTGCGTCTCCTTAGCTCTTCACTCACTCTACATGGGCTTGCAGTCCAGAGTGTCCAGAGCTGGAATGCAGCCTGGACACAGAGGAGCACAAATTCTTATAGGAAGACTGGAAATTACATGTCTCTCAAAGCACATATGAAGGACACTGGCCACTGGAAAGCTTAGATTATACGCTTCAATGTATGTTCATGGTATTTCAAAAAAAAAATATGTTCAGGCTGGTGAAATAATTTATGGGTCAATGTCAGAGGAGGATGGTGGAAGGAGCTATAGGAGGACGGGCTAGCTCCAAGTTTGACTCTAGAGCTGTGTCTCTAAACCTTACTAGCTGTTAAATCATTCCTCTGACCTTGTTTTCTCTGACAGGGTTTAAGAAGAATTCTTACGTGTCTTTATTTTGTTCACGCCAAATTACACAAATATGACTGTGTATGCGACAAGAACACAGCATGTCATGAATGTTTCGTTTCACATCACAAAAGGGGCGGGCCCAGGTACGCAAATGCATTCATTCATGATCCCATTTTGGCAGAAATGTTCAACCAGTGTAGACTACTGCCTGATTGGCTTGGCTGCAGTCATGCAGAAAGAAATGTAGGTACAGTGCCTTTTTCCTATTTTGTAGCATTACATCTTGTAATTTAAATGGAGTTTTTGGGGGATTTCATGTAATGGACATACACAAAATAGTCCAAATTGTTGAAGTGAAATTTAAAAAAAAAACGTATTAAAATATTTTTTTTTACGGAAAGCGGTGCGTGCATATGTATTCACTCCCTTTGCTATGAAGCCCTTAAATAAGATCTGGTGCAACCAATTACCTTCAGAAGTCACATAATTAGATAAATAAAGTCCACCTGTGCACAATCTAATTGTCACATGATCTCAGTATATATATATATACCTGTTCTGAAAAGCCCCAGAGTCTGCAATACCATTAAGAAAGGGGCACCACCAAGCAAACGGCACCATGAAGACCAAGGAGCTCTCCAAACAGGTCAGGGACAAAGCTGTGGAGAAGTACAGATCAGGGTTGGGTTATAAAAAAAATATCAGAAACTTTGGAAATCCCACGGAGCACCATTAAATCCATTAATAAAAATGGAAAGAATATGGCACTACAACAAACCTGTCAAGAGAGGGCCGCCCACCAAAACTCACGGACCAGGCAAGTAGGGCATTAATCAGAGAGGCAACAAAGAGACCAAAGATAACACTGAATGAGCTGCAAAGCTCCACAGCGGAGATTGGAATATCTGTCCATAGGACCACTTTAAGCCGTACACTCCACAGAGCTGGGCTTCATGGAAGAGTGGCCAGAAAAAAAGCCATTGTTAAAGAAAAAAATAAGCCAGGCACTCCCCAAACATGGAAGAAGATGCTCTGGTCAGATGAGACTAAAATTGAGCTTTTTGGCCATCAAGGAAAACGCTATGTCTGGTGCAAACCCAGCACCTCACATCACCCTGTAACGGTTGTCCTCCTCCTCTTCGGAAGAAGAGGAGGAGTAGGGATTGGACCAAAGCGCAGCGTTGTTATACGACATGATATTTATTAAACAAGACGAAAACTAAACACACTTGAGAATTTACAAAATAATAAACGAAGTCAACAGACCTGAACAAACGAACTTACATATACACGAAGAACGCATGAACAGGTACAGACTAGACTACACAAACGAACGAACAAACGAAACAGTCCCGTGTGGTGCACAGACACAGACACGGAAGACAACCACCCACAAACAAACAGTGTGAACAACCTACCTTAATATGGTTCTCAATCAGAGGAAACGTAAAACACCTGTCCCTGATTGAGAACCATATCAGGCTAAATGACAATGAACCTAAACATAGAAACACATAACATAGAATGCCCACCCCAACTCACGCCCTGACCAACTAAACACATACAAAAACAAGAGAAAACAGGTCAGGAACGTGACATAACCCCCCCCTCAAGGTGCGAACTCCGGACGCACCACCAAAAGTCTAGGGGAGGGTCTGGGTGGGCATCTGTCCACGGTGGCGGCTCAGGCTCTGGGCGTGGTCCCCATCCCACCATAATCAATCCCCGCTTTTTTAACCTCCTCCCAATGACCACCCTCCAAATTAACCCCACTGGATTAAGGGGCAGCACCGGACTAAGGGGCAGCACCGGACTAAGGGGCAGCACCGGACTGAGGGGCAGCACCGGACTAAGGGGCAATACCGGAATGAGGGGCAACACCGGACTGGCTGACGGCTCTGGCTGGTCATGGCTGGCTGACGGCTCTGGCTGGTCATGGCTGGCTGACGGCTCTGGCTGGTCATGGCTGGCTGACGGCTCTGGCTGGTCATGGCTGGCTGACGGCTCTGGCTTGCAAAGCCTTACAGACTACAAAGGGAAGCACAGCCGTGAGCTGCCCAGGGACACAAGCCTACCAGACAAGCAAGATTTGTTCTATACTCGCTTCGAAGCAAGTAACACTGAAACATGCATGAGAGCAACAGCTGTTCCGGAAGACTGTGTGATCATGCTCTCCTCAGCCGATGTGAGTAAGACCTTTTAAACAGGTCAACATTCACAATGCCCCATGGTCAGACAGATTACGAGGACGTGTACTCTGAGCATGCGCTGACCAACTGGCAAGTGTCTTCACTGACATTTCAACCTGTCCCTGACTGAGTCTGTAATACCTACATGTTTCAAGCAGACCACCATAGTCCCTGTGCCCAAGAACACTAAGGTAACCTGGCCAAATTACTACAGCTCAGTGTTCAACACCGTAGTGCCCTCAAAGCTCATCACTAAGTTAAGGACCCTGGGACTAAACACGTCCCTCTGCGACTGGATCCTGGACTTCCTGATGGGCCACCCCGTGGTAAGTGTAGGTAACAACACTTCCGCCACGCTGATCCTCAATACTGAGACTCATCAGGGGTGCATGCTCAGTCCCCTCCTGTTCTCCCTGTTCCCTATATATATACCTGTTCTGAAAAGCCCCAGAGTCTGCAATACCATTAAGAAAGGGGCACCACCAAGCAAACGGCACCATGAAGACCAAGGAGCTCTCCAAACAGGTCAGGGACAAAGCTGTGGAGAAGTACAGATCAGGGTTGGGTTATAAAAAAAATATCAGAAACTTTGGAAATCCCACGGAGCACCATTAAATCCATTAATAAAAATGGAAAGAATATGGCACTACAACAAACCTGTCAAGAGAGGGCCACCAAAACTCACGGACCAGGCAAGTAGGGCATTAATCAGAGAGGCAACAAAGAGACCAAAGATAACACTGAATGAGCTGCAAAGCTCCACAGCGGAGATTGGAATATCTGTCCATAGGACCACTTTAAGCCGTACACTCCACAGAGCTGGGCTTCATGGAAGAGTGGCCAGAAAAAAAGCCATTGTTAAAGAAAAAAATAAGCCAGGCACTCCCCAAACATGGAAGAAGATGCTCTGGTCAGATGAGACTAAAATTGAGCTTTTTGGCCATCAAGGAAAACGCTATGTCTGGTGCAAACCCAGCACCTCACATCACCCCAAGAACACCATGGTGGCAGCATCATGCTGTGGGGCTGTTTTTCATCGGCAGGGACTGGGAAACTGTTCAGAATTGAAGGAATGCTGGATGGCGCTAAATACAGGGAAATCCTTGAGGGAAACCTGTTTCGGTCTTCCAGAGATTTGAGACTGGGACGGAGGTTCACCTCCCAGCAGGACAATGACCTTAAGCATACTGCTAAAGCAACACTCGAGTGGTTTAATGGAAACATTTAATGGCCTAGTCAAAGCCCAGACCTCAATCCATTTGAGAATTTGTGGTATGACTTAAAGATTGCTGTACACCAGCGGAACCCATCCAACTTGAAGGAGCTGGAGCAGTTTTGCCTTGAATAATGGGCAAAAATCCCACAATGGCTATATGTGCCAAGCTTATAGAGACATACCCCAAGATACTTGCAGCTGTAATTGCTGAGAAAGGTGGCTCTACAAAGTATTGATTTTGGGGGGTGAATAGTTATGCACGCTCAAGTTTTCAGTTTTTTTTGTTTTACTTCTTGTTTGTTTCACAATAAAACATATTTTGCGTGTTCAAAGTGGTAGGCATGTTGTGTAAATCAAAAGATACAAACTCCCCAAAAATCCATTTTGATTCCAAGTTGTAAGGCAACAAAATATGAAAAATTCCAAGGTGGTGAATACTTTCGTAAACCACTGTAATCTCATGGAGGTATAACAATAAGTGTACTTGCTGAAAGCAAGAACACTCTTGTTTTTCTGCATACTTAATATTAGTACTCCTCTTCCGCCCACTTTCTGTGCACCCTATCTACTTTAAAAACAGTTTAAACTAGTATCACCACTGAAACTGTATTCAGTCTAGTGTTACATGCTATTTCCAGCTATGACTTTTCTTCTTGATACTACTTTTACTTTTTATGTTACAGATCTTTTAATAACCCGAAAGCTCCCGTAGTGTCACGGAATACTAGGTGTGTGAGGGAAGAATCAGGCGCAGAGAGCAGAGAGTTCCATAGGGAGAAGTGCACTTTAATATGGCACCAAAAGCAATGCCCAGGGCACAGGGCGCGAAAAATATGGACCAACCCAAAACACAGGGTACCCGGTCCGGAGCACGAACACACCCAACAACACAAACACGTAACACAAGAAATAATCCCGCACAAAACAAGGGCGGGTAAACTAGCTTTAAATAAGGAAGCCCATCAGGCAAACACAAATAGACACAGGTGCAACTAATAAGACAAAACAAACAGAAAACGGAAAAAGGGATCGGTGGCGGCTAGTAGGCCGGTGACGACGACCGCCGAGCACCGCCCGAACAGGCAGGGGTGCCAACTTCGGCGGAAGTCGTGACACATAGACTCCTATTCAATTTTCTCAACATTCCAGACTGACCATTGTTAAGTCTGCTGAGTTCTATCGCTTGTCATTTCAAATTAAAACAGCTCCTGAGTTAAGGGCTGCGTAACTCCCATTTTGATACCATTTGTTTTCTTTTTCTTTTTTCTTTCTTTCTTTCACTACCCTAAATATTCCAACTACTCTAAATACCCTAACTACTAATGTATGGAATTCTATGGGAGATATGCTTCTAAATCGGCACATGCTCATTGTTTAATCAATTAAATCTTATCAATGCCAAACCGTAGCGAGTGTGTGTGCCAGTGAGTGTGAAATGGAGGGATTCAATTCAATGCTTTGATAGCCCTATTGATTATTTACCTGAACACAAATCAAAAATTACTTGGTTGTGGTGGGTTGTCGGTGTGCTGCATGCACCGCACAGTCAGGTTCAGCAATCATTATATTCATGTGTAACTGGAAAAGGTTTGTTTTGTAACATATGACTAACTCTCCCATTATGTTTCAGGGGACAACGTTGACAAGATGTGTGAGTCGGCTCTGATTTTTCAAGGTCAGACAGCTCGTCATCCACTGACAGCGGAAATGAAAAAAAAGAAGAAGAGGGAAACAAAATTGACCAACAAAAAGACGGCTAAATGCAGAGGTGTGTCATGGCACTGCACAAATTTAAATAATGTATTCATTGAAATCAACGAGCATCAGACACTTTTTCTAAACTAAACTGTCTGCACTGGCAAAAGTTTTGGAAAACCTGGTGAACTCACAGTTCGAAGACTTTCTTTATAATAACTCAGTTTTATCTCAATTCCATTCGTGTCTTAGAGCCAAGCATAGTACAATTACTGCTGTAAGTAAGGTTGTAGGTGACATTCTAGATGCTCAGGACAAAAAAAATCACTGTGTTTCACTTTTTATTGACTTATCGAAGGTCTTCGACGCTGTTGACCATGCCCTGCTGTTTTATAGACTAAAAAAGGTTGGTTTAAGTGTTGATGCATTGGATTGGTTCCAAAACTACCTTTCTGACAGAACACAGTGTGTAGCTCAGGAGGGTAGGAAATCTGAGTTTCGAAGGCTTAAAAAAGGAGTTCCCCAGGGCTAAATTTTAGGTCCGATCTTTTTACACTGCATATAAAGGATATAGGGAAGACTGTTGACTCTGCAAATCTCCATCTGTATGCTGATGACCCAATTATTTATTCTAGCACGTCTGATATTGAGAAGGCTTTTCAGGGCTTACAGTTGGCCTTTGATGTTATTCAAAGGCAGCTTTTCCAATTGAAACTTGTGCTTAACGAAAGGAAAACATAATTTATGATTTTCTCTTCCCTGAAAGTTAACAGATGGAGTCACTTGCAGATTTTAACTAAAACAGGCCAGCAAAATGATAGGGTCACCTCCTATAAGTATCTTGGGATTTGGTTAGATGAAAAGTTGAATTTCCAACAGCACATTGATACCTTGACCGAAAAACTGAAGTTGAAATTCGATTGCTATTACAGGAACAAATCTTGCTTTTCAATGTTAGTCAGAAAAGATCTTTTTCAAAGCACTTCTTTTTTTTACCGGTGCTGGATTATGGTGGTGATATTGTCTATATGCAGGCCTCAGTAAGTACCTAAAGTCCTGGGGCACTTTTGTGGACAAAGCATTGATAGGACAACTCCCTTTGTATCTCTGTTCCTTACTGACCAGATCAGTCACTCAATACAGTCTTTGTTCACAGTCGCTGCTGTCCTTGTCTGTTCCTAAGGCTAAACATTTTTCACATAATGCCCCTTCACCCTGCAACATGCTTCAGAAGATTTTAAAAAAGTTAGGGGAGTTAGTGTATTTTCCTGTTTTTAAGACTCTGATCGACAACAATGTTTGTGATAACTGCAGTTGTATCTTTAACTTGTGACACTTTGTCTTTTGTGTGTATTCTCTATTTTTTTGTTAGGTTTTATGGACACGCTGCTATCTTCTTGTTTTGCCTTCTTGCCACGTCGCCCTCGCAAAAGAGTTTTCTAACCTCAATGGGTTTTAGCTGGTTAAATAAAGGTTAAATAAAATATATATAATATGGCATGCATATTCACTAATGCACATTTTTTTAATTTAAAGTTCTCTCAATACTACCATAGAGTAGAAATGTAACAACATTTCCCCACACCCACGGAAAATCCCAAGGTTACGTCGGAAAGGCACGATAACTGTAAGGGGAACAGAAGTGGCCAGCTCCCTCCCTCTCCCAGCAAAATTTCTACGTTTTACAATTAAGGTCATACGTCTTTGAATTGCTATCAGCTTTTTTGACAAAAGCATATTATAGTCTGCATACATGTCAACACATACAGTACCTAATGTTTATGTCAACACATATTCCTGTTAATTTACTCAAATCAGTTTGAAGTTCAGCTAGCTCACTCCTGCACAGGCTAGCCGGCAAAGAAGCATTAGATGGTAAACTTGAGCTAGCATAAGTTTAGCCTTGTTTAGTTGCTTGGGTCTTCCCTCCTGTCATAAAATAGTACATTGTGCATTAAAACAAAAAAATTAGTGTGTACTTCTGGTAAATTTCAACTGCTTAGGGGTTCTGTAAATGACCTACGTTGTTACTTTTGTGGATATTTTTGCGTGGAACCTTCTCTTTAAGAGCAAGTTTTAGGCATAATATACATGGGCAGTTGTCACTTTAAGGCTAAAACACACCAACCATGATGGGGCTCCCGAGCGGCGCAGCGGTCTAAGGCACTTCATCTCCCATAGGGCGGTGCACAATTTGGCCAGCATTGTTAGGGTTTGGCTGGGGTAGGCCGTCATTGTAAATAAGAATCTGTTCTTAACTGACTTGCCTAGTTAAATGAAGGTTAAATAAATAAATAAACATTTAAAGCATAGGATAGAGAAGACCAGAGTTAACCACAAAATCATTATATAAACACAGTGTTCACACAGCCCCATGGTTGAGTTATCACATCATTTAAACAGCTTGTTCTGTGCCTGTGCACAAGTGGAGCCAGCTGGCAATTTATATTAATACTACCACTCGGATTTCCAACACCTTAATTAAGGTTACTCCACACTATAATTTTGGGCCCAAAAGCCCCCTGGCAAAAGCCATATGGCATATTTGACATGGCTTAAAGTATAAAATTAGCAAATGACCTGAGTAGCGATAGTAACTACTTAGTATTAATTACTAGATAGTAATTATGTTATTAACAATATGTTGTTTTATTGGAATTGCAAGTATGTAATTACATTGTAATATTGTTTAGAGCCATAGGTTATTTCACAGGGGGAACAAGGTATGGGGGAGGGGTGACTCAGGGGGAGGCATCCTGTAATAACATCACCAAACTCTAATTACATTGCACTTACTATTTACCTACATTGTTGTTACTAACAGCATTACTATGTAGTTACTATATAACATCAACTTAAGAATAAGTGTTATCGTGCTTTCTAATTCAACATCCTCAATCATTCTGTACATGATGAAGTTGATTTGATTTTCTAGCTTTAATTGAGTTTATGGCAGAAGGAATGATATGCATATGTATGTTTAGAATAAATACTATTGTGTTCAGTTTTCAGCAAGCACATGAATAAATTGCTTTATGGTGTATATGTTAACAGCCCAAACCCTGGACGACATAGCAAAAAGGTACAAGAAATTCCTGGCGGCCTACAAAAAGAATGGAAGAATATCCACTGCTTTCCACAGCGACAGCGTGGATCTCAACACTGCGGTAATGGGTGCCCCTCTGGCAGAGATCATGCTAGTGGCGCCGGAGTTCCTTCGTTTGACAGCTCTAAAGAGACGCTCAACCAATACGCAAAAAGGATCACCAAAAATACAACAGCAGAGATGAGCGACGCTATAAAAGACAAGAGGCGTAATGAACTGCACCCTATCACTTATATAAGTTCAAACACACCACGTCACTCACATCACACGCACACGCACACGCACACGCACACGCACACACACACACACTAGGTAGAGAAAATGTGAGAGAAAGTAAGATACAATGTCTTTTTTCGGAAATGAGGTGCACGGAACTGCTTCATATCCCCTGTAAGTGTGATTTATTGCACACATTTATGTTTAAATGTTAAGGATACAGCATATTATGGCTGTACATTTTTTATAAAAAACAAAATATAGTGAGTGGTTGACGTTTGCTCCAGACGTGAAGTGGAGAGAGCAGTAATGTACACCATGTTAAGATAACCTCTGAATTGACATTAAGTTGCTTGTTCCTGTGTATAAACATTGTAATTACAATACTTTTCTTTGAAATGACATTGTAGTGACTGAAATTGTGATATACCCTGCCAAATGTTTAATATTAAAAGTACATAGTAATGCCACTTAAAGTTGCTGTAACAACTTTTTTCCTAAATTGAGATGGATTCCCATTGATCACAACTACAAGTACTCTACTGGGTGTCTGCCATCGTTGTAACATAGTAATTACATTAGTAATTTATGATGTGTTTCACTTTACATTAAGTTCCATGTTCCTGTGTAGAAACATTGTAATTTAAATACTTTTCTTTATAATGACAGTGTAATAATTGACATTTTGATATACTGTACCCTGCAAAATATTAAATAATATTGAAAGTACATAGTGATTACACTTGAAGTTGCTGTAACAAGGTTTTTCCTAGATTAAGATGGATTCCCATTGATCACAACTACAAGAAATATATATTGGGTGTCTACGTAAATTGTAACAGTAATAGTTACGACATAGTAATTACATGAGTAAATCATAACGTGTTACACTTAACATGAAGTTGCTTGTTCCTGTGTGGAAACATTGTAATTACAATACTTTTCTTTATAACGACATTGTAATAACTGACATTTTGATATTCCAAGCAAAGTATTTAATAATATCGAAAGTAATTGTAACAGAGTAACTACATTCACAATGTGTTTCACTTTACATTGTTGCGTATTCCTGTGTAGAAACATTGTAGTTATTGCACTTTTCTTTATAACAGCATTGTAATAACTGTAAAATATGAACTTGCATTGAAAGTACATTGTAATTACACTTATAGGTGCTGTAACAACATTATTCTACATTGAAGTGTCTTCTCCCAATGATTGTAATAAAACTGTTTACCCTATTGTGTTTCACTTCACTTAAAGCTGTTTGCTCAGAAGTACCTACATTAACATTATATTATCTTGAACAACATTTCACTTACATTACACCATTGAAGCCAGAGAAATATACACTTGAATCCCTTTTCAGAAGGCAGGTACATTGTAAATACTAAGGTTATACCATTATGTGTTTCACTTTACATTAAGTTGCTTCCTCCTGGGTAGGTACATTATAGTAACATGCATATCCATTGTAAATACATTGTTCTTACATAACATTCAGTACATCCATTAAGCCAAATAATATGGAAATAAGATAACTGAAGCTGTAGTTAATGATAGGGTGTGCATTGTTACAACAGCTGACTGAGTCTTAGCCTAGCTTATTTAGGTGTTAGTGACTTATGTAGTTACATGTTACAAGGTTACATAATAAGATGCATTGTTAACATGGCGCTACACAGGAGACTGCCAAAGTGCAATTACAGGACACGTTAGTTACATTTGGAACAAGACATCTTGTAATTGCCTGTACATAAATCATGAGTAACTACACATGTGGAATAAACTCCGACAAGCTGATTTGTAATTATAAATCCTTCCACTTGTGTAATAACATATACCGCTAAACCCTTATTACAGTGTAATTATAAAATATTTACATGTAACTATGATATTATATATATATGTATTACTAAACTCAGCAAAAAAAAAGTCCTCTCACTGTCAACTGCGTAAATATTTGTATGAACATAACAAGATTCAACAACTGAGACATAAACTGAACAAGTTCCACAGACATGTGTCGAACTGAAATTGAACAATGTGTCCCTGAACAAAGCGGGGGGTCAAAATCAAAAGTAACAGTCAGTATCTGGTGTGGCAACCAGCTGCATTAAGTACTGCAGTGCATCTCCTCCTCATGGACTGCACCAGATTTGCCAGTTCTTGCTGTGAGATGTTACCCTACTCTTCCACCGAGGCACCTGCAAGTTCCCGGACATTTCTGGTGGGAATGGCCCTAGCCCTCACCCTCCGATCAAACAGGTCCCAGACGTGCTCAATGGGAATGAGATCCAGGCTCTTCGCTGGCCATGGCAGAACACTGACATTCCAAATCGCGCACAGAACGAGCAGTATGGCTGGTGGCATTGTCATGCTGGAGGGTCATGTCAGGATGGGCCTGCAGGAAGGGTACCACATGAGGGAGGTGAATTTCTTCCCTGTAACGCACAGCGTTGAGATTGCCTGCAATGACAACAATCTCAATCCGATGATGCTGTGACACACCGCCCCAGACCATGACGGACCCTCCACCTCCAAATCGACTCTGCTCCAGATTACAGGCCTCAGTGTAACGCTCATTCCTTCGACGATAAATGCGAATCCGACCATCACCCCTGGTGGGACAAAACCGTGAATCATCAGTGAAGAGCACTTTTTGCCAGTCCTGTGGGGTCCAGCGACGGTGAGTTGTTGCCGCTGATGTCTGGTGAGGATCTGCCTTACAACAGGCCTACAAACCTTCAGTCCAGCCTCTCTCAGCCTATTGTCTGAGCCCTGATGGACGGATTGTGCATTACTGGTGTAACTCGGGCAGTTGTTGTTGCCATCCTGTACCTGTCTCCGCAGGTACCTTTCCCGTGCAGGTGTTGTTACACGTGGTCTGCCACTGCGAGGACTATCAGCTATCCGTCCTGTCTCCCTGTAGCGCTGTCTTAGGCGTCTCACAGTACGGACATTGCAATTTATTGCCCTGGCCACATCTGCAATCCTCATGCCTCCTTGCAGAATGCCTAAGGCACGGTCACGCAGATGAGCAGGGACCCTGGGCATCTTTCTTTTGGTGTTTTTCAGAGTCAGTAGAAAGGCCTCTTTAGTGTCCTATGTTTTCATAACTGTGATCTTAATTGCCTGCCATCTGTAAGCTGGTAGTGTCGTAACGACCGTTCCACAGGTGCATGTTCATTAATTGTTTATGGTTCATTGAACAAGCAGGGTCATGAAAAAGGGACGTTTCTTTTTTTGCTGAGTTTATTTGGTTACATATTAATTTATGTACAATAAAGGTAAAGTGTTATTATTTTTCTCACACAACACCCCATGATGACAAAGTCAAAACATGTTTTTAGAAATGTTTGCAAATATATTGAAAATTAAATACATTTACATAATTATTCACACCCCTGAGTCAATAATTTGTAGAAGCACCTTTCTGGAGTTTATCTCTAAGAGCTTTCCATACCTGGATTGTGCAACATTTGCCCATTATTCTTTAAAAGATTCTTCAAGCTCTGTCAAACTGGTTGTTGATCATTGCTAGAAAACCATTTTAAGGTCTTGCCCTTATTACAGTGTAATTACATCATATTTACATGTAACTAAATACATTGTAAATGTAAATACATTTATTGCTATTTAGTTACATATTAATTAATGTACATCTAAGGGAAAGGTGCTTCTACAAAAACAGTACAGTACAGTAAAAAAAAGTAGAGTCTAGTGCAGTTAACTACAGTACAATACATCGAGCAGCAAAAAAAAAGTTGTGTACTGTACCCTACTTTACTCTAATATACTCTCCTGAACTAAACTGTACTCTACGGAATAAAACTATTGTCCTGTACCGTACCATACCATACCATATTGTAATGTACTCTGTTCTACTGTGCTCTACTGTACTAAACTGTGCCGTACTGTACTGTGATGTTCAAACTTGTGGAACATAGCCTACATATCTATGATTCGTTCAGATTTGGATCTGGGTCAGTACCGACTGTACTTGTTTGGGGGAGGAGCTCATTAAAATAATACCCAGCATGCTTTGCAAGCGTTCGTTTTTACGTAAACATTTTGGTCCTTTAGCAGACGCTGCTATCAACTAAGGTAGATAAACAACAACATATCACAGTCATAGCAAGAAAGAAAAAAATCTGTAACCGCCACTCAGAGGGTTGTTGTAGTTCAAGTGGTCTGTTGGTTTATTCTGTAGTTTGAAATTTTTTCAACATCATCGCTGTTAGTTTTAAAGATTTTGTAAAAGCTAACATAAGTACATGTGATAGATGAGAGCAATAATACATATTTTGTTACAATCTTCAGTTGGCACCTCTTTCCTATTAACTTCTTATGGCTGGGTGGCAGTATTGAGTAGCTTGGATGAAAAGGTGCTCAGAGTAAACTGCCTGCTACTCAGGCTCAGGGGCTAAGATATGCATATTATTAGTAGATTTGGATAGAAAACACTCTGAAGTTTCTAAAACTGATTAAATGATGTCTGTGAGTATAACAGAACTCATATGTCAGGCAAAAACCTGAGAAAAAATCCAACCAGGAAGTGGGAAATCTGAGGTTTGTAGGTTTGCCTATCCAATATACAGTGGGATATTGGTCATATTGCACTTCCTAAGGCTTTCCACTAGATGTCAACAGTCTTTAGAACCTTGTTTGATGCTTATACTGTGAAGAATGAGGGAAGGAGAGCTCTTTGAGTCAGGTGTCTGGCATGAGCTGAACATGTGCGCTCACGTGAGAGCGACCTGCCTTCCATTGCATTTCTGAAGACAAAGGAATTCTCCGGTTGAAACATTATTGAAGATTTATGTTAAAAACATCCTAAAGATTGATTCTATACATCGTTTGACATGTTTCTACGAACTGTAATGGAATTGTTTGACTTTTCGTCTGATCTGCGCGTCATGAATTTGGATTACTGGACTGAACGCACGAACAGAATGGAGGTATTTGGACATAAATGATGGACTATATCGAACAAAACAAACATTTATTGTGGAACTGGGATTCCTGGGAGTGCATTCTGATGAAGATCATCAAAGGTAAGTGTATATTTATAATGCTATTTCTGACTTCTGTTGACTCCAAAACATAGCGGATATCTGTATGGCTTATTTGGGCTCTGAGCGCTGTACTCCGATTATAGCATGGTGTGCTTTTTCCATAAAGTTTTTTTGAAATCTGACACAGCGGTTGCATTAAGGAGAAGTTTATCTAAAGTTCCATGTATAATACTTGTATCTTTTATCAATGTTTATGATGAGTATTTCTGTAAATAATGTGGCTCTCTGCAAAATCACCGGATGTTTTGGAGGCAAAACATTACTGAACATAACGCACCAATGTAAACTAAGATTTTTGGATATAAATATGAACTTTATCGAACAAAACATACATGTATTGTGTAACATGAAGTCCTATGAGTGTCATCTGATGAAGATCATGAAAGGTTAGTGATTCATTTTATCTCTATTTCTGACCTAACATACCTAACATAATCATTTGGTGTGCTTTCGTCGCAAAGTCTTTTTGAAATCGGACACTGTGGTGGGATTAACAACAAGTTTATCTTTAAAATGGTGTAAAATACTTGTATGTCTGAGGAATTTCAATCATGAGATTTCTGTTGTTTTGAATTTGGTGACCTGCACTTTCACTGGCTGTTGTCATATCGATCCCGTTTACGGGATCTCAGCCGTAAGACGTTTTAAGAGTTGAGAACAATTATTGTGGTGTAAATTCAACACCAGGGACACCTGAAGTCAAGAATAAATTAAGTACTCTTTATTATCAGTTAACCGGAGAGGTTACAACAAACACACATACAAAGTACAAGTCTACCACAAGCTCTACAAGGGCGGTCCCTTCAGTCCTCTTATATACTGTTACACAAAAAGCTACATAGGCATGGTTCATAGGGTTGGTTCCTGCAGGTGACTGGCTGTTATCGCGTGGGGTCAGTTTCCCAAGAAACTGAGCAATGTC
Organism: Salvelinus namaycush; assembly: GCF_016432855.1. Classification (NCBI taxonomy): domain Eukaryota; kingdom Metazoa; phylum Chordata; class Actinopteri; order Salmoniformes; family Salmonidae; genus Salvelinus; species Salvelinus namaycush. Next base: position 3,572,708 of record NC_052317.1, read on the forward strand.
TCCTATCTTAATTTCCAGGACATATTCTAGGCGTTCTGCCAATTGGTCAGAGGAGGAGGTCACAGTCACCTGCACGAACCAAGATAGAGTGAGACAAGATTGTCACAACTCCCACCGAAGGTGGCTCCTCTTCCTGTTCGGGCGGCGCTCGGCGGTCGTCGTCACCGGCCTACTAGTTGCCACCGATCCCTTCTCCCTTTTCTGTTGGTTTTGTCTTATTGGTTACACCTGTTTCTTGTTTAGGTTTTAGTTGGGCTATTTAAGCCGGTGATGCCCGCTGGCTTTTGTGCGGGCTTATTTCCTGTGTTTGTGGTTGTGCGATTTTCTTGTTTTTCTCCGGACTGGTTGGGTCCTGTTTTTGGGCCGGTCTTTGTTATGCGCCTGGTGTTTTGGCGTGACCGTTTTCCTGCGCCGGAATAAAAAAACAATTGTCCTTTACCCTCTTCCCTGCGCCTGACTCCGCACCCACTACTCATAGAAGTGCGTTACAAAGATGCATACTGTGTACAATTCAAGGCTATCTCTTCAGACAATAAAATGTTCCCTTACAATATAATGCTTACTTAATTGATCATGTATAGCAGTTGAAATTTCATCCAAAAATCAATGACCCAAAAAATACATATTTTCAATGTCTGCAAATTATATTTTTTCACCGTCAATAAAATATCTATTTTTCAATGTCCGTATAAGATATATTTTCGATGTCCGGAAAATACGTATTTTAACCTTTCATTCAGCACCTGAAATGCACGTGATGACAACGTCTGGAAAATATGCCTAAAATACATATTTTCTACATCATTGTCAATGTTTTCCCTCTTACAAATCACCTTAGTACAACCTACAGTACAATTCGTATACAATCACAGTCCCCGGATATAACTATTAGATGGATACTTGCTTTGGTGTCAACCCCATTGAGAAATCAATCGAAATTACATGAAAAACTAAGTATCAGCCCACTGTCTCGCATCGCCACCTCATTGGTTCAAAATCTTCATGCATCATCCACGGTGCAGATTCTCGCCTAGCAACAGCCTCTAGTGTAGCCACTGCAGAGGTCCACCGACTGACTGGAAGAACAGCTGATAGATGAGGCAGAAGGAAGGGCAAGTATGTGGCGAGAGAACAGCACAGACTCACACATGTACACAGACAGAGAGAGAGAGCGAGAGATAACATGTTTCCCATACCAATAAAGCCCCTTGAATTGTTGAATTGAATTGAATTAAGAGAGAGATAGAGAGAGAACAGCATGGACCTGACACACATGTACAGTACATACACACACAAAGAAAGAGAGTGAGCAAGCGAGAGAGAGAGAGAGAGAGAGAGTGAGAGGGGAGGGAGAAGCACAGACAGCCACACACATGTATTTACACAGTGCACACACACACGAGTGATAAAAAATGGGACAAAATGGAGCCTAATGTAGCTACTGATTCCTCTCACTAAGTCACCTAACATGTAAGTAACCAAGCGCCTATGAAACCGTCATGAATTAACATCGACTGTCAATGGAGACACATTTCTTCTTCTTTCTGACCACGTTAACACATCAAGACATTACATTCACAAATGAACACGTCCACGTGTTCAAAATAGATATATTTAGATATAGAACACCTGCCGAATGGCTGTGAATAATGAACGCATAACTAATGCCTGGAGTAATGAACGCCTGCAGAACAGCCGTGACTAGTGAACGCATAACTAACGCCTTGAGTAATGAACACATGTACGTGACAGGTACGTGTAAAATATGTGACTATAAATTAAAACTGATTTCTGTTAGAATTGCCTCTGGCTTGTGTTTTTCATGTCCCAGTTACCAGGTTAACTCTGTGGTGCTGAATTGACAGGACAACTATCTATCCAGCTGTAATTCTTATCGTTTGTGTACAGGCCAGGAGACGGTTTGTGGGCCCAGTTCGTTACACACGCCCTGATTACGTCTTACAATTTTGAATAGGCTAATAAACAGTTATTCTCATGTTGATTCAATATAGTAGCCTAAGCTGCAAATTGCAAAGCAAAATGCATTTAGGCCTACATTTACTTTCAAATGATGTCTATTTGTATGTCCTTATATCACTGACTTCTTCAATCAAATCATTCTGTAATGTAATGAAAACACAGTGTTAGAATTGCATTTATTAGACATCTCAATAGTTTAAATATGGACATTTCGTTAGAACACTTGTAAATACGATTTTGTAAATATCTTTATCATCATAATGCGCATACATTTTTGGGGAACAGTTACATTTTAAGATTGGCATGAAAACTGGCGCACAAATGGATATGTTGACATCCTGCACGGTCACACTTGCTAGGACACATAAAATGGCAAAAAAGAACACATCACCCACACCAGTATCGACAGCAGGAGTCTGTCCTGTATATTTTGAAATGCATCTGACATTTAGGCTATTCATTCATCACCACCAGCCAATCACATATTACACCAGAGCTACTTCTCGCCAGTTCATTTTCGACACTGCAGCCTACTTTATAAGTTGCTTGTCTCCTTGACTATCAGTTTTATTCCGGTGACATGCATTGAGCTATAGGCTACTCGTTCGGTAGAAGAGCTATCAGGAATAGAGAGAGGAGAGGGGGAAGAGAGAGAGAGAGGCCAGTGGAGCTGATGTGATGCCAGCGGTGATGTGTGAATTGTGCAAGACTGGAACAATGACGACAGAGAGATGTGTTAACTTGAAATGAGGGTCATTTTTTATATTAATCTATCATTTTTGTAGGGCTATGCTGCCATACCATCTGAAAATATGCTACGCAAGATAGAGACACATAATATCAGCTGGAGACAGATCTAGATCGGCCTATCTTACACACTAATTATAATGCGGTGTCACCAATCAGCATACACTAAAACGTCTAATTGTTATACATTTCATCTTCCTCATATGCCTACTATCGCATAGCTGTCTCTCTATCCCCCTTCAAACTTTCCTTGTCTATTAATTTGATAGACTACATTGTTTTAGCATTATCCATTATCCTCAATGTTCATTCAGAAAGGTTCCTAAAGTAAATGAATTTCTGTTATTCCATTGTGATGAGACTGTCGTGTTATCAATTTGGCCGCACGCTCGGCCGCTGGCCATGGTCCTGATATTGTCAATCCCGCTGCGGAGACGCACAAAACAAGCCCAGCGCTGGGCCTGCACTTCGTCTGGATGTCACAGGTTAGCCTATACTGTAACAATAGTATTGTTATGTGTTGCAGTGGGGACACTAATATGAGCAACACTTGTTGCTACCATGCTACTGCAGTGACCCGCTGGTCACTGTATTGATGCTGAGATGTTCCCCATTAATAAATAACAGTTAACCAAGTGAAATGCTTTAACCATCCATTTTGTATAGTGGTATAATCTATAGACAGAATAGATATGAAACATGGTGATAGCAGAGACGAATTTGTCGGCAGAAAAATTACTTTTGCCATTGTCGTGTCTTTGGCTATGCCGGATTAAGTGATCTGACATGCTATTCTATAAAATCCTTTCACCGTAATTAATATTACCTGATTGAGCTAATCATGTAAATGTAATTAACTAGAGAGTCGGGGCACCACAAAATAATATTTATAGAGCTGTTATCTTCCGAATAAACTCTTAAAGACCTAGTAATATTTTACATCAATAGCAGTCAATATTAATCGTCACCTTAATTCAGTCTCATCTGAAAGTTGTAAATTCTTGGTTATCTTCACGAACCCTGGCTAACAAGTTGAATCAGCAATACAAAATTGGGTTTAATTATTTATTACTAAATACCTAACTAATGACACAGAATTACATATACACAGAATGAATCATACCTTGATTACAAATTACGTCATAAAGGAAAACGTCCCTAGCGGGCGTAACAGATATGACAGCTGGTTACACAAAAGAAAAGGGGCTGGGTTTGAGTGAAAGAGCGGGAAGACTTTGAGGAACCAAGGGCGAAGCTGTGCTATCGTAAATACAGTATCTTATGCATTCTAAATTACCGCCCATTTGGAAAAGGAAAATGCAATAAATATTTACTCTGAGCTGCGCTTCGGTAGGTTGGTGGTAGATGGGAGGCCATGTTGCCCAACCGAGTCCTTTGTCCTTTGAAGAATGTCTCTGGTGGTCAATTGGATACGTTGTAGTAACGTTGTTGTGTGGTAGACGGGATACTCTGTCTGTTCTTTCCTAGCCCGCGTTTGCAGCTGCTGTTGCTAACTCAACGGCTAGGAGGTATCACTTCTGTAGTGAATAAGAGTGCAAAGTTCATACCATTCGCAACCAAAGCTCACGCTGAGGTTGGCTTAGTTCTGCAGTTGACATGTTAGTCCTTTTAACGCAGAGGCTGCAGAACATTTTCGTCAAGACTTTATATAGTGGAGCGAGAAGGGTGTGTTTGAAAAGTTTATAACCCATGTCTCTTCACAGGGGCGGGCCACTGGTTGAGCAGAGCCCTAACCTTATGAAAACCCAAATCTGTCATTTGGAAGCTAAAATTAAATTTAATCTCTTCACCAATAATTTTATATTCAAACATTTAAATTGAACAACAATTCCATGTGTCTCCGATAACTACAATGTGCAGACTTTCCACTGTAGAGTTTGTCATCCTATCATTGATGAGAATGTCCCAGATGACAACCGAACTGACATCATATTCATTAAGTACCACCGCATATGTTCAATTGGTCGGATTACCAGAATATAGTCCATTTCCCCCCACCTTCTGATGTTCCCAGAATCTCTATGTTAACCAAGGGGTTTTCAAATTTCACATCAGTAGGGTAGAGAGAGGAAAAAAGGGGGGAAGAGGTATTTATGACTGTCATAAACCTACCCCCAGGCCAACGTGATGACACCATTGAGAGACTGAGTAGCAAACATGGATGTGGCTAGCCAACAGTGAGCTATGTAGCTAGCTAGAAAGAAGGCCGACAAAGCAGCTGACAGCAGAGGGAGAAACCGTGTTGCAAGATGGAGAGCGCACTTGGATTAAAACCACCATCGACATTATGCTTGGACACAAACAACCTGGCGAAGACATGGAAGTCGTTGAAAGAGGAGTTTACAATCTACCTGGATCTTACACCGAGAAAGTGAAACTTTTCTACTATCTAATTGAAGAGAGTGGTAGGGAGCTGTGTGAGACATTGATGTGTTGAGGAGGACAGTGAATTTAGAGGTACAGTTGAAGTCGGAAGTTTACATACACTTAGGTTGGAGTCATTAAAACTCGTTTTCCAATCACTCCACAAATTTCTTGTTAACAAACTATAGTTTTGGCAAGTCGGTTAGGACATCTACTTTGTGCATGACACAAGTCATTTTTCCAGCAATTGTTTACAGACAGATTATTTCACTTATAATTCAATGTATCACAATTCCAGTGGGTCAGGAGTTCACATACACTGTTGACTGTGCCTTTAACTTCTTATGGCTGCAGGGGCAGTATTGAGTAGCTTGGATGAAAGGTGCCCAGAGTAAACTGCCTGCTCCTCAGTCCCAGTTGCTAATATATGCATATTATTATTAGTATTGGATAGAAAACACTCTGAAGTTTCTAAAACTGAATGATGAATGATGTCTGTGAGTATAACAGAACTCATATGGCAGGCAAAAACCTGAGAAATAAATCCAACCAGGAAGTGGGAAATCTGAGGTTTGTAGGTTTTCAACTCATCGCCTATCGAATACACAGTAGGATATGGGTCAGTTTGCACTTCCTACGGCTTCCACTAGATTTCAACAGTCTTTATGACCTTGTCTGATGCTTCTACTGTGAAGTGGGGCTGAAGGAGAGGGGAATGAGTAAGGTCTGCCATGAGCTGACCATGCTCTGACCATGCGCGTTCATTTGAGAGTGAGCTCTATTCTATCGCATTTCTGAAGACAAAGGAATTCTCCGGTTGGAACAGTTTTGAAGATTTATGTTAAAAACATCATAAAGATTGATTTAATACATCGTTTGACATGTTTATACTGACTGTTACGGAACTTTTTGACATTTCGTCTGCTTTTAGTGAACTCGCTTCGTGACTTTGGATTTGTTTACCCAAACGCGCTAACAAAAGTAGCTATTTGGACATACATGATGGACATTACCGAACAAAACAAACATTTCTTGTGGAAGTGGGAGTCCTGGGAGTGCATTCCGACGAAGATCAGCAAAGGTAAGTGAAGATTTATAATGTTTTGTTGACTACACAATTTAGCGGGTAACTGTATGGCTTGCTTTTGTGGCTGAACGCTGTTCTCAGATTATTGAATATTGTGCTTTTGCTGTAAAGCTTTTTTGAAATCTGACACAGCGGTTGCATTAACTTCTATGCGCTACGCTGATTTGCAGGGCGCAAAATATTACTAAAAATATTTATAATCATGCAATCACAAGTGAAATATACCAAAAGACAGCTTAGCTTGTTGTTAATCCACCTATCGTGTCAGATTTTGAAAATATGCTTTACAGAGAAAGAAATCCAAGCTTTTGTGAGTGTATGAATCAATGCTAGAACAGCTAGCCCCAAATTAGCATGGTCACGAAAGTCAGAAAAGCAATAAAATTAATCGCTTACCTTTGATAATCTTCGGATGTTTCCACTCATGAGACTCCCAGTTACACAATAAATGTTATTTTTGCTCGATAAATATTACTTTTATAACACAAAAACGCCATTTGGGTTGCGCGTTATGTTCAGAAAACTACAGCCTCGTTCCGGTCCTTTAACCTGATGATGATAGAGGGCGCTATTTACACTTTGGGGGAAAATCGTGCCCAATTTAAACGGCCTCGTACTCTATTCTTGCTCGTACAATATGCATATTATTATTACTATTGGATAGAAAACACTCTCTAGTTTCTAAAACCGTTTGAATTTTGTCTGTGAGTAAAACAGAACTCATTTGGCAGCACACTTTCTGACCAGGAAGTGGAAAGTCTGAAAATGATGCTCTGTTCAAGGGCCTGCCTATAAATGGGCATGATACGTATGAGTATACATGCACGTCATACACCTTCCCCTAGATGTCAAGAGGAAGTGAGAGAAGAAATGAAGTGTTTATCTTGGTCTGAGGTGGAATAAATCTTCTTGGCACGACGAGTCATCCATTTTTTGTTTTCTGGAGAGCGCGAACATGGACCTGGAATTGCCTTCTGAAAAGCCGTCGTTATAGGCGACTACTATCTCCGGCTTTGATTTTATTTGATACATGTCACAATATCATCGTAAAGTATGTTTTTTCAATATAGTTTTAATAGATTATTGAAATTTTTTCGGGACGTTAGGCGTGTTGCGTTGTCTGTGTTTGTTGACGATGGGGAGCTTCGCGCCACTTGGCCAGTGTGCTTGCTAATTCAAGAGGGAAAAACGATGTTCTAAATCCAAACAACGACTGTTCTGGACAAAGGACCCCTTGTCCAACATTCTGATGGAAGATCACCAAAAGTAGGACCCATTTTGTGATGCTATTTCATATATGTGTCGAACTGTGTACTAGTAGTTTTGCGCCCAGGTTTTGGCCACTCTCCTCGCTATAACATAAGCCTTATGTCGTAATGAAGATATTTTTAGAATTCTAACACTGCGATTGCATTAAGAACTAGTGTATCTATCATTTCCTATACAACATGTATTTTTTTGTAATGTTTATGAATTGCTATTTGGTCAGAATAGGTGAGAGTCTAATAGAAATATCTGCACATTCTGGGAAATAGAAGCTACGTTAGCATAATGGATAACCACTGATTTCAGCTCTAAATATGCACATTTTCGAACAAAACATAAGTGTATGTATAACCTGATGTTATAGGACTGTCATCTGAGGAAGGTTTATGAAGGTTAGTGAAAATTAATATATTTTGCTGGTTTATTCGCTAACGCTAACGTGCCTATTGCTATCGCTAACGTGCCTTGATGAATGAATGCGGGAGTGTGGTAGGCTATTGTAGTAAGCTAATATAATGCTATATTGTGTTTTCGCTGTAAAACACTTAAAAAATCTGAAATATTGGCTGGATTCACAAGATGCTTGTCTTTCATTTGCTGTACACGATGCATTTTTCAGAAATGTTTTATGATGAGTATTTAGTTATTCCACGTTGGTCTCTATAATTACTCTGGCTGCTTCGGTGCTATTTTTGACGGTAGCTGTGATGGTAGCTGCAATGTAAAACTGATTTATACCTCAAATATGCACATTTTTCGAACAAAACATAGATTTATTGTGTAACATGTTATAAGACTGTCATCTGATGAAGTTGTTTATTGGTTAGTTTGGTTGGTTCTTGGTTAGTTAGGTTGGCTTTGTGCATGCTACCTGTGCTGTGAAAAATGTCTGTCCTTCTTTGTATTTGGTGGTGAGCTAACATAAATATACGTGCTGTTTTCGCTGTAAAACATTTAAAAAATCTGACATGTTGACTGGATTCACAAGATGTGTATCTTTCATTTGCTGTATTGGACTTGTTAATGTGTGAAAGTTAAATATTGCTAAAAAATATTTTTTGAATTTCGCGCTCTGCCTTTTCAGTGGAATGTGTAGCGGAACGCCTCGGCCAGACAGGTTAAGCCAGAAGAGAATTCCCAAACGTATCAGATTCAAAAATATTACTAAAAATATTTCTAATCATGCAATCACAAGTGAAATATACCAAAACACAGCTTAGCTTGTTGTTAATCCACCTATCGTGTCAAATTTTGAAAATATGCTTTGCAACGAAAGCAATCTAAGCTTTTGTGAGTGTATCAATCAATGCTAGAACAGTTAGCCTTATATTAGCTTGGTTAGCTTGGTCACGAAAGTCAGAAAAGCAATAAAATTAATCGCTTAACTTTGATAATCTTCGGATGTTTGCACTCACGAGACTCCCAGTTACACAACAAATGTTCTTTTTGTTCGATAAATATTACTTCTATAACAAAAAAACGCCATTTGGGTTGTGCGTTATGTTCAGAAAACCAAAGCCTCGTTCCGTTCAACGAAAATTCCAAAAAGTATCCGTAATGGTCGTAGAAACATGTCAAATGTTTTTTATAATCAATCCTCAGGTTTTTTTTAACAAACACAATCGATAATATTTCAACCGGACCGTAACCTATTCAATAAGAGAGAAAAAGAAGGACACCTGACTACTTTTGAAAAATCTCACTAATTTTTCAAAATAAAAGCCTGAAACTATGTCTAAAGCCTGGTCACAGCCTGAGGAAGCCATTGGATAAGGAATCTGGTTGATACCCCTTTAATTGGAAGAAAGACGCGGCAGGAAACACCGATTTCTTTAAAAAAAAAATCACTTCCGGGTTAGATTTTCTCAGGTTTTTGCCTGCAGAATCAGTTTTGTTATACCCACAGACAATATTTTGACAGTTTTGGAAACTTTGGAGTGTTTTCTACCCTAATCTGTAAATTATATGCATATTCTACAATCTGGACCTGAGAAATAGTCTGTTTACCTTGGGAACGTTATTTAAAAAAATAAAATAATAATCTGACCCCTAGCGTTAAAAACAAGTTTATCTTTAATTCTATGTAAAACATGTATCTTTCATCAAAGTTTATGATGAGTATTTCTGTTATTTCATGTGGCTCTGCAATTTCTCCGGATATTCTGGAGGCATTTCTGAACATGGCGCCAATATAAACTGAGGTTTTTGGATATAAATATGAACTTTATCGAACAAAACATATATGTATTGTGTAACATGAAGTCCTATGAGGGTCATCTGATGAACATCATCAAAGGTTAGTGATTCATTTTATCTCCATTTCTGCTTTATGTGACTCCTGTCTTTGGCTGGAAAAAAATGGCTGTGTTTTTCTGTAATTTGGTGGTGACCTAACATAATCTTTTGTGGTGCTTTCGCTGTAAAGCCCTTTTGAAATCGGACACTGTGGTGGGTCGGACACTTTCACTGGCTTTCACTGAAATCGGACACTTTCACTGAAATCGGACACTTTCACTGGCTGTTGTCATATCGATCCCGTTAAGGGGATTGCAGCCCTAAGAAGTTTTAAACCGCTTGGAAAATTCCAGAAAATTATGTCATGCCTTTAGAAGCTTCTGATAGGCTAATTGACATAATTTTAGTCAATTGGAGGTGTACCTGTGGATGTATTTCAAGGCCTACCTTAAAACTCAGTGCCTCTTTGCTTGACATCATGGGAAAATCAAAAGAAATCAGCCAAGACCTCAGAAAAAAAATTGTAGACCTTCACAAGTCTGGCTCATCCTTGGGAGCAATTACCAAACACCTGAAGGTACCACGTTCATCTGTACAAACAATAGTACGCAAGTATAAACACCATGGAACCACGCAGTCGTCATACCGCTCAGGAAGGTGACGCGTCCTGTCTCCTAGAGATGAACGTACTTTGGTGCGAAAAGTGCAAATCAATCCTAGAACAACAGCAAAGGACCTTGTGAGGATGCTGGAGGAAACAGGTACAAAAGTATCTATATCCCCAGTAAAACGAGTCCTATATCGACATAACCTGAAAGACCTCTCAGCAAGGAAGAAGCCACTGCTCCAAAACCGGCATCAAAAAGCCAGACGGTTTGCAACTGCACATGGGGACAAAGATCGTACTTTTTGGAAAAATGTCCTCTGGTCTGATGAAACAAAAATAGAACTGTTTGGCCATATTGACCATCGTTATGTTTGGAGGAAAAAGGGGGATGCTTGCAAGCCGAAGAACACCATCCCAACCGTGAAGCACGGGGGTGGCAGCATCATGTTGTGGGGGTGCACTTCACAAAATAGATGGCATCATGAGGGAGGAAAATTATTTGGATATATTGAAGCAACATCTCAAGACATCAGTCAGGAAGTTAAAGCTTGGGTCAAATGGGTCTTCCAAATGGACAATGACCCCAAGCATACTTCCAAAGGTGTGGCAAAATGGCTTAAGGACAAAGTTAAGGTACTGGAGTGGCCATCACAAAGCCCTGACCTCAATCCTATAGAACATTTGTGGGCAGAACTGAAAAAGTGTATGCGAGCAAGGAGGCCTACAAACCTGACACAGTTACAGCAGCTCTGTCAGGAGGAATGGGCCAAAATTCACCCAACTTATTGTGGGAAGCTTGTGGAAGGCTACCTGAAACGTTTGACCCAAGTTAATTAAATAATTTAAAGGCAATGCTACCAAATACTAATTGACTGAATGTAAACTTCTGACCCACTGGGAATATGATGAAAGAAATAAAAGCTGAAATAAATCATTCTCTCTTCTATCATTCTGACATTTCACATTCTTAAAATAAAGTGGTGATCCTAACTGACCTAAGACAGGGAATTTTTCTAGGATTAAATGTCAGGAGTTGTGATTTAATGTATTTGGTTAAGGTGTATGTAAACTTCCGACTTCAACTGTATTTGAGGCACATTGCAACCCAAAATTGAATGATACTTAATGTATATTTTCTTTGTAAGAAATCAAGGACAGATCTTATAGTGCTAGCCAGTGCATGCAATTTCAGTGATAATAATGACTCATTGATCTGTGATAGAATGGTTTGTGGCACATGGAACTCCCATCTTAGAGAAAGACTGCTAAGAGAGGAAACCCTGACGTTAGAAAAATGTATGCAGATATGTATAGCTGCTGAGTAGTCACATGAGAACAGTAAAACAATTAAAGGTAATACAGTTGAGAAAGTGCTTGCAATGAAACAGAGCAAAGAAAGAAAAGGACAAATATGCAATCTCATGCAAATTCTGTGGGGAAAAAAGCATGAGAGGAATAAAAGGAAACACCCAGCTTTTGGAAAGCAGTGTAAAAAGTGTGGGATGGACAATAATTTTGCTGCAAAGGGCATGTAAAAGTAAGGGTAAGGAAAATCAGTGCAAAAAGTGACTAAGACAGAGGAGAAATATGTGGAGATTCTGCGTGTTACTACAGAGACTGTAAACACAGTAAAAGACAGTACAGACTATTCTGTTGTTTGCAGCAATGCTCATTGGCAAAGAACTAGTGAGATTGTGGCTCAAGCTGTAATATTATCCCAATAAATCTACTGAACCCGGTCACACAAGTTGAGAAAACAAACCAAGTCCTAGTGATGTACAACAAGAGCACACTACAGCCACTGGGCAAATGCAAGATTAAACTGAGAAATCCACAAAACAAGACTGTACCGTCTAGAGTTTCTGGTGGTTGACAAGCGCCAATACTAGGCAGTAAAGCAGTTCAGGCCATGAACCTAGTGAAAGTGCAGTTTGAGAACATTCTGACTGTGGATAGCATTGTGACAGAGGGTACGGACACAGAGGGTCAATGGACTATAGAGAATATAAAGAGATAATATTCAGATGTCTTCACGGGTGATTGCTATCTCGAAGGAAACTACAAGATCAAAATGAACCAGAAGGTGGAGCCAGTGAAACTACCTAAAATAAGAGTTCCAGTTGCAATGATGAAGCCGTTGAAAGAAGAGCTGAGCAGCTTTCAGCGCAGAATGATTATTACACCTGTGGAGAAAAGCACCGACTGGACAAGCAGCCTTGTGATCGTGAAGAAACCAAATAGCAAACTGAGAATGTGGAGACCCTAGACCACTGAACAAAGCACTAAAGACAAGTCAATTTCCCCCACCAACAATAGATGACATCTTATCGGACCTGTCTAAAGCTGAGTATACCTGAGTATTCACAGTGTGTGACATCAAGCTATCTGACCACATTCTCTACACCGTGTGGCAGATGGTTGATGATGCCAATTGGGATTAGCCCAGCACCTGACCTTTTTTCAAAGGAAATTGAGCCAAGCACTGTTCTGATTACAGTACTGTAGATGTGAGGAGGGGTCCTAGTGTCTGTGTGCAGACATGTTGTGAAAGGTGTTGGTGACAGAGAGGCTATTGTGTTGATCAAGGTGCTATTGTATTGGGACCTATGGGGACACTGTGGGGGTTGATGTGATGGGTTAGTTAGGATGAGGGTTCCATGTCTGGGCATGACACCCATACCCCATTGTCCAATTTCTGTAATCAGAATGAGTTGTGAGAATGCTTGAAGTTGTGATGGGTTAATCAGGAGGGAGGTTTTTGTGTTTGTGTGTATTGGTGGGGAGGGGCTGGTGATGTGGGTCTGGAAAGTTCTACTCTAAAAACGCTTATGTTGGGGCACGAGTGGAACATTTCAGATGGCCAAGTCTGTGGTTATTTTTCCTTGCCCTGTAGACGTGTGTGAGGGTCTTGTTGTGATCATGGGGGTAGTGTATAGGGCTATATGTTTTTTTAAATGTAAAATTTATTTAACTAGGCAAGTCAGTTAAAACGTCTTGTCAATAGGGGGGCGCTATTTCCACTTTGTAAAAAATCGTGCCCAATTTAAACGGCCTCGTACTCTATTCTAGATCGTACAATATGCATATTATTATTCCTATTGGATAGAAAACACTCTCAAGTTTCTAAAACCGTTTGAATTATACCTGTGAGTAAAACAGAACTCATTTTGCAGCAAACTTCCTGACAGGAAGTGAAAAATCTGAAATCAAGGCTCTGTTCCAGGGCCTTCCTATTCAATTGCTTGAAATCTATGGATATACATGCACTTCATACGCCTTCCACTAGATGTCAACAGGCAGTGGGAGGTGGAATGGGGTGTCTAGCTTGATCTGAGGTCGAACAAGAGCTCTTGGAATGACGTGACCACAATTTCCTTTGTCTACCAAGGCGCGGGAAGGACATCAGCATTGGCTTCTGAAAAGCGTTCGGTATAGACGGTGGATGTCTCCGGCTCTGATTTTATTTGATAGATGTGATTAAAACATCATAAAGTAGTTTTTTTCAACCGAGTTGTATCAGTTTATTCAACGTTTATTGCGAGTTTTGGAATTTTCTTTTCTTTGCGTCAGGTGAAGTTGGGCATGTTTGCGCCACATGGCTAGCTATGGTTGCTAATTTGACAGGAGAAGAGGACATTCTAAAACCAAACAACAATTTATTCTGGACAAAGGACTCCTTGTACAAGATTCTGATGGAAGCTCAGCAAAAGTAAGAACCATTTATGATGTTATTTCGTATTTCTGTGGAAAATGTTTAGTCCTATTTTCCTTCCTTTTTGCGGGCGCTGTCTCGCTATAACGTAAGCTGTTTGTTATGGTAAAGTTATTTTTAAAAATCTAACACGGCGATTGCATTAAGAACTAGTGTATCTTTCATTTGCTGTCCAACATGTATTTTTTAGTAAAGTTTATGATGAGTTCTTTGATTAGATTAGGTGACTGTCCAAAATATCTCCGGAGAATTTTGTGCATTTTGGCTACGTATTCACAATGTAAAACCAAGATTTGTACCTCTAAATATGCACATTTTCGAACAAAACATATATGTATTGTGTAACATGATGTTATAAGACTGTCATCTGATGAAGTTGGTCAAGGTTAGTGATTAATTTTATATATTTTGCTGGTTTTTGCGAATGCTATCTTTGCGGTGAATGAATGCGGTTGTGTGTTTGGCTATTGTTGTAAGCTAATATAATGCTATATTGTGTTTTCGCTGTAAAACACTTAAAAAATCTGAAATATTGGCTGGATTCACAAGATGTTTATCTTTCATTTGCTGTACACCATGTATTTTTCATAAATGTTTTATGATGAGTATTTAGGTATTTCACGTTGCTCTCTGTAATTATTCTGGCTGCTTTGGTGATATTTTTGATGGTAGCTGCAATGTAAAACTATGATTTATACCTCAAATATGCAAATTTTCGAACAAAACATACATTTATTGTATAACATGTTATAAGACTGTCATCTGAGGAAGTTGTTTCTTGGTTAGTGACTAATTATATCTCTATTTGGTCGGTTTTGTGATAGCTACCTATGCGGTAAAAAAATGGTGAAAATATGCGGTTGAGTCTTTTGCTATTGTGGTTAGCTAATAGAAATACATATTGTGTTTTCGCTGTAAAATATTTTAAAAATCGGAAATGATGGCTGGATTCACAAGATGTTTATCTTTCATTTGCTGTATTGGACTTGTGATTTCATGAAAATTATATTATATGATATCCCTATCGCGTTAGGCTAGGCTATGCTAGTCAGCTTTTTTGATGAGGATGCTCCCAGATCCGGGATGGGTAGCAATGAAAGGTTAAGAACAAATTCTTATTTACAATGACTGCCTACCCTGGCCAAACCCGGATAATGCTGGGCCAATTGTGTGCTGCCCGATGGGACTCCCAATCACGGCCAGTTGTGATACAGCCCAGATTCAAACCAGGGTCTGTAATGACGCCTTTTGCACTGAGATGCAGTGCCTTAGACCAATGCGCCACTCGGGAACCCTTATGTAAAACAAAATACTTGGTGCTTTTGATCGAGTTGAGTTGTTGTTCGGTTATACCCTTGATTAGTGGTAGTGTATTAGGCTATTTGGGGAGCCAAAGTTCGGTTGTGACTTTTGATCAAGTTTGTGGGTTAAGAGGAAGGGGGTTGGGCATGTTGAAACTGTTTTAGTGTTTAACCTCTAATTCCTCCCAAACCCGGATCCGGGAGCACCCCCATCAGTAAAAAAGCTGACTAGCATAGCCTAGCATAGCGTCACAAGTAAATACTAGCATCTAAATATCATTAAATCACAAGTCCAAGACACCAGATGAAAGATACACATCTTGTGAATCCAGCCATCATTTCTGATTTTTAAAATGTTTTACAGGGAAGACACAATATGTAAATCTATTAGCTAACCACGTTAGCAAAAGACACCACTTTTTTTACTCCACCATTTTTTTACTGCATCAGTAGCTATCACAAATTCGACCAAATAAAGATATAAATTGCCACTAACCAAGAAACAACTTCATCAGATGACAGTCTGATAACATATTTATTGTATAGCATATGTTTTGTTAGAAAAATGTGCATATTTCAGGTATAAATCATAGTTTACCATTGCAGCCACCATCACAACTCTCACCAAAGCGACTAGAATAACTACAGAGAGCAATGTGAATTACCTAAATACTCATCATAAAACATTTCTGAAAAATACACAGCGTACAGCAAATGAAAGACCAACATCTTGTGAATCCAGCCAATATTTCAGATTTTTTAAGTGTTTTACAGCGAAAACACAATATAGCATTATATTAGCTTACCACAATAGCCAGAAACACAACACCATTTACCAGCAGCAAAGGTTAGCGATCGTAACAAGCAAGCAAAAGATATATAATTTGACTAACCTTCATAAACTTCTTCAGATGACAGTCCTGTAACATCATATTACACAATGCATATAGGGTTTGTTCGAAAATGTGCATATGTAGCGGCACAAATCGTGGTTATACAATGTGAGTAGTGGCCAAACTGCAAGCAATCTGTCCGGCGCCATCTTGGAGAGGCACCTAATCTAATCGAAAACTATTCATAAACTTGACTAAAAAATACAGGTTGGACAGCAAATGAAAGATACATTAGTTCTTAATGCAACCGCTGTGTTAGATTTTTAAAATTAACGTTACTGCGCATACAGCGTGCGCTAAAGCGAGACCGCACCGAAATTCATGGCGGAAATATTGTTTAACATTTGTCAACATAAATACGAATTAACAGCATAAAGACTTCTTACTATTTGACGAGCTTCCATCAGAATCTTGGGCAAGGTGTCCTTTCTCCAGAACAATCGTCTTTTGGTTGAAAGATGTTCTCTTCTCCTGTAGAATTAGCAGCTAACGCTAGCTATGTGCCGGAGAGGTGTCCAACTCGTGATAGCGCGTCACAAAGAAATCCCAGAAAATCGCAATAAACTGATATAAACTGCTATAAGTCGGTTTAAATTAACTACCTTATGAAGTTTTTAAGACAAAAATCAAATTAAATCAGAGCCGGAGATATAGAACTGCTAAAACGAAAGCTTTTCAGGACGCCATTGTGATGTCCCTCCTGCGCCAGGCGCCCCGTTGAAAAGGTCGGACCTTCCGTTCCACGGGCATTTATAGTGCCCCAGATGGTGCAATCCACTCCATTCAAATTCTCACCGCTTACTGACATCTAGAGGAAGGCGTATGCAGTGCATGTAGCCCCATAGCTTACATGGGAATTTATAAACTGACCCCAGAACAGAGACCTCGATTTCAGAAATCTCACTCCTTGACAGGAAGTGTGCTGCAGAATGAGTTCTGTTTCACTCAGAGAAATAATTCAAACGGTTTTAGAAACTAAAGAGTGTTTTCTATCCAATAGTAATAATAATATGCATATTGTACGAGCAAGAATTGAGTACGAGGCAGTTTAATTTGGGAACTAATTTTTACAAAGTCGAAATGGCGCCCCCCTATTGACAAGAAGTTTTAAGGTATGGGATTGGTTAGGAAGCCTATTGAAACTGTTTTGGAATGGGGTCTGGGTTGAAATCCAACAATTTTAATCAAACTGGTTAGGGGTAGGCTTAGGCCTGGCCCAGTGTGTCACACCCTGATCAGTTTCACCTGTCCTCGTTATTGTCTCCACCCCCTCCAGGTGTCGCTTGTTTTCCCAGTGTATTTATCCCTGTGTTTCCTGTCTCTCTGTGCCAGTTTGTCTTGTATGTCCAAGTCAACCAGTGGTGTATTTCCTGTTGTCCTGCCTTTAATATTCTCCTTTTTTCTAGTCCTCCCGGTTTTGACCCTTGCCTGTTTCTGGACTCTGTACCTGCCTGTACCTGCCTGACCATTCTGCCTGCCTTAACCTCGAGCCTGCCTGCCACTCTGTACCTCCTGGACTCTGAACTTGTTTTGACCTTTTGCCTGTCTACGACCATTCTCTTGCCTACTCCTTTTTGGATTATTAAACATCTAAGACTCCAACCATCTGCCTCCTGTGTCTGCATCTGGGTTTTGCCTTGTGTTATGATACAATGGGGAATCAACAAGCAGTTGTCTGGACTTCACAGAGCCTTGGAAGTTACCTTTTTTTCATCATTTTGGTGCAATGTATGTGGAATATTTTCACAACTCTAATCACATAAATCAAAACGGTGCATTTTTCAAAACGCACAAATCAATTGCCGCATGTTTCAAAATTCACATTTTCAATTGACTGAGTAAATCAAACCAAGTGATCAAAAATCTTGACACTGTATATGACATTCATTTTATGATATGGAAATGTGAAGTGCACATTTAGAATCACGAGGTACAGTAGATCACCCCCAGATGCCATTGCAAGGGTTAAATCTGCATAAACATAGGGTGACGGCAAATGAACTAAGACAAGATGGCCCCTCTCTAGACCCTTTGTAATTGGAATTGTAGCCGTAGCCTGGTTTTGAGTACGATGAACATAGATTTAATTATTAGGTTTGATTTTTAAGATCAAGAAGGATCTCCCTCTCTCTCTCAGTTTTCTAGAAATAAGGATTACATTTTAAATCCTAGATATTAGTGTTGGGCACCAATATCGCTATTTCAATCTTGATATCAATATGAGAAAGGCATATCATGACATTTAATTTCTCTGAGCTCTTTACAGCATTGATAATTAAAATATACAATTACATTTGGGGAGCTTATTGAAACTGTTTTGCAATTGGATCTCGGTTGAAATCCAACATTGTAATCAAACTGGTTAGCGGTAGGCTTAAGCCACCAGAGCATTACACCTGCCCCAGTGGGAAATCAACAAGCTCAGTTGTACGGACTTCACAGAGCCTTCTTTTTCAATCACTTTGGTGCAATTTCACAAAGGTATGTGGCACATGAGCACAGAACTGCTTTTCAAAATGCAATATTCACTTTACTTTAATAGAACTTTCTATCACTTAATCAAACTGCTCAAAACTACTAACTACTGAACCAAAATGATGTAGTGCCTAGTCAACGGACATAGTTTGATAACTGCTGAAGACTGTAAAGGTGTATATTTATGACTCGTTCCAGGAAACTAGGCATGTCACTACTTCACAGGAGAGGCATTTGAACGTATGCATGTATTTTTTTTAAATCAAAATGCATTTTGGGCAGAAATGCCTTCTGGAACATGTGAACTTTCATGTACCTTAATAACAAACGTGTATGCCCTCTGTAAATACAAATAAACATAAATGTATTACCAGCCTAGTTGGTTTAGCCACATAAAAAGACAAGAACCTTCCATCTACCCATGATTGGCTGAGAAAATGGATGGGTTGGACATACCGAGAGATGCGTTCAGATTGGTCTGCCATGTAGCTTGCTTCTGTCTTTAACATGATCTGCTCAGTATGTGATAGATAATTTCTACCACAGCATTTATTAAAGATATTATGAAGAACTACAAAAGTGTTGCTCCTGCTCTCCACTTTCTGGAGGACGAGCGTGCCATGGTGACTCTCTCTGACTCTGAAAAAGAATCAAACGATGAGGAAATCCCTGAATTAAGGAGATGAGATGGAGATCGAATTTCAATATTGAAACAATGTTGCAAATGTTGGAGAGACAGACACCAAGGTTTATACAAATCTCTGCTGTTGAAAAACGAAATGTTAGTCTCAAAGAAATGTGCGATAATGTCTAGATGCTTTTTATAGTGGAGATCAAGTTTATAAATTGCTTGGCTGGGCTGATGAGACAGTGGATTGCGCAGTCAGATGGAACAGAGTAAATAGACATTTTAACGTCATAGATTTAGCTGGTGGTAACTTGTGGAATAGACACCGGCTGGAATGCAGTTTTAACCAATCATCATTCAGGATTAGACCCATCCGTTGTATAAAACAACATATTCCACTCATTATATGCATTTCATTGATACACATACTGATATTGTTAACAAATGACAAAATTGTAACTATCACTTAATCAAACTGCTCAAAACTGATAACTACTGTACCAAAATGATATAGTGCCTAGTAACATGCACTGAACAGAAATATAATCGCAACATGTAAAGTGTTGGTTTCATGAGCTGAAATAAAATATCCCAGAAATGTTCCATACGCACAAAAAGCTTATTTGTCTCATTCTGTGCATACATTGTTTACTATACAACCCTGTTAGTATTTGTATTTATTAAGGAGTGAGCTGTTAGTGAGCATTTCTTCTTTGCCAAGATAATCCATCCACCTGACAGGTGTGGCATATCAAAAAGCTGGTTAAACAGCATGATCAGTACACAGGTGTCCCTTGTGCTGGGGACAATAAAAGGCCACAGTAAAATGTGCACAACACAACCCTGCAGATGTCTCACGTTTTGAGGGAGCATGCAATTGTCATGTGGACTGCAGGATTGTCCACCAGATCTGTTGGCAGATAATTTAATGCTAATTTCTCTAAAATAAGCCGCCTCCAACATCATATTAGAGAATTTGGCAATACATCCACCCGGCCTCACAACCGCAGACCTGGTGTAAACACACCCACCTAGGACCTCCACATCCGGCTTCTTCACCTGCGGGATCGTCTGAGACTGGCACCAGGACAGCTAATGAAACTGGGTTTGCACAACTGAAGAATTTCTGCACAAGCTGTCAAACAGTCATAGAGAAGCTCCTCTGCATAGTCTTTGTCCTCAACAGGGTCTTGACCTGACTGCAGTTTGGTGTTGTAACCAACTTCAGTGGGCCCACCTTCGATGGCCACTGGTACATTGGAGAGGTGTGCTCTTCACGGATGAATCACATTTTCAACTGTACCGGGCAGATGGCAGACAGCAAGTATGAAGTCGTGTGGGCGAGCTATTTGCTGATGTCAGCGTTGTGAACTGAGTACCCCATTGTGGCGGTGGGGTTATGGTATGGGCAGGCTTAAGCTACGGAAAACAAACACAATTGCATTTTATCGATGGCAATTTAAATGCACAAAGATACCGTGACGAGATCCTGAGGCCCATTGTCATGCTATTTATCCGCCGCCATCAACTCATGTTTCAGCATGATAATGCATTGCACTATGTCGCAGAGGATCTGTACACACTTCCTGGATGCTGAAAATGTCTCAGTTCTTCAATGGCCTTCATACTCACCAGACATGTCACTCATAGAGCATGTTGGGATGCTCTGGATCGGCGTGTACGACATCTTGTTCCAGTTCCCGCCAATATCCAGGAACTTCGCACAGCCATTGAAGAGGAGTGGGACAACATTCCACAGGCCACAATCAACAGCCTGATCAACTCTATGCGAAGCAGATGTGGCATGCTGCATGAAGCAAATTGTGGTCACACCAGATACTGACTGGTTTTCTGAACACGCCCCTACTTTTTTTTAAGGTATCTGTGACCAACAGATGCATATCTGTATTCCCGGTCATGTGAAATCCATAGATTAGGGCCTAATGAATGTATTTCAATTATCTGATTTCCTTATATGAAGTGTAACTCATTCAAATCTTTTAAATTGTTGCATGTTTTTAATATATTTTTGTTCAGTGTAGTTTGATAACTGCTGAATACTGTACATTTTTATATTTTTACCTCAAATGTATTGATTTGGCATCAATTAATGTTTGCAGGTAAATATCTAATCATATATTAATGTGGCTTTAAATACTACATCATAGGACAAAGTGTAAAGTCACTTTGTGCTACTATTTGGCATCACAGTGTAGTGTACAATGCACTGCTGAAATACCTGGGTTCTATATATGTAACGGGTGTGAACTGGCGGCAGAGAAGTCAGACGCAGGAGTGAAATAACTGTGTTTCCAACGGCGCAGTTTATTTACAAAAAACCCACCGGAAAACAGAATAATAAAAATCAATGGGTAACATAACCCGACGCACACCAGTACAGACGTACACAAACACTTACAATAAACAATCACCGACAAGGACATGAGGGGAAACAGAGGGTTAAATACACAGCATGTAATTGATGGGATTGGAAACAGGCGCGATGGAAGACAAAACTAAACCAATGGAAAATGAAAAATGGATCAGTGATGGCTAGAAGGTCGGTGACATCGACTGCCGAACAAAGAGAGGGACCAACTTCGGCGGAAGTCGCGACAATATAACAATATTTTCCACTCATTATCTGAATTTCATTGAAATACCGTAAGCAGAGAGGGAGGCAATACTGTTGACATGTCACATTAAAAACAGGTGCTCTTGTATAATGTTGCATGGAGCAGAAATGGCATGCAACACTGCTACGTTGTTAAAGTAGCCAACTGTTTTACAATACCCCTATTTCTGAGGATTTGTCCTACGTATGTACTGTATAAGGATAATTAAACTGTACGACTGACATTTCTCAACATGCTCACCACCTGCCATTGGATACAAATTTTAAAAAATTGTGCAAGTTAGTCAAATACTGTATGGAAAATTATTTACCATCTATTCTTTCTATTAATCACTTCAAAAAGAGCAGTTTTTAAATGTGTATGTTGTATTTTTGCTATTGGATTAAATGGTAGGCTCACCATTTAGTATTTTAACTACAATATTCTGATGTATTAGATGGGAATCTGTCCCCATCACTATTAAATAGATGGTTTTTCAGGCCCTAATACAACACTGCTGATTTCCCCATTTATTACTGAACAATCACTCAGACAAAACACACATTTTGTATTACAATCTGTACTCAAATTATTCCTTACAGAGAACAGGCATATGCACTTTCCGAAAGATTTGTGATGTGATTATATTTATTTGTTTTTCATAATCGATTGGTCTCAGGGTGTTGTGTAGATGGAATTTTTTGATATATATATTTGTTTTGAGCATGTTAATTTATACAATATAATTGTGTCGTATGACTTTACAATGGAATCAGTTCCTAATCTACTGAAACTTCATGGCCAAGTTGTTTTAAATAAACATTCTAACATACCCCCAGTGTATTACACTGTAAAAATACTAAGTCTCAAAACACCATGATTCTGTAATGAAACCATGAAAAGTAATACACCTAAGATGAGATCTGGTGTTTAGAGGGTGTTTGAATGTAAACCCAATACAAGTGCTTAAATACAAAGAATGTGTTTTGAAACAGAAATTAAGTACTCTGAAACCTGATAAGAGTTTTTTTTGAGAGTGTTGTGAAAACACTTTTTGGGGTTTCAGTGCATGTAAAAGGCAACATCAAAACACAAATGTGTTTGTCATATAATCAGTGGTTTAGAAATGCAAATGATTTATAGCCTAAATATTTTCAATGCTTTTATTTAGACAGATTCGGAAGAGCAGGAGCAGTAACATGGTAGATTTTGTTGGTATTTTACCCACACAGCCACACTACAATAAATTATTCTGAAGTTCATTTAAATTGACAAAGAAACGAAACATTCTTAATAAAAATGAATGCAAGCGGTAATGCACCCGGCTTAGACACGTCACCCCCTCTCCCCACTGAAGACTGGGGTTAAATTCCCGCGCCAACTCTTCAATCTGTTTCTCCCACCTTTCTGTATAGCCTCAGTTATGAAATTACAATCTCAATAAAAAGTGTCAACACAGAAATATTTTAAAATATATTTTGGGTGCAAGTCGTTTCAAATGACTTGTACATTTCATTATACCAAAATAATCTAAAAATCCAACTCAATATGTTGCTAAAAACTATCAGTTTGGTCGGGTTGGTCGGTTGGTCAGTGTGGTCGGTTGGTCAGTGTGGTCAGTGTGGTCGGTTGGTCAGTTCGTCAGTGTGGTCGGTTGGACGGTTGGTCAGTGTGGTCGGTTGGTCAGTGTGGTCCGTTTGTCAGTTGGTCAGTTTGGTCGGTTTGGTTGGTTGGAAAGTTGGTCGGTGTGGTCGGTTGGTCGGTTTGGTTGGTCAGTGTGGGTGGTTGGGCAGTGTGGTCAGTTGGTCGATTGTTCAGTGTGATCGGTTGGTCAGTTGGTTAGTGTGGTCAGTGTGGTCGGTTGGTCGGTGTGGTCGGTGTGGTCGGTGTGGTCGGTTGGTCGGTGGGTCAGTGTGGTCAGTGTGGTCCAACGAGAGAGAATATTGAGTGATTGAACTCATTGGATGACTTTGGCTTTAAATCACCTTACATTTCTTATGTTGCCACGTGACTCTGTTTTTAGAGGATTGTGGGTAATTAAAATTTTACACAATGTTGTACGCATGTTTGAAGAAAGAAAAGTATATTTCTATACTAGTGTTAAGCTTTTTGTGCCATCATGTGTAATGGATCACGATGAACGGATATCAAAACCTTCAGGCAAATTGAAGACGATTGTGCAGAATCTTTAATTCGTGCAGTTCAACATCCAGTTAGTGCTGGGGGTTAGAAACACTGTGCATGACGACAAGTGGCGGAAAAAGTACCCAATTGTCATACTTGAGTAAAAGTAAACATACCTTAATAGAAAATTACTAAAGTGAGAGTCCCCCCATAAAATACTGCTTGAGTAAAAGTCTAAAAGTATTTGGTTTTAAATATACTTAAGTATCAAAAGTAAAAGTGTGAATCATTTCAAATTCCTTATATTAAGCAAACCAGACGGCAACATTTTTCTTTTAATTTACGGATAGCCAGGGGCACACTCCAACACTCAGACATAATTTACAAACTAAGGACGTGTGTTTAGTGAGTCTGCCTGATAAGAGGCAATAGGGATGACCAGGGATGTTCTCTTGATGTGTGTGAATTGGACCTTCTTCCTGTCCTGCAGAGCATTCAAAATGTAAACAGTACTTTTGGGTGCCAGGAAAAATGTATGGAGTAAAGTACATTATTTTCTTTAGGAATGTAAAAGTTGTCAAATATAAATTAAGTTACCCCAAAAAACTACTTAGTTCTTTAAACACCAGCCAAAATGATATAAAATGGCAAATTATTAAATACAGAAAACAATGTTAAACATCAAGACACTTTAGAAAAAGTGATCTAATTCTGCACTAGACAGGATTCAAAACATCATAATGTTAAAAAAAAACTTTAACGAGACAACACCAAAAGAGAAGGTATCTAATTCTGAACTAAACAGGACTCTAAACACCGAAATATTGTTTTCAATCTTTCCGTTAGTGCTCCCAGTCCATGGCAAGTTGTTTCACTACACTTAAGTGGTGTTGCAACACACTGTCGTGACGTGACTATCATTAATGTGATGACTGCTATTTATCGAGTAAGTACCTACTATGTTTAATTATTACTCAAATTAATCATGTAACAATTAACTCATTAGGAATTTGGGGTACCACGGGAAAAGTTGTTTACCAAGTTACTATGTCTTGACTTAATCTTTAGAGTTTTTTAAAAATATCTCTTACATCAATAACAGTCAATGATTAATTATTACCTCAGTCTCATTCTGAATGTTGCATAATTCTGGATATCTGCACAAACCCTAACCTGATGAAGTGATGAATCAGCTATAACACAAATTGTCTTAGTAAATAAATATTTAACTAAATAATCACACAGAAATACATAAAACACACACCGTATAGGTTAATGATCACTAACATAATGCAATGAAAACAGGTCCCTAATGGACTAACAAAAGCCTGACAGTTTGGTTACACAATGGAAATGGAGGGGTGGTAAGGAGAGAGGGAGACAAAAAGAGTCAACTTATCTGATCATTTTAATGACATCACAAAATAGACATTAATTTTCCATTTTCCATCTCAACCTTCCCAACATTTATGTGAGAAATATTGTTTCATTGTCCATTGTTTGATGTTGAAGTTTTGGCGGCAAAGTCTCTCTGTGTAACAAAGGATTTTCAGCCTTCACATGCTGTAGGGCAAGAAAGTGTACGACCGGCTGTTATTTTCCATACCATATCTTGGGAATAATTTTGACCCACCCTTGGTTTTGAATGGATATGACATCAATCAAATGTATTTATAAAGCCCTTTTTACATCAGCTGATCACACAAAGTGCCCTACAGAAAACCAGCCTAAAACCCCAAATTGCAAGCAATGGAGATGTAGAAGCACGGTGGCTAGGAAAAACTCCCTAGAAAGGCTGGAACCTAGAAAGAAACCCATAGAGAGGAACGAGGCACTGAGGGGCGGCCAGTCCTCTTCTGGCTGTGCCGGGTGGAGATTATAACAGTACGTGGCCAAGATGTTCAAACGTTCATAGATGACCAGCAGGGTCAAATAATAATAATCAGTGGTTGTAGAGGGAGTAAATGTCAGTTGGCTTTTCATATCCGATCAATCACATCACAATCTCATTCATTGGCAACCTTAGCAGCCCCATTTCACACGCTCAAAAAAGTTACGTTTTTATCTGGGAGTGAAATACTGTTTATACAGTATGTTAAACTGTTGGGGAAAATATTCTTAGGTGAAACAGGGAGACACTGATGTTTTATATACTACACATATCCAGAAGTCTTGTTCTGACAAGTAGCTACTTTGAATCTCTACGGGATCGGTGACCCCCACCCCACGGGACGGTTGAGCTAACGTGCACTAATGTGATTAGCATGATGTTGTAGGTAACAAGAAAATAAACAAATCTGATATGGGCCGAAATCTTAAATTCTTGTTAATCGAACTGCACTGTCCACTTTACAGTAGCTATTACAGTGAAAGAATACTATGCTATTGTTTGAGCAGAGTGCACAGCTGTGAACTTGAAAATGTATCAATAAACCAATTAGGCACATTTGGACAGACTTGATACATTTTGAACAGAAATGCAATGGTTAATTGGATCAGTCTACAACTTTGCACATACACTGCTGCCATCTAGTGGTCAAAATCTAAATTGTGCCTAAACTGGAATAATACATTGTGGCCTCTTCCATTTCAAAGATGATAAAAATTAATTTAAAAAGTTTTAATTAAAACTTTTTTCTTATCTTTTACCAGATCTAATGTGTTAAATGTGTTAAAGAAATGTCCTCTCACTGTTAACTGCGTTTATTTTCATCAAACTTATATTTGTATGAACATAACAAGATTCAACAACTGAGACATCAACTGAACAAGTTCCACAGACATGTGACTAACAGAATTGAATAATGTGTCCTTGAACAAAGGGGGAGTCCAAATCAAAAGTGACAATCAGTATCTGGTGTGACCACCAGCTGCATTAAGTACTGCAGTGCATCTCTTCCTCATGGACTGCACCAGATTTGTCAGTTCTTGCTGTGAGATGTTACCCCACTCTTCCACCAAGGCACCTGCAAGTTACCAGACATTTCTGGGGGGAATGGCCCTAGCCCTCACCCTCCAATCCAACAGGTCCCAGATGTGCTCAATGAGATTGAGATCCGGTCTCTTCACTGGCCATGTCAGAACACTGACATTCCTATCTTGCAGGAAATCACGCACAGAATGAGCTGTATGGCTGTTGGCATTGTCATGCTGGAGGGTCATGTCAGGATGAGCCTGCAGGAAGGGTACCACATGAGGGAGGAGGATGTCTTCCCTGTAACGCACAGGTTGAGATTGCCTGCAATGACAACAATCTCAGCCCAATGATGCTGTGACACACCGCCCCAGACCATGACGGACCCTCCACCTCCAAATCGATCCCGCTCCAGAGTACAGGCCTCGGTGTAACGCTCATTCCTTTGACGATAAACGCGAATCCGACCATCACCCCTGATGAGACAAAACCGCGACTCGTCAGTGAAGAGTACTTTTTGCCAGTCCTGTCTGGTCCAGCAACGGTGGGTTGTGCCCATAGGCGACGTTGTTGCCGGTGATGTCTGGTGCGGACCTGCCTTACAACAGGCCTACAAGCCCTCAGTCCAGCCTCTCTCAGCCTATTGTGGACAGTCTGAGCACTGATGGAGGGATTGTGCGTTCCTGATGTAAACTCGGGCAGTTGTTATTGCCATCCTGTACCTGTCTCGCAGGTGTGATGTTGTGATGTACCGATCCTGTGCAGGTGTTGTTACATGTGATCTGCCACGATCAGCTATCCGTCCTGTCTCTGTAGAGCTGTCTTAGGCGTCTCACTGTACGGACATTGCAATTTATTGCCCTGGCCACATCTACAGTCCTCATGCATCCATGCATCCTTGCAGAATTATCTTTGAAAGACAGGGTCCAGAAAAAGGGACTTTTCTTTTTTTTGAATATTTTAAGTATATTTTTTTTCTTACAAAATAGTATAATTTCAACAAGACCTTTTGGTGATGGTAAATAAATAAAATGTATGCATGTGTGAGTACAGGCCACATCCATTTATTTGTTGATTTTTGGTCAAATATTGGTCAAACTGTGGTCACAGTGGTCCAGTATTTTTTTATACTGTCTAGTCACATTGAGGCTGAATTTCTCTCCAAAAGGTTCTCAAAAGGTCAAATTACAAGGTGTGAAATGACAGAGAATCATCCCCTGCTCTCTTTCCCGCTCTCACAGAAATAAGCCCACGCTTAGTTCATCCCTCCCTCTCTCGTCGTCCCATCTACTCCATACATGTTTCTTCTTCCAACGTGCAAACAGTTTCCATAGCAACTCTGCTTGGGTCACATTCTGCTCCCCTGTCTCTTTCTCTTCCCCTGCCTGCCTACCACCCCAGTTGGAGCAGCCAAGCTCCCTCTGCAGAAATGAAGCACTAGCCCCTTTCATATTTAACAGAAAATCTATACGAGCAAGGCAAACAGAAACACGATCAATATTTGGGAAACGTAGCGTTTTTGTTTGTCGCAGCTGGCTGGCCAGACTTGCACTGATTTGAAGTGATTTCTTTATGTCTTTATTTACCCATCTCGTCCCTTTGGAGCAAACACGAAACGCGATCGAGTCGATATTCTTTGAGAATTTCTAAGGTGTGGCTGCTTTTAATGTCGGTGTAGAGCATGTGTACTGTACGGTCCATTCATGAGGGTTTGAAGTGAAAGATCTGATGTAAATTGAGTACCTTTCAGGCAGTGGTGTTGTGGAGTGTAAAGATATTTTTTGACCACTGCATCACTGATTGCATGAGATTGAAGGCGCTTTTAAAAATCTAAAATTACACTAGATTTGAAAAGAGTGGAATTCAAATTGTCTAAGCATTGTCAAAAAATGTGTGCTCTCTTAAGTCTACAGGAATTTCTTAAACTACTATCCAGAACTCAATGATTTACCTTCATGCCCTTCAAGGCAACATGGATCAACTAATATGCTACCTAAATGCTGCCCATTGAATTACCTAGGGTCTCATACGGTCTGAGTCCCAAATGGCACCCTATTCCCTACATACAGTAGTCCATTACTTTTGACCAGAGCCCTATGGGCCCTGGTTAAAAATAGTGCAGTATATAGTGAATAGGGTGCCATTTGGGACTCAGACATAGCTTTTAGCTCAGTGTTAGCCGAGCAGACGAGACAGAGGAAGAAGCATGTGCACCCAATCCATCTTTATTGAGAGTTTAAAATGTAATAGAGTAAAATACATTGTATTATGTCAACATTTAAATCATAGTCGAAATTGCTGATGGACTTATGACAGAGTAACAGTTATTGTATGAATTGTCATCTAATTAGCTTACAGAGTTGGGTAGGTAACTTTCTAAATGTAATCTGTTACAGTTACTAGTTACCTGTCCAAAATTGTAATCAGTAACGTAACTTTTGGATTACCCAAACTCAGTAACGTAATCTGATTTCATTCCGTTACTTTTAGATTACTTTCCACATCAGAGGCATGAGAAGAAGACAAAAATGTATGTTGAACGACATCTATTGCAGGATAAATCAATGTTAAAGTTTACATAGCTGGCCAAATAGGGTTGTTCAATTTTACTTTGTGTTGGTTATGTAGGCTTCTTCTAACCCATCGCTTTCTACTACATATAATATTATGATTAAATTATCTTTTCATTAAAAACCAAAGTCTATCAGAATTCCACTCATTCCAAAAAAATGTATACCCCTTGATCTTCAAGAATTGGACTTGGAAATATGGAAGTTATACCTGAGCATGACCCAAAACTAAGGACTTATTAGCCAACCCTACTCTGTTGTTTATGGTTTGTTGTCATGAAGGACTGATTGGGCTCATTGATTCGAGTTGAAAAATAAATGCTGCGCTCATGGAATGGCATGCTTTGAGCACTACTGAAAAGTGCTATTTACGTGTGAAAAATGAATGCCATATGCTGCATTAGCTATAGGCCTATTGTTTACCTTTTTGTTGGTGACACTTTGATATCTTGATATTATGCAGATGTTTAAGGGGCAAATCCACAGATGAAACAATAACAAAACGGTCGCCCCACCTCTGTTTTGGTAAAAAACTGAGGGATGGGCCCGGAGAAATGTAACCACTCTCAGATTAATAGACAGAGCGGGGTTCTCATGGAGTGTGACGGTTGAACTAAGCTCATGATGCATTTATAACTTATATTCTTCAAGAATCAATGGATATATATATATATACTACCGTTCAAAAGTTTGGGGTCACTTAGAAATGTCCTTGCTTTTGAAAGCACATTTTTTGTCCATAAAAATAACATCAAATTGATCAGAAATACAGTGTAGACATTGTTAATGTTGTCAATGACTATTGTAGCTGGACATTTTTTTATGGAATATCTACATAGGTGTACAGAGGCCTGTTATCCGGACCCGTTTTTTTATTTTTATTTTTTTTGCTGCAGATGCGGAGCCCCACCGGGCCTTCACGACTGACTGCCGACATTATCTGCCCGAGGGAGTTATCCAACTGGCACCTCCGTCGCAACGTTACCTGAACGCTCATCTGGGGCCCGCTAATCGTTAGCTGTCTTATCGGCTGCTATCTGAATAAGTATATCGGACAATTTTTCTTGGGTCACTATATCTATTTTGCCAATTGGATTGATCCCCTCTACTACACGGAACCCCACTAATCTACCGACGGAAACGCACGAGGTGTCTAAAAAAAAAAAAAAAAAAAATAGACTTCCATCCTATGCTATCTTACTACCGATAGCCATCTACCCGGCCAGCTGTCTGGATCGCCGTGACCCCAACCAACCTCTACTCACTGGACCCTTATGATCACTCGATTAAGCATGCCTCTCCTTAATGTAAATATGCCTTGTCCATTGCTGTTCTGTTTAGTGTTTATTGGCTTATTTCACTGTAGAGCCTCTAGCCCTGTTCACTATACCATATCCAACCTTTCAGTTCCACCACCCACATATGCGATGACATCACCTGGTTTCAATGATGTTTCTAGAGACAATATCTCTCTCATCATCACTCAATACCTAGGTTTACCTCCACTGTATTCACATCCTGCCATACCTTTGTCTGTACATTATTCCTTGAAGCTATTTTATCGCCCCCAGAAACTTCCTTTTACTCTCTGTTCTAGACGTTCTAGACGACCAATTCTCATAGCTTTTAGCCGTACCCTTATCCTACTCCTCCTCTGTTCCTCTGGTGATGTAGAGGTGAACCCAGGCCCTGCAGTACCTAGCTCCACTCCTATTCCCCAGGCGCTCTCTTTTGATGACTTCTGTAACCGTAATAGCCTTGGTTTCATGCATGTTAACATTAGAAGCCTCCTCCCTAAGTTTGTTTTGTTCACTGCTTTAGCACACTCTGCCAACCCGGATGTTTTAGCCGTGTCTGAATCCTGGCTTAGGAAGACCACCAAAAATTCTGACATTTTCATCCCTAATTACAACATTTTCAGACAAGATAGAACGGCCAAAGGGGGCGGTGTTGCAATCTACTGCAAAGATTGCCTGCAGAGTTCTGTTTTACTATCCAGGTCTGTTCCCAAACAATTTGAACTTCTACTTTTAAAAATCCACCTCTCTAAAAACAAGTCTCTCACCGTTGCCGCCTGCTATAGACCACCCTCTGCCCCCAGCTGTGCTCTGGACACCATATGTGAACTGATTGCCCCCCATCTATCTTCAGAGCTCGTGCTGCTAGGCGACCTAAATTGGAACATGCTTAACACCCCAGCCATCCTACAATCTAAGCTTGATGCCCTCAATCTCACACAAATTATCAATGAACCTACCAGGTACCACCCCAATTCCGTAAACACGGGTACCCTCATAGATATCATCCTAACCAACTTGCCCTCCAAATACACCTCTGCTGTTTTCAACCAAGATCTCAGCGATCACTGCCTCATTGCCTGCATCCGTAATGGGTCAGCGGTCAAACGACCTCCACTCATCACTGTCAAACGCTCCCTGAAACACTTCAGCGAGCAGGCCTTTCTAATCGACCTGGCCGAGGTATCCTGGAAGGATATTGATCTTATCCCGTCAGTAGAGGATGCCTGGATATTTTTTTTAAATGCCTTCCTCACCATCTTGAATAAGCATGCCCCATTCAAGAAATTTAGAACCAGGAACAGATATAGCCCTTGGTTCTCTCCTGACCTGACTGCCCTTAACCAACAGAAAAACATCCTATGGCGTTCTGCATTAGCATCGAACAGCCCCCGTGATATGCAACTTTTCAGGGAAGCTAGGAACCAATATACACAGGCAGTTAGAAAAGCCAAGGCTAGCTTTTTCAAGCAGAAATTTGCTTCCTGCAACACAAACTCAAAAAAGTTCTGGGACACTGTAAAGTCCATGGAGAATAAGAACACCTCCTCCCAGCTTCCAACTGCACTGAAGATAGGAAACACTGTCACCACCGACAAATCCACTATAATTGAGAATTTCAATAAGCATTTTTCTACGGCTGGTCATGCTTTCCACCTGGCTACCCCTACCCCGGTCAACAGCACTGCACCCCCCACAGCAACTCGCCCAAGCCTTCCCCATTTCTCTTTCTCCCAAATACAGTCAGCTGATGTTCTGAAAGAGCTGCAAAATCTGGACCCTTACAAATCAGCCGGGCTAGATAATCTGGACCCTTTCTTTCTAAAACTATCTGCTGAAATTGTTGCCACCCCTATTACTAGCCTTTTCAACCTCTCTTTCGTGTCGTCTGAGATTCCCAAAGATTGGAAAGCAGCTGCGGTTATCCCCCTCTTCAAAGGGGGGGACACTCTTAACCCAAACAGCTACAGACCCATATCTATCCTACCCTGCCTTTCTAAGGTCTTCGAAAGCCAAGTTAACAAACAGATTACCGACCATTTCGAATCCCACCATACCTTCTCCGCTATGCAATCTGGTTTCAGAGCTGGTCATGGGTGCACCTCAGCCACGCTCAAGGTCATAAACGATATCTTAACCGCCATCGATAGGAAACAATACTGTGCAGCCGTATTCATTGACCTGGCCAAGGCTTTTGACTCTGTCAATCACCACATCCTCATCGGCAGACTCGACAGCCTTGGTTTCTCTAATGATTGCCTCGCCTGGTTCACCAACTACTTCTCTGATCGAGTTCAGTGTGTCAAATCGGAGGGTCTGTTGTCCGGGCCTCTGGCAGTCTCTATGGGGGTGCCACAGGGTTCAATTCTTGGACCGACTCTCTTCTCTGTATACATCAATGATGTCGCTCTTGCTGCTGGTGAGTCTCTGATCCACCTCTACGCAGACGACACTATTCTGTATACTTCTGGCCCTTCTTTTGACACTGTGTTAACAACCCTCCAGGCGAGCTTCAATGCCATACAACTCTCCTTCCGTGGCCTCCAATTGCTCTTAAATACAAGTAAAACTAAATGCATGCTCTTCAACCGATCGCTGCCTGCACCTGCCCGCCTGTCCAACATCACTACTCTAGACGGCTTTGACTTAGAATATGTGGACAACTACAAATACCTAGGTGTCTGGTTAGACTGTAAACTCTCCTTCCAGACTCACATCAAACATCTCCAATCCAAAGTTAAATCTAGAATTGGCTTCCTATTCCGCAACAAAGCATCCTTCACTCATGCTGCCAAACATACCCTTGTAAAACTGACCATCTTACCAATCCTCGACTTCGGTGATGTCATTTACAAAATAGCCTCCAATACCCTACTCAATAAATTGGATGCAGTCTATCACAGTGCCATCCGTTTTGTCACCAACGCCCCTTACACTACCCACCACTGCGACCTGTACACTCTCGTTGGCTGGCCCTCGCTTCATACTCGTCGCCAAACCCACTGGCTCCAGGTCATCTACAAGACCCTGCTAGGTAAAGTCCCCCCTTATCTCAGCTCGCTGGTCACCATAGCAGCACCTACCTGTAGCACGCGCTCCAGCAGGTATATCTCTCTGGTCACCCCCAAAACCAATTCTTCCTTTGGCCGCCTCTCCTTCCAGTTCTCTGCTGCCAATGACTGGAACGAACTACAAAAATCTCTGAAACTGGAAACACTTATCTCCCTCACTAGCTTTAAGCACCAGCTGTCAGAGCAGCTCATAGATTACTGCACCTGTACATAGCCCATCTATAATTTAGCCCAAACAACTACCTCTTTACCTACTGTATTCATTTATTTATTTTTGCTCCTTTGCACCCCATTATTTCTATCTCTACTTTGCACTTTCTTCCACTGCAAACCAACCATTCCAGTGTTTTTTTTTACTTGCTATATTGTATTTACTTCGCCACCATGGCCTTTTTATATTTTTATTTATTTTTATATATATTTTGTTTGCCTTCACCTCCCTTATCTCACCTCACTTGCTCACATTGTATATAGACTTATTTTTTCACTGTATTATTGACTGTATGTTTGTTCTACTCCATGTGTAACTATGTGTTGTTGTATGTATCGAACTGCTTTGCTTTATCTTGGCCAGGTCGCAATTGTAAATGAGAACGTGTTCTCAATTTGCCTACCTGGTTAAATAAAGGTGAAATAAATTTTTTTTTTTTTAAATCAGCAACCATCACTCCTGTGTTCCAATGGCATGTTGTGTTAGCTAATCCAAGTTGATCATTTTAAAAGCCTAATTGATCATTAGAAAACCCTTTTGCAATGATGTTAGCACAGCTGAAAACTGTTGTTCTGATTAAAGAAGCAATAAAACTGGGCTTCTTTAGACTAGTTGAGTATCTGCAGCATCAGCATTTGTGGGTTTGATTACAGGCTCAAAATATCCAAAAACAAAACCCTTTCTTCTGAAACTCGTCAGTCTGTTCTTGTTCTGAGAAATGAAGGCTATTCCATGCGAGAAATTGCCAAGAAACTGAACATCTCGTACAACGCCGTGTACTACTCTCTTCACAGAACAGCGCTAACTGGCTTTAACCAGAATAGAAAGAGGAGTGGGAGGCCCCGGTGCACAATTAAGCAAGAGGTCAAGTACATTAGAGTCTCAAAAACACCAGTCTCAACGTCAACAGTGAAGAGGCGACTCCGGGATGCTGGCCTTCTAGGCAGGTGGACTACAATCATGATTTGGAATGCACACACCTGTCTATATAAGGTCCCACAGTTGATAGTGCATGTTAGAGCAAAAACCAAGCCATGTGGTAGAAGGAATTGTTCGTAGAGCTACGAGACAGGATTTTGTCGAGGTACAGATCTGGGGAAGGGTACCAAAAGATCACTGCAGTATTGATGGTCCCCAAAAACAAAGTGGCCTCCATCATTCTTAAATCGAAGAAGTTTGGAACCACCATGACTCTTCCAAGAACTGGCCACCAGTCCAAACTGTGCAATCGGGGGCGAACGGCATTGGTCTGGGAGGTGACCAAGAACCCGATGGTCACTCTGACAGCGCTCTAGAGTTACTCTGTGGTGATTGGAGAACCTTCTAAAAGAACAACCATCTCCGCAGCACTCCACCAATCAGGCCTTTATGGTAGAGTGGCCAGACGGAAGCCACTCCTCAGTAAAAGGCACATGACAATCCGCTTGGAGTTTGCCAAAAGGCACCTAAAGACTCTTAGACTATTTTAAACAAGATTCTCTGCTCTGATGAAACCAAGATTGAACTTTTTGGCCTTAATGCCAAATGTCACGTCTGGAGGAAATCTGGCACCATC
Source organism: Salvelinus namaycush (assembly GCF_016432855.1). Classification (NCBI taxonomy): domain Eukaryota; kingdom Metazoa; phylum Chordata; class Actinopteri; order Salmoniformes; family Salmonidae; genus Salvelinus; species Salvelinus namaycush. The sequence goes on from NC_052317.1 coordinate 3,608,382, forward strand.
CCTTCAGTGAAGCATGGTGGTGGCAGCATCATGCTGTGGGGATGTTTTTCAGCAACGGGGACAGGGAGACTAGTCAGGATTGAGGGCTTGAATGGAGCAAAGTAGATAGAGATCCTTGACCTGCTCCAGAGTGCTCAGGGTCTCAGACTGGGGCGAGCGTTCAGCTTCCAACAGGACAACCACCCTAAGCACACAGCCAAGACAAGTCTCTGAATGTCCATGAGTGGCCCAGCCAGAGCCCGATCAAACATCTCTGGAGAGACCTGAAAATAGCTGTGCAGTGATGCTCCCCATCCAACCTGACAGCTTGAGAGGATCTGCAGAGAAGAATGGAAGAAACTCCCCAAATACAGCTGTGTCAAGCTTGTAGCATCATACCCATACTTATGTAAATGTGATATTTCAGTTTTTAATAAATTAGCAATCATGTCTCAAACTGTTTTTGCTTTGTCATTATGGGGTTTTGTGTGTAGATTGATTTGAGATTTTAAAAAATCAACTTTAGAATAATGCTGTAATGTAATAGAATGTGGAAAAAGTCAAAGGGTCTGAATATTTTCCGAAGGCAATGTATATTGTCCTTTTGCTCGTTTGATGACTCTGCGGAAATCGTAGACTTCTTGTACTTGTTCCTGTCCTCAGCCATAGCCTCAGGGTTGTCTGTGGTAGCCCTGTGTGCGGTAGCCCACTCATTTAGTTTAGAGCTAACCTCAGTGTTAATCCAGGGGCTTTTGATTGGGGAAGCAGCGAACCTTCACTGTGGGGACATCTTCACCGATACATCTCCTAATGAAGTTGGTGACAGATGTGGTTAGCTCGTCGATGTTATCGGCGGAGTCTCGGAACATATTCCAATCAGCACTAGCAAAGCAGTCCTGTAGAATAATCTCTGATTGTGCTGACCATTTCTCAACGGTGCGAGTCGGATGGGGCCACAGTGTCTCCTGACCCTTCCTATCTCAGCCTCCAGTATTTATGCTGCAGTAGTTTATGTTTCGGGGGGCTAGGGTCAGTTTGTTATATCTTGAGTACTTCTCCCGTCTTATCCGGTGTCCTGTGTGAATTTCAGTACGCTCTCTCTAATTCTCTCTTTCTCTCTTTCTCTCTTTCTTTCTTTCTTTCTTTCTTTCTTTCTTTCTTTCTTTCTTTCTTTCTTTCTTTCTTTCTTTCTCTCTCTCTGAAACCACGGCAAGGTGACTTGGAAGATGGACGTGTACAATCAGACCAGCTATGACCGCCATAAGGTTATCAAATTGGCAAAACGATAAAGTGCAGTCGCAATTCAATGGCTCAGACAAGAGATGTATATGGCAGGCAATGTTGCCTCCAAGCTGTGTGCGGCCGTGCACCTCCTCCAGGACTGCCGCGCAGAAGAAATGCTAGTCAGTGCAGAAATGCAAGAGATTGAACTTCACTGAGTTTGCCCCATTAGTTTGCACCTTATAGATCAAAATTGGTGTTCAATTGCCTGCATTGAATACCACATAAAGGTGAGCTATATCATAGAAATCTAAATCTATTTCCATGTGAAAATGTTATGGGATTTGCTCCATTGGTTTTGTGGGTAGGCCTACATTATGCTCAAATAGCCACAATACACTATTGGCTACTGTCTAAAATTGAATCAGTACGGCCTCAGTGTCAAGTTGCACAAAATTCTCAGAACTCAAGACCAGAAAAATACATTTAAGCATATTAACCCTATCAAGGCTGCTGGCTCAGACGGCAACCTGCGTCCTCAGAGCATGACCACTCACTTCTGTCATCATGAAGTGCTTTGAGAAGCTAGTTAAGGATCATATCACCTCCACCTTACCCGACACCCTAGACAAAGGGTCTCCAACCCTGTTCCTGGAGAGCTACCATCCTCTAGGTTTTCGCTACAACCCCAGTTGTAACTAACCTGGTTCAGCTTATCATCCAGCTAATTATTAGAATCAGGTGTGCTAGATAAGGGTTGGAGTAAAAACGTACAGGATGGTAGCTCTCCGGAAGAGGGTTGGAGGGCCCTGCCCTAGATCCACTCCAATTTGCATACCGCCCCAACAGATCTACAGAGGATGCAATCGCCATCGCACTGCACACTGCCCTATCCCACGTGGACAAGAGGAATACCTATGTAAGAATGCTGTTCATTGATTACAGCTCAGCCTTCATCACTAAGCTCGGGGCCCTGGGTCCGTGTTTTTTTGCAGAAATGCCTTCTGGAACATATGAACTTTCATGTGCCTTAATAGTAAACTTATGCCATATGTAAATATGAATAGAATTGTTAAATTACCAGCCCAGTTGGTTTAGCCACGGAAAAAGACAGAAACCTTCCCGTGTGTGGGAAAACGTATTCTCTATTTAAAATAAATAATTAATTAATATCAAATCAAACTTTTTGTCACATGCGCCGAATACAACAAGTGTGGAATTTACCATGAAATGCTTACTTACAAGCCCTTAACCAACAGTGCAGTTCATGAAGAGTTAAGAAAATATTTACCAAGTAGACTAAAATAAAAAGTAATAATAAAAAAGTAACACAATAAGAATAACAATAATGAGGTTATATACAGGGGTCACCGGTGCCGAGTTTGTGTGGGAGTGTGTGGGGGTACAGGTTAGTTGAGGTAATTTGTACATGGAGGTGGGGGTGAAGTGACTATGTATAGATAATAAACAGCGAGTGAACAGTGTACAAAAGGGGGGGGTGGTGTGTCAATGTAAATTGTCCGGTGGCGATTTTATTAATTGTTCAGCAGTCTTATGGCTTGGGGTAGAAGCTGTTGAGGAGCCTCTTGGTCCTAGACTTGGCGTTCCATTACAGCTTGCCGTGCGGTAGGAGAGAAAACAGTCTATAACTTGGGTGACTGGAGTCTCTGACTGAAACCTGCCTAAGGATCTGAAGGGGAGTGGGGCGGGTGGATACCACATCCCGAACATAGGAACATTGAGAGAGGTGAGCTTGAACATTTTCAATAGGTTGAAGCCCCTGTTGAGGGTACGCCCAGAGTGTGGCACTCTGAGAAAGAGAGGCCATGCCTGGGGTGACTAGCAGGACTGGGCTAGGTTGATTGGGTGTTTGTAAGTGAGTTAATCCTTAGACACATTCATTAACTGGACAGTTGAGGGCTAAAACAAAAGTCCAGGGCTGTGTCTGGTTTGATCACAGCAGGACTATTGAGGTTGTGTGAGAACAAAAGGCCAGGGTGTAAATAAACTTCTCGCAAGAGTTTCTTGGCCTGGTGAGTAAAATGTAATAACGTGCATTTGCTTTATAGTGTTCTTAGAGGGCATGCCCTGGGTGACCGTTGTTAGATGTTATTGTGAAAGTTTTGTTATACCTGTTCTCTCCCCTGAAGTTGAAGTTAGAAAATATGAAGTAAGGCTGGGACCGCGTTACACAACATGATACGAGGTGCGGGTATTCAGTAGGTAGTTTTGCATATTTGGATAGACATAGAAGGATCTACACCACAGTAATTGCAGTAGGGGCTATTCCTGTTTTGAGGAAACTCCCCGTCTTGGGGCCATTAATTAGACAATATTTTTGGAGATATGAATTTTACTTTGCATATGGAAAGGTTAAGATAAGAATAAAATCATAACTACCAGAATTTCTCCATTTGTTTGTGTGTGTGTTTTCTGTGAGTGAACGAGTGACCAGAAACCACGATGGGAGTACAAGGACGCAAAGGTGACGGCCTACCAGACCCCTTGACGGGACCCCTGAAGATTATGGCAGATAAGTTGGGAAGGGACATTCTGGACCAGGTTCAATTATGGCACAGGGAAGGTGCTTTTCCATTGACGGGGACACTAAGTGTGACACTGTTAGATGAAGTAAGGGAGAGATTGACAAAATATGAGGGAAAGAAGCAGAAGAAAAAGGACAGAATAGAGTGAACTAAGTTCGGAAAGTGGGAGAGAGAGGCAGACAGACATACCCAAAGGCAAGACCCATTCCGGGAAACCCCCCGCCAGAATATCATAGTTCAGACTGAGGAAGAGGGAAAAGATAGAATAGAAAAGACGATGAGAGGGATTTTCCTCCTCCCTATTCTTCTCCCCCTCAACTCTACCCAGCATTGCCGATGCCTGATGGACTGCCTCCACCACCTCCTCCCCCTCTGCCCCTGGTAGACCTGCCGAACCCTCTGCTGCCAGACCCAGCCATGCCAACTGCGCCGCCTGGCCCTGCTCCTACAACCCCGCCTACACCTGTCCAAGGCTCTCCAGGAGTAGATTTCATGAACCATCTGGCTGCTGGTACCACTAGCATGATGGGAGGGGCATCCCCTACCGCGTCAGCAGGCTGGAAGGACGCAGTTGAAGGTGCTCGTTCTAGGGGAAAGGGAAAGAAGGCAAGATATCCCTTTACCCAGACTGGGACCAAAGGACCTCCGTGGTAGATGACAACAGCAGCAGCTCCAACTCAAATCAAATTTTATTTGTCACATACACATGGTTAGCAGATGTTAATGCGAGTGTAGCGAAATGCTTGTGCTTCCAGTTCCGACAGTGCAGTAATATCTAAGTAATCTAACAATTCCCAGAACTACCTAATACACATATCTAAAGGGGTGAATGAGAATATGTACATGTAAGTATATGGATGAGCGATGGCCGAGTGGCATAGGCAAGGTGCAATAGATGGTATAAAATACAGTATATACATGTGATATGAGTAATGTAAGGTATGTAAACATTATTTAAGTGTCATTATTTAGAGTGCATTGTATAAAGTGATTAGTGATCCATTTATTAAAGTGGCCAGTGATTGGATCTCAATGTAGGCAGTTAGTGATTGTTGTTTAGCAGTCTGATGGCCTTGAAATAGAAGCTGTTTTTCAGTTTCTTGGCACCCAGCTTTGATGCACCTGTACTGACCTCGCCTTCTGGATGGTAGCAGTGTGAACATGCAGTGGCTCGGGTGGTTGATATCCTTGATGATCTTTTTGGCCTTCCTGTGATTGTGGGTGCTGTAGGTGTCATGGTGGGCAGGTAGTTTACCCCCGGTGATGCGTTGTGCAGACCACACCACCCTCTGGGGTGCCTAGCGGTTGAGGGCGGTGCAGTTGCCGTACCAGGCTGTGGGTGACAAGCCCATTTCTTCAGCCTCCTGAGGTTGAAGAGGCGCTGTTGCGCCTTCTTCACCACACTGTCTGTAGTTGGACCATTTCAGTTTGTCTGTGATGTGTACACCGAGGATCTTAACTTTCCACCTTCTCCACTGCTGTCGCTTCGATGTGGATAGAGGGGTGCTCCCTCTGCTGTTTCCTGAAGGCCACGATCATCTCCTTTGTTTTGTTGACGTTGAGTGAGAGGTTGTTTTCCTGAAACCACACTCTGAGTTCCCTCACCTCCTCCCTGTAGGCTATCTCATCGTTGTTGGTAATCAAGCCCACTACTGTTGTGTCATCTGCAAACTTGATGATTGAGTTGGAGGCGTGCATGGCCACACATTCGTGGGTGAACAGAGAGTACAGGAGGGGTCTGAGCATGCACCCTTGTTTGGCCCCAGTGTTGAGGGTCAGCGAAGTGGAGATGTTGTTTCCTACCTTCACCACCTGGGGGCGGCCCGTCAGAAAGTCCAGGACCCAATTGCACAGGGCGAGGTTGAGACATAGGGCCTCCAGCTTGATGATGAGTTTGGAGGGCACTATGGTGTTGAATGCTGAGCTGTAGTCAATGAACAGCATTCTTACATAGGTATTCCTTTTGTCCAGATGGGATAGGGCAGTTTGCAGTGTGATGGCGATTGCGTTGTCTGTGTACCTGTTGGGGCTGTATGCAAACTGAAGTGGGTCTAGGGTGGCCGGTAAGGTGGAGGTCATGTGATCCTTGACTAGTCTCTCAAAGCACTTCATGATGGCAGAAGTGAGTGCTACGGGTGGTAGTCATTTAGATCAGTTATCTTTGCCTTCTTGGGTACAGGAACAATGGTAGCCATCTTGAAGAATGTGGGGACAACAGCCTGGGATAGGGAGCAATTGAATATGTCCGTAAACATACCAGCCAGTTGGTCTGCGCATGCTTTGAGGAAGCGGCTAGGGATGTCGTCTGGGTCAGCAGCCTTGCGAGGGTTAATAGTTCGAACAAAGGTAACAATTGCAGGCTCTGTGTGTCTCTAAGCCCCACACTGTGTCCCTCCGTCCTAGCTGTGTGTGTGTGAGTTTTTCTTGGAAATTTGATGGGAGACATGACTGATTTACAGTTCATGAGGGTTGCCTAATCACACATTTAAAGTTTTGGAAAGATCTGCCTTTTTTAACCCTTCGAAACAGCCCCTAACACCCCAATTTAAGGCACTTCCGGTTGGCACAGGAAGCTGAACGTGAACACATTCCGGTTGGCACAGGAAGCTGAACTGAACACATCCTCGTTGGGGTAGGCTTTTACAGAATCCTGAGTTTAAAGTCTATACATTAAGAATTGACTGATCTACACAGGGTTGAATGCAGTGATTTTCACAATTGCATGTTATGTATATCAAGACACCTTTAGGGTGAATTTAAAACCACTTCTGGTTGCTCCAGGCAGCTTAGAATCAACACAGGTAGACCTCATAGTGGCCTGATCAATCAATCAATCAATCAAGTTTATTTTATATAGCCCTTCGTACATCAGCTAATATCTCGAAGTGCTGTACAGAAACCCAGCCTAAAACCCCAAACAGCAAGCAATGCAGGTGTAGAAGCACGGTGGCTAGGAAAAACTCCCTAGAAAGGCCAAAACCTAGGAAGAAACCTAGAGAGGAACCAGGCTATGAGGGGTGGCCAGTCCTCTTCTGGCTGTGCCGGGTGGAGATTATAACAGAACTATGCCAAGATGTTCAAAATGTTCATAAGTGACAAGCATGGTCAAATAATAATCATGAATAATTTTCAGTTGGCTTTTCATAGCCGATCATTAACAGTTGAAAACAGCAGGTCTGGGACAGGTGGCGGTTCCATAACCGCAGGCAGAACAGTTGAAACTGGAATAGCAGCAAGGCCAGGTGGACTGGGGACAGCAAGGAGTCAACATGCCCGGTAGTCCTGACGTATGGTCCTAGGGCTCAGGTCCTCCGAGAGAGAGAAAGAAAGAGAGAAGGAGAGAATTAGAGAGAGCCAAGATTTTCAAAATGTTCATAAATGACAAGCATGGTCAAATAATAATCAGGAATAAAAGTCAGTTGGCTTTTCATAGCCGATCATTAAGAGTTGAAAGCAGCAGGTCTGGGACAGGTAGGGGTTCCATAACCGCAGGCAGAGCAGTTGAAACTGGAACAGCAGCAAGGCCAGGTGGACTGGGGACAGCAAGGAGTAATCATGCCCGGTTTGCCGTGACGTATGGTCCTAGGGCTCAGGTTCTCAGAGAGAGAGAAAGAAAGAGAGAAGGAGAGAATTAGAGAGAGCATACTTAAATTCACACAGGACACTGGATAAGACAGGAGAAGTACTCCAGGTATAACCAACTGACCCTAGCCCCCCGACACATAAACTACTGCAGCATAAATACTGGAGGCTGAGACAGGAGCGGTCAGGAGACACTGTGGCCCCATCCGAAGATACCCCCGGACAGGGCCAAACAGGAAGGATATAACCCCACCCACTTTGCCAAAGCACAGCCCCCGCACCACTAGAGGGATATCTTCAACCACCAACTTACAATCCTGAGACAAGGCCGAGTATAGCCCACAAAGATCTCCACCACAGCACAAACCAAGGGGGGGCGCCAACCCAGACAGGAAGATCATGTCAGTAACTCAAGCCACTCAAGTGACGCACCCCTCCTAGGGACGGCATGAAAGAGCACCAGTAAGCCAGTGACTCAGCCCCTGTAATAGGGTTAGAGGCAGAGAATCCCAGTGGAGAGAGGGGAACCGGCCAGGCAGAGACAGCAAGGGCGGTTCGTTGCTCCAGAGCCTTTCCGTTCACCTTCACACTCCTGGGCCAGACTACACTCAATCATATGACCTACTGAAGAGATAAGTCTTCAGTAAAGACTTAAAGGTTGAGACCGAGTCTGCGTCTCTCACATGGGTAGGCAGACCGTTCCATAAAAATGGAGATCTATAGGAGAAAGCCCTGCCTCCCGCTGTTTGCTTAGAAATTCTAGGGACAATTAGGAGGCCTGCGTCTTGTGACCGTAGCGTACGTATAGGTATGTACGGCAGGACCAACTCGGAAAGATAGGTAGGAGCAAGCCCATGTAACGCTTTATAGGTTAACAGTAAAACCTTGAAATCAGCCCTTGCCTTAACAGGAAGCCAGTGTAGGGAAGCTAGCACTGGAGTAATATGATCAAATTTCTTGGTTCTAGTCAGGATTCTAGCAGCCGTATTTAGCACTAACTGAAGTTTATTTCGTGCTTTATCCGGGTAGCCGGAAAGTAGAGCATTGCAGTAGTCTAACCTAGAAGTAACAAATGCATGGATTAATTTTTCTGCATCATTTTTGGACAGAAAATTTCTGATTTTTGCAATGTTACGTAGATGGAAAAAAGCTGTCCTTGAAACAGTCTTGATATGTTCGTCAAAAGAGAGATCAGGGTCAAGAGTAACGCCGAGGTCCTTCACAGTTTTATTTGAGACGACTTTACAACCATCAAGATTAATTGTCAGATTTAACAGAAGATCTCTTTGTTTCTTGGGACCTAGAACAAGCATCTCTGTTTTGTCCGAGTTTAAAAGTAGAAAGTTTTCAGCCATCCACTTCCTTATGTCTGAAACACATGCTTCTAGCGAGGGCAATTTTGGGGCTTCACCATGTTTCATTGAAATGTACAGCTGTGTGTCATCCGCATAGCAGTGAAAGTTAACATTATGTTTTCGAATAACATCCCCAAGAGGTAAAATATATAGTGAAAACAATAGTGGTCCTAAAACGGAACCTTGAGGAACACCGAAATGTACAGTTGATTTGTCAGAGGACAAACCATTCACAGAGACAAACTGATATCTTTCCGACAGGTAAGATCTAAACCAGGCCAGAACTTGTCCGTGTAGACCAATTTGGGTTTCCAGTCTCTCCAAAAGAATGTGGTGATCGATGGTGTCAAAGGCAGCACTAAGGTCTAGTAGCACGAGGACAGATGCAGAGCCTCGGTCTGATGCCATTAAAAGGTCATTTACCACCTTCACAAGTGCAGTCTCAGTGCTATGATGGGGTCTAAAACCAGACTGAAGCATTTCGTATACATTGTTTGTCTTCAGGAAGGCAGTGAGTTGCTGCGCAACAGCTTTTTCTAAAATTTTTGAGAGGAATGGAAGATTCGATATAGGCCGATAGTTTTTTATATTTTCCGGGTCAAGGTTTGGCTTTTTCAAGAGAGGCTTTATTACTGCCACTTTTAGTGAGTTTGGTACACATCCGGTGGATAGAGAGCTGTTTATTATGTTCAACATAGGAGGGCCAAGCACAGGAAGCAGCTCTTTCAGCAGTTTAGTAGGAATAGGATCCAGTATGCAGCTTGAAGGTTTAGAGGCCATGATTATTTTCATCATTGTGTCAAGAGATATAGTACTAAAACACTTAAGTGTCTCTCCCGATCCCAGGCCCTGGCAGAGCTGTGCAGATCCAGGACAGCTAAGCCCTGGAGGAATACGCAGATTCAAAGAGGAGTCCGTAATTTGCTTTCTAATGGTCATGATCTTTTCCTCAAAGAAGTTCATGAATTTATTACTGCTGAAGTGAAAGCCATCCTCTCTTGGGGAATGCTGCTTTTTAGTTAGCTTTGCAACAGTATCAAAAATAAATTTTGGATTGTTCTTATTTTCCTCGATTAAGTTGGAAAAGTAGGATGATCGAGCAGCAGTGAGGGCTCTTCGGTTCTGCACGGTACTGTCTTTCCAAGCTAGTCGGAAGACTTCCAGTTTGGTGTGGCGCCATTTCCGTTCCAATTTGCTGGAAGCTCGCTTCAAAGCTCGGGTATTTTCTGTATACCAGGGAGCTAGTTTCTTATGACAAATGTTTTTCGTTTTTAGGGGTGCAACTGCATCTAGGGTATAGCGCAAGGTTAAATTGAGTTCCTCAGTTAGGTGGTTAACTGATTTTTGTCCTCCGACGTCCTTGGGTGGGCAGAAGGAGTCTGGAAGGGCATCAAGGAATTTTTGTGTTGTCTGAGAATTTATAGCACGACTTTTGATGCTCCTTGGTTGGGGTCTGAGCAGATTATTTGTTGCGATTGCAAACGTAATAAAATGGTGGTCCGATAGTCCAGGATTATGTGGAAAAACATTAAGATCTACAACATTTATTCCATGGGACAAAACTAGGTCCAGAGTATGACTGTGGGAGTGAGTAGGTCCAGAGACATGTTGGACAAAACCCACTGAGTCGATGATGGCTCCGAAAGACTTTTGGAGTGGGTCTGTGGACTTCTCCATATGAATATTAAAATCACCAAAAATTAGAATATGATCTGCTATGACTACAAGGTCTGATAGGAATTCAGGGAACTCAGAGAGGAACGCTGTATATGGCCCAGGAGGCCTGTAAACAGTAGCTATAAAAAGTGATTGAGTAGGCTGCATAGATTTCATGACTAGAAGCTCAAAAGACGAAAACGTCATTTTTTTTTTTGTAAATTGAAATTTGCTATCATAAATGTTAGCAACACCTCCGCCTTTGCGGGATGCACGGGGGATATGGTCACTAGTGTAACCAGGAGGTGAGGCCTCATTTAACACAGTAAATTCATCAGGCTTAAGCCATGTTTCAGTCAGGCCAATCACATCAAGATTATGATCAGTGATTAGTTCATTGACTATGACTGCCTTTGAAGTGAGGGATCTAACATTAAGTAACCCTATTTTAAGATGTGAGGTATCATGATCTCTTTCAATAATGGCAGGAATGGAGGAGGTCTTTATCCTAATGAGATTGCAAAGGCGAACACCGCCATGTTTAGTTTTGCCCAACCTAGGTCGAGGCACAGACACAGTCTCAATGGGGATGGCTGAGCTGACTACACTGACTGTGCTATTGGCAGACTCCACTAAGCTGGCAGGTTGGCTAACAGCCTGCTGCCTGGCCTGCACCCTATTTCATTGTGGAGCTAGAGGAGTTAGAGCCCTATCTATGTTAGTAGATAAGATGAGAGCACCCCTCCAGCTAGGATGGAGTCCGTCACTCCTCAGCAGGCCAGGCTTGGTCCTGTTTGTGGGTGAGTCCCAGAAAGAGGGCCAATTATCTACAAATTCTATCTTTTGGGAGGGGCAGAAAACAGTTTTCAACCAGCGATTGAGTTGTGAGACTCTGCTGTAGAGCTCGTCACTCCCCCTAACTGGGAGGGGGCCAGAGACAATTACTCGATGCCGACACATCTTTCTAGCTGATTTACACGCTGAAGCTATGTTGCACTTGGTGACCTCTGACTGTTTCATCCTAACATCGTTGGTGCCGACGTGGATAACAATATCTCTATACGCTCTACACTCGCCAGATTTAGCTTTAGCCAGCACCATCTTTAGATTAGCCTTAACGTCGGTAGCCCTGCCCCCTGGTAAACAGTGTATGATCGCTGGGTGATTCGTTTTAAGTCTAATACTGCGGGTAATGGAGTCGCCAATGACTAGGGTTTTCAATTTGTCAGAGCTAATGGTTGGAGCCTTCGGCGTCTCAGACCCCGTAGCGGGAGGAGTAGAGACAAGAGAAGACTCAGACTCCGACTCGCTACATAATGGGGAAAACCGGTTGAAAGTTTCTGTCGGCTGAATGAGCGACACCAGTTGAGCATTCCAACAGCATTTCCCTCCAGAAGCCATGAGAAAGTTGTCCGGCTGCGGGGACCGTGCGGGGGGGTTTATACTAACGTTAGTATCTGTACTTACTGGTGGCACAGACGCTGTTTCTTCCTTTCCTACACTGAAATTACCCTTGCCTAACGATTGCGTCTGAAGCTGGGCTTGCAGCACAGCTATCCTCGCCATAAGGCGATCGTTCTCCTGTATATTATGAGTACAGCGACTGCAATTAGAAGACATCATGTTAATGTTACTACTTAGCTTCGGCTGTTGAAGGTGCTGATGAACCATGTCCAGATAAAGCGTCCGGAGTGAAAAAGTTGAATGAGGGAAAAAAGTTGCGACGGAAAAACTAAAAATATAAACGGTAATTAAAAAGAAAAAAAAAAAACGTAAAGTTGTCAGCTAGCAAAGTAAAGTTGGCAACAAAACGCACAGCAACAAAACGCACAGCAACACGTCTGCAAATTCAAGAGGAAGTGACGCAACCTGATGAGTTGTCATCGAAGACAGGTTCATAAGGCATTCATAACCTACATAGGCTTCTGGTTGAATGTAGGGGTGCAGGCAATGTATTCCTATGTGGAGAGAAGTCAATGCAAACAGTTTGATGTAAACACCTTCTTTTACTGTTTAGGGGTAATGCCACACGGTCAAGGTTAGGCTTGCACAGATCGAGAGGACCTCAGGAACGTTCCTGAGGTCGAATTGTGCTTCTCACCCTAACGGTTCTCCCACTGTCACGCAAAAGCACCTGAAATTTAGGGCCAGGCTTCATTTTGGGCCTTCTTTTTTACACGGTCGCTGCACTCAGACCGAGCGAGCTACGGTCAAGCGGGGCATCTCGTTGAACTCGGCACAGCCTAGAGATTATGGTAATGCCATTGCAGGCTCTGAGTGTCTTTAAGCACCGCACTTTTTCACTCCATCCTTGCTGTGTGTGTGTGTGTGTGTGTGAGAGAGCTTTTCTTTGACATATGTTGGGAGAAATGACTGATTTACAGTTCATGAGGGTTGCCTAATCACACATATGAAGTTTTGAAAAGATCTGACCTTTATAACCCTTTGAAACAGCCCCTATGACACCATTTTAAGGCACTTCCGGTTGGCACAGGAAGCTGAAAGTGAACACATATCCTCCTTGGGGTAGGCTCTTATGGAATTTTGAGTTTTAAGTATTTATGTTAAGAACTAACATATTTACAGAGGGTTGAATGAGTGTGTGTTATTTCAGAAAATCACAGAAATCTCGCAGAGCTCCGAAACACACTTAAAAAAGATTTGTCTGAACACGCTGCAACTGGATCTGTAACTTTTTGGGGAAAAAAAACAATTTTTTTTGAACATCACCAAATGTACATTGTATGATTTCTCTTAAATTACGATAGATAAATGGCTGGTTCTTTTTTTCCTGACACCGTAGGTTCATGTACTTTGCCGTGAAGCGGTCAAATTAGCGCTCTATTTTTGTTTTTGACCTTTAATCCCAGAAAAATGGCCATAACTCAAAGCGTTGAGGCCTCGACGCTATCTTGTTCGGGGCCTTATGCCAAACCTATGCTCAACAAGATTTGTCTTCGAAGTCTGTTCGGTTTAGGAGAAAAGGCCACGTCGTGATTGGTGATGTTTTGTACATCTGCAATATGATTCCATTCGCCCTCTGGTGGGATTTACCGGGACAGCGGAAAAAATGACATTTTTTTTTACATTTTATAAAACGGAAACCGAATGCCCGAGAGACTTCGTTTGATGATTTCCCGGAAGATCTGGCCCCCGTGCACGGCCCGCCGCCGTCCGCAAATTTTACAAACATTCGCGAACATCTAGTAAGGGACCGTTCATTTGCAATATGGAGTTTCTCATCAACCATACAGCAAACGTCAATGTTCCCTTCATGTATGTCAGGCTACTGTAGGGCGTGGCTGCCTGGCTATGCCGAGGTTGTTTAGCGTCACAAGATGGCTATGAATGATAAAAAGGACCCCTGAAGGACTGACTTCCCTGACAAAATTGAAACAACTCATGACTACCTCACCCTGTTTGTGACTTCCTGATCATTCTGAACACTTTAACCTCTCTAGGGGGTGTGGGACGCTACCGTCCCACCTGGCCAACATCCGGTGAAATTGCAGAACGCCAAATTCAAAAACAGAAATACTCATAATAAAAATGCATAAAACATACAAGTGTTACACATCGGCTTGAAGATTAACTTCTTGTTAATCCAACCGCGGTGTCAGATTTCAAAAAGGCTTTACGGCGAAAGCATACCATGCGATTATCTGAGGACAGCGCCCAGCACACAAAACATTACATACAGTTACCAGCCAAGTAGTTAGTCACAAAAGTCAGAAATAGCAATAAGAGGAATCACTTACCTTTGGTGATCTTCGTATGGTTGCACTCATAAGCCTCCCACAATAAATGTTTGTTTGTTCGATAAAGTCCCTCTTTATCTCCAAAACCTCAGTTTTGTTGGCGCGTTTTGTTCAGTAGTCCAATCCAAATACTATCAGTAGAGTTTTTAGAAACATGTCAAACGATGTTTATAATCAATCCTCAGGTCGTTTTTAGTCATAATAATCAATAATATTTCAACCGGACAATAGCTTCGTCAATATAAAAGAAAAGCAAGAAAGGCACGCTCTCGGTCGGGTGCAGCAAACAGCTCTGGGGACTTCCCACTATCCACTGACTCAGAGTGGTCTTGCTCCCTCATTTTTCAGAATACAAGCCTGATACAATTTCTAAAGACTGTTGACATCTAGTGGAAGCTATAGGAACTGCAATCTAGGTCCTAACCATTGACATACTGTATAGGCAGGCAAGAGAAAAGCACCCACATCAAAAATATCCCACTTCCTGGATGGATTTTACTCAGGTTTTCACCTGCCATATCAGTTCTGTTATATTCACAGACATTATTTTAACAGTTTTGTTTTCTGTCCAAATCTACCAATTATATGCATATCCTAGCTTCTGGGCCTGAGTAACAGGCAGTTTACTTTGGGCACGCTTTTCATCCGGAAGTGAAAATAGTGCCCCCTACCCTAGTGAGGTTAACCTGTTTGTGTGTGAGAAGAATGGTTCAATGTCATCTGTACTAACACAAGATCATGGGGGGAAACAGAGACTTGTGGGTTACTGCTCTAAGCTCTTGGATAGTGTGGCAAGAATGCTGGTGTACTGTTTGAGAGCGGTGGCTACAGCTACTGAAGCTGTACTCGCCTGTGCTGACATTGTGGCTATCAATCAAGTTTATTTTATATAGCCCTTCGTACATCAGCTAATATCTCGAAGTGCTGTACAGAGACCCAGCCTAAAACCCCAAACAGCTAGAATGCAGGTGAAGAAGCACGGTGGCTAGGAAAAACTCCCTAGAAAGGCCAAAACCTAGGAAGAAACCTAGAGAGGAACCAGGCTATGAGGGGTGGCCAGTCCTCTTCTGGCTGTGCCGGGTGGTGATTATAACAGAACTATGACAAGATGTTCAAAAATGTTCATAAGTGACAAGCATGGTCAAATAATAATCATGGATAATTTTCAGTTGGCTTTTCATAGCCGATCATTAAGAGTTGAAAAACAACAGGTCTGGGACAGGTGGCGGTTCCATAACCGCAGGCAGAACAGCTGAAACCGGAACAGCAGCAAGGCCAGGCGGACTGGGGACAGCAAGGAGCCACCACGCCCGGCAGTCCCGACGTATGGTCCCAGGGCTCAGGTCCTCCGAGAGAAAGAAAGAGAGAACGAGAGAATTAGAGAAAGCATACTTAAATTCACACAGGACACTGGATAAGACAGGAGAAGTACTCCAGGTATAACCAACTGACCCCAGCCCCCCGACACAAACTACTGCAGCATAAATACTGGAGGCTGAGACAGGAGCGGTCAGGAGACACTGTGGCCCCATCCGAAGATACCCCCGGACAGGGCCAAATAGGAAGGATATAACCCCACCCACTTTGCCAAAGCACAGCCCCCGCACCACTGGAGGGATATCTTCAACCACCAACTTATAATCCTGAGACAAGGCCGAGTATAGCCAACAAAGATCTCCACCACAGCACAAACCAAGGGGGGGCGCCAACCCAGACAGGAAGATCACGTCAGTAACTCAACCCACTCAAGTGACGCACCCCTCCCAGGGACGGCATGAAAGAGCACCAGTAAGCCAGTGACTCAGCCCCTGTAATAGGGTTAGAGGCAGAGAATCCCAGTGGAGAGAGGGGAACCGGCCAGGCAGAGACAGCAAGGGCGGTTCGTTGCTCCAGAGCCTTTCCGTTCACCTTCACACTCCTGGGCCAGACTACACTCAATCATATGACCTACTGAAGAGATAAGTCTTCAGTAAAGACTTAAAGGTTGAGACCGAGTCTGCGTCTCTCACATGGGTAGGCAGACTGTTCCATAAAAATGGAGATCTATAGGAGAAAGCCCTGCCTCCCGCTGTTTGCTTAGAAATTCTAGGGACAATTAGGAGGCCTGCGTCTTGTGACCGTAGCGTACGTATTGGTATGTACGGCAGGACCAACTCGGAAAGATAGGTAGGAGCAAGCCCATGTAACGCTTTATAGGTTAACAGTAAAACCTTGAAATCAGCCCTTGCCTTAACAGGAAGCCAGTGTAGGGAAGCTAGCACTGGAGTAATATGATCAAACTTCTTGGTTCTAGTCAGGATTCTAGCAGCCGTATTTAGCACTAACTGAAGTTTATTTCGTGCTTTATCCGGGTAGCCGGAAAGTAGAGCATTGCAGTAGTCTAACCTAGAAGTAACAAATGCATGGATTAATTTTTCTGCATCATTTTTGGACAGAAAATTTCTGATTTTTGCAATGTTACGTAGATGGAAAAAAGCTGTCCTTGAAACAGTCTTGATATGTTCGTCAAAAGAGAGATCAGGGTCAAGAGTAACGCCGAGGTCCTTCACAGTTTTATTTGAGACGACTTTACAACCATCAAGATTAATTGTCAGATTTAACAGAAGATCTCTTTGTTTCTTGGGACCTAGAACAAGCATCTCTGTTTTGTCCGAGTTTAAAAGTAGAAAGTTTTCAGCCATCCACTTCCTTATGTCTGAAACACAGGCTTCTAGCGAGGGCAATTTTGGGACTTCACCATGTTTCATTGAAATGTACAGCTGTGTGTCATCCGCATAGCAGTGAAAGTTAACATTATGTTTTCGAATAACATCCCCAAGAGGTAAAATATATAGTGAAAACAATAGTGGTCCTAAAACGGAACCTTGAGGAACACCGAAATGCACAGTTGATTTGTCAGAGGACAAACCATTCACAGAGACAAACTGATATCTTTCCGACAGGTAAGATCTAAACCAGGCCAGAACTGGTCCGTGTAGACCAATTTGGGTTTCCAGTCTCTCCAAAAGAATGTGGTGATCGATGGTGTCAAAGGCAGCACTAAGGTCTAGTAGCACGAGGACAGATGCAGCGCCTCGGTCTGACGCCATTAAAAGGTCATTTACCACCTTCACAAGTGCAGTCTCAGTGCTATGATGGGGTCTAAAACCAGACTGAAGCATTTCGTATACATTTTTTGTCTTCAGAAAGGCAGTGAGTTGCTGCGCAACAGCTTTTTCTAAAATTTTTGAGAGGAATGGAAGATTCGATATAGGCCGATAGTTTTTTATATTTTCCGGGTCAAGGTTTGGCTTTTTCAAGAGAGGCTTTATCACTGCCACTTTTAGTGAGTTTGGTACACATCCGGTGGATAGAGAGCTGTTTATTATGTTCAACATAGGAGGGCCAAGCACAGGAAGCAGCTCTTTCAGCAGTTTAGTAGGAATAGGATCCAGTATGCAGCTTGAAGGTTTAGAGGCCATGATTATTTTCATCATTGTGTCAAGAGATATAGTACTAAAACACTTAAGTGTCTCTCCCGATCCCAGGCCCTGGCAGAGCTGTGCAGATCCAGGACAGCTAAGCCCTGGAGGAATACGCAGATTCAAAGAGGAGTCCGTAATTTGCTTTCTAATGGTCATGATCTTTTCCTCAAAGAAGTTCATGAATTTATTACTGCTGAAGTGAAAGCCATCCTCTCTTGGGGAATGCTGCTTTTTAGTTAGCTTTGCAACAGTATCAAAAATAAATTTTGGATTGTTCTTATTTTCCTCGATTAAGTTGGAAAAGTAGGATGATCGAGCAGCAGTGAGGGCTCTTCGGTACTGCACGGTACTGTCTTTCCAAGCTAGTCGGAAGACTTCCAGTTTGGTGTGGCGCCATTTCCGTTCCAATTTCCTGGAAGCTTGCTTCAAAGCTCGGGTATTTTCTGTATACCAGGGAGCTAGTTTCTTATGACAAATGTTTTTCGTTTTTAGGGGTGCAACTGCATCTAGGGTATTGCGCAAGGTTAAATTGAGTTCCTCAGTTAAGTGGTTAACTGATTTTTGTCCTCCGACGTCCTTGGGTAGGCAGAAGGAGTCTGGAAGGGCATCAAGGAATTTTTGTGTTGTCTGAGAATTTATAGCACGACTTTTGATGCTCCTTGGTTGGGGTCTGAGCAGATTATTTGTTGCGATTGCAAACGTAATAAAATGGTGGTCCGATAGTCCAGGATTATGTGGGAAAACATTAAGATCTACAACATTTATTCCATGGGACAAAACTAGGTCCAGAGTATGACTGTGGCAGTGAGTAGGTCCAGAGACATGTTGGACAAAACCCACTGAGTCGATGATGGCTCCGAAAGACTTTTGGAGTGGGTCTGTGGACTTCTCCATATGAATATTAAAATCACCAAAAATTAGAATATGATCTGCTATGACTACAAGGTCTGATAGGGATTCAGGGAACTCAGAGAGGAACGCTGTATATGGCCCAGGAGGCCTGTAAACAGTAGCTATAAAAAGTGATTGAGTAGGCTGCATAGATTTCATGACTAGAAGCTCAAAAGACGAAAACGTCATTTTTTTTTTTGTAAATTGAAATTTGCTATCATAAATGTTAGCAACACCTCCGCCTTTGCGGGATGCACGGGGGATATGGTCACTAGTGTAACCAGGAGGTGAGGCCTCATTTAACACAGTAAATTCATCAGGCTTAAGCCATGTTTCAGTCAGGCCAATCACATCAAGATTATGATCAGTGATTAGTTCATTGACTATGACTGCCTTTGAAGTGAGGGATCTAACATTAAGTAACCCTATTTTAAGATGTGAGGTATCATGATCTCTTTCAATAATGGCAGGAATGGAGGAGGTCTTTATCCTAATAAGATTGCTAAGGCGAACACCGCCATGTTTAGTTTTGCCCAACCTAGGTCGAGGCACAGACACAGTCTCAATGGGTATGGGTATGGCTGAGCTGACTACACTGACTGTGCTATTGGCAGACTCCACTAAGCTGGCAGGTTGGCTAACAGCCTGCTGCCTGGCCTGCACCCTATTTCATTGTGGGGCTAAAGGAGTTAGAGCCCTATCTATGTTGGTAGATAAGATGAGAGCACCCCTCCAGCTAGGATGGAGTCCGTCACTCCTCAGCAGGTCAGGCTTGGTCCTGTTTGTGGGTGAGTCCCAGAAAGAGGGCCAATTATCTACAAATTCTATCTTTTGGGAGGGGCAGAAAACAGTTTTCAACCAGCGATTGAGTGCTGAGACTCTGCTGTAGAGCTCATCACTCCCCCTAACTGGGAGGGGGCCAGAGACAATTACTCGATGCCGACACATCTTTCTAGCTGATTTACACGCTGAAGCTATGTTGCACTTGGTGACCTCTGACTGTTTCATCCTAACATCGTTGGTGCCGACGTGGATAACAATATCTCTATACTCTCTACACTCGCCAGATTTAGCTTTAGCCAGCACCATCTTTAGATTAGCCTTAACGTCGGTAGCCCTGCCCCCTGGTAAACAGTGTATGATCGCTGGGTGATTCGTTTTAAGTCTAATACTGCGGGTAATGGAGTCGCCAATGACTAGGGTTTTCAATTTGTCAGAGCTAATGGTTGGAGCCTTCGGCGTCTCAGACCCCGTAGCGGGAGGAGTAGAGACAAGAGAAGACTCAGCCTCAGACTCCGACTCGCTACATAATGGGGAAAACCGGTTGAAAGTTTCTGTCGGCTGAATGAGCGACACCAGTTGAGCATTCCTACAGCATTTCCCTCCAGAAGCCATGAGAAAGTTGTCCGGCTGCGGGGACTGTGCGGGGGGGTTTATACTAACGTTACTATCTGTACTTACTGGTGGCACAGACGCTGTTTCTTCCTTTCCTACACTGAAATTACCCTTGCCTAACGATTGCGTCTGAAGCTGGGCTTGCAGCACAGCTATTCTCGCCGTAAGGCGATCGTTCTCCTGTATATTATGAGTACAGCGACTGCAATTAGAAGACATCATGTTAATGTTACTACTTAGCTTCGGCTGTTGAAGGTGCTGACGAACCATGTCCAGATAAAGCGTCCGGAGTGAAAAAGTTGAATGAGGGAAAAAAAAAGTTGCGATGGAAAAACTAAAAATATAAACGGTAATTAAAAACAAAAACGAAAACAAAACGTAAAGTTGTCAGCTAGCAAAGTAAAGTTGGCAGCAAAACGCACAGCAACAAAACGCACAGCAGACACGTCTGCAAATTCAACAGGAAGTCAACTATGTGTGAACTAACTGTGCATGTACCACATGCTGTTCATGCTCTCATTTCAAATAACATGCGCCGGATACACAGGTGTAGACCTTACTGTGAAATGCTTACAAGCCCTTAACCAACAATGCAGTTTTAAGAAAATCCCCCCAAAAGTAAGAGATAAGAATAACATATAAGTAAAGATCAGCACTAAATAACAATAGCGGGGCTATATACAGGGGGTACCAGTACAGAGTCAATGTGTCAATGTGCGGGGGGCACCGGTGTTGAGGTAATTGAGGAAATTATGAACATGTAGGTAGAGTTATTAAAGTGGCCATGCATAGATAATAACAGGGTAGCAGCAGCGTGGGGGGGGGGGGGGGGGGGCAATGCAAATAGTCTGGGTAGCCATTTGATTAGCTGTTCAGGAGTCTTATGGCTTGGGGGTAGAAGCTGTTTATAGCCCTCTTGGACCTATACTTGGCACTCCGGTACCGCTTGTCATGCACCGCTTGCCGTGCGGTAGCAGAGAGAACAATCGATGACTAGGGTGGCTGGTGTCTTTGACAATTTTATGGGCCTTCCTCTGACACCGCCTATTATATACGTCCTGGATGGCAGGAAGCTTGGCCCCAGTGATGTACTGGGCCGTTCGCACTACCCTCTGTAGCGCCTTACGGTCAGATGCTGAGCAGTTGCCATACCAGGCGGTGATGTCGAGAGTTGGTGCAGCTGTATGGTGCGGTTGTAGAACCTTTTGAGGATCTGGGGACCCATGCCAAATCTGTACAGGCTCCTGAGGGTCGTGCCCTCTTCACAACTGTCTATTGGTATGTTTGCACCATGATAGTTGAAACTCTCGACCCGCTCCACTACAGCCCCGTCGATGTTAATTGCGGCCTGTTCGGCCCACCTTTTCCTGTAGTCCATGATCAGCTCCTTAGTCTTGCTTACATTAAGGGAGAGGTTGTTGTCCTGGCACCACACTGCCAGTTCTCTGACCTTCTCCCTATAGGCCGTCTCATCGTTGTCGGTGATCAGGCCTACCACTGTTGTGTCGTCAGCAAACTTAATGATAGTGTTGGAGTTGTGTTTGGCCATGCAGTCGTTGGGTGAGCAGGGAATACAGGAGGGGGCTAAGTACATACCCCTGAGGGGCCCCAGTGTTAAGGATCAGCGTGGCAGACTTGTTGTTGCCTACTCATACCACCTGGGGGAGGCCCGTCAGAATGTCCAGGATCCAGTTGCAGAGGGAGGTGTTGAGCTTTGAGGGCACTATGGTGTTGAACGCTGAGCTGTAGTCAATGAATAGCATTCTCACATTGGTGTTCCTTTTGTCCAGGTGGGAAAGGGCAGTGTTGAGTGTTGAGTGCAATAGAGATTGCAATAGAGATTGTATCATCTGTTGGGGCGGTATACAAATTGGAGTGGGTCTAGGGTTTCTGGGATGATGGTGTTGATGTGAGCCATGATCAGCCTTTCAAAGCACTTCATGGCTACAGACGTGAGTGCACGGGTCGGTAGTCATTTAACTTCTTGAGCCTATGGGGGATGCTATTTCGATCTTGGAAAAATTGGTCTCCAAATTAAACTGCCTCGTACTCAATTCTTGCTCGTACAATATGCATATTATTATTACAATTGGATAGAAAACACTCTCTAGTTTCTAAAACCGTTCGAATTATGTCTGTGGGTGAAACAGAACTCTTTCTACAGCGAAATCCATGACAGGAACTGCGAAGGTCTGAAAACTAGGCTCTGCTCTCAGATCAGTTTAAAGCTCTGTCTGTATCCTATGGGTCGACATGAACTGCACCCGCCTTCCCCTGGATGTCAGTAACCAATGAGAAGTGGAATGGACTTTCTACGTAGCTCTCAGAGTTCATAAAAGGCCAAGGAACGAGGGGACCTCTCTTTTCAACGCTCGCCATTACGCAAAGCAAGACCTCAGGATGGCGTTTTGAAATGCTCAGTTATCGACCTTAGATATATCCGTCTGTAATTTAATTCGATATAGGTGTTAGAAACATCATAACGAAGTTATTTTAAACCGAGTTATATCAGTTTATGCGAGTATATTGCTATTTTCGGAATTTCCTTAGTATTGAGTTTGAGGATTTGGGCATGCTGTGGCCGCATAGCTATTGGTAGCTGCTAATTCCGAAGTTGAACACGACGTTTTACAACCAAGCAACAATTCTTTTGGACAAAGGACCACTTCGCCAAGATTCTGATGGAAGCTCGTCCAAAAGTAAGAGCTATTTATGATGTTATTCCGTATTTATGTGGAAAAATGTAAACGTATTTGTCCGCCATTATTGCGGCACTAGTCTGGCTGTAACGCACACTGTATGTCTAGTAACGTTAATTTTAAAAATCTAACTCAGCGATTGCATTAAGAACTAATTTGTCTTTCAATTGCTGTCCAACCTGTATTTTTTTAGTCAAGTTTATGAATAGCTTTCGATAAGAATAGGTGCCTTTCCAAGATGGCGCAGGACAGATTGCTTGATTTTTTGCCCACTAATCACGTGTAACCACGAATTGTGCGGCTAAATATGCACATTTTCGAACCAACTCTATATGAATTGTGTAATATGATGTTACAGGACTGTCATCTGAAGAATTCTGAGAAGGTTAGTGAAAAAATTAATAGCGTTTGGTGGTTTATAACGTTATTGCTATTTTTGCCTTGAATCAATGCTGCTGTGTGACTGACTATTGTAGTAAGCTAAGATAACGCTATATTGTGTTTTCGCTGTAAAACACTTAGAAAATCTGAAATATTGGCTATATTCACAAGATCTGTGTCTTTCATCTGCTGTACGCTGTGTATTTTTAAGAAATGTTTTATGATGAGTAATTAGCTAATACACGATGGTCTCTGTAGTTATTCTAGTCATTTTAGTGAGAGTTGTGATGGGGGCTGCAATTGTAAACTATGATTTATACCTGAAATATGCACATTTTTCTAACAAAACCTATGCTATACAATAAATATGTTATCAGACTGTCATCTGATGAGGTTGTTTCTTGGTTAGTGGCTATTTATATCTTTATTTGGTCGAATTTGTGATAGCTACTGATGCAGTAAGAAAATGGTGGAGTAAGAAAAGTGTTGTCTTTTGCTAACGTGGTTAGCTAATAGATTTACATATTGTGTCTTCCCTGTAAAACATTTTAAAAATCAGAGATGATGGCTTGAATCACAAGATCTGTATCTTTCATTTGGTGTCTTGGACTTGTGATTTCATGAACATTTTATTTTATGATATCCCTGTAACTTTAGGCTAGGCTATGCTAGTCAGCTTTTGTGATGGGGGGGATCCCGGATCCGGGTTTGGGAGGTGTTAGAGGTTAAGCAGGTTATCTTAGTGTTCTTGGGCACAGACACTATGGTGGTCTGCTTAAAACATGTTGGTATTACAGACTCGGACAGGGAGAGGTTGAAAATATCAGTGAAGACACTTGCTAGTTGGTCAGTGCATGCTCGCAGTACACGTCCTGGTAATCCGTCTGGCCCTGCGGCCTTGTGAATGTTGACCTGTCTAAAGGTCTTACTCACATTGGCGGCGGAGAGCGTGTTCACACAGTCTTCCAGTACAGCTGGTGCTCTCTTGCATGTTTCAGTGTTATTTGCCTCGAAGCGAGCATAGAAGTAGTTTAGCTCGTCCGATAGGCAGCTCTCGGGCAGCTCTCGTTTCATTAATACCATTTTCGTTTCACAAAATAATTTTCAAAATCATTGTAATCATAAAAATGTGAAGAAAAACGAAAAAATCTTAAAGTTAAAATTCAACTAAGGCGAGAGCACCAGACTCTGCCATATGGACACATATAGGCCAATGCAGCAGTAAGCCTATAACTTAATCGTCAACTAAGTAAAATACATAGGCCTAAAGTCAACATATAAAAAAGTAGAAAATACTTCACATTCTTCTCTCTTCTAGGCCTGTCTGCCTCCCTTTTTATCTGTCTTGACTTGAGCTATTGTTAGGGAAGTGCAACATTGTATGAAATCATCAACTGGGTCGGCCCAAGCTGTCACTAGCGAACTTGCGAACTTGCAACATTATATCAACTGTTTTTTTATATCAACTGTTTTTTATGATGTTTCCAATATATGGAATCATCAGATCATGATATTTTGCTCTTTCAGACCGAGGCTGGGTGATTATTGAGGCCAGGAGTGTTGGAAAGATTTTTCAAATAATGAGGACTTAATAATGAGGACTTATCATTCACGTGTCATTCATGTAAAAAAACATTTTTTTTTAAATACAAATTGTTGTCTTACTGTGTGAGGTGAAGAAAATATGACTGACAAGCTCAGCTTACTAGTGGTGAACATGGTGAGTTATGACAATCAGAAATCAGACATTCCAACATTATCAGGGAAGAGAAACCAGACGCATGCTCATTGCTCACATAGAGCACGCCAAACAAAAGACAATGACAACTTTTTCAAAACTTGTAATAGTTATAAAATTAACCAAAACTTGTTACTCACAAGTGTAGTTGGTTGTGAACTCCATAAACAACTATGTTTCCATTCCAAGAAGAAAAACTGTAACGGACTGTAATTAATACATGCATTAACAGAAATGAATGTAACCAAATGACGGGGGATTAACAGTACATTTACTAGGCCTACTGGTATGGAACGCCGATTGGGTCTTAAAGCACGTGGTCAAAAGGCGATCTTTTTAATGCTACGTGTGTAAAGTACGCAGGTGCAGGCGCTAAATTAACGTGTTCACGCATTAAGTTAACATCTTCATGCGCTAAGTTAACGTCTATACATGTCAAATAAGAGCGTGCAAATTTGCTTGCAGGCGGTCCAACGTGCTAAATAAACGGCTACAAGCGGTCCTGCACACGTCAAATTAACACCTACAGCTGCTAAATATACACCTACACACGCTAACCTAACACGTTGTTTAATATGCGAATTTTACCAGACAATTTCCCTAGCTCCTCCTTTCATTAAATTGGTGTACGGTCAGTCACAATTTGTGACAGTTACAATAATGTAAAAGTGTTTTTGGAATGAGGGGGGTGGGCGGTGTCACAATACATTAAGTAGCCTAAACGCAGTGTTGTATTATTGTTACAGCCAGTTCCGGTTACCGGGATCCTCGGACATGGGGAGGAGCTAGAGGTGCACCTTGTTATGTCATCACTCAAGAGCAACGGAGGTTTCTGATGTCCTGTGCCTTCAGTGTGTCTCAAATGATAGATATTCTACTACATGTGTCCCGATCGACAGTCAACTGTCGTCTAAGGTCAGTTGTGATTGGGAGTAATGCTATAAACTACAGACTTTAGATGCATGGTTTCCAGTTTCTTACCAATCAAACCATTTAGAATGACTACAATCAAGACAGGACTTTAAAATGACTATGATGATATACATTACCTCATCCCTGACCATTGTTACTCTTTTTTTCCCAGACACTCAATCTGTCACATGCACCGTTGGCTCTGGATGAAAAGATTAAGGACTTGGTGGCTGGGAACGACAAACATGGACCGGAGGCTGTTCGAGCACAATTAAGGGCTCCGGGTGCAGAGTCGCAGAGTGAGTGACAGCATGCTTCGTGTTAACCCAAGGGCGGCTGCCCTCAGAGCAATGTCGCAGAGGCTGCATAGAAGGTCATACCGTGTTGCTGGACCAAACTCGAAATGGCACCTTGATGGAAACCACAAACTGATAAGGTTTGTGATAGACACAAATATCTTTATTACTGGTGAGAAGTTGTTCTTTGTAACATCTCAAATCGTTCATCAACAACTTGTTCATCAACAAGTAACAGTTCAGTTTAGCAAGCAACGGCCCTTGATACCATTGATATCATGTGGATAAAAATTGTTTTATTGTGTTTCTGCTACTTCTGTGATTGATAGAATATCTGCATCATGAAATTAACAAACATGCTTATATTGAGGACATATGGAGGTGTAAGGTTCTGCTTTTCTATTCTTAATCAACCTTGTGTTCTTTTTCTTTGTGTTCTTGAACATAGTCCTGTTTCTTTGTGTTCTTGAGCATAGTCCTGTTTCTTTGTGTTCTGGAATGTAGTCCTGTCTTTAATTTTTGTTCATTGATTTCGCCTGTGTTCTTTTCTCACCTGGTCTCATCAGCTCCCTATTTAGTTAAGTTCTTTCTGTTTGTATGGTTGTGAGGTATTGTTTGTTTTTGACTGCCTACCTGTGTTTGACCATTGCCTGCCTGTGACCACAAATCCTGCCTTCTGTGAAGGCTTAATAAAAATCTGCCGGGCTCTGCGCAGGAATCTACACCTTTTTCTCCCTGCGTATTCATTACAGGAGGCAAAAGCAATTGGAGCAAAGTATTTGTGCCTAAGTGTGAACAACAGGAGAGTCTGTCCTCTTGACTCATCAAGATAAACTTGGTTATTTTTCCAATTGAAGTAGATATTGTAATCACATCCAAATAACTTCACAGATCTTCATTGTAAAGGGTTTAAACACTGTTTCCCATAAACAATTAACTTCTTTGGTATAGGGGGCAGTATTTTCACTTTTGGATGAATTTCGTGCCCATAGTGAACTGCCTCCTACTCTGTCCCACATGCTAATATATGCATATTATTATTACTATTGGATAGAAAACACTCTGAAGTTTCTAAAACTGTTTGAATGATGTCTGTGAGTATAACAGAACTCACATGGCAGGCAAAAACCTGAGAAAAAATCCAAACAGGAAGTGAAAATTCTGAGAGTGGTCGTTGTTAAAGTCATCGCCTATTCAATTCTCTGTAATATATGGATCTGTTTGCACTTCATACGCCTTCCACTAGATGTCAACAGTCAGTAGAACGTGGAATGAAGCTTATGCTGTGTTGTGGGACCGGATGGGAGGGGAATGAGTCAGTGGTCTGGCAGATTGCCAGTTCTTGGTCACGCGCTTTCCTCATTATATCGTCTTGCGTTCCATTACTTATAGAGACTGAAAAGAATTCTCCGGTTGGAACCTTATTGGATATAAATGATAACAACATCCTGAAGATTGATTCACTACTAAGTTTGACCAGTTTATTCGACCTGGAATATAACTTTTTGAAGTTTTCGTCCGACGTTTGCCTGCATCTGCGCGAGCGTTTGGACACGTGTACTACACATGCTAGCAAAATTAGCTAATTGGACATAAGTAATGGACATTATCGAACAAAAGAACGATTTATCAAAGGTAAGGGAATATTTATGATGTAATTTCGTATTTCTGTTGAAAAATGTTGTTACTATCTGAGCGCCGTATCAGATTATTGCATGGTGTGCTTTTTACGTGAAGTATTTTTTAAATCTGACACAGCGGTTGCATTAGGAACAAGTATCTTTAATGATATGTAAAACATGTATCTTTCATCAAAGTTTATGATGAGTATTTCTGTTATTTGACGTGGCTCTCTGTAATTACTCCGGATATTTTGGAGGCATTTCTGAAGATGGCGCCAATATAAACTGAGATTTGTGGATATAAATATGCACATTATCGAACAAAACATAAATGTAGTGTGTAACATGATGTCATATGAGTGTCATCTGATGAAGATGTTCAAAGGTTAGTGCTTAATTTTATCTCTATTTCTGGTTTTTGTTACTACTATCTTTTGCTGGGAAAATGGCTGTGTTTTTCTGTGGCTATGTACTGAGCTAACATAATTGTTTGGTGTGCTTTCCCCGTAAATCCTTTTTGAAATCAGACATGTTGGCTGGATTCACAACATGTGTAGCTTTAATTTGGTGTCTTTCATGTGTGATTTCATGAAAGATAGATTTTTATAGTAATATATTTGAATTTGGCGTGCTACCTTTTTTCTGCATTTTGGCCAAGTGGAACGCTACCGTCCCACCTATCCTAGAGAGGTTAATGAACATGCACCTATGTAACGGTCGTTAAGACACTAACAGCTTACAGACGGTAGGCAATTAAGGTCACAGTTATGAAAACCTACGACACCAAATAGGCCTTTCTACTGACTCTGAAAAACACCAAAAGAAAGATGCCCAGTGTCCCTCCTCATCTGCGGGAATGTGCCTTAGGCATGCTGCAAGGAGGCATGAGGACTGCAGATGTGGCCAGGGCAATAAATTGCCATGTCCGTACTGTGAGATGCCTAAGACAGAGCTACAGGGAAACAGGACGGAAAGCTGATCATCCTCACAGTGGCAGACCACATGTAACAACACCTGCACAGGATCGGTACATCCGAACATCACACCTGCGGGACAGGTACAGGATGGAAACAACAACTGCCCGAGTTACACCAGGAACACACAATCCCTCCATCAGTGCTCAGACTGTCCGCAATAGGCTGAGAGAGGCTGGACTGAGGGCTTGTTTGCCTGTTGTAAGGCAGACATCACCGCCTATAGGCACAAACTCACCATCGCTGGACCAGACAGGACCGGCAAAAAGTGCTCTTCACTGACGAGTCGCGGTTTTGTCTCACCAGGGGTGATCGTCGGATTCGCGTTTATTGTCAAAGGAATGAGCGTTACTCCGAGGCTTGTACTCTGGAGCGGGATCGATTTGGAGGTGGAGGGTCCGTCATGGTCTGGGGCGGTGTGTCACAGCATAATCGGACAGAGCTTGTTGTCATTGCAGGCAATCTCAACGCTGTGCGCTACAGGGAAGACATCCTCCTCCCTCATGTGATACCCTTCCTGCAGGCTCATCCTGACATGACCCTCCAGCATGACAATGCCACCAGCCATACTGGTGGCATTGTCAAGACAGGAATGTCAGTGTTCTGCCATGGCCAGCGCTGAGCCTGGATCTCAATCACATTGAGCACCTCTGGGACCTATTGGATCGGAGGGTGAGGGCTAGGGTCATTCCCCCCAGAAATGTCCGGGAACTTGCAGGTGCCTTGTTGGAAGAGTGGGGTAACATCGCACAGCAAGAACTGGCAAATCTGGTGCTGTCCATGAGGAGGAGTACTGCAGTACTTAATGCAGCTGGTGGCCACACCAGAAACTGACTGTTACTTTTGATTTTGACCCTCCTTTGTTCAGGGACACATTATTCAATATCTGTTAGTCACATGTCTGTGAACTTGTTCAGTTTATGTCTCAGTTGTTGAATCTCGTTATGTTCGTACAAATATTTACACATGTTAACCTGTTTTGAAGGCATTTCCCAACGTCCTCAGGACATAGATAAACATCCAATTTCGACATCAATCTTGAACGACTCGGCTGGGTGAATAATGAAACAGGGCACCAATTTGTGTGTCACAAATTAAGTTTTAAGTTTGCTGAAAATAAACGCAGTTGACAGTGACGCAGTTGACAGTGAGAGGACGTTTCTTTTTTGCTGAGTTTAGTTGTGATCCGCGGTAGATTGTTCTTTAACATTGTTCCACATTTTGGATGTTAATTTAATATTTTGTCTGATGCTTTGTTATGTACTGCAGGAACCTGATGCAGCATATAAGTGGGAAAGGAGGATGGTGATGTTTGTATATTTAAAACTTCTTATGGCTGCAAGGGGCAGTATTGAGTAGCCTGATAAAATGTGTCCATTTCAAACGGCCTCGTACTCAATTCTTGCTCGTACAATATGCATATTATTATTACTATTGGATAGAAAACACTCTCTAGTTTCTAAAACCGTTTGAATTATTTCTCTGAGTGAAACAGAACTCATTCTGCAGCACTTTTCCTGACCAGGAAGTGGAACGTCTGAAATCGATGCTCTGTTCTTCTTCATGCCTATACATGGGCACAAGACCTATTAGTATACATACACGTCATACACCTTCCTCTGGGTGTCAAGAAGGCTGTGAGAGAAGAAATGAGGTGATTATCTCGATCTGGGATGGAATAAATCCTCTTGGAATGACGTGTACCCAATTTCCGGTACTCTGAAGAACGCAATTTGGACAGTGGGGTTGCCTTTTGTTTTGCTGACGTTATATGCGACTATTATTTCCGGCTTTGATTTTATTTGATACATGTCACCATATCATCGTAAAGTATGTTTTTTCAATATAGTTTCATCAGATTATTGACATTTTTTCGGGAGTTTTGCCGTGTTCCGTTCTCTTCCGTTTGTTTACATGGAGAGATCCGTGCAACCCGGCTAGCGCGCTTGCTAAATGGAGAGAGAAAGTTGCCATTCTGAACCCAAACAACAACTCATCTGGACAAAGGACACCTTGTTCAACATTCTGATGAAAGATCAGCAAAAGTAAGACCCAATTTATGATGTTATTTCATATATCTGTCGTAGTCGCCGGCGCCCAAGTGTTTCTGGCTATTGTGCTAAGCTAATATAATGCTACATTTTGTTTTCGCTGTAAAACACTTAATAAATCGGAAATATTGTCTGGCATCACAAGATGCCTGTCTTTCATTTGCTGTACACTATGTATTTTTCAGAAATGTTTTATGATGAGTAATTAGGTATTTGACGTTGGTGTCTGTAAATATTATGGCTGCTTTCGGTGCAATTTCTGAATGTAGCTGCAATGTAAACTATGATTTATACCTGAAATATGCAAATTTTTCGAAAAAAACATATGCTATACAATAAATATGTTATCAGACTGTCATCTGATGAGGTTGTTTCTTGGTTAGTGGCTATTTATATCTTTATTTGGCCGAATTTGTGATAGCTACTGATGGAGTCAAAAACTGATGGAGTAATAAAAGTGGAGTCTCTTGCTATCGTGGTTAGCTAATAGAAATACATATTGTGTCTTCCCTGTAAAACATTTTAAAAATCAGAAATGATGGCTGGATTCACAAGATGTGTATCTTTCATCTGGTGTCTTGGACTTGTGATTTAATGATATTTAGATGCTAGTATTTACTTGTGACGCTATGCTAGGCTATGCTAGTCAGCTTTTTTACTGATG
This sequence comes from Salvelinus namaycush, assembly GCF_016432855.1. Classification (NCBI taxonomy): domain Eukaryota; kingdom Metazoa; phylum Chordata; class Actinopteri; order Salmoniformes; family Salmonidae; genus Salvelinus; species Salvelinus namaycush. Next base: position 3,639,566 of record NC_052317.1, read on the forward strand.
GGGGTGCTCCCGGATCCGGGATTGTGACCAAGTAGAAGTTTTTAACTTCTTGTCAATACGGGGGCGCTGTTTTCACTTTGGAAAAAATCGTGCCCAAATGAAACGGCCTCGTACTTTGTTCTAGATCATACAATATGCATATTATTATTACTATTGGATAGAAAACACTCTCAAGTTTCTAAAACTGTTTGAATTATATCTGTGAGTAAAACAGAACTCATTTTGCAGCAAACTTCCATACAGGAAGTGAAAAATCTGAAAACGAGGCTCTGTTTCAGGGCCTGCCTATTCAACTGGCTTTTATTTATCAATGTCACGTTCGCCGTTACGTGAAAGAGAGGACCAAGGCGCAGCGTGATATAAATACATTCTTCTCTTTATTAGAAGAAGACAAACGAACCGAACACTATACAAACTAAATCAAAACAACAAACCGACGACCGTGAAGCTATACAAAACAAATAAGTGCAGACACTGGCAACTTACACATAGACAATCACCCACAACCTACCTAATGACTATGGCTGCCTAAATATGGCTCCCAATCAGAGACAACGATAGACAGCTGTCTCTAATTGAGAACCAATCTAGGCAACCATAGACTTACATAAACACCTACAATGAACACAACCCCATGAACTCTACAAACACCCCCTAGACAATACAAACACCCTAGACGAGACAAAAACACACAAACATCCCCCATGTCACAACCTGACCTAACTAAAATAATAAAGAAAACAAAGATAACTAAGGCCAGGGCGTGACAATCGATATGCATGCACTTCATACGCCTTCCACTAGATGTCAACAGGCAGTGGAAGGTGGAATGGGGTGTCTAGCTTGATCTGAGGCCGAACAAGAGCTTTTGGAGTGACAGGTCCGGTATTTCCTTTGTCTTCGACGGCGCGCGAGGGACCTCGACATTGTCTTCTGAAAAGCGTTCGGTATACACGGCGAATATCTCCGGCTCTAATTTTATTTGATACATATGATAATAACATCATAAAGTAGGTTTTTTCAACCGAGTTTTATCAGTTTATTTAACGTTTATTGGGACTTTTGGAGTTTTCCGTTCTTTGCCCCAAGAGAGGATGGGAATGTTAGCAACCTTGGCTAGCATTGTGACGTGAATTCGACAGAAGAAATGGACATTCTAAAACCAAACAACGATTTATTCTGGAAATAGGACTCCTTGACAACATTCTGATGGAAGCTCAGCAAAAGTAAGACAACATTTATGATGTTATTTCGTATTTCTGTGTAATATGTTGATGTCTATTCTCCGCCGTGTTGGTGAGCACTGTCTCACAATAACCCAAGCTGTATGTTGTGGTAAAGTTATTTTAAAAAATCTAACACAGTGGTTGCATTAAGAACCATTGTATCTTTCATTTGCCATACAACAAGTATTTTTATGTTCTTTGGTCAGATTAGGTGAGTGTCCAAAATATCTCCGGAGATTCTGGTGAATCGTTGCTACGTATTCACAATGTATAACCAGGATTTGTAGCTATAAATATGCACATTTTCGAACAAAACATAAATGTATTGTATAACATGATGTTATAAGACTGTCATCTGATGAAGTTGTCCAAAGGTTAGTGATTAATTTTATATCTTTTGCTGTTTTTGCGAAAGCTACCTTTGCGGTGAATAAATGCGTTTGTGTGGTTGGCTATTGTGGTAAGCTAATATAATTCTATATTGTGTTTTCGCTGTAAAACACTTAAAAAATCGGAAATATTGGCTGGATTCACAAGATGTTTATCTTTCATTTGCTGTACACCATGTATTTTTCATAAATGTTTTAGGATGAGTATTTATGTATTTCACGTTGCTCTCTGTAATTATTCTGGCTGTTTGTGCTATTTTTGATGGTGGCTGCAATGTAAAACTATGATTTATACCTCAAATATGCACATTTTCAAACAAAACATAAATGTATTGTATAACATTTTATAAGACTGTCATCTGATGAAGTTGTTTCTTGGTTAGTGACTAATTTTATCTCTATTTTGTCGGTTTTGTGAAAGCTACCTATGCGGTGGAAACATGGTGAAAATATGCGGTTGTGTGTTTGGCTATTGTGGTTAGCTAATAGAAATACATATTGTGTTTTCGCTGTAAAACATTTTAAAAATCGGAAATGATGGCTGGATTCACAAGATGTTTATCTTTCATTTGCTGTATTGGACTTGTGATTTCATGAAAATTATATTATATGATATCCCTGTCCCGTTAGGCTAGGCTATGCTAGTCAGCTTTTTTGATGAGGAGGATCCCGGATCCGGGAGGGTGATGAAGTAGTTAATGAGCAGCAAGGTTGACTCTGCTTTTGCCCCTGATTCCAACCAAATGAACGTGATGAGGGACAACGTTTATGATTGTGCAATGAGAGGCTTTAAGAGAGCCCGCTTTAATCCGGAGGCAAAAAAAGACATGGTTTTTAGGGATGCTGACGGAAAAGGGGCAGCTGATGAGGGTGGTCCCTCAAGAGAATTTCTCCGGCTGCTAATGAGTGCCATCCATTCCTCTGAAATATTTGAGAGACCCAATTGGAAAAAATGCCTTTCTTGCAACTCTCAAGGTGAGTTACACTTACACCAACAAAGACATGTTTGTTTATTAATGTCTTGAGTGAGACATTTGATTTTTGCATGTTATGTAATGTGTCCTTTATTTACTGTTTGTCTTTTGTGTGACAGCACGTATGGCGTATACAAGCAGGTGGGCCGCATGATTGCTGTCTGTCTGGTACATGGGGGTGCATAGCCACCATATATTTCAGAGAGGCTGTACAGGCAAGTGTGTGTCCTACAACCTCCTGTGCCAGAACTGAAAGAAATTGCGGAATATGACTTCAGAGAGAAGTTGGAGAACGTAAGTATAGTTGAAGTCAGAGGTTTACATACACTTAGGGTGGAGTCATTAAAACTCGCTTTTCAACCACTCCACAAATTTCTTGTTAACAAACTATAGTTTTGGCAAGTCGGACATCTACTTTGTGCATGACACAAGTCATTTTTCCAACAATTGTTTACAGACAGATTAATTCACTCTATCACAATTCCATTATTGCTACCATGTGCTACACGATATCTATTGTTCCAGTTTTCAAAATCGACATCGACTGGGCTGCAGTGGAGACGGTAAGAAGCTTCAATATCACGGGGACCTAACTTCTAACATCCTTTCCTGGAACACCCACACAGACACTGCAGTCGAAAATGCCAACCAGCGGCTCTCCGTCCTACGGTGGCTGAAGTTTGCCTGACGTCAAACATTAACAAGTGTCGGATTGAAGTGTCCGAAAAATGTAAACACAACCATAATAGCAGATTCCTTTTTTTATAATCTTTACTGGCACAGCGGTTTTGAAATAATTTCTAAGTGTAGGCACTTTCAATTGATTCATTGACTCGAAGAACCATAGATTGTTTGTAGTTCATAACATTAACACACAACTGACGTTAAACGTTGCTTGACCGTAGATTGGGTTACATGTTTTAATAACATTGGATATTTGATTGGGCTAAATGTTGAATACCTTGCCGTGTTGTGCATGCCAACCAGGTGAGAATTACCAGAATTAACTGTGATACTTGATGAATCAGGTCTTCTCTGCTGCTTTATCAGCCTCCCCTTGCCCACTCCAAGCTCCTCTTCATGGTTCCCTTCTGCAAGACACAATTGTGTGAAAATAAAGCAGAAGGAATCGGAACCCTATTCCTTTGAAGCAGTACTATATAGTACTGGGTATATGCCTGAAGTTATTTTACCCTAATAGGCTTTTATGGAATGTCAATATTCCAAAAACGAAGTGATCGTGCACATTAAAGTCTACCGTGTTCGAAAGCTGATATGTTGTAGATGTTAGCAAAGGTTTTACATGGTTGTCACTGGCCAAATTTGCTTTGTGAGCTTTTCAGTGTCTTCATGCTAGCGCGGCTAACTCTAGCATTGAAATGACAGCCAGTCAGGCTGAAAAAGTTGCCTACCTTCAGCTGTTGTTTTGCTTAAATACAAGGCTTTGGGCTAAAAACGTAACTCAAAAACATGTCCTGCTTCAGTACTAGCTGATAAATCACATTTAGGTAGCTTATCTTCCTTTAGTCAATAATAAAAATAATAAAGCAAAATAGAGACAACGTATTCCCAAAATCGACAACTACCAGGATTTTGAGCAGGATGTTATTGGAGTATCTCCGTTGTCTAATCTATGTACGCCTGACCCTGCATTCAAGCAACAATCTTGATAGTATTTAATATATATAGATATATATAGATTTAATATAGTCCAATGTGTTTCTGTGGCTGTTACAGTTGTTGAAAAAACATGTTTTTTCAGCAGGGCTTTTAATAAAACACAAGATGGCGCCGTTTACTGCGGCTAGCAGTATGGCCGGGCAGAGTTTGAGGCTAACTATATGATATAATATGGCCGGGGTTCGAGGCTACCGACATTAGCTAGATTAGCTAGCCAGTATCTGACTTAGCTTATGCTAAGCACTGCTGATCCTGGTGCTAGATGAATGTTAGCTGAATTTTATAGCCAGTGATGAGAAACAGATCCTTCCACTGTAAACTAGCTGATCAACTTTATGATTCAGTAACAACAATTTTCAAAGACAAAACCGTTACCTTGTGAAGGTTCATACTCTGCTTACAGTGGAAAAGGAAGTTCCTTCAAACTGTGAAATCTGGTTGAAAAGAGGAGCTAGGGAAATTGGATAGTAAAATTAGCATATTAAACAACGTGTTAAGTTAGCGTGTGTAGGTGTATATTTAGCAGCTGTAGGCATTCATTTGACGTGTGCAGGACCGCTTGCAGCCGTTTATTTAGCACATGTTGGACCGCCTGCAAGTACATTTGCACACGCTTATTTGACGCGTGTATGCGTTAACTTAACGCGTGAATGCGTTAATTTAGCGCCTGCACTTGCTTACGTTACACGCGTTGCATTAAAAAGATTGCGTTTTGACCACATGCTTTAAGACCCAATCGGCATTCCATGTAGCCCAAATAAATGCTAACAGTAACAGACACATCTCAAGTAACAGACACATCTCAACATCAGCTGTTCAGAGGAGACTTTGTGAAAGGCACCAATAAGAAGATACTTGCTTGGGCCAAGAAACACGAGCAATGGTCATTAGACTGGTGGAAATCTGTCCCTTTGTCTGAGTCCAAATTTGCGATTTTTGGTTCCAACCGCCGTGTCTTTGTGAGATGCAAAGTAGGTGAACGAATTATCTCCGCATGTTAGGTTGCTACCGTAAAGCTTGGAAGAGGAGGTGTGATGGTGTGGGGGTGCTTTTCTGGTGACAATGTCAGTGATTTATTTAGAATTTCAAGGCACACTTAACCAGCATGGCTGCCACAGCATTCTGCAGTGAAACGCCATCCCATCTGGTTTGCGCTTAGTGGGACTATTATTTGCTTTTCAACAGGATAATGACCCAACACACCTCCAGGCTGTGTAACGGCTATTTGACCAAGAAGGAGAGTGATGGAGTGTTGCATCAGATGACCTGGCCTCCAAAATCCCCCAACCTCAACCCAATTTAGATGGTTTTGGAGGAGTTGGCCCGCAGAGTGACGGAAAAGCAGCCAACAAGTGCTCAGCATATGTGGGAAATTCTTCAAGACTGTTGGAAAAGCATTCCAGGTGAAGCTGGTTGAGAGAATGCCCAGAGTGTGCAAGAAGTCATCAATACAAAGGGTGGCTACTTCAAAGAATTGAAAATATATTTGTTTAACACTTTTTTGGTCGCTACATGATTCCATATGTTTTATTTACTAGTTTTGATTTCCTCACTATTATTCTACAATGAAGAAAATTGTAAAAATAAAGAAAAACCCTTGAATGAGTCGTTGTCTCCAAACTTTTTACTGGTACTGTATGTAATGGGGAATTTATTAAAAAAAATAAACAATCAAAGGGCAAACAATTCACACATTTAAACAATTAATGCACAAGAATTGGCGGGAGACAGCTGAGCGCATTCTGGAGAGCTGAGTGCATGCATTCTGGAGAAAGACAATCCATATCTTTGCCACAACCAACCCGTTCTTCTTGTTGCAACATTTTAAATTATACTCAAGACACATTATCCTCAAACATATTTTAGATGCTTATCACTGACAGCCGCAATTGAATCCACTAGACCTATTTCCACATACACTACCTAAATTGCGGGCTTCCCAAGTAGGCATAGGCCCACACACTTCTGATTTCTTAACAAATAGCCTAATGATCCTCTGTTGCTAATCATGCTTCCTGGTAAAGTATTTTGAATGATTTTATTTAGACAGCAGTAATTATAACCTATAATTTTAGCGAAACATCAATTTACTTCCATCATCCTAACAGTGCACTGTGCACCTGCCAACTTGGCTGAAACCAGAGATCTGTATATAATGACGAGATGCTCATGTCTCCACCCTAACAATGGAGGCTCCCGAGTGGTGCAGCTGTCTATGACACTGCATCTCAGTGCTAGAGGCGTCACTACAGACATCCTGGTTTGATTCCAGGCTGTATCACAACCGGCCGGGATTGGGAGTCCCATAGGGCGGCGCACAATTGGCCCAGCGTCGTTAGGGTTTGGGCGGGGTAGGCCGTCACTGTAAATAATGATTTGTTCTTAACTGACTTGCCTAGTTAAATAAAATGACATTTAAAAAAAAATGTCCCGAAGGTGGGAGGGCAGGCGACAAAGCTTAAGTCTGCATATTATGCCCATAGAAACGCATTGGGCATATTCTGGAGAGATATTGGCGAGAGTGAGCCCTCTCACTTCGCCTCTTCCTATCTACTGAAACTGTCACCAGAGAAAGCATCCGAGCCAGCGAAACAGCAACCCTCTATATGTAGCCCATTTTTCTGATACTGTCTGGACAGAAATAGTATGACATACATTACTCTTTTGGTCCAGACAGCATCAGATACATGGTCTTCACATACTGAGACCGAGGGGCGCTGTTTCGCTCGCTTGGATGCTTTAACTAAGATTGATGCATCTTTCAATATTCCTATATTTAGGGATAGGGAGGGCCAGGCACCCTAAGGCCCGCCCATAACGCCGGACCTGAGAAACACTTTTTTGTTTGGCTAGAGTTACGGTAGAGTTATTTGAGCTAGAGTTGGCTAGAGTTATTTTTGGCCTATTCTACTATTTGAATATAGCGCGGGAAAAGGGAACCCGGATACAATGTGGACATGGTGGACAAATTTAAATGTAGGTATAGATGCATGATGTGTTTGGAATTCCATGATCAGAATACAAAAACGGCATTAACTGTCAAGTCTAGACATGGCCAAAGAGGGTGTCTTGTTTTGCTCCTGCATTCATCCCAGTCATTAGCAACATAGCATTAGCATAGGTACATGCCTGACATCACTGTGTGCACAATACAATTATAAATGAATATGGTCAATTTCAGAAAATGCTATATAACAAGCATACTGTTTACAAGTAGGCTATGATGTAATGTAATGGGTTAGCTTGTGTGGCAGGTTTTGTGGGTTTTGACACTTATATTTGACACACCAGCCATGAAATAATGCAATATATGTCACAACAGGTCTAAATATATGTGTCATGACAGTGTTATGACCATATTATGAAAGGTTATGACAAGTTATGTCAGCTGTTAAGACATATGACAAATAAAGTGTTACTACAACTCCTTACATTAAACCTCATTGATTTTAGGGAAATATGTGTTTGTTGAGTACTTAGCAAAACAAATTGGCAGGAGGGTAAAATTCATACACACAGATGGTGACCCACGGAACCCAACATGTTCATTAGCCCACACATATTCTCTCTCTCTTTCTCTTTCGTCTACCACACACTCACACACATTCATGCATGCATGCAGACACATTCACTCACTCACTCACTCACTCACTCACTCACTCACTCACTCACTCACTCACTCACTCACTCACTCACTCACTCACTCACTCACTCGAGAGAGAGAGAGAGAGAGAGAAAGGAGTGACACAGCTGAGCACATTATTGCCAGAGTTTTGTTGAGACCCTATTGCTGAAGCCATATTACCTGAGTTAAATCACAGTGCATAGTAGATGCAAGAACATGAAGGCAATCCTACACAAGTCATAAAAACACTTGTTCACCTGGTACTTGGATTCCCTTCATTATAGCTCTCTCCCTTTCCCCCATTTTATGCTATTTCTGCCCCACCTCCCTCTTCTTGCCACAACCTCGAAGCATCGGTCATGTCTCCATGGCAACTGCCTCCTTCCCCAGAGTGGTTTCCTGGGGTGACCACAAAGAGCTGCATGCCATCTGCCATGGCAATGGTCTGAGGGATCACAGAGTGACCATGCCTGCCTGTCCGCTCGCGCACGCGCGCACACACACAAAGATGCATACTGTCACGCCTGCTCCTGCTCCCCCTCCCTGGTGCTCGAAGGCGCCAGGCTCGCCAGCACTACACACACCTGCCTTCCCCCCGTCACACACATCAGCGATTATTGGACTCACCTAGATTAAATCACCTCTGTCATTACCTCCCCTATATCTGTCTGGTTCCCCGCTCTGTTCCCGGCTTCAGCATTGATTGTCATATGTCCTTGTATACCCGTGTGCTGACGCTGTCCCTGTCTTGGTTCATGTCTGTTCCTGATGAAATGTTTGACTCCCCGTACCTGGCTGTCAGTGTCAACGATCGGACTTCCCACTGGTCACAAACTGGTTGAATCAATGTTGTTTCAACTTCATTTGTCAACATATTCTGATGGGTGAACTATTTGGAAGAAAAATTACAAATGAACATGCAACAATTTCAAAGATTTTACTTAGTTATAAAGAAATCAGTCAATTGAAAGGAATTCATTAGGCCCTCATCTATAGATTTCACGTTGGTCACAGACACCTTAAAATCAGAATCAGAAACAGTATCCGGTGTGACCACCATTTGCCTCATGCAGCGCCATACGTCTCCTACCGCGTAGAGTTGATCAGGCTGTTGATTGTGTCTGGTTGAATGTTGTCCCACTCCACTTCAATCACTGTCCAAAGTGGCTGGATATTGGAGGAAACTGGAACACACTGTCATACACACAGATCCAGAACATTCTAAAGTGGGACATTTTCAGCTTCCAGGAATTGTGTACAGATCCTTCCGACGTGGGGCCGTGCATTATCATGCTGAAACATGAGGTGATGGCGGCGGATGAATGGCACGACAATGGGCCTCAGGAGCTCTTCACGGTATCTCTGTGCATTGAAATTGTCATCAATAAAATGCAATTGTGTTCATTCAGCTTATGCTTGCCCATACCATAACCCTACCGCCACTATGGGGCACTCTGTTCACAATGTTGACATCAGCAAACTGCTTGCCTAAATGATGCCATGCACGTGGTCTGCAGTTGTGAGGCCGTTTGGACGTACTGCCAAATGATCTAAAACGGCCTTGGAAGTGGCTTATGGTAGAGAAATGACCATTAAAATACCTGGCAACACCTCTGGTCGACATTCCTGCAGTCAGCTCCCTCAAAACTTGAGACATCTGTGGCATTGTTGTGTGACAAAACTGCACATTTTCAAGTGGCCTTTTATTGTCCCCAGTACAAGGTGCACCTGTATAATGATCATGTTGTTTAATCAGCTTCTTGATATGCCACACCTGTCAGGTTGCTGGATTGTCTTGGGAAAGGAGAAATGCTCACTAACAGCGATGTACACAAAATTCGAGCGAAATAAGCTTTTCGTGCATATGGAACATTTCTGGGATTTGTTTTCAGTTCATGAAACACTTTACATGTTGCATTCATACTTTTGCTAAAAAAGTCCAACGTAAACTGTTTTGAGGGTGAAATTTGAACAACAGGGTTATGTCATCATGGTATCAATTTGAATACAGACAAAGCTTGTATAACCTGTTGAATTTGTACCTTTCAAAAGTCAGATTCTGAACATTAAATCCACCTTCAGAAAAAATAAGCAGGGCAGCACCTCCTACTGGAGAGTTGATCTACAGCATTCAATCTCAAATCCAAAGCTTTAACCAAGGCCAGCGCTGCTAAACTTTGACATTTGTCATGGACTTGTACCAATGTGCTATCTTTCTAATGAGTACTTAGATATCTCTTACTAAATAGATTTACTGTTGTTGCCAAAGTCAAGGGTAGGTTTAACAGAACAAATAAAACCATACTTTATATCAGTTACCAGCCCTATATTCTGTAGAATTTGTTGAAATCAACAGCTATTGTTTCACTTTAACCCAGGGTTCAACTAAACATAGACAATACAAGGTCTATGGTTTCAAGCTTTGGTTGATTTAAAATCTAATCTTCAAGTTAATAATTGGTATGTTGCATTCATATCTCTACCAAAAATCTAAGTTAAAGAATAAGACTAAATCAAATCAAACTTTTTATACACTTTAAATAAAGTTACATAACCATACAACACTCCTTTTAGTTTAAATATATCTCAAATTTACCATTGATTTAACATTGAAGCCCAGCTGATATAATTTCATTATTTGAAGGACCAAACTTTGAAATTGGTTTAGAATATTTATTGAGGAAATGGAATGGATGTGAAGGATTATTTTAAATTGTATTTCACCTTTATTTAACCAGGTAGGCCAGTTGAGAACAAGTTCTCATTTACAACTGCGACCTAGCCAAGATGAAGCGAAGCAGTGCGACAAAAACAACAGAGTTGTACGTAAACAAACGTACAGTCAATAACACAAAAGAAAAATGAAAAAAAAAAGAGGATTCAGGAGGGGAATGACAATGGACCAGAAAGCCAAGGACTGGAGATGAAGGATCGAGGGGTTGGACTGTAGAGTTTGGCTTGGAGTCTCATCGTCAGGCCGTGGTAGTTATGCTGCTGTGGTGATGGCAAGCCCCCTCAGAAGATACTTGGAAGAACCTACGAGATATTAGATAGAAGGGGAGGATGAAGGATGCAAAAAAAGGCTAGTGCAGGGTTTCCCAAACTCGGTCCTTGGGACCCCAAGGAGTGCACATTTTGGTTTTGCCCTAGCACTACAAAGCAACTAATCATCAACCAAAAACATGCACCCCTTGGGGTCCTCAGGATCGAGTTTGGGAAATGCTTGGCTAGTAACGAACAGTGGCGTGCAAAGTGACATGCACTGCAGAACAAAGAGGAGGAATGTTAATCTGGTCATGTTTAAGTACTGGTGGCAGTGGTGATTAACTACAGTGAGCAGGCTGATTAGCAGATTGTGCTTTTTGAGGAACTGCGATCAAGGGATTTAGTTTAACACTAGAAGTCATTTTGACTGCATATGAATTTCAATTTTTTTAAGGTATACCCCCATCTGTCCTTGTCATTTCACAATACATTTATTTAACACACGTATGTTAGAATTTTATTTCACAAACATGTCATGCCCTGATCTGTTTCACCTGTCCTGTGATTGTCTCCACCCCCTCCAGGTGTCACTAAATTTTCCCCAGTGTACTTATTGCCCTGTTTCTCTGCACCAGTTTGTCTTGTATGTTCAAGTCAACCAGTGTGTTTTTTCTGTGCTCCTGCTTTTTCTATTCTCTTTTTTATTAGTCCTCCTGGTTTTGACCCTTGCCTGTTTTCTGGACTCTGTGCCTGCCTGACCATTCTGCCTGCCTTGACCTTGAGCCTGCCTGTCACTCTGTACCTCCTGGACTGTGAACTGGTTTTGACCTTTTGCCTGTCCACGACCAGTCTCTTGCCTACCCTTTTGGATTATAATAAATATCAAAGACTCAAACCATCTGCCTCCCATGTCTGCATCTGGGTCCCTGCCTTGTGCCCTTATAGAATGTGTAATACGTAGTTAAGAGGATATGCAACTTTTTTCACCTGGAGTAAAAAAATATATATATATTCCTCCTACAGAGTCACATGCAGGTAAGACATTGATTTCTATATATGGTATCAAAGAGCAGATTCAGGTTTCCAAAATATTTACCTTTGCCAAATTAACTAAATTGAAGAGGTGAGTTCTTTCAAAATAGCACTTTTTCTAAGAATAACCACTTCCATTGTGCTCCACAGGTGAGCACGTGGCAGCAGATCACCCAGCTCTAGGAAGAGTCTTGGTGGTTCCAAACATATTCCATTTAAGAATGGAGGCCACAGTGTTCTTGGGTACCTTCAATGCTGCAGACATTATTTGGTACCCTTCCCCAGATCTGTGCCTCGTCAAAATCCTGTCTTGGAGCTTTAGACAACTCCTTTGCCCTAATGATTTGGTTTTTGCTCTGACATGCACTGTCAACTGTGGGACCTTTATATAGACAGGTGTGTGCCTTTCCAAATCATGTCCAATCAATTGAATGTACCACAGGTGGACTCCAATCAAGTTGCAGAAACATCTCAAGGATGATCAATGGAAACAGGATCCACCTGAGCTCAATTTCGAGTCTCATAGCAAAAGGTCTGAAACCTTATTTATTGAAGTAATGTTTTTTTTATTATTAATACATTTGCAAACCTTTCTAAACCTGTTTTCGATTTGTTATTATGGGGTATTGTGTGGAGATTGAGGATTTCTTTTATTTTTTAATTTTTTTTGGAATAAGGCTGTAAAATTACAAAAAGTGTAAATTCAAGGGGTCTGAATACTTGACAAATGCACTGTGTCTACAGGAAAGTAACGTTACATTTCTATCACCTGAAGCATGCGCACAAGATGCATGCTTACTTACTGAGCTCGTGCACGTGTTTACATGGTTCTGCGCATGCTCAGGTGATAATCTGAACACACTAGAGGGTGTGGTTTGATGTGGGTTTGTTCCCATATCATACTCTGGCAGGTACTGTATGTCCCTCCTGAGTCACTGTAGCAACAACATAGCCCCTTCATCAAAATAGTCACTTCCATAAAGTAGTCAGAATTAGTCTAAGATAAATCAGAGGTCTTAGTCGCACAATTTTTACATCTAGTGAAGGTGTTTGGTGCAGTTTCTCTCAAGTAAAAAAGTGCATGGAAAAACTAGTCAGTGCTGCATACAGTATCAAGTCGGGAAAGTCTGGCTGTGTGCTCAGGACTGATTTCTGAGAACAATAACATGTCTACAATTTCATCATCTGCAAGCTGTCAAACGATCTAAATGAAAGCACAAGCTCCATGCTGTCTATATGTTCCTATTACAACTGGAGCAGACCAACCCTGCTGGGTGCAGGATTCGGTTCCAGCCCAGCACTAACACACCTGCTGCAATTTATCAATCCTAATTAGTTGATATTTAAGTGTGCTTTTGCTGGGCTGGAATAGAAGTCTGTTCAGCCACTAGATAAGGGATCGATAGAGCAAGGCTGGCCACCTCTGGTATGCACTTTCTTTTTTCACCTGAAATTATGCTTAAGTATTAATAGCCAACTTGTTACTAAGATGTCTAACCTTTACATCAAATCAATTTTGTCACATGCATCGTAAACAACAGGCGTAAAGTAACAGCGAAACGCTTACTTACGCATCCTTCCCAACAATGCAGATTGTTTTCATAATAGTAGAAGAAAATGTATAAATACAATAATAATAATAATAATAAAACAATAAATAACATTCTGAATAAATAGAAAAATAATAAACACAGGAAATAAATACTCAACGAGTAAGGATAACTTTGCTATGTACACAGGTTACCAGTGCCGAGTTGATGTGCAGGGGTACGAGGTAATTGAGGTGAGTAGGGATACAGTAACTAGGCAACGGGATAGATAACAGTAACAGCAGTGTATGTGATGAGTCAAAAGAGATAAGTGCAAAGTGGGTCAATGCAGGGCCTCCCGAGCGGCACAGTGGTCTAAGGCACTTCATCACAGCTGTGCCACTAGAGATCCTGGTTCGAGTCCAGGCTCTGTCGCGACCGGGAGACCCATGGGGTGGCGCACAATTGTCCGGGTTTGGCCGGCAGGGATGTTCTTGTCCTATCGCGCACTAGTGACTCCTGTGGTCGGGCCGGGTGCAATGCATGCTGACATGGTCACTAGGTGTACAGTGCTTCCTCTGACGCATTGGTGCAGTTGGCTTCTGGGTTAAGCGGGCATTGGGTCAAGAAGCAGTGCGGCTTGTCTGGGTTGTGTTTCGGAGGATGCACGGCTCTCGACCTTCGCCTCTCCCAAGTCCGTATGGGAGTTGTAGCGATGGGACAATTTGATACCATGAAATTGGGGAGAAAAAGGGGTACAAAAAAATATACACAACTGTTCAAAAGTTTGGGGTCACTTAGAAATGTCCTTGTTTTCCATGAAAACATACATCAAATGAGTTGGAAATACAGTCAAGACGTTGACAAGGTTATAAATAACGATTTTTAATTGAAATAATAATTGTGTCCTTCAAACTTTGCTTTCATTAATAACATTTCACAGGGAAGAGCGAGAGAACACATAACACTTTCACAACGACCTTGCTAAGAATGAGCTTGTTGTAAGGTTAGCCCAGGCTACAATCTACTGTCTCTCCTCACATTTTTAGGTTGGTTACAACTCTGTCTCTAAAAGCCTTGCCTTTCCAAATCATAATTATAACTATTGATAAATTATCCAAACAAGTGTAGAATGACAGTCTTTAGTGCTTCACGTCTCATCACTTGTGGTAATGACAGATTGGAATCTCAATGCATTCTTAGTCTAAATCGCTATACATTTCGCAGTGTGCAGACCTCCACAATCAACCTGATACCCCAAATAAACAATTTTGGATAAGCCTAAATCAATTACGAGCACAATTGACCACCCCCCTTCACCGCACTCATTCTTCCATTCCTGGCATTTCATGTCCTTCTTCAGATAGTGTTTCAGTTCGTGTTTTTAATGGCACATGTTCAAAGTGGATGGCCCTTGATAATGTCTCTCACCTGAGCCGACACTATCCTTTACAGTCATTATGTCTTTGTCCATTTTCCTACCAGTACACAAGCAGCATGGGAGACGTTTGGACTGGATCTCTCTCCATGCGCACTCCACATGGACCCATGTCGCACTCCTGAGAGAAAAAGCATGAGAGAACAGGTGGTTGATAGCTTCGACTGCTTTGTACAGGTTGCTGGCTCGGACTCAGGTCTCACGTTAGAAGTGGTGAAGGACCATACTGAGTGCCATTTTCAGCCAGTTAGAGGGGGTGTTGAGGTTCAAACTCTGTTCTCGACCGAACTGTCTTTCATGCATCTAGAGACCATCTCTGGTCACCTTCGCCATAACCTCGAGAGAGGACAGACCAGAAGAATAGTTTAGTTTAGAATAACAACACATAGAAGAACACCCCCCCCCCCAAAGGGCCACAGGGGACCGGTAATTCCCGCTTTGGACTCATGACTCACATCATGATTCATGCATCCTAAAAAAACAACAATCAAAAAATCAACAAATTAGAATAACAAATCGAATTACAGTTGAAGTCAGAAGTTTACATACACTTAGGTTGGAGTCATTAAAACTTGTTTTTCAACCACTCCACACATTTCTTGTTAACAAACTATAGTTTTGACAAGTCGGTTAGGACATCTACCTTATGCATGACACAAGTCATTTTTCCAACAATTGTTAACAGACAGATTATTTCACTTATGATTCACTGTATCACAATTCCAGTGGGTCAGAAGTTTACATACTCTAAGTTGACTGTACCTTTAAAAAGCTTGTATCTATATCCACAGTAAAACGAGACCTATATCGACATAAGCTGAAAGGCCGCTCAGCAAGGACGAAGCCACTCCTCCAAAACCGCCACAAAGAAGCCAGACCATGGTTTGCAACTGCACATGGGGACAAAGATCGTACTTTTCGAAGAAATGTCCTCTGGTCTGATGAAACAAAAAATGAACTGTTTGGCCATAATGACCATCGTTATGTTTGGAGGAAAAAGGGGGATGCTTGCAAGCCGAAGAACACCATCCAACCGTGGAGCACGGGAGTGGCGGCAGCATGTTGTGGGGGTGCTTTGCAGCAAGAGGGACTGGTGCACTTCACAAAATAGATGGCTTCATGAAGAAAGAAAATCATGTGGATATATTGAAGCAACATCTCAAGACATCAGTCAGGAAGAAAGCTTGGTCGCAAATGGGTCTTCCAAATGGACAATGACCCCAAGCATACTTCCGAAGTTGTGGCAAAATGGCTTAAGGACAACAAAGTCCAGGTATTGGAGTGGCCATCACAAAGCTCTGACCTCAATCCTATAGAACATTTGTTGGCAAAACTGAAAAAGTGTGTACGAGCAAGGATGCCTACAAACCTGACTCAGTTACACCAGCTCTGTCAGGAGGAATGGGCCAAAATTCACCCAATTTATTGTGGGAAACTTGTGGAAGGCTACCCAAAATGTTTGACCCAAGTTAATTAAACAATTTAAAGGCAATGCTACCAAATACTAATTGAGTGTATGTAAACTTCTGATCCACTGGGAATGTGATGAAAGAAATAAAAGCTGAAATAAATCTTTCTATTATTCTGACATTTCACATTCTTAAAATAAAGTGGTGATCCTAACTGACCTAAGACAAGGAATTTTTACTAGGATTAAATGTCAGGAATTGTGAAAAACTGAGTTTAAATGTCTTTGGCTTTAAATGTCCGACTTCAACTGTATGCTAGTGCAAGGTGAGCTGCACACAGTGGATTTCCTACTAGGGCACATCGCCTCAGTGCTAACAGTAAAACTCTGGTTCTTAGGCTCATGATAACTGCATACAATAGTTGTAGGATCAGCAAAGGCATTCAGGGCAGTTTGAGGGACATAAATCGGTTTATTTACATTGTATCATCCAAAAGCCCCAGAATAATGTACATTTGCTGAAGCATTATGACATCTCAGCGACACAATGGTAGGGATTAACTGTTACGTGCCTCCTTGAAGGAGGGAGGTGCAGCAATCAGGAGCAGGAGAGCAAGGAAGTCCCAGTGGCACAATAGTTTATTCAGAAGTTCCCACTCAACAACAACATGGACACGCACCCCTAACCAAGTAACCACAGCAAACAATCCCGCACAAAGACTAGCAGGCAGCGGAGGTAAATAAACCCACCGAATTCAACTAATAGGACACAGGTGTAAACAATACAGACAGACACAAACGAAAAGGAAAAATGGATCGGTGGCAGCTAGTAGGCCAGCGACGACGACGACCGCCGAGCACCGCCCAAACAGGGTGAGGAGCCACCTTCGGTGGAAGTCATGACAGTAGCCCCCCCCCCCCCCCCCCCCCGACGCGTTGCTCCCACAGCGCGCCAACGCCGGCCTCGAGTACAACCTGGAGGACGAGGCGCAGGGTGATCCGGATGGAGGCGGTGACACTCACTCAGCAGAGATGGGTCCAAGACGTCCTCCACCGGCTCCCAGCATCTCTCCTCCGGACCGTACCCCTCCCAATCCACGAGTTACTGCAGGCCCCTCCCCCGACGCCTGGAATCCAGTATGGATCGCACTGTGTACGCCGGGGCCCCCTCGATGTCCAGGGGGGCGGAGGGACCTCCCGCACCTCAGCTCCTTGAAGCGGACCAGTTACCACCGGCCTGACGAGAGACACATGAAACGAAGGGTTAATACGGTAATAAGGGGGGAGCTGTAACCTATAACACACCTTGTTTATTCTCCCCAGGACTTTAAATGGCCCCACAAACCGCGGATCCAGCTTCCAGGCAGGGCAGGAAGCCCATTACCCCATTACTCTCGGGGTGAAAACCAGAGGTCAGGCTGACCGAGACCCCCAGACGCTCCATGAACGCCCACCAAACCCGGGACGTGAACTGGGGACCCCGATCAGAAACTATGTCCTCAGGCACCCCGTAGTGCCGGAAGATGTGAGTAAACAGGGCCTCCACAGTCTGTAGGGCCGTAGGGAAACCGGGCAAAGGGAGGAGACGACAGGACTTAGAAAACCGATCCACAACGACCAGGATCGTGGCGTGGCAGAATATATCAGAATGTCATCGATATACGCCACCACACCCTGTCCGTGCAGGTCCCTGAGAATCTCGTCTACAAAGGATTGGAAGACTGCTGGGGCATTCTTCAACCCATACGGCATGACGAGGTACTCATAATGGCCGGATGTGGTACTAAATGCTGTCTTCCACTCATCTCCCTCCCGAATACGCACCAAGTTATACACGCTCCTGAGATCCAGTTTTGTGAAGAAGCGTGCTCCGTGAAATGACTCAGTCGCCGTAGTGATGAGAGGTAGTGGGTAACTGTACCCCACCGTAATAGAATTTAGACCTCTATAGTCAATGCACGGACGCAGACCTCCCTCCTTCTTCTTCACAAAAAAGAAACTCGAGGAGGTGGGTGACGTGGAGGGCCGAATGTACCCCTGCCTCAGAGAATCAGAGACATATGTTTCCATAGCCACCGTCTCCTCCTGTGACAGGGGATACACGTGACTCCTGGGAAGTGCGGCGTTTACCTGGAGGTTTATCGCACAATCCCCTCGTCGATGGGGTGGTAATTGGGTCGCCCTCTTTTTACAGAAGGCGATACCAAATCGGCATTTTCGGGGGGAATGCGCACGGTGGAGATTTGGTTTGGACTCTCCACTGTCGTTGCACCGATGGAAACTCCCACACACCTACCTGAGCACTCCTCTGACCACCCCTTTAGAGCCCTCTGTTGCCACGAAATAGTGGGATTGTGAAAGGCCAACCAGGGAATCCCCAGCATCACCGGAAATGCAGGAGAATCTATGAGGAAGAGACTAATTCTCTCCTCATGACCCCCCTGCGTAACCATGTCCAGTGGAGCCGTGGCCTCCCTGACCACCCCTGACCCTAATGGTCGACTATCTAGGGAGTGCACATGGAATGGTTTCTCCATCTGAACCAGGGGAATCCCTAACCTATGCGCGAAACCGCAGTCCATAAAATTCCCTGCTGCACCTGAATCGACTAGCGCCTTATGCTGGGAATGGGGGGGGGGGGGGTTGTCCAACCTGATGGACATGTCCACTAGCTGGTCCAGGGTGAGGGTAGCATCTCTGCATTCTAGCTCCCTGCGGACGTCCTCACGTAAGCTGCACCTATAGTGGTCAATCAGGGCGCTGTCGTTCCACCCTTCGACGGCGGCCAAGGTCCTGAACTCCAGAGCGAAGTCTTGTGCGCTCCTCGTCTCCTGCCATAGATGGAACAGACGCTCACCCATCGCTCGACCCTCAGGGGGATGGTCGAACACGGCCAGGAAGCGGCGGGTGAACTCTGGGTAGTGGTCCCTCGCCGAGTCTGGTCCATCCTAGACCGCGTTGGCCCACTCCAGAGCTTTGCCTGACAGGCAGGAGACGAGGGCGTTCACGCTCTCACCTCCCGAAGGAGCCGGGTGCACAGTTGCCAGGTAAAGCTCCAGCCGGAGCAGGAAACCCTTGCACCCGGCAGCCGTCCCATCGTACTCCCTCGGGAGCGCGAGCCGAATACTGCTGGGGCCAGATGACGCCAGAGAGGGTGGTGGTACTGGTTGGAGTGTGGCTGGTTGAGGGGTAGGCAGCCACCCCTCTCCCATCTCTCCATCGTCGCCATCACTTGATCCATGGCGGTCCCGAGACGGTGGAGAACGGTGGTGTGGTGTTGCACGCGCTCCTCCATGAAAGTGGAGAGCGTGTCAGCTCCTGCTGATTCCATAAGTGCTGCGGGATTCTGTTACAGGAGGTGCAGGAATCAGGAGCCGGAGAGCTAGGAAGTCCCAGTGGCACAATAGTTTATTCAGAAGTCCCAACTCAACAGCAACATGGGGGGGAATATGCCCAAACGAGGTCGCCACACACAGGGAAATAAACGCTACACACGGGGGAGAAACCCCGTGGTGCAGACACGACCCGTAACCAAGTAACCACAGCAAACAATCCCGCACAAAGACTAGCAGGCAGCGGAGGTAAATAAACCCACCGAAATCAACTAATAGGACACAGGTGTAAAAAATACAGACAGACACAAACGAAAAGGAAAAATGGATCGGTGGCAGCTAGTAGGCCGGCGACGATGACCGCCGAGCACCGCCCGGACAGGGAGAGGAGCCACGTTCGGTGGAAGTCGTGACATTAACTGAGCTGGGCTTGGGTCATTGATAAGTCATTGTCTCAACTCAGCCTTATAATGCTGTGAAAGGAACCCAAATGATTTTGTGGAGCCCATCCTTTTTATAAAACGAGATTTTGTTTCCAGAAGGTATCAAAATGGTCAATAAATGTTACACCCACAGAGTTACAATAGTCTTGTAGCCAGACATGGAGGGCTAAAAGTCTACTCAAACGTTCAATGATTTAGGGAGGGCACAGGACCAGATATTTTTTGGTGTTAAGCGACGACCCAGTCATTTCTTTAAAATCCATCTTCAGCTGTTCTGAGCTGCCCTTCATAATTTCATTGAATCCCACATGAACTATTATAGACTCGATTTCCTGATCCAGGTTTAAAATGTTTGGATGCAGCTTATTGATGTCCTGTACTCATGCTCCTGGATAGCACAAAGTTTTTGCTCCATTGACTGAGACATTTCTTACCATTGAACTGCACAATACAACGGCCGGAGAAAGGGATGGAGAAATCCGGCCATTCCTGCCCCTCACACAATTCGTTGAATCTTTCACAGGTCCACGAGAAGCAGGATAGCATACGTCCACTGCTCTCGGCGATAGGTCCAGACCTCCCACAGCAGGCAGTGCCCTGTCAGATCCAGAGAAAGGGAAATGAGCCAAACTCAACAACAAAGCCGCTGCTCGAGTCAGCGTAGTTGGAGTCAGTACAGACCCAAGCAAACCCTGAGAGGCGCAGTTAGATCAGGCACCATTCCGGCGAAGCTATTCCTTATGTCAATCTGCTCCAAACCTATCGCAGACTCTCCAGTCTGCTTAGCAGCATGCCGCTGCCTTCTGTTTCCATGACTTGTGACAGGGGATTGGAACAATCCTCTTGCGGTTCTGCGTCTACTCCACTGCAAGATGGAGGAGGAGAAGCAGATGGAGACTACTTCCTTGGCAGGCAAATTCCAGGTAGCACACGCCATTCGGGTTAGGACAGATGACAAGGCAGGGATACATCCGTCAGGCACGACGGTGTTCAGCCAAAGGAGTTGAGAAATAGAAAGTTCCAATTTGCGATTTCACCATAAGTTTGAATTGAATTGAAATTTGCTTGCTAATGACAGCCACTTTCTTTTCTATAATCCTCCGCAAGAAAACAATTGCTGCATTGGAACTCCGGATTGTCAATATTGTCCCGGACAAGAGTGTAATAAACACAGCTTCTGCAGTGCTGGAAACGTTCACTAGCTATTCAAAGGTGAAGTGGGTTCCATTGCAACCTAGCTAGCTAGCTGGCTAGTTGGTAGCAGGTGTTGACACAAACAGTTATGACCAAAATAAAACAACAGGCCGAAACAACAGGTCGAGGCGCAGGCGGTAACCAAATTCATGACAGGAGTTAGTGGAGTTCGTGACAGGAAATGACGTCGACAGGGGAGAAGGAGAGCGAGTAGATGAAGGGAATGAGACAGGTTAAAATAGGATTTTAAAGCCTTGAGAAAATTGAGAAATGGATTGGGTATGTATGTCTTTCAGAGGGTGAATGGGCAAGACAAAAGATTTAAGTGCCTTTGAACGGGGTATGGTAGAAGGTGCCAGGCGCACCGGTTTGGTGTGTCAATAACTGCAACGCTGCTGGGTTTGTCACGCTCAACAGTTTCCCATTTGTTTCAAGAATGGTCCACCACTCAAAGGACATCCAGCCAACTTGACACAACTGTGGGAATCATTGGAGTCAACATGGGCCAGCATCCCTGTAGAACGCTTTCAACACCTTGTAGTCCATGCCCCAACAATTTGAGGATGTTCTAAGGGCAAAACGGGGTGCAACTCAATATTAGGAAGGTGTTCCTAATGTTTTGTACACTCAGTGTATAAAACAGAGGGAGAGGGGAGGGAGGAGAGAAGGAGAGAGATAGGGAGATACTGAGGGAGAGAGAGAGAGAGAGAGAGATCAAGCTAACCTGTGGTCATGTCAAACTGATTTTGCCTCGGAGGCCGCATTCGGTCTTCAACGAGGTCCGGAGGGCCGCACTGAAAATGTATTATTATTATTGTATTTATACTCAAACCACCCGCAGGCCGGATTGGAGCCCTTCACGGGCTCAAGCTCTGTCAGAACTTCACTCTGTGACTCTGAACCCAGCTGGAAGCTGGGCAGTTCACACACACCATTCTTTCTCTCAGATCTCATTTACAGATTTTGAAATGTTGTCGACAAACACACAACTGTCACAATCTCTTTCCTGTTGTGTACAATAGGGAAATGTACATCACATCTCACCAATGTGCATTAATTCAGTGTAGCTATTGACGGATCAGTGCATCTCCGCAGAGTGGTAAACCAGCATAGCAGCAGTAGTAGCAAGAATGTGGTTGCCATGGAGATCCGGCGGGCCAATGAAATTCACCGAATCCGAGCTAAAGACAAGCTAAAGACAAACGACGGAGCCAAAGCAGGTGGCTGCACTATGTTTGGGGAGAGAGACAGCTCTGAAGTGTAAATTATAACAATCCAGGCTACAATCCTGCTATTTTGGCCCCCCAAAACACTTCTCCCATTCTCTCTTTAAACAGTGGCCCCCTTGGTGTAGTAAAGGAAGTAAAAGTAGCTCAAATAAGAGTGGAAGTAAAATGGGGCATTAAAATTGTATTTGTCACATGCTCCAAATAAAACAGGTTTAGACCTTAGAGTGAAATGCTTACTGGGGTACAATTGATGTGCATACCAATGTTCCTAAAAATGTGCCACTGACTTTATCTGATTATGAATCCCTTGATCCCAAATCAACCCCTACTCCCTAGGCATCTGAGAAGGTTGGGTAGATGTAAGCGACATTGTGGTAGCTCTATCTTACCCTCTGGTAGGCTAGGTGGAATTGTTGCCATATTGCAGACACCTATCCAGTCATACACATAATATGAACATGTGACTGGGGGGTCAAGGGGTTTATTTGGTTGATCACCTTTATCGTTCTAAATGTAATGCCATGTGATGCACATATGCTAGACCTACTGCTAGGCTTTCTCTTACACTGTCCATTGAAGTGTAGGCTACTTTAAGTAGGAAGAAGAAAGTTTGGAGTGGCGATACAGTGCTTCTATGTTTTATACTTTTTTTTAAACACTTATAAGTTTTATATTGTTTAAGACACATATTATACCTTTAAAACGTTTTGTTTTAAGTGTTTTTTAATTTGGGTCCACGGTGTTAGTGCACACCATTTTTTTTATTTTATTTTTTTTTATTTTATTTTTTATCCCATTTTCTCCCCAATGTTCGTGGTATCCAATCGCTAGTAATTACTATCTTGTCTCATCGCTACAACTCCCGTACGGGCTCGGGAGAGACGAAGGTTGAAAGCCATGCGTCCTCCGAAGCACAACCCAACCAAGCCGCACTGCTTCTTAACACAGCGCGCCTCCAACCCGGAAGCCAGCCGCACCAATGTGTCGGAGGAAACACCGTGTACCTGGCCCCCTTGGTTAGCGCGCACTGCGCCCGGCCCGCCACAGGAGTCGCTGGAGCGCGATGAGACAAGGATATCCCTACCGGCCAAACCCTCCCTAACCCGGACGACGCTATGCCAATTGTGCGTCGCCCCACGGACCTCCCGGTCGCGGCCGGCTGCGACAGAGCCTGGGCGCGAACCCAGAGACTCTGGTGGCGCAGTTAGCACTGCGATGCAGTGCCCTAGACCACTGCGCCACCCGGGAGGCAGTGCACACCATTTTTGGCTGGATTTTACTGTCTGCTGGAGATAATGTTAGCAGGCTAGTCCAGGCTAGGTCCGACTCACGTAGCCGGGACCGTCGTTTCTGACCCGAGTATAAGCATGCCAGACTCCTCTGATTTGGAGTCGAATCTGGAAATGGACAGTAAAGCCATAAAATGCGAGACCTGTGCTATGTTCACCGTAGTGAAAGAGGGAGAATTATACACTTGGGAAGTGTACACAACTCGTTGCTTCAAAAGACTGGATAATTTAACTACTAGAGGAGAATAGCTTTAGCCTGACTCAACTGATTGCAAAACCCACACTAATGTAAAAAGAATCCACAAAAATCCTCACTTATTGACCGAGTTCTGACAAATAGCCCGCACAAGTACTTGTCCAGTGGTGTCTATGCTGACGATTTTCTTCTAATTTTGGGTGGTGGATCTCAGTGATCACTGTCCTATTAGATACCAAACAGATGTACACTTATCCTCGTAAAGTATGTATTACTCAGACTTGTCCTCTATCAGCTACCCTGAATTAGCTCTAGAATTGTTCTCATCTATTTTTATCTCTCTGGCAGACAAACACCTTTAAATAGAGCAAATCTCTGGTTTACTATAGAACTTTCAGATCTTGATATGATGAGAAATTAGCCCTGGGCCAAGCTTAGAAAAACTTGACTGATTGGCAGCAGCTTTTCAGGCAATTGAGAAATAGATGCACCTCCTCAATTAAGAATGCTAAATCATGCTACTTTCTAAGTTCTATCTCAGACTCTGCTGATGATCCGTCTCACCCTAATGCACTGAAGTGTCGAAATTCATCTCCCTCCCTGCCTAAGCAAGTTATGTCAGAGTCTAGCATCGTTACTGGAAAAAAAGGAGGTAAGTGATGCTTTTAATTAACATTTTATCTCTGCAGGCCCTTTATTTGAATTAAATTGTGTTTTATTTGACCCTGATCAGTCAATCGACTGCTCTTCCCTCTCTCAGCCTCTAGTTGGTATGATGGAAGATCTGTCAAATTCTAGTGAATCTTTGAATCTCCAACACTGTGATTGGTCTAAATTTAGAACATGAGAGGAGGGCAATGAGTTTGCCGTCTCTTTAAAAAGAACAGTTGGAAAAAACTTTAAAAAGCTGCTTCTCAGCGTGTTTGTTGTGTAACACTGACTGACAAGCCTCTTTGCATTTCGTTCTTAATGCTAACTCTGTGTGAATGAGTCACGGAGAGGACAGTCTGAAACGATGAAGACCTCACCCGGGATGACAAATCCTCTTGTTGGGACTTTGAGAAAGTCACATTCAAGTCCCACAAAATGTTTGAACGCTGTAGGGATACAAACAGGATTAAAACAATGCAAAGTCATTCAAAGGTCACGTGAAAATCTACGAGTCATTTTTAAATGTCCATTTAGCAGTTTGGTGTAATACCCTCACCCAACAAAAATTGATTTTTGATTATTGAAAAAATATTTCACAGAGGTGTAGATGGTACAATGATGAGATGGTACAATGATTATCTATTTTGCTTGTTTATTGCTGTTTATTGCTTGTTGTGTCATATAAACTGAAATCAGGCAAATATTTTTGAATTTATGAAACTAGGAAATGCCTGAGGTGTTCTACATTTTGCTTCCTTTAAAATTGTAATAAATATGTAAAGGTGTGTTATTATGGGTGTGATGTTGAGATTGGAGTTCAACTCCCGACTGAAGAAGGGATGGAGTTGAGTTCCTCTCTATACCTTTCTGCCTCGCTCTGCTGCCTGTATCAGCCAACCAGACCGAATACTAATGATGATGTCAAGTGTTATCAAGTGTTAATCAAATGTTACGCTGCTGTGGCAGTACTATTATGGAAAGCCATTTTACCATATATTAATGTCATTTTTATGTCAATATTTGTAAAAAAATATATATATATCATCGAATTATTGATATCGATAAATTATAATAAAGTATTCAATGTAGTATTGTTGCACACTTTACTGTAGTATACTGTAGTATGCCTATTTACTGAAATGTTTTTGCAGACGTTACTGTAGTATGCTGTCGTGTTTTAGCGGACATTACTTACTATAGTAATTTTGTTTTATTATCTTTGACATAGAAGTCGGGGCTTTCTCCTTGAGGAAACCTAATGGACAAATATTAAAAGAGCACATTTTCCATAACTTGTAAGTAGGTAGGTACATGTAGGAGTCTGAATAGATAGGTTCAACGCTTCTACTTTCTTTAATAACCTGTATTAAATATGAGCATCTATACAGTGTGTAGTATAGTGTTCTACAGTTTAATACAGTTTACTACAGTGTACTACATAATTCTAAAGTAAGTATTGTAGTATTCTATAGTAAACTATAGTATTTTTTACGTGGGTATGAGGGTGTTAAACATGATTTATTTACATACATAAAATGATCTTATTCATGGAATGATTTCCAGCTTTCCACTGTGACACACCCGATTTGTTCAATAGGTTCATATTTACAGTACAACACATCAATTTTGTACATGATTGTCATTGAACAGTAGAGAAATAAGTTATCATAGCCCAAATACATTTATTTGTAGGCCTACCATAGTACACACCACGGTATACTATGGTAAACTATAGTACGTACTATAGTACACTATGGTAAAATTTGTTATTGGACAGTCTATTGCAAATTAGTGCAAAATTCTATAGTACAGTATGTGCTATTACAGTTTCTCAATCGTGCAGCAAAAAGAGTTCACAAGACACAGAACTCTGTGGCCTTGTGCAAAACGATAAATGCATTTTCAAAATGTAGTTGCCTTCTCGAAACATACATACATTAATCAAAACTATATTATACCGTAAGAACTGCAAATGCATAAATCAAAATAACACGACTGCCAGCAAAAATATTAACACAACCATACTTACAGATGTAGGATCTTAATTTGATCACTCTTTTGTTGCTGAGAATTTTCCTGCACAGAAGAAAATGCTAACTTGTAATGTATTCAAGGTTTAAAAAGGATTTTAAAGTTTGTAATTTCCACTTTAAAATGTCAGACTTGATTTGCCCTAACGAAAACTGGATCAACCCCTGCAAAGAAATGTACATTAATTATAATCCACATAATAATTTACATTTCTGGTTTGCCGCAGGATTATTTTCCTGCTGTAGCAAACAGGTTCAAATTAAGATCCTACATCTGTATCTCTTGAGTCCAAGTAGACAAAACAGAAAGGAAATGAGTGTTTTAAAAATGCCAGGATATCAATACATTTTCTTTGCAGTCACTAAATCATGTAATAAAAATTGGAACTACAACTATTCAAAAAGGTGTAGACTTATGGGAAATTACTCTGCTTTTTTGCATATTTCACCAAACAATTTCCAACACATCAAATAAAATATTATTCCTGATATAAAATACAAAAGAAGCACATTGTGTGCAGGATTCATTCATAGGTATCATCACAATCCAATTCCAGGTATTCAATATAGTGATGCACCGATATTACATTTTTGGCCGATACCGATATCTGATATTTTCCTTGCCCCAAAACCCGATACCGATAACCGATATTTACAATTTTAGCGGCCTTTTAAGCATTCTAGTACAGTTAAATAGTTAACACAAACACATGGACGCAGCGGTCTAAGGCACTGCATCTCAGCGCAAGAGGCGTCACTACAGTCCCTGGTTCAAATCCGGGCTGTATCACATCCGGCCGTGATTGAGAGTCCCATAGTGCGGCGCGCAATTGGCCCAGCGTCGTCCGGGCCGTCATTGTAAATAAGAATTGGTTCTTCAAACTGATTTGCCTAGTTAAATAAAGGTTACACACACACACACCACACTGACCAAAAAGTTATTTTGTTGGCATTTACGCATGTCCCCATTACCAGTAAAACATAATCAAAACCTATTTATTTTACTTACTTGCTGTGCTGTTTCGCTGTTCATTTGTTCAGTCGTTTCATTCTCAACCAGGATTTCTATGGAACGCCGTTTGGGTCTTTGTATGTCAAAAATTATTATTTGGCATGTCAAATAACACAACATCTGTTTCAGTAGCTATAGTTAGCTAGCTAACAATATAGCTTGATGTCATCATCTAAAATAACCCTAATTTATAAGACAGTTCCTATTTGATTAATGGTGGTCGGACCCATCTATGTGAAGCTAGCCACAAAAAGGATTAGTCACAATAGTGGACTTTGCGGTTAGCCTTCAAAATAAAAGTGTGGCACATCACTGTCAATTACATACTTTTATTTTGAAGGCAAACCACAAATTCCACTATTGTGCCTAATCCTTATTGTGGCTAGCTTCACAACACATAACACACAACACATACTTAGGAGTAACCCAAAGTTACGTAGAAGTAACGCTTCATTCTCTGACCTCAAAATAAAAATGGTAGACCTCCACAAGTCTGGCTCATTCCTGGGAGCAATGTCCAAATCCCTGAAGGTACCACGTTCATCTGTACAAACAATAGTATGCAAGTATAAACACCATGGGACCACACAGCCGTCATACCGCTCAGGAAGGAGATGCATTCTGTCTCCTAGAGATGAACGTACTTTGGTGCGAAAAGTGCAAATCAATCCCAGATCAACAGCAAAGGACCTTGTGAAGATGCTGGATGAAACATGTACAAAAGTATCTATATCCCCAGTAAAACGAGTCCTATATCGACATAACCTGAAAGGCCACTCAGCAAGGAAGAAGCCACTGCTCCAAAACCGCCATAAAAAAGCCAGACTACGGTTTGCAACTGCACATGGGGACAAAGATCGTACTTTTTGGAGAAATGTCCTCTGGTCTGATGAAACAAAAATAGAACTGTTTGGCCATAATGACCATCGTTATGTTTGGAGGAAAAAGGGGGAGGAGGGACTGGTGCACTTCATAAATAGATGGCATCATGAGGAAGCAAAATGATGTGGATATATTGAAGCAACATCTCAAAAGATCAGTCAGGAAGTTAAAGCTTGGTCGCAAATGGGTCTTCCAGATGAACAACGACCCCAAGCAAACTTCCAAATTTGTGGCAAAATGGCTTAAGGACAACAAAGGTATTGGAGTGGCCATCACAAAGCCCTGACCTCAATCCCATAGAAAATTTGTTGGCAGAACTGAAAAAGCGTGTGCGCGCAAGTAGGCCTACAAACCAGCTCTGTCAGGAGGAATTTACTTTTTGTGGGAAGCTTGTGGAATGCTACCCAAAACTTTTGACCCTAGTAAAAAAAATTAAAGGCAATGCTACCAAATACTAATTGAGTGTATGTAAACTTCTGACCCACTGGGAATGTGATGAAAGAAATAAAAGCTGAAATAAATCATTCTCTCTACAATTATTCTGACATTTCACATTCTTAAAAAAAAGTGGTGATCCTAACTGACATAAGACAGGACATTTTTACTAGGATTAAATGTCAGGAATTGTGAAAAACAGAGTTTAAATGTATTTGGCTAAGGTGTATGTAATCTTCCGACTTCAACTGTAGCTCAAGTTGGGGAGGGGGGTTCACACCTAGCTTGGCTATTCGACAATTCTTTAGTAAAGGTTGAATAGTCTATAGTTCAGCTACTAGCCCATCCTAGAAACGCTGTTAGCAGAATTCACAGCCTGCTACTCTTGTGAAAAACTAATAATAATACTTTTTCTCTTTCCACATGTTAAAGATTCCAAATGATAAAGTGTTTTTAAGTACAATCGGCCCCAACCCCAATAAATACATTTGGGCACAGTCGATAGTGTACTGGACTTCTGGCTAGAATGTTGAGGGTTTGAAACCTGCTCCCTGCTTGTTTCATTAAATTATTATGCCGGTCTCAGAGCAAATAGCCTGGATTGTTACTCCCATCTCATTCCTCGCCCTCTTCCACACGTCATTTCCCGCCTGAGTGGCTCGCTTGTGGGAGTGCTGGCAGGATATGGCAGCACCTTCGGTTGTGCGTCAAGGATTCAGCATAGCAAGTTTGTATGATGGTGAAAAGCAAACTTTGCTGCCCTGTTTTCAATCATCCACATGGCTGGGAGAACCTCCTCAGATTAATGAAGATGAAGGGAGTTAGATATGCATAGGAAGTGTAGTGTACTGTTTTTTTCTGTATATATGAATTACAAATCAGCCTTTACTTAAATCATATTTCTAGTCCATTACATAGTTACAATGTATAATCATTGATGTCCCAGGGGCGGTAAAACCTGTTGAAGTGTATAATTGTAATACATACATGCAGACACAGCATCATTCAAAGAATGGATGTCACGACTTCCGCCGAAGTTGGCTCCCTTGCCTGTTCGGGCGGTGCTCTGCGGTCGTCGTCACCGGCCTACTAGCCGCCACCCATCCCTTTTTCGTTGTCTGTTTGTTTTGTCTTATTAGTTGCACCTGTGTCTATTTCTGTGCTTGATTGGCTTCCTTATTTAAAGTACGTTTACCCGCCCTTGTTTTGTGCGGGATAATCCTTGTGTTACGTGTGTGCGTTATTTTAGTTGTGTTCGTGTTATTGACCTGGTACCCTGTGTTTTGGGTGGTCCATTCATTTTTCGCGCCCTGTGTTGTGGGCTTGTTTTTTGTGCGTTATTAACTTCTACTTGCACACAATCCCGGATCCGGGAGCACCCCCATCAGTAAAAAAGCTGACTAGCATAGCCTAGCATAGCGTCACAAGTAAATACTAGCATCTAAATATCATTAAATCACAAGTCCAAGACACCAGATGAAAGATACACAACTTGTGAATCCAGCCATCATTTCTGATTTTTAAAATGTTTTACAGGGAAGACACAATATGTATTTCTATTAGCTAACCACGATAGCAAAAGACACAACTTTTTTTTCTCCACCATTTTTTTCCTGCATAGGTAGCTATCACAATTTCGACCAAATAAAGATATAAATAGTCACTAACCAAGAAACAACTTCATCAGATGACAGTCTGATAACATATTTATTGTATAGCATATGTTTTGTTAGAAAAATGTGCATATTTCAGGTATAAATCATAGTTTTACATTGCAGCCACCATCACAACTCTCACCAAAGCGACTAGAATAACTACAGAGAGCAACGTGAATTACCTAAATACTCATCATAAAACATTTATGAAAAATACACAGCGTACAGCAAATGAAAGACAAAGATCTTGTGAATCCAGCCAATATTTCAGATTTTTTAAGTGTTTTACAGCGAAAACACAATATAGCATTATATTAGCTTACTACAATAGCCAAACACACACATGCATTTATCAGCAGCAAAAGGTAGCGATCGCAAAAAACAGCAAAATATATAAAATTAATCACTAACCTTGACCAACTTCATCAGATGACAGTCTTATAACATCAGGTTATACAATACACTTATGTTTTGTTCGAAAATGTGCATATTTTGAGCTGCAAACCGTGGTTATACATTGTGAATATGTAGCATCGATTCACCAAATTGTCCGGAGCTATTTTGGACACTCACCTAATCTGACCAAAGAACTCATCATAAACTTTACTAAAAAATACATGTTGGACAGCAAATGAAAGATACACTAGTTCTTAATGCAACCGCCGTGTTAGATTTTTTAAAATAACTTTACCATAACAAACAGCTTACGTTATAGCGAGACAGCGCCCGCAAAAAGGGCGGAAAATAGGACTCAACATTTTCCACAGAAATACGAAATAACATCATAAATTGTTCTTACTTTTGCTGAGCTTCCATCAGAATCTTGTACAAGGAGTCCTAGGTCCAGAATAAATCGTTGTTTGGTTTTAGAATGTCCTTTTCTCCTGTCGAATTAGCAACCTTAGCTAGCCATGTGGCGCGAACATGCCCATCTTCTCCTGACGCAAAGAAAGGAAAATTCCAAAAGTCGCAATAAACGTTGAATAAACTGATACAACTCGGTTGAAAAAAACTACTTTATGATGTTTTTATCACATCTATCAAATAAAATCAGAGCCGGAGATATCCACCGTGTATACCGAACGCTTTTCAGAAGCCAATGTCGATGTACTTCGCGCGCCAGAGAAGACAAAGAAATTTCCAGACCTCGCACTCCAAGAGCTCTTGTTCGACCTCAGATCAAGCTAGACACCCCATTCCACCTTCCACTGCCTGTTGACATCTAGTGGAAGGTGTATGCAGTGCATGCAAATCCATAAATATAAGGCAATTCAATAGGCAGGCCCTGGAACAGAGCATCGTTTTCAGATTTTTCACTTCCTGTCTGGAAGTTTGCTGCCAAATGAGTTCTGTTTTACTCACAGATATAATTCAAACAGTTTTAGAAACTTGAGAGTGTTTTCTACCCAATAGTAATAATAATATGCATATTGTACGATCTAGAATAGAGTACGAGGCCGTTTAAATTGGGCACGTTTTTTTCCCAAAGTGAAAACAGCGCCCCCTATTCACAAGAAGTTAGCATACTTAATTGTCTGCTGATGGTTGATGGGCTCGTAATTGTATCCAAACTGGTTAGAGGTAGGCTTAGGCCACCAGAGCATTCACATGCCCCAATGGGGAATCAACAAGCAGTTGTCTGGACTTCACAGAGCCTCGGAGCCTTCTTTTTCAAACACTTTGGTGCACAAGTATGTGATACATTTTCACAAGTCTAAGCACAAAATCAAAACAGATCATCAGAAATGCTCATATTTCAAAACGGTAAGCACATTTTCAATTGACTGAGTACAACTGTCACGTTCTGACCATAGTTCTTTTGTGTTTTCTTTGTTTTAGTGTTGGTCAGGACGT
Organism: Salvelinus namaycush; assembly: GCF_016432855.1. NCBI lineage: Eukaryota > Metazoa > Chordata > Actinopteri > Salmoniformes > Salmonidae > Salvelinus > Salvelinus namaycush. The sequence continues at coordinate 3,672,054 of NC_052317.1, forward strand.
GAGCTGGGTGGGCATTCTATGTTGTGTGTCTAGTTTGTCCGTTTCTATGTATGGCCTGATATGGTTCTCAATCAGAGGCAGGTGTTTGTCATTGTCTCTGATTGGGAACCATATTTAGGTAGCTTGTTTTGTGTTGGGGTTTGTGGGTGGTTGTCTTCTGTCTTTGTGTTCATTGCACCAGATAGGACTGTTTCGGTTTTGCCACGTTTGTTATTTTGTAGTTTGTATAGTGTTCTTCGTTGTCGTCTTCAATAAATAGAAGAATAGATTCTAACCACGCTGCGTCTTGGTCCGATCCCTGCTACACCTCTTCAGACGAAGAGGAGGAAGGCTGCCGTTACAACAACAAACAAATTCACAAAGTCACTTGTTGATGGCACCAAATCACTTTCAATTTGGATACATGTTCACTCTAAGTATCTGCAGATTTTCTTGTCATGTTGACAATAGAATTAACTATCACTTATTCAAACTGCTCAAAACAGATAGCTACTGAACCCAAATGATGTGGTACCTAGTTACCGTATGTAGTTTGATAACTGTTGAACACTGTACATTTCTATATTTTATACCTCATAAATGTATTAAATGGACATCAATTTATGTTAATATTTTACACTTACATGAAATATTGTGCTGTTTGAGCATGCTTTCATTTATACATTAAAAAAAAGTTCATTCGCAGGTTAAATGTCAATTTTAGTTTCAAGTTTCAATGTCATATGCACAAGTACAGTGAAATGCCTTTCTTGCAAACTGACAACCCAACAAGGCAATAATCAATAACAATGTATTACTAGAAAAAAAACACATGAGAAATAAGAATAGGAAATATGAAATACATAATAAAGTAAGTAATTAAGCATAGTATATACAGGAAATATAATATTTACACTGGAGTGGCAGCAGGATATCAGAATAACAGAGTAGCAGCAGCTTGCATGTGAGTGGGTGTGCGGGTGTGTAGAGTCAGTATAAATGTATGTGCATATTATGTGTTAGTGAGCAAATGATGGAGTGTTTGTGTGTGTTGGACTGACACTGTGTCAGGCCCTTGTGAGTGCAAATTTTGAAATAAAAGGTCAATAAAGACACAAGGTTAACTTTCGGAGCCACTTAAAAATATTATTTTCTTATTTACAATAAGAGTGACTCTAGAATGACACAGTACATTATTTAACATTAAATTCCATTGGGCACAAAATAATCTGAAAATGCATCCAACAATTTTGTAGAGTCACAAGCTTGATTTAGTCATTGCATGCTAGGACATACTAAACTTAACTAAATGTGATCCCTTACCGAGAAAACAGGCTTCTGGGCAAACAGTTGTGCCAAGCTCCTATTTTCACATGCAAATTAGTTTTGTGGCAAACTGTTGCGGTACACTTTGCGGCAACTTGTGAACTTCTGGCAAACAATTCTGTATGAATATGCAAATGTGTTCAGGTTTTTGGTTTTTGGTTAAACAACATTGAAATGTATTTACATAAACTAAATCACATAACTTTAAAATAAACATACTTTTTAGAGAAAAAAACTAAACACACTAAATGTAGTAAATATACTAAACAACATGTATTCAATGTCTTTAACCGATTAAAATTAATCCAATAGAATTTGAAATCATCAGCATGGTAATGAAGAAAATACTGGATATTTCCCATATAAATTGTTTAAGCTACAACATTTACATGACAGAAATGTGAACAGCATGGGGATGTTGACCTTAAGGTCCAAATACCGGGACAGTTGTTGCTAACGTGCGCTAATGTGACTAGAATGACGTTGTAAATTACAGCAATCAATGCAAGGTGTAACCACGGCTACAGAGTCATTCAGAGGAGTTGACTCACTTGATGGATTCAGAGGGATGGGAAAACACAAGGTATGTTTGAACAATGGCTTTATGGGCTTTTTTAGTGAGAGGAGTGTGTACCATTGTTATAATTAGGCTACTTAATAATATCACATTATTAAGTAGCCTAATTTGATCTAGATCTGGGCAGCACAATCCTGGTTCTGGAGAGATTGAGATTGATTGACCTGAGAGAGATTGACCTGATTTGACTAATTAGCTGCTCACCAGGACTTTGGTTAGCTGAAGCAAGTGTATCTACTCCTCAGGTCCCTTCTCTGTCGGCTGTAGCTTGTGGAAAACAGAACATTTAGGATGTAAGAGAGGGCATTGGAGTGATCATCTACTGCCATCTAGTGGAATATTTAGGGTCCCCCTTCAGAATACTTCAGTGCTACAGGAGAAAATAAACTGGCATTTGCTCCCCATCATTATATACACTGCTCAAAAAAATAAAGGGAACACTTAAACAACACAATGTAACTCCAAGTCAATCACACTTCTGTGAAATCAAACTGTCCACTTAGGAAGCAACACTGATTGACAATAAATTTCACATGCTGTTGTGCAAATGGAATAGACAACAGGTGGAAATTATAGGCAATTAGCAAGACACCCCCAATAAAGGAGTGGTTCTGCAGGTGGTGACCACAGACCACTTCTCAGTTCCTATGCTTCCTGGCTGATGTTTTGGTCACTTTTGAATGCTGGCGGTGCTTTCACTCTAGTGGTAGCATGAGACGGAGTCTACAACCCACACAAGTGGCTCAGGTAGTGCAGCTCATCCAGGATGGCACATCAATGCGAGCTGTGGCAAGAAGGTTTGCTGTGTCTGACAGCGTAGTGTCCAGAGCATGGAGGCGCTACCAGGAGACAGGCCAGTACATCAGGAGATGTGGAGGAGGCCGTAGGAGGGCAACAACCCAGCAGCAGGACCGCTACCTCCGCCTTTGTGCAAGGAGGAGCACTGCCAGAGCCCTGCAAAATGACCTCCAGCAGGCCACAAATGTGCATGTGTCTGCTCAAAAGGTCAGAAACAGACTCCATGACGGTGGTATGAGGGCCCGACGTCCACAGGTGGGGGTTGTGCTTACAGCCCAACACCGTGCAGGACGTTTGGCATTTGCCAGAGAACACCAAGATTGGCAAATTCGCCACTGGCACCGTGTGCTCTTCACAGATGAAAGCAGGTTCACACTGAGCACATGAGCACGTGACAGACGTGACAAAGTCTGGAGACGCCGTGGAGAACATTCTGCTGCCTGCAACATCCTCCAGCATGACCGGTTTGGCGGTGGTCAGTCATGGTGTGGGGTGGCATTTCTTTGGGGGGCCGCACAGCCCTCCATGTGCTCGCCAGAGGTAGCCTGACTGCCATTAGGTACCGAGATGAGATCCTCAGACCTCTTGTGAGACCATATGCTGGTGCGGTTGGCCCTGGGTTCCTCCTAATGCAAGACAATGCTAGACCTCATGTGGCTGGAGTGTGTCAGCAGTTCCTGCAAGAGGAAGGCATTGATGCTATGGACTGGCCCGCCCGTTCCCCAGACCTGAATCCAATTGATCACATCTGGGACATCATGTCTCGCTCCATCCACCAACGCCACGTTGCACCACAGACTGTCCAGGAGTTGGCGGATGCTTTAGTCCAGGTCTGGGAGGAGATCCCTCAGGAGACCATCCGCCACCTCATCAGGAGCATGCCCAGGCGTTGTAGGGAGGTCATACAGGCACGTGGAGGCCACACACACTACTGAGCCTCATTTTGACTTGTTTTAAGGACATTACATCAAAGTTGGATCAGCCTGTAGTGTGGTTTTCCACTTTAATTTTGAGTGTGACTCCAAATCCAGACCTCCATGGGTTGATAAATTTGATTTACATTGATAATTTTTGTGTGATTTTGTTGTCAGCACATTCAACTATGTAAAGAAAAAAGTATTTAATAAGAATATTTAATTCATTCAGATCTAGGATGTGTTATTTTAGTGTTCCCTTTATTTTTTTGAGCAGTGTATATCTGTGTATGTAGTAAAATACTCTATTACACTTGGAGTTAACACTTAACTACAAACTGTGAAAATAGACCATAATAAAGGAGCGGAGACAAGGCGAGGAAGCCACTTGAGATTGAACCGTAGACACCCAGACTGTAATAACCTTAGCCAGCAAACCTGCATCAATAAGCTTACAATCATTGAGTACATTTACATGCCCACTAATAATTCGATATTAAACTGATTATGGCAGTTTTCCAAATATTGAAATAACCTTAATCGGCGTAATTTCAAAATTGAAATAAGCATACGCTGATTAAAACACCTGGTTTTCTGAGCAATCTTTAAAATGTAAAATGATTAGGACATGTAAACAGTATATTAATCGGTGCTCCAGCAGTGTATTTGATTTGCGCATGTGACCAGCTTCGGTAGCGCAAGCCTCCCTCTTATGCATGAGTGAAGTATATTCAGAAAAACTGAAAGTAGGCATCTTACAAATAGTTTTCACATACAAACGTTTTATGTCCGGAATCAAATAGCCTTCGCAAAATGAACATGGTCACTGTGGCAGAGCATTGATTTTGAATACCGATTTTCTTCATTTATTTAAGTCCCATCAGGTAGCCTCATTTCAGATGTGTCCATGTAAACAGGATTATTAGGGATTTTTGCAAAGCATGTAAACATTTTAAACAAACTATTACATTCATCTGACTATCCACAACACTTTTATTATCATTGAGCTGAGAATAATGTTCCCTGTGCACTCCTCTAGTGCTAGAATTTTGAATAAAATCAAAAGAGTTATTTCCCACTGGGAAACAGACAATTTAATGTCTATTCCACATTGGTTCAACATTGTTTCATTGAAATGACGTGGAAACAACGTTGATTCAACCGGTGTGTGCCCAGTGGGTTGGGAGGTGATTCTCACAGGACTCATTTGAGTTGTTAATTTCCCTCATCACAATGAACTAATGCCTCACTATCATCAGAGACATAGCACAAACGGAACTCATCTATCCAATAGGTGGCTCAGACAGCAGCAGCCTCTTGCACTCTACGCCTCTAAACTAATTTGCAATGAAGTGATTGATCCTAGATCAGTTAGCCCCATTGCAGTGAATACAATTTGTGTTTTTAAAAGCTCTCAAAGCAGTCAAAACAATTAGGAGATGATATTTAGAGCCCCGTTTAAACCTGGTGCTAACAGGCACAATCAGAATGTGGACCAGGAAAGGTCACAAGTTAGAACCAGATATAAACAGGGATAAAAGAAGAAACTCCAACATGCCAACTTGCAAGTGTGTATATTTTCTATTGAAGTGATGTTTTGATCTTACCACCATTGTCAGACACATATTGAAAACCTGAACATTTTGGCAAAGGGTAGGGAGGGGGAATTTGAGCAAAGTTAACGGATTTTTGCAACTCTAAATGCCTGTCCACGTAGACAACACTCCTGGGAGATGGGTGTCATGCAGGTTCACGATCCAGTCCGGCTCTAACACACGGTCCAGCTACTTACGTCTGAGCAGAAAATAAACTACAAGGGCAAGGATTGTTGTATGAATGTCGAGCACTGACAAAATAAAAAAAGTCACCAGACACAAGTTATCTATAAAAAATTAAACTCCTTTATTGTGTTCTCTTATATAAAAGAAATACAAAACAGAAACATTGACACCAGGCAAGGGGTTAGGGGGTATAGTAGGCAGAACATTGAATTGTCAGAAGGATAGATAGATGGATGGCTGGACAGATGGATGAATGGACAAATCGATGCAATGAGGGCGGATGAAAACAGAAAGCACAGTCCTGTCAAGTCCCCTCCCTCCCTTCCTTTTTGCAGCGGGCCTACTCAGGGCAACTCAGTCTTATCTGCCACTTCGGCATGGCCAACCTCTGCCCCCCCAGGGGCCAGCAACGTCCTCCTGTTGTAGTGGTGATGGCCCTTCATGATGCCCGAGTTGTTGTTCTCGTTCAGGATCTGCTTCTGCTTTTGTCGGTTGAGCGACTGGACCAGGCCCAGCACCACGGCCGCCAGCGAGTACTGGCCCTGGAGCTTGCGCGGCTGCATGATGAGCGGGTTGGGCTGCACACGGCCCATCAGGAAGTGTGTGCGGATCTTGCCCTCCTGCTCGCTGATGCCTTTCACGTAGATCTCGCCACGGTACTCGAAGGCGAAGCCTCGCTCCTTCAGGATCAGGTAGGTGTCCTCAGGCACCTGGATCTTGCCACTCACGCCTGTGCTGTCCATGCGGCTCGACAGGTTCACTGTCTTGCCCCAGATGTCGTACTGGGGCTTCTTGGCGCCGATCACACCCGCCACCACCGAGCCGTGTGCCATGCCTGAGAAAAAGAAGGAGGGGGAAGATGACGAAAATGAAGAGAAGGGGATGGAAAAGGAGGAAGAGGAAGAAAAATAGGAATATGAGATGATTGAGTGGAGAAGGGAAATCGAGAAGAAAAAAAGGTGTGAGGTGTGAGAGTTTTAGAAGAGTTACCTCCACCTAGTGACAAAACTACAGTATGTTAATGAATTTCAAACACTTTCATAGTCTATTCATTTTGAGTGGTTGCCTGGGAGGAGCACATGGGATTTCTTACCAATTCTTAGCTCAAAGTTGTTGAAGGAGTGCTTGTTGATCTCCTGGATGCTCTCGTTCAGGGCGATGGCAAAGTCGGCCAGCTCACACAGATGACCCCACTTGTCCTCACATTGCTATGAACACAGAGAGGGACAAGAATCAGAGTGACATCAGAGAGAACCCAAACCAGATCGACAGTGAAAACTGAATCACAGATTGAGATTATCGTGTTACCAGTGTCAAATAGAGTCAGAATTATGCCACACATGATGATGTACAGATAAACTACCCCCTTTAGAAATAAGGGTCATGTTCTGCGTTTTATGTCTTGTTACACCTTGTGCACAAATGTTACATACCTTTCTACTGCACCTACACATACAGCATGTACAAGGTAACAGCACAAATCATTGGTGTCAGTGTTAATATATAGCTTTTATGCAAGTCAGGATATGGCCACGAATTACTAAACCACAAAATGTTGATTTTGCTCACTTGTTTTTCTGGTGACAGTCCGGAGACTGCCATGTAGGTGCTGCCGATAGTCTTAATCTTCTCAATGTCCTGGAATCGTTCCTCACCAAGCAGCTACACAAAGACAAAGACGAACAGGGGAGAGAAGAAGCACAAGCAGTCCATTGTTAATTAACTGTGCTCAATATCGCATCACTACTACAAAGGGTAAACAAGATTTGGTCAATCAATTGCGTGATTGATTGGCACAGTAAGCAACTCATTATACCAAACAACCCATTAGCAACTTATAAAGCAAAGCCATATCACATAAAAGTGTTTCTTCATCCATCCACTGTGCTACTCTGCAGCTGCTACCTAAGTATGTGCTGTATCTTGGGGCAAGTTTCAAGTCGGGAAAAGGCACGTCTATTCCTGTCCAAAGAGGCGAGGCATTAGTCGACTGCAGCTGGTTTGTGTCTTGTTCTGGCCTCGTTTGGTGACATTGACACCGTCCGTGAATAACACGGTTCTATGGCAGATTTAGAACAGAATCTCATTGTCAGATACCACCCATTCCACCAGGATACTCTGTAAAACGATATGCATAGTTTAGTGAAAGATCTAACACTAGTTTTTTGTACTCTGTTGAAGCAAAGTGATACCTTTAATTTAAAATATTTCATACCATTGCATCTGACTAGCACAACTGTCAACTGTAAAAGCACAACAACATTTTTGAGTGTCTGGCCTTCCCTGCTTATTTTGATAGTTTGACTAGTTTGATAGTCATCCAATATGTCATTCTGATGAGTGAATTAAATAAAACATATACAGTATGTTAGTGGGATAAAAAATGTGTGATAATTTTTTTTATTTTTTTTTATAGATTTTTTATTGCAAGCTGCACCATGAAGACCAAGGACCTCTCCAAACAGGTCAGGGACAAAGTGGTGGAGAAGTACAGATCATGGTTGGGTTATAAAAACAATCTGAAACCTTGAACATCCCACGGAGCACCATTAAATCTCTTATTAAAAAATTTAAAGAATATAGCAGCACAACAAACCTGCCAAGAGAGGGCCGCCCACCAAAACTCATGGATCAGGCAAGGAGGTCATTAATCAGAGAGGCAACAAAGAGACCAAAGATAACCCTGAAGGAGCTGCAAAGCTCACAGCGGAGATTGGAGTATCTGTCCATAGGAACACCTTAAGCCGTACACTCCACAGAGCTGGGCTTTACGGAAGTGTGGCCAGAAAAAAAGGCATTCCTTAATGAAAAAAATAAGCAAACACGTTTGGTATTCGCCAAGAGGCATGTGGGAGACTCCCCAAACATATGGAAGAAGGTACTCTGGTCAGATGAGACTAAAATGTAGATTTTTGGCCATCAAGGAAAATGCTATGTCTGGAGCAAACCCAACACTTCAAATCACCCAGAGAACACCATCCCCACAGAGAAGCATGGTGGCGGCAGCATCATGCTGTGGGGATGTTTTTCATCGGCAGGGACTGGGAAACTGGTCAGAATTGAAGAAATTATGGATGGCGCTAAATAATGGGAACTTCATGAGGGAAACCTGTTTCAGTCTTCCAGAGATTTGAGATTGGGACGGAAGTTCACCTTCCAGCAGGACAATGACCCTAAGCATATTGCTAAAGCAACACTCGAGTGGTTTAAGGGGAAACATTTAAATGTCTTGAATGGCCTAGTCAAAGCCCAGACCTCAATCCAATTGAGAATCTGTGGTATGACTTAAAGATTGCTGTACAGCAGTGGAACCCATCCAACTTGAAGGAGCTGTAGAAATTTTGCCTTGAAGAATGGGCAAAAATCCCAGTGGCTTGATGTGCCAGGACATACAGCTGTAATTGCTGCAAAAGGTAGCTCTACAAAGTATTGACTTTGGGGAGGGAAGGGGGGGGGTGAAAAGTTATGCACGCTCAAGTTTTCAGTTTTTTTGTCTTATTTCTTGTTTGTTTCACAATAAAAATATTTAGCATCAATCAAATGATACAAACACCAAAAAATCCATTTTATTTCCAGGTTGTAAGGCAACAAAATAGGAAAAATGCCAATTGATTGGGGTGAATACTTTCGCAAGCCACTGTAGGTGTTCCTTTTTCCACTTTTTTATTTGCTGCTTGCATCACTTTAAAAAATACATGTAATCCGTTAAACACTTAATACAATATGTATAGCCTCACGTGTGTTTGTTGGGAAAGCAGTTGGGCTATCAACTTACCGTTGAGAGTTTGAATAGTAGCATAGCATACATCAATTATGGGATATTGCAACTAAATACTGTAGATGCTGGTCAGCCTTCCAAGTAAACACTTCTAAGGTAAGATAAGAAGGACTAAAATAATGTGTGTGCTAGCTTCAGCTGTTCAAAAATATTTGTATGTTAGTGGGATAAAAAATACACAGAAAAAATATATTTTTATTTGCATTATAGAAATGTTTAGTTAAAGCTACAATATGTACATTTTGGGCGACAAGACCAAATGCACATAGAAATGTGTTATAGATCATTCATTCTCATTGAAAGCAAGTCTAAAATGCGGTCGATCTGTTCAATGTGCACTATTTCCCGTTCTTACGTTTCATTTTTGCATCTTTTACTTTCGGTTTTGTACACCAACTTCAAACAGCTGAAAATATTATAATTTTGGTTATGGAAAATATATTTCACAGCAATTTAGATGGTACAATGATTCTCTACACTACTGTATATTTGCTTGTTTTGTCACATAAACTGAAATTAGGCAAACCATTTGAATTTTTGCAACCAGGAAATGGCAGAGTGATTTCTGTATACTGCAGCGCAGAGTACCTGGATACAGCCCTTAGCTGTGGTATATTAGCCATATACCACAAACCGGCGAGGTGCCATATTGCTATTATAATCAGGTTACCAACAAATTTGTATTTTTTTTGTCATACCCGTGGTATGCGGCTTTCAGCCATTCAGCACTCAGGGCTCGAACCACCCGGTTTATAATTAAATATATAGTCTCTTCACCCTGTCTAGCCCATTTACGATCAATGAAACAAAACAAAAAGAAATACCAAAAAAGTACTTTTTTGCGGGACAGTGAAAAGGACAATGTTGCAGTTCCCCACCTCGTCAAAGTCGGCAATGATCTCGTTGAGGAGGCGCAGACACTCCACTCCTTGGTTGTTCATCTCTGTTTGGGAGTAGAAGTCGGCAAAGCCCGGGATGGAGGCGAACATCACACCCACAGCATCGTAAGACTGGGAGTAAAGCTCCTGTGGAACAAAACGTGGGCAATGTATGTTTAAAGAAAGTGGGGCAGGGAAAAAGCCATTGAACATTACATATAATGGAATTCTAACAACGTCAGGTAGTCATATACACTTATTTGGAAAAGGTCAAGGATGGAGGGGACATGTGATTTGCTCATATGATTTGAAAAACGAATCAGGAGTAGGCAGCACCATAAGTAAGCGAGTAAACTGAGATATGACTAAGGGGTTGATCAGGGCAATTTTTCCATAAATAGACTTTTACAACGGTAGAATTTTAATGGCACGTCATGCCTAAAAAATGGCTGTGGTGGTTCTTGTGTTAACATTTTACTGCAGTGGGTTAAATCAGGGTCAATCAGGGTTTCTTGGTAGTCTTCAACAAATCTACTTTGAAACAAAAGTGTAAACCTCACACACATGGTAATGGACTTCAAAAAAATAAGACACCCGTACCATGTCAGATATAGAGATATATACTAATTTTTGAGTTTGCATCCCAATATGACATTTTATATACATCACAGAAGACTGAAATATAACAAAACCGTTCGACAATGAAACACTGGATTTGTAATCATTATAATAATTAATTATGAAATCATGAAAAATATGAATGACATTCCACCCATGAGGCGATTTGGTAATTTGACTGCAGGAAAGAGGTCCAAGTTCATTTTAGTTAGTCTTGTAGATTAACAATACTTAGTCACACATCTAGGTCTTTTTTTGTATTTTTTTAATTTAATGTTTAAAACATACAATATACTTGCAGTGAAGCCACTCAACAACTACACATTAGTCATCTAACAGACTATCACATTAGTCATCTAACAGACTCCCATCCAGAGCGACACACAGAAGCAACCAGGGTCAACGCCCAGCTCAAGGGCACGTCGACACGTCGAGGAAAAAAAAAAAAAACGGGGACCTGAACCAGCGATCCATCAGCCACCGGCCCAAGCTCCCAACCGCCAGCCCTCCAAGATCCCCCCCACAGTTCCACAAGAGCTGCCCCTCAACCATCCGAGACCCCCCCCCCCCCACAGAAGAAATACAAATAAATAATAATAATAATTCAAAAAATATATTCCATTCCCCACCCCCAAGACCCCCCCATGCACCAACGACCAACATTTTGTTGGTGGCAAGAATTCTATATAATTATTTTAGCTGAAAAGCACGAAGTCTTGAATCTTGCGTTGTTTTATATATCAACTCATACTCATAAAATATCAACTCATAAAAATGTAAGCGTACCATGGAATCGGTACATCAAAAAAAAAATCCCAACTATTTTGCTATCTATATGGCACAGCCGTCAACATCCTGGTCCTCAAATTAAACTGATATACTTTCCTATTTATGCTATTTTGTATTTGGCCCACCGACCATCCGCTCAAGAAAGAAAATTGTCTCGTGGCTGAAGCTAGTTGATGATCCCTGTTGTTGACCCATGCTGAATTTGACTATGGGAAGTAGCCTATACAAACTGATCATAACCAAAGATTATCTATGTATTGCCATAACCAGAATGTTATAACCTTTGTGTGTGTAGAGGTTTCGATGCATATTAGCTTTTTTGATTGAGTTTGCACAACCAATGTTAATATGTTAAAATTGCCACTGCGTCTATGACCCCCAACCTGGTCTCAGAGCATTTTGTATGATTCTGTATGTAAATCCGAGACACTCCATTTAGTATAATATGTTACGTTTCGTATGGTATGTATTATTTGTGGATGTTACAAATTACAATTTGTATTATATGTTACGAATTTACAAAACATACAATACGTTACAAATCTGGAAAACTTACAATATGTTACGAATTTGCTAAATGTATGATATGTTAAGAATTCTAGCTAGGTGGCTAGGTCGGTAACGTTAGCTAGCTCGCTAACTTTAACTAGGCTAGGGGTTAGGAGTTAGGTTAAAGGGTTAGGGGAAGGGTTAGCTGAAAGGTTTAAGGTTCGGGTTATCTAACATGCTAAGTAGCCTCAAAGTAGCTAAAGAGTAGTAAGAAGTTGAAAATTGCTAATTAGCTAAAATTCCAATCTCCCACCTTTAATTTTTGCCTTAAGTAACCATTTTATGTAACCATATGTAACATAAAATATCATATTAAATGGAGTGTCACAGATTTACATACAGAATGATATGAAACGCTCTATGACCAGGTTGTATGTGTTTATATGTATTTTTTTGTATGTGTTTAAGGTAAAAATGTAAGCGTGAATTCAGAGGTAAACCCTGTAAATAAATAAAAACGTATCTTCTTCAAAACTTTCCTTTCACATTCGGAAGCCTTCAAAACTGAGTCCCTGACTCATATATGGGGATGTGTAGAACAATGGGTTATCTCCCACCAACTGACATGTTATTACCATCAAATTAAAAGGAGGAAACATTAATAAAAGTGTCTTGTTTTATAAAGCTTTCAGGCTGACTGAATCTAACTCTCTCTGCACTTCGTGAAAGCATCCTGAAGGCCGACCGTTCATACCACCGCCACCCTCTTTCCACGTTTCGGTCTGAAGTTTGTCGGAAAATCCATTACGGCTCTCAAAGGGCATATGTAATTAGCATACGTTGAGGTTTATGGAACCGATTGTGAAGAATGTTTGACGACAGCTCTTGATAGGTAAATATGTCAATAGTGTCATTTTGGTTGAGTAAAGAAGTGAAAAGTCCTCTTAATGCTCCAAATCACAAATGTAACGTAACTTGAGTTTGGTTCAAGTAGAGGTAAAACAAATGAAACTGGGTTGTGTATGACCCCCAACACTGAAATAATATATTAATATAGATGCCATTTTTTTCAAAAGCAATTTACAGCAATGCTCTGCATATATTTTCATATGAGTGGCCCCAGCAAGAAATGAACCAACAACCCTAGCATTGCAAACACCATGCTCTAGCATCTGAGCTACACAGGACCACACAAGCCATTAGTTATTAAAAAGACCATAAATACGGTACATTATTAAGTTGAACATATCCCGAACAGTCTATCAGACGAAAATAAGGTAGATATAATTCCAGCTGACCTCATTATCCCGATCCTTCTCCAGGAAATGGCGGGCAACGTGACTTGGCAGAATATTCCGGAGCATGTTCTCGTTGTGTTCCCGGAGCTCCTTCATCTCGTTGATCTCCTCCTTGGCCTGGACACGCCAGAGGAAATCCAGCCGGGCAGTGTATTCCAGCTATGGGGGAAAAATATAAATATCAGGTTCACAATAGGTACAATGTTAAGGAAAGTTCAGATAAAATCACAAATTATTCTGCATCTTCATCAAACCTTGAATAATATTTAGCAGACGCTTTTATCCAAAGCGATTTACAGTACTGCGTGCATACATTTTCATGTGGGTGGACCCAGCGGGAATCGAGCTCACGATCCATAACAGTCCATTGTTGCTCTACCAACTGAGCCACACAGTACCACAACTGAACTGAATTGTATTGAATAGAAACAGAATGTCTCCTCATTCTGTCACCATTTAGAAGGGAAAACTTGGTTTGTGGGGTTAGAGTTAAGGTCAGGATAGTTAGAATTTCATGTGATCATGCCATACAGTAGAACTGTGTTACGCCTCAAGAATACAGAATATCACAGAAGCCAGAAAAGAGGACAATATAAAATGAGAAATCACTATTAATTTGTGTGTGCAGACCTTTATGTAAGGCAAAGGTAAAGTGGATACCAAAAAAACTATTCAGGTAAAATGAAAATAAACATTTTAGGGTGACCCAAGAAATTACAGTTGAAGTCAGAAGTTTACATACACCTTAGCCAAATACATTTAAACTCAGTTTTTCACAATTCCTGACATTTAATCCTTGTAAAAATTCCCTCTTAGGTCAGTTAGGATCACCACTTTATTTTAAGAATGTGAAATGTCAGAATAATAGTAGAGAGAATGATTTATTTCAGCTTTTATTTCGTTCATCACATTCCCAGTGGGTCAGAAGTTTACCATACACACATTGCCTTTAAATTGTTTAACTTGGGTCAAAAACGTTTCGGGTAGCCTTCCACAAGCTTCCCACAATAAGTTGGGTGAATTTTGGCCCATTCCTCCTGACAGAGCTGGTGTAACTGAGTCAGGTTTGTAGGCCTCCTTGCTCGCACACGCTTTTTCAGTTCTGCCCACAAATTTTCTAGAGGATTGAGGTCAGGGCTTTGTGACGGCCACTCCAATACCTTGACTTTGTTGTCCTTAAGCCATTTTGCCACAACTTCGGAGGTATGCTTGGGGTCATTGTCCATTTGGAAGACCCATTTGTGACCAAGCTTTAACTTCCTGACTGATGTCTTAAGATGTTGCTTCAATATATCCACATCATTTTCCTGCCTCATGATGCCATCTATTTTGTGAAGTGCACCAGTCCCTCCTGCAGCAAAGCACCCCCACAACATGATGCTGCCACCCCCGTGCTTCACAGTCGAGATGGTGTTCTTCAGCTTACAAGCCTCCCCCTTTTTCCTCCAAACATAACGATGGTCATTATGGCCAAACAGTTCTATTTTTGTTTCATCAGACCAGAGGACATTTCTCCAAAAAGTACAATCTTTGTCCCCATGTGCAGTTGCAAACCGTAGTCTGGCTTTTTTATGGCGGTTTTGGAGCAGTGGCTTCTTTCTTGCTGATCGGCCTTTCAGGTTATGTCGACATAGGACTCGTTTTACTGTGGATATAGATACGTTTGTACCTGTTTCCTCCAGCATCTTCACAAGGTCCTTTGCCGTTGTTCTGGGATTGATTTGCACTTTTCGCACCAAAGTACGTTCATCTCTAGGAGACAGAACGTGTTTCCTTCCTGAGCAGTATGACAGCTGCGTGGTCCAATGGTGTTTATATTTGCGTACTATTGTTTGTACATATGAACGTGGTACCTTCAGGCATGTTTAAAGGCACAGTCAACTTAGTGCATGTAAACTTCTGACCAACTGGAATTGTGATACATTGAATTGTTGGAAAAAATACTTGTGTCATGCACAAAGTAGATGTCCTAACCAACTTGCCAAAACTATAGTTTGTTAACAAGAAATTTGTGGAGTGGTTGAAAAACGAGTTTTAATGACTGCACCCTAAGTGTATGTAAATTTCCGACTTCAACTGTAATTGTTATTTACATATTTACGGCCCGATTCTGACTTAAGAAATTATGCCTTTCTTAAGCACGCCTTTCCTACGCACTTCTCAGAAGTTGGTATTCAGACTTACCTTATGAAGGTGTGTCATGGGCCGTGTCAATGTAATTTAACCTCTAAAAATTCTCCTAGTTTTCATTCAATAGGGTTGTTTATTTTAAGCCATCCCTTTAAATATGGTGTAAATACGGTGCATTGAATCAGAAGGCTCATTCATCACACAACCCAATGATAATACTTTAATGATTTCTTCATTGGCAAGATTAGCAATCGTAAGCATGACATGCCAGCAAAAAACGCTGACACTACACATCCAAGTATATCTGACCAAATTATGAAAGATAAGCATTGTAATTGTTTATTCATACTGTGAGTGTGGAAGAGGCGAAACAATTATTGTTATCTATCAACAATGACAAGCCACCGGGGTCTGACAACTTGGATGGAAAATTACTGAGGATAACAGTGGACGATATTGCCACTCCTATTTGTCATATCTTCAATTTAAGCTTACTAGAAAGTGTGTGCCCTTAGGCCTGGAGGGAAGAAAAAGTCATTCAGCTTCCTAAGAATAGTAAAGCCCCCTTTACTGGCTCAAAAAAGCCAACCAATCAGCCTGTTACTAGGGCTGTGGCGGTCACACAATTTCATCAGCCGGTGATTGTCAAGCAAATAACTTCGGTCTCATGGTAATTGACCGTTAATTAACATAAATACGTTTAGCATCTCCTGGCTTCCACACATAGCCTACAAGCCTACAAATCCATGTAATATAGCCTACTCCTTCACAATAAATCCATTATTTATTTTAGGTAGGTCTAAAGAAGCATGATATGAAGAAAATGTAGTCTATTTCAGAAGAACATAATAGCATACTCTGAGTACTGATGTGGCCAAATGGCTGTGGACTACACTAGTTTATTTAGCAGAAAATATTTGCTTAGAATTCCGTGGCATTATTTTATAGTATGAAGAATACAACTGAACAAAGCTGAATATAATATAAATATTTTCTCCAACCGATTTGAGGGAGTGTGCATTCTGTGTTGAGCGGTTAACAAAGAAATAGGTACTCCAATATGCTCAATTTAGAGTTATTAATGAAACTTTAGTTGTTCTACAAATCATTAGATATATGTTTTGATTTGTAATACATTGTAAGGCTGCAGGATGAGACTAACGATGATTTGATTAAAGTCACTTGAAAGGCATGAGCCCTGCTTTGTTTTTTTGCAAAGGCTCTACAGCCTTCAATTGTCTCTCATTCACAATTTGACAAGCACTTGATAATGCCTCGAATTTCACGGCAGCATCCCCCTTTTGGCCGTAATGCACCCTACAAAAATCCATGCCTTTTGCGGCCCGGAGTGCTGCATTGTGCCCTTCTCCCTGAGAGCTGAGCAATCCAAAGCGCCTCTCAATCACATGGCTCTCCATCACGTGATCGGTTCTTTCTCACAGGCTACAAGTGAAGACAGACACATCAGGGACGCAACCAATTCCGAGGTGCATATTAAAGATATTTACTTTTTGTCAGCCAACAAGATGAGTAGGCCTAACCAACAGCAAAAGCACCAGCTTATGTCAATCTACTATCCCCCATAATACAAAAGTCAACCTATTCTAAATCTTGATATGAATAATGTAGAAATTGAGCAAGTTGTGGTGACTAAACTGCTTGGAGTAACCCTGGATTTTAAACTGTCATGGTAAATACAAATTGATACAACAGCAGCTAAAATGGGGAGAAGTCTGTCCCTAATAAAGCGCTGCTCTGCCTTCTTAACAGCACTATCAACACGGCAGGTCCTACAGGCCCTAGTTTTGTCGCACCTGGACTATTGTTCAGTTGTGTGGTCAGGTGCCACAAAGAGGTACTTAGGAATATTGCGATTGACTCAGAACAGGGCAGCACGGTTGGCCCTTGGATGTATAAAAAAATATTGGTCAAAAGGTTTGGACACAGCTACTGATTCAAGGATTTTTCTTTATTTGTACTATTTTCTACATTGTAGAATATTAGTGAAGACATCAAAACTATGAAATAACACATATGGAATCATGTTTTAATCAAAAAGGTGTTAAATCAAAATATGTTATTTTTGAGATTCTTCAAAGTAGCCACCCTTTGCCTTGATGACAGCTTTGCACACTATTGGCATTCTCTCAACCAGCTTCAACTGGAATGCTTTTCCAACAGTCTTGAAGAAGTTCCCACAAATTCTGAGCACTTGTTGGCTGCTTTTCCTTCACTCTGCGGTCTGACTCATCCCAAACCATCTCAATTTGGTTGAGGTCAGGGGATTGCAGAGGCCAGGTCATCTGATGCAGCACTCCATCACTCTCCTTCTTGGTAGAATAACCCTTACATAGCCTGGAGGTGTATTGGCTCATTGTCTTGTTGAAAAACAAATGATAGTCCCTCTAAGCGCAAACCAGATGTGATGGTGCATCGCTGCAGAATGCTGTGGTAGCCATGCTGGTTAAGTGTGCCTTGAATTCTAAATAAATCACAGACAGTGTCACCAGCAAAGCACCCCCACACCATAACACCTCCTCCGTGCATTACGTGGGAAATACACATGCGGAGATCATCCGTTCACCCACACCGAATCTCACAAAGACACAGAGGTTGGAATCAAAAATCTCAAATTTGGACTCTAGACCAAAGGATAAATTTCCACCGGTCTAATGTCCATTGCTCGTGTTTCTTGGCCCAAGCAAGTCTCTTCTTCTTATTGGTGTCCTTTAGTAGTGGTTTCTATGCAGCAAATACACCATGAAGGCCTGATTCACAGTCTCCTCTGAACAGTTGATGTTGAGATGTGTCTGTTACCTGAACTCTGTGAAGACTTTATTTGGGCTGCAATTTCTGAGGCTGGTAACTCTAATGAACTTATCCTATGCAGCAGAGGTAACTCTAGGTCTTCCATTCCTGTGGCGGTCCTCATGAGAGCTAGTTTCATCATAGCGCTTGATGGTTTTTGCAACTGCACTTAAAGAAACTTTCAAAGGTCTTGATATTTTCCGTATTGACTGACCTTCATGTCTTAAAGTAATGATGGACTGTCGTTTCTCTTTGCTTATTTGAGCTGTTCTTGCCATAATTGGCATTTTACCTTAATAGGGCTATCTTCTGTATACCCCCCTACCTTGTCACCACACAACTGATTGGCTCAAACGCAGTAAGAAGGAAAGAAATTCCACAAATTAACAAGGCACACATGTTCATTGAAATGCATTCCAGGTGACTACCTCATGAAGCTGGTTGAGAGAATGCCTAGAGTGTGCAAAGCTGTCATCAAGGCAAAGAGAGACTATTTGAAGAATCTCAAATATATTTTGATTTGTTTAACACTTTTTTGGTTACTACATGATTCCATATGTGTTATTTCATAGTTTTGATGTCTTCATTATTATTCTACAATGTAGAAAATAGTAAAAAATAAACAAAAACCTTCAATGAGTAGGTGTTCTAAAACTTTTGACTGGTAGTGTAT
The DNA here is from genome assembly GCF_016432855.1 of Salvelinus namaycush. Lineage (NCBI taxonomy): Eukaryota > Metazoa > Chordata > Actinopteri > Salmoniformes > Salmonidae > Salvelinus > Salvelinus namaycush. Next base: position 3,690,890 of record NC_052317.1, read on the forward strand.
ATTTAACCTTGATTTAAACTAGGATGTACACAGAGCTCTAACGTCAAAGTCAATCTCTCTTAGCTCAAAGTGAAGGAGAGATTGACTTCATCGTTACGTGTATTTGTGAGAGATATTGACATGTTGAACTACTGGGACACAGCTCGGACACTCATGCATACCCCACAAGACATGCCACCATAGGTATCTTCATAGTCCCCAAGTCCAGAACAGACTATGGGAGTCGCATACTACTACAAAGAGCCATCACTACATGGAACTATATTCCACATCAAATAACTCATGCAAGCAGTAAAATTAGATTTAAGAAACAGATACAAATACACTTTATGGAACAGCGGGGACTCTGAAGCAACACAAACACAGGCACATGCATACAAACACACAATAACATAAGCACTATACACATGGATTTTGTGTTGTAGATATGTGGTAGTAGAGTAGGGGCCTGAGGGCACACACGTAATGTGTTGTGAAATCTGTTGTGAATGTATTTTAATGTTTTTTTTAATTAAATTCATTTTGCTGGATCTGAGGAAACGGCAATCCATAATAAATACAAATACCTTTGTTAGAATATTGTTAACATACTTAATAGGATATATTGAGAGAACGGGTTCACAATATTAGGGATCAATGAAAGAAAGACATTGAAAAATATACATATTCTTCTCCTTTTCAGCATCAACTGGTAGATTTAAAAATAGTAGAATCTTGTAGATTATTTAGAGTTAGGAAAGTATTTATGAATCATAAATAACTGGTTTAGAGTGCCTTTACGTATGAAAGAAAGAAAACAATAGTTTGATTCATTCTGAAAATAGCCACATTCAGTTACCCATTATAACGTTGGAAGAGTATTGTACATATCATTTATAATAGGGATAATAGTGGTCAATAGTAGGCTATACCCTCGTCTATTGCCTGCACTAACCATGGAACTGTGTGATGACGCAGCCAAGTATTGCGCCATGTGTCGGGTTCAAACTGTTACGGCTTGGTTCTGCGCTCCACTCCATAGCAATTTAATTCACATACATACTTTTTTATATGATCAACTCTTACTAATGATCCTCAGCAACAACCACATGGCCGTGATTGCTTTTACAGAGGACGCATATGAAGGGAAACAAAACATGTTTTTAAATGGAATGATAATGTAGGCCGGCTACTCCCAAACTGGGGGGAATAAAAGGGGTACGCGCAATGCTGTCGGTGGTACGCCAAATAAAAATGTGATTCACATTTTCAAACAGTCCATTTAGATTTTCCAACGGGCCTATACATTTGGGTGATGTTTTTTCCTCACCTGAGTGTCATCGTTTCACTGCCAAAAATAAATTTAAACCATCTAGTGTTCAGCAAAATAACAACACAATGTCAATTACAGGTAGCCTAGTCAAATAATTAACATCCAATCACATTAACCGTTACTCTCTCACGGGAAACCTTCACTCTTGCGCAGACATTTATAAATGAAACATGCCAATTTGAAAAATAATCCACGGGAGTTTTTGGAGTGAGAATTAAGATGACTTTTGAATAGTAAGACATGTATAAAAGCAACAGATACCATTAATAAGAAGGGGCTAGAAGCGTCTTATATGGTGAGCTACAGAGTGGCTAGGACAGGCAAGCCCCATACTATTGTGGAGGACTTAATTCTTCCTGCTGCTGCGGATATGGCTGAGACAATGCTGGGGAAAAAGGCCCAAAAAACTATACAGACAATGTCTCCATCAAACAACACTGTTTCACGAAGCATCAGAGGTATGGCAGGAGATGTTTTGAAACAATTACTGCTTCGCATACAAGCCAGTGAATTCTATCCATTACAGCTGGATGAGTCAACAGACATGGCGGGCCTGGCACAGCTCCTGGTATATGCCCCTTACGTTTATGGGGGATCAAATAAGGAAGACATCCTCTTCTGCAAACCACTGGAAACCAGGACAACAGGAGAGGATATTTTTAAAGTACTGGACAGCTTTGTGACATCAAATGGACTTTGCTGGTCAATATGTGTTGGTACAGTGGTTCTTCTAAAAGTTGCGTCATACTGCAGAAAAAAACCTTGCGGGCTGCTGCAGCATTCTATGGCACGTTATTTAATTGTCAGAAATGTTTTACGTTAATGCAAGTTAGTTCTAGTTTGACCACCAGAGGGCATCTTTGAGAAGCATTTGATAGTCTCCCATATTGGCATTACTAGAGAATTTAAAACCTTTTGTGTAATAACATAGTACATAGGATTGATTTTAAGAAATTTGGCTGAATAAATTTGATGAATATTATGGTGCTCCTATTCTGAGAAAAATGAAAAAAGGAAACCCTCAGTGTTGGAAAATATGGAGCTGTACAACGTGATGGTTGGGAGTAGGCTACAGCATAAGAGGATTGGAGGATTATAAATTGTTTGCCTTCATTAGACAACTTTTGTCACGTTCCTGACCTGTTTTCTGTTAGTTTTGTATGTGTTAGTTGGTCAGGACGTGAGTTTGGGTGGGCAGTCTATGTTTTGTGTTTCTATGTTGGTTTATGGGTACCTGATATGGTTCTCAATTAGAGGCAGGTGGTTTTCATCTCCTCTGATTGAGAATCATATTAAGGTAGGTGTTTTCACTTTGTTTGTCGTGGGTGGTTGTCTCCTGTGTCAGTGTCTGTGTATGTTACGCCACACGGGACTGTTTCGGTTTGTTTGTTCGTTCGTTCGGTTTATGTAGTCTGTTCCTGTTTCATGCGTTCTTCGTGTCATGTAAGTTCTTATGTTCAGGTGCGTCTACATCGTTTGTTGTTTTGTAGTTTGTTAAAGTGTTTTCGTGTTTTTTTCATCTTTACTTTAATAAATCATGTCTTATCACAACGCTGCGTCTTGGTTCAATCCATGCTCCTCCTCTTCGGATGAAGAGGAAGAGGAGAATCGTTACAGAACCACCCACCCACCGAACCAGAACCAAGCAGCGTGAGTTCGAGCAGTGGCCTACGAAACAGGAATCCTGGACATGGGAAGAAGTATTGGAGGGAAAAGGACACTGGGCTCATATTGGGGAATATCGCCGCGCTCGTGAGGAGATGGAAGCAGCGAGAGCCCAGGAGCGGTGGTATGAGGAGGCAGCAAGGAGACGTGGCTGGAAGCCGGAGAATCAAGCTCAAGACCGGAGATATGAAGGTACGCGGCTAGCACGGAAGCCCGTGAAGAAACCCAAAAAATTTCTTGGGGGGGGGGGGGCTAAGAGATAGTGGGCCAAGGGCAGGTAGGAGACCTGCGCCCACTTCTCAGGCTAACCGTGGAGAGCGGGAGTACGGGCAGACACCGTGTTACGCAGTAGATGTAGTGTCTCCTGTACGTGTGCATAGCCCGGTGCGGGTTATTCCACCTCCCCGCACTGGTAGGGCTAGATTGAGCATTGAGCCAAGTGCCATGAAGCCGGCTCTACACATCTGGCCACCAGTGCGTCTCCTCGGGCCGGCTTACATGGCACCAGCCTTACACATGGTGTCCCCGGTTCGCCTACATAGCCCGGTGCGGGTTATTCCACCTCCCCGCACTGGGCGGGCGACGGGGAGCATTCAACCAGGTAAGGTTGGGCAGGCTCAGTGCTCAAGGGAGCCAGTACGCCTGTACGGTCCGGTATTTCCGGTGCCACCTTCCCGCCCCAGCCTAGTACCACCAGTGCCTACACCACGCACCAGGCTTCCCGTGCGTTTCCAGAGCCCTGTTCCTCCTCCACGCACTCTCCCTATGGTGCGTGTCTCCAGCCCAGTGCCTCCAGTTCCGGCACCACGCACTAAGCCACCTGTGCGTCTCCAGAGCCCTGTACGCACTGTTCCTTCTCCCCGCACTCGCCCTGAGGTGCGTGCCCTTAGCCCGGTACCACCAGTGCCGGTACCACACACCAGGCCTATAGTGCGCTTCGAGAGGTCAGTGTGCCCTGTCCCTGCTCCCCGCACTAGCCTGAAGGTGCGTGTCCTTAGCCCGGTGCCTCCAGTTCCGGCACCAGGCCTACAGTGCGCCTCATCCGGCCAGAGCCATCCGTCTCCCCAGCGCCATCTGAGCCATCCGTCTCCCCAGCGCTATCTGAGCCATCCGTCTGCCCAGTGCCGTCTGAGCCATCCGTCTGTCCCGAGCCATTAGAGCCGCCCGTCTGTCACGAGCCGTCAGAGCCGTTAGTCAGTCAGGAGCCGCTAGAGCCATTCGTCAGTCAGGATCTGCCAGAACCGCCAACCAGACAGGATCTGCCAGAGCCGCCAACCAGACAGGATCTGCCAGAGCCGCCAACCAGACAGGATCTGCCAGAGCCGCCAACCAGACAGGATCTGCCAGAGCCGCCAACCAGACAGGATCTGCCAGAGCCGCCAACCAGCCGTGAGCGTCCAGAGCCGTCAGCCAGCCGTGAGCGTCCAGAGCCGTCAGCCAGCCGTGAGCGTCCAGAGCCGTCAGCCAGCCATGAGCGTCCAGAGCCGTCAGCCAGCCATGAGCGTCCAGAGCCGTCAGCCAGCCATGAGCGTCCAGAGCCGTCAGCCAGCCATGAGCGTCCAGAGCCGTCAGCCAGCCATGAGCGTCCAGAGCCGTCAGCCAGCCATGAGCGTCCAGAGCCGTCAGCCAGCCATGAGCGTCTAGAGCTGTCAGCCAGCCATGAGCGTCCAGAGCCGTCAGCCAGCCATGAGCAGCCCCTCAGCCCGGAGCTGTCATTAATCCAGAACTGCCCCTCAGTCCAGAGCTGTCTCTCTGTCCGGAGCTGCCCTTCAGTCCGGAGTTGCCCCTCTATCCTGAGCTACCTCTCTATCCTGACCTACCTCTCTGTCTTGAGCTATCTCTCTGTCCTGTGCTACCTTATCCTGGTGCTGCCCCTTATCTTGATGTTACCATGTAAATTAAGTGGGTGTAATAGGAGGGTGGTCATTCTAAGGGGGAGACGTAAGCTGGGATTGACTATGGTGGGGTGGGGACCTCGCCCAGAGCCTGAGCCACCACCGTGGTCAGATGCCCACCCAGACCCTCCCCTAGACTTTGTGCTGGTGCGCCCGGAGTTCGCACCTTAAGGGGGGGGGGGGGGTTATGCCACGTTCCTGACCTGTTTTCTGTTAGTTTTGTATGTGTTAGTTGGTCAGGACGTGAGTTTGGGTGGGCAGTCTATGTTTTGTGTTTCTATGTTGGTTTATGGGTACCTGATATGGTTCTCAATTAGAGGCAGGTGGTTTTCATCTCCTCTGATTGAGAATCATATTAAGGTAGGTGTTTTCACTTTGTTTGTCGTGGGTGGTTGTCTCCTGTGTCAGTGTCTGTGTATGTTACGCCACACGGGACTGTTTCGGTTTGTTTGTTCGTTCGTTCAGTTTATGTAGTCTGTTCCTGTTTCATGCGTTCTTCGTGTCATGTAAGTTCTTATGTTCAGGTGCGTCTACATCGTTTGTTGTTTTGTAGTTTGTTAAAGTGTTTTCGTGTTTTTTTCGTCTTTACTTTAATAAATCATGTCTTATCACAACGCTGCGTCTTGGTTCAATCCATGCTCCTCCTCTTCGGATGAAGAGGAAGAGGAGAATCGTTACAACTTTGTTCCAATATTTCTGTAAATCAGTGATATTTAATCCCATAGTAATTCGTTATGGATCCATAACTAAATCAACATCTGCATATTGAAAGAGTATTTGTATCATTATTTTATTAACGAAAGCATAAAGATGCTGATGAAGAAATACAGTACTGTACAGTATATGCTTTTACATTTGGATAATAAAGCATTTAAAGCCTTTTGAATATATATTACAGTACTGGGCTATTTAGCTAAAGAATCCCGTGTCGTGCGGGCAGGGCACGTGGGAGACCGGGGTTCAATTCCCCGACAGGGAGGAAGGAGTAGGCTGTCCTTGTAAATAAGAATTTGTTCTTAACTGACTTGCCTAGTTAAAGGTTACACTAAGAGCATAACATTTTTGCACCCTAATTTTCTAATGATAGTGTAATACCCTTGTTTGAACTAGGTATTGAGTTTATTCTTGTTAAAACCAAGTATTGAGTTTATTTGTTATAATTATACTTCGCTGAGGGAATTAACCAGGTCAACACTCCCATTGGCTGCAGCTTAACAAGCAACCTTACTGGTCAAAACTTAAACTTAAAAGTAAACCAACCTATTCGCGTATACATTAAAGAAATATTTATTCAAAAGAAAGGCATTAACAACATTACAATTCGGGAGTAATCCCATCACCTTTTAAATCTAACACCAATTAATTATAACAAATAAACTCAATACTTGGTTCTAACAAGAATAAACTCAATACTTGGTTCTAACAAGGGTATTACATGTGGAAAGGTAGATACAAATGATTTGTTGCAAGTTGGGGGGGTTCACACCTACGGTAGATCAAGTTGGGGAGGGGGGTTCACACCTAGCTTGGCTATTAGACAATTCTTTAGTAAAGGTTGAATAGTCTATAGTTCAGCTAATAGCCCATCCTAGAAACGTTGTTAGCAGAATTCACAGCCTGCTACTCTTGTGAAAAACTAATAATAATATTTTTCCCCTTTCCACATGTTAAAGATTACAATAGATAGTGTTTTTAACCACAATCGGACCCAACCCCAATTAATACATTTGGGCACAGTCGATAGTGTACTGGACTTCGGGCTAGAATGTTGAGGGTTCGAAACCTGCTCCCTGCTTGTTTCATTACATTATTATGCCGGTCTCAGAGCAAATAGCCTGGATTGTTACTCCCATCTCGTTGCTCGCCCTCTTCCATGCGTCATTCTCGCTTGTGGGTGTGCTGGCTGGATGTGGCAGTACCTAATGTTTGTGCGTCAAAACTTTGCTGCCCTGTTTTCAATCGTCCACGTGGCTGGGAGAAACTCTTCAGATTAATGCAGATGAAGGGAGTTAGATATGCATAGGAAGTGTAGTGTACTGTTTTTTCCGTCTTTATACAGTGGGGAGAAGAAGTATTTGATACACTGCCGATTTTGCAGGTTTTCCTACTTAATAATTACAGACCTCTACATGCTTTGTATGTAGGAAAACCTGCAAATCGGCAGTGTATCAAATACTTGTTCTCCCCACTAAAACAAAAATCCAGAATATCACATTGTATGATTTTTAAGTAATTAATTTGCATTTTATTGCATGACATAAGTATTTGATACATCAGAAAAGCAGAACTTAATATTTGGTACAGAAACCTTTGTTTGCAATTACAGAGATCTTACGTTTCCTGTAGTTCTTGACCAGGTTTGCACACACTGCAGCAGGGATTTTGGCCCACTCCTCCATACAGACCTTCTCCAGATCCTTCAGGTTTCGGGGCTGTCGCTGGGCAATACGGACTTTCAGCTCCCTCCAAAGATTTTCTATTGGGTTCAGGTCTGGAGACTGGCTAGGCCACTCCAGGACCTTGAGATGCTTCTTACGGAGCCACTCCTTAGTTGCCCTGGCTGTGTGTTTCGGGTCTTTGTCATGCTGGAAGACCCAGCCACGACCCATCTTCAATGCTCTTACTGAGGGAAGGAGGTTGTTGGCCAAGATCTCGCGATACATGGCCCCATCCATCCTCCCCTCAATACGGTGCAGTCGTCCTGTCCCCTTTGCAGAAAAGCATCCCCAAAGAATGATGTTTCCACCTTCATGCTTCACGGTTGGGATGGTGTTCTTGGGGTTCTACTCATCCTTCTTCTTCCTCCAAACACGGCGAGTGGAGTTTAGACCAAAAAGCTCTATTTTTGTCTCATCAGACCACATGACCTTCTCCCATTCCTCCTCTGGATCATCCAGATGGTCATTGGCAAACTTCAGACGGGCCTGGACATGCGCTGGCTTGAGCAGGGGGACCTTGCGTGCGCTGCAGGATTTTAATCCATGACGGCGTAGTGTGTTACTAATGGTTTTCTTTGAGACTGTGGTCCCAGCTCTCTTCAGGTAATTGACCAGGTCCTGCCGTGTAGTTCTGGGCTGATCCCTCACCTTCCTCATGATCATTGATGCCCCACGAGGTGAGATCTTGCATGGAGCCCAGACCGAGGGTGATTGACCGTCATCTTGAACTTCTTCCATTTTCTAATAATTGCGCCAACAATTGTTGCCTTCTCACCAAGCTGCTTGCCTATTGGCCTGTAGCCCATCCCAGCCTTGTGCAGGTCTACAATTTTATCCCTGATGTCCTTACACAGCTCTCTGGTCTTGGCCATTGTGGAGAGGTTGGAGTCTGTTTGATTGAGTGTGTGGACAGGTGTCTTTTATACAGGTAACGAGTTCAAACAGGTGCAGTTAATACAGGTAATGAGTGGAGAAGAAAAACTAACAGGTCTGTGAGAGCCGGAATTCTTACTGGTTGGTAGGTGATCAAATACTTATGTCATGCAATAAAATGCAAATTAATTACTTAAAAATCATACAATATGATTTTCTGGATTTTTGTTTTAGATTCCGTCTCTCACAGTTGAAGTGTATCTATGATAAAAATGACAGACCTCTACATGCTTTGTAAGTAGGAAAACCTGCAAAATCGGCAGTGTATCAAATACTTGTTCTCCCCACTGTATATGAAATACAAATCAGCCTATACTTAAATCATGTTTCTAGTCCATTGCATAATTACAATGTGTAATCATTGACGTCCCAGGAACGGTAAATAATGTTGAAGTGTATAACTGTAATACATACATGCAGGCACAACATCATTCAAATAATTGCGTTTGATACACCTGGTATTGGATGTGACTAAAAAAAACTTGCTAAATAGCGATTTTCGTAAATTATCTTTATGACAAAAAAATATGCACAATCGATCGTCTCTACATTAACTAACATATTCTTCTCAATGTATTTTTTTTGCTTGACTCATTATGACGTTATAATTAATTACATTTGCTTCCACCGTAATGTTTTGTCAGCCATCTTTGCTGAAAAAAGTCACCAGGGACGGGTGGCTCGCGTCAAATTCCTCATCGGAACCACTCGATACGATTGGTCATATAAAAACCTTGGGACCCAAATGCATAATGAGTGCTCTACCTCTTCCTTGCGGTGGTCTGGAGCAATGAAGCCATGACGCTGGGTACCTCTAAATCCCGCAGTGTAAGCTCGCAACTTTTAAAGGAGGAACCACTGTATTCACGTCACCAAATAATTTATTAAAACACACTGTTTTGCAACTGTACTGATGGCGCAAAAGCTATGACAGGGAGACATAGTGGAGTGGTAACGCGTGTGCAAACAGTTGCTCCTGACGCCACTTGGGTACATGCAGCATCCACCGAGAGGCTCTTGCTGCCAAGGGAATACCTGACAGCTTGAAAGACGTTCTGGACACTACAGTGAAAATGATTAACTTTGTTAAACCAAGGCCCCTGAACTATCGTGTATTTTCTGCATAATGCAATGACATGGGCAGCGACCATGTAACGCTTTTACAACATACAGAAGTGCGCTGGTTCTTAAGGGGCAAAGTATTGACATGTTTTTAAAGTTTTCTTTACTTACCGATATCTGAACAAGAGAGCCTCATCGAAATTGCAACAAGCAGTTCTGTGAAAATTGAATTTAATCAGAAGCCACTGCCAGATTTCTGGACAGGGCTGCGCTCAGAGTTTCTTGCCTTGGCAAATCGCACTGTCAAGACACTGATGCCCTTTACAACCACGTACCTATGTGAGAGTGGATTCTCGGCCCTCACTAGCATGAAAACTAAATACAGGCACAGACTTTGTGTGGAAAATTATTTAAGACTGAGACTATCTCCAATACAAAACAAACATTGCAGAGTTATGTGCATCCTTTCAAGCACACCCTTCTCATTAACCTGTGGTAAGTTATTCACAATTTTTGATGAACAAATAAGGTTTTATATGTAAGATTGCTAAATAAAGAGCAAAATTATTGATTATTATAATATTATTATTTGTGCCCTGGTCCTATTAGAGCTCTTTGTCACTTCCCACGAGCCGGGTTGTGACAAAAACTCACACTCATTCTTCTGTTTTAATAAATGTATCATATAGTGTGTGTGTGGCAGGCTTACAATGATGGGTCTAGAGTTTCAAGTTACTTGGTGTCCACATCACCAACGAACTGTCATGGTCCAAACACACCAAGACAGTTGTGAAGAGGGCACAACAAAACCCCCTCAAGATTTGGCATGGGTCCCCAGATCCTCCAAAAGTTATACAACTGCCCCATCGAGAGCATCCTGTCCGGTTGCATCACCGCTTGGTATGGCAACTGCTCAGCATCTGACTGTAAGGTGCTACAGAGGGTAGTGCCACTGGGGCCAATCTTCCTGCCATCCAGGACCTATATAAATAGGTGGCGTCAGAGGAAAGCTCATAAAATTGTCAGAGACTCCAGTCACCCTAGTCATAGACTGTTTTCTCTGCTACCGCACAGCAAGCGGTACCGGAGCTCCAAGTCTAGGACCAAAAGGCTCCTTAACAGCTTCTACCCCCAAGCCATAAGACTGCTGAACAATTAATCAAATGGCCACTAGACTATTTAAATTCACACCCCCCCCCCCATTTTTTTGTACACTGATGCTACTCACTGTTTATTATCTATAAATAGTCACTTCACCCCTATCTACATGTACAAATTACCTCAATTAACCTGTACCCCCGCACACTGACTCTGTACCGGTACCCCCTGTATATAGCCTCGTTATTGTTCGTTTATTGTGTTACTTTTTATAATTTTTTACTTTAGTTAATTTGGTAAATATTTTCTTAACTCTTCTTGATCTGCACTGTTGGTTAAAGGCTTGTAAGTAAGCATTTCACGTAAGGTCTACACTTGTTGTATTCGGGCATGTGACAAATAAAGTTTGATTTGATTTAATTAAACTTCTGCATAATGGAACAGTATTTCATGAACTCTACAGTGGAATAAATAATATGTTGATATGCTTCAGTTTGCTGCCATATGACTGGTTTTACATTTGTCTCTAGCAATATTAAGGTACAATACATCTATAACAAGTGTCATTTATATTTACAATTCCCTTATTCTAACAGATTACTCATTTACCTAGGTCTAATCAATTTATTGATTTTTTTAAATTTAGTTTACCTTTATTTAACTAGGCAAGTCAGTTAAGAACAAATTCTTATTTTCAATGACGGCCTAGGAACAGTGGGTTAACTGCCTTGTTCAGGGGCAGAATGTAACAACTTTTCCTCTTCTTCTGACGAGGAGTAAGAGATATCGGACCAATTTGCAGCTTGGTAAGTGTCCATTTTAATATGTAAAACTGAACACTACAAAAATACAAAATAACAAAGTGAAAGAACAAACGAAAATCGAAACAGTCCCGTATGGTGCAAACACAGACACAGGAAACAACCACCCACAAAACACAATAGACAACAGGCTACCTAAATATGGCTCCCAATCAGAGACAACAACTAACACCTGCCTCTGATTGAGAACCATACTAGGCCAAACACATAGAAATAGAACAACAGAACAAAACATAGAAAAAACAACATAGAATGCCCACACCAACTCACGCCCTGACCAAACTAAAATAAAGACATAAAAAAGGAACTAAGGTCAGAACGTGACACAGAACGACAGATTTTTACCTTGACAGCTCGGGGATTTGATCTTGCAACCTTTCGGTTACTAGTCCAACGCTCTAACCACTAGGCTACCTGCCGCCCAATAGCGCTTATCAAGTTGTAAATTACAGTTAATGGAGAATGGTGTTATTTCTATTGGAAACATTTTTAGTAGATGCTTTTTCCACTTGGAACCGGCGCGAAGAAACCTTATTCATGTTTTTTTCGCGCGTAAAGGTGGTGGAAATATTAGAGAATTAAGTCAAGATCAGAAAATTGAGTATCTGTAGACACATCTCTGCCACACCTTCATTTATTAGATCTCCACCCAAAACAAATAGCAGGTGAATAGCGCGCTATTCTCATGCTAAAGTTCAAGGTTAGAATACGCATAGAGAGAAAAGTGCATAAAAAGGGAATTACGTACCATTTACACGCTCTTAACTCGGGTCGGAATCGGGCAATTCATGAATTAGTCCAAAAAAGATTTGATAAATTATTGGGGGAAAAAATCTCCAAGAGAACACAGAATTGATTCTAATGAGGAACACAAATTGCTTTTCCGAATGAACAATTAATGCTGAGTAATTTGCATTAATTTGTGACACACAAATTGGTGCCCTGTTTCATTATTCACCCAGCCGAGTCGTTCAAGATTGATGTCGAAATTGGATGTTTATCTATGTCCTGAGGACGTTGGGAAATGCCTTCAAAACAGGTTAATAGGGGCAAATGTGAGCGCTATTACCATTGAGTAATCCAATACTCTGGATCAGAAGGTTGCGTGTTCGATCCCTGTCGTGGACACTGGTTTTACATTTTTGTTTTTAACACAAATTGTCACCATCTAACTGAGCAGCAGCAGTAAGAGAGCTCCTCCTAAAATGTGATTATTTTTAATAAATTATTTAGTTTTTAGTGAACAGTTTTGGTTGTTTCTCCACATCTGGAGATATCAGTAGATCTTTTTATTTTGAGAAGATTGTTTAATTTTGAGAGAGATTTTGAGAGATTGATCAACCTGGCTCTGAAAGCTAGCTAATTCACTAAGGTCATCATGGACATCTGGTAAGAAGCAACAAGGGCGTGATTGAGGGACGAAGACATAAGGACAATGATAAGGAAAAGGGAATTGATGTGGAAGATTTCAAGAGGATTTCTAAAGGAAAGACAATAAAAGGCATTAAAAAGGAAACAAACAGAAAAGCACATGAAGGTGAGGTAAGATTGTTCTGGACATTGTAATTGATGTGTGTGGTGGTGGTGGGGGGGGGGGGGGGGGGGGTCTATTAAACTATATGCTACATGGACTATAGAATTTTAAGACCCCTTCAAGTATCAGAAAAATATATACAAAAAAATATTTTATGAAACATTTTATTTGGCCTTACTACTATTAGCTCATGCAAATGCATTTAATAACACATTCACTACATGCAACAACAGATTTTCGCCCCAAAACATATAAAAGGAAGCTTCTTCTTAAGTGTCTGTCCTATGTGAGAGACCTAAGATCAGGAAACGTGTTATTTGATTTGTACATGTATTTAACCCCCTTATTTTTGACACTACACAGTCTCTATATTTACAGTTAAGGTCGGAAGTTTACATACACCTTAGCCAAATACATTTCAACTCATTTATTCACAATTCCTGACATTTAATCCTAGTGAAAAGTCCCTGTCTTAGGTCAGTTAGGATCACCACTTTATTTTAAGAATGTGAAATGTCAGAAGTTTACATACACTCAATTAGTATTTGGTAGCAATGCCTTTAAATTGTTTAACTTGGGTTAAACGTTTCGGGCAGCCTTCCACAAGCTTCCCACAATAAGTTGGGTGAATTTTGGCCCATTCCTCCTGACAGAGCTGGTGTAAATGAGTCCGGTTTGTAAGGCCTCCTTGCTCGCACACGCTTTTTCAGTTCTGCCCACACATTTTCTATAGGATTGAGGTCAGGGCTTTGTGATGGCCACTCCAATACCTTAACTTTGTTGTCCTTAAAATATTTTTTCACAACTTTGGAAGTATGCTTGGGTTATTGCCGACTTGGAAGACCCATTTGCGACCAAGCTTTAACTTCCTGACTGATGTCTTGAGATGTTGCTTCAATATATCCACATAATTTTCCTGCCTCATGATGCCATCTATTTTGTGAAGTGCACCAGTCCCTCCTGCAGCAAAGCACCCCGACAACATGATGCTGCCACCCCCGTGCTTCACAGTTGGGATGGTGTTCTTCGGCTTGCAAGCCTCCCCCTTTTTCCTCCAAACATAACGATGGTCATTATGGCCAAACAGTTCTATTTTTGTTTCATCAGACCAGAGGACATTTCTCCAAAAAGTACAATCTTTGTCCCCATGTGCAGTTGCAAACCGTAGTCTGGCTTTTTTATGGCGGTTTTGGAGCAGTGGCTTCTTTCTTGCTTATCGGCTTTTCAGGTTATGTCGACATCGGACTCGTTTTACTGTGGATATAGATACTTTTGTACCTGTTTCCTCCAGCATCTTCACAAGGTCCTTTGCTGTTGTTCTGGGATTGATTTGCACTTTTCGATCCAAAGTACGTTCATCTCTAGGAGACAGAACGCGTTTCCTTCCTGAGCAGTATGACAGCTGCGTGGTCCCATGGTGTTTATACTTGCATACTATTGTTTGTACATATAAACGTGGTACCTTCAAGCATTTGGAAATTGCTCCCAAAGATGAACCAGACATTTGGAGGTCTACAATTTATTTTCTGAGGTCTTGGCTAATTTCTTTTGATTTTCCCATGATGTCAAGCAAAGAGGCACTGAGTTTGAAGGTAGGCCTTGAAATACATCCATAGGTACACCTTCAATTAACTCAAATGATGTCAATTGGCCTATCAGAAGCTTCTAAAGCCATGACATAATTTTCTGGAATTTTCCAAGCTGTTTAAAGGCACAGTCAACTTAGTGTATGTAAACTTCTGACCCGCTGGAATTGTGATACAGTGAATTAAAAGTGAAATAATCTGTTTGTAAACAATTGTTGGAAAATTACTTGTGTCAGGCACAAAGTAGATGTTCTAACCGACTTGCCCAAACTATAGTTTGTTAACAAGAAATTTGTGGAGTGGTTGAAAAACGAGTGACTCCAACCTAAGTGTATGTAAACTTCCGACTTCAACTGTATATTTAAAATAATCTATTTTATATATATATATATATATATATATATATATATATATATATATATATATATATATATATATATATATATATTGGGGATTAAAAATGTGCAGATAATTACATTGATAGAAGCCACAATCTATCTGCAATACTAAAGCTGATCTACACCCTAAACACATTTCATAAATACAATAAAATAAAATAAAAAGCTGTTGAGGGAAAATCCAGAGACATTGTTTGCTGATCATACCCTAATTGGAGAAAATAATACAATCTATGACCTGCTCTTCTACACTGAGCATACAGTGGTATTCTGCCTCATGTAGGCACTTTGGGCATGTTAGAAAGAGAGGAATGGTCGACAGATCTTGGTATTATGAACAGGAGCCTGAAAATAATCGACTCTGCACCATTGACACCTACAACAATGGCACCGTAATGATTCAAGGCCTAGAAGCTGAACTTGTCCTCTATATACATGCGTTTCCATCACACTGAAAGAGCCAGCAGACACCTTGAAAGAGAATGGCACTCCGATACACTTCAATCAGAAGACAGACCTGATAGGAAATCAGTTCATTCCAAAAGTCCCCCCACCCTCATATCTAACTAAGTCAACCTAGCAGACATGGAGAGTTACAACCTATCCCAGCTGTCCCAGGCCTTTGGGAGTATCTCCCTAGTGGAAGTAGAGGTGAATGAGCTTAATGGTGGGGTGACAGTTCTGAGGCAGGATAAGGAAGAGCTGAGAGAGAAACTGGCTATAGTCGAGAGCATCATGAGGAGAGAGGTAGCTGACATCAGGGAGGAGCTACAAAGGAAGTTGTCAGCAGTCGTAGAATTGCTACAATACAGAGACACCATCATCCACACTCTAAGAGAACCATTGGAACCTACCACAACCCTCATATCCCCTCATCGGCAGTACAACTTCTTCTCAAAGTGAACATCAGGAACTCACACAGACTCAGCACAAGAGGTCAGTAACCAGACCAAGAACAACTCCTCCTCCCACAACAGCTCCTCCCCAAGATCCTCACATCACAGCCCCAGAGCACCAGCGCCAGCAGAGCCATGCCAGGAATTCAACAAAAGGCCACCTGTGGTCTCCACCCCACCATACAAAACATCACTCCAGACACTACATCCCACAACAGCAGCACACAGGCAGAGCACTCTATGGTCTTCATTTTATGAGAAATTGCTATTCCCTGGCATGTTAGTCAGAAAGCTATAGTGCCGAAACAGCAAGTGCCATAACAAGTCTGTCAAGCAACAAATGAAATGGGGCCAAACATATTATAATTTACACAGGTGCTTATGATTTGATGGCAATGAGAGGAGAAGTTGCTCCTGCAATGCAGCAAGTGGCAGCCCGAGGCGCAAAGATGCCCTTCCACATTATACAGAGCAACAACGCTGAGCTGTCTAGAGGCTTTGTCACAGTGCTGTATCCCTCAGGGCAGTTGCCTTGGGCCGTTCCTCTTCTCTATTTTTACAAATGATTTGCCACTTGTCTTACATGAACCTAAAATGACTATGTATGCTGAGGATTACACACTTTACACATCAGCACCTACAGCCAGTGAGCTCACTGAGACTCTTAGCAAGGAGTTACTATCAGAATTGGTAATTAACAATAAACTGGTCTTAAATACATCTAAAACCAAAAGCAATGTACTTGGAACAAAGCATTCTCTTAGATCTACACCTCAACTGGAGTTGTGAATAAAGGGTGTGACCATTGAACAAGTTGAACTCCTAGGAGTAACATTGGATGGTCAGTTATCATGGTCAAGTCATATTGACAAAGTTGTTGTGGAGATGGGGAGGGGTATGTCTGTTATAAAAAGATTTTATGCATTTTTGACACAAAGATCAACTTTACTAGTTGTTGAGGTTTGATCAAGTCCCATCTTAATCACTGTCATACTGTAATATGATCATGTGCCGCAAAGAAAGACCTAGAAATGCTGCAGCTGGCTCAAAACAAAGCAGCACACCTTTCCCTTAACTGCACACACATCACTAACATCAGCAACATGCATGACTGTCTTTCATGGTTGAGGGTCGAGCGGTTTCTTCACGGAAACCAAACTAAAAACAGATTTAATGCGTCGCTCAGTTATGTACTTTACAGAGCCATGTCATCGTGTAATACTCTGCCATCAGCGGTTACTCCGGCCAAAAGAAAGTTTAACATTAAAAAACAGATTTTTAAAAAAACACATTGTATCACAGCGCCTCTCCTCTATTCTAAAATTCAAATTGAACAGTTGAGCTGACAAACGATTTGCACTGTTTCATTATGGCTTTAGTCATCAATATAGCAAAAGGGCAATATTGTATTAATGTAGTAGTGTGTCCGTCCCCCCTTAGAAAGCTATGACCTTTGGCTTTCACCTGGATTTGTTTGTCTGAGAAGAAAACTATTTTCAACCCATATGATCTAGTACACAATAAAAGTATAATAAAACATATACAAATATGAGGATATGATTATACACTTTTTTGGAATGAATAAACCTTTTCATACTTTATAAAATGTCCATACTGCATACTGGATCTGTGTTTGGAACATCTATTTAAAATATTTCACATTCTTGATACCAAACATATCATGACATTAGTAATAGTCAAAATCGATTAAAATTGTGAACGTTTAAATCAACATTTGGGCCATTTAAACATCATGCGCCCCTCCTATAGATAAGGAGAGAAGGACTTTGTAAAGAGCAATTTTTTTTCATTCTGAGCATAAGCAATGTGTCTGCAATGTTTAACTTCCACAGAAAATTACTTTTTTATCGTAGAGCTATTAAAGTTTTATATTTAGATCTGCCTGCTCAAGACAAATTCAGTGATTGCTTTGACATGTCTGTATCGGGAAGCAGTTGAGCTGGATAAATGTTTTTCTATGGACCGCCCCTTTGATGTAACGTTGCAATGAAGCGCTATAAATCGATGTAATGATGTGGTCAACCAGAGGGATGCAAATACAAGTTTATTCAACAGAGGACCTTTAAATGGTCCTAGGAAGGTCTGAATAGCTGTCTTCTGACAAAATGGTGGGAAATCGATAAAATAAGTAATGTGAACATATACAGTGCCAGTCAAAAGTTTGGACACACCTACTCATTCAAGGGTTTTTCTTTATTATTACTATTTTCTACATTGTAGAATAATAAGGAAGACATCAAAACTATGAAACAGCAGCACACATGGAATCGTGTAGTAAACAAAAAAGTGTAAAAAAAATCTGAATATATATATTTGAGATTTTAGATTATTCAAAGTAGCCATCCTTTGCCTTGATGAGGACAGCTTTGCACACTCTTGGCATTCTCTCAACCAGCTTCAACTGGAATGCTTTCCCAAAAGTCTTGAAAGAGTTCCCACATATGCTGAGCACTTGTTGGTTGCTTTTCCTTCACTCTGTGGTCCAACTCATCCACAACCATCTCAATTGGGTTGAGCTCGGGTGATTGTGGAGGCCAGGTCATCTGATGCAGCACTCCATCACTCTCCTTCTTGGTCAAATAGCCCTTACACAGCCTGGAGGTGTGTTTTGGGTCATTGCCCTGTTGAAAAACAAATGATAGTCCCACTAAGCGCAAACCAGATGGGATGGCGCATCGCTGCAGAATGGTGTGTTAGCCATGCTGGTTAAGTATGCCTTGAATTCTAAATAAATTAGTGACAGTGTCACCAAAAATGTATAATTTGGACTCAGATCAAAGGACAGATTTCCACCGGTCTAATGTCCATTGCTTGTGTTTCTTGGCCCAAGCAAGTCTCTTCTTCTTATTGGTGTCCTTTAGTAGTGGTTTCTTTGCAGCAAATACACCATGAAGGCCTGATTCTCCTCTGAACAGTTGATGTTGAGATGTGTCTGTTACTTGAACCCTGTGAACCATTTAGTTGGGCTGCAATCTGAGGTGCAGTTTACTCTAATGAACTTATCCTCTGCAGCAGAGTTAACTCTGGGTCTTCCTTTCCTGTGACGGGCCTCATGAGAACAAGTTTCATCATAGCGCTTGATGGTTTTTGCAACTGCACTTGAAGAAACATTCAAAGTTCTTGAAATGTTCCGCATTGACTGACCCTCATGTCTTAAAGTAACGATGGACTGTCATTTGTCTATGCTTAATTGAGCTGTTCTTGCCATAATATGGACTTGGTCTTTTACCAAATAGGGCTATCTTCCTCACAACACAAATGATTGGCTCTAACGCAATAAAAAGGAAAGAAGTTCCACAAATTAACTTTTAACAAGAGTTAATTAGCAGGGGCTTTGCAAACGGTTTATTAAGCCCTGGTCTGTGGTCTTTGTGTATAAATATCCAGCTACCTTAATTATAGTGTCTAACGAAGCTGGTACATCTGACTACATTCTGTCCATATTGATTTCATCGACATGGAAGTTTATCTAGAATTTGACAAAAGGTAATTTGATTTATTTCTATAACAATATACAACCACATACAGTATATCATTTTTCAAATACTGTTAATCTTTTTCTTATCAAAGATTCCTTTTCATTTGGCACACAGACCACAACGATCATATGTATAACTTTACATGTGAATCCTTCCAGTTTTCCAGGTAGATGCTGTCCTGTAAAGCATCAATTCCGAACTCACCACTTCGTCTCTCTGCCTTATCCATGCATCTAAAAACGTAACAGACGCTTTGACTCAACAAAACCGACAAGGCGCTGAAATCAAAGAAAGCCATTGACAAGAGTGTCTCAATGACATTGAAGATCTTCAAATGGGGGCATTTCTTTTTTCACTTTCATATGGCTACAGTACAAAGGATGTTGAATTATTCTCATCTCCCATCTGTCTCTGACCAGCGCAGACCAAGTGATCAAAGAGATCAAAGGATGCTATTCAGTAGATTGAGCTCAAAAGAAATGTGTCCTCCTCATCAGCTGCTGACTCTGTATATACCAGGAAGCACTTTTTTTTTAACCACATCTATCACACCCATAGTGCATTATTGGTTCTGTTACAAAACCATAACAGCTAATGTGTCTTTATAATAGGATTAGCTAATAACATAATGAATACATTAGTGAATATGCAACAATCATCTTACCTGCTGCCCGTGGTAAAATACAGCAAGGAGGAACATAGCCATCAGAAGCAAGGAGGTCTCTTTGGTCCCAAGGAAATTTCTGTGGAAACAAAACAGTTTCTATTACAACAAAAAGTTTTCAAAATAATTCTACTGAGGGAAAAAAGTTACAGAATAGTTAAAGTAGAGTAGACAGAATGCAATCCAAGACGTATTGTAAAATAGCAAAAGAGTAGGCAATGTTCCCGACGTTCACAGAGAATCGCAGTCACAGTAAACACTATGCAGTGCGCTTCCCTACAACCCGCCTGTACATTTAGTGTGTTCACTCAGGCCACTACTCCACTATCACATATTTACAATACAACATCCATGTGTTTGTGTGTTTAGAGTGCTTGTCTTATGTGTACGTGTGTCTGTGCATGTTATGTGTGTCTATTCACAGTCCCCGCTGTTCCATAAGGTGTATTTTTATCTGTTTGTTTTATATGATTCTACTGCTTCCATCAGTTACCTGATGTGGAATAGAGCCCCATGTAGCCATGGCTCTATGTAGTACTGTGCGCCTCACATAGTCTGTTCTTGACTTGGGGATTGTGAAGAGACCTTTGGTGGCGTGTCTTGTGGGGTATGCATGGGTGTCTGAGCTTTGTGACAGTGGTTTAAACAGACACCTCGGTGCATTCAGCATGTAAACACTTCTTACAAAAAATAGTAGTGATGAAGTCAATCTCTCCTCGACTTTGTGTACATTTAAGGGCCAGCCATGCTGCCCTGTTCTGAGCCAATTGTAATGTTCTGAGGTCCACCTTTGTGGCACCTGACCACACAACTGAACAGTAGTCCAGGTGAACAAAACCAGAACCTGTAGAACCTGCCAATCTTACTTCTCCCCATCTTAGCTACTGTTGTATCAACATGTTATCAGCATGACAGTTTACACTCCAGGGTTACTCCAAGCAGTTTAGTCACTTCAACTTGCTCAATTTCCACAATATTTATTACAAGATTAAGTTGAGGTTTTGGGTTTAGTAAATTATTTGTCCCAAACACAATACTTTTTGAAATATTTAGGACTAACTTATTCCTTGCCACCTATTCTGAAACTAACTGCAGCTCTTTGTTAAGTGTTGCAGTGATTTCAATAACTGTAGTTGCTGAAGTGTATAGTGTTGAGTCATCTGCATACATAGACACACTGGATTTACTCAAGGCCAGTGGCATGTCATTAGCAAAGATTGAAAAAGTAAGGGGCCTAGACAGCTGCCCTGGGGAATTCCTGATTCTACCTAGATTATGTTGGAGAGGCTTCAGTTCAGTAAAGAACACCCTCTGTGTTCTGTTAGACGGGCAACTCTTTATCCACATTATAGCAGGGGGTGTAAAGCCATAACACATATGTTTTTCCAGCAGCAGACTTTGATCGATAATGTCAAAGGCCGCACTGAAGTCTAACAAAACAGCTCCCACAATCTCTTTATCATCAATTTATCTAAGCCAATCATCAGCAATTTGTGTAAGTGCCGTGTTGTTGAATGTCCTTCCTTATAAGTATGCTGAAAGTCTGTTGTCAATTTCTTTACAGTAAAATAGCTTAGTATCTGGTCAAACACCATTTTTTCCAAAAGTTTACTAAAGGTTGGTAAAAGGCTGATTGGTCAGCAATTTGAGTCAGTAAAGGGGGCTTTACTATTCTTGGGTAGCGGAATGACTTTTGCTTCACTCCAGGCCTGAGGTTACACACTTTCTAGTAAGCTTAAATTGAAGATATGACAAATAGGAGTGGCAATATCATCCACTATTATCCTCATTAATTTTCCATCCAAGTTGTCAGACCCCGGTGGCTTGTCATAGTTGATAGACAATAATTTTTCCACATCTTCCACACTTACTCTACAGAATTTAAAATGACAATGATTGTCTTTAATAATTTTATCAGTTATACTTGGATATGTAGTGTCAGGGTTTGTTGCTAGCATGTCATGCCTAAATTTGCTAATATTGCCAATGAACATATAATTAAAGCAATTTAAAATATCAGTGGGTTTTGTGATGAATGAGCCATCTGATTCAATGAATGATGGAGCTGAGTTTGCCTTTATGCCCAAAATGTAATTTAAGGTGCTCCAAAGGGTTTTACTATCATTCTTTATGTAATTTATCTTTGTTTCATAGTGTAGTTTCTTCTTTTTATTCAGTTTAGTCACATGATTTCTGAATTTGCAGTATGTTTGCCAATAGGTTCTGCAGCCAGACTTACTTGCCATTCCTTTTGTCTTATCCCTCTCAACCATACCATTTTTAAATTCCTCATCATTCCAAGGGGATTTAACAGTTTTACAGTCATTTTCTTAATGCTTATTAGTAACTGGAAAAAGCAATTTCATAAATGTGTCAAGTGCAGTGTCTGGTTGCTCCTCGTTACACACCACAGACCAGCAAATCATTTTTACATCATCAACTTAAGAATCACTACAAAGCTTTACAGGAATGTGGTTCTGAATATAAACGACAACACCTCCACCTTTGGCATGTCTGTCTTTTCTGTAGATGGTATAACTATGTATTGCTACCACTGTATCATCAAAGGTATTATCTAAGTGCGTTTCAGAGATTGTCAGAATATGAATGTCATCTGTTACTAGCAAACTACTGATTTCAAAAACCTTGTTTCTTAAAACTTGTTATGGCTAGGGGTTCCGCTAGCGGAATGTTTCCACAACATCCGATGAAATTATAGAGCTCGAAATTCAACAAAAAATTATTAGAAATATTTAACTTTCATACATTCACAAGTGTAATACACCAAATTAAAGCTTAACTTCTTGTTAATCTAGGCACCGTGTGAGATTTCAAAAAGACTTTACGGCGAAAGCAAACCATGCGATTATCTGAGGACAGCACCCCATCAAACAAACACATGACAATCATATTTCAACCCGCCTGGCGCGACACAAAACTCAGAAATAACGATATAATTCATGCCTTACCTTTGAAGAGCTTCTTCTGTTGGCACTCCAATATGTCCCATAAACATCACAAATGGTCCTTTTGTTCAATTAAATCCGTCGTTATATCTCCAAAATGTCAATTTATTTGACGCGTTTGATTCAGAAAAACACCGGTGCCAACTCGCCCAACATGACTACAAAATGTCTAATAAGTTACCTGTAAACTTGTTCCAAACATTTCAAACAACTTTCCTAATCCAACTTTGGGTATTTTAAAACGTAATAATCGCAAAAATTTAGGACGGGATAAACTGCGTTCAATATCGGACGAAAACAAATTGAAGCGCGTTCCAGGTCGCGCGCACATTAGAGTGCACTAGGCTGGACCCTTGTTCTGAATAGCCATACTTCTTCATTTCTCTAAAGAAAAACATCAACCAATTTCTAAAGACTGTTGACATCTAGTGGAAGAAATAGGAACTGCAACTAAGTGCCACAGAAATCTAGGTTCCCATAGAAACCTAATAGAAAACACAGTGAACTCAAAAACAAAGGCCTCACAAGTCCTGAACTGGCAGCTTCATTAAATAGTGATGCTGGGATGCTGGCCTTTGAGGCAGAGTTGCAAAGAAAAAGCCATATCTCAGACTGGCCAATAAAAATAAAATGTAAAGATGGGCAAAAGAACACAGACACTGGACATAGGAACTCTGCCTAGAAGGCCAGCATCCCGGAGTCGCCTCTTCACTGTTGATGTTGAGACTGGTGTTTTGCGGGTACTATTTAATGAAGCTGGCAGTTGACGACTGGTGAGGCGTCTGTTTCTCAAACTAGACACTCTAATGTACTTGTCCTCTTGCTCAGTTGTGCACCGGGGCCTCCCACTCTTTCTATTCCGGTTAGAGACAGTTTGCGCTGTTCTGTGAAGAAAGTAGTACACAGCGAGCAATTCCAGTCCTCGGGGGCCTGATTGGTGTCACAGTTTTGCCCCAGCCCTAGCTAACACACCTGACTCCAATATTCGCCTAATCAGGATCTTCAGTTTAGAATGCAATTTGATTAATCAGCTGTGTTTGCTAGGAATGGAGAAAAGTGTGGCACCAATCAGGCCCCGAGGACTGGAGTTGTCCACCCCTGTTCTATGGGCCAAATCCCAAGTGGGTTGGTTCCTGCGAGCACCATAAAGTATAGGGTAAGTCCCGAAAGGTAAGCCTGAGCAGGGTAGTCCTTGCAGAGGGTAAGTTCTAGGGGGTAAATCCCAGGCGGGGTTGGTTCCCTGCAATACTCGTAAGGGAGGGGTAAAAGTCCCAGCCGCAGTGGCCGTGAAGCTGTAGGGTGTGTGTGTGTGTGTGTATGAATGTGTGAACATGATTCGTGTGTAGTAGCAGTAGCATTAAATAGATTGGTTTATGCCCTATTGGGGTGGGGAACCGTGACAGATTAGGTGGAAAAAGGTGGACAACTGTGAGTAATTTTGGTAATGAGGGTTGTTGGGAACAGTGGTATTTATTTAGAGAAATTGGACTAAAACTCCTTCCCATGCTACACATTACTCGTCCACAACTGCCTCTGGGGAATTGACAGTGTCGTCCAGCACCAAAAGTATACAGAGGAGTGACCAAATTATTGGTAGCCTAAGCTGTTACTACTTAACGCTGTTGGGGGGTGACGCCGAGTCAATAATAACTGATATGGTTTCTAGCGGCCAGGAGACTCCCGGAGTGGGAATGGTAGAAGGGGAAAATTTTACCAAAGCATTAGAGGCACTAACAAAAGGCATATGACCAGCACCAAGAACCAAATAAATGGTGGGGAAAATTTGCCAAATTGGACAAAATTGGTGCACATTATCCCGTAGATGGAAAGTTTAAAACCAGCCAATAATGTATTGATGCAATAGTAGTGTAGAATACTGAAATCAGAGAACAGTCCAGACCAAAATACCACGGCATTTTATCAGCAGTGGACAAAGATGGAAAAAGTGAAAAATAGAGACCTGCGAGGTAAAATGGAGCAGGCAGTAGACAAGAACGAGGCTATAAGGTGACAGCAGGTCACATCTGGAGGCCACCATTATACCTCTCTCTTAAAGAGAAAAAAGAGCAGTATGGGTTGCGAGAGGCAGAGGACATGTGCATTAAGAGTCCAGATATAGTAGTCCTGTACTGGATAGTGGATCAGCATGATCTAGGTAAATCATAGAAATGTGTGCCCAGTACGAACACACGCGACCCCGGTTACATTTTATCCGGGACAAATAGTACCATGGGAGTACAACCCTATTCCCAATGATGCGTATCCCCAAGTACGGATCCAAATTCAGCATCAGCCACTGAGCATGAGCGAAATGCATAATATTATGAAAGACGCACCGGATCCAGTAAAAGAGGGACAGGGATTTATCAGTTTCCTGAGGAAACAGGGTAGAATTGTGGGGTTTCATGCTGGTGATTACGATCATATTGAATACTCGCTTTGCCAAGAGCCGTGTTGCCAACACTCGCACAGTAATATCGAATGTCGGCTTGGTCCTCTGTACGCGAAGCATGTGACTCGGCGATAGCAAATTACGAAATTGAGGGATTCTTAACCACAGTTGGGAATATATTGTTTCGACCAGATGTGAGTAAAATTTGTAACTGTACTCAGGTTCCGAAAGAAGGAGTGCGCAATTATGTGGATCGGATGGATGATGCGCTACGTACTAATCTGACAATGGGGGATAGATACGATCAAAATGTAGGAATATGTACGTCTGCTTTGATGGCAGGCTGTCAAACCTGTCATTAAAACAGCTATTGTGGGGTTAGTGGACCAACATGGGATGACATAGTACAGGTGGCATTGAGATCGGAATCTAATTCCGCTCACTTCGCAGCCGTGCGAGTGGTTAATACAGCCACAGTGAAAGTCACCAACAGTGGATTCAATGGCCAATGTAAGACAAAGAAACAGAGAGAAAAGGGTAGCGAACGTGTGCTAAAACACAGGGGGTTAGCTCTCTGTTTTAGATGTGGGGCCATCAAAAGCAGTCTAACGTCAAGATAAGTCCAAGTACCACGACATTTGTCGTGTATCCATCTACGTACTGTATAACAAATTCCCAAATGGTTGGGAAAGGTACGCACCATCTTAAATGACTAAATTATTGTAGACAATGCCTATATTTGGGAGCAAACATTTGAAAGCATTTCGGTGTTAAGATACACTGTAATGTTACATCACTCACTCTGTGTTGTGGTGGACATAGTCGTAGCGTAAAAACAGGGAGGTGTAGAAGGCTTCAGTGAGCAGGGAGTAGATAGCAATCATGACCAGGAGCACAGCGAGCTTTAGGACCGAGTTCAGTCGCAGGAACACCGCGCACGTCACCATGGCGAGCACCCCCGTGAACACAAAATACTGTGGAGGAAAACATTGACACACACAACACTTAAATGGGTAATCTGGAATTGGTACATACATTTTTGGACTTTTAAATAGATTTTATATAGCCATTAATTCTTGAAGAATACAGTATAACTATAAATGCCACATGAGCTTAGTTCGTGATGTTGTACTGCACCTCATCAAAGGGCAAAATATAAGCACGTTTTACTCCATTGTTTGTAAACAGCCATAGCCGCGGGTAGATGTTTGGTGGTTGGGGTGCTGAGATAAAAAACATTTTGCAGGACTAGTAAAGGCCCAGTGCAATACTTTTGTAATTAAAAAAACTATATATCATCAAATGATATATACAGTGCCTTGCAAAAGTAATCATCGCCCTTGGCTTTTTCCCTACTTTGTTGCATTACAACCTGCAATTTAAATAGATTTTTATTTGGATTTCATGTAATGGACATACACAAAATAGTCCAAATTGGTGAAGTGAAATGAAAAAAATTACTTGTTTCAAAAAAATTTCAACGCAAAAGTAGTGCGTGCATATGTATCACCCCCTTCGCTATGAAGCCCCTAAATAAGATCTGGTGCAACCAATTACCTTCAGAAGTCACATCATTAGTTAAATAAAGTCCACCTGTGTGTAATCTAAGTGTCACATGATCTCAGTATATATACATCTGTTCTGAATGGCCCCAGAGTCTGCAATATCACTAAGCAAGGGGCATCACCAAGCAAGCAGCAACATGAAGACCAACGAGCTCTACAAATAGGTCAGGGACAACGTTGTGGAGAAATACAGATCAGGGTTGGGTTATAGAAACATTTCAGAAACTTTGAACATCCAACGGAGCACCATTAAATCCATTATTATAAAATTGAAAGAATTTAGCACCACAACAAACCTGCCAAGAGATGGCCGCCCACCAAAACTCACAGACCAGGCAAGGAGGACATTCATCAGAGAGGCAACAAAGATAACCCTGAAGGAGCTGCAAAGCTCTACAGTGGAGATTGGAGTATCTGTCCATAGAACCACTTTAAACCGCACACTCCACAGAGCTGGGCTATACGACAGAGTGGACAGAAAAAAGGCATTGCTTAAAGAAAAAAAATAAGCAAACACGTTTGGTGTTTGCCAAAAGGCATGTGGGAGACTCCCCAAACATATGGAAGGTACTCTGGTCAGATGAGACTAAAATTGAGCTTTTTGGCCATCAAGGAAAATGTGATGTCTGGGGCAAACCCAGCACCTCGCATCACCCCGAGAACCCCATCCCCACAGTGAAGCATAGTGGTGGCAGTATCATGCTGTGGGGATGTTTTTAATCGGCAGGGACTGGATAACTGGTCAGAATTGAACGAATGCTGGATGGCGTTAAATACAGAAATTCTTGAGGGAAACCTGTTTCAGTCTTCCAAAGATTTGAAACTGGGATGGAGGTTCACCTTCCAGCAGGACAATGACACTAAGCATACTGCTAAAGCAACACTCACGTGGTTTAAGGGGAAACATTTAAATGTCTTGGAATGGCCTAGTCAAAGCCCAGACCTCAATCCAATTGAGAATCTGTGGTATGACATAAAATTGCTGTATACCAGCGGAACCCATCCAACTTGAAGGAGCTGGAGCTGTTTTGCCTTGAATGGGCAAAAATCCCAGTGACTAGATGTGCCAAGCTTATAGAGACATACCCCAAGAGACTTGCAGCTATAATTGCTGCAAAATGTGGCTATACAAAGTATTGATTTTGGGGGGGGGGTGAATAGTTATGCAAGCTCAAGTTCTGTTTTTTTGTCTTAGTTCTTGTTTGTTTCACAGGAAAAACATATTTTGCATCTTCAAAATGGTAGGCATGTTGTGTAAATCAAATGATACAAACCCCCCAAAAATCTATTTTAATTCCAGGTTGTAAGGCAACAAAATAGGAAAAATGCCAAGGGGGTGAACACTTTTGCAAGCCACTGTATTTATTTTATTAATGTAATATTTTTATTCCAATTTTCCCGGGGTGTTTCAGCACCCTTAGCACCCCTACTTCCCGCGGCTATGTTAATAGCTGTATGAATTTGAAAGTCATTACATTTCTCCTACCCTTCCTTTCAGCTGTCCCAGATTTCCCCTTTAATGAACATAATACAGTAGAAGGGCAACAAAACACTTAAATTCAGGAAATTAAATTATTTTATTTAATGAGCTGGAAATTGCCAATTAATTTATATTGGGATTTTGATTTCAATGTTGTGAATTAAAGTCCTATTCATTTCCTGAGTTGAAATGGCATTGACGCAAGCCACGGACTTGAGTGATGAAAAGATAAACACTACATGACCAAAAGTATGTGGAAACATGCTCGTTGAACATCTCATTCCAAAATCATGGGCATTAATATGGAGTTGGTCCCCCTTTTGCTGCTATAACAGCCTCCGCTCTTCCGGGAATGCTTTCCACGATATTTTGGAACAGTGCTGCGGGTACTTGCTTCCATTCAGCCACAAGAGCATTAGTGAGGTCAGGCACTGATGTTGGGCGATTAGGCCTGGCTCGCATTCAGTGTTCCAATTCATCCCAAAAGTGTTCAATGGTTGAGGTCAGGGCTCTGTGCAGGCCAGTCAAGTTCTTCCACACTGATCTTGACAAACCATTTCTGTATGGACCTAGCTTTGTGCACGGGGGCATTGTCATGCTGAAACAGGAATGGGCCTTCCCCAAACTGTTACCACAAAGTTGGAAGCACAGAATCGTCTAGAATGTCATTGTATGCTGTAGAGTTAAGATGTCCCTTCACTGTAACTAAGGGGCCTAACTCGAACCATGACAAACAGCCCCAGTCCATTACTCCTACTCCCCCTAACTGTACAGCTGGCACTAAGCATTCGGGCAGGTAGGGTTCTCCTGGCATCCGCCTAACCCAGATTCGTCCATCAGACTTTCCAGATGCACTGCTAGCTATGAATTCTATCTGAGGGTGTTTGCATGTTTAGGTAAAAATTCTAATAATGTCCCGTTTGGAATATTGGCAAGTAGAGGGGCTCCCCAGTGGGTGGGCCCAGGCACACATGTGCCTACGTGGCTGGATAACATGTTATCTTAGTTTCACCCTGTGAAGTGTTCCCCTGAAATACTAAAGTACTATATAATGCCATGTTAATACCATATTGTTAGTACTGTAGTTACAGTGTTACTACACAGGTATAAGACCAACTTAATGTAAAGTATTACTGTCTAGTACATTTACCTCAGGGTAGAAGCAGATGTCAGGGATGGTGGTGGATGTGTTGAAGGTCTGGTTGCTGAAGGTGCTGGACTTGTCAAAATCACACCACAGCTGCAAGAGAGGAACAGAGAGAGATCAGTGGTGTACATTATTGTCTCTATAAATAATAAGTGTATGCATACTCGATCAGTGAATGAATACTCAAATACAGGCACGTGCAGAGAGCACGAGCTCCTGCGACACCATTCATCAAGTATATATATTTTGTATACCATTGTCATTGTTGTTAGGAACACACTGCCCCCAAGTCATCGTGACATTGTCAAGTTCACCACCCGCATCCCTACCCGGTCCTGGTCTGCCCTGAACGGAGCTCACATGCACCCGGTGTGCCTTTTTTCCCAGCTTGCCCTGTACGGAGATTACGGAGATATCCAAACATGCATGGCTTGATATGCGGTCACCGGTCAAGTGTCTGTAGCAAGCCACCTACAGTTGAAGTCGAAAGTTTACATACACCTTAGCCAAATACATTTAAACTCAGTTTTTCGCAATTCCTGACATTTAATCCTAGTAAAAATTCCCTGTTTTAGGTCAGTTAGGATCACCACTTTATTGTAAGAATGTGAAATGTCAGAATAATAGTAGAGATAATGATTTATTTCAGCTTTTACTTCTTTCATCACATTCCCAGTGGGTCAGAAGTTTACATACACTCAAATAGTATTTGGTAGCATTGCTTTATATTTGTTTAACTTGGGTCAAACGTTTCGGGTAGCCTTCCACAAGCTTCCCTCAATAAGTTGGGTGAATTTTGGCCCATTCCTCCTGACGGAGCTGGTGTAACTGAGTCAGGTTTGTAGGCCTTCTTGCTCGCACACACTTTTTCAGTTCAGGTGATTTTAATTTGGACCCTCAAGTTCTAAGCAAAACAACCACAAAACAAATACAAAACACTGTAAAAACACCAGCAAATCATCTCCAATTAATTTTAATTTTGGAAATACGTTCCAATGTATGTGATAGTATACAAATGAAAGCAAGGTTTGACATTATTGTGTTTTAGTCAAATATATTTGTTTGGGCTTCTTGTGGTCAACTTCTTGCGGTCAATTTGCAGTTCACAAATTATTTGTAATTATTTTCAGGCCCCCTGACCATCCACTCAAGAAAATTGTTGATGATCCCTGATTTACATCATCAACATTCGGTATGGCTGGCTGAGAGCCTACATGCAGCAGAGAGGCAGAAAGACTTGGGGGGGAAATTCAGACCCGAGTTATGCGTGCGTAAAAGGAACTTCATTCCCTTTTTATGCACTTTTCTCTCTCTACACATATTCTGACCTTGAACTTAAGCAAGGGTTAACACATGTGCCAGCCAGATATTCCGTTTGGGGTGGAGTTTACAGAAATGGAGGTGTGGCAGAGGTGTGTCTACAGATATGCTGTGTTCTGACCTTGACTTAATTCCACCACCTTTACACATGAGGAAACCACGAATAAGGTTGAGTGAACCTGTTGGCTCCAAGTAGAAAAACATCTACTTGCTTCCCCCCCCCCAATATAAATTACACACACAGTCATTTATAAATTGATAAGAGCTATTGATGAAGCGCAAGGTAAATGAGTAAACAGCAAAATATGTATTAGTTGTCCTGCTTTCCCTATTTCACCATGTTCATACTGCTTTTCTTTATTCTACAGCTACAAAAGTCTTTCTCAATCAGTTCACTGTTGAGTGCCTCTAGGCTGTAGGTGCTAAAAGCATACAGTACGTAGACCTTGCAACCTCGCAGACTAATGATGCGTATTTCACAAGCTTAGATGGAAGTAATGACTTGCAAGCAATGTTGCTCTGATCTTGAAAAGAGAAGAACATTGCCTCCAGAAGGTAAATTGGGGTCAGTAGGTTCAGCTGTGAATCTATTGCTGGGCAAAGAACCATTCGTTTAGATTAGGTATAGAAAGAGGGCCCTGTATTTCAGGATGTAGAATTGAACTGGCCCAATACCATTGAGAGATATTATCTACTATGTGAGAACCCCTTACCAAACCAGCTCTGACTGTGCTGTAAAGCTGTGAGGTTGGACACAGGTGTAGAGAAGAGACCAGACGAGGAATCAGTGGTTAAGGATAAACATAAATACTTTACTGATAAACAGTAGCTGCAGGATCACAGTACACTGGGGAAAAACATACACTAAGTCTTGAAAACTCACTCAGGAAACAAACACATATGGTAAACAGTTCCAGCTTCTGCAAAGAAAACACACCTCTTTTAAAAGGGAAATCATAATGAGTAATAGGACACACCTGAGTGTCGTTAATGTCTCTAGCACGGTCTCTGCCGCCCTCTGGTGACAGGTGGAACAATGACAACCTGAGTGTCGTTAATGTCTCTAGGACGGTCTCTGCCTCTCTCTGGTGACAGGTGGAATCATGACATAAGGCATCTCATAATCACCTCTGGTTGTACTCACAATGTGCCCTTACTCTTGACCTCCTTTCCTCACTGACCTACTTTTGACCTTGTCTAGTCTGTAGACGACTTTGTTTTTTTTGTTTTTTTATGTTTGATATGTCTACCATGACCTGAACTTGTGTATCCCTCTCCCTTTCATCTTTGGTGATGTTTTTTGCCTCTTGGGCACCATTGTAAATGAGATCTGGTTCCCAGTTGACCCACCAGGTTAAATAAATTAATAAAGAATTGGAAATAATCAAAAATGAATCCCATTTCCAATTGTCCTTTCCGGCACAATTCCTTCTGGGACATTGAATTTAATTGACTGGCGAACATGCATAAAGATGGAGGAATACAGATATAACATAAGCACTATAAGCACAGAGTTTTTATACTATAGTCCGTGACATGGTTTTAATTCACCCACAAATCAGCACAATCAATTGTTTAAGTTTTTCCAATCTGGAAGCTAGAAATGGGATCATGTACAGTTGTGGCCAAATATATTGACACCTTTGTACTTACCTCAAATTATCTTTCTTCAAAAATGGTCTTCACACGTTGTTATTGGATTTTCAACATTGCAGAACCAACTTTATTTTTTGTAAACTTTGTTAACTTAAGTTTATATAGTAGTTTTGCTCTTCTGCAGCAAACAGCTCTAATTCTTCAATGTTTGTGGGGTTCCCTCCACCAACTGTGGTTTTCAGCTCTCGCCATAGGTTTTAGATGTGATTCAGATCTGGCTACTCCAGATTTTTTTCCTGAACAATTCCAGGATGTTTTTTCTGTGTTTGGGGTTGTTGTCCTACTGGAAGACCCACAACCTTCAACAGAGACACTGTTTTTGGACACTGAATTGAACATAGCACTCCAAAATACCTTGATAGTTTGCTGATTTTATGATGTCTTGCACACATTCAAGGCGCCCAATAACAGAGTATGGAAAGTACCCCCACATCATTATCAAACCTCCCCCATAATTGATTGTAGGGAGAGTGTTATTTTCTTTGAATGCTTCATTTTGTTGTTGGAGACACAAGAAAGCCTGATTGAACTTCTCAAAAACCCACCTAAATAAGCCTAAATCCTGGGGGTAATGTTATGTGTAACAATGAAACAACGTAAGAGCTCTTTGGCATTAAAGATCAGTGCTGTTTACTGAAGACCAAATTAAGCATTCAATGAAAATAACACCTTCCCGACAATCAAACATAAGGAGGTTTGATAATGCTGTAGGGTTGCTTTTCTGCCTCTTGTACTGGGTCTCCATTGAATTTTGCGGGTCTTCCAGCAGGACAACAACCCTAAACACACATCAAAAAGCACCAAGGAATGGTTAAAAAGAGATGCTGGACTGTTCTGGAGTGGCCAGCGAAGAGTCCAGATCAGAATCGTATCCAAAACCTATGGCGAGATCTGAAAACAGCAGTTGGTGGAGGGCATCCCTCAAATATTGAAGCATTAGATCAGTTTACTGGTGAAAAATGGGCCAAATCGCCAGTAGAAAGGTGAAGCAAGCTCAATGATGACTACAAGAAGCGTTTGTCTGCAGTCATCTTGGTCAAAGGATGTGCAACCAAGTACTAGCTCTGGGGTGCCAATAATTGTGTCCATGCCATTTCTCTTTATTTTCTTAAGTTTACAAAAATAAAGTTGGTTCTGCAATGTTGAAAATCCAATAACAATGTGTGGTAACCCATAAGACTGCTGAACAATTAATCATATGGCCAACCCCCCCCCCCCCTTTGTTTTTTTACACTGCTGCTACTCGCTGTTTATTATCTATGCATAGTCAGTTTACCCCTACCTACATGTACAAATTACCTCAACCAACCTGTACCCCCGCACATTGACTCGGTACCGGTACCCCCTGTACAAGTTTACATACACTTAGGTTGGAGTCATTACAACTCATTTTTCAGACGCTCCACAAATTTCTTGTTGACAAACTAAAGTTTTGGCAAGTCGGTTAGGACATCTACTTTGTGCATGACATAAGTAATTTTTCCAACAATTGTTTACAGATTATTTCACTGATAATTATTTGTATCACAATTCCAGTGGGTCAGAAGTTTACATACACTAAGTTGACTGTGCCTTTAAACAGCTTGGAAAATTCCAGAAAATGTTGTCATGGCTTTAGAAGCTTCTGATAGGCTAATTGACATCATTTGAGTCAATTGGAGGTGTACCTGTGGATGTATTTCAAGGCCAACCTTCAAATTCAGTGTCTCTTTGCTTGACATCTTGGGAAAATCAAAAGAAATCAGCCAAGACCTCAGAAAATAAATTGTAGACCTCCACAAGTCCGGTTCATCCTTGGGAGCAATTTCCAAATGACTGAAGGTACCACGTTCATCTGTACAAACAATAGTACGCAAGTATAAACACCATGGGACCACGCAGCTGTCATACTGCTCAAGAAGGAGACGCGTTCTGTCTCCTAGAGATGAACGTACTTTGGTGCAAAAAGTGCAAATCAATCCCAGAACAACAGCAAAGGACCTTGTGAAGATCCTGGAGGAAACAGGTACAAAAGTATCTATTTCCACAGTAAAACGAGTCCTATATGGACATAACCTGAAAGGTCGCTCAGCAAGGAAGAAGCCACTGCTCCAAAACTGCCATAAAAAAGCCAGACTATGGTTTGCAACTGCACATGGGGACAAAGATCGTACTTTTTGGAGAAATGTCCTCTGGTCCGATGAAACAAAAATAGAACTGTTTGGCCATAATGACCATCGTTATGTTTGGAGGAAAAAGGGGGATGCTTGCAAGCCGAAGAACACCACCCCAACCGTGAAGCACGGGGTGCCAGCATCATGTTGTGGGGGTGCTTTGCTGCAGGAGGGACTGGTGCACTTCACAAAATAGATGGCATCATGAGGCAGGAAAGTTATGTGGATATATTGAAGCAACATCTCAAGACATCAATCAGGAAGTTAATGCTTGGTTGCAAATGGGTCTTCCAAGTGGACAATGACCCCAAGCATACTTCCAAAGTTGTGGCAAAATGGCTTAAGGACAATAAATTCAAGGTATTGGAGTGGCCATCACAAAGCCCTGACCTCAATCCTATAGAAAATGTGTGGGCAGAACTGAAAAAGCGTGTGCGAGCAAGGAGGCCTACAAACCTTACTGTTACACCAGCTCTGTCAGGAGGAATGGGCCAAAGTTCACCCAACTTATTGTGGGAAGCTTGTGGAAGGCTACCTTAAATGTTTGACCCAAGTTAAACAATTTAAAGGCATTGCTACCAAATACTAATTGAGTGTATGTAAACTTCTGACCCACTGGGAATGTGATGAAAGAAATAAAAGCTGAAATTAATCATTCTCTCTACTATTATTCTGACATTTCACATTCTTAAAAAAAAGTGGTGATCCTAACTGACCTAAGACAGGGACTTTTTAACTAGGATTAAATGTCAGGAACTGTGAAAAACTGAGTTGAAATGTATTTGGCTAAAGGTGTATGTAAACTTCTCGACTTCCACTGTATATAGCATCTTTATTGTTCTTTTATTGAGTTACTTTTATATTTAGTTTATTTTGTAAATATTTTCTTAACTCTATTTCTTGAACTGCATTGTTGGTTAAGGACTTGTAAGTACGCATTTCACGTTAATGTCTACACCTGTTGTATTCGGGGCTTGTGACAAATAACATTTGATTTGACTTTTTTTTACTTATTTGAGAAGAAATTGAGATTTATTTAAGTAAATTGCAAATGTGCCAATACATTTGACCACAACTGTATACTGTGCAAATGCAGATCCTTTTTTTTTATAGAACAGTAACGGAGAGCAAGGTACAATGCACCTAACTTAGGAAACAAGGCATTTGTGGTTAGAGAATGGAGGCCGGCCACCATCTTTGTGTACATCTGCTGTGTAAATGTCTGGCTAAACTCACAATGTTGATCATGGCCGCCAGGAAGTTGATGAGGATGGAGACAAAGACGATGACGTTGCGGGCCATGTAGGTCTCATTGATCCAGCAGCAGGACTTTCGCAGGACCAACGGCAGACACTTGTAGTCCTCCGCCGTGGTCACCAGGACTAGGAATGAGTGCAGGACGATGAGCACTGAAAACTGGATCACCATGGTAACCATCCTGCAGACATGAGCAATGGAAGGTAGATAAAGTGGCCCTGGACAATAACACTAAGGCCGCTGAAAAATGTATGGCGACAGTATGTTTCAATTAAATACAGGTGAAAACAGTGAAAAGAGTTGGTGATGTGACCGTTGCAGCAACGTTGAAGGTGGGAGAGCATTAATCACATTATGGGATTTGATTGAACTATAGACGACTCCTGACAGTTCGAGACTGTCAAGACTATGTGCCATTGTCTCTTCATTCTTACTCAACCGCATTGCCATGGGTGGAGTCATCACTCTATCTGACGTAAGACAACAGACCAGTGCAACAAACTAGAGCACGCCATTATCCAAACCAATTAAAAATGTATGTTATTGAATTGGGAATGGAAAACTGTAGCGCACTTCAAATGAGTGTGCACTTATAAGTAGTGTCCTTATTCTAAGTGTATATATATATGTCGACCTCATCCACTTTCCTCTCCCCCACCCATAGGAGTTCAGTGTTGCAATATTCTGGTAACTTTCCAAAAATGTACAGGTTTTCTAGAAGTCCAGATTGAATAATTCCTGGAAACTTTAGGAATGTTACCGGAATTCTGCAATCCTACAGCTGTCCCTCTATTACCTGGCAGAAGGCAGCAGGCTCTGAATGGCCGTGATGAAGATGAGCACGATGAAGGCGCACACCAGGTTGGACTTGAACACTTCGTCCCTCATTTGGGAATACTGCACAGTGAGGGGAAGGGAGAAGGAAATACAAGAAAAGAAGAAAGAGGGTTTTAAGAGACACACAAGGCCATACGAAAATCTCTAGCTCCACATTTCAATGCCACGACAGACACAGTCACGTCACAGTTCCACCACAAGCGTTAGAGAGATAGAGGTAGAAATAGGAGAGCAGAAGGAGGCTAGCTGGGGATTCTGGGGATGAGGCAGAGGTTGGGGACTGTAAAGTGATTATTCAAGAAGCAAGATACTAAACCACCACAACCACAACTAGTTAAGGTCACTGAACAAAGAGGAAAACTCCATGTACGAATGGTGTTTGGATTTTGCGTGTACAGCTTGTTATGTTTGGCAATACTGTCAAAACAAACGCATTTGCAATGCTGTTAGCAGTAGCAAGTGATGCTAGATACTAGTAGCATCTGCTAGCTAATATACTGTCCAAGCCTTCACATATCGTTGCCGGCGAGTCACCATGCAGAGCTGGCTGACATGTATGAGAAATCTCTGTCCTTTAACGACTGGATTTGCCCTTTGACATCTCGCACCATGACACCCTATGCAAGGTTATATTAGTTAACTATTAACTATACCGAACAAAAATGTAAACACAACATGCAACAATTTCAATGATTTTACTGAGTTACAGTTCAAATAAGGAAATTGAAATAAATTCATTAGGCCTGAATCTATGTATTTCACATGACTGGGCAGGGGCATAGCCATGCGTGGGCCTGGGAGGGCATGGGCATAGCGAAGGATGGGCCTGGGAGGGCATAGGCCCACCCACTTGAGAGACTGTCCCACCCACTGGGGATTAAGGCCCAGCCAATCATAATGAATTTTTCCCCAAAAAAGGGCTTTATTATAGACAGAAATTCTCCTCAGTTTCATCAGCTGTTCGGTTTGCTGGTCTCAGGTGCAGATGACGCCGGGTATGGAGGTCCTGGGCTGGCGTGGTTACACGTGGCCTGAGGTCGGTTGGACATACAGCCAAATTCTCTAAAACGATGTTGGAGGCGGTTTATGGTAGAGAAATGAACATTCAATTATCTGTCAAATTCTGGTGGACATCCCTGCAGTCAGCATGCCAAAACAACTTGAGACATCTGTGGCATTGTGTTGTGTGACAAAACTGCACATTTTAGAATGGCCTTTTATTGTCCCCAGCACAAGGTGCATCGGTGTAATGTTCATGCCGTTTAATCAGCTTCTTGATATACCACACCTGTCAAGTGGATGGAATACCTTGGAAAAGGAGAAATACTCACTAACAGGGATGTAAACAAATTTGTGCACAACATTTGAGAGAAATAAGCTTTTTG
The DNA here is from genome assembly GCF_016432855.1 of Salvelinus namaycush. NCBI lineage: Eukaryota > Metazoa > Chordata > Actinopteri > Salmoniformes > Salmonidae > Salvelinus > Salvelinus namaycush. The sequence goes on from NC_052317.1 coordinate 3,728,850, forward strand.
TGCCTATGGAACATTTCCGGGATGTTTAATTTCAGCTCATGAAATCATGGGTCCAACACTACATGTTGCGTGTATATTTTTGTTCAGTATACAACTGAAACGAAAAATAATTTTCAAAATTTAAAAAAACAACATGTTCAGTTTAAAAAATAAACATTTATTTTGGGCAAAATTCTAATGGGGTTTTCTAACTATTTTTTGAATGGGATTTTCAGGCTTCTGAATCTGGCACGTCCTATTGAGATTGGACGCGTTTGAATGATAAGGCTCAAGCAACCGACTGTAAACGAAAGTTGAGGAGTGAAATCGAGGGAGGTGTGACAGCCAAAGTCGGACACTAATGTGGTTTTCCAACAGCAAAGCTCTGAACAAAATGGTAGTGTTGCCATTGTTTATAAAACTATTTTCCCTTCTTCCTATGTCTCCAACCCCCATATCACACACTCACAAACTGAAATAATATGTGTGTACATTTTACAATCAATTAGTGAGAGGGAGAAAGAGAAAGAGACTCAAATATCATATTCATTTGTATCAATCCAGACACAATCAATAACTAAACCCTAAATCCTACTCCCTATGCACTTGTGGAGATTATTTGTCACATGCTTCCTAAACAACAGGTGTTGTTCCAACAGTATAGAGTTAAAGATAAAGACTTTGTTAAAATCATTTAAAAAAAGAAAGTGACAAGGAATAAATACACTGCGAATAACGAATAACAATAACAATTAAAAATAACATGGCTATATAGAGGGAGTACCATTGCCGAGTCGATGTGCAGGGGTACGAGGTAATTGAGGTAGCTATATACATATAGTAGGGGTATAGTGACTAGGCAATAGGATAGATAATAGACATTAGCAGCAGTGTATGTGGTGAGTATGAAAGTGTGTGTGTGTGTGTGTGTGTAGCGTCACTATGCATGTGTGCGCGTGTTGTGTGTGTGGGTGTATGTAGTGTGTGGGTGTATGTGTGTGTGTGTATGTATGTGTGTGTGTATAAGCAACATGGTGAAACTTCCACATAGCCTATCAGAGGGCTATTACCATATTTATTACACCTGTCAAATCCTCTCAGAACTCCACAAGTGCAAAAGGCGTAGGGTTTAGGGGTATATTAGGGATTGGGCCCATGTCTTTGATCACATTTGCGTGGGTCAAACAAGAAAACCCTAATGATTGGTTGACTACAGAACCTCCCACAATGTAAGCCCTGGCTGCAGGATGAAGTTGGTGAAGAGCAACTGCAGAAACTTGCAGTCACAAGTTCATGACCTTTGATCACATGGTTTATTGTAAAGTTCATACAGTCGACATGTAGGCGCAAGTATCTCCATAATGCAACTCACTTTGAAAGGCGGTGACCGATTTGTCAAAAGTGATCTGCTCGAACGCGCCCAATGACTTTATAATTTAAAGGTAGACTCAACAAGATGATGTGTCCAAGAGCAGCAAAGCAGATATTGGGCAAGTTCGAGCGGACATATTTTGTCTAGTCGGTGACCATCGTTGGTCACTGCCTTTCAAAGTGTCTTGTATTATGGGGATAAACATTTTCCAACTTGTGCCTACATGTTGACTGCATGAACGTTACAAAAACCATGTGATCAGGTCATGCAGATTTTGATGACGTCGCCCTCAAGTCACTGCAGTTGCTTCTCCACCAACTGCACCATGCAGCCAACGCCTGGTTAGTGAGCGACATTATCTGTCAAACCAATACTTAGGGTGTTTTTGGTTGACCCACGTGACCAAAGACGTGACTGAAACCTTAACCAACTTTGCCGCAATTCTAAAGCTACAGGCAGAACGGCGGATACAAATGAAATGATATTTGAGACCTCTCTCGAACCAATTAATTGTACACACATTATGTTTTCAGTTTGTGAGTGTGAGTTTATTTCTACATTTATAAAGAGCAACGTTTATAAGCAATAGCAGCGATGTTGACACTGCCTTGTTGATCCACACCTTGCTGGAAAACCCTTACAGTGTCCGACTTTTGACTGTCGCAGATGCACCTCCCCCGACTTCACTCCTCGACTTTCGTCTAGAGTTGCCTTCATTAGCGTTACTACTCGAACACACCCAATGAGTTGAGCATGACATACGGCTCTAACAGTCACACAGTATCTGCGCATGTGGAAGGGTGCGCTTCGCGCCGCTACAACGCGGTAGCTCCGGGACCAAGAGAGTGGAGAAGTTTAGCCTCTTACTGTGGAAATTGACTCACTACTACTGTTTACTTTGTGCATCTACGTCATCTCGCTGAGTCTACCTTTAAACCTAACCTTTGACCTGACAAATCCCCTTATGCATTACTGCCCCACAGTGGCAAGAAGTGACATCCTCAAAAAAACAAAAACACATAAATGGCTCCTAGTCACCCACACAGGCTACTTTCTGTCCCTAACACTAAAACTAAATAATATAAAAATGAAATAGATTTTTTTTTAATAAAACGTATACTAAATAAAAATGAGTAAATCAGATCTGAAAACAAAATACTTTGTAAATCTTAAAATGAATAGAAATAAAAACTAATATAAAAACACAAAACTATAATAACCTTGACACACTGCCCCCTTTCTCTCTGTCTCTTCCTCAAAGGGTGCTGGGGAAATTAGCAAGAGGATGCTTCATGTTTGTCACGACTAGACCAAAATGAAGACATTCTAAAGCAACTCACTGGGCATTGGGTAGAAATGAACCGAAAAGGGGTGGGGACTTGAAATGTTTAGCTTAAGATGGTTGCACGATAAAAGGGAAACACAGGTAAGGAGCAAAGGTCAACTCAAAGGTCAAGGGTGTAGAAAAGTGGCTTTAGTCATGGAACAAAAAGTAAGAAGGAAAAATAAACAGCAAAAAAGCTGAACATGTCAACTTTTTCAACAAGGTTTTAAAGGAGAACAGGTCCATGGCATGGATATTTGGTCATGAGTAAACTTAAGGGGATTCTTCATTCTTGGAAAAGTCAATCAGCCTTTTGGTAAAAAACACTTTAATTAGCGACCTACCCTAAAATGATCAGTAAAAAAATGATCAAGTTATTCTCTGAATTATTTAAATTAGATATCAGTCATTGATCCAAATGCACTGTAAGTATAAGATCTGTGCAGTTTAAAAAGTATTTCTGAATTAAATGTTATTAGCCTTTAGGATAGTTTTCAAATAAGGTATGCAGATGCTAGATCTGATCTAACAGAAGCCAAAATATGCCATCTTGCAAAATGAGGACTAAAGGCCTGTATTCAAACCAACGCAGATCAACAACATTGCACAGCAATTGAATATTTATACTATATCGGAAGTATAACTGCGGTAACAGAAAACCAATCACAACTCCTACTTTCCCTGGCACTGTTTCCAAATGGAAACGTTTAAGCATTTGTGGCACAAATCCCATTCAAGTCATGGTACTGATATTAGCATATGTAGAGCATCATGTCCAAATCATACGAAGTACCTAAAATTGATTGTGAAGCTCAACAAAATCACGTACAGATTATTTGAACAGAATCTGCGAAAAATTCTAATATCGGTACCAGGACTTGAATGGGATTTGTGCCACACGTTAGCGTTTGGAAACAGCAGTTTGTAAATTTAGGGCGGCAGGTAGCCTAGCTGTTATGGTGTTGGGCCAGTAACTGAAAGGTTGTCTGTTTGAATACCCGAGCTGACAAGGTGAAAATCTGTTGCTGTGCCCATGAGCAATGCACTTAATCCTAAATTGCTCCTGGGTGTGCTGACCTACTATGGCCGACCCTGTAAAACACCACGTCACTGCACCTACAGTTGAAGTCAGACGTTTACATACACCTTAGCTAAATACATTTAAACACAGTTTTTCACAATTCCTGACATTTAGTCCTAGTAAAAATTCTCTGTCTCAAGTCAGTTAGGATCACCACTTTATTTTAATAATGTGAAATGTCAGAATAATAGTAGAGAGAGTGACTTATTTCAGCTTTTATTTCTTTCATCACATTCCCAGTGGGTCAGAAGTTTACATACAGTTTACATGGTAGCATTTCCCTTAAATTGTTTTAATTTGGGTCAAACGTTTCGGGTAGCCTACCACAAGCTTCCCACAATAAGTTGGGTGAATTTTGGCCCATTCCTTGCTCGCACACATCTTTTCAGTATGCTTAGGGTCATTGTCCATTTGGAAGACCCATTTGCGACCAAGCTTTAACTTCCTGACTGATGTCTTGAGATGTTGCTTCAATATGTCCACATAATTTTCCTGCCTCATGATGCCATCTATTTTGTGAAGTGCACCAGTACTTGCATACTATTGTTTGTACAGATGAACGTGGTACCGTCAGGCGTTTGGAAATTGCTCCCAAGGATGAACCAGACTTGTGGAGGGCTACAATTTTTTTTCTGAGATCTTGGCTGATTTCTTTTGATTTTCCCATGATGTCAAGCAAAGAGGCACTGAGTTTGAAGGTAGGTCTTGAAATACATCCACAGGTATACCTCCAATTGACTCAAAGGATGTCAATTGGCCTATCAGAAACTTCTCAAGCCATGACGTCATTTTGTGTAATTTTCCAAGCTGTTTAAAGGCACAGTCAACTTAGTGTATGTAAACTTCTGACCCACTGGAATTGTGACACAGTGAATTATAAGTGAAATAATCTGTCTGTAAACAATTTTTGGAAAAACTACTTGTGTCATGCACAAAGTAGATGTCCTAACCAACTTGCCAAAACTATAGTTTGTTAACAAAAAATGTGTGGAGTGGTTGAAAAACAAGTTTTAATGACTCCAACCTAAGTGTATGTAAACTTCCGACTTCAACTGTGTATATATTTGTTGGCTGTTACCGCAGTTACACATCTGAATCACAGGTTCACAGTCAATCGTAGTGCGATGTCATTTATCTACATTGGTTTGAATCCCAACCTATAAGACTATTGCTATGTGTTGTACTGATCAATCCAACTTTAAGCAATAGAATATTCATTGTGGCGTGACTCCTAACTTCAATTTAAATAACATTTTCACTTAGTCTCCCATTGACATCAATGCATGACTAATAGACAATTTTACTTAAAAGTAGAAGTTAGAAACTTGCAGAAATTTGAATACAAATAGATTTATTTTATAAATAAAATATTTCTCAATGTATTTATTTTGATTGCTTTTATTTACTGTTCTCTCAAAAATGAATGTGACGTGACCCATGCAAGTGTGCAGTTTTGTGTTTCTTAAGAAATGAAAAACATGCTTCTATATTAGTGAGGGAGTTGGTAGGTGAAGTTCCTTTAGCTTACTCATGATAAAAATACAAATAAATTATTCGGAAATTGATATCTACTATAGATATTAAATGAAAAAAGGAAATCTGTCTTAACCCCAGCTACCTTTTCTTCCAGTCTGGAGTCTTTAAACATCAGTGAGAAATGCTTGATATGCTCTCTTCTCAACTTATCACCACTCCGTAAGTCGATGGCACTCTCTATTCCTTTGTTAATTTCCTCAGGACCAGAGTTGATATGCAAAGCTTGTGCAAGATGGTTTGGAAGCAGATTTATAGAATTTCTTGTTAGGGCAGCCAGAGTCTAGGGGAAAGCACATGCAAATATAATACATCTACCTGTCCTGTTTTAATTTGGTTACAAAAATAAGAAAACATACATACACAAATTATAAAAACTCAAACTAAACCAAAATGCAACAGTCTCGATTAAATAGGCTCAGAAGTGAATGCATCTCAAACTCATTCATTTAAATATTTCTGTGATGGCAACAGTTGTGACAACAACATAAAAAGCTCACGTACACACAGGTAGAATACAGTTGTCTAGAATAATTAATGATCAGTATATTGCACATAACAATACAAAAGAAACAACAAAAAACGAATCTGACCAAACTAACAAAAACATTGTAAAAAAATGTTGAGTGACAAACATGAAGAGATAGCATACACACCATTCAAAACTCCACAACATTCTTTAACAAAGCTTCTACTGACACTGACTCAGCTCCTACTGACACTGACTCAACATCTGCTGAATAAACTCCTACTGATACAACTTCTACTGAGAATGACTCAACTCCTAACCCTTACTGAGACCGACTCAACTCCTGCTGACTCAACTCCTACTGAGATTGACTCAACTCCTATTGACAATGACTCAACCCTTACTGAGAATGACAACAACACACTTCTTATTTAGACAGAGTGAACTGGTCAGGACGAGACAGACAGCTTTTCTGGTACTGGCGAAATTATGCATCATTTTTATGGATATATTGTATATATAAACTCAGCAAAAAAAGAAACGTCTCTTTTTCAGGACCCTGTCTTTCAAAGATAATTTGTAAAAATCGCCCCCCCCCCAAAAAAGAATCCAAATAACTTCACAGATCTTCATTGTAAAGGGTGTAAACACTGTTTCCCATGCTTGTTCAATGAACCATAAACAATTCATGAAAATGCACCTGTGGAACAGCTTACAGATGGTAGGCAATTAAGGTCACAGTTATGAAAACTTAGGACACTAAAGAGGTCTTTCTACTGACTCTGAAAAACACCAAAAGAAAGATGCCCAGGGTCCCTGCTCATCTGCGTGAACGTGCCTTAGGCATACTGCAAGGAGGCATGGGGACTGCAGATGTGGCCAGGGCAATACATTGCAATGTCCGTACTGTGAGACGCCTAAGACAGCGCTACAGGGAGACAGAACGGACAGCTGATCGTCCTCGCAGTGGCAGACTACGTGTAACAACACCTGCACAGGATCGGTACATCCGAACATCACACCTGCGGGACAGGTACAGGATGGCAACAACAACTGCCCGAGTTACACCAGGAACGCACAATCCGTCCATCAGTGCTTAGACTGTCCGCAATAGGCCTGTTGTAAGGCAGGTCCTCACCAGACATCACCGGCAACAACGTCGCCTATGGGCACAAACCCACCGTTGCTGGACCAGACAGGACAGGTCAAAAAGTGCTCTTCACTGACACGTCACGGTTTTGTCTCACCAGGGGTGATGGTCGGATTCGCGTTTGTCGTCGAAAGGAATACACCGAGGCCTGTACTCTGGAGCGGGATCGATTTAGAGGTGGAGGGTACATCATGGTCTGGGGCGGTATGTCACAGCATCATCGGACTGAGCTTGTTGTCATTGCAGGCAATCTCAACGCTGTGTGTTACAGGGAAGAAATCCTCCTCATGTGGTACCCTTCCTGCAGGCTCATCCTGACATGACCCTCCAGCATGACGCATTTTATGTACGTGATTACCTGCAAGACAGGGACGGCAGTGTTCTGTTATGACCAGCGAAGAGCCCGGATCTCAATCCCATTGAGCACGTCTGGGAACTGTTGGATCAGAGGGTGAGGGCTACGGCCATTCCCCCCAGAAATGTCCGGGAACTTTCAGGTGCCTTGGTGGAAGAGTGGGGTAACATCTCACAGGAGGAGATGCACTGCAGTACTTAATGCAGCTGGTGGCCACACCAGATACTGACTGTTACTTTTGATTTTGACCCCCCTTTGTTCACGGACACATTATTCCAGTTCTGTTAGTCACATGTCTGTGGAACGTACTTGTTCAGTTTATGTCTCAGTTGTTGAATCTTGTTATGTTCATACAAATATTTAAACAACTTAAGTTTGCTGAAAATAAACGCAGTTGACAGTAAGAGGATGTTTCTTTTTTTGCTGAGTTTAGGAAGAAGAAAGGAAGAAGCCACTGCTCCAAAACAGCCATAAAAAAAGCCAGACTACAGTTTGCAACTGCACATGGGGACAATGTCCTCTGGTCTGATGAAACATAAATAGAACTGTTTGGCAATAATGACCATCGTTATGTTAGGAGGAAAAAGGGGGAGAATTGCAAGCCGAAGAACACCATCCCAACCGTGAAGCACGGGTGTGGCTACATCATGTTGTGGGGGTGCTTTGCTGCAAGAGGGACTGGTGCACTTCACAAAATAGATGGCATCATGAGAAAGGAAAATGATGTGGATATATTGAAGCAACATCTCAAGACATCAGTCAGGAAGTTAAAGCTTGGTCGCAAATGGGTCTTCCAAATGGACAATGACCCCAAGCATACTTCCAAAGTTGTGGCAAAATGGCTTAAGGACCACAAAGTCAAGGTATTGGAGTGGCCATCACAAAGCCCTGACCTCAATCCTTTAGAAAATTAGTAGGCAGAACTGAAAAAGCGGGTGCGAGCATAGAGGCCTACAAACCTGACTCAGTTACACCAGCTTTGTCAGGAGGAATGGGCCAAAATTCACCCAACTTATTGTGGGAAGCTTGTGGAAGGCTACCCGAAATGTTTGACCCAAGCTAAACAATTTAAAGGCAATGCTACCAAATACTGCCTGTTCACCCCGTTACCATCCAGAAGGCAATGTCAGTACAGGTGCATCAAAGCTGGGACCGAGAGACTGAAAAATATAAGCTATTTCAAGGCCATCAGACTGTTAAACAGCCATCACTAACACTGTGAGACTGCTGCCTACATACAGACTTTAAATCATTGGCCACTTTAATAAATGGATCACTAGTCACTTTAATAATGTTTACATATCTTGCATTACTCATCTCATATGTATATACTGTATTTTTTACCATCTATTGCATCTTGCCTATGCTGCTCGGTCATTGCTCATCCATATATTTATAAATATATATTCTTATTCCAATACTTTACTTAGATTTTTGTGTACTACTGTAGGTAGTTGTTGTGGAATTGTTAGATTACTTGTTAGATATTGCTGCACTGTCAGAACTAGAAGCACAAGAATTTTGCTACACTCACAATAGCATCTGCTAACCATGTGTATGTGACCAATAAAATGTGATTTGATAAGTCTGGTTCATAGAGATATGATTACTGCGTACAATAGCTGTAGGATCAGCAAAAGCATTCATGGCAGTAAGAGGGACATACATTTGGCTACTAACATTGTGTCTTCCAGCGCCCCTGCCTGGGATAATGTACATTTGCTGAAGCATTATGACAACTAAGCGACACAATGGTAGGGATTAACTGAGCTATTCTTGGGTAATTGATAAGTCATCGTCTCAACGCAGCCTTATAATGCTGTGTAAGGATACAGGAACCCAAAGGATTTGGGTGGATCCCATCCTCCTTATAATACAAGCTTTGTTTCCAGAAGGTATCAGAAATGTCATTAAATGTTACACCCACAGAGCTGCAATAGTCTCGTAGCCAGTTATGGAGGACTAAACATCTGCTGAACCGTTCAATACCACAATTTAAGGAAGGCAGAGGGACAGATATTAAGGGGTGTTTGTTGGTGTCAAGCAGTGACCCAATCAGTTCTTCAAAATATATCTTCAGCTGTTCTGAGCTGCCCTTCATAATGTCATTCGACCCCACATGAGCCGTGACAGTATTATTCCCCAGTGACTGACTCAGAGCCTCGGGAAGCAACCTGGTGATATCCTGAACTTTTGCCCCAGGAAAACAGTCTTTTCCCCAGGTACAGATATATGCCTCACCATCGAACTCCCTATCACAATAGCCGTAATGATCCGGCCTCTGCCGTGTCTCGAAGCTGACTGCGGGGCCAGAGCCACATAACTCGCCTGAGAAGAGGGCTGCTGAGACGCCGGCTGCGTGCAGGCCACAACAGCCAAAGAGACAGAACTCTGATCCAGAGAGCACGGCCGCCGTGGTCCAGGCTGTGCCCAGGCAGTTGATTGATTAGGACAGGGAGAGGTAGCTGGAGGAACATCCACATCCAACCCTGAGAGTCTTTCTTGGGATTGGAAATATATGTCTATTGCGCTGCACACAATTTAAACTTAGTCTTGAATGATGCATGTTGGGCTATACCAGAGATAAGGGATTGTTGATATTCTCTTTTGTTCATTTTGTTGATGCATTGGGGACGGGGGCTTGGGGACGTGGTCTTTGAGGTGGGGACTAGGGGGGGGGACTTGGAGGCCTGGTGGCCTGGCGGTTGGGAGCTTCAGCCGGTGGCTGATGGATCGCTGGTTCGGGTGCCCGTTTTTGACCTTGTGGGAGATCTGTCGACGTGCCCTTGAGCAGGGCGTTGACCCTGGTTACTCCTGTGTGTCGCTCTGGATGTAGATGTTGAGCGGCTTCACTGCAAGTATATAGTATGTTTTGAATGTTAAATATAAATGATATGTGGGGCAGCACCGCAATTTTTTTTATTTTATTTAACCAGGCAAGTCAGTTAAGAACAAATTCTTATTTACAATGACAGCCTACTGGGGAACAGGGGGTTAACTGCCTTGTTCAGGGGCAGAATGATAGATTTTTACCTTGTCAGCTCGGGGATTCGATCCAACAACCTTTCGGTTACTGGCCCAGCGCTCTACTCACTAGGCTACCTGCCGCCCCAACTGAGGAGAGGGCTGTTGTGGCATCGCTACAGTCTGGGGTTAGATCCCAGGTTGTGTCACACAGGCCGTGACCGGGAGTCCCATAGGGTGGCGCACAGTTGTCCCAGCGTCGCCCGGGTTAGCGGAGGGTTTGTCCGGGGGGGGTGGCTTTAATTGGCTTTTCGCGCTCTAGCGACTCCTTGTGGTGGGCCGGGCACCTGCAGGCTGACCTTGGTCATCAGTTGAACGGTGTTTCCTCCGACATATTGGTGCAGCAGCTAATGGCGGCAGCTAATGGAGATCCTTAATAAATATGAATACAAATACCAACCCGTTGTAGAATAAAGTTTTAACCATTATGAAAAGTCAGCCAGTTGTCATTGGTTTAAGAAACAGATATATGAAATGCAACATTTCCTGTTGTGTATGCAAAATGACTGCTAACCAGGGACAGACTGGGACCAGAAATCAGCCTGGGCATTTCTGACTCTCTGGTTCATTTTCCTTCAGCCCCCCCCCCCCCTTTAGACAGGCCCACTGGGCTAAAGATGGGCCAGCCTATCTTGCATTTGCCTGAATTGCCCTATGGCCAGTCTGTTTCTGATGCCAACTGCTAAAATACTTTCTACTAACTGCTGGGTGGCTCAGTAAACGACATCTGTCCTGGTAGAAAGAGATGATTTATGTGAAGTTCAATATTTATGACTCACTTAACTTCTCTAAGCACCGCACATTAGCTTTCCATCATTAGCTATCTAGAAAACCAGACAACGGATGACACCCATGAACAAATTACCTTTTGTGAAGCCATTAACGTGGTTGACATGTGGAGTCATCTCTGAGTTTGTGTGTGTGTATGTGCATGTGGACGTGTGTGTGTGAGTGCTTCTTTGAGTGTACGTGCATGTGTGTGTGTCTGTAGGTGTGTGTGTTCAGTGAAATGTCTGACCAATTGATCGTCATATTCCAACAAATCCCTCATGCCATCACCGCACTTCAACTGAGTACTTGATGTGGCTATGGAAATCCATTACATTGAGAGCCTATTAAAAGTTCATTCCTGGAGGCTGGCTATTGCTATGTGTTCTAATGGGCCCCATTTATTTCATAGTACCTGACAATTCTTCTCGTGACAATCGTTGGCAATCATTACAAAAGGATTGAATGTGTATCAGGCTTAGCTCATGATCTAAACGGCACAGACTGCATGGTTGCGTAGCTGTCTAGCTATACCCGAAATGGCATTAAATGATAGTCTTTTGAAACTTTAGCACAAAGGTGAAGATATTTGACTTTGAGACATCCAGACACATTTCTACAATCATTATGCACCCATTCAATTCATATCATTCATTAATCGAGTCATACATTTTACAAGGTCTAACTTTACCATACAGTCGTGGCCAAAAGTTTTGAGAATGACACAAATATTAATTTTCACAAGGTCTGCTGCCTCAGTTTGTATGATGGCAATTTGCATATACTCCAGAATATTATGAAGAGGGATCAGATGAATTGCAATTAATTGCAAAGTCCCTCTTTGCCATGCAAATGAACTGAATCACCAAAAACATTTCCACTGCATTTCAGCCCTGCCACAAAAGGACCAGCTGACATCATGTCAGTGATTCTCTCGTTAACACAGGTGTGAGTGTTGACGAGGACAAGGCTGGAGATCACTCTGTCATGCTGATTGAGTTCGAATAACAGACTGGAAGCTTCAAAAGGAGGGTGGTGCTTGGAATCATTGTTCTTCCTCTGTCAACCATGGTTACCTGCAAGGAAACACGTGCCGTCATCATTGCTTTGCACAAAAAGGGCTTCACAGGCAAGGATATTGCAGCTAAATCAACCATTTATCGGATCATCAATAACTTCAAGGAGAGCGGTTCAAATGTTGTGAAGAATGCTTCAGGGCGCCCAAGAAAGTTCAGCAAGCGCCAGGACCGTCTCCTAAAGTTGATTCACCTGCGGGATCGGGGCACCACCAGTACAGAGCTTGCTCAGGAATGGCAGCAGGCAGGTGTGAGTGCATCTGCACGCAGAGTGAGGCGAAGACTTGGAGGATGGCCTGGTGTCATGAAGGGCAGCAAAGAAGCCACTTCTCTCCAGGAAAAACATCCGGGACAGACTGATATTCTGCAAAAGGTACAGGGATTGAACTTCTGACGACTGGGGTAAAGTCATTTTCTCTGATGAATCCCCTTTCTGATTGTTTGGGGCATCCGGAAAAAAGCTTGTCCGGAGAAGATAAAGGTGAGCGCTACCATCAGTCCTGTGTCATGCAAACAGTAAAGCATCCTGTGACCATTCATCTGTGGGGTTGCTTCTTAGCCAAGGGCTCACTCACAATTTTGCCTAAGAACACAGCCATGAATAAAGAATGGTACCAACACATCCTCCGAGAGCAACTTCTCCCAACCATCCAGGAACAGTTTGGTGACGACCAATGCCTTTTCTAGCATGATGGAGCAACTTGGCAAAAGGCAAAAGTGATAACTACACTGCTCAAAAAAATAAAGGGAACACTTAAACAACACAATGTAACTCCAAGTCAATCACACTTCTGTGAAATCAAACTGTCCACTTAGGAAGCAACACTGATTGACAATAAATTTCACATGCTGTTGTGCAAATGGAATAGACAAAAGGTGGAAATTATAGGCAATTAGCAAGACACCCCCAATAAAGGAATGGTTCTGCAGGTGGTGACCACAGACCACTTCTCAGTTCCTATGCTTCCTAGCTGATGTTTTGGTCACTTTTGAATGCTGGCGGTGCTCTCACTCTAGTGGTAGCATGAGACGGAGTCTACAACCCACACAAGTGGCTCAGGTAGTGCAGCTCATCCAGGATGGCACGTCAATGCGAGCTGTGGCAAAAAGGTTTGCTGTGTCTGTCAGCGTAGTGTCCAGAGCATGGAGACGCTACCAGGAGACAGGCCAGTACATCAGGAGACGTGGAGGAGGCCGTAGGAGGGCAACAACCCAGCAGCAGGACCGCTACCTCCGCCTTTGTGCAAGGAGGTGCACTGCCAGAGCCCTGCAAAATGACCTCCAGCAGGCCACAAATGTGCATGTGTCTGCTCAAACGGTCAGAAACAGACTCCATGAGGGTGGTATGAGGGCCCGACGTCCACAGGTGGGGGTTGTGCTTACAGCCCAACACCGTGCAGGACGTTTGGCATTTGCCAGAGAACACCAAGATTGGCAAATTCGCCACTGGTGCCCTGTGCTCTTCACAGATGAAAGCAGGTTCACACGCACATGTGACAGACGTGACAGAGTCTGGAGACGCCGTGGAGAACGTTCTGCTGCCTGCAACATCCTCCAGCATGACCGATTTGGCGGTGGGTCAGTCATGGTGTGGGGTGGCATTTCTTTGTGGGGCCGCACAGCCATCCATGTGCTCGCCAGAGGTAGCCTGACTGCCATTAGGTACCGAGATGAGATCCTCAGACCCCTTGTGAGACCATATGCTGACACATGCACATTTGTGGCCTGCTGGAGGTCATTTTGCAGGGCTCTGGCAGTGCACCTCCTTGCACAAAGGCGGAGGTAGTGGTCCTGCTGCTGTGTTGTTGCCCTCCTACGGCCTCCTCCACGTCTCCTGATGTACTGGCCTGTCTCCTGGTAGCGCCTCCATGCTCTGGACACTATGCTAACAGACACAGCAAACCTTTTTGCCACAGCTCGCATTGATGTGCCATCCTGGATGAACTGCACTACCTGAGCCACTTGTGTGGGTTGTAGACTCCGTCTCATGCTACCACTAGAGTGACAGCACCGCCAGCATTCAAAAGTGACCAAAACATCAGCCAGGAAGCATAGGAACTGAGAAGTGGTCTGTGGTCACCACCTGCAGAACCATTCCTTTATTGGGGGTGTCTTGCTAATTGCCTATAATTTCCACCTTTTGTCTATTCCATTTGCACAACAGCATGTGAAATTTATTGTCAATCAGTGTTGCTTCCTAAGTGGACAGTTTGATTTCACAGAAGTGTGATTGACTTGGAGTTACATTGTGTTGTTTAAGTGTTCCCTTTATTTTTTTGAGCAGTGTAAGTGGCTCGGGGAACAAAACATCGATATTTTGGGTCCATGGCCAGGAAACTCCCCAGACCTTAATCCCATTGAGAACTTGTGGTCAATCCTCAAGAGGCGGGTGGACAAACAAAACCCCACAAATTCTAACAAACTCCAAGCGTTGATTATGCAAGAATGGGCTGCCATCAGTCAGGATGTGGTCCAGAAGTTAATTGACAGCATGCCAGGGCGGATTGCAGAGGTCTTGAAAAAGAAGGATCAACACTGCAAATATTGACTCTTTGCATCAACTTCATGTAATTGTCAATAAAAGCCTTTGACACTCAGTATTCCATAGTGACATCTGACAAAAATATCTAAAGACACTGAAGCAGCAAACTTTGTGGAAATTAATATTTGTGTCATTCAAAACTTTTGGCCACGATTGTACATCAAGCCTCTGCCACATATGCCTGTTTTTGACTCAGACACATTGCCCTAGGCCTAGACATACAACGACAATAGAAAAACCTAAAGAAAACCTACATTTATGTAAATGGTCATCTTTTTGCAGTTCCAAGCCAGCTTCAGAAGATGTGTGACTACCATTTAGATCAAAACAACTATAACCTGTATGATAGCAGCAGCATACTGTAGCTTCTACCACAAAATACGTAATAGTTTGTCACTAAGTTAGATCTCTCACAGCAATCAATTTGAGCAAAATAACAAGAGTTCTATGACCGACAAAGATTTGCTAAATCAAGGGAAGCTGTTTTGTGAGGCCTGGCAGATGAAAATGTAAGTCACCAAAGTGAGAGGGATGAACGGAGCCGAGTGAGGACGGGAAAGGAGAGTGAACAAATGAATAATGACTTCTCAGTGGCACAGTATACATGACGGGTAGCCTCCTGATGGCTTCTCTTTGATGACATTGGAAGCAAAGATGTGCATTTCAGAATACTATTCCCTAGTGTTCTTATCTCTATCTGTGCAGGGCTGCTCCAACAACTAGGCCTACACCACATCCTGTAGAACACACAACGCCTGTCAGGGAAGAGCCAATCAGACTGCAATGCACACTATAGCTGTCAGAAGCAATCCAATCAGCCAAATAACTGTCAAAGAACAGCCAATCAAAAGAAAAGAGACAACAGTATCAGTCCAATAAACTAGCAGAGCATGCAAATAAATCTCAACATTCACCAAAAATGAAGAAACATAACATGTCGATGACGTGTCAAGTAAATGTAGAGCATACTAACAATAGTTTCAGTCATTGAGCACAAGCATGACAGCCCAATTCAGATATTTTTCTTCTTCTTCACTAATTAGCCTTTTGACCAATCAGATCAGACCAATCAGATCAGCTCGGAAAAAGATCCCCTTCACTATTGATGCATTATACCAGCATCAAAAGAGCATTTCCAGACTCTGAAGTCAGGAGGACTTCGAGTTCGATATCAGCCAGACTACTTTTAGTCAGCACCTCTATTCAGAACACTATCTTCATTTGATTTCATGATTCAGCTCCTAACATTTTTGTGTTGTCTTTCTACCACTGGTTATGTTACCATGGTTGTAAATAGCTTCCCTTCCATGTCTTCTTTCTTTCACAACCACAGATCTGAGCAAACGTGGTTGGTGGCAACATTATGCTGCAAATGCATCCTGTCCTTCCTATCAAAGGCCATGAGGTAAATAAGAAAGGCAGGCAGGAAAACTAAACGTAAAGCACTACCACAACACATCCACTATTGCATTGTTTCTCAGCACAAAACAAAGAACCAGACAATTAGTAACCGACTGGTAAACACATTTGTTTTGGTGCTCTTCTCACCGATGTGGCGGGAAACACTGGCCACCTCAGTTTGCAGTGGTGAATAGCAGGTTGTGTCACACAAAATGCAAGCTCTTTAAGGTGAAAGCCTTGTGACAGTAGCTTTCGTCATGACGAGCCAATAGAGAGGGCGAGGCATGACATAGGGCGTGGAGAGTCAGAGTCGCTCGGTCGACATCGGTAGACGGTGAAAGGGGAAAGGAATCTTATGTCACAACTTGGGGACATTCTTGTAGCTATCGATCCGGAGTTGTATAGGGATGCTTTGTATGGAAAAGCAAATGAGATTGAACGTAGACAAACAAAATGTAAGGATAGCCTGATAAATCTAACATTGTTATCAGCAAACATCTGTAAATGATCAGTAAATATTACAAGCATTTCGTTACATTCGCAATAACATCTGCTAACCATGTGTATGTGACCAGTAAAATGTGATATTTCAAAAGTATGAAAAACTGTTTATGTGCTGCCACTCCATAAGGGCGAGGATAGTAGACATCTTGATCATTATCGTCCCATCTCCTGGCTTTCACGTCTAGCCAAGATTCTCAAACCGTTGGTAAATAAGCAACTTTGCTCTTTTTTTAATCTAAGCATGGTATTTTGAATCTAAACCAATCAGGGTTTAGGCCAGGGCACAGCACTATTACAGCAACCACATCAGTCGTTAATGATATTGTCAATGCTTCGGACGTAAAAATGAATTGTGCTGCCTTGTTTGTGGACCTGTCAAAAGTGTTTGATGCTGTCGATCATGTTATTTCATTGAACGTGTTGTCCTCGATTGGCCTGGGCTCTGACACCTGCTCTTGGTTTCCTGATGATCTTAGTGACAGAAGTCAGGCTATCGTGATTGATGGGGTTAAGTCCTAATTTCTTGAAGTACACAAAGGTGTTCCACAGGGGGTGATAGTAGCACCTGTTCTTTTCACTATTTATATCAATGCTATTGGTCAATCTGTAAGAAAAAAAAAAAACTATATGTGAATGATACTATTACGTACAGTGGCGTACAGCAGGTCAGCCACCAGGGGGAGACTCGTCGAGGCCTGGTGACAGACGGATTATACATCACGAGGCCATGGCTCCCTCTGCTGGCCATGCCAGGTCTTGACGGGCTCTCCGGCCAGGACTAATTGGGGCTGGTGAGTAATCAAGGGTTGATTTCACACCAGCTGTACGAGTCCCATAAAGCTGCCAGAAGGGCAGCACACAGGGGAGAGATTGGGGGAAGAAAGGACTCCCGTATAGTTGGTGACGGTACCAGAGGTAACAGGAGGGAGTTCAGTTTTTGATCCCCACAGGATACAGCAAGACCCGGAGCCCAGAAGACGGTATCCCAGAGAGGGTCTCATGGGGGAGACCTATCCTTTTTCTTTTGATTTATTAGTTTAATAAACACCTTTGAAACTGAGCTAATCCTACTCTGTCCGTGTCTGATCCGTGTAAACGTTTTGACCCAACCCCCTGGTCTGCCACAGTACGCAATTACCTGGCTGTGACAAGGCTATAGTCTGAGTTTGCAGTTGTGCAGGAAGACCTTACTGATTTTAAAACTCATGCGTAATACAGGCAAACTAAATACATGTTGTTTTCAAGTTCTCGTAAGATTGTCTCAGATGGATTACATCTTCACTCATCAGACGGTTCTGTAATCAAACGAGTCCCTGCATACAAATACCTTGGCATTTGGATTGAGAATTATTTATAATTTTAAACATACGAATGAGCTTGTTAAACTAAGATTTAAAGTGGGCTTTTTTTTAACAGAAACAGATCTTGTCTCTCTCTAGTCAGCAGTAGGCAGTTTGTGCAGTCAACCTTTCTATCTTGATTATGGTCATACTTTTTATCAAAATGCAGACACCTCTACTCTTAAACCTCCGGATGCCATTTTTGATAGCACCCTTCATTTTATCAAATGATAGTTTAGTTACCCGTCACTGTATTCTTTACCAAAAGGCTGGCTTGACCCTCTTTGAAGTCACGTAGATCACATCATTGTGCTCTCTTTGTTAACAAAGCCCTGCTCCACAAGCTTCTGACTTACCTCACTGTTAAGATTAAAAACTACAAGTTATCAAACACGTTCACAGGGTTGGTTAGCTGTGGAGACTCCTTTGGTGTCTAAATAGTTAATTCAGCCAGAAAATGTTTGGAATGATCTCCAAAATACATGTAGAATAGTGTCCATAGGGCAGTTCAGGAAGCAGACAGAGAATATAATAAAGAATGTGTGTTTTAGTTGACTGTGTACTGTATATATTTATGTTTTGTCTGTGCAATATGTGTTGTGCCGTATTTAGTTTTATATTGTATTAGATTTATGTATTTTAGGACATTTTATATGCAGGGCTCCCTGCAAGAGACACTTGTCTCAATGGTGATCCTTGATTAAATAAAAATTGACAACAGCTCCAAGCCATTTCTTAAAACTGAAGCATGCTCATAATGTATGCCAAAGCAGTGATATTGATATTGGGATTTTCCTGGATTTTTTTAGACAACCTACTGTGTCTTGTGTACAAAATGGCATCGGTGACATGACAAGCACGTAATTGCACTGTCGCAATAAGGCAGGGTGTCAGAGAGCAGCCATTTAAGCCACTCTTGTAAGGAAAGCAAGTACAGGATCAAGAGAACATGTACTTTCGCGTGTGCGTGCGCACACACACACACACACACACACACACACACACACACACACACACGTTCTTTCCCCAGCAGCATGTTCAGCCAGCTCAGACTCTCAACCCAACCACGCTGAAAACAGAATCAGACAAACCAACGGAGGAAGAGTGGGTGAGAGCCCGGAGGATAAACATCACATGAGAGGGATAACTTCAGCCCATAGCGAGAGACGTGACAACATAAAAGACACATCAAGTTGCAGCAGAAGAGCCTTTGATATGCAAAGACAGAGCCTTTTCAAATGACTGTCCTGACAGCATCTCATTGTGTGAGAAACAAAGGAGTCAGATCTTATCAGAAATAACATTCCATTGAATTGAAATGCAGCCATGATGGTTACATCATAAAAACCACCTCCACAGAGGTACAGTACAGTACTTTGATGTAAAGTCACTGTTGAAGAATATAATCTTCTGCATAGAATTTGTACATTCAATGTGCAAAGTGGAATACTTGACGTTCAGTCCTATTATGACAGAAAGGTGTCGTTCTGTATTCTCACCGTGCGTCCTTTTGTTCAATCGAGCTTAAGGCTGGTCTAGTGGGTAACGCCGCCTGCAGCACATAGCCATCAACCTTAGCGTGGGTAGGAATCCCAGCCTCACCACTACATCTCCCTCCCTCTGTCTCCCTTCTCATTTCAATCTATCAATAAAATAAAATGACAACAATGAAATCTATCAATAACATACTCAAAGAGATCTCCTTACAGCTGTTAGTTCTTACATGCTGGCCCCATCAGCATAGAATGTGTGTGACATAGCCTACAGGTGGTCACTTGTTAGGGATGAGACCGATATGTATGATAATATAAGCCTTTAATGCATGATGTAACAGTAGATTATACGGGGGATATGAGCAGGTGGCAACAGCTAGATCTACTGTAGATCAGATTCAATTGATGTTTCGCTGCCGAACAGACAGAACGGCCCCACGCAGTTGCGCAAGAGCCAGTAAACTGCCTGTGTGTGCGCGTGTGCTTGGGTGTACACTGTGAGGAGTTGCTGGATTACATTTTTGCAATCTTCTTCATTATTCATGGAACAAATGGGCCAGTCAAGCAAAACTATGACATACTGGAACCCCAGCATTGAGTTACAGCCAGGTGAACCTCCATATGGTATTACAGCACTACACGTTTAACATGACATACTGGAACCCCAGCATTGAGTTACAGCCAGGTGAACCTCCATATGGTATTACAGCACTACACGTTTAACATGACATACTGGAACCCCAGCCCTGAGTTACAGCCAGGTGAACCTCCATAGGGCATTACAGCACTACACGTTTAACATGACATACTGGAACCCCAGCATTGAGTTACAGCCAGGTGAACCTCCATAGAGCATTACAGCACTACACGTTTAACATGACATACTGGAACCCCAGCATTGAGTTACAGCCAGGTGAACCTCCATATGGTATTACAGCACTACACGTTTAACATGACATACTGGAACCCCAGCCCTGAGTTACAGCCAGGTGAACCTCCATAGGGCATTACAGCACTACACGTTTAACATGACATACTGGAACCCCAGCATTGAGTTACAGCCAGGTGAACCTCCATAGGGCATTACAGCACTACACGTTTAACATGACATACTGGAACCCCAGCCCTGAATTACAGCCAGGTGAACCTCCATAGGGTACTACAGCACTACACGTTTAACATGACATACTGGAACCCCAGCCCTGAGTTACAGCCAGGTGAACCTCCATAGGGTATTACAGCACTACACGTTTAACATGACATACTGGAACCCCAGCCCTGAGTTACAGCCAGGTGAACCTCCATAGGGCATTACAGCACTACACGTTTAACATGACATACTGGAACCCCAGCCCTGAGTTACAGCCAGGTGAACCTCCATAGGGTACTACACGTTTAACATGACATACTGGAACCCCAGCATTGAGTTACAGCCAGGTGAACCTCCAAAGGGCATTACAGCACTACACGTTTAACATGACATACTGGAACCCCAGCATTAAGTTACAGCCAGGTGAACCTCCATAGGGCATTACAGCACTACACGTTTAACATGACATACTGGAACCCCAGCATTGAGTTACAGCCAGGTGAACCTCCATAGGGTACTATAGCACTACACGTTTAACATGACATACTGGAACCCCAGCATTGAGTTACAGCCAGGTGAACCTCCATAGGGTACTACACGTTTAACATGACATACTGGAACCCCAGCATTGAGTTACAGCCAGGTGAACCTCCATAGGGTATTACAGCACTACACGTTTAACATGACATACTGGAACCCCAGCCCTGAGTTACAGCCAGGTGAACCTCCATAGGGTATTACAGCACTACACGTTTAACATGACATACTGGAACCCCAGCATTGAGTTACAGCCAGGTGAACCTCCATAGGGCATTACAGCACTACACGTTTAACATGACATACTGGAACCCCAGCATTGAGTTACAGCCAGGTGAACCTCCATAGGGTACTACATTACTACACACTGAATCCATTCTGTTTTTTGGGTGAGGTATTCTGTAATGAATACTCAGGGAGAAAAAGGTGTAGATTCACACGCAGAGCGCGGCAGGTGTTTATCTCGCCTTCGCAGAAGGCAGGAATCGTGGTCACAGTCATGCAATGGTCATACACATGTAGGCAAACAGGCAGGTGAATCAAAACTAGGACTGAAGGCTATAACTGGTTCTCACAAACGAGCTAGGAAAAGGCTTAGTAGAGTCAAAACAAACTATTCCTCACAAAGGCACAAACAGAATGAATTGAACTAAATAAGGAGCTGATGAGACCAGGTGAGTAACTAACACAGGTGAAATCAATAAACAAAAAATGAAAGACACAAAGAAATAGGGCAAAGTTCAAGAACACAAGGTTGATTAAGAAAATAAATACAGAACCCTACAGGTAGAATCTCCTCAGGGGGAATAGGCGTTTTTGAATAGGCGTTGTCGTGCCCTCTTCACAACGGTCTTGGTGTGTTCGGACCATGATAGCTTGTTGATGTGGACACCAAGGAACTTGAAGTTTCACCCTGCTCCACTACAGCCCCGTCGATGAGAATGGGGGCGTGCTCCTTTTCCTGTAGTCCACAATCATCTTGTTTGTCTTGATCACGTTGAGGGAGAGGTTGTTGTCCTGGCACCACAGTCGCTGACCTCCCTATAGGCTGTCTCATCGTTGTCGGTGATCAGGCCTACCACCGGTGTGTCATCGTGAAACTACCTCATCTCTTTACCCCACATATCTGTAATGTCCCTCAGTCGAGCGGTGAATTTCAAACACAGATTCAACCACAAAGACCAGAGAGGCTTTCTAATGCCTCGCAAATATGGGCATCTAATTTGAAGATGGGTAAAAGAAAAGAAAAAACAGACAAGACATTGAATATCCCTTTGAACATGAAGTTATTAATTAGACATTGGGTTGTGTATCAATACAACCAGTTACTACAAAGATACAGGCATCCTTCCTAACTCAGGAAGGACACTTTAAAACAGTTACAGAGTTGAATGGCTGTGATAGGAGAAAACTGAGGATGGATCAACAACATTGTAGTTACTCCACAATAATAACCTAATTGACAGAGTGAAAAGAAGGAAGCATGTACAGAATAAAAAAAAATCCAAAACATGCATCCTGTTTGCAACAAGGAACTAAAGTAATACTGCAAAAAATTTGGCAAAGCAATTCACTTTAACAAAGTGTTATGTGTCACGCTGGTATGAAGGATTTGTAGACAGGCACAGGAATACACAATCTGGGTTTTTAATACACCCAAAACAAACATGTATAGAAAACACTGGGACGTACCCAAACAAAAGAGCGAGGGAAACCTCGAAGACGACGAGACCCGTAATAGACAATGCACAAAACACGCAGCACAGGCTGAGACAACACATAGGTACTCACACGACCAACGGACATGGGAACAATAATCGACAGCCCGATGGGGAAACAAAGGGCACATTTATACAAACACAATCAGTGAGGAATTGGAAGCAGGTGTGCGGAATGACACAGTTCAGTGCAACCTAAAAGACCGGTGACGTCGACCTCCGGAACTGGTGAGCAGAATGAGCAGCAGTACCGGGGGGGATCCGTGACATTATGTTGGGGCAAATCCAATACAACACATTACTGAACTCCACACTCCATATTTTTAAGCATAGTGATTGCTGCTTGTAATCGTTAAGGACTGGGGAGTTTTTCAGCATAAAATAGAAACAGGCAAAATCCTAGAGGAAAACCTGGTTCAGTCTGCTTTCCACCAGACACTGGGAGATGAACTCACCTTTATAAGGACAATAACCGCGTTACAGTTTTGACATAAATCTGCTTGAAAATCTATGGCAAGACTTTAAAAAAATGGTTGTCTAGCAATGATCAACAAGCAATTTGGCAGAGCTTAAATAATTTTTTTAAGAATAATGTGCAAATACTGTACAATTCAGGTGTGCAATGCTCTTTCAGACTTACCCAGAAAAACTCACAGCAGTAATCGTTGCCAAAGGTGATTCTAACAGGTGTGTGAATACTTATGTAAAATAGATATTTTCAATAAATTTGCTAAGATTTCAAAAAATATGTTTCTAACTTTGTCATTATGGGTATTGTGTGTAGATGGGTGACAAAAATAATCAATTTAATCCATTTTGAATGCAGGCTGTAAGACAACGATGTGGAATAAATCAAGGGGTATGAATACTTTATGAAGGCACTCTACATTCTGGTTGTCCATTCTCAAAAACATACAGGCAATGAGACAAATGACAAACTTACCACAATACATGGCTCCTACGGGTGTGAACGTTTAAACACTTTAACAACATAACGTTTAGAGAAAATACCTAACTGAAAAACATTTATCTTTCACTTTTAACAAATGAAAATCATAGTGCACTTATCACAAAACTACCACTAACAAGCCTTTATCATCATAAAGAGAAACATTTAATTAAACAAATAGTTAATGCAACAATGCTGTAACATTAGTTGGAGGAGATATGCAGTAAAGGTACAATGCTGAAAAATATGACCCAACCCGTTGCTGGCAGGACGGAGTGGGAAAAGCACAGCGCTGATTACAGAAATGACTGAAGTTGATATGTAGCCATTGTCATTGGTAGAGGATGTTGTCTTCAATACCCATATCTAGAACCAGACTTGTTGTCTATGAACACACTGTCATACATTACTGCATCAATTCATCACATTGATGAGAAGTGGGACATGAAGTACGTACTGACAACTGAGAACATTGAGTAGTGTAAGGTGAGCACCGTCTGGTACAATTTCCACTAGTTACCACAGCCACAAAGTCAAAAATAGCTATATCGTAAAACAAGTGGTCTTAATTTCAGGTTAGGGTTAGGCATAAGGTTAGCAGTGTGGTTAATGTTAGGGTTAAGGTTGGGTTTAAAGTTACATTTTAAGGAGATAAATTGTAGCAATAGAGGCAGGATTTATGACTTTGTGACTGTGGTAACTAGTGACGACCGGTAAGTAGGTTGTAGTCAAGAACACGGTAAATTGAACTGCATTGCCCCCTAGCAGTCATACACAGAACCACATCTGAATTGTGAACTCGAGTCAATTTTATATTTGTTTTTAAAACGTTTGGGGAAAAAACTATATGGCAGTTTAAACGTTAAGAGAAATTTGACATTTGTCACATCCCTACCACCATGGCTACCACCACATACATTCTGCTTGCTCACTCTCACAAAACAAAAAAAGGCAGACAAACAAATTGAGCCAGTAATTCCCACAGACAGCTAGCTACTTGAACACGGTTAGGGAACGATCAGGACTTACATTCTGCTTGCCCACGATGTTGTCGAAGGGCAGCTCGGGACTCCAGGAGCCCTGGTTGAAGGTGGTGCTGCTGACGCGTCGGTCGGTGCTGGTCGCCTCCTTCATGATGTCCTCGGGCAGCGTGAGTAGGCTCTCCTCGGGCTGCTTGATCAGGTACGTCTCGATGTTGTGGCGGCGCAAGAATTCGTTGCGGTCCTTGCCATGGCCCTCCTCTACCTCGTAGTCACCATTCAGGCAGTCCAGGGACGCCTTGGAGATGTGGATTCGTCTGAGGACGAGGTTTTCATTAGGTGGCCAGCACGTACACTTTATTTTGATGTGGTCTATGCTGCTCAAACTGTCAACAAACTATCAACTGAACATCTGTTGACATGAAATTGCGTGCAAGGGTTACAGTTAGGGTGAAGGTAAGGGTAAAGGTTAGGGCTATGATACATTTGTAAGGTTAGGGTTAGTGGATAGTTACTGTAGTTGACATTTTGTTGACAGAACAAAATCATCAATTTGGGACTATCAAAATAATGTGATACCGATGACCATGCTGTAAAGTCACACTTGTCTCTATTGTTACATTTGATGAGCAATTCAATTACATAGGTTGTTAACAATAAATGTAACAGTAAGGTCCAGAATGTTTGATTTGCCTGCTGGAGGCAAGGAAAACACATTTGACCATTATTTGGTTGTAAAATGATCAGCTCCTGAACAATACAGTCAAAACGACTAATTTCCAATTATTCCATTCAAAACAATTGCACACATTTAAGTTTATCATCGTAGATGTCACACTCTCATCTCTTTCACCTGCCCTTGTGCTTGTCTCCACCCCCCTCCAGGTGTCGCCCATCTTCCCCACTTATCCCCTAGGTATTCATACCTGTGTTTTCTGTCTGTCTGTGCCAGTTCGTCTTGTTTGTTCAAGTCGACCAGCATTTTCTCAGCTCCTGGTTTTCCCCAGTCTCTCTTTTTCTTGTCCTCCTGGTTTTGACCCTTGCATGTCCTGACTCTGAGCCCGCCTGCCTGACCACTCTGCCTGACTCCGAGCCTGCCTGCTGTCCTGTACCTTTGCAGCTACTGTAGATTATCGACCCCTGCCTGCCTTGAGCTGTCGTTTGCCTGCCCCTGTTGTTGCAATTAACATTGTTACTTCCCTTGATAAAAAAAACATAAAATAATAGCCAATCAGTGTTGAGCTACATTGAGTGAGCTCAATTGTGAATGGTCCTGGTGCCCCCCCAAAAAGTTTCGATTTGGCTTAACCACTAATCACATCAAAAGAAAAACCTAATTGACAGAAAAAAAGGTCTTGTTGGAATCTCATTGTGTCGTTGTCCTCCGGTGGCTAGCTAGCTAGCTAGCTAAAATCGCCACTTTCCCAAATTAGCCATGGATGGAGATAGAGATCTGTACTTGTGGTTGTACTTAATTCCCTGTACTGGCCATTAATTATAATGCAAATTTGGATCCAACCATAAATTCATACATTTTGCCCTGGGCCTGAGAGGGTGGAAGTTCATCATGAACCTAAACTACATGACCAAAAGTATGTGGACGCCTGCTCGTCGAACATCTCATTCCAAAATCATGGGAACTAATATGGTGTTTCCCACTTTGCTGCTATAACAGACTCCACTCTTCTGGGAAGAATTTTCACTGCGTGGACCTTCAGCCATAAGATCATTAGTGAGGTTCGGCACTGATGTTGGGCGATTAGGCCTGGCTCGCAGTCGGCATTCCAATTCATCCCAAAGGTGTTCGATGGGGTTGAGGTCAGGGCTCTGTGCAGACCACTCAAGTTCTTCCACACCGATCTCGACAAACCATTTCAGTATGGATCTCGCTTTGTGCACGGGTGAATATTCATGCTGAAACAGGAAAGGGTCTTCCCCAAACTGATGCCACAAAGCTGGAAACACAAAATGGTCTACAATGTCACTGTATGCTGTAGTGTTACGATTTCCCTTCACTGGAACTAAGGGGCCCAGCCAGAACAATGAAAATCAGCCTCAGACCATTATTCCTCCTCCACCAAACTTTACAGTTGCCACTATGCATTGGGGCAGGTAGCGTTTTCCTGGCATCCACCAAACCCAGATTTATCCGTCAGACTGCCAGATGGTGAAGCGTGATTTATCACTCCAGAGAACGCGTTTGCACTGCTCCAGAGTCTAATGGCGGCGAGCTTTACACCATTCCACCCGACGCTTGGCATTGCGCATGGTGATCTTAGGTTTGTGTTAGGCTGCTCTGCCAATGGAACCCATTTCATGAAGCTCCCGACGAACAGTTTTTGTGCTGACGTTGCTTCCAGAAGTAGTTTGGAACTCGGTAGTGAGTGTTGCAACTGAGGACAGACAATGTTTAATTTACGCGCTACGTGCTTCAGCACCCGGCAGTCCGGTTCTGTGAGCTTGTGTGGCCTACCACTTTGCGGCTGAGGCATTGTTGCTCCTAGACGTTTCCACTTCACAATGACAGAAATTACAGTTGACCGGGGCAGCTCTAGCAAGGCATAAACTTGATAAACTGACTTGTTAGAAAGGTGGCATCATATGACGGTGCCACATTGAAAGTCACTGAGCTCTTCAGTAAAGCAATTCTACTGCAAATTGTCTATGGAGATTGCATGGCTGTGTGCTCGATTTTATACACCTGTCAGCAACGGGTTTGGCTGAAATAGCCGAATCCACTAATTTGATAGGGTGTTCACATAGTAGCCTAGGCTAACGTTAACTAGCTGGCTCATCGTTGCCCATGAAAGGAAGTTAGGCAAGCAAGTATTTTAGTCAGGTAGCCTAGTCTAGGACAACACAAACTAAAAGCGTGTACACTGTATGACCAGACTGATCGCTAGGAATAGACAGCGATTTTGGACGTTTGAAAAGGTCCCCAGAACGTCAATATATGCCTTCCTCAGTGCTCACAAAATAAAATAAAAACTATTGCCCAACACTGGGAGCGAAATTGTGATGCCTGGAGCCGGAGAGCACTGCTTATACCACTCCACTAGGAAACCCTGGCCAGCCAAGCCCTTCCGATGCTGGGCCAATTGTGCACCACCTCATGGGTCCCCAGGTCACGGCCGGTTGTCGCTGGATCAAACCCAGGTCTGTAGTGATGCCTCAAGCACTGCGACGCAGTGCCTTAGACCGCTGCGCTACTCGGTAGGTCAAACCTCGAGAATACTTGATGATACTTGAGGGTAATTGCACGTTGTTTTTAATTGTTTCGTTTGAAGCCTTCTCCAAACCATAGCCCTAACCTTAACCACTCAGAATTAATACCTTCATTTAAGCCTTTGAGTTGGTTCTCTTTTAATCCTGTAACCATGCAGAATTAACACTGTAACCATGCAGAATGAATGCATAAAAGAAATAGATGTTCATCCATAATACGTCAAATTTCGAAGGGAAACTATGAAATTGTGTTGGTATGACAGTTTTGGCAACATGGCATGCCGTTCTTCTACAAGTAGGGTGAGGCAACATGTTTTTTATACTTACGCACACACAATCGCGCACACACACACACACACACACACACATAAAATCAGTGTCATGGACAGCCACATGATATTTAGCTTAGGTTGATTAGACAAAATCGTTTTTGATATCTTTAAGTTGTCACTGTATTAGACTAAGCATAGGTGATTTGAATCCTTTGAAATGTTGAACTTGAAATGGTGCTGGAATAGCAGAGGCAGATCCTGTTTTCTTCGCCACTTGCAGTAAATCTCTGTGGATCTAAATCAATAGTTGTTTAGCAGTCCGAAAATATCGGAAACATGAACTTGACCATGCTGTCGGTCATCTAAATACAATATATTTTGTGGACTTCATCGGACAGATGTAGCACTCCGGTTTGGTGATGAAACAAATGCAAGATTGAATTTATTCTAACACTGTGCGTCTGTTGTCTTCTTGTTGTCCCGGCCTCATATATGACAGTGGCATATGAACTAACGGGTAATGGTTAAACAATGCAATTATTACTACAACACTGTTAAGTTATTTTCCTGGCTTGGCTTCCCCATTGATTTTACCCACGCATCAATACTGGGTTTGAGACAGAATGCTGTTTTCTAGAATGCAATAGCAAACCATGTTTAACCTAATAGACAGATCAACTACAGGCCCTCACCTAAGAGTCTAAAGCCATATAACCATTTATCTAACCACTCCCCATTTTGTATTTTATATTTATTCCTGTATCTCCGCAGTGCAACGATATATAGAATATTTTGAGGAATAATCGTCATTATAAGCATATTACGCAATTGAATTACATTAAGCGCGCAGAGGAAGGGGAAGGATCATAACCCACTGTCATCATAAATTCCAACAGCAGATGTTGCCTGCAGCTTTCGATTCAACAACAATAAGGATAGCCGCATCACATTTCCTTGGCGAGGAGCAAAATGTCACAATATAACCCTCGGCTTGACTTCCCCTTTAAATTGTAGATTTGATCAACAGCAAAAAAACATCCACCCAAAGCCAATCACATCCAATGTCCCTTTGTTTGTAAACCAATCACGGTAAAAGTCTTTCTAAAGGGTGATTTGGCACATGGATTTCATCCCCACTGTAGGACGCTCATTTGCTGATGGACTTTCTCAGAGGTTGGGATAATCGCACACTGCAGGGTATTCCCTCGAGGCCGGCCAACAGGGATGCACTGTATAGAGTATTCACAGAAAAAGGTCACCTGGTATTTACCATGAAATAACTTGGCAAAAAATTATACTTTGGACTCATACTGACATTAGACCACTTTTGAGACCTGAACCCCCCCCCCCCCCCCCCACACACACACACACATTCTATGATGCATAGAACCTAATACATCGTCCGACAATAGGCCACAGAGACTTTGAATACGTGAAAATGTAAAAGTGTGACTTGTGTACTAACTTTCCAGTTTTTCGTACTGCATCTAATATATGTGTTGTGTTTGTGTATTTGGAGGCTGATGTCACAAAAGGAATTTCCATGTAAAAAGACAATAACGTATCATATGGAATTATAGAGGGAAAGTCATCTGTGGTCATGGAATAGCAGATGTCTATGGAAGTTTATAGGTCGAAATTCAATTTGAAATGCAAATTGAATATAATACTTTCATAGTTAACTCACCCAGGGATCCCCCCTGACTCCAGCTTATTGGCGATGTCCACGTCCCACGACCACACGTCAAACTGCCACTTTCTCAGTCCCAGCACCCCACACAGGACCGATCCCGAATGAATCCCGATTCGCATGTCGATGTCATGCTTTGTGCGTGATCTTACATATCTAGAGGGGGTACAAATAAACAATATGGTATCTATTTATTGGTGTACCTTCTGTACTGTTGTGTACCTTCTGTACCTTCTGTACTGTATCTTTTCCAGTAGACTATAAAGACAATATTATCCTATATAATCGAATCACAATTGATTTCAAGTGCATTTAAACAGTCACAACACACTTTACTGAAAATATGAAATCATAAATATAAGCTAACAAAGTAAAAACTGCAAACTATTTATCTCTGATATTTTGAATTGTGTTGTGGGTAAATATAAGAAACTAAACCTTATTTTTCCCGTATTTAGCAAACCATTTGATTTGGCAAAATGACTGTGACTGAAACTACATCATTTAAAATGATCAATGGAAAAATAAGATAATTTATTGTGTTCCAAAATTCACCAGGAAATAGTCCCATTTTATGTTGTATACGGTGATAAAACTGAATGAAGTCAACAATAATCGATTTGTCCAGCATTATCTCACCTTCTAGTGTCTTTGTTTATAATTTCATACGCCATATAATTGTACATTAATGCATTACTAAAATGTACAGTTTCCACCACAGGGTGAAAAATAACAATATATTTCCAAACCCATTTCCATACAATTACAATTTGGCAAGTCTCATTTCATCCTATTTCATGCCTTATAATAACTATGATGAATGTGAGCTGACAGGCGCTCAATGATATTCAGCCGAGGTGCATAAAATCAATAGGTTTTGAAGTTCACCCTGCCATAGACACTGATGAAATTGTTGTAGCTGTGGCTGCTGAGAGAGTTTGAAAAGGCTTGGACTGCGTCCCAAATGGCACCCCTATTCCCTATATAGTGTACGTCTTTTGACCAGGGCTCATAGTGCACTACTTTTGACCAGAGCCCAATGTGGGGAATAGGGAGCCAATTGGGATGCAATGTCACCACAGTGGCACTGATGCTGCAGTAAAGGGGCCATCAGCCAAGAGGCTCTTAGCGAGCACCCTGCTTCTTGTTTGCGCTCCATTCTCTAAAAGGACGGTTGGCTGATTCATTCTAATGGTCTACTACATCACTTTAGTAGCTTAGCTTACTCTTAAACGCACACACGGACACACACACACGGACACGCGGACACATACTGTACACACACGTGCATATCTCTCTCTCCATTTCTTTCTTTCCTCTCTCTCTCTCTCTCGTTTCAAACACTATCTCTTTTCACATATGCTCTGGCAGGACAATATCAAACAAGAGGACAAACAAAGTGCCTATTTACCAGAAAAACTATCTTTAGCCTTAAAAGTACATAGTGGCCATCGTTATCCATTAAATACGCATAGTCAACAAAAAATTTGTAAAAGCCTTTGAAAATACTACTACCACTATGTGACAATCATTGTAAGACTCAGTATTATATATTTTTTCATTATTATTTCCTATTTTTCATTCCAAATACAAACAACAATTTACAGATGTACACAAACAACGACTACTTCTCATCTGCCCAGATCCACACGCTCACACCCCCATCCTTAGTGCCTGCATTATTGTTTGCCACTTGGCCTTAAATTGGAACAATTCGTTTTTCTCGGTCGCCCATGCAATTTCAACATTTAAATAATAAATCATTCAATTTTATCTTTGTATAAATGATGGCAGATGAATTGATTTCCACGTTTTTAGTATACATTTTTTTCAAGATGAGTGATGAGAAGAGAATCGTCCAGCCCATTGGGAATTGTTCTTTAATGAGTTGGACGAGAGGGATTTACTCCAGACACCCGAACAGGCCCTCATCCCCGTCATTACCAGGAGAAGGAGACAGAGGTTTCGCAGAAGGAGATCGGGGTGCCTTGTAAGGATCAGGCGACGAGTGGCTAATCTGCCTTTGCCATCGGTACTATTGGCCAACGTACAATCGCTGGAAAATAAAATGGACGACCTAAAAGCATGTATATCCTACCAACGGGACATTCAAAACTGAAACATCTTATGTTTCACCGAGTCGTGGCTGAACGACAACATGAATAACATACAGCTGGCGTGTTATACCCCGTACCGGCAGGAGAGAACAGCAGCCTCTTATCTAATTTCTACCAGCATGTTAAATGTGCAACCAGAGGGGAAAAAAACTCTAGACCACCTTTACTCCACACACAGAGACACTTACATAGCTCTCCCTCCCCCTCCATTCGGCAAATCTGATCATAATCCTATTCTCCTGATTCCTGCTTACAAGCAGGAAGCACCAGTGACTCGGTCAATAAAAAAGTGGTCAGATGAAGCAGATGCTAAGCTACAGGACTGTTTTGCCAGCACACACTGGAATATGTTCCGGGATACTCCCGCTGGCATTTAGGAGTACACCACAATAGTCACTGGCTTCATCAATAAGTGCATCGATGACATCGTCCCCACAGTGACTGTAAGTACATACCCCAACCAGAAGCCATGGATTACAGGCAACATCCGCACTGAGCTTAAGGGTAGAGTAGCCTCTCTTTCTCTCTTTCTTTCTTTCTTTCTTTCTTTCTTTCTTTCTTTCTTTCTTTCTTTCTTTCTCTCTCTCGGAGGACCTGAGCCCTAGGACCATACCTCAGGACTACCTGGCCTGATGACTCCTTGCTGTCCTCAGTCCACCTGGCCTTGTTGCTGCTCCAGTTTCAACTGTTCTGCCTGCGGCTATGGAACCCTGCTACCTGTCCCAGACCTGCTGTTTTCAACTCTCTAGAGACAGCAGGAGCGGTAGAGATACTCTGAATGATCGGCTATGAAAAGCCAACTGACATTTACTCCTAAGGTGCTGACCTGTTGCACCCTCGACAACCACTGATTATTATTATTTGACCCTGCTGGTCATCTATGAATATCTTGGCCATGTTCTGTTATAATCTCCACCCGGCACAGCCAGAAGAGGACTGGCCACCCCTCATAGCCTGGTTCCTCTCTAGGTTTCTTCCTAGGTTCTGGCCTTTCTAGGGAGTTTTTCCTAGCCACCGTGCTTCTACATCTGCATTGCTTGCTGTTTGGGGTTTTAGGCTGGGTTTCTGTACAGCACTTTGTGACATCAGCTGATGTAAGGAGGGATTTATAAACAGATTTGATTTGAGTTGCCGATTTCAAGGAGCGGGACATTAACCCGGATACTTATAATAAATCCTGCTATGCCCTCCGACGAACCATCAAACAGGCAAAGCGTTAATACAGGACTGAGATCGAATCGTACAACACCGGCTCTGACACTCGTCGGATGTGGCAGGGCTTGCAAACTATTACAGGCTACAAAGGGAAGCACAGCCAAGAGCTGTCCAGTGACACAAGCCTACTAGACGAGCTAAATTACTTCTATGCTCACTTCGAGGCAAGTAACACTGAAACATGCATGAGAGCATCAGCTGTTCCGGGAAGACTGTGTGATCACACTCTCCGCAGCCGATGTGAGTAAGACCTTTAAACAGGTCAACGGATTACCAGGACGTGTACTCCGAGCATGCGCTGACCAACTGGCAAGTGTCTTCACTGACATTTTCAACTTGTCGGAGTTTGTAATACCAACATGTTTCAAGCAGACCACCCTGTGCCCAAGAACACTAAGGTAACCTGCCTAAATGACTACCGACCCGTAGCACTCACGTCTGTAGCCATGAAGTACTTTGAAAGGCTGGTCATGGCTCACATCACCACCATCATCATAGAAAACCTAGACCCACTCCAATTTTATACCTCCCAAACAGATCCACAGATGAGGCAATCTCTATTGCACTCCACACTGCCCTCTCCCACCTGGACAAAAGGAACATCTATATGATAATGCTATTCATTGACTACAGCTCAGCGTTCAACACCATAGTGCCCTCAAAGTTGATCATTAAGCTAAGGATCCTGGGACTAAACACCTCCCTCTGCAACTGGATCCTGGACTTCCTGACGGGCTGCCCCCAGGTGGTAAGGGTAGGTAACAACACATCCCCCACGCTGATCCTCAACAAGGGGGCCCCTCAGGCGTGCGTGCTCAGTCCCCTACTGTACTCCCTGTTCACTCATGACTGCATGGCCAGGCACAAATCCAACACCATCATTAAGATTGCAGATGACACAACAGTGGTAGGCCGATCACCGACAACGACGAGATAGCCTATTGGGAGGAGGTCAGAGATCTGGCAGTGTGGTGCTAGGACAACAACCTCTCCCTCAACGTGATCACGACATCGCAAACACACTACACACTGCCCTAACCCATCTGGACAAGAGGAATACCTATGTGAGAATGCTGTTCATCGACTACAGCTCAGCATTTAACACCATAGTACCCTCGAAACTTGTCATCAAGCTCGAGACCCTGGGTCTCGACCCCGCCCTGTGCAACTGGGTACTGGACTTCCTGACGGGCCGCCCCCAAGTGGTGAGGGTAGGTAACAACATCTCCACCCAGCTGATCCTCAACACTGGGGTCCCACAAGGGTGCGTTCTGAGCCCTCTCCTGTACTCCCTGTTCACCCACGACTGCGTGGCCATGCACGCCTCCAACTCAATCATCAAGTTTGCAGACAACACTACAGTGGTAGACTTGATTACCAACAACTACGAGATGGCCTACAGGGAGGAGGTGAGGGCCCTCGGAGTGTGGTGTCAGGAAAATAACCTCACACTCAATGTCAACAAAACAAAGGAGATGATCATACACTTCAGGAAACAGCAGAGGGAGCACCCCCCTATCCACATCGACGGGACAGTAGTGGAGAGGGTAGTAAGTTCCTCGGCGTACGCATCACGGACAAACTGAATTGGTCCACCCACACAGACAGCGTGGTGAAGAAGGCGCAGAAGTGCCTCTTCAACCTCAGGTGGCTGAAGAAATTCGGCTTGTCACCAAAAGCACTCACAAACTTTTACAGATGCACAATTGAGAGTATCCTGTCGGGCTGTATCACCGCCTGGTACGGCAACTGCTCCGCCCACAACCGTAAGGCTCTCCAGAGTGTAGTGAGGTCTGCACAACGCATCACCGGGGGCAAACTACCTGCCCTCCAGGACACCTACACCACCCGATGTGACAGGAAGGCCATAAAGATCATCAAGGACAACAACCACCCGAGCCACTGCCTGTTCACAACGCTATCATCCAGAAGGCGAGGTCAGTACAGGTGCATCAAAGCAGGGACCGAGAGACTGAAAAACAGCTTCTATCTCAAGGCCATCAGACTGTTAACCAGCCACAACTAACATTGAGTGGCTGCTGCCAACATACTGACTCAACTCCAGCCACTTTAATTATGCAAAAATGTATGTACATTTTTTTAATACTGATACCTGTTACATTTGGGTCCTGTCTTTCTACAAACTGTTCATTTGCCAGTGCCTTTCTAAAGCAATTTCATCAGATAATGTATTATTTGTGCATATTTCTGCTTTAGAACATTTACACAATATTTTTATGCCATTTTTTATTTCAGCTGGAAAGTTGAAAGCTTCCAAAGTTTTGAATAGACAAGGCCATTCAAGACGGTGGAAAGCATTTTCAGCATCAACAGACATTGATAATACTATATCTATTTTTTTTTGGCATATTGTATTAAACTGAAACCCTGTTTTATTGATACGTATCAAGTCTGGTAAGACTTTTGCCATTCTATTGCTTATAATCTTTGTTATTATTTTATTGTCACAATTTATTAAACTTATGGGTCTATAATCAGCAGGGGACTCTCCAGATTTCCCTGGTTTTAATAATATCTGAAATAACAGTTTGATACATGGAACTAGGAAGTACTGAATTGAGTGACGTTTATTATTATTTTTGTACTTTGACCCAAAATGTTGAATAGAATTCTATGGTAAAGCCATCCATTCCTGGTGTTTTTCTCAGTGTGAATGTCTTAACAGTATCCAATATTTCTTCTTGGGAGGACCTCTGTTTCTAGTGATTATTTTTTGTCTGATGATAGTTGCTTCAGATTATTACAGTATTATCAAGTTTTTTTTTTATAGCACACAAGCCTACGGTGTATCAGGAACCATTATGTTACAGATCCAAAAAAGGAGGAAGCTCCAAACAGCTTCGAGACAACTAGAAACATCAACCCAGCGTGCTAGAACACAATACTTGCCACACATTAAACTGAAAAAACCTATAGGTTACTCGAACCTTTGCACAAATCTTCCACTGACAACCGGAAACTAATAACATCAACGGCAACAAGTGTAGCAAGGCCTAAAAGTGGGGATTTTTTTTTACCTGATTGTCTTAATCATGCTGAGGCCCATCTCTACACAGCAATGAGCGTGGTCCTGTCGGGGTTCAGGAAGACCGGACACACAGTAGTAGCAGTCTCCTAAAATCTTAATCCTCAGACAATGGTGCTCCTAGAAGAGAGTGAGAGTGAGAATGGAGTTAGACTGGAAACCATGGGAAACTCAGAATGATCTTGATTTGATCAATACCTCTTGCTCCATGAGAATGCTTGAATTATCATGGAATCGTACACGAGTGTACAGTGTACTCAGGCATGCATTTGTTCACGGCAACGAGAAAGTTGTTTTGTCTTGCACCAGAAATGTCTGGACAACAGCTTTGACATTATAATAAAGAGACATTATAGGCCAAGCAGGCTACGTGCGTCATGCACAAGGATATTGTCTCAACTCTGAATTCATTCCCTGAATTACGTTAAAATGACAAAGACATTCACATAAACATTACGCATGTCCATTCAGCTGCACTCTATCTGACCTGTTTTTCAATCCAGTCATTGGATTTAATTACGGGTATTACCCTTTGAAAGCATTGCATGTTCCATTTAAATTCAGCCTTCTACACTGTATTTGTATCATGAATGACAGCTCTGGGGTTTGAAAATGAAACCTTAGCCAGAAGTGCAAAACATATTTCTATAATTGCATAGCACCATACCTGCAAGGCTGTCATTCATTCATGCTATCAATATAAATTGGGACCCGAGAGTATTACCGCCTTTGCATTCTACTGTGGTATCTTAGCAAATTCTAGAACAAAGCGTGATTATTCATGTCTCCTTGCTCATCGATTTCTTTCCTAAATGTCAGTTCTTTCCGTCATAAAGTCACGTTTGAAAATGAAATTAGCATAAGCATAAAGTAAACTCACGTGGGCTAGACGGTCGAAGCGTGCAAAGAGCTCGTTCAACATCCGCACCAGCTCTTGTGCCGATAGCGTCGTCGAGAGGTTCGTGAATCCTTTGACGTCTGCGAAAAGTATGCTGCAGAAAATATGGAGAAGTCACATTATCACCATTACACTTCAACATCTACAGATCATTTAGTGAGAAAATAGTCAACAGGTTTAAAAAAACATGTAGTCCAGATCAAAATGGTCCAATGTGGTCCCTCCTTGCTTTTGGATGAAACATCAAGTCAAATCTAAACGGAATCTCTGCCCCTCCCTAACTCCAGGCTATGCTCAAACCCTACACCCCAACCCAAGTACTCCATTCTGCCACCTCTGGTCTCTTGGCCCTCCCACCGTTATGGGAGAGCAGATCCCGCTCATCCAAGTAAAAAGCTCTTCTCTGTCCTGGCACCCCAATGGAACCAGTGGAACCAATTTCCCCCTGAAGTTAGGACAGCCGAGTCCCAACCCCTCCTCACCCCTGCCCCGTCAAAAAATATATAAATATATATGCCCTTTGTGAACTAACACTCACACTTTACTTTTTTCCCTCCAGCACTGACTTTGCTGTTAGCTACTTTACTGAGGAAAAATGTACTTACTATGACTGAGATGTAAGGTTGTCTCGCCTAGCTATCTTAAGATGATTGCATTAACTGTAAGTCACTTTGGATAAGAGCATCTGCTAAATGACAAAATTGTAAATGTAAATGACACCACATTATAAACTACAACCAAGATCACATTTATATGATCTCATGTTTATGTGATTGATTTGGTTGAGATATTGCCTTCCTGCTTCTTCTAAAAAATGAAGGGGAACTGAATCTAACTGGTAACATAATTGAGACAACACAGGAGCATTATGGAACTGATAGCATTTTAATTATACTGAACAAAAATATAAACGCAACAGGTAAAGTGTTGGTCCCATGTTCCATGAGCTGAAATAAAAGATCCCAGAAATGTTCCATATGCACAAAAAGCTTATTTCTCTCAAATTTTGTTCACAAATTTGTTTACATCGCTGTAAGTGAGCATTTTTCCCTTGCCAAGATAATCCATCCACCTGACAGTTGTGACATATCAAGAAGCTGATTAAACAGCATGATCACTACACAGGTGCACCTTGTGCTGTGGACAATAAAAGGCCACTAAAATGTGCAGTTGTCACACAACACAATGCCACAGATGTATCAAGTTTTGAGGGAGCGTGCAATTGGCATGCTGACCGCAGGAATGCCAGAGTTGTTGCCAGAGAATTGAATGTTAATTTCTCTACCATAAGCCACCGCCAAAGTCATTTTAAAGAATTTGG
Organism: Salvelinus namaycush; assembly: GCF_016432855.1. Lineage (NCBI taxonomy): Eukaryota > Metazoa > Chordata > Actinopteri > Salmoniformes > Salmonidae > Salvelinus > Salvelinus namaycush. The sequence goes on from NC_052317.1 coordinate 3,767,319, forward strand.
CTGTATGTCCAACCTGCCTCACAACTGCAGATGACGTGTAACCACACCAGCCCATGTCCTCCACATCCGGCTTTTTCACCTGCAGGATCGTCTGAGACCAGCCAATGGGACAGCTGATGAAACTGTGGGTTTGCACAACTGAAGAATTTCTCGACAAACTGTCAGAAATCATCTCAGGGAAGCTCATCTGCTTGCTCGTCGTCCTCACCAGGATCTTGATCTGACTGTAGTTTGCTTCATGGAGGATTCCTGGTTTCAACTGTGCTGGGCAGATGGCAGTATGACATACATTATGGCGTTGTGTGGGCGAGCGGTTAGCTGATGTCAACGTTGTGAACAGAGTGCCCCGTGGTGGCGGTGGGGTTATGGTATGGGCAGGCATAAGCTACAGACAACGAACACAATTGCATTTTATCGATTGCAATTTGAATGCACAGAGATACCGTGAAGAGACCCTGAGGCCCATTGTCGTGCCTTTCATCCGCCGCCATCACCTCATTTTTCAGCATCATAATGCACGGTCGCACGGTCCCACAATTCCTGGAAGCTGGAAATGTCCCAGTTCTTCCATGGCCTGCATATACCCCTTGCATCTGCATCTGCACAAACCCCAACTTCATTGATAATTCTGTACCACACAAATGGATTTAATTGTTTATTTACTAACTAACTAAATGATAACACAGGATACACACACACACGGTATAGGTTATTGATTAGAAACGTAATACAATGGAAACAGGTCCCTAGTGCACTAACGACAACATGACTGCTTAATTATCAAAAGAGGGAGGAGTAGAGGGGAAAAGGGAGACAACACTTATACACTTGTAACTACGCTCACAGTAATCCTAATACTTTGGCCCGAACCACCGCTTGTTTGGGGTAAAGAAATAATTCATGTATTTACGAGTTGGGCATTCTCTCAATTTAAGTGTAAGGCTCTGATTGTCCACACGAGGTCACAATGTCCTTCTTCTTAGTTGTCCATGGCTTCAATGCCTTGTCCTGTAGTCTTAAGAAGAACTAACAGGATGATGTTTACTTTCACCCATTCTGGAAGAGTGGTCCTCTGAAGACATCTAATCAGCCATGTCGATGATCCCCAGTGGGGTGATGAGAGCAGTGTAGTCAACAATAATTTGAAGAGAGTAACAGGATGGTCCTACTTAAAAGTACTTTCTTAGATACTGTACTTAGAACAGCTACTCAGCCGTAACATCGATTGTTAGAGAGGCTACTTTGTCGTCCTCACCTCGTGTTGATTTTCAGGGTCGTAACCAATCGAGACCTAAGCTGCAGCTTGAGTACTTCTGGTCTGATATGTTCATTCTCAACTCATCCTTTATACACTCTGGTAAAAAGGGGTGTTTCCATCATGCTAATGTAACGGATGTGAAATGGCTAGCTAGTTAGCGGTGGTGCACGCTAATAGCGTTTCAATCAGTTACGTCACTCGCTTTGAGACCTTGAGTTGAAGTAGTGGTTCCCCTTGCTCTGCAAGGGCCGCGGCTTTTGTGGAGCGATGGGTAACGATGCTTCGTGGGTGACTGTTGTTGATGTGTGCAGAGGGTCCCTGGTTCGCGCCCGGGTCGGGGCGAGGGGACGGATGTAAAGTTAAACTGTTACATTGATGCTGTTGACCCGGATCACTGGTTGCTGCGGAAAAGGAGGAGGTCGAAAGGGGGGTGAGTGTAACGGATGTGAAATGGCTAGCTAGTTAGCGGTGGTGCGCGCTAATAGCGTTTCAATCGGTTACGTCACTCGCTTTGAGACCTTGAGTTGAAGTAGTGGTTCCCGCTTTTGTGGAGCGATGGGTAACGAAGCTTCGTGGGTGACTGTTGTTGATGTGTGCAGAGGGTCCCTGGTTCGCGCCCGGGTATGGGCGAGGGGACGGACGTAAAGTTAAACTGTTACACTAACACGCTATCTGAGCTCCCTCGGGCATGGCTACTTACTGGGCAAAGTATCATCAAAACTATGATCTCGTTAGGAATGTGTTTTTAGTTTTTAGTTTTCTATCTTAAGATAACTATTCTCATCATCTTTGAAATTTCCTACACAACATAAAGGATAAAAACCTGACATATATTATCGTTTATGTATGCTGTTCAAGTTACAATATTTTCATTATAAACATGTTATACCATTTTTAATGACATCACAAAATCAACATTACTTTTCCATAGACCATCTCTCATCATTCCCCACATCCGGATGCTAGAAATATTGTCCCAGTTTTCACTTTTGGACGTTAGAGTTTTTGGGGCGGCAAAATGTCTCTGTAACAAAGAGACATTCCAATCACCACTACTAAAGACCAGAAAGAGTCCTCTGCTGCATACAATTTACGACCGGGCGTGAGGTGTCACAAAACACCCCACATCAATCCCTCCTCCCCTCTGCGGGTGAAAAGGATCTGGTAGACGATGATCCATTGTAACCTGATCTTCAAATCCTCACAGGAGAGTCATGACAAATTTATAGTGTACGCTTGACAAAAAAATACAAATAAAAGAGTCATATTCTTCCTGGGGGTGTATATAAACAGATTCTAATAAGATGGAATGTTGCTAAAATGCTGTCACTTCCACTTTAAATCATTTGACAAATGCAGGGCCCAGAGCATTTAAGATTCACACAGAGACAAGGTCCAAAACTATAAGGAAATCATTTTCTTCACTTAAGTGTAAAATTTGTAACTGATACACATGCTACAATGTTCTACTCATACCGTGACATAACCTGGTGATATTAGGGTGGTTGGTTAATCATAACTCTATTTGTATAACTGTTTTTCTGGAAATGAGCAGAAGGCACAGACCTTACAAAGTTCAAAATCTTACCATTTTATTATTATCGTTTATGTTAGAGTTTAGGCAATGAAATGCTGCAGTTCTCCAAAATATGTCCTTGTTTAATGGCATCTATTTCTACGTAAATTGTGAGTGATAGTTTGAAGTTTTAATGTCGAATGCAGAAGCACAGTGAAATGCCATTCCTGCAAGCTCCCAACCCAACAATGCAGTAACCACTATCAATGTAAAATAAACAATAAGATTCGGTAGAGCAAAAACGAGAAATAAAATTAAGAAAAAAGAACATGAGAAAGTAAGAGTAGTTCAGTTCCAATACCATATTTACAATGTGCAGGGATCCAGGAATGATAGAATTAGATACAGTGCTTTCAGAAAGTACTCACACCACTTGACTTTTTTCACATTTTGTTTTGTTACAGCTAGGGTTGCAAAGGGTCGGAATTTTTCCGGAAATGTTCCATGGGAATTTGGGAATTTTGCTTAAATTCGTTGAAAATGTGTATCCCTTTTGTGGGATACATGCAGAGTGCATTCCTCCATCACATGTGCAGTGCACTCTTCCATCACATGTATAGCTGATTCTCAAGATCTTGCACACGAATGAGATGCTATTGAGCACACACTACTACACTGTCTGAGCCAAGGACTACAAGCTTTCTGGTAAGTTTTGATTACAATACTGGGTGGGGTGAATATATTTTATAGGACATACATGATTTTTTGTTAACTAGTAAATAGTTGCCTACAACCAAGTGTGTTTAAATCATTTCTAACTTGTTAACAATTTCTGCTAGTTAGTTTTTGCTACCATGTGGGTTTTAGCTTGCTTGAGCCTGCTAACTGAGGAGCGTTAATTCACCTGTTTCCATACATGTTTCATTTTAAAACATGGTTGTTTAATCTAACTGCTTAACTATTTATCTGTACATGGAATTGCATTTGTTTGGTTTTTACAAAAACAATAATAATCTTTACAGGAATCTTTACTGCAGCTAATGTAAAAGGAAAAGCTGTGTACATTTGCAAATACTGTGCCAAATCATATGTGAAGAATGAAACAAAGATGCAGAATCATCTGGCCAAGTGCCAGATGACAAAAGTCCCTCTGCTTCTATTCGAGGTGAAAATAATGAATCAGACACCTTATCGATAGCAACAGCTCATGGTCCTCCTGGAATCAGACGTTTTTTTTGACTCAATGGAGGAACGTAGTCAGAGAAATGCTGATGAATGTCTTGCTCAAGATGTGTATGCAACTGGTTCACCTCTGATGCTCACAGGCAATGTGTATTGGAAGAGATTTCCTAATGTTCTTCGCCCAGCATACACCCCTACAACCAGAGACATGCTTTATTTACTCATTTGCTGGATGCAGAGTTCAACAGAGTTCAAGTGAAGGTCAAGCAAATCGTAGAGAAAGCAGACTGTATTGCAATCATCTCTGATGGCTGGTCGAATGTTCGTGGGCAAGGAATAATTAACTACATCATCTCCATCCCTCAAACAGTATTCTACAAGAGCACAGACACAAGGGACAACAGACACACCGGTCTCTACATTGCAGATGAGCTGAAGGCAGTCATCAATGACCTTGGACCACAGAAGGTATTTGCACTGGTGACAGACAATGCTGCGAACATGAAGGCTGCTTGGTCTAAAGTGGAGGAGTCCTACCCTCACATCACACCCATTGGCTGTGCTACTCATGCATTGAATATGCTCCTCAAGGACATCATGGCACTGAAAACAATGGATACACTACAAGAGAGCCAAGGAAATGGTTAGGTATGTGAAGGGTCATCAAGTTATAGCAGAAATCTACCTTACCAAGCAAAGTGAAAAGAGTACCACATTGAAGCTGCCCAGCAACACCCGTTGGGGTGGTGTTGTCATCATGTTTGACAGTCTCATGGAGGGGAAAGAGTCTCTCCAAGAAATGGCCATATCACAGTCTGCCGATATGGACAGCCCCATCAAGAGATTTCAAAGATAATTCGTAAAAATCCAAATAACTTCACAGATCTTCATTGTAAAGGGTTTAAACACTGTTTCCCATGCTTGTTCAATGAACCATAAACAATTAATGAACATGCACCTGGGGAACGGTCGTTAAGACACTAACAGCTTACAGACGGTAGGCAATTAAGGTCACAGTTATGAAATCTTAGGACACTAAAGAGGCCTTTCTACTGACTCTGAAAAACACCAAAAGAAAGATGCCCAGGGTCCCTGCTCATCTGCGTAAACGTGCCTTAGGCATGCTGCAAGGAGGCATGAGGACTGTAGATGTTGCCAGGGCAATAAATTGCAATATCCGTACTGTGAGACAGTGCTACAGGGAGACAGGACGGACAGCTGACAGTCCTCGCAGTGGCAGACCATGTGTAACAACACCTGCACAGGATTGGTACATCCGAACATCACACCAGCGGGACAGGTACAGGATGGCAACAACAACTGCCCGAGTTTACACCAGGAAAGCACAATCCGTCCATCAGTGCTCAGACTGTCCACAATAGGCTGAGAGAGACTGAGAGCTTGTAGGCCTGTTGTAAGGCAGGTCCTCACCAGACATCACCGGCAACAACGTCGCCTATGGGCACAAACCCACCGTCGCTGGACCACACAGGACTGGCAAAAAGTGCTCTTCACTGACGAGTCGCGGTTTTGTCTCACCAGGGGTGATGGTCGGATTCGTGCTTATCGTCGAAGGAATGAGCGTTACACCGAGACCTGTACTCTAGAGTGGGATCGATTTGAAGGTGGAGGGTCCGTCATGGTCTGGGGCGGTGTGTCACAGCATCATCAGACTGAGCTTGTTGTCATTGCAGGCAATCTCAACGGTGTGCGTTACAGGGAAGACATCCTCCTCCCTCATGTGACCCTTCCTGCAGGCTCATCGTGACATGACCCTTCAGCATGACAATGTCACCAGCCATACTGCTCGTTCTGTGTGTGATTTCCTGCAAGACAGGAATGTCAGTGTTCTGCCATGGCCAGCAAAGAGCCCGGATCTCAATCCCATTGAGCACGTCTGGGACCTGTTGGATCGGAGGCTGAGGGCTAGGGCCATTCCCCCCCAGAAATATCTGGGAACTTGCAGGTGCCTTGGTGGAAGAGTTGGGTAAAATCTCACAGCAAGAACTGGCAAATCTGGTGCAGTCCATGAGGAGGAGAAGCGCTGCAGTACTTAATGCAGCTGGTGGCCACACCAGATACTGACAGTTACTTTTGATTTTGACCCCCCCTTTGTTCAGGGACACATTATTCCATTTCTGTTTGTCACATGTCTGTGGAACTTGTTCAGTTTATGTCTCAGTTGTTGAGTCTTGTTATGTTCATACAAATATTTACACATGTTAAGTTTGCTGAAAATAAACACAGTTGACAGTGAGAGGACATTTCTTTTTTTCTGAGTTTATGATAAACAGAGTAGCAGCATTATAAATTATGACTGTGTGTGTGTGTTGAGTCAGTATAAATGTGTGTGCATGTTCTATGTTTTGCTGTGTCACTGTGTGTGAGTGAGAGAGTAGAGTCATGTGAGTGTGCATAGAGACAGTACAAAAATAAAAAATAATGTACAAGGGTATACTCAGACAGTTTTATGACTTGGGGATAGAATCTGTTCAGAAAACTGTTGGTCAGACTTGATGCACCAGTATCACTTGTCGTGAGGAAGCAGAGATAACAGTCTATGGCTTGGGTGGCTGGAGGCTTTCCTTTCACACCGCCTGATATAGAGTTCCTGGATGTCAGGGAGCTCGGCCCCAGTGATGTACTGGGCTGTTAGTATCACCCTCTGTAGTGTCATGCGATCGAGGGCAGTGTTGTTGCCATACCAAGCAGTGATGCAGACAGTCAAAATGCTCTCAATAGTGCAGCTGTATAACTTTGAGGATTTGAGGGCCCATACCAAACCTTTTCAGCCTCCTGAGGGGGAAAAGGCACTGTCGCTGACCTCCTCCCTGTAGGCTGTCTCATCGTCGCCAGTGATCAGGCCTACCACCGCTGTGTTGTCAGCAAATTTGATAATGGTGTTGGAGCTGTGCGTGGCCACGCAGTCATGGGTGAACAAGGAGTACAGGAGGAGACTAAGCACACACCCCTGTGGGGCCCCCGTGTTGAGGGTCAGCGCAGCGGAGGAGATGTTGTCCTACCCTCACTACCTGGGATCGGCTTGTCAGGAAGTCCAGGATCCAGTTGCAGAAGGAGGTGTTCAGTGCCATCCTAAGCTTGGTGACGATGGTGTTGAATGCTGAGCTGTAGTCAATGAACATCATTCTCACCAAGTATTCCTCTTATCTAGGTGGGTGCAAATAAAATTGCGTCGTCTATGGATCTCTTGGGGCGGTTTACAAAATAAAGAATTTGAGTTCTTGGGAACAGGAATGATGGAAGTAATCTTAACATACTTACAGACTAGGACAAAGAGAGGTTTAAAATTACCGTGAATATGCCTGCCAGCTGATATGCGCATGCTCTGAGAATGCACCATGGAATATCGTCCAGCCCAACAGCCTTGCGAGTGTTGACCTGATTAAAGACCTGACTCATGTTGATGTCGGAGAGCGAGATCACCCAGTCTTCTGGGTCGTTTAGGGCCCTCATGCATGGTACGTGTTGTTATTATCGAAGCGTGCAAAATATGCATTGAGTTCATCTGGAAGAGATGCATTGTTGGGCACATGCGGCGGGCGGCGTAATAACAAATGTGAATGAAGATTTGGAAGAAATTAAGTTCATCCAAATAGGCCTTCTCGTCTGATATTCCCTTGTCATCACAGTCCCTAAGGACAGTCTTACACTTTCAGGATGAATAACGGCTGTCCTAGTCTACAGTTGAAGTCGGAAGTTTACATACACTTAGGTTAGAGTCATTAAAACTCGTTTTTCAACCACTCCACAAATTTCTTGTTAACAAACTATAGTTTTGGTAAGTCAGTTAGGACATCTACTTTGTGCATGACACAAGTAATTTTCCAACAATTGTTTACAGACAGATTATTTCACTTATAATTCAGTGTATCACATTTCCAGTGGGTCAGAATTTTACATACACTAAGTTAACTGTGCCTTTAAACAGCTTGGAAAATTCCAGAAAATGATGTCATGGCTTTAGAAGCTTCTGATAGGCAAATTGACATAATTTGAGTCAATTGGAGGTGTACCTGTGGATGTATTTCAAGGCCTACCTTCAAACTCAGTGCCTCTTTGCTTGACAACTTGGGAAAATCAAAAGAAATCAGCCAAGACCTCAGAAAGATTTTTGTAGACCTCCACAAGTCTGGTTCATCCTTGGGAGCAATTTCCAAATGCCTGAAAGTACCACGTTCATCTGTACAAACAATAGTACGCAAGTATAAACACCATGGGACCACGCAGCCGTCATACCGCTCAGGAAGGAGACGCGTTCTGTTTCCTAGAGATGAACGTACTGTGGTGCGAAAAGTGCAAATGAATCCCAGAACAACAGCAAAGGACCTTGTGAAGATGCTGGAGGAAACAGGTCCAAAAGTATTTATATCCACAGTAAAACGAGTCCTAAATCGACATAACCTGAAAGGCCGCTCAGCAAGGAAGAAGCCACTGCTCCAAAACCACCATAAAAAGCCAGACTATGGTTTGCAACTGCACATGGGGACAAAGTTCATACTTTTGGGAGAAATGTCCCCTGGTCTGATGAAACAAAAATAGAACTGTCTGGCCATAATGACCATCGTTATGTTTGGAAGAAAAAGGGGAGGCTTGCAAGCCGAAGAACACCACCCCAACCGTGAAGCACGGGGGTGGCAGCATCATGTTGTAGGGGTGCTTTGCTGCAGGAGGGACTGTTGCACTTCACAAAATAGTTGGCATCATGAGGCAGAAAAATTATGTGGATATATTGAAGCAACATCTCTAGACATCAGTCAGGAAGTTAAAGCTTGGTCGCAAATGGGTCTTCCAAATGGACAATGACCCCAAGCATACTTCCAAAGGTGTGGCAAAATGGACAACAAAGTTATTGGAGTGGCCTTCACAAAGCCCTGACCTCAATTCTACAGAAAATGTGTGGGCAGAACTGAAAATTCACCCAACTTATTGTGGGAAGCTTGTGGAAGGCTACCCAAAACATTTGACACAAGTTAAAGGCAATGCTACCAAATACTAATTGAGTGTATGTAAACTTCTGACCCACTGGGAATGTGATGAAAGAAATAAAAGCTGAAATAAATCATTCTCTCTACTATTATTCTGACATTTCACATTCTTAAAATAAAGTGGTGATCCTAACTGACCTAAGACAGGGAATTTTTTACTAGGATTAAATGTCAGGAATTGTGAAAAGCTGAGTTTAAATGTATTTGGCTAAGGTGTATGTAAACTTCCGACTTCAACAGTAAATCCCAAATGGCACCCTTATACCCTATGTAGTGCACTTCTTTTGACCAGGGCCCACAGGGTAGAATTGACCAGCGCAGCTGTCTAGGCCCCTTACTTTTTTCAATCTTTACTGATGACATGCCACTGGCTTTGAGTAAAGCCAGTGTGTCTATGTATGAGGATGACTCAACACTATACATGTCAGCTACTACAGCGACTGAAATGGCTGCAACACTTAACAAAGAGTTGCAGTTAGTTTCAGAGTGGGTGGCAAGGAATAAATTAGTACTAAATATTTCAAAAACTGTTTTTGGGAAAAATCATTCACTAAACCCTGAACCTCAACTAAATCTTGTAATAAATAATGTGGAAATTGAGCAAGATAAGGTGACTAAACTGCTGGAGTAACTCTGGATTGTAAACTGTCATGGTCAAAACATATCGATACAACAGTAGCTAAGATGGGGAGAAGTATGTCCATAATAAAGCGCTGCTCTACCTTCTTAACCCCACTATCAACAAGGCAGGTCCTGCAGGCCCTAGTTTTGTCTTACCGTTTAGTCAAGTGGTCACGTGCCACAAAAAGGGACTTAGGAAAATTGAAATTGGATCAGAACAAGGCAGCACGGCTGGCCATTGGATGTACACAGAGAGCTAATTTGAACTGCTGGCACACAAATCGGACACCCATGCTTACCCCACAAGACATGCCAGAAGAGGTCTCTTCACAGTCCCCAAGTCCAGAACAGACTATGGGAGGCGCACAGTACTACATAGATCCATGACTACATGGAACTCTATTCCACATCAAGTAACTGATGCAAGCAGTAAAATTTGATTTAAAAAACAGATAAAAATACACCTTATGGAACCGCAGGGACTGTGAAGCAACACAAACATAGGCACAGACACATGCAAACACACACATACGATAACATACGCACTATACACACACGTACACATGGATTTTGTACTGTAGATATGTGGTAGTAGTGGAGTAGTGGTGCAGCCCAAAACTTAGCTATTCCCATAATGTTGAAAAGCACCAATTTAAGCCAAAATAGCCACAGCCTTACCTGACATTCTCATAGCGATGGATATAGATTCTGTGAAACTGGTGCTGGAGGTGCTCGTCATCCACATTTGTCATGTCGTTGATCATCTCCAATACCACAAACCGGGGTAAAACGGACAACACCAGCCTTTCCTGTAAAGAAAAGGAGCATCCTGGTAAATATACGTAGCTTTTTGGGCATAACTGGGGGAGAAATGTAACCACTCAAAAAAATTAAAAACAGAGCTACAGATGCAGGGACTGACCATCCATGATGTTAAAATTAGAGTTTTAATCATGGTTTTAGGCTATACAGTGTTTCTTTACATTTACTTTGTTTACAAACATTCGAGTAAAACAAGGTTATATTTGGGATTTTGATAGGGTACAAGAGCTGAACTACGATCATGGGGTATTTATAAGTTATATTCTTCAAGAATTAATGGGTGCATATAATTAATTTACAAGTAAAAAAAATAAAAAATGTAGCGACTGCTGATTTCCCTTTTAAAAAACAGCATCCAAATAAAAACATCTAATAGCCACCCGCCTTATAAATGCTATAAGCATGTATGCATTTAAGTATGCTCTCATAAGAAACCATGGGCCTTTAATATATGTACCTATATTAATTAATATACCTTTAATATATGCATTATAAATGCATCATACATTTTTCATAATGTACTTTGATACAGGTGTGTGATGCATTATGATTCATGGATTTATAGCATTTATATGCAATTAAAAGAGACATTGAGCTTTTATGAATGCTCATAGCAAGTCTTATAACATACTACGGCGTGATATATTTTCATTTAAGGATCATATCACTTCCACCTTACCTGTCACCCTAGACCCACTTCAATTTGCATACCACCCCAATAGATCCACAGACGATGCAACCGCCATCGCACTGCACACTGCCCTATCCAATCTGGACAAGAGGAATACCTATGTAAGAATGCTGTTCATTGACTACAGCTCAGCCTTCAACACCATAGTAGCCTCCAAGCTCATCATCAAGCTTGGGGCCCTTGGTCTGAACCCCGCCATGTGCAACAGGGTCCTGGACTTTCTGACAGGCCGCGTCCAAGTGGTGAAGGTAAGAAACAACATCTCCACTTCGCTGACCCTCAACACTGGGGCCCCACAAGCGTGCGTGATCAGCCCCCTCCTGCACTCCCTGTTCACCCACAACTGCGTGGCCATGCACACCTCCAACTCAATCATCAAGTTTGCAGATGACACAACAGTAGTAGGCCTGATTACCAACAATGACAGCCTACAGGGAGGAGGTGAGGGCCCTGGCGGAGTGGTGCCGGGCAAATAACCTCTCCGTCTTCATCAACAAAACGAAGTAGCTCATCGTGAACTTCAGGAAACAGCAAAGGGAGCACAATCCTATCCACATCGACGGGACCACAGTGGAGAAGGTGGAAAACTTAAAGTTCCTCAGCGTACACATCAGTGACGATCTGAAATGGTACACAGTGTGGTGAAAAAGGCGCAATAGCGCCTCTTCAACCTACGGAGGCTGAATACATTTTTCTTGGCCCCTAAGACCCTCAGAAACCTTTACAGATGCACAATTGAGAGCATCCTGTCGGGCTGTATCACCGCCTGGTACGGCAACTGCACCGCCAGCAACCGCAGGGCTCTTCAGAGGGCGGTACGGTCTGCCCAACGCATCACCGGGGCCACACTGTCTGCCCTCCAGGACACCTACAGCACCCAATGTCACAGGAAGGCCAAAAATATTATCAAGGACAACAACCACCGGAGCCACGGCCTGTTCACCCCGCTATCATCCAAATGACGAGGTCAATACAGGTGCATCAAAGTTGGGACTGAGAGACTGAAAAACAGCTTCCATCTTAAGGCCATCAGACTGTTAAATAGCCATCACTAGCTGGCTACCACCCGGCTACTCAACCCTGCACCTTAGAGGCTGCTGCCTTATATACTGTACATATACATGGAATCACTGGCCACGTTAACAATGTTTACATACTGCTTTACTCATCTCACATGTATATACTGTATTCTATTCTACTGTATTTTAGTCAATGCCACTCCGACATTGCTCATCCTAATATGTATATATTTCTTTACTCCATTAATATACTTTTATATTTGTGTATTGTTGTGTATTGCTAGATACTATTGCACTGTTGGAGCTAGGAACAGAAGCATTTCGCTACACCCGCAAGGACATCTGCTAAATATGTGTACGTGACGAATACAATTTAATTTTATTAAATGCATAACGCAAAATATAAACGAATGCTCCTTAGAAAGTATAACCAAAAGCATTTCTCTGCTACAGGCCTAAGAAAAGAGCAAAATAATAATGATTGTTATGAATTCCCTGCCAGTGACTATTATCAGCACCTCACAGCCCTGAGCTGCACTCCACTCCCCTACCCCCATGACTGGAGCCTGAGAGTGTAGGGGGTACCATAAACCTGCCTCTCTAACTCTCTCTGACCTGTGTGAACTGGGCCCTGATAGGTTGCTAAGGGTCAAGTTGTTAGGGGGCAGGACACCTGACTGCTGTTCTGACTGTGCAAGCCAGTGTCTCTTCACTCCTCTGGAGTGGACTTGTGGGATGGCGTGTGTGCAAAAGTGAGTTGTTGTTATTGTTTTAACTTGTTATTGTTGTTGTGTGTTTACTATTTACTGTTCGTAGTTAATGATAATTGCCTAGTTACATTTTTTTTTTTTTTGTCTGCTTTTCTAGCCTTGATTTATACAGCACTTACCAGTGCTCTTGCTGTGCTATTGTATTGGATTCATGCTCATGCTATGCTAATTGTGTACAGCCTATTCATTACTGTTTATCTCCTGTATTACAGAACCACATCCTTCCCACATCTATTCCCTGTCTGTTGCGTGTGTATGGCAATAAAGTTTTCTTGTGTGTAACTATGAGGTTGCCTCATTTCCCTCTTAACAGCGGAGGTGCTAGCAGGTCACAGATCAGTGCTAACAGAGTCACTCTCTTTCATTGCTTCTTTGCGCCAATTGCATCAATTCATTTACAACACAATATAAACTGGTGGTTCATTGAACGTGTTACCATTCTAAAAGCATGTGTATGCTACAGACCTTAGCAAATTGTGCTTATTTGATGGCGTCATTTCCCTCTTGCGATTCGAAGGCACAACGATGCATGTTGAGAGCGTGGAAAATAATGTTGAGCATAGGTGGAGAGAGGTAAGAGTTCAGATAAAAAGTCTTGAGGGTGCAGAAGATCATGTTGAGGAGCTGAGAGAGAGCCAAGAGCTCAGACAAAAATGCTGCATGCTAAGAAAGTGGAATTGAGTGCAAGATATTAAGTGTCGAGCACAGCATCTCCCTGTTCAAGGTATACTTCCCTGCGCTCTCTCAAATTGCAGCAGCTGTAAGCTGTGCTACGCGATATGATTTCTGTGTGCTCGCAAATCTACAATGACATGCTGGCTTGCTATAATAAGCAGCTCTAGATGCGAGGGGAAAACAAATATATTTATATTATCTATAAAGATGATAAAAAGGTCATTAGGTACCAAAACATTTCACATTTGATAAAAAGTCTTACTAAACATTCTGGTTGATACATATCGTACCAATATATTGATTCACTTCATGACCGGTTGGTTCTATGTTAAAATTATAAATAAAATGTTATTTGAAAAAAAAAAAACTTTCAGTTGTTGAGAGCAGGGAGATAGAGCCATTGAAAAAAAGCATATTTTTATTTGTATAGAAAAATCCACATTACATAAATGTGATATTGCAAAAATAAAAACAGTTTTTGCTTTGTCATTATGGGGCACTGGGTGCAGACCGAGGAAAAAACTATTTAATCCACTTTAGAATAAGGCTGCAGCGCAACAAAACGTGGGGGAAAAATCAAGGGGTCCGAATACATTCCGAATGTACTGCATGCATGTACAGTTGAAGTCAGAAGCCTACACACACTAGCTAGCTAGCTTAAATGCAATAGGTTCATGGTCTGGGTCAGGCTGGGCTGTTTCACTGCAGCTTAAGCCTGTTGGATGAGCCTAGCTAAATTGAAACTGCTTGGTAAGAGCATACCATTTTGGAAAAGAAAAACTACATATTTGCTAGCTATATTTTAAAGACTTGCTACTGACTACTGAACACTTTTTGCCAAACAAGTTCATCCCCTGACTGTTTATTGATGAATTGGCAACTGAAAAGTTGCAAAGAGGCTGAGGTTTTGTGGGTAATAAAGAATAGACTTGTACATGTACACATTAGTGTTTCATTAGTTAGTTAAGTTACTGAGTTGGCACATTGTTATTCCTGTTTTTGTTGATATTGCATTTCAAGTGGAGAGGGAGTTAGATCACTAGAAAGGATCATGATGACAGACCAGTATGAAAGCTGTTGTTGCACTCAATACTTATGAACTGAATATTGTGTGTGAATTGCCCATTTATATAAGTGGTACTAACAAAGGGAATGGCTTGTTCAGCAACATGAGCAGTAAATGCTAACACGGCTTTGGTGATGAATGGTATGTCACGGAGGTGACTATGTATAGTGCCTTCATAAAGTATTCAGACCCCTTGACGTTTTCCACATTTTCTTACATTACAACCTTATTCTAAAATTGACTAAACCGTTGTTTTCCAGCAGTCTACACACAATACCCCATAATGACAAAGCAAAAACAGGTTTTAAGAATTGTTTGCTAATTTATTAAAAATAAAAAACATAAATATCACATTTACATAAGTATTCAGACCCTTTACTCAGTACATTGTTGAAGCACCTTAAGCAGTGATTGCAGCACTGAGTCTTCTTTGGTATGACGCTACAGGCTTGGCACACCTGTATTTGGGGAGATCCTTTCAAGCTCTGTCGGGTTGAATGGGGAGCGATGCTGCACAACCAATTCCAGGTCTCTCCGGAGATGTACGATCGGATTCAAGTCCGGGCTCTGGCTGGGCAACTCAAGGACATTCAGAGACTTGTCCCGAAGCCACTCCTGCGTTGTCTTGGCTGTGTGTTTAGGATCGTTGTCCTGTTGGAAGGTGAACCTTCACCCAAGTCTGAGGTCATGAGCGCTCTGGAGCAGGTTTTCATCAAGGATCTCGCTGTACTTTGCTCCGTTTGTCTTTGCCTCAATCCTGACTAGTCGCCCAGTCCCTGCCACTGAAACACATCCTAACAGCATGATGCTGCCACCACCATGCTTCACCGTGGGGATGTTGCCAGGTATCTTCCAAACGTGATGCTTGGCATTCAGGCCAAAGAGTTCAATCTTGGTTTCATCAGACCAGAGAATCTTGTTTCGCATGATCTGAGAGTCCTTTAGGTGCCATTTGGCAAACTCCACTGAGGAGTGGCTTCCGTCTGGCCACTCTAACATAAAGGCCTGATTGGTGGAGTGCTGCAGAGATGGTTGTCCTTCTGGAAGGTTCTGTCAGAGTGACCATTGGGTTCCTGGTCACCTTGCTGACCAAGGCTCTCCTCACCCGATTGCTCAGTTTGGCCAGGCGGCCAGCTCTAGGAAGAGTCTTGGTGGTTCCAAACTTCTTCCATTTAAGAATGATGGAGGCCACTGTGTTCTTGGGGACCTTCAATGCTGAAGACATTTTTGGTACCCTTCCCCAGATCTATGCCTCCACACAATCCTGTCTTGGAATTCTATGGACATTTCCTTCGACCTCATGGCTTGGTTTTTGCTCTGACATGCACTGTCAACTGTGGGACATAATATAGACAGGTGTGTGCCTTTCCAAATCATATCCAATCAATGGAATTTACCACAGGTGGATTCCAATCAAGTTGTCGAAACATGTCATGGATGATCAATGGAAACAGGATGCACCGGAGCTCAATTTGAGTCTCATAGCAAAGGGTCTGAATACTTATGTAAATAAGGAATATCAGTTTTTTATTAGACTTGAATATTTTTGTATAACTGTTATCTTGATACAGTCTGAATGTTTGTTTAAATTACCACAGTAGTGGGTAAAAATGTGAAGACCAACAGGCTACGAAAAAGTTATTATTTTGTAACCTAACTATTTAAAAAACAATGACATGCATAGTTTAGACACAGCTTTATTTCATTTAGTCATCCCCCACATTCAGCTATTGAAAGCTTTGACCATTATGTCCTTCCTCACGGAACGGCCTGCTGACAACAGGGTTTGTTTTGATCCATATTGGGCTTTACAATCATTTACAAAAAGACTTAGAAATCTATTTCAAATTACAAAAAATAAAATGACAGTAAGGATCTTTAATGTTTTGATGTGCTGCTCTAGAGTTCCATGGCCCAGCAGACTAACCTGGTGACGGGGGAAAGACGCATGTTAGTTTGGGAGATCTTTAGAGGGAGGAGAGAGCATACGTTTTGAAGTGAGTAAAGTAAATCTAACCAGTGACCCTTGACTATATGCTTTATAACACAGGTAGCAATATTGAAGGTGCCATACGTATACTATTACGAGCAGAGCCTACTTCTCTGTGCTCTGGAGAGATTGCAGGTAGTTGGTCAGAAGGCTCTGGAGGTCCTTGAACCATTCTGTCTATGTAGCACCTGGAGAGGGATGGATAGAAGTACTGAGTGTGGTTTAAAGAAACAGCAAGAGAGTTAACGTGTAAAAACTATTACATTGTTGATTATTGAGGACTAAGGGGGCCTTCAAATTAGACAAATGCATGTGTAAAAGACGCAGCAACTCAATGGTTTTCAATTTCAGGAGTGTGTTGGAGGTGGCGCTAGCATTGTGTTGCGCTGTCTGTCAGAAATGTTGCAAAGACGTATCCATTGGTTCAAGTTGTATCTTCATGTCTAACTTACCCCTTTACTGGGCGACTTCGTTTAGCATGGCCCGGTGCCCCGGGTGGGTGAAGACTTCACTCAAGGACCAATGGAATGGTCTACAAGTGCAAACTCCATCCATCCGGGGCACTGGGCCATGTTAAACTAACTGACCCACTCTGACCCCTAAGCCCTCACCCGTGACCTCCCATTGGCCCAGGGCATCCTGTCTAACCCTCTAATCACAGTCTCTGTGATTATTCCAGTAGACAGGTTTATTGTGCATAGGGTTTCTCCACTCCTCATATGAGTTGAGTATTAGTTCTTCAAATAGTATCGGTAGGGAGCTCAAAAAGAAGGGAATTGATCTGTCAACTGGAGGGCTGCTGGGTTCATGTCCTAAAGATATTCCCCTACTGTTGGGCCCTTGAGCAAGGCCATTAACAGCACAACATGCTCTCCGTCCAGTGCTGGTCTCAACTGTGAGTGATGTGTCCCGTCATGACACTGACATGGGGTGCTCCATGTTCCTGCTGGTAGCAGGCCTTAACCTGGATGGTGGGAAATGCCTTGCCTTGGAGTATGGTTGAATCTATCTCCACCAGGCTCCTTGGAAATCAAATGACAAACCTGCATGGATTAGCAAGAAAGTTGTACCTGTATTTAGACAATTGTAGTCAAGACAGAGACAGATTTTTTAAACCGGACTCCACAGGTTTTTGTTCCAGCACTCTACTAACACTTCACTCAACTAATTGTGGACTAAATTTAAGACCATGATAAGTTGAATTAGATGGCTGTGCTGGGCAGGAAAAAAAAACGTTCACAGAGTTCAGTCCACTGGGACTAGGGTTGCAAAAATCCAGTAACTTTCCCAAAATCCCCAGGTTTACCAGAAAACTCGGTTGGAATATTCCCGGAATAAGCAGGAACTCTGGAATCCTACAAATATGATTTCTGGAAAACCTGGGGATTTTGGGAAAGTTACTGGATTTTTGCAACCCTAGTCCCAGTGGACTGAACTCTGTGCACGTTTTTTCTTCCTTGCGAAAGTTAACAGATTTTTGCATCTACCTGGGACAGAAATCATCCACGTTTGTATTATAGAACAAAATCACTAAGTAAGAATGAGATTGTTATGCTGATGAATGAGGACCCAAAAGCGACGTAATAGTAACAGAGTCTTTATTCCAGTAATAAACAAAAATGATTCTCCTGGATATTAACAATGGTCAAATCCTCTCGTCAATAGAGAGGAACGACTGGAGACGCGACCACAGACTGCAGGTCGCTTCAGGAAGGCACTGGCCGTAGCTGACATAGACACCTGCTCACACGCAGCATCTGAAGAAGGCAAAGAACACGACAGGGCGGAACAAGGACACAGGAACAGCAAACATCAAACAAGAATCCGACCAGGCAGAAGCGGAAAACAGAGGGAGAAATAGGGACTCTAATCAGAGGGCAAAATAGGGGACAGGTGTGAAAGAGTAAATGAGGTCGTTAGGAGAATGAGAAACAGCTGGGAGCAGGAACGGAACGATAGAGAGAGAAAGAGGGAAAGAACCTAATAAGACCAGCAGAGGGAAGCACAGGGACAAGACATGAAGATCAAAGACAAAACATGACAGTACCCCCCCACTCACCGAGCGCCTCCTGGCGCACTCGAGGAGGAACCCTGGCGGCAACGAAGGAAATCATCAATCAACGAACGGTCCAGCACGTCCCGAGATGGAACCCAACTCCTCTCCTCAGGACCGTAACCCTCCCAATCCACTAAGTACTGGTGACCACGTCCCCGAGAACGCATGTCCATGATCTTTCGTACCTTGTAAATAGGAGCGCCCTCGACAAGGACGGGGGGGGGGGAGGGAAGACGAACGGGGGCGCGAAGAAAAGGCTTGACACAAGAGACATGGAAGACAGGGTGGACGCGACGAAGATGTCGCGGAAGAAGCAGTCGCACAGCGACAGGATTGACGACCTGAGAGACACGGAACGGACCAATGAACCGCGGAGTCAACTTGCGAGAAGCTGTCGTAAGGGGAAGGTTACGAGTGGAAAGCCACACTCTCTGACCGCGACAATACCTAGGACTCCTAATCCTACGTCTATTGGCGGCTCTCACAGTCTGCGCCCTGTAACGGCAAAGTGCAGACCTGACCCTCCTCCAGGTGCGCTCACAACGTTGGACAAAAGCCTGAGCGGAGGGAACGCTGGACTCGGCGAGCTGGGACGAGAACAGAGGAGGCTGGTACCCAAGACTACTCTGAAACGGAGATAGCCCGGTAGCAGACGAAGGAAGCGAGTTGTGAGCGTACTCAGCCCAGGGGAGCTGTTCTGCCCAAGACGCAGGGTTTCGAAACGAAAGGCTGCGTAATATGCGACCAATCGACTGATTGGCCCTTTCTGCTTGACCGTTAGACTGGGGATGAAACCCGGAAGAGAGACTGACAGAAGCACCAATCAAACGACAGAACTCCCTCCAAAACTGTGACGTGAATTGCGGACCTCTGTCTGAAACGGCGTCTAACGGGAGGCCATGAATTCTGAACACATTCTCAATGATGATTTGTGCCGTCTCCTTAGCGGAAGGAAGCTTAGCGAGGGGAATGAAATGTGCCGCCTTAGAGAACCTATCGATAACCGTAAGAATCACAGTCTTCCCCGCAGACGAAGGCAGACCGGTAATAAAGTCTAAGGCGATGTGAGACCATGGTCGAGAAGGAATGGGAAGCGGTCTGAGACGACCGGCAGGAGGAGAGTTACCTGACTTAGTCTGCGCGCAGTCCGAACAAGCAGCCACGAAACGGCGCGTGTCCCGCTCCTGAGTAGGCCACCAAAACCGCTGGCGAATAGAAGCAAGCGTACCCCGAACGCCGGGATGGCCAGCTAACTTGGCAGAGTGAGCCCACTGAAGAACAGCCAGACGAGTAGAGACAGGAACGAACAGAAGGTTACTAGGACAAGCGCGCGGCGACGCAGTGTGAGTGAGTGCTTGCTTTACCTGTCTCTCAATTCCCCAGACAGTCAACCCGACAACACGCCCTTCAGGGAGAATCCCCTCGGGGTCGGTAGAAGCCACAGAAGAACTAAAGAGACGGGATAAGGCATCAGGCTTGGTGTTCTTATTTCCCGGACGATAGGAAATCACGAACTCGAAACGAGCGAAAAACAACGCCCAACGAGCCTGACGTGCATTAAGTCGTTTGGCAGAACGGATGTACTCAAGGTTCTTATGGTCAGTCCAAACGACAAAAGGAACGGTCGCCCCCTCCAACCACTGTCGCCATTCGCCTATGGCTAAGCGGATGGCGAGCAGTTCGCGGTTACCCACATCATAGTTGCGTTCCGATGGCGACAGGCGATGAGAAAAGTAAGCGCAAGGATGGACCTTATCGTCAGACTGGAAGCGCTGAGACAGAATGGCTCCCACGCCCACCTCTGAAGCGTCAACCTCGACAATGAATTGTTTAGTGACGTCAGGAGTAACAAGGATAGGGGCGGATGTAAAACGCTTCTTGAGGAGATCAAAAGCTCCCTGGGCGGAACCGGACCACTTAAAGCAAGTCTTGACAGAAGTCAGAGCTGTGAGAGGGGCAGCCACTTGACCGAAATTACGAATGAAACGCCGATAGAAATTAGCGAAACCAAGAAAGCGCTGCAACTCGACACGTGACTTAGGAACGGGCCAATCGCTGACTGCCTGGACCTTAGCGGGATCCATCTGAATGCCTTCAGCGGAAATAACAGAACCGAGAAATGTGACAGAGGAGACATGAAAGGCGCACTTCTCAGCCTTCACGTAGAGACAATTCTCTAAAAGGCGCTGGAGTACACGTCGAACGTGCTGAACATGAATCTCGAGTGACGGTGAAAAAATCAGGATATCGTCAAGGTAAACGAAAACAAAAATGTTCAGCATGTCTCTCAGTACATCATTAACTAATGCCTGAAAGACAGCTGGAGCATTAGCGAGACCGAACGGCAGAACCCGGTATTCAAAATGCCCTAACGGAGTGTTAAACGCCGTTTTCCACTCGTCCCCCTCTCTGATGCGTACGAGATGGTAAGCGTTACGAAGGTCCAACTTAGTAAAGAACCTGGCTCCCTGCAAAATCTCGAAGGCTGACGACATAAGGGGAAGCGGATAACGATTCTTAACCGTTATGTCATTCAGCCCTCGATAATCCACGCAGGGGCGCAGAGTACCGTCCTTCTTCTTAACAAAGAAAAATCCCGCTCCGGCGGGAGAGGAAGAAGGCACCACGGTACCGGCGTTGAGAGAAACAGACAGATAATCCTCGAGAGCCTTACGTTCGGGAGCCGACAGAGAGTATAGTCTACCCCGAGGGGGAGTGGTCCCCGGAAGGAGATCAATACAACAATCATACGACCGGTGAGGAGGAAGGGAGCTGGCTCTGGACCGACTGAAGACCGTGCGCAGATCATGATATTCCTCCGGCACTCCTGTCAAATCACCAGGTTCCTCCTGAGTAGAGGGGACAGAAGACACAGGAGGGATAGCAGACATTAAACACTTCACATGACAAGAAACGTTCCAGGATAGGATAGAATTACTAGACCAATCAATAGAAGGATTATGACATACTAGCCAGGGATGACCCAAAACAACAGGTGTAAAAGGTGAACGAAAAATCAAAAAGGAAATGGTCTCACTGTGGTTACCAGATACTGTGAGGGTTAAAGGTAGTGTCTCACATCTGATACTGGGGAGAAGACTACCATCTAAGGCGAACATGGGCGTGGGCTTCCCTAACTGTCTGAGAGGAATGTCATGTTTCCGAGCCCATGCTTCGTCCATAAAACAACCCTCAGCCCCAGAGTCTATCAAGGCACTGCAGGAAGCAGCTGAACCGGTCCAGCGTAGATGGACCGACAAGGTAGTACAGGATCTTGATGGAGAGACAGGAGTAGTAGCGCTCACCAGTAGCCCTCCGCTTACTGATGAGCTCTGGCTTTTACTGGACATGACATGACAAAATGTTCCGCAGAACCGCAATAGAGGCAAAGGCGGTTGGTGATTCTCCGTTCCCTCTCCTTAGTCGAGATGCGAATACCTCCCAGCTGCATGGGCTCAGTCTCTGAGCCGGTGGGAGGAGATGGTTGAGATGCGGAGAGGGGAAACACCGTTAACGCGAGCTCTCTTCCACGAGCTCGGTGACGAAGATCTACCCGTCGTTCTATGCGGATGGCGAGTGCAATCAAAGAGTCCACGCTGGAAGGAACCTCCCGGGAGAGAATCTCATCCTTAACCTCAGCGTGAAGTCCCTCCAGAAAACGAGCGAGCAACGCCGGCTCGTTCCAGTCACTGGAGGCAGCAAGAGTGCGAAACTCTATAGAGTAATCCGTTATGGATCGATCACCTTGACATAGGGAAGCCAGGGCCCTGGAAGCCTCCTTCCCAAAAACTGAACGATCAAAAACCCGTATCATCTCCTCTTTAAAGTTCTGATAATCGTTAGAACACTCAGCCCTTGCCTCCCAGATAGCTGTGCCCCACTCCCGAGCCCGACCAGTAAGGAGTGATATGACGTAAGCGATCCGAGCTCTCTCTCTTGAGTACGTGTTGGGCTGGAGAGAGAACACAATATCACACTGGGTGAGAAAGGAGCGACACTCAGTGGGCTGCCCAGAGTAACATGGTGGGTTATTAACCCTAGGTTCCGGAGACTCGGAAGACCAGGAAGTAGCTGGTGGCACGAGATGAAGACTCTGAAACTGTCCAGAGAGATCGGAGACCTGAGCGGCCAGGGTCTCAACGGCATGACGAGCAGCAAACAATTCCTGCTCGTGTCTGCCGAGCATTGCTCCCTGGAACTCGACGGCAGTGTTGAGAGAATCCATAGTCGCTGGGTCCATCTTGGTCGGATTCTTCTGTTATGCTGATGAATGAGGACCCAAAAGCGACGTAATAGTAACAGAGTCTTTATTCCAGTAATAAACAAAAATGATTCTCCTGGATATTAACAATGGTCAAATCCTCTCGTCAATAGAGAGGAACGACTGGAGACGCGACCACAGACTGCAGGTCGCTTCAGGAAGGCACTGGCCGTAGCTGACATAGACACCTGCTCACACGCAGCATCTGAAGAAGGCAAAGAACACGACAGGGCGGAACAAGGACACAGGAACAGCAAACATCAAACAAGAATCCGACCAGGCAGAAGCGGAAAACAGAGGGAGAAATAGGGACTCTAATCAGAGGGCAAAATAGGGGACAGGTGTGAAAGAGTAAATGAGGTCGTTAGGAGAATGAGAAACAGCTGGGAGCAGGAACGGAACGATAGAGAGAGAAAGAGGGAAAGAACCTAATAAGACCAGCAGAGGGAAGCACAGGGACAAGACATGAAGATCAAAGACAAAACATGACAGAGATGACAATTCTACATGATATAGACAATAACATGTGTGGATCTACTGGTAATTGCAACAGTTACCTGTTTTTCTATCTAGGGCGGCAGGTAGCCTAGCGGCTAAGAGCGTTGGGCCAGTAACCAAAAGTTCGCTTGATCGAATCCCTGAGCTGACCAGGTGAAAAATCTGATGTTCACTTGAGCAAAGCACTTAACCCTAATTGCTCCTGTAAGTCGCTCTGGATAAGAGCATTTGCTAAAATTCTGTCTGAGTATTATGTGCTTAAGCCTTTAAAATATAACTAGCAAATATATTGTTTCTTTTCTAGAAACCTATCATTAGCTATATTAATGAACTCAGCTGATGGTGGGAGTTAGTTAGCTAGCAAACTAGATTAGCTAGCTCTTCCCCAGGAGTTTCCAACCTAGCTAGCTAGCTACCTAATTTATGGACTTTTTAAAACCTTTATAGATAATATAAAAATAGACATTTTGCACTCATATCTAGAGCTGTGTCACGATCGTCTATGGGTGAGAGAGAGGACCAAGGCGCAGCGTGTGCAAAATACATTCTCTTTTATTTAGAGAAGGGAAAAAACACGAAAACGAACACTGAATACAAACTAAACAAAACAACAAACGACCGTGAAGCTAACGACGTAAGTGCATAGAAAAGCAACAAACGTTCAACATAGACAATTACCCACAAAACCCCAATGCCTATGACTGCCTTAAATATGGCTCTCAATTAGAGACAATGAACCACAGCTGCCTCTAATTGAGAACCAATCTAGGCAGCCATAGACATACAAACACCTAGACAAGACACTGACCCATATACCATACAAAACCCCTAGACAATACAAAAACACATACATTCCCCATGTCACACCCTGACCTAACTAAAATAATAAAGAAAACAAAGAATACTAAGGCCAGGGCGTGACAGTACCCCCCCCCCCCCCCCCCCAAAGGTGCGGACTCCGGCCGCACAACCTGACATTGAAGGGGAGGGTCCGGGGTAGGCCTTATTATGGCGGCGGCTCGGGTGCGGGACGTGGCCCCCACTCCACCATTGTCAATACCCGCTTTGGTGGCGCCTCTGGAGCGGCGACCCTTGTAGCAAGTCCCGGACTGAAGACCATCCTAGAGGGCGCCACCGGACGGATGGGTAGCTCCGGACTGAGGGGTAGCTCCGGACTGAGGGGTAGCTCCGGACTGAGGGACGGCAGCTCCGGACTGAGGGACGGCAGCTCCGGACTGAGGGACGGCAGCTCCGGACTGAGGGACTGCAGCTCATGGCTGGCTGACGGATCTGGCTGCTCATGGCTGGCTGACGGATCTGGCTGCTCATGGCTGGCTGACGGATCTGGCTGCTCATGGCTGGCTGACGGATCTGGCTGCTCATGGCTGGCTGACGGATCTGGCTGCTCATGGCTGGCTGACGGATCTGGCTGCTCATGGCTGGCGGACGGCTCTGGCTGCTCATGGCTGGCGGACGGATCTGGCTGCTCATGGCTGGCGGACGGATCTGGCTGCTCATGGCTGGCTGACGGATCTGGCTGCTCATGGCTGGCTGACGGATCTGGCTGCTCATGGCTGGCTGACGGATCTGGCGGCTCATGGCTGGCTGACGGATCTGGCTGCTCATGGCTGGCTGACGGATCTGGCGGCTCATGGCTGGCTGACGGATCTGGCGGCTCATGGCTGGCTGACGGATCTGGCGGCTCATGGCTGGCTGACGGATCTGGCTGCTCATGGCTGGCTGACGGATCTGGCTGCTCATGGCTGGCGGACGGCTCTGGCTGCTCATGGCTGGCTGACGGCTCTGGCTGCTCATGGCTGGCTGACGGCTCTGGCTGCTCATGGCTGGCGGACGGCTCTGGCTGCTCATGGCTGGCGGACGGCTCTGGCTGCTCATGGCTGGCTGACGGATCTGGCTGCTCATGGCTGGCTGACGGATCTGGCTGCTCATGGCTGGCTGACGGATCTGGCTGCTCATGGCTGGCTGACGGATCTGGCTGCTCATGGCTGGCTGACGGCTCTGGCTGCTCATGGCTGGCTGACGGCTCTGGCTGCTCATGGCTGGCTGACGGATCTGGCTGCTCATGGCTGGCTGACGGATCTGGCTGCTCATGGCTGGCTGACGGATCTGGCTGCTCATGGCTGGCTGACGGATCTGGCTGCTCATGGCTGGCTGACGGCTCTGGCTGCTCATGGCTGGCTGACGGCTCTGGCTGCTCATGGCTGGCGGACGGCTCTGGCTGCTCATGGCTGGCGGACGGCTCTGGCTGCTCATGGCTGGCGAACGGCTCTGGCTGCTCGTGGCTGGCGGACGGCTCTGGCTGCTCATGGCTGGCGGACGGCTCGGGCTGATCCTGTCTGGCGGACGGCTCTGGCTGATCCTGTCTGGCGGACGGCTCTGGCTGATCCTGTCTGGCGGACGGCTCTGGCTGATCCTGTCTTGCGGACGGCTCTGGCTGATCCTGTCTTGCGGACGGCTCTGGCTGATCCTGTCTGGCGGACGGCTCTGGCTGATCCTGTCTGGCGGACGGCTCTGGCTGATCCTGTCTGGCGGACGGCTCTGGCTGATCCTGTCTGGCGGACGGCTCTGGCTGATCCTGTCTGGCGGACGGCTCTAGCGGCTCGGGACAGACGGGCAGCTCTGACGGCTCGGGACAGACGGGCAGCTCTGACGGTGCTTGGCAGACGGGCAGCTCAGACGGTGCTTGGCAGACGGGCAGCTCAGACGGTGCTTGGCAGACGGGCAGCTCAGACGGTGCTTGGCAGACGGGCAGCTCAGACGTTGCTTGGCAGACGGGCAGCTCAGACGGCGCTTGGCAGACGGGCAGCTCAGACGGCGCTTGGCAGACGGGCAGCTCAGACGGCGCTTGGCAGACGGGCAGCTCTGACGGCGCTTGGCAGACGGGCAGCTCTGACGGTGCTTGGCAGACGGGCAGCTCTGACGGTGCTTGGCAGACGGGCAGCTCTGGCCGGCTGAGGCACACTGTATGCCTGGTGCGTGGTGCCGGAACTGGAGGTACCGGGCTAAGGACACGCACCTTCAGGCTAGTGCGGGGAGAAGGAACAGGGCATACTGGACCCTGGAGACGCACATTAGGCCTAGTGCGTGGTGCCGGCACTGGTGGTACCGGGCTGGGGACACGCATCTCAGGGCTAGTGCGGGGAGCAGCAACAGGACGCACAGGACTCTGGGGACACACAGGAGGCTTGGTGCGTGGTGTAGGCACTGGTGGTAATGGGCTGGAGACACGCACCATAGGGCTAGTGCGTGGAGGAGGAACAGGGCTCTGGAGACGCACAGGAAGCCTGGTGCGTGTTGTAGGCACTGGTGGTACTGGGCTGGGGCGGGGAGGTGGCGCCGGAAATACCGGACCGTGCAGGCGTACTGGCTCCCTTGAGCACTGAGCCTGTCCAACCTTACCTGGTTGTATGCTCCCCGTCGCCCGACCAGTGCGGGGAGGTGGAATAACCCGCACCGGGCTATGTAGGCGAACCGGGGACACCATGCGTAAGGCTGGTGCCATGTAAGCCGGCCCGAGGAGACGCACTGGAGACCAGACGCGTTGAGCCGGCTTCATGGCACCTGGCTCAATACTCAATCTAGCCCGGCCGATACGAGGAGCTGGTATGTACCGCACCGGGCTATGCACACGTACAGGAGACACCGTGCGCTCTACTGCGTAACACGGTGTCTGCCCGTACTCTCGCTCTCCACGGTAAGTACAGGGAGTAGGCGCAGGTCTCCTACCTGACTTCGCCACACTCCCTTTTATCCCCCCCCCCAAGAAATTTTTGGGTTGTACTCGCGGGCTTCCAGCCTTGCTTCCGTGCTGCCTCCTCATATCGCCTCCTCTCGGCTTTAGCTGCCTCCAGCTCTTCACGAGGGAGGCGATATTCTCCCGGTTGTGCCCAAGGTCCCTTTCCATCCAATATCTCCTCCCATGTCCATGAATCCTCTATGCTCTGCTCCCGTTGCTGCTTTACACGCCGCTTGGTCCGATTCTGGTGGGTAATTCTGTCACGATCGTCTATGTGTGAGAGAGAGGACCAAGGCGCAGCGTGTGCAAAATACATTCTCTTTTATTTAGAGAAGGGAAAAAACACGAAAACAAACACTGAATACAAACTAAACAAAACAACAAACGACCATGAAGCTAACGACGTAAGTGCATAGAAAAGCAACAAACGTTCAACATAGACAATTACCCACAAAACCCCAATGCCTATGACTGCCTTAAATATGGCTCTCAATTAGAGACAATGAACCACAGCTGCCTCTAATTGAGAACCAATCTAGGCAGCCATAGACATACAAACACCTAGACAAGACACTGACCCATAAACCATACAAAACCCCGACCCATAAACCATACAAAACCCCTAGA
Source organism: Salvelinus namaycush (assembly GCF_016432855.1). Taxonomy (NCBI): domain Eukaryota; kingdom Metazoa; phylum Chordata; class Actinopteri; order Salmoniformes; family Salmonidae; genus Salvelinus; species Salvelinus namaycush. The sequence goes on from NC_052317.1 coordinate 3,795,134, forward strand.
CAATACAAAAACACATACATTCCCCATGTCACACCCTGACCTAACTAAAATAATAAAGAAAACAAAGAATACTAAGGCCAGGGCGTGACAAGCTGGCTAATATAGCAAGCCAGATGATAGTACAGTAGCTAGGATGAATACAATGTGTGACAGTAGCTATATGGTAGACATTTGCTAGATAATTGAGTGATGAAATCCAAAGGAAGGACATCACATCAGAATTTTTTTTATAGCGGAACTGGAAATTACTGAGTGTACCATTACAGGTATCCACTGGCAGGCAAATCTTTAAATAATGAGATCATCAAAAACCTACTGAAATAGCATTAGGTGGAATTAGCTATCTAGCTCTTACCTGAGAAGAAGCGACTTCCTGGGAGTCCACCATGTTGCAATGTGACAAATGGCTAGGTACCAACCTGGGGATGTAACCATCACGTTGTATGGGTCCTGGCTTCCATTTAGCTAGCCAATCAATGGCATTATAACACAAAACGGCACTATGATTGGTCAATAAGTGTGCCTATCATATTTTAGTAGCGTGAGAGCAGAGCAGGGAGATGTGTGCTCGACATGTGATTTCTTGCTCTCAATTCCACTTTTTGGGCACGCAGCATTTCTCTCTGAGCTCTCGACTATCTCTCAGCTCGTCAACATGATCCTCTGTGACCTTGACAAATTTTCTCCGATTTTAACTCTCTCCGCGCACGCTCAACATTATCCTCCACGTTCTTTGACATTCCTCCATGCTTCTTTGAATTATGAGACGGAAATTACGGCATATTCTTTGCAGTGCGCCAGTGTCACATTTGATTAAGTATAACACAAGGCCATTGAAAGACAAAATGCGGCACAATATTAAACCATTAAGTATTCCTCTCATGGTAATGACTGGGTCCCTTTCTCTAAAACTCAGTGTCCACTTGAATTGCCATAAACTCTACTGATACAGTCTTAGTGTTTCCAGTAAAGGAGCTAAAACTCAGTCTCCACTTGCATTGCCATAAACTGCTGGCACAGCTTGAGTGTTTTACTGTAGTCGCAAAGAGCTCTCAACACAGAGAGCACCTGCAGAAAGGCGGAGAGAAGAACGAGAGGAGGGAGAACGAGAGGAGGGGAGATGGTATGGAAAAGAGAGCTATGGTTTCGTTAAATTTATTAGGATCCCCATTAGCTACTGCCCATGTACAGTGACTTGCGAAAGTGTTCACCCCCCTTGGCATTTTCTTATTTTGTTGCCTTAAAACCTGGAATTAAAATTGTTTTTGGGGGGGGGTTGCATCATTTGATTTACACGACATGCCTAACACTTTGAAGATGCAACATATTTTTTTATTGTGAAACAAAAAAACTGAAAATTTGAGCGTGCATAACTATTCACCCCCCAAAATCAATACTTTATAGAGCCACCTTTTGCAGCAATTACAGCTGCAAGTCTCTTAGGGTATGGCACATCTAACCACAGGTATTTTTGCCCATTATTCAAGGCAAAACTGATCCAGCTCCTTCAAGTTGAATGGGTTCCGCTGGTGAACAGCAATCTTTAAGTCATACCACAGATTCTCAATTGGATTGAGGTCTGGGCTTAGACTAGGCCATTCCAAAACATTTAAATGTTTTTAAAATTACAAACTTTTCCGATATATATATTCATATTCTTATATACAGTACAGATAAATTAGATCTTTAGAAAGAGGAGGAGAGGCACTGTGATAGAATATGTTGTTTATCTGTTTTGTAAAGCTAAACTTGGTGGCAGAGGATTACATGATGACATGGCTCTATACATAAAAGAGTGACACATTAAATCTGTTTTTGGTTTGGGTACCGTGAAAAAACCCATAGTGGGGTGTCTGGTGGGGAATGTACGTTTTTTTTTTTTTACCTTTATTTTAACAGGGAAGATATATTGAGACCTAGGTCTCATTTTCAAATGCGCCCTGTACAATACAACATACACATACACACATACTGTACCAGTAAAAAGTTTGGGCACAGCTACTTATTCAAGGGTTTTTCCTTATTTTTTACTATTTTCTACATTGTAGAATAATAGTGAAGACATCAAAACTATGAAATAACACATGGAATCATGTAGTAACCAAAAAAGTGGTAAACAAAATATATTTTACATTTGAGATTATTCAAAGTAGCCAACCTTTGCCTTGATGTCAGCTTTGCATACTCTTGGCATTCTCTCAACCAGTGTCATGAGGTAGTCACCTGGAATGCATTTCAATTAACATGTGTACCTTGTTAAAAGTTAATTTGTGGAATTTCTTTCCTTCTTAATGCGTTTGAGCCAATCAGTTGTGTTGTGACAAGGTAGGGTTGGCATACAGAAGATAGCCCTATTTGGTAGAAGACCAAGTCCATATTATGGCAAGAACAGCTCAAATAAGCAAAGAGAAATGACAGTCCATCATTACTTTATTTTAAAAATGTATTTCAACTTTATTTAACCAGGTAGGCCAGTTGAGAACAAGTTTAAGACATGAAGGTCAGTCAATCCGGAACATTTCAAGAACTTTGAAAGTTTCTTCAAGTGCAGTTGCATAAACCATCAAGCGCAATGATGAAACTGGCTCTAATGAGGACCGCCATAGGAAAGGAAGACACAGAGTTACCTCTGCTGCAGAGGATAAGTTCATTAGAGTTACCAGCCTTAGAAATCTGCAATTAAAATCAAATAAAATGTTATTTGTCACATGCGCCGAATACAACAGGTGTTGTTTCACCTTACAGTGAAATGCTTACTTACAAGCCCTTAACCAACAATGCAGTTTTAATAAAATAATTAAAGAAAAAAAAAATTAAGTAAGAGAGAAGAATAACAAATAATTAAAAAGCAGCAGTAAATAACAATAGCAGGGCTATATTCAGGGAGCAAAGGTGTTGAGGTAATTGATGTAATATGTACATGTAGGTAGAGTTATTAAAGTTACTATATATATATATATATACTGTACATACACACACACTAAAACACAGTCATGGGAAGCACAAATAAATAATAACAAATCACCCGGAAAAACAGTTACAGTCCTTCACAAATAAGTCCCCAATCAATACTTTAAATTGCCCGAATGGCACCAGACAATTGTGTTCCAACAATACGATGCAGTAAAAATTAAAAAAATTATCTAGCTCGGAGGAGACTCTAGGTACCTCAAGAGTTAACCAATCCTGTGAAGGTGTTAGGCAACTCAGGTGTCTCTACTTTAACAGAAAAGTTAGATAAGATGGAATGAAGTCAGGCCCTGTGTAGAAATCAATGGGTCTTTAGCAAAGTCCAGCCAACCTTTTGATACAGGTTGCAGTGATGAGTGTCAAAACTGTCACCTGTAACAAAACGAAGGGCACCAAGAGTAGTAGCAGCTGCACCTTGACAAATAATATGACCATAATCAAGCACAGATAAAAAGGTTGATTGAATAATCTGCTTCCTATTGCTTAGAGAAAGGCACGGTCTGTTTCTGTAGAAAAGGCCAACTTTAAATCTTAGCTTGTCCGTTTTTAAATGTACGCAAATTGATTATACAAGTGGTTTGGCATTTTCAACACACGAATGTTTCTTAAAAAGATTACAAGAGAAGAAGTACATTACTCCTCAACCCTCAACCATGAAAGACAGTCATGCATGTTGCTGATGTTACTTCTGTGTGTGCAGTTAAGGGAAAGGTGTGCTGCTTTGTTTTGAGCCAGCTGCATCATTTCTAGGTCTTTCTTTGCTGCACCTGATCATATTACAGTATGACAGTAATTAAGATGGGACTAGATCAACTAGTAAACTAGCAAAAAACTCAGACTGCATGGTCAAATTGCTACAAAGAAACCACTACTAAAAGACACCAACAAGAAGAAGAGACTTGCCTGGGCCAAGAAACACGAGCAATGGACATTAGATCGGTGGAAATCTGTTCTTTGCTCTGATGAGTCCAAATTAGAGATTTTTGGTTCCAACCGCTGTGTCTTTGTGAACGGATGATCTCCACATGTGTGTTTCCCACCGTGAAGCATGGAGGAGGAAGTGTGATGGTGTGGGGGTGCTTTGCTGGTGACACTGTCTGTGATATATTTAGAATTCAAAGCACACTTAACCAGCATGGCTACCACAGCATTCTGCAGCGATACGCCATCCCATCTGGTTTGCGCTTAGTGGGACTATCATTTGTTTTCCAACAGGACAATGACCCAAAACACACCTCCAGGCTGTGTAAGGGCCATTTGGCCAAGAAGGAGAGTGATGGAGTGCTGCATCAGATGACCTGGCCTCCACAAATCACCCGACCTAAACCCAGTTGAGATGGTTTGGGATGAGTTGGACCACAGAGTGAATGAAAAGCAGCCAACAAATGCTCAGCATATGTGGGAACTCCTTCAAGACTGTTGGAAAAGCATTCCAGGTGAAGCTGTTTGAGAGAATGCCAGAGTGTGCAAAGTTGTCATCAAGGCAAAGGGTGGCAACTTTGAAGAATCTCAAAAATAAAATATATTTTGATTTGTTTACCACTTTTTTGGTTACTACATGATTCCATATGTGTTATTTCATAGTGTTGATGTCTTCACTATTATTCCACAATGTAGAAAATATTACAAATAAAGAAAAACCCTTGAATGAGTAGGTGTGTCCACACTTTTGACTGGTACTGTATATTACAGGAGGTTTACTTGCCACTGAGCTGCCTGTAAATTACTGTCAAATTCATGGTAACCCCTTTAAAGTGTAGAGAAGACAAAGGGAGACAGAGGGAGAGATAGAGAGGAACAGTGAGGGAGAGGAAGTACGGAAAGATGGCTGTGGTGGATGAGACAGTGGAAGTGGGAGAGAGACAGACAGTGAGAGGGAGGTTGCTATAGTTAGAAAGAGTGAAAGTAGAGAGAGGGAGGGGGATGGTGACTTGGCTTTCAGTGGCAAAATTAGAGATGATGTCCACTAGAGCACGCGGAGCTTACTTCTCCAACCCACCCCCTTTCCCCAAACCCTGGAGCATTGCAGATGCAGTGGACCAAACATTAGCAATGGTTCATTGCTAAAATGCCTAGCTGTCTAGACCAGTGGTTCTGAAACTGTGGGTCACGGCAAAGGTCCAGGTGGGTAGCGGGTTGACATTTTGTGTGCATTTTCATATTTTTTTGTGTGCTTACCACTCAACTCTTATGGTGGGTCACGACTCAAAAGACACCTCAATTGGATATTACTGTGTTATTTTTTCCTTGTTTTTATTTGCACATTTCTTACTTTTTAACTCTGCATTGTTGTAAATAGGCTCATAAGTAAGCATTTCACTGTAAAGTCTACACCTTTTGTATTTGGCGAAAGTGACAAATTCAATTGATTTGATTTAGTTTCCACGGTTGCTATGTTAATGGTGAAAAAAAAATGTCACAAGCAAGAGTGGGAAAGAGTCGCCAGAGTAAAAGGAGACCAATCAATCCAGCGAGATTTAATAAGTGACAAATGGATTTTGCAACCCTCAAACACAGGAAATGGATGACTGAAAAGTAGAGATCGTCAGGTGGGCAGGGCATGCACATTGCTAGCCCTTGTGTCCTTAAGAGTACATTCACACAGAAGAGACACTTATTTGTTCACGTTATCTGTGGTTGCTTCCAATGATGGCATTGTTTTGCTCTATTAAAAGATCCAGTGGTTTATCTTGGGCAGCGTAGTTCCAGGAAATACTATGCCTTAAAAGCTTTCTGCGGCTATCTCTGACCAAGCAATGATGGATCCACTATCTGTACAGTAAACAATAATCGGAATATGTGTGTATATGTGTGTGCCTGTGTTTATGCATAATGTGAGCGAGTGTGTGTGTGCGTGTGTGCATGCATGCATGCATATGTGAGTGAATGTGTATATATCTTGGTAACTGATTTACCACAGTGGGTGTGTAGACATGGCTCATTAGAGAACTACTTGTCTATCCCCTTGTATGTGCTGTATTATATCATACTATGTAAGTAGGGGCTTACAGAGCAGGGAAGCATACATTCCAGTTTTCTGGTATGACCCTGTCACAATTTAAGTACTGAACTATAAGTGATTGCATTCCAAGTTCGTAGTTATCAACAGCTCTCTAATCGTTCCAGATGAATCTATCTGCACTCTCCAGTCTCTGCCTCTGGTTTCCCAGCCTGTCAGGTTATAGTTCCCTGTTTATCTGGTTCTCATTTCCTGCTTGTCTAGTATCTAGACAACATTCTCATGGTCTTCCCTGTCTCTGGCTCTATCTCTATCCTTAATGGTTTCAGTGATCTTACCTGTCTCTGGTTCTCTCTCTACCCTGACTGTTCTCCAATGGACTAATTCTCTTTGGCTCCTATCCGACAGTCCGAATGGTCTCCAGTGTACATTTGACTCGTTTAGCAGACACTTTTATCCAGAGCGATTTAAAGTTAGTGCATTCATCTTAAGACCACCACAACCACTCGTCCCCGGCATGCCGGCATGCGCACGGTAGGCATAAAAGTTGTAAGCAGGAAAGAATCTGGTAAAAATGGGCCTATTTGTAAGGGGGTCATATAAACATTGACAACAAAAACCCACACCCACACATACACCCCCTACTTAGACACAGGCAGTAGTGTTGACACATAACATTGGTAGTACAATACAGCATTTCTCAACCATTTCTGTACCAGTGACTGGTGAGACATGGTCCTCATCTTTTTTTTAACCAGCTCATGTTTAAAACAAGTACAATATGTAAAAACACCACTGGAGATGCAACACACCACTATAACTGTAGCCGCATTATAAAAGCCAAGCTAACGACATAGGCAATATTGCAAATAATGCCTGTCGTATGTGTTGCTCTGTATCAACCCTTACCCTAAGTGTTAATTCCCACAGCGCTTCAGACTAACATCGTCCCCTGATCTCACTGGTGCCACTAACTTTTACAGTTTGTGGCACTAGTGCATGATTTGGTAAGGTGATTTGGTCGGACCCAAATCATGAGTAATCATCGTATCAAGTTATTCATAGTGCTTAATTAAGGGCAATAAATAGAGGACTGAGGTACTCAATAATTAAGTGGTTTCATCTAACACATCCAATCAGGAATGCATGACTCAAAATATTTTGAGGTGCAACCTTAACCAGTGATTGACATACATTTTGGGTTGATAATTAGACTATAGTTGCTATATTTTACTGTCAAAATAGGACTGCAGAATTTCCTGATTTTTTGTTGTTGTTCAATAGAGATTAATTACATACATCGAACTAATATCATAGGCTAATTCATTTAATTTGATTCACAAGTGATAGGCTAATATTGTCACCTATTAGTCTATTCTTGATTTAATCTTGTTTTTGATAAATTCAGCAAAAAATGAAACGTCCTCTCACTGTCAATTGCGTTTATTTTCAGCAAACAAAATGCATGGATTTGTTAAGGTGGCATTAAGGCCACACAAAGGGGATACAGACGGGACATTTGAGGCATTATCAAGTGATTGTCAAATTGTGAATGAGAGGCTGATGTAGTGTGTACAGCATGAACAAAAAACCTTTCATGCGACTTTTTCCTAATCATCATTAGTGTCGCATCACGCAGCCTTAGAATGTATTAAACATCAAAACATATAGCCCAACATTTGTATCACAACTAAAGTTACATAACTAACTAAATTAAGCATATAGGAGTACCTGTTTCTTTGTTAACTGCTCAACACAGAATAGCCGCATGTGCGCATTCCCTCAAGTCATTTAGAGAAAATATAATTTCTATTTTATTCAGCTGTGTTCAATTAGATTATTCATACTATAAAATAATATAAAATAATGCCACGAATTCTAAGCTGCTAAATGAACTAGTGTAGCCCACTGCTATATGGAATAGCTAGATCAGGGCTAACATAAGGACAACTCAGAGCATGCTATTCTGAAATAGACAACATTTTCTTTATATCATGTTTCTTTAGACCTGTCTAAAATAAATAATGGATTTATTGTGATGATGTGGGCTATATTACATGGATTTATTAGACTTTTTAAAATATAGACGTTCCAAAGGTCTGCATCAGTGGCTTGTAGGAAGCCAGGAGATGCTAAATGTGTTTATGTTAATTAACGGTCAATTAACGTGAGACCGGCAGTTATTTGCTTGACAATCACCGGCTGACAAAATATCATGACCGCCACAGCCCTAGTTGTGCAAACCCACAGTTTCATCAGCTGTCCCGGTGGCTGGTCTCAGACGACTCCGCAGGTGAAGAAGCCAGATGTGGAGGTCCTGGGCTTGCGGGCTACACGTGGTCTGCGGCGGCTTATGGTAGAGAAATTAACATTCAATTCTCTGGCAACAGCTCTGGTGGACATTCCCGCAGTCCGCATGCCAACTGCATGCTCCCTCAATACTTGAGACATCTGTGGCATTGTGTTGTGCGACAATTTAAGGTGTTGTGAGACATTTTAGAGTGTATTTTTATATGTCCCCAGCACAAGGTACACCTGTGCAATGATCATTATGTTTAATCAGCTGCTTGATATCCCACCCCTGTCAGGTGGATGGATTATTTTGGCAAAGGAGAAATGCTTGCTAAAAGGGATGTAAACAAATTTATGCACAATATTTGAGAGAAATACGTTTTTTGTGCATATTGAACATTTCTGTGATCTTTAATTTCAACTCATGAAACCAACACTTTACATATTGTATTTATATTTTTGTTCAGTGTATTTAACTATTTAGCAGGCATAGTTTCTGGGTAGAAGATGTTCAGGGTTCTCCTGTTGGTTCCAGACTTAGTGCATCGGTACCGCTTGCTGTGCGGTAGCAGAGAGAACAGTCTTTGACTTGGGTGGCTGGAGTCTTTGACAATTTTTAGGGCCTTCCTCTGACTGCCTGGTATAGAGGTTCTGGATGGCAGGAGCTGGACCCAGTGATGTGCTTGTCCGTACGCACTACCATCTGTAGAGCCTTGCGGTCGGATGCCAAACAGTTGCCATACCAAGTAGTGACTTGTATTTGGCAGCAGCTACTCTTCCTGGGGTCCAAACACATTAAGGCAGCTACATTACATATCAAACCACTTCTTATGGATGGGTGTCCCGTCTCCGGGACAGTTGTTGCTCAATATGCATAATGTGACTAGAATGTTGTTGTAAACAAGAAACAATTTCCCGGTACATAGAAGTGTCTTAAGAAACCTTAAATTCTTGTTAATATAACTGCATTGTCCAATTTACAGTAGTTATTACAGTGAAATAATACCATGCTATTGTTTGAGGAGAGTGCACAACAACAAAACACTTTTATCACGGCGACAGGTTTCATACATTCACATCTGAAGGTAAATAATTTACTTGCATTCTGAAATATTTCTCTGATTTATCATCCTAAGGGTCCCAGAGATAAAATGTAGTGTAGTTTTCTTTGATAAAATAATTTTTCATATCCTAAAAAGGCCCATATATTATGCACGATCGATTATTTTATATCCGCTCGTTCAACTTGCCAAGAAAGAAATCTGTGAAAATCGAATGCTAAATGTTGTTTCAACCAGTCAAATTAGGTTTGTATTTATTCCTCAGACACTCTAAAAAGTAACCAGCCTTTGCTATATCATTCTGCATTCAGTATATCCACTGGAAAGCCACTTTAACCAGGAAGACACAACATCATTGCGTGCCGATGAGACGGGCGGTGCTCACTTGATTGACTGTATCTTTGTATAATGACCACCTATAGTTTTGAAACCTAGCTAGCTAGATAGCCAATGAGGTGTGCTTTACGTGAGTATGTGGAAACCCTTTGTGTAAAGAAAAACATTTGAGCTTACGAGTGACCATCGAGTGACCATTGGAAATCTATGCAAGAACATGTCGCAGCGCGTTAGGCATATCTGTTATGAAAACATTGCAAATGTTGAACTTACAATATGGCTACTAATACTGGAAAAGGTAAATCAAAGTCCAGGTATACAGATTTTTGATGATATTCCAGCAGAAATCTACCGGGAAAGTGTCACGGACTCATAGTATTCACAGAATTCATTTGAGAGATTTGTTAAATATTTGCTTTTGCTGTTATATATATACAGTGCATGTAAACTCAGAAAAAAAATAATTGTCCTCTCACTGTCAACTGCGTTTATTTTCAGCAAACTTAACATATTTAAATATTTGTATGAACATAACAAGATTCAACAACTGAGACATAAACTGAACAAGTTCCACAGACATGTGACTAACATAAATGGAATAATGTGTCCCTGAACAAAGGGGGGGTCAAAATCAAAAGTAACAGTCAGTATCTGGTGTGGCCACCAGCTGCATTAAGTACTGCAGTGCATCTCATCCTCATGGACTGCACCACATTTGCCAGTTCTTGCTGTGAGATGTTACCCCACTCTTTCACCAAGGCACCTGCAAGTTCCCGGAAATTTCTGGGGGGGATGGCCCTAGCCCTCACCCTCCGATCCAACAGGTCCCAGATGTGCTCAATGGGATTGAGATCCGGGCTCTTCGCTGGCCATGGCAGAACACTGACATTCCTGTCTTGTAAGAAATCACACACAGAACGAGCAGTATGGCTGGTGGCATTGTCATGCTGGAGGGTCATGTCAGGATGAGCCTGCAGGAAGGGTACCACATGAGGGAGGAGGATGACTTCCCTGTATTTCACAGAGTTGAGATTGCCTGCAATGACAACAAGCTCAGTCCGATGATGCTGTGACACACCGCCCCAGACCATGACGGACCCTCCACCTCCAAATCGATCCCGCTCCAGAGTACAGGCCTCGGTGTAACGCTCATTCCTTCGACGATAAACGCGAATCCGACCATCACCCCTGGTGAGACAAAAACCACGACTCGTCAGTGAAGAGCACTTTTTGCCAGTCCTGTCTGGTCCAGCGACGGTGGGTTTGTGCCCATAGGCGATGTTGTTGCCGGTGATGTCTGGTGAGGACCTGCCTTACAACAGGCCTACAAGCCCTCATTCCAACCTTGCTCAGCCTATTGCAGACAGTCTGAGCACTGATGGAGGGATTGTGCATTCCTGGTGTAACTCGGGGCAGTTGTTGTTGCCATCCTGTACCTGTCCCGCAGGTGTGATGTTCGGATGTACCGATCATCCTGTGCAGGTGTTGTTACACGTGGTCTGCCACTGCGAGGAAGATCAGCTGTCCGTCCTGTCTCCCTGAAGCGCTGTCTTAGGCGTCTCACAGTGCGGACATTGCAATGTATTTCCCTGGCCACATCTGCAGTCCTCATGCCTCCTTGCAGCATGCTTAAGGCACATTCACGCAGATGAGCAGGGACCCTGGGCATCTTTCTTTTGGTGTTTTTCAGAGTCAGTAGAAAGGCCTCTTTAGTGTCCTACGTTTTCATAACTGACCTTAATTGCCTACCGTCTGTAAGCTGTTCCACAGGTGCATGTTCATTAATTAATAATGGGAAACAGTGTTTAAACCCTTTACAATGAAGATCTGTGAAGGTATTTGGATTTTGACTAATTATCTTTGAAAGACAGGGTCCTGAAAAAGGGACATTTAATTTTTTGATGAGTTTATATATATATATAATCCCTAATGAAATATGTGTATGAATAGCAAACAAGGCACTCGAACACCACAACATGTCAAAGTCAACATACAATACACATTGGGCTCCTGAGTGGCGCAGTGATCTAACACACTGCAGCACCTGGTTCGGATCCAGGCTGCAACACATCAGGCCGTGAATGGGAGTCCCATAGGGCGGCGTACAATTGGCCCAGCATCACCCGGGTTTGACTGGGGTAGGCTTCATTGTAAATAAGAATTTGTACTGACTTAACTCTGTTTAATAAAGGTTAATTTAAAGAAATTGGTACACACACATACTTCACCACAGTGTTCCCCCTACTCTATATAATATACGTTTACAGATGTGTTTATTTGATGTATTGCTAAAATAATGGTTCAATAAAGTAAGTAATAAACCTGAGTTCTTACTGATTTAAAAAATATATATCTTCAATAGTGGTAAATACTGACTTCAAAGAGATCACATTCAAGTCCTCCATCCCCCACTTAGTCTGACTGCTGCTCTCTCTGGCTCCACAACAAACCCCTGCACGGCCATCTAGAGGTGTGCATACCTAGCCAGCCTACAAGTAGAGGACGGTAAGTGCTTTACAGCAGAAAGAAACGTGGGATTTGGGACCAACAGCACAATCTTGTGTAGAGGGTGTTCTAAATTCTGTAATTGTAAATAGTGTGTACATTTTTTTTTTTTACTTTGTGTGTGGTTTGTGGTGTGTTCTCTCATGACGTTAGATCAGTGTTGGCTGCTAACTTGGCCCTTATCTTAAATATTTCACTTCTGTGTTTGGAGATATTGGTTCAGCATTCTTGTCGCGTCTCCTGTTAGTACATTTTATGTAGGGAAGCTAATGATCCATCATGTAGGACATTCCTGGGAGTGTGTACACTTATTTTTTATTACCATAGCATTTTTGATTGTTTTCTATAGTTATGTTCTTGAAAATGTATCAATTTACCAATTCGGAAACTTGGGAGGCCACTTGGGTACATTTGGGCAAATCGTGTCACCTGGGTGACTAAATGTCATGTAGCTTGCTCATTCTTGAAGTTATCAGTCTGAAACTTTGCACATACACTGTTGCCCTCTTGTGGACACCCTGTAAACCACATCAGCTTCCTAGCTGAATGTGTGGCTTTCTTTTTCATGTCAAAGATGATGCAACAAAAATAAAAATTGAAAACGTATGTTTTTTTCTTTGTATTATCTTTTACCAGATCTATTGTGTAATGTTCTACTACATCATTGATTTCACATTTCCTCAAACTTCAAAGTGTTTATTTTCAAATGGTATCAAGAATATGCATATCCTTGCCTCAGGTCCTGAGCTACGGGCAGTTAGATTTGGGAATGTAATTTTAGGGTGTGCTATCGCTTGTGTGCATATGCGTGTGTCTGTACCTTTGTGTGTATCTCTTCACAGACCCCGCTGTTCCATAAGGTGTATTTTTTACATGCTCATTCTACTGCTTGCATCAGTTACCTGATGTGGAATAGAGTTCCATGTAGTCATGGAACTCTATTCTATGACTACTATTCCATGACTACTGTGCTCCTCCCATAGTCTGGATTGTGAAGAGACCTTTGGTGGCATGTCTTGTGGGGTATGCATGGGTGTCCGAGTAGTTTTAAACAGACAGCTCAGTAAAATTCAGCTTGTCAAAAACAAGTAGTGATGAAGTCTATCTCTCTTCCACTTTCAGCCATGAGAGATTGACATGCATATCATTAATGTTAGTTCCCAGTGTACATTTAAGGGCCAGCCGTGCTGCCCTGTTCTGAGACAATTGTAGTTTTCCTAAGTCCCTCTTTTTGGCACCTGACCACACGACTAAACAGTAGTCTAGGTGCGACCAAACTAGGGTATGTAGGACCTGCCTTGTTGATAGTGTTAAGAAGGCAGAGCAGCGCTTTATTATGGACCGACTTCTCCCCATCTTAACTTCTCTAGGGTAGGGGGCAGCATTTTCACGTTTGGATGAAAAGCATACCCAAATTCAACTGCTAGTTACTCATCCCCAGGAGATAAGATATGCATATTATTAGTAGATGTGGATGGAAAACACTCTGAAGTTTCTAAAGCTGTTTGAATCATGTCTGTGAGTATAACAGAACTTATTTGGCAGGCGAAACCCCGAGGACAAACCATTCAGATTTTATTTTTTTTGAGGTCACTGTCTTTTCAATGAGATTTCATTGGGACACCAGATTTCTAAGCAAATTGCGTGCAGTTCCTACGGCTTCCACTAGATGTCAACAGTCCTGAGAAATAGGTTGAGGTTATTCCTTTGTGTAATGAAGAAATACGGCCATGTTGAAGTCGAGGCACTCCAGGTGTCCTGGAGAACAACTCCACAGAACCGTATTTGTTTTGGCGACAGTTTTAGTTTTGCGACGAGACTGTCGCTGAGAAAACAGGGAAGACTGAAGAACTAACACTAATTGCTAATGGCCTTGCAGAGGTGAAGAGCACACCCCCCAGTACTAATTGCTGATTGCCTAAGAGAGGATAAACCACTCCCCCTCCAATACAGCCACTGATTACGAAGACAACAACAGTCGTAAATTGCCCTGCCCCTTAATCCTGGTTAATGTGTCAACAATCATCTACGAGATAATAGCAGTCAGCAGTTCACCCACCAAGTAGACTACTTGGAAGGCAGTTAGCACCTAAAATAGATTTCCCTAGCTAGCAAAAAGACAGTACTAGACGACAACAGATTAAGACAAAAACTATACTTATCACTCCTGGAGATAGAGTTATTCGGCTGGTTAACCATAGGTAACCCAAAATGATTCTACCTGGAACCAAAAAGGTTTCTTCAAAAGGTTCTCCTATGGGGACAGCCGAAGAACCTTTTAAGGTTCTAGATAGCACCTTTTCTTCTAAGACTGTATGGTTATATGTCTTACAGTGACTGTTTTCTTTCAGTCACTTGTTTCTTCAGAGAACCTTTGTTACATACATAATCCTTTCGGTGGACCAAGACCAATGGTCTTACCTGTCTCTGGTTCTCTGTCTCCAGACGGAGCCTGGCCTCGATGCACCTCCTGGTCTCCAGGAAGGCCTGGCGCTGGGCACGGTCCGACAGGTAGCTGATGAAGATCCCAGCCGTGTTCATACACATGAACAACACTGCCTGGGCCACCACCTGAGGGAGACACAGAGAAGAACATTGAACATGGCTAAACAGGCTTATTAGTTGTAACACACATCACTTTTCATGGGGTATGGGTTACAAAACTCCATGTAATGGTGAGGTACACAATCATTGTTGGTTTACAATACAGGCTTCTGATGTTGATCTATGTGCGATCAAAATGTTTTTAACCAATAAAGTTATTTGTTGGAGCATATGAGCGTTTACTTCCAACACTGAAGAAGGCACCATTGCTGCAGCATATGTGCATGCGGGCTCCCGAGTGGCGCAGCAGTCTAAGGCATTGCATCTAAGTGCTAGAGGCGTCACTACAGACCCTGGTTTGATCCTGGGCTGTATAACAACCGGCTGTGATCGGGAGTCCCATAGGTTAGGGGAAGGTTTGGCTGACGTAGTAAAATAAGAATTTGTTCTTAACTAACTTGCCTAGTTAAACAAAGGTTAAAATTACACTGGTCACAATAAGAAAAAAAAGTATTAGATTAGGTACTGCAAAAATACTTTACTAATGACTACTAACTTGTTAATTAATGTGGGATTACCACACCAGTTGGTGTTACCCCTGTCCATAGGCCCTTGGACAGAAAGAGCCATCGTGGACACCGGGTCATCAATGAGAAGCTATGGAAGGAGGTGAGAATGGTACACAAGACAACATGAAGCCTTGGACAGAAGGTCCATTGTATCTGGCTGATGTTGAGGCTAAATGACCACACGGATGGGGTGAAGTTAAGTGCCACCTGTTTAACCACTCCTATAGGATTCCTTCTGTTATTCTGCCTTCCAAGACCCTTGCTTTTCCTGTCATGTTGGGAATTGATTTCATGTACTTCAGTGGTATCCAGATTGACAGAGCTCACCCAAAACTGACTTCCCCATCTCTGATGAGGCCATGTGGAAGGCCCAAAAGGATGATCAAGAAGTACAGGCTCTGTACCAGACTATCCCGGAAGATGGAGAACATGCTGCAACATTTCCATGAAGACCCGTTAGCTGGTCATTTCAGCAAGTTCAAACCCTACAAGTGGTTGCAAACACTATTGTGCTGGCCAAATCAGAGCCTGGATGTAAAAGTCACACATCCGAAACTGTCAGGTTTGTCAAATGTACAAAACAGAAGGACAGAAGACTGCCGGCAAGTTGCAGCAAACAGTGTTTACCCTGCCTTTGTAAATGTTAAGGAGTAGATTTGATGGGTCCATTTCCTAGAAGCTCCAATCAGAATGTGTACATGCTTGTTTTTGTTGTTTACTTTTCCAAGTGGGTGGAGCTTTTTGTCCTTCACCGGGCCACAGCGAGGACAATCTCTAACATCCTCACGAAAGAGATCCTGACACGCTGGGGAGCGCCTAATCACATCCTGTCTGACCAAGGTTTCCAATTCCTGAAACAGAATTTGACCACGGCCTATCACCCACAGACCAACCTCAACGAGACGGTAAATCGAACCTTGAAGATGATGGTTGTAGGGACCCAGCACAAACACTGGGACAAGCACCTTCACGAGTTCTGAGTTCTTGCTGTGCAAGAGTCCACTGGAGAGCTCAACCTGAGTCGTCCCCTCCGAGGACCCTTGGACATGATGCTACAACCACAAAAGGTTACTCCGGACTCGGCATGCTATGACCGGATCCAATAACAATTCATAGGATTACCATTCAAAGCCAAGTCTCTGGAGTTCTAGTGACAGACTCAACTGACTGACAACTTTTACCATAGGGTATTTCATTTGATTTCCTTGTGATTTACACTGTATCGTGTGGGTTTTTACCAATTTGATGTTACAGTAGGCCTATTGTGAATCCAAATAATGTGTATTGTAGTGTGGCCAGGAGCGTTTATGGTGCTGAGTTTGGTATGGTACTTGTTTTACACACTGTTTATTGAGGACAATTGAGTGACTGAGGTCACTTGGGGTTCACTCAACCATTTACCAGGCTGGACAATTTTTTTAAGCCCGAGGTACGGGACATTTACAAGTGAACCTTTTTTTTGTATTATTTTGAGACTGTCTCAAAAAAAAATATATATATATTATTTGTGTGATCATTTATTTTGGTAATACAACCAATATATATATATATATACACACATTTACACAGTTGAAGTCGGAATTTTACATACACTTAGGTTGGAGTCATTAACCTCTAATTCCTCCCAAACCCGGATCCGGGAGCACCCCCATCAGTAAAAAAGCTGACTAGCATAGCCTAGCATAGCGTCACAAGTAAATACTAGCATCTAAATATCATTAAATCACAAGTCCAAGACACCAGATGAAAGATACACATCTTGTGAATCCAGCCATCATTTCTGATTTTTAAAATGTTTTACAGGGAAAACACAATATGTAAATCTATTAGCTAACCACGATAGCAAAAGACACCACGTTTTTACTCCACCATTTTTTTACTGCATCAGTAGCTATCACAAATTCGACCAAATAAAGATATAAATAGCCACTAACCAAGAAACAACTTCATCAGATGACAGTCTGATAACATATTTATTGTATAGCATATGTTTTGTTAGAAAAATGTGCATATTTCAGGTATAAATCATAGTTTACCATTGCAGCCACCATCACAACTCTCACCAAAGCAACTAGAATAACTACAGAGACCATCGTGTATTACCTAATTACTCATCATAAAACATTTCTTAAAAATACACAGCGTACAGCAAATGAAAGACACAGATCTTGTGAATCCAGACAATATTTCAGATTTTCTAAGTGTTTTACAGCGAAAACACAATATAGCGTTATATTAGCTTACCACAATAGCAAACATCACAACAGCATTGATTCAAGCCAAAAATAGCGATAACGTATAAACCACCAAAATATATTAATTTTTTCACTAACCTTCTCAGAATTCTTCAGATGACAGTCCTATAACATCATATTACACAATGCATATAGAGTTTGTTCGAAAATGTGCATATTTAGCGGCACAAATCGTGGTTATACAATGAGAAAAGTTGCCAAGCTGCCCAGAAAATGTTGGGAGAAATCTTTGGAGAGGCACCTATTCTAATCAATAAATAATCATAAACTTGACTAAAAAATACAGGTTGGACAGCAAATGAAAGACAAATTAGTTCTTAATGCAATCGCTGTGTTACATTTTTAAAATGAACGTTACTACAACATACAGCGTGCGTTAAAGCGAGGCTACACTGAAATTAATGGCGGCTTATGCATTTAACATTTTTCAACAGAACAACGAATTATCAGCATAAATAGTTCTTACTTTTTGATGAACTCCCATCAGAATCTTGGGAAAGGTGTCCTTTGTCCAAAAGAATCGTTGCTCGGTTGTAGAATGTCCTCTTCAACGTTGCAATTAGCAGTAAACATTAGCCATGGGGTCCAGACATCACCAACTCCCTAGAACACTAATAAATATCCGAAAATCGCAATATACTGACATAAACCGATATAATTCGGTTTAAAATAACAACATTATGATGTCTTTAACACCTATATCGAATAAAAACACAGCCGGATATTTCTAAGAGTTATAACCGAAGGTTCTAGTACGATATGCCAAGCTCCTTCCTGCGCCAGAGCGAAGAGGGAAAAGACCAGTACTTTTCTTCCCAAGCCATTTATAACCTTTCAGATCTGCCTAGAGACTCCATTTCAAGTCTCACTATTCGCTAACAACCAGGGGAAGGCGTATGCAGTGCATCTCAACCAATAGAAGACAGGCAGATTTATAAACAGATCTGAGAACAGCCACATAGGAAAATTGCTCTAAGTCCAGTTCTGTTTCACTCACAGATATAATTCAAACGGTTTTAGAAACTAGAGAGAGTGTTTTCTATCCAATAGTAATAATAATATGCATATTGTACGAGCAAGAATTGAGTACGAGGCAGTTTAATTTGGGAACGTAATTATTACAAAGTGCTAACAGCACCCCCTATTGACAAGACTCGTTTTTCAACCACTCCACTAATTTCTTGCTAACAAACTATAGTTTTGGCAAGTCGATTTTGACATCTACTTTGTGCATGACACAAATAATTTTTCCACCAATTGTTTACAGACAAATTATTTCACTTATAATTCACTGTATCACAATTCCAATGGGACAGAAGTTTACATACACTAAGTTAACTGTGCCTTTAAACAGCTTGGAAAATTCCAGAAAATGATGTCATGGGAAAATCAAAAGAAATCAGCCAAGACCTCAGAAACAAAATTGTAGACCTCCACAAGTCTGGTTCATCCTCGGGAGCAATTTCCAAACGCCTGAGGGTACCACGTTCATCTGTACAAAAAATAGTACGCAAGTATAAACACCATGGGACCACGCAGCCATCATACCACTCAGGAAGGAGACGCATTCTTTTGCCTAGAGATGAACGTACTGTTTTGCGAATAGTGCAAATCAATCCCAGAACAACAGCAAAGGACCTTGTGAAGATGCTGAGGAAATCGGTACAAATGTATCTATATCCACAGTAAAACGAGTCATATATCGACATAACCTGAAAGGCCGCTCAGCAGGGAAGAAGCCACTGCTCCAAACCCGCCTTAAAAAACCCAGGTGAAACAAAAACAGAACTGTTTGGCCATAATGACCATCGTTATGTTTGGATCAAAAAGGGGGAGGCTTGCAAGCCGAAGAACACCATCCCAACAGTGAAGCACGAGGGTGGCAGCATCATGTTGTGGGGGTGCTTTGCTGCAGGGGGGACTGGTGCACTTCACAATATAGATGGCATCATGAGGGAGGAAAATGAAGTGGATATATTGAAGCAACATCTCAAGACATCAGTCAGGAAGTTAAAGCTTGGTCACAAATGGATCTTACAAATGGACAATGACTCCAAGCATACTTCCAAAGTTGTGGCAAATGGCTTAAGGACAACAAAGTCAAGGTATTGGAGTGGTCATCACAAATCCCTGACCTCAATCCTATAGAAAATGTGTGGGCAGAACTGGAAAAAGCGTGTGCGAGCAAGGAGGCCTACAAACCTGACTCAGTTACACCAGCTCTGTCAGGAGGAATAGGCCAAAATTCACCCAACTTATTGTGGGAAGCTTGTGGAAGGCTAGCCGAAACGTTTGACCCAAGTTAAACAATTTAAAGGCAATGCTACCAAATACTAACTGAGTGTAGGTAAACTTCTGACCCACTGGGAATTTGATGAAAGAAACAAAAGCTGAAATAAATCATTCTCTCGACTATTGTTCTGACATTTCACATTCTTGAAATAAAGTGGTGATCCTAACTGACCTAAGACAGGTAATTTTTTACAAGGATTAAATTCAGGAATTGTGAAAAACTGAATATAAATGTATTTGGCTAAGGTGTATGTAAACTTCTGACTACAACTCTATATAATTTTGTTCCCCCAAGTGGATGGGTTGGGTCAGGGGGAGAGGGGGGAACATATACCTATACCTCCTTTTGTATATATTGATTATATATATATATTGATACTATCCTTCAAATATGCATATTGCATAAGATACCTCAGAAAACTGAGGTGGTTCCCTCCAGAATCCCTTCCCTAGGTGTAAACTTGATTATGTTGGCCCTGGATAGATCTCTACTGAGGTTCAGTTTAACATGGTAGCATTTTGCTCTAGTCTAGGAGAGGTAGATGCAGCCTTCCAACAGGGGGAAGGCCAGCATAGGGCTCCAAGTTTTTCTTCTGGGTATTTTGTTGTTTTGAGCTGTTTTTTATTTTCCTAATATTTTATTACTCTGACCTTTCAGCACACTGGCCATGTGAACGTAATAACATTCATTTCTGATTACTATGAGTATGTCTAATTCCCTGACTCTAGGCTCCACATGCTTTATCAGCTGGAACGTGAAAGGAATTAACCAGGTGGTCAAGCGTAGCCAAGTGTATGCTCATCTCAAGTCCTTAAGTCCGGATTGTTTTTCTCCAAGAGACCCATCTCTGGTCCAGCGACCTTGATAAACTAAAGAGAGGATGGGTAGACCAAATATTTCACTCCAGCTTTGGTGCTAAGGCCCGAGGGGCAGCCATCAGAAAAGGCACCCTGTTTGTCTCCTCCAAAGTAATTTCAGATACTAATGGAAGACATATTAAGTGATGGGGAAATTGTTTAGCTAACCTCTATAATTGGGTTGACACTCAATTTCTCTCTGACCACGTCGCAACACTTCACGACCTTAAATCTCATCAATTTATATTGGGCGGAGATTTCAATTGTGTATTGCATCCAAGTCTTGACAGATCCAGACTGAAGCCCAACAATGTAATTTCTAAATCAGGTGCAGTAATCAACTCATTTCTAGAATCATATAATTTGTCTGATCCATGGAGGAGGAGCAATCCCACTGCTAAACAGTACTCCTTTTTATTCTCCAGTCCACCGCTTATACCCTAGGATTTACTTTCTCCTGCTGGACAATATAATTCTTCCTTTAGTAACTAATAGCCAATTTTACAGCATCATTATCTCAGATAATAGCCCTGTCCAGCTAGATATCCGCTTTCCGGCCAGTACTGTGTCATGACGCGTGTGGCGACTTGACCCACTACTACTATCCTGTAGTGCCTTTAAAAAACTCACATTGATGGTTTTTACAGATCAAATGCACCCCTGACGTGTCTCACTCTACTGTGTGGGAGTCGTTAAAAGCATATCCAAGGGGCCAAAATATTTCATACACAGCATATGACAACAAACAGAGCACCAGATACAGTGGCTGCAAAAGTATTCACCCCCTTGGCATTTTTCCTATTTTGTTGCCTTACAACCTGGAATTAAAATTTTGGGGGGGTTTGTATCATTTGATTTACACAACAGGCCTGCCACTTTGAAGATGCCAAATGTTTTTTGTGAAACAAACAAGAAATAAGACAAAGAAAACTGAGCATGCATGACTTTTCACCCCCCCCTCCCAAAGTCAATACTTTGTAGAGCCACCTTTTGAGGCTACAAGTCTCATGAGGTATGTCTTGGCACATCTAGCCACTGGGATTTTTGCCCATTTGCCCAGGCAAAACTGCTCCAGCTCCTTCAAGTTGGATGGGTTCCGCTGGTGTACAGCAATCTTAGTCATACCACAGATTCTGAATTGGATTGAGGTCTGGGCTTTGACTAGGCCATTCAAGACGTTTAAATGTTTCCCCTTAAACCACTCGAGTGTTGCTTTAGCAATATGCTTAGGGTCATTGTCAATGCTGGAAGGTGAACCTCCGTCCCAATCTCAAATCTCTGGAAGACTGAAACAGGTTTCCCTCAAGAAGTTCCCTTTATTTAGTGCCAACCATAATTTATTCAATTCTGAACAGTTTCCCAGTCCCTACTGATGAAAAACATCCCCACAGCATGATGCTGCCACCACCATGCTTCACTGTGGGGTTGGTGTTTTCGGGGTGATGAGAAGTGTTGGTTTTGCGCCAGACATAGAGTTTTCCTTGATGGCCAAAAAGCTAAATTTCTGTCTCAACTGACCAGAGTACCTTCCTCCATATGTTTGGGGAGTCTCCCACATGCCTTTTGGCGAACACCAAACATGTTTGCTTATTTTTTTCTTTAAGCAATGGCTTTTTTTCTGGCCACTCTCTGTAAAGCCCAGCTCTGTGGTCCTACGGACAGATACTCCAATCTCCGCTGTGAGCTTTGCAGCTCCTTCAGGGTTATCTTTGGTCTCTATGTTGCCTCTGATTAATGCCCTCCTTGCCTGATCTGTGAGTTTTGGTGGGCGGCCCTCTCTTGGCAGGTTTGTTGTGGTGCCATATTCTTTCCATTTTCATGGATTTAATGGTGCTCCGTGGGATGTTGAAGGTTTGGGATTTTTTTTATAACCCAACCCTGATCTGTACTTCTTCACAAATTTGTCCCTGACCTATTTGGAGAGCTCCTTGGTCTTCATGGTGCCGCTTGCTTAGTGGTGTTGCAGACTCTGTTTGGAGAGCTCCTTGGTCTTCATGGTGCCGCTTGCTTAGTGGTGTTGCAGACTCTGGGGCCTTTCAGAACAGGTGTATATATACTGAGAATATGTGACACTTAGATTGCACACAGGTGGACTTTATTTAACTAATTATGTGACTTCTGAAGGTAATTGGCTTCATAGTAAAACTTTTCAGTTTTAAATTATTATTATTTTTTTAAACAAGCAATTTTTTTCATTTCACTTCACCAATTTGGACTATTTTGTGTATGTCCATTTATTGAAATCCAAATTAAATCCATTTAAATTACAGATTGTAATGCAACAAAATGGGAAAAACGCAAAGGGGATGAATACTTTTGCAAGGCACTGTATGACTCTTCTACGACTCCTGAACTCTACAAATGGAGACTGCTACACCAATCAGAATTTGACAATCTTTCCACCAATCAAACTGAGCAGCTTCTGTTTAAGTCGAGGCAATTCTATGAACACGAAGAGAAAGCTGGCAAAATGTTATCTCACCAGCTTCGACAATCCGTTGCTAGCAGCACCATACCTGAAATCTCTGTTGTAGCAGATTTAACTTCTACCAATCCCAAAGAAATCAACAATCAATTTAAGCAATTCTACTCTACTCTTTACTCGTCAGAAGCTCTTCCTGACACATCGCGTATGCATGCATTTCTAGACAATCTGGACATCCCCGGTCTCAATTCAGATGAACAAACCAACATGGAAATTCAGATGAACAAACCAACATGGATGCCTCAGTAAGTGATGAGAAAGTTACTCTGGGCCTGATGGCTTCCCTATTGAATTGTATAAAGCATTCTCCCCGACCGGGTTGAGTGGGAATATCTATTTACAGTACTAGAGAGATGTGGGTTTGGTCTGTCATTCCTTTCCTGGATTAAGATGTTGTACTCTTCCCCAGTGGCTGTTATGTTACCTCCAGCTAATTCCCTCTCCACAGGGGGGCCAGGCAGGGTTGCTATTTATCCCCTTTCCTATTTGATATGGCTATTGAACCTCTTGCTATCGCCATGCGGACGGAGGAGAAGATTAAGGGAATATTAAGGGGCAACATAACTCACAAGGTGTCCTTATATGCAGAAGGTCTTCTTTTCTACATCTCTAACCCTGTGGAGTCTATACCCTATCTCTTGGACATGCTACAAGGTTTTGAGACATTCTCTGGTTATAAGTTAAACCTAACAAAAGGTGTGCTTCTCCCCATTAATCAGTTAGCAGAATGAATTGGGTATACCAATTTCACATTTAAGTGGAGCATCAGGTCTTTACTTATTTGGGGATAAAGACCACATGCTCATTTAAGGCTCTGTTTAAACATAACATCAAAAAACTCCTGGAGCACATTAAGCAGGATTTCATAAGGTGGTCGTCTCTTCCCATTTCATTAGCAGGTCGCATTAATTCTGTTAGATGATTGTACTACCTAGGTTTTTGTACTTGTTCCAAATTATTCCCATTTTTTCTGCCAAAGTCGATGTTGAAACAACTGGACAGCTACATTTCCAATTTCATTTGGAATAAGTCAAATCCACGAATGAGAAAGGTATATCTAGAGAGACCTAAGCCGGCAGGCATTTTACACTACTACTGGTCAGAAAATATATCTAAATGTGATTTTTTGGGGTTTCTACATTTGAAAACACGGATGGCCCAACTTGGGCCATCATGGAGTTACAGTCAAACCTTCCAACTTCTCCAGTCTCCCTCCTGTGCTCCCCAATGCCCATGAACCTTGGCACCCATGTTTTGAACTCCATTGTTAAGAACTCCCTTAAAATCTGGTGCCAATTCTGATATCACTTTAGCCATAAACAAGCAAGCGGCTTCTCTCCATTAACATCTAATCATCTATTCCCTGCGTCACAGATTGACACGGCATTCCAGTTCAGGCATAGGAGCGGTCTGGTGTTTTTTTGTGACTTATTTGTTGATAACACATTTGTCTCATTCGATAAATCAAATCAAATCAAATTTTATTTGTCACATACACATGGTTAGCAGATGTTAATGCGAGTGTAGCGAAATGCTTGTGCTTCTAGTTCCGACAATGCAGTAATAACCAACAAGTAATCTAACCTAACAATTCCACAACTACTACCTTATACACACAAGTGTAAAGGGATAAAGAATATGTACATAAAGATATATGAATACTCTGAGGGTTCACCATAATATTCCCAATACCCACTTTTTTAGATACCTGCAAACTCGCAGCTTGCCAAAAAACATTTCCCTTCATTTCCACTTGAGCCTACTAAGTGTCCAGTCGAGAGGTGCTTATCTGAAGGGCACAATCTCCAGAATACACGACATAATACAGAACATTACTCCGCCTTCCTTTGCAAATACAAAATCTGCATGGGAGCAAGACATAGGTGGCGAGCTACCCAATGATATATGGCAACAAAGTATTTAGCGTATCCAAACATCATAATTTTGCATAAGGCATGTGCTTATTCAGTTTAAGGTTTTGCACCGTCTCCATTACTCAAATGAGAGATTGGCAAAAATATACCCAAATGTTGACCCCAAGTGTTTGAGATGCCACCAGAGTCCAGAAACTGTGGGACACATGTTTTGGTCATGCCAATCTTTGAGTGGCCTCTGGGACCCCATTTTTGAGGCATTCTCACATAAGTGTAATACAACTATTAGCCCCAACCTGGTCACTGCCATTTTTGGGGCACTTCCCCTAGACCAGAAAGCTACCACGCAAGCTACTTCTAGCTCACCGCCTTGTCCTCTTTCACTGGAAGTCTGCAAAGCCACCCTCCTTTATGCAGGGGGTTAAGGAGGTGATGTCATCTCTGCCTCTGGAGAAGGTTAGGTACACTGTGCATGGGTTCCAACAAAAGTTAGACCGAACCTGGTCCCCATTAATACAAAACAGGGAGAGCCAGTCTTTTACTTAGGGTAACTTGCATATTTTGGTAAGCAGTCATGTCTGTTCTAGTGGCCATTTGTGCTGATAAGAATTTTCCGTTGCTTTTGTTTCTATTAATGATTTAACTTACTTTTATAGCTGTCTTAGCGGGTGGGGTTTTTTGGAGGGAGAAAGGTTGGGAGGGAGGGGATGGATGGATGGATGGATGTGAAAATGAGTGGTTGGGGTTGTACTGTTTTTGTTGTTATATCTGAACTTCTATAAATAAAGCTTAAAAAAAAAATGTAAAGAGAGAATTCTGTTCAGTTATAGTCACAGCTGTGTATATACCATGACGGACCTCAAGGAACTACACTGGGCTTTGTGCAAACAGTAAACCACATATCCTGAGGCCGCATTCATTGTAACTGGGGATTTTAACAAAGCAAATTTGAGGAAAATGGTTCAATAAACGCATTGTTTGTAGCACTCAAAAACTCTACCATTGTTACTCCCCCTTCGGGGTGGCTAAAATGCCGTCCACCTCCCTCCCTACAGCAAATCAGATCACGACTCCATCCTGCTCCTCCCTTCCTATAAAAGGAAGTACCTGTGCTAAAGTCTATTCAAAGCTGGTCAGAACAATCGGAATCCATGCTTCAAGGTTGTTTTGATCACGCGGAGTGGGATATGTTCCGGGTTGCCACTGAGAATAACACTGATATATACACGGACACAGTGACTGAGTTAATCAGGAAGTGTATAGGGGAGGTTGTTCCCACTGTGACTATTAAAACCTAACCAAACCAAAAATCGTTGATAGATGGCAGCATTCGCACAAAACTGAAAGCACGAACCACCACATTTAACCATGGCAAGGTGCCTGGGAATATGGTAGAATACAAACAGTGCAGTTATGCCCTCCGTAAGGCAATCAAACAGGCAAAACGTCAGTACAGAGACAAAGTGGAGTTGCATTTCAACGGCTCAGACACCAGACGTATGTAGCAGGGTCTAGGCAGTAGATGACCAGGGATGTACTCTTGACAAGTGCGTGAATTGGACCATTTTCCTGTCCTGCTAAGCATTCAAAATGTAACGAGTACTTTTACGTGTCAGGGAAAATGTATAGAGTAAAAAGTACAGGTATTTTCTTTAGGGACGTAGTAAAGTTAAAGTAAAAGTTGTCAAAAATAAAAAATAGTAAAGTAAAGTACAGATACCAAAGAACCGACTTAAGTAGTACTTGAAAGTATTTTTACTTAAGTACTTTACACCAGTGCTCAATTGAGATAATTTCCACACCGCGTAGGGCTGCACGATATGGGCAAATAATCTTGGACTTATTTTTAACCAAATGTTGCAATTGCGAATTAGAGCAAAACTGTTGGAATCATGGAAATAGAATGACCATTCTAATTCTATAGTTAGAATATAATAGTCGGCACTTTGAATACAGTGTTGTTTGAGATGACAACAAATTAAAATGCCAGGGAGGAGTTATTGTGACAGGGTAGGAAATATAGTGTTGATAAGTGTTTCCTAGGGGACCCTATAACCTTTGGCTACATTGCATGTATTCTCTTAGCTACTTCATGTAGCTAACATATTCTTGCTTTCCATATTCCTATTTTATTTAGAAGATACTGTTGCACAAACAACATGCTGATTTAGGTCTACACCATCACTGGTATTATCAGGCTGTATTAGCTAGCTACGTTTGCTCTGACTCAGTACATTTATTAGCTAGCTAGCTATTAGCATTAGCGGCTAACAATTAGCGTCTCACAAGATTTAGGGCAACTTGCTAAGAAAAGACAAACTAGCTGTTTGCTGATGTAAGAAACAAAAACTAATAGAGTCATAGAACGCTAGTGGCTAGGTCAGTGTGGAAAGTGGCACGGAGAGAAAGAGCAGAGAGAGGTGACTCAATTAGCGAAGTAAACTATAAAAATTGACATTACACATGGCGTATCACATTTAACAAAACAAACATTAAAATACTGTTATTGAAGGTAAAGTAAAAACCCAAGCCAGTCCCTGAATCAATACCGGTATATCATAAAATACTGTATACCATCCCGCCCTAATCAGGACAGGTGCACCTTGTAATGGGGACAATAAAATGCCACTAAAATTTGCAGTTTTATCACACAAAACAATGCCACAGATACCTCATGTTTTGAGGAAGCATGCAATTAGCCGTTTTAGAGAATTTGGCAGTAAATCCAACAGGCCTCACAACCGCAGACTACATGTAACCACGCCAGTCCAGGACCTCCACATCCGACTTGTTCACTTGCGGGATTGTCTGAGACCAGCCACCCGGACTGATGATTCAACTGAGGAGTATTTCTGTCTATAATAAAGCCCTATTGTTGGGAAAAACTCATTCTGATTGGCTGGGCCTGTCTCCCCAGTGGGTGATTCCCACCCACGACTGCACCACTGCCCAGTCATGTGAAATCCATAGATTAGGGCCTAATGAATTCATTTAAATTGACTGATTTCATTATATGAACTCTAACTGAAATTGTTGCATGTTGCGTTTATATTTTTGTTCAGTATATATTCAACTATTGCTGTACATATAATATTCTATCCACGTATTCTTCAGATATACTAAATATTCTATCCACATAATGTCATAATGTCTAATATCCATAATGTCTATATATCACATACACACACAGTGTATATATATTTATACTCTGGACTTTGACATTGCTCGTCCTTATATTTCTTAATTCCATTATTTTACTTTTAGATGTGTGTATTGTTAGATATTACTGCACTGTTGGGAGCTAGGAACACAAGCATTTCGCTACACTAGCAATAACATCTGCTAAACATGTGTATGAGACCAATAAAATTTTATTCGATTTTTCCCTTTACGGTGTATCTACTTTCATAAGGATATTGTCTTGTAATTTCACTCTGTTCCGATGTCACTAGTTCACTTTCATCATCATCTCAAATTAGCATAAAGTCTACAGTAGGTGTTCAATCGACAAAACATGTATTTATTTAATAACAATAGATTAAAATAGACACACACACAACCTCAAACTACAACATATCACATTACTTGTGATTCAAAAGGAATATGTGCATTCAAAAAGAATGAATCAGGTTAAGTGGTGTCAGATTGAAATTGATTGTGACATTGCCTGCCTTTCCACTTCATCCATAAGCAATTATTTGTCATAAAACGAATTAACCATATGCAATTATATACTGCTGTGAAATATCTAAATTTACCACTCTGCTTTGTTGAGTCAGGTGTTCATGAAATAAATTAAGCTCTCAACTTTCACACAACAGGAAATATCCGAGATGCCAGAAATAAATAGAGACTTCAAAACGCCCCCATAGATGAAAACAAAATCCTGATGAAACCTGATGCCATCATTAATACATTTTAACCATTACTGGTTGTATACAATGTGAGCCAAGTGCTTCTCAAGAGACTGGGTACCTATCCCCCAAAGCAGGCATTGACAAGCCTGGACAAGCACCAACACCTGCTACCATCTCTCTCTTTTCCTGTTCAAAGACAAAGAGGAAGGGCCAAAACAACATGACAAGGAACGTCTTCTTAAGATAGGGCACATGACGTACATGTGAATATATGCCTGAGTGTGCGCTTGTGTGTGTGTCTGCACACAGTGCACAGACTGTTTCAAGTGTTTTTTTGCATGTTTGTGTATGCTCACAAGTTGTCTTGCATGGACACAAACCTTTAGAGTGAGCCAAACGTAAAATACAAAATTTAAGAACGGGAAGCATAGAAATAGCACACATAGAATAGATCATTCACCATTCAGTTAGTATTGGGCAAGACATGACCTCAAACATACCCAAAACAGACTAAAAATGGATCCAAAGAGTTTGTAGAGTCACAAGCTTCATCTAGCCAAATCATCTAGCTACAATCAGTTAATTTGTCCAAATACTTATGACTTCTTCAAATGGGGGGACTAGAAACATTAAATGCTATTATGTCTGACTGGTAAAACATACAATGGCTTCGGAAAGTTTTCAGACCCCTTGACTTTTTCCACATTTTGTTACATTACGGTCTTATTCTAAAATGTATTTAAAATAATAATACTTGTCAGCAATTTACACACAATACCCCATAATGACGGAGTGAAAAACGTTTTTTTGAAATTTTAGCTAATGTATTAATAATAATAAACAGAAATACCGTATTTACATAACTATTCAGACCCTTTGCTATGAGACCCGAAATTTAGCTCAAGTGCATCCTGTTTCCATTGATCATCCTTGAGATGTTTCAACAACTTGATTGGAGTCCACCTGTGGTAAATTAAATTGATTGGACATGATTTGGAAATGCACACACCTGTCTATATTAGGTTCCACAGTTGACAGTGCAGGTCAGAGCAAAAACCAAGCCATGAGGTCGAAGGAATTGCTCGTAGAGCTCCGAGACAAGATTGTGTCGAGGCACAGATCTGAGGAAGGGTACCAAAACATTTATGCAGCATTGAAGGTCTCCAAGAGCACAGTGGCCTCCATCATTCTTAAATGGAAGAAGTTGTTTTTTTCTCCCTAGAGCTGACCGCCCAGCCAAACTGAGCAATCGGGGGAGAAAGTCCTTGGTCTGGGAGGTGACCAAGAACCCGATGGTCAGAGATGGGAGAAACTTCCAGAAGGACAACCATCTCTGCAGCACTACACAAATCAGGCCTTTATGGTAGAGTAGCCAGACGGAATCCACTCCTCAGTAAAAGGCACATGACAGCCTTCTTGGAGTTTGCCAAAAGGCACCGAAAGACTCTTAGACAATGAGAAACAAGATTATCTGGTCTGATGAAACCAATATTGAACACTTTGGCCTGAATGCCAAGCATCACGGCTGGAGGAAACCTGGCACCATCCCTACGGTGAAGCATGGTGGTGGCAGCATCATGCTGTGGGGATGGGAGAATAGTCAGGACTGAGGCAAAGATGAACGGAGCAAAGTAGAGAGATAAAAAAGGTTTTATCCTTGATAAAAAAAACTGCTCCAGAGCGCTCAGGACGTCAGACTGGGGCAAAGGTTCACCTTCCAACAGAACAACGACACTAAACACACAGCCAAGACAACGCAGGAGTGGCTTTGGGACAAGTCTCTGAATGTCCTTGAGTTGCCCAGCCAGAGCCCGGACTTCAACCTGAATGAACATCTCTGGAGAGACCTGAAAATAACTGTTCAGCAATGCTCCCCACCCAATCTGATAGAGCTTGAGATGATCTGCAGAGAAGAATGGGAGAAACTCCCCATATACAGGTGTGCCAAGCTTGTAGCGTCATACCCAAAAAGACTCGATGCTGTAATCACTGCCAAAGGTGCTTCAACAATTTACTGAGTAAAGGGTCTGAATACTTATGTAAATGTAATATTTGCTTCGTCATTATGGGGTATTGTGTGTAGATTAATGATGGAAAAAAACAATTTAGGCATTTTTTGAATAAGGCTGTAAAGTAACAAAATGTGGAAAAAGTCAAGGGGTCTGAATACTTTCCGAAGGCACTGTATTTAAATTGTCATTCTGGACTGTCGCCTCGTAATTTGATTTTAAATTTTAAAAAATGCTGGAGTGCATTTGTTAGTTTTACTGTTCAAATGCATATGGTGAGGACTGTAGAATATTTCCAAAAAGACACTTATTATGAAAGACAGCTAGCTATTGGTTTGTGTAGGCAGGGTCACCACTGCTGACAATGCAATGCATTCACAAGAGTTTGTCTTTCCTAAGGATGTTCCGCCACCACTTCTGGCCATCTTCAACTCTGTCCTTGTGTACAAAACTCCTCTTCAGAAAACCAGCACCTAGCAAATGCAATCACACACACGCACACATACACACACTCAAGGCGGCAGTATGACATAAACAGCACCAAAAAAATAGACAGTCTTTTAGCATGTTGTTGTGATGCGCCCGAGGGAGCCGTCATACATTCAATTTGCTACTATTATTCCCTCATGAACACTGCCCCCCCCCCCCCCCCCCAGAGAGGACAGAATTAAAACCGTCCATGCCATGGCAATTACAGCAGCGATGTTATTTTGGAAAGAGCATGCCTTGTCTCTCGCTGCAAAGGCCAACAGCACAGATACCTTCATTAAAGGATAATGCCAGTGATCTGGATGTCTTGTTAAGCTTTTGTACACATCATACATGCGCCTCCTCCAAGACCAGGATGTTTCCATCTCGCAACGTAGCATTAGCAGCTAACAACAAGGTAACATTTTTAACACCAATGATAAACTGTGAAAAGAATGGTCGTTGTTTTTACAGGTGTGAAACTAGGCCAGCTCAGGTGTTACAGCTCGTGTCCAGTGTTATTCTAGCTGCTAGCAGGTTGTTGGCTGGCTACACTAGTGCGCTAATTATGAAGTCGCTACCTTTGAGATGAGTAGCTTAGGCAAACTGCCAGTTCTGTCAGCGAATACAGAAGATCTCCCATCACATCAATATTTCAGCGGTGTAGCTTACCATTGCAATCTGCCATAAGAGTGCTCAACGGACCAGACAGACTGCTATTTGCATTCTACATGAAATGGTTACTGGCTTAACTTCCACTTAACGCCTATGCCCAATGAAAACTGTCAAGAAAATATTTCTACATTGCAAACCATGTCTCCCAACCAGGTTGCAGAAATACACAGTCTGCGCCTCAAATGGTGCCCTATTCCCCATTTAGTGTGTAACACGCGGGATATGAAGGGGAAATGAACCAATGTCTTAGACCAATAGAATAAGTATGATATTCCCCCTTGGGCCGAGGGCAGACACTGGTTTTGATGTTCGCAGACGGGACTCTCATCACGTGACCATAAACGACTGATGTCCGCTACAAGTGCACTACTTTTTGACCACTACTGGT
The DNA here is from genome assembly GCF_016432855.1 of Salvelinus namaycush. NCBI lineage: Eukaryota > Metazoa > Chordata > Actinopteri > Salmoniformes > Salmonidae > Salvelinus > Salvelinus namaycush. Next base: position 3,827,531 of record NC_052317.1, read on the forward strand.
AAAAAGTAGTGCACTATAAAGAGACGCTCCTCCAATAAATCTTCCATTCCATTTTCACATGAGTAACATGCGCTTCATCTATAATTCATGAATGATGGATGCAGATACTATATGAATAGCAATTTATTACTCTGATCAATAATGATGATTACGCAGCTTCTACAAAATCCTTACTAGCCTATAGGTCTGTACCACTCCAAATAAAAAGCTTGCCAAACACTGAGACATTTTAGGATTCGCAACATGTTGCAAGGGCAATTCTCATTGTCAGAGCTCAAGAAACAGCTGAACTATATGCCAGCCTGGCCTCAGAGCCATTAAAACATACTTTATGTATTTCTGAGCACCTCCAAGACGTTTGATACCTACTAATGGTGTAGTTACTTTGGACAGAAATGAAAGTAGGGAGGTTGGTTGAGGAGGATGGGTGAGCATAATTTGCAACCATCTAGCAATCCAAAGGTTCAGGTCGCATCGGGGACAACTGTAGCTAACCCTTAAATTGAACCCAATCCTAACCTGCTACGTAAATTCACCTAACCCTTGTTGTTTTATTTCGCCTAACCTTTCACGTAAATTATTCAAACCTTTCTCGTTAGTTCACCTAACCACCAACGTAAATTCTCCCAGTAATTCTTTGTTGTTACAACGCAACAAGCAACTTGGTCTCAGAGAAAGATGTGTAATACTATATGTCATCCAAGCTGTATGATAACTTACATCATCCAATTCATATGCTATTTACGACCAGGTAAGACGTATGATACCAAACGTCCTCTAATTCGTATAATATTGCGAGGCCATTGCAATCATAATGTAACCTGACATAACATATACTAAATGGAGTCACAGATTTACATACAGAATAATGCAAATTGCCCTAAGACCACGTTGTCTATGCAGATGATGTTTACACTGTTGATGCAGATACCATCCTTGTATTGCAGTCAAATCATACAGCGTGGTACTGCCAAACTGTGTCCTGACATTCCCTGTATTCCAGCCTGGCTTTGTCCCAGGCCCACCGCGAATTGGATTGACATCTAAGCTGACAAGAAATAATCAATAAGGATACAAATGCCTCTTAATCAGTATGTTAATGCCAACACATTTTGTGTAAGCAGCGATGTAAATGGAAATGCTTCACAATGTGCTCCAATTGCATTATTGTGATCAACTGTATGACGAGGTATCCTGAGCAAAATTCAGCACATCATCTGCAGACTATGGACAGGCCATTTTATACCAGAACAGAACACAACCAAAAGCTAGCTACGGATAAGGTTTATTTGGGTGGTAAAGTTAGGAAAAGATGTATCCATATACAGGGTTTTAGATGTTTTCGGAAAGATGGGCAGGGACTCTGCTGTCCTAGCTTCACTAGCTTCTCCAAGTACACTATGATCCATTTTTACACAGTACACAGAGGGGATTTACAGTGGCTATTCAAGTTGAGAGCCCTGCTCAGTATAGCATTACTCCCAACCTGAGAATTCAAGCTAAGATTTCAACCCTAGTTTATGACCACCCTTTTCCATAGGTCAGTGATCTTACATTTCCCCTGAAGCATATCTAGCAAGGGCTGTAGCATTTACTCTAGTGAGATTAGGTAGAGCTCACTCGCTCCACCCATAGGGTACACTAGCTCACTTAGGGAAAGTAGTGCTAATACAGTTACATGAGGGACATAGGCCTATAGAAATGCACGTTGGCTCTGTAGACATGGAGGGTTTCCCATCCCAAGAGAGCCAAGCTAAGCAAGCAGGCTGTTGCAGGAGTGCTATATGGTGAAATTGATTGGCTCAGGGGAGCTGTGGTGTATCTGATCTGGCCAGTTACAGCACTGCAAGCTGATTGGCTCACTTGTCACTGGTGTATCTGGGGTGTGTTCAGTGTGGTGAAACATTCAGAGAGCTTCAGGTAGACATTTAATGAACAGAGCTGTTGAATTGTTTCTATATCATTATATTGGTTTAAGAGACTTAGGGGTGCATATGATTGGCTTGGGAAAGACAGATGTTGGATTAAACATGATTAGCGCTGAGATGTCATATTGTATATATTTTTTAAATATTTTATGTATTTATTGATGTATTTTATATATTTATTTTTTTCAGGGGGTGGATCAGGTTTAATATTGCGGATAGATTGTCGCTTCCATCAATGTAATTGTCTGCATCATTTCCAAACTCCCATATATCTTTGGGGTAAATATATATATTTATATATATACATACAGTATATATATTTTGGAGATTATTTCATTTTCAAATAACTGAAAGTGAGCGGTTGTAATCTGAATAAAGGGAAAAGGCCATTCTTGAGCATGGGGTGAGACATTCTTACTAATTTACTAGAGAACAATTTTGTATTTAAGTATACATTTTGTATGACTGATGCCTTTAGTGAGAGCTTTAATGCTTTAATGTTTAATAATTTCTGCCCTCCAAATTCATATTCATTATATAAATAGGCCCTTTTAATTTTGTCTTTTTTGTGATCCAATACGTGATATAGTACACTTTATCATAATTTGGTTTTAATCCAGAGAGGTTAGAAAAATTATCTAGGTCCTCTATGAGGCTGTGGAGGGATTCTAATTGTGGATTTAAAAGAAAACATGAATCATCAGCATACAATGAAACCTTTGTTTTTAAGCCATGGATTTCTAATCCCTTAATATTATTGTTGGATCTCATTTTAACAGCTAACATTTCGATGGCAATAATAAATAGATATGCCGATAGTGAACAACCTTTTTTTACTCCTCTTGACAGTTTAAAACTTTCTGAGATGTAAATATTTACTATTTACTATTTTACACCTAGGGTTACTACACATAAGTTTAACCCATTTTATAAGAGATTCTCCAAAATTCAAATATTCCAGGCATTTATATATAAACTCCAGTTGTACTTTATCAAAAGCCTATTCAAAGTCAGCTATGAAAACCAGGCCTGGTTTCCCAGATATTTCATATTGCTCTATTGTTTCCAGTACTTGTCTTATATTATCTCCAATGTATCGTCCATGTAAAAAACCTGTCTGATTAGGATTGGACTGGATCTTTATATTTACACCACTTGGATCATGTTTCAGTAAAAATGAAATTAGACCTTGTTGAGTGTCTGATAATCTACCATTTATATAGGAGTGTTTTAAAACATGCTAAAAATGGTCCTCTGAGTATATCAAAAAAGGTATGGTATATCTCCACTGGTATGCCATCCAGCCCTGGAGTTTTCCTATTGTATTAGATGTGTCAATAGGGGTTCAATTACTGCTAACAACTCTCGGGAAAACTATTGCACAATACTGTTGCTGTAGCTACTGTGAATATTTTAAATTAAATACCCAAGAGAGGGTATTCCATAGGGCCCTGATCAAAAGTAGTGCACTATATAGGGGATAGGGTGCTGTTACGTTCCCCATCAAGAAATAAATAATGTTGCTCAAAAAGAAGGGGAACTAACAGAGTCACTGACAACAACCAAAACAAAATAGGTGGGGTTTTAGGAGGGTTTCTGAAAAACATGGGGGTAAAACACCTTTCCGACTAACGAGATGGACAAGCCAGCACAGTTGTACCACATAGTGACTAACAAGGCGACGCAAATCAGTGCGCTCTATGTGCTTACGTGCACATAGGGCGCACAGTCCAACTTCAAAACATAAATTGAAAAACCAAAACCTGTAACAGGTGCCATTTGGGACGCAGGCAAAAGAAGGCGAGTGTGTATCCTTTGAAAAAGATAAATTAATCAAGCATTTGATCGGGCCAGGGCGAATATGGATATCATAAGAAAAAGATAAGAAAAAGATCATTATGGTATGGGGATTAAGGACAACACAATATAACAATATACACAATATACACAATATAACACAACAGTCAATTAAAGACATGCAGTCAACAACTAATACTCAACAAGAGCACTTATTATGTGCGTAGGCACACAAGATGCTCTGAAAATATGTCTTAGTAAACAGTAAACATTTAATGCTTAAGAGTGGATTGGATGTATTGAGTGCTTTACTAGATGCTCAATGCATTTATATTGTATGGGGAGGGGACTCATTCACTACCAATGTGTGACACCCACCTGGGTGATGCCTTGTCAACCAGAAAGCTCACCACACATGAGCTATCACAGTGGAGGGGTTAAGAGTAAACTAGGCCCATTATCATGTATAAACGCATAACAACAATAGTTCTTTAATGTGGCTCCTTTAATTGTTTTCAAACATGAGATCAGCCATATCATTCTGAAATGCAATATCTAGAAATACACCTAAAATCTACACAGAACAAACAGAAACACTAAGAGTGATTTAAAGAATGTTCTCCTAGCAAAATAAATAGATAATGAAGTGCTTTTTTTATCTAGATCCTTAAGCAATACACAAATAGTAGGGCCCCTGAAGCAACATCTGCGACTACAAAGACCATCACCAATGGATTTCAAATTTTTCTGGTGGAGGGCAACAGAGGTAGACAAGGGGAAACAATAGGAACAGTACTGTCAGAAACTATTCATACTCCTTGACTTTTTCCACATTTTGTTGTGTTACAGCCTGAATTCAAAATGGAATAAATATATTTTGGTTTACCTCACCCATCTACACACAATACTCCATAATAACAAAGTGAAAACATGTTTTCAGAAATGTCTGCTAATTTATAGAAAATGAAATACAGAAATATACAATTTACATAAGTATTCATACCCCTGAATCAATACTTTGTAGAAGCACCTTTGGCAGTGATTACAGCTGTGAGGCTTTCTGGGTAAATCTCACACCTGGATTGTGCAACATTTGCACATTACTCTTTTCAAAACTCTTCAAGCTCTTTCAAATTGGTTGTTGACAACCATTTTCAGGTTTTGCCTAGATTTTCAAGTATATTTATGCCACTCAGGAACATTCACTGTCTTAATGACAAGCATCTCTAGTGTAGATTTGGCCTTGTGTTTTAGATTATTGTCCTGCTGCAAGTTGAATTCATTTCCCAGTGTCGGGTGGAAAGCAGACTGAACCAGGTTTTCCTCTAGGATTTTGCCTGTGCTTAGCTCCATTACGTTTCTTTTTTATCCTGAAAAATCCCAAGTACTTAACGATTACAAGAATACCCATTACCGAATGTAGCCACCACTATTCTTGAAAATATGGAGAGTGGTATTCAGTAACGTGTTGTATTGGATTTGCCCCAAATATAACAGTTTGTATTTTCAGAATTACTTTAGTTCCTTGTTGCAAACAGGATGTTTTGGAATATTTTAGTCTGTACAGGCTTCCCTCTTTTCACTCTGTCAATTAGGTTAGTATTGTGGAGTAACTACAATATTGTTGATCCATCCTCCATTTTCTCCTATCACAGCCATTAAACTCTAACTGTTATAAAGTCACCACTGCCTTCATGGTGAAATCCCTGAATGATGTCCTCCTCTCCGGCTACTGAGTTAGGAAGGACACCTGTATCTTTGAAGTGACTGGGTAATACATAACTTCACCAAGCTCAATGTCAGATTTTTTTAACACATCTACCATTAGGTGCCCTTCTTTGCGAGGCATTGGAAAACCCTTCCTGGTATTTGTGGTTGAATCTTTGTTTGAAACTCACTACTCGACTGAGGGACCTTACAGATACAGTGGTTCCTCCTTTAAAAGTTGCAGCGTACTGCGTCGCAGAATTCTATGGCATGTTATTTAAGTGTGAACCACTGGTACCATTAATGCTAGTTAGTGCTAGTTGAGACCCGGGAGACCGGGGTTCAATTCCTCGATGGGGAGGAAGGAGTAGGCTTTCTTTGTAAATAAGAATTTGTTCTTAACTGATTCCATATGTGTTATTTCATAGTTGTGATGTCTTCACTATTATTCTACAATGTAGAAAATAGTAAAAATAAAGAAAAACCCTGGAATGAGTAGGTGTGTCCTAACTTTTGACTGGTACTTGCTTAATTAATTTGATTAATATTATGGTGTTTCTATTCCAAGGAAAACGAAAAACCCTCTGGGTTTCTGTTAGGTTGGAACGGAAAATATGGCGCTGTACAACGTGAAGGTCGGAAATACAGTACTGGTCTATTTAGCTAAAAGAATCCAGTGTCCTGCGGAAGACCGGGTTTCAATTCCCCAACGGGGAGGAAGGAGTAGGCTGTCCTTGTAAATACGAATTTGTTCTTAACTGACTTGCCTAGTTAAATAAAGGTTACAGTAAGAGCATAACATTTCTACAGCCTAATTTTCTAATTCTAGTCTAACTAATACCCAAATGGAGATTCAGTGAAAATAAAAATAATTGATTTATCAAGACCAGTCCCCATGCTTGTCTCAGAGCAGCGCAAAACAGTGCTAAAATAGTTGTAGGCTATTACTTCAAATCTTATTGCTTCTAATTTCAAGATCCTCTTTAAATAGTCTCACAATTCAATGGCTTTTTCTTTGCAACTCTGCCTAGAATGCCATAATCCCGGAGTCCCCTCTTCACTGTTGACGTTGAGGCTGGTGTTTTGCGGGTACTATTTAATGAAGCTGCCAGTTGAGGAATTGTGAGGAGTCTGTTTGTCAAACGGGACACTCTAATGTACTTGTCCTCTTGCTCAGTTGTGCACCTCCCACTCCTCTTTCTATTCTGGTTAGAGACAGTTTGCTCTGTTCTGTGACGGGAGTAGTACACAGCGTTGAAAGAGATCTTCAGTTTCTTGGCAATTTCTCGCATGTAATGGCCTTCATTTCTCAGAACAAGAATAGACTGACGAGCTTCAGAAGAAAGTCCTTTGTTTCTGACCATTTTGAGCCTGTAATCAAACCCACAAATGCTGATGCTCCAGATACACAACTAGTCTAAAGAAGGCCAGTTTTATTGCTTCTTTAATCAGCAGTTTTCAACTGTGCTAAAATAATTGCAAAAGGTTTTTCTAATGATCAATTAGCCTTTTAAAATGATAAACTTGGATTAGCTAACATAACATGCCATTGGAACACAGGAGTGATGGTTGCTGATAATGGGCCTCTGTACGCCTATGTAGATATTCCATTAAAAATCTGCCATTTCCAGCTACAATAGTCATTTACAACATGAACAACGTCTACACTGTATTTCTGATCAATTTGATGTTATTTTAATGGACAAAAAATGTGCTTATCTTTCAAAAACAATGACATTTCTAAGTGATCCCAAACTTTTGAACGGTAGTGTATATTGTCCTGCTAATAACAGGGTTAATAATATATCTGTGAGAATATCCAACGGGCTTTTATATAATTATAAATTAATAATAATAATCGCTTTGTTTAAAAAATAACAATATTTTGGAGATGATTAGGTTTTCAATAACATAAAATGAGCAAGAAAAAGGACATTCTTGAACATGGGGTGAGACATTGTTACTAATTTATAAAATAAAGCCAGTTTTCTATTTAGAATTATTTATTTCTGTTTTTAGAAGGAGAAAAACCAAAAACCTGTAGTCATCTCATGGGTCTCCCAGTCAAGCCCACCACAGGTATTGAACCAGCATCTATAGCAACACAGCTTGCACAGCTATGCAGTGTCTTAGACCATTGCGCAACTCAAGCGCTATACAGCATGACTGGTCGGGAGTGGCCTATAGTACTACAGTAAGAGCAAAATAATCCTAACAAAATAAAATAATAAGAACCTTTGTGTAACAACAGTTTTAGTAAGTAATACTGAAGTCGTGCACAATTATCAGTTTCTATTTAGGTTTATGTCGCCCATTCATTGTCAGTTAGAGACACAGTAGGACCCAAAAAGCATAATCAGTACTTTAACTCCCCCTTGCGCTGGTCTGGAGCAATGAAGTGGTGACGCGGGGTACCGTACTAAACCACAAATGACCTCTAAATCTCGTGGTGTAAACTCGTAACTTTTAAAGGAGGAACCACTGTAACTATATGTGTGGGGAACAGAGATGAGGTAGTCATTCAAAAATAATGTTAAAGAGTGAGTCCATTCAACTTATTAAGTGACTTTTTACTCCAGAAATGATTTAGGCTTGCCATAACAAGGGGGTTGAATACTTACTGACTCAAGACATTTCAGCTTTTCATTTGTAAAACTTTTGAAAAGCATAATTCCACTTTGACATGATGGATTATTGTGTGTAGGCCAGTGATAAAGAATTATATAAATGTAATCAATTTTAAATGTAGACTGTAACACAACAAAATGTGGACTAAGTCAAGGCCAAGGGTAGTGAATACTTTCTGAAGGCACTGCATAATATGACCTAGGAAAGATGGTCCTTATTTCTTCAAAAAACGAACAACACAGTCTCTTAAAATTCCACCTAACCGTCATACTTTCTATATGACGGGTTTGGGAAACCGCTTTTTTACTCTGTTCTTTGGTTAAGGTTTGTTTTCTGAATTAACAAATGCCCTTGCTGTAAGCAGAATCATTCGGGCTCATCTGCAAAAGAGACTGTGGTCTCAGCATGACTCCCTGCTTAAATAAAGGTAAAAAATATAGACCTATATACTGTTTAACTAGATGTCCTTTGAGAATCCTTGCCCAAATTCTGCCAACAGACAATAACAACTGACTTAACTGAAAACAAACGTAACTGTTGATATTTGTGCTATCATTGTGTTCCTGGTGGGGAAGGCATGTTGGTCATTTACTGTTACAGACCCACACCCTCCCCCTCGAAATTGACATTCAAATACATGTATGTTGTTGTGTTTCAAACCGTGGCTTCTCAGAGTCATCCTAAAGGCTAAATATGTCCATTTTATTTTCAGCTAAAAGTGCTGACCCTGCACAGTTTGTAAACTGAGAGGCGTGGGTCTTGGTGAACTGCCACCCATCCCCACAGTCTATAAGCAAGTACGGTTGTCCGCTTAAAGAACCACTAAACACGGCGATTGGCACGTGTTTTTTTTGTTGCTCATTCAAAAAACTAGATTTCAGTCTTGGAGGTGTGTTTACTGACTGAGTCTGCGTTTGGTTAATGATGTTTGTCCCCATGAGACACTGTAGAAGCCTATTTCACTTCCTCAAAATCCACAGAATGAATCTAAGGTAACTCAAGAAATCTGTATTACATTTTTACGTTTTGGCTGAGGATGTTTCAGTTGTGCAATTTTACAACTAACTAAGGTGTTTGGTGCAGTATTCTTCAAGTAAAATAATGCACAACATTTTGTCTTATGTACAGTCAGAGTTGCTGGGCAGATCTGTCTCAATGTCTATGCTATTGGATAGAGAGTAATCACTGCAGCTGTTCACCCCATGTTAATGGGCAAATGGACATCGTCAAATCAAAACCCAACCTTCATTTACCCGGTGTGATGGACGGATGTTCCAAACTCAGTTTTAGAAAAGCTGACCAAAATGATTCTATCTACACTTTGTAGTCAATTTTGACATTAGAATAACTGTGTCTGACTCATATCACATAGGCCGATTTCAAAGGGATGTGTTGCTTTTTAAAGGTAGTCGCTCTTTAACAGTGAGGCCTAATTCCTAAGATTGTATGTAGGTTTTTCCCAAGTGCTACTAGAGATTATTGTTTGAGGGTTCTTTAGAGATTGGATAGATGACTCTCTATGTAGACAAACACTGGATGGAGACGGATTACTCTTTTGCATATTTAATTTAGAACTGACCATATTCATCAACCCCCATACTTCCTGACTTTTCTCTTCCTACAATGAACTGATATCTGAACAATCAGAATAGAGAAAAGTCATTTCTATGTAGATAATCAATTACCGTTACAATTCCGAACAACTGATTCACCATATTTTAGAACTACACAACATTGACTTAGAAAAGAATAATACTGGATCTCTCCTAAAATAATCATGCAAGAACCACATACAGTTATAGTACCGTTGTGAAAGGGGAGTTAGTCGTTCCACTACTAAGTCCTTGATCATATAGTCCACCCTTGGGCCTTTGTTCCCTCATTCTTCCCTGTGCTCAAAGTGTTGGTAGTGGTAGTAATTGACCTGACCTAGGGTCAGTTTTGTTTTCATTCACTAAGCTTCAGGATAAGCTAGCTAAAAGGTTCAAATCTGACGAGAGCAGTGCTTAGGGGCCATCCCTGAGTTGATTCTGCCGGTGGAGATGCACTCTGTGTGGCAGTGGGTAGAGGAACATTGTCCCTATAAACCCTAAAGTCTCTCTACACCCCAGTAATCTCATTAAACGCTGACCCCGAGGAGCAGGCAGGCTGACGTTTGCGAGCGGCTATGAATAGACCGCTTGGGGGTAATCCAGCCTCAAATCGCCCTCAATGTAAAATAAGCCTGAAATCATTCACTCTAAGCCTAAAACTACACTCAATATGTCCTGAACTGTCTTTTACTATAGTACTGAAATCAAACCTCACTGTGAAATAGGCATGAAAAACACCCACTATGCACCTAGACCATAATGAATGTGTTTTGAGATAAAGAAAATAATCACTTAAAAACTCCCTATAATAGTGAAATATAATATCAGTGTTTAAATCGTGTGCACTGCAAAGAAATACATTTATCAGTTCCTGCTGAAAATAACCATTGAAATTACAAAATTATACACTGGAGCTGACTGCATGCACATTGATTTTAAAAAACTATGTTGAATTGAAGCAATCACTGCATAACAGCATGGTTCAGCTGCTCATAATAAACACTATAACAACTGTTCTAAGATCAGCCTATAAGGGTGGTTGGAGAGTAGGCTACTCAAAAGGCTAAATTTGGCATGGGACATCATAATAACATGATTTTCTGGTTGAAGCAGTTAGTATACAAAACATTAGGAGCACCTTCCTAAACCCTCAGAACAGCCTCAATTCGTTGGGGCATGGACTCTACAATTTATTTTTTTAATTGGCAGGATAACCATGTTGGCTGGATGCCCATGTTGACTCCAATGCTTCTCACAGTTGTGTCAAGTTGGCTGAATGTCCTTTGGGTGGTGGGCCATTCTTGCTACACACGGGAAACCGTTGAGTGTGAAAAACCCAGCAGCGTTGCAGTTCTTGACACAAACTGGTGTGCCTGGCACCTACTACCATACGCCGTTAAATCTTTTGTCATGCCCATTCACCCTCTGAATGGCACACATACACAATCCATGTCTCAACTGTATCAAGGCTTTAAACACTTCACTTCTGTCTCCTGCCTCTATGGGTCGGTGTCCATAAACCGGGACGGTTGTTGCTAAAGTGTGCTAATGGGATAGAATGACGTTGTAAGTAGCAGCCAACTTTCCAGGACATAGACATGTCTCATATGGGCAGAAAGCTTAAATTCTTGTTAATCTAACTGCACTGTCCAATTTACAGTAGATATTACTATTACAGTGAAAAAATATCGTGCTATTGTTTGAGGAGAGTGCACAACAACAACACACTTTTATCACGGCAACTGGTTTGATACATTCACCTCTGAAGGTAAATAATGTACTTACATTCAGTAATCTTGCTCTGATTTGTCATCCTGAGGGTCCCAGAGATAAAATGTAGTGTCGTTTAAAAAAAAATCAAATCCATTTTTATGTTCCAATGTAGGAACCGGGTTCTGTTTTTTAGTTTGTATTATCTTTTACCAGAACTAATGTATTATATTCTCCTACATTAATTTCACATTTCCACAAACTTCAAAGTGTTTCCTTTCAAATGGTATCATTTGGAAAAGGAGATTATTGTGGACTACAGGAAAAGGAGGACCGAGCACGCCCCCATTCTCATCGACGGGGCTGTAGTAGAGCAGGTTGAGAGCTTCAAGTTCCTTGGTGTCCACATCAACAACAAACTAGAATGGTCCAAACACACCAAGACAGTCATGAAGAGGGCACGACAAAGCCTATTCCCCCTCAGGAAACTAAATAGATTTGGCATGGGTCCTGAGATCCTCAAAAGGTTATACAGCTGCAACCTTCGAGAGCATCCTGACTGGTTGCATCACTGTCTGGTACGGCAATTGCTCTGCCTCTGACTGCAAGGCACTACAGAGGGTAGTGCGTACGGCCCAGTACATCACTGGGGCTAAGCTGCCTGCCATCCACGACCTCTACACCAGGCGGTGTCAGAGGAAGGCCCTAAAAATTGTCAAAGACCCCAGCCACCCCAGTCATAGACTGTTCTCTCTACTACCACATGGCAAGCGGTACCGGAGTGCCAAGTCTAGGACAAAAAGGCTTCTCAACAGTTTTTACCCCGAAGCCATAAGACTCCTGAACAGATAATCAAATGGCTACCCGGACTATTTGCATTGTGTGCCCCCCCCAACCCCTCTTTTTTAGACTGCTGCTACTCTCTGTTTATCATATATACATAGTCACTTTAACTATACATTCATGTACATACTACCTCAATTAGGCCGACCAACCAGTGCTCCCGCACATTGGCTAACCGGGCTATCTGCATTGTGTCCCACCACCCCCTCTTTTACGCTACTGCTACTCTCTGTTCATCATATATGCATAGTCACTTTAACCATATCTACATGTACATACTACCTTAATCAGCCTGACTAACCGGTGTCTATATGTAACCTTGCTACTTTTATAGCCTCGCTACTGTATATAGCCTGTCTTTTTACTGTTGTTTTATTTCTTTACCTACATATTGCTCACCTAATACCTTTTTTGCACTATTGGTTAGAGCCTGTAAGTAAGCATTTCACTGTAAGGTCTATCTATACCTGTTGTATTCAGCGCACGTGACAAATAAACTTTGATTTGATTTGAATAATATGCATATCCTTGCTTCAGGTGCTACAGGCGATTAGATTTGGGTATGTCATTTTAGGCGAAAAAAAAAAAAAAAAAAGGATCCAATCCTTAAGAAGAAATCCTTAGTCTCCTCCCCTTCATCTACACTGACTGAAGTGTAGGGATCATAGCTGTCATGGAAAGAGCAGGTGTTCTTTATGTTTTGTATACGCAGTGTATATCCAGAATACAACCAGGTAAAGATGTCCATTTTCTGGTCACTAAAAATCTGTATATAACCTGACCATGACATCAGCCTGACGTTATTGCAACTAGTCTCAACATGACATTGAGTCTGATCCCTTCCCTATACAGAGCATGTCAATGGCCCATATTGACATTGATTAACAAAGGTTAGAAAGTTAGGCCACCACCATGTTTGAATAGTTGACTACTGATAAGTGCAGTTCGTATAAGTGCAAACTCAGTTTAAGTGGAATTCAGTTTTCCAATCCCAATTAAATTTGATTATTTGTCATTGAGCCTGATAATTGTATACTCCAGTTTAATTCGTAATGGTTAAGGTGTTGGACTGACAGCCGCAGGGTCCTAGGTTTGAGTCCCACTCGGGCTTACCCCCAGAAAACCTTTTGGGAAAAAATTGTATTTAAAATATATTTTTGGGATTGTTTTTAATTGGGTAAATAATATATTTAGATAAATATAATAAACGTATTTAATACATTTAAATACATTCTGTAATACATGTTGAAATGTATTTCAAATGTGTATATATAAATGTATGTAAAATGTACATTACAATGTACAGTACCAGTCAAAAGTTTGGAAATCTACTCATTCAAGGGTTTTTCTTTATTTTGACTGTTTTCTACATTGTAGAATAATAGTGAAGACATCAATACTATGAAATAACCCAAAAAGTGTTAAACAAATCAAAATATATTTTATATTTGAGATTCTTCAAAGTAGCCACCCTTTGCCTTGATGAGCTTTGCACACTCTTGGCATTCTCTCAACCAGCTTCATGAGGAATGCTTTTCCAACAGTCTTAGAGATCCCACATATGCTGAGCACTTGTTGGCCACTTTTCCTTCACTCTGTGGTCCAACTCATCCCAAACCATCTCAATTGGGTTTGAAGCCGGGTGATTGTGGAAGCCAGGTCATCTGATGCATATATGGTGGTGACATGCCTAGTGCCTAAAATGTAGAAAAGAGTCAAAATAAAGAAAAACCTTGGAAAGTTGTGGACTCAGCCTAATAACTTTTAGCATTCATTTCCTAAAAAACAGCAAGCATTCAACATTCCTTTGCCATTCACCTGCCCATCAACCTTTCACTAATCTATTAAATAGTTGTACATTTTTCTTTCAAAAGCAACTTCTGCAGTGGAAATACAGGACCAACAGAGACAGATGGCCAAAGAGGGGGAAGTCAGACAAGAGGATAGAGAACATGAATATGGGAAAAGTCAGAAGAAAGAAGACGAAAAGCACAGGAAGAACAAACACAAACCAAAAAAAGAGAAAGTACGAAAGTCAACGATAGTGAAATAAAGTTTTATTACTCTTCAAATTGTGCCGTTTTAAATAATTTGTCCGATACACCTGTCTGATCTTTCGAAAAAGTCTGTTGATATTGTAAAACCAGGGCATTGTCAGTAATATGTTGTTTTTTTATTCACTCATTAATCATGTTACTGTAGTTTCGTATTTGTTTTTCACCCTTACCTATACTTCCTTTGATCCATCCTTTCTTTATAAAGCCTCTTCCAAGAAGTTACCCCAAAAAAGGTAAACATAATCTCATAATTTGCAACTAAGCAAATGTTTGAGCCCATTACCCACTGCAACATTAGTCTTATGCATGCACTGCATAAAGCTGCAATATGTAACTTTTTGGGCAACCTGACAAAATTCACATAGAAATCTAAGTTATAGATCTGTCATTTGGATTGAAATCAAGTATAAGAAGTGGTAGATCTGTTTTATTTGTGCTATTTCTATACTTCTCGTTCTTAAGGTTTGTTTTTGCGTCTTTTACAGCACCAGCTTCAAACAGCTGAAAAAACAATATTTTTGGTTAGAGAAAAAACATTTCACAGTGGTTTAGATGGTAAAATTATTCTATACAGTATGCTTGCTTGTTTTGTCACAAACTGAAATTAGGCAAACTATTCTAATTTTAGCAACCAGTAAATGGCGGAGCGATTTCTGTATAGTGCACCTTTAAATATCATATTTGTCAGGACATTTCAAAAGCATGAATCAATACATTTTACTGCAGTGATCCCTAATAAATACAAAATACTAGTACAATCAAATGACAAAGAAGGGTATTGTACAATGCCCTTTTTTAAGGCAGGGTACAGTGGCGTATTGGGACTAGAACATCACTGTGCGCATTGTGTGTCTGCTTAAGCCTGGTACTGTATGTTATAAAAGCCAAGTTAATGACTTAGGCTATATTGCAAAGTAGTGCCTGTCATACTGTATGTATGTGGATGACTCAACACTATACACATCAGCTACTCCAGCGACTGAAATTACTGCAACACTTAACAAAGAGCTGCAGTCCGTTTCAGAATGGGTGGCAAGAAATATTTCAAAAACCAAAAGTATTGTATTTGGGACTATTCATTCACTAAACCCTTAACCTCAACTAAATTTTGTAATGAATAATATGGAATTTGAGCAAGTTGAGGTGACTAAACTGTTTGGAGTAAGACTGGATTGTAAACGGTCATGGTCAAAGAATGTTAATGCAACAGTAGCTAAGATGGGGAGCAGTCTGTCCATAATAAAGCATTGTTCTGCCTTCTTAACAACACTATCAACAAGGCAGGTCCTACAGGCCATAGTTTTGTCACACCTGGTCTACTATCCAGTCGTGTGGTCAGGTGCCACAAAAAGGGAATCAGGAAAATTACATTTGGCTCAGAACAGGGCAGCATGGCTGGCCCTTAAATGTACATGGAGAGCTAACATTAATAATATGCATGTCAATCTGTCATGGCTCAAAGTGGAAGAGAGATTGACTTCATCACTACTTGTTTTTGTGTTTACATACTGAATGCACCGAGCTGTCTATTTAAAATACTTGCACACAGCTCGGACACCCATGCATACCCCACAAGACATGCCACCAGAGGTCTCTTCACAATCACCAAGTCCAGAACAGACAGTGCGAGGCACACAGTACTACATAGAGCCATGACTAAATGGAACTCTATTCCGCATCAGGTAACTGATGCAAGCAGTAGAATCAAGATTAATAAACTGATAAAAATACACCTTTATGGAACAGTGGGGACTGTGAATAGACACACACACACGCACTCTTTTCACACGTACACATGGTGTCACGACTTCCGCCGAAGTCGGTCCCTCTCCTAGTTCGGGCGGCGTTCGGCGGTCGACGTCACCGGCCTTCTAGCCATCGCCGATCCACCTTTCATTTTCCATTGGTTTTGTCTTGTCTTCCCTCGCACCTGGTTTCAATTCCATGTTGTGTATTTAACCCTCTGTTCCCCCCATATCCTTGTCCGTAATTGTTTCTTGTAGTGCTTGTGTACGTAATGCTGGTGGATACCGGGTTTTGTTTGACCCATATGTCTATTAAACGACACCGTTGTAAATCAGTTTTCGCTCTCCTGCGCCTGACTTCTCTGCCGCCAGTACGCACCCCGTTACACATGGATTTATGTTGTAGATATGTGGCCTGAGGCCTGACCAGACCGCAATGGTTTCAAGTGATTCCTCTCATCAACATGAATTTAAAAAAATAGCATTTTTTTATGTTCCATTAGCTAAATGGTGACATTCAACTATAAATGTTTCAACTGGAATAATTCGTCCTCAACTTGTGGAAACAGGAATCTCATAAAATGTGTCCAGTTGCATGGGGTAAGTTTGAATTTAGAAAATTTAGAAAACTCCGTTATTAAAATAAATACTTTTTTTTTCTCCATGAAGTAATCCAACAATGTATGCACCACCATTTTGTCTATTTCAAGTCTTCTCTCATTGATCGAGACAGGTGTCTGTCATCATGGCGGCACTTTGGGGTGGACACTTGAAGACTTGAAATAGACAAGATGGCGGTGTACACTTTGTTGGATTACTTAAGGAGCAAAACAAATATCTATTTTAATAACATAGGATTTTCTAAATTCAAACGGACCCCCCTGCAACCATATTTATTTTATGGATGTTCTACATTAGGAGTGTCAAACTCATTCCATGGAGGACCTCTAGTGTCTGCTGGTTTTTGTTTTTTTCCTTTCAATGAAGACCTAGACAACCAGGTGAGTGGAGTTCCTTACTAATTAGTGACCTTCATTTATCAATCAAGTACAAGGGAGGAGCGAAAACCCGCAGATACTTGGCCCTCCGTGGAATGAGTTTGACATGTATTCTACATGGTCTTATGCTCAGCCACATTGGCTGCATTTACACAGGCAGACCAAAACCAAATGTTTTCCACTAATTGGTATTTTGACCAATCATATCAGATCTTTT
The DNA here is from genome assembly GCF_016432855.1 of Salvelinus namaycush. Taxonomy (NCBI): domain Eukaryota; kingdom Metazoa; phylum Chordata; class Actinopteri; order Salmoniformes; family Salmonidae; genus Salvelinus; species Salvelinus namaycush. Next base: position 3,844,753 of record NC_052317.1, read on the forward strand.
CAGAACTGATCTGATTGGTCAAAAGACCAATTAGTGAAAAACTATGGTTGCGTTGCGTTAACGCAACCATAGTCCTTTATCCTTTGGTATACTGGCAATGGTGTTTGGCAGGTGGGCTGTGAAATCTGAAACTCTTTGTGTTTGTGGCGAATGGTCTTGTCCTGTCTGCGGTGTACGGCCAGCTGGATAAGACTCTTCCAGAAGTGGCGTAGGGCTCGTAGACCTTAACCACCAACTGTTTGGTCCTCTTGCAGAAGATTTGCTGGTACTACACATCTCCTGGAAAGACATGGTTGTGGTGTTACCATTTGACACTTTTTGTGGAAGGGACGTAGGGCAACATGCATTTGTTGGTAATGGTGTCAACTGATTGGGACCGAAGTGTTTAGAGACCGACTAGTGTATTGTTTATTGTAGGGACATTGGGAGCTGCTTTTGAGAGAAGATCAGTCAACGAAGTGAATGGGCTAGGGGGCTGCAGAAAAGTGTGTGAAACATCTTAGGAAGTGCTCCATAACTACAAGGTGTGTCCCCTCCCTCATGGTTGTGTACCCAAAAAGGACTCCAGATAACATGAGAAAAGGTGTGGACTAAATTGATTACAAAATCAATGGTCGGTAATTCAACCATGATTACTACAAGTTTAGATAGCTAGCCACTGGACTCATTTACCGATCAAATTTTTTTTAGCTGACATGGGCTTTCAGTGACTGACATAACAATATATTATTTTTCCTCTTCTTTTTGTCTTTGGACATTGTTCTGCGGGCCTACAAAAGGGGGGCCGTGGTGATGCCAGTTGCAGATCCCTTTTCCAGGGGACATGACGCTTATAAATTGAATAGCTGGTATGTGGGACAGTGGATGCACATTGATGAATCTAATGGATGAATCAATTTCTTCTTAAGGATCGGATCCTTTTTTTCAATGCTCACCTAAAATGACATACCCAAATCTAACTGCCTGTAGCTCAGGACCTGAAGCAAGGATATGCATATTCTTGATACCATTTGAAAGGAAACACTTTGAAGTTTGAGGAAATGTGATATTAATGTAGGAGAATACAACACATTAGATGCGTAAAAAAAAATAAAAAATTGTTCCGTCTTTGAAATGCAAGTGAAAGGCCATACTTTCATATTGGAGTCTATGTATAATTTAGATTTTGGCCACCAGATGGCAGCAGTGTGTGCACAGTTTCGGACTGATCCAGTAAAGAATTACATTACTGCACAATATTTTGTATCAAGTCTGCCAGGAGTTTGGCCAAATGATACATTTTCAAGTACATAACTATAGAGAACATACAAAAATGCTATGGTAATAAAAAATGTAAATTAACACACTCCCAGGAATGTCATACATGATGGATCATTATCTTATACACTAACTTCACACATCTAGATAGCAGGGCAGGGTGGGTGTGGAGCCAGCAGTGGGGTCAAACTGTAAACCCCAGTTCCTACATTTTATATATAAAACTGGATTTGATCAAACAAAACTATGCTACATTTTATCTCTGGGACCCTCAGGATGACAAATCAGAGCAAGATTACTGAATGTAAGTACATTATTTACCTTCAGAGGTGAATGTATCAAACCAGTTGCAGTGATAAAAGTGTGTTGTTGTGCACTCTCCTCAAACAATAGCACGGTATTGTTTCACTGTAATAGCTACTGTTCATTGCACACTGCAGTTAGATCAACAATAATTTAAGCTTTCTGCCCATATAAGACATGTCTATGTCCCGGAAAGTTGGCTGTTGTATACAACGTCATTCTAGTCACATTAGCGCACGTTAGCAACAACCGTCCCGGTTTATGGACACCGATCCGTAGAGGTTAACAGGCATTACTCGTGGAATGTGGAGATTGGCTGATAGCAAGGAGGTATAGCACCACAATCAGCATCCAGGATCCAAACAACCCATTTCATAACTGTGCATATGGATGTTATTATAAATTACCATGAAACAGTGCCTGTGCTATATCTAATGTACTATATTTTCTAATTCTCAGGTTGAGGAGTGCCCAAAGTGTCAACTCTACAATAACATGAGAATGCGGACACCTGTGATGCATCCTATCGAAGTTAGACAGGCATGGTCTTTCCTGGGCATCTCATAATCCCTTTTGAGAAGAGAACCGCAACTGGTAACCAGTATGCCCTAACCAGGACTGACTTCTTCAGCAAATGGGTGATTGCTGAACCCTTGGAGGGCAAAATTTGGAACAGAGATTGCTTTAATAGTCAAACTTCCTGATTTTGGACTTATGGACAAAATCATCACTGACCGGGGAGGGGAGTTTGCAAATAATGTACGTAGTCTTACTGTCACTGATGTCAAACATTGGTCATGAAAACTCTAACACTTTCGAATCATAGCCATGCAAGTGCTGTTTGTCACTTTTTATTTTCCAGAAACTCCCCAAATACAGTTTTGCCAAGCTTTGTGACAGGGGGAATGGAAGCTTGTTGTGTGCAACAGGGAGGGGCTATTGAATGCAAGATTTTTTTAAATTGTTAAAACATTTCTAGCCTATCTAACAATGTTGACGGGTTGTTTATTTGGATTCCCATTTGCTTTTGCAGAAGCAACAGCTCGACCCCGGTTATACTCGACTGTCACGAGCGTCGTAATGATGAGACCAAGGCGCAGCGTGCATAGAGTTCCACATAATTTCCTGCGCCACCCGGTCTAGGGCACTGCATCGCAGTGCTAGCTGCGCCACCAGAGTCTCTGGGTTCGCGCCCAGGCTGGGCTGGGTTCGCGCCCAGGCTCTGTCGCAGCCGGCCGCAACCGGGAGGTCCGTGGGGCGACGCACAATTGGCATAGCGTCGTCCGGGTTAGGGAGGGTTTGGCCGGTAGGGATATCCTTGTATGTAAAAAATGTAATAAATGTAAAAATGTAATAAAAATGTATGCACTACTGTAAGTCGCTCTGGATAAGAGCGTCTGCTAAATGACTAAAATGTAAATGTAAAATGTAAATAATTTTAATAAAGAGAAACTCACAAAACAATAAAGAACAAACGAAACGTGAAGCTACTGGAGTGCACAAAGGCAACTTACTGTAGACAAGATCCCACAACACAAACGAGGGAAATGGCTACCTAAATATGATCCCCAATCAGAGACAACGATAAACAGCTGTCTCTGATTGGGAACCATATCAGGCCAACATAGACATACAACACCCCTAGACATACAAAAACCCTAGACATACAAAACTAGCGTACCCACCCTAGTCACACCCTGACCTAACCAAAATATATAGAAAAACAGAGATATCTAAGGTCAGGGCGTGACATCGACCCGCTCAGTTTTTCACCACAAAACACCAGAAAATGGCCAAAAAGATTAGAACCAGCTCACCTGCATTTACTCTATGATTAAACTATTAGATGTTCAATATTTCTTTTGAAAGAAATATTTAAAAAGGAAGAGTTTCACCAGCTCTAGCAGGGCAAAAATTTGAAGACCTGTCTTGTTGGAAAGGTGGCATCCTATGACGGTGCCACGTTCAAAGTCACTGAGTTCTTCAGTAACGCCATTCTACTGCGAATGTTTTTCTAGGGAGATTGCATGGATGTGTGCTCGATTTTATACACGTCAGCAACGGGTGTGGCTGAAATAGCCAAATCCACAAATTTGAAGCGGTGTCCACATACTTTTGTAAATATAGTGTATGTAGTACAATAGAGAAATCATGCACAAGGTAGCCTACACAATCGCAAAGCACGTGAAATATTTTCACCTGCGCACCGCACACATAGCCTAGTCTCAGCAGAATAGCATCTGCAGGCAGCAAGAGTGCAACTCTCAACTGATTTTAGCATGGAGCAGCTCACAGAAGAATTTCATCAGTAGTTTCTACTTATTGTATCTTTACTACTTATTAGTAGTGTTGGTTAGTAGGCTATTTGTGATGTGCAATTGTCAAGCGCTGTTTGCATCAGGGGCGTAGACATGGATGGGCCTGGGTGGACACAGGCCTACCCACTGGGGAGCCCAGGCCCTGACAGGCCCACCTAATCAGATGGATGTGGTTTAAGCATTGTTGTGGACTTAGAAAAAAATACAAGAATTTGATTGTCTATTTAAGAAGTGTTATTTTGACAGTGAAAATCTGTTGGAACACTCATAAAGAACCATAGGAAAACATACCATTTTTCACACAGGGTGCCTTTCCATCGCTGGGCGGGCCGTTTGGTAACAACTACAGCACTGCATAGGGTCGATGGAAAAACAACAGTAACACACAGCCTAACCAGCTCTGCTATGGCGAGGAAAACGGTCAGAGTGAGGTGTTCTCTCGTTTGTGTCTGGAAGTAGCTAGCTAGCAAGCTAGCCAATATTAGCCAGTTAGCTTGGGACAAGCATGGCAGGCAAGGCAAGCTGCAGAAGGACAAGGAGGCTAAAATTCCCCATCGTTTATCAGTGCAATTTTTACAGCCAATTAGCTGAAAAAGTTTGAGAGGGTTTATCTAATGTTCCTTAGTTAGATTTTAGCTCATCTCGCTCTGGCTAGCATTAGTTGTTGATCTTGTTGTTGTTGTTGATGTGCATAACTGATGGAGAGAGAGCCAACCTTTTCATGGTTGTTTGATCAATAGGACTGTAAAGTTCCCAAATGTAAGAGGACTCCCGTCGTGTTTACATATTTGCAGAAATCCATTCAGGTGTATTTTGTGGCTTTTGGCGAATGCGTTCAAATGAACTTAACTCGCGCTGTTGAAACTACCTGTAAACACACAGTCCAGTTCAAAGTGCATGATGGCAGGCCCATGTGACAAATGGCATGTTTCAATGAAGGCCTACTGTAGCTCTGATTGGCTATAGCGCACCAGTCTGTGTAGATTCCGGTCCTGGACAAGACAATTTTTTTTTTTTTTTTTTTTTTACTGCAGTGTCTATTAATTGTCCAAACGCTCAGATGCTTTCCCACTCCATATTGCTATCCAATTTTCACAAATGCCTTAGAGAGGTTGAAAATTATGTATACTAAGTGGTCGCTTGTCATTTTCTTCCTGGGGGTGTATATGAACAGATTTTAATAAGATTTAATGTGCTAAAATGCTGTCAGTTCCACTTTAAATGCAACAATATTTCACACACAAGTTATTTTCAAAGAGATGGCTAACAACAGCAAACACGCTGCAATAAAAAACACAATTCCACTCACCAGAGGATGATAAAAGTTATTCTTGAAAATGGAGAAGCTAACGTAAACTCACCCCATTCCGTACAAATGTGTGCAACCGCGACATTCAACGAGGCTGCAAAGAAAACTAATGGGACTGTAGCGACTGTGGAGTGTGTCTGGGGTGTGAACTACGTTTCTCTTCAAGCGTTGATCGACATGGTAATGGCTCTATAGTATTGGAGAAAAGTTGAAAAAACTGACCCTCTGTTACATCTTGACGTGTCATGTCGTAACGTACAGCACGCATAAAGCAACTGTTTCTGTCTTACAATCTCTCTCCACCAGGTGTAGCACTTCTCTCATCGTTTAAAAACAAGAAATAGACAGTGACGGGGGTAAGGGGGAAACCTAGTCATTTTTTGCGTCATCACTGCAAGCGATCATGAATCTCAAAGCCGCTGTTTACTTCTAAGATCACTTTAGCACCGCCCTAAAAACCCGATTCAAATTCGTATGTAATGACACATTATATAAACTCTTTATAGTGTTTTATTTACATTTTAGAGGCGATAAGGTGATAAGTTGGACAGATCGAGTGAAAAAAGCAATTTTCCCACACGACATCTGTCCTTCTCACTATAACGCATTAGTTTCGCTTCCCCACCCGCCATTTTTCAAAAGACCCGAAGGAGCTCATTGCCTTCTTGAATTATGCAGAAACAGGCAGCATGAAGGTCTCGGCATGAATTCTGTTGGAAAGGGGAGAAATTGTGCTTTACAATAGTATTGAAATTACAGTTGATCTGGAAGTATTACGTTTTTGGGGCGCTAAAATAAGGTCAATTGTACGGACCAAGGCGGTGTACGAGTTTACGTGAGTTTACGTTAAGAAGAAACAGACAACTACGGCCCCTCTCCTTCCTTGGATACCCCATCGCATGAAGGCCCATCTTAACTAGTAAGATGGACACAACTAATGCTAAGATAAGTAGCTAACGTTACCCATTATTTGTTATTCAACTACATAACTTAGTTAAGTTGGTATGAGGGGCCTGGTTGATTTGTTAACTTGCCTGTTGGCATACTGGTTATATGGCTAAGCTGCAGCTGGCTGGCACGTAGCTCGCTAGCTGTGTTGGCTGGCTAGATGGCTAGGTTAGCTGGCTGGATAATTATTTGGTTCAGGCTGCAAATGTTAGCTAAAATATTTATATTATTGTTCAACTCCAGCTGTCATAGTTTGTTCACAAATATGTATAATGGTACACACTTTTTTTCTGTTTATATTGAAGTAGGTGTTTATTGCATTTTTGGTTATTTTTGTCATACATTTATCCATACATTCTACATGACAAAGGTTTTTAATGAACCGTGAGCTCATTGTAATGTCATTCAATCCGATGGCTTGAATTCTGCTATCAAGCCTACCAAATGCTTAGAATACGTCAGGCACAAAAAGGTTGATATCGCCCGAATACAAGAAACCCACCTAAAACATTCTGATGTCTATAGATTCCAAAACAGACACTATTAATGTGTTGTTCACTCCTCAGCCTCTAACAAAACAAAAGGTGTTTTATTATTATTTGATAGAAAACTGTGTTCCGGTTGATGGTTCTGATAATGATGATGCAGGACATCTTGCATTTGTAACTACCGTTATAAATCACACTAAGATCTGTGTCGCCTCAATCTACTGTCCAAACATACCTGATTCTAATTTCCTTCGTTCTATCTCGAAAAGACTATTAGATCTTTCAGAATACCAACTTGTTGTGGGAGGAGATTTTAAATCAGGTAAGTAATTCTCAGTTAGATAGGTCTCATGTTTCATCTCACTCTCAAACTGGTCAGGCCTTTGATCTTATCTAGTTTGCTGCAGAGCTTAATATTTCAGATGCCTGGCGTCTAAGGAGTTATACTTTCTTTTCTTCAAGACACAATACATTTTCACGGATAGACTCCATATTTTAATATCTCTATATAAACAGGTGTATTCAGACAACTGAGCTGCTCCCCATAGTCATTTCTGACCATGGAGCTGTCCTGTATAGTATCTGACTTGACAGCTCCAAACAGAAAGGTGCCAGAAGATGACGATTTAACACAACTTTGCTGCAGAATAAATCTAAAAGCTAGTAGAGTTTTGGCTGCAAGCCTTTTCTTGTAACAATACAATTCAAACCTCAACTGGGAAGACGACCCGGCAGAAAATGAATGCAACGTTTAGGCAGTTTTATTGCCAATAAATATGTCAGAGGCAGACCCTGGTCATAGTAAGATGACGCACTTATCATTGGACCTTTCCAAACTCGATAGAGAGCAATCTGGATTCCTTGACTCCCCAGTCTTGAAGAACTCATGAGTGCATTAACATCTATGGAAAGAGGCAATGAATGAATCAGAAATCCATTTGCATTGCTAGTTATAGCCTAATGTTAGCTAGCTAACATTGAACCTAGTTGGTTAGCTCTTTAGCTACCTGTAGATTCATACTACAGCTATGAAAATGTTTGTATTGGTAGTAGTATGAGTTGGGATTATGCCAGTTCATTGTTTAGCTAGCTAGCTAGCTAGCTACATGTCTAAACAAAAGACTCCACTTCACCAGATGATTACATGACCCATCAAGTTATCCGGGTGATTACGGCCATGTATTGTATTTCATAAACATGTGTAGACAATAGCAACCCATCCACTTAGCTAGCTGTGGGTGGGGGTGGTTGTAGCATTTTCTTCACATGACCCATCAATTTAGACAAGTGTGTCAGGTAAGCTTTATCTAATAATTATTAAATATATATATATTTTCTAAATTATCTTGACATTTTCTGTTTTTGATATTATTACTATGGAAGTAACCATTTCCCTGTACCCTTTACACCTTATGTATCGTGTGCATGTGACAAATAAACTTTGATTGTATTTGATGTTGTGTGTGTTTACCAGAGACGGTAATGTGAAGAACATGACTTGCACCAAAGTCAGACTAGGATATAGGCCAAGGACTAGATTGTGTATTTTTACCTGGAGTTTTTTCTTATTGTAGGCTGGTACTTTTACCGCTTTTAGTCTTGAAATCTTTGGTTGTTTACTAAACTACTCAAGTTGTTTAGCACATGGCATCAGATGTGAATCCTTAAAGAGATAGGTGGGGCTAAGGCTTAAGAGGGTGTGAAAAAAGCTGAATGGTGTAGACAAAGAAGAGCTCTCCAGTGGTGTACCAAAACATTTAAGAGCTATTTTCTCAAGTGGGGTTACAAGTTTATCAACTTTCAAAGCAGAATTACTTTCCCAATGTTCCTCAACTACAGTGTATGATATACCATTTTCTAGTCTTTTATCCAATGTAAAAAACACAAAATTCAAATGTTGCTACGTAAGACTGAATTGTGGCGGTCGGTCACATATCAGAGCCATGCATTTATGGAATACATATGTACTATATGTATTTTAAATTAATTTGATGTTAAATAAACTTAAATGGGAGGGTTTCCATCATATTAGTCTTCCAGATTTAATCAAATCCGATCTGTGATTATCTTAAAAGGGAAAAGGATGAGACACTTTTAAAGGTATCAGATTGCCTGGGCAGGGGGACAACATTTAATTAATAGACCATGGCTTTACATGTTTTACTTGCTGAGCAAGCAATTTTACCTCCTCTTCCACAACATATTTACTTACACTAAACCCAACAAACTGCACCGCTCAGTGCCATTTGTTGAACGTGACACAAAGGACACCTTTAGATGAAATTAACGTGTAGCCGGAGCCAAACTGGTAATAGAGTGACATGCTGTGTCAGCGTTTGGCAGAAAACAAAAATGACTCGGCAGGTAACTTGAAGGTCAATGGTGTCATATGTACTTTTTTCAAAAAGTGGTTTGGGGGGACGTGTATTAAACTGTACCGTCTGCACCTAAAACCCTTGAAGAGCCAAGAACTGTCAGGAAATGAAGAAATTAACTGAGAAAGAGTGTTTTTTATTGATCCGGCCAAGACTAGGATATTTTATAATGCTATCTGGCTGGGAGGTTGATTTTATTTGGGAGAGGTTGCCAAGGTTGCCAATGGCAGTTAAAATTATTGACCATTGACAAACCTCTGTCTTGAGTTGGTCCATTGTGGAAATCATGCTGGAGCACTAAAACCAGTTTTTCTCAAATATGTTACCATTATTAACTTAAACTGATCTCAGAGGTGGTACTGTTTTATTGTACCCAGCACAAGGTGCATGCTCTGACCTGCCTGTGACAGCCTAGGAACAGTGGGTTAACTGCCATGTTCAGGGGCAGAATGACAGATTTTTACCTTGTCAGCTCAGGGATTTGAACTAGCAAACTTTCGGTTACTGGCCCAACGCTCTTACCACTAGGCTACCTGCCATGCCATATCAAGGGTTATCTCAGTAGTTGGATGAGCGAAAATGTCCCTTCTGCTCCTTGACTGTTGTTGCTATCCTTGTGAGGCAATCCAGGTGTGCATTGGTCAGTCTGTTTCTCTGTTTTTGTTTCACAATGTTCATTGTTGAAAATGTTGCTTCACATGAATAACTGCTGACAAAAAATGGTTACCTTTTGCACACACTCCAGACATATTTTCCCCTGTTAGCTATTGGATTGGAATCGGATTTGAACTGGCAACCCTGCAGTTAGTGACCCACCTCTTTAACTTCAAAGCTAACACCACCCTCCAAATGATATAACCCAACTGCGAAGCATAAGGCGGTCAACGATTTGATATTTCAGGTTAACATTTCACCTGGCAACACACGTTGGGACAGGTTATGAAAAGCATTCATGCTTGACTGTCCTGATTGGCTGTGACAAGTACTGTGTAGTAGTATTGACAATGGTTGCTTTCAAGTAAAATGTTTCCAAAATACATGCAATCCTTCTATGTTACTCCACTTCACCTAGCTAAACACGTTACAACAGGCTAAAATGTATAGTTATAACCCGTCTTGCCATATACCACATCTTGCTACTATCAAACCTATAATAATAATATATTTATTTTACATGCCGCTTTTCATTACAAACAGAATTTCAAAGTCACTTTAAAAATCGAACAAAAACAGATGGCAGAACCTTGCGCAGATTTTGGGGAAGATTCTTGGGCGATTTAGGCACTAAGGATAGGCAGTTGCTTAAGTGGGGGGAGCATAGATGGTAGGCCTATAGCCAGGGAGAAATGTCAGACAGGCACTTTGACATCTACGATGTTCAGCTCATTTCTGTAGGAAGGCTGATTCAGGCCACTTAAAACAGACTTGACATCGCCAGTCCTGCAACTCCATCGGTAACCACCAGATATTTAATGTTAACCCTCAACAAGTTACTACCATTTCTAGAAAAAATCTATTCAGAAACAGTTAAAACTACAAAATATTTACAAACGTACAGGAGCTCCTGCTTAGGCGACCTCACGGCGCCATGGCAACCATGGAACCCCTCTTTCAAATATTTCAAAGACTTTTAGCGTTGACTCTGCCTGGAGTTCCAGATGGGCAGAGTTTGCCCTTTTCCATTGGTTCCATTGCTACAGACAAGCTCAATCAATCCCAGATAAAGGATTTGAAATTAATTCAAATAGTATTTCAGCATAGGTCTAGCTGCAATGACAAGCGCTATGCACAGTTAGCCTAAATACAGAGCTCTTCAAGTGAAGCGTTTTCCTGAAAATATGCAATCCCCTCATACGCTCACCCCCTACATCCATCCAGGTAAGCTGCTGCATTTGACCTTGAAGGGGAAATGCAATGAGCAGAAGGGGTAATCATTGGTTAAAACATGCGCATCCTCAGGAACAGCACTCCACTGTTCTGGGAATGATGGACACATGTGCACTATTGATGGAACAGATATACAGGGGATAAGATATCGTATTGACTTCTGATACTCACCATCTGCGCCAATCCCCCCTCCTTCCTAAGCCATATCAGTTATTAAGCAAAGGAGGGTGTTCATTTAACAGAAAATAAGTGGACTTAATGAAATGTGACAACAATTGACCAAAGTCAATACAATAGCAGGTCTGTGAATGAGAAAATAGGCTGTTTTCCCAAATGACACCATAGTCCCTATATAGTATACTTTAGACCAGGGTGCACAGGGCTCTGGTTAAAAGTGGTGCACTATGTACAGTTGAAGTCGGAAGTTTACATACACTTAGGTTGGAATCATAAAAACTCATTTTTCAGCCACTCCACAAATTTCTTGTTAACAAACTATAGTTTTGGCAAGTCGATTAGGACATCTACTGTGTGCATGACACAAGTAATTTTTCCAACAATTGTTTACAGACAGATTATTTCACTTAATCACAATTTCAGTGGTTCAGAAGTTAACATACACTAAGTTGACTGTGGCTTTAAACAGTTCGGAAAATTCCAGAAAAATATAATGGCTTTAGAAGCTTCTTACAGGCTAACTGACATAATTTGAGTCAATTGGAGGGGTACCTGTGGATGTATTTCAAGGCCTACCTTCAAACGCAGTGCTTCTTTGCTTGACATCATGGCAAAATCAAAAGGAATTAGCCAAGAAAAATTGGACAACAGTCTGGTTCATCCACCAATTTCCAAACGCCTGAAGGTACCACATTCATCTGTACAAACAATAGAACGCAAGTAATAACACCATGGGACCACGCAGCTGTCATACTGCTCAGGAAGGAGACGCGTTCTGTCTCCTAGAGATGAACGCACTTGTGCGAAAAGTGCAAATCAATCCCAGAACAACAGCAAAGGACCGTGTGAAGATGCCGGAGGAAACAGGTACAAAAGTATCTATATCCACAGTAAAACGAGTCCTATATCAACATAAACTGAAAGGACGCTCAGCAAGGAAGAAGCCACTGCTCCAAAACTGCCATAAAAAAGCCAGACTACGGTTTGCAGCTGCACATGGGGACAAAGATTGTACTTTTCAGAGAAATGTCCTCTGGTCTGATGAAACAAAAATAGAACTGTTTGGCCATAATGACCATCATTATGTTCGGAGGAAAAAGGGGGAGGCTTGCAAGCTGAAGACCATCCCAACCGTGAAGCACGGGGGTGGCAGCATCATGTTGTGGGGGTGCTTTGCTGCAGGAAGGACTGGTGCACTTCACAAAATAAATAGCATGACGAGGAAGGAAATCTATGTGGATATATTGAAGCAACATCTCAAGACATCAGTCAGGAAGTTAAAGCTTGGTCGCAAATGGGTCTTCCAAATGGACAATGACCCCAAGCATACTTCCAAAGTTGTGGCAAAATGGCTTAAGGACAACAAAGTCAAGGTATTGGAGTGGCCATCACAAAGGCCTGACCTCAATCCTATAGAAAATGTGTGGGCAGAACTGAAAAAGCGTGTGCGAACAAGGAGGCCCACAAACCTGACTCAGTTACACTAGCTCTGTCAGGAGGAATGTGCCAAAATTCACCAAACTTATTGTGGGAAGCTTGTGGGAGGCTAAACGTTTGACCCAAGTTAAAAAAATTCAAAGGCAATGCTACCAAATACTAACTGAGTGTATGTAAACTTCTGACCCACTGGGAATGTGATGAACGAAATTAAAAGTGAAATAAATAATTATCTCTACTATTATTCTGACATTTCACATTCTTAAAATAAAGTGGTGATTCTAACTGACCTAAAACAGGGAATTTTTACAATGATTAAAGGTCAGGAATTGTGAAAAACTGTATTCGGCTAAGTTGTATGCAAACTTCCAACTTCAACTGTAGGTAATAGGGTGCTATTTGGGATGCACATATTTACAGTGCCTTCGGAAACTATTTAGACCCCTTGACATTTTCCCGATTGTTACGTTTAATTCTAAAATAAATAAAAAATCCTCATCAATCTACACACAATACCCCATAATAACGAACAGAAAACAGGTTTAGAATATTTTGTAAAAAATACCAATAAAAAAATGGAAATACCTAATTTACATAAGTATTCAGACCCTTTGCTATGAGACTCGAAATTGAGCTCAGGTGCATCTTGTTTCCATTAATCATCATTGAGATGTTTCTACAACTTGATTGGAGTCCAACTGCGGTAAATTCAATTGATTGGACATGATTTGGAAAGGCACACACCTGTCTATATTATGTCCCACAGTTGACAGTGCATGTCAGCGCAAAAACAAAGCCATAAGGAATTGTCCATAGAGATCCGAGACAGGATTGTGTCGAGGCACAGATCTGGGAAAGGGTACCAGAAAATCTCAGCAGCATTGAAGGTCCCCAAGAACACAATGGCCTCCATCATTCTTAAATGGAAGAAGTTTGGAACCACCAAGACTCTTCCTAGAGCTGGCCACCCCGCCAAACTGAGAAATCGGGGGAGAAGTGCCTTGGTCAGGGAGGTGATCAAGAACCCTATTGTCACTCTGACAGAGCTCCTCTGTGGAGATGGGAGAACCTTCCAGAAGGACAACCATCTCTGCAGCACTCCACCATTTAGGCCTTTATGTTAGAGTGGCCAGACGGAAGCCACTCCTCAGTAAATGACAGCCCACTTGGAGTTTGCCAAAAGGCACCTAAAACAAGATTCTCTGGTCTGATGAAACCAAGATTTAACTCTTTGGCCTGAATGCCAAGCGCCACGTCTGGAGGAAACCTGGCACCATCCCTATGGTGAAGCATGGTGGTGACAGCATCATGCTGTGGGAATGTTATTCAGCGGCAGGGACTGGGAGACTAGTCAGGATCGTGGCAAAAATGAACGGAGCAAAGTGCAGAGAGATGAAAACCTGCTCCAGAACGCTCAGGACCTCAGACTGGGGTGAAGGTTCACCTTCCAACAGGACAACGACCCTAAGCACACAGCCAAGACAACGCAGGAGCGGCTTTGGGACAGGTCTCTGAATGTCCTTGAGAGGCCCAGTCAGAGCCCGGGCTTGAACCCGATCGATCATCTCTGGAGAGACCTGAAAATAGCTGTGCAGCAACACTCCCCATCCAACCTGACAGAGCTTGAAATGATCTGCAGAGAAGAATGGGAGAAACACCCCAAATACAGGTGTGCCAAGCTTGAAGCGTTATACCCAAGAAGACTCAAGGCTGTAAACGCTGCCAAAGGTGCTTCAACAAAGTACTGAGTAAAGGGTCTGAATACTTATGTAAATGTGCTAGATTTTTATTTTTTAAACATTTGTATGAAAATGCTGTTTTTGCTTTGTCATTATGGGGTATTGATGGGAAAAAATTATTTTATATATTTTAGAATAAGGCTGTAACGTAACAAAATGTGGGAAAAGTCAAGGGGTCTGAATACTATCCGAATGCAATGTAGCTACGAAACTTTTAATAACTCTACCTACACGTACATATTACCTCAATTAACTCGACACCGAGTTAATTGAGGTAATATGTACGTGTAGGTAGAGGGTACCCCTGTTAATTGCCCTGCTATTGTTATTTACTGCTGCTCTGTTGAGGATAGAGGGCGCTATTTACACTTTGGGGGAAAATCGTGCCCAATTTAAACGGCCTCGTACTCTATTCTTGCTCGTACAATATGCATATTATTATTACTATTGGATAGAAAACACTCTCTAGTTTCTAAAACCGTTTGAATTTTGTCTGTGAGTAAAACATAACTCATTTGGCAGCACACTTTCTGACCAGGAAGTGGAAAGTCTGAAAATGATGCTCTGTTCAAGGGCCTGCCTATAAATGGGCATGATACGTATGAGTATACATGCACGTCATACAGCTTCCCCTAGATGTCAAGAGGAAGTGAGAGAAGAAATGAAGTGTTTATCTTGGTCTGAGGTGGAATAAATCCTCTTGGCACGACGAGTCATCCATTTTTTGTTTTCTGGAAAGCGCGAACATGGACCTGGAATTGCCTTCTGAAAAGCCGTCGTTATAGGCGACTACTATCTCCGGCTTTGATTTTATTTGATACATGTCACAATATCATCGTAAAGTATGTTTTTTCAATATAGTTTTAATAGATTATTGAAATTTTTTCGGGACGTTAGGCGTGTTGCGTTGTCTGTGTTTGTTGACGATGGAGAGCTTCGCGCCACTTGGCCAGTGTGCTTGCTAATTCAAGAGGGAAAAACGATGTTCTAAATCCAAACAACGACTGTTCTGGACAAAGGACCCCATTGTACAACATTCTGATGGAAGATCACCAAAAGTAGGACCCATTTTGTGATGCTATTTCATATATCTGTCGAACTGTGTACTAGTAGTTTTGCGCCCAGGTTTTGGCCACTCTCTCGCTATAACATAAGCCTTATGTCGTAATGAAGATATTTTTAGAATTCTAACACTGCGATTGCATTAAGAACTAGTGTATCTATCATTTCCTATACAACATGTATTTTTTTGTAATGTTTATGAATAGCTATTTGGTCAGAATAGGTGAGAGTCTAATAGAAATATCCGCACATTCTGGGAAAAAGAAGCTACGTTAGCATAATGGATAACCACTGATTTCAGCTCTAAATATGCACATTTTCAAACAAAACATAAGTGTATGTATAACCTGATGTTATAGGACTGTCATCTGAGGAAGGTTTATGAAGGTTAGTGAAAATTAATATATTTTGCTGGTTTATTCGCTAACGCTAACGTGCCTATTGCTATCGCTAACGTGCCTTGATGAATGAATGCGGAAGTGTGGTAGGCTATTGTAGTAAGCTAATATAATGCTATATTGTGTTTTCGCTGTAAAACACTTAAAAAATCTGAAATATTGGCTGGATTCACAAGATGCTTGTCTTTCATTTGCTGTACACGATGCATTTTTCAGAAATGTTTTATGATGAGTATTTAGGTATTCCACGTTGGTCTCTATAATTACTCTGGCTGCTTCGGTGCTATTTTTGACGGTAGCTGTGATGGTAGCTGCAATGTAAAACTGATTTATACCTCAAATATGCACATTTTTCGAACAAAACATAGATTTATTGTGTAACATGTTATAAGACTGTCATCTGATGAAGTTGTTTCTTGGTTAGTTTGGTTGGTTCTTGGTTAGTTAGGTTGGCTTTGTGCATGCTACCTGTGCTGTGAAAAATGTCTGTCCTTCTTTGTATTTGGTGGTGAGCTAACATAAATATACGTGCTGTTTTCGCTGTAAAACATTTAAAAAATCGGACATGTTGACTGGATTCACAAGATGTGTATCTTTCATTTGCTGTATTGGACTTGTTAATGTGTGAAAGTTAAATATTTCTAAAAAATATTTTTTGAATTTCGCGCTCTGCCTTTTCAGTGGAATGTGGGAGGAGTTCCGCTAGCGGAACGCCTGGGCCAGACAGGTTAATTATTCTTATCTTTTTGTATTTTCTTAAAACTGCATTGTTGGTTAAGGGCTTGTAAGTAAGCATTTCGCTGTAAGGTCTACACCTGTTGTATTCAGCGCGTGTGACAAATACAATTTGATTTTAACCTCCCTATTCACATGTGTTTTGACACCAAGATTGAGCATTAGCGTAGCTAGCTAGCTACCAAAGAGCCTCAACTCTTCACATGTTGGCTAGCATTACCAAAAAAATCTTTGGCTTAACTTTTACTCTCTAGTCGGTCAAGTTTGCTGTCTAAGAAGCTATTTATGTTCAATAGTTACTAGTAGCTATGTTAGGGCCAAAACACTGTCTCAGCTAGCTAGTTAGTTAACTTAGCAAACTTTTTAAGGGTAGTCATTATAAGGGTAACTGGTTAAGACTGTGTAAGCCCGCTGTGCTAAAGCCTAGGCATTGGTCTGGTGACTTGGATGGGTCTCTTCAAGGAGGAGGTCAAAGGGGGGTGAAGTGTTACATAGGTGGTTTGGTGACCACGCTCACGTGATAATTGAGTTGTCTGAGACCGGAAAAGTTGCATTGTCTGGCGCACTGGAGACCTGGGTTAGAACCCAATCGGTCAAACTAACATTAAATGGGGTGCACAGATCATTCTGCCTGATTTCGAACACAGTCAGCTATATTTGGTGCTGTGATCTCTGAGTATGAGGTCAAACAGGTGTGAAATGTGACCGAGGTGGTTCAATGAACCACGCTCTTTTGATGAGTAACCTTTAAGACTTCCGTTAGCTTCCTGAGCTCCTCCCCATGGGGTTCAGCTAAGTGGGATACCACAGTCTTGTGACATGCAGGAGACCTGGTTTGAACACAGTCAAACATGAGCAAGATGAAATAGGCAGTGGAAAGGCTATCATTAGAATGGCTATGATATTTAACAACTAATGGAGGCCAAATTATGTTTTTGTGACACTTCCTTCTAGCATTTCAAGCGCGGCCTATGATCACCATAGAGGGGAACGGAAGGCATGGCCATGTTCCAGAGAGTCGTAGCTTTCAGGAATGGGGGAAACGGTTCAAACGCTACAGCCAAATTCATACGAAGACAATACATTCAACATGCCACAGAAACTGACTTCAGAAACATCTAGAAGCTTCGGTTAACCACAAAGAGCGTTTGATTCTATCTGTTCTCGTCTACCTTTGCTGGCTGGCAAAGTACCAGGATGTGGTACTGAATCTGAATTCTGAGAATTTAAATATATTAAATATTAAACTTTGAAATGATAGTTTGTAAACTTGATACACAGACAATGAATGCAAAATCGACCATATCGAAAGGGAATACAGTGCCTTCACACCCCTTAACTTTTTCCACATTTTGTTATGTTAAAGCCTGAATTTCAAAAGTATTAAATTGAGATGTTTGTCACTGGCTTACACACAATACCCCATAATGGCAAACTGGAATTATGTTTAGAATTTTTTACAAATTATACTGAACAAAATATAAACGCAACATGCAACAATTACAAAGACTTTACTGAGTTACAGTTCATATAAGGAACTCAGTCAATTTTAATTAATTAATTAATCCGTAATCGATGGATTTCACATGACTGGGAATACTGATATGCATCTGTTGGTCACAGATACCTTAAAAAAATAGGTAGGGGTGTGGATCAGAGAACCAGTCAGTATCTGGTGTGACCACCATTTGCCTCATGCAGCGCGACACAACTCCTCCGCATAGAGTTGATCAGGCTGTTGATTGTGGCCTGTGGAATGTTGTAACACTCCTCCTCAATGGCTATGTGAAGTTGCTGAATATTGGCGGGAACTGGAACACGCTGTCGTACATGAGTGACATGTCTGGTGCGTATGCAGGCCATGTATCTGTACAGCACTTTGAGATATCAGCTGATGTAAGGGCTATATAAATACATTTGATTTGATGGAAGACATTTTCATGTTCCAGGAATTGTGTACAGATCCTTGCGACATGGGGCCGTGCATTATCATGCTGAAACATGAGGTGATGGCAGCAGATGAATAGCACAACAATGGGACGAAGGATCTCGTCACGGTATCACTGTGCATTACAATTGCTATCAATAAAATGCAATTGTGTTTGTTGTCCGTAGATTATGCCTGCCCATATCATAACCCCACCGCCACCATGGAGCCCTCTGTTGACAACGTTGACATCAGAAAACCACTCGCCCACACGATGCCATACACGTGGTCTGCGGAGGCCGGTCGGACGTACTGCCAAATTCTCTAAAACAACATTGGAGGCGGATTATGGTAGAGAAATGAGAATTCAATTATCTGGCAACAGCTCTGGTGGATATTCTTGCAGTTAGCATGCCAATTGCACGCTCCCTCAAAACTTGAGACATCTGTGGCATTGCAAATTTTAGAGTGGCCTTTTATTGTACCTGTGTAATGATAATGTTATTGAATCAGCTTCTTGATATGCCACACCTGTCAGCTGGATGGATTATCTTGGCAAATGAGAAATGCTCACTAACAGGGATGTAAACAAATTTGTGCACAAAATTAGAGAAATACGCTGTTTGTGTATATGGAAAATTTCTGGGATCTTTTATTTCAGCGAATGAAACATGGGACCCAAGATTTACATGTTGCAATTAAATATGAAAAGCTGAAATGTCTTGAGTCAATAAGTATTCAACCCCTTTGTTATGGCAAGCTTAAAGTGGAACTGAAAGCATTTCAGCACCATGAAATCTTATTCAAATCTGTTCTTATACACCCCAAGGAAAACTATGACTTTATTTTTTTACATTTTCTGACTAGCGAGCACTTAGATATGGTCATTTTCACGTTTTCATAAATTCATAGAATGTTTGGGAATGGTAGTAAGGCATTTGTGAAAATTCTATAGCAATATAGAGTGGGAAAGCGGCCGTGCGTTTCGACACTTAATATTCACTTTAGTAAATAAAACTGGATAAAAACATGTGGTTAATACCATTCCATTGACACTATTCCAGCCATTACTATGAGCCGTCTTCCCCTCAGCAGCCTCCACCTAATCATCCCTAGCTTCAAATTGGCTCATTCATCCCCCTTTCTGTCCCCTGTAACTATTCCCCAGGTTGTTGCTGTAAATGAGAAGGTGTTCAGTCAACTTACCTTAAATAAAGGTAAAATAAATGTAAAAGACTGTTGTGCACTCAGTGTATATGAGGCTAATCATTATACTAAATTTTGTTCATGCCTTGTGCTGACATGAAATTGCCTAGTGAAAATCCAACCCTTGTTATCTAGGTAGTGAAATGTCTGGAAGCAGGGGACGATGGGATCCTTAGCTTCAACATACACACACATCTTCTACCACCAATATCAATGCCAGATAGACCTTCTGGGAGAAAAGTGAATGGCACTTGGAAATGCTACTGTGATGATGAAGATGGTGTGCTTACATTGTAAACCTACATAGTACAGTAGGTTTACAATATCATAAACAATTGTCTTTTACATGTGTTTCAATTTGAATTGTATATATTCTTACAGTTTAAGGGGGCACTTTTGTCATAACGACAAGGTGAAGGTGCTCTCTACTCAAATGGCACAACAGAATCATTCAGATTGACCAAAGCACAGCATATGACAACCATCTTGTATAACTGAGGGATGTTTCCTGTTTCATATCTGAAACAGGACAAAGTAGTAGAAGTAAAAACTTCTGCGTCGCTCATCTTCACAGTGGCAATCCAGTCGACATGGGTGTCTTGATAGAGGTGAACGGGTGAACCTACAGTACATCAACAAATGAGAAGCAGACCTGATGTTAGAATATCACTTCTTCCGGTCACCTATACCATCAGGGCTCTTGATTGTTTGGTTGTGTTTAATTCACTAAGGTGTTTGTGTCCTATAAAAGATCAAATCTATTGTTGGGCTGGAACAACCAATAGTCACCACAGCAGGTTGTCCTATCTCATTGAGGCCTTTGTCCTATTCTGTAATGTCCATACATTTTCCCACCTCTTATGAATAAAGTTCTCAACAAATTATTATCTGGTCAGTGCCAATGGAGTTTTTTGGGACAATAATGTCCTCCTCCAGGCTATATGGACGTCATATTGTACAATTTGTCTCCAGCCTTTGTCAAATGAATGTCAGATTTGACTTTTCGAAGCAGGTTAGGAGAACTTGCGCAGAAGGTTAGAAGAATTAACGTAACAGGTTAGGAGATTTACTTTAAGGTAAAGAAAAGGGTTAGGGTTAGCTCAAATGCAAAAAAACTACTTTTGCCGTTCATTTTACAAAAGCTGGATCCCTTCTGGCAATGACCCCTTTTCATAGGCCTAGATTTTTATTAATCTGTCGTCAGTGTCAGCAGAATAGGCCTATACTACCGTCGTATTAAAAAAGATTCTGCTAATGTCTCCAGTCATATAAAGTGTAGCCACATTTTTCCCATGCAAAGGAAATAAATGTCTCTGATATAGGCCTATGCCACTACACACTCATTAATAGCATAAATTATGATCCAATCTACTCATCACATTAGGAATAGTAGGTTTACATTAGTCTGCAAATTTGATGATCGATGCATACAATCCTTTATTATAAAGGTGCACTTTTATTGTGAGAAAATTGCTTCCCTAAAACTTAACTCACGTGCCACCTATGTAAGAGACACATGCTAATAGCTAGACTACAAGCTATCTATCTAGCTAACTTAGTCTTGTTGTTAACACCTGGTTAGCATAATAGTTAAACTAAACTCGAAATTGATCAGACTTACCAGTGATGAAACGATCAGAGTAGAACCTGTACTGACAGTTTTCTGAGTGCTGGTCTTGACGGGCAAAAGGTTCTTTGCTTATCTGACAGTTCTTGAGTCTTATCTCCTTGGCGTTTCATGATTGCAGGTAATCCTGTTGTCTTTCCTGCCTCGTTAGAGCAGCCAAAAAAAACACAGAAATTGACCGTGGTGATGAATTAACTCATTTTAGGCACTGTTATCACGCAGCTTGGGGTAGCCACTCAGCTGTTGTTGTCGAAAGAATTGACGCGGTGGTCTTTCAACATGGCTGTCAGGAGGCGTCTTACGTCGACTGCAATCCTGCTATTGTTGTTTACGTCTCCACAGCAGTTAGCAATCAATGCACTGTAGGCCTACTTCTATTGTGTATCCATATATGAGGAAAGTATGTATTCTGTTTTTTTACCAGTCATTGTGCAATGAGAACGCAATAGTGCAGAGATATTGTATAGAGTGAAACTAACGTACCGGTACACTATATTTAGGTAGTAACCTTACATCCCGGTTGCCATGTCTAGCCGCACTACCTGATAAATTTGAACTATAGACCTCCCATTTTAGTTTGAGCTCAGAGCGACACAAGTGCACCAACCCTTTCCCTGACAGCATTGTCAAATCATCACAGAGATTCAGATGACTCATATGACTAAAGGGGCGAGTTAACCCACTGCAAACTTCATTAAGGAGGCAGCAGCCCTTTCCTGCAGTCAAATGACCAAATCACCTTCTAGTGACCTCATGGGTGGAATGTTCATATTTTTCATAATCAATCAACTATTTTTATTTATACATAAAATCTGGTGTTTCTAGGTGAAACAGTTTTGTTATACTTCAGTCTTATGTGATGTACATAAAGTGTCATATTGGGATGCAAACTAAAAATGTCATATATTTCAACTCTATCTGACATGGCACAATGTCTTATTTTTTTAAGCAAAGAAACTTTTGTTTCAAAGTAGATTGAAGTCTATCAAGAAACCCTCTGTGTGACTGATTTAGCCCACTGCAGTAAGTATAAATCATTATGCATTACTAATATTCGGACACACAGCTATTTCGGATAGAAATGCCTTTTCGCAAGTGTAGCCTAGTCTATTTGGCATTAAGTTTGATGATAACTCAAGTAAAGATGAAAAAAAAAAAAAGTTAAAATCCTTTGAATGAGTGACTCGTGTATTGCAATGGTTTTCAAGATGAGATTTAATTTAAACCGCCATTGACATGAGTTTAGTGTATCTCCAAAATTTGAATAATGGTAAATATGACCTTTAGTGATCTCCAAAACAGCCTGATACTGAAGCACCAGTCCAAGGAAAAAGCATTGCACATTTATTAGGTCATAAACGCCAGTAGGGGACGCAAAACCGTTGGAGAGGATGTCATTTATTAAAAGCAACACTTTCAGCACCTCTGGACTGGAGTGGACAGCGACCGGAGCTGAAGCTATATATATACACTGCTCAAAAAAATAAAGGGAACACTTAAACAACACAATGTAACTCCAAGTCAATCACACTTCTGTGAAATCAAACTGTCCACTTAGGAAGATACACTGATTGACAATAAATTTCACATGCTGTTGTGCAAATGGAATAGACAAAAGGTGGAAATTATAGGCAATTAGCAAGACACCCCCAATAAAGGAGTGATTCTGCAGGTGGTGAACACAGACCACTTCTCATTTCCTATGCTTCCTGGCTGATGTTTTGGTCACTTTTGAATGCTGGCGGTGCTCTCACTCTAGTGGTAGCATGAGACGGAGTCTACAACCCACACAAGTGGCTCAGGTAGTGCAGCTCATCCAGGATGGCACATCAATGCGAGCTGTGGCAAGAAGGTTTGCTGTGTCTGTCAGCGTAGTGTCCAGAGCATGGAGGCGCTACCAGGAGACAGGCTAGTACATCAGGAGACGTGGACGAGGCCTTAGGAGGGCAACAACCCAGCAGCAGGACCGCTACCTCCGCCTTTGAGCAGGAGGAGCACTGCCAGAGCCCTGCAAAATGACCTCCAGCAGGCCACAAATGTGCATGTGTCTGCTCAAACGGTCATAAACAGACTCCATGAGGGTGGTATGAGGGCCCGACGTCCACAGGTGGGGGTTGTGCTTACAGCCCAACACCGTGCAGGACGTTTGGCATTTGCCAGAGAACACCAAGATTGGCAAATTCGCCACTGGCGCCCTGTGCTCTTCACAGATGAAAGCAGGTTCACACTGAGCACATGAGCACATGTGACAGACGTGACAGAGTCTGGAGACGCCGTGGAGAACGTTCTGCTGCCTGCAACATCCTCCAGCATGACCGGTTTGGCGGTGGGTCAGTCATGGTGTGGGGTGGCATTTCTTTGTGGGGCCGCACAGCCCTCCATGTGCTTGCCAGAGGTAGCCTGACTGCCATTAGGTACCGAGATGAGATCCTCAGAGCCCTTGTGAGACCATATGCTGACACATGCACATTTGTGGCCTGCTGGAGGTCATTTTGCAGGGCTCTGGCAGTGCTCCTCCTGCTCAAAGGTGGAGGTAGCGGTCCTGCTGCTGGGTTGTTGCCCTCCTACTGCCTCCTCCACGTCTCCTGATGTACTGGCCTGTCATTTTAACATATATTCATTGATTTCTTTTATATCAATAATTGAATTTGTTCATATAAAAAAGTATTTATCGTTATAAAAACAAGAACATTTATATAAAAAAATAAACGATACATATTTTTTTTCAATAAAACATTCTATGATAATGACCTTCGTGGGCGCGGGATTACATGTGCATGCTCCTACATAGACTGTCTGCTCCCACTAACAGATAGACAGGAAGACACAGGTGAGCAACATGTCCGCATGTGTACTTCTCCAAGTCAGAAGGAGAAATTTAACAATTCTCCACCCTCCTCCGGTGGAACGGTCATTAAGACACTAACAGCTTACCGACGGTAGGCAATTAAGGTCACTATTATGAAATCTTAGGACACTAAAGAGGCCTTTCTACTGACTCTGAAAAACACCAAAAGAAAGATGCCCAGGGTCCCTGCTCATCTGCGTGAACGTGCCTTAGGCATGCTGCCAGGAGGCATGAGGACTGCAGATGTAGCCAGGGCAATAAATTGCAATGTCCGTACTGTGAGACGCCTAAGACAGCGCTACACGGAGAAAGGACGGACAGCTGATCGTCCTCGCAGTGGCAGACCACGTGTAACAACACCTGCACAGGATCGTAACATCCGAACATCACACCTGCGAGACAGGTACAGGATGGAAACAACATCTGCCCGAGTTTACACCAGGAACGCACAATCCCTCCATCAGTGCTCAGACTGTCCGCAATAGGCTGGACTGAGGGATTGTAGGTTTGTTGTAAGGCAGGTCCTCACCAGACATCACCGGCAACAACGTTGCCTATGGGCACAAACCCACCGTCGCTGTACCAGACAGAACTGGCAAAAAGTGCTCTTCACTGACACGTCGCGGTTTTGTCTCACCAGGGGTGATGGTCGGATCCGCATTTATTGTCGGAAGGAATGAGCGTTACACCGAGGCCTGTACTCTGGAGCGGGATTGATTTGGAGGTGGAGGGTCCATCATGGTCTGGAGCGGTGTGTCACAGCATCATCAGACTGAGCTTGTTGTCATTGCAGGAAATCTTAATGCTGTGTGTTACAGGGAAGAAATCCTCCTCCCTCATGTGGTACCCTTCCTGCAGGCTCATCCTGACAAGACCCTCCAGCATGACAATGCCACCAGCTATACTGCTCGTTATGTGTGTGATTTCCTGCAAGACAGGAATGTCAGTGTTCTGCCATGGCCAGCGAATAGCCCGGATCTCAATCCCATTGAGCACGTCTGGGACCTGTTGGATCGGAGGGTGAGGGCTAGGGCCATTCCCCCTAAAAATGTCCGGGAACTTGCAGGTGCCTTGGTGGAAGAGTGAGGTAACATCTCACAGCAAGAACTGGCAAATCTGGTGCAGTACATGAGGAGGATATGCACTGCAGTACTTAATGCAGCTGGTGGCCACATCAGATACTGACTGTTACTTTTGATTTTGACCCCCCCCCCCCTTTGTTCAGGAACACATTATTCCATTTCTGTTAGTCACATGTCTGTGGAAGTTGTTCAGTTTATGTCTCAGTTGTTGAATCTTGTTATGTTCATACAAATATTTACACATGTTAAGTTTGCTGAAAATAAACGCAGTTGACAGTGAGAGGACGTTTCTTTTTTTGCTGAGTTTATATACTATTAGTTCCTTTTAGTATGCTGTAAGCGAACCGTATCGTTTCAGGATACGAGGAGTAGGGTTGATCCGAGCGTTCTGACCTCACAACGGCAGTCAAGCACCCAATCTAACTGGCTAACGTTGGCTAGCTACTTCCTTAGCAGAGCTGGTTAGGCTGTTTTCATGTCATTCAGAGCATTGGTGATTGTAACTGTGCTGCTGGCAACAATTTAATTATGCTTTTTTTGCCAACATTTACTGACACAGGTCACATTCAACGGGTGTTGAGCGTTCGTAAATTCATCAGTTATTCTGTGCAAGAGTGCTCTGAAATCAAAGTAGATAGCCAGAATTAACAATGTCCATTGAAACGCACAACGACTATACCACTTAGCTAAGAATGGTGTGAATAATCAAGTCACAAAACGTTGGGTAGTTAGATAGCAGATAGTTAATATACTGCCTGGCAAGTTTGATGTATTAGTAGCCAACTAACAGTAGGTAACTAGCTAAGATACCGGTACATACTGTAATGCTATGTGGTTCGTAAGGATAGCGTAGCTAACAAATTGTCAGCCAACATAACATGTAACGTTACATAATTGAAAAGTCATTACTTTATTACATTGCTCAACATTGTCTTAACATTTGTCGTAATTAGTTAAAGCAATGAATATGTATCCGCTCACGTCTGACCTCGGCTGCATATTTTCTGCCATTTTATTCAAATCTGAAAATGTTGTGAAGCCACGCCCATTTTCTGAAGAATTGCATTATGGGCCCTAAAAGCACGGAAATAGTATGGTTAGTGCGGTTAGTATGAGTATTCGAACACAGCTCAGGTTTTTGTAATAGCACTTACTGTCTAAATAATATTAAACTAGGTCTACTCTAGAATACTCATAATACTCAGTCGACTATGATATGTGAAAAACAACTGTTAAAATAGGATGATAACACCTAGTCTACATGTGCGGTGACCACATTGTGATTGACTTATTATAAAAACATACATTTTCATTTTTAAAAAGTGTAGGGAGGGAAGCCTTATTCCTATTTCACATACCTGATTTGTGGAGAGCTGTGCATTTGGGGAGATGAATAGCTGTACAACAATGTGGAGGGTTGAGGTGGCCAAACCAGCCAGAATAGCCCAAGTGAGAGGCAAGGGAAGCATACTGTAAGTGGCAAAGAGGGTGAAAAGCACGTATCCGACTCCGTCTCCCAAAAGTCCGTAGCCCAATCCAGCCGCCAAAATCTGCGTGGCCATGACCACCCACGTCACCACGCCGCTGTATTGCAGATAGCTGTGAGAGGTCGTGTCTTTTCGGACTACCACTAAGGCACAAATGACCACTTCGATGCCAGTGAAAAAGCCCAAGAGCATTCCTTTGATGGGATCCATTGGCGAAGACGCAAGAGTTAAATGTAAAACCAACAGGGTTAGTTTGGTCACCACATCCAAAATGTTCATCACCACCACTGATTTGCGCCTCTGGCCCAAAAAGTAGAGTTGGTACAGACGCTCGAGGTCCCGAGATTTGAAAGAATTGCGTAGAGTGGGGAATATTACGCCTCTGTATGTGTAGCCCCAGTTCAAGAAAAAGTCTGAGTTGCTCGGAGCGCAATCGATTTGGAGAAATCCTAGGTCACTGCTCGCACGCTCGGGGAAGACTTTGGTTCCCCCATTGTTGTGTCTGTCGCCTACCGAGGTCCTACCCGCAGACTGTTTCCGTAGGCTTTGGTCGTAGTGCTCATCTGGTGTGATGCCTTTCGCTTCGCTCTGCTCATGGATGAACCTCTGCTCAGTGATGTGTCGAACCGCGTTCTGCCACAACAACCTTTTGGGTCGCGTGCTGCTGTTGCTGGTTGGTGTCCTGTTGATGGTGTAGAGTTCTTCGCTTGCACTGGAACATCGAACTTCAGACAATTCCATTGTTTTCAACGGTGGTTGGTGATTTACCCCTGCTTTTTAGATGTTAGCCAAGCTCAGCAAATCTGGGGACATGTCTTGTGCACATAGAATCGAGCTGGCATGGTTTCCTTGGGGTGTGTCGAGATGAATTGAAAAAGTGCACTTGTTGGTCCTTGTCACGCACCCGGCAGTCACGTAAAAATTCAAGAAGTGGTCTCTTGAATAAAGATACTTTTCATCACTGTCAATGCAGCTCAATCGCACATGCATAATTAATTAGGCAAGGTGTCAGAAACTACAGTGCCTGCCACCATGTGCCAACGGTCCGCACCATTATAACAGGGCACCGTTGTCAGTGCATTCTGAAAATGAACATCTGCAAAATGAACAGTATTCACATCCACAAAAAAAAGCTATTTTAACACACCTGTGCACTCATGTTTGCATATGAGAGGACACAGAATATAGATCATGCTGTAATATTGTTGACGTGTATTCAAGTGTGCTTGCCTCATGCGTCTCTAACGCAGCATGTTCTCCTGCTCCTGGTTTTTCCATTCGTTTAACAATGAGTGTTCCATGGAATGAAACCGAAATCTTGAAGCATATTTTGTTTTTCCTTACATTAAGGTAATGGTCCCGCGTGCCCAGTCAACTGAAGAGTGGAATGAATATAGTCCAGGATTTTCCGTAATCTTCAACATAACCGGACGCCTCGCCTGAATGATTTGGGCATCACATTGAGAGGCTCTGATGAGAATAGATCAACGTCCAGAGCTGGAGACCCTGCGCGCAACGCGCCCCTCCCCCATCATCATGTCGGGCTTGGTGGATGAATGCAACACCTGGTGAAAGAAGCGTCGGATGGCGGGAGAGGCAGAAGAAGACGCAACTCCCTCGCGCAGGGCATAGACTGCCTACAGCAACAGCTGCAGTCTGCGTCTTTCCATTTGAATATAATTCCTCCGTTCAATTTAGATGAAAAACACCAACGAAATGGGGTTTTACCCAGCAGAAATCTGACGGTTATCAAAATAGAATCGGTAGGCTTTGGGGAAAGAAGACTGTCGCCCCGTCTTTCCTCGTGTGGTTGATATGGTACTAGGGCTGAGTGTGCAGTGTATGAAATACATTTGCAGAACGCAAAGCTGCTGGTCAGTGGAGGTAGGGCGAAGCAAGTCATATGTGTCTAGCTGACGTCAGACCATCCTCTCTCTCTATTGCGTTCCTTTTGTCTCATCTGACTGCTGCAGCAACAGACATAAGGCACTGACTGCAAAGCAAGTGGAGCGAAGCGGAAAGGATTAGGGCAAGAATTGAGGAGCAGACTGGAAGGGAAAAAACAACGTGTAAAAATAAGAATCAATTCTACTCTTCCCATTTGTCATGGGATTAGGCGAGGCTAGGTATGATGAGTCCCCTACAAAAATGAGAAGAGGATTTATTGATAACATGTATTCTAATTTATAATATTATATTCTAATATGTTATATTATATTCAATACGTATGAGGACAGATGTGTTTAAATAGATGCGAAATTAGACATTTTATATCACTCACAAACCTAATCCTGGCTGTGATGATGATATCAATAGAGGGAAAGATCAATAGCAGTTGGCCTAACGCTAATACATGCCTACAATTTGCCCTAGAAGTCGACATGTCACAACTAACTCATGATAGGGCAGGCTATGTGTAATAAATAATTTATTATCAGGGTGTCAATATCAGGATATGGGGATGAAAGCGTCTGCGAGTTGAGCAACACAGTGAGTCATCTCTCCCTCATTGTCCCACCTCCCTTTCTATAGATACATTGGAATGTGAACATATAGTGACTTCAGGTCTGTGTAGTGCGTGTGTTCAGGAGAAGCTCCCAGTTAATGAGGGGCTATTTTGGTTCCTCTCTAGGATAGGATGTCACACTTGCTGTGAATACACAGGACGGGTGGCACATCAATTAAATTATGCCAAAAGTGGCCAATTAATGGGCTTCCGTTATTGGCTACCGCTTCTGTTTGCTGAGAATGCGTGTGTGTGTGTGTGTGTGAGACGTCACATACGTTTTTCATGACAGAAATTTGAAGGAGAGAAAGATTGTGTGTGTGTGTGTGTGTGTGTGTGTGTGAGAGAGAGACGTCACATACGTTTTTCATGACAGAAATTTGAAGGAGAGAAAGATTGTGAGTGTGCACGTGTGTGCGGGTGTTATGGTGTGCATTTTTTTTACGTCACCTACTCATTTCCTTATAGAAATATGGAGGAGATATTGTGTATGCATATATATGCAAATAACTGCCAGTCTCACGGTAATTGATCAATAATGAACATAAACAGGTTTAGCATCTCTGGGCTTCAATGCATAGCCTACAAGCCACTGATGCTAACCTTTGGAACATCTAGGGCTACATTTGAAAAAGTCTGATAAATCAATGTAATATATCCTACACCATCACAATAAATCCATTATTTATTTTAGTCAGGTCCAAAGAAACATTAGGATATTAAGAAAATGCAGCCTATTTCAGAAGAATGTTGGACCCTGTTCTGGCTACGCCATATGGCTGTGGGATACACTAGTTCATTTAGCAGACAAGATTTTCTTACAATTCCCGTGGCATTATTTTAGATTGTTTTATAGTTAGAAGAATAGAATTGAACATAGCTGAATAAAATTAGAAAGGATATGTTTCCAAAATGATTTTCAGCTATTCTGTGTTGAGCGGTTAACAAAGTGATCATTTGAAACAGGTCTTCCTATATGCTTAATTTTGAGTTATTTGTGCAGCTTTAGTTTTGATAAACCTTAGGCAATATCTTTTGATTTCTAAAACATTCTAAGGCTGCATGATGCGACTCTGATGATGATTTGAAAAAAGTTGAAAGGCATGTGTTCTGCTCTGTTTCTTGCGCAGGCTGCACACACTGCATCAGTCTCATTCACAATTTGACAAGCACTTGATAATATTCTCACCCATCAGACTATGTAATCTAGTCTTTACATATAGCCTACTAATATAGACTGTGTGTGGAATTATTTTTTATTTAGAATGGCCCACAAAAAATATCATGTTATCAGTAGCCTGCACTCAAATAGAGAATGGAGGTTATCTGTGGTTACGTTTTTAATACGCCAGGTAGGCAACACCGGTTATAAAGCGAATGAATGTGCTTAATTTAAAGGAAAGTTGAGAAATAAATATAGTGGGCCTAGCCTATAGAAAGTTGAGAAATAAATATAGTAGGCCTAGCCTATAGAAAGCTGATGGGATCCTCCTTTTTTTAATAGTCCCATCAAAACTCTGTTTTCTCATGCAATTACATAGCAGAGCCTCTAGAAATGTTGACAAGCGAACTTTGATCAACAATTAGCATTGACACCAATAATTAGCATTGACACGATGTGAAAAATGAATGGCGGAAAAACCATTGGAACCATTAACATGTTTTCATGGGTATTATGACACGTCCACTGTGGCAGACTATACATAACAGCCCTAATTGTGTGTGTGTGTATGTGTCCGTGTGTGCGTACGAGCATGTGTGAGTTTGAACATGTGCATTCTCTGTCATCCCAGAACTGCGTGTTAAGTTGACCATATTGGACAGCATGCTCTCTGGAGCAGAATAGGAACAGACAATGAGTAGATAAGAATTGTGCTACAAAGTCACCACCCACTGCCACAACCAAGTATGCCAAATATATGTTATGATGACAATGCATGTAATCCATTTTCATGTGACATTTTCCATAATATTTATATATGGTTTATTAGCTTAGCTTTAAATGATGTTCACCTTATAAAGGCTTCATAAAGCTTTCAGGCTATCAATCAAGCTACTAAATGTACTGAATGCGACTCACTTTCCTTTCAATCTTTTTCCCCCAGATTTCAGCAGTGAAGCATAGTTAGATTTTTTTATTTTTAGAATCACCAGTCAGGATGATGCAGACAGCTCAAGAGCTATGCTTAGATATGCAGAAAAATACTTGGTTTAAATGTAATCTGGCACTTTATGATAATATCACGATATTTGTGTATTAATTATGATGCCATGATACTGTATGTGCCTGTATTGACGATGTGTGCAAAGATCCCATGTACTGTGTTGTAATATTCTAGGCATGTTAGTGCAGTACATTGTATAACTGTCAGAATTGCACTCTCATTAAAATTACAATTGAACAGGTTAAGAGATATGCTGAGATAACCTATGCAGAAAAATATAGATCTTCATTTACATAGAATTAGATAATAATGACTATTGCTCTAGATTGCAGGAAAAAGCTGTTTCAGGTGTTTTAACAATGCCAAATTCTCCATCTTCTGGATGGTGGCTGCACAGGTACTTCATGCCCCCTCTAAAATAATGGGTGTATGATGCCCCTGATTGAGGCTTTACCATATCGGCTAAACTAGATAAATGTATCTACTTATGGTAACACAACAACATTATCAGCGAAAGATGATTGGAGATTTTGATTGTCCTGCTAACATTCAATCAAAGCAAAAGCCTGTAGATGCCAATTTTTAAAGAGAGCGAGTTGAACAATTCATATTTATTTCAAGGTAAGGTGTTGAAAAGGGTGCACAAACATGCATTTACAGTGCCTTCAGAAGGTATTCCTACCCCTTGATTTATTCCACATTTTGTTGTGTTACAGGCTGAATTCAAAATCGATTAAATCAACAAAAAAATATCACCCATCTGCACACAACACCCCATAATGACAAAGTGAAAACATGTTTTTAGAAATGTTTGCAAATTTATTGAAAATGTAAAAAAGAATCTAATTTCCATAAGTATTCACACCCCTGAGTTAATACTTTGGCGATTACAGCTTTGAGCCGTCTTGGGTATGTCTGTTTCAGCTTTGCACATCTGGATTTGGGGATTTCCTCCCATTCTTCGTTGCAGATTTTCTCAAGCTCTGTTAAGTTAGATGGGGAGCGGCAGTGAACAGCAATCTTCAAGTCTTTCCTCAGATTGTCAATGGTATTCAAAACTGGGCTTTGGCTGGGCCACTCAATGACTTTCAGATTCTTATACTGATGCCATTCCAGTGTTGCTTTGGCTGTATGCTTGGGGTCATTGTCTTGTTGGAACGTAAATCTTTGCCCCCAGTCCAAGGTCATTTGCACCCTGAAGCAGGGTCTCATCAACAATTTGCCTGTATTTGGCTCCATTCATTATTCCATCTATCCTTACGAGTCTCCCAATCCCTGCCGCTGAAAAGCATCCCCATAGCATGATGCTGCCACCACCATGCTTCACAGTAAGAATGGTGTTAGAGTGGTGATGAGTTGTGCCTGGTTTTGCCAGACATAACGCTTTGCATTCAGGCCAAACAGTTAAATTGTTGTGTCGTCAGAACACAGAATCTTTTGCCTTATGCTCTCAGAGTTTTTCGAAGGCCTTTATGCAAAGTCCAGGTGTGCTGTCATATGCCTTTTTCTCAGGAGTGGCTTCCGTCTGGCCACTATCCAATAAAGCCCAGATTGGTAAAGTGCTGTAGAGACTTTTGTCCTTCTGGCAGGTTCTCCCATCTCAGCCAAGGAACTCTGCAGTTCTGTCAGAGTCGTCATTGGGTTCTTGTTCACCTCCCTGACAAAGGTCCTTCTTGCACGATTTGATCGGACGGACAGCTCTAGGCAGAGTCTGGTTAGTTCCATATGTTTTCAATTTCCTAATGATGGAGACCACTGTGCTCTTGGAAAATGTCAGCATTCTAGAAATAGTTTTATACCCTTCCCCAGATACAGTTGAAGTCGGAAGTTTACATACACTTGGGTTGGAGTCATTAAAAAACTTGTTTTTCAACCACTCCACAAATTTCTTGTTAACAAACTATAGTTTTGGCAAGTCGGTTAGGACATCTACTTTGTGCATGACACAAGTGATTTTTCCAACAATTGTTTACAGACAGATTATTTCACTTTTAATTCACTGTATCACAATTCCAGTTGGTCAGAAGTTTACATACACTTAGTTGACTGTGCCTTTAAACAGCTTGGAAAAGTTCAGAAAATTATGTAATGGCTTTAGAAGCTTCTGATAGGCTATTGACATCATTTGAGTCAATTGGAGGTGTACCTGTGGATGTGTTTCAAGGCCTACCTTCACACTCAGTGCCTCTTTGCTTGACATCATGGGAAAATACAAAGAAATCAGCCAAGACCTCAGAAAAATAGTCGAACTCCACAAGTCTGGTTCATCCTTGGGAGCAATTTTCAAAACGCCTGAAGGTACCACGTTCATCTTTACAAACAATAGTACGCAAGTATAAACACCATGGGACCACACAGCCGTCATACCGCTCAGAAAGGAGACGCGTTCTGTCTCCTAGAGATGAACGTACTTTGGTGTGAAAAGTGCAAATAAATCGCAGAACAACAGCAAAGGAGCTTGTGAAGAGGCTGGAGGACACAGGTACAAAAGTATCTATATCCACAGTAAAACGAGTCCTATATCGACAAAACCTGAAAGGCCGCTCAGCAAGGAAGAAGCCACTGCTCCAAAACCACCATAAAAAAAGCCAGACTACGGTTTGCAGCTGCACGTGGGGACAAAGATCACACTTTTTGTAGAAATGTCCTCTGGTCTGATGAAACAAAAATATAACTGTTTGGCCATAATGACCATCGTTATGTTTGGAGGAAAAAGGGAAAATGCTTGCAAGCCGAAGAACACCATCGCAACCGTGAAGCACGGGGGTGGCAGCATCATGTTGTGGGGGTGCTTTGCTGCAGGAGGGACTGGTTCGCTTCACAAAATCATTAGGCAGGAAAATGATGTGGATATATTGAAGCAACATCTCAAGACATCAAATCAGGAAGTTAAAGCTTGGTCGCAAATGTGTCTTCCAAATGGACAATGACCCCAAGCATATTTCCAAAGTTGTGGCAAAATGGCTTAAGGACAACAAAGTCAAGGTGTTGGAGTGGCCATCACCAAGCCCTGACCTCAATCCTATAGAAAATGTGTGGGCAGAACTGAAAAAGTGTGCGCGAGCAAGGAGGCGTACAAACCTGACTCAGTTACATCAGCTCTGTCAGTAGGAATGGGCCAAAATTCACCCAACTTATTGTGGGAAACTTGTGGAAGGCTACCTGAAATGTTTGACCCAAGTTAAACAATTTAAAGGCAATGCTACCAAATACTAATTGAGTGTATGTAAACTTCTGACCCAATGGGAATGTGATGAAAGAAATGAAAGCTGAAATAAATAATTCTCTCAACTATTATTCTGACATTTCACATTCTTAAAATAAAGTGGTGATCCTAGCTGACCTAAGACAGGGAATTTTTACTAGGATTAAATGTCAGGAATTGTGAAAAACTGAGTTTAAATGTATTTGGCTAAGGTGTATGTAAACTTCCGACTTCAACTGTATGTGCCTCATCACAATTATATCCCGGACCGGGACAACCAGGCAGGATACAACGCCACCCACTTTGCAAAGCACAGCCCCCACACCACTCAAGAGATATCAACAGGCACTAAATTACTACCCTGAAACGAAGGCAAGTATAGCCCACAAAGAACTCTCAAACGCACAGAAAGGATGGAAGAGCGCGAGCAAGCCAGTGACTCAGCGCCCGGAATAGGGTCAGAGGTAGAGAATCCCAGTGGAGATAGGGGAGCCGGCCAAGCAGAGACAGCAAGGGTGGTTCATCACTCCAGTGACTTGCCGTTCGCCTTCGCACCTCTGGGCCAGATCACACTCAATCAAAGGACCTCCTGAAGAGATGAGTCTTCAATAAAGACTTAAAGATTGAGACCAAGTCTGTGTTTCTCACATGGATTGGCAAACCATTCCATAAAAATTGAGCTCTATAGGAGAAAGCCCTGCCTCCAGCTGTTTGCTTAGAAATTCTAGGAACAATAAGGAGGCCTGCGTTTTGTGACCATAGCGTACGTGTAGGTATGCACGGCAGAACCAAATCGTCAAGTTGGGTAGGAGCAAGTCCATGTAATGCTTTGTAGGTTAGCAGTAAAACCTTGAAATCAGCCCTGGCCAGTGTAGGGAGGCTAGCACTGGGGTAATATGATCAACTGTTTTGTTTCTAGTCAAGATTCTAGTATCTGTATTGAGCACTAGCTGAAGTTTATTTAGTGCTTAGCCAGGTAACCGGAGAGTAGAGCATTGAGGTAGTCCAATCTTGAAGTGACAAAAGCCTGGATTCGTTTTTCTGCATCAAATGTGGACAACAGTTTCAGATTTTTGCTATGTTAAGAAAATGAAAAAAAGCTGCTTTTGAAATATTTTTTATATGTTTGTCGAAGGAGAGATCAGGGTCCAGGGTAATGCTGAGGTCCTACACAGTTTTATTTGAGACGACTGTACAACCATCGAGATTCATTTTTATGTCTGACAGCAGATCTCTTTGTTTCTTGGGACCTAGAACTAGCATCTCTGTTTTGTTGCCATCCACTTCTTTACATCTGAAACACAGGCTTCCAGGGTAGGCAGTAACTTTAGTTAGACTTGACTTGATCAGGGGTCCCTGCAGGATCAGACAGCCAGGGAAGACCAGTCTACGTAGCTCAGGTGAATTTAGCAATAGGCTGATATTAACAATATCAGTGAATGATACAAAGTTCCATCTTGAGTTGATGGGTAGACCTACAGCAGCTACAGGACAGCAGCCTCAGCTTAAAGCTACAGTCTGGGATCTGGGAATAACGGTCATTACAATTATTGAACCATTGATTCTATCCATGGATAATATAATGTATAAATGTACACCAAGGTAATTATTTGTCATGCATCATTTTAGGAGGATCAGATGATGACCGGGGTCTCAGCAGGGTCAGGCAGCCAGGGAAGACCAGTCGGTGATGAAGGTGAGGTGAACACTTTATTCTCTCTGTGCAGCAAACACTGGACAAGTCAGATGCTATTTTAACTGACAAACCTCTGAAGTTCATTTCCAAACTGTATCCAGAGTTGATCGAGGCTTTTCTTGATGACACAAAACATGTGAAACAAAAATGTAAGGAATACCTGGAAGAAGCTATTGATGATGGAATGGATACAGATACTGTATGTTTGAATGCCCAGTCATGTTCATATCATCTCAGACATACATTACTGCAGTTTAAGGCCATCCATAGAACATACTACAGTTGAAGTCGGAAGTTTACATACACCTTAGCCAAATACATTTAAACTCAGTTTTTCACAATTCCTGACATTTAATCCCACACAAAGTAGATGTCCTAACCAACTTGCCAAAACTATAGTTTGTTAGCAAGAAATTTGTGGAGTGGTTGAAAATCGAGTTTTAATGACTCCAACCTAAGTATATGTAAACTTCCGACTTCAACTGTATATGCCAGTGAAACTGAATTACATACACTCAGAAATGTCTTTCCTTTGCTGGAGGTGTAAAAACTAAAAGGGACATATTTGCATATGTTATGGTCTTGTGAAGGCTGGCTGAATTCTGGAAAAGACAATGTTCTTTTTTTGGGGTGTGTTGGTTTGGGGCGCTGCAGGGTACCCCTAGGGACAGGACGGGGCGACCCAGCTATATTGTGTGCAAGTAAAAAGAGCTCTACAGTACTATTAGTCCTATGAGATTAATTATATGGAGGATTTGTTGTTGTCACGCTGGTTTAAAGGATTTGGAGACAGGCACAGGAATACATCTGGGTTTTTAATACACCCAAAACAAACACGTATACAAAACACTGGGATGTACCCAAACAAAAGAGCGAGGGTAAACCTCAAAGAATGACACAGGACGAGACCCGTACTACACAATGCACAAAACACGCAGCACAGGCTGAGACAATGCCTGTGCTGCGTGTGTATGTTTGCTTATCCCATGTGTAACTGTGTTGTTTGTGTCACACTACTTTGCTTTATCTTGGCCAGGTCGCAGTTGTAAATTAGATATTGTTCTCAACTGGCCTACCTGATGATTAAATAAAGGTGAAATAAAAATAAAAAATAAACCCACATAGGTACTTACACAACCAACAGACATGGGAAAAATAATCGACAAGACCATGGTGAACAAAGGGCACACTTATACAATTACTAATCAAGGCAATGGGGACCAGGTGTGCGTAATGACACAGTTCCAGACAGCTATTTCTGTGTGTTACTGTATATTTGAGGTTGGTGTTTATTTAGTGAAGGAGGCTACTCCTCATGCTGCCAAACATACCCTTGTAAAACTGACTATCCTACCGATCCTTGACTTTGGAGATGTCACTTACAAAATAGCCCCCAACACTCTACTCAGCAAACTGGATGTAGTCTATCAAGGTGCCATCCGTTTTATCACCAAAGCCCCATATACCAACCACCACTGCGACCTTATGCTATCGTTGGCTGGCCCTCACTACATATCCGTCGTAAAACCGACTGGCTCCAAGTCATCTATAAGTCTTTGATAGGTAAAGCCCCGCCTTATCTCAGCTCACTGGTCACCATAGCAACACCCACCCGTAGCACACGCTCCAGCAGGTATATTGCACTGGTCATCCCCAAAGCCAACACTTCCTTTGGCCGCCTTTCCTTCCAGTTCTCTGCTGCCAATGACTGGAATGAATTGCAAAAATCTCTGAAGCTGGAGTCTTAAATCTCCCACTCTAACTTTAAGCATCAGCAGTCTAAACAGTTTACCGATCACTGTACCTGTACACAGCCAATCTGTAAATAGCACACCCGACTACCTCATCCCCATATTATTACTTACCCTCTTGCTCTTTTGCACCCCAGTACCTCTACTTGCACATCATCATCTGCACATCTATCACTGCAGTGTTCATGCTAAATTGTAATTATTTTCGCCTCTAGGGCCTATTTATTGCCTTCCTCCCTACTCTTCTACATTTGCACAAACTGTACATAGATTTTTTCCATTTTGCTTTTATTTTGTGTTATTGACTATGCGCTTGTTTGTGTAACTCTGTGTTGTTGTTTTTGTCGCACTGCTTTGCTTTATCTTGGCCAGGTTGCAGTTGTAAATGAGAACTTGTTTTCAACTGGCCTACCTGGTTAAATAAAGGTGAAATAAAAATCAATTCATTAACAAAAAAATATGACCTTTCCCTTGGGAATTAAAAAAACTAAAGGTGTGAAACTGGAAGGAAATTGTGTTGGGAGAGAGTTGAGTGATTGACTAGACTGGTGGGGGTTGGACTTGCAAGCGGCTCGGGCTGGTCGGTCTGGCTGAAATTTTATATAGAGAATGTCTTAATAATAAAGACAATCTAAAGTCTTTGTATTCTTTCAAGAGTTTTTCATTTCTTAGGCTATTGGGGGTGCATCACAATATTTATTATTGAATTACCTTTGATCTAGTTCAGTCTTATTAATCCCTTAAACATATTTAGTAATGATCTCTTACCTAGCTTGATGACTGTGGACATTTTTGCCTACTTTTTGTTCTAAATGGAGACGGCATATTGGTTTGTGTAAAAATGCATTAAATTAGCGTTAGATACCCAAAACATTTCTGGGGGAGGACCCCCAGACCCCCCGTCAGGTTATGTCTCCCTACTTCTAAAATCAAAGTGGCACCCTTGCTAATATTACCCTTTGAAAAGGTGAGACTCACGAACACGTACATGTCAGTTGTTTTGCTCTAGGACACCTACAGGCCTCACAAGACTAAAATGTATTAAATTGTTTTTTCCCCTCATCAATCTACACACAATACCCGAAAATGACAAAGCCAAAACAGCTTTTTAGAAATGTTTGCTAATTTATTACAAATAAAAATATCACATTTACGTAAATATTCAGACCCTTTACTCAGTACTTTGTTGAGGAACCTTTGGCAGTGAGTACAGCCCCGGGTCTTCTTGGGTATGACGCTACAAGCTTGGGCTGTCATGTGCCTTTTACTGAGGAGTGGCTTCTGTCTGGCCACTCTACCATAAAGGCCTGATTGGTGGAGTGCTGCAGAGATTGTTGTACTTCTGAAAGTTTCTCCCATCTCCACAGAGGAACTCTGGAGCTCTTTCAGAATGATCATCGGGTTCTTGGCCCATCTCCCCCGATTGCTCAGTTTGGCCGGGCGGCCAGCTCTGGGAAGAGTCTTGGTAGTTCCAAACTTCTTCTATTTAAGAATAATGGAGGCCCCTGTGTTCTTGGGACCTTCAATGCTGCAGAAATATTTTGGTACCTTTCCCCAGATCTGTGCCTCGACACAATCGTGTCTTGGAGCTCTATGGACATTTCCTTTGACCTCATATTTTTTGCTCTGACATGCACTGTCAACTGTGGGACCTTATATAGACAGGTATGTGCCTTTAAGAATCATGTCCAATCAATTGAATTTACCTCAAGTGGACTCCAATCAAGTTGTAGAAACATCAAGGATTATCAATGGAAACAGGATGCACCTGAACTCAATTTTGAGTCTCATAGCAAATGTTACTGACCGGCTCAAATTTGGTTTTATGTAGCAACATTTTAAATTGTGTTTTTTTTTATATTGGATAAAAATAGGGACTCAGAGCTGGTCTAAAATGCTGGCCATATCAATATTTCAAATGTTGACGTTTCTGGAATGATATTTGGTTGTGTTTAGACTATTATTATTATTATTATTTAAAATTTTCGGGATCGGTGTCCCTTCCACGGGACGGTTGAGCTAACGTAGGCTTTTGCGATTAGCATGAGGTTGTAAGTAACAAGAAAATTTCCCAGGACATTAAATTCTTGTTAATCTAACTGCACTGTCCAATTTACAGTAGCTATTACAGTGAAATAATACCATGCTATTGTTTGAGGAAAGTGCATAATTTTGAACATGAAAAGTTATTAATAAACAAATTAGGCACATTTGGGCAGTCTTGACAGAAAATTTTGAACATATATGCAATGGTTCATTGGATCAGTCTAAAACTTTGCACATACACTGATGCCATCTAGTGGCCAACATTTAATTGCACCTGGGCTTGAATAATACATTATGGCCTTTCTCTTTCATTTCAAAGATGATGGTACAAAAAAATACAAAAGAATGGTTGATTTTCTTCTTTGTATTATCTTTTACCAGATCTATTGTGTTATATTCTACTACATTCCTTTCACATTTCCATAAACTTCAAAGTGTTTCCTTTCAAATGGTACCATGAATATGCATATCCTTGCTTCAGGGCCTGAGATACAGGCAGTTAGATATGGGTACGTCATTTTAGGCGAAAAATGAAAAAAAGGGGCTAATCCTTAAGAGGACTTTTTCAGCCTGGGACCCAAATTAGGAATTGTGAGGTTATGAAAACATTCAACTATAAGTAAATATTGGTACATTTATTTTCCCTTATGCCTAAAACAAATGCAATATAGACAAGAAAAAAATAACAATGTAACGAAATACCCATATTAATAGCAATTCATGTTTATTTTCCCCCATTAAAAACACTCTTACTTATCTTTCTAGGTTGGAACTGTTGCTGTTAAAATACAATAAATAATTTTCTTTCTGAACTGGAATAAGCTTATTGATCACATCACACAGATGTATAACAGAACACACACACAGGCTTAGCTTTTGATAGTGCAAACATAAGTAACAGTACAGATGAAAAATGATCAGGCCTACTGTACATCTTACTGCAGAAAGTATTGTTGAAAAAAAGGTCTAGGTTGGAACTGTTTAATTTGTGTTTTGAACTGGAATAAACTGATTGATTACGTCACACAGATGTAGACCAGAAAACACACACACAATTCTAATGCGAGGTGTATAGCTGGTTGAAGTATTCAACAAGTATGTCTATTCTGGGCTCAGTTTTTGACAGTGCTACACTAACATGCTGACCAGACCGGACACGTCGCAAAATACATTTAGAAACCCATGTTATTCAATTATTGCACCCACACTGCTTGCGCGCGCCAAGGAGAGTCTGCGACACCAAGGGCTAAAATAGATGTCGTTCCTATTTCTGACGCAGATCGCGCTGCAAGCCCTGCCTCTCCCATCTCCTCATTGGTTTATAGAAGCAGGTATCCACGTGCCATCTCCTCATTGGTTTATAGAAGCAGGTACCCACGTGCCATCTCCTCATTGGTTATACCCACGTGGGTGATAGAAAGACGAAAACTGTTTTGCCGGTAGTCGTGGTAATACAATGAAAGTTTAGATGCGATCACCATATAATTTAAACGGTGAAAAAGCCTGGAAGGAGGAGAGATGACTAGAAACGATTCGGTTGGCCGTTTTATATGTGGATTAATTGTCGGAGTAGAGATCCTTGTCCATTTCAGGTAAAATAACAACTCAAGGTTTATATCCCAGGACAAATTAGCTAGCAACAGCAAGCTAGCTAAACAGGACAACTTAACGTTAGCTAGTAAGCGCAAGCTAACTAGCTAAAATACCATACATGTTTAATGCTTTTCGACCTGTCCCCAAATGAACGTCATTGGTTCAGAGTTTGTTTTGATATTTTAACCTGCGTGTCGTCATCGCGTTTGGTGTGGGGGGGCAAAATAAATTTATGCACGATAGCGCACGATGGCGCACGTGCGCAGCCGGTTTGGGCAAGGTGTAAGGTCATGCTCAGCATTGAGTCTGTTTCTGTACTTGTTTTTTAAGTACGACAGAGTTGACATCCCGGACTCGCATAGGTATGTGGTGCCAAACTGGATCAGAACATCTACTGCTTTCCCAGTCAGGCAGGAGAACGCTTCCTGCTGTTTGAGTGCGTTTGCCTCAAAAAACATCTTGCTTCAATCAGTTTATCCCAGAGAGGCCCCGTTCCTCTCTGGGAACGCCCAAAAGGCATATTGGGACCTTAACCTCACTAGGGTAGGGGGCACTATTTTCACCTCCGAAAAAAAGCGTGAAAAGCGTGCCCAAAGTAAACTGCCTGCTACTCAGGCCCAGAAGCTAGGATATGCATATTTTAGTTGTTTCGGATAGAAAACACTCCAAAGTTTCTAAAACTGTTAAACTAATGTATGTGAGTATAACAGAACTGAAATGGCAGGCGAAAACCGGAGGAAAATCCATCCAGGAAGTGCCATTACTTTGAAATGGGTGTTTTTCCAATGAAAGCCTATCCATCATTTAAAGGGATAGGACCCAGACTCCGTTCCCTATGGCTTCCACTAGTTGTGAACAGTCTTTAGACATTGTTTCAGGCTTTTATTCTGAAAAATGAGGGAGAATGACCAGTTTCAATGAGTGGATAGTGGGATGTCCTCAGAGCTCTTTGCTGCGCTCGACCGAGAGTGCGCCTTTCTTGTTTTTCTTTTATATTGACGAAGCTATCGTCCTGTTGAAATATGGTCGACTATTTAGGCTAAAAACAACCCGAGGATTGATTATAAACATCGTTTGACATGCTTCTACGAACTTTACGGATACTATTTGGAATTTTCGTCTGCCTCTTGTGACCGTGTTTGAGCCATTGGATTACTGAACAAAACGCGGCAACAAAATTGAGGTTTTTGGATATAAAGAGGGACTTTATCGAACAAAACAAACATTTATTGTGTAACATGGAGTCTTGTGAG
The DNA here is from genome assembly GCF_016432855.1 of Salvelinus namaycush. Lineage (NCBI taxonomy): Eukaryota > Metazoa > Chordata > Actinopteri > Salmoniformes > Salmonidae > Salvelinus > Salvelinus namaycush. The sequence goes on from NC_052317.1 coordinate 3,887,578, forward strand.
TGCAACCATACAAAGATCAAAGGTAAGTGTGGTGGCATATTTCTGCTTTACCAAATGAGGAGAGTTACAAACTACACACCAGTCAGAGTTATACTTAAACTACATCTTTAATAATTAATAAGCTTTGCAGTAGCCTTTTTTGACTTTCAATGATGCGCTATCTCTAATGAACCATTGAAAAAAAGTACCAACAGAAAAGTACAAAGATCTTTTATAGCCTAGATACACCCCTCTCAACTTACACTGACGAACCACAGATCTTAGGAACAGTTCACAAAGGTTAAGATTTGTATGAAATATCTATTAAACATAGCAGACAGTTACTGCTGTGTCAACAGTTAATTGTAAAGATCAGTGTCTGGCCCCCTTACTCCAAAAGGGAACCGTCTCTCCCTGGTATGGCATAGAACAGAACCATAAGCTCATGTTCTCTGGAATGATCTTTAGGTTTTATCACCCAAAGACATCGTAAATCTCCTCTGTCAGTGTTCTCATAGAGGCCCATCCTCAGTGGAACACAAACACACAATAATCTATTCTGTCGAATAAAACAACCAATATAATGCAGTACAAGCATTATAACATAATCTTGCAATTTTCCACGACATAAGTTATTAATTTTATTGCTATTTCTGACTTTCGTGACTAATCTACTTGGCTGGTAACTGTACATAATGTTTTGTGTGCTGGGCGCTGTCCTCAGATAATCGCATGGTTTGCTTTCGCCGTAAAGCCTTTTTGAAATCTGTCACGGTGGCTGGAATAACAGAAGATAAGCTTTATTTTGATGTATAACACATTTTCAAGAATGGTAAATATTTGAATTGAGTATTTTTGAATTTCGAGCTCTGCAATTTCACTGGATGTTGGCCAGGTGGGACGCTACCATCCCAGGTACCCATATGAAGTTAACGACAAACAGGTGGTTAACTACGACGGACTCAAATGGGAGATACTCAGCCGCTACGGGTACAGCCGTAGCGGGTACAGGATAAGGATACAGGATAAGCCCATCCTCCCTCTTCTCGATTTCGAGGGACCAGTCGAGACACCCGCTGGGGGCCAACTGAGGGGACAATTCGAGACTGCCCAGTGGGAGGATCCGAACTTGAAAGCTGCCGCCGAAGCCCAAGTGATAGCGGTGGATGGACAGCTACTTCCGGGGGTGAGTGACTGGCGATATCCCCATTTCCAAATCGAGAATAACCTTTTGTATCAGGTGTCGCGCCAACAGGGGGAACTTCGAGAGGTACTGTTGCTGCCACGACGGTATGTGGGAGCTGTTTTTCAGCTGGCCCACACCCACCTGTTGGGGGCGCACCTGGGAATGGAGAAGACCCGGGAACGGATTGCTGCCCGTTTCCACTGGCCCGGGATGAGGAGGGCCGTGGAAGACTATTGTTGCAGCTGCCCGGAGTGTCAAATCACTGCCCCAGAAGCACACTTCTGAAACCTACTGGTCCCCCTACCAATCATCGGGGTGCGCTTTGAACGCATCGCCATGGACATAGTGGGACCCCTGGTAAAAACAGCACGAGGACACTGGTACATCCTGGTAATAGTAGATTATGCCACCCAGTATTCTGAGGCCATTCTCCTACGGGCGGTGGTATCCAGAGCTTTTCCACCTCTTTAGGCGGGTGGGCATCCCAAACGAGATCCTGACAGACCAAGCTATTGAGTTTATGTCCCTCCTAATGAAAGATTTGTGCTCTCCTGCAGATCAAGCAGATCCAGACCTCCCTCTTCACCTTCAGACGGATGGGCTCGTCGAGCGGTTCAATAAAATGCTCAAACAAATGCTGTGGAAGGTCCTCGAGCATGACGGGAAGAAATGGGACCAGCTACTACCCCATCTAATGTTCTCGATCCGAGAAGTTTCCACTGGTTTTTCCCCTTTCTAACTCCTCTACGGGAGGAGGCCATGTGGCCAAATGAACCTCGCCAAGGAGGTGTGGGAAGCCCAACCGACCCCTTTACGCAGCATGGTAGAGCACGTGGAGACGCTGAGGGAGCGGATTACAGCCATATGGCCAGTGGTAAGGGAACATATGGAGAAGGCCCAACGCACTCAAGCCCAGGTCTACAATCTGGGAACCTAGCCCTGAGAATTCCAGGTGGGAGACAAGGTGTTGGTCTTCATACCCACGGCCGAAAGTAAGTTCCTGGCAGCATGGCATGGGCCATACGAGATGATAGAGAAGCTGGGACCTGTCAATTACCGCGTATGGCAGCCGGGGAGACGGAAACCCCAACACATTTACCACGTGAACCTGTTGAAGAAGTGGCACGAGAGGACAGCCTTGGCCGTGTTATGGTGGTCCCGAGGAATGAGGACCTCGACCCGGCCCAGAAACAAGCGCTCAGAGAGAACGTCGATCGGAACACTGTAGTGTTCTCCAAGAAGCCGGGCCGCACTGCCTCCCTATAACAGTGAAATGGACGGGTGAGACCGAAGCGGCGTTCAGGGGGGGGTTGTATACAGCAGGTCAGCCACCAGGTGGAGACTCGTCTCGACAGGATCTCCGCCAGTACTAATTGGGGCTGATTGTGGTTGGTGAGTAATCAAGGGGCTGATTGCTCACCAGCTGGACGAGTCCCATAAAGCTGCCAGAAGGGCAGCACACAGGGAGGGGACTGGGGGAAGAGAGGTTACTCCCGTATAGTCTTGCTCAGTCCCAGGGATAACAGAGGGAGCTCAGTTTTGTTCCCACAGAATACAGCAAGACCCAGAGCCCAGAAGACGGCATCCTGGAGAGGATCTCCCTATTCTTTTAATTTTTTATTTGTTATATAAATATACATCCTTGAAACCGAGCTAATCCAACTCTGTCCGTGTCTGATCAATGTAAACGTCTTGACCAAACCCCCTGGTCTGCCACAACAGTAAAATGTACAGTAGGCCTGATCATATGTAATCTTCATCTGTAACAGTAGCTAGTTATTAGCTGTGTACAAGGGGGTTGTTTGAAAGAGACGGTGGATTGTGTTATTGTAATTGAAGTAATCAACACTGTTGTTTTGATGGTGAAATTTCAACCACAGGATTATGTCATCATGGTGACTTAATTTCGACATAGACAACCATTTTATAAAATATGTTGAATTTGTACCTTTTAAACAACATCAGATCTTCATTGTTATATGCACTATCAGAAAAAAACTATAGGCTGGGCAGCAACTCCTACTGGACAATTGATCCATCTACAGTTACAGTACCTTTTGGTCTCCCACCCAGGGTTGTAACCAAGCCCAACCCATGATAGCTGTGATATTTGTCACTGACTTACAAATGTGCTATCATGAGAATGATTGTTGAGAGATCTCCAATTTAAAAACATAATACATTTACTGTTGCTATCGAAGTCATTGCAAAGGGTTGGTTTAACAGAGCATATGAAATGGAACTATACTTTATCACTCAAATATCATCAATGATGCTATTTAGGCCAATGTAGAATTTGCAAAGTCATCAACAACTATCGTTTCAATTCAATTGAAGGAATGATTGATTGCGCTAAATACAGGGAAATTCTTGAGGGAAACCGGTTTCAGTTATCCAGAGATTTGAGACTGGGACGGAGGTTCACCTTCCAGCAGGACAATGACCCTAAGCATACTGCTAAAGCAACACTCGAGTGGTTAAAGGGGAAACATTTAAATGTCTTGGAATGGCCTAGTCAAAGCCCAGACTTCAATCCAATTGAAAATCGGTGGTATGACTTAAAATTGCTGTACACCAGCGGAACCCATCCCACTTGAAGCTGGAGCAGTTTTGCCTTGAAGAATGGGCAAAAATCCCTGTGGCTAGATATGCCAAGCGTATAGAGACAGACCCCAAGAGACTTGCAGGTGTAATTTATTTTGGTCTTATTTTTTGTTTGTTTAACTATAATTATTTTGCATCTTCAAAGTTGTAGGCATGTTCTGTAAATCAGATGATACAAACCCGCCAAAAAAATCCATTTTAATGCCAGGTTGTAAGGCAACAAAATAGGAAAAATGCCTAGGGAGGTGAATACTTTCGCAAGCCACTGTATGACTGGGCAATAATCAAGATAAAATCAAATTAGACACCGCATTACTTGCTTTGTGGAGTGTGGTGTTCAAAAGACCTCTCCACCTTCACAACCATTGAATCAATATGTTTACAATCCAAGGTAACACCAAGTAATTTAATCTCCTCAACAGCCACATTATTCATTACCAAATTCAGCAAGGTCCAGAATTTAGGGAATGATCTGTACCAAATAAAATGCTCTTAGTTTTAGAGATGTTCAGGACTAGATTATTACTAGCCACCCATTCTAAAACTGACTTCAACTGTTTGTTTAGGGTTGTGGTGATTTCACTAGCTGTGGTTGCTGACGTGTATAGGGTTTAATCAGCATACATAGACACACAGGCTTTGTTTAATGCCAGTGGCAGGTCATTGGTAAAAAATATTTACCATATAGTACATTACTTTTGACCAGAGCCCTGTAGGCCGTGGTCAAAAGTAGGGCACTATATAGGGAATTGGGTGCCATTTGGGAAGCATCCATGACAAAAAAACTCACCATTAAATGGATAAACGTTGAGTGGAGGGGAAAGAAAATGTTACAGCCAGTTGACCTCTCTGAAGTGTGAGACAGCAAAGATACAGCTGAAAGGAGGCCTAGGATAACGGCACCTTAACACAGACGAGTTTGTTTCACCCAGCCTTAGATATTGAGATCAAAGGAAAAATTGTTTGCAAGGGATGGGTGTAGAGACGTTTCATTTTGGCAAGTGTGTACAGACACACATCCATCCACACAAACATATGGCGACCTGTACAGACACCCTTACAAGCAAGCAAGGGTACCCTTGTAGATACTCGAGTGCACAGATTCACAAAGGTTTGTACAGTGCACTCAGATGCACAGAGATCCATCCACACTTACACACATACTTACTGTACATACACACATGACCCTACGCACACTACACACCATGTAAACACTCCCTCGCACACACTACATTGACACTCCCACAAAAAACCCACACACATTCACGCATACAAACACAAACAAACACATTACACACACTTTTACACTCACCGATGTGGTCTCAACCGGCCTCTGCGTCGTGGATGTTTGGTGATGATCCATCTGCTAGCCCCAGCCTGTTAGCTCCCTGAACGCCGTGTCTCCCGCTCGCTCAACGTAGTAATCGACTACCGAACGGTTACCTGTTTAATCTAATGCTGCTCATTGGACACTATGATATCTCGGCTACACAGCCAATGCCTGCTGCACTGTCCATTAACACGGTACTTCATTTTGTTTATCTGTCTGCCCCTGCCTCAAACTCAGGCCCCATGTGTAGCTAACTGACCCTTTCTGCCCATTCATCACCATCTACCCGTTGTTGTCCTAGCTCTTTACCCGTTGTGGTCTCACCCGTTGTTGTCTTAGCTCTCCCAATCAACACCTGTGATTGCTTTATGCCTTTCTCTAATGTCAATATGCCTTGTATACTGTTTTTTAGGGCAGCTCTCATTGTTTTATTTTACTGCGGAGCCCCTAGTCCTTCTCAACATACCTCAGATAGCTCCTTTGTCCCACCCCCCACACATGTGGAGACCGCACCCAGCTTAACTGGCGCCTCCAGAGACGCAACCTCTCTCATCGTCACTCAATGCCTAGGTTTACCCCCACTGTACTCGCACCCTACCCTTGTCTGTACACTATGCCCTGAATCCATCTTACCACGCCCAGAAATCTGCTCCTTTTATTCTCTGTTCCCAACGCACTAGACGACCAGTACTTATAGCCTTTAGCCGTACCATCATCCTTCTCCTACTCTGTTCCTCTGGTGATGTAGAGGTTAACCCAGGCCCTGTGTGTCCCCAGGCACTCTCATTTGTTGACTTCTGCAACCGTAAAAGCCTTGGGTTCATGCATGTTAACATCAGAAGCCTCCTCCCTAAGTTCTTAATTCACTGCTTTAGCACACTCCGCCAACCCTGATGTGCTAGCCATGCCTGAATCCTGGCTTAGGAAGGCCACCAAAAACTCTGATATGTCCATCCCCAATTATAACATTTTCCGTCAAGACAGAACTGCTAAATCAAATCAAGTTTATTTTATATAGCCCTTCGTACATCAGCTAATATCTCGAAGTGCTGTACAGAAACCCAGCCTAAAACCCCAAACAGCAAGCAATGCAGGTGTAGAAGCACTAAAGGGGGCGAAGTTGCAATCTACTGTAGAGATAGCCTGCAGAGTTCTGTCATACTATCCAGGTCTATGCCCAAACAGTTTGAGCTTCTATTTTTGAAGATCCATCTCTCCAGAAATAAGTCCCTCACTGTTGCTGCTTGTTATAGACCCCCCTCAGCTCCTAGCTGTGCCCTGGACACCATATGTGAATTGATTGCCCCCCATCTATCGTTATAGTTTGTGCTGCTAGGTGACCTAAATTGGGATATGCTTAACACCCTGGCCATCCTAAAATCTAAGCGTGATGCCCTTAACCTCACACAAACGATCAAGGAACCAGCCAGGTACAACCCCAAATCCGTAAACATGGGAACCCTCATAGATATCCTCCTGATCAACTTGCCCTCTAAATACACCTCTGCTGTTTTCAACCAGGATCTCAGCGATCACTGCCTCATTGCCTGCATCCGTTATGGTCAAAGGACCACCCCTCATCACTAACAAACGCTCCCTAAAATAGTTCTGCAAGCAGGCCTTTCTAATCAACCTGGCCCAGGTATCCTGGAAGGATATTGACCTCATCCCGTCAGTAGAGGATGCCTGGTTTTCTTTAAAAGTGCTTTCCTTACCATCTTAAATAAGCATACCCCTTTCAGAAAATGTAGAACTATGAACAGATACAGCCCTTGGTTCACTCCAGACCTGACTGCCCTTGACCAGCACAAAAACACCCTGTGGCGTACTGCACTAGCTTCGAATAGTCCCCGAGATATGCAACTTTTCAGGGAAGTCGGGAACCAATACACACAGTCAGTTAGGAAAGCAAAGGCTAGCTTATTCAAATAGAAATTTGCATCCTGCAGCACTAATTCCCCCAAAATTTGGGACACAGTAAAGTCCATGGAGAATAAGAGTACCTCCTTCCAGCTGCCCACTGCACTGAGGCTAGGAAACACTGTTACCACCGATAAATCCACAATAATTGAGAATTTCAATAAGCATCTCTCTACGGCTGGCCATGCTTTCCACCTGGCTACCCCAACCCCGGCCAACAGCTCTGCACCCCCCGCAGCAACTGGCCCAAGCCCCGCCCCCGCTTCTCCTTCACCCAAATCCAGACAGCTGATGTTCTGAAAGAGCTGCAAAATCTGGATCCCTACAAATCAGCTGGGCTAGACAATCTGGACCCTATATTCCTAAAATTATCCACCGTAATTGTTGCAACCCCTATTACTAGTCTGTTCAACCTCTCTTTCATATCGTCTGAGATTCCTAAAGATTGGAAAGCAGCCGCGGTCATCCCCCTTTTCAAAGGGGGAGACACTCTAGATCCAAACTGTTACAGACCTATATCCATCCTGCCCTGCCTTTCTAAAGTCTTCGAAAGCCAAGTGAACAAACAGTTCACCGACCATTTTGAATCCCACGTACCTTCTCCGCTATGCAGTCTGGTTTCCGAGCTGGTCACGGGTGCACCTCAGCCAGGCTCAAGGTCCTAAACAATATTATAACCGCCATCGAGAATAATGTGCAGCCGTCTTCATCGACCTGGCCAAGGCTTTCGACTCTGTCAATCACCGCATTCTTATCGGCAGATTCAACAGCCTTGGTTTATCTAATGACTGCCTCGCCTGGTTCACTAACTACTTCTCAGATAGAGTTCAGTGTGTCAAATCGGAGGGCCTGTTGTCCGGACCTCTGGCAGTCTCTATGGGGGTGCCACAGGGTTAAATTCTCAGTCCGATTCTTTTCTCTGTGTATATCAATGATGTCGCTCTGCTGCTGGTGATTCTCTGATCCACCTCTACGCAGACGACACCATTCTGTATACATCTGGCCCTTCTTTGGACACTGTGTTAACAAACCTCCAAACGAGCTTCAACACCATACAACACTCCTTCCGTGGCCTCCAACTGCTCTTAAATGCTAGTAAAACGAAATGCATGCGCTTCAACGGATCACTGCCCGCACCTGCCCGCCCGAGTAGCATCACTACTCTGGACGGTTCCGACTTAGAATATGTGGACAACTATAAATACATAGGTGTCTGCCTAGACTGTAAACTCTCCTTCCAGACTCACATTAAATCTAGAATCGGCTTCCTATTTCGCAACAAAGCCTCCTTCACTCATGCCGCCAAACATACCCTTGTAAAATTGACTATCCTACCGATCCTTGACTCCGGCGATGTCCTTTACAAAATAGCCTCCAACACTCTACTCAGTAAAATTGGATGCAGTCTATCACAGTGCCATCCATTTTGTCACCAAAGCCCCATATACTACCCACCACTGCGACCTGTATGCTCTTATTGGCTGGTCCTCACTAGATATTTGCCTCCAAACCTACTGGCTCCAGTTCATCTATAAGTCTTTGCTAGGTAAAGCTCTGCCTTCTCAGCTCACTGGTCACCATTGCATTACCTCGCATTACCCTTTTGCCTTCACCTCCCTTATCTCACCTCATTTGCTCACATTGTATATAGACTTATTTTTCTACTGTATTATTGACTATATGTTTTGTTTATTCCATGTGTAACTCTGTGTTGTTGTATGTGTCGAATTGCTATGCTTTATTGCTATGCCAGGTCGCAGTTGCAAATGAGAACTTGTTCTCAACTAGCCTACCTGGTTAAATAAAGGTGAGCGCTCCAGCAGGTATATTTCACTGGTCATCCCCAAAGCCAACACCTCATTTGGCCGCCTTTCCTTCCAGTTCTCTGCTGCCAATAACTGGAACGAATTGCAAAATTCACTGAAGTTAGACACTTATATCTCCCTCAATAACGTTACGCGTCAGCTGTCAGAACAGCTTACCGATCGTTGCAGCTGTACACAACCCATCTGTATATAGCCCATCCAACCATCTAACTACCTACCTCATCCCCATATTTGTTTTTCTGCCTTTTTGCACACCAGTATTTCTATTTGCACATCCTCATCTGCACATATATCACTCCAGTGTAAATTGCTAAATTGTAATTACTTCGCCACTATTGGCCTATTTATTGCCTTACCTCCTTACTTCATTTGCACACACTGTATACAGATTTTTCTATTGTTTATTGACTGTACGATTGTTTATCCCATGTGTAACTCTGTTGTTTTTGTCGCACTGCTTTGCTTTATCTCGGCCAGGTCGCAGTTGTAAAATGAGAACTTGTTCTCAACTGGCCTACCTGGTTAAATAAAGGTGAAGTAAAAAAAAAAATTTTTTTTTTTTTTGCTGCTGCTACTCTGTTCTATATTTTACTCTTATTATTATCTATCCTGAAGTGTAGTCACTTTACCCTGTCTTCATGTCCATATCTACCTCAAATACCTTGTACCTCTACACATTGATATGGTACAGGTACTCTCTGTATATAGCTCCATTCCTGCGCATTAAATTTTTTCCCTCGTGTTACTATTATATTTTTAAACTCTGCATCGTTGGGAAGGGCTCGTTAGCAAGCATTTCACGTTAAAGTCTTCACCAGTTGTATTCGGCGCATTTGACAAATACAACTGGATTTGATTTGATTGATTTGACATACACACAACCAGAGCTATGACACACAAAACTATGCCCTCAACCACACACACACACTTCGCTCTCTCTTCATTATTGTTTCATTATTGAACTGAGAGAGCTGGGGCAGTGAGAGACTCAGTCTGGTGTCAGTCGTCTTCAATGTTGTCAGTGACCCATATGTGGTGTCACTAAACACATAATCCTACATCAGTTCCATTGTCACCATTCAACTACAATAGCCCTAACCTAGCTATATATATTGCCCTCGTACTTATCCCAGATTGACAGCATTGCCACTCGTCCAACAACAATTACCCTACAGTACTAACAGTATAGAATAGAACTGTCTTTCTTGCAAATAAATGTTGTCTTTTGCTTCATGGGTACCAACCCCCTAGTGAACCCCACATTACCCATTGTTTTGGTAGGAGAACACTAGCAATCACAGTGCATCGCTGCTGGAGATATGTAGGGGGTTAAGTGCCTTGCTCAAGGGCACAATGGCAGTGGCTGGTAGCTATGATTTGTACAGCCTTCGAAACGTGTATGTCAGGACAAATCAATTCTCAAACGCTTGCGACCTCAACTCATTTGATGAGCATCGATCCCCTCGAATTGAGATCCCCATAAACCTGTGTTTACATCAACTCCCCCACAACGACAGCCACTCATTATCATCACATTTTACACGTTGCATTGTGTTTCTAGATGCAAAACCCCCTGGGAAAGCACTGATTGGGAATATCTGCTGATTAATGGACATATTTAGTGGTGGTTTGTGTTGTATCGAAGCGAAGGGAGAAGGGAGAGGGAGGGATGATAGTAGCGAAGGGGAGGGCAGAGTGGTGGGACGACACTGTGACACCCTGAGGCTCCCTCTCGAATGTCACTCCCTAATTAGGGCCCCCAAAACAATGTGGACCGAGGAGCAGCGTCTAATTACGACAGCTGTTCCAAATGACCTGCTATGTTGCACGTCGCTCTCCTCCATTTTGTTTGCCACCGGCTCCCTTGTCATTCTCTTGCGTTCTCTTGTCTTCTGTTTGGGCAATGTCATACCAAGCATCTGCCCCCTGACTGGGAAATTGAATGCCCGAACAATTACGATTAGGAAGAGATTTGCGGAAGGGACAACAACTTCTTGAAAACAGTTTGTCCTACTTTTATTTACAGGAGTCTGTGCACTGCTGATAGAATGACAAGGAGTATAATTGACGATTATAGGCGACAAGGTTGAGGCGTCTGTGTTTCTCGTTTGTTTTGGATAGGGATTATTACGAAGCTTTAGGCAACATAACTGAACATCTTGCTGTAGAATGTGGGAGCGAGACATTGACATAAGTTAACGTTCATGATGATGTTGACCTAATGTATGTTTTATAGGTTGAGGCATTTTATAAGCATAGAATCTTGCGTAATAGTTCGGAAACGGCATTGTGGTAAAGGCAAATTGTTGCAGTATGCCAACCAAAAGGTTAGCACTTCACAGTTCCAAAACGGGGAAAAAAACTGTACATTGAAAAGGTGCCCCAGCGGGGAAAAGTGGTTGCAATTCTGATGTTTTTTATGATGTCATGGTCAAGTTGTGTACTGGTTGCATAAGGACATCTTGTTAATATCTTTTTATCAACCAGATAGAGGTCTTCATTTGGTTTTAACCTTGTTATCTGAAAAGATAACCAGAATATGACATCTTTCCTAAATTATGTCTTCTTTCATCTTCTCATCATGAAAATTACTTCTTTACCTGGTTGTAACAGAGACCAATTCAAATGAAATGAAATAGTATTTGTCATTTGCTTCGTAAATAATAAGTGTAGACTTGTTGTGAAATGCTTCCTTACAGGCCCTTCCCAACAATGCAAACAGAAAAATAATAACAAGGAATAAATACACAATGATTAACAATAACTTGGCTACATACACAGAGTACCAGCATCGAGTAGATGTACAGGGGTACGAGGTAATTGAGGTAGATACAGGGCCATCAGAAAGTATTCACACAGCTTGACCTTTTCCACATTTTCTTGTGTTACAGCCTATATTTAAAATGTATTATATACATTTTGTGTCACTTGCCTACACACAATGTCAAGGCTTGTGGGCGTCCTAGAGCAAAACAACCGACATGTATGTTCGTGAGTCTCATCTTTCCATTGTAGGCCAAACCGTTTGGACGCTACAGATGTTTTCATGAGAAGACCCATTTATGGGACGTCTCATGGTCTGACAAACACCGCAGATGCTGCAGGGCGACATTGGCGGATGCGGTGTATTGAGTCCAAGCAAAAAAAAACAGATATTGCTAGCTTAAACTGACGGATTTTGATGAGGCTTTTTGTATTATGCTAATTGATAACACTAGGGGTTTAACAAGTCACATAATAAATGACATGGACTCACTCTGTGTGCCACAATAGTGTATAACAGGAAGTAGTCATTCCCAAATCATATCTATACTCCACACATGCTGTACAATTATCTGTAAGATCCCTCAGAGCAGTGAATTTCAAACACAGGTTCAACCACATAGACCAGTTTGTGGTTGAGGTTTTCCAATGTTTCACAAAGAAGGGCAGCTATTGGTAGATAAAAAAATCTGACATCGAAAATCCCTTTAAGCATGGTGAAGTTATTAATTACACTTTGGATAGTGTATGAATACACCCTGTCACTACAAAGATACAGGTGTCCTTCCTAACTCAGTTGCCGGATAGGAAACCACTCAGGGCATTCATCATGAGGCCAATGTGGACAATTAAAAAAGAATCCAGATTTTAATGGGTGTGATAGGAGAAAACTAAGGGTGGATCAACAACAATGTAGTTACTTCACAATACTAACCTAAACAAAAGAGTGAAAAGGAGGAAGCCTGCACAGAATACAAATATTCGAAAACATATAGGCACTAAAATAAAATAGCAAAAAAAAATGTGGCAAAGAAATTAACTTTAGGTCCTGAATACAAAGCGTTATGTTGGGGCAAATCCAACACAACACATCACTGAGTACCACTCTTCATATTTTCAAGCATGGTGTTGGCTACATCATGTTATGGGTATGCTTGTCATCGGCAAGGACTATGGAGTTTAAAATAAAAATAAATGGAATAGTACTAAGCACAGGCAAAATCCTAGAGGAAAACCTCTTTCAGTCTGCTTTCCACAAGACACTGGGAGACAAATTCACCTTTCATCAGGACAATAACCCAAAAGAAAAGGCCAATAAACCATTCACTGGAGTTACTTACCAAGACTACATTTAATGTTCCTGAGTGGCCTAGTTACAGTTTTGACTTAAATCGGCTTGAAAATCTATGGTAAGAATTGAAAATGGCTGTCTAGCAAGGATCAACCTTACTGCTGCTTCTGACACCATCGATCAGATTGGAAACCCTAATTGGTGTCATGACTCTCCTGGCTGAGGATCAAATCAAGTCTATTTACCTAAGATCAGCTTGGTAAATATACCCTCTAACCCACAGAAGAGGGGAAAGGGGGTGGTTTTGACTCCTTAACACTCGGTCGAAAATTAGGCAAGAGGGGAATCTCTCCATTTTCTCCTACTATTGGGAAAGAAATATCCCTTTGTTACAGGTTTTGCCATCCAAAAAGGAACACTGGGACAATACATTTCAACATCTGAATGTTGGGAATGATGAGAGATGGGAAATGAATGTCTATTTTGTGTTGTCAGTAACTTGAAGAGCTTTCACACTGTGCTTATCAGGTTTACATCCTTTACGTTGTGTAGGAAATATCAAGGATGAAGAGAATATTTTTGTTAAGATAGGAATGTGATTTTAGTTTCCTAACGAGATCATAGTAATGATGATACTTTGCCTCATAAATAGCCACGCCCCAGGGAGCTCAGAGACTGGGTCAGCATGACGAAAACGCCCCTTTTTACCCGAGGGTATAAAAGATTGAGTTAAGAATTAACATACCAGACTAGAAGGACCACCAGCTACAGCAAGGTTGAAGAAGTCAAAGGAACCTCTAACAATCAATGTTACGGCTGAGTATCTAAGAAAGTTAATTTAAGCAGGACCATCCGGTCATTCTCTTCAAACCATCGTTGACTACACTGCTCTCATCACAACTCTAGGGACCATCAACATGGCTGATTAGCTGTCCTCAGAAAACCACTCTTCTGGAACGAGTGAAAGTAAACACAGACAACTAAGGAGAAAGACATTGTGACCTCGTGGACAGTCAGAGACTTACACTTACCAATCCGAAGGAGAAGGTCCAATTGAACCCATTTCACGAAGCAGAACCCTTTTCACGAAGGTCTGGGTCCAACACAGATACACGACAAAGACCTTCAACACGTAAATACATGCATTACTTCTTACCATAAGAGCGGCAGTTCGGGGCAAGGTATTCGGGTTACTGTGAGCGTAGTTCCCAAATGTATCCAAGTGTTGCTTCTCTTTCTCTCTCTCTCTCTCTCCATCTTGTGTAACAAGTGTCATATTGTGTTAGTCCGCTAGGGATCTGTTTTCATCGTATTAAGTTTCTAATCAATAATCTATACTGTGTGTGTGTATCCTGTGTTATCATTTAGTTTGTTAGTAAATAATCAAATCAATTTGTGTGGTACGGAATGATAAGACTTGTGTTTGTGCAGGTTGATATGAGGTAATGATTAATAAGTGACTTATCAATATCTATATGTTCTTGAGTTTAATTTCGGAGATGGTAACTCGTTAAACTTATTCCGTGGTGCCCCAAATGCCTAATGAGTTATTTGTTACATCATTAATTTAATCTGATAACAATTAAACATAGTAGGTAATTATTCGATAAATAACAGTCATCACATTAATGAGAATCACGTCACGAAATTGGTCTATACGGTCAAGTTCCGGCCTGGTTTAGATCTTATCTGTCAGAAATATATCAGTTTGTCTCTGTGGATGGTTTGTCCTTTGACAAATCAATTGTAAGTTATGGTGTTCCTCAAGGTTCCGTTTTAGGACCGCTATTGTTTTCACTAAATATACTTTACGTCTCGGTGATTTCATTCGGAAACATAATGTTAACTTTCACTGTTATGCAGACGATACACAGCTGCACATTTCGATGAAACATGGTGAAGCCACAAAATTGCCCTGCCTGGAAACCTGTGTTTCAGACATAAGGAAGTGGATGGCGGAAAATGTTTTACTTTTAAACTCGTACAAAACAGAGATGCTAGTTCTAGGTCCCAAGAAACAAGGATAACTTCTGTTGGAACTGACAATTAATCTTGATGGTTGTACAGTCGTCTCAAATTAAGATGTGAAGGACGTCGGCGTTACAAATAAGAATTTGTTATTAACTGACATGCCTAGTTAAATAAATAAATAATAATACTCTGGACCCTGATCTCTCTATTGACGAACTTATCAAGAATATTTCAAGGACAGCTTTTTTCCATCTTCGTAACAAAAATCTGAAACTTTTTGTCCAAAAATGATGCAGAAAAGCTAATCCATGCTTGTCACTTCTAGATTAGACTACTGCAATGCTCTACTTTCCAGCTACAGGGATAAAGCACTAAATAAACATAGTTAGTGCTAAACATGGCTGCTAGAATCTTGATTAGAACCAATTTTTTAAAATCATATTAATCCAGTGCGAGCCTCTCTACACTGCCTTTCTGTTAAGGCTAGGGCTGATTTAAAGGTTTTACTGCTCGCCTACGAAGTATTACATGGGCTTGCTCCTCCCCATCTCTCCAATCTGGTCCTGCCGTACATACCTACATGTACGCTAAGGTCACAAGTCGCAGGCCTCCTTATTGTCCCTAGAATTTCTAAGCAAACAGCTGGAGGCAGGGCTTTCTCCTATAGAGCTCCATTTTTATGGAATGGTCTGCCTATCCATGTGAGAGACGCAGACTTGGTCTCAACCTTTAAGTCTTTATTGAAGACTCATCTCGCCAGTGGGTCCTATGATTGGGTGTAGTCTGGCGCAGAGTTTTGAAAGTGAGTGACGAACTGGAGTGACGAACCACCCTTGCTGACCCTATTACGGGGGCTGAGTCACTGGCTTATTTGACCCTGCTGGTCATCTATGAACGTTTGAACATCTTGGCCATGTACTGTTATAATCTCCACCCGGCACAGCCAGAAGAAGACTGGCCACCCCTCAGAGCCTGGATCTTCTCTAGGATTCTTCCTAGGTTCCTGCCTTTCTAGGGAGTTTTTCCTAGCCACCGTGCTTCTACATTGCTTGCTGTTTAGGGTTTTAGGCTGGGTTTCTGTATAGCACTTTGTGACATCGGCTAATGTAAAAAGGGCTTTATAAATAAATTTGATTGATTGATTGATTGATCAACAACCAACTTGACAGAGCTTGAAGAATTAAAAAAAGAATAATGGGCAAATATTGTATAATCCAGGGGTGCAAAGCTCTTAGAGACTAACCCAGAAAGACTCACAGCTGTAATCACTGCCAAAGATTATTCTAACACGTATTGACTCTGGGTTGTAAATACTTATGTAAATGAGTTATTTCTGTATTTCAGTTTTTATAAATTCACAAAAACTGATGTGTAAATACATCTATTTAATCCATTTTGAATTCAGGCCGTAACACATCGAAATTTGGAATAAGTCAATGGGTATGAATACTCTCTCAAAGCACTGTATGTACATATGTGACCCACCACCTCAATTCGGTATTATGTACCAACATTTTAAATTGTATTTTTTACATTGGATAAAAGTACAGACTGAGAGCTACAAAATGGTCTATCAGACACTGCAGATGAGGAACGATGGGAAAGTAATGCTTTTATTGTTGATAAACGTGTAACCCCACTCTGGGATGCTGGCCTTCTAGGTAGCAGTTTGGGTCAAGAGTGTCACCCCCTTTGAAGAGGGGGATGACCGCAGCTGCTTTCCAATCTTTGGGAATCACAGACAACACAAAAGAGAGGTTGAACAGGCTAGTAATAGGGGTTGCAACAATTTCGGCAGATAATTTTAGAAAGAAAGGGTCCAGATTGTCTAGCCCGGCTGATTTGTAGGGGTCCAGATTTTGCAGCTCTTTCAGAACATCAGCTGACTGGATTTGGGAGAAGGAGAAATGGGGAAGGCTTGGGCGAGTTGCTGTGGGGGTGCAGTGCCAGGTGGAAAGCATGGCCAGCCGTAGAAAATTCTCAATTATAGTGGATTTATCGGTGGTGACAGAGTTTCCTATCCTCAGTGCATGTCAGGACAGCGATCACTCACCTCGGAGTGGACAAAGATTTTTCAACAACAAGCAGGACTCACACGATATTCTCCAAACATCCGGCAGGGCCGACCTCCCAGGTACAGAGGACAAAGAGCCGAATGCCTCGTCCGGACACGCAGAAGGCGAGTAGGAAAGCTGTCGTTACCGTCAGTATTACTTGCCAACGTGCAATCATTGGACAATAAATTAGACGAGATACGTTCACGAATATCCTACCAATGGGACATCAAAACTGTAATATCCTATGTTTCACGGAATCATGGCTGAATGACGACATGGATATTCAGCTAGCGGGATAAACGCTGCACCGGCAGGATAGAACAGCACACTCCGGTAAGACGGGGGGGGGGGGGGGGGGGTCTGAATATTTGTAAACAACAGCTGGTGCACGAAATCTAAGGAAGTCTCTAGATTTTGCTCGCCTGAAGTAGAGTACATTGTGATAAATTGCAGGTCACACTACTTGCCTAGAGAGTTCTCAGCTATACTTTTCGTGGCTGTTTATTTACCACCACAAACAGATGCTGGCACTAAGACCGCACTCAGTCAGCTCTAAGGAAATAAGCAAACAGGAAACCACTCACCCAGAGGCGGCGCGCCTAGTGGCCGGAGACTTTAATGCAGGGAAACTTAAATCAGTTCTACCAAATCTCTATCAACATGTTAAATGTGCAACCAGAGGAAAAAAATTCTAGATCACCTGTACTCCACACACAGAGACGTGTACAAAGCTCTCTTGCCTTCCATTTGGTAAATCCGACCACAACTCTATCCTCCTAATTCCTGCTTACAAGCTAAAATGAACGCAGGAAGCACCAGTGACTCGGTCTATAAAAAAAGTGGTCAGATGAAGCAGATGCAAAACTACAGGACTGTTTTGCTATCACAGACTGGAACATGTTCCGGGATTCTTCCGATGACATTGAGGAGTACACCACATCAGTCACTGGCTTTATCAATAAGTGCATTGAGGACGTCGTCCCCACAGTGACTGTACGTACATGCCCCAACCAGAAGCCATGGATAACAGGCAACATTCACTCTGAGCTAAAGGATAGAGCTTCCGCTTTCAAGGTGCGGAACTCTAACCCGGAAGCCTACAAGAAATCCCGCTATGCCCTGCGACGAACCATCAAACAGGCAAAGCGTCAATACAGGGCAAGATTGAATCATACTACAACGGCTCTGACGCTCGTCGGATGTGGAAGGGCTTGCAAACTATTACAGACTACAAAGGGAAGCACAGCCGCGAGCTGCCCAGTGACACGAGCCTACCAGATGAGCTTCTTCTATGCTCGCTTCTATGCTCTTCAATTCTATGCTCGCTTCGAGGCAAGCAACACTGAGGCATGCTTGAGAGCATCAGCTGTTCCGGATGACTGTGTGATCACGCTCTCCGTAGCCGCCGTGAGTAAGACCTTTAAACAGATCAACATACACAAGGCTGTGGGGCCAGACGGATTACCTGGACGTGTGCTCTGGGCATGTGCTGACCAACTAGCAGGTGTCTTCACTGACATTTTCAACATGTCCCTGATTGAGTCTGTAATACCAAAATGTTTCAAGCAGACCACCATACTCCCTGTGCCCAAGAACACAAAGGCAACCTACCTAAATGACTACAGACCCGTAGCACTCACGTCCGTAGCCATGAAGTGCTTTGAAAGGCTGGTAATGCCTCACATCAACACCATTATCCCAGAAACCCTAGACCCACTCCAATTTGCATACCGCCCAAACAGATCCAATCTCTATTGCACTCCACACTGCCCTTTCCCACCTGGACAAAAGGAACACCTATGTGAGAATGCTATTCATTGACTACAGCTCAGCGTTCAACAC
This sequence comes from Salvelinus namaycush, assembly GCF_016432855.1. NCBI lineage: Eukaryota > Metazoa > Chordata > Actinopteri > Salmoniformes > Salmonidae > Salvelinus > Salvelinus namaycush. The sequence goes on from NC_052317.1 coordinate 3,906,347, forward strand.
CAGAGTACCCTCAAAGCTCATCACTAAGCTAAGGAACCTGAGACTAAACACCTCCCTCTGCAACTGGATCCTGGACTTCCTGACGGGCCGCCCCTAGGTGGTGAGGGTAAGTAGCAACACATATACCATGCTGATCCTCAACACTGGAGCTCCCCAGGGGTTCGTGCTCAGTCCCCTCCTGTACTCCCTGTTCACCCACGACTGCATTGCCAGGCACAACTCCAACACCATCATTAAGTTTGCAGACGACACAAAAGTGGTAGGCCTGATCACCGACAATGACGAGACAGCCTATAGGGAGGAGGTCAGAGACCTGGCCGGGTGGTGCCAGAATAACAGCCTATCCCTCAACGTAACCAAGACTAAGGAGATGATTGTAGACTACAGGAAAAGGAGCATCGAGCACGCCCCCATTCTCATCGACAGGGCTGTAGTGGAGGAGGTTGAGAGCTTTAAATTCCTTGGTGTCCACAACAACAACAAACTAGAATGGTCCAAACACACCAAGACAGTCGCTTCCCCCTCAGGAAGCTGAATAGATCTGGCATGGGTCCTGAGATCCTCAAAAGGTTCTACAGCTGCAACATCGAGAGCATCCTGACCGGTTGCATCGCTGCCTGGTATGGCAATTGCTCGGCTTCCGACCGCAAGGCACTTTAAAGGGTAGTACGTACAGCCCAGTACATCACTGCGGCTAAGCTGCCTGCCATCCAGGACCTCTACACCAGGTGGTGTCAGAGGAAGGCCCTAAATATTGTCAAAGACCCCAGCCACCCCAGTCATAGACTGTTCTCTCTACTACCGCATGGCTAGCGGTACCGGAGTGCCAAGTCTAGGAAAAAAAGGCTTCTCAACAGTTTTTACCCCCAAGTCATAAGACTCCTGAACAGGTAACCAAATGGCTACCCGGACTATTTGCATTGTGCCACCCCCCCCCCCAACCCCTCTTTGACGCTGATGCTACTCTGTTTATCTTATTTGCATAGTCACTTTAACTTTACATTCATGTACATACTACCTCAATTGGCCCGACCAACCAGTGCTCCCGCACATTGGCTAACCAGGCTATCTGCATTGTTTCCACCACCCGCCAACCCCTCTTTTTATGCTACTGCTACTCTCTGTTCATCATATATGCATAGTCACTTTAACCATACCTACATGTACATACTACCTCAGTAAGCCTGATGAACCGATGTCTGTATATAGCCTTGCTACTCTTATTTTCAAATGTATTTTGACTTTTATTTCTTTACTTACCTACACACACACACACACCTTTTTTTCCGCACTATTGGTTAGAGCCTGTAAGTAAGCATTCGGCGCATGTGACAAATAAACTTTGATTTGATTTGAAACCATGTGCCATGGAATCTGTTCATCGAAAATCTCTTCCCTTTTATTTTCCAAACTATGTGGAAAACACCTTTATCCAAGTTACTCAATACTGCCCCTGCAGCCATAAGAAGTTAACACTACTTTGGTTACTACATGATTCCATATGTGTTATTTCATAGTGTTGATGTCTTCACTATTATTCTACAATGTAGAAAATAGTACAAATAAAGAAAAACCCTTGAATGAGTAGGAACTTTTGACTGTTACTGTAGATACAGCAGATCCCCTTATTGTATGGGAGACTTTTAAAAACGTACTTTTAGATTCCATACAATACTCATCATTAAAACAAAAGCAGTTTAGGTCAAAAGATATTAGAATAATAAAGGAAATAACAGTGCAGGTAGATGGTAAATAGGTTAGAGGAAAAACAAAAATTTGGAGGAACTTATTCAAGAATGATCATGTGTAATTTATTCCAAAAATATAGCGAATTGGATGGAACATTTTGAAAAATGCACAACACTTTTCTTGAATCTTCAACATAGAAATGCTACCAAAAATAATTTACAGAAACTCATTACAAATAATGGTGTCATCCATGATTCACCAATTTTATATTTTGAAAGAGGCAAAATATTTTAGGCATGTTTTATTTTCAGTCTCCTCAATGTCCACTAAATAATGTTAACTGTAAGGATGTATTTCCTAATAATAATAAAGTACAATTAACACATTTACAGAAAGTGTGAAGACCAACTTACAGAATAGGAACTTTGAGGCAAATGCATATTTTCAGTCTGAAAGAAATATTTAAAAAACAGGGCTTGATGGTATACCAGTAGAGGTATATCAGACCTTTTTTGGTGTACATAAAGATCCATTATTAGCATGTTTTAACCTGTTTGGCGTGCAAGCCTGACGTCGGTACACTTATGACAACAGCCAGCTCAAAGTGCAGGGCGCGAAATTCAAAAGATATTTTTTTTAAATATTTAACTTTCACACATTAACAAGTCCAATACAGCATATGAAAGGTACACATCTTGTGAATCAAGCCAACATGTCCGATTTTTAAAATGTTTTACAGGGAAGACAAAATATGTAAATCTATTAGCTAACCACGTTAGCAAAAGACACCACTTTTCTTACTCCATCAGTTTCTTACTCCATCAGTAGCTATCACAAATTCGACCAAATAAATAAATAAATAGCCACTAACCAAGAAAAAACTTCATCAGATGACAGTCTGATAACATATTTATTGTATAGCATATGTTTTGTTCGAAAAATTTGCATATTTCAGGTATAAATCATAGTTTACATTTCAGCTACAATCAGAAATTGCACCGAAAGCAGCCATAATATTTACAGACACCAACGTCAAATACCTAATTACTCATCATAAAACATTTCTGAAAAATACATAGTGTACAGCAATTGAAAGACAGGCATCTTGTGATTCCAGACAATATTTCCGATTTATTAAATGTTTTACAGCGAAAACAAAATGTAGCGCTATATTAGCGTAGCCACAATAGCCAGAAACACTTGGGCGCCCACGACCAGTTCACATGCACAACAGATATTAGAAATAGCATCATAAAATGTTTCTTACTTTTGGTGATCTTCCGTCAGAATGTTGGACAAGGTGTCCTTTGTCCAGAACAGTCGTTGTTTTGATCTGGAACGGCAAATATCCCTCTTCATTTAGCATGGGCACTTGCCAAGTGGCACGGATCACTCCAACGTCAACAAAGTCAGAGAACGGAACACGGCAAAACTCCCGAAAAAATTTCAATAATCTGATTAAACTATATTGAAAAAACATACGTTACGATGATATGGTCACATGTATCAAATAAAATCCGAGCCGGAGATAGTTGTCGTCCATAACGGCAGCAAAACAGAAGGCAATCCCACTGTCCAAGTCGCGCGCTTCAGAGTACCGGAAATGAGGGACACGTCATACAAAGACCTTGTATTCCAATTCAGATGAAGATAAACACAAAATTTCTTCTCTCACAGCCTCTTGACACCCAGAGGAAGGCGTATGAAGTGTACGTAGACTCTTACGTATCATGACCATGTATAGGCAGGAAGTTGAACAGAGCATATATTTCTGACATTCCACTTCCTGGTCAGGAAAAGTGCTGCAGAATGAGTTCTGTTTCACTCAGAGAAATAATTCAAACGGTTTTAGAAACTAGAGAGTGTTTTCTATCCAATAGTAATAATAATATGCATATTGTACGAGCAAGAATTGAGTACGAGGCCGTTTGAAATGGGCACTATTTAACTGGCTACTCAATACTGCCCCTTGCAGCCATAAGAAGTTAAACCAATCAATATATATATATATTTTATTTTAGATTCTAAGTAGCCACCCTTTGCCTTGTTGACAGTTTTGCTCACTCTTAGCATTCTCTCAACCAACTTTATGAGGTAGTCACCTGGAATGCTCTCCAACAGTCTTGAAGGAGTTCCCACATATGCTGAGCACTTGTTGACTGCTTTTCCTTCACTCTTTGGTCCAACTCAAACCATCTCAACTAGGTAGAGGTCTGGTGATTGTGAAGGCCAGGTCATCTGATGTAGCACTCCATCACTCTCCTTCTTGGTCAAATAGCCCTTACACAGCCTGGAGGTGTGTTGGGTCATTGTCCTGTTGAAAAACAAATGATAGTCCCACTAAGCGCAAAACAGATGGGATGGCGTATCGCTGCAGAATGCTGTGGTAGCCATGCTGATTAAGTATGCTTTGAATTCAAAATAAATCACAGACAGTGCCACCAGAAAAGCACCCCCACACCATCACACCTCCTCCATGCTTCACGGTGGGAACCACACATGCGGAGATCATCCGTTCACCTACTCTGCGTCTCACAAAGACACAGCCGATGGAACCAAAAATCTCAAATTTGGACTGATCAGGCCAAAGGACAGATTTCCACCATTATTTGTGTTTCTTGGCCCAAGCTAGTCTCTACTTCTCATTGGAGTCCTTTACTAGTGGTTTCTTTGCAGCAATTCGACAATGAAGGCCTGATTCACTTAGTCTCCTCTGAACAGTTGATGTTGAAATATGTTTGTTACTTGAACTCTGTGAAGCATTTATTTGGACTGCAATCTGAGGTGCAGTTAATCCTGATTTCTGAGGCTGGTAACTCTAATGAATTTATAATCTGCAGCAGAGGTAACTCTGGGTCTTCCATTCCTGTGGTGGTCCTCATAAGTCAGTTTCATCATAACACTTGATGGTTTATGTGACTGCTTTTGAAGAAACTTTAAAATTACTTGCCATTTTCCGCATTGACTGACCTTCATGTCCTAAAGTAATGATGGACTGAGGTTTCTCTTTGCTTATTTGAGTTGTTCTTGCCATAATATGGACTTCATATTTTACCAAATAGGTCTATCTTCCATATATCAACCCTACCTTGTCACAACAAAACTGACTGACTCAAACACATTAAGAAAATAAATTCCACAAATGTACTTTTAACAAGGCACACATGTCAATTGAAATGCATTCCAGGTGACTACCTCATGTAACTGGTTGAGAGAATGCCAAGAGTGTGCAAAGCTGTCAAGGAAATTGTATTTATTTTATTTAACCTTTATTTAACTAGGCAAGTCAGTTTACAATGACGGCCTACCCTGGCCAAACCCTAACCCAGACAGCATTGGGCCAATTGCGCGCTGCCCTATGAGACTCCCAATAACGACCAGTTGTGATACAGCCGGGAATCGAACCAGGGTCTGGTGTGACGCCTCTAGCACTGAGATGCAGTGCCTTAGACCCCTGCGCCTAACGGGGGTCAAACGGTAGCTACTTTGAATAATCTCAAATATATTTTGATTTGTTTAACACATACCATAGTGTTGATGTCTTCACTAGTATTCTACAATGTATAAAATGTAAAAATAAAGAAAAACCCTGGAATGAGTAGGTGTCCAAACTTTTGACTGGTAATGTAGGTTGTGCAGAAAAAAGTCAATTATTGACACATATACTCTCTCCGGCGCTCAGGGTCACCAGGTTGCTCATTATTATGCACAACTGTCACCATTGTTATGCACACCAGCGCCTCAGACTCACTTGGACTCCATCACCTGCCTGATTACCTTCCCTATATATGTCACTCCCTTTGGTTCTTTCCCTGGACGTTATTGCTTCTGTTTCAGCATACACATTACAGAAAAACGCTTCAGAGGGAAGCATCAGTGTTTTTTTGTTTGTGTAGGAGATGTCGGGTCCGGGTGTTGCTACCAGAGCAACCGGGGATGCATCAGCTGGCTCGTCAGGATTTCATGCCTCAGCCGGCTCGTCAGGTTTACAAGACACGGTTTGCCCATAAATCATCTGTTGCCGAGTCTACAGAGGATGCCTCAGCTGGCTCGTCAGGCTCCCGTGCCTCAGCCAACACATCAGGCTCCCGCGCCTCATCCGGCTTGTCAGGTTCCCGCACCTCAGCCGACTCGTCAGGTTCCCGCACCTCAGCAGAAAGCGACCGGCCCGCTGGTACTTGCTTCCCGACTCCCAGCGTGTTACAATGATGAATTATTTTGTCTTAGTTAACCTCTCTGGGATATGTGGGACGGTAGCGTCCCACCTGGCCAACATCCAGTGAAAATGCAGAGCGCCAAATTCAAATAAATTACTATAAAAATGTAACTTTCATGAAATCACACATTCAATATACCAAATTAAAGCTACACTTGTTGTGAATCCAGCCAACGTGTCAGATTTCAAAAATGCTTTACGGCGAAAGCAAACAATGCTGTTATCTGAGGATAGCAACCAAGCAAACAAACACAGACCATATTTCAACCCTCCCGGCGTGACACAAAACGCAGAAATAAAGATATAATTCATGCCTTACCTTTGACGAGCTTCTTCTGTTGGCACTTCAATATGTCCCATAAACATCACAAATGGTCCTTTTGTTCGATTAATTACGTCGATATCCAAAATGTCCATTTATTTGGTGCGTTTGATCCAGAAAAACACCGGTTCCAACTTGCACAAAGTGACTACAAAATATCTCAAAAGTTACCTGTAAGCTTTGCCCAAACTTTTCAAACTACTTTTGTATTCTTCAGGTATTTTTTACGTAAATAATCGATAAAATTGAAGACGGGATGATCTGTGTTCACAACCGGAGGAAAACAAATGTGTAGCATGCTTTCTGGTCACGCGCCTCAAACAGTACACTTCACTGGAGCCTCATTCTGAACATGGCTACTTCTTCATTTCTCAAAGGATAAACCTCAACCAATTTCTAAAGACTGTTGACATCCAGTGGAAGCGATAGGAACTACAGGAAGGTCCCTTAGAAATCTGGATTCCCAATGAAAACCCATTGAAAGATATGATTGGTTTGTCCTCTGGGTTTTGCCTGCCAAATAAGTTATGTTATAGTCACAGACATGATTCAAACAGTTTTAGAAACGTCAGAGTGTTTTCTATCCAATACTAATAATAATATGCATATATTAGCATCTGGGACTGAGTCGGAGGCAGTTTACTCTGGGCACGCTTTTCATCCAAACATGAAAATGCTGCCCCCTATCCACAAGAAATTAATAAAATGTTTTGATGGTTTTGACCAAGTTAATCTGCTCATGTTGTTTGTGTTCAATTATTTGTGACATTGTGGTTACAATGAAGAATGTAAACAAAATAAATCCTATTCATATTGAATAATCAGATGCGTGTTGCAAGCTTTATTTTTCCGTAGTTATTTTTTTACTCATTTATTTTATCTCCAGCGCACACATCACTTTCCACCTCATGGCCTAAAACTGCACCATTTTGTTTCTCTCCGTCACCCACATGCACTTTAAACATTTGGATAATAAAGCATTTAAAGCATATTGAAGATAGAAGCTGCCTCTTAATGAGTTCCGAGAGCCGATCTGTTAACTAACAATTATCATCATTATTAACCCTGCATTATAATTATATAAAAGCCCCTTAGATATTCTCACAGACCAGAATAATGAGTAATCAGACGTGTTGCAAGCTAGATTATTTTTAAATTTACTATATTACGTATTGGATCACTAAAAATATAGCTTTTACATTACCATGTAGTTTACTGACGGGGCTGTGGACATACGTGGTATACTCCCTCCAATAGATTTTTATAGAAAGTTAGCAAAAATAGTTAAGATCTTGCTACCACGGAAAAGAAAATACCTGTCTATTTGTGGAAAAAAATCACCCTGATTAACTCTTTAATCAACTCACAGTTGACCTATTTGCTTATGGTTTTGCCAACACCTAGCGACCTGCTTAAATTATATAAGTAAAAAATAGTCAATTTTATTTGGAATGGCAAGCTAGCCAAAATCAAAAGGGCCTATTTATATAATGAATATGAATTCGGAGGGCAGAAATTGCTTTATCAATTGGAACCTTTATCAAGAAAAAGGGGGAAAAGTAAGGAACATGTCTGTCGGCACTGCATTAAAGACCAAAATTGGTTAAAACAAATTGTGATAAATAAAAATATATACCAATTTAAGGACATAAAATTGACAGCTGTGCAAAATGGATTGCAAAAGAGTTGGGAAGCGATTTTTGATGTACCAATTCCATGGCACGTGGTTTATGAATTGACACGCAATTTTCCATTCCTCCTGAAAGCCCTAATATTAAAAACAGCCTAATGCATTCTCTCTGTCCCCCACACGCACTTTAAACATTTGGATAATAAAGCATTTAAAAGGCTGACATTGGTGGATTTGAATACTGCTGACAGACATAATTCTAACTCCACCCATAACTTTTGGACTTTTAAACATTCCCAGAAGGCATGGATTATTATAATCCATATATTATAATTATTATAATTTGCCCCCCATAGGCCTAAAACCTATGGGGGGCAAACAACGTTTCCATGATGGGCTATTAGCAGGACAATAGACTCTTCAACCTTTCCAAAATGATAGCTCGGCTAGGTGTGAACAAAAATCCCCACAACTTGTAATGTATTAAGTACTCTAAAGTTTTACATTTCTAACTACAAACATCATGCAACAGCAAAAAGTCAGGTAAAGCATATACTGATCAGTATTTCTTCATCAACATCTTTATGCTTTCATTAATAAAATAAGGATAAAAATACTTTTTCAAAATGCAGATGTTTATTTCAACTATCAGCAGGACAATAGACTCTTGCCGAGTTTAGGGACTTTATATATGTTAATGGATCCATAATTAATTATGGGAATAAATATCACTGAATGACATAGCATGGGGACTGGTCTTGATAAATCAATCATATTTTTATTCGGAAATGTTCGGATTATTTTGCTCTTCACTATCACAGTATTAAAAACTTTCAAATGCATTCATGAATTAAATCGCTTTAGCCGACATGTTGCGGTTCATCTGATGAAGGTGCACATGGGCCTATTTATTTAATGAATATGAATTCAGAGGGCAGAAATGATTAAATATTAAAGCATTAGACCTTTCACTAAAGGCGCCAGTCATACAACAGTTATACTTAAATCCGAACTAGTTCTCTAGCAAATTAGTAAGAATGTCTCACCCCATGTTCAAGAATGGCCTTTTTCCCTTAATTCAGAGATTCCCTCTGGTGGTCTAACTAGCATTATTGGCAACAACGGTTGACATTTAAATAGTGTGCCATAGAATTCTGCGGCACCCCGCAAGCTGTGCTGAAGTACAATGCAACTTTTAAAAGGTAGAACCACTGTAGTTTGTAGTGTGATTTCCTTTGCGATCCATTGAGGTACTTAAAACCGTATTATAATCTCCCACCATAATAATAGATTCATTCGTTGCTTGTGAGCTCAATAGATGATTATATATTTTTTCAAAGAAGTGTGTAACATCATTATTTAGCCCATTCTGTTTTTTGCCCAGTAGCATATTAAAAAGGAGCCATCTTCCTTGAGGATCTGTTTGTACATTTTGCACAATCCGATCAAAATTGTTGTTAATTAATATAAATCACCCCTTTTGAGTTTCTTTGCCCATGACAAAAAAAAAAAAATCTTCCTCCTTGTCCTTTTTCCACCCAACCTCATCTATATTTGTAGAGTGAGTTTCCTGTAAACAATAGACATTATATCCTTTCTCTTTTAGCCAGGTAAACATGTATCTTATTTTCTTATGATCTGTTAAGCCATTACAATTGTAACTGGCTATACTTATTTCCCCACTTACCATAATGATACCCAAGTTTCAATTATACTTACACCTACACATGTTTGTAAACTTGCCATTAAAACGCACCATGATGATTATATAGATATATCTGTAGCATATTATTTGACCTGTTAAGCATACTGTAGCTGCAACTTTGTAAACCTCCAATTGTCCTAATATTCCACCCACTAAAACCTCCCCCCATATCTAGGTCTGTGGTCACTAAGACCACCAGACCATCTCCCTGACTCATGACGCACCTTTGTGTACCAAGGCAAACCCTTGGCTGCCAATTGGCGTAGGCCAGAGGAAAATATGGGCAGTCCCATAATAACATAATTCAATACTGCCACCATTAACTCACACATTCAAGGCCCAAAGGTCTATTGCATTATCTATGAGGGTGCTTTTTAAGAGAACTAACCAAATAACATGGAAAACAGTCAGAAAAAACAAGAACAATAATAGATCATGTTAATAGAAATTACAGCACAATATTATACAGTCCCAGCTCATATTTAGAAAGTCCTAGGAAAGGCTATAAGCATGTTTGCCCAGCCCGCTCAGTTCAGTGGATCCAATTGTTGGAAAGAATTTGAAAAAATGAAGAGAATACCTACATACATCCTAAGACCAGTTCTTTATGTCTATGCATGTAGTCCTCATTATATCCTGTTTCATTCCGTCAAAAAAGCAAGAAGGAAAAGGGAACATAGATTCTAACGGCCACTAATGACTGGCAGTAAAAATGTGTCTTAAGCATCACACTACCAATTAAGAAATACCTAAGTTTAACTTACAATTACCCTGACACAGCGATGGCACAATAGCAAAGAATAGATGCAGTACTACTGACAATCCAGAGCGAGTAAACCTGTAAAACCAAACCTCGCTCCACCCACACACATTTAGTTTTTTATTCCAGGGTCGCTGCTCTATCACCGTTTTACACCTAGGCCTACATCATTAGGATCAAGAATATAAAAAGGTAGCTTAAATAGCTCATATAGAAATATATAATATACTTATTGCTTAGTGCCTCCATAAGCCATTTATTGTGTTGGTTCTACCGTTAACTTTAATCGCAGTGTGAACCAGCCCGCCACACACTAATAGCACCAACAACCCTGTTGACAATACCCAATCCATTTGCCGGTTTGTATCGGAACAATAATATGTCCTTTACATTTTTACCATTGAGATGGATTTTTCTAATGTAAATGGATAATGACAAATTATTTTAGGATCGTATAGGCCTACTCCAATAGATAACCTCGGCAGGTTTTTAATGATAGAATCCTTTATCCTAGCTCTACATTAGATCCGCAAACAAGGGCCACACTTTATAACAGCTTTATAATATACACAATCTCTACAATTAGGCCCTATCATATCAAGCTAAAAAACAACCTTTGTTTTTCTAATGTACTACCTGTGCAATCTTCATATTAAATAAATAATCAAAAAGAAAAAAGGTCAACCTTACCCATCTTCATCTTGCCCTAAATTAAAACCTGATTTTAAGTCCACATAGTCCAAAGTTCCATATTGCCTAAATAAAAAAAGGATTAGTTCATCATACCCATTCTGCATTACCGTAAGTACAACCTTATTTTAAGTCCACAGTCCAATACTGCATGATTTAAAAGAAGAGTCCATCATGCAAATTATTTTGGGGAAAAACGAATGAATACATAATTGTACTGTGTAATGCGATGCAAATGTATATTGGAAGATTCATTCAGCAGGAGGTACCTATCACTCACAGCCACGATGTAATCTACGAGTCCTTGAACATTTGATTGTTTACATTCAATTTATCGATCACTAGACAAACATTCTGCTTCTCTGCTCGGGGCCTTTTGAAAGTGGGAACAGGTTACGTTCTCTCTACTATTTCATGAGGAAAGTGTTCATTAATAGAGAACGGGGTGTTCTTCAGTTCCCTACCCTGTTGTAACAAGGCAATTTTCATTTTGTAGTGAGTTAGCACAGCTACGATCGAACGGGGCCTTCCCTCCCCTCTGCCACCGAAACGGTGAGCCCTTTGAAAATCAATTGTATCCACCTGTTAGTCCGTCATCTTGAGATTACATTTCATGAACACCTTGATATTTTCCTCCGTTGACTGATAGTTTTCATTTTCATCCTCCTTTATTCCCATTATAACAATATTATTCTTCATATTTCTGCACTTTAGATCAAGTAATTTGGCTTTCATTGTTTTATTATCATACCATAGCCTCTCTGTAGTGTCTTTTAGGGAGATCCACGGTAGTTTTCAATATCTTATTTTCCGCTCGTATTTCTTCCATAATTTTTATTACTGTAATCCATTCCTGTTTTTAAGGCCTCAACCTCCCCCAGTAGCCCAGGCAATATATCCTGCTTTTTTAACTGCTCGCTCATGCTTGTAAGCAATGCTCTATCTTCTGGAGACACAGTTATAAAAACGTCACCCTCCAATGTTAAATTAGGAATTTTAGACGGCAGCTTCCCTTCAGTTACACTCGCAGGGCTCGAGGAAAGGTATTTTCTTGTTCGCTTCGATGTATCAGATTTCTTTTGAGCATATCAAAATGCTGATCAATAAATAGTTCAAGGTTCTCTATATTATCCAGAATGTTTGTTTCACAGTTATCAGCTACTCCTCAATTTTATGATTCATTTATTGGACAAGCTGTGCATACCACGCTGCCAAGTCATCAACCACCAACTCAGACAGAAAACCAGTTTACAAACACAAAATGATGTCAATAATACGACATCGTTATAGACCTCTTGGAAAGATACATGAACAGCATTCTCAGAGATGACACATGAGGGAACAAGTTCTATACAGGGGTGCCAAGCCCAGCGTGTAAGACCATGGTAACTATGAAGTATTAAGGGCAAATCCCACAGACACTTTTTATTTGAGCCACAGATAATGGGCTTACTCTTGGATCATTCCCGCTAGCACTTTTAATGAAGAGGAGACTGCATTGGTCGTGTGTATCCCCTGGATACGAGCGCTACTAAATCAGAGAGACTGTCACCAGAGGGGCGCTTTCAAACACTGACATTTTCCTCTGAGACATGAGGAATGACTCACGGCTGAAAAAGTGCCAAAGTTCAGAAGAGGCCGCCCCAAATGGTAGAGGTAAAGACAGTCTTTAGTTTAAGGAATGTTTGGTTCACATGGTTCTCCAAATTGTTGAGGAATCGCAATATTTCTCATGTCTCATGTGGGCAGACTAGACTAGTATATGGTTGAAGGGCAAGGGAACATAACTGACATTTTACCAATTTACAGGAGAACAAAATAAAGTAACTTTTCATAAAACACGTTACAGTAGAAGCAGGGCTTCAATTGTTGTTTTAGGACTCTCATTTGATGTATTTAAAGATGTCAGACGGGCCCTTTGGCAGTTTAATCTGGAGCTGTCATTTGACCCAATTTAACCAACTTTTGCCCAAAATACCCCTTACATCATTCTGCTTCTCATCCCCTGAAGTGCCAGGGAATGCCACAGTGGAGTTCCAGGGGAGTGCCAAATACCTATTAATGACAAGGACATTGAGGTCACTGACCATGCAACGCCATGCACTGATAATCAGTCAATTTTCACTCAAAGCTGGAGCTTTGATCTGGAAGCCAAATACTTTATCCCAAATGGCACCCTATTCCCTACATAGTGCATTAATATTGCCCAGGGCCAATAGGCACTATACGTGCTTTATAAAGGAAATGGGGTTCAATTTGGGACACAGTCGGAGATTCCGTAGGCCTATATATTGTATATGTGCTAACAGTATTATATCTACTGCTAATATATCTGCTAACTGTACTATGTAATCATACAATATCTGCTGCTATCTGCGTCTAAAATCTTTGAAGACATTTGTACTAACTGTACCGTTAAATTGTATCTGCTGCTATTTTATTTCGTTTACATTGTGTTTTGTTTGTGTGATCCGTTGTCTTTTGTTTGTCTTTAGTAACAAAATGTTTAAAAAAATAAATAATTCATAGGAAAAGCGCAAAATGCTACATAATTTCACAAAAAGTTCAAAACATATATTAACCAATTAAGAGTCTTTAGTAAGTCTATCCATGATAAAGTCTGGTGGCTGTTGGAATGAGCCCCTATATCTATAATATACATGTACAGTGCATTCAGAAAGTATTCAGACCCCTTCCCTTTTTCCACTTTGTTACATTACAGCCTTATTCTAAAATTGATTATATAAAACATTATCCTCATCAATATACACACAATACCCCATAATGACAAAGTGAAAACAGGTTTTTAGAAATGTTTGCAAATGTATTCAAAATAAAAAACAAATACCTTGTTTACATACGTTTTCAGACCCTTTGCTGTGAGACTCGAAATTGAGCTCAGGTGCAACCTGTTTCCATTGATCATCCTTGAGATGTTTCTACAACTTGATTGGAGTCCACAACTGTCTATATAAGGTCACACAATAGACAGAGCAAAAACCAAGCCATAGGGTCGAAGGAATTGCCCGTAGAGCTCAGACAGGATTTGGTCAAGGGAAGGGTACCAACACATTTCTGGAGCACTAAAAGGTCCCCAAGAACACAGTGGCCTCCATCATTCTTAAATGGAAGAAGTTTGGAACCACCAAGACTCTTCCGAGAGCTGACCACCCGGCCAAACTGAGAAATCGGGTGACAAGGGTCTTGGTCAGGGAGATGACCAAGAACCCGATGGTCACTCTGACAGAGCTCCAGAGTTCCTCTGTGGAAATGGGAGAACATTCCAGAAGGTCAACCATCTCTGCAGCAATTCACCAATCAGGTCTAGAGTGGCAAGAGGGATGCCACTCCTCAGTAAAAGGCACATAACATCCTGCTTGGAGTTTGCCAAAAGGCACCTAAAGACTATCAGACCATGACAAACAAGATTCTCTGTTCTGATTAAACCAAGATTGAACTCTTTGGCCAAAATACCAAGCGTCACGTCTGGAGGAAACCTAGCACCATCCCTACGGTGAAGCATGGTGGTGGCAGCATCATGGTGTGGGAATGTTTTTCAGCGGCAGGGACTGGGAGACTAGTCAGGGTCAAGGGAAAGATGAATGGAGCAAAGTACAGAAAGGTCCTTGATGAAAACCTGCTCCAGAGCGCTCGTGACATGACTGGGGTAAAGGGACAAGTCTCTGCATGTTTGTCCTTGAGTGGCCCAGCCAGAGCCCGGACTTGAACGCGGTCATACATTTCTGGTGATACCTGAAAATAGCTGTGCAGCGACATTCTCCATCCAACTTAGAGCTGGAGAGGATCTGAAGAATGGGGAAAAACTCGGAGGGGATGGCTGACGTTTTACGCTCTCCTAACCAACTGTGCTATTAAGTGTGTTTTTTTCACATTGTTTGTAAGTTAACTTGTACATAATGTTGCTGCTACCGTCTCTTATGACCGAAAATAGCTTCTGGATATCAGAACAGCGATTACTTGAGAAAATGGCCTTTGAATGGTTTGGTTGGAGAGCTATTCATTGTCTACAACCATTCAGCATCGGTCACACCCTCTTAAGCTTTAGCCCCACCCATCTCTTTATAGGTTGATCCGATCGTTCTGTCCTAACAACCACAATCAAGCACCCAAGCTAACTGAATAATGTTAGCTAGCTTGCTAGCTACTGGCACACTCAGACGAGAGCTTAACAATGAACCATAATCCAAAATCATGACAATCTTTGTCCCTATGTGTAGTTGCAAACCGTAGTCTGGCTTTTTTATGGTGGTTTTGTAGCAGTGGCTTCTTCCTTGCCGAGTGGTCTTTCAGGTTATGTCGATATAGGACTCATTTTACTGTGGATATAGATACTTTTGTACCCGTTTCCTCCAGCAACTTCACAAGGTCCTTTGTTGTTCTGTGATTGATTTGCACCAAAGTACTTTCATCTCTAGGAGACAGAATGTTTCTCCTTCCTGAGCGGTATGACGGCTGCATTGTCCCATGGTGTTGATACCTGTGTACTATTGTTTGTACAGATGAACGTGGTACCTTCAGGCGTCTGAAAATTGCTCCCAAGGATGAACCAAACCTGTGGAGGTCTCCAATTTGTTTTCGGAGGTCTTGGCCGATTTCTTTTGATTTTCCCATGATGTCAAGCAAAGAGATACTGAGTTTGAAGGTAGGCCTTGAAATACATCCACAGGTACACCTCCAATTGACTCAAATTATGTCAATTAGCCTATCAGAAGCTTCTAAAGCCATGACAATCTTCTGGAATTTTCTAATCTGTTTAAAGGCACAGTCAACTTAGTGTATAAACTTCTGACCCACTGGAATTGTGATAGATTATTTCACTTATAATTCACTCTAAACAATTGTTGGAAAAATTACTTGTGTCAATGCACAAAGTAGATATCCTAACCTACTTGCCAAAACTATAGTTTTAACAATACATTTGTGGATGGTTTAAAAACAAGTTAATGACTTCAACCTAAGTGTATGTAAACTTCCGACTTAAGTACAGGTTCTTTGTATCGCTGTTTGACCCAGTGGGTGAATACATTTGGTTTGAGCTTTTTCTAGTTTCTCGTTACTTTTTACTCTTTGTTCAGAACCTAACATTAGAATGGTACAATAAACAAGGTGACATTTCAAAATGTGGTTGTGCATCAGCAGTTTCTATTGTTTTGTCAGTCACTGAGTCACTCAATTAGCCCATGTCAGCTAACATTTTTTAGATTGGTAAATTAGTCTAGTGGCCAGCTATCGCCAGTCAGAAAAAAGGGAAAACTTATTTAACCTCTCTTGGGTAGGGGGCAGTATTTAGTATTTTGGATGAATGAGGTGCCCAATGTCAATTGCCTGTTACTCAAGCCAAGAAGCTTGAGTATCCAAATTGGTAGTATTGGATATAAAACTCTAAAGACGAGCAAATCCGAGACTTCATTAATGTTTGATTTCGTGCACCAGGTTACTACCCTGCATGAATCTGCAGGTTGCTAACCAACCAGGTTCAATGTTAGCTAGCTAAAATTAGGCTATAACTAGCAAAGCAAATGGCTCTGAGATACAAATGATATTACCACACAGATCATACATGTAATGTTAGCTTGCTGACCTAACAGCAGTCAAGCAACCAAGCTAACTGGCTAGCTACTTCCAGACACAAATGAGAGAACAGCTCACTGACCATTTTACTTGCCCTAGCAGTGCTGGTTACACTGTTTTTAATGTTATCCAAAGCGTTGGTGACTGCAACTGTGCTGCTGGACACAATTTACACTTTTTTGCCAATGTTTCCTGACACTGTCCATATTCAACAGGTGTTGAATTCTGCACTCTGGCACACTAACGAGAGAGCTCTGAAATCGAAGTAGATAGCCAGAGTGAATGAATTCAAAATGGATTTAATTTATATGTATCACCTATCTATACACAATACCGCATAATGACAGTGATTTGATAACTAACCTGTTTTAGAATTTTTTTGAAAAGTACTGAAAATGAAACACAGAAACCTAATTTACATACGTACCAGTCAAGCGTTTGAACACCAATTGATTCAAGGGTTTTTCTTTATGTTTACTATTTTCTACATTGTAGAATAATAGTGAAGACATCAAACTATGAAATAACACATGGAATCATGTAACCAAAAAAAGTGTAAAACAAGATTCTTCAAAGTAGCCACCCTTTGCCTTGATGAAAGCTTTGCACACTTTTGGCATTCTCTCAACCAGCTTCACCTGGAATACTTTTCCAACAGTCTTGAAGGAGTTCCTTCACTCTGCAGTCCAACTCATCCCAAAACATTTCAATTGGGTTGAGGTAGGGGGATTGGAGGTCAGTGTCACGAAAGTCATATAAATAATTGGACCAAGGCGCAGCGTGAGTGGAGTTCCACATTTTAATAGTGAAACTTCTCAAAGCAACAAAGATATAACGATGTGAAATACATAGCGCAAATAAGCACACATACAAAACAATATCCCACATCGCAGGTGGGAAAAGGAACACACTAAGTATGATCCCCAATTAGGGGCAACGATTATCAGCTGCCTCCAATTGGGAACGATACACATACTATCTAGAAACCCCCCCTAGTCACGCTCTGACCTATTACACCATAGAGAACCCAGAGGGCTCTATGGTCAGGGCGTGACAGTCAGGTCATCGATGCAACACTCCATCACTCTACTTCTTGGTCCTTACACAGCCTGGAGGTGTGTTTTCAGTCATTGTCCTGTTGAAAAATAAATGATAGTCCCACTAACCGCAAACCAGATGGGATGGCATATAGCTACAGAATGCTGTGGCAGCAATGCTGCTTGAGTGTGCATTGAATTCTAAATAAATCATACAGTGTCACCAGCAAAGAAACCCCCACACCATCACACTTCCTCCTCCATGCTTCACGTTGGGAACCACACATGTGGAGATCATCCGTTCACCTACTCTGCGTCTCACAAAGTCACAGCGGTTGGAACCAAAAATCCCAAATTTAGACTCAGACTCAGACCAAAGGACAGATTTCCACCGGTCTAATGTCCATTGCTCGTGTTTCTTGGCAAGCAAGTCTTCTTTTTGTATATATTTTTTTCCTTTTATTTAACTAGGCAAGTCAGTTAAAATACTTATTTACAATGACAGCCTACAAAAAGGCAAAAGACCTCCTGCAGTGACGGGGGCTGGGATTTAAAAAATATATTTTTTAAATATATAACAAAACGCACATCACTACAAGAGACAATACAATACCAGATAAGAGACCTAAGACAACACAGCATGGTAGCAACACAAAACACAGTACAAACATTACTACAACAGCACAAAGGGCAAGAAGGTAGAGAACACAATACATCACGAAAAGCAACCACAAATGTCATTAAGAGTGTCCATGACTGAGTTTGAATGAAGAGATTGTGATGAAACTGTTTGAGTGTTTGTTGCAGCTCGTTCCAGTCGCTAGCTGCAGCGAACTGAAAAGACGAGCGACGCAGGGATGTGTTTGCTTTGGGTACCTTTCAAGTCAAATATTATGTCATACACATGGTTAGCAGATGTTAATGCGAGTGTAGTTTGTGCTTCTAGTTCCGACCATGCAGTAATATCTAAAGTAATCTAACAATTACACAAAACTACCTTATACGCACAAGTGTAAAGGAATGAATAAGAATATGTACATAAAAATATGGATGAGCGATGGCCGAACGGCATAGGCAAGATGCAGTAGATGGTATAGAATACAGTATATACATGTGAGATGAGTAATGTAGGGTATGTAAACGTTATTTAAAGTGGCATTGTTTAAAGTGGCTAGTGATACATTTATTACATCCAACTTCTAATTATTAAAGTGGCTAGAGATGAGTCAGTATGTTGGCAGCAGCCACTCAATGTTAGTGATGGTGTCACGTTCCTGACCTGTTTTCTGTTGTTTGGTATGTGGTTATTGGTCAGGGCGTGAGTTTTGGGTGGGCAGTCTATGTTCTGTTTCTATGTTGGTTTTGGGTTGCCTGGTATGGCTCTCAATTAGAGGCAGGTGTTTGACGTTTCCTCTGATTGAGAGTCATATTAAGGTAGGTTGTTCTCACTGTTTGTTTGTGGGTGATTGTCTTCCGTGTCAGTAGATGTTACCACACGGGACTGTTTCGGTTTGTCTGTTCCTGTTCGTGTGTTCTTCGTTTCATGTAAGTTCGTAGTTTAGGTCTGTTTAGTTCGTTTTGTTATTTTGTATTTCTAAGTGTTATTTCGTGTTTCGTCGTTTTGTTTAATAAATCATTATGAATTCACACCCCGCTGCACTTTGGTCCAATCCTTGCTACTCCTCTTCGGATGAAGAGAAGGAGGAAGCCCGTTACAGATGGCTGTTTAACAATCTGATGGCCTTGAGATAAAAGCTGTTTCAGTCTCTCGGTCCCCGCTTTGATGCACCTGCACTGACCTCACCTTCTGGATGATAGCGGGGTGAACAGGCAGTGGCTCGGGTGGTTGTTGTCCTTGATGATCTTTTTGACCTTCCTGTGACATCGGGTGGTGTAGGTGTCCTGGAGGGCAGGTAGTTTGCCCACGGTGATGCGTTGAGCAGACCTCACTACCCTCTGGAGAGCCTTACGGTTGTGGGCAGAGCAGTTGCTTTACCAGGCGGTGATACAGCCCGACAGGATGCTCTCGATTGTGCATCTGTAAAAGTTGAGTATTTTTGGTGACAAGCCGAATTTCTTCAGCTTCCTGAAGTTGAGGCCCTGCTGCGCTTTCACCACGCTGTCTGTGTGGGTGGACCATTTCAGTTTGTCCGTGATGTGTATGCCGAGGAACTTAACTTTCTACCCTCTCCACTACTGTCCCATCGATGTGGATAGGGGGGGGGGGGGGGGGGCGTGCTCCCGCCGCTGTTTCCTGAAGTCTACGATCATCTCCTTTGTTTTGTTGACGTAGAGTGTGAGGTTATTTTCCTGACACCACACTCGAGGGCCCTCACCTCCGCCACCTCCTGATGGCTAAATGGTAAAGAACATCTAGCCGCTCGAGAGCACCCTTACCTTCCGATCTATACATTGTCTCCGTAATCTAGAATGGTTAGGATGATCTGAATTAGGGTTAGTTTGGCAACCGGGGTGAAAGAGTGATTGCAATATAGGAAAACAAGTCTAGAATTAACTTTACCATGCAGCTTTGATATGTGCTGAGAGCAGGACAGTGTACCATCTAGCCATACATACCATCTAGATATACATCGTTTGATATATTTCGTACATTTGGATTAGTAAACTAAACATGAACAAAGAGGTATTTGGATATAAAGATGAACTTCATCGAACATTTATTGTGGAACTGGGATTCCTGGGAGTGCATTCCGATGAAGATCAAAGGTAAGTGAATATTTATAATGCTATTTCTGACTTTTGTTGACTCCACAACATGGCGGCTATCTGTATGACTTGTTTTGGTGGCTGAGCGCTGTAGTCAGATTATGGCATGGTGTGCTTTCGCCGTGAAGCTTTTTTGAAATCTGACACAGCGGTTGCATTAAGGAGAAGTTTAAGGGACAGCTGTGAGGAGGGCTTATTCTCCATGTCTTTAACCAGTTTCCAGAACTTCTTGGGGTTAGACCCACAGAGAACTGCTCCATAAACTAACTTTGGCCTTCCGGATAGCCTGACTGCACTTATTTCTCATTTGCCTGAACAAGAGCCAGTCAGCCTGAGTATGCCACGCCTTTCTCCAAATGCAATTCTTGAGGTGGAGTAACTCTACAAGATCACGGTCGAACCAGGGGCCGAACCTGTGTTTAATTCTCATTTTCTTTATGGGGGCGTGTTTGTTGACAATACCACTGAAAAGACCCAAAAAATAAAAAAAGGGCCAAGCGTCTTCGACAGAGGGGATGAAGCTGATTCTATAACATTTTACAGAGACCAGATCATTAAGGAAGGCTTGCTCATTAAAGTGTTTTAGCAAGCGTCTAGGACAAATCAGTACAGGTCATTTCCCTGAGCAGCCATTACAAACACAGGCTGTAAAACAGTGATCACTAAGGTCATTACAGAAAACACCAGACTGATACCTATCACAATTATTTGTGAGGATAACATCAAGAAGACTAGCCTTTTTTCGGTGTTTGGAGTCATACCTTGTGGGATTGGCAATAATCTGAGAAAGATTTAGGGAGTCCCATTGCTTTAGGACTTGCTCAGGTGGTTTAAGCATGTCCCAATTTAGGTCACCTAGCAGGAAAATTCAGACTAGTTGTAAGGGGCCAGGAGACAGCTTAGGGCAGGTAGGGTACAGGCCGGTGCTGATGGATGACGATGGCACCCAGCAGCAGTCAAAGAGCTATTTAAAAGTGTAATACTTAAAACCAGCAAATCAAATTGTTTGGGAACAGACCTGGTGGAGATAACCGAGCACTGAAGGTGATCCACTCCCCCACCATTGGAAAATCTGTCTTGCCGGAAAAGGTTATAACCAGAAAAGGTTAACCTCAGTATTCAATACACTTCCTTATCTACGTCTCAGTAATGACCAACACATCTGGATTGGAGCTTTGAACCCACACTTTCAATTGATCAATTTTAGGTAATACGCTTCTAGTGTTAACGTGCAGAAAACCCAGGCTTTTACGGGAACAGAAATCAGTAAAGCAGATAGAGCACACGTCAGAATTGGAGCTAGCAACAGTAGATGGGCCAGGGTGTACATGCACATGTCCAGATATCATCAACAGTAATGCAATCAAGGCACGGCAGAGGACAGGGGGAGCTCTGCAGTGCTGATTTATGACATCTGAATGTGCATCAGATGGCAACAAGATCATATTGTACAGCAATTTCATCAGGTAACATGAATACAAAGCCGGCAAGAGGTGGTTAGAATGGGATGGGAGGCCAAAAGTCTTTGTAACCAATAGAGTCAGAGTAAAGAGTGTTGGGAACACAGTCTGTCCGATGGTTGGATAAAGAAAGTTCATAGTCAACAAAGCATGCAGGAGTCATAAGGCAAATAGCAAAATGCACAAGAAAGATGTAATTTCTTGTGGCTAGCCATTGTAAGTTGAGTAATTTGCCCCAACAGTGCCTGTGTGTTGGAGGCAAGTGAAAGCTCGGGAGAGAGGGGGGGGGGGGGGGGGGGGGGGTGGAGGTGGGGGAGACAACCAGGGCAGACGGTGAACAGATTGCCAGGCGGAATCCAAGCAGCAGTGCAGCAGGCAATGGGAGTAGATGTCACACCCACTTGGGAGAAGCTTTTATTTCTGGAGGCAGATTTCTTGTAGATAATGCCAGTGGATAGACTGAACAGCAGGAGGGGGCTTCAAGGCCTCTGGATCTGGTTGGGCTCAAAGGCTTCGACACCTCTCGCTTCACACATCACTTTAATTGAAGTTTATAGCAAGCTTGGTAGCCTGAGCAGTCAGTCCTTATAAAGTCAAATATAACATTGTAATGTACTTTTCTTTTTAGCTTTTGAAAGAAAAAAAAATAGCTTCAGAGTAAACATTACTCACTCAGCTCCTGGTTGGATGGTGTTTTCAGGTCTCTGCTTGTTTGCCAGAGCATTTGCTGTATAGTTTGGGAATAATCCTTGGCTGTAGGAAGCATTCCAGATAATTCCGTCCAAAATCAGGTTGTAGGTTTGGAGTTTTGATTTGAAGTGAAGGTTGTTGTTTAGGGAAGCATCCTGTAAATGTCCCTGTCAAAAAACATCTAAGTTTGTTTAACTCTAAATCTATCCATTTTTAAAAACATGCTGGCAAATGTGGGAACTCATCTGGACATGACCTCTCTCTCTCTCATCAGTCTAATGGTTTCTTTGCAGAAATTCAACCATGAAGACCTGATTCACACAGTTTATGTTGATATGTGTCTGTTACTTGAACTCTGTGAAGCATTTATTTGGGCTGCAATTTCTGAGGCTGGTAACTTCATGAATTTATCCTCTGCAGCAGAGGTAACTCTGGGTCTTCCTTTCCTGTGGCAGTCCTCATGAGACAGTTTCATCATAGCACTTGATGGTTTTTGTTACTGCACTTGAAGTTTCAAAGTGTTCAGATTTTCCGTATTGACTGACCATCATGTCTTCAAGTGATGATGGACTGTTGTTTCTATTTGCTCATTTGAGTTCTTGCCATAATATGTACTTGGTCTTTTACAAAATAGGGCCAACTTCTACCTTGTCACAACACAACTGATTGGCTCCAACACATTAACCTTTACTTCATACCCATCCCGGATCCGGGATCATCCTCATCAAAAAAAGCTGACTAGCATAGCCTAGTGCGACAGGGATATCATATAATATAATTTCATGAAATCACAAGTCCAATACAGCAAATGAAAGATAAACATCTTGTGAATCCAGCCATCATTTCCGATTTTTAAAATGTTTTACAGCGAAAACACAATATGTATTTCTATTAGCTAACCACAATAGCCAAACACACAACGGCATATTTTCACCATGATTCCACCTTATACGTAGCTTTCACAAAATCCAGAAATAGAGATAAATGAATCACTAACCTTGAACAACTTCATCAGATGACAGTCTTATAACATCATGTTATACAATACATATGTTTTGTTTCGAAAATGTGCATATTTATAGCTACAAATCCTGGTTTTAGAATAATACAGAATAATTACAGAGAGCAACGTGAAATACCTAAATACTCATCATAAAACATTTATGAAAAATACATGGTGTACAGCAAATGAAAGATAAACATCTTGTGAATCCAGCCAATATTTCCGATTTTTTAAGTGTTTTACAGCAAAAACACAATATATACATTTCTATTAGCTCACTACAGTAGCCAAACGCACAACGCAATTTACTCCCCGCCAAAATAGCTTGCACAAAACCGACAAAATAGAGATAAAATGAATCACTAACCTTGAACAACTTCATCAGATGACAGTCTTATAACATCATGTTATACAATACATTTATGTTTTGTTCGAAAATGTGCATATTTAGAGCTGCAAATCATGGTTATACAATGTGAATACGTAGCAACGATTCACCAGAATCTCCGGAGATATTTTGGACAGTCACCTAATCTAACCAAAGAACTCATCATAAACTTTAAATAAAAATACTTGTTGTATGGCAAATGAAAGATACACTGGTTCTTAATGCAACCGCTGTGTTAGATTTTTTAAAATCACTTTACCACAACATACAGCTTGGGTTATTGTGAGACAGCGCTCACCAACACGGCGGAGAATAGGAGTCAACAAATTACACAGAAATACGAAATAACATCATAAATGTTGTCTTACTTTTGCTGAGCTTCCATCAGAATGTTGTGCAAGGAGTCCTATTTCCAGAATAAATCGTTGTTTGGTTTTAGAATGTCCGTTTCTTCAGTCGAATTAGCAACCTTGGCTAGCATTGTGGCGCGAACATTCCCATCTCTTGGCGCAAAGAACGGAAAATTCCAAAAGTCCCAATAAACTGATAAAACTATGTTGAAAAATCCTACTTTATGATGTTTTTCTCATATGTATCAAATAAAATCAGAGCCGGAGATATTCGCCGTGTATACCGAACGCTTTTCAGAAGACAATGTCGAGGTCCCCCGCGCATCGTCGAAAACAAACAAAATACCGGACCTGTCACTCCAAAAGCTCTTATTCAGCCTCAGATCAAGCTAGACACCCTTTTCAACCTTCCACTGCCTGTTGACATCTAGTGGAAGGCGTATGAAGTGCATACATATCGATAAATAAAAGCCAGTTGAATAGGCAGGCCCTGAAACAGAGCCTCGTTTTCAGATTTTTCACTTCCTGTCTGGAAGTTTGCTGCCAAATGAGTTCTGTTTTACACAGATATAATTCAAACAGTTTTAGAAACTTCTGAGTGTTATCTATCCAATAGTAATAATATGCATATTGTATGATCTAGAACAGAGTACGAGGCCATTTAATTTGGGCACGATTTTTTCCAAAGTGAAAACAGCACCCCCCTATTGACAAGAAGTTTTAAGTAAAGAAATTCCACAAATGTACTTTTAACAAGGCACACCTGTTAATTGAAATGCCAAGAGTGTGCAAAGCTGTCATCAAGGCAAAGGGTGGCTACTTCAAAGAATCTCAAATCTAAAAAATATTTTGATTTGTTTAACACTTTTTTGATTCCTACATGATTCCATGTGTTATTTCATAGTGTTGATGTCTTCACTGTTATTCTACAATATAGAAAATAATAAAAAACAAAAACCTGGAATGAGTAGGTGTCCAAACTTTTGACTGTTACTGTAATTAAACTAAGTAGTTCATGTTATGATTTCTTACCTTGATAGCCACCAACACTTGGAAACTTCATCAAGGAAAAAAGCAAAATCAATTATTGTTTTGTGTTTCCAGCAGTATTGAGGTACAAAACAGAAACATGTTGTACATTTTAACAAATTAAGGCCTTAATTTGTGGCTGCATAAATGATACACATGTCAATGTGTTGTGGGATTCAAAAAAGCCTTACCATGAGGTTGATATCATGACAAATAGATGTAGCATCAACAGGTGCATGTATAATTTAGTTAAATTCCCCTATAGTAAGGCAAAATTTCCCACAGTCATCCTTCCTCAGAAAATACCATAGATTAACAATTTAGTTAAAAAATGAAATGCAGTTTCCAAAGGAAAAATAACTTTACCTTCCTTGAAAATCCATGTTTACCTGTCACGTTCATTGTATGAGTGAGACCAAGGCACAGCGTGGTATGCGTACATTCTCTTTTAATGACCGAAACACTGAACAAAAACAACTAACTCAACGAACCGTGAAGCTATACAGAACAGTGCCGACAGGCAACTAAACATAGTCAAGATCCCACAAACACAAAAGGGAAATGGCTACCTAAATATGATCCCCAATCAGAGACAACGATAAACAGCTGTCTCTGATTGAGAACCATATCAGGCCAACAAAGACATACAAAAACCCCTAGATGACCAACCCTAGACATTATCACGCCCCAACCAACACAGAGAAAAAACAGCTTACTATGCTCAGGGCGTGACAACCTCCAAATATCATAATGTTGAACCTAAGATAAGAATATAAGGTGATTTACCGTGGCAGTAACATTGGCAACTGAACATGGCAACAAATAAAACATTGGTGTTTTTCTGTTACATCCAAGGAATCATACAACATTAATCTTAGTACATATTGTAATAATTTGTGATAACTGCTATCATTCAGGAAGACATTTGTTTGTATTTGATTTTATTATGGATCCCCATTGGCCAAGGCAGCAGCTACTCTTCCTGCCGTCCAGCAAAATTAAGGCAGTTATACAATTTTAAAAACATTACAATGCATTCTCAGATTTCACAACACATTAAGTGTGTGTGTGCCCTCAGGTCTTTACTGATTGTGGTCCATGGCTGCTCTCAGAACACTTTTCCCTATCTGTTGACCTGATAATAATCCTCTACAGAACACAAGCCTGCCTGAATAACTTGTGATTGGTGTCGATGTGAACAATGGACAAGGGAGCTGGCACAGAATATGTTGTGCGAGCTACCGTACCCAGCTGCAATAACCTAGCCAAAACTACAGCCCCATCCACCGGGTTCATGGAGGACACGATTCTTCGCCATTACACACTGTGCCAGATAGACTGATGAAGGCTAATCTGCATGCTGTCACCAGCTCACCACTCACATGCTGATTCATCAGAGATAGCAGAATACCTAGCTCTAACATAGAGGTTCTGTTCATTCATTCGATGTTGCAGGGTACTCCTGGAGACTCCATGGAGCTCAGCTAAACATAGGACAGGCATGAATGTTTCCAGACAACTTGACAGTGTGTTGGGGTCTATTTCTAGTCTAGGCCGCTCCTGACGACAAAGCGTCTGATGGTGGATGTTCTGCAGTTGATTATTGGATGTGTGTACAGACAACATCCCCCAAATGTTGAAGACCATCAATGACTTCAGTAGGGATGTCTATATGTTCAGCTGCCGAACTTGACAGTTCTTGGGTACACACATTGTGCATGGATTCATAGTAGAGGATGGCTGTTGACTACAGTGGTCAGCCTTTGTCTGAGCCTCTCCAGGAAATGTGTGTTTTATAGTATATGGAAGGAAAAAAATGGAGCATGCTCTAAATGCCAGGATGTCATACTCATTGAGGCTTTTCATATAGTAGAATTCGCTGCACACTATTGAGGAAGAGAATCGTCTTTCGAAACCCACATGTGTTAGACAACAGCTGATAATCAACCTGAGGGGACTATGAAGGGGACCGAGGGGACTGAATGAATGGTGCACATTATGCAGCTTAAGCAATTAGTAGGCAAGCCAGATTTTGGACACTGCCAGAGAGATTGCAGGACTTGACTTGATAGAAAGCTGAGCTCAGACATTAAGACGAATGCAGCTGTAGTACATGGTCTGCTGAGTCAAACCCCATGCTATAATTCCTCAAATCCCAGCTTCTTGTCTGGGACTCAAACATCTCCCGAAATGAAACTGCCAGAATGATGGATTAATGGAATGTTGCGGCCTGCATAAGCTTGAAGAAAACAAACATTTTGCGTAGGATGTTGTTGTCCTGTGGCAGATGACAACATATATTGAGTGTTTAAAGATCAAGATTGTATTACGTTAACATAGTGTAGCATATGAAACATCTGTGACATTCATTTGTTGACCTTTGACCTATCATCATTCCTTTTTCATCATCAATGACCTTGGCTATGTAGCTACTGTGACAACGGACACTTGATAACTACTGATAGGTTGCATTGGAGCCCGCTTCGCCTGGAATATCTAACAAATGTTTCCAGCGCTGTAGAAGCTGTGTTTATTACGCTCTTGTCCGGGACAACATTGACAATCCAGAGTCCCAATGCGGCAATTGTTTGCTTGCGGAGGATTACAGGAATGAGGTGGCTATCCTTAGCAAGCAAATTTCAATTCTGCACAAATCTATGGGGAAAACGCTAATTAGAACTTTCTCATTCTCAACTCCTGTGGCTGGATGCTGCTCGGGGCCTGATGGATGTGTCCCTGCCTTGTCATCTGTGTCCTTATCCGAATGGCCTGTGCTACCTGGAACTTGCCTGCCAAGGAAGTCGTCTCCACCTGCTTCTCCTCCTCCATCTTGTAGTGAAGTAGATGGAGAACAACAAGAAGATTGGAACAATCAGCGCTGGTCCCATGTCACAAGTCGTGGCAACCAAAGGCAGCGGCATGCTGCTAAGCGGATGGGAGTGACTACAAAACATTTGGAGCAGATCCACATAAGGAATACCTCCGCTGCACTGGTGCCTGATCTACACGTGCCTTTATCCCTGGGATTGCCCGTGTCTGCGACGGCGGTGCTGACTCCAACTACGTTGACTCCAGCAGCGGCTTCGTCGCTGTGTTCATCTCCTTTCACTCTTTCTGGATCAGACAGGGCACTGCCTGCTGTGGGAGGTCTGGACCTATTGCCAGGAGCAGCGGGCGTACGCTATCCTGCTTCTCTTGGGCCCATGAAAGGTTCAACGAATTGCGTGAGGGGTATCCCGGTATCCTGGTTCAACAGGGTCGTGGTTACGAGGGTAACCATACTTCCGGAGTCTAATAGCGCTACCGTGTCGTGTCCGTCAACCTACACCAGGACCATGGGTGCAGTTGATTCGTGGTGTGCCCAACAGGAGGTGACATAGTTCACTGCATGACCCACCTCTTTCCAGGAAAAACATCAGGGACAGACTGATATTCTGCAAAAGGTACAGGGATTGGACTGCTGAGGACTGGGGTAAAGTCATTTTCTCTGATGAATCACCTTTCCGATTGTTTGGGGCATCCGGAAAATTCGATATTTTGGGTCCATGGCCAGGAAACTCCCCAGACCTTAATCCCATTGAGAACTTGTGGTCAATCCTCAAGGGGTGGGTGGACAAACAAAAACACAAATTCTGACAAACTCCAAGCATTGATTATGCAAGAATGGGCTGCCATCAGTCAGGATGTGGCCCAGAAGTTAATTGACAGCATGCCAGGGCGGATTGCAGAGGTCTTGAAAAAGAAGGGTCAACACTGCAAATATTGACTCTTTGCATCAACTTCATGTAATTGTCAATAAAAGCCTTTGAAACTTATGAAATGCTTGTAATTATACTTCAGTTTTCCATAGTAACATCTAACAAAAATATCTAAAGATACTGAAGCAGCAAACTTTGTGGAAATTAATATTTGTGTCATTCTCAAAACTTTTGGCCATGACTGTACATTTACTAAGGATTCGAGGATCTTAGCTAGACAAGGAAGCCTTAAAATGGGGCGATAAATATTAACATCACTACAATCCCC
The DNA here is from genome assembly GCF_016432855.1 of Salvelinus namaycush. NCBI lineage: Eukaryota > Metazoa > Chordata > Actinopteri > Salmoniformes > Salmonidae > Salvelinus > Salvelinus namaycush. The sequence continues at coordinate 3,935,661 of NC_052317.1, forward strand.
ACCCTTATGGAGGGGCATCACTAGAGCTGATTTCCATACTTATGGAATATTTCCTGATAACAATGTTAGATAAAACAATGTGGGTTATTGAGCAATGATGGGCGCTGCACACTTAAGCAGACCGGGATCCAATTGGTCGGCCCCTGTGGATTTCTTGTTGTCTACTGCTAGAAAAGCATCCAGGACTACTTTTTCTATAAATAGTCTAAAAGAAAAGCTTTGACTATCCTTTCTCTGATCATTCAGCAAGTTTTCCCTATCAGCATCCAGCCCAATATCATTGTGAATAGGCTTAGAGGTAATATTTAAGAGTAATGGTGATTAAATGCATCAATGATGGCATTTTTTCCCCGTAATGAGGCAACTATCTGAATTAAGTAGAACCTTTCAGGGATTTGACAGTTTTCCAGAATTTAGCCAGGTTCCCATTACAATCCGGAGGAGCGTTTACATAAATCAGATTTAGCCTTTCTGATTTGTTTTACAGAACGATTCCTCAGTTGCTCAAACGCTTGCCAGTCCAGGCCTAAGCCTGTGTTCCTGGCCTTAACTCAAGCATCATCTCTTTTATGAATGACTTATGATAATTCCAGAGTGTACCAGGCAGTCAATCAACCTTTAACCCTTCATTTTTTGAAGGGAGCATGATTATCCACAATAGTATTGAAGACATCTGCAAAAAGGCTCAAAGCTAAATCAGGTTCAGGGATAGCTGAAATACAATCAAGGTCACTAAAATAAAGATCATATAAAAAAAAGCCTGTTCAAAGTTTCTCTGTGATGACACGCTTCAATCTCTAACAAAAACAACTGAAATAGTCACTAATGTTTTGGGCGAAAACACCAGTAGAAACGTATTTCTCTTGTGTATTCTTTAAAATAAGATCAGAGTTGACTTTGAAGGATCTCTAGGGTTGGGCCATGTAGGCTTAGTCATCCGCTGGGTTAGATTTAGATCACTACACATGTTTCTTTAGACTGTCTGAAGCCTGCATTTCCCAATCAAAATGTAGGTCACACAGGATAATAACTTCCGATTTAGTAAAAGAAGACAACAAACTAGTTAACTCCAAGTGTACAAAGGTTAGCAGAGGGAATACGGTAGATCCCTATAACAATTATGGATACGTCTTTCCCCAGACAAAGACTTAAAGGTAGTAGCTCAAATGTTTTGGCAAGGGAAATGGATTTCAGTAAAGAGACAGAGAAATGGTTTTGTATAGAAATGGCCACTCCACCACCTCTACCCTGTCTGTCAGCTCTGAACACATGATAACCCTCAATATTAATAGTAGAATCCAGAATATCCCCAGAGATCCAAGTTTCAGGCAATACCACAATGTCCAGATTTGTCTGCATACCACAGATCTTGATGTTATCCAGTTTAGGAAGTAAGCTCCTAATGTTCAGATGCGTCAACCGAAGTCTTTTACGATTTTTTAAGTTACATAGAAACTCCAACTCAAACAAGTTACGTTCAATACAGTGGAGGCTGCTAAGGGGAGGACAACTCACAACATTTGCTGGAACGACGCAAATGCAATGGCATCAAACAAAGAAACCATGTGTTTGATACCATTCCACTCACTCTACTCCAGCCATTACCACAAGCTCGTCCTTCCCAACTAAGGTGCCACCAACCTCCTGTGGTTCAATAGGCGGTTGTAGGCCCTGTCTGATGGTTGATATTGATATAGTTGGTATGACTATAAGATGCATAGAACTGCACAATTTGGTCTATCACTATTAGTAATAGAGGAAGGACAAGATATTTGAATTACTTTTCCAAGGTTAAAGTCAAATCAAATCAAATTTTATTTGTCACATACACATGGTTAGCAGATGTTAATGCGAGTGTAGCGAAATGCTTGTGCATCTAGTTCCGACAATGCAGTAATAGTCATAGGGCCTGAGGCCGCGGCCAATGTCAATATGACGAACTCTGAGTAACCAATGATGGAAATTAGAAATTCACTTACATGGGCTTTGGTTGCTATCTAGCAACAACCCAAGCCCTCTATGTGATTTGAAAACCGAGGGGGTATTGATGTTTATGGAATTCACATTTGAACTAAAAGCACTGGCTGAGCAGACAACAGTGGGCTCCTCTTTTGAGCTAACAATAACAGATCTAAAAGTTCAAACTAATGGGTAGAAGATTACAACTCACAACATCCCTGGCAGTATAGACAACAATACGACGATACCGCTTAGAGAGGATTTGAGGTATTACTTGAGCGGGGCTTGGTCTGTCGCTGAGTCAATATCTTAAAGCAGCCTTGAAATATGAAGAGAGGGTCCAGGCTCCTAGATGGTTTCAGTGGAGTTCATCATCTCTTTGGAGCATCTTTTGTTTCCAAAAAGTGTCGAAATTGTCAATAAAAGTTATACCAACAGAGTGGTAGTAGTCTTTATGCCAAATATGGAGTGGTGAGAGCCTGCTGAACCTTTCACAGCCGCGACCCAGCATTGGCACGAGGCCAGAGATAATCGGCTTTTCAGAGCTTTTTAGGGTGTTGATCAGCTCAATCAAATCCTGTTTCATTAGCTCTTATTCACCCTTTTTGTCACATTCGTCATAGTGATGAGACCAAGGCGCAGCGTGATAGGAATACATTCTTCTTTAATAAATGAAGAACACTTAAACAAACAAACAAACAAACAAACAAACAAACAAACAAACAAACAAACAAACAAACAAACAAACAAACAAACAAACAAACAATGCTATGATAAACCGAGTGCTGACACAGGCAACTACACATAGACAATAACCCACAATACCTAAATGGAAAATGGCAACCTAAATAGGATCCCCAATCAGAGACAACGATAACCAGCTGCCTCTGATTGGGAACCAATTCAGGCCACCATAGACCTACCAACACCTAGACTTACCAAAAAAAAACATGGATCTACAAAAACCCTAGACAACACAAAACATGCATACCCACCCTCGTCACACCCTGACCTGACCAAAATAATACAGAAAACATATATAACTAAGGTCAGGGCGTGACAATTTTTTATATAATTTGATCACACATGCACTACGACAGCAGGAGTCCTTGGCTGCTGATGTAGAATGGAAGAAATCCTTTGATATCCTTCACCATAGCCCCGGGTAGCACAAGGTTTTTGCTCCAGGAACCAAGATATGCCTCACCATGGAACTACCAATGATGATGGCTGGAGGAAGGTGAGTGGCCGTGGACGTCTGGCCTTTTCTGAGGACTGACGGGAGATGGGGGACAGAGGACCCACATCATCAATAGAAGCCCTCCAAGCATGGGGGGCTGGAGCCTCAGACACCCACGAGGCCAGATGTGAGAGGGAGCACGGGGAGGTACGGGCCTGTGGTAGAGAGCCCCTGAGCTGGACAGGGTAGAGGACGAAGGAGCAGGAATCTCTGGATGTAGGTGGGTGAAACTGTTGGTCATTAGATGTATTATTATGATATACGTATGTCCTATGTTATACATACCTTCAATGGAGTTGTATTTTTGGAGCTGCCACCTCACAGGTTTATGAATGTTTATCAAATGTCTTATCATGGCAAAAGATGTTAAAAGTTTGATTTGTATAGTTTTATTTGAAAAGTCCCAGCTAGCACATAATATTCTGAGAACCATATGTTTCTTAGCTGGGAATTTGAGTACTTCAGCATAACGTTTCCTACAGGTTTCCTCATGGTTCCATTTCCAGTCATGTTCTCAGAATGTTCAGAAAACATCTGTGGGAATTTCAGTACTTCAACATAAGGTTTCCTCATGGTTCTCAGAACATTAAAAAACCTTTACATAAAAACCACGAGAAAACATTAGTAAAATTAGTATTACAAGTATTACATTAGTATTACAAAACATATACATTCCGTTCTCAGTGTCAACAAAACTCTCTCTATCCTTTATCTCGTTAAGTGTGTTGAGGTGTGTTGGCCCCACCTGCCCATTGGCCACACCTGATCTTAATGAGTGGTTGTTTCCTTTGAAATGGGGTCTGTTTGAATAGACCATCCAGTTGGTGCAGTGAATTAATTTCGTGGCTAGAGAACAGAAGGTCATAGGTTAAAATCTCACTGACGCTGTGCCACCATAAAAATATGTTTTTGCATGATTAATGCCTAAGCAAATTAATTTCCATGTGTACTATCTGTGCTTGGAGTTGAAAACAATTAACCCAAACTAAGCTAGCAGTGTTATTAAAATAATTATTATAAACTATCAAAATAAAGTCACACACTCCATATATAAACTCCCAGCAATATTATGTGTATTTACCAACGTTTCGGCATCACTGTGCCTTCCTCAGGGTAATGTCTTTCTTTATTTTGATAGTTTATTCGCCATTAGTCAGCATCTCCACACAAACAAATTTTTCTGGGTGTGTGCCAGCTCATGTTTTTTAATCTATTATTAAAAGTCTTATTGAAACATGTTCTGAGAACTTTATTTAATTACCTCTCAGAACGTTAATAAAACCTCCCAGGAAACGTTCAGGGAACCATAGTAAAACATTTGCCGAACCTCCCTGCAACCTAAAAATGAACGTTCCCAGAACAGGTGAAATTTTCACTTCCATTCTCAGAATGTTTAAAAAATGTTCACTTTTAACGGCAACATGTTGAGTTGGTGACTCAAAACAAAGCCCATGAAACAACTGCTTTCAATGAGGAGGATTCTGCTGCCTGCAGTGTGCCTTCCATCTCCTAGCCCACAGCTAGGGTGTATTCATGACTGCACATCGTAGCAAAACAATTTACAACGAAAACGAGAGTTTCTTTTTGGACAAATGTAGGTCGGCCACACCCAGTTTTGTCCCATTTGCTTCCATTTGGTTCAGAGTGAATACACCACTGATGTCTTAAGGGCACACAAAGAGCGGGAAAACCCTCTGCGGCAACCTCTTAAGTGACGATCTAAGCTTAAATCTGCATCTCAATGGCGGAATATCAGCTCATCGCGCCTTCCTTTTAGATATGAAAATTAGTCTGGGACTATGGACCAATTCAAGGGGGGGAAAAAGGGAGGGGGGATGATGATTCAATCACTCATCATTCGGAAAGGACGGCTTATGTGTTTATTATCAAAGCTAGCCTAGTTACTGTTACAGCTTCCTGTGATGCATCAAAACTGAAGGTCAAGAATTGAATGTAATGCTTAGTCATCATTTTGCATTTTGGGCTGATGACGACAGTTTTAATAACACTGTTAACACCTTGTATAGTTTATTTTTTATGGTGGCACAGTGTCTGTGAGATTTTAACCTTCTCTTCTCTATCCATGGAATTAGTTCACTGTGCCACCAGGATGGAGCATATCAGATTTGCCCACTCACACTGATAGTAGCACACAGATGCCATGCTCATTTCCTGTCACAGTTCCTTTAAATGTTGGGGTCGATGTCATGGTAACGGCAGGTAATGTGCAAAAAAAAAACACTTCAAAGCAAAAATGTCTGATCTCAGCGTCCAGACAGATCCACATATGGAGGTGGTATAAATCGGAAGTTGTTGCTGTTTACACATTAGGAAAATATATTTAGGCATTTCTGATACAGTTCTGATCTTTTCCCTGATGTGTAAACAGCAAAAAGCCACATGAAATCAGATTTGTCAAGTTCCGATATATACGACATTCTTATGTGGTTTTCAATCATGTACGACCTCTGCTTGGATCCTGAGATCTGATATATTTTGCTCTGGAGTGTTGTTTTTGCATGTGAACTGATATGAAATTGCGTCTGCTATTTCAGAGGCTACATGAGTGTGATGGCACAAATCTGATGAGTCACATGTAAAACTGAGTGTGGAGAGTCAGACAAAAAGATCAGATGTGGAAAGAAAATCAGAATTGGGTTCTTAGCATGACTGTGTGTAAACACAGCCAAAGAGTAATAACAGGCATTCAACCAGGAGTGAATGTGAAATCCTTTATTGAAATGTAAAACAAGGGGAGGCGCATGCACGTACCGATAGGATGCATAGAGAGTGAGTTGCTCGTGGTTATATGTAGAAAGCAGACAACATATTTTTAATTAAGCCTCTAAAATCGAAAAATCAACATATCCCCAAGCAACTGAGAGAGTGTGAGCGATCAGTTATGTACAACAGCGAACCATTCCGTTGGTAACACGCATCCAACAGGTCATGGCTTCCCCCAAGGAAAAGACAAGGAGCAAATTGGAGACACAAACGAGACTAATGAACAGTTAAAGACTATCCAGGAAAGCATAGTTAAAATGCTCTCACCAAACAAACTGCTGCAATCTGTTATTACAAAAGTAGATTCGCTCGAAAATAAAGTAGATGTACGCATAAACAAACAAGATAACAAAATGTGCCTTTTTTTTAAAGAAAGTTGCAAACTTTAGAAGATCAATTGGACCAGCAAGAAAACAGAATGAGCAGAAACAACATGAGGATATTGTCCTTACTGGCGGACGAGGAGGGAGGAGACCTTTTCAGTTGCGTGGTCAAACTGATATCAGAGGAACTTGACGTGGGTGTATCTTCAGGGGATCTGGAGCGATGCCATGGGAAAGGCGTGAAGCAGAAGAGCGCTAAATGCCGACACACGATGGTCTTCAAGCTATGGAATTATCAGACCAAGATTGACATTCTGGGGGAACGGGGGGAAGGGAGGTCAAGGTCCAAAGAGTCAGTTTTGTAGGCCTCCTTGCTCACACGCTTTTTCAGTTCTGCCCACAAATTTTCTATAGGATTGAGGTCAGGCCTTTGTGATGGCCATTCCAATACCTTGACTTTGTTGTCCTTAAGCCATTTTGCCACAACTTTGGAAGTATGCTTGGGGTCATTGTCAATTTGGAAGACCCCATTGCGACCAAGCTTTAACTTCCTGACTGATGTCTTGAGATGTTGCTTCAATATATCCACATAATTTGCCTTCCACATCATGCCATCTATTTTGTGAAGTGCACCAGTCCCTCCTGCAGCAAAGCACCCCCACAACATGATGCTGCCATCCCCGTTCTTCACGGTTGGGATGGTGTTCTTCGGCTTGCAAGCTTACCCCTTTTTCCTCCAAACATAATGATGGTCATTGTGGCCAATCAGTACTATTTTGTTTCATCAGACCAGAGGACATTTCTCCAAAAAGTACAATCTTTGTCCCCATGTGCAGTTGCAAACCGTTGTCTGGCTTTTTTATGGCGGTTTTGGAGCAGTGGTTATGTCGAGGTTATGTCGACATATAGGACTCGTTTTACTGTGGATATAGATACCTTTGACACTATTTCCTCCAGCATCTTCACAAGGTCCTTTGCTGTTGTTCTGGGATTGATTTGCACTTTTCGCACCAAAGTACGTTCATCTCTAGGAGACAGAATGCGTTTCCTTCCTGAGCGGTATGACGGCTGCATGGTCCCATGGTGGTTATACTTGCGTATCATTGTTTGTAAAGATGAACTTGGTACCTTCAGGCGTTTGGAAATTGCTCCCAAGGATGAACCAGACTTTTGGAGGTCCAAAAACATTCTGAGGTCTTGGCTGATTCCTTTTGATTTTCCCATGATGTCAAGCAAAGAGGCACTGAGTTTGAAGGTAGTCCTTGAAATACATCCACAGGTACACCTCCAATTGACTCAAATTATGTAAATTAGCCTATCAGAAGCTTCTAAAGGCATTGACATAATTTTGTGGAATTTTCCAAGCTGTTTAAAGGCACAGTCAACTTAGTGTAAACTTCTGACCCACTGGAATTGTGAAACAGTGAATTATAAGTGAAATAATCTATCTGTAAACAATTGTTGGAAAAATTACTTGTGTCATGCACAAAGTAGATGTCCTAACCGACTTACCAAAACTATAGTTTTTTGTGGTGGTTGAAAAACGAGTTTTAATGACTCCAACCTAAGTGTATGTAAACTTTCAGTTCTTCCTAGTTCCATGTATTAAACAGTTATTTCAGTTATATTAAAACCAGGAAAATCTGGAGTACCATGCTGATTACAGACCCATAAATGTAATAAATTACAATAAAATAATAACAAACATAAAAGTATCATTATTGGTAAACATGAATATTAACTAAACGTATTTGCAGATGATCTCCTGATATACCTGACCAGTATTGATAACTCAATACCCCCCTTGCTAAAAATATTTTCAGAATACAAAAATCTCAGGATATAAAATTAACATGGAAAAAAATTAATTATGACAATTGGAAAAAGAATAACTCATTATATACAGCAATCCTTTAAGTGGACCACAAAAAATATGAAATACTTAGGAGGCTTAATAAGTGACAACAAACAACAAATACATAAAAATAATTGTATCCCATTACTCAACAATTTGAAAGCAGATGTAATTAATTGGAACACTCTTCCCATAAATCGTACGGATAGAATAAACCTCTTCAGAATGGCATGGCACCCAAAGTTTTATATTTATTCTCAGTATTACCAATTACCCCTTCTTTAAAAAAGTATACACGGTCATAACACATTTTGTATGGAAACTTAAAACTCATAGAATAAAAAGGAAAGTTTTACATCTTTATAAGTCTGATGGTGATTTTAACCTTCCAAACATGGAATTGTGACAACTCGACACACAGGGGTTTTACTTGCCACATGTAATTAAATGCACAAAAGAGTAACAATGGGTACATATTGAAGATGCGCATGCTCATCGCCAGAATCTTTTCACTTGTCTATTCTCAAACGATAAAGCTAAGAACATTAACAACTTCCTAGTTAAGTTAAGTACGACAAGCATGCACTGTCCAACTGGCATTTTCAACCTCTCCCTGTCAGAGTGTGTAATACCCACATGTTTTAAGCAGACCACCAAAGTCCCTGTGACCAAGAATACTAACGTAACCTGCCTAAATGACTTCTGACCTGTAGCACTCACGTCTGTAGCCATGAAGTGCCTTGAAAGGCTGGTCATGGCTCACATCAACACCATTATCCCAGAAACACTAGACCCACTCCAATTTGCCTACCGCCCCAACAGATCCACAGATGCTGCAATCTCTATTGCACTCCACACTGCCCTTTCCAACCTGGACAAAAGGAACACCTATGTGAGAATGCTATTCATTGACTACAGCTCAGCGTTCAACACCATAGTGCCCTCAAAACTCATCAATAAGCCAAGGACCCTGGGACTAAACACCTTCCTCTGCAACTGGATCCTGGATTTCCTGACGGGCCGCCCCCAGGTTGTAAGGGTAGGTAACAACACATCCGCCACGCTGATCCTCAACACAGGGGCCCCTCAGGGGTGCGTGCTCAGGCCCCTCTTGTACTCCCTGTTCACTCAACTCCAACACCATTATTAAGTTTTCCGATAACACAACAGTCGTAGGCCTGATCACCGACAACGACGAGACAGCCTATAGGGAGGAGGTCAGAGACCTGGCCATGTGGTGCCAGGACAACAACCTCTCCCTCAACGTGATCAAGACAAAGGAGATGATTGTGGACTACAGGAAAAAGAGGACCGAGCACGCCCCCATTCTCATCGACGGGGCTATAGTGGAGCAGGTTGAGAGTTTCAAGTTCCCTGGTGTACACATCATCAACAAACTAACATGGTCCAAGCACACCAAGACAGTCGTGAAGAGGACACGACAAAACCTATTCCCCCTCAGGAGACTGAAAAAATTTGGCATGGGTCCTCAGATCCTCAAAAGGTTCTACAGCTGCACCATCGAGAGCATCCTGACTGGTTGCATCACTGCCTGGTATGGCAACTGCTCAGCCTCCGACCGCAAGGCACTACAGACGGTGTTGTGAACAGCCCAGTACGTCACAGCTTCTACGCGCAAGCCATAAGACTCCTGAACATCTAGTAAAATGGCTACCCATACTATTTGCATTTTCGTCGTCCCGCCTCATTTACACCGCTGCTACTCTCTGTTTTTATAATCTCTGCATAGTCACTTTAATAACTCTACCTACATGTACATATTACCTCAACTAACCGGTACCTCTGCACATTGACTCTGTACCGGTACCCCCCTGTATATAGTCTCGCCATTGTTGTTTTACTGCTGCTCTTTAATTACTTGTTACTTTTATTTCTCTTTCTTATCCATATTTTTTTAACTGCATTGTTGGTTAAGGCCTCATAAGTAAGCATTTCACTGTAAGGTATTCGGCACATGTACCTCTTGTATTCGGCACATGTGACTAATCAAATTTGATTTGATTTGAAAAACACAGCCCTATTGAACAATACTTGGGTAGCTTTTCAGAATTCACCAATAAATTGGTCCACATAGAAAATGAAAGGCATAGAAACTGTAAATAACTTAGTAATAGGAAATAAATGTATTTCCATGGCAGAATTAAAAAGCAATTTTGGATTGACCGATGTAGATATTTTCAACTTAAAAGTTTCATATTAAGACATTTCGACTTGAAATATTTTGGACATCAGAGCAATCTTGAGGGAATCCTACTTGAGCCATAAAATGATATTCATATGATAGGTAAGATATACAAAACCTTGCAGAGAGCCTATCCAACTGAGATTATTTTAGAAAAATATAATCTATTGAAACCAAGACTTAAAATAACTGATATTGATTGGCACAAGATGGAAGGAATGTTGGAACATAACTAACGAAATTACAGTTAACGGAATTTTATCATTAATCCTGTATAAACTAATTTATAAACTGGGTGGTTCGAGCCCTGAATTCTGATTGGCTGAAAGCTGTGGTATATCAGACTGTATACCACCTGTATATGACAAAACATTTATTTTTACTGTTTTAATGACGTTGGTAACCAGTTTATAAGAGCAGTATGGCACCACCTTGTAAAAAAAAAAAAAGGTTTTGGCATTAGGCCTGTCATCCTTTGGAATAAATCTGCCCCTTTACTAGGATCCAGACATTGATGTCACGTGCCATATGTATCAAGCGTCTCAGACGGCCCCAGCAGCACTTCTAAATTAGGGACTGATTCATACCTGGGACACCAGTTGAGTGGAATCTCTGGGCAATCAGTGACATTAATCAATTAAGTAACTACCAGGAAGAAAAGGCACCCAGTAGTGTGCTGGTTTTTGAGGCTTGTGTCTTGTGTTAACAGTCAATTGCAAAGTGATACCGGTGCTGTACTGCACCGCTGTAGCTCTGCACTGTGTTTGATTGTTTGAGACTATAGATGTGGACTTCGGAGATCATGTTGTTTAAACGAATCAGAATTCTCTCTCCGCATCCAAAAAAAAAGACAAAACATTTGTAGAGCACAAATATGTTCAGCCAATTGTCGCTTCTTTCTCTCATAGCGCATCAAAATTATTTTCGAATACAAAAATGAGTGCAGCCTCTCTTTATAATGTATCAACACATACAATACCTTAGCTAGCTAGTAACCACATGTTGAATGTCAATATCATCCTAAAAGGTACGATAAAAATTGCATCTTGACAATACCATCCACGTATGAGTAAACTCTAAATATACAACATTATTCATGAACAAACCCAGTGAAGAGGCGACTCCGGGATGCTGGCCTTCTAGGCAGAGTTCCTCTGTCCAGTGTCAATGATATTTTGCCCATCTTAATCTTTTCTTTTTATTGGCCAGTCTGAGATATGGCTTTTTCTTTGCAACTCTGCCTAGGAGGCCATTATCCCGGAGTCGCCTCTTCACTGTTGACGTTGAGACTGATGTTTTACGGGTACTATTTAATGGAGCTGCCAGTTGAGGACTTGTGAGGCAGCTGTTTCTCAAACTAGACCCTCATGTACTTGTCCTCTTGCTCAGTTGTGCACCAGGGCCTCCCACTCTTTCTATTCTGGTTAGAGCCAGTTTGCACTGTTCTGTGAAGGGAGTAGTACACAGCGTTGTACAAGATCTTCAGTTTCTTGGCAATTTTTTTGCATGGAATAGCATTTATTTCTCAGAACAAGAATAGACTGACGAGTTTCAGAAGAAAGGCCTTTGTTTCTGGCCATTTTGAGCCTGTAATCGAACCCACAAATGCTGATACTCCAGATACTCAAATAGTCTAAAGAAGGCCAGTTTTATTGCTTCTATAATCAGAACAACAGTTTTCAGCTGTGCTAACACAATTGCAAAAGGGTTTTCTAATGATCAATTAGCCTTTTAAAATGATAAACTTGGATTAGCTAACACAACATGCCGTTGGAACACAGGAGTGATGGTTGCTGATAATGGGCCTCTGTACGCCTATATAGTTATTCCATTAAGAATCTGCCGTTTCCAGCTACAATAGTCATTTACAACATTAACAATGTATATACTCTATTTCTGATAAGTTTGATGTTATTTTAATGGACAATAAATGTGCTTTTCTTTCAAAAACAAGGATATTTCTAAGTGACCCTAAACTTTTGAATTGTAGTGTATGTTGGACTTACCAATGGAATCACAAGTCATATTATTATATATATGTTTTTTAAAATAGGACATTTGTGGTTGACTAGAGCGCATCTAAGTCTGGCCAAGACTGCATATTATCTTCTTTGTGTTACATAGAGACTGACCAATAACCTGCCTTAAAGGGAATGGCCACTACGGAGGCACCAATAAGGTTGCTCTCTCACCTGTGAGACAGTACAGGACAGATGTGGGAATGTGGGAATCATCAAAGAGGAGGAGGGAAAAGAGGATATATCGTTTTGTTTTTTATGTCTTGTGAACACAAATGTAAGACAAAATGTATGTAAAGACCCATTTCAATATCACATGTTGTGAATCCTGCTTAAGATAGGAATACATTAACATGTGTGCCATGGAATGTCAATAGAATTGTGCAGCCAGCCAAAATGATTGATCTATTTTCTTATTTGAAAAAGAACAACGCCAATATCTGAAGTTGACAAGAAACTCGCCTATCAACAATGGAAAGTGAAAGGTTTGGGCGAGCTTGGGATGGGCTGGCATTCTCTTCCACTTACTCATCATGATTTTAACAGTGTGCAGGATGCAACTCTAGGCCAGTCATCAACTAAACTATATCCTTTTCCTAACATGTCTAAGGTATTAAACCACAACATGAAAGAGATGGGTCTATGTGAACTGTGGAGATATAAACATCCGGCTGAAAGAGAATACTCCTGTTACTCTCAACGTCCACAACTCATACTCAAGAATGTACTTTTTTTATTGTAAACTTTTCTTTAATTGACTGTTTCTGAATGTAAATACCATCCGAGAATAATTAGAGACCATAGCCCATTTTCCTTCACGTTTAAGCACAAACCTCCTATGCCAATAGCAAAGAGATGGCGATTCAGCACAATGTTAATTGGAGATAAGGAGATTACCCGTATGTCTCAACACACGGATGGACATGTTTTTGGAAATAAATGTAGATAATGGAAGTATCCCCAACTGTTGTCTAGGATGCTCTTAAGGCATATAATGTATGAGAGGTATCGTGTTTAACTCTTCACATAAGAAAAATAACACCCACCAAGAATTAGAAATACTAGGACCGAAAAATCCACAACTTAGAAAGAAAACACAGTTTAGATAGAAATGCTAACACCCTTCAACAGTTGAACACTTTGAGGGTCAAAATTAACAAAATAAACACCCAATTTGCAGAGATTGCTGCCATGGAATCCAAGCAACAATATATTTAGCAAGGTGAAAGTGCAGGGAAAAATACTTGCTTGGCAAATTAAGAAATCAACTACATCTGTAAAAATGTAATCCAAACGGTATCAATCCGAAAACAATAGTTCAAAGGAGGATATAGGACATTTCCTCAAAGCCATTTTACCAATTATATGTGAACCAGAGAAAATTAATATGGATAGAAACATTACCCCAGGTGAATTGTTGGATGCCATCAATAAACAGAAAAAATAGGAAGTCTCCTGGTAATTATTGATTCCCAGTGGAATTTAATAGACACTTTTGTCCCAAATTACTAAAACCTATGTTACTTATACTCACAACAGCTCTAGAGAAAAAAATAACTTCCCCAGTCACTATGTTTGGTTACATTTTCCCATTTTTTTGTATTTGGGAAAATGTACACATCCATGCGGTGGAAAGAACCTGAACCTCGGCAAGACGGAGCTGCTCTTCCTCCCGGGGAAGGACTGCCCGTTCCATGATCTCGCCATCACGGTTGACAACTCCATTGTGTCCTCCTCCCAGAGCGCTAAGAACCTTGGCGTGATCCTGGACAACACCCTGTCGTTCTCAACTAACATCAAGGCGGTGACCCGTTCCTGTAGGTTCATGCTCTACAACATTCGCAGAGTACGACCCTGCCTCACACAGGAAGCGGCGCAGGTCCTAATCCAGGCACTTGTCATCTCCCGTCTGGATTACTGCAACTCGCTGTTGGCTGGGCTCCCTGCCTGTGCCATTAAACCCCTACAACTCATCCAGAACGCCGCAGCCCGTCTGGTGTTCAACCTTCCCAAGTTCTCTCACGTCACCCCGCTCCTCCGCTCTCTCCACTGGCTTCCAGTTGAAGCTCGCATCCGCTACAAGACCATGGTGCTTGCCTACGGAGCTGTGAGGGGAACGGCACCTCAGTACCTTCAGGCTCTGATCAGGCCCTACACCCAAACAAGGGCACTGCGTTCATCCACCTCTGGCCTGCTCGCCTCCTTACCACTGAGGAAGTACAGTTCCCGCTCAGCCCAGTCAAAACTGTTCGCCGCTCTGGCACCCCAATGGTGGAACAAACTCCCTCACGACGCCAGGACAGCGGAGTCAATCACCACCTTCCGGAGACACCTGAAACCCCACCTCTTTAAGGAATACCTAGGATAGGATAAAGTAATCCTTCTGACCCCCCCCCCCCCCCTTAAAAGATTTAGATGCACTATTGTAAAGTGGCTGTTCCACTGGATGTCATAAGGTGAATGCACCAATTTGTAAGTCGCTCTGGATAAGAGCGTCTGCTAAATGACTTAAATGTAAATGTAAATGTAAGAACCAATATCGCCAGGCACCCTTATTTGGAATAGCCCTACCTTACCCCCAGTGTTTAACGACAACACCTTTAAGTCCTGTTTCCAAAGAGGCATCATGAATATTAAACATGTGTAATATGATGGATCTCTACTGTCGATTAATCTATTGCAAGACAGATTTGGATTATCCAAGGCCTATTTCCGTAAATTCTTACAACTCAGAAATCTTATTCAATTGCTTCAACAGAATCTGGATGAACCAAAGGCATCGAAAAAAATACTGAAATAAGTTGCTACGCCAAAGAATTTAATTGCCGAGTTATATCAAGGTTAGTTAAAACTCTACCTGATGGTTCAGAACCTAGGATGGAAAAAATGGGAAACAGACTGTAAGGAAGAAATTGAGAAGTACCATTGGTCAGGGATATGTGAAAATGCTCATACCTGCTCCTACAACCTAAGAAATAAACTGCAATTGAAGAAAATGAATAGGACTAACTACACTCTAAAAAGAAAAGGTTCCTTGAGTATCCTTTAGGGGTTCTTCAAATTTAAACTGTGGGGGAACCCCTATAAGTTCTTCGAAGAACACTTTTAAAAGCTTTTTTCAAAGAACCCCTTTTAATGGATCCTTGAAAAACCTTTTTGTAGAACCTTTTTGTTTTTTTAACTACCACCCCTCCCCCTGTTATTATTATTAATAATAATATGCATAACAATAACACAATATTTTAGTTCTCAGTGTTTTATTAAGATTTTAGTGGCAAAGCAGAATACTTTTTTTTTTTAATGAGTTAAACTGCCAGCAGAAGCCCAAGTCCAATGGGTATCCTGTATACTCTGGCTGTCAGGTTCTCCCTAGGAGAGAAGGGTGTGGAGTCAGGCGCAGGAGAGGGCGTTTTATTTACAAGTCCAAAGAACAGGAACAGGACCACAACAGTAGCCACAAAACGACATTGGATATTATTAGAAGAGTTAAGGGAGGAGGATGGTATATGTGATCAGTATAACATACCAATTGATATACCTTTGCATGCATCCTCGTCTGTATACCTACAGACACAAAGGTGAGCAGTTCAGTCATCTGCACCCAATACTGCTAGCCTTCAACATATTCTTATAGCATACATATTCTTACCTCTTTGTGGATTGATATCCATTGAATTGTGTCCATTTTCTGTTTTAGAAAGATTTGCACAAATATGAAAAGATAGATCGTATCATCATAAACAATAGCAATTTAGATCATGCAAGGGATAAACCTTACCTTAAATTGAGGAGAGCTATACATTGTGACTGCACCTGCTGTCCTTTCAATTAAAATCCAAATGTTTCAGTTGGGCAGTTAGGTTCCTGCAAGAACCCCCACCAACTAAGGAGGTTCCCGGAAGAACCCCACCACCTAGAACCCTAAAGGATATTCACAGAACTTTGAGGATCTTAGAAGAACGCTTGTTGACCCCCTAATTTTTTGAGTGTACACTCCTAGAATTAATGTATTTCACCCAGAAATGTCACATCGCTGTTGGAGATGCAAAACGCACAAAGGAACCCTATTACATATGCTGTGGTTCTGTGATAAACGGACACCATTTTGGGATAATGTACAGTATGTGTCTAGGAATTTATATCCATCCATCTCCATGATTATGTCTGTTGAGAAATATACGTAAATATTGTTGATCAGTAACCCACCAAGTTCGACATGGTTCTCTTTTTGTGCCTATTAAATTAATTATGCGAGAAATGACGTTTTTTGCGCATATATTGATATTACACCCATCATATTGAAGTAAACTTTGAGTCACGGGATGATATGGTGTGTGTTCCTCCCACTACGATTTGGGAAACCATGCAGTTTATTAGGCTACAGAATAAATAAGTTATGATGAACTTCACAGCATGGTGAAAGTGCACAGTGATCTTGATGCTCCTGTCCAATAAATATCGAGGGTCTTATTCTGGTGACATGATGATGCTTGACTGCCGTTTGACAAATACAAAATGATCACTCTTATCTATAATAACGTCATCATGTAGACTAGCCTACCCGCACTGTATCTGCGAGCTGCTGGCTAGAGCGCATTTACCAAGACCAGAGTGGGCACATTTACAGTTTTTGTAACAAAACTATCAGTAGAGTTGAAAATGCGATGGAAACGCATTGAACATTACAATTTAAGCAAAAAAGTACATGTTGTGTGCACACACACTGATTTTTCAGTTTGGTGGAAACACGCCACTGGTGGAGAAATTAGCATATATTATTTCAGAATATTCACATGAAAATCTGTTGCCAATTGGATGGAAACCTAGCTAGTATCAGACTACGTTTGGTAATGTAGGTCTAATTGCTGCAAAAACATGTGTAGCCATCAATTGGAGAGCCTCATTCACCCTTAATAACAAACTGGAGAACTTAACTACGTAGCTACATCCCATTGGGTTTTGTATATTATAAAGTTAAACAAAAACCTGAAGTGTTTGACGAAATTTGGAAACCATATTTTGATCACCTTGGGGAATGTGTTGTATAGTGGCCATTTTGTTGTGTTGTGGGGAATTTTTTTTTTTTTTAAAGTTGACTGTACAATCTGTTTCCCGCTATTTAGTTATATACGTTATGAGTTAAGTTCAAGGTTTCACTTTACATTTTTCTTGCCACAGCTTTGATAGTCTTTTATGGCCCTTTGGGAGCGAGTGCGCCACTTTGAGGAGGTTGTTACCAGCAGAGCCATTTTAATCGCAGAATGCGAAAATGCAACAGGAGTCTTTCATTTGCTTCACCAACACGAGCAGGGGGTTAGATGAGTCATGCATTACCTTTTAACAGGCAGCACATTAATCACCTGGTCGCTGGCCACGGTGACAATGATGGGAGCAGATGGCGTTTGGGGCTGCGGCGCCGGAGTGAAGGGTGCAGCCGGTGAGAGAACTCGGATGAGGCTGACGCAACTGCGAATGACCGCTGATGACCGACAGCCCATGATCCCCTGTCTTTGGGCTTGAACCAGTGCCAGCGGGACCAGCTGTGCTCCAGGTGCCGGGAGCTAGCGGAGTGTTCGCCACCGCACCAACTGAGCAGAAAGAGAGGATCATTTATCCAGGCGTCAACACCCATCCGCTCGGCGACCCAGGTGTCAAAGCCGTTAATGGAGGGGTTGTTTGTTTACGGCTGGATTAGTGACAACTCACAGGTGGATGGGATGCTGGTACACAGCAAGGCTGTTGGATGAAACATAGAATGTTGATACTTCTTTTTTTTGGCTCGATCTCAATTGCTGAGAAATTGATCCTCTCCTCGTCTCCTCCTCTTCATCTGCACTGATTGGAAAATACTTGATGGAAGCTCATCATTAGGCTGCATGGCTTTCACCTGGTCTGTTCTTTCAGATCTGTAAAGAAGGAGATGAGGTGAGGAAAGGACAGGTTTTGTAGATGAGAAAGAGGTTTTAAGAGATTCCTGTCAACCAGGGCTGGCAAACCCCCTCTCCTGTAGAACTAGAGGGTATGCAGGCTTTTGCGCCAACCCTGTTGTAACACACCTAGTTCAGATACTTAAGGTAACACCTGATTCAGTCAATCAACACCTGATTCAGTTCATTAAGGTTAGACATCCCATATTTATAAAGCATCTCAAAATAGGAGTGCTAATCTAGGATTTCCATGTAAAAGGACCTAAGAGCAACATGTGAACCTCATATTCGCATGTCAGATTGGGTGTCAAATCAAAGCTGAGAGTATATTTTCTTTTTAATTAAGGCATATATACATTGTTCAACCATTTTCCAACCTAAAAATTAGAAGGCTTTGATTTCTGGTCAAACAGATGAAAAACATCGACCAGAAAAAGTCTTACAGGGTATTAGAAATACATCAAAACACAATAATGTTGAAATAGTCCCCTGCTAACTAATATCAACACTTATAATTACTTTTGGATACATTTTGCCTTTTGTACGTTTAAGAAAATTTGCCCTGTGCCTTGAAATTCGGTTACCAAAAACCCACACAACTAAGTTTTTTTTAAATTTCTCTCCCTCATGAGGAGGGGGGATAATAATAGTTCAGATCAAATTGTATTGGTCACATATGCATTTTTTGGCTAAATATGTGTGCGTTCCTAGCTCAAACAGTATCTAACAATTTATAACAATACACACGAATCTAAAAGTAAAATAATGAAATTAAGAAACATATAAATATTAGATCAAGCACAGTCGGAGTGGCATTGCCTAACATACAGTAGAATAGAATACAGTATATACAGATGAGATGAGTAAAGCAGTATGTAAACATTATTAAAGTGACTAGTGTTCCGTTATTAAAGTGGCCAGTGATTCCAAGTCTATGTATGTAGGGCAAAAGCCTCTAAGGTGCAGGGTTGATTAATCGGGTGGAAGTTGGCAAGTGATGGCTATTTAACAGTCTGATGGCCTTTAGATTGAAGCTGTTTTTCAGTCTCTCAGTCCCAGCTTTGATGCACCTGTACTGACCTCGCCTTCTGGATGATAGCGAGGTGAACAGGCCGTGGCTCAGGTGATTGATGTCCTTGATGATCTTTTTGCCCTTCCTGTGACATCGGGTACTGTAGGTGTCCTGGAGGGCAGGTAGTTTGCCCCTGGAGATGCGTTGGGCAGACCGCACCACCCTCTGGAGAGCCCTTTGGTTATGGGCGGTGCAGTTGCCATACCAGGCATCTCAATTGTGCATCTATAAAAGTTTGTGAGGGTTTTAGGGGCCAAGACAAATTTATTCAGCCTCCTGAGGTTGAGGAGGCGCTGTTGCGCCTTCTTCACCACACTGTCTGTGTGGGTGGACCATTTCAGATCGTCAGTGATGTGTACGCTGAGGAACTTGAAGCTTTCCACATTCTCCGCTGCTGTCCCATCGATGTGGAAAGGGGGGTGCTCCCTCTGACGTTGAGAGATATGTTATTTTTCTGGCACCACTCTGCTACGGCCCTCAACTCCTCCCTGTAGGCTGTCTCGTCATTGTTGGTAATCAGGCCTACTACTGTTGTGTTGTCTGCAAACTTGATGATTGAGTTGGAGGCGTGCATGGCCACGCAGTCATGGGTGAACAGGAGGACAGGAGGGGGCTGAGACACACCCTTGTGGGGCCCCAGTGTTGAGGATCAACGAAGTGGAGGTGTTGTTTCCAGTGGTGTAAAGTACTTTAGTAAAACTACTTTAAAGGTAGGTATCTGTACTTTACTTTGCTATTAATATTTTTGACTACTTTTACTTTTACTTCACTACATTCCTTAAGAAAATATTATACTTTTTACTCCATGCATTTTCCTTGACACCCAAAAGTACTCATTACATTTTGAATGCTTAGCAAGACAGGAAAATGGTCCAATTCACACACTTATCAACAGAACATCTCTGGTCATCCCTACTGCCTCTGATCTGGCGGACTCACTAAACACACCTTCTTTGTTTGTAAATTATGTTTGAATGTTGGAGTGTGCCTCTGGCTATCTGTAAATTAAAAAAAAAATGGTGCCGTCTGGTTTGCTAAGATAAGGAATTTGAAATGATTTATACTTGTACTTTTGATACTTAAGTATATTTTAAACCAAATACTTTTAGACATTTACTCAATTAGAATTTTACTGGGTGACTTTTACTTGAGTCAGTTTCTATTAAGGTATCTCTACTTTTACTCAAGTATGGCAAGTGAGTACTTTTCCCACCACTGGTTGTTTCCTACCTTCACCACCTGGGGGCGGCCTGTCAGGAAGTCCAGGGCCCAGTTGCACAGGGCGGGGTTGAGACCCAGGGCCCCGAGCTTAATGATGAGCTTGGGGGTTACTATGGTGTTGAATGCTGAGCTATAGTCAATTAACAGCATTCTTACATAGGTATTCCTCTTCTCCAGATGGGATAGGGCAGTGTGCAATGCGATGGCGATTGCATCGTCTCTGGATCTATTGGGGCGGTAAGCAAATTGATGTGGGTCTAGGGTGTCAGGTAAGGTAGAGGTGATATGATCCTTAACTAGTCTCTCAAAGCACTTCATGATGACAGAAGTGAGTGCTATGGGGCGACAGTCAATTAGTTCAGTTACCTATGCTTTCTTGGGTACAGGAACAATGGTGGAAATATTGAAGCAAGTGGGGACAGCAGACTGGGATAGGGAAGATTGAATATGTCTGTAAACACTCCAGCCAGCTGGTCTGCGCATGCTCTGCGGACGAGGCTAGGAATGTCGTCTCGGCCGGCAGCCTTGTGAGGGTTAACACGCTTAAGTGTCTTACGTCGGCCACGGAGAAGGAAAGCTCATTTTCCTTGGTAGCGGGCCACGTCGGTGGCACTGTGTTATCCTCAAAGCGGGCGAAGAAGGTGTTTAGCTTGTCCGGAAGCACGACACCGGTGACCGCGATGTGGCTGGTTTTCCCTTTGTAGTCTGTAATTGTCTGTATACCCTGCGACATATGTCTCGTGTCCGAGCCGTAGAATTGTGACTCCACTTTGTATCTGTACTGACGTTTTGCCTTTTTAATTGCCTTATGGAGGGAATAACTACACTGTTTGTATTCAGACATATTCCCAGTCAACTTGCCATGGTTAAATGCGGTGGTTCAGCTTTCAGTGTGAATAATGTCATCTATACACGGTTTCTGGTTTGGGTAGGTTTTAATAGTCACAGTGGGTACAACATCTCCTATACACTTCCTAATGAACTCAGTCACCATATCCGTGTATTGGTCGATGTTATTCTCAGAGGCTACCCGGAACATTTCACAGTCCGCGTGATCAAAACAATTTTAAAGCATGGATTACGATTGGTCAGACCAGTATTGCATAGACCTTAGCATGGGTACTTCCTGTTTGAGTTTCTGTCTGTAGGAAGGGAGGAGCAAAATGGAGTCGTGAACACATTTGCCGAAGAAGGGCGGGGGAGGACCTTGTAGGCATTTCGAAACGTTGAGTAGCAGTGGTCCAATGTTTTTCCTAGGCGATTACTGTAGTCAATCTGTTGGTAGAACTTTGGTAAAGTTTTCCTCAAGTTTGCTTTGTTAAAATCCCCAGCTACAATTTTATTTTATTTTATTTTACCTTAATTTAACTAGGCAAGTCAGTTAAGAACAAATTCTTATTTTCAATGACGGCCTAGGAACAGTGGGTTAACTGCCTTGTTCAGGGGCAGAACGACAGGTTTTTACCTTACCTAGCTCGGTTACTAGTCCAATAAATGCGGCCACAGGATATGTGGTTTCTAGTTTGCATAATGTCCAGTGTAGTTATTTGAGGGCCGTCCTGGTATCGGCTAGAGGGGGAATATACACGGCTGTGACTATAACTGAAGAGAATTCTCTTTGGAGGTAATACGGTCGGCTTGAGTTTTTGTATGTTATCACAATCACACCAGTATTTAATCATGAAACATACACCCCCGCCTTTCTTCTTCGCGGAGAGTTCTTTATTCCTGTCTGCGCGATGTACTGAGAACCCAGCTGGCTGTATAGACAAGGACAGAAAATCCCAAGAGAGCCATGTTTCTGTGAAACAGAGTATGTTACAATCCCTGATGTCTCTCTGGAAGGAGATCCTCAGCCTGAGTTCATCTACTTTATTATCCAGAGACTGAACATTAGCGAGTAATATACTCAGAAGCGGTGGATTGTGTGCACGTCTCCTGAGTTGGAATAGTAGTCCAGTTTTCCCTTCCACTGGCATGCTGTTATGTTCAGCTCATAATTGTTTTCTTTCTCTTTGTTATCTGGTGGTAAAAGCAAGTGTGAAAACAGTCTAGACAACACCTTGCTCTCTCTCTCTTGCTCTCTGTCTTATCTCTCTCTCCAGTTAATGTCACCTCCTCCAGCTCTTACTGACACCTGCACATGAGCCCCCTCTCTTTCCATTAACTGTAACTAGCATGTTTGGAGGTGGAGCTCATTAAAATAACAGCCAGTGTGTGGAATAATACCCCCTTACCCACATATGCAAAGGAGGATATTGCATATTTCTACCTTTTTTTACCTAATCAGGCTAAATCGCCATGAAGAGTAATAATCATATCATATAGTTCCATTACCGCAATTCTGTTACCGGTGTAAATCCACTTCACTTACTCTAGTTCAATAAGCGAAAGAGATTTTTTCAAAGTGAAGTCATGTCATAGCTGACATTCTTTTCCGCAGACATCTTTGAATCTTAATTCGGAGCAGATATTTTAGAGTTTTTGGGAAACGTGGCCACAAACTGAGGGAGATTTTACCAAAATTCTGTTACCAAACGTTGCATCTGCACAGTTCTTCCAGTACATTTTTGTGTAAATTGTTTAAATTTATTGAAAATGCAATACAAATATCTAATTTACATAAGTATTCACACCCATTTGCTATGAAAAATTGAACTCTTGCCCTGAATGCCAAGTCTAGGACCAAAAGGCTCCTCAACAGCTTCTACCCCCAAGCCATAAAACTGCTGAACAATTAATAAAATCACCACCGGACAATTTACATTGACCCCCTCTCCCTTTTGTACACTGCTGCTACTCACTGTTTATTATCTATGCATAGTCACTTCATCCCCACCTACATGTACAAATTACCTCAACTAACCTGTAGCCCCGCACACTGACTCGGTACCGGTGCCCCCGGTATATAAACTCGTTATTCTTATTGTTTTACTTTTTATTATTACATTGATTTTAGTCTACTTGGTAAATATTTTCTTAACTCTTCTTGAACTGCACTGTTGGTTAAGGGCTTGTAAGTAAGCATTTCACGGTAAAGTCTACACTTGTTGTATTTGGCGCATGTGGCAAATAAAGTTTGCTTTGATTTGACACTCCAAATTGAGCTCAGTTGCATCCAATTTCCTTTTATCGTCCTTGAGATGTCATTACAACTTGACTGGGGTCCACCTGTGGCCAATTGAAATGTTTGGACATGATTTGGAAAGAAACACACCCATCTGCATAAGGTTGACGTACATATCAAAGCAGAAACTATATCAAGGAACCGTCCGTAGGTCTCCAAGATAGAATTGTGATGAGGCACATTTTTTGAATGTTGAATGGTTCCAAGAGCACAGGGGTCTCCATCGGAAATGGAAAAAATACGGAATTACCTAGAATGCCTAGAACTGAGCAACTGGGCAAGAAGGACCTTGGTCGGAGAGGTGACCAATGACCACTCTAACAGAACTACAGAGTTCCTTGGCTGAGATTGGAGAACCTGTCAGAAGGACAACAGTCTCTGCAGCACTTCAACAATCTGGGTTTTATGGGAGAGTGGCCAGACGGAAGCCACTCCTGAGAAAAAGGCTCATGACAGCACGCCTGGAGTTTGCAAAAATGCACGTGAAAGACGGAGATCATATGGCAAAATATTCTGTGGTCTGATGAGACAAAAATTGTACTCTTTGGCCTGAATGCAAAGCGCTATGTTAGAGGCCCGAAAGATCGCAGCTGCTTTAGCTTTCGACATGATCGATCTCCGGCAAGGGAGGAGTTCGTTTTTTAAATAAGCAACATTTATTTTTTGTGAACTCATTTTTATTTTTTGTGAACTCATTTTTGTTTGTTGGCTATCTCAATTCATGCAATTTTCTGGGAAGACTAAACTTAACTTTCATAAGTTGATGAGGCAAATGGTACGGAATACTAAATCGCAAATCAATCGACATTACTTTAATATTTTCCCTTACCACAAAAACAGGCTTCTGGCAAACAGTTGTGGCAAACCTTTGGCCAATTTGTCGCAAAATTGCGGAAACCTCATATTTTCACATACAAATTAGTTTTGGGGAAAACTGTTGCGGTAAATTTGCAGCAACTTGTGAACTTCTGGCAAACAATTCTGGGAAACTTGTGGTGAACATTCTACTGTTTTCTGCAAAAGTATGAATATCCAAATTAGATCTTGTATCTACATAAACCACATCACATATAACTTTAAAATAACTTACTTCTCATTGAAAAAACTAAACACATTAAATGTAGTAAATATACTAAACATGTATGCAATGTATTAACAGATAGAAATACATTGAATACAACTTGAAATTATCAGCATGGTAATGAAGAAAAGAGCAAAGACTGGATAATTCCCAAATAAATAGTTTATTTCATATTTTTATGTAGCTACAACATTTACATGAGAGAAATGCGAACACTATGGGATGTTGACCTTAGGATGTTTAAAGGGACAACTACAGAATGATTTACATGAGCCAAGTAATAACTGACTAATAGATTTCATCCAACGGAAGTTTAAAAGATAATTAACTAAATGTTAGTAATTAAAACAAAAACTTAATCAAACCTAGTTAAAAACTATTGTCTTTTTGAGTTAACTTTGGCGATGGCGAGTCCTTCGTCCAAAGCTTGTTGAATGCATGCACTGAAACAATCAGAAAACACAAAGCAAAAACAGGATACTTAAAACATTTTATTTTGGCATTTTCACAGGTAGAAATTGAGTTATGGCTAAAATGGCAATTTATATTATTTTTCCAAAATGAAATATTTTACCCAAAAAATTCCTGGGTTAAAAATAACCCCATTTCAGCCATTTCGACAGCCCAGCGCTGGGTCAATATTGCACAAATACAGCATTGGGTTAATTCAACCCAGCGGGGTTGGCTTGTGCTTCTAACCCAGCGCCTTGTGTTGAGTGCTTGACCCAGATGCTGGGTATATTAGACTATTTTGCTGGATTAAAACAACCCAGCACATTGGGTTGGGTGATTGAAGAAGCACCTGGGTAATTTTTTTATGTAATCCTTGGGTTATTTTCAGTGTAATCCTAATTTCAATTTTGTTTATATAGTTTTGCCTTCTCTGCAATCCCACTCCCTCCTTTCCTACACACAATCAAGATACATGTCAAGTAATTAATTTGTATTGCATGCATTTCAGAACATACATCACAGCACATCAGAGAATTGTCCACAATGTACAATGACCAAATTTAAACAAACCAAATCTAATTTTAATTATATCGGTCGCATACACATTTTTAGCAGATGTTATTGCTGGTGTAGCGAAATGCTTGTGTTCCTAGCTCCAACAGTGTAGTAATATCTAACAATACACACAAATCTAAACTAAAAGAATGGAATTCAGAAAGGTATAAATATTACGACGAGCAATGTCCGAGTCCGGAGTATAAATATATATACAGAGTGTGCAAAGCTGTCACATAGGCAAAGGGTGGCTACTTTTAAGAATATCAAATATAAAATAGATTTTATATATATATATAAACTCAGCAAAAAAAGAAACGCCCTCTCACTTTCAACTGTGTTTATTTTCAGCAAATATTTGTATGAACATAAGATTCAACAACTGAGACATAAACTGAACAAGTTCCACAGACATGTGACAAACATAAATGGAATAATATGTCCCTGAACAAAGGAGCGTCAAAATCAAAAGTAACAGTCAGTATCTGATGTGGCCACCAGCTGCATTAAGTACTGCAGTGCATCCCCTCCTCATTTCTGGGGGGATTGGCCCTAGCCCTCACCCTCCGATCCAACAGGTCCCAGATGTGCTCAATGAGATTGAGATCCTGGCTCTTCGCTGGCCATGGCAGAACACGAACATTCATTCCTGTCTTGCAGGAAATCACGCATAGAACGAGCAGTATAGCTGGTGGCATTGTCACGCTGGAGGGTCTTGTCAGGATCAGCCTGCATGAAGGGTACCACATGAGGGAGGAGGTCTTCCCTATGACGCACAGCGTTGAGATTTCCTGCAATGACGACAAGCTCAGTCCGATGATGCTGTGACACACCGCCCCAGATCATGACGGACCCTCCATCTCCAAATTGATCCCGCTCCAGAGTACAGGCCTCGGTGTAACGCTCATTCCTTTGGCAATAAATGCGAATCTGACCATCACCCCAGGTGAGAAAAAAACGTGACTCGTCAGTGAAGAGCACTTTTTGGCAGTCCTGTCTGGTCCAGCGACGGTGGGTTTGTGCCCATAGGCGACGTTGTTGCCGGTGATGTCTGTTGAGGACCTGCCTTACAACAGGCCTACAAGCCCTCAGTCCAGCCTCTCTCAGCCTATTGCGGACAGTCTGAGCACTGATGGAGGGATTGGGCGTTCCTGTGGTAACTCGGGCAGTTGTTTTTGCCATCCTCTACCTGTCTCGCAGGTGTGATGTTCGGATGTACCGATCCTGTGCAGGTGTTGTTACACGTGGTCTGCCACTGCGTGGATGATCAGCTGTCCATCCTGTCTCCCTGTAGCTCTGTCTTAAGCGTCTCACAGTACAGACATTGCAATTTATTGACCTGGCCACATCTGCAGTCCTCATGTCTCCTTGCAGCATGCCTAAGGTACGTTCACGCAGATGAGCAGGGACCCTAGGCATCTTTCTTTTGGTATTTTTCAGAGTCAGTAGAAAGGCCTGTTTAGTGTCGTAAGTTTTCATAACTGTGACCTTAATTGTCTACCGTCAGTAAGCTGTTAGTGTCTTAACGACCGTTCCACAGGTGCATGTTCATTTATTGTTTATGTTTCATTGAACAAGCATGGGAAACAGTGTTTAAACCCTTTACAATGAAGATCTGGGAAGTTATTTGGATTTTTACGAATTATCTTTGAAAGACAGGATCCTGAAAAAGGGACATTTCTTTTTTTTCTATGTGTGTGGTGTGTGATGCGATGTATAGACATTGTGGACTGTATGTGATAAAATATTTAGTATATCTGTAGGATAGAATAGTGTCATGACACTCCTGACAGTGGATCAAAAGACCTGCGGTATTGGGGGGAAAAATCCCTTTGTCTTCACAAGACCTTTGCCGCCAAAAACTCTAACGGCCAAAGAAGGAACTTATGAATATTATTTCAAACGGAATGGTCCGTGGGGATCTAAAGAATAATAATGTCATATGGTTTATTATTTTGTGATGTCTTTAACCTCTAACACCTCCCAAACCCGGATCCGGGATCCCCCCCATCAAAAAAGCTGACTAGCATAGCCTAGCCTAAAGCCACAGGGATATCATATAATAAAATGTTCATGAAATCACAAGTCCAAGACACCAAATGAAAGATACACATCTTGTGAATCCAGCCATCATTTCTGATTTTTAAAATGTTTTACAGGGAAGACACAATATGTAAATCTATTAGCTAACCACGTTAGCAAAAGACACCACTTTTTTACTCCACCATTTTTTTACTCCATCAGTAGCTATCACAAATTCGACCAAATAAAGATATAAATAGCCACTAACCAAGAAACAACTTCATCAGATGACAGTCTGATAACATATTTATTGTATAGCATATGTTTTGTTAGAAAAATGTGCATATTTCAGGTATAAATCATAGTTTACCATTGCAGCCACCATCACAACTCTCACCAAAGCGACTAGAATAACTACAGAGACCATCGTGTATTACCTAATTACTCATCATAAAACATTTCTTAAAAATACACAGCGTACAGCAGATGAAAGACACAGATCTTGTGAATCCAGCCAATATTTCAGATTTTCTAAGTGTTTTACAGCGAAAACACAATATAGCGTTATATTAGCTTACCACAATAGCAAACATCACAACAGCATTGATTCAAGGCAAAAATAGCGATAACGTATAAACCACCAAAATATATTAATTTTTTCACTAACTTTCTCAGAATTCTTCAGATGACAGTCCTATAACATCATATTACACAATGCATATAGAGTTTGTTCGAAAATGTGCATATTTAGCGGCACAAATCGTGGTTATACAATGTGATTAGTGGTCAAAACGTCAAGCAATCTGTCCGGCGCCATCTTGGAGAGGCACCTATTCTAATCGAAAACTATTCATAAACTTGACTAAAAAAATACAGGTTGGACAGCAATTGAAAGACAAATTAGTTCTTAATGCAATCGCTGGGTTACATTTTTTAAATTAACGTTACTTCAAGCATACAGCGTGCGCTAAAGCGAGACGCACCGAAATTCATGGCGGAATTATTATTTGACATTTGTCAACATAAGTACGAATTAACAGCATAAAGACTGCTTACTATTAGCTGAGCTTCCATCAGAATCTTGGGCAAGGTGTCCTTTCTCCAGAACAATCGTCTTTGGGTTGAAAGATGTCCTCTTCTCCTGTCGAAATAGCAGCTAACGATAGCCACCCACTGGAGACGTGTCCAACTCGTGAAAGCGCATGACAAAGAAATCCCAGAAAATCGCAATAAACTGCTATAAACTGCTATAAGTCGGTTTAAATTAACTACCTGATGTCTTTAACACCTATAACGAATAAAAACATGACCGGAGATATAGAACTACTAAAACGAAAGCGTTTGCAGGACGCCATTGTGATGTCTTCTTGCGCCAGGCGCACCGTTGAAAAGGACGGTACTTCCGTTCCATGATCATTTATAGTGGCCCAGATTGCGCAATCCACTCCATTCAAATTCTCCCCGCTTACTGACATCTAGAGGAAGACGTATGCAGTGCATGTAGCCCGATGGCTTAGATGGGGACTTATAAACTGACCTCAGAACAGGGACCTCGATTTCTGAAATCTCACTCCCTGACAGGAAATGTGCTGCAGAATGAGTTCTGTTTCACTCAGAGAAATAATTCAAACGGTTTTAGAAACTAGAGAGTGTTTTCTATCCAATAGTAATAATAATATGCATATTGTACGAGCAAGAATTGAGTACGAGGCAGTTTAATTTGGGAACTCATTTTTACAAAGTCGAAATGGCGCCCCCATAGGCTCAAGAAGTTTAAGGATGGTATGACAAAGTAACTGTAACTCTGAAAGTGTACGCATCCTGTGTATCAAATTTATATCTAAATGTTGTATAAAATATATGATTACATATGTAAACACTTTTGTGAAGATAGCCATGTGAATTTAGCCTTCTAAATGAGAACTGCTTTCATGTAAACTTGTGCCCAGTCAGTAACCACGCCCAAGTGAGCACAGACATTGAGTCGGCGTGATGGAACGCCCCCTTTTGGCCAGAGTGCTTAAAAGGACTCGCTTACGAAATGTACATTCGACCAGCCTGACGGACAGCATGAGATGATCGTTACAAAATGGTTAAAATTACAAGACCAGAAAGAGTGGAGTGGTAGCTATACGGCTGAAAATGGTGAGACCAGTACATTGACTCGGGCCTAACAATGCCCATGCCAATGTATACTCTAAACGCTGGCTTCTTGGTCATTATCACTTTAATAGACAACTGTTTAACATCTCCTCTAGTTACTTTTGATAACCAAATGTATTGAGGTAGCTATCACATGATAGGCTGCTCTAGCTAGCTAGCACAACTGGCTTGTGTCCACAACTAGCTATCTTATAACTTCACCCACCGTCTCTCACATTACCCAAAGCCAACAGTACCGTGGTAGCCTCTTCTGGGGCAAACCTTGAGTGGAAATTAAATGGCAGCACTGCAAATAAATGCAATGCTAATTTTTAGTAAAGCCTATTCAACTATCAACACTACTACCCAAGATTTAAATAACTAACCCATGGTACTGCAATGTTTTTGCTGTCATTTGTCACTTGAGTGGCCTCTACTGTCGTAATGTGGAACTGAAGACTCGATTGTGTTGTGTCTTCTAAGTTTGTCTCCACAATATTGCGAAGGACAAAGCAAGTCCTTGATGTCATTTATGGCCATACGCTTAATTCGTAAGTTGATAACAGAAATTGACATTGAAATATTTTAGTGAACAGATTTTATTTCATGGGATAAAGGGAAGAGACATTACAGACTATCAAAAATACAATTATAATCCTCCCCCTGGCAGATAGCAGACAAAAAGCTTTAGTTGTAAAACCTACATAAACATATCACGCTTCAGCGATCTACTGTCTTATAGCAGGTGTTTGACACTTTAAACCCCCCCCCCCCCCCCCCCCGCATTGAGACGCTGACCAACTAAATGAGTCATACATCTCTGTGTACTTCCAACCATTTAGGATAATTGAATGAACCAAGGTTCAGGACAGGCAGCCCAATTATGAACTATTGGCACAAACAATAATTGGGCAAAAGACCAATTAGTAGGAAAAAAATCAGAAATGGGCTGCCTGTGTAAACTCAGCACTATGTGGCTTCCTCAATCCTCCCTGAAGAAGGTGCTGAAATGTAGATTCTTTCCATTAAATCAGGGGTGTCAAACTCATTCCATGGAGGGCCGAGTGTCTGCGGATTTTCACTCCTCCCTTGTGCTTGATTGATGAATTAAGGTCACTAATTAGTAAAGAACTCCCCTTACCTGGTTGTCTAGGTTTAAATTGAAAGGGAAAAACAAAAAACCTGCAGACACTAGGCCACGGGTTAGACCGAAAACATGCAGACACTCAGACGTCTGTGGAATGAGTTTGATACATGTGCATTAAATGATGAGTGTACACAGTGTGTGTCTGACTTTATCACTATATAAGTAAACAAAGCCGTAGGGTACTTTGAGCTAGGAATATGTGCTAACAAAGTAACAAGAAGCAGACCGCTAAACAGTAAGAAGAAAATAAGAAATATAAGCTTTCTTTTAAGAAAACAAAAGTGATGAAGTCCTATGTGCAACTATAACACATTGATGAGATTTTACTTGACGTGATGAGCGAGACATACCATAAGAACGGTGTTCTGGTGTTACAATATGATGGTGGCGTTACATACGTACAAAATAAAAAACATAAAGGGTGATAATAAGGATGTTTCAAAATGATTCGATACATATCTAGATACATGGGCTTCAATATGGTATATTTTAGGTTGAACTTACCTAACCACACTGAGGATGATTACAGTTGAACACAATGTACATCTGACGAGGCAGAGAATGTTGGCTCGCTCCGATGTGGCCCGCTTAACCTTAAACTCTGCCTCTCAAATGAACATGCCGATGCAACCAAATAGTGAAATAAAACAAGTTACGAGGAGGCAATATGTGTGTGGATAAGCCAACTGAAACCCTCATGCTTATGCAGAATCCACACGGTGACCTGTAAGATAAGAATGCACATAGTGATAGTGCATTGACTGCAACACGCACATTTATAACACACAAAAAACATCCCAATACCACATTTCATTATCTCACAGAACCTAACTTCTACGAGAAAGTAGAAGTGGGTGTCTGCGTCAAAGTCCTTGCCCAGCCGTGTGATGACCCTGAATAGCTTACTTATGAGGGCCTCTTTGCACTTGGAGACTGCGGGACGAGCAACCTTGGAGCTTCGCTCATCCGGTCGTTTGACTGTGCCGTCGGAAAGCTCTCGGTATGTCATTTAACAATTAAGTGGAAGGGTACTGCTAGTCATGTGAATTGTAAGCAAATTGTAGTTGAGAGAATCATCAAGAAAATCATCATTTCTTCAGACAAGAAATTTACCTCAATGTCTTCGTCAGTGAGGGCATCAATGACGATGTGGTGGTGGAGAGCAATTGTTCTGGAAAATACGAAGAAATGACTGATCAAACGTTGTATTCCAATTTTCAAAATGATGCATCAACTATGAGGTGGACTCTAATTACATACCTGTCATATGTCATCTTCGTCGCCACATAATCTGCCAGAGACGCGGCTTGGTATCAACGATGAGTCAGCCTCGAGGCTGACTCATCGAAGTCCCTGTGTCTCCACAACAAGGCCGTGAACCTCGAGTTCTGCCATCTGTAAAACATCAGCAACAATATGATTGAATTGAACATCTTCATTTAGACCCTTGGTTCAGAACCTGGAACAGACACTTAAGGAAAAAAAAAAAGACTCCAGTTGTCAGAATCCTTCTGAGCCTGGCGCCATTGTGATGGGTACACGACAGTCCATTCACTCAGATCCCAGACGTTACTGAAAGCATTGCAGCAAAAAAATACAGGATTTTGTTATGTAGCCCTTTGTGCTTGTACCCAGCAACTTTTGCGAGCGTTTTGTTGTCTGAGTGAGGGAAATGCTGTAGATTTAAGAGGACTATATATTTTGAAAAATGAGATGTTGAGGATTATAATAAATACCACTTTGATGTCATACAAGCAAGCAAAACACCCGTGAGTCCAAATGTGCACATTTCCATATCATAAAACTCATGTCATACACAGTGTCAACGTTTATGATCACTATGTTTGATGTACAGTTACAAGATGACATGGTGCCATACCCTGGGTATAACAGAATGAGCCTGTTATGAAGACAATTCACCAAAGCACACACCTGAATGCACTCAGCTATGCTCAAGGTCCTAAACGATATTATAACCGCCATCGCTAAAAGACCGTACTGTGCAGCCGTCTTCATCGACCTAGCCAAGGCTTTCGACTATGTCTATCACCGCATTCTTCGCAATCTGAAAATCCATCGTGGAAGATAGCCAGGGGCTAATTCAGAAGCTAGCCTGAAAGCTAACCAGAAGCTACTCCGATAGCTAGCCAGAAGCTAATCTGTAGCTGCCCCGAAATTAGCCGGTTTGCTGGCTAGCGTTGGTGTTTCAGCTGCCCACGTTTTGCGGTCATCAGCTATTCCTTTAGCTCGATAATCTACCGGCACTTTTGTGCAACGCGACTCGGACCGGAGCATTCCGGGACTTTTTTTTCTCTCAGTTTCCCCGGATTCCAACCGCAGGCTCTGAACACTTGCACCTTGATTTCGCAGCTAGCTAGCTGCATACCGTGTGACTATTGGCTTACGTCGACCCCGGAGCAAACTCAAATCATGCTGGAGCTAGCCAGCTGAGGAGTTCCATCACCATCCGGACCCGTTTCTTTTGTTGCTGCTGCAGATACGGAACCCCACCGGGCCTTCACGACTGACTGCCGACGTTATCTGCCCGAGGGATTTATCCAACCGGCACCTCCGTCCCGACGTTACCTGAACGCTCATCTGAGGCCCGCTAATCGTTAGCTGTCTTATCGGCTGCTATCTGAACAAAACCCCACTACACGGAACCTACCGACGGAAACGCACGAGGTATCTACAAACAGACCTCCATCCTATGCTGCTACCGATAGCCATATACCCGGCCAGCTGTCTGGATCGCCACGACCCCAACCAACCTCTACTCACTGGACCCTTATTGATCACTCGATTAAGCATGCCTCTTCTTAATGTAAATATGCCTTGTCCATTGCTGTTCTGGTTAGTGTTTATTGGCTTATTTCACTGTAGAGATTCTAGCCCTGCTCTCTATACCATATCCAACCTCTCAGTTCCACCACCCACATATGCGATGACATCACCTGGTTTCAATGATGTTTCTAGAGACAAGATCTCTCTCATCATCACTCAATACCTAGGTTTACCTCCACTGTATTCACATCCTACCATACCTTTGTCTGTACATTATTCCTTTAAACTATTTTATCGCCCCCAGAAACTTCCTTTTACTCTCTGCTCTAATAGCTCTAGGCGACCAATTCTCATAGCTTTTAGCCGTACCCTCATCCTACTTCTCCTCTGTTCCTCTGGTGATGTAGAGGTGAATCCAGGCCCTGCAGTACCTGGCTCCACTCCTATTCCCCAGGCGGAATCTTTTGATGACTTCTGTAACCGTAATAGCCTTGGCTTCATGCATGTTAACATTAGAAGCCTCCTCCCTAAGTTTGTTTTGTTCACTGCTTTAGCACACTCTACCAACCCGGATGTTTTAGCCGTGTCTGAATCCTGGCTTAGAAAGACCACCAAAAATTCAGACATTTTTATCCCCAATTACAATATTTTCAGACAAGATAGAACGGCCAAAGGGGGCGGTGTTGCAATCTACTGCAAAGACTGCCTGCAGAGTTCTGTTATACTATCCAGGTCTGTTCCCAAACAATTTGAACTTCTACTGTTAAAAATCCACCTCTCTAAAAACAAGTCTCTCACCGTTGCCGCCTGCTATAGACCACCCTCTGCCCCCAGCTGTGCTCTGGACACTATATGTGAACTGATTGCCCCCCATCTATCTTCAGAGCTCGTGCTGCTAGGCGACCTAAATTTGAACATGCTCAACACCCCAGCCACCCTACAATCTAAGCTTGATGCCCTCAATCTCACACAAATTATCAATGAACCTACCAGGTACCACCCCAATTCCGTAAACACGGGTACCCTCATAGATATCATCCTAACAAACTTGCCCTCCAAATACACCTCTGCTGTTTTCAACCAAGATCTCAGCGATCACTGCCTCATTGCCTGCATCCGTAATGGGTCAGCGGTCAAACGACCTCCACTCATCACTGTCAAACGCTCCCTGAAACACTTCAGCGAGCAGGCCTTCCTAATCGACCTGGCCGGGGTATCCTGGAAGGATATTGATCTCATCCCGTCAGTAGAGGATGCCTGGTCATTTTTTAAAAATGCCTTCCTCACCATCTTGAATAAGCATGCCCCATTCAAGAAATTTAGAACCAGGAACAGATATAGCCCTTGGTTCTCTCCTGACCTGACTGCCCTTAACCAACAGAAAAACATCCTATGGCGTTCTGCATTAGCATCGAACAGCCCCCGTGATATGCAACTTTTCAGGGAAGCCAGAAACCAATATACACAGGCAGTTAGAACAGCCAAGGCTAGCTTTTTCAAGCAGAAATTTGCTTCCTGCAACACAAATTCAAAAAAGTTCTGGGACACCGTAAAGTCCATGGAGAATAAGAACACCTCCTCCCAGCTTCCAACCGCTCTGAAGATAGGAAACACTGTCACCACCGACAAATCCACTATAATTGAGAATTTCAATAAGCATTTTTCTACGGCTGGCCATGCTTTCCACCTGGCTACCCCTACCCCGGACAACAGCACTGCCCTCCCCTCTGCTACTCGCCCAAGCCTTCCCCATTTCTCTTTCTCCCAAATACAGTCAGCTGATGTTCTTAATGAGCTGCAAAATCTGGACCCTTACAAATCAGCCGGGCTAGATAATCTGGACCCTTTCTTTCTAAAACTATCTGCTGAAATTGTTGCCACCCCTATTACTAGCCTCTTCAACCTCTCTTTCGTGTCGTCTGAGATCCCCAAAGATTGGAAAGCAGCTGCGGTTATCCCCCTCTTCAAAGGGGGGGACACCCTTGACCCTAACTGCTACAGACCTATATCTATCCTACCCTGCCTTTCTAAGGTCTTCGAAAGCCAAGTCAACAAACAGATTACCGACCATTTCGAATCACACCACACCTTCTCCGCTATGCAATCTGGTTTCAGAGCTGGTCATGGGTGCACCTCAGCCACGCTCAAGGTCATAAACGATATCGTAACCGCCATCGATAGGAAACAATACTGTGCAGCCGTATTCATTGACCTGGCCAAGGCTTTTGACTCTGTCAATCACCACATCCTCATTGGCAGACTCGACAGCCTTGGTTTCTCTAATGATTGCCTCGCCTGGTTCACCAACTACTTCTCTGATAGAGTTCAGTGTGTCAAATCGGAGGGTCTGTTGTCCGGGCCTCTGGCAGTCTCTATGGGGGTGCCACAGGGTTCAATTCTTGGACCGACTCTGTTCTCTGTTTACATCAATGATGTCGCTCTTGCTGCTGGTGATTCTCTGATCCACCTCTACGCAGACGACACTATTCTGTATACTTCTGGCCCTTCTTTTGACACTGTGTTAACAACCCTCCAGGCGAGCTTCAATGCCATACAACTCTCCTTCCGTGGCCTCCAACTGCTCTTAAATACAAGTAAAACCAAATGCATGCTCTTCAACCGATCGCTGCCTGCTCCTGCCCGCCTGTCCAACATCACTACTTTGGACGGCTCTGACTTAGAATATGTGGACAACTACAAATACCTAGGTGTCTGGTTAGACTGTAAACTCTCCTTCCAGACCCACATCAAACATCTCCAATCCAAAGTCAAATCTAGAATTGGCTTCCTATTCCGCAACAAAGCATCCTTTACTCATGCTGCCAAACATACCCTTGTAAAACTGACCATCCTACCAATCCTCGACTTCGGTGATGTCATTTACAAAATAGCCTCCAAAACCCTACTCAATAAATTGGATGCAGTCTATCACAGTGCCATCCGTTTTGTCACCAAAGCCCCATATACTACCCACCACTGCGACCTGTACACTCTCGTTGGCTGGCCCTCGCTTCATACTCGTCGCCAAACCCACTGGTTCCAGGTCATCTACAAGACCCTGCTAGGTAAAGTCCCCCCTTATCTCAGCTCGCTGGTCACCATAGCAGCACCTACCTGTAGCACGCGCTCCAGCAGGTATATCTCTCTAGTCACCCCCAAAACCAATTCTTCCTTTGGACGCCTCTCCTTCCAGTTCTCTGCTGCCAATGACTGGAACGAACTACAAAAATCTCTGAAACTGGAAACACCTATCTCCCTCACTAGCTTTAAGCACCAGCTGTCAGAGCAGCTCATAGATTACTGCACCTGTACATAACCCATCTACAATTTAGCCCAAACAACTACCTCTTTACCTACTGTATTTATTTATTAATTTATTTTGCTCCTTTGCACCCCATTATTTCTGTCTCTACTTTGCACTTTCTTCCAATGCAAACCAACCATTCCAGTGTTTTTTTAGTTTTTATTTTACTTGCTGTGTTGTACTCACTTCGCCTCCATGGCCTTTTTATATTTTTATTTATTTATACATATATCTGTTTGCCTTCACCTCCCTTATCTCACCTCACTTGCTCACATTGTATATAGACTTATTTTTTTTCACTGTATTATTGACTATATGTTTGTTTTTACTCCATGTGTAACTATGTGTTGTTGTATGTGTCGAACTGCTTTGCTTTATCTTGGCCAGGTCGCAATTGTAAATGAGAACGTGTTCTCAATTTGCCTACCTGGTTAAATAAAGGTTAAATAAAATAAAATAAAAAAAAAATTCTTATCTGCAGACTCAATAGCCTTGGCTTCTCAAATGACTGCCTCGCCTTGTTCACCAACTACTTCTCAGATAGAGTTCAGTCTGTCAAATCGGAGGGCCTGTTGTCCGGATCTCTGGCAGTCTCTATGGGGGTGCCACAGGGTTCAATTCTCGGGCCGACTCTTTTCTCTGTATATATCAATGATGTCGCTCTTTCTGCTGGTGATTCTCTGAGCCACCTATACGCAGCTATACCCACCTATACGCAGACAACATCATTCTGTATACATCTGGCCCTTCTTTGGACACTGTGCTAACAAACCTCCAAACAAGCTTCAACGCCATACAACACTCCTTCAGTGGCCTCCAACTGCTTTTAAAAGTGCATGCTCTTCAACCGATTGCTTTCTTCCCGACTAGCATCACTACTCTGGACGGTTCTGACCTAGAATATGTGGACAACTACAAATACCTATGGTCTGGTTAGACTGTAAACTCTCCTTCCAGACTCTAAGACTCATTAAGCATCTCCTGTAATCTAGAATCGCAACAAAGCCTCCTTTACTCATGCCGCCAAACATACCCTCGTAAAACTGACTGTCCTACCGATCCTTGACTTCGGCGATGTCATTTACAAAATATGACACTCTACTCCCACTCTACTCCCACTCCCACTCTACACCGAACACTCTACTCAGCAAATTAGATGTAGTCTATCACAGTGCCATCCGTTTTATCACCAAAGCCCCATATACTACCCACCACTGCGACCTGTATGCTCTCGTTGGATGGCCCTCACTACATATCCGTCACCAAACCCAATGGCTCCAGGTCATCTATAAGTCTTTGCAAGGTAAATCCCCGCCTTATCTCAGCTCACTGGTCACCATAGCAACACCCACCCGTAGCACACGCTCCAGCAGGTATGTTGCACTGGTCATCCCCAAAGACAACACTTCCTTTGGCTGACTTTCCTTCCAGTTCTCTGCTGCCAATGACTGGAACGAATTGCAAAAATCTCTGAAGCTCGAGTCTTATATCTCCCTCTCTAACTTTAGGCATCAGTTGTCTGAGCAGCTTACCGATCACTGTACCTGTACACAACCAATCTGTAAATAGCACACCCAACTACCTCATCCCCATATTATTACTTACCCTCTTGCTCTTTTGTATCCCAGTATCTCTACTTGCACATCATCATCTGCACATCTATCACTCCAGTGTTAATGCTAAATTGCAATTATTTTTGCCTCTAGGGCCTATTTATTGCCTACCTCCCTACTCTTCTACATTTGCACACACTGTACATAAATATAAAAATATTTATTTTGTGTTATTGACTATGTTTGTTTATGTGTAACTGTGTTGTTTTTGTCGCACTGCTTTGCTTTATCTTGGCCAGGTCGCAGTTGTAAATGAGAACTTGTTCTCAACTGGCCTACCTGGTTAAATAAAGGTGAAATAAAAATTAAATGCAAAATAATGAATGCACTCATAAAGAAAGATATATAAAAATGCTCCAACTGGCTCAAAACAGGGCTGGCAGATTACCTCTTCATTGCTCTAAGCGTATGAATATTATCCAAATGCATCAGAATCTCTCATGGCGTCATGTTAAAAACAAATGACTATCTAGTCTACTGATTTTCTTTAGGAATGTTATATTTTTCCAAAACCCAAAGTATTTTTCAGTCCAGTTAGTATATACTAGCTACAAGCATAACCACCAAACCAGACAGGCAAGTTCAGGGCAGCTAAAATAACCCAAGCCAAGGATAAATTGCCTTAAATTTACAGTTTTGTAAAGAGCCATAGCTGAATGGAACTCATTACCAATCCATATTTCTCAGGCAAAAAGTAAATCCACCTTCAAGAAAAAAAATTCAAACATCTAATGCGATAGACCATATTACTGGACAGCAAATAGAAAGTATCAACTGAATGTTAAATGTGTTTCCTGTCAGGTATTTTAATTATCTTTATTGTCTACTTGTTGAATGTTTGAAGTCTTAATTGGGGTTGTTTATAATGTCTTGTTAATTGCTGTTGGACCCCAGGAAGATTAGCTAGCGTTACGGCGTTAGCTAATGGGGATCCTAATAAAAATGACAAGTTAATAAAAAAATCCCAAAATGGCTCCTTTCTATATGCACGTGAATTGTATTGTGAAAGCCTAACACTAATATAATATTTTATAACTTCACTAGTCATGTTGGCAATAGAAAAAGCTTTAAAATGATGCCCACCTGACCCAGATTGTGGTTTATAATGGACTGTTTCTCAATTGCATAAACAAGAACAGTAATTGTGTGATGGCGAGGATGTTCCAAACAACACAACTACAAGTGTGCTTGCTCTATTTCCTCAACAGCACAGCTAGGAAAGCAAAAAAAACACCTCCAGTGTCTCGCTGGGCGTCTGTAAGTTCCGTCTGTTGTCCGTGACCGGTTGATCTATTGGGCCTACACGTCACCCTCCTCTGGTCATCCTGGGATCGGTCGGAAGGTGCGCTGTTTGGCTGGGAAGTACTGGTGGCCTACTTTGGCCAAGGACATGAGGGTTTATGTTTCCTCCTGCTTGGTGTGCGCACAGTGTAAGGCTCCTAGGCACCTGCCCAGAGGGAAGCTACACCCCTTACCCGTTCCACAGCGGCCTTGGTCGCACCTGTCGGTGGATTTTCTTACCGATCTCCCCCTCACAGGGAAACACCACGATCCTGGTCGTTGTGGATCGTTTCTTTAAGTCCTGCCGTCTCCTCTCTCTGCCCGGTCTCCCTACGGCCCTACAGACTGCGGAGGCCTTGTTTACGCACGTCTTCCGGCACTACGGGGTGCCTGAGGATATTGTGTCTGATCGAGGTCCCCAGTTCACTTCAAGGGTTTGGAAGGCGTTCATGGAACGTCTGGGGATCTCGATCAGCCTTACCTCGGGGTTTCATCCCGAGAGTAATGGGCAGGTGGAGAGAGTGAACCAGGATGTGGGCAGGTCCCAGCAGTTGTCTTATATACGGCTATACACAGACAAGTTACTTTTTCACCTTCTCCACTGCGGCCCTGTCGATGTGGATGGGTACGTGCTCCCTCTGCTGTCTCCTGAACTCTACGATCAGCTCCTTCGTTTTGTTGACGTTCAGGGAGAGGTTATATTCCTGGCACCACTCCGCCAGGGCCCTTACCTCCTCCGTGTAGGCTGTCTCATCATTGTTGGTAGTCAGGCATACCATTGTTGTGTCATCTGCAAATTTGATGATTGAGTTGGAGGGGCGAGTGGCCACGCAGTCATGGGTGAACAGGAAGTATAGTAGGGGGCTGAGCACGCAACCTTGTGGAGCCCCTGTACTGAGGATCAGCTAAGTAGAGGTGTTGTTTCCTACCTTCACCACCTGGGGGCGGCCCGTCAGGAAGTCCAGGACCCAATTGCACAGGGCGGGGTTGAGACTCTTGGGTAGGGGGCAGTATTTTCATGTCCGGATGAAAATCATGCCCAAAGTAAACTGCCTGTTACTCAGGCCCAGAAGCTAGGATATGCATATAATTGGTAGATTTGGATAGAAAACACTCTAACATTTCTAAAACTGTTAAAATAATGTCTGTGAGTATAATAGAACTGATATGTCAGGCGAAACCCCGAGGACAAACCATCCCCCCCAAAAACAATTTCAGCCTACCACTATTTTCAATGGCCGTCATTTTTATTATAAGGCGAAGTTCTCCCAGATTGCAGTTCCTAGGGCTTCCACTAGATGTCAACAGTCTTTAAAAAGAGTTTCAGGCTGGTTTTTGGAAAAATTAGCCAGAAATTGTAGTTTTTCTAGGTGGCTCCCATTTTGGCTGTAGTGTTTCCAAGCGCGTGAATGAGTTCACGTTCTTTGATATTTTTCTCCGGTAAAGACAATAACGATCCTCCGTCTTAAATTGTATCATTTATTTACGTATTAGGGTACCTAAGGTTTGATTATAAACGTTGTTTGACTTGTTTGGAAAAGTTTATTAGTAACGTTTGGGATTCATTTTGTATGCATTTTGATGGAGGGAAACTGGGTGGATTATTGACTGAAGCGCGCCAGCTAAACTGAGTTTTTATGGATATAAAGAAGCACATTATCG
The DNA here is from genome assembly GCF_016432855.1 of Salvelinus namaycush. Lineage (NCBI taxonomy): Eukaryota > Metazoa > Chordata > Actinopteri > Salmoniformes > Salmonidae > Salvelinus > Salvelinus namaycush. The sequence goes on from NC_052317.1 coordinate 3,977,434, forward strand.
AACAAAAGGACCATTTGTGATGTAACTCGAACCTTTTGGAGTGCCAACAGAAGACCATCAAAGGTAAGGCATTTATTATATCGCTGTTTCTGACTTTCGTGTCGCACCTGCCTGGTTGAAATATGTTTTTCATGGTTTTGTGTGCGGGGCGCTGTCCTCAGATAATCGCATAGTGTGCTTTCACCGTAAAGCATTTTTGAAATCTGACAAAGCGGCTGGATAAACAAGAAGTTCATCTTTAAGCCAATGTACAACACTTGTATTTTTATGAATGTTTATTATGACCATTTCTGTACTTTGAATTTGGCACCCCACAAGGATGCGTGCTCAGCCCCCTCCTGTACTCCCCGTTCACCCATGACTGGGTGGCCATGCATGCCTCCAACTCGATGATCAAGTTTGCAGACGACAAAACAGTAGTAGGCTTGATCACCAACAACGACGAAACAGCCTATAGGGAGGAGGTGAGGGCATTCGAAGTGTAGTGTCAGGAAAACAACCTCTCACTCAACGTCAACAAAACAAAGTAGATGATCGTGGACTTCAGGAAACAGCAGAGGGAGCACCCCCCCATCCACATCGACGGGACAGCAGTAAAGAAGGTGGAAAGTTTCAAGTTCCTCGGCATACACATCACGGACAAACTGAAATGGTCCACCCACACAGACAGTGTGGTGAAGAAGGCGCAACAGCACCTCTTCAACCTCAAGAGGCTGAAGAAATGTGGCTTGTTACCTAAAATCCTCACAAACTTTTACAGATGCACAATTGAGAGCATCCTGTCGGGCTATATCACCGCCTGGTATGGCAACTGCACCGCCCACAACCGCAGGGCTCTCCAGAGGGTGGTGCGGTCTGCACAACACGTCACCAGGGACAAACTACCTGCCCTCCAGGACACCTACAGCACACGATGTCACAGGAAGGCCAAAAAAATCATCAAGGATTACAACCACCCGAGCCACTGCCTGTTCACCCCGCTATCATCCAGAAGGCGAGGTCAGTAAAGGTGCATCAAAGCTGGGACTGAGAGACTGAAAAACAGCTTCTATCTAAAGGCCATCAGACTGTTAAATAGCCATCACTAACACAGAGGGCTGCTGCCTACATACAGACTTGAAATCATTGGCCACTCTAACAAATGCTTCACTAGTCACTGTATTAATGGCACTTAAATAATGATATGTACATATACAGTATCTTGCACTACTCATCCCAGATGTATATACTGTATTTTATACCATCTATTCCATCTATTGCATCTATGCCGGTCGGTCATGGCCCATCCATATATTTATATGTTCATATTCTTATTCCAACCCTTTACTTAGATTCGTTTGTATTAGGTAGTTGTTGTGGAATTGTTCGATATTGCTGCACTATCGGAACTAGAAGCATAAGCATTTCGCTACACTCGCAATAACATCTGCTAACGATGTGTATGTGACCAATAAAATTTTATTTGATGTCGCTTATGCCTATATCTGGCCCTGGGAATTACTAATCACTTCACAAACCAGTGTGACTTGCAGGTCTTATGTGGCCCATGAGCCAGGGTTTTTAGACCACAATGTCAAGGATCATTAGGCCATACCTAAAGGCCTTATGAACTGTATAATATGTGGTCATAAAGGGTTTACTTTTAATTGAAACACATTCACTTTGGCAGTCACTTGTTGGAAGTTTCAGGAATAAATGTTATTGAATGCAACAATGATGTCTCTGTCGCTAACAAACACAATCATGGGTGGGTATCGCTCACATTCACTCGAAAGGCATTGTGGGACATATGTGCGCATATTATTCATGTTAGCTCCCCATGTACATTTAAGAACCAGCCATGCTACCCTGTTCTGGGACAATTGTAATTTCCTAAGTCCCTCTTTGTGGCACCTGACCACACGGCTGGACAGTAGTCCAGGTGAGACAAAACAAGGGCCTGTAGGACCTGCCTTGTTTAGAAGGCAGAGCAGTACTTTATTATGGACAGAAGAGTAGTGAAACAGACAGTGATGAGGCAGACAGTGGTGAGATGTCACGGCCGTCGAATGAAGTTGACCAAAGCGCAGCGTGGTAAGCGTACATATTCCTCTTTATTAGGATGACGCCGACAAAAACAATAAACAATACCAAAACAACCGTGAAGCTTAAGGCTATAGTGCCACAAACAAAGACAACTTCCCACACAGAAAGGAGGGAAAAGGGCTACCTAAGTATGGTTCCCAATCAGAGACAATGGCAGCTGTCTCTGATTGAGAACCATACCCGGCCAAAACATAGAAATACAAAATCATAGAAAAACAAAACATAGAATGCCCACCCCAAATCACCCCTGACCAAACCAAATAGAGACATAAATAGGCTCTCTAACGTCAGGGCGTGACATGAGACAAGGAAGCAAGCAGACAGAGAGGCTTTCCAAGCAGTTGGACAGTAAAGCAACACCTACACTTTAAAAAGAGAATTAGTGCAATCAAAAATTACAGTTGAAAATTTTTATATGTTTTGGTTTATATCGGTGCTTGTTCGTTTTATCTTGGATTTGATAGTTTCCCCACTTTTTTTTTACCACTACAAGGGTTCCTAAAGGGTACTTCAGCTGTCCCCATAGGAGAACCCCTTTTGGTTCCAGGTAGAATAATTTTTGGTTCCAGGTAGAACACTCTGTGGAAAGGGAACTGATAAGGGTTCTACGTACCTGGAATCAAAAGGATTCTACCTGGAACAAAAAAAAGTTATTCAAAGGTTTATGCTATGGTGACAGCCGAAGAACCCTTTTAGGTTGAAGATAGCACCTTTTCTTCCAAGAGTGTACATCACTGATGGTTATTATATCAATTATGTGTGCATAAATGCATTTTACGGACAAATCAGCTTTTTCCATCAGGCCTGTCATAGGTTTTTTTTACGTCTCAAGGAAAATCATCGTCATGAAATGGTTGCATGGAAACGTCATTAGTGATAGGAAATCTGACAAAATGATGCATTTCCGCTCTTGCTCTGACACTGATAAGACATTTACTAGAACATTATGAACATCCATATGCACCCTTCCAACATATTTAGCACATATTCTAGGGTATTGCAGACTACAAAGACCAACACAAAAGTCCATACAGCCCACCTCTAAACCACAACATTTACCCTTTTAATTGAAACCCTATGACTGCTGTATGCCTTCCATGGCTAACAAGTTGTCAATCTGGTGTAATAAGGTACATTGAAAATGAAAAGCAGGGGCGCTGTTGTAAAAACAAACACTATCACTTCAAATATTCTGCAGAATGCAACAGACACGGGATTAAATCGTGTAACCACACTGAAAAAAAATATCTAAATACATAATGAACTCCTTCTCAATGAAGAGTTTAGAGACACATATGCAGTTTGGAGTAATACGGTCTCTCTTTTTGCTACCTATCAAAATGACACCCACAGTCTCTTTCAGCAGTTCTTGGTCTTAAAGTAGTGGAACGCCAGCCACCTTAAGGTATCACATCCATGCTCTTGGAATAGCATGAGACAGCTCACTGTCTAAGAGGCTAACTCCACATGACAATGTGCGTGTTTATAAAGTAACACCTCCCCAAGTGTTAATTTCCCCCCTCTGTTGCTCTCACATCCTTTCTACACAACTCTCTGACGACACTAACAGTGTCGATTTACTAACAGGAGAGTGCATAGCAGTATGATATACAATACGTTTTCAGGGTGCACTTGCATGAAATAAACGATTCATGTAAAACTTCATTTTAACCTTATTACAGTGTAATTATTCAAATCAAGTCAACTTAGTGACTGTAAACTTCTGACCCACTGGAACTGTGATATCACATTTATTTATAAAGCCCTTCTTACATCAGCTGATATCTCAAAGTGCTGTACAGAAACCCAGCCTAAAACCCCAAACAGCAAGCAATGCAGGTGTAGAAGCACGGTGGCTAGGAAAAACTCCCTAGAAAGGCCAAAACCTAGGAAGAAACCTAGAGAGGAACCAGGCTATGAGGGGTGGCCAGTCCTCTTCTGGCTGTGCCAGGTGGAGATTATAACAGAACATGGCCAAGATGTTCAAATGTTCATAAATGACCAGCATGGTCAAATAATAATAACCACAGTAGTTGTCGAGGGTGCAACAAGTCAGCCCCTTTAGGAGTAAATGTCAGTTGGCTTTTCATAGCCGATCATTAAAAGTATCTCTACCGCTCTTGCTGTCTCTAGAGAGTTGAAAACAGCAGGTCTGGGACAGGGAGCATGTCTGGTGAACAGGTCAGGGTTCCATAGGCGCAGGCAGAACAGTTGAAACTGGAGCAGCAGCACGGCCAGGTGGACTGGGGACAGCAAGGAGTCATCATGCCAGGTAGACCTGAGGCATGGTCCTAGGGCTCAGGTCCTCCGTGATAGAGAAAGAGAGAATTAGAGAGAGCATACTTCAATTCACACAGGACACTGGATAAGACAGGAGAAGTACTCCAGATATAACAGACTGACCCTAGCCCCCGACACAAACTACTGCAGCATAAATACTGGAGGCTGAGACAGGAGGGGTCAGGAGACACTGTGGCCCCATCCGATGATACCCCCGGAAAGGGCCAAACAGGCAGAATATAACCCCACCCACTTTGCCAAAGCACAGCCCCCACACCACTAGAGGGATATCTTCAACCACCAACTTACCATCCTGAGACAAGGCCGAGTATAGCCCACAAAGATCTCCGCCACGAAACAACCCAAGGGGGGGGCACCAACCCAGACAGGAAGGTGACGTCAGTGACTCAACCCACTCAAGTGACGCACCCCTCCTAGGGACGGCATGGAAGAGCACCAGTAAGCCAGTGACTCAGCCCCTGTAATAGGGTTAGAGCAGATAATCCCTGTGGAGAGAGGGGAACCGGCCAGGCAGAGACAGCAAGAGCGGTTCGTTGCTCCAGAGCCTTTCCGTTCACCTTCACACTCCTGGGCCAGACTACACTCAATCATATGACCTACTGAAGAGATGAGTCTTCAGTAAAGACTTAAAGGTTGAGACCGAGTCTGCGTCTCTCACATGGGTAGGTAGACCATTCCATAAAAATGGAACTCTATAGGAGAAAGCCCTGCCTCCAGCTGTTTGCTTAGAAATTCTAGGGACAATTAGGAGGCCTGCGTCTTGTGACCGGAGCGTACGTGTAGGTATGTACGGCAGGACCAAATCGGAAATATAGGTAGGAGCAAGCCCATGTAATGCTTTGTAGGTTAGCAGTAAAACCTTGAAATCAGCCCTTGCCTTAACAGGAAGCCAGTGTAGGGAGGCTAAAACTGAAGTAATATGATACATTTTTGGGGTTCTAGTCAGAATTCTAGCAGCCTTATTTAGCACTAACTGTAACGGTCGTCTTGTGGTGAATGCAGCGGGTGATGAATACATAATGAATTTATTAAATGAAAGACGAAACACGAAGTACACTTGAATTGATTACAAAATAACAAACGACGTAGACTGACCTGAACATAAGAACTTACATATAGACGAAGAACGCATGAAACAGGAACAGACTACCTAAAACGAACGAACAAACAAAACAGTCCCGTGTGGTATACACAGACACAGGAACAATCACCCACAAACAAACAGTGAGAACAGCCTACCTTAATATGGTTCTCAATCAGAGGAAACGTCAAACACCTGCCTCTAATTGAGAACCATATCAGGCAACACATTAACCCAACATAGAAAACACATAACATAGACTACCCACCCCAACTCACGCCCTGACCAACTAAACACATACAAAACAACAGAAAACAGGTCAGGAACGTGACACTAACTGAAGTTTATTTAGTGCTTTATCCGGGTAGCCGGAAAGTAGAGCATTGCAGTAGTCTAACCTAGAAGTAACAAAAGCATGGATTAATTTTTCTGCATCATTTTTGGACAGAAAGTTTCAGATTTTTGTAATGTTAGGTAGATGGAAAAAAGCTGTCCTTGAAACAGTCTTGATATGTTCGTCAAAAGTGAGATCAGGGTCCAGAGTAACGCCGAGTTCCTTCACAGTTTATTTGAGACGACTGTACAACCATCAAGATTAATTGTCAAAGAGATCTTCTGTTGAATCTGTTTCTTGGGACCTAGAACAAGCATCTCTGTTTTGTCCGAGTTTAAAGGTAGAAAGATTGCAGCCATCCACTTCCTTATGTCTGAAACACAGGCTTCTAGCGAGGGCAATTTTGGGGCTTCACCATGTTTCATTGAAATGTACAGCTGTGTGTCATCCGCATAGCAGTGAAAGTTAACATTATGTTTTCGAATGACATCCCCAAGATGGAAAATATATAGTGAAAACATTAGTGGTCCTAAAACGGAACCTTGAGGAACACCGACAGGACAAACCATTCACAGAGACAAACGATATCTTTCCGACAGATAAGATCTAAACCAGGCCAGAACTTGTCCGTATAGACCAATTTGGGTTTCCAATCTCTCCAAAAGAATGTGGTGATCGATGGTATCAAAAGCAGCACTAAGGTCTAGGAGCACGAGGACAGATGCAGAGCCTCGGTCTGACGACATTAAAAGGTCATTTACCACCTTCACAAGTGCAGTCTCAGTGCTATGATGGGGTCTAAAACCAGACTGGATCATTTCTTGTACATTGTTTGTCTTCAGGAAGGCAGTGAGTTGCTGCGCAACAGCTTTTTCAAAAACTTTTGAGAGGAATGGAAGATTCGATTTAGGGCGATAGTTTTTTATATATTTTATAGGTCAAGGTTTGGCTTTTTCAAGAGAGGCTTTATTACTGCCACTTTTAGTGAGTTTGGTACACATCCGGTGGATAAAGAGCCGTTTATTATGTTCAACATAGGAGGGCCAATTTATTGCGATTAACTGTAATAATTCATAGTTACACTGTAATAACATGAAACTAGTGGTAATTGCAGTCTGTAATTACAGCGGTGTACTAATGCATGCTTGTTACCATGCTTGTTACCATGCTTGTTACCATGCTTATTACCATGCTTGTTACCATGCTTGTTACCATGCTTGTTACCATGCTTGTTACAAATGTGAAGTTTCTAATAGCATTCAAATGCAACATAGTCAGCCTTCACAAACCACATGATAAGTGTTAACCAATTGAAAACTGACCCAACTCATTGAAACAACTCTGCAATAAAGGGCTCTGGAGTCTGATGCCCAGGCCCAATGGTAAAAACGAGTTCAAAAACAGTTCATATGTAACGGCTTTCGTTGGTGGAAGGAGAGGAGGACCAAAATGCAGCGTGGTACGTATCCATAATATCGTTTAATCGAGAATGAATACAAAATGAACAAGAGAATAAATGAAAACCGACACAGTCCCGTATGGTGCAAACACTGAAACGGAAAATAACTACCCACAACCCATAGTGGGAAAACAGGCTTCCTAAGTATGATTCTCAATCAGAGACAACGATCGACACCTGCCTCTGATTGAGAACCATACTAGGCCAAACACATAGAAATATAACGTACAGACCAAAACATAGAAAAACAACATAGAATGCCCACCCCAACTCACGCCCTGAACAAACTAAAATAATGACATAAAAAAGGAACTAAGGTCAGAACGTGACATCATATTAAAATAAAATATGTAAATTGTTAAATCAATTAATGGTGCATTTGACAATGGTTGAATCATCATTACAAACATTTTAGACATTAATTAACAGTTATGGTTCAAATTGTGACATTCATTCAGAGTCATTTGTGCTTGCCAAATTGTATGCCTATTAAAGTTGATTGGATAATGGTTTATAAATGCACTTAAAATAGTCATAAGACAAACTCTTATTCCCTCATGTAACCTGTTTTTGAACATTCACACTTTTGGATGGGATGCATTAGTACAATTATTTATTTATTCCAGGAATTAAGGCATCATGTCAAGATCTGCCCAACTGCGCCTCACGCTCGAAATAATGACGTCCTTGAACGTTCCCATGTGTTGACCAATGATTTGTATATACACTAGATGACCGTTACGGGGCACTGTGTTTAAGCCACTGTGCCTCCATCTTGGCAGTTACTCACCGTTGTATTTTTTGGGGGGAAGCTATAGAAATGCATTTATTAATGTCTACATACATTTTTGCAACTTTTATTATATAACAGACACCACAATGCATACTTTTAAATGATATTATATTATGTGAGCTAAACATACAAACAAAACATAACAAAATATATAAAAACGTTTTCCTTAAAATATCATTTTTGGAGATTACTAATGTTACTGTCCCCCACTACAATAAAAAAAAAACTTAACATGTAATTTTGTCTTTGAAACATTTAACTGAAATACTGTGGTATTCCATTAACTCCCATGGAGTACTGCTCCTACTGAGGAGTGGAAATGTGGCTGACTGGTGGCTTCAAAGCCTCTCAATGGCCAATACACAGCATCAGCAATCCAGGGTTTATATACAGTACCTGTCAAAAGTTCGGACCCACCTAATCATTCACAAGTGTTTCTTTAGTTTTACTGTTTTCTACTTTGTAGAGTAATAGTGAAGACATCAAAACTATGAAATAACACATGGAATCATGTAGTAAACAAAAAAGTGTCAAACAAATCAAAATATATTTTAGAGTTTAGATTCCACCCTTTGCCTTGATGACAGCTTTGCACACTCTTGGCATTCCCTCAACCAGCTTCATAAGGAATGCTTTTCCAACAGTCTTGAATGAGTTCCCACATATGCTGAGCACTTGTTGGCTGCGTTTCTTTCACTCTGCCGTCCAACTCATCCCAATCCATCTCAATTGAGTTGAGGTCGGGTGATTATGGAGGCCAGGTCATCTGATGCAACACTCCATCACCTTCCTTGGTAAAATAGCCCTTACATTGCCTGGAGGTGTGTTTTTGGTCATTGTCCTGTTGAAAAACGAATGATAGTCCCACTAAGCGCAAACTAGTTTGGATGGCATATCGCTGCAGAATGCTCTGGTAGCTATGCTGGTTAAGTGTGCCTTGAATTCTAAATAAATCACAGTGTCACCAGCAAAGCACCCCCTCACCATCACACCTCTTCCTCCATGCTTCACGGTGGGAACCACACATTCGGAGATCATCCGTTCAACTACTCTGCATCACAAAGACACTGTGGTTGGAACCAAAAATCGGCCATTTGGACTCATCAGAAAAAAGGACAGATTTACACCGGTCTAATGTCCATTGCCTGTATTTCTTGGCCCAAGCAAGTCTCTTCTTATTATTGGTGTCCTTTAGTAGTGGTTTCTATGCAGCAATTCGACCATGAAGGCCTGATTACCACAGTCTCCTCTGAACAGTTGATGTTGAGATGTGTCTGTTACTTGAACTCGGTGAAGACTTTATTTGGGCTACAATTTCTGAGGCTGGAAACTCCCTCTGGGCAGGTGCCTGGAGAACTTGCACTGGGCGCACAACGAGCAGGAGGAAGCATAAACCCTCACGTCCTTGGCCAAGGTGGACCACCAGTACTTCCCACTAAGACAGCGCACTGTCCGACCGATGCCAGGATGACCAGAGGAGGGTGACGTGTGGGCCCAATAGATCAACCGGACGCGGACAGCAGACGGAACGTACAGACGCCCAGCTGGACACTGGAGAGGAGTGGGCTCTGTACGTAACGCCTGCTCGATGTCCGCATCCAGCTCCCACACTACCGGTGCCACCAGGCAAGAGGCCGGGAGTATGGGAGTGTGATCCATGGACCGCTCCTCTGTGTCATACATCCGGGACAGTGCGTCTGCCTTAGCGTTCTGGGAACCTGGTCGGTAGGATAGGGTGAACGGGTAAAAACGGGTAAAAAAACATGGCCCACCTTGCCTGGCGAGGGTTCAGCCTCCTCGCTGCCCCGATGTACTCCAGATTGCGGTGGTCAGTCCAGATGAGAAAGGGGTGTCTCGCCCCCTCAAGCTAATGTCTCCACGCCTTCAGAGCCTTGACGACAGCCAACAGCTCCCGGTCCCCCACATCATAGTTTTGCTCCGCCGGGCTGAGCTTCTTCGAAAATAAGGCACAGGGGCGGAGCTTCGGTGGCGTACCCGAGCGCTGAGAGAGCACGGCTCCTAGCCCAGCCTCGGACGCGTCCACCTCCACTATGAACGCCAAAGAGTGATCCGGATGAGCCAGCACGGGAGCCGAGGTAAACAGAACCCTCAGGTAACCAAAAGCCCTGTCCGCCTGAGCCGACCACTGCAGTCACACCAGTCCCACCTTCAGCAGTGAGATAATGAGAGCCGCTACCTGACCAAAGCCCCGGATAAACCTCTGGTAGTAGTTGGCAAACCATAGAAACCACTGCACTTCCTTCACCGTGGTGGGAGTCGGCCAATTACGCACGGCTGAAATGCGGTCACTCTCCATCTCCACCCCTGACATGGAAATGCGGTACCCTAGGAAGGAGACGGACTGTTGGAAGAACAGACATTTCTCAGCCTTGACGTACAGGTCATGCTTTAACAGTCGACCAAGCACCCTGCGCACCAGGGACACATGCTCGGCGCGTGTAGCGGAGTATATCAGAATGTCGTCGATATACACCACTACACCCTGCCCGTGCAGGTCCCGGAAAATCTCATCAACAAAGGCCTGGAAGAGTGATGGAGCATTCATCAACCCGTACGGCATGACGCTGTACTCATAGTGCCCTGAGGTGGTACTAAATGCCGTCTTCCACTCGTCCCCCTCCCGGATACGCACCAGGTTGTAAGCGCTCCTGAGAACCAATTTTGTGAAGAAGCGCGCCCCATGCTGACTCACCGCACATGTAGCAGCGGATGGCGTCGGAATCCTAGGGGAGATGGAGGAGAGCCCAAGACCTTGTTTCCTTTGGTCAGTGACCAGCTGAGCTGTGGAGGGTGCCTCTGGAAGGCTGCTGGCTGTTGGTGTACTCCCAGGATCAGAGCTGACTCCCAGGGCCAGTATGTCCGCCTCCAGCGGGGCAAAGCTGTTTAATAGCTGGATCTGATCTTATAGGAAATATCGAGGCCAACCAGACTGCCTCCCACGTGACCTCCTTCGCCTTCTCCTGGCCGCGGAGTTGAGCTTACTATCTTTCTAGTGGATTGGAGCAGGTCAGTACCACCCGACTCATTGAGCCCTTGGCTGTACGAGGCATTCAAAATTGAAATTTTGTGTATCTGGGCTGCATCAAAGTACAGTGCCTTCGGAAATTATTCAGACACCTTGACTTTTTCCAGATTTTGTTATGTTACAGCCTTATTGTAAAATGTATTAAATTATTGTTTTCCCTCTTCAACCTACACACACTACACCATAATGACAAAGTGAAAACAGGTTTTTAGAAATTTTTGCAAATGTATTAAACATATAAAACAGAAATGCTTTATTTACCTAAGTATTCAGACCCTTTACTAAGAGACTCGAAATTGAGCTCAGGTGAATCCTGTTTCCATTGATCATCCTTGATGTTTTCACCAATTGATTGGACATGATTTGGAAAGGCACACACCTGTCTATATAAGGTCCCACATTTGACAATGCATGTCAGAGCAAAAACCAAGCCATGAGGTCGAAGGAATTGTCCGCAGAGCTCCGAGACAGGATTGTGTCGAGGCACAGATCTGGGGAAGGGTACCAAAAAATGTTCTGCAGCATTGAAGGTCCCCAACACAGTGGCCTCCATCCTTCTTAACTTCTCTAGGGTAGGGGGCAGCATTTTCACGTTTGGATGAAAAGCATACCCAAATTCAACTGCCAGCTACTCATTCCCAGGAGATAAGATATGCATAGTATTAGTATATTTGGATAGAAAACACTCTGAAGTTTCTAAAACTGTTTGAATCATGTCTGTGAGTATAACAGAACTTATTTAGCAGGCGAAACCCCGAGGACAAACCATTCAGATTTCTTTTTTTGAGGTCACTCTCTTTTCAATGAGTTTTCATTGGGAAACCAGATTTCTAAGCGAATTGCTTGCAGTTCCTACGGCTTCCACTGGATGTCACCAGTCCTGAGAAATAGATTGAGGTTATTCCTTTGTGTAATGAAGAAGTACGGCCATCTAGAAGTCGAGTCACTCCAGGTGTCCTGTTTGATTGAAGCGCATGTCCAGAATGCATGCTACATTTGGTTTTAATCCTGTATCTACTGCATCTTGCCTATGCCGTTCTGTACCATCACTCATTCATATATCTGTATGTATGTACATATTCTTTATCCCTTTACACTTGTGTGTATAAGGTAGTAGTTGTGGAATTGTTAGGTTAGATTACTCTTTGGTTATTACTGCATTGTCGGAACTAGAAGCACAAGCATTTCGCTACACTGTCACGTTCCTGACCTGTTTTCCCTTGTTTTTGTATTTATTTAGTATGGTCAGGGCGTGAGTTGGGTGGGTTGTCGATGTGTGATTTTTATGTTGGGATTTTGTGTGTTCGGCCTGGTATGATTCTCAATCAGAGGCAGCTGTCAATCGTTGTCCCTGATTGAGAATCATACTTAGGCAGCCGGGGTTTCACGTGTGTTTTGTGGGTGTTTGTTTTCCGTGTCAGTGTTTGTACCACACGGGACTGTTTCGTTTGTTTAGTCTGATCCTGTTCGTGCGTTCTTCGTTATATGTAAGTTCACATGTTCAGGTCTGTTGACGTCGTTTGTTGTTTTATATAGTTTTTTCAGTGTTCTTCGTTTCGTCTTCTTTAAAAAATAAATCAAACATGTATTCTCCACAAGCTGTGTTTTGGTCCGATCCATGCTCCTCCTCAGACGAGGAGGAGAACAATCGTTACATACACTTGCATTAACATCTGCTAACCATGTGTATGTGACAAATAACATTTGATTTGATTTGTATTGAACACAGATCATCCCGTCTTCAATTTTATCGATTATTAACGTTAAAAAATACCTAAAGTGTTTAGGAAAGTAGTTTGACATTTTTTGGCAAAGTTTACAGGTAACCTTTGAGATATTTTGTCGTCACGTTTGAGCAAGTTGGAACCTGTGTTTTTCTGGATCAAACGCGCCAAATAAATGGACATTTTGGATATATATCGACAGAATTAATCGAACAAAAGGACCATTTGTGATGTTTATGGGACATATTGGAGTGCCAACAATAGAAGCTCGTCAAAGGTAAGGCATGAATTATATTTGTATTTCTGCGTTTTGTGTCGCGCGTGCAGGGTTAAAATATGCTTCTCTCTTTGTTTACTATTGTGCTATACTCAGATAATAGCATCGTATGCGTTCGCCGAAAAGCCTATTTGAATTCTAACATGTTGGCTGGATTCACAACCAGTGTAGCTTTAATTTGGTATCTTTCATGTGTGATTTATTGAAAGTTTAATTTTTAATTTTCATAGTAATGAATTTGAATATGGCGCTCTGCATTTTCTCAGGCTTTTTGGCAAGTGAGACAGTAGCGTCTTGCCTAAACTCAGATTTTTGGATATAAATATGAACTTTACCGAACAAAGAATACATGTATTGTGTAACATGAAGTCCTATGAGTGTCATCTGATGAAGATCATCAAAGGTTAGTGATTAATTTTATCTCTATTTCTGCTTTTTGTTACTGCTCTCTTTAGCTGAAAAAATGGCTGTCTTTTTCTGTGACTTGGCTCATACCTAACATAATCGTTTGGTGTGCTTTCGTCGTAAAACCTTTTTGAAATCGGACACTTTGGCTGGATTTACAACAAGTGTAGCTTTAAAATGGTGTAAAATACTTGTATGTTTGAGGAATTTAAATTATAGGATTTCTGTTGTTTTGAATTTGGCGCCCTGCAGTTTCACTGGCTGTTGACGAGGTGGGACACTACCGTCCCACATACCCTAGAGAAGTTAAATGGAAGGACCAAGACTCTTCCTAGAGCTGGCCGCCTGACCAATGTGAGCAATCGGGGGAGAAGGGCCTTGGTCAGGGAGGTGACCAAGAACCCGATGGTCACTCTGACAGAGCTCCAGAATTCCTCTTTGGAGATTGGAGAACCTTCCAGAAGGACAACCAATACACAGTCCACCAATCAGGCCTTTATGATAGAGTGGCCAGATGGAAGCAGTCAGCTTGGAGTTTGCCAAAAGGCACCTAAAGAGTCTTAGTCAAGATTCTCTGGTCTGATGAAATCAAGATTGAACCAAAGAGTCTGAATGCCAAGTGTCAAGTTTGGAAGAAACCTGGCACCATCCCTACGGTGAAGCATGGTGTTGGCAGCATCATGCTGTGGGGATGTTTTTCAGCGGCAGGGACAGGGAGACTGGCCAGTATCGAGGCAAAGATTAACGGAGCAAAGTACAGAGAGATCCTTGATGAAAACCTGCTCCAGAGTGCTCAGGACCTCAGACTGGGGCAAAGATTCACCTTCCAACAGGACAACGACACTAAGCACACAGCCAAGAAAACTCAGGAGTGCCTTTGGGACAGGTCTCTTAATGTCCTTGAGAGGCCCAGCCAGATCCCGGACTTGAACCCGATCGAACATCTCTGGAGAGATCTGAAAATAGCTGTGTAGCAACTCTCCCCATCCAACATCCAACAGAGCTTGAGAGGATCTGCAGACAAGATCGGAAAAAACTCCCCAAATACAGGTGTGCCAAGCTTGAAGCGTCATACCCAAGATGACTCGAGGCTGCTTAAGGTGCTTCAACAAAGTACTGAGTAAATGGTCTGAATACTTATGTAAATGTGATATTTCAGTGCATTCGGGAAAGTATTCAGAATATAAGGACCTTCTCATCTCACTGGGAGATGAGAAGCAAGTCCAGGGAGTGAGCATTTAATAGATAATAGACAAGACGCAAACAAGGACAGCGTCCGGACACGGGAAAATGTAACGACATCAATGCTGACACGGGGAACAAACTGAGGAGCAGACAGATATAGAGGGGCAATCAACAAAGTAAAGGAGTCCAGGGTGAGTCCAATTCGTGCTGATGCGCGTAATGATGGTGACAGGTGTGCGTAATGAAGGGCAGCCTGGCGCCATCAGGCGCCAGAGAGGGGAAATGGGAGCAGGCGTGATACAGACCACTTAAATGTTTCAACATTTTGTTACGTTACAGCCTTATTCTAAAATTGATTATATTGTAAATACCCCATAATGACAAAGCAAATACAGGTTTTTAGAAGTTTTTGAAAATGTATTTAAAAACTGAAATAAACAACCTTCTCAAAACCTGAATATGAATACCTTTGCTACAAATGTGCCATACATCCATGCCTGTACATTTTGCTGAAATTACACAAACATAAAACACAACAAGGCAATTGTCCAGGCAGACCAGTGGTTGCAGGAATTGGCTCAATGCTAGAGTCATTGTCGAACTTCAGACTAATTTATTAAATGAGTGCAAGTATTGCCATCATATGTGAAAGACTATAGACTTCATAAACAAGATCTCACCAATAACGGGATTAACAGAAGACTGTATTTTGGTCACATTAGATGTTGAGAGCCTATATACCAGCATTCCCCATACGGAGGGGCTGGCAGCCCTAGCTCACTATTTGAGAGACCGAGATACTAACAAATACACACCAACAAACTTCATTCTAGAGCTGGCTGAATATGTTTTGACGTATAACTATTTCAAGTTTGATGATGAATACTACCTCCAAACAAATGGAACATTGAAGGGCTCCACATTTGGGTCTTTTTGAAGAACGTTTTGTTTTAACAATGAAAACAATTTTTTTTTTGAATAAAGTCCTGAAGTGGTATCGATTTATTGACAAAAAAAATTGCATATGGGGAGGAATGGGAGAAGACCTGTCAGACTTTATGTCATTACTCAATGACATTGATCCCAATCTCAAATTCACTACTGAATGTGACACTAAACGTGTTCGTTACCTCGATATGTGGATTGAGAAATCAAATGGAAACCTGTTTACAACTCTATAGGGAAAAGAAACAGACATAAATAGTTTATTACAGGGGGGACAGCTTCCACCAAGAGACATTAAAAAGAGGACAGCACCGTATATGCCACTCCACCAAGGACTATCTAGAAAAAGCAGAGGAGATGCGGAATAGGTTTCTAATGTGTGGATGAAGCTCTTGATTTGGCATTGGGGAAAACATGAGATGAGTTGCTACAAAAAAGACTCACTAGAGCTAAAGAACACACTGTAATGTTCACCACCACATGTACTTGTTCACCAACATCTTATACTTTGAACTTGTGGGAGATAATGACAAGAAAACACTGGCATGTTTTATCATCGGACCCAGCTTTGCCAGCTGAATTTAAGAATCCACCACTTATTGTATATAGGAGAGGTCACAATTTACTCTATAAATTGGTCCATTCCGACTGCCAGCCACAAAAGAAAAATCAGCCAGGCTCTTTTACGCCCTCTTCCGAATGGTAGCTATAAGTGCAGAGGTTGCGCACAGTGCAACAATATGATGAATTGTGAATATTTCTGCCACCCACATACAGGAAAACGGTTCCAAATAAAGGACATTATGACATGCTCCACCACCCATGTTATCTAAATTATTAAATGTCCATGTGGGCTGTGTTAATTAGATAAAACCTCTCGTTCTCTCAAGCAGAGAATTAGTGCGCCTAAAAGTTCAATCGGTTGAAACAACCAGTTGCAATATATTTTAATGACCAAAAACATGACATTTATACCTTTAGATTTTGTGGCATAGAGAAAGTTAAGATATCAGATAGGAGAGGTGATATAAATAATACTCTGAGCAGAAGAGAATGTTCTGGGATTTTCACCCTCCAGACACTATTTCCTAAAGGTCTTGATGATGAAATGCCTATGTATGTTATGTTGTAAATGTGAGCATGAATTAATGCCCCCATTTCAGATTACTCTGACGTTTACTTGCGCTGTACCCAATGATTTATGAAAACTTGCTGAGTGGGTCGATGTCATTGTGGTTTTACAGACGTGTATAATATTGTTTTTGTACACACTGTATTTGAATATTTATGAAATGCACATTGTTAAATTTGGTAACACTTACATATTTTCCCTCAACTCCAACCCCATTCGACGCATGAAACGGATGTGGGTGGAGCTATGTCTACGTAAGAGTGCAAAAAAAATGTCAACGTAGAAAAGCTCTGACGAAGGCCTTGGGGCCGATACTTAAAGCTTATTAAAGAGCAGTGATACTATTGTGCCTGTTTCTTCTTTTTTCTCAATTAATGGACTGGTAAAACAGTTGGTTAGGATTGGGAAACCAGCTATAAATTGAAACCCTACACAGAAATGTCCATAGGAGGAACCACCATGTCGGTCCAAAATAAAGAATTACATAGAGTAATTAAAAAATATATATTTTGATGGAGAAGAAATGACTCCTTTTAAATTATAAGAAAGGAAGATGTTCCTAATAAAATACTGCTTCTTTTGTGTGTTTGTTTTTGTTTCCTGAGTGTGTGTGTGTGTGTGTGTATTGACGAGAGATTTATATTATGGGCGGACGATGGACCCTAATTTTGGTAATATGTGTTGTCAACAACAGTGATATTTGAAGTGTGAGACTGGTATAAGACATTAGGTATCCCATATTCTCCAGTAGTAAATTGGCAGACACTTCTGTATTGGTTCTAATACAAGGTATCAGGTGCCGTGACCAATTAAAAAGCACAAATACCATAACTACTCTCCGGGGAAGTGGATATCACTACCTTGGAAAATTGTTAAAATTGGCTAATATTAAAACCGTGATTGCGGAAATCGAAACACTCTGGACACTGTCAAGAGAGGTGCAGAAATAACTATCATAAAAGAGGTCAACTGTAGCAAAGCCATAGAGGCACTAAAAAAAGTGCAATAGCATTCTACCAATTTGGCTCAAATATTTTTTTTTAACTAATCATGGATAAAATTGGGCAGCCTTTCCCTGCTGACAGAAAATTCCAACCTAATAAAGAATTCAGAGATGCTATTGTGAGTTGACGCAATGACATAGAAGAAAAATCAAAAGCTCAATACACCAACGTTTTGATGACAGCGTTCTATCGACCAAAGAATTTTAAACTATAAAAACAAAATTAGTAGCACTCAGCATAACCGCACTAACCGTAATGTTTGTGACGTAAATTGAGTGTGTACTATGCTTATTGGTCATAGATACAAATTCATTGCTTTAACAAATTATGACAAATGTTAATAAAATGTTGAGCAACGTTATAAAGTAATGACTTTTCAAATAAATTATGTTTGTTAGTTACGAACTGCATCCTTATGAACCGCATAGCATAGCATTACAGCAGTATGTACCGGTATGTTAGCTAGCTACCTAACGTTAGTTGGCTACTAGTACATCGAACTTGCCAGTATATTAACTATATGCTATCTAACTACCCTATGTTTACTGTCTTGATTATTCATGTCCTTCTTAGCTTAGCTAAATGGTATAGTCGTTGTGCGTTCTCAATGGACATTGTTAAATTGTGTGGTTCGTAAATTCGCTCTAGCTATCTGCTCCAAATGTGTCAGAGCGCAGAATAACTGTTGAAATTGCAAACAGACAACACCCGTTGAATATTGCCAGAGTCAGTAACCGTCGGGGGAAAAAAACATTATTAAATTGTTGCCTGCAGCACAGTTAGTCACCAACGCTTTGGATAACATGAAAAAAGCCTAACCAGCTCTGCAAGGGAAAATAAAATGGTCAGTAAGGTGTTCTCTCATTTGTGTCTGGAAGTAGCTAGCAAGCTAGCCAACTTTAGCCAATTAGCTTGGGTGCTTGACTGCCACTGTGAGTTTAGAAGCTTGAATCAACCATACTCCTCGGCCAGAGCGGGCAGTGTGCGCTCTGAACAGTCTGACTTTATGAACACAACTGAAGTCGTAAGATGTCTAGTTAGTAATTTATTATGCTAACAAGCTAGCAAGAGGCTGCATAGCAACAGCATCAACTTCCGGTAGACAAGCAAAGCATTAGTACGCTCAACTGAAAGGTTACCATTAGTTTACAGTATGCTAAAATGAACAAATAATATATACTATGTAGTATATACTATAGTATATACTCATTGAGTATGTAGTATATAGTTTGTTAGTATGGGTATTCGATCACAGCTTGGGTATGTAAGTATGTTGATCAAATGTGTACGTATGCTTTGATTGCAGGTTTGAAACCGGTTATCAAAATGGACATTGCGAGTGTAGTGGACCACCATTTTTCATTGGGATGAAATAGTAAAGGAGGTTTTGAGAGTGGGATCCGTTCACTTTGCAGCCGTGTGGTTAATATGGTCACAGTGAAAGTCACCCTGTTTTAGGTGTGGGGCCATTGCTCCAGTCCCAACAGCTGGATAATTCTACATGGAGACAGGAGAGGAGCTGATTTCAGGGTTGGATAGTCTTTGCGAAAATCAAAGAGAGCGTATTCTAAAAAGTAACAAATTAAAATTGCCAGTATTGGGCGAGAGCACCAATGAGGTTTACAAATAGTCCAACTTTGTATCACGCCGCATAGAAACGATCACTAAAAGGGTGTAAATTTGAGGGTTCTGTGTTGTTACAGTATGCAGTTAATTTGTTATTGGCGTAAAAAGACGAAGAAACTCATATGCCAGACATCGCCACATTGGTAAACTATTTGTTTGAAGAGTTTTGAAAAAGCAATTGTGTCAGATGCCAGCATTGGGGTTGCCAAACCTAAAATTAGCTTTTTTAAAATGTTTGTTCATGAACATGAAGGGCGTTGTAGTGAGGGTGGTTACATAATATAATGGGGGAAAAAAGAGACCAGTCAAATATGGGAGTAAATCTTTAGACTCTTCTTTAGGCTTTTCACTCGCCACTAAGTTTAGTACAGGCTATATAAAGGGTATATTCCCGTTGGGATGGATAAATCACAAACGATTAATGAGTGGAGGGAGGATAGTGGCCTCCCTGTGAACAGAAGTTATCATGTTTGTTTTGTCTGTAATTTAAAATAAATCGTTTACCTGGTAAAGTAACGTTAGACGGAAAGTAGAGGATAGTAGAGATTGTAGACGGCTTTCTGAGTTGAACGAAACAGATATCTGGACTAGGAAAGAAACAAAGTGAATGGTAATTGACTTTCAGATAGCATTCTAATAATGCAATGTCTTAGTCATTTGAAGAAGTAAATGAAACATGAATAATTGACAATGTATTACTCAACTCCATAGTTTGGGAAGTACCAGTGATTTAAGTAAGAAGGTCATGTAATCTAAAACAATCATCTGTTTCCATTA
The DNA here is from genome assembly GCF_016432855.1 of Salvelinus namaycush. Lineage (NCBI taxonomy): Eukaryota > Metazoa > Chordata > Actinopteri > Salmoniformes > Salmonidae > Salvelinus > Salvelinus namaycush. Next base: position 3,997,608 of record NC_052317.1, read on the forward strand.
CGTGGAACTGTGTAAAGAATTTAAGTAGATCCAAGTAAATGTTTAAGTACCTAATATTGATCTGATAAGCCAGCACCAACTTTTTGAACGTCCTAGCAGATTTGTTAAACAACAGGTTAAATAACAGTTTGATTACAAGAGAGGTGCTCTGGGATTGTTTACTTTAGAAGGTGCCTATTCAGCTTGATGGGACAGTATCATCAGTTGTGTCTGAAGTATAATTCTATGTACGACTGATTGAATGTCCGATAACAAGTTTTTTTTAAACGTTTATCAATGATTCTGTATCTCTCTCCCTTTGAAATGTTTCCCGTGGTTGTTGCCTTGGGAAAGTGGTTAGTGAAATTCTGCAGTTTTATAAAGTATAAAGGCATTTGGATTCGGCCGTAGAGGGAGCTCCCAGTTTGTTTTTGCCCTACTTTTTATCATACACAACAACACGCACACACACAACCCACCGGTTATGAATATTTGTTAGTGGTGTTAATACCGTGTTTTATTTATTGTGTGGGGTCTTTTTTAATTTGGTTGTAAACTGGCTACGCAGAATGGTGGAAATGTTTGAAATGTTTTTAAATGGTTTCTGAGGTACAGGGAAAGAAAAGGGAAAGAAAACACTTAATGGGGTTGAATGACCTTTGTTCTGACTTCCTGGTGAGGCCTGATCACCCCCACTAGAAAGACTGGAGACATTGGGTGAGATTTAAATGGGCTATGTAAACACTAATAATCGTGAAAAAGTTTATAATTGTGACCTGATTCAGGAAACTAGGCATATGTCGCAAGTCACAACTTCACAGGAGAGACGTTTTTTTAATCAAAATGTGTTTTTTGGCAGAAATGCCTTCTTGAACATGTGAACTTTCATGTGCCTTAATATCAAACTTGTATGCCATCTGTAAATACGAATAAAATTGTTAAATTACGATTCTAGTTGGTTTAGGCACAGAAAAAGTCAGCAACCTTCCCGCTAGCCATGATTGGCGGAGATAATGAGTGGGCTGGACATGCCGAGAGATGAGTTTAGAATGGTCTGCATTGTAGCATCTTGTGTCTATAAAATTAGCTGCTCTTAATGTGTAGATAATCCTTCCTACTGCAGTTTTATTGAAAGATATAACATTAGCCAGGAGAACTGCAAATATGTTGCTACTGCTCTCAATAACATTGCTGACCTGAATTTATCAGGCGCTATCGACAAAGGTCAGTGGGAAAAGTTGTGATGGACTACTTTCTGGAGGACGATCGTGCCATGCTGGCTTACTAACGTTACTCTATAGATAATAAACAGTGACTTGACGCAACGGGCCAAACAAGCTGTGCAAATTAAACGGAAACGACACATGACGTCTTATTTAATAAAAGGGGTTGCAGTCTGCCGAGAAGCTTTCATCCATGTATACGGAAAATAACCTAACATTGAACCTATTTGGTTAACTTTAGCTAGCTATGACAATCAGTTTGTATTGCTAGTTAAGCTTGCTGTTAGCTAGCCGGCTGGACTTCGATGGCTGGCTTGCTAACGTTACTCTATGGATTGGGATTTTAGTTCATTTTAAAGCTAGCTAACATTAACGTTAAATGTCTAAACAAAAGACCCCAAGTTAAAGCTTGCTATTAGCTAGCTAACGTTAGCGGAGGTTAGATGGCTGGTTTGCTAGCTAACATTCACTTACATGTACGAACTGTGTGTAAAGTTAGTATCTGGAATTTGTCTTTCAGCATCAGTAGAACACGCCTGACTCTCCTCCACCAGTCATACAAGGAGAATGGTCTAATGCCTCCCATCAAAAAGAGAGCTGGCCCAAGCAAGCACAGGTTACACCTGAAGCATGAGGACTTGCAGCGAGTGGTGAACTTCATCAATAACTACGCAGAGGATAATGCAATAGTATTACCAGGACGCCACCCAGGACACAACACTCCAAGCTGTTTAAAGGCACAGTCAACTTAGTGTATGTAAACTTCTGACCCACTGGAATTGTGACACAGTGAATTAAGTGAAATAATCTGTCTGTAAACAATTGTTGGAAAAATTACTTGTGTCATGCACAAAGTAGATGTCCTAACCGACTTGCCAAAACTATAGTTTGTTAACAAGAAATTTGTGGAGTGGTTGAAAAATGAGTTTTAATGACTCCAACCTAAGTGTATGTAAACTTCCGACTTCAACTGTACCAGAGTCCGAGCAGACGGAACTGTAGCGGAGAGAAAAAGCAGCGTGAGGCTGTGGAAATCCGGCGCAACAGGATAACAAAATCTATGCAGGAACAAACAGCTAGAAATGCAGACTGACTGAGTAGAGACTACGATCTGGCAGCGTGGAAGTGGCAGGGCTGAGTATTTGTAGGGTTCTTGATTATGGAACAGGTTGCAGCTGGTGGGAATCTGCTCTGCTTCCAGCACACCTGTCTCCACTCACATAATAACATACACAGACAGAGAGAGAGGGAGAGAGAGCACTAGGGGAGTGTCATCTATATTATTCGTAGCCGCCTATTTACCATCACAAACCGATGCTGGCACTAAGACCACACTCAACGAGCTGTATAAAGCCATAAAACAAAAAAATTGCTCATCTAGATGCGGCGCTCCTAGTGGCCGGGGACTTTAATGCAGGCAAACTTAAATCTGTTTTACCTCATTTCTACTAGCATGTCACATGTGCAACCATAGGAAAAAAAGCTCTCGACCACCTTTACTCCACACACAGAGATGCATACAAAGCTCTCCCTCACCCTCCATTTGGCAAATCTGACCATAATTCTATCCTCCTGATTCCTGCTTACAAGCAAAAACTAAAGCAGGAAATACCTGTGACTCGCTCAATACACACGGATGCTATAATACAGGACTATTTTGCTTGCACAGACTGGAACATGTTCTGAGTCATTCAATGGCATTGAGAAGTATACCACCTCAATCCCCGGCTTCATCAATAAGTGCATCGACGACGTCGTCCCCACAGTGACCGTACGTACATATCCCAATCATAAGCCATAGATTACAGGAAATATCCGCACTGAGCTAAAGGCTAGAGCTGCCGCCTTTAAGGAGCGGGACACTAATCTGGACGCTTATAAGAGATGCCGCTATGCCCTCAGACAAACTATCAAACAGGCAAAGCGTCAATACAGGACTAAGATTGAATCCTACTATACCGGCTCTGAAGCTCGTCGGATATGGCAGGGCTTGCAAACTATTACTGACTACAAAGGGAAACCCTGCCACGAGCTGCCCAGCGACGCGAGCCTACCAAATGAGCGAAATGCCTTTATGCTCGCTTTGAGGCAAGCAACACTGAAGCATGCATGAGAGCACCAGCTGTTCCAGACGACTGTGTAATCACGCTCTCCGTAGCCAATGTGAGCAAGACCTTTAAACAGGTCAACAATCACAAGGTCGCATACTCAGAACATGCGCGGACCTACTGGCAAGTGTTTTCATTGACATTTTCAACCTCTCGCTGACCAAGTCTGTAATACCTACATGTTTCTAGTAGACCACCATAGTCCCTGTGCCCAAGAATGTGAAGGAAACCTGCCGAAATGACTACAGCCCCATAGCACTCACGTCGGTAGCCATGACGTGCTTTGAAAGGCTAGTCATGGCTCACATCAACACCAAAATCTTGGAAACCCCCGACCAATTCCAACTCGCATACCGCCCCAACAGATCCACCGATGATGCAATCTCAATAGCACTCCACAGTGTCCTTTCCCACCTGGACAAAAGGAACACCTATGTGAGAACGCTGTTAATTGACTACAGCACAGCATTCAACACCATAATGCTCACAAAGCTCATCACTAAGCTAAGGACCCTGGGACTAGGCAACAACACATTTGCCACGCTGATTCTCAACACCAGGGCTCCTCAGGGGTGCGTGCTTAGTCCCCTCCTGTACTCCATGTTCACCCACGACTGCATGGCCAAGCACGTTGTCGACACAACTGTGGTAGGCCTGATCACCGACAAGATGAGACAGCCTACAGGGAGGAGGTCAGAGACCTGGCAGTGTGGTGACAGGACAATAACCTCTCCCTCAATGTGAGCAAGACAAAGGAGATGATCGTGGACTACAGGAAACATCGACGGGGCTGTAGTGGAGAGGGTCGAGAGTTTCAAGTTCACATCACCAACAAACAATCATGGTCCAAACACACCAAGACAGTCGTGAAGAGGGCACAATAACACCTTTTTCCCCTCAGGAGACTGAAAAGATTTGGCATGGGTCCCCAGATCCTCAAAAAATGTATACAGCTGCACCATCGAGAGCATCCTGACCAGTTGCATCACCACCTGGTATGGCAACTGCTTGGCATCCGACCGTAAGGCGCTACAGAGGGTAGTGCGTATGGCCCAATACATCACTGGTGCCAAGCTTCTTCCCATCCAGGACCTTTATACTAGGACAGATACAGACGACTTACTTACCATTGAAGTAGAGGCTAGTGCTCTGGCTGGAATCCATGCAACACTGGAAAAGTTGTGTGAGGAGGTAGCATGGCTGAGGGGGAGTTTGGAGTTCAGCCAGAGTGAAATTCTCACGCTCCAAGGAGAGAACAAGGCACTCACAGCCAAGATAAAAATCCACGATTCTAAAATGGATTGTCTACTCAGGGAAAACCAGGTGATGAAGGAGTCGCTAATAGACATACAAAGTTGTAGCATGCGTGAAAATCTAATATTTTGGGGATTCCAGAGGACGCATCCAATAATCCAGAGGGCGCAATCAGAGAATTCATGATATCCGCATTGAAACTTCCTATAGAGACTGTAAACAAAGTGGCTTTCCACCGAGTACACAGACTTAGAGCTCGGAGCGACAAGACCAAGGGTCCCCGACCGATCATCGCAAAATTTTAACACTTCCAAAAAAAGGAGTTGATCAAAAGCAGGGGAAGGAGCTTAAAGGGACCAAATTCGGGTTTAGTGACCAATTTACCCGGGAGATAAACGAACATCGCAAGAGACTGTATCCTGTACATCGGCAACAGATGGAGAGGGGTAAGCGTGCCTTTCTCATTGTGGACAAACTCTTTATAGCTGGACAGCTATTCCGAGACAGCTCCATAACACTGTGGCTGTACTAAATTCTACAGGGACTTCAGGTTACGAAAAAAATAAAGTATGGGAACTGTAAAAATATCTGAACACTATGAAGTGGATATGAATACACACGTACTCAATTACATGTTCACTTACACATACGGACTAATACATACACATACACACTTGATCTCGCTCTCTTCTCTCTCTCACTCTCTCTTTCTTTCTATCCTCTCCCTCTCTTACCTCTCTATTGTCGAGAACTGTTCTATAATTTAATATTATTATTATTTCTTGTTTGTCTATCTTTTCTATTTCTTTGTCTACATGTTTATATATGTTTCCAACAAGCAAGGGGAAGATATCAGAATAGGGACATTGGGGAATAATGACATATTGTACTGTAGTGAAGCCGTCTCTATAGTAATGCAATGTCTCTTTCATGATCATGTGAAACATCAATTGCTATGGAAATGCTGGGATGTGTTTTTCAATGATGCTAAAGGTAATTATGATGCAACTATGATGGTGATACGATATGGATTACAATTATCATCATGAATATCAAGGCTATACGCACTACATGTTACACACATAGACACTCAACCATGCAAATTGGTGGGGTTATTATTTATTTGTAGATCACACATTATAGTCTTACTCTTATCTCTTATACAGACACCGGTCGCACTCTCACTAAATCACATCCAATATCATACACATCAACTTACTCAGATTTACTACACACATAAAATCTTGTCTCCATTTTCTAACATCTGTGGCACTGGCTCACAGGCAAACAGGCAAGGGAATAAAACAAATATTGCTAGAACCTATTTCTTGAATTCTAAATATAAGACATTTGAAAGCTCGAGTTTTGACCGTCATAATACCTCTGATGGCAGTAACTTTACAAGCACTAGTTATGGTAAATTTAGACTGAGAATAGTATCTAGTTATGGTAAGTGGTGAAATAAGTATTGCCAGTTATAATTGTAATGGTTTAGCAGATCATAAAAAAATAAGATCAGTCTTTACGTGGCTAAAAGAAAAGGAATATAACATATACTGTTTACAGGAAACTCACTCTACATCCTGATGAAGTTGTGTGGAAAAAGGAATGGGGTGGTGAAATAATTTTCTGTCATGGACAAAGGAACTCAAAAGGTGTGATGATATGAATTAACAAAAATGTCGATCTGAATGTGCAAATAGTTAGGAATGATTCGCAAGGAAGGTGGATCTTTTGAATATGAAAGTGGACGAAAAAGAGATTTGGCTCATTAATCTATATTGTCCAAATCAGGATGATCCATACTTCTTCAAAAATATTTATATCAATTTATTGAACCTACAGGCAACAAATGATCAAATCATTATGGTAGGAGACTATATCACAGTGTTAAGTACCTCAATGGACCATAAAGGAGATCACTCTACAAACTATCACTGTGCCCTTAAGGAAATCACAAATATTATGGACACATTAGAAATAGTGGATATTTGGAGACTAAAAAATCCCGACCTAGTGTGATATACACGGAAGAGACTTAATCAAGCTAGTCGTCTTGACTACTTTCTTGTCTCTTTCTCTCTTGCATCAAAGGTTAAAAAAGTTTCAATAGGAGACAGAATGCGATCGGATCATCATCTAATTGGCCTTCACATAACTCTTATAGAATTTCCACGTGGACTGGGATATTGGAAATTTAATCAAAGTTTACTGGAGGACAAGTTATTTTTAACTAAGACAAAATGATTTATAACTGAATTTTTCCAGTATAATATAGGAACAGCATATCCACTTATTGTTTGGTATACCTTTAAATGTACCTTCAGAGGTCATTCAATTCAATATTCATCAATAATTTAAAAAATCTATTTCTGGCTAAAGAGACAAGACTAAAAAAGGAAATACAATAACTAATAGTACAGGTAGATAGCAATATAAACCATACTACAGAGACACAAAATAAGGTAGAGGAAAAACAAACAGTACTTGAGGAACTTATTCAAGAACGATCTAATGTAATCTATTACAAAAATAAAGCAAACTGGATGGAATATGGAGAAAAATGCACAAAATTCTTCTTGAATCTCCAACACAGGAACGCTAACAAAAATAATTTTCAGAAACTCGTTACTGAAAACGGAGACATTTATTATTCTCTGATTTTAAAAGAGGAAGCTAAATATTTAGCAGATGTTCTCTTTTCCGTCTCATCCTCTCCCACTGAATGAAGATTACGGTAAGGAATTCTTTCCAAATAATTTAAAAAAATTGAAAATGAACAAATGTACAGAAAGATCAGTGCAAAGGCCAAATTACAGAGGAATAACTTTTTGAGGCTATTAATCCTTTCAGTCTGGAAAAACCCCAGGGCTTGATGGCATACCGGTAGATGTACTATATCAAGCCTTTTTTTATATACTAAAAGCTCCATTGTTAGATTGTTTTAACTACTCCTATAGAAATGGTAGTCTGTCAGGTACTCAGCAGGAAGGTCTGATTTCTCTATTATTAAAACAAGACCCAGATGGCAAATATAAAGATCCAGTCTAAAAAACTGGAGGCCCCTTACACTTCAATGCAAAAATACTAGCGAAGTGCATACCACTAAGAATTAAAAGGGGTTTACCAGGTATTGTTCTTCCTGATCAGACAGTTTTTTTACATGGATGATAATATACGTCAACTACTAGAAATAATAGAACATCATGAAACATCTAAGAAGCCAGGCCTGGTATTTATAGAGGATTTTGAAAAGGCATTTGATAAAGACTGGATTTTGTTTATAAAATACAAAATAGATGACCCTGCAGTTTACCTATAAAATGGGCTGACGGTGAAGTAGACATACTTGGTATTCATATCACAAAATATCAAAATAAGCTCTCCACAATGAATTTCAATAGAAAACTTGTAAAAATAGACAATATCCTGCAACGATGGAGAGGTTTATGGAAAAAATTGCCCTGATTAAATCCTGAGTCATATCTCAGTTTACTCACTTACTTATGGCGCTGCCAACTCCTGATGATTCATTTTTCAAATCATATGAGCAAAAAATATTTTGCTTTATCTGGGACGCTAAACCAGACAAAAGAAAGTGTACCTATCTATATAATGAATATGAATTGGGTGGGTTGAGATGATTAAATATAAAAGCACTAAACCTCTCTCTAAAAGCTTCACTTATTCAAAAGTTTTACTTGAACCCTAAGTGGTTCTCAAGTAGATTACTAAGAAAACCTCATCCATTGTTTAAAAACAGCCTTTTTGACTTTGTGCAGACTTTGTGCAATTAATTGAAAATGATAGTTTTTTCAAAGTACCTCTCTTTTTCAAACAAGCATTGCAGTGCTGGCTACAATTTGTATGAGTATGAGTTGATATATAAAATGACGCAAGATTTTGTGCTTTTCAGCAAAAATTATATAGAATTCTTGCCACCAGCAAAATGTTGTAACAATCGTCTGTTGAAGGAGTGGACCAAAGCGCAGCGTGGTAAGTGTTCATGATTTATTAATAAAACTGAACACTAAATAACAAAACAACAAAGAGAACGAACGAAACCGAAACAGTTCTGTCAGCTGCAGAAACACAAAACAGAAAACAACTACCCACAAAAACTATGTGGGAAAAAGCTACCTAAGTATGGTTCTCAATCAGAGACAACGATAGACAGCTGCCTCTGAAAACACACCGGCCAAACAAAGAAATACAAAACATAGAAAATGAACACAGAATGCCCCCCCAAATCACACCCGGACCAAACCAAAATAGAGACATAAAAAGCTCTCTACGGTCAGGGCGTGACAAATGTTGAATATTTGGGGCATAAAATCATCGAAGCTCTGCAGATTTTGTTGTGAGGATACAGAATCATTAGACCATTAGACCCTCAGGTAATGTTTCTCAGGTTCAGTAATGGCTGAAAATGCATAACATTCATCTAAAATTGATCCTAGAAATAGTACTGTTCTGGAGAGAACGGGTCAGTCGATTACTAGTATACTAATACTCTTAGAAAAAGTATTTATCTTCAACTCGCAATCTGTGGATTCTATTCGATTAGATAGATAGAAATTGTACATTAAACATCACAGCATAGTTGAAAGATAAATGTTGCGAAGAAATCCGAAGAGGGTGGCCAGCAGAGATAGGTGGGGATGGGCTGGGGGTTGGGATGTGGAATTGGAGTGGAGTTGCTGGGCAGGAGATAGAATGATGGTCAAAGACAAAGTATAAAAAATAGTCAAAATAAAACATAATAAAAAGTAAGTTTGAATGACACTGAGGGGCAGTATTTTTACAGCTAATGCCGGTTTGCCTGAGGCTGATGCCGTGCAGGTGTTTGTACACATGCATATACACACACTCTCATTCAAATACACACATACACTGACACACACACATATGTAAATAGTGCCAGACATGCACTCAAACATATATAGTTGGCCTTGCAGTTATGATTTTAGTTGTCCTTGATGTACCTAGTTTTTTTTTTTGCATTGTTTTTTTCTGTTTTCTATTGGAAACTGTGGGGGGGATCTTGGAAGGTTCGCGTCCCCGTTTTTTTTGGCCTCGTGGGAGATCTGTCGACGTGCCCTTGAGCAGGGCATTGAACCTGGATGCTTCTGTGTGTCGCTCTGAATGCGAGTCTGTTGGATGCCTGGTGTGGTGTAGTTGTTGAGCGGCTTCACTGCAAGAATATTGTATGTGTTGGATATTTAATAAAAAATAAGTTAACATTTTTGGCTTTTGATTGTAAATGCGGAGGGAGTCGAAAAGAGAACACAGAAGGTTGTTGCATAAAACACATGTCTCCAGATTACATCTTCAAACTAAGGGCAACCATGGCATCCGTGACAGAGAGGGAGAAAGATGTGATGATTCTTATGGCATTGCACACGGTCAGTGTGAACCAGAGTGACTTGACACAACAGGCCAGGGGTTGCAGTCTGCCGTGAAGCGTTCATACATGTATATGGGTAAGAGTCTAGCTACATTTTCAGATATTATACATTTCTGTAATGCGATGCTACTGGCGGCAGAGAAGTCAGGCGCAGGAGAGCGGAAACTGGTTTACAGCGGTTGTGTTAATAACCATAAACCACTGTCAACAGAATAATACAATAAATGGGTAAAACAAAACCCGGTACATACCAGCATACCGTGCACAAGCATTACAACAAACAATTACAGACAAGGACATGGGGGGGACAGAGGGTTAAATACACAACATGTAATTGATGGAATTGGAACCAGGTGTGATGGAAGACAAGACAAAACCAATGGAAAACTAAAAGTGGATCGGCAATGGCTAGAAGGTCGGTGTTGAGGTTGAGGGAAAAAACGTGGGCCACAAAGGAGATCAATTCTAGAATACCTGGTATCGAATCACTTGCTCATGAATCACTACAATGCAACTTTATTTGTGTATTGTGAAACAGAAATTATAATTTTTGCTGTCTTATGATTCTTTTCACAAGCCTCCCACACACACTCATAAGACAGGCTGGAAGTACAGGTTGAATACCTTGCTCAAGGGCACAATGGCAGTAGGCGGCACCTGAAATTCTGATGCCAGTTACCTTCCGGTTGCCGGCTCATTCCCGCCCGAATATTTCCCTTCAGCCATTGGAATTAAACCAGCAACTTTTTGGTTACTCTACCGACACCTTTACACATTGATAAGTGGGTGACAAGAATTAAAGACACTATATATACAAAAGTAAGTGGACACCCCTTCAAATTAGTGGATTTGGCTATTTCAGCCACACCTGTTGCTGACAGGTGTATAAAACCGAGCTCACAGCCATGCAATCTCCATAGACAAACATTGGCAGTAGAATGGCCTTACTGAAGAGCTCAGTGACTTTCAATGTGGCACTGTCATAGGATGCCACCTTTCCAACAAGTCAGTTCTTCAAATTTCTGCCCTGCTAGAGCTGCCCCGGTCAACTGTAAGTGCTGTGAAGTGGAAAAGTGTAGGAGCAACAACGGCTCAGCCGCAAAGTGGTAAGCCACACAAGCTCACAGAATGGGACTACCAAGTGCTGAAGCGCGTAGAGAGTAAAAATCATCTGTCCTCTGTTGCAACACTGAGTTCCAAACTGAGTTTGGAAGCAATGTCACCACAAGAACAGTTAGTCGGGAGCTTCATGAAATGGGCTTCCATGGCTGAGCAGCCACACACAAGATCACCATTCGCAATGCCAAACGTCGGCTGGAGTGGTGTCAAGCTCGCCGCCATTGGACTCTGGAGCAATGGAAACGCGTTCTCTGGAGTGATGAATCACGGTTCACCATCTGGCAGTCCATCGGACTAATCTAGGTTTGGCGGATGCCAGGAGAACGCTACCTGCCCGAATGCATAGTGCCAACTGTAAAGTTTGGTGGAGGACAAATAATGGTCAGGGGCTGTTTTTCATGGTTCAGGCTAGGCCCTTCAGTTCCAGTAAAGGGAAATCTTAATGCTACAGCATACAATGACATTCTAGACGATTCCGTGCTTCCAACTTTGTGGCAAAAGTTTGGAGAAGGCTCTCCATAACTTCCAGGACCAGCACACTCACAGCTCACAGCATGAAACCAAACCACAAAACAGAAATAACAAAATGCAAAACATACTGTATAATAATCCCATCCCCACCCTCACCCTTGATTGGAGGACCTCAAACATTTATACTGTAAATGTGTATATAATTATTACAACACTCATTAATTCCAATCTTCAGACAGCCACAGATCAACCCATCTTTCCCAATAAATCATAATATAACCATTTCCTCTCACAATGCATCCCTCTGTTTTCCCATGGTGTCTCACTAGGGACTTGAACCTCCCCATCTGCAAAATGTCTGCTGAAATTGCCCCAAAAATAAAACATTTACCCAAGAGCACAATGATATTTCCTATTGACTGCCTGGGGTCTTTCAAATCCCCCAGCGATACAATTTGCAGGTCCAACCGCACCCTGATATTATGGCATAATAACCATTCCTGGACATGACTCCAAAAACAAGCCACCGATGGACAGTAACAAAATACATGCTCTATTGATTCTTTCCACATGGCAGTCTGCACCATTCTGACTGTTGAATACCCCATATACTGATCTTTTTTTTTGTTGTAGCGAGAATTGTATATAATAGCTTAAATTGAAATGCATCAATTGTTTAAAAAAAAATATCAGTTCATAAACCGGATGCCATGTTATTGGGATATTGAAAAATCTGTTCCCAACTATCTTGAATTTTATGCGGCATAGTTGTCAACCCTCGACCTCGACCGTAGACATTTTACGATTTATATTAGTTATTTTAAGCCATTTATGATTCTTAATTGGTGGCAGACTGGCAGACACTACAGCCTGGGATCAAACCCCAGGCTGTAGTGACGCCGCAACACTGCGCTGCAGTGCCTTAGACTGCTGCGCCACTCGGGAGGCTGGAAATGGACAGTTTTAATCTGTATAACAGCTAAGAGCCCCATATTAAACATTAGATCTGCCTCTCTTAGTAGCCTACTGGAAAACAAGTTTAGATTTAGACATAGTTTCGGCAAAATAGAATATTTGAGAGAGATTTAATGCCTTGATATCTAATAGTTTTAGCCCTCCAAACTCTTATTCATGATATAAATATACCCATTGAACTTTATCTGGTATCCATTCCAAATAAAATGAAATATTTTTTTGCTCACATAACTTGAAAAAACATTCTCCTGGAGTTGGTAGAGCCATGAATAGATATGTAAATTGTGATATCAATAGAGATTTAATAAATACAATATCCCCATAGATTTCAATGCTTTCAAGATCCTATCTATTTTGCTGAGGTTTCTCTCAAAATTGATATTTGCAAGATCATTAAACTTTTCAGGAACGTGTACACCAATCACATCAAATACACCATATGCCCATTTAATCGGGAGACCACATAGCAATTTAAAGTTTGTCTTTTAGAGACCCAATCTATTATATAGTGCACTTATCATAGTTGAGTTTTAATACAGATAAACTAGAGAAATTATCCAGGTCCTCAATAAGATCGTTCAGGGTCTTATTGAGACCCCGAAGAAGGGCGGGGGTGTATGCCTTATGATTAACGAGTCGTGGTGTGATCATAAAAACATACAGGAACTCAAGTCCTTTTGTTCACCTGACCTAGAATTCCTTACAATCACATGCATTATCTACCAAGAGAATTCTCTTCAACTATAATCACAGCCGTGTATATCAGACACCTCGACGGCCCTGAAAGAACTTCATTGGGCTCTAAGTAAACTGGAAACCATATATCCTGAGGCAGCATTTATTGTAGCTGGGGATTTTAACAAGGCTAATCTGATAACAAGGCTCCCTAAATTTTATCAGCATATCGAATGCGCGACCCGGGCTGGCAACACTCTGGATCATTGCTATTCTAATTTCTGCAATGCATACAAAGCCCTCCCTCGCCCTCCTTTCGGCAAATCTGACCACGACTCCATTTTGTTGCTCCCAGCCTATAGTCAGAAACTAGATCTGTTCAACGCTGGTCCGACCAATCTGATTCCACGCTTCAAGATTGCTTCGATCACGTGGACTGGGATATGTTCCGGATAGCATCGGACAATAACATTGATGTATACGCTGATTCGGTGAGCGAGTTTATTAGCAAGTGCATCGGTGATGTGGTACCCACGGTGACTATTAAATCCTTCCCCAACCAGAAACTGTGGATTGATGGCAGCATTTGTACAAAACTGAAAGCGCGAACCACTGCTTTTAATCATGGCAAGGCGACCGGAAACATGACCGAATAGAAACAGTGTAGCTATTCCCTCCGCAAGGCAATCAAACAAGCTAAGCGTCAGTATAGAGACAAAGTAGAGTCGCAATTCAACGGCTCAGACACGAGACGTATGTGGCAGAGTCTACAGTCAATCACAGACTACAAAAAGAAAACCAGCCCCGTCGCGGACACCGACGTCTTGCTCCCAAACAAACTAAACAACTTCTTTGCTCGCTTTGAGGACAATACAGTGCCACTAACATGGCCCGCTACCAAAACCTGCGGGCTCTCCTTCACCGCAGCCAACGTGAGTAAAACATTTAAACGTGTTAACCCTCGCAAGGCTGCCGGCCCAGACGGCATCCCTAGCTGCGTCCTCAGAGCATGCGCAGACCAGCTGGCTGGTGTGTTTACGGACATCTTCAATCAATCCCTATCCCAGTCTGCTGTTCCCACATGCTTCAAGAGGGCCACCATTGTTCCTGTTCCCAAGAAAGCTAAGGTAACTGAGCTAAATGACTATCGCCCCGTAGCACTCACTTCCGTCATCATGAAGTGCTTTGAGAGACTAGTCAAGGATCATATCACCTCCACCCTACCTGACACCCTAGACCCACTCCAATTTGCTTACCGCCCCAATAGGTCCACAGACGACGCAATCGCAACCACACTGCACAGTGCCCTAACCCATCTGGACAAGAGGAATACCTATGTAAGAATGCTGTTCATCAATTACAGCTCAGCATGTAACACCATAGTACCCTCCAAACTCGTCATTTCAATAAGCATTACGGCTGGCCATGCTTTCCACCCGGTTACGTAGGGGTGTGAATTTTTATTAGCGGGGTGAATTTTTATTGAAATTCTCAATTATAGTGGATTTATCAGTGGTACCAGTGTTTCCTAGCCTCAGTGCAGTGGGCAGCTGGGAGGAGCTGCTCTTTTTCTTCATGGACTTTACAGTGTCCCAGAACTTTTTTGAGTTTGTGCAACAGGATGCAAATTTCTGCTTGGAAAGCTAGCCTTAGCTTTCCTAACTGCCTGTGTATATTTGTGCCCTGCACTCCCCACAATGCCCTGCACTCCCCACAGCAACTCGCCCAAGCCTCCCCATTTCTCCTTCACCCAAATCCAGATAGCTGATGTTCTGAAAGAGCTGCGAAATCTGGACCCCTACAAATCAGCCGGGCTAGACAATCTGGATCCTCTCTTTTTAGAATTATCTGCCGAAATTGTTGCAACTCCTATTACTAGCCTGTTCAAACTCTCTCTCGTATCGTCTGAGATTCCCAAAGATTGGAAAGCTTCCGCGGTCATCCCCCTCTTCAAAGGGGGAGACACTCTAGACCCAAACTGCTACAGACCTATATATATCCTACCCTACCTTTCTAAGGTCTTCGAAAGCCAAGTTAACAAATAGATTACCGACCATTTCGAATCCCACCGTACCTTCTCCGCTATGCAATCTGGTTTCAGAGCTGGTCATGGGTGCACCTCAGCCACACTCAAGGTCCTAAACGATATCAGAACCGCCATCGATAAGAGACATTACTGTGCAGCTGTATTCATCAACCTGGCCAAGGCTTTCGACTCTGTCAATCACCACATTCTTATTGGCAGACTCAACAGCCTTGGTTTCTCAAATGATTGCCTCACCTGGTTCACCAACTACTTCTCTGATAGAGTTCAGTGTGTCAAATCGGAGGGCCTGTTGTCCGGACCTCTGGCAGTCTCTATGGGGGTGCCACAGGGTTCAATTCTGGGGCCAACTCTTTTCTCTGTCTACATCAATGATGTCACTTTTGCGGCTGGTGATTCTCTCATCCACCTCTACGCAGACGACACCATTCTGTATACTTCTGACCCTTCTTTGGACACTGTGTTAACTAACCTCCAGACGAGCTTCAATGCCATACAACTCTCTTTCCGTGGCCTCCAACTGCTCTTAAATGCAAGTAAAACTAAATGCATGCTCTTCAACCGATCACTGCCCGCACCTGCCCGCCCGTCCAGCATCACTACTCTGGACGGTTCTGACTTAGAATATGTGGACAACTATAAATACCTAGGTGTCTGGCTAGACTGTAAAACTCTCCTTCCAGACTCACATTAAGCATCTCCAATCCAAAATTAAAACTAGAATCGGCTTCCTATTTCGCAACAAAGCATCCTTCACTCATGCTGCCAAACATACCCTCGTAAAACTAACCATCCTACCGATCCTCGACTTCGGCGATGTCACGTTCCTGACCTGTTTTCTGTTGTTTGGTATGTGTTTAATTGGTCAGGGCGTGAGTTTGGGTGGGTAGTCTATGTTATGTGTTTTCTATGTTGGGTTAATGGGTTGCCTGGTATGGCTCTCAATTAGAGGCAGGTGTTTGGCGTTTCCTCTGATTGAGAGTCATATTAAGGTAGGTTGTTCTCACTGTTTGTTTGTGGGTGATTGTCGCTGTGTCTGTGTTTATTGCACCACACGGTACTGTCTCGTCTCGTTCGTTCTTTCCTGTTCATGCGTGCTTCGTTATATGTAGTTTGCATGTTCAGGTCAGTCTACGTTGTTTGTTTGTTATTTTGTAAATATTCAAGTATAGTTCGTGTCAGTGTTTGTCATGTCTAATAAATTCATTATGGATTCAACACCCGCTGCGCCTTGGTCTGTTCATACACCACCAGACGAACGTTACAGAATCACCCACCAAACCCGGATCAAGCAGCGGGTTAACGGACAGCGCACGAAGCAGGATTTCTGGTCTTGGGAGGAAATCATGGAAGGAAAAGGACCATGGGCTAAAGTTGAAGTGAATCGCCGCCCATGGGAACAGCTGGAGGCAGCTCGGAGAGCGGAGGAAACCGGAGAGAGGAACCGGCGTTATGAGGGGACGCGTCTAGCACGGAAGCCCGAAAAGCCCGCAAGTACAACCCAAAAATTTCTTGGGAGGGGGGCTAAGAGGTAGTGGGTCTAGGGCAGGTAGGAGACCTGCGCCCACTTCCCAGGCTAACCGTGGAGAGCGGGAGTACGGGCAGACACCGTGTTACGCAGTAGAGCGCACGGTGTCTCCTGTACGTGTGCATAGCCCGGTGCGGGTTATTCCACCTCCCCGCACTGGTAGGGCTAGATTGAGCATTGAGCCAAGTGCCATGAAGCCGGCTCTACATATCTGGCCACCAGTACGTCTCCTTGGGCCGGCTTACATGGCACCAGCCTTACGCATGGTGTCCCCGGTTCGCCTACATAGCCCGGTGCGGGTTATTCCACCTCCCCGCACTGGTCAGGCGACGGGGAGCATACAACCAGGTAAGGTTGGGCAGGTTCAGTGCTCAAGGGAGCCAGTACGCCTACACGGTCCGGTATATCCGGCGCCACCTTCCCGCCCCAGCTCAGTACCACCAGTGCCTACACCACGCACCAGGCTTCCAGTGCGTCTCCAGAGCCCTGTTCCTCCTCCACGCACTCTCCCTGTGGTGCGTGTCTCAAGCTCAGTGCCTCCAGTTTCGGCACCACGCATCAAGCCTCCTGTGCGTCTCCAGAGCCCTGTACGCACTGTTCCTTCTCCCCGCACTCGCCCTGAGGTGCGTGCCCTCAGCCCGGTACCTCCAGTTCCGGTACCACGCACCAGGCCTATAGTGCGCATCGAGAGTCCAGTGTGCCCTGTTCCTGCTCCCCGCACTAGCCTTGAGGTACGTGTCTCCAGTCCGGTACCACCAGTTCCGGCACCACGCACCAGGCCTACTGTGGGCCTCAGCAGGTCAGAGTCGGCTGTCTGCCCAACGCCGTCTGAGCCATCTGTCTGCCCAGCGCCGTCTGAGCCATCCGTCTGCCCAGCGCCTTCTGAGCCATCCGTCTGCCCAGCGCCTTCTGAGCCATCCGTCTGCCCAGCGCCTTCTGAGCCATCCGTCTGCCACGAGCCATTAGAGCCGCCCGTCTGTCCCGAGCCATTAGAGCCGTCCGTCAGTCAGGAGCCGCTAGAGCCGTCCGTCAGTCAGGAGCTGCCAGAGCCGCCAGCCAGTCAGGAGCTGCCAGAGCCGCCAGCCAGTCAGGAGCTGCCAGAGCCGCCAGCCAGTCAGGAGCTGCCAGAGCCGCCAGCCAGTCAGGAGCTGCCAGAGCCGCCAGCCAGTCAGGAGGTGCCAGAGCCGCCAGCCAGTCAGGAGCTGCCAGAGCCGCCAGCCAGTCAGGAGCTGCCAGAACCGCCAGCCAGTCAGGAGCTGCCAGAGCTGCCCTACAGTCATGAGCTGCCCTACAGTCATGAGCTGCCCTCCAGTCATGAGCTGCCCTCCAGTCATGAGCTGCCCTCCAGTCATGAGCTGCCCTCCAGTCATGAGCTGCCCTCCAGTCATGAGCTGCCCTACAGTCATGAGCTGCCCTACAGTCATGAGCTGCCCTACTGTCATGAGCTGCCCTCCAGTCATGAGCTGCCACTCAGTCATGAGCTGCCACTCAGTCCGGAGCTGCCACTCAGTCCGGAGCTGCCACTCAGTCCGGAGCTGCCACTCAGTCCGGAGCTGCCACCCAGTCCGGAGCTGCCACCCAGTCCGGAGCTGCCACCCAGTCCGGAGCTGCCACCCAGTCCGGAGCTGCCATTAGTACAGAGTTGTCCCTCTGTCCTGAGCTACCTCTTTGTCCTGAGCTACCTCTCTGTCCTGAGCTACCTCTCTGTCCTGAGCTACCTCTCTGTCCTGAGCTGTCTCCTCTATGTAGGAGGGGCCTTAGTGAAGGTTCCTGGACCATGGTCGGGGCGAGGGTCGCCACTCAAAGGACGCGAAGGAGAGGGACAAAGACAGTGGTGGAGTGGTGTCCTCGTCCACCGCCGGAGCCACCACCGCGGACAGATGCCCACCCAGACCCTCCCCTTGAGTTGTAGGGGTGCGCCCGGAGTTCGCACCTTGAGGGGGGGGGTTCTGTCACGTTCCTGACCTGTTTTCTGTTGTTTGGTATGTGTTTAATTGGTCAGGGCGTGAGTTTGGGTGGGTAGTCTATGTTATGTGTTTTCTATGTTGGGTTAATGGGTTGCCTGGTATGGCTCTCAATTAGAGGCAGGTGTTTGGCGTTTCCTCTGATTGAGAGTCATATTAAGGTAGGTTGTTCTCACTGTTTGTTTGTGGGTGATTGTCGCTGTGTCTGTGTTTATTGCACCACACGGTACTGTCTCGTCTCGTTCGTTCTTTCCTGTTCATGCGTGCTTCGTTATATGTAGTTTGCATGTTCAGGTCAGTCTACGTTGTTTGTTTGTTATTTTGTAAATATTCAAGTATAGTTCGTGTCAGTGTTTGTCATGTCTAATAAATTCATTATGGATTTAACACCCGCTGCGCCTTGGTCCGTTCATACACCACCAGACGAACGTTACAGGCGATTTCATTTACAAAATAGCCTCCAACACTCTACCCAGCAAATTAGATGTAGTCTATCACAGTGCCATCCATTTTGTCACCCAAGCCCCATATATTACCCACCACTGTGACCTGTACGCTCTCATTGGCTGACCATCGCTACATACTCGTCGCCAAACCCACTGGCTCCAGGTCATCTACAAGTCTCTGCTAGGTAAAGCCCCGCCTTATCTCAGCTCACTGGTCACCATAGCAGCACCCACCTGTAGCACGCGCTCCAGCAGGTATAATTCATGAGTCACCCCCAAAGCCAATTCCTCTTTTGGTCGCCTTTCCTTCCAGTTCTCTGCTGCCAATGACTGGAACAAACTGCAAAAATCACTGAAGCTGGAGACTCATATCTCCCTCACTAGCTTTAAGCACCAGCTGTCAGAGCAGCTCACAGATCACTGCACCTGTACATAGCCCATCTGTAAACAGCCCATCCAACTACCTCATCCCCATACTGTATTTATTTTTTTATCTTGCTCCTTTGCACCCCAGTATCCCTACTTGCACATTCATCTTCTGCACATCTACCATTCCAGTTTTTAACTGCTATATTCTAATTATTGCCTTACCTCTCTTATCTTAACTCATTTGCACTCACTGTATATAGACTTTTCTTTTTTTCTACTGTATTATTGACTGTATGTTTGTTTATTCCATGTGTAACTATGTGTTGTTGTATGTGTCGAACTGCTGTGCTTTAACTTGGCCAGATCGCAGTTGTAAATGAGAACTTGTACCTGGTTAAATACAGGTGAAATAAAAAACTATTTTCTTTGAAAAAGTCTCTGAATATCCTTGAGTGGCCCATCCAGAGCCTGGTCTTGAACCCAATCAAACAGACCTGAAAATAGCTGTGCAGCAACGTTCCCCATCCAAGCTGACAGAGCTTGAGAGGATCTGCAGAGAAGTATCGGAGAAACTCCCCAAATACAGATGTGCCAATCTTGTCGCGTCATACCCAAGAAGACTTGATGCTGTAATCGCTTCCAAACGTGCTTCAACAAAGTACTGAGTAAAGGGTCTGAATACTCATGTAAATGTGAAATTTTCGTTTTTTATTTTTAAGAAAATAGCAAGAATGTCCAAAAACCTGTTTTTTGCTTTGTCATTAAGGGGTATTGTGTGTAGATAGATGAGTGAAAAAAAACAACATTTAATCCATTTTAGAATAAGGATGCAACATAACAAAGCGTGTAAAAAGTCAAGGGGTCTGAATACTTAGCCTTGTTATTGTTATATTATTGTGTTACTTTTTTCCAACTTTTTTATTTTATTACTTACTTAAAAACAAACTCTGCATTGTTGGTAAAGGGCTAAGTAAGCATTTCATGTCAGGTCTGTATTTTATTTTATTTAACCTGCTCTTTCCATGACATAGACTGACCAGGTGAATCCAGGTGAAAGCTATAATCCCTTATTGATGTCACGTGTTAAATCCTGTCACGTCCCCTTCTCTGGTGCTCGAGGACGCCAGGCTCCTCATCATTACATACACCGGTCACCATTGTTACGCACACAAGCGCTTCATCGGACTCACCTGGACTCCATCGCGTCATTGATTGCCTCCCCTATATCTGTCACTTCCTCAGTTTCATTCCCGTGTCTGCATTGATGTTGTTTGTTTCTCTTGTCCAGACGCTGTCCTTGTTTAGTTTCATGTCTATTTATTATTAAATCCTCACTCTGTACTTGCTTCCCGTCTCCCAGTGTCTGTGGTTACGGAACCGTTACAAAATCCACTTCAATCAGTGTAGAGGAAGGCGAAGAGACAGGTTAAATAATATTTTTTAAGCCTTGAGACATGTATTGTGTATATGTGCCATTCAGAGGGTGAATGGGAAAGACAAAATATTTAATTGCCTTTGAACGGGATATGGTAGTAGGGGCCAGGCGCTCCGGTTTGTGTCAAGAACTGCAACACTACTGGGTTGTTCATGCTCAACAGTTTCCTGTGTGTATCCAAAATGGTCCACCACCCAAATTTTGGACATCCAGCCAACTTGACACAACTGTGGGAAGCATTGGAATCAACATAGGCCAGCATCCCTGTGGAACGCTTTCGACACCTTGTAGAGTCCATGCCCAGACGAATTGAGGCTATGAGGACAGAAGGAGGGAGGGTGCAACTCAATATTAGGAAGGTGTATGACAAGTAGTATGGCGCTGTGGCACAGAGTATTGTTTCTGCATCCTATTTAAAGTATTCTCATAAAAAAAAAAAAAAAATCACCTGTTCAGAGAAATTTGTCATTGAAGTTGTTAGGTTTATGTCCCATCCTACATCCTGATATCACCAGGTTCTGACCACCAGATAGTATTTTTTTTCAATTTATTTATTTTTTACATTTACAGTAACGTGTATGTGGATTGTTCTAAAATGTGGTAGATTCATGCAGAAATAGGATCATTTTGTCTGCTAGGATGGCATTGAGGCCTGTCAGTTAGTCTGTTTTAACAGATGCTAGGGATGCCATCTGTGGGATAAAAGCTTTTAATCACAGATAAATCCATTGGACTGTGCAGCAAAGGCATTTAAGAGCTTAAAAAGCAGTCCCTCTGGGAGACTTTCACACGCTTTACCATGCTGATTTCGACTTCACCACTACATCGATAGGCTATCGTTTTTGTAAAAGTAATTGATAGGCCCTACAAAAATTCACTTGGAGTAATACCAAAGAGCAATGACCATTGCTTGTCTGTCTTTGGCAGGCTAAAATGACAGTCATGCATAAACATGGCTCCTGTATGAAAGTTTTGGTACTTGTGGGAGGGACTAATTTAGGTCACACTTCCTTATTGATTGGTTGGCATAAGCAAAAGTGACAGTCCCCTTCAAATAATTGTCTGGTAAGAATAACTAACTTGCCATATACCTATATTTTCCCTATTAAACAGAGAAATATGTAATAATTGATATAGTTTAGGAGCGAAGAGGTGACATATCGCTTGAAGAGCAACTCCTACTTCCGTGTTGTCCCTCAATGTAAAGCAGTCCTATTACAGGAAGCTGTAGCCTAATCTGTAGGGGTTAATCCGCGCAGTTTACAGGTATTTAACCATCAAAGTCTTCGAATGTTACATTGTATCGTTGAGCAACATACGTTAGAATCTAAATCAATGTTCGTGACATTCGAATCCACCGAGTAATTTTTTTTTTTTTTTTTTTTTTTTTTTTTTAATACATACATAGGTAGGTTGCGCTATAGTCTATCATATTGCAATTTATGTAGGTGATGTTAAAACGTAGACTTTTGAATAAACCTTTAATTTAGCTTACCCAACGTTTTAGCGAATTTACTACTTGAACTCATGTTCATGATTTAATGTTACAGTGTGCTCTTGATCGACCCTCTTTCAATGTAATTTGATGAAGTGAAGGAGCAGCGATTTCGGAGAATACGGACGATATAAGCTACATGTAGCAAAACTGAAGATTCAATCGCTGCCCACGTCAGAGGAACTGCGGTACATTAGCGGAAGAATGCCAGCGGGTAAGCGAAGTGATTGTTTTTGAAGAATGTTTTAAATTGAAAGGTTGTGGTACTTGTTGTCAACAGCGGTAAATTGACGAAGGGGATCGCTTGTTCAACCCATAGCGTATTTCACAATGAGTCATTAGTCCATCCAAAGGTGTTCAAAGCATGGTTTTGATGGAATTATCAGGGCCATCAATAATTGTTTAAAATCGAGCAGACATTTATTGGGTGCACAAGGAAATCGCTCTGTTGCGTCGTCTGTGTCTCGTAACATTGTGTGTTCACTCAACTCAAATATGAGATATTCTATAGGCATTGGTGGAATTAGCCTTGTATATATTAAATTGTGGTGTTTGAATTAGTTGTCAGTACCTTGACTTGAAGACTACGTTTAGGACTGTGGGCAATATGACATAAAATAAAAAAGGTAAACGCTAGGAGCAAAATTAGGCCTGGGTTCTGATTGACAGTTGATGTGTTTGCACGTTCTTGGGTCTAGGTCAAAGATTAAGGGCTGGGTTCAATCTGTATCGCTGACGGGCAACGCACTTTTCACGCCATTTCGATAATTGTGACTTTTTCGTGGGAGACTGCGGTTAGGGTTGGAGAAAATGCTCTCCTAACCTGCGACGAAAATCACTGTCTCAAAGTGGCTTGAAAATAATGTGGCCCTATAACTGAATTATGTTCAAATTTTAAAGGTCATTTCTGCAACCAGCGGGAACATTGCCTTCTAAATTGTCGATTGCGCTATACAGCGGATCTTCAGGCTACGGATTGAATAGAGCCCTAATTTGTCTGTAAACCACTCTAAATTCTTCTCACATGCTTCACGATGAAGCTATCTAAACAAATGCATATCGTTTCACAATTTTGAGCCAGGACGTCTTTGAGTCTTAATCCGGAGCAGATATTTAATTTTTTGGGGAAAATGTGGTCACATAAACTGAGGGAGATGTGAACGTAATTATGTTACCAAACTTTGCATCTGCACAGTTCTTCCAGTAAATGTGTTTTTGTGACGTATTCTGTGCACATTTTCGAAGTAGTCCTTGTGCATAAAAGTGTATGGTTTGTTGAATTTGAAATCAATGTTTTTTTGTTTTGCGTACATTTTAAAGTGAGAAATCTGAGTCTCCGGGTCATTCTGTTACTGTGGAATTGCCCAGCTGTAATAACATGATACCCTCATACATTGATATTGTTTAGGCCAATGCATCAGTGGAATATGGCCTGTTTGTGTAAATGCTCAAAGTGTGTGTGTGTTAGAGCAGGGGTTTTCAAACGTTTCTTTCCCCGGCAAAGCGGCGACCCAGGGATGTTTGCAACCCCCCCAAAAATATTCAAAACATTTTTTTCATGAAAATATTTGTAGACAGTTTCATTATGTTGACCTCACCACAGTTCATTGGAAGTGTAAACTCGATCATACCTTTCTAGCTATCTTGGCAGCATAGAGAAAATGTTGCTGTTGTAGAGCAAATTTCAGCAATTCAAAATTGTTCTATTGAGCTATAAGACAATTGTTTAGTTTTATAGCTAATGTCCCGCAATTCTATGCATTTTGCCATGGCTAATCCTGTGTTCCTCTGCTCAAACACAAAATCAATGGGCATTTCTCCTGAATTCCCGTTTTTTGGAATTTCAGATTCTTCCTGACTGTCTAGCTTTTATTTGATTGTTAGTTCTCAAAGATGGTATAATACAAAACGTGTATGTGGTTTCTTTGCAGCAATTTGACCATGAAGGCCTGACTCACACAGTCTCCTCTGAACAGTTGATGTTGAGATGTGTCTGTTACTTGAACTCTGTGAAGCATTTATGTGGGCTGCAATTTCTGAGTCTGGCAACTCTAATGAACTGCAGAGGTAACTGCAGAGGTGCCTCTCTGCAGCAGAGGTAACTCTGGGTCTTCCTTTCCTGTGGTGGTCCTCATGAGAGCCAGTTTCATCATAGCGCTTGGTGGTTTTTGCGACTGCACTTGAAGAAACTTTCAAAGTTCTTAAACTGTTCTTAAACTGTCAATCTGAATTGATTGACCTTCATGTCTTAAAGTAATGATGGACTGTAATTTATCTTTGCTTATTTGAGCTGTTCTTGCCATAATATGGACTTAGTCCTATTTTGGTAAAATACCATCTTCTGTATACCACCCCTACCATGTCACAACACAACTGATTGGCTCAAAGGCATTAAGACATAAATACATTAACCTTTAACAAGGCACATCTGTTAATTGAAATGCATTCCAGGTGACTGCCTCATGAAGCTGGTTGAGAGAATGCCAAGAGTGTGCAAAGCTGTCAAGGCAAAGGGTAGCTACTTTGAAGAATCTCAAATCTCAAATATTTAGACTTATGACTGGTACCGTATATGAGTTAAAGATATCTTCTGATTGTGTTCTATCTGGTTTGGGTCATTTAAGTTGACACTGAAACTGAAAATTACCACTTAGACGCCCCGCCTAAGAATTCTCTACACAGAAAAAACCCTGTAATTAGCTCCAGTGCATGTAATTTCCTCCATATTAAAGGGATGGTTTGAGATTTTGTCAATGAAGCCATTTATCTACTCATTAACACCTAAAGTGTTAAGCACCTCAATTAAGTAATTAGCCAAGACAAAGCCGTTGCCATTATGTCCGCCAAGGCTTGACTGAAGCTGGGGAAGTTATTAAAAAAAAGGCTCCTCAGCTGATTGGTGTAGTGCTTTGTTTTGTGTCTTCCCATTGTTTCCCTGCACACTATTGTTCAGCTGAGAACTCCACATGTTCCCTGTTTCGAAGTGTAGGCCTAAATGTTTTCCACAGACGAAGGCCTTGTTTACACTGAAGACTGATGGAGATGACAATTTGGATTGTTTTTGAACATTCCCTTGGGTGAAGTTGCCCTAGAGGGCCTGGACACTGCTCTTGGGTCGGTGTAGCATTTTCCCAACTGGTTAAATATGATCGACAAATGAGGCCCATTGAGTGCCCCCATTGTTGAAGGGCGGGACTATGATCTGTTTACACACACTATTAATTCTTGAGGTCGTGCAGTGTCTACTGGTTTTATCTTCTCACTGGTAGTGCATGATTCAATGAATTACAGGTCTTTCAATCATTGAATTTAAGGTCCTTAATTTACCATCAAGTCCACACACACATCTGGGTTGTGACTGGTAGGGAAGAAACATTTTGAAATGGCGAGGTACTACCTGAACTTGTTAGATAAGTGACGTTAATTTTTATTTTACTTTAGGGCGCCTTACTGAACAGGATCCTGGTTTTTCAAGTGTAGGCCCAAATCCGTTTCCGATTTTTAGACAAATTCCAGACTTACGCGTGTGTCACCAGACTCAATTACCGGGATGGCTAACTCTGGAAATCAGTTCGGTCTGCATTTTCGTTTAAAGGTTCTAAAGGTGCATGTTTTGGTGCCGCTAGGGCAGTTCAGACGGCTGGTTGATTACTTATCTTAAATTGCTTGTAAATATTGTATGTTTTTATTGCGTTAGAATTGTAAATATTGTGTGCTGGGCGCCCTTGCAAAGGAAGCTTTGGTCTCAATGGGATTTCCCTGTTTCATTCCAAGTGCATTTATTTATTATTTTTTTACCTTTTTATTTAAACAGAAGCAAACAAGCCTAAACGGGGAGGGACCTACCTAAATTTGTCAATTTTAAGAAACTCATTTGTTTTCTGGTACGAAATGTTTTTCAACGTTGTACATTAATGAATACACCCCATAGTAGCGTTGCACCCCTGGAAGACTGGTCACATTCAGTAGCACACAATGTTAGGGCACCCAAACCTCTCCAATCAGAACCGTTTCTCCTATGTGTGCCTGCTGAATGCAACCCTGGTCAAGTTTTGCAACTTTGAAATGAGTCAACTGATGTCGAAGCTTATTACACATGAAATTCAGCTATGTCTAGATGCATCCCGAAATGTAATGGCGGTTGCTTCAAATTGCAAAGTCAGTTGCCTTTTCTCCATTGTTACTATTGTCTTTGTGTATAGAAAACTTAACACAGGCTTCTTTGCTAATTCAATGGAGTCAAGGGATGATGGGCCTTGCCAGAGAATGGATTTGATATACATACACCCTGCTGTCTGTCTTTGAGATGCTAATTGTGAAACTCAAATGCATTAAAAAGGAAACTCTTACATTGGGCTGCATTGTTTTGATCTTCTATTAAGGAATTGGATGTTTGGTGGTACAGGCACATTAAGGATCATTCCCTCTTTTTCGCAAGCTGTAATTTGTATGCATCGCCAAAGACTCATTCGGTAAAGAAGGATTTGGCTTAAGTATATATAAATCTAATGCTTTTCCATCGCCTATGTCACGTTGCATCTTTTTGGGAATGGAATTGTATGCTTGTGTGGGATAAGATTCCTTTTCCCTTTGTGAAATTTCCTGTTTTGGGGGATTTTCACTTTTTAAAGTAGACCTATTTTTGTGTATGTGTGCGCGCATGTGTGTTTCGTGGTTCACTGCGTCTTTGTCATTATTTTTGCAGAGCGGATTGTTGAAGTAAACACTAACATTATAACCCACTGCAAAGGGTTGTCCCTGGTCTGCCTCCTGCATTGTACTACACAGAGCACCAAGGATGCCAGGTGAAGCCAAGCATATAAGCGCAGTGTTAGTATGACCAGCTTGCAAAATCAGCAGTGAAATGTAAGCGAACACTTAAGTTATTAAGCTAACACAAGTAGTTTGTGTGTTTGACATATTTGGCCTATTGGTGATGTTGGCATGGCTAGCCTCAGGAAAGTAGGTTACACGGGCATTAACTTATTGCGTGAAGTATGTATTTCCATAGCTTATCAGAGGGTGAGAGCTACCAAATACTTTGATACTGATGGTATAGGCTACTGCTAGCTGGCTGCTAGCTGTCTGGGTGGGTAGGTGGCTGGCTAGCTGTCTGGGTGGGTAGGTGGCTGGCAGCCAGCTGTCTGGGTGGGTAGGTGGCTGGCAGCCAGCTGTCTGGTTGGGTAGGTGGCTAGCAGCCAGCTGTCTGGTTGGGTAGGTGGCTGGCTAGCCAGCTGTCTGGTTGGGTAGGTGGCTGGCTAGCCAGCTGTCTGGTTGGGTAGGTGGCTGGCTAGCCAGCTGTCTGGTTGGGTAGGTGGCTGGCTAGCCAGCTGTCTGGTTGGGTAGGTGGCTGGCTAGCCAGCTGTCTGGTTGGGTAGGTAGGTGGCTAGCTGGCTAGCTAGCTGTCTGGTTGGGTAGGTAGGTGGCTAGCTGTCTGGTTGGGTAGGTAGGTGGCTAGCTGGCTGGCTAGCTGTCTGGTTGGGTAGGTAGGTGGCTAGCTGGCTAGCTAGCTGTCTGGTTGGGTAGGTAGGTGGCTAGCTAGCTGTCTGGTTGGGTAGGTAGGTGGCTAGCTGCCTAGCTAGCTAGCTGTCTGGTTGGGTAGGTGGCTGGCTGGCTAGCTAGCTAGCTGTCTGGTTGGGTAGGTGGCTGGCTGGCTAGCTAGCTAGCTGTCTGGTTGGGTAGGTGGCTGGCTGGCTAGCTAGCTAGCTGTCTGGTTGGGTAGGTGGCTGGCTGGCTAGCTAGCTAGCTAGCTGTCTGGTTGGGTAGGTGGCTGGCTGGCTAGCTAGCTAGCTGTCTGGTTGGGTAGGTGGCTGGCTGGCTGGCTAGCTAGCAGTCTGGTTGGGTAGGGGGCTGGCTGGCTGGCTAGCTAGCAGTCTGGTTGGGTAGGGGGCTGGCTGGCTGGCTAGCTAGCAGTCTGGTTGGGTAGGGGGCTGGCTGGCTGGCTAGCTAGCAGTCTGGTTGGGTAGGGGGCTGGCTGGCTGGCTAGCTAGCAGTCTGGTTGGGTAGGGGGCTGGCTGGCTGGCTAGCTAGCAGTCTGGTTGGGTAGGGGGCTGGCTGGCTGGCTAGCTAGCAGTCTGGTTGGGTAGGGGGCTGGCTGGCTGGCCAGCTAGCAGTCTGGTTGGGTAGGGGGCTGGCTGGCTAGCTGTCTGGTTGGGTGGCTGGCTAGCTAGCTAGCTAGCTGTCTGGTTGGGTAGGTGGCTGGCTAGCTAGCTAGCTAGCTGTCTGGTTGGGTAGGTGGCTGGCTAGCTAGCTAGCTGTCTGGTTGGGTAGGTGGCTGGCTAGCTAGCTAGCTGTCGTTGGGTAGGTGGCTGTCTGGGTGGTCAGGTGGCTGGCTGGCTGGCTAGCTGTCTCGGTGGGGAGGTGGCTGTCTGGGTGGGTAGGTCGCTGGCTGGCTGGCTAGCTGTCTCGGTGGGGAGGTGGCTGTCTGGGTGGGTAGGTCGCTGGCTAGCTTTCTGGGTGGGTAGGTCGCTGGCTAGCTTTCTGGGTGGGTAGGTCGCTGGCTGGCTGTCTGGGTGGGCAGGTGGCTAGCTGTCTGGGTGGGTAGGTGGCTGGCTGGTTGTCTGGGTAGGTAGGTGGCTGGCTGGTTGTCTGGGTAGGTGGCTGGCTGGCTGGCTGGCTAGCTAGCTAGCTTTCTGGGTGGGTAGGTGATGTCTGGGTGGCTAGGTGGCTGGTTGGCTGGTAAGCGAGCTAGCTGTCTGGGTGGCTAGGTGGCTGGTTGGCTGGTAAGCGAGCTAGCTGTCTGGGTGGGTAGGTGGCTGGCTGGTTGTCTGGGTGGGTAGGTCGCTAGCTGTCTGTGTGGGTAGGTGGCTGTCTGGGTGGGTAGGTTGCTGGCTAGCTGTCTGGGTGGGTAGGTTGCTGGCTAGCTGTCTGGGTGGGTAGGTGGCTGGCTAGCTGTCTGGGTGGGTAGGTGGCTGGCTAGCTGGGTGGGTGGGTAGGTGGCTGGCTAGCTGGGTGGGTGGGTGGGTAGGTGGCTGGCTAGCTGGGTGGGCGGGTGGGTAGGTGGCTGGCTAGCTGCCTGGGTGGGTAGGTGGCTGGTTAGCTGTCTGGGTGGGTAGGTGGCTGGTTGGCTGTCTGGGTGGGTAGGTGGCTGGTTGGCTGTCTGGGTGGGTAGGTGGCTGGCTGGCTGTCTGGGTAGGTGGCTGTCTGGGTGGGTAGGTGGCTGGCTGGCTGGCTGGCTGTCTGGGTGGGCAGGTGGCTGGCTGTCTGGGTGGGCAGGTGGCTGGCTGTCTGGGTGGGCAGGAGGCTGGCTGGCTGGCTAGCTAGCTGTCTCGGTGGGGAGGTGTCTGGGTGGCTGTTTGGCTGGCAAGCGAGCTAGCTGTCTGGGTGGGTAGGTGGCTGGCTAGCTGTCTGGGTGGGTAGGTGGCTGGCTAGCTGTCTGGGTGGGTAGGTGGCTGGCTGTCTGGGTGGGCAGGTGGCTGGCTGGCTGTCTCGTTGGGGAGGTGTCTGGCTGGCTGGCTAGCTGTCTGGGTGGGTAGGTGGCTGGCTGGCATGCTAGCTGTCTGGGTGGGTAGGTGGCTAGCTGTCAGGGTGGGTGGGTAGTTGGTTAGCTGTCTGGGTGGGTAGGTGGCTGGTTAGCTGTCTGGGTGGGGGGGTGGCTGGTTGGCTGGTTAGCTGTCTGGGTGGGGGGGTGGCTGGTTGGCTGGCTGTCTGGGTGGGTAGGTGGCTGGCTAGCTATCTGTCTGGGTGGGTAGGTGGCTGGCTAGCTAGCTGTCTGGGTGGGTAGGTGGCTGGCTAGCTAGCTGTCTGGGTGGGTAGGTGGCTGGCTAGCTAGCTGTCTGGGTGGGTAGGTGGCTGGCTAGCTAGCTGTCTGGTTGGGTAGGTGGCTGGCTAGCTAGCTGTCTGGTTGGGTAGGTGGCTGGCTAGCTAGCTGTCTGGTTGGGTAGGTGGCTGGCTAGCTAGCTAGCTAGCTGTCTGGTTGGGTAGGTGGCTGGCTAGCTAGCTAGCTAGCTAGCTGTCTGGTTGGGTAGGTGGCTGTCTGGGTGGTCAGGTGGCTGGCTGGCTGGCTAGCTGTCTCGGTGGGGAGGTGGCTGATGTCTGGGTAGGTGGGTGGCTGGCTGGGTGGGTAGGTGGCTAGCTAGCTGTCTGGTTGGGTAGGTGGCTGTCTGGGTGGTCAGGTGGCTGGCTGGCTGGCTAGCTGTCTCGGTGGGGAGGTGGCTGATGTCTGGGTAGGTGGGTGGCTGGCTGGGTGGGTAGGTGGCTAGCTGTCTGTGTGGGTTGGTGGCTGTCTGGGTGGGTAGGTGGCTGGCTAGCTTTCTGGGTTGGTAGGTCGCTGGCTAGCTGTCTGGGTGGGCAGGTGGCTGGCTGGCTGGCTGTCTGGGTGGGCAGGTGGCTGGCTGGCTAGCTGTCTCGGTGGGGAGGTGTCTGGTTGGCTGGCAAGCGAGCTAGCTGTCTGGGTGGGTAGGTGGCTGGCTGGCTGGCTGGCTGGGTAGGTGGCTAGCTGTCTGGGTGGGTAGGTGGCTGGCTGGTTGTCTGGGTAGGTGGGTGGCTGGCTGGCTAGCTAGCTTTCTGGGTGGCTGGCTAGCTAGCTTTCTGGGTGGGTAGGTGATGTCTGGGTGGATAGGTGGCTGGTTGGCTGGTAAGCGAGCTAGCTGTCTGGGTGGGTAGGTGGCTGGCTGGTTGTCTGGGTGGGTAGGTGGCTGGTTAGCTGTCTGGGTGGGTAGGTCGCTAGCTGTCTGTGTGGGTAGGTGGCTGTCTGGGTGGGTAGGTGGCTGGCTAGCTGTCTGGGTGGGTAGGTGGCTGGTTAGCTGTCTGTCTGGGTGGGTAGGTGGCTGGCTAGCTGTCTAGGTAGGTAGGTGGCTGTCTGGGTGGGTAGGTGGCTGGCTAGCTGTCTGGGTGGGTAGGTGGCTGGCTGTCTGGGTGGGCAGGTGGCTGGCTGGCTGTCTCGGTGGGGAGGTGGCTGATGTCTGGGTAGGTGGGTGGCTGGCTGGGTGGGTAGGTGGCTAGCTGTCTGGGTGGGTAGGTGGCTGGCTAGCTTTCTGGGTTGGTAGGTCGCTGGCTAGCTGTCTGGGTGGCTGGCAAGCGAGCTAGCTGTCTGGGTGGGCAGGTGGCTGGCTGGCTGTCTGGGTGGGCAGGTGGCTGGCTGGCTAGCTGTCTCGGTGGGGAGGTGTCTGGTTGGCTGGCAAGCGAGCTAGCTGTCTGGGTGGGTAGGTGGCTGGCTGGCTGGCTGGCTGGGTAGGTGGCTAGCTGTCTGGGTGGGTAGGTGGCTGACTGGTTGTCTGGGTAGGTGGGTGGCTGGCTGGCTAGCTAGCTTTCTGGGTGGCTGGCTAGCTAGCTTTCTGGGTGGGTAGGTGATGTCTGGGTGGATAGGTGGCTGGTTGGCTGGTAAGCGAGCTAGCTGTCTGGGTGGGTAGGTGGCTGGCTGGTTGTCTGGGTGGGTAGGTGGCTGGTTAGCTGTCTGGGTGGGTAGGTCGCTAGCTGTCTGTGTGGGTAGGTGGCTGGCTAGCTGTCTGGGTGGGTAGGTGGCTGGTTAGCTGTCTGTCTGGGTGGGTAGGTGGCTGGCTAGCTGTCTGGGTGGGTAGGTGGTTGGGTAGGTAGGTAGGTGGCTGGCTGGCTGTTTGGCTGGCAAGCGAGCTAGCTGTCTGGGTGGGTAGGTGGCTAGCTGTCTGGGTGGGTAGGTGGCTAGCTGTCTGGGTGGGTAGGTGGCTGGCTGGTTGTCTGGGTGGGTGGGTAGGTGGCTGGCTAGCTGTCTGGGTGGGTGGGTAGGTGGCTGGCTAGCTGTCTGGGTGGGTGGGTAGGTGGCTGGCTAGCTGTCTGGGTGGGTGGGTAGGTGGCTGGCTAGCTGTCTGGGTGGGTGGGTGGGTAGGTAGGTAGGTAGGTGGCTGGCTGGCTGTTTGGCTGGCAAGCGAGCTAGCTGTCTGGGTGGGTAGGTGGCTGGCTGGTTGTCTGGGTGGGTAGGTGGCTGGCTGGCTGGCTAGCTGTCTCGGTGGGGAGGTGGCTGTCTGGGTGGGTAGGTCGCTGGCTGGCTGGCTAGCTGTCTCGGTGGGGAGGTGGCTGTCTGGGTGGGTAGGTCGCTGGCTAGCTTTCTGGGTGGGTAGGTCGCTGGCTAGCTTTCTGGGTGGGTAGGTGGCTGGCTGGCTGGCTGTCTGTCTGTCTGTCTGTCTGTCTGTCTGTCTGTGTCTGGGTGGCTGGTTGACTGGCAAGCGAGCTAGCTGTCTGGGTGGGTAGGTGGCTGGTCAGGGTAGGTAGGTGGCTGGCTGGCTGGCTGGGTGGGTAAGTGGCTAGCTGTCTGTGTGGGTAGGTGGCTGTCTGTGTGGGTAGGTGGCTGTCTGTGTGGGTAGGTGGCTGTCTGTGTGGGTAGGTGGCTGTCTGTGTGGGTAGGTGGCTGTCTGGGTGGGTAGGTGGCTGTCTGGCTGGCTGTGTAGCTGTCCGGGTGGGTAGGTAGGTGGCTGGCTGGCTGTTTAGCTGTCTGGGTAGGTATTTGGCTGGATGGCTAGCTCGCTGTCTGGGTGGGTAGGTGGCTGGCTGGCTGGCTGGCTGGCTGTCTGGGTAGGTATTTGGCTAGCTCGCTGTTTGGGTGGGTAGGTGGCTGGCTGGCTGGCTGGCTAGCTAGTTGTCTGGGTGGGTAGGTGGCTGGCTGGCTGGCTGGCTGGGTGGGTGGGTAGTTGGTTAGCTGTCTGGGTGGGTGGGTAGTTGGTTAGCTGTCTGGGTGGGTAGGTGGCTGGCTAGCTGTCTGGGTGGCTGGCTGGATGGGTAGGTGGCTGGCTAGCTGTCTGGGTGGGTAGGTGGCTGTCTGGATGGGCAGGTGGCTGGCTGGCTGGCTGTCTGGGTGGGCAGGTGGCTGGCTGGCTAGCTGTCTGGGTGGCTGGTTGGCTGGCAAGCGAGCTAGCTGTCTGGGTGGGTAGGTGGCTGGCTGGTTGTCTGGGTGGGCAGGTGTCTGGGTGGCTGGTTGGCTGGCAAGCGAGCTAGCTGTCTGGGTGGGTAGGTAGCTGGCTGGTTGTCTGGGTGGGTAGGTAGGTGGCTGGCTGGCTGGCTGGCTGGCTAGCTGTCTCGGTGGGGAGGTGTCTGGGTGGCTGGTTGGCTGGCAAGCGAGCTAGCTAGCTGTCTGGGTGGGTAGGTGGCTGGCTGGCTGGCTGTCTGGGTGGGTAGGTGGCTAGCTGTCTGGGTGGGTAGGTGGCTGGCTGGTTGTCTGGGTAGGTAGGTGGGTGGCTGGCTGGCTGGCTAGCTAGCTTTCTGTGTGGGTAGGCTGGCTGGCTGGCTGGCTGTCTGGGTGGCTGGTTGACTGGCAAGCGAGCTAGCTGTCTGGGTGGGTAGGTGGCTGGCTGCTGGTCTGGGTAGGTGGGTGGCTGGCTGGGTAGGTGTCTAGCTGTCTGGGTTGGTAGGTCGCTGGCTAGCTTTCTGGGTGTGTATTTTGCTGGCTGGCTAGCTCACTGTCTGGGTGGGTGGGTGGGTAGGTGGCTGGCTGGCTGTGTAGCTGTCTGGGTGGGTAGGTAGGTGGCTGGCTGGCTGTGTAGCTGTCTGGGTAGGTATTTGGCTGGCTGGCTAGCTCGCTGTTTGGGTGGGTGGGTAGGTGGCTGGCTGGCTGGGTGGCTGGCTGGCTGGGTAGTTGGTTAGCTGTCTGGGTGGGTGGGTAGTTGGTTAGCTGTCTGGGTGGGTAGGTGTCTGGGTGGCTGGTTGGCTGGCAAGCGAGCTAGCTAGCTGTCTGGGTGGGTGGGTGGGTAGCTGGCTGGTTGTCTGGGTGGGTAGCTGGCTGGTTGGCTGGCTGGCTAGCTGTTTCGGTGGGGAGGTGTCTGGGTGGCTGGTTGGCTGGCAAGCGAGCTAGCTAGCTGTCTGGGTGGGTAGGTGGCTGGCTGGCTGGCTGGCTGGCTGTCTGGGTGGGTAGGTGGCTAGCTGTCTGGGTGGGTAGGTGGCTGGCTGGTTGTCTGGGTAGGTAGGTGGGTGGCTGGCTGGCTGGCTAGCTAGCTTTCTGTGTGGGTAGGTGGCTGGCTGGCTGTCTGGGTGGCTGGTTGACTGGCAAGCGAGCTAGCTGTCTGGGTGGGTAGGTGGCTGGCTGCTGGTCTGGGTAGGTGGGTGGCTGGCTGGCCGGCTGGCTGGGTGGGTAGGTGGCTAGCTGTCTATGTGGGTAGGTGGCTGTCTGGGTGGGTAGGTAGCTGGCTAGCTGTCTGGGTTGGTAGGTCGCTGGCTAGCTTTCTGGGTGGGTATTTTGCTTGCTGGCTAGCTCACTGTCTGGGTGGGTAGGTGGCTGGCTGTGTAGCTGTCTGGGTGGGTAGGTAGGTGGCTGGCTGGCTGGCTGTGTAGGTATCTGGCTGGCTGGCTGGCTAGCTCGCTGTCTGGGTGGGTGGGTAGGTGGCTGGCTGGCTGGCTAGCTAGTTGTCTGGGTGGGTAGGTGGCTGGTCCTCGGGACCAAAATGGGTGCACATTTTTTGTTTTTTCCCTAGAACTACACAGCTGAACTACACAGGTTTGTAGTTCTAGGGCAAAAACTAAAATGTGCACCCATTTGGGTCCCCAGGACCAGGATTAAGAAACACTGACCTATCTAATCAAAATGTTTGCATTTATTGATTAACCCGAGTAAAACCCGGGTGACGCAGCGGTCTAAGGCACTGCTTCTCAGTGCTAAAGGCATTACTACAGGCCCTGGCTCGATTCCAGGGTGTATCACAACCGGCCGTGATTGGTAGTCCCATAGGGCGGTGCAAGACATACTCTTAAATCAATTGCTAACGACCCTGTTAAAAAAATCTGGTATGTGATTCTTGGTAACGGTCGGACGGCTCATTACAAGAGGCAGGGAGTATATTGTGTACCGCCAATCAAGTTGTTTCGCAAATCTTCATCGAGATTGGCTAAAATATGATGGTAGGGAGACTTAAATTAACACTGCGCTTCAACTAATGCCTATCATCGCTTCTATAATAAATCCCCTGATGTGTTCTCACATGACATCATATCAGTCTTTTTAATCTCGTCTGTCTGGCTTCACCACATGCACAGTGCATTGTTCAATACTAACTGTATGCCTTGGGTGTGTGCACTATAAAGGCATGCTACGCTCTCCTTTGCACCATAGGCTGAACAAGCTGAGATGTGCTGATCAAGTCCATACAGCTGTGACTCATTGGCTAATTAAGGGTATAATTGACCGCACAATTACATCGAAATATGTGTTACATAACCTGCATGTGTTGTACTGACTTACGTTACAACAAATAATGTAATCACACCAGATAGTGTATTAAAGGGATGGTTCTCAATTTTACATTGCATGGGGTTTTGGTCCAACATATTTTTTATTATATCTGCATTTAACTATCCCTTAACTTTTTACAAGTTAGGATTCCTTGGGCTCTTTGCAATCACGGTTTTTCTCATTGTAAAATGCTCTTGTCTTTCCTCAGTTATCCTCAATGTACATCTCTGGAAGAGAAACATCGAAGGGCTCTGGTAAAGGACTCTCTAACAATGCCACCCAGGACTCAAATCAGTGTCAGGCTGGGCTATTGTGCTGAATAGATGGGCATGGAACTGCAGCTACTGCCTTTAGCCACCTGGGTCTGTTGTTAATTTGACACACACAACCTAGATGCCAAAATCTCTACTACTTCATAACCGGACCGATCCCACACTAGAGTAATTACTCTTCAATGGATGATTTAAAAACCTGCAGATGACCTAATTTGGCCAAATACCGGGTCCAAAACTAGCCAGTGAATATTGTCATTTCTAACCGCCTGCCCAGTAATGGGACAGCCCTGCATCTTGTGCAGTAGCTCAAACAAACACATTTGCAGCTGCCAAATGAGGGCATACAGTAGGGAACTACCACCATAGCCACCCCGGCTAGGCTGCAGTGCTGCTATCTGCACCGTTCAGCGAGGAGAACCGAAGCACTGCAATGTCAGAGCTGAGGCTCACAGGAAGAGAGGGGGGAAAAAGTCAGAGGTGTAGGTACCTGCCAGGTCCTATGCAAACCACTCCCCAGCTGTGAGTCACTCACTATAGGTGACGAGATGGATTCGGAGAACGACTCTGGTAGGATGCCTTTAAGAAAAATATATATTTTGTGCCTGGGGGTGGGGTGTATGATGAAGTTGGGAGCAAGAGACGGGCTCTTGTTTGTGTACTTTTTGAAAGTGAAAATGCAGTAGCTGCAAAGGCCCCTATCGATACGCCCGCTTTTGTAATCTGTTAGTAGTCCACTTTGTCATGACTCCCAAATGGCAGCTTATTCCCTATGCAGAGCACTACTTTTAACCAGGGCCCAAGGGATCTCCAACTCTGGTCCTGGGAGAGCTATACTGGGTCTGTACTGGCTTTGGTTCCAGCCTAGTACTAAACCACCTGAGACAAGGTCCAAGACCTTGATTATTTGAAGTTGGTTATTTAAAGCTGGCGTTTAACAGAAACCTGCACTCCTAGTAGCTCCCCAGGACCATATCCCCCTTTCCGCTGTTCTAGTCTCGAACTTACCTCTTTCGGTTTTAGTGACCTTTTTTTTTTATACACGGTATTTATGTAAGCTTTTTCCGTCATTAAACAACATTCTGTCATGGCGACTATTTTAGATGACGAATAAGATGTTTGTGACACAGCTTTCTAAACCACTCCCCTTTTCACTATATGCATTCCCCATTCTACCTCCTCCCCTCCTGACTTACCAGTAAATCCAACTTCTCCTTTTGTCAAGATTTTGTGAATCAGTGAGAGATTTCCTAGTCCCTTTGCAGATACACAGCAGGGACCATCCCCACTTTTAGCCACCTGATGTATTGAATGATAATGAACCACCAGATGAAAAAATTCAAATCAGTGTTTCTTATTGAACAATGTCATTATAAGCACCTAGGTAGTCCCTCTTTGTCTGTCCATTTTCCTCAATTTGATGCCTTATGAACACAAACCAGCTATTTAAAGAAAAGAGAACACCTCTGTTTTTGTTTGACGCAACACTGAATTACCCAGGTGTCCTTGTCACTTGTGACTGGAGATGTGCAATTGGGTGCTGTGCTGCTGCGTTAAAACTGCTCAAACCCAGGAGGTCATCTGTTGTCTTTCATGCTCAATTGCCCCTTAGACACACGCACCCTCACCAGCCAGACTGCTGCCAGACACACAAGCCCGAAGCCTATATTCTCGTTTCCTACCCCTCAAGGTGCTCTCTGTCAACGGACTGTCCCCAGCCTGGGTTCACAGCTTTTAAACCTGCTGCGACTCTACCAACGTGATATACAGTGTATTCAGACCCCTTGACTTTTTCCACATTTTAGTTCCGGTACAACCTTTATTCTAAAATTGATGAGGAACATTTTAAAACTATCTACACACAATACCCCATAATGACAAAGTGATAAATAACTGGTATTTAGAAATGTTTGGAAATTAATAAAAAATAGATACCTTATTTACATAATTCTTCAGACCCTTTGTTATAAGACTCGAAATTGAGCTCAGGTGCATCCTGTTTCCATTGAGCGTCCTTGATGTTTCTACAACTTGATTGGAGTCCACCTGTGGTGGACCAAGCCATGAGGTCGAAAGAATTTTCCATAGAGCTCCGAGACAGGATTGTGTTGAAGCACAGATCTGGGGATGGGTAATACAAACTGTCTGCAGCATTGAAGTTCCCCAAGAACACAGTGGCCTCCACCATTCTTAAATGCAAGATGTTTGGAACCACCGAGATTCTTCCTAGAGCTGGCTGACTGGCCAAACTGAGCAATCGGGGGAGGAGTGCCTTGGTCAGGGAGGTGGCCATGAACCCGATAGCCACTCTGACAGAGCTCCAGAGTTCCTCTGTGGAGATGGGAGAACCTTCCAGAAGGACAACCATCTCTGCAGCACTCCACCAATGAGGCCTTTCTGGTAGAGTGGCCAGATGATAGCCACTCTTCAGTAAAAGGCACATGACTGCCCTCTTGGAGTTTGCCAAAAGGCAACTAAAGGACTCGGACCATGAGAAATTCGATTTTCTGGTCTGATTGCCAAGTGTCACGTCTGGAGGAAACCTGGCACCATCCCTACAGTGAAGCATGGTGGTGGCAGCATCATGCTGTGGGGATATTTTTCACCGGCAGGGACTGGGAGACTAGTCAGGATCGAGGAAAAGATGAACGGAGTAAAGTACAATGATCCTTGATGAAAACCTGCTCAGGACCTCAGACTGGGGTGAAGGTTCACCTTCCAACAGGACCACGACCCTAAGCACACAGCCAAGACAATGCAGGACTGGCTTCGGGACAAGTCTATGAATGTCCTTGAGTGGCCCATACAGAACCCGGACTTGATCCCCATCAAACACCTGAAAATAGCTTTGCAGAGACGTTCCCCATCTAACCTGACAGAGCTCGAGAGACTCTGCAAAGAAAAAAAGGCATTATACTGAATATAAGTGTAGATATGACAGCATTCAAAAATAGTAAATTGTCAGCTCGTGCTTGTGTGCATAGTCACGCAATTGCATGAGTTGGATTAAATGTAGTTGTTATCCCTTGTCCTAACAGTTGACGCTATTTCTAACTTTTCCCTTGCTTGACACACTTTTACATACTATTATGCACTACAACCAAACAAAAAGGAATCTGGTTTTCTCTGTCACATTGTCTTGTCATTCTTCAGAACCTGTGCACCACAATGCCTGTGCAGGTGCCTTATTAGAGGATAGAATTCCCGTCTCTCTTTGTTCATGACGCCTGCCAGAATTGTTTTCTTTGCAAGCAACTTGTTGCCAATGACCGTGAAGTGAAGAAATTGGACATGGTGACATTTCTCCCCTTCCCAATTGTAAGGTTCCACAAGCCTCATCACCACATTTGCCAACACTCGTTTGTTCACCTGCTGCCCGACGTGGATATTCTTCCAGATATTGAAAGCTGTGCCGCATGTACAATTATGCACGCTCTGTGTAGCCTGCTCCAAGTAGACCCGAGTAGACTTGGTTTGGTGAACTGATATCGGTAACATACCATTTGAAGAGTAAGCCTGTAATTAGAATGGATACAATAGAATGGCCCACCCTGTCCTTCATTCACAATTGGTCATTACATAATTAGGTATCGTTCGCTTCCCCTTGTTCTTCAACTCCACCATTCTCCCCATCATACTTTACTGAATTGATTTAATCTGATATTTCCGTGTAGTTTATGTTCACTCTTGTGGCATATGTCGAGGTGATTATCAGCTGGGCACTGCAATGGCGGTGTGTTTTATATAAACTTATTTAGGAAAAGTGAAGGACTGAGGGGGGGGCATAACTTAAAAATTGCACGCAAAAAAAAGACCGCTGTAGCGGTTCTAGTGTTAATTATGGATATTTTGAAATCGTAGTTTGGGGGGAGATGGCCGCCAGTAGTGAATCAATTAGGCCTTGTGTGTGTCTGTAAAATGTCACCCTATTCCCTACATAGTGCACTACTTTTTAGTGTACCATATAAGGAATAGTGGTCGAGCCAGCACAACACTCTATGAAGGCTTTATGTTTATGGCTATGTGGACGTCACCGAGTGATGGCTTTGCATAATTCACAGCATGCATGATTATGGAGACTGTCTGGATGATACGTTTGCATATTTTGAATTTACATATAGCCCCCCCCTGTTCTTAATCGCAACAGGCTAAGCCATGTCACACATACCTTCTGACTTTTTTGAGGGGGGGGGTCAATTGAGTTTATTGCTAATCTAGATTGTATTGCATTTCCTACAGCAATGGGAAATGGAATATAATTACTTTAGCTCTAACCTTTCTGCAACACATGCTACACCTACACCCTCAACAATAGTCGGGCCTTTGCAGGATCCATTCTGATATGGACCTTGATATAATAAAGTTGTGCATAAATAATCTCTGAGGATGCATTGGCAGATTTTTGAATTGTGCAGTTCAATATCAGCCGATTTAACAAAAATGCTGACTTTTAAGCTGAAGTTGCCTATATTGGTTAAAATAAACCTTTTGTGATTCTTGTATTTTGCCGTTCTTGGAAATGAATCAAGAAAGGAGATGAGTAGTGCATTTGTCCCAGGAAAAATATGAAGGTCAGTAGTCCATGGAAAATGATCGGTACAATAGGATTGATTGGCTAGACCTAATAATTTGATTAATGCAGTTGCTGGCACGTCAAGTAGATTAATAATACAGATTAATTTCACTGCAGTGGCAGTAATTGTTTTCTCTCAGGCTTGGTAAAAAATGCCTGTCATTTACTGTTTATATGGATGTATACTCAATTGTGAAAGTTATATACCATCACTTCTCTGATTATACAAGAGTTTATTGCTGTTTCCTTTTGTTTGGTTCCTAGTGAACACACCCCTGGTGTGAAGATTGAACATGGTGCACCATGGGATAGGTTCTTCAGATGATAGCAGAACTCACAATGATTCTGCGATCTGAACTATACTGAACAATAATATTAGTGCAAAAAAGAAGCTCATATATATATATATATATATGAGCTTCTTTTTTGCACTAATATTATTGTTCAGTATAGTTCAGATCGCAGAATCATTGTGAGTTCTATATATATAGGACCTTGTGGAGGTCATATATATATATATATATATATATATATATATATATATATATATATATATATATATATATATATATATATATGCTTCTACACCTGCATTACTAGCTGTTTGGGGTTTTAGGCTGGGTTTCTGTACAGCACTTCGAGATATTAGCTGATGTACGAAGGGCTATATAAAATAAAATTGATTGATTGATATATATAAAATATGGAAATCATTCAATTGAAATATATTCATTAGGCCCTAATCTATGGATTTCACATGACTGGGCAGGGGTGGAGTCACTGGGGAGCCAGGCCCAGCCAATCGTCTGGCTGGTCTAGGATGATCCCGCAGGTGAAGCCAGTTGTGGAGGTCCTGGGCTGGCGTGGTTACACGTGGTCTGCGGTTGTGAGGCACGTTGGACGTACCGCCAAATTCTCTAAAATGACGTTGGAGGCGGCATATGGTAGAGAAATAAACGTAAAATTACCTGGCAACAGCTCTGGTGGACATTCCTGCAATCAGCATGCCAATTGCATGCTTCCTCAACTTGAGACATCTGTGGCATTGTATTTGTACACAAAACTGCACATTTTAGAGTGGCCTTTGATTGCCCCAGCACAAGGTGCACTTGTGTAATGGTCATGCTGTTTTAATCAGCTTATTGATATGCCACACCTGTCAGGTTGTTGGATTATCTTGGCAAAGGAGAAATGCTCACTAACAGGGATGTAAAGACATTTGTGCACAAAATTTGAGAGGAATAAGCTTTTTGTGCGTCTGGAACATTTCTGGGATCTTTTATTTCAGCTCATGAAACATGGGACCATATTTTTGTTCAGTATAGTTTCCGTACTTCCCTCCAACCCCCTCCTGAAACACTCAGCCAAGCTAACTGACTTTGATTTTT
Organism: Salvelinus namaycush; assembly: GCF_016432855.1. Lineage (NCBI taxonomy): Eukaryota > Metazoa > Chordata > Actinopteri > Salmoniformes > Salmonidae > Salvelinus > Salvelinus namaycush. Next base: position 4,039,462 of record NC_052317.1, read on the forward strand.
TAAGTCATATAGCGTTGGTTTCCTGATTTGGTTGAATCTGGTGTTTTATTGCTTGGCACAACCTATGGCTCTCCAAAACTAGGCTTTCTTAACCCCAACAGCTGTGAACCAATTGACAGACAGACTCTGTACGTTTTTATGAGGACAGCACCATGACATGTTACCTATTCACAGGATACCTTTAAAACCATAAAGCCCATTCATTATCGTCTATATAGGGGTTTACATAGCAGGAGGTTCTGCCCCCCCCGGTTGCTCTAGTTCTACAGGAGAAAATCTCTAAACTGCCTGATCTCACCAATTGTGATTTCCTTGCTGATCCATCAAGGTATTTCTCAACCATAATCTTTAAGTTGCGGTCGGATTTATAGTGGAGAACATTAGATGAGAAGGGGGTGGTTAACTGAAAGTTGGTTTAAGTCCATGGCACATTCAGTGATTTAACCGCCTGGGGTTTTGGGGTAATGGGACTTTATGGCTTTTGCAACTGGTTGAGTGTTGATTTTGTTGTTTTGTCCTGTAACCAGGCAGATTTGGACAGGGGAAAGGGAGAGCTGAGTTGAAATTGCCTGTTTTTGAAGGGCATCATGATGAACTTCTCCCTTGGTGGTTGGAACAGATGTTTTTTCAGCACAACACACGTGGGCCTGAATACCATGTCTGCTAGTGGGCAGACTACTAGTGCTATAGGATGAGCTAGGTCTGTGTTCATTAGGGCAAGCAACGGAAAATGAAATGTTTCTTATTGGTAGTACCTTCCTGTTTCAGTCAGTTTTTTTCCCGTTTGTTGTCTAATGAACACAACCAAAAAAGCAACTGCCAAGTAATTAGACAGCACACAATGTTACTAATTTTCTTGCGGTCTTTTCATTTTTAGAATATGTGGCTGGCTGAGAAAAGGCAAACAGGTTTTTGATGCTCACAGTATGCGGCCAAACCCTCATTTTATTTCTGTCTCAACCCTCCCCCTTCATGATCAGACAAGAAATTGAAGGGTTGTGTGTGACACCAAATGGAGGCCATTGCTGGTGTATTGGTCCCATAAATGCAGCGATGATGTTGAAAGATTGTAGAAAGAGGTCACTGCCAGATTACCGAGCTTTTAAAGATACGGTAGTTGTAATTTACAGCCTTGTGTCTTCTTGGGTATGACGCTACAAGCTTGGCACACCTGTATTTGGGGAGTTTCTTCCATTCTTCTCTGCAGATCCTCTCAAGCTCTGTCAGCTTGGAAGGGAAGCATCGCTAACTATTTTCAGGTCTCTCCAGAGATGTTTCTTATTGGTAGTACCTTCCTGTTTCAGTCAGTTTTTCTTCCGTTTGTTGTGGCTGGGCTACTCAAGGACATTCAGAGACTTGTCACACCTGCATTGTCTTGGCTGTGTGCTTAGGGTCGTTGTCCTGTTGGAAGGTGAACCTTCGCCCCAGTCTGAGATCCTGAGCGCTCTGGAGTAGGTTTTCATCAAGGATCTCTCTGTACCTTGCTCCGTTCATCTTTCCCTCGATCCTGGCTAGTCTCCCAGTCCTTGCCGCTGAAAAACATCCCCACAGCATGATGCTGCCACAACCATGCTTCACTGTAGGGATGGTGCAAGGTTTCCTCCCAGATGTGACACTTGGCATTCAGGATGAAAAATTCCCTTGGTTTTATCAGACCAGAGACTCTTGTTTAGGTGCTTTTTGTCAAACGCCAAGCTTGTTGTCATGTGCTTCCATCTGGCCACTCTACCAGAAAGTCCTGATTTGCTGGAGTGCTGCAGAGATGGTTGTCCTTCTGGAAGGTTCTCCCATCTCCACAGAGGAACTCTGGAGCTCTCAGTGACCATCGGGTTCTTGGTCACCTCCCTGACCAAGGCCCTTCTCCCCCGATTGGTCAGTTTGGCCGGGCGGCCAGCTCTAGGAAGAATCTCGGTGGTTCCAAACATCTTCCAATTAAGAATGGTGGAGGCCACTGTGTTCGTGGGGACCTTCAATGCTGCAGACATTTTGTGGTACCCTTCCCCAGATCTGTGCTTCAACACAATCCTGTCTTGGAACTCTACGGACATTTCCTTCGACCCCATGGCTTGGTTTTTGCTCTGACATGCACTGTCAACTGTGGGACCTTATATAGACAGATTAATTTTCCACAGCTGGACTCCAAGTTGTAGAAACATCCAAAGGATGATGAATGGAAATAGGCTGCACCTGATCTCAATTTCGAGTCTCATAACAAACGGTCTGAATAACAAAGGGTCTGAAAACAGGTTTCTAAAAACCTGTTTTCACTTTGTCATTATGGGGTATTGTGTGTAGATTGAGGAAAACAATAATAAATGCAATCTATTTCAGAATAAGGCTGTATGTAACGTAACAAAATTGGAGAAGGGGTCTGAATACTTTTGAAAATTACCATTGCTTTGAAATATTTGCATTCATCGCGCCAAATCGGAGGGATCCAACACTCATCTGACATTCGAGCGTGATCTCAAGCGTGCCACAACAACTATCTCGCTGGAAACTTCTTCCCCGAGGAAATGGGATCGTCGCCATGCTGGAAATGTCATAGAAAGCAATTACATTGTCAGTCTCAGAGACCCGGTGTGCTTCAGTGACGCTAATAGCACACCCGATACACGTGTGTTACATGTTTCGGTTTGTCCATTTATAGGTAGGACGTAGGGAGCACCGATTGGTGTTAGTATGTGTTACACTTGTGCTGGCTTGTCCACCTCGTTAGTTGGAAGGTTTCACTTGTGCTAGCCCAGCTGGTTTATGCCCTGCTGGCCTGGGCTTCAGTTGGTTCTTCTGAGATGTTGAGAGAGTAACACCTTTTTGTTGGCTCTCACTATTTAAGTACTGAAACAAAGCCTTTTATATGTGTTTTTCGTTTTGATCCACATTCAATTTACTCCCTATCCTAAGTTGATGTGGTGTTTTCCCTTCCCTTGACAAATTTAGTGGGCGTCCATGGTGCGACTCCTTTTAGGGCACGTTTCCTAGTTGCTCAACAACTTTCATGGGTGCCTTTCAGAACTCATTTTTGAACCCTTTCGGTTTTTGTTCTCAAAGTGATTTTCCTTTTGTGAGGGACATTTTGAGTTTGTCTTGTGGGAACGTAACAATCTCTTCACTCAAGTGAGAGTGCACCTGTGTTATTTTCTGATAACAAGCAGGTACATTTTTTATTCTATAGCACCAACAAAATGTCTCAAATTGGGGTCTCTGTAGCTAGGTTTCCATCCTCAATTGGCAACAGATTTTCATGTGAATATTCAAAAATCTGTATTAAAACAATATGCACATTTTCTCACCAGAGATGTTTCCATCAAACTAACTTGTTGCGGATAGAAGGCTCTGCGTGATATGAGGTGGTGCACATAAAAATAACTTGTGGTTCAATTCCCAATTACTGACAAGTTAAATGGGTTTCCATTGCATTTTCAAATCTACTGATGGTTTTGTCTGCAATAATGTTTTGTTTTATATAGCAAATGTTCCCACTCTGGTCTTGGCACTTGCACTCTTGCCAACAGCTTGTAGATGGTGTTGATGTAGCCTACAGTACATTAGATTATTATGGATGAAAGAGCAAAATTATTTCTCCAACGGCAGCCAAGCATCGATCATCATGTTATTGGAAAGGAGCATCAAGCTCATCACCAATGCACTTTCACCGCCATGCGTCCTTCAACGTTTTGACATCCACCAGTTTCAGGTGGTAAACATTTTAAACCAAAAATGATGGACCTTTGTCTGTCATGGTTGTGCACTCTATCAGAGATGACATGCTGCTGTACCAAAAGCAATTAACTACAGCAACTTCAGAAAGTATTCACACCCCTTGACTTTTCTACATTTTGTTGTTACAAAATGGGATTAAAATTGATTTTTTTTTCCATTTCTTTTTTCAACCATCTACACAAAATACTCTGTCAAAGTGGAAGAAAAATATACCTTGATTAAATAAGTAACCAAAAATCTCAAATGTGGACTCATCAGACCAAAGGACAGATTTCCACCGGGTTAATGTTCATTGCTCGTGTTTCTTGGCCCAAGCAATTCTCTTCTTGTTATTGGTGTCCTTTAGTAGTGATTTCTTTCCAGCAGTTCGACCATGAAGGCCTGACTCACAGTCTCCTCTGAACAGTTGATGTTGACATGTGTCTGTTACTTGAACTCTGAAGTATTTATGTGGGCTGCAATTTCTGAGGCTGGTAACTCTAATGAACATATCCTCTGCAGCAGAGGTAACTCTGGGTCTTCCTTTCCTGTGGCGGTCCTCATGAGAGCCAGTTTCATTACAGCACTTGATGGTTTTTGCGACTGCACTTGAAGAAACTTTCAAAGTTCTTGAAATGTTCCGTATTGACTGACCTTCATGTCTTAAAGTAATGATGGACTGTAAGTTCTCTTTGCTTATTTGAGCTGTTCTTGCCATAATATGCACTTAGCCCTATTTGGTAAAATATGGTCTTCTGTATACCAACTCTTCTTTGTCACAACATAACTGATTGGCACAAACGCATTAAGAAGGAAATAAATTCCACAAATTAACTTTTAAGAAGGCACACCTGTTAATTGAAAAACATTCCAGGTGACTCATGAAGCTGGTTGAGAGAATACCAAGCGTGTGCAAAGCTGTCATCAAGGCAAAGGGTGGCTATTTGAAGAATCTCATAAAATATATTTTGATTTGTTTGACACTTTTTGGTTACTACATGATTCCATATGTGTTATTTCATGATGTCTTCACTATTATTCTACAATGTAGAAAATAGTAAAAATAAAGAAAAACCTTTGAATGAGTAGGTGTGTCCAAACTTTTGACAAGTACTGTATTTCACCGACAAACACATTTTACACCCCTGTCTAAGTATTTTGTTCTGTCGACATATAGGAAAGTTTTCCGACAATTATACTTTTTCTGTCATGATTATTATTTATTTAAAAACAATACTCTTGACAGGTACTTGGTTGGATGGAAACCTGGTTTAATATTGATCATTTCTAGTTACTAATTAGAACTTAAAGCTGTCGTTATGTTCTTTTAAGTGCAAAAAGCTCATGTCTTCTGATGTCCATTTTAGTGCTGCGTAATATGCTTGACCACACGCTTCAATAAGCAGTTTCTGCAGTGGTGTATTGTCAAATCTGATCCACATTGTAGCCTGGTTCCAGGTAGCCTAGCGTTAGGCCAGTAAGCGAAAGTTTACGGGTTCGAATCCCCAAGCCGGCAAGGTGGAAAAATCTACCGTTCTGCCCTTGAGCAAGGCAACTAACCCCCAACAACAACTGCTCCCCGGGCGCCGATGACGTCGATTTTAAGGCAGACCCCTGCACCTCTGATTCAGAGGGGTTGGGTTAAATGCCGAAGACTCATTTAGTTTGAATGCATTGTTGTGCAACTGACTAGGTATCCCCTTTTCTATGTGCTCTTGCCAACTCCATTGTCCAGCCAAATGTATGGCATGTCAATGAGTGACAAAGGAGTTGGCATGATTGGCACGCCAGCTCATCACAGTGCTGTCGAGAGAAAAGTAAGTATTGTTCATGAAGAAATCACACCATATAACCTCTGCGACGTAAAATAGCCTAGAACTTTTGAGACGGCTAAATCTGCCAAATTAAAATGTACCAGCCCTTTGAAGTTAATGCTGCCAGACCAGGTTGTTGCGAGACACTCTTCTGGGACACTGTTGTTTAAACCTGCCTTTGGCCCGAGAGTGTGCTTGCCTGTATAGCCGGGTGATTGATGCCCTTTTTGGGCTCTTTAGAGATTCATAGTCTGTAGGTGGAATGTGGGAGAGGGCCTTTTTTATATTGGGCTCATTTGTCACTTGGCAGCAACCCCCCCCCCCCCCCCCCCCTCGTTCTTTTCTTCCCTCCACTCACTGGCGTTGATCTCTCCCTTGCAGTGCCTGTAATTCTGCCAGAGATGGATGGGACAGGACCGCAATCTCTCCCAGCGCCTTGATGGATCCTGGCCTTGTTGTTTTCCACCTTCGTCATTTTGTTTAGAGCATGGCTTTTCTACCCCTCTGTACTCAAAGTGATATGAAAAGGTCTGGGCTGCTTCTCTTAATGCGTCTGAATTCTTGAAGTGTTGAGGAATACGTTTAGGTCATTTTGTTTGTTTTGTAGTTCACTGAACACATTTTCAATATACTGTTGTTTTTGGTTGCAAGCCACCTGCCTTTCAATTCACGATAGGTATTTCTGCATTTAAATAGTCTCTGTATAAATGAGCCATTATGAATGCTTATACAGCATGTTAAATGCATATGACCACCTGTGTCCTATCAAAATGAACAGTGAGCTGTTATGAATGCTTACAGCAAGTCTGGTGCGCTATGCAATTATATCAGTCACTATAAGTGCATTCCTAATGCATTGTAAACAGGTGGACCATCAAGTGTTACCAAAAATATCGTAGTTCTACACAGGTTTATTCCCCGACAACTATAATTTGTTGATGTTTTTAATTTGCTAAACAGACATTTAGCCGAGATTTGTTTGATTTGTTTGTTTTCGTGTTATCTCGTAGCTTGATATTTGATAAACAGCTACGCAATTCCCGAGGTGGCCCCACGGGTTCAGAAGTGGTGTGGCAAAATTTGTACGTGTATTTTCTGGGACCTGGAGTTTTTACTGATCTCATTACCTAGTCAGGTAAAATTATTCGTAAGCTATGACAAAATATTATTATTGTTGTTATAGGTAGCTTCCCTTTTAATCTGTGTGATGACTATAGGGCTGGAGGTTTTGTTGTCGGATCATGTGAATTTGGAAACACTCCTGGTGGCTCAAACTAGGGCTAGGCGATATATCAAATTCATTTGATTCCTTTTAATGTATGCGTATTTTTGCGCGATATTCCGAATGCCTGTATCGCAAGAATCAACGTTTTTGTTATTTTTCATTTTTATGCATTTATGTCCGCTTGTTCTCATATTGTATTTTTGGTCTCGTCTCCTTCGCTCCTCTGTGCTGTGTGCACCTTCCCATTTTACACCAGAGATCTGTATATAATGAGATACACGTCCTCCCCTAACAATGGGAGTCGTTATCCCAAAGTCGGGAAGGCAGGGATGACAAACTTCGGTCCAAAATAAACCCAATGCATTTATATAGGCTTATTTTGGACAGATTTTTAGCAAGAGTGGAACCTCTTGCTTCGCCTCTTCCTCTAATGGTTTACACACACACACAAACACACACAGCCCCTGCCTCTCATGCCAACAAAGTTGAGATATCATATCTGAGGTTTGGTTCAGCAGAATCGGTCATATGGACACCAACACATTGAGACATTTATTTTATTATAATACAGAAGTTAACTTTTTAACGATACCCTTTTTTTTATGTCTCAACTACTGGAATTGAGCGCAAAGCAGACACTACTAAAACGAGACTATTGATTTTGGAAAATGAATGCTCAGTTTGTCACGCGTGGCATTGGGGTACCCGCTAGCAGCATTTTAGCCTAAAACTGTTATCTTACCTGTCTAGTCTGTGTTTTAAATGTGCAAAAAGCATAAAACACAATTATGAGGAATTGACAACTCGTTCTCAGTCTGAGAAATAAGTCAGGCCACTTTATTTTAACATCTTAACAAATTGGACAGGCTAACATCCTTTTCAAACAGAAGGGTGTGTTCATAACAATTCAACTGTTCAATCTTGTTAGCTAGCAAATAATCCAGGTTGGCTAAACCTGAAATATGAAGATTAGCTGGCTAATAACTAGCACGTGGGCTTGAGAGATTGATGAGCCCTGTGTTCATTTTCTGTAGCCTAATGCCTGCTACAAGAAATTAGTCATTATTAGTTAATGTGCATTATGCATGGTTCTAGTTAAATTTGTAACAAAAATAGTATTTTCATAGCCAGATCAGTGATTATTGCAACAAAAAAATGCAGGTATTATGGTTGTGGAAGGCTTATATTTAGCCTAGGTATAACCACAAGCCCTGAATTCATTAGATTATTGCTGACTGTTTGAAATGCAGTGTATTTTACCTTTTATGTCGTGAATCGCCCATAACTTTGAAAAAAACAAGAGGAGTTTTAAGTCACATTGCTTATCAAACTACTACAGATCGTATTATTAATTCTGAATCTGATATCAAAAGACCCAGAGACAACCTCAAGGTCTGTCTGGTTGGATGGGGAGCATTGCTGCACAGCTATTTTCAGGTCTCTCTAGAGTTGTTCGATCGGATTCAAATCCGGGCTCAGGCTGGGCCACTCAAGGACATTGAAACTTGTCCCAAAGTCACTCCTGCATTGTCTTGGCTGTGTGCTTAGGGTCATTGTCCTGTTGGAAGGTGAACCTTCACCCCAGTCTGAGGTCCTGAGCGCTCTGGAGCAGGTTTTCATCAAGGACCTCTCTATTCTTTAGTCAGGATTGAGGCAAAGATGAACGTAGTCTCCCAGCCCCTGCCACTGAAAAACATCCCCACAGAATGATGCTGCCACCACCATGCTTCACCGTAGGGATGGTGCCAGGTTTCCTCCAGATGTGACTCTTGGTATTCAGGCCAAAGAGTTCAATCTTTGTTTTATCAGACCAGTGATTCTTGTTTCTCATGATCTGAGAGTCTTTAGGTGCCTTTTTGGCAAACTCCATGCGGGATGTCATGTGTCTTACTGAGGAGTGGCTTCTGTCTGGCCACTCTATCTAAAAGGCCTGATTGGTGGAGTGCTGCAGAGATGGGATAACCTTCCAGAATGACAACCATCTCTGACAGAGCTCCAGAGTTCCTCTGCGGAGTGACCATTGGGTTCTTGGTCACCATCCTGACCAAGGCTTTTCTCCCCCGGTTGCTCAGTTTGGCCTTGTGGCCAGCTCTAGGAAGAGTCTTGGTTGTTCCAAACTTCTTCCATTTAAGAATGATGGAGGCCACTGTGTTCTTGGGTAGCTTCAATGCTACCCTTCCCCAGATCTGTGCCTCAACACAATCCTCTCGGAGCTCTACGGACAATTCCTTTGATCTCATGGTTTGGTTTTCGCTCTGACATGCACTGTCAACTGTGGGACCTTAAATAGACAGGTGTGTGCGTTTCCAAATCATGTCCAATCAATTGAATTTACCACAGGTGGACTCCAATCAAGTTGTAGAAACATTTCAAGGATGATCAATGGAAACAGGATGCAGCTGAGCTCATTTGAGGCTCATAGGAAAGGGTGTAAATAATTATGTAAATAAGTATTTCAGTGTTTTATTTGCAAATATTTCGAAACCTGTTTTCACTTTGTCATTATGGGGTATTGCATGTAGATTGCTGCGGAAAAAAATTATATTTAATACATTTTAGAATAAGATTGTAAAGTAACAAATGTGGAAAAAGTCAAGAGGTCTGAATACTTTCCGAAGGCACTGTATATAATGGCGCGCCCCACAGTTTGGGTAACACCGGACTGCTGAAGTTACACAAAATTCAAAAGGCACTAAGGCACATTTCCGCAAATGACCAATTTCAACGTTTTTGCTTTACGTTTCATACACATCTATGTGCTTTTAAAAATAAAAACATGTCGGCTACAAGGATTATATGTCTATATTCGTAGTTGCATGCATCTTAATAAGAAATAGATGACAATGGTTGGCATGTTAATTAGTTGTATTTCCCCCCCCCCAGCTGCTATGAGTGGTTGTGAGTTGTAATCCCACATTGGGCACATCTTTTATTTTTTAAAATCCTTTATTTACAATATTCATCTAATTCTAAAAAGTGAAACCATTCCTGGTAGTAGTTGTAGGTTTTTAAACAGTACCCAAAACCAGAGTTGATTTGACCATTGGAAAAAGAGCTACTGCGTAAACACTGCAATGCAGGTTGGATTGAATTGAGCCCCTAATCTTTATTTTCAAGGTTATGATTGCACTTTTTTCTTCCCGAAACAACAATACCACAGCAAAATGTGAGTCCACGTTTCAAAGATTAACACCCCATGGGGGATAAAAATTTCCACCGCAAGTGGCAATAGATATCAGGAACTCCATACCTTACCGCTGTGAGCTAACTGTCCAGAGCCGAAGTAGCTGGTGACGCTCATCATTTTAGTATGAGTGTGACAATACGTATGTTTTAGTGAGAAAGTGTTGGGATCACGTACAACTACGTTTACCCACCCACAACTTCTCACCTGAATGCATTTTTAAAATGTTATTCGAAAATAATACCCAGAGGATATAAATGTGCTTAAAAAGTAATTATTAGGTCACAAGAATTCTCATCAATGATATTCTGCGATAATGAGTCCATTTTTTCATGGGTATGTATCATCTCGTACCAAAGAGAAACGTTAGTACTATACTGTAGGTCTGTAGATTTATATTATATCACTGGCTAGTGGATTGAGTAGTGAATGTGCTGAGTTAGTAAAGATTGGTCATATGCCCCCCCAAGTCCACCACACACACAGTGAACCAATCAAGAGGGGACAGGCATTGGGCCTAGGCTGTAAGACCAGGATTAGACTATCTGATAGAAGGGGACTTTTCAAGAAGATTGCGGATCCATATTCAAGCGGCACTTTGAGGTTTCTCTTTTCCAATAATTATTTTTGGAGATTAACCCTCCGGCCAAGAACTGAATTTGGCTAGGATTGTGCCGGATTAAACATTCATGGTGCGGCTCCCCAAATTGTACTCTGTTCCCTATATAGTGTACTACTTTTGAATAGGGTGCCATTTGGGACTCAGTATGGGCCATCTCTTAAATGTAGATGTCCTGTCTGGCTAGGATTGTGATAGATAAAAAAAATGTATGGGCTGGTGCCCCAAATTGCACCCTGTTCCCTATGTAGTGCACTACTTTTGACCAGAGGTCTAATGGCCCTGGTCAAAAATAGTGCACTACATAGGGAATAAGGGGCCATTTGGGATACATCTTGGGTCATTGTCTATTTTTGTGTGTGGCCTTCAAGGTTCACAAATGGGGCAGGCTGTAAAGCGGTCATCTCGGAAATAGATAAGAATTGTAATGTTTTATGCAATCGGACTGTACCGGCTCGCCTCAATGATACACCTGTTGGAGTTTTGCCCTGGTGGCCTGCATTAGCTTGTACAGAGGCTTGTGAAAGTATTCACCCCCTTGGCATTTTTCCTATTTGTTGCCTTACACCCTGGAATTAAAATAGATTTTTTGGGGGGGGTTGTATCATTTGATTTACACAATATGCCTACCACTTTGAAGATGCAACATATTTTTTATTGTGAAACAAACAAGAAATAAGACAAAAAAACGGAACTTGAGCGTGCATAACTATTCACCCCCTCAAAGTCAATACTTTGTAGAGCCACCTTTTGCAGCAATTACAGCTGCAAGTCTCTTGGGGTATGTCTTGACACATCTAGCCACTGGGATTTTTGCCATTTTTCAAGGCAAAACTGCTCCAGCTTCTTCAAGTTGGATGGGTCCCACTGGTGTACAGCAATTTTAAGTCATACCACCGATTCTCAATTGGATTGAGGTCTGGGCTTTGACTAGGCCATTCCAAGACATTTAAATGTTTCCCATTTAAACCACTCGAGTGTTGCTTAAGCAGTATGCTTAGTGTCATTGTCCTGCTGGAAGGTGAACCTCCGTCCCAGCCTCAAATCTCTGGAAGACTGAAACAGGTTTCCCTCAAGAATTTCCCTTTATTTTAGCGCCATCCATCATTCCTTCAATTCTGACCAGTTTGAAAAACATCCCCACCCAGAGTACCTTCTTCCATATGTTTGGGGAGTCTCCCACTTGCCTTTTGGCGAACACCAAACATGTTTGCTTACTTTTTTCTGGCCCCTCTTCCGTAAAGCCCAGCTTTGTGGAGTGTACGGCTTAATGTGGTCCTATGGATAGATATTCCAATCTCCGCTGTGGAGTTTTGCAGCTCCTTCAGGGTTATCTTTGGTCTCTCTGATTTAATGTCCTCCTTGCCTGGTCTGTGAGTTTTGGTGGGCGGCCCTCTCTTGGCAGGTTTGTTATGGTGCCATATTCTTTCCATTTTTAATAATGGATTTAATGGTGCTCTGTGGGATGTTCAAAGTTTCTGATATTTTTTTATAACCCAACCCTGATCTGTACTTCTCCACAACTTTGTCCCTGACCTGTTTGGAGAGCTCCTTGGTCTTCATAGTGCCGCTTGCTAGTAGTGTTGCAGACTCTGGGGCCTTTCAGAACAGGTGTGTGTATATATACTGAGATCATGTGACACTTAGAATGCACACAGGTGGATTTATTTAACTAATTATGTGACTTCTGAAGGTAATTGGTTGCACCAGATCTTATTTAGGGGCTGCATAGCAAAGGGGGTGAATACATATGCAAACCAAGTAATTTTTTTTCATTTAACTTCAGCAATTAGGACAATTTTGTGTATGTTCATTACATGAAATCCAAATAAAAATCAATTTAAGTTACAGGTTATAGTGAAACAAAATATGAACACGCCAAGGGGGTGAATACTTTTGCAAGGCACTGTACGTCTGGGAAACAAACGACCTCATTTGTCACTTCACAGTAGATGATGGCCAATGGAACAGGCCTATGACCTGATTTTATAAATAGATTTCAGAAGAACTCTGTTTTTTGGTGCTACAGAGATTATCCCTTTTTCTCTCCCTCTCTTTCGATTTTTGAGTTCCAAATGGCACCCTAGGGCCGTAGTGCGTTACCTTTGACCAGAGCCCTATATAGGGAATAGGGTTCCTTTTGGGATGCAGGCTCAGCTGTACCCCTCTTGCGCTCTCCTTCGCTCTTGCTCTCATAACAGATTTAATTTTGTTACTTCCCAGGATAAAATATAACTATATATATATTAGTTCAAATAAATTGTTTAATCACACAGACGGACATATGCATCAGGGGTGTCAATCTCTAGGTTATTTTAGAAGGGGCACGAAGTATGTGTAGATTTGTGGGGGTGGTCCTGAAAGGGGCTGATCTCCTACATGGAAAGTTGGAGATTGTTGCATTTTTCAAACCCCTTACAGGCCAGCCCAGGGGACGTATGCATCAAGTGATATCTGTCCACAAAATACCCTCTGTCCCTCACAGGGTGCAAAAATATTGTATTAGTCACAACTTTTGCAGCTGTACTACAACATTTACATTACACAGTAAACGGCATGAAAACCCACGAGGCACGTGTGATGCATGTTATCTGCAATATTTCAATATAATTGGTTGAGATGTCATTCAGAATGGGAGACACTGATAGTTCTCAAGGATTGTCTGAAATTGTATTTGTCAGGCTATATCAAACAGTTGTAGTTTGAGTAGTTATTGGTTGATAGTGGTGTGGCTATTTAAAGATATAAACATTTTGGTCATTACTATGGCTATTCACAATGGATAGAATCAGTGCAACATACACTACATGACCAAAGGTATGTGGACACCTGCTTGTCGAACATCTCATTCCTAAATCATGGGCATTAATATGAAGTTGTTGGGAAGGCTTTCCATCAGATGTTGGAAAATTGCTGTGGGGACCTGCTTCCATTCAGCCACAAGAGCATTAGTGAGCCCCCCCAGAATCATCTAGAATGTCATTGTATGCTGTAATGTTAAGATTTCCCTTCACTGGAACTAAGGGGCCTAGCCCGAACCATGAAAACTTAGCCCCAAACCATTATTCCCCCTCCAACAAACTTTACAGTTGGCACTATGCATTGGGTCAGAGTTCTCCTGGCATCCGCCAAACACAGATTAGTCCGTCGGACTGCCAGATGGTGAAGTGTGATTCATCACTCCAGAGAATGAGTTTCCACTGCTCCGGAGTCCAATGGCGGCAAGCTTTAGACCACTCCAGCTGACGCTTGGCATTGCGCATGGTGATCTTAGGCTTGTGTGCGGCTGCTCGGCCATGGAAAACCATTTTATGAAGCTCCTGATGACCAGTTATTGTGCTTGCATTGCTTCCAGAGGCAGTTTGGAACTCATTAGTGAGTGTTGCAACCGAGGACCGATGCTTTTTACATTCTACGCACTTCAGCATTCGGCGGTCCCATTCTGTGAGCTTGTTTGGCCTGCCACTTCTCGGCTGAGTTGTTGTTGCTCCTAGACGTTGCACCTTCACAATAACAGCACTTACAGTTGACCAGGGCAGCTATAGCAGGGCAGACATTTGATGAACTGACTTGTTGGAAAGGTGCCATCCAATGACGGTGCCACGTTGAAGGTCACGGAGCTTTTCTGTAAGGCCATTCTACTGCCAATGTTTTTCTAAGGAGATTGCATGGCTGTGTGCTCGATTTAAAAAATTTTTTTTATTTTTTTATTTTGTGGCTGAAATCGCGGACTCTCAAAATTTGAAAGGGTGTCCACATACTTTTGTATATATAGTGTACTGTATATGTGACTGACCTAGCAAAATTTTAAATTGTGTTTATTTACATTGGATAAAAGTAGAGACTCGGCGCTAGAAAATGGTATATCATACACTACATTTGAGGAACTATGGGAAATAAATTCTGCTTTGAAAGTTGATACATTTGTATCCTCACTTTTGAGAAAATGGCCCTTGAATGTTTGGTAAACCTACTGGAGAGCTCTTTGTCTACACCCATTCAGCATCGTTCACACCTTCTTAAGCCTTAGCCCCACCCGTCTTTTTAAGGATTCACATGTGAGGATGTACAGAGTGAGTATGGTAGTGTACTAAACAACCAAAGATTCCAAAAGTAAAGGCTGGTTTATACTACGTCAGTAGACAGTTGTCTCAGTGACATGAACATTCTATTGTCATCTGACATCAAACATGTCATTGTTGTTATGAAAAAGTATGAACACAAAATAGACTGCATGGCATAAGCAGCCTGGTCGTTCCAAAATAGCATAACTGGTGTATTTTAACACCAATAAACCCATCCGTTTTAAAATGAATTTAGTATATGTCAATCTAGCAACTTTCCAAACAATGTTTTGGTTAGTTTCTAGCTTGTTAGCTAGCTAGCTAACGTTAAGTTAGCTGGCAAGCCAGTTCAAATATGACCATATCATATAGCTGACAACGTCTTAACTTGAGAAAATTTGTCTTCATTATTACAGGAAAGTAGACTCACAACAAGATCATTATTTACAAGTTAATGGCAAGCTACTTACAGAAAATAGCTTACGGTAGTGAGTGTGACGAAGTAAAGCAGGGCATTCTACTGGATAAATTTAGAACTTGGACACTGTCTTGTTGGCCTAACGTTGTATCCTAATTTGACTTTGGTGCAGGTCATGTTCTTCACATGACCGTCTCTGGGAAACACATACTATATCAAATCAAATCAAAATTGATTTGTCACGTGCACAGGATACTGAAGGTGTAAACGGTACAGTGAAATGGTTACTTGCATAGTGGAGTCTTTTGTTTAGACATAAAGCTAGATGGCTAGCTAAACAACAATGAACTATAATCCAAACTCAGAATGTTACGATTACATTTTATTGGTCACATTACACATATTTGGCATATGTTATTGCGGGTGTAGTGAAATGCTTGTGTTCCTAGCTCCAACAGTGCAATAGTGTCTAACAATTCACAACAATACACACATCAAAGTAAAATAATGAAATATCAATATTAGGATGAGCAATGTCGGAATGGCATTGACTAAAATACACTGTGTATACATATGACATGAGTAAAGCAGTATGTAAACATTATTAAAGTGACCAGTGATTCTGTGATGTGTACATAGGGCAGCAGCTTCTAAGGTGCAGGGTTGAGTAACTGGGTGGAAACCGGCTAGTGATGGCTATTTAACAGTCCGATGGCCTTGAGATGAAGCTGTTTTTCAGTCTTTTGGTCCCAGCTTTGATGCACCTGTACTGACCTTGCCTTCTGGATGATGGTGGGGTGAACAGGCAGTGGCTCAAGTGGTTGTTGTCCTTGATGATCTTTTTGGCCTTCCTGTGACATCGGGGGCTTTTGGTGTCCTGGAGGGCAGGCAGTGTACCTGCGTTGGGCAGATCGAACCACCCTCTGCAGAGCCCTGGGGGTGATACTGTTGCCGTACCAGGTGGTTATACAGCCCGACAGGATGCTTTCAATTGTGCATCTGTAAAAGTTTGTGAGGGTCTTAGGTGCCAAACCGAATTTCTTCAGCCTCCTGAGGTTGAAGAGGCGCTGTTGCTCCTTCTTCACCACACTGTCTGTGTAGGTGGACCATTTCAGATTTTCAGTGATGTGTACTCAGAGGAACTTGAAACATTTCAACTTCTCCATTGTGGTCCCATCGATGTGGATAGGTGAGTGCTCCCTCTGCTGTCGATCAGCTCCTTCATTTTGTTGAGGGAGAGGTTATTCTCCTGACACCACTCTCCCAGGGCCCTCACCACCTCCCTGTAGGCTGTTTCGTCATTGATGGTAATCAGGCCTACTACTGTTGTCATCTGCAAACTCTATGATTGAGTTGGAGGCGTGCATGGCCACGCAGTCGTGGGTGAACAGGAGTACAGCATGGGGCTGAGCACGCACCCTTGTGGGGCCCTGTGTTGAGGATCAGCGTACTGGAGGTGTTGTTTCCTACCCTCACCACCTGGGGGGCGGCCCGTCAGGAAGTCCAGGACCTACTTGCGCAGGGCAGGGTTGAGACCCAGGGCCTCAAGCTTAATAATGAGCTTGGAGGGTACTATGGTGTTGAAGGCTGCGCTGTAGTCAATGAACAGCATTCTTAAATAGGTATTCCTCTTGTCCAGATGGGATTGTGCAGTGTGATGGCGATTTGCATCGTCTGTGGATCTATTGGGGCGGTATGCAAACCGAAGTGGGTCTACTGTGTCAGGTAAGGTGGAGGTGATATGATCCTTAACTAGCCTCTCAAAGCACTTCATGATGACAGAAATGAGTGCTATGGGACGATACCCATTTAGTTCCGTTTCCTTTGTTCCTGTACCCAAGTAAGCAATGGTGGACATCTTGAAGCAAGTGGGGACAGCAGACTAGGATAGGGAGAGATTGAATATGTCCGTAAACACTCCAGCCAGCTGTTCTGCGCATGCTCAGAGGATGTGGCTAGGGATGCCGTCTGGGCCGGCAGCCTTGTGAGGGGTAACATGCTTAAATGTCTTACTCACGTCATCCACGGAGAATGAGAGCCCACAGTTCTTGGGAGCGGGTCGCGTCGGTGGCACTGTTATCCTCAAAGCAGCGAAGAAGGTGTTTAGCTTGTTCGGGAGCGAGACATCAGTCGGTGTCCGTGACGTGGCTGGTTTTCCCTTTGTAATCCGTGATTGTCTGTAGACCCTGCCACATATATCTCATGTCTGCAGTTGATTTGTGACTCCACTTTGACTCTGTACTGACATTTTACCTGTTTGATTGCCTTATGGAGGGAATAACTACACTGTTTGTATTCGACCATATTCCCAGTCACTTTGCCGTGGTTAAATGAGGTGGTTTGCGTTTTGTTTTGCGCGAATGCTGCCATCTATTCACGGTGTTTGGTTTGGGTAGGTTTTAATTGTCAGTGGGAACAACATCCCCTATACACTTCCTGATGAACTCAGTCACTGTGTCTGTGTATACATCAATGTTATTCTCCGAGGCAACCTGGAACATGTCCCAGTCCGATTGATCAAACAAGCTTGAAGCATGGATTCTGATTGGTCAGACCAGCTTTGAATAGATCTTAGCACGGGTACTTCCTGTTTGAGTTTCTGCCTATAGGACGGGAGAATCCCGTCGTGATCTGATTTGCCGAAGGAGGGCCTTGTAGCCATCCTGGAAGGGGGAGGAACAATGGACAAAGAGTTTTTGATGCGCAATTATTACAAGCAATGTGTTGATAGAACTTCGGTAACGTTTTCCTCAAATTAGCTTTTTAAATCCTCAGCTACAATAAATGCAGCCTCAGGATATGTTGTTTCCAGTTTGCACAAAGTCCAATGTAGTTCCTTGAGGTCCGCCGTGGTATCGGCTTCAGGGAGAATATACATGGCTCTGACTATAACCGAAGAGAGTATCTTGGGAGGTAATACGGTCGGCATTTGATTGTGAGGTATTCTAGGTTGGGTGAACAAAAGGTCTTGAGTTCCTGTACGTTTTCACAATCACACCACGAGTAGTTAATAATGAAACAAACACCACCGCCTTTTTTCTTCCCGGAGAGTTCTTTATTCCTGTCTGTGCCGTGTACTGAGAACCCAGGTGGCTGTATGGATCTGGACAGTATATCCGGAGAGAGCCATGATTCCGTTAAACAGAGTAGGGTACTGTCCCTAAAGTCTCTACTTTATTGTCCAGGGACTGAACATTAGCAAGTAATATCCTCTGAAGCGGTGGATGGTGTGCACTCCTAAGTCGGACTAGAAGTTCACTCCGAATACCTCTTCTCCGCTGGCGGCATCTTGGAGCAGCCTCTGGGATAAATTCAATTGGCCTGAGGGGTACGAACAAAGGATCCAAATCAGGAAAGTTGTATTTCTGGTTGTAATGCTGGTGAGTTACCGCCACTCTGATATCCAGTTTTTGGTGATATCTATCAAAATAGCCGCGTTAGAAAGGATTACCTACACATACTGAGCAGCTCATGTTATAGACAGTACCATGCTACATGGCAGACCAATCCGAACTCCTCTCTCGGCATGTCCAGCCCATCCATTAGCTCAGCCAATCTTGGCTAGTGTGAAGGTTCCTGTCTTTTCATTGCTAAACCAACTAGGCTCGTAATTTAACAATTGTATTCATATTTACAGATGGCATAAAAGTTTGTAAAAAAAAATAAAAGTTTCCGTTCTGCAAAGTAGTGACGCGACTTACGCCTAATTTCCTGAAACAAGTCACATCTATTGGTAGCCTGGTGGGCGGCAGGTAGCCTGGTGGGCGGCAGGTAGCCTGGTGGTTAAAAGCATTGGGCCAGTAACGGGAAGGTCGCTAGTTCAAATTCCTGAGCTTACTAGGTGAAAAATCTGTCTGTGCCCTTGAGCAAAAGTACTTAATCCTAATTTCTCCCATCTGCTAAATAACTCAAATGTAGTACAGCTTTGAGTACAGACTACAACTCAGTTGGATTGCTTTGTATCACACAAACCATCTCTCACGTTTAAGAAAGCCTCCATTTAATTTTCAAAGCTTTGGAGGATGCTGGAAACTATCCATTTTCTTTTCCCAGAAGAAAATTTACCCCAAAGGATGTTTTATTGATGTTATGGATTTTCTTCAAAAGAAATTTATTTTTTAAACATGTCTGTAAAATTCCAACCAAACACATTTGTTGAGTTGAAAGTGTGAGTAGAGACATTTTTTTATTAGGTTTATTACTATAAATATCTGATGCTGGCCAAATTGTACAAATATACTAGGTCTAGCCTTAAACACTCTATAGTTGCTCAGTGGGAATTAATTGTACATAAAGGATTTAATGCTGGATCATGAGTCTCACGCTGTCATCCTTGCAATTCCTCATCCTGGTCAGGTCAAATTTATTTAAAGTGTGTTTTACATACATACACACTCTGCACACTTTACATACCCTCACTTTACTTTCTAGGTCTTTCTCTTCTTCTGGGTTGTAATGACCTTATCCTCTCCATTACCGTCCAATGAGGAAAAGTAACCTGACCCGGGGCAGACAGACACAGATAACAGCCCAATGGCCTCTCTCCTTTTCTCCGTCAGACTGGCCGATAACTGCAGGTGTTGACTGACAGAGTAGGTTGAGAGTGGCTTGTGTTGGAGTCTGTGGTGAAAAGTAGCACGTTAATTTAGCATAGGTTTTTAGACAAGTGGGAAGGCAATTTGTTGAATCTAGTGATCCAAATCTAGACGTCTTGCTTGGACTACTGTTCTGAGTTGTGTAGCTCTGCTGAGGTGGAACGGTTACATCATAAAGTTCTGTGGACACGGAAGTTTCTACTATGATCGGATCAATGGAATCCAACCTCCAATAGCCCAGCCATGTTGGGCTCTATTGCAGTCCAGTAAGGTAGAGCAATCTATACCTTGTTCAGTTCATGGGAGTTCTTGGATCATCTGAATTAGCTTCTTGGATTATCTGAGTGGACCAGTGGCTTGTGAGGACCAGTGGATCCTTTTGGGGTGACCATGAGGAGAATCAGGAGATACATGCAGGTACCACATACCGAAGCCAATGGAGCTTTCAACTACAGCAGAACTTGGAACGGAAGATCCCTCCTGAGTTTTGGTAGGTTTTGTTTTGGTTGGTTGGTTTGTATTCTGTGCTTCAGGCCACGGTCTCTGCAGATGGGAATCTACATAGTATTCTGTCCATATAGGGCGGCAGGTAGCCCAGTGGTTAGAGCGTTGGACTAGTAACCGAAAGGTTGCAAGATCGAATCCCCGAGCTGGCAAGGTAAAAATCTGTCGTTTGCCCCTGAACAAGGCAGTTAACCTACTGATCCTAGGCCGTCATTGAAAATATGAATTTGTTCTTAACTAGTTAAATAGTTAAATAAAGGTAATATCACAGGAGGTTGGTGGCACCTTAACTTGGGAGGACAGGCTGGTAGGGGAGCTCCATTACGGACATTTGCTCCATTACGGACATTGTGAGCAGTCCTCCCCTCAGCAGCCTCCACTGGTCTATATACTGAGTGTGTATACGATATAAACTACCCTGTAGGCCATGAATTGTTTGTTAAACATTTTCTCTCTGTTATGAAACCACGTTCTCAAAATGAAACCGCGTAGTGAAACTAAAGAAATATTGTGATTTTAAAGTCCCTATGCAGTCAAAATTCATTTTTTTGGTGTTTTGTATCATATTGTACAACAGCTGAAACTAACACAGTAAATGTGTGATAAAAAAAAAAATATATATATATATATATATATATTTTTTTTAAGTGTTATATCCTGATAGTCTCTGGTTGACAATACAATCTACACAGGGCCTTATAATCAGCAGATTTGCATGGGTGGCTTTCTATGGTGACATGGACCAATAACAAAAATAGTTCCAAACCTCTCTGCCAATATCTGCTAGTTTTCAGTTTTCCCCTCCCCACTCAGACCACTCCCAGACAGTCCTAATCAAAATTCTTGCTTGAGAATTTTTGTTGTTGTTGCTAAAAAGCTATTTTGTCCCATTTTTGGGGGGGAAATCGATTATAGTAAGGTGCTTAATTGTTAACCAGAAATGATTTGATATTGATGTAAAAATGGCTGCATTGGGCCTTTAATGAAGCATGTTCTCTGTCTTGCATTGTCAAATGAATGAAATCCGAATTATGTAACCTTATTAGATTCCTTGTTTGTCTGTGGCAAATACGTAATGAATGAGATAGTATTAAGTCATGACCTCTTGGATTACATTGATGGAAATTGATTGACTCAACACCAATGAGTCAATCAAGTCAATGAGACTTTCGTGTAAGAGTGTTGTGTGGTGTTATTGTGAAATCTAAAGGAAGTCATGACATATGAAAGGGAACTTTTATATTTTGGCCCCTCTCATTGAGTGTGCGTGTTTATCTTTCCTTTGTCATTAAGTCAGTCGAATGAAAAGGAAACCTATTTCTTGTCATTTCAAATGTCGAGTTAAAGCCACAGTCAAGGCCTTTGCGGATGCAGCACACCGTCTTTATTGTTGAAGAGACAATCTGTAACATGCCCACAGTGTACTGCGTCCGCAAAGGCCTCGAATGTACAATGTCAGTTCTTCTGGAAAGTTTTTCCTTGAACTACCGATATCGCATATGAATCGTTTGCATGTGAAAATGGCATGCAAAAATGATGCAGTCTTTGAGGACAGTGGAACTTGCTTCCACAATAAATGCTTCCTCATTGCTCCGACCAACCGGGGTATTTAGAAGCATTTCTGTCAACCTCCACTGTCCAGACGGGTATCCTATGAAGCAAGCTAGATCTACTCAGGGTTTTCTAACGCTAGCCAGCTTCAATTTCACAAATCCAGCCTAGGCTTCATCCGTACTACGACGGTGGATACTGCCGCTAACTCTAGCAGGCTTGCAAGTATGCGTGCATGTCACACGTGGCTAGTCGGACACTGAACTGTTCATTGAGACAATACTGAAACATCAATCCATTGGCGTTTCAGTACCACATTTTCATTTGTGCCGAAATCAACATGAAAGAAAAGTTATCTTGCATAAAAGTAACACAAAAACATTTGATTGAATAAAATATTTTCAGTCTTCCTCAAATGAAGGGGATGATGACTCAATCTTTGCGAGAGGGAGGGGGATCTGATTTCATTGGTCCTCAACTTGTGGCTCAGACACTTTATTCAGTATAAATGAAGTTAGCCCTGAGTTAGCCTGCCCAGGAGCAGGTTCATTCTGAAGGATTTGTTTAACCTGACTAAAAGGTGAGCCACATTCGTATGACAGGTTAGCCCAAGTTGAACTCAGAGTTGACCAAAGTTACCTCACTAACTCCTCAAACTTTATTCGTAGGATGCCCCTCTGAAGTTGCTGAATTTAATCTTGACTTCAGTTTGCGCTTTAGTTCATGCACCTTGGTTGGAGAGCGACGTAGCATCACTGTGCCTTTGCCAAAATATCACGTGATGCCATTTTGTTCATTATTTACATTTTTGTTGGTGGCCCACTGTGAGGGTACAGTATATGAAATGTATTTATTCGACTGTTAGAATATTGATGGGTCATTGGCTGGAAGTGTCGAAAATTGGCTTTAGGCCTATGTTTTTCACTAGGACTTTGTAGACTCAAGAATATGTTTTGTATAATTCTATCTAATCAAATAACTATTGTTATATTTTCACATGGATATATTTCTAAATTCAATTCATGCTTTCCAATTTGTTTCTGCACTATTTATCAAGCGTTGGTGCTTATGTTTGCTGCTCCTTACGGGTTGATATGCATCTGACGCATAAGGGGACACCCAGCAACAATCTCTAGCGGGTACTTACAGGATGAAAGGCCTGGCGGTTCTACTGTTAAGTTCTGAGTTATGTGACAGGATTTTGCCATTTTGCAATGTGGTGAATGGGAGCTCCGGGGGTGAAGTTTCTTCTAGGTGCAGATCTAGGATCAGCTTCCGCTCCCCCAATCCTATTCTTAACCATTAGGGGAAAAGTGAAACTGACCCAAGATCAACGTCTAGAGGTAACCCTACACCTGAATGGGATGTATGTATCTGATGATGTAGCATGGCACCTCTTCGTCCTCTGTGTTTGCTGTGTTTTACTGATCTGAGGAGAGAGATTTTAGGGCTATGAACTTGGCAAGGTGAAAAAAAATACTTCTGAGTTAAATTGAGTATAATACTGAGAGAAAAAAAAACTATGGTCGACTGTTTGTTGTAGGTCAGATGTCAGTTACTGTAAGGCTTCATCAGCTGATAACTGGTCGAGAGAAACATTTTCTCAATGGATGTCCACACATTTATCTGTGTGTGTGTGTGCCTTTCGCTGCCGTGTTTTGTGTAAAGTTACACCATGGTGTGGAATGGATGGGTAGAGTTGCATTTTCACCGCTCATATTTCAGTCATTTCCTGTGTTTGGGCTATCAGCTCATGAACTATGCTGACCTAGTTAATTATGCTGACCTGTTCCCAGCCTTGTCCTTCACTGTGTTTGCCCTCTCCCTCCCCACGACTTTCCATTTGGCCAGCTGAAATGTCAATGAGCGCTCATCTGCATATTTCTGTCTCTCTTCAAGTGGTATTGAATTGAATGTCAGAAGTTTCGGGTTGTCCGAAACAAAAGTCCTCCAAGATTAGATGAGGCTCTTTCAAAAGTCCTCCATGATTTGAATAATCTATTTTTTAAAAATGTGCTGGGAAGTCCTATTGGGTGGGGTTAGTGTTCAGAGTAGTATGGTAAATTGCTTGTTGGTTTGGACATTACCGCTCAATAACAATAAGCACACACAGATTGGAGAGAGACATTCGGCGAAAAGCTGCATGGGCTGAAGTCCACAAACAATGCCCGTGCCTTCAATTAAATGAGGCAATCTGGGATTGGTACATCCATTTTTTTTTTAAACTTTTAACTTGATTATGTGTAGCCATTTTTACATTTTTTAATTTAACCAGGAAGGCTAATTGATAACACATTCTCATGTACAACTGCGACCTGGCCAAGATAAAGCAAAGCAGTGCGACACAAACAACAACGGAGTTACACATGGAGTAAACAAACATAGTCAATAACACAATAGAAAAAATTCTGTACAGTGTGTGCAAATGAGGTAAGGCAATAAATAGGTCATAGTGGTGAAATAATTACAATTTAGCAATTTAAACACTGGAGTGATAGATGTGCAGAAGAAAAATGTGCAATTAGAGATACTGAGGTGCAAAGGAGCAAAGAAATAAAAATAACAGTATGTGATGAGGTAGTTGGATGGGCTATTTACAGATGGGCTATGTACAGGTGCAGTGATCTGTGAGCTGCTCTGACAGCTGGTGCTTAAAGCTAGTGAGGGAGATATGAGTCTCCAGCTTCAGTGATTTTTGCAATTCGTTCCAGTCATTGGCAGGAGAGAACTGGAAGGAAAGGCGGCCAAACGAGGATTTGGCTTTGGGGGTGACCAGTGAAATATACCTGCTGGAGCGTGTGCTACGGGTGGGTGCTGCTATGGTGACCAGTGAGCTGAGATAAGGCGTGGCTTTACCTAGCAGAGACTTGTAGATGACCTGGAGCCAGTGGGTTTGGCGACAAGTATGTAGCGATGGTCAGCCAATGAGAGCGTACAGGTCACAGTGGTGGGTAGTAAATGGGGCTTTGGTGATAAAACGGATGGCACTGTGACAGACTGTATCCAATTTGCTGAGTAGAGTGTTGGAGGCTATTTTGTAAATTACATTGCCGAAGTCCAGGATCGGCAGGATAGTCAGTTTTACGAGGGTATGTTTGGCAGCATGAGCGAAGGAGGCTTTGTTGTGAAATAGGAAGCCGATTTCTAGATTTAATTTTGGATTGAAGATTCTTAATGAGATTTTACAGTCTAACCAGACACCTAGGTATTTGTAGTTGTCCACATATTCTAAGTCAGAACCGTCCAGAGTAGTGATGCTGGACGGGCGGGCAGGTGCGGGCAGCGATCGGTTGAAGAGCATGCATTTAGTTTTACTTGCATTTAAGAGCAGTTGGAGAATATATCTTAAGAATGCGTCATCAGTTTAGTTCACCTGACTTACCCCATCAGAAACCAAAACATAAGCTTGTTAGTGAACTATGTAATTGAAAAGAAACCCTAAAGCATTGTAATAGCTGTTGACCAAATAACTCGCAGAGGTAAATGCTTTGTTGTGGTTTGAATCCCAGATTGGCCCTTTAATGTCATTTCTGTTCACTATGAAGTATTCCAGAAGTTTCCCTATTTTTCTGAGCTTTATCGCTGATGTAGTTCCAGTGCGCCTTGGGATATATTAAACTGTTTCCCGCTAATCCCACGGGACAGGATCGTTTGGAGAATAGCATGGAAATTAGTTTTGCAGATCAGAGCCCCCGTAATCCATTTTAATTTACACACACACACTGTTTTGACAGGACCGAATGTTTCTTCTGTCGCCAGATCGCGCCAGTGCCCCAGCAGCCCCGGGCCCGGAGTGTTGCGTGTGTGTAATCTTAACATGCGTGATGAAGCGTGGACCCCCATCTAATGATTTCACCCGAGCCTGGCAATTGCTGGCAAAATCCCCCCCTCCCATGCTTTTTGTTTTGGACTTTTCCGCACATGGTCAGAACGTGTACGCCATCTAATCAGTAGTCAGACGTTACAACATGGATGTGATGTTTTGGATAGGAATGTGTGACCACCTTGGAAAGTCTTGAAGCGTTGGGAGTTCTCTCATGCTTGTTTCAATCTTGACGCCAAAATACAATGCTCAGCAGTGTGTCGCATATCATCAGCAGTCAAATGTCACACCACTGATGGTATGTGTCATTTTCTTGGCTGTTCTTGTAGGGATTCATGTCTTTTTTTTTTCTTTTTTTTTTTCTTTTTTCTAACTTGACACCAAAGGACTACAAATTTGACATGCTCGGCACTGGTGTTTTGTGAGCACTGGTGTTTCAGTGCCCACAACCCTAGTGCCATGACTCGCTGGGTATACATATTCATTATGCAAGTGGAATTTTGTATTTTATGTATATTTCTTATGAGGGCCCTTTGATGAAGGGGAGATTTTAAGATCTGAGAACTACTCATCATTTTTTATAATTAACCGTTTAACGGGGAGCATGCTGATGCTTTGAAATATGATCCGGAGCCTTTTGGTAGATAAGGAGGGAGAACGTGGTGGCATTTATTCTTTGTTACTTGTAAATATTGCCTTGAGAGCAAAATGGTAATGATCTTGAAGTGGATTAATAAATGACTGAATGGAGAGCGAAGTGAAACAACCCTTAATGATTGCGCTCAAGCCTCTTCAGATTCACAGTGCACAAATTGATATCAAGGCAAATAGCAACCCTTATAAGGAATCCCAAGCTATCTTTGAAAGCTTCACAGCAGGATCCTTCAAAAATGGAAAGTACATCCACACAACCAGCTTCATGAGGTAGTCACCTGGAATGCTTTTCCAACAGTCTTGAAGGAGTACACACATATATGCTGAGCACTTGTTGGCTGCTTTTCCTTCACTCTGCGGTCCAACTCATCCAAAACCACCCAATTGGGTTGAGGTTGGGTGATTGTGGAGGCCAGGTCATCTGATGCAGCACGCCATCGCTCTCCTTCTTGGTCAAATAGCCCTTACACAACCTAGAGGTGTGTTGGGTCATTGTCCTGTTGAAAAACAAAGGATAGTCCCACTAACTGCAAACCAGATGGGATGGCGTATCATTGCAGAATGCTGTGGTAGCCATGCCGGTTAAGTGTGCCTTGAATTCTAAATAAATCACAGACAGTGTCACCAGACAGCACCATCACACCACCACCTCCATGCTTCACGATGGGAACCACACATGCGGAGATCATCCGTTCACCTACTCTGCGTCTCACAAAGACCAGGCGGTTGGAACAATAAATCGCACATTTGGACTCATCGGGCCAAAGGACAGATTTCCACCGGTCTAATGTCCATTGCTCGTGTTTCTTGGCCCAAGCTAGTCTCTTCTTCTTAATGGTGTCCGTTAGTAGAGGTTTCTTTGCAGCAATTTGACCATGAAGGCCTGATTCTCTCTCACACACAAACACACACACACACTCCTCGATGTGTCTCTTACTTGAACTCAAGCATTTATTTGGGCTGCAATCTGAGATGTAGTTAACTTTCTAATGAATTAATCCTCTGCAGCAGAGGTAACTCTGGGTCTTCCTTTCCTGTGGCAGTCCCCATGAGAGCCAGTTTCATCATAGCTCTTGATGGTTTTTGCGACTGCACTTGAAGAAACTTTCAAAGTTCTTGAAGTTTTCCTGATTGACTGACCTTCATGTAATGAAGGACTGATGTTCCTCTCTGCTTATTTGAGCTGTTCTTGCCATAAGGGCGGCAGGTATTCTAGTGGTTAGAGCAGTAACCAAAAGGTTGCTGGATCGAATCCCCGAGCTGACAAGGGAAAAATCTGTTGTTCTGCCCCTGAACAAGGCAGTTAACTCACTGTTCCCCGGTAGGCCATCATTGTAAATAAGAATTT
This sequence comes from Salvelinus namaycush, assembly GCF_016432855.1. Classification (NCBI taxonomy): domain Eukaryota; kingdom Metazoa; phylum Chordata; class Actinopteri; order Salmoniformes; family Salmonidae; genus Salvelinus; species Salvelinus namaycush. The sequence goes on from NC_052317.1 coordinate 4,066,963, forward strand.
GTTCTTAACTGACTTGCCTAGTTAAATTAAGGTTAAATAAAAAAAAAAATGATATGGACTTTTACCAAAATAGGCCTATCTTCTGTATACCACCCCTACCTTGTCACAACACAACTGATTGGCTCAAACGCATTAAGAAGGAAAGAAATTCCACAAATTAACTTTTAGCTTTGCACACCTGTTAATTGAAATCCATTCCAGGTGACTACCTCGTGAAGCTGGTTGAGAGAATGCCAAGAGTGTGCAAAGCTGTCATCAAGGCAAAGGGTGGCTACTTTGAAGAATCTCAAATATAAAATATATATATTTTTGTTTGCTACATGATTACATATGTGTTATTTCATGGTGTTGATGTCTTCACTATTATTCTACAATGTAAAAATAAAGAAAAACTCTGGAATGAGTAGGTGTCCAAACTTTTGACTAGTATTGTATATGAAAAACACAAGCCCCTTAACCAAACCAACACAATAACACTCAATTATCATTAACAAACAAATCATCCACAGCATGATTTTTTTTCTTTTACTTTACTTAAAGCCTGCAGGTATAATGCATTATGATGAAGTACGTTATAATACATTGTAAGACTTCTCATGAGCATGTTATAGCAGTCATTGACATGTTGTATACTGTATATATCAGTCGTAACATCTCTTGTCTTTTACTATTCATAACATCTGTCAAATCACTATTATAATGTTGCCATGAACGTCTTGCGAAGGAGGGTTACCTTATGTTCCTACCAAATGTTCCCTGACCTGGTTGTTATCGAAAGATCCATTATGAAGAAGGACAATTGCTTCTTGGAATGCCTTCTGGATAAACAAAGGTTATTTTAATCCCCCACAAATCTCTCCCCAGTCCTTCGCAGTTTCACTCAAAGCTGGCACTGTGAGGCCTATGGCTTCCCACATGGCACCCTATTCCCCCTAGGTCCCTGGTCAAAAGTAGTGCACTACATAGGGATTAGGGTGCCATTTGGGACGTACTATGGGCCGAGTCGTCGTCCATTAAGCTAACTAACTAACACACATTCACAGGCTCCCCGCTTTCCTCTGTGCTTTAATGTGGCAGGTAATTGCCAGCTCCATAAGGACCGTCTTACAGGCCGGGCCTGGAAAGGTTGCCTGCTGACTGGCTTTTGATACACTGCATTAATGAAGTTTACGACTCTTGAGCCCTGGGGAGCCGTCAAGCTCCCTTGTGCCAGGAAAATAACTTTGCTTAGGTGTTAAAGTGACCTCGCTTTACCTGTATGATGAGAATGTATTGTATACCAGAAAGCGCCTCTGGGCTAGAAGTGTCAGGGAAGGGGCAGCTGGGAAATGCTTTTGCAGAAGTTTGTTTATGAGCTTTGAAGAGTGGTTTTGTCAAAGACCTGTTCGCAGTAATGAGGGATTTTTTTTCTCCACTGCGACTTCTGTCTCTTTACTTTACTGGTGCGTAATCTGCCTCATCCGCCACCTTTTTGGAGCACCCACTTTAGTACTCAGATAATTAAAAAATGTGTCAATACAGAGCGACTGCCCCTAAAAATCAACTAATCCCTTTTGAAAATGGCCTATGTAGCATCAATATGAGTCGGAAACATTTATTCTAGTTTCAGAATTGACTACAAAGTGTAAATAGGATAATTTTAGTCATAAAGTCAGTCTCGTCTAAAACGGAGTTTGGAACCTTAGTGTGTCACAACGAGTACATTTTAAGGTTGGGTTTGGATTACAATGTTAACAAATCATGCCCCCTTTTGTCAAACTCCACATGCAAATCGCCCCTCAGCCCACCTCGTTCCCCTCATTAAGTGGGGCTCTGTTGTTTCATCGCCCCCGATATTTTCAAAGGATCGCTGCCATTTTAAACTGAATAGCCCTGTACGTATTGACCATGCAATGCATGCTTCCAGCAGGATGCACAGCCAACTGGTGTGCATGCCCTGCCGATGGAACCTATCATGCGGAAGGTGGTTGGAGTTCATTGGTCCCCAGTGGTGGTGAGTATACAGGTAGCTAGATCATGAATTGCTGGTTATGCGTCTGTATATTTTGATAATCATTGTCACTCTCATAGCTGACGAGTGACGTTAGCTAGCTAGCTACCCTAACTATCTAGATAGCTACCTAGCTGGCTAACGTTAGCCTAACTCAGTACAACTCAGATTTGGCTTGGAAACACAAAAAGATTACAAAACAAGAAAATTATTAGTTGGAAAACCTCTTTTCATGATTGTGATGTCGCCAGATTGACTTTAGATACAGTATAACTCTACCCAGCTAACTAAGATTGAGGGGATCACCGTATTTGACCTATTTTAGCATTGCTAGCAATTTTTTTACGAACTTTGCTAGTAACAGTAATGACAACATTGCCATCTCTAAAATGAATTTGACTACATCATAATATGGCAGTTTCCTATTAATTATATGTTATCCTATTTCCATGCCACTAAGGGCTCTATTCAATCCATATCGTGGAAGTTCAGCTTTACAGCGTGATTTAAATTAGAAAGCAACGTTTCCGCTTTAGCGGAGGCTGGGTTCACGGTAAACGCTTCTCAATCAGAAATTACCTTTTACATTTTTATCGCGAAATATGTAATGCTTCATCTTTACAGATTGAATACAGCCCTATATTTAGTGTATTTATACGAAACAGTCACATTAGCCTCTGAGGTGCAACCCCCATATCCAGGACATCAATAAATATTGGTTGCAGCTATGGTGGTACTAGCTAACTCGTGTCTGACTACAACAATGTACTAACTAGCAGCAACAAACTCGAGCCATCCCAGGGCCATAGCAAAACATGTCACAGCTGGTTGCATAGTATAATGGCGTCACCGGCCTGAATCTGGATCCAATCTGGAGCCAGTCAGCCTACATCTGTAAAGCATAGAATTAGCTTCCAAACAAGGTTACGTTATTTCTCAAACTATGTTTATAATTGAGGGTTGATGACAGTCGTTGACCCCGTTTTTCTGTTAGACAAAGTGCATAGTTGGGTGCCAGACTGATCCCCTGGTCATGAACGGATGCCGGGACCTACCAGAAGGAGCGACGGTGGGTATCATAACATGTCCAGCAATGTGATTGCAATGGTTTAGTGACCTCCAAAAATAATTTATTTCACTGTTCACTTGCCATTTCACAGCTTGTCAGGCAAGACCTCCGACTAAGTGTCATGCGACACAATTACCCTTGTGACACCACCTCGGTTGTTGCCAGAGTTTCCCTCGACTCCTATGAAAAGGACACGCCATCATGAGACCTTTGATATTGACCCGAGTTACTGCCCTGATGACAAACGGCTTCGACTATGACAGGTAGTGTATGTTATGTGAAAAATACCCGGCTGGATAAAATAGTAGGCTAATTCCCCAGCAAAGCAGATGCAACTAGTAGAGTCATTTTGGTTGTGAAGTGCATCATAAAAAAGCTTTTCCTTTCTTTAGAACAAAATGCCATTTACCACTTGGCTGTCTATATATCACCCTGTCACAGGTCCTCACAGTGAACACCACCTCATAAGATTGCCTGCTGCAGATGTCCCTTTTGCAGCAAAACATGCACCATAGAGTTGACCAGAAAGGGGAGCATCATCCAAACATGCCCTCACTGAAATAGGAAGGTGAATGCAACGACCAGGTTGGTTCCACCAGGCTAATCATAACCACCATTGATAATGTAATCAGTGGTGTGTGTCTGACCGACCTGCATCTTTGAGGAGCCAGGAGCTGATCTACGCTACTTTGCCCATCAATTCGGCCTCTGGCAAAGGCCTCACCTCCAGCCTCACCACTTGCCTGCTCACCTCCAGCCTCACCTCTTGCCTGCTCACCTCCAGGTCGTCGATAGGGAGAACAGAATTAGGTAGTTTTAGTCTGACCTGTTCAAACTTCAGCACAGTGCCTTCGGAAAGTATTCGGACCACTTGACTTTTTCCACATTTTGTTACTTTACAGTCTTATTCTGAAATTGATTAAATAAAAATAATTCCTCAACAATCTAAACACAATACCCCATAATGACAACATGAAAACAGGTTAATACAAATGTATTTTTTAAAAACCATTAAAAACACAAGTATTCAGACCTTTTGCTATGAGACTTGAAATTGAGCTCAGGTGGTACATTCAAATTGATTGGACATGCTTTGGAAAGGCACACACCTGTCTGTATAAGGTCCCACAGTTGAGCAAGTATGTCTGACCAAAAACCAAGCCATGAGGTCGAAAGAATTGTCCGTAGAGCTCCAAGATGGAATTGTGTCGAGGAACAGATCTGGGGAAGTGTACTACAAAATGTCTGCAATATTGAAGGTCCCCAAGAATACAGTGGCCTCCTTCCATTTTAAGAATGATGAAGTTTGGAACCACCAAGACTCTTCCTAGAGCAGTCGGGAGACAAGGTCCTTGGTCAGTTTGGTGACCAAGAACCCGATGGTCACTCTGACAGAGCTCTAGAGTTTCTCTGTGGAGATGGGAGAACCTTCCAGAAGGACAACCATCCAACAATCAGGCCTTTATGGTAGAGTGGCCAGACGGAAGCCACTCCTCAGTAAAAGGCACGTGACAGCCCGCTTGGAGTTTGCCAAAAGGCACCTAAAGACTCTCAGACCATGACAAACAAGATTCTCTGGTCAGAAACCAAGGTTGAACTATTTGGCCTGAATGCCAAGCGTCACATCTGGAGGAAACCTGGCACCATCCCTACGGTGAAGCATGGTAGTGGCAGCATCATGCTGTGGGGATGTTTTTCAGCGGCAGGGACTGGGAGACTCGTCAGGATTGAGGCAAAAATGAACGGAGCTAAGTACAGATAGATCCTCGATTAAAACCTGCTCCAGGGTGCTCAGGACCTTCGACTGGGGCAAAGGTTCACGTTCCAACAGGACAACGACACTAAGCCACACAGCCAACACAACGCAGGAGTGGCTTTGGGACAAGTGTCCTTGAGTTGCCCAGCCAGAGCCCGGACTTGAACCCGATCAAACATCTCTGGAGGTACCTGAACATAGCTGTGCAGCAACGCTCCCTATCCAACCTGACAGAGATTGAGAGGATTTGCAGGGAAGAATGGGAGAAACTCCCCAAATACAGGTGTACCAAGCTGGTAGCGACATGCCCAAGAACACTCAATGCTGTAATCACTGCCAAAGGTGCTTCAACAAAGTACTGCGTAAATGGCCTGAATTCTTATGTATATATCAGTTTTTTTATTTTATGAATTAGCAAACATTTCTAAAAACCTTTTTTTGTTTTGTCATTATTGGATATTGTGTGTAGATTGATGAGAAAAAAACTACAATTGAATCAGTTTTAGAATAAGAACTTAACAAAATGTGAAAAAAAGTCAAAGGGTCTGAATACTTTCCGAAGGCGCGCTGTATGTTTGTGTCAGATATCACCTAGCCATAACTGCCATTGGTAATAGAACCGTGACCATGTGTTTCAATATGCATGAGATGCAGAGAGACATGGCACTCAACACATCCACAAGGACGTGATTACTAATAATACTGTACAGCACAAATGTCCAGTAATGGCAACACCATTTTCATTCCATGTGTCACTGACGAACTCTGCCTAATATTTTCTACAGATGGACTGGAGATGCTTTTGCCGTAATTGGGAAGGTTCTATCTGAGCTGTTCGAACTTCAACAAAGTACCTGTTTGTGTGTCAGATATGACCTATCCTAACTGCCATTGGTAATAGAAAAGTGACTGTGTTCACGGAAACATGTATAGAGCCAGCACATGGAGACTTGCAAGATGATGTGATGAAGTCCTGACTGACAGACACTGAAGTCTCTAAACGGAGAGAGACCTGGCACTTGGCATTAAACTTTTACTGGACACAACTTCTTCTTGTGTTGTCTTTTTTTAAATTATTGAATTGAATGGTATTAGTAAATATGGGGAGGGAGAAACCATATGTATTCTGCACCAGGATCAGGGAACTCCTGTTGTATATGGGACACCACTCATGCAGGTATGACCACCATTTTTGCCAAGGTAGCCCCAATTATCACCAGACAAAATGCAGATAGGCACAGTATATCTGTAACAGCTAGGAATGACAATGAAAGTTTGAAAGTTATCAAAACAATTTAGTTTAGGATATCTACATACAGTTGAAGTCGGAAGTTTACACACACCTTAGCCAAATACATTTAAACTCACTTTCTCACAATTCCTGATATTTAGTCCTAGTAAAAATTCCCTATTTTAGGTCAGTTAGGATCACCACTTTATTTTAAGAATGTGAAATTTCCAACACTTTTTCAGTTCTTCCCACAAATGTTCTAGGGATTGAGGTCAGGCCTTTGTGATGGCCACTCCAGTACCTTGACTTTGTTGTCCTTAAGCCATTTTGCCACAAATTTGGAAGTATGCTTGGGGTCATTGTCCAGTTGGAAGACCCATTTGCAACCAAGCTATAACTTCCTGACTGATGTTGCTTCAATATATCCACATCATTTTCCTTTCTCAGGATGCCATCTATTTTGTAAAGTGCACCAGTCCCTCCTGCAGCAAAGCACCCCCACAACATGATGCTGCCACCCCTGTGCTTCATGGTTGGGATGGTGTTCTTCGGCTTGCAAGCATTCCCCTTTTTTCCTCCAAACAACAATGGTCATTATGGCCAAACAGTTATATTTTTGTGTCGTCAGACCTGGGGACATTTCTCCAAGAAGTACAATCTTTGTCCCCATGTGCAGTTGCAAACCATAGTCGAGCTTTTTTATGGCTGTTTTGGAGCAGTGGCTTCTTCCTTGCTGAGCGGCCGTTCAGGTTATGTCGATATAGGACTAATTTTACTGTGGATATAGATACTTTTGTACCTGTTTCCTCCAGCATCGTCACAAGGTCCTTTGCTATTGTTCTGGGATTGATTTGCACTTTTCGCACCAAAGTACGTTCATCTCTAGGAGACAGAACGCGTCTTCTTCCTGAGCGGTATGATGGCTGCGTGGTCCCATGGTGTTTATACTTGCATACTATTGTTTGTACAGGTTAACGTGGTACCTTCAGGTGTAATGAAATTGCTCCCAAGGTTGAATCAGACTTGTGGAGGTCTACAATTATTTTTGAGGTCTTTCCCATGATGTCAAGCAAAGAGGCACTGAGTTTGAAGGTAGGCCTTGAAATACATCCACAGGTACACCTCCAATTGACTCAAATGATGTCAATTAGCCTTGTGCTGCCATCCTGTTAACAGATTATTTTATTACAATGGTTAAGATGGATTTTCATTGTGTTCCATGGTGTTATTTGCCCCCTAGTGGAGCTTTCTGGTACTTAGAATGTACGCAAACAGGAAGTAGAGAATTCGTTCTGCGCGCATAGAAGCAGCTAAAAACAACGCTATGGTGCAGGTCTTTCAGTGTAGTTATTTCTTGTCACGCTTCAGCCTTGGAAAATATTTGTTTGTAAGTTCGATTCAAGCATTTAGCTAGTGATGATAATCTTGTTATTGATAGAGTTGTTTACATATCAATGTTGGTTGGTTGCATTTACTCACACAAATTGCACTGCCTTTCATGTATGCCGTTAGCTGTATTACTTTGCTCGTGCGTCATGCAAACGAATTGTAAAATATACAATACTGTAGTTTTGTTACCGATTCTAGTGTAATATGCTTTGTTATTCTACATAGATGGTTGTACATTATTAGAGTAATGAAAGGAGTTAGCTAATTGTTACTCATATGGTAATTGACTATATGGTTTGGCATCATGCCAGATGCATGGTACCTTAGCACGTGCTTTGTATTCATGCAACTTCAAATGTATAATGTACAGCTACAGTATGTCGGTCTGAACTGAATACTAACGTATATTCTTTAATGTATTTTGCAGTTTTACAACATAAACATTTTCAATATATTCATTCAAGAAAAGTCACGCTTTGGGAATTTTATTGAAGACTTAGTTGTTAGCTATCTGTCTAGTTTTGCATGGGAACGCAACTCAAGGGCAGAATAAGCCTATCAGAAGCTTCTAAAGCCATGACATCCAACATTTTTTGGAATTTTCCAAGCTGTTTAAAGGCACAGTCAACTTAGTGTATGTAAACTTCTGACCCATTGGAGTTATGATAGTATATTAATTTGTCTGTAAACAATTGTTGGAAAAATTACTTTTGTCATGCACACTGTAGATGTCCTAACCGACTTGCCAAAACTGTAGTTTGTTTAACAAGAACTTCGTGGAGTGGTTGAAAAACGAGTTTTAATGACTCCAACCTAAGTGTATGTAAACTTCCGACTTCAACTGTAAATTTAACAATTGCATTCTTCTCATGTTACTCTCTAGGCTACTGTCTTATTCATTGCTTAGACGTTACTTTCTTGCAAACAAATGTCATCACCTATCATTTTTTAAACCCCAATACAATACGCTGATATTAGTTCATTTATGGGTTGTGGACTAGTCTTTGTGGAACAGAATGCTTATACTGTATTTCTCAAGCATGGGCTATAGCCAGGAGAGCATGTGGAATTCCATGGGTTTAGATCAGTTTTGTTTTAGGGAACTCACTTTCCTTGGCATATTTGAGGGTTGGGTTTTGAGTTAGTAATGTCCATTTAACATGTGGCTTTTAGTTTTTGTAAATGATCTATCTCTGAACACACACTGACTGGGAAAGTTAGTTAAATGTTGGATATCTCTATGGGTCTAGTTACGTAATGGACCTTATTTTCACATTTCAGGCAGTTCCGTATTTGTTTTTCTGCTGCTCATAAACACTAAGAAATGAAGTCTTAGGGTGTGGTACGATGTGGATGTGTTACTGCAGACAGTATCGAGTTAGCAGCTGCTGACTGATCAGGAGGGATTTCTGAGAACATGTCTACAACTTAATCTTCAGCAAGCTGTTAAACAGTGTGTAGCTTGTGCTTTATTTATGCCCAAAATCACTAGATAGTTCCATCTTTGTGTTTTGTTTGTCAATGAAGGTAGTTAGTAGTAGCTAGCGGGCACATTGAGAAGCCAGGCCACGTTAGCTAAGTCACAGACGAGTAGCAGAGTGTGTCCTTCTGTACCTTTTTTGTTTTACAACTTTTTCACTGAGTGTGGGTGTGTCTATCAGTGTTTCATAGCGAGTCAAGTTCCAAAATAGGTTGCAGCAGGACACAAGATGCTCGCTAATGGGTTTTGAATTTGAGTATTGACAACTGGCAGTTGGGATGTAAGTGCGCATAGTCTCAATTATATATTTTTCCCAAAACAAACATTGGCAGACTTGCGTGATCACAATCAAGCAAATCAGGAAGTGGTCACTCCATGAAGGGCTTAGGGGTCAAGTGTTCGTTCAACATGACATGGTGACGTGTTGCCTTATGTAAACAAGACAACACGTCATAATGGGAAGGTCTGTCCCACTGTCTGGAGATTCTGCTGCCACGATTGGATAGAGTGCAATCAGTTCATTACAATCCCGTGTTAGTGGGCAAATCAGCATGATTGTAATCCAAAACTTAACCATTGTGTATAGTGCCTTCAGAAAGTATTCCCACCTGTTGAATTGTTCCACATTTTGTTGTTACAGCTTAAATTGAACATTTATTAAATTGCTAGAATTTTTTTGTCCCTCTACACACAATACCCCATAATGTCAAAATATATTTTTTATTTTGACAAATTAATAAAAAATGTGAAGCTGAAATGTCTTGAATCAATGCGTATTCAACCCTTTTGTTATGGCAAACCTAAATAAGTTCAGGAATAGACATTTGCTAAACAAGTCACACAAGTTGCATGGACTTACTCTTTGTGCAATAATAGTTTTTAACATGATTTTTGAATGACTACCTCATCTCTGTACCTGACACATACAATTATCTGTAAGGTCCCTCAGTCGAGCATTGAATTTCAAACACAGATTCACCCACAGAGACCAGGGAGGTTTTAGAATGCCTCGCAAAGAGCCCCTATTGGTAGATTAGAAAAATACATTGAATATACCTTTGAGCATGGTGAAGTTACTAATTACACTTTGGATTATATTAATACACCCAGTCACTACAAAGATAGATGTCCTTCCTAAATCAGTTGCCGGAAAGGAAGGAAACCGCTCAGATTTCACTGAGTCCAATGGTGACATTAAAACAGTTAGAGTTTAATGGTTGTGATAGGAGAGAACTGAGGATGGATCAACAACACTGTAGGTACTCCAACATCCTGTACAGAATAAAAATATTCCAAAACATGCATCCTGCAACAAGGCACTAAAGTAATACAGCAGAAAATGTGGCAAAGCAATTCACTTTTTGTCCTGAATACAAAGTGTTATGTTTGGGGCAAATACAACACATTACTGAGTACCACTCTACATATTTTCAAGCATAGTGGTGGCTGCGTCATGTTTTGGGTATGCTTGTCATCGGCAAGGACTAGGTTTTTTTGTGGGGGATAAAAAGAAACAATGGAGCTAATCACAGGCAAAATCCTAGTGGTTGTCTGAATTCTAGCAGACACTGAGAGAGGAATTCACCTTTCACTAGGACAATTACCTTAAACACAAGGCCAAATCTATGTTGCAGTTGCTTACCTTGAAGACAGTGAATGTTCCTGAATGGCGAAGTTGCAGTTTTGACTTAAATCTACTTGAAAATCTATGGCAAGACTTAAATGGTTGTCTAGCAATGATCAACAACCAATTTGACAGAGCTTGAAGAATTTTGAAAAGTACAATGGGCAAATGTTGCACAATCCAGGTGTGGAAAGCTCTTAGACTCACAGCTGTAATCGCTGCCAAAGGTGCTTCCACTCTGGGGTGTAAATACTTATGTAAATTAGATATTTCTGTATAGCATTTCCAATAAATTTGCTAATGTTTCTAAAAACATGTTTTCACTTATGGTTTACTGTGTATGTTTGTGTCTAGATGGGTGAGGACCCCCCCCCCCCCCCCCCAATTTAATCCGTTTTGAATTCGGGCTGTAACACAACAATGTGGAATAAGTCTAGGGGTATTAATACTTTCTGTAGGCACTGTGACGACATTAGTTACAAAACTCTGTTTTGGAATCTACTCACTATCACCAAAATAATGCTACTTACACTTTTTTGTAAATTTTGGCACTGGAATGAATGTTTCATTCATGCGTTGTTGCTCTTTAATATAGAAAGTGTTACTCTTAATTCTTTTGTGTGTAAAGTAAAATTCTATGGTTGAACTTTTTATTGATTTATTGTTACTTTTTACCCCCTTTTTTTTGTCCCCAATGATATGTAATTGGTAGTTAGTCTTGTCCCATCGCTGCAACTCCCGTACGGACTCAGGAAAGGCGAAGGTCGAGAGCTATGCGTCCCCCGAAACACGACCCCACCGAGCAGCATTGCTTCTTGACACACAGCTCGCTTAACGCAGAAGCCAGCCGCACCAATGTGTCGGCAGAAACGCCGTACAGCTGGTGACTGAAGTCAGCGTGCATGCGTCTGGCTGCCACAAGGAGTCGCTAGAGCGCGATGGGACAGCCAAACCCTCCCCTAACCCGGATGATGCTGGGCCAATTTGTGCGCCTTCTCATGGGCCTCCCAGTCGTGGCCGGCTGCGACACAGCCTGAGCCTTTCTTTCCTGAAGCCGTTATATAAAATGTGGCCATATTGTTGGGTTCTGTTCTTAATGCTAAACACCTCTCCACATTGATCTATTGTCACAGGACTTACTTGTTATTTTACCTTTGCTTTGGTCCACTGCATCCTGAGACCTGTAAAACACCCTAGCTCTGACATTTCTCTGAAGATGGACAATGGCCTCGTACTGGCCATGAATGTGAATTGAACACACACACACACACACACACACACACACACACACTTGGGCATGAGGATACATGTACACACACGCATTCAATCTCTTTTTCTTTCTCACTCTCAAACATTCTCTTTTCTTTCTTGCACACGCGCGCACACACTTTGTCGCCTGTCACTGAGTTATTGGTTAATGCTGATAATTCAACTGAGTGATGTTAATACTAATTTGGGGTAATTAAAACTTGTTACCCTATTCCATTCTATTTTGTAGCTTTCTAGCTTTTAAGGTCAAGATCTAGCATGTAGGGACAGTCGCCAAACATAAACAATCAAGGCAAAATTGAGTTACCCATATTAATGATGCGTGGTAATTTATAGAGTAGTGATATGGTATTTATTGACGCAATGTTGGGATCGGATGATAATCATAATTTATGTATTATTGTTGTGTTATCACCTGTTGTGTTTTTTTTTTTTTTTTTTTTATGAGTATGTTTTGTGTTCCAGGTGTGTGTGGCTGCTGTGGACCCCTGAGGCCCAGGTACAAACGCCTGGTTGATAACATCTTCCCAGAGGACCCCAAAGTGAGTATTTTACCTCTGTTACAAGATGCATTTGACAAGACATTTGAATGACATTACTTCGATAACACATCTTTGGTTTATAGACATTTTGTTTAAAATGTAAATCCTTTCCCGTAGTTTTTCCCGAGACTGAGTGGAAATGCCCTCAAAGTAGCATACACGACTGCCAAACAAACATTTCGGGAAGCGTAGGTTATAATTTTGTCGTCATGGAACAAAAGAGTGTGACCTCAAAGCTCATTTGACTTATCCAAATGATTTCCTTTTAGTTTCCAGCCGTCTTTCAAAAATCTAAACTTGCCTATGACGCGTAAATAGGCAAACACCATCTCATTATCATAATTCAATCTCATTATTTTAAAAATTGCCTACAGCCCTAAACTGTCATGATGAACAATGGTCATCATCAGCTGACAGACCACTATTAACACATCTAGCCCTAACCATTGCACTCTAACAGTTTATCATAGCGATAACAAGCCATTTACTAAATAGCTGTCACTACAACCAACTTGATAACACAAATAGGATTATGTAGTAGTGCATGCATCCAAGTCCATTGTTACCACAGTGCTTAGCTTGCTTTGGAGACCCTGTGTCACTGTTATGATGAGAAATTTGCCACAAGTTCAAACACCATTTTTGGTCAAAAGCAGTGCACTATGTAGGGAATAGGGTGCTATTTCGGACATTACCCATAATTGGCCTGCCATAACGCGGCACGTAACCGTTATGGTTTGACAAATCTATTTGTGTGACATCGCTTTTGATAACCTTGGCACGACAACTTATTAACAGCTGTTTGAATCCTTGACCCTGTTTAATTAGAAAAGCAAAGTGTGTGTGTAGTATGCGGAATCACATACACAGGGGAGTCTCTTTTCGTTTTCTCTCAGACTGTGTCTGTCTCTCTTAATCTCAAGGGCCTTTAGTGTAAGCAAACAGGTGCAGGGGGAATCAGAATGCTCAAATGGTCGCGACATTGTCAAATGAATTATCACTCAAAGCAGGTGCTGGAAATACTCTGGCGACATTACTCTGGGGACAGTAATTTTTTTCTTCCTCCCCCTTGTGTAAAATGTGTAGGCTATACAGTGAAGTCTCTCTGTTGTAGATGTATCAGATACAATTTTTTTAACACTTAATGAAGTACATACGTATAATGCTTTATAATTCCATTAATAATGCGTTATCACACTATAACCGTCCATAATAACTCATAAGTGGTTATAAAACTAAGTGTAAATATAAGACTATGTATTATTAATGTATTATTGTCTGAAAACAGACAAAATAGTACACACGTTAGGCCCTATAATACACTTTTACATAAAGTCAAAGGTTTATAAAGCACTTTGTGTTTAAGTAAAGCCTGATCATCTTCTTGCCTGATGACTCACCCGGAATTGAGTTCCTCTGCTCTATCGATTGCTACGTACAGTCGGGTCTGAAACTGCCATCCTAGAAGTCATTTTTGTGACTTCAAAAGGTGTGTTTATACAAAACAAATGCGTCAGTAACTGGATAGTCTCTAACAAATCTAACCAATCAGAGTATCAAAGTTGATAACGTCATCATGTAGGCCGGCCCTGGCCCAACCTATTGCTTTCTGGGACCAATCAGAACGGTCAGAATGTGTTCGTGTTCTAGAAATCGTCGGGGAGGGAGGCAAATCCAGACTCATCGTGGAAAAGGAATGTCAGTTTGCCGGAACGATGTGGATGGGTAGCCAGGCAAATCATTTTCCACAATAGAAAGAAAAATGCATGAGCGTTAGCTACCCTGGTAACATTTTATTTGACAGTGTCAATGGGCATTTAAGTGAAGCTGTACATGCAACTCATAAATGACGTTATACATATGTACTTCATAGAAAGTGTTACACACATGGTTTCACTTTTTTGTGCTCTTCCTCTCCTTTCGATTCACTATAGTAATAGTTCAGAACTTGGTTGGAATATTGAACAGAGTAAAAACTCAAACGGTCGACAAGAAAATGCTCAAACCAAGTTTATTCACCCACTGGGTCAAATGGCTGCAAAGACGAAGCATGATGACGCAAGCACATATATTTATAACCTCCTACTAGGCGGGGTCAACTCCTTGCACATCTAGACAGCCAATACATCTCTGTTGCTAGGCAGGAACTTAATTGGTTCCTCTCACTGGTGTAGTCATGACCCTGCCTGATGCTAGAACCTTTGTGGAAGTGAATGTTTTTGAGATAGAACTGTAGTAGGAGGATCGTTGCGTTGGGCCCCTCTGGCCCCCCTCCCCCGGGTTTCTTTTCACTTCATCTGTTGACTTGACCTCGAGCCGAATTCCTCGCTCCTCCCTGGTTCCGCAGCTGGCCTGCCTTATCAGAGACTAACTGCAGTATCTTGAATAGACCAACACATAATTGGAGGGCACAGGATGTAATCTTTACTTGTCGTTTATTAGGAACTGATTTACACCACTATCTATGATGGAGACCAATAACCAACTAACTTTCTCTATTGCTCATAGAACAGTTACCAACCTAGGACCAGTGATAGCGACGCCTATTGGTTAGATGAGCCAGCATCATTTATCACTCTATAACACTAACTATTGCCCTTCACCTCCCTCCTTGGAAACATGGGACATAATATGAACTTTCTGCACTTCCCCTTGTCTCACTCAGTAACTTTCCATACACCAAGTTCCTATTCACCCTTCATTGACCCCAACATAATCATTCCTTGTAAAGTAATCAATACGTTCTAGTGGTGTACTATTAATACGTATATTTCAGGCTAGAATCTAACACAGGGTCAGGGTCAATTCCACGTGAGCTCAGTCATTTCATGAAGGGAATTCCCAGTCAATTAGTTGAATATGAATTCATTTCAGTAATTGACCCAGTTAAAATGTAATGGACCATATTCCATTACTATATAGTGAAGTATGTGCATAGTTAGGGTTGCAAAGGGAGAGCATGTTACTGGGAAATGTCAAAATTGACTAGTAAACTACCATATTGTTGGGAATTTTAAAGGAGTTTAGGTAACATTCATAACATGTCAAATATATGAAATAATAACAAGATGTTTTAATATGAAAAAAAGAATGACAAAGCTGTAATAAAAATAACCAATCAACTAAGTGACTACCACTGGTGTTTTTAATTTGAGGGTTTCGGTGTGGAATATCCTTATGTTTTTACACGCTTTGATTTATTTTATCTCAATATGTCTTTTGTTGTAAATGTTTTGGGGCCAAACTGGTGACAGTTCTTAAAGGCAATAGTTGCAGAGTTAATAGCAAATTATATCATTGTTGATTAGACGCTTTAAAACATTTATTAGGCTATTTTCTCTTGAACCATATGGTCTATCAGCTAGAAAGTCATGTAAATATGGACACGGATATACAGATTGAGGAAAGAAATTATATTTTATATAAATGTTTTAAATCAAGTGTATATTACCAAAGTTTCCATAGATTGCCATACTTGTATTACAAAAATGACATTTACAGTAACTGAATGTTATTTGCCATAAATGATGCATCCCAATTGGTACTCTATTCCCTTTATAGTGCACTACTTTTGAGCAGAGCACTATGCGACCCTTGCCAAAAGAAGTGCACTATATTGGGAATAGGGTCTTTTTTGGGATGCATCCAGAGCGTCAGGAGATCACAAGTTTAATGAAGACCCTTCCCTCTCCATCAGAGACAGACATCCATCTGAACACGCGTGTTCCAGCGCGTGACAGCGTTTAACGATGTCTTAACTTCTGCGATTTACCTCTGAACCTTGATTAACACCTCAACTCTCAAACACTCTCTTCTCTCCCGTCCCCCGTCTGACCCTGACGTTAGCGGCTATATGATTTAAATTCAAGGACAACACGCCATAACTTCCACCGCCCACACATCGGGTTGACGTACAGTACCAGTCAAAGGTTTGGACACTCATTCCAGGGTTTTTCTTCATTTTTATTATTTTCTACATTGTAGAATAATAGTGAAGACATCAACACTATGAAATAACACATATGGAATCATGTAGTAACCAAGAAAGTGTTCATTTAAACACATTTTATTTTTGAGATTCTTCAAAGTAGCCACCCTTTGCCTTGAGGACAGCTTTGTACACTCTTGGCATTCTCTCAACCAGCTTCATGAGGTTTGTCACCTGGAATGCATTTCAATTATCAGGTGTGCTTTGTTAAAAGTTAATTGGTGGAATTTCTTTCCTTAATGCGTTTGAGCCAATCAGTTGTGTTGTGACAAGGTAGGGGTGGTATACAGAAGATAGCCTTGTTTTGGTAAAAGACCAAGTCCATATTATGGCAAGAACAGCTCACATAATCAAAGATAAACGACAGCCCATCATTACTTTAAGACATGAAGGTCAGTCAATCCGGAAAATTTCAACAACTTTGAAAGTTTCTTCAAGTGCAGTCGCAAAAACCATCAAGCGCTATGATTAAACTGGCTCTCATGAGGACCGCCACAGGAAAGGAAGATCCAAAGTTACCTCTGCTGCAGAGGATATGTTCATTAGAGTTACCAGCCTCAGAAATTGCAGCCCAAATAAATGCTAAACAAACTTCAAGTAACAGACACATCTCAACATCAACTGTTCAGAAGAGACTGCATGAATCAGGCCTTCATGGTCGAATTGCTGCAAAGAAACCACTACTAAAGGACACCAATAATAAGAAGAGACTTGCTTGGTCCAAGAAACACGAGCAATGGACATTAGACCAGTGGAAATCTGTCATTTTTGGTTCCATCTGCCGTGTCTTTGTGAGAGGTGTGATTGTGTGGGGGTGCTTTACTGGTGACACTGTCTGTGATTTATTTAGAATTCAAGGCACACTTAACCAGCATGGCTACCACAGCATTCTGCAGCAATACGCCATCCCATCTGGTTTGCGCTTAGTCCCACTATCATTTCTATTTCAACAGGACAATGACCCAACACACCTCCAGGCTGCTTAAGGGCTATTTGACCAAGAAGGAGAGTGATGGAGTGCTGCATCAGATGACCTGGCCCCCACAATCACCCGACCTCAACCCAATTGAGATGGTTTGGGATGAGTTGGACCACAGAGTGAAGGAAAAGTAGCCAACAAGTGCTCAGCACATGTGGGAACTCCTTCAAGACTGTTGAAAAAGCATTCCAGGTGAAGCTGGTTTAGAGAATGCCAAGATTGTGCAAAGGGTGGCAACTTTGAATAATCTAAAATATATTTAAATTTGTTTTACACTTTTTTGCTTACTGCATGATTCCATGTATTTCATAGTTTTGATGTCTTCACTATAATTCCTCATTGTAGAAAATAGTACAATTACAGAGAAACCCTTGAATGAGTAGGTGTGTCCAAACATTTGACTGGTACTTTATGTGAATTACAATTTGAATTGGAATTTATGGGCATTTTCAGTGTCGTTGAATTTGACATTTCTCATGAATTGAAGGGTCATTTTCAATTCCCTGTCTAATTCAAGTGCTGATTGGGCTAGAATTATTTTAAAGATGGCAAAATCTGCTTTTCGAACTGCCTTTCCTGAAAATGACTTGCCCACCCACCCTTATGGTATTACTACAGCGCTGAATTCCGATTCTCCACTCTTCTTCCTGATTTGTTCACTCCGCTCATGGATTTCAATTGCTGTAAGCTTAAGCTAGAGGGAGTTTCCACCCTATATCTTACACTTTTCCATTCCTTTGAAATCCATGAGGGGGACTGAACAAGTGCATTATGTTCAATTTGGCCGTAAAACAACAATACTTCTCCTTTTACCTCAGTTTCTGACAATGTTCCTACGTTTGGTGCTTCTGTAACCCCTTGTATACTACTCTTTCAGGATGGCCTGTCCAAGTCAGACATGGAGAAGCTCACCTTCTACGCGGTTTCAGCCCCGGAGAAGTTGGACAGGATTGGGGCCTACCTGGCGGAGCGACTGAGCCGAGATGTGGTCCGCCACCGCTACGGGTAAGTGACCTTTGAGTGACCATTGACCTTGAAACAACCCCTACCCCAATAAACTAATCAACTGTCTTCTTGTGGCCTCTTTTTCAAATAAGAATTATTTTCATTTACATTAAGTATATCGTGTATTTCCAAAATTTTACATCAACAAATAACCTTCAATTCATTACAATTTCATATCTTATCAAAATTAAGACAACCAATATATACATTCACTCAATACGAATACATTTTCCAAATGGTCTTTCTAAAAACAATGGTATATTGTCCTTCTAATGCAGGGAAAAGGACACCAATAATTAATGCAGGGAGCCTTAAATCCGTTTAACCTCATTTCTACCAGCATGTTAAATGTGCAACCAGAGGGGAAAACTCTAGACCACCTTTACTCCACACACAGAGATCTGTACAAAGCTATCCCTCGCCCTCTATTTGGATAATCTGACCATAATTATATCCTCCTGATTCCTGCTTACAAGCAAAAACTAAAGCAGGAAGTACCAGTGACTCGCTCAATACAGTAGTGGTCAGATGACTCCGATGCTAAGCTACAGGACTGTTTTGCTAGCACAGACTGGAACATGTTCCGACATTCTTCCGATGGCATTGAGGGGTACACCACATCAGTCACTGGCTTCATCAATAAGTGCATCGATGACATCGTCCCCACAGTGACCATACTTACTTACCCCAACCAGAAGCCATGGATTACAGGCAACATCCACACTGCGCTAAAGGGTATAGCTGCAGCTTTCAAGTAACTGGACTCTAACTCGGACGGTTATAAGAAATCCCGCTATGCCCTGCAACGAACAATCAAACAGGCAAAGCGTCAAAACAGGACTAAGATTGAATAATACTATTGTGGCAGGGCTTGCAAACTACTTCAGACTACAAAGGGAAGCACAGCCGCGAGCTGCCCAGTGACACGAGCCTACCAGTCGAGTTAAATGATTCTATGGTCGCTTCGAGGCAAGCAACACTGAGGCATGCATCAGCTGTACGACTGTGTGATCACGCTCTCCATAGCCGATGTGAGTAAGACCTTTAAACAGGTCAACATTCACAAGGCAGCAGGGCCAGATGGATTACCAGACGTGCACTCCGAGCATGCGCTGACCAACTGGCAAGTGCCTTCACTGACCTGTAGCACTCATCTGTAGCCTTGAAGTGCTTTGAAAGGCTGGTCATGGCTCACATCAAAACCATTATCCCAGAAACCCTAGACCCACTCCAATTTGCATACTGCCCCAACAGATCCACAGATAATGCAATCTCTGTTGCACTCCACACTTCCCTTTCCCACCTGGACAAAAGGAACTCCTACGTGAGAGTGCTATTCATTGACTACTGCTCAGTATTCAGCACCATAGCTTAGTGATGCACTTTGAGGGCACTAAGGACCCTAGACTACCTGATGGGCCGCCCCCAAGTAGTAAGGGTAGGTAACAACACATCTGCCACATTGATCCTCAACATGGTGGCCCCTCAGGGGTACGTGCTCAGTCCACTCCTGTTCTCCCTGTTTACCCAGGAATGACTCCAACACCATCATTAAGTTTGCCGACGACACAACGGTGGTAGGCCTGATCACCGACAACGGTGAGACAGCCTATAGGGAGGAGGTCAGAGACCTGGCCATGTGGTGCCAGGAGAACAACCTGTCCCTCAATGTAATCAAGACAAAGGAGATGATTGTGGACTTAAGGAAAAGGAGGACCGAGCGTGCCCCCATTCTCATCGATGGGGTTGAAGTGGAGCAGGTTGAGAGCTTCAAGTTCCTTGGTGTCCACATCAACAACAAACTAGAATGGTCCAAACACACCAAGACAGTTGTGAAGAGGGCACGGCAAAGCCTATTCCCCCTCAGGAAACTAAAAAGATTTGGCTTGGGTCCTCCGGTCCTCAAAAGGTTCTACAGCTGCACCATCGAGACCATCCTGACGGGTTGCATCACTGCCTGGTATGGCAACTGCTCTGTCCCCGACCGCAAGGCACTACAGAGGGTAGTGCGTACGGCCCAGTACATCACTGGGGCCAAGCTTCCTGCCATCCAGGACCTCTATACCAGGCGGTGTCAGAGGAAGGCCCTAAAAATTGTCCAAGATTCCAGCCACCCTAGTCATAGACAGTTCTCTCTGCTACCGCACGACAAGCGGTACCGGAGCGCCTAGGTCCAAAAGGCTTCTTAATTACAGCTTCTACCCCCAAGCCATAAGACTCCTGAACTGCTAATCAAATGGCTACCCAGACTATTTGCGTTGTCCCCAGCCCCTCTTTTACGCTGCTGCTACTCTGTTTTTTTATTTATACATAGTAACTTTACCTCTACCTACAGTACATGTACATATTACCTCAATTACCTCGACTAACCTGTGCTCCCACATTGACTCTTTAACGGTACCCCCTGTATATAGTCTCGCTATTGTTATTTTACTGCTGCTCTTTAATTATTATTATTATTTTTACTTAACACGTATTTTTCTTAACTGCATTGTTGGTTAAGGGCTTGTAAGTAGGCATTTCACTGTAAGGTCTTCACCGGTTGTATTCGGCGCATGTGACAAATACAACTTGATTTGATAAAACAATCTGTATTCTTAATTTTTTACTTTAAAAAAAGAGATATCTGGCAACCCCACTGCAATTTGACCCAGACCCCACTGTGTTGTGTAATAATTTAGAAAATCCCTGTTTAAAACATACTTGTATTTCGAAAAGTCGCTTTGTGAGACTCTGACTATAAAACCATTCTAAGTCATTTCTCTCCTTGATTTAATGTGTTGCGAAATGCTTTGTGGAAAGTAATAAACATTCATTAAGGACTAAAACTGGGGTCTGTCTGATGGGAATTTGCAAAAATAGAGTGGCAGCGCTGAATCAATACAGTGATTATATTAACAGGAATTACATTTTATTGGGTGTGATTTACCCCTGAAGCTGAAAACCAAATAGAGACACACGTAGACCAAGAAAGTGTTTCAAATGGCACCCTATTTCCTATAAAGTGCACTGCTTTTGCTATGCACGATTAACCACTTGGCGTTGTAGTATGTGTGACTAACTGCTTGTCATTGCCTAATACTGCCCATCTAATGTGTTCACTGTTCAAGGGTTGCCAACCCCATTCGCTCTGCAAGTTCTCTGATTTTGCTGTAGCACCCACAGACTATTTGAATGCCAATGAATGGAATGGCAATGTGAAACTAGAGTAGTACTACATTGTTAAATCGTGTACATTACAGTGACTTAGTTGCTCGTTGTTCATCTTAATTTTTCGGCACAATGTCTTGAATATTTTTTGGCACTTCATCTTGACTTTGGCACAATATTCATTCATTTTATGTACAGTCACTAGTGAAAGTTTTCACGGTTTGCTGCCTTAAAAATGTAATCTAAAACATGATTATTTTTTTCTACCTGATCCACTTCTTCAAAGTGAACAAATAAATACATATATACAGTGCCTTCGGAAAGTATTCAGACCCCTTGAATATTTCCACATTTTGTAGGCTTACAGCCTTATTCTAAAATGTATTAAATTGTTTTTCCCCCCTCATCAATCTACACACAATAATGATGAAACAAAAACTGGTTTGTAGAAATTGACTAATTTATAAAAAAATGGAAAACTGAATTCAGACCCTTTGTATTGGGAGCACCGCAGCACAGCTATTTTTAGCTCTCTCCAGAGATTTTAGATCAGGTTCAAGTCTGGGCTCTGGCAAGGACATTCAGAGACTTGTCTCGAAGCCACTCTTGCGTTGTCTTGGCTGTGTGGTTAGGGTTATTGTCCTGTTGTAAGGTGAAACTTTGCCCCAGTCGGAGGTCCTGAGCACTTTGGAGCAGGTTTTAATCAAGGATCTCTCTGTACTTTGCTCTGTTCATCTTTGCCTGACTAGTTTCCCAGTCCCTGCCGCTGAAAAGCATCCCCACAGCATGATGCTGCCACCACCACCATGCTTCACCATAGGGATGGTGCCAGGATGGTGCCTCCAGACATGACGCTTGGAATTAGGCCAAATAGTTCAATCTTTGTTTCATCAGACCAGAGAATCGTCTTTCTCATGATCTGAGTTTTTTTGCTCTGACATGCACTGTCAACTGTGAGACCTTATATAGACAGGTGTGTGTGGCTTTCCAAATAATGTCCAATCAATTGAATTTACCACAGGTGGACTCCAGTGAAGTTGTAGAAACATCTCAAGGATGATGAATGGAAACGGGGTGCACCTGAGCTCGATTTCGAGTCTCATAGCAAAGGGTCTGAATACTTATGTAAATAAGGTATTTCTGTTCTATTTTTTTTAATACATTTGCAAAAAAAACTAAACCTTTTTTTGCATTGTCATTATGGTATATTGTGTGTAGATTGAGGAACAATTAATTTAATCAATTTCATAATAAAGCTGTAATGTAATTCATGGGGCCTGAATACTTTCCAAATGCTGTGTGTGTATAAACTCAGCAAAAAAAGAAACGTCCTCTCACTGTCAACTGCGTTTATTTTCAGCAAACTTAACATGTGTAAATATTTGTATGAATATAACAAGATTCAACAACTGAGACATAAACTGAACAAGTTCCACAGACATGTGACAAAAAGAAATGGAATAATGTGTCCCTGAACAAAGGGGGGGTCAAAATCAAAAGTAACAGTCAGTGTCTGGTGTGGCCACCAGCTACATTAAGTACTGCAGTGCATCTCCTCCTCATGGACTGCACCAGATTTGCCAGTTCTTGCTGTGAAATGTTACCCCACTCTTCCACCAAGGCACCTGCAAGTTCCCGGACATTTCTGGGGGGAATAGCCCTAGCCCTCACCCTCTGATCCAACAGGTCCCAGACGTGCTCAATGGGATTGAGTTCCGGGCTCTTAGCTGGCCATGGCAGAACACTGACATTCCTGTCTTGCAGGTTTTCACGCACAGAATAAGCAGTATAGCTGGTGGCATTGTCATGCTGGAGGGTCATGTCAGGATGAGCCTGCAGGAAGGGTACCACATGAGGGAGGAGGATGTCTTCCCTGTAACACACAGCGTTGAGATTGCCTGCAATGACAACAAGCTCAGACCGATGATGCTGTGACACACCGCCACAGACCATGACGGACCCTCCACCTCCAAATCGATCCCGCTCCAGAATAAAGGCCTTGGTGTAACGCTCATTCCTGCGACGATAAACACAAATCCGACCCGAACATCACCCCAGGTGAGACAGAACCGCGACTCGTCAGTGAAGAGCACTTTTTGCCATTCCTGTCTGGTCCAGCGATGGTGGGTTTGTGCCCATAGGCAACGTTTTTGCTGGTGATGTCTGGTGAGGACCTGCCTTACAGCAGGCCTACAAGCCCTCAGTCCAGCCTCTCTCAGCCTATTGCGAACAGCCTCAGCACTGATGGAGGGATTGTGCGTTTGTGTTGTAACTCGGGCAGTTGTTGTTGCTATCCTGTACCTGTCCCGCAGGTGTGAAGTTCGGATGTACCGATCCTGTCTCCCTGTAGCGCTGTCTTAGGCGTCTCACAGTACGGGCATTGCAGTTTTTTGCCCTGGCCACATCTGCAGTCCTCATGCCTCCTTGCAGCATGCCTAAGGCACGTTCACGCAGATGTGCAGGGACCCTGGGCATCTTTCTTTTGGTGGTTTTCAGAGTCCGTAGAAAGGCCTCTTTAGTGTCCTAAGTTTTCATAACTCTGACCTTAATTACCTACCCTCTGTAAGCTGTTAGTGTCTTAATGACCATTCCACAGGTGCATCTTCATTAATTGTTTATGGTTCATTGAACAAGCATGGGAAACAGTGTTTAAACCCTTTACAATGAAGATCTTTGAAGTTTTATGAATTATCTTTGAAAGAAGGTCCTGAAAAAGGGACGTTTCTTTTTTTTGCTGAGTTTAGGTATACTTACTTACTACCGGTCAAATGTTTTAGAACACCTACTCATTCAATTTTTTTATTTTATTTTTTAAACTATTTTCTGCATTGTAGAATAATAGTGAAGACATCAAAACTATGAAATAACACATGGAATTGTGTAGTAACCAAAGAAGTGTTAAACAAATCAAAATATATTTTATTTTTGAGATTCTTCAAATGGCCACCCTTTGCCTTGATGACAGCTTTGCACACTCTTGGCATTCTCTCAACCAGTTTCATGAGGTAGTCACCTGGAATGCATTTCAATTAACAGATGTGCCTTCTTAAAAGTTCATTTGTGTATTTTCTTTTCTTAATGCGTTTGAGCCAATCAGTTGTGTTGTGACAAGTTGGAGGTGGTATAGAGAAGATAGTCCTATTTGATAAAAGACCAAGTCCATATTATGGCTAGAACAGCTTAAATAAGCAAAGCGATATGACAGTCAATCATTACTTTAAGACATGAAGGTCAGTCAATCCGGAAAATGTCAAGAACTGAAAGTCGCAAAAACCATCAAGCGATATGATGACACTGGCTCTCATTAGGACTGCCACAGAAATGGAAGACCAAGAGTTACCTCGGCTGCAGAGGATAAGTTCATTAGTTATCAGCCTCAGAAATTGCAGCCCAAATAAATGCTTTACAGATTAAGGAACAGACCCATCTCAACATCAGCTGTTCAGAGGAGACTGTATAATTGCTGCAAAGAAACCACTACTAAAGGACACCAATAAGAAGAAGAGACTTCCTTGGGCCAAGAATCATGAGCAATGGACATTAGACCGGTGGAAATTTGTCCTTTGGACTGGAGTTCAAATTTGAGATTTTTGGTTCCAACAGCCGTGTCTTTGTGAAAGGATGATCAGCTTGTGTATTTCCCACCGTAAAGCATGGAGGAGGAGGTGCGATGGTGTCGGGGTGCTTTGCTGATGACACGGTTTGATT
The DNA here is from genome assembly GCF_016432855.1 of Salvelinus namaycush. Lineage (NCBI taxonomy): Eukaryota > Metazoa > Chordata > Actinopteri > Salmoniformes > Salmonidae > Salvelinus > Salvelinus namaycush. Next base: position 4,092,143 of record NC_052317.1, read on the forward strand.
TATTCAGAATTCAAGGCGCACTTCACTAGAATGGCTTCCACAGCATTCTGTAGCGATACACCGTGCCATCTGGTTTGCACTTTGTCATACTGTCATTTGTTTTTCAACAGAACAATGACCCAACACACCTCCAGGCTGTGTAAGGGCTATTTTACCAAGGAGAGTGATGGAGTGCTGCATCAGATGACCTGGCCTCCACATTTACTGACCTCAACCCAATTGAGATGGTTTGGGATGAGTCGGACTGCAGAGTGAAGGAATAGCAGCCAACAAGTGCTCAACATATGTGGGAACTTCTTAAAGACGGTTGGAAAAGCATTCCAGGTGAAGCTGGTTGTGAGAATGCAAGAGTGTGCAAAGCTATCAAGGTAAATAGTACCAGCAAAACATTAGTCTCAACGTCAACAGTGAAGAGGCTGGCCTTCTAGGCAGAGTTCCTCTGTCCAGTGTCTGTGTTCTTTTGCCCATCTTAATCTTTTATTTTTATTGGCCAGTTTGAGATATGGCTTTTTCTTTGCAACTCTGCCTAGAAGGCTCTGCCTAGAGTCGCCTCTTCACTGTTACCGTTGAGACTGGTGTTTTGTGGGTACTATTTAATGAAGCTGCCAGTTGAGGACTAGACACTCTAATGTACTTGTCCTCTTGCTCAGTTGTGCTCAGTTGTGCACCGGGGCCACCCACACCTCTTTCTATTCTGGTTAGAGCCAGTTTGCGCTGTTCTGTGAAGGGAGTAGTTCACAGCGTTGTACAAGACTCAGTTTATTGGCTATTTCTCGCATGGAGTAGCCTTCATTTCTCAGAATAAGAATGAGTTTCAGAAGAAAGTGCTTTGTTTCTAGCCATTTTGAGCCTGTAAATCAAACCCATGATGCTCCAGATACTCATCTAGTCTTAAGAAGGCCAGTTTTATTGCTTCTTTAATACGTACAACAGTTTTCAGCTGTGCTAACATACTTGCAAAAGGGTTTTCTAATGATCAATTAGCCTTTTTAAAATGATAGACTTGGATTAGGCAACACAACGTGCCATTGGAACACAGAAGTGATGGTTGCTGATAATGGGCCTCTGTACGCCTATGTAGATATTCAATAAAAAAATCAGCCGTTTCCAGCTACAATATTCATTTACAACATTAACAATGTCTACACTATTTCTGATCAATTTGATGTTATTTTAATGGAGAGAAAAAAATTGCTTTTCTTTCAAGGACATTTCTAAGTGATTACAAACTTCTGAACGTGTGTGTGTATATATATATATACAGTGGGGAGAACAAGTATTTGATACACTGCCGATTTTGCAGGTTTTCCTATTTACAAAGCATCTAGAGGTTTGTAATTTGTATCATAGGTACACTTCAACTGTGAGAGACGGAATCTAAAAATACAAAAATCCAGAAAATCACATTGTATGATTTTTAAGTAATTAATTTCCATTTTATTGCATGACATAAGTATTTGATACATCAGAAAAGCAGAACTTAATATTTGGTACAGAAACCTTTGTTTGCAATTACAGAGATCATACGTTTCCTGTAGTTCTTGACCAGGTTTGCACACACTGCAGCAGGGATTTTGGCCCACTCCTCCATACAGACCTTCTCCAGATCCTTCAGGTTTTGGGGCTGTCGCTGGGCAATACGGACTTTCAGCTCCCTCCAAAGCTCCCTCAAAAGATCCTAATTAATTCAAAATTAAGATGTATGTCTTTACATCTCAGACGTATTACTTGGTGGAAGTACCTTTGGCAGCCATTACTGCTGTGAATCATCATTAAATTAAAATTTCCCCAACCTTGCACATTTCTAAGGGCAACATACAGTGCTTTCAGAAAGTATTCATGCCCCTTGACTTATTCCACATTTTGTTGTTACAGCCTGAATTCAAAATGGATTTAATTGTACAACTGTTTCACCCATCTACACACAATATCCCATAATGACAGTGAATTTTTCTCAAAGAGTCTCAAAGAGCTTTCCACACCTGGATTGTGTAACATTTATTATTTTCAATATTCTTCAAGCTATGTCAAATTGATTGTTTATCATTGCTGGACAACCATTTTCAGGTCTTACCATAGTCTTGAAAATCTAACTCGGCCACTCAAACATTCACTGTCTTCTTGGTAAGTAACTCCAGTGTAGATTTGTCCTTGTGTTTTAGATTATTGTCCTGCTGAAAGGTGAATGTATCTCCCAGTGTCTGGTGGAGAGCAGACTGAACCAGGTTTTCCTCTAGGATTTTGCCTAAAAACTCCCCAGTCCTTATCGATTACTAGCATACCCATAACATGATGCAGCCACCACTATGCTTGGAAATATGGAGGGTTGTACTCCGTAATGTGTTGGATTTCCCCCAAACACAGCACTTTGTATTCAGGACAAAAATGTATTGCTTTGCCACGTTTTTGGCAGAATTACTTTATTGCCTTGTAAACGGAATGCATGTTTTGGAATATTTTTATTCTGTACTGGCTTCTATTTTTTAACTCTTTTAAATTAGGTTAATATTGTGGAGTAACTACAATGTTGATCCATCCTCAGTTTCCTCCTATCACAACCATTAAACTCTAACTGTTTTAGTCACCATTGGCCTCATGGTGAAATCCCCAAAAAGGTGGAGTAGGTTGTCTAGATCTGTACTAAAGAAACTGTGCCACGGGTGTAGAGGTACTGTATGGTATGTTCTGCATGTAATGGCTGTGACATAAAAACTAACCCCGCTGCCTGCTTGTCATTGCCCTGCACCCTCAACACATAATACATCCAATACCAGTCTTCGAGAATGGCTGCCTGGCTACCCAAACTCCTTGCTGGGGCCAAACGAAACGCCACGCCCATGGACGTTCGTTTCTTCTCCGCAATGAGTCGGAGTACTTCCCCAACTATTTCTAGAACACAAACACATTTTAACCGTTCTGATTGGTCCCAGAAATACTGATGGGTTGGGCCAGAGATGGAACACATTTGGGTAATGCGGCATTTAGAAAATGTGTCATTGGCTTTGATTCTCTGATTGGTTAGAGATCTTCCAATCGCTGATGACTTAATTTTGTACAACACCTCTCATTTTGACGTCACCACAGACTACTTCAACGATGGCAGTCTCAGACTGAATTATGTAGCAACAAACAGAGCAGAGGAAGAATTCAGTTTGAGTCGTTAGGCAACCAGAACGGCTACTCTGCTACCTGAACCATTTTACATTTTATAAATATACTGAAAATAATTAACATTCTGACCCATGCAGGTACGTGGTCATCGCCATGGAGGCTCTGGACCAGCTCCTGATGGCCTGTCACTCCCAGAGCATCAAGCCCTTTGTGGAGAGCTTCCTCCACATGGTGGCCAAGCTGCTGGAGTCCCGGGAGCCAGACCTGCAGGTCCTGGGGACCAACTCGGTAAGTAACACCCCGTGGTCCTCTGTGGCTCAGCTGCTAGACCATGGCACTTGCCACGTAAGGATTGTGGGTTCGATTACTGCTGGGACCACCCATACGGAAATGTATGCACACATGACTGGAAGTCGATTCTAGAAATACAGTGCCTTCAGAAAGTATTCACATCTCTTGACTTTTTCCACATGTTGTTACATTACAGCCTTATTCTAAAATGGATTTAAAAAAAGTCCTCATCAATACCCCATAATAACAAAGCAAAATCAGTTTTTTGAAATATCACATTTACTTAAGTATTTAGACCCTTCATTTAGACCCTTCCCTGTTGAAACACCTTTGGCCGCGAAACACCTTTGGCCGCGATTACAGCCTCGAGTCTTCGTGGGTATGACGCTACAAGCTTGGTGCACCTGTATTTGGGGAGTTTCTCCCATTCTTCTCTGCAGAGCCTCTCAAGCTCTGTCAGGTTGGATGGGGAGTGTCGCTGCACTGCTATTTTCAGGTCTCTCCAGAGATGTTCAATCGGGTTCTAGTCCGGGCTCTGGATGGGCCACTCAAGAACATTCAGAGACTTGTCCCGAAGCCACTCCTGCGTTGTCTTGGCTGTGTGCTTGGGGTCGTTGTCTTGTTGGAAGGTGACGGAACAATCTTGGTGGATTCCAAACTTCTTTTTAAGAAGAATGGAGCCCTCTGTGTTCTTGGGGACCTTCAATGCTGCAGACATTTTTTGGTACCTTTCCCAGATCTGTGCCTTGACACAATCCTGTCTCTGAGCTCTACGGACAATTCCTCATGGCTTGGTTTTTGCTCTGACTTGCACTGTCGACTCTGGGACCTTTATATAGACAGGTGTAAGTCTTTCCAAATCATGTCCAATAAATAGATTTTTACCACAGGTGGACAATCAAGTTGTAGAAGCATCTCAAGGATGATCAATGGTAACAGGATGCACCTGAGCTCAATTTCGATTCTCATGACAAAGGGTCTGAATACTTATGTAAATAAGTTATTTCTGTTTCCTGTTTTCGCTTTGTCATTATGGGGCATTGTGTGTAGATTGAGAAAAAAATGACTAACTGTAATATCTTGATTACATAAGTGTCCGCACCCCTGAGTCAATACATGTTAAATCTACTTTGAGGCCCTCCCGAGTGGCGCAGTGGTCTCAGGCACTGCATCGCAGTGCTAGCTGTGCCACTAGAGATTCTTGTTTCGAGTACAGGCTCTGTCGCAGGCCCATGGGGCGGCGCACAATTGGCCCAGCGTCATCCGGGTTAGGGGAGGGTTTGGCCGGCAGGAATGTCCTTGTTCTAACGCGCATTAGCGACTCCTGTGGCGGGCCGGGCGCAGTACGAGCTGACAAAGTCGCCAGGTGTACGGTGTTTCCTCCGACACATTGGTGTGGCTGGCTTCCGAGTTAAGTGTGCATTGTGTCAAGAAGCAGTGCGGCTTGGTCGGATTGTGTTTCGGAGTACGCACGGCTCTTAACCTTCGCCTCGCCCGTGTCCGTACGGGAGTTGAAGCGATGAGACAAGACTGTAACTACCAATTGGAAACCACGGAAATTGGGGAGAAAAAGGGGATAAAGAAGCTGTGAGTCTTTCTGGGTAAGTCTCTAAGAGCTTTGCACACCTGGATTTTACAATATTTGCACATTATTCTCTAAATAATTCTTCAAGCTTTGTGAAGTTTGTTGTTGATCATTGCTAGGTAGCCGTTTTCAGGTCTTGCCATATATTTTCCATAACAAAGGGGTTTAATACTTATTGACTCGACATGTCAGCTTTTCATTTTTTTTTTTTATTTGTAAAAATTCCTAAAACATAAGTCCACTTTGACATTTTGGGGTATTGGGTTTATTTTATTTTTTTAAATCACCTTTATTTAACCAGGTAGGCCAGTTGAGAACAAGTTCTCATTTCCAACTGCGACCTGGCCAAGATAAAGCAAAGCAGTGCGACAAAAACAACACCACAGAGTTACACATGGGATAAACAAACGTACAGTCAATAACACAATAGAAAATCTGTATACATTGTGTGCAAATTAAGTAAGGAGGTAAGGCAATAAATAGGCCATAGTGGCGAAGTAATTACAATTTAGTAATTAACACTGGAGTGATAGATGTGCAAGTAGAGATACTGGTGTGCAAAAGAGCAGAAAAAATGTAAATATGGGGATTAGGTAGGTAGGTATTGGTTGGATGGGATGGGCTGTGTACAGCTGCAACGATCGGTAAGCTACTCTGACAGCCGATGCTTGAAGTTAGTGAGGGAGATATAAGTGTCCTACTTCAGTGATTTTATTTTTTTTGTAATTCGTTCCAGTCATTGGCAGCAGAGAACTGGAAGGAAAGGCGGCCAAAGTGTTGGCTACAGGTGGGTGTTGCTATGGTGACCAGTGAGCTGAGATAAGGCGGAGCTTTACCTAGCGAAGACATAGATAACCTGGAGCCAGTGGGTTTGGCGACGAATATGTAGCGGGGACCAGCCAACGAGAGCATACTGGTTGCAGTGGTGGGTAGTTGGTGACAAAACGGATGGCACTGTGATAGCAAATTGGATGCAGTCTGAGTAGAGTGTTGAAGGCTATTTTGTAAATTACATCGCCGTAGTCAAGGTTCGGCAGGATAGTCAGTTTTACGAGGGTATGTTTGGCAGCATGAGTGAAGGAGGCTTTGTTGCGAAATAGGAAGACGATTCTAGATTTAACTTTGGATTGGAGATTGGGAGGAGAGTTTACAGTCTAGTCAGACACCTAGGTATTTATAGTTGTCCACATATGTTGGCCAGTGACACAATCTTAATTTAATCCATTTTAAATTCAGGCTGTAAAACAACATGTGGAAAAAGTCCAAAGGTGTGAACTTTCTGAAGCCACTGTTAGAAGGAATGCAAAATAAACTGCCATATGGTTTGAATTTGAATTATTTGTCATTTCATTGGGATTCAATGTAAGTGTTTAGGACCATGGTTGAAAGACTGTGTTCGAATGAAATGTACCTCACTCATGCAATTCACCCCCCCCCCCCTCATTTATGCTAATTTATGGTCATTTAAATGTCTTATTTCATTAATGTTTTAAACAATTTGAAGTTAGGATAGCCTGAATGTTTGAAAGTTGGGCTTGTATCTTAAATGGCATGGAATAGATAGATGGAATGATTGGATTGGTTGATTTGATTAATTGATTGATAGGATATCCTGATCATGTGACAGTTGGTTTGGTGTCTCCATCTTGAATGGTGAGTCATTTTATGGAATTGTATGGAAACATTTATAGAGTTATAGTTTTAGAAAGATTTTAAAGAATTTGAAGTTCTTAACTTTAGTACATCACTGGGGCTGAGCTACCTGCCATCCAGGACCTCTATATCAGGCGGTGTGAAAGGAAGTCCGGAAAAGTCATTAAAGACTGGAGCCACCCAAGCCATAGCCTGTTCTCTCTGCTTCTGCACGGCAAGCGATACCGGTGCAACAAGCAGACCTGCCAACGTGCACGTATTTTGCGTGCCAACTACGCAATTCTCTGTCCATGTACGAGATCGGAGTTAAAGGTACGCAGAAATGAATAGGGCCTGATAATTAAGTTGATTTTTTTTACATTTTAATAAAAAATAAATCCACTGAGTAAATCTAACATCCCGATTCTCGAGCTGCTACACACAGACATGTACAGAGTTTGTGTCAACGGACATAGAGAATGATACATCATTATTGGACGTAGCTACCCGGTGTCTGCCCCTCCTGTTTGTTATGATGCTGAGATTGCCGACTGTCAGCTGTACGTAAACACATGGACAAATCCCTTTGACTCTGTGTGTTGTGGAAAGGTAAACACTAATTGTTTCACGCTAACATTAGCGAACATAAGATGGACATTCAGTGGGCTCTGAAGTGCCAGCTGTTCATTTGCTAGTGAAAGAAATTAAATGCTAATACGAAAAATAACTGGTCGCATTTTTGCGAGTGTGATATACATTTAATTCCGCGACCCATTAGTTGTATTTTCCACGTAACATTACGAGGATCACGCAACCTGATAGACTGTAACTGTAATTATGATCCACGTCACAAAAAGCATTACAAAAGTATAATCACAAATAAATATAAACATCTTCTCGTTAAATGAAGTCCGGAGTTTAGAAGACTGCGCGATGAAGAATGAATGAGTGTCTGGTATCATCTATAGAGGCAATGCTTCTAAAATGCCTTTGGACTAGATTTGAGATTTTAGCAATTTCGAAAATCTGAAATTATGTATGCACTGCAAAGAAATACAGTAGGGCAGTCTGGTCAACATGCGCATGGATCAGGCCTGGAGAGAAATCGGCACAATGAAAAGGGGGGGCAGCCTGGTCTACTCCCACCTTTCGACTGTGATGTTGGGGATATTGGTCATATTCCACAGCAATGCAGACTGCGAACGAATATTCAGTCTCGTTTCCAAGAACAAAACCCAGTACAGAGCCTCCTTCAGTACAGACATGCTGAGCGCCCTCATTACCGAGAAGGTTTCAATGATTGCCAGAGGAACTGTTTGCCACAGAGAAGTCTGCCCTGCTGCGTAAGGCCTAAATCTGCTAGCTACCAGGCAAATCTGTCTAGGAAATTATTTCCTGAACGTCTCCAGAAAATTTGTGCTCATCCACTGTTTCCTATCATAGCTTTTTCGTTTTTGTTATGGATAACATGTTGATTTGATACTGATGCTATGCTTCAAACATTTGTTCTTCTCATATCAGAGTAAAAAAAAAAAAAATGAAGTTTGTACCTTAAACAAATAAATTATTTCTTGAATAAAATAAAAAAAAACTCCAAGTATAAAGGCCCTTTGTGTGTTCTTTCTAATTACATCATGTTAATGACGTTTACGTATGTGTAAATGGAATGCTGTCAAGAAAGAAAGTATTCAAACCTTTTTATCGACTTGATTTGGTACAATTCTATAATTGCGATCAGACTGACAAACATGCGCACGAGCGTGCCGGGTTGAAAGAACCCCAATTTGGCGTCTGCTACTACGTGCGTGAGTTGAATCTCCAATTTGTAAAAAGTTGGACAGGGTTGGCAGGTCTGAACACGTCTGACAGCAACAGGTTCCTGAACAGCCAAGGCATAAGACTGCTAAATTGCTAACAGAATGGCTACGCGGAATATCTGAACTGACCCATGTATTTTATGTTTGCACTGTCTCTCTGCACACTCGCATACTAAGTGTAGAAAACATTAAGAACACCTGCTCTTCCTATGACAGATTGACAAGGTGAATCCAGATGAAAGCTATGATCCCTTATTGATGTCACTTGTTAAATCCACTTCAATCAGTGTAGATGAGGGGTTCCCAAACTTCTTAGGCCCTTGACCCCATTTTGATATCTCAGAATTCTTGTGGCCCCAACCATGTGAAAATAAATTGTGTAATTTAACAGCTAATGTTTACTTTTTTTGAGGGGCTATGGCAGTCAATTGAAAAGCATTGTAACAGTATTTCTGATTGTCTTCTAAACTCACCATCACATATTTTTAATGTGGGGCTATGTCAATTGCAAATTTAGTCTGACAATGTATCTTATCTCACCACCGCTAATGACATAGGTGTCCTTGATGCATGTCGCGTCGGAGCATCTCAAAGTCAGGGGGCTTGGTCGACAGTGCGCACCTCATCTCTGCTGTCACTTCCAACCTGGATCGATATTTGGTTTTAATGTAGACGAGAGCACTGAATCTAGCTTCACACAGATATGAGTTGGTGAAGGGAACCTTGCGTTTTATGCTGCTTTCAAGGCAACTGGGAACTGTTAGCAGTTGATGTTATTCAAAGAGAAAAAATCATAGTTATTCTGGGAAGTAGATGTCAGATGTTCATTATTTCCTGTCCTTAATTGTTTCTCCTCTGAACAAAGAGACAGGATGTAGTTTATAACCCAACCCTAGCCTGTGGTTGACCAATTTAGAATTCCTTACAGTAAAATTGGGCCAACAAGTATCCCATTTCAAGCTCAATGTATAGACAATTTGGACCAATGAGAACTTCCCACATGTAGCTATGAGTCCCGGACTGAAATTCCTCCTGTGTCCCTGACCCATTCAGTTCCCCATTACAGAAAAACAACTATTTCCATTGATCATTAATTCCCTCTTGACCTTTAGTCCTCTGCGTTGTGTATTTATCTTCAAATATTCTTACACTCCCCCCTAGACCATTTTACTAAGAAACATACTTCAAATTTATTTTTAGAAAACATGAAAAAATAGACGTTATAAAAAACATTAGCAGTAAGCATAAAATCATTCACATTGAACACCTTGCATTTCTATAAAACACAAAGGGCATATTTTACTTGCTATTGCAATAAGAAATATATTTCACACAAAGTTATAGAAAATAGGTATTAACAGGTGTGATGATGATGCCCCTGACGATTCCTTCCACATCCTGTATTAGGAGGAAACTTACAAAAAAAAATTGGCTGCAAGACAATAATATGTGACTCCCCACCTGGATTCGGTCTTATGTAGCAACATTTGAATTTCAGTTTTTTACATTGGATAAAAAGTAGAGACTACATGATGGTACTTTACATTGGATAAAAGTAGAGACTACATGATGGTACAGTTGAAGTTGGAAGTTTCCATACACTTATGTTGGAGTCATTAAAACTTGTTTTTCAACAACTCCACAAATTTCTTGTTAACAAACTATAGTTTTGGCAAGTCGGTTAGGACATCTACTTTGTGCATGACACAAGTCATTTTTCCAACAATTGTTTACAGACATATTATTTCACTTGTAATTCACTGTATCACCAGTGGGTCAGAAGTTTACATACACTAAGTTGACTGTGCCTTTAAACAGCTTGGAAAATTCCAGAAAATAATGTCATGGCTTTAGAAGCTTCTGATAGGCTAATCGACATCATTTGAGTCAATTGGAGGTGTACCTGTGGATGTATTTCAAGGCCTACCTTCAAACTCAGTGCCTCCTTTGCTTGACATCATGGGAAAATCTAAAGAAATCAGCCAAGACCTCAGAAAAAAAATTGTAGACCTCCACAAATCTGGTTCATCCTTGGGAGCAATTTCCAAATGCCTGAAGGTACCACGTTCATCTGTACAAACAATAGTACCCAAGTATAAACACCATGGGACCACGCAGCCGTCATACCGCTCAGGAAGGAGACGTGTTCTGTCTCCTAGAGATGAACGTACTTTGATGCGAAAAGTGCATATCAATCCCAGAACAACAGCGAAGGACCTTGTGAAGATGCTGGAGGAAACGGGTACAAAAGTATCTATATCCACAGTAAAACGAGTCCTATATCGACATAACCTGAACGGCCGCTCAGCAAGGAAGAAGCCACTGCTCCAAAACCACCATAAAGCCACACTACGGTTGGCAACTGCACATGGGGACAAAGATCGTACTTTTTGAAAAATTGTCCTCTGGTCTGATGAAACAAAAATAGAACTGTTTGTCCACAATGACCATCATTATGTTTGGAGGAAAAAGGGGGAGACTTACAAGCCAAAGAACACCATCCCAACTGTGAAGAACGGGGGTGGCAGCATCATGTTGTGGGGGTGCTTTTCTGCAGGAGGGACTGGTGCACTTCACAAAATAGATGTCATTATGAGGAAGGAAAATGATGTGGATTATTGAAGCAGCATCTCAAGACATCAGTCAGGAAGTTAAAGCTTGGTCACAAATGGATCTTACAAATGGACAATGACTCCAAGCATACTTCCAAATTTGTGGCAAAATGGCTTAAGGACCACAAAGTCAAAGTATTGGAGTGGCCATCACAAAGCCCAGACCTCAATACTATAGAAAAGTTGTGGGCAGAACTGAAAAAGGGTGTGCGAGCAAGGAGGCCTACAAACCTGACTCTGTTACACCAGCTCTGTCAGGAGGAATGGGCCAAAATTCACCCAACTTATTGTGGGAAACTTTTTTTGGTCCTCAAATAATCGGTATCGACGTTAAAAAAATCATAATCGGTTGACCTCTAGTGTTTGTGTGTGAGAGAGAACAGGTGCACAGATTGAGAAAGTAACAGTCAATTGGTGATGAACGAGCTGTCTTACCGTGGAAGGCTTGGCTGGCTGTGTGTTGTAAATTGGGTCATAAATGTTTGGCTGGATAGAACTGAATAATTATTTGAATTATCATCCTCTGTTTTCTTCTTTAGTTTGTGCTTCAAAATAAAAAGCTGTGATTTAGAATGTGTCTCCTTGAGAATAGACTAAGTTCACTTCTGTCTTTTTGAAAGGAGACAATTTAGGACATGAAACACCAGTGTAGAGGTTTTTTTTCTCAGTATCAAGCCATCACCATATTGTCCTCCCAGGAGTCCTCAGAATTGAACAATTACAGCTTTTTCCTACCTTTTTTTTAAACGAGGGCTGAAATGAGGGAATGTATCACAGAAAGAGGGAAGAAGATAAGACTTGAGAGGAAAGCGTGAAGAAGCTATACAGCTCGAAGCAGAAATCCTTTTTCTGCAAGGTCACTCTGTTCCCAAGCAAGGACATCTCAAAACGGGAGATGCGCTTATCGTCCACAAACTGACACAATATACTGTTTTTGAGTCTCACATCACATTTATTTCTGTTTTACACGGATGCACTGTGTACAGTTTTACAAACAATTGTTTGCTCAAATTCCCCCACGCTAGATAGAGACAATGTGTTTTTGTCCAATTTTACATTTTATTATATCATTTTTGGTCAGGGTTGCAATAAATGTGTATTTGCTAATCAGCGTGGACCGAAGGTTGTGGCTATGTTTTACTCTTAAGCATTCTAAAGATGACTGAGGAAGTTGCTGTGTTTTTCCTATTGGCACTGCCGCCCGCCTGTTCATTTGAGCCTGGAAATGGAGCCGGTTGTTGAGATGTGAAAGCCAATGAATTACTTATGTGTGGTATAGAGGCTGACTGCGGAGAGGGAGGAAAGAGGGTGTGGGTGGTAGGCTAGAGACTGCCTTTATGTGAGAGCCATGTTAATGGAATTTTCCCTTATGGCACAGGCTAAAACACCGAACTGGTCTCTTTTTAATGTGGTTTTGTACTTCTCATGGTTTCCCCCCATTTTAGCCAGTTAGAAAATGAGCTAAGCATCCATGTTTGTTTCGTTCGCTCGGACTTGGTTTTGTGACCAAATTATATAACCTATCACCAGATTGAAATGAAAATCCTGGGAGGAGTAGGCATATCCTGAACAGAACATTTGACAGACTATAACATCAAACTGCTTATGTTTCATTCATATTTACACATTTTAATAAATATAGGCCTATTCCTCTTACAGAATTACAGAATGTGAAAGTTGTATATGTATGTAGGTGTTTGTATTGTATGGTAGAATACATACATGTGTGATGTATCCGAATGTTTGGTGTATGTTCGGTATATTTGTATTAAGTTATTTAACGGCGTAGCACATGAAACTGTTAACGAAGGCAATGTGAAAGCTCACTACAATTGATCAAAAAGTGACAGTTGAAAAGGATCTATAACCTCCCGGTTCGTTTCGATAGAAGAGCCACAGTCGACTTGGTATACAGACGGATACATGTAGTCATTGAGTCAGTCACACAAGCGAGCTTGTACATGCTATATTCATAACCACAGGGCAGTCATCCGCACCGCGTGTCTTATGGATGCAACAGAGTTATGATGGAGTGACCCGGCGTACCTGTGTTTGCCCTCGTTCACGCTTTCCTCCCATCTTTGGCTGATTAGGCTGCTACTGATAGCCCTACTTCTGTTTTCAGTGTCTTTCACTTCCTGGCCCAAGTTTCCAAACTGAGGAATGGAGACATCAAATTTTATTGGTCACATACACATGGTTAGCAGATGTTAATGTGAGTGTAGTGAAATGCTTGTGCTTCTATATGCATATATTAGCATCTGGGACAGAGTAGGAGGCAGTTCACTATGGGCACGCGATTCATCCAAAGTGAAAATGCTGCCCCCTATCCCAAACAGTATAAGTGACTAGTGATACATTTATAACATCACATTTTTTATTATTAAAGTGGCTATAGATTTGAGTCAGTATGTTGGCGATGGCTGTTTAAAATTCTGATGGCCTTGAGATAGAAGCTGTTTTTCAGTCTCTCGGTCCCTGCTTTGATGCACCTGTACTGACCTCGCCTTCTGGATGATAGCGGGGTGAACAGGCAGTGGCTCGGGTGGTTGTTGTCCTTGATGATCCTTTTGGCCTTCCTGTGACATCGGGTGCTGTAGGTGTCCTGGAGGGCAGGTAGTTTGCCCCCGGGGATGCGTTGTGCAGACCTCACTACCCTCTGGAGAGCCTTGTGGTTGTGGATGGAGCAGTTGTCATACCAGGCGGTGATACAGCCTGACAGGATGCTCTCGATTGTGCATCTGTAAAAGTTTGTGAGTTGGAGGCGTGCATGGCCACGCAGTCATGGGTGAACAGGGGTTACAGGAGAGAGCTGAGAATGCACCCTTGTGGGTCCCCAGTGTTGAGGATCAGCGGGGTGGAGATGTTGTTTCCTACCCTCAACAACTGGGGACGGCCCGTCAAAGTCCAGGACCCAGTTGCACAGGGCGGGGTTGAGACCCAGGGTCTCGAGCTTAATGACGAGTTTGGAGGGTACTATGGTTTTAAATGCTGAGCTGTAGTCGATGAAGAGCATTCTTACATGGGTATTCCTCTTGTCCAGATGGGTTAGGGCAGTGTGCAGTGTGATTGCGTCGTCTGTGGACCTATTGGGGCGGTAAGCAAATTGGAGTGGGTCTAGGGTGTCAGGTAGGGTGGAGGTGATATGATCCTTGACTAGTCTCTCAAAGCACTTCATGATGACGGAAGTGAGTTCTTCGGGGCGATAGTCGTTTAGCTCAGCCTTAGCTTTCTTGGGAACAGGAACAATGGTGGCCCTCTTGAAGCATGTGGGAACAGCAGACTGGGATAGGGATTGATTATGTCCGTAAACACACCAGCCAGCTGGTCTGCACATGCTCTGAGAACACGGCTAGGGATGCCGTCTGGGCCGGCAGCCTTGCGAGGGTTAACACGTTTAAATGTTTTACTCACGTTGGCCGCGGTGAAGGAGAGCCCGCAGGTTTTGGTAGCGGGCCATGTTAGTGGCACTGTATTGTCCTCAAAGCTAGCAAAGAAGTTGTTTAATTTGTCTGGTAGCAAGACGTCGGTGTCTGCGACGGGGCTGGTTTTCTTTTTTATAGTCTGTGATTGACTGTAGACTCTGCCACATACGTCCCGTGTCTGAGCCGTTGAATTGCAAATCTACTTTGTCTCTATACTGATGCTTAGATTGTTTGAATGCCTTGCGGAGGGAATAGCTACACTGTTTGTATTCGGTCATGTTTGCGGTCGCCTTGCTATTATTAAATGCAGTGGTTCACGCTTTCAGTTTTGCACGAATGCTGCAATCAATCCACGGATTCTGGTGGGGGAAGGTTTTAATAGTCACAGTGGGTACATCACCACCAATGCACCTGCTAATAACTCACTCACCGAATCAGCGTATACATCAATGTTGTTGTCTGAGGCTATCCGGAACATATCCCAGTCCACGTGATCGAAGCAATCTTGAACCGTGGAATCCGATTGGTCGGTCTAGCGTTGAACCGACCTGAGCACGGGCGTTTCCTGTAAATTTCTGTCTATAGGCTAGGAGCAACAAAATTGAGTTATGGTCAGATTTTCTGAAAGGAGGGCGAGGGAGAGCTTTGTATGCGTCGCGGAAGTTAGAGTAGCAATGATCCAGATTGCTGCCAGCCCAGGTTGCTCGTTCGATATTGTGATAAAATTTAGGGAGCCTTGTTTTCAGATTAGCTTTGTTAAAATCCCTAGCTACAATAAATGCAGCCTCAGTATATATGGTTTCCAGTTTACATAGAGTCCAATGAAGTCCTTTCAGGGCCGTTGAGGTGCCTGCTTGGGGGGGGATATACAAGGCTGTGATTATAATCAAAGATAATTATCTTGGTAGATAATGCGGTCGGCATTTGATTGTAAAGAATTCTAGGTCAGGTGAACAAAAGGACTTGAGTTCATGTTGTTATGATCACAACATGACTCGTTAATCATAAGGCAAACACCCTTGCCCTTCTTACCAGAGAGATGTTTGTTTCTGTCGGCGTGATGCGTGAAGAAACCGGGTGGCTGTACCGTCTGTTAAAATATCCCGATTGAGTCATGTTTCTGTGAATCAGAGAATGTTACAATCTCTGATGTCTCTCTGGAAGGCAACCTTTGCTCGAATTTCATCTACCTTGTTGTCAAGAGACTGGACATTGGCGAGTAGTATACTCGGGATCGGTGAGAGATGTGCCCGTCTACGGAGCCTGACCAGGAGACCGCTCCGTCCACCCCTTCTGCGGCGCCGTTGTTTTGGGTCGCCTACTGGGATCCGATCCATTGTCCTGGGTGGTGGTCCAAACAGAGGATCCGCTTCAGGAAAGTTGTATTCCTGGTCGTAATGTTGGTAAGTTGACTTTGCTTTTCTATTGAATAGTTCTTCCCGGCTGTGTGTAATAAGACTTAAGATTTCCTGGGGTAACAATGTAAGAAATAGTACATAAAAAAAAATACTGCATAGTTTCCTTCGAACGCGAAGCGAGGCGACCATCTCATGAGGAATGGAGACTTGGTTTCCAAACTGAGGAATGGAGACTTGGTTTCCAAACTGAGGATGGGTCCTGTTTTTTTTATTTGAAGTGCATCTTACAAAGGCTTCATAAATCCTTCACATAGGCTTCATAAGCACTACATAGATGCTTCACAAATCATCTATAACCGTGTATCATGCTCTAGAGAGATTCATGTGGCATAACTTTGTGTATTTGGTCACATTCATTAATCCTTTATAGAGCATGAGAGCAGTTCTTTTTGCTGAGGTGTTTTCATGCATGCATTTTCATGCTCCATAAAGTTTCCCTTGCCCCCCCAAAAAAGCACAAAATAACCGAAATATTTTAAATTAGTTTGAGAAGTTCACAAAGCAATACCGCTCCATTGCTCTCTGTGTGTACGGCTGTGATTTGCAGTGTGATCTCTTTAGTCCTTGTTTGCTTATGTAGTCCCACATGGTTGTTCCACTTCCAGGGCTAGCCATTGAAGGACCGTGCTCTTGTTTTCTGACCGAGCATGGTCAACAGAGTCCCACTTCATAAGAGGAACAGGAGAGTCTTTGTTCTAGGGAGAGGGCCGAGAAAGCCACATTAGAAAGCAATGAAGTGGATGCCTCTGACTTAATACTGGAAAATCAACTTGCATCCCTTATGTCCTTATCCTAGCTTATATATATGACGCACTAGATGACCGCCATTTTGAGTGGAAAGTGGACACTGCCTAGCCAGGCTACAGTCAGGCTCAGACCCTATTGCTTTCCCCACAGATCAAGGAAATTGGATACAAGGAAGGAAACTGATTTGAGTTTTGGGGCCTGGCCAAAGGTTGAGATTCTCCAACCTTCTCCTAAAGTGTGCACTTGCACACATCATGTCATGTGTCCCTCATGTCGCCCTCATGTGGGTGCTAGCAAGCAGGATAGGTAGTGCTAGGTATCAACAGCCAATCCAGTAGGGCTGGAAGCTATAGTTAGCTTCAACTGTTCAATATCACTGAACACTTGCATAAAGTTCAGCTTTCCCCAACTTTGATCCCATCCTGTTCACGCTTCCTCGCCCATGCTCGCATTGCTTTCCTCCATTGAAAATTAATGGCTTTCGAGGTTTCATTGACCCCTGTCTTCTTCTATGGAAACCCACTGTTAGATTTATCATGAATAATTGTGACAGGAAGAGTGAGAGCTGTGACCTTAGTTCACCACTCCACTGTCCACCGCCTACTTCAGAAATCACACCTACACTTCTACTAGTCTGAAAAGCTACTTCTTTCTTTACACCTGGCAAAGTCTCATATCGAATTTAATTTTATTTACTTTTCTGTTCATGTAGAAAAAGCTTGTATTTAAAAAAAAATGTTTAGATCATCATTTGAATGGAAAATCCTTGATTGCAGAGGTCATAGCAGTGTTTCCTCTAGTTTATTTCCCTGGCCGGGCACAAAGACGATATGCACGGTGTGACTGCATGAAGACTACCTGGGGAAAAAAGATACAATCTCAGGTTGCAGCTACAGATTAAAATCACTTTATTCGTCAATTGTAAAAAATGTCCAACCGAACTTTCACTTCGCTTTTATCCCAACCCCTCCGAAAGAGACACATACATAAACAGGTTGGAGCAGGGCTGCCTCACTGGAGGTTGTGGAGGTTAAGTGCTTTGCTAAAGGGCACAACGGTAGGCAATGGCATTTAAAGATTTCATACCAGCAACCCTCCTGTTACCAGATCACATCCCGACAGATGACTTCTGTCAGACCTGGGATTCAAAAGGTTAAAGGCTCTACCCCCTGGTTTAATCACTGTCTCCGTCTGAAAAAACGAATATAGTGAAGATGAGTTGAACTCCACTCTCCTTTAAAACAGAAAAAAATTAAGAAAAACGGCAACCTGGAACGTGTCCAGTGAAATCACAGCAGCGAAAGCTGTTGACCGCTGACTCGATGCCTCTCAACTGTGACTGCCTGGTTTTCTAAATAAGATAAGATCACTTTATTGGTCCAACCAAAGTATGACTTCCACTTTTAACCCAACCCCTCCGAAAGAAACACATACATATATAAAGGTTTTGGAGAGATGCTACACTGGGAGCTGTTGTTGTGGGGACGTTAAGTGCCTTGCTCAAGGGCACAACTGCAGGAAATGGCATCTAGGATTTGATACCAACTTTCTGACTGATTTTTCCCGTCTGACCCGGGATTCGAACTGGCAACTCTCTGGTTGCTGACTCGCCTCTCTAACCGTGTCACGACTTCCGCCGAAGTTTGTCCCTCTCCTTGTTCGGGCGGCGTTCGGCGGTCGACGTCACCGACCTTCTAGCCATCACCGATCCACTTTTCATTTTCCATTGGTTTTGTCTTGTCTTCCATCACACCTGGTTCCAATTCCATCAATTACATGTTGTGCATTCAACCCTCTGTTTCCCCCCATGTCCTTGTCCAGTATTGTTTGTTGTAGTGCTTGTGCACGGTATGCTGGTATTACCGGGTTTTGTTTGACCCATTTATTGTATTATTCTGTTTACGGTGGTTTATGGTTATTAAACACAACCGTTGTAAATCAGTTTCCGCTCTCCTGCGCCTGACTTCTCTGCCGCCAGTAGCATCGCATTACAAACCGCTAAGCCTCCCTGGATAAATGTATTATCTACACTAGTTATGTAACATCTTACTGGGTGTATGTGTAAATCAAGGCTGTTTAAAACGGGGAGTTATTTTTAATGGTTATGTTTTCTTCAAATGTTTTTTCTTCTTCATTAGAATTTTGCCAAACAGACTCTGGGAAGCCAAATAAATTGATCTGTGCCATTTTGTATATGCTACCGTCCGGCTCAAATCGGCCTTATGTTGCAAATATATATATTTATATATATATTTTTACATTTAGATAAAAGTAGAGACTACAAAATGGTATATCGTACCCTGCATTTGACGAACAATGGGAAAGTAATTCTGCTTTGAAAGTTGACAAACTTGTTAACTAACTTGAGAAAATGGCCTTTGAATTATTTGGTACCTACTGGAAAGCTCTCCTTTGTCTACACCCAATCAGCATTGCTCACACCCTCTTAAGCCAGCCCCACCCATCTCTTTAAGGATTCACATGTGAGGTCATGTGCTAAACAGAGAGTAGTGTAGTAGAGATTAAGAGTAAAAGTGGTAAAAGTAGTAGCCTACAATAAGGAAAAATTCCAGGTAAACAAAGTGTCCAGATAAAAATATTTGATAAATATTAGATGATGCTTACCCAGACACACTTGTCTAAATTGATGGGTCATGTGAAAGAAATGCTCTAACCCCCAACCACATCTTGCTAAGTGGATGGGTCTCTACAGAAGGTGTAAACGGTACAGCCAAATGGACACTTGCCCATTAGCAATATCAGAAATAGATAGTGTCACTATAAATAAAATAATATACAGTACATACAAGAATATCAATAACAATATCAGTGATAGATGAGGTAGTTATATGCTTACAATCAGGGGTAAAGTGGCTGAGCAGCAGGATAAAATGATTTTATTGTAGCAGCAACTTATGGCGTGTGTGTTAGGAGAGTCATTTGAATAGAGGTACTGTAGATAGTGCTGATGACTGGTCCGTCCGAACCCCGCATGACCAAGGGAATCTATATTCGGAGAGCCTGTTTCTGTCCTGCCCTTGACTTTGGCGCATGTGATGTCCTGATCTTCTCAAAAACATAAGTTTGTCTAGCTGTGTCCAGTCCAGGTGGTGCTTGTACAAGAAAACCATCTATGGGAGGAAGGACATCAGCATTGTGCAGCAGCTGAAACCTGGTCCTGACTGAGTCCGAACGCTCCTTGGCAACAACAACACCAGGCTCCAGAGCATCGAAGCTGTGAAACAGGAAATAACAAAAAAAAGTGAAGACATTACAACCTGGCACAACATCAATATACCTCCCAAGTTTAGTTAAGAATAATAACCTCATACAATGCAATACAAATTATATTCACCTGAAGTGCTGGTACTGCTTGAACTGTGGCAGCGGCCTGAAGTACGGAGTCAGGTGTTGTTGCCCGCCATAGCTTTCCACCAGCACCGTACCATCCTCCAGTCCAACCAGCTGTGGGATGTTGATGCCTGTCACAGTGCTGTCCTTCACAACACCAGCAATCTCAGACAAAGCGTTCACTCTGGTCTTTCTGAAGCGCTGCTCGATGAGGCCAAAGCAGCAGTGGGCGGCAAACTTGGTATGGCCTGTGATCAGGAAGTGAAGGCCCTGACTGTGGTGGAGCTTGTGCATGGTCCGCCAGGCACAATACCAGAGAACAAATGTGTTCTTGTTTTGGCCACTGCAGTTATCACAATTCAGGTCCACTCGTGTTTCCCCAACTCCGTAGTTGAAGAAACGGTGCATGTACTTGATGACTGCGCTGCTGCCTTTGCTGGATGACGTGCCTTCATCAATCAAGTAGTTGACTTGTTGTGGTATTCCTTCACAGCAGACACCAAACAAGCCACACTTGAGAAGAGTTAAAAAGTAGATGGGACCTGGCTGCATAGGGTCAGAAGGATAGTGCACCTGCAAACAACAAAAGAACATTAAGATAAGTTAATGAAAAGAAAATGTAACATGAAACGTAATATCATTTTTTAATGCATCATTATCAGGTAAATTTCACTTACCTACAAATGTGCAGGGCAGCAGCACTGCATACAGAAATATCATCTTGTAAACTGGAAGTTAAAATGATAACACACCGCCCGACTACACGTACCTCTGGAAAATACAGAAATAATGTGAGCTCAATAAAAGTAGTGCCAATCATGTTGGAGGTCAATTAAATAATCAAAACGTGTTGTTTGTGCTTTACATACCTAAGTGTAGTCATTGATTCCTTGTAAAGACGCCACACTGCTGCTTTTGTCACATGGGATGGCAGCAGCTTTCCACCAAAGTGTTTGTGTCCTGGGTGGCGTCCTGGTAACACTATTGCATTATCCTCTGCGTAGTTATTGATGAAGTTCACCACAGTCCTCATGCTTCAGGTGTAACCTGTGCTTGCTTGGGCCAGCTCTCTTTTTGATGGGAGGCATTAGACCATTCTCCTTGTATGACTGGTGGAGGAGAGTCAGGCGTGTTCTACTGATGCTGAAAGACAAATTCCAGATACAAACATTTTGGCATTATTATACAATAGCTGTGTCTGGCTGTAATCACAGCCAGACACACCTGGCTAACTTGATGGATCATGTAATCATCTGGCAAAGTGGAGTCTTTTGTTTAGACATGTTAGCTAATCAATGAATCATAATCATAGAGTACTAGCAATACAAACCTAATGTTAGCTAGCTAACATTAGGCTATAACTAGCAATGCGAAATGGAATTCTGAGAACATTACTACACACTGATCAAAAACGTAATGTTAGCTAGCGAGCCAGCCATCTGTCAGCTAGCTAGCTAACAGTAAGCTTTAACTTGCAATGAAAACATCTTTCTGACAAAATTAGAAATGTATAATATCTGAAAATATGGCGCTGTACAACGTGACGGAAATATGGCGCTGTACAACGTGACAGATGGGAGTATGCTAAAGTACTTTGCTATTTAGCGAAAGAATCCCCGTGTCATTTGGACACGCGGGAGACCGGGGTTCAATTCCCCGACGAAGAGGAAGGAGTAGGCTGTCCTTGTAAATAAGAATTTATTCTTAACTGCCTTGTCTAGTTAAGTGTGCCTCGAATTCGAAATAAATCTGACAGTGTCACCAGCAAAGCACCCCCACACCATCACTCCTCCTCCATGCTTCTCGGTGGGAACCAGACATGCAGAGATCATCTGTTCACCTACTCTGCTTATCACAAAGACACGGCGGTTGGAACCAAAATTGTCAAATTTGTACTCAGACCAAGGACAGATTTCCACCAGTCTAATGTCCATTGCTCGTGTTTCTTGGCCCAAGCAAGTCTCCTTTTCTTATTGGTGTCCTTTAGTAGTGGTTTCTTAGCAGCAATTCAACCATGAAGGCCTGATTCACACAGTCTCCTCTGAAGAGTAGATGTTGAGATGTGGATGTTACTTGAACTCTGTGAAGCATTTATTTGGGCTGCAATTTCTGAGGCTGGTTACTCTAATGAACATATCCTAAGCAGCAGATGGAACTCTGGGTCTTCCTTTCCTGTGGCGGTCCTCATGACAGCCAGTTTCAACATAGCACTTGATGGTTTTTGCGACTGCACTTGAAGAAACTTTCAAAGTTCTTGAAATTTTCCGGACTGAACTTCATGTCTAAAAGTAATGATGGACTGTCATTTCTCTTTGCATATTTGAGCTGTTCTTGTAATAATATGGACTTGTTATTTTACCAAATAGGGCTATCTTCTGTATACCCCCCTACCTTGTCACAACACAACACAAACGCATTAAGAATGAAAGAAATTCCACAAATTAACTTTTAACAAGGCACATCTGTTAATTGAAATGCATTCCAGGTGACTTCCTCATAAAGCTGGTTTACAGAATGCCAAGAGTGTGCAAAGCTGTCAAGGAAAGTGGTGGCTACTTTGAAGAATCTCAAATATGAAATATAATTTGATTTGTTTAACACTTTGTTTGGTTACTACATGATTCCATGTGTTATTTCATAGTTTTGATGTCTTCTCTATTATTTTGCAATGTAGAAAATAGTAAAAATAAAGAAAAACCCTTGAATGCGTAGGTGTGTCAACTTTTGACTGGTACTGTATCTTCCAATAAGTTAATTGGGTCATTAGAATTGCCATTTACACTAGTCTCTCCCTCTGCCTCCGACAGTTTGTCAAGTTTGCCAACATCGAGGAGGACACACCGTCCTACCACCGGCGCTACGACTTCTTTGTCTCCCAGTTCAGCGCCATGTGCCACTCAACCCACGAAGACCCTGAGACCAGAACCAGGTGAGGAAATAACAGGCCTGAAAATAAACCTTGAACAAATAAATTATTAAAGGGATTTTCCACTTGAATAAAATTTTGCTCACTGGGGGGAAATTGCCATTTTCTCCTTGTCCATAGACAAGTAAGGAAGCAAATATGTAAAGTTGTAATTTTGGTTAACCAGTGTATCGCTTTAAAGCCACACACAGATATTCATGCCATAAAAGAATGGCCCACCAACAAAAAAAATGTAAAAGGAGAATGGAAGTCTAAGTAGTAGGATAGTTATTTACATACAGTAGCCAGGCTTACTGATTGTTATAATAATCCTATTCATCTCCAAATCACCTATGCTAAATCCATAGCTCGCTGCTTTCATGAGATGATGGAAAGAAAGCAACAGAAAACAACCAAAGAATACCCATAACAATGGAAAGAAAGGCAGCGCAACGTTTATTAGATAACACACTGAACAGACCAAACACTAGCAAACCAGCAAACCAACATGCATCGCTTTATACGCAGGCGCTTCAGGCGCTCTGTTCCACCAGAGATGCCTGCTCTTCCTTAATCTAATAAAGACACCAGGAATATATTCAGATGACTATGATTCACTCTCTGCAGAGAGACCTCATCCCACCACCAATAGTGCTGTAATTATTTATAAAAAAAAAAAAATGTGTTGCCTAACCTTACCACCTGGGGGCGGCCCATCAAGAAGTCCAGGATCCAGTTGCAGAGGGAGGTGTTTAGTCCCAGGGTCCTTAGCTTACTGGTGAGCTTTGAGGGCACTATGGTGTTGGATGCTGAGCTGTAGTCAATGAATAGCATTCTCACATAGGTGTTCCTTTTGTCCAGGTGGGAAAGGGCAGTGTGGAGTGCAATAGAGATTGCATCATCTGTGGATCTGTTGGGGCGGTATGCAAATTGGAGTGGGTCTAGGGTTTCTGGGATGATGGTGTTGATGTGAGCCATGACCAGCCTTTCAAAGCACTTCATGGCTACAGACATGAGTGTTACGGGTCGGCAGATTACCTTGGCATTCTACAGTGGTCTGCTTAAAACATGTTGGTATTACAGACTCGGATAGGGAGAGGTTGAAAATGTCAGTGAAGACACTTGCTAGTTGGTCAGCGCATAATCGCTGTACACGACCTGGTAATCCGTCTGGCCCTGCGGCCTTGTGAATGTCGACCTGTCTAAAGGGCTTACTCACATCGCCTGTGGAGAGGGTGATCACAGTCTTCCGGCACAGCTGATGCTCTCATGCATGCATCAGTGTTACTTGCATCGAAGCGAGCATAGAAGTAGTTTAACTCGTCCGTTAGACTCGTGTCACTGGGCAGCTCTCGGCTGTGCTTCCCTTTGTAGTAGAGGTCGACCGATTTAACCGGAATGGCCGATTTAATTAGGGCCGATTTCATGTTTTCATAACAACCGGTAATCGGCATTTTTGGACACCGATTGTGGCAGATTTATTTTAATTTTATTTTTTTTATTTTTTTTTACCTTTATTTAACTAGGCAAGTCAGTTAAGAACACATTCTTACTTTCAATGACGGCCTTGGAACGGTGGGTTAACTGCCTTGTTCAGGGGAAGAACGACAGATTTTTACCTTGTCAGCTCGGGGATTCGATCTTGCAATCTTCCGGTTACTAGTCCAACGCTCTAACCGCCTGCCTTACTTTGCACTCCACGAGGAGCCTGCGTGGCAGGCTGACTACCTGTTACGCAAGTGCAGCAAGAAGCTAGCATTAAACTTATCTTATAAAAAACAATCAACCTTAACATAATCACTAGTTAACTACACATGGTTGATGATATTACTAGTTTATCTAGCGTGTCCTGTGTTGCATATAATCGATGCGATGCCTGTTCATTTCTCATCGAATCACAGCCTACTTCTCCAAACGGGTGATGATTTATCAAGCACATTTGTGAAAAAAGCACTGTCGTTGCACCAATGTCTACCTAACCATAAACATCAATGCCTTTCTTTAAAATCAATACACAAGTATATATTTTTAAACCTGCATATTTAGTTAATATTGCCTGCTAACATGACTTTCTTTTAACTAGGGAAATTGTGTCACTTCTCTAGCATTCCGTGCATGCAGTCAGGGTATATGCAGCAGTTTAGGCCGCCTGGCTCATTGCGAACTGTGTGAAGACCATTTATTCCTAACAAAGACCGTAATTCATTTGCCAGAATTGTACATAATTATGACATAGCATTGAAGGTTGTGCAATATTTAGACTTAGGGATGCCACCCGTTAGATAAAATACGGAACGGTTCCATATTTCACTGAAAGAATAAAAGTTTTGTTTTCGAAATGATAGTTTCCGTATTTGACCATATGAATGACCTAAGGCTCGTATTTCTGTGTGTTATGTTATAATTAAGTCTATGATTTGATATTTGATAGAGCAGTCTGACTGAGCGGTGGTAGGCAACAGCAGGCTCGTAAGCATTCAATCAAACAGCACTTTCGTGCGTTTGCCAGCAGCTCTTCGTTGTGCTTCAAGCATTGAGCTGTTTATGACTTCAAGCCTATCAACTCCCGAGATTAGGCTGGTGTAACCAATGTGAAATGGCTAGCTATATAGCGGGTTGCACGCTAATAGCGTTTCAATCAGTGACGGCACTCACTCTGAGAGCTTGAAGTAGTTGTTCCCCTTGCAATGGATAACAATGCTTCGAAGGTGGCTGTTTTCGATGTGTTCCTGGTTCGAGCCCAGGTAGGGGCGAGGAGAGTGACGGAAGCTATACTGTTACACTGGCAATACTAAAGTGCCTATAAGAACATCCAATAGTCAAAGGTATATGAAATACAAATGGTATAGAGAGAAATAGTCCTATGATTCCTATAATAACTACAATCTAAAACTTCTTACCTGGGAATATTGAAGACTCATGTTAAATGGAACCACCAGCTTTCATATGTTCTCATGTTCTGAGCAACGAACTTAAACGTTAGCTTTTTTACATGGGCCGGTGTAGTACGACTCGATGTTAGTCCTGTATTGACACTTTGCCTGTTTGATGGTTCATCGGAGGGCATAGCGGGATTTCTTATAAGCTTCCGTGTCCCGCTCATTGAAAGCGGCAGTTCTAGCCTTTAGCTCAGTGCGGATGTTGCCTGTAGTCCATGGCTTCTGGTTGGGGTAGGTACGTACGGTCACTGTGGGGACGACGTTATCGATGCACTTATTGATGAAGCCAATGACTGATGTGGTGTACTCCTCAATGCCATTTAGATTTCTTGTTAAGGTCAATTCAATTTTTGGCTAAGGTTATTCAATATGTATTGCATTTGTGGATATTTTCACTGTTCTCAGGGCAGGTCTGCCGGTTTTGACTAGCAGAAGTGACTTTTCGCAGCAGGTTAGGAGAACTTAAGCAATTAGCATGTCAGGTTAGGAGAAGGACATTAATGTTAGGAAAATGCAAAAATTTACCCATAACTCGGATATATCTAGCTACAATCAAGTCTGCCATTAGAACAGTCTTGGTTTGTTATTTTTTGAACGTTTAAAAAAGTTTTTTTAAATTTTTTTAAACAATACAAAACTTACACAATCAATGACAGCATACACACACAAACATCGACATCACACCTGCCCAGATCCACCTGCTCACACCCTTATCCCCAGCGCCCACATCACTCTCCGCCAGATGGCTTCAAACTGCACCATTTTGTTTCTCTGTCACCTACGCACTTTCAACATTTAGATATGTGGCAAAATTTGAAATGTTTTTTTTTTTTACATTGGATAAAAGTGAAGACTCAGAGCTAGAAAATGGTATATCATACACTACAGTTGAGGAACATTGGGAAAGTAATTCAGCTTTGAAAGTTGATAAACTTGGGACCTCACTTTTGAGAAAATGGCCCTTGAGTGTTTGGGAAACCTACTGGAGAGCTCTTTGTCTACACTCATTCAGCATTGTTCACACCCTCTTAAGCCTTAGCCCCACCAATTTCTTTAAGGATTCACATGTGATGTCATGTACTAAACAACCAAAGATTTCAAGACTGAAGACTGGCTTATACCACATCTATCGATAGTTGTCGCAGTTACATCATGAACATTCTATTGTTGTCCGATATCAAACTTGTCGTTTTCGTTATGAAACAGAAAACTAGAGGCTGCCTGTTTGTCCAAAATAGCATAACTAATGTATTTTAACACCAATTAACCCACCTGTTTAAAAATGTATTTATTATATGTCAATCTAGCAACTTTCTAAACAATGTTTTGGTACATTTCTAGCTTCTTAGCTAGCTAATGTTACGTTAGCTGGCTAGTCAGTTCAAATAATGACCATATCATATAGCTGACAACTTCTTCACTTTAGCTAATTTGTCTTCATTATTACAGGAAAATAAACTCGCAACAAGATCATTATTTACTAGTTAATGGCGAGTCAATTACAGAAAATATCTTGCGGTTATGAGTTAGAATGCCCTGCTTTTCTTTCAAATATAGTTTTTTTTTTACTTGGACTATGTCTTGTTGGCATAACGTTATATCCAAATTTGACTTTGATCCAGGTCATGTTCTTCACATTACCGTCTGGTAAACACATAGTATATAAAATAAAATCTATGTTTATTTGTCACATGCACAGGTTACAAAAGGTGTAGTGAAATTGATACCTATATAGTGGAGTATTTTGTTTAGACATGTAGCTAGCTTGCTAAACAATGAACCATAATCCCGACTCATACTACCCTGTATGAATCTGCAGGTAGCTAACCAACCCGGTTCAATGTTAGCTAGCTATCTAACATTAGGCTATAACTAGCAATGAAAATGACTTTCATTCAAATTAGAAACATATTATATCTGAAAATGTAGCTAGCTAGACTATCTTACCCATATGGATGGACTCTTCTCCCTCTGTCACGGATACCATGGTTGCCCTTAGTTTGAAGATGTAATCTGGAGACCGGTTTGTTATACAACAGCCTTCTGTGTGTTCTCTTTTCAACTCCCTCTATATATTTGCAATCAAACGGCAGAATTTTCTCAATTTCCTTAGCTATCAAACTCTGCTTCCACCGAGCATTCCACTGATTTCAAATCTCGGTCCTCCAGAAAGTGGAGAACCACACTTTTTGCAGTTCTACTACGTGATAACTTCAAACAAAGATGTGTTAGAAAGGATAACCTACACATACTGACCAGCTCTTGTTATAGATAGAAGCGTGCTACATGGCAGACCAATCCGAACTCATCTCTCAACATGTCCAGCCCATCTATTTCAGTCAATCATGGCTAGCGGAAGGTTCCTGTCTTTTCCGTGGCTAAATCAAGTAGGCTCATAATTTAACAGTTACTTGTATTTACAGATGGCATACAAGTTTGTTATGAATTTTCATATGTTCCAGAAGGCATTTCTGCCAAAAAACAAATGTTGAAAAAAAATGCCTCTCCTGTGAAGTAGTGACTTGCGACATACGCATAGTTTCCTGAAACATGTCACAAATGTGGAAAAGGGGAAGGTGTCTGAATACTTTCCCAATAAACTGTGACCTTTGAAATGTTTAAGTCCTTCAAATATAGTATTTAAAATGTGTGTGTGTGTGTGTATCCTGTGTAGGATCCGTGTGGCCGGTATCAAAGGGCTGCAGGGCGTGGTGAGGAAGACGGTGAACGATGAGCTTCAGGCCATCATCTGGGAGCCCCAGCACATGGACAAACTCATCCCCTCCATGCTGTTCAACATGCAGGATGCCGAGGACCTAGACAGGTACATAAAAAATATATATATACCCACATGGCAGTCATCGACATTGAAATACATATTTATGGACTAACATCAATTAGTCCTGGGAGGTGGTCCTGATTGTCACAACTTGTCTACTTAAAGTAGTCGTCTGCAGTTCAAATCACAACAAACAGGCCCCAGATATGGCAAACAGCTGAGGGATGGGGCTGGAAAAATGCAACCACTCTCAAATTCATAGACAGACCTATGGATGCAAGAACTGACTGTCCATGAGATCAAAATGATAGTTTTAAGCATTTTTTCTTAATCCATTTATGTATTTATTTTTACTTTTTATTTTACCTTTTTAATTTAGTTTATTTAGTGAATATTTTTCTTAACTTTATTTATTGAACTGCATTGTTGGTTAAGGGCTTGCAAGTAAGCATTTCACGGTAAGGTTGTATTTACCTGTTGTATTTTGCGCATGTGACAAATAAAATGTGATTTGTTTAGTGTTTATTTACAAACACATTGTTTACGAACAAAGCTGTAAAACATCCTTATATTTGGGGTTCTGATGAGGTTAGACAGTTGAACTAAGTTCCAGAGGCATTTTACGTTCTATTCTTCAGTAATCAAATGCTATATAACATAAATACAAAAGTCCAAACATGGATGTTGCAATCGCAGATTGCCTCTTTAATATAATTATATAATATTCCATTTAGCAGATGCTTTTATCTAAATAGACTTGCAGTACAGTGAGAGCATACATTTCTATTATGTGTATATAATCCCTTTGGGAATTTTAACTAATCAACTATATATTGCCCCTTGAGGCAAGGGTTGGATCCCTCTCTGTCATTTCCTCTTGTCTATTGCCCCTTCTTATTCAAAAATAATGTTAAACGAAAGAAAAAGATGGATAAGTTCAAATATTTTAGCTGGGCTTGATTTAGCTTTTCCGGCAACTTATGGAATCGGTTGAATAGTCCTAAAAATGCAAACCCTGCCCATCTGGCACTCAATGTGCACAATCAAACACTCAGGGACAACACATCATATTTGAAACCAGGTCTTAAGGTGAACCTGTTTATCTATAAGAATATAAGGCTTAGATCAAGGGCCCTACGTTCCAGTCTAAAGAGGATGGGAAAACACTGGCCATTGCTAACTTTTCAGGAATTTTCTCTCCTTTTTTCACTATATAGACACTAGTTAAATTCCCACAGGGATCACATGCACATATTAAAAGCGTATGCACACACTGTACTGTACGTCACGTTGGATAAGAGCTTCTGTTCAGTGACATTTTTATGTTATAGTTAAAAGACTGTTTGAATTCACATATTTCTTCTCAATAGACATCAGCTAGCTCTCAGAAAATGCACCCCCCCCCCCTTATTTCCTCATCAAGCTACACACAATACACCATAATAACAAAGCGAAAACAGGTTTTTAGAAGTATTTGCAAATGTATTAAAAATAAAAAAACAGAAACCTTATTTACTTGACTATTCAGACCCTTTTGCAATGAGACTCAAAATTGAGCTCAGGTGCATCCTGTTTCCGTTGATCATCCTTGATGTTTCTGTTTGAGTCCAGCTGTGGTAAATTCAATTGATTGGACTTTATTTGGAAAGACACACACCTGTCGATATTTGGGTCCCAGTGTTGACAGTGCATGTCAGAGGAAAAACTAAGCCATAAGGAATTGTCCGTAGAGCTCCGAGACAGGATTATTTCAAGGCACAGATCTTGGGACGGGTACCAAAAAATGTCTGCAGCATTGAAGGTCACCAAGAACAAGGTGGCCTCCATCATTCTTAAATGGAAGATGTTTGGAACCACAAACTCTTCCTACTGCGCAATTGGGGGAGAAGGGCCTTAGTCAGGGATGTGACCAAGAACCCAATGGTCACTCTGACAGAGTTCTAGAGTTCCTCTTTGGAGATGGAAAAACTTTCCAGAAAGACAACCATCTCTGTAGCACTCCACCAATCAAGCCACTCCTCAGTTAAAGGCACATGACAGTCCACTTGGAGTTTGAGAAAAGGCACCTAAAGGACTCAAACCATAAGAAACAAGATTCTCTGGTCTGATGAAACCAAGATTGAACTCTTTGGCCTGAATGCCATGTGTCACGTCTGGAGGAAACCTGGCACCATCCCTATGGTGAAGCATGTTGGTTTTGGCAGCATCATGCTGTGGGGATGTTTTTCAGAGGCAGGGACTGGGAGACTAGTCACGATCGAGGGAAAGATGAAAGGAGCAAAGTGCAGAGATCCTTGATGAAAACCTGCTCCAGAGCGCTCATTCTTGGGCAAAGGTTCACCTCCTAACAGGACTACGACCCTAAGCACACAGCCATGGCTTCAGGACAAGTCTCTGAATGTTTTTGACTGGCCCAGCCAGAGCCCAGACTTGAACCCGATCAAACATTTCTGGAGAGACTATTTTAGAATAAGGCTGTAACCTAACAAAATGTGGAAAAAGTCAAGTGGTCTGAATACTTTCTGAATGCACTGTATAAACACATAGCGTCCCAATTTTAGCATGGGTAATATTGTGTTCTACAAATTCCCCAGACGCCTAGCACAGTCTCAGATTCCGTCCCAAATGGCAACCTATTCCATATATTGTGCAATGCTTTTGACCAGGCCCCTATGGGGGCTTTCCTATGGGCCATGGGCAAAAGTAGTACACTATATAGGGAATAGTTTGCCCTTTGGGACGCAGGCCATCTCCTGAGATTTTCCATTAGCCCGAGGAGGATGAGTGACGATGGGGAATTGACATAGTTCTTCTGGAGAAGGGAGAAGAAGCTTGATTATATTCCATACAGAGAAACCGTTAGGAGAGGGACCAGAACCGGAGGTAGCCGTTGAGCCAGGCTCTTGCCCACGCCCGAGATTTACCCCACTGGAGATTAAGATTTAGACACCTTGACGAGACAGGACAGGTTTGTGGAGATAAAGCTTTACCCTCCTCTCTACTCTCCTATCCCCCGGTGCAAAATACAGACATCTCTCTCTTGCTCCCTTTATCTCTCTCCTCTGTCTCTAGTCTCTCCTTCTCCCCTCTCTTTTCTAGCCTCCTCTCTCTCTCTGTTCTCCTTCCCTCCAGGTGGTTTCCATGTGAACAAAGCTATTTTTGGTGGCAGACTTTTTTTTCTGTCTTTATACATGGAGCTCTCTTCGAACAGCAGACGAGCACTGCCGCATGCTGAGGAATTCCAGTTTGATACACCTACCACAACAGTGTCTGTCTCTTAACATTTGTTTTCGCCACATGTTTACCGCCTTATCAAGGTAATGACACTTGGGGCTAGGTGGGGAGGGGTAAACGACAAATTCTACAGCACCTTTTTTAGCTCGTCGCCTGTCAATCACATGGTATTCACAAAGTACATGGCTTTTCTGTGACTACAGTATAACCAAGGAAATTGGTTGCGTCCCTTTCTCTTGAAGTTGTTGCATTGCGCAATGTGGTCAAGATAAAAGTGAGCAGTCATGATACACCCATCTTTGTACAGGTTATTCATGCTAGCATACTTTTTGAATCATGTAGTTTACCCGCAGAGAAGATCAGAAGTAAAGGGGTTCATTCAAATGCTATTTTTTATGTACCACAATGGGATTCGCAGTAGGCGGATCACTACTAGGAAGAACCAATCACACAAGGTCTGTCAGAAACAGACAGGTTGACTGGTGAATGAGGTGAGCCCCTCCCGTTTTATAAGGCGCCACTCACCCACCCACTGGTTATTCTCGCTCTCTTCCTTGCGAAGTTTACTACGCTCCTGAAGCTTTCCTCAGCACGACTTGATCCCTGCTTAACTGTTCTTAAGCGCACCGCAAGGTTAAAGCTGCCGAACGTAGGACCTCTGCTCTCGTCTCTGTGTTGAAGTAAAATTCATTTTCTACTTTTTTGCATTTTCTACTCTTTCTACTATATTTGTGGCCAATTGCCTCGATTCGGTCTTATGTAGCAAAATTTGAAATTGCGTTTTTTACATTGGATAAAAGTAGAGACCTAGAAAATTGTATATCATACACTGCAGTTGAGGAACATTGGGAAAGTAATTCTGCTTGGAAAGCTGATAAACCTGTGACTGCACTTTTGAGAAAATGTCCCTTGAATGTTTTGGGACACCTACAGGAGAGCTCTTCTTTGTCTACACCCATTCAGCATCGTTCCCAACCTCTTAAGCCTTAGCCCCACCCATCTCTTTAAGGATTGACATGTGAGGCTATGTGCTAGACGGAGTGAGTAGTTTAGTAAACTACCAAAGATTTCAAGACTAAAAGTGGTAAAAGTAGTAGCCTACAATAAGGATAAACTCCAGGTAAAAATACACTTTATCTAGTCCTTGTCCTGTATCCTAATCTGACTTTGGTGCAGGTTATGATGTTCTTCATATTACCATCTCTGGTAAACACACACTAAATCAAATAAAATCTAAATGTATTTGTCACATTCACAGGATACAGAAGATGTAAATGGTACAGTGAAACGGTTACTTGCATAGTAGCTATATCAAAAACAGAATGTGTCCAGATAAAAATAATAAGATAAAAAGTATTGTATAATTATTAGATGACGCTTGCCCGACACACTTGTCTAAATTGATGAGTCATGTGAAGGAAATGTTATAACCACCCCCCAGCCACATCTAGCTAAGTGGATGGGGCACTATTGTCTAGACATGTTCAATAGATTGCCGTAACCACCCCCAGACACATCTGGCTAACTGGAAGGGTCATATAATCATCTGGCGAAGTGGAGTTTAGAGATGTACTTTAGCTATCTAGCTAAACAATGAACTGGTATAATCTCAACTCGTACTACTACAAATATTGTCTTAGCTGTAGTATGAATCTGCAGGTAGCTAAAGAGCTAACCAACAATGTTCAAAATTAGCTAGCTAATATTAAGCAGTAACTAGTAATGCAAATGAATTTCTGATTCGAATAATATTACTACACAGATCATACACATAATTTGAGCTAGCAAGCTAACATTCACTAGCTAACAGTACGCTTTAACTTGCAATGAAAACATATAATATCTGAAAATGTAGCTAGACTCTTACCTGTATACATGGATGAACGCTTCATGGCAGACTGGAACCAAAACTCAGTTTTGTTTGTAGCCACATCTTGTTTGGCCAAGTTGTCAAGTCACTCCGGTTCACGTGCATGTGCATGTGCAGAAAGTAGTCCATGACTTTTTCCAAATGATCTGTCGATAGTACCAAATTCAGGGCAACAACATTTTTGTAGTTTGGCTAACGTTAGTCCTTTCTACCGCGCTGTTTTTTGAAAGATATAATAACACATAGCTAGCTAGCTAACCACCGTCTTGCAATTGCTAGCTTAGCTCTCGTGTATAGTTCACCTCAGATTAAATGTAAACCCAGCTAACCTAAGCTAGGCAAAATGCTCAGACGGCCTACCTCAGCTAGCACACCAGCTCAGCTTGCATAGTTCACATAACGTTCAGTTGTTTTTGTGCTAACTTACTTGACCAGCCCGACCTACTAGGTTCTCTGGCCAATAGACTCAAAAACAGAATCAGCTACCGCGTCAAGGCTAGCCTTGCCACCTCCTGCCTCGCAGACCCGGGTACGTGGCAACCCGGTCTCCCCTCTACAAGCCAAGACTCTGCATTAGGGAGAGGGCAGTTTGCTAACGCCAGGCTGCAAACCCACAGTCCAAGACAAAGGCAGACAGTGGGGGAAACGGTCATGTGCAGCGGCCACTTCAAGGTCCCGCCCGGAGATTCCCTGGAAGGGTCCATCCCCAGCGGCAGAAAGGGGCAGCAACAGTTCATGCCGTGTCCCTCTCGGGTGCAGCACAGACTTCCCCCCCCCCATCAGAATGGGGAGAGTTATATCTGTGCTCCTAAAACCCTACCCCTCATGCAGCGGCTCATTCCAATGCGTCCGCTCACAGGGAAGATGGAAGGGGCTCACTAAAACCTCCATGCCACAACTCTCCCCTCTGCTCTTTTTGAAGTAGCCGTGGAAGACCGACAATTTGGATGCACCCCATTCTGGACATATGGGTCCTCAACAGCCATCTGAAAAGGTCCATGTGCTTATGGTCAACGTGCTGTCTCGCTCTTTTCGTCAAGGCGACTGGTTCACTTCAATCGACCTACAGGGCTCTTATTTTTACGTAATACCATCACACAGGAGGTTTCTTAGGTTTTTTTATTCAGGGAACAGCCTATGAATACCTTGGTGTTCCGTTCGGCCTAGAACTAGCTCCCCGC
Organism: Salvelinus namaycush; assembly: GCF_016432855.1. Taxonomy (NCBI): domain Eukaryota; kingdom Metazoa; phylum Chordata; class Actinopteri; order Salmoniformes; family Salmonidae; genus Salvelinus; species Salvelinus namaycush. Next base: position 4,127,040 of record NC_052317.1, read on the forward strand.
ATGTTCAACAAGTGTGTGGAGGCGGCTGTAGCCCCCCTGGAGAATCAGGAGATGAATAGCTCCCGAGTGGCGCAGCGGTCTAAGGCACTGCGTCTCAGTGCGAGAGGCGTCACTACAGACCCTGGTTCGATCCTGGGCTGTATCACAACCAGCCGTGATTGGGAAGCACACAATTGGCCCAGCATCGTACGGGTTAGGGTTTGACCGGGGTAGGCCGTCATTGTGAATAAGAATTTGTTCTTAACTGACTTGCCTAGTTAAATAAAAATAAAAAAGATTCTCCACCAAAGCAGTACGAGACACGGCTTCCCTCTTAACCCACCTCACCGAGTTAGGGTTCAAGATCAACCAGAAAAAGAGCTGTTTGGTGCCCACATAGAGAATAGAATACCTAAGCGTCAAGCTGGATCTATTTTATCGGGCTACACTATCGGACGGCCTTATCACATCATTCTGACAGTGCCTCTCCCTGTTCCGCAGCGGGCGCTCAGTTATGCTCAGAACGTATCTTTGAGTCTTGGGGTTGATGGCATCTTCCATCTCAGTACCACTGGGTCTACTGGGAATGAGAGACTTCCAGCGTTGGGTATCTGCCCAACGTCTGTGTACACAAAATCACCTCAATCAAAAAGTTAACGGTAACCTTCTCTCGGCTGTCTGTCACTGGCAGAGCCCCTCGATCTTTGTTTCTGGTCCCGACAGCTCTGCCTCTCTCATGTAAACTACCTCAAACTTCTGACAGTGTTCCTTTCATTGAAATACTTTCTGCCCTTCAGGAATTGTCACATCCTGATCATGACAGACAATACGACTGGTGGCATACAATCAACCCCCAGGGTGGCACTTATTCTGTGGAGCAGAACACACCTACTCTCACTACGCGCGACTCATGTCCCGGGCGTACTGAATATAGGAGCGGACTTGTCCAAAGGGAATCCCCTATACGGGGATCGGAGACTCCATCCTCAAGTGGTGAACCAGATCTTGGAGAGATATGGTTGAACACCATTGATATCTATGCATCGCACAAAGAGACACACTGCCCGCTGTTCTTTCCGCTAGCAGTACTACTGGAGGTAGACGCGCTGGCACACCCTTTTTTTCCCTCTATGCCTAAGGCTTATCCCTCATCTTAGTAGCCCCTCGATGGCAAGGAAAGCTCTGGTTAGCGAAGATCACTCTCTTACTTTACGACAAGCCCTGGCAGCTACTGTTACGCAGGGATCTTCTGACCCAAATGAACAAAGAGATTTCCCACCCTCACCCAGAAACCATGGCCCTCTGGGCAAAGTCTGTGAGAGGATGAATCTGAATGCGACAGGCTTACCCCTCATTGAGACTATTCAGAGTGCCAAAGCCCCTTTTTCAATGTTCGGAAACAAGTGGCATGTTTTTGAGAAGTGGCTTTGACAAAAACACAGTAGGGAGCGCGTCGCTTACGTCCATGTCTCCAAGCCTTTAGCCCCATCTTGGGACCTATTTTGCTTGAGGCTATTTCACAGCAGCCTTTTGAGCTGCTGGAAGGTGTGGAGATGAAATATCTCTCCTTCAAAACCGCTTTGCTGATCGCCCTTACGCCTGCAGAGTGAGTGAGCTTCACGCACTGCCAGTCTACCATTTGTGCCTACAGTTTGCACTGAGGTTATCCAACTTAAACCTTCCTTTATGCCTATGGTCAGTGGTAATTGTCTTGCCTTGGAGCTTGTGGCTTTCCACCCGCCGCCATTCACTAACATGGAAGAAGAGCCTCTCCACCGTTTGTCCAGTACTCACATTGCACATTTACTTGGACAGAATGAGAGCCTTACGCAAGAGCGACCAACTCTACATTTCTTTAGCGCCCCCCTGCAAGAGTAGGCTCCTCTCGTCAACGACTATCCCGTTGGATAGAGGAGGCTATTATATTGGCTTGTAATAGCTACTGTTTACAGCCCCCGAAGGGCCTGAGGACTCATTCCACCAGAGGTCTGGCTAACTCTTGGGCACTGTTCAAATGCATCTCTTTACAAGGGATATGCAATGTGGCATGTTGGGCTACATTTGAGGTTTTACCAAAAGGATGTCACTGCACCTTCGTTGACGCCTACTGTTCCCTGTGTCGGAGCCTCTGAGGGCTTCGGAGAACATGTCTGCGATATTGGGGTTGGCCATATCCCATTGTGATACATCAAAACATGTCTTTGAAAGAACTCTAATCAAATGTTATCGTCACATGCTTCGTAAACGGCAGGTGTGGACTAACAGTGAAATGCTTACTGATGGGCCCTTCCTAACAATGCAGAGAGAAAGAAAATGGAGAAATAATAGAAAAGTAAAACACGTAGTAATAGATACACAATGAGTAACAATAACTTGGCTATATACAACAGGTACAAGTAAGGTAGATATGTACATATAACTATGAAAAAAGTGACAGAGTAAACAACAGCAGCATATGTGTTGAGTAAAATTAAATAGTGCGAAAAGGGTCGTTGCTATTTAGTTAACTATTTTACTAACTATTTAGCAGTCTTATGTCTTCGGGGTAGAAGCTGTTAACGGTCCTGTTGGTTCCAGACTTGGTGCGTTGGTGCTGCTTGCTGTGCGGTAGCAGAGATAACGTTCTATAACTTGGGTGGCTGGAGTCTTGGTCAATTTTTAGGGCCTTCCGCTGACACCGCCTGGTATAGAGGTCCTGGATTGTGGGGAGCTCGGCCCTAATGATGTACTGAGCCGTATGTACTACCCTCTGTAGCGTTTTGCGATTGGATGCTAAGCAGTTACCATACCAAGCGGTAATGAAGCCAGTCAAGATGCTCTCAATGGTTCAGCTATAGATATTTTTGAGGATCTGAGGGCCCATGCCAAATATTTTCATCCACCTGAATGGGAATCGGCATTGTCGTGCCCTCTTCAAGGCTGTGTTGGTGTGTTTGGACAATGATAGATCCTTAGTGATGTGGACACCTGAGGAACTTGAAGCTCTTGACTCGCTCCACTTTAGCCCACTCGATATGAATGCGAGCATACTCGGCATTCCGTTTCCTGTCGTGAAAGATGCGCTACTTTGTATTGGTGACGTTTAGTGAGAGGTTGTTGTCCTGGCACCACACTGCCAGGTCTCTGACCTCCTCCCTATAGGCTGTCTCATCGTCATTGGTGATCAGACCTACCACCGTCGCGTCGTCGCAAACTTAATGATGGTGTTGGAGTCGTGCGCAGCCACACAGTCGTGGTTGAACAGGGAGTACAGAAGGAGACTTAAGAATGCATGTGTTGTTGCCTACCCTCATCACCTAGGGGCATCCGGTCAGGATCCAGTTGCAAATGGAGGTGTTCAGGTCCCTGTGTCCTTAGCTTAGGGATGAGCTTGGAGGGCACTATGGTGTTGAACACTGAGCTGTTGTCAATGAACAGCATTCTCACGTAGGTCTTTATTTTGTCCAAGTGGGAAAAGGCAGTGTGGAGTGCAATAGAGATTGTGTCGCCTGTTGATCTGTTGGGGTGGTATACGAATGGGTCTAGGGTGTTAGAGATTATGGTATTAATGTGAGCCATGACCAGCCTTTCAAAGCATTACATGGCTACAGATGTGAGTGCTATGGGGCGATAGTCATTTAGACAGGTTACCTTGGCGTTCTTGGGCACAGGGGCTATGCTGGTCTGCTTGAAACATGTAGGTATTACATACTCTGTCAGGGAGAGGTAGTAAATGTAATTGAAGACATCTCACTCATATTATCATAGAACCAGGGTTATGAATGTTTTCATCCCCATGGGGAGTCAGTAGGATCAGGTGCCCCCTGTCATGTAATTCTATTCACTGTGATCTCAAAGGCAAAATGGATCTGAAAACGGAAATCAAATTAGTATAATAAAAAAATCCCCATTTAAAAATGTCAGTTTAAGCTATAGAACTTCCGCATCTGCGGTGAACGGTGACAGCTAGAGCGGTGTTTGTCAGAACATGAGACATCCCGAAAATCGATCCTCTCCCAAAATCGTCTGTAGGTTCCGAACGGTTTGGCCTTTCAAACTATTATGGAAAGATGAGACTCTCACAAACACAATGGTGTTCTCGGTTTTGGGCTCGTCTGAAGTCGGTACAGCCGATCTGCCAACTTCTGCTTTTCCAACAGTCTTGAAGGAGTTCCCACATATGCTGAGCACTGATTTCCTTCACTCTGCAGTCCAACTCATCCCAAACCATCTCAATTGAGTTGAGTTCGGGTGATTGTGGAGGCCAGGTCATCTGATGCTGCATCACACTCCTTCTTGGTCAAATAGCCCTTACACCACCTGGAGTTGTTTTGGGTCATTGCCCTGTTGAAAAACAAATGATAATCCCACTAAGCGCAAACCAGATGGGATGGCGTATCGCTGCAGAATGCTATGGTAGCCATGCTGGTTAAGTGTGCCTTGAATTCTAAATAAATCACAGTGTCTCCAGCAAAGCACCATTACACCACCTCCTCCATGCTTCACGGTGGGAACCACACATGCAGAGATCATCTGTTCACCTACTCTGCGTCTCACAAAGACACAGCAGTTGGAACCAAAAATCTCAAATTTGGAATCATCAGACCAAAGGAAATATTTCCACCGGTCTATTGTCCATTGCTCATGTTTCTAAGCCCAAGCATGTCTTATTTTTATTGGTGTTCTTTAATAGTGGTTTCTCTGCAGCAATTCGACCATGAAGGCCTGATTCACACAGTCTCCTCTGAACAGTGCATGTTGATGTGTCTGTTACTTGAACTCTGAAGCATTTATTTGGTGCTGCAATCTGAGGTGCAGTTAACTCTAAGGAACTTTTCCTCTGCAGCAGATGTAACTCTAGGTGTTCCTTTCCTGTGGCGATCCTCATGAGCCAGTTTCATCATAGCGCTTGATGGTTTTTGCGACTGGACTTGAAGAAACTTTTAAAGTTCTTTAAATGTTCCGTATTGACTAACATTCATGTCTTAAAGTAATGATGGACTGTCGTTTCTCTTTGCTTATTTGAGCTGTTCTCGACATAATATGGACTTGGTCTTTTACCAAATAGGGCTATCTTCTGTATACCACCCCTACCTTGTCACAACACAACTGATTGGCTCACAGGCATTAAGGAAAGACATTTCACAAATGAACTTTTAACAAGGGACACCTGTTAATTGAAATGCATTCCAGGTGACTACCTAATGAAGCTGGTTGAGAGAATTCAAAGAGTGTGCAGAACTGTCGTTAAGGCAAAGGGTGGCTACTTTGATTGTTTAACCCTTTTTTGTTTACTTCATGATTACATGTGTTATTTCATAGTGTTGATGTCTTCACTATTATTCTACAATATAGAAAATAGTAAAAATAAAGAAAAGCCCTGGAATGAGTACGTGTGTCTAAACTTTTGACTGGTGCTGTATATGGAGACTGTTTAGTGTAAAAAATGTGTTAAATACATGTCCAAAAAAATCTGTTTCATAATCTTTCTTATATACACTATGTATACAAAAGTATGTAGAGTCCCGTTCAAGTTAGTGGATTCGGCTATTACAGCCACACCCGTTGCTGAAGGGTGTATAAAATCAAGCACACAACCATGCAGTCTCCATATACAACCATTGGCAGTAGAATGGCCTTCCTAAAGAGCTCAGTGACTTTCAACGTGGCACTGTCATAGGATGCCACCTTTCCAACAAGTTTGTCAAATGTCTGCCCTGCTAGAGCTGCCCTGGTCAACTGTAAGTGCTGTTATTGTGAAGTGGAAACATCTAGAAGCAACAGCAACTCAGCCACAAAGTGGTAGGCCACATAATTTCACAGAACGGGACCGCCGAGGGTCGAAGCGCTTGTCCTCGGTTCCAACACTCACTACCTAGTTCCAAACTGCCTCTTGATGCAATGTCAGCACAAGAACTGTTCATGGCCGAGCAGCCGCACACAAGCCTAAGATCACAATGCTCAATACAATGTGGTGTAAAGCGCACCGCCATTGGACTCTGGAGTGATGAATTACGCTTCACCATCTGGCAGTTCGACGAACGAATCAGGGTTTAGTGGATGCCAGGAAAACACTACCTGCCCCAATGCATTTTGCCAACTGTAAAGTTTGGTGGGTGAGCTGTTTTTCATGGTTCGGGCAGGCCCCTTTGTTCCGGTGAAGGGAAATCTTAACGCTGCAGCATACAATGACATTCTTTACGATTCCGTGCTTCCAACAGTTTGAGGAAGGTCCTTTCTTGTTTCAACATGACAATGTCATCGTGCACAAAGTGATGTCGAGACAAATGGTTTGTCGAGATTGGTGTGGAATAACTTGACTGGCCTGCAGAGAGCCCTGACCTCAACCTCATCGAACACCTTTGTGATGAATTAGAACGCCGACTGCAAGCCAGGCCTAATCACCCAACATCAGCGCCCAACCTCACTAATGCTCTTGTGGCTGAATGGAAGCAAGTCCCCGCAGCAATGTTCCAACATCTAGTGGAAAGCCTTCCCAGAAGAGTGGAGGCTGTTATAGCAGCAAAGGGGGGACCAATTCCGTATTACTTTTGGTCATACTTTTGGTCATGTAGTTTATCTCCGATGTATTTGACTTGTCAGAACAAACTCCCTTTAGATATTTTTGGGGGACTATCTGTTGTTCCATGTAGTGAATCTGTTATTCAATGCTTTTGTTTGGGCTGATTTACCAAATAATTTGAGTATTTTTTTACCATTACAATTCTAAATCAAATAGCTAAATGATCCTTGGTTGGATCTTTCCAAAATAATTCCACATACCTTAGTAGAACCCTGGGGAAGCAACTCCAGTGTAGATTTGGCCTCGCGTTTTAGGCTATTGTCCTGCTGAAAGGTGATTTTGTCCAGTGTCGGTTGGAATGCAGACTGAAGCAGGTTTTCCTATAGAATTCCCTAGTCCTTGACGATGACGTAGTAAAACTCCCTAGTCCTTCACGATGACAAGCATACCCAAGGGGTTGAATACTTATTGACTGAAGCCATTTCAGCTTTTAATTTTTTAATACATTTGTAAAAAAATGATAGAAAAATGATTCCACTTTGACGTTGAGGTATTGTGTGTAGGCCAGTGACACGCATCTCAATTTAATCCATTTTAAATTCAGGCTGTAACACCACAACATACGGAAAAAGTAAAGGGATGCTTTCTGATGGGACTATATATATGTAAGTTTGTACTTAAGAAGAAAGTAGGGAAGGAACATATGTACAAAGGAAGGAAGGAGGAAAGGGAATGTACCCATTGCTTAGGCAACTCTGTAATAATTTAAATAATTCAACAACAAAGGAATGTAAGGATGCATTTCTCAAGCCACCATGGGCCATAATAATTCCCCATACTCCCTGGTGACTTTCTTCCCTCCCTGGCCCCTCATAAGGCGGAGCTATTAAACTGTCAAGTCTGCGCTTAGGAAGATAACTGTCCTCCAGATCAGGGGAGAAATATGTAGCCCCCCACTCCCGGTTCAGTCGAAGGTAGAAGATGTGTGCACCTCGTGGGGTCAGCTCAGGGTTGGTCTGGGGGGGGGGGGGGTGTAATTTGAAAGAGGCGAAGCACATCAAAGCTATTGTGTATGCTGAAATTGGACGCCGGGTCTGGCATCGCGTTTAATGTCACATCCACTGACATTTATGCAATGCTCTCGAAAACCGCCGCTTGCCCAATGTCTGGTTGACTATCTTTCGGTCGGTCTGTGGCAAACTCCATTTTGTTCGCCCTATTTCTGGTTTATTTTGTTCCTAAAGATGGAAGAGATTATGAAAAGTCAACCTCTTTCTCCTTGACGCATCTCGTGTCCAAGGATAAGTAATGGAGCTGTTTTTTGGGGGAAAGAAGGCTCGGGCTACCAAAACCCTGCCAGCATAGGGTGAAGGATATCTGATACCTTTTTAATGGTCTTTGTGGTGCCAGAGTGTGACCTGAATGCAAAGTTGCTAGTGTCATATAGACTCTGAGCCACGGCGGTGTGCGATATGACGCCTGAGAAGAAATTAGCTCCACAAGGAGACATTGATACGATCTCAGCTGAGCTACTGTGCCCCAGCTGTCAACTTATCACTGCCATTGATTCGACCGAGGCTGCATGCGCTTGAGTTGGGTTAGCTCATACTAGATCATCATCATCATTCACCAATGTGTCTTGGATACCTTTTTCTTGAAAAAGGATATTGACAATGCAATCAGAATGACATCACCAACAAGGTTAACCTTTTTGTCCCGTTGCCACATGAACCAAGGTGCTGCTTGAAACGACCTCTGAGGAATGGGATGATGTGGATGGTGATGATAATGAGGATTCTGATTATGGGGGTGTCAATAGTTAGGGATCGTTACAATGATGGGCAGTAGAGGCCACAGAAGAGTGTGGTTGCTCAATCTTTGCCATGTGCACCTAGGGAATGGAAACTGAATAATATTAAGATGGAATGCATACAAATTATGATTCCTATGTCTTCTAAATCAGAGGTATCCAATCCTCCTGGAGAGCTATTTGGTGTTGGTCCAGCCCTGCTTTTGCAGCTGATTAGTAAAATCAGGATTGCTAGCTAGAGCAGGGTTGGAGAAAAAGCCTGACTCCCCTTTTTATGAATGCTAATGCCTGACCATGTGCAAATTGTGGTGTCGTCCTTTAGAAAGGATGCTCAGCCAGGGCCCTGACCCTCTGTGGGCACAAAAACATCCCGTGACTCATGTGTACGCAGGAAATATATGTAGTTGTGTAAAGACTGATTTTAACAACGCTAGTTGGATCAAATCTGGCCTGTACAGACGGAGACAGGCCACACGCACACACTCGAAATGCAATCCATGTTGTGCCTTTTTAATTTAACAGCATCGTTTGTTGTTTTTTGTGATCTAACTAAACATACCTGGTAGAAAGCATTTGGTCAAGGATTCTATTAATTTTTTTACTCAGGGAGAAACTTTGACTTGACCAGAATGGGGAAAGAAGCTCAGCTTTTATCCCTAAGTCTATTGACGCACCATAGCATCACTCTTAGTAACATGACACAAATCTCAGTTTAGGCTACAGATATCAGTTTTTTTTTGCATGGGCTGCGTCTCAGTCCATAACATCTGCCTAATAAGTCTGGCTGCACAACCAATTGGCAAACGTACTGCAAATTGAGATCACGTAACTAAACTAAATAAAAAGAAGACGACACTACACTATGAAACAAAGATAAATGACATAAATAGTGAAAGTAAAAAGCTTTGGAGCACCTTAAATGACATTCATTGAATCAGGTAGCTCATGCATCACAAAAATCATCTGATATTGCCAACTACTTTAATGAGTTTCTCGATGGCAAGATTAGCAATTTAGGCATGATATGCCATCAACAAACACTGACACTACACATCCAAGTATATCTAACCAAATTATGAAAGACAAGCATTATATTTTGAAAATGTATGTGTTATTGCTTTACACCCCTTGCTATTTTGTGGATAAAGAGTCACCTGTCTAACAGAATAGAGAGGGTGTTCTTTAATGGAAGCCCCTCCAACATAATCCAGGTAGAATTCCCCAGTGCAGCTGTCTAGGCCCCCTACTTTTTTCAATCTTTACTAACGACATGCCACTTGTTTTGTGTAAAGCCAGTGTGTCTATGTATGCGGTTGACTCAACACTATACACGTCAGCTACTACAGCGACTAAAATGACTGCAACACTTAACAAAGAGCTGCATTTAGTTTCAGAATGGGTGGTGATGGGGTTCATTCCTTGTTCTTTGTCAATCATTAGCATTCTCTTTAATTAAATCATTCAAAAACCTTTATTAATGCAATTGCAGACAGAAGTTGCCAACAGGATCATAGCACGCATGTTTCCGAGTAAGTTCTGGAAAATAGAAAAGGGTCCGAGTTGTTTTATTATTCCTACAGTCATATCTTAGTGATGTCACTGCCTATGTCATTACCTTCTACTCATGATACCAAATCCATGCCTACACAGCTATATAAACAAGAGTTTTAGTGTTATCTAAAAGCTCAGCAGTAAATGTCCACTCCCCAAATTGATTTTTAGTGGAATGTCTGACTAGTCTCTTATCTCTTACACTCCCCTGCAGAGTTCTGTCTGTCACACATTTTTCAGACAGTTTCTTTATAAGAGGCAGAGATTAGAAAAGACTGTGGAACAATATTAAACCTTTATAATGAATATATATATTGCTAATCTGTAGTCCAGGATCATATACATGTAAGGAGGGAGGGGTCTTGTATCCCTTTCCCTTCTATTAATACAACATAAGCATAATCAATCATTATAATACATCAAACATTTGGTACAGCCCCTATCATGACCCCAAGGTGAACCTGACAGAGGCAAGGAATAAGTTGAGTCCTAAATATTTCAAAAACTTAAAGCCTTGTATTTGGTACAAATCATTCACTAAACCCTAAACCTCAACTAAATCTTGTAATAAATAATTTGGAAATTGAGCCTGTTGAGGTAACTAAACTGCTTGAGGTAACCCTGGATTGTAAACTGTCATAGTCAAAACATGTTGATACAACAGTATCTTAGATGGGGAGAAGTCTGTCCATTTATAAAGCACTTCTCTATTCCACATCAAGTAACTCATGCAAGCAGTAAAATTAGATTTACAAAACAGATAAAAATACACCTAATGGAACAGCAGGGACTGTGAAGCAACACAAGCATAGGCACATGCACATGCATACTCACGTGATAAAATATGCACTAAACACACACGTACACATGGGTTTTGTGTTGTAGATACAGTTGAAGTCGGAAGTTTACATACACTTAGGTTGGAGTCAATTAAACTCGTTTTTCAACCACTCCACACATTTCTTGTTAAAACCTCTCTAGGGTATGTGGGACGGTAGCGTCCCACCTCGTCAACAGCCAGTGAAACTGCAGGGCGCCAAATTCAAAACAACAGAAATCCCATCATTTAAATTCCTCAAACGTACAAGTATTTTACACCATTTTAAAGATACACTTGTTGTAAATCCAGCCAAAGTGTCCGATTTCAAAAAGGTTTTACGACGAAAGCACACCAAACGATTATGTTAGGTATGAGCAGAGTCACAGAAAAAGACAGCCATTTTTCCAGCCAAAGAGAGGAGTAACAAAAAGCAGAAATAGAGATAAAATGAATCACTAACTTTTGATGATCTTCATCAGATGACACTCAGGACTTCATGTTACACAATACATGTATGTTTTGCTCGGTAAAGTTCATATTTATATCCAAAAATCTCAGTTTAGGTGGCAAAAAGCCAGAGAAAATGCAGAGCGCCAAATTCAAATTAATTACTATGAAAATTACTATAAAAATCTAACTTTTATTAAATCACACATGAAAGATACCAAATTAAAGCTACACTGGTTGTGAATCCAGCCAACATGTCAGAATTCAAATAGGCTTTTCGGCGAAAGCAAACAATGCTATTATCTGAGGATAGCACAATAGTAAACAAAGACAGAGAAGCATATTTTAACCCTGCAGGCGCGACACAAAACGCAGAAATAAAAATAGAATTCATGCCTTACCTTTGACGAGCTTCTGTTGTTGGCACTCCAATATGTCCCATAAACATCACAAATGGTACTTTTGTTCGATTTAATTCCGTCAATATATATCCAAAATGTCCATTTATTTAGCGCGTTTGATCCAGAAAAACACCGGTTCGAACTTGCTCAAACGTGACTACAAAATATCTCAAAGGTTACCTGTAAACTTTGCCAATAAATTTCAAACTACTTTTGTAATACAAATGTAGGTATTTTTTTACGTTAATAATCGATAAAATTGAAGACGGGGTGATCTGTGTTCAATACAGGATTAAAACCAACTATAGCTAGCTTTCTGGTCACGCGCTTCTATCTGACAGGACACTTCATGTGACTCTCGTTCAAGATGGCGGTACTTCTTCATTATACAAAGGAATAACCTCAACCAATTTCTCAAGACTGTTGACATCCAGTGGAAGCGGTAGGAACTGCAAGCAGGTCCCTTAGAAATCTGGTTTCTCAATGAAACCTCATTGAAAAGAGAGTGACCTCAAAAAAAATTATATCTGAATGGTTTTCCCTCGGGGTTTCGCCTGCTAAATAAGTTCTGTTATACTCACAGACATGATTCAAACAGTTTTAGAAACTTCCGAGTGTTTTCTATCCAAATCCACTAATAATATGCATATCTTATATTCTGGGGATGAGTAGCTGGCAGTTGAATTTGGGCATGCTTTTCATCCAAAATCCGAATGCTGCCCCCTACCCTAGAGAAGTTAACAAACTAGTTTTGGAAAGTCGGTTAGGACATCTACTTTGTGCATGACACAAGTAATTTTTCCAACAATTGTTGATAGACAGATTATCTAACTTATAATTCACTGTATCACAATTCCCGTGGGTCAGAAGTTTACATACACTAAGTTGACTCTTTAAACAGCTTGGAAAATTCCAGAAAATGATGTCATGGCTTTAGAAGCTTCTGATAGGCTAATTGACGTCAATTGGGGGTGTACCTGTGGATGTATTTCACGGCCTACCTTCAAACTCAGTGCCTCTTTGCTTGGGAAAATCCAAATAAATCAGCCAAGACCTCAGAAAACATCCTGTTTGTTTCATCCTTGGGAGCAATTTCCAAATACCTGAAGGTACCACATTCATCTGTACAAACAATAGTACGCAAGTAAACACCATGGAAGCACGCAGCCGCCGACCGCTCAGGAAGGATATGCGTTCTGTCTCCTAGAGATAAATGTACTTTGGTGCGAAAAGTGCAAATCAATCCCAGAATAACAGCAAAGGACCTTGTGAAGATGCTGGAGGAAACGGGTACAAAAGTATCTATATCCACAGTAAAACGAGTCCGATATCGACATAACCTGAAAGGCTGCTCAGCAAGGAAGAAGCCACTGCTCCAAATACACCATAAAAAAAGCCAGACTATGGTTTACAACTGCACATGGGGACAAAGATCATACTTTTTGGAGAAATGTCTTCTGGTCTGATGAAACAAAAATAGAACTGTTTGGCCATAATGACCATCCTTATGTTTGGAGGAAAAATGGGAAGGCTTGCAAGCCGAAGAACACCATCCCAACCGTGAACCACGGGGTGGCAGCATCATGTTGTGGGGGTGCTTTGCTGCAGGAGGGACTGGTGCACTTCACAAAATAGATGGCATCATGAGGTAGGAAAATTATGTGGATATATTGAAGCAACATCTCAAGACATCAGTCAGGAAGTTAAAGCTTGGTCACAAATGGATCTTACAAATGGACAATGACTCCAAGCATACTTCCAAAGTTGTGGCAAATGGCTTAAGGACAACAAAGTCAAGGTATTGGAGTGGCCATCACAAATCCCTGACCTCAATCCTATAGAAAATGTGTGGGCAGAACTGGAAAAAGCGTGTGCGAGCAAGGAGGCCTACAAACCTGACTCAGTTACACCAGCTCTGTCAGGAGGAATGGGCCAAAATTCACCCAACTTATTGTGGGAAGCTTGTGGAAGGCTACCCAAAACGTTTGACCCAAGTTAAATAATTTAAAGGTAATGCTACCAAATACTAATTGAGTGTATGTAAACTTCTGACCCACTGGGAATGTGATGAAAGAAATAAAAGCTGAAATAAATCATTCTCTTTGCTATTATTCTGACATTTCACATTCTTAAAATAAAGTGGTGATCCTAACTGACCTAAGACGTCAGGAATTGTGAAAAACTGAGTTTAAATGTATTTGTCTAAGGTGTATGTAAACTTCTGACTTCATCTGTACTTATGTACATAAGATATGTGTTTGTTTTTTTTTCAATAGATTTGCAAACATTTTTTAAAACCAGTTCTCTTTATCATAATAGGGTATTGTGTGTAGATTGAGTAAAAAAATAAAAATGAAATACATTTTAGAATAAGGCTGTAACGTAACAAAATGTGGAAAAAGTTCAGGGGACTGAATACTTTCAGAATGTACTGTAGGTGTAAAAATGCCAAATATACCAAAAGCTAAATCAAGCAGAGATCTACGACTGTTTAAACATGTTAATCATTACTGAAACATGCAAACTACAAAAATTTTAAAGATAATGAATACATGACAATGACCACTTGGGGTGGCAGGTAGTTTTGGATTAAATGTCAGGAATTGTGAAAAAACTGAGTTTAAATGTATTTGGCTAAGGGTTATGTAAACTTCCGACTTCAACTGTATGTGATAGTGGAGTAGGGGCCTGCAGGCACAACCTTAATGTGTTGTGAAATCTGAGAATGTATTGTAATGTTTTTAAAATTGCATAACTGCCTTAATTTTGCTGGACCCCAGAAAGAGCAGCTACTGACTTGGCAGCAGCTAATGGGGATCCATAATAAATACAAATGGAATGCCCATCTTAAAAAAATTCCATATGTTAGCTTAGTACCTCCCCAATCCATTTTTTTGCTTTTAAATGAATTATATATACCCGTTGAATCTTGAAAAATATAACAGTAATTTATACATTTCTCATGAGCTTAGTTCAACTGTCATACCCCATACGAACCCAAAATATAAGCTTGTTTTACTCCATTGTTTGTCTTTGATGTCTTTGTGTCTATAGCTCAGTCTATGAATTGGATTTCTCCAGCCCCATCCCACAGCTGTTTAACAGAACAGTAGCTGCTTCGTTGTTGTTCGAACTGCAGATTACTGTTTAATGGTCGGCTGCGAGGGAATGGCTCTTTGTCTCAAATTATTCCTGCTGTTGCGCCGGTCGCTTTCTTTTTGTAAATGGTGTCGCACCACGGATCAAGTAAGCGACCTTGTGGACCACCTTGACTGCCGCATGGCTGCTAGACAGATATTATTTTCTCAGTGGTTCAAAATGCACCATCTCTCTCTCTCTCTCTTTCTGCCCCTACCCCCCCTCTCTCTCTCTCTCTCTTTCTGCCCCTACCCCCCCCTCCCTTTGTCTCTCTCTTTCTGCCCCTACCCCCCCCTCCCTTTGACCCTCTCTCTTTCTGCCCCTATCTCTCTCTTTCTGCCACCCCCCTCCCTTTGTCTCTCTCTTTCTGCCCCTATCCCCCCTCCCTTTGTCTCTCTCTTTCTGCCCCTATCCCCCCCTCCCTTTGTCTCTCTCTTTCTGCCCCTATCCCCCCCTCCCTTTGTCTCTCTCTTTCTGCCCCTATCCCCCCCTCCCTTTGTCTCTCTCTTTCTGCCCCTATCCCCCCCTCCCTTTGTCTCTCTCTTTCTGCCCCTATCCCCCCCTCCCTTTGTCTCTCTCTTTCTGCCCCTTTGTCTCTCTCTTTCTGCCCCTATCCCCCCCTCCCTTTGTCTCTCTTTCTGCCCCTATCCCCCTCCTTTTGTCTCGCTCTTTCTGCCCCTATCCCCCCTCCCTTTGTCTCTCTCTTTCTGCTTGGTTGGAAAACAATCAATAAGCGTAACATTTTCCATGAACTGCGTGTGGGCTGCAAATAATTGTTTTCCTCTCCCGAGAAACAGATGCCCACAGCCCATATGTGGCCGGGCTTATTGCGGGGAAATGATTTAGCATTTCATTAATTTGCCAATATCACACATAACAGACACACTGTTTATTCAGTACAGACAAACTCATTAGGCTTCACGTAGAAATATGACAATTTTTTCCCACTTCCAACTCCCCACTATAGGGAAACGCATAGGGAGAATCTCAATTGCATACTCCTCGCGTCATCTCTCCTCACTTCTTTCTCAAACCCCATTGGAGGAGAAGGTTGGCTTTCTCATCCAATGGGTTTTGAGAAGGAGGCGAGGAGAATGCAATTGAGATTATCCCACAGTCCCAAATTGCAGCCTATTTCTTATATAGTGCACCCATATGGCTCTGATCAAAAGTAGTACATTATATAGGGAATAAGGTGCCATTTTGGACACAGTCATACACTACATGACCAAAAGTATGTGGACACCGGCTCATTAAACATCTCATTCCAAAATGATGGGCATTAATATGGAGTTGGTCCCCCCTTTGCTGCTATAACAACCTCCACTATTCTGGGAAGGCGTTCCACTAGATGTTGGAAAATTGCTACGGGGACCTACATCCATTCAGCCACAAGAGCATTAGTGAGGTCAGGCACTGATGTTGGGCGATTAGGCCTGGCTCACAGTCTGCATTCTAATTTATCCCAAAGGTGTCTGATGGAGTTTAGGTCAGGACTCTGTGCAGGCCAGTCAAGTTCTTCCACACCGATCTTAACAAACCATTTCTGTATGGACCTCACTTTGTGCACGGGGGCAATGTTGTGCTGAAACAGGAAAGGGCCTTCCCCAAATTGTTGCCACAAAGTTGGAAGCACAGAATTGTCTACAATATCATTGTATGCTGTAGCGTTAAGATTTCCCTTCACTGGAGCTAAGGGGCCTAGCCTGAACCATGAAAAACAGCCCCAGATCATTATTCCTCCTCCATCAAACTTTACGGTTGGCACTATGCATTAGGACAGGTAGCGTTCTCCTGGCATCCACCAAACCCAGATTGTCCGTTTGACTTCCAGATGGTGAAGCGTGATTCATCACTCCAGAGAACACGTTTTTGCTGCTCCAGAGTCCAATAGCAGTGAGTTTTACACCACTCTAGCCGACGCTTGGCATTGCGCATGGTGGTCTTAGCTTTGTGTGGTCTTAGCTTTGCGCTTGCTCGGCCATGGAAATCCATTTCATGAAACTCCCGATGAACAGTTCTTGTGCCGAGGTTGCTTCCAGAAGCAGTTTGGAATTCGGTAGGGAGTGTTGCAACCGAGCACTCGGCGGTCCTGTTCTGTGAGCGTATGTGGCCTACCACTTTGCGGCTGAGCCATTGTTGCTCCTAGATGTTTCCACTTCACATTAACAGCAATTACAGTTGACCGGGGCAGCTTTAGCAGGGCAGACATTTGACGAACTGACTTGTTGGAAAGGTGGCATCATATGACGGTGCCATATTGAAAGTCACTGAGCTCTTCAGTAAGTCCATTCTACTGCCAATGTTTGTCTATGGAGATTGCATGGCTGTGTGCTCGGTTTTATACACGTGTCGGCAACGGGTGTGGCTGAAATAGCCGAATCCACAAATTTGAAGGGGCGTCCACATACTTTTGTCTATATAGTGTAGTCGTGTAAATCGTCATGAAGACGTGGATTCATTTGTCTGTCTCTCTCTCTCGCTCGTGCGCGCACACACACGTTCTCTCACACACACTCATAAGTTGATTGAACGCTATTAGCGGGCACCGCTAACTAGCTAGCCATTTCACATCAGACATACACACGAACACCTTTTCTCTCATAGATGGATTATTTACAGATTTATTGCTGATGAGACTTACTCTAGACCTGCACTCTCTCGCTCTTGTTGATTTGTCTCCAGTCACCCCCCCCCCCCCCCCCCCTCTCGCTCTCTCTAGCTCGCTGCAACGTCATAACTGCCGGACCAAAACTGCTGAGAAGTTTACATTTTCTTATTCAATATCTTTTGAGATACTGGTATTAATGTTACTGGTACTTATGCATTTTTATTTCAAGGCAATAGATATATTCTGTATGAGTGCACCGCCTTGCATTGTGCTTATCTGTGGTAAGGAAACAGCGATTTTGATTCATTCTCTCTCTCCTTCTCTCAGGGTGGGCCCACCCGGCACGCCTTCGGAGACAGGGCAGGATGGTGAGGAAAACCCAGCGTCCCTGGCCGAGAGCTGCTTCAGAGAGCTGCTGGGAAGAGCCGCCTACGGCAACATGAACAACGCCGTCCGCCCTGTACTAGTGTAAGTACTAGTAGCACCAGGATGTACAGACTTCACATCAGAGGAGGCTGGTGGGTGGCTATATAGGAGGATGGTCTCGCCCACCAGCGATCACTGCCACACACGCACAGACACACATTGACTCTGACTGCGGTGGTCTCATTATGTCTAGTCACGTAGTGTAGGAGGCGGCACGGGACAAGGTCATTTTAAGATTGATGTAGAATATGGCAAACAACATGCAAAGTGCATTCCAAATAGCAACCGCATCTTCCTTTTTCACTATTGGGTTGAAAACAGGAACCATAGCTGGTCTCTCTTGAAAAATATATCTTTAGGCATCAATCAATGTAATTGATATTATCTATTGATCCAATACCTACTGAGGTGAAGTTCTTCCAACCAAGACTTAATAGTCTGACCGCATCCAAGTAACACGGTCACCCACTCTCACAGACCTCTGCGACTGAATCTAATTCACACTTTCTCATTGGCCGCGGTTCCCTCCACCGAGCAGAAGCTCAAACATTACCCAGTTACTGTCTGAGCGGCGTGGGGGAAACGAGATGGCGGTCGTTTTTTGCAGAGGAGTCGTTATCAGTCTCAAATCCACAGCCTCACAGGGTCCTGTCTGGGGGAGCTGGAATGATATTTCTTCTCTCTGTAACACACGCACATGCACACTTCTCTCTCTCCTCTCTCCCTATCGCTCTTTCTCTCTCTCGCTTTCTGTTAAATCACTCACCCACACCGTGCGGTGGAGTGTGCAGAGCTTTCTGCTGGGCTCGGGAAGTTGTTTTTACCCCCCCTGTGTTTTGCTTATTCAAATCCAGTTGGTTTTGCAGGAGGTGGTGGCAGATTGAAAAGAGTGTCGCCAAGTGTTGCTTCATTACACTCATTGTTATTATTATTTATCATCATCAAGGTGCTGTTATTGTTGCAGTCTAGTTGAAGAAGCAGTGCCATTATGGTGTCGTTGGTCCTGTCGAAAACTGGTATGTAATTCACAAAGAACCAAACAGAAGCAAACAGGCCAAAACGAGGAACATACCCGAATTTGTCCAATGAGAAACACTTGCTGACATTTTTCCATGTAAATTGTTTTAGTACAGTGTGCATTATTGAATACAGCCCTGGGGATGATCTGTTTTACCTAGTGTTTTGGTTTCCACCCATTCAGATTCAGTTCATCGACAGTTATTGTTGGCATTTGGAACAACGTCAGTGCAGGAGGAGCGTCTAGGTCGAGGAGATAGTTTGTACCACTCGAATACAGGATCATGTTCATTTGTTTTAGTTTCAAAGCATTGCCGTAATGAACATGACCCAGTGCTATAGATGGCATACAATTGAGGAAAGATAGAATAACATTGTTGCATTTTGTTTGTACTTTCGTAACTATTTCTTGAACTGAATTGTTGGTTAAGGGCTTGTAAGCATTTCACGCATGTGACAAATACAATTTGATTTGATGTACACTCTCCCTAATCCTCAAGTGTTCGAAAACCCCTCTGTTACATTCAAGTTCAAGATTACCCAGGGTATTACTTAGGTGTCCTGACGGTTTTGCTGCAGATAATTGCTTCTCTACAGTAGATCATCTTTTTTACTTTACGCTTCCGATAACCAATCAGGTGAGGAGCAGACGTCTCCTTGAAAATATACCGTTCATGAAGCATAGGTCCGCCTGTCATTAGTTCCAGGCAAGCACAACCAAAAAATATATGTAGGAACAGTGGCGATTTATATCATGTAAATCTTGGTGGGGCAAAAAATGATATTTTAGATGCATGCCAGCAAAGCCATTACACAACACTAAACAATACATTAATTGCACTATGACGGTGCCAAACAGTGCCGACAAACTGTTAGTCCCAACAGCAGTCCCAACACCTTACCACTGCTACACATGGCTATCAGCAGCGCCTTTCCTGCCAGCAAAACAGTTCATTCAGCCTAATTTACTGCCTTTGAAAAAACATAGCTGATATGGCTGACTTGCATAAACAGATTGTGCGCCGCCCTATGGGACTCCCAATCATGGCCGGATGTGATGCAGCCTGGATTTGAACCAGGGACTGTAGTGACGCCTCTTGCACTGAGATGCACTGCCTTAGCCTGCTGCGCCACTCAGGAGCCAAAGACATTAATGAGCGAGCTAGGATGGACGTAGCCAATATAACTGTTTGTTCAGCACTTTTGAAATGAACAGTGACAGAATTCAGAACATGGGCCGTTCTTACAGTATTCACCCTGTACACCATGTCAGAACTGTAGGATAAATAAAGGGGGCATATAAGCAGCCAATGAAAGCTCTTACAATATTCAATGTTGACAGTTCTCTGAAACAAGCTATAGGTTACATGTGCACCACCAAGTCAGAACAGTAGGCTAAGTTATGAGGGGAAAAGGGAGCAAATTATTAGGGTGAGGCACATGGGCTAGTAACAGCTTACTACACAACACACCCTTACTATTACTTTGTTAGTTACAGTATACATATCTCCCTGGCATATTACATCATTTATGCAGCAGCATACAATACATTTTTGGACTCACCTTGTTGTGCTGTGCAGAGATTGTTGGTGGGTAAAGAGATATTTGCACAGCGTTTGCTTGTGCTGCTAGCTAGCTATGAACATACAGTGCATTCGGAAAGTATTCAGACCCCTTCCTTTTTTCCACATTTTGTTGTTACAGCCTTATTTGAAAAATGTATACAATTATATTTTTTCCTCATCAATCTACACACTAAACTCCATAATGGCAAAGCGAAAACCTTTTTTTTTAGAAAAAACAGAAATAGCATATTTACATAAGTATTCAGACACTTTGCTATGAGACTCGAAATTGAGCTCAGGTGTATCCTGTTTACATTGATGTTTATATATACAGCATCAGTCAAAAGTTTGCACACACCTGCTCATTCCAGGGTTTTTCTTTATTTTTTACTTTTTTTCTGAATTGTAGAATAATAGTGAAGACATCAAAACTATGAAATAACACGTATGGAATCATGTAGTAACCAAAAAAGTGTGAAACAAATAGAAATATATTTAATAAATGACATTCTTTAAAGTAGCCACTCTTTGCCTTGATGACAGCTTTGCAAACTCTTGGCATTCTCTCAACCAGCTTCATGAGGTAGTCACCTGGAATGCATTTCAATTAACAGGTGTCCCTTGTTAAAAGTTAATTTGTGGAGTTTCTTTCCTTCTTAATGTGTTTAAGCCAATCAGATGTGTTCCGACTAAGTAAGGGGGTATACAAAAGAGAGCCATATTTGGTAAAAGACCAAGTCCATATTATGACAAGATAAGCTCAAATAACCGAAGAGAAATGACAGTCCATCATTACTTTAAGACAGGTCAGTTAATCCATAAAATTTCAAGAAACGTTAAAGTTTCTTCAAGTGCAGTCGCAAAATCCATCAAGCGCTATGATGAAACTAGCTCTCATGAGGACCGCCACAGGAAAGGAAGACCCAGAGTTACCTCTGCTACATAGGATACGTTCATTAGAGTTAACTGCACCTCAGATTGCAGCCCAAATACATCCTTCATAGAGTTCAAGTAACAGACACATCTCAACATCAACTGTTCAGAAGAGACTGCGTGAATCAGACCTTCATGTTCGAATTGCTGCTAAGAAACCACTACTAAAGGACAACAATAAGAAGAAGATATTTGCCTGGGCCAAGAAACACAAGCAATGGACTCTAGACCGGTGGAAATCTGTCCTTTTGGTCCAAATTTGAGATTTGTGATTCCTTCCAACCACCGTGTCTTCGTGAGACGCGGAGTAGGTGAACGGACGATCACCCGCATGTGTGGTTCCCACCGTGAAGCAAGGAAGAAGAAGTGTGATGGTGTGGGGGTGCTTTGCTGGTGACATTGTCAGTGCTTTATTTAGAATTCAAGGCACACTTAACCAGCATGGCTACCACAGCATTCTGCAGTGATACACCATCCCATCTAGTCTGCGCATAGTGGGACTGTCATTTGTTTTTAAACAGGACAATGACCCAACACACCTCCAGGCTATGTAAGGGCTATTTAACCAAGAAGGAGAGTGATGGTTTGCTGCATCAGATGACCTGGCCTCCACAATCACCCGACCTCAACCCAATTGAGATGGTTTGGGATGAGATGGACCGCAGAGCGAAGGAAAGCAGCCAACAAGTTTTCTGACTGTTGGAAAAGCATTCCTCATGAAGCTGGTTGAGAGAATGCCCAAGAGTGTGCAAAGCTGTCATCAAGAGTGGCTACTTTGAAGAATCTCAAATCTCAAATATATTTTGAATTGTTTAACACTTTTTTTGGTTTCTACATGATTCCATATGTGTTGTTTCATAGTTTGAATGTCTTCACTATTATTATACAATGTAGAAAATAGTAAAGCGTAACGAAAAACCCTTGAATGAGTAAGTGTGTCCAAACTTTTGACTGGTACTATATATAGATATCTAGTTTTAGAAAAAGTTCACACCACCTCCATTCCCTCATCACAAGTCAAGATTCAGCTGCTCTTCTTCCCCGCCTCCACTTTTATGAAGAGGAGAGACATGCACACACATTTGTGTGATATTTTGATGAATCGCCTGTCAAAGTAATTGGCTTGTTAGATGCTTTTTATGTGGGGATCTGTATATCAGACCGGGGAGTTTGAGTTGGTACATTCAGCTACAGTGACTATAGGAGTCCATTTGGAATTCAGGACCTTTTTTTTACACTTGAAGCACAGGGCTAAAGGTTATGGGTTTATTTCTGGACATGATAAGGGCCTTTGACTATCCATCCCCAGGGTCTTTCGGCTGCTCTACTCAAATCGTTTCTACGTTGGCTCCCGTGGTGTCGGACGTGATTCCAGGTCAAACGCTTACCATGGGCCGTCCGCCAACAAGGGTCAACTGGAGCGATGTCGCCACCACACACAAACACAAGGGTTTCCTTTTGCCGGTAAATCGGCTTTTGGCCCAGATTTATTTATTTTTTGCAGATAAACACAATTGTTGCTGGCCAAATTGTCCGGGAGAAATACCAGTCGAAGTGCTCCAAGTTCAATGGAAAATATACTTAATAATCTAGTAAATCCTCAAGCTGCTTGGAAATTAGTGTCGGTGTGTGTTTCTAATTTTACCCACACAAAAGACGCAAGGTCTTCATAAGGGACTTCAGCTAAGTGTACACCGACTGAACAACATTTGCGAAGATTGTGTTGATTATCCCTGTTTCCAGTGTGCCCGCCGAGAGGGAATTCTTTCTCCAGAACAGCAAAGACGGCCTCAAGGTCACGCCTTCTTGAGGACAACGTAACGAGGCTGATGCTCATTGCAAGCTGTTCCAAGGAGTTGGACAGTTTTCATCTCTCAACAACAGCAGCTCAATTTAAGCAGGCCAAGGTCCACCGCAAAATCAAGTAAATGATTGTTCTTCATGCCCAGTCCTAGCAGTTTTGCTGCGCCCTAACCAAGACCAACATATGCCACCCGTTTATCATGTATTGCATATAGATTTGGAATGGATTGATAGACTAGAGTAGAGTAATGATGTGTATCATGCGCAATTGGTGCATTTCATTTAACTATGTCTACACTGTATTTCTGATCAATTTGATGTTATTTTAATGGACAGTGTTTTATTTTATTTCACAAAACTCTGGTTAACTTGTTATGGATAGGGGGCAGCATTTTCACGTTTGGATTTTCACTGCCTGCTACTCAGGCCCAGATCCTAGGATATGCATATTATTAGTAGATTTGGATAGAAAACACTCTGAAGTTTCTAAAACTGTTTGAATGATGTTTGTGAGTATAACAGAACTCATATGGCAGGCGAAAACCTAAGAAAAATCCAACCAGGAAGTGGGAAATCTGAGGTTTGTAGTTTAACTCTTAGCCTATCGAATACACAGTGTCTATGGGGTCATGATGCACTTCCTAAGGCTTCCACTAGACGTCAACAGTCTATAGAACCTTGTTTTGATGCCTCTACTGTGAAGTGGGGCCGAATGAGAGGGGAATGAGTCAGAGGTCTGCCAGAATGCATTGAGCTCGTTCACGTGAGAGCGAGCCCTGTTCCATTGCTTTTCTACAGACAAAGGAATTCTCCGGTTGGAACATTATTGAAGATTTATGTTAAAAACATCCTAAAGATTGATTCTATACATCGTTTGACATGTTTCAACGAACTGTAATATCACTTTTCGTCTGAACTTTTGCCTGGACCTGCCCGCGCGTCGTGAGTTTAGATTGTGTATTGAACGCGGGAACCAAAAGGAGTAATTTGGACATAAATGATGGACTTTATGGAACAAATCAAACATTTACCGTGGAACTGGGATTCCTGGGAGTGCATTCTGATGAAGATCATCAAAGGTAAGTGAATATTTATAATGCTATTTCTGACTTATGTTGACTCCAACATGGCGGATATCTTCTTGGGTTGTGTTGGTCTCTGAGCGCCGTACTCAGATTATTGCATGGTTTGCTTTTTCCGTAAAGTTTTAAAAAAAATCTGACACAGCGGTTGCATTAAGGAGAAGTATATCTTTAAATCTGTGAATAACGCTTGTGTCTTTTATCAATGTTTATTATGAGTATTTCTGTGATTTGATGTGGCTCTGTGCAAATTCACGGGATGTTTTGGAGGCAAAGCCAAATGTAAACTGAGGTTTTTGGATATAAATATGAACTTGATCGAACAAAACATACATGTATTGTGTAACACGTTGTCCCGGGAGTGTCATCTGATGAAGAATATCAAAGGTTAGTGATTAATTTTATCAATATTTCAGCTTTTTGTGACTCCTCTCTTTGGTTGGAAAATCGCTGTATGCTGTCTGTGACTAGTTGCTGACCTAACATAATGATATGTTCTGCTTTCACCGAAAAGCTTTTTTGAAATCGGACACTGTGGTTGGATTATCGAGAATTTTATCTTTTAAAATGGTGTCTAATACTTGTATGTTTGAGAAATTTGAATTATGAGATTTCTGTTGATTGAATTTGGCGCCCTGCAATTTCATTGGCTGTTGGCTCCGCTAGCGGAACCCCAGTCCTAGACAGGTTAACATTAGTTGTTGATCTCAGGGAGGAGAGAGAGCCTACTTGTTCATGGTTGTTTGATAAATCTGACTGTAAAGTTCCCAAATGTAAGGAATCCTGTGATATTTACATATTTGCAGAAATACATTCCGATGTACAGTATTTTGTGGCTTTTGGTGAATGCTTTCTAATGTTCTAAAGTCGCGCTGTTGCTACTGCCTATAAACACACATTCAGTTCAAAGATGGCAGACCTGTGTGGTAAATGGCTTATTTGCATATAGGCCTACTGTAGCTCTGATCTGCTATGGCGCACTGGTCTGTGTAGACTCCGGTCCTGGACAAGACTAACATGGTTATATTTGCTGCAGTGTCTATTAATTGTCGAAACACTTGGCTGGGTAGGGGGTAAAAAAAACAGTAGGTTTTAACCAATAAAATACCTGCTAAAGACCTAGTCAATAACACATGGAAGCAAAGCAAACTGACAGATTTATATTTTTTATTATCTTGGCATCTGTCGCTATTGAGATGTGAGGACAGGTATGATTTAGCTGCAATATCCATTGCCCGTGTCTGTGAGAGAAACAGCTTGCGGGGCGTCGGCTCTAACGCAGTTAACACTTCTGAATCAGTGAAAAAACACTTATTGCTATTTGTTTTGGATTGGACTAGTGGATGAGACAAAACTGTCTGGAAAAATAAAGGCTATACGGTTTAAATTGCGCTTGCAATGCAATGTCCCAACCACATTAGGTCAAGTTCAGTATGTACACTGTGTACTAAACATAGACTGACCAGGTGAAAGCGATGATGGGTGTGTGTCAAGAATGGTCCACCACTCAAATGACATCCAGCCAACTTGGCACAACTGTGAGACACATTGGAGTCAACATGGACCAGCATCCCTGTGCAACGCTTTCGACACCTTGTGGAGTCCATGCCTCGGCGAATTGAGGCTGTTCTGGAGGCAAAAGGAATGTGTTCTTAATGTTTTGTACACTCTGTACATCTATGTATTATATATATCTTTGGTCCCATCAGCCTATGTAGAAAGAGGCAACCAAAGATTGGTTCAGTACATTTCAATACAACTGAAATTCAGTCTATATTTGTACCAATCAATTCACTCTTTAACTGAGTTCAACTGCGCACGTGACTTGTCATGGAATGTACTGCAAGTGACACGGCTGAGTTAAACTAGGGTGGTGTTCAGTAGGGCCCACCATAGCATACGTAATGTTTTGAAATGGAAAGTGAAAAGGAGCTTTTCGTATTGTACAGGTCCAGGTAGTCCCTATCTGTCTCTATTTTCTTCTATTTGGTGCATAATGAACATGACCCAGGCAACCCTTTCGTCTTGTGTTGCTACAGAAACTGACACCATAACTCTAGACTTCCCAACTCTACAACAGACCCAGGAGAGAAAAATGAGAGAAATGCATCTTGAAGGCAGGTCTAAAAATAGCAGGGTTTAGGAGGAGGGGGGGGGGGGGGGGGGTTGAACGAGGAGGGGTTTTGCTGGGTTGGCTGGGGTTGGATTGACGTCACCGCGACGACGGTAGGCCCATTATCACACAGTGAGCCTCCTCTCTCTCTCTGCTCCAGCTCACCAGATGGCTGGTTCCCCCCACGCCTCTGAGTAGGGAGAGATGGAGGGCAGAGGGAGAGATGGAGGGCAGCGGGAGAGATGGAGGGCAGCGGGAGAGATGGAGGGAGAGCGAGGCAGGCGGAGGGAGAGCGAGGCAGGCGGAGGGAGAGCGAGGGAGAGCGAGGCAGGCGGAGGGAGAGCGAGGCAGGCGGAAATGGATAGCGAGGGTAAGGCTGAGGGAGAGGGCCAGAGAGCAAGGCGGGGAGTGAGGGCCAGAGAGCAAGGCGGGGAGTGAGGGCCAGAGAGCAAGGCGGGGAGAGAGGGCCAGAGAGCAAGGCGGGGAGAGAGGGCCAGAGAGCAAGGCGGGGAGAGAGGGCCAGAGAGCAAGGCGGGGAGAGAGGGCCAGAGAGCAAGGCGGGGAGAGAGGGCCAGAGAGCAAGGCGGGGAGAGAGGGCCAGAGAGCAAGGCGGGGAGAGAGGGCCAGAGAGCAAGGCGGGGAGAGAGGGCCAGAGAGCAAGGCGGGGAGAGAGGGCCAGAGAGCAAGGCGGGGAGAGAGGGCCAGAGAGCAAGGCGGGGAGAGAGGGCCAGAGAGCAAGGCGGGGAGAGAGGGCCAGAGAGCAAGGCGGGGAGAGAGGGCCAGAGAGCAAGGCGGGGAGAGAGGGCCAGAGAGCAAGGCGGGGAGAGAGGGCCAGAGAGCAAGGCGGGGAGAGAGGGCCAGAGAGCAAGGCGGGGAGAGAGGGCCAGAGAGCAAGGCGGGGAGAGAGGGCCAGAGAGCAAGGCGGGGAGAGTGGGCCAGAGAGCAAGGCGGGGAGAGTGGGCCAGAGAGCAAGGCGGGGAGAGAGGGCCAGAGAGCAAGGCGGGGAGAGAGGGCCAGAGAGCAAGGCGGGGAGAGAGGGCCAGAGAGCAAGGCGGGGAGAGAGGGCCAGAGAGCAAGGCGGGGAGAGAGGGCCAGAGAGCAAGGCGGGGAGAGAGGGCCAGAGAGCAAGGCGGGGAGAGAGGGCCAGAGAGCAAGGCGGGGAGAGAGGGCCAGAGAGCAAGGCGGGGAGAGAGGGCCAGAGAGCAAGGCGGGGAGAGAGGGCCAGAGAGCAAGGGGGAGCCGGTGAGGGGGAGAGACGGCCAGTGAAGGGGAGATACGGCCAGTGTGGGGGAGGCAGTGAGAGGCAGAGACGGCCAGATAGCAAGGGGGGGAGAGACGGCCAGAGAGACTGAATAAGAGCGCCACCAACTGGTGGTAGACTCAGAAAGAGGTGCCGGTTTTTATATATAGGTACAATCGGCCTGCGTCCTTGTGTTAGAAGGGGGAATGACCAGTAGGAGAAGATGTACAGTCCACACACGTTTATTACCACAGACAGGCGCACACACACGATAATAGGATGTAGACTGATGGAATAGTTTTCTTTAATGGACAGACGAAACGGAATATACACTATATCTACAAAAGTATGTGGACACCCCTTCAAATTCGGCTTTTTCAGCCAAACCCAAGGCTGACAGGAATATAAAATCAAGCGCACAGCCATGCAAACTCCATAGACAAACATTGGCAGTAGAATGGTCTTACTGTCTTACTGACTATTTTTCCTTTTTTTTTGTTGGTACTTTTACCCCTTTTTCTCCCCAATTGGTAGTTACAGTTTTGTCCCATTGCTGCAACTCCCATACGGACTCGGGAGAGGCAAAGGTTGAGCACCATGCGTCCCCCGAAACACGACCCTGCCAAGCCGCACTGCTTCTTGACATACATTTAAAGTCCAAGATAGCGGCGCAGTAGGACGTGTATATCTGTCTTTGTCTTATCCCTTGTAAATAGACAGTATTTTTTCTTATATCGTAATCTCACTTCTATCTACAAACTAAATATACTTGCCTGCAAACCTGCCTCACCCAATGTGGTACAGATCTGATATTTTTATTCCTTATAATTGGAACTTCAATCAGGAGCTAGCCAGCTAACTAGCTAGCTACTAGTCTTTGTTAGCCACGGCTAGCTGTCCTCGCCTTTTTTCCCCCGGAATCAGCCAGCCTTAGCTCTGACAATCACCTGTCAGTCTGCACAGCGCGATATCAACCCAGAGCATATCAGACTGCTTCTCTGCCATATCACTGGATTCCTGCCACTCTGGATCATTACACTAGATTAATACTCCTAGCTGCAAATGAGTTGCTACTGTTAGCTAACGCCTCTGTCCCGAAGCAAGCACCAGCTAGCCTCGAGCTAGGCCCATACACCAACTAATTATAGGGCTACAATACCTCCTTTGCCAATTGGTCTGGACCCTTTATTGTCGACCCGGAGCCCCGCCGGTCCATCACAACTGGACTGCCGATGTGATCGCCTGATGTGGTCTCAACAGGCTATTTTGTTATGATATTGCCGCAGAACCATCTACTAGCCCCGGCCCGTTAGCTTTTTCTGAATGCTGTGTCTCCTCCTCGCCCAGTGTAGTAGTGAATACCGTACAGCACCCTGTCTCACCTATTGCTACTCTTTTGAACTTATGATCACTCGGCTACACAGCTGATGCCCCATGGACTGTTTCAATAACACGGTACCTAATTTTGTTTACCTGTCGGCCTCAGCCTCGAACTCAGGTCCTGTATGTATCTAACTGACCCGCTCTGCCCTTTCTTCGCCATTTACCCGTTGTTGTCTTAGCTCTCCTTATCAACGCCTGTGATTGCTTTATGCCTCTCTCTAATGTCAATATGCCTTGTCTACTGCAGTCTTGGCTAGTTTTTATTGCTTTATTTCACTGTAGAGCCCTCAGTCCCGCTCAAATTGCCTTAGATAGCTCTTTCGTCCCACCTCACACACATGCGGAGACCTCACCTACGTTAATTGATGCTTCCAGAGACGATACCTCATCATCACGCACCGCATAGGTTTATTTCCACTGTACACACATCCTACCATACCCTTGTCTGTACATTATGTCTTGAATCTATTCTTCCGCACCCAGAAATCTGCTCCATTTATTCTCTGTCCCCAATGCACTAGACGACCAGTTCTTATAGCCTTTAGCCGTACCCTTATCCTACTCCTCTGTTCCTCTGGTGACGTAGAGGTTAACCCAGGCCCTGTAGCCCCCAGTTCCACTCCTATTCCCCAGGCGCTATCATTTGTTGACTTCTGTAACCGTAAAAGCCTTGGTTTCATGCGTGTTAACATCAAAAGCCTCCTCCCTAAGTTTTTTTTGTTTTTTTTCACTGCTTTAGCACACTCCGCCAGCCCAGATATCCTAGCCGTGTCTGAATCTTGGCTTAGGAAGGCCACCAAAAATTCTGAAATTTCCATCCCCAACTATAACATTTTCCGCCAAGATAGATCTGCCAAAGGGAGTGGAGTTCCAATCTGATTCAGAGACCGCCTGCAGTGTCCTGTCATGCTATCCAGGTCTGTGCCCAAACAGTTTGAGCTTCTACTTTTAAAAAACCTTTCCAGAAATAAGTCTCTCACGGTTGCTGCTTGTTACAGACCCCCCTCAGCCCCCAGCTGTGCCCTGGACACCATATGTGAATGAATTTTCCCCCATTTATCTTCAGAGTTTGGACTGTTAGGTGACCTAAACTGGGATATGCTTAACATCCCGGCCATTTTACAATCTAAGCTAGATGCCCTCAATCTCACCCAAAGTATCATGGAACCTACCAGGTACAACCCCAAATCTGTAAACTCGAGCACCCTTATAGATATCATCCTGACCAACCTGCTCTCTAAATACACCTCTGCTGTCTTCAACCAGGATCTCAGCAATCACTGCCTCATTGCCTGCATCTGTAATGGGTGCGCGGTAAAACGACCTCCACTCATCAGTCAAATGCTCCCTAAAACACGAGCAGGCCTTTCTAATCGACCTGGCCCGGGTATCCTGGAAAGAAATTGACCTCATTCCGTCAGTAGAGGATGCCTGGTTATTCTTTAAAAGTGCTTTCCTCACCATCTTAAATAAGCATGCCCCGTTCAAAAAATGTTGAACCAGGAACAGATATAGCCCTTGGTTCACTCCAGACCTGACTTCCCTTGACCAGCACAAAAACATCCTGTGGCGTACTGCATTAGCATCGAATAGCCCCCGCGATATGCAACTCTTCAGGGAAGTTCTGAACAAATATACACAGGCAGTTTGAAAAAGCTAGCCTTTGCTTTCCTTACAAATTTGCATCCTGTAGCACAAACTCAAAAAAACTTCTAGGACATTGTAAAGTCCATGG
Organism: Salvelinus namaycush; assembly: GCF_016432855.1. Classification (NCBI taxonomy): domain Eukaryota; kingdom Metazoa; phylum Chordata; class Actinopteri; order Salmoniformes; family Salmonidae; genus Salvelinus; species Salvelinus namaycush. The sequence continues at coordinate 4,157,596 of NC_052317.1, forward strand.
AGAATAAGAGCACCTCCTCCCAGCTGTCCACTGCACTAAGGCTAAGAAACACTGTCCACACCAATAAATCTACGATAATCAAGAATTTCAATAAGCATTTTTCTACGGCTGGCCATGCTTTCCACCTGGCTACCCCTACCCCGGTCAACAGCTCTGCACCTTCCAACTTGCCCATCATCTGGGCTAGATAATCTGGACCGTCTCTTTCTAAAATTATCTGCCGCAATTGTTGCAACACCTATTACCAGCCTGTTGAACCTCTCTTTCATATCGTCTGAGATCCCCAAAGATTGGAAAGCTGCCGCGGTCATCCCCCTCATCAAAGGGGGAGACACTCTAGACCCAAACTGTTACAGACCTATATCTATCCTACCCTGCCTTTGTAAGGTCTTCGAAAGCCAAGTTAACAAACAGATCACCGACCATTTTGAATTTGACTGTACCTTCTCCTCGATGCAATCTGGTTTCCGAGCTGGTCATGGGTGTACCTCAGCCACACTCAAGGTCGTAAATGGTATCGATAAAAGTCAATACTGTGCAGCCGTATTCATTAACCTGGCCAAGGCTTTCGACTCTGTCAATCACCGCATTCTTATCGGCAGACTCAACAGCCTTGGTTTCTCAAATGACTGCCTCGCCTGGTTCACCAACTACTTCTCAGATAGAATTTAGTGTGTCAAATCGGAGGGCCTGTTGTCCAGACCTCTGGCAGTCTATGTTGGTGCCACAGGGTTCAATTCTCGGGCCAACTCTTTTCTCTGTATACATCAATGATGTTGCTCTTGCGGCTGGTGATTCTCTGATCCACCTCTACGCAGACGCCACCTTTCTGTATACTTCTGGCCCTTTGGACACTGTGTTAACTAACCTCCAGATGAGCTTCAATGCCATACAACTCTCCTTCCGTGGCCTCCAACTGCTCTTAAATGCAAGTAAAACTACATGCGTACTCTTCAACCGATCGCTGCCCGCACCTGCCCGCCCGTCCAGCATCACTACTCTGGACGTTTCTGACACAGAATATGTGGACAACTACAAATACATAGGTGTCTGGTTAGACTGTAAACTCTACTTCCAGACTCATATTAAGCATCTCCAATCCAAAATGAAATCTAGAATCGGCTTCCTATTTCGCAACAAAGCATCCTTCACTCATGCTGCCAAACACACCCTCGTAAAAATGACTATCCTACCGATCCTTGACTTCGGCGACGTCATTTACAAAATAGCCTCCAACACTCTACTCAGCAAATTGGATACAGTCTGTCACAGGGCCATCCATTTCATCACCAAAGCCCCATATACTACCCACACCTGCGACCTGTATGCTCTCGTTGGCTGGCCTTTGCTTCATAGTCGTCACCAAACCCACTGGCTCCAGGTCATCTACAGTTGAAGTCGGAAGTTTACGTACACCTTAGCCAATTCTTGACACAATTCTTGACATTTAATCCCAGTAAAAATTCCCTGTCTTAGGTCAGTTAGGATCACCACTTTATTTTAAGAATGTGAAATGTCAGAATAATAGTAGAAAGAGATTTATTTTATTATCACATTCCCAGTGGGTCAGAAGTTTACATACACTCAATTAGTATTTGGTAGCATTGCCTTTAAATTGTTTAAAGTGGGTCAAATGTTTCAGGTAGCCTTCCACTAGCTTACCACAATAAGTTGGGTGAATTTATGCCAATTCCTCCTGACAGAGGTGGTATAACTGAGTCAGGTTTGTAGGCCTCCTTGCTTGCACACGCTTTTTCAGTTCTGCTCACAAATTTTCTATAGGATTGAGGTCAGGGCTTTGTGATGGGCACTCCAATACCTTGACTTTGTTGTCCTTAAGCCATTTTGCCACAACTTTGGAAGTATGCTTGGGGTCATTGTCCATTTGGAAGACCAGTTTGCGACCAATCTTTAACTTTCTGACTGATGTCTTGAGATGATGCTTCAATATATCCACATAATTTTCCTACCTCATGTCATCTAGTTTATGAAGTGCACCAGTCCCTCCTGCAGCAAAGCACCCCCACAACATGATGCTGCCACCCCCGTGCTTCACAGTTGGGAGGATGTTCTTCGGCTTGCAAGCCTCTCCCTTTATCCTCCAAACATAACGATGGTCATTATGGCCAAACAGTTCTATTTTTGTTTCATCAGGCCAGAGGACATCCTCCCTATACGTCTACGGATTCAGCTGTCTCTGATGTGAATTTGCTATTTTCTTTGCTCACTTCACACCCCTTTCATCTCTCTCTCCTCCCCCCTCTCATCCCTTTAATTTCTCATTTTTACACATGTCTCACTGTGGAAAACAAAATCTAAGCAGAAAAGCAAACCCAGTCTATGCAGTCTGTTTGATGGCCAAACACTAGCAAACTCTCCCTCCCTCTCTCCTTTTCCTCCGGATGCCCTCTCTCTCTCGCTCTCTCTCCCTCTCTCGCTCCCCCCCCACACTAGCATACTATTTAGAATGAAGCAACGTATTGGGGTGATGTATTCGAAGTGGTACAATAGTACATACACTGGAATGTAGCCCATAGGGCTCTGTTCAGGAGGGTGAAACATTACACATATAAACATGACATGAAATAGAACATTAGGAAAGTATCCCAAGCCCTGCAATAGACCCCCTGTCCAGGGGGTGTACTTGGACAGCAAGCTGCCTCACACTACACAAACAGGAGATAGGTTCCATTTTGACTCAAATAAGGCCATAATAGAAGTTGTAGTGCCTGAAATATATGAATGCATTTTTCATGTGATGTATCATGTGTTAATCTATTCTCAACAACTGAGTTTGTTGTCCCATTTATGTGCAGTACTATAAATGTCATTGTAATGCGTTTCCTTTGTGTTCTTCCCTCTCCAGGCATCTAGACAACCACCGGCTATGGGAACCCAACGAGTTTGCAGTTTCCTGTTTCCGGATCATTATGTACTCCATACAGGTGGGTTCTCCAGTCACAGCATTAGCATATTGTGAAACACTTAACCTATTGGTAAACACTTAAATGGTATTTTAATTGGTTAGTTAAATTTGTTGACGTATTACCTCATTGTGTGGTGTCGAATTTGCATTGTGGCTCTCTTGCTTTACTTTACAATTGTTAGTTAAAACTCCCTTCATTGTCCCCCTCAATGGAATCAGATGGGGGGGGGATTATGAATCTGTCTCTGTCTGTTCGTACGTTAGTCGCACATGATCTTAGACACCGCTGCCCCAATTTTGACGAAACTTGGGTGAATGATGCATCTTGCCATAGAGATTCACTGATTAACCGAAGGGGGGAGCGGAGGAGGGCTGTTGTATGTTGGCTACATTGGTGCCAGAAGTGGGATCGGTGAGAGCACTCGAGCAAATTGGAGGTGCGTCTGTGTATTCAGGTAGTTCTGCATGAGAGCGAACTTCCTGAAGGAGAAGTGAAGTGTCGGGTTCGGTTCACTCTTTTGCATGTTATCGCTTTTTGATTTGTGAGAACAAGCTATTCCCACAAACTCTGACTAGATTATACACACACACATACATACACACACACATGGATATGATGTTAGCCTACTGCAGTATTCAAGCTTCAATAACTACATTTCACAACAGCGACACTCATATTAACGCCATATTAAACACACAAACTTACCTCAATCTTCCTAGTGCACATACAGTATATCATATACCCACAAACTATTGGTTCATATACATCCCTCACTCACTCGCCTACAGACAGAGACACTTCAGTCTATCCTTGTCTAACCCAAGGGACACCCTTAGATTTCTCACTCCCCCCTCAGATATGTCTGGCTCTCCTCTCCTTTTTCTCTCTCTTTCCGTTGTTCTTTTAATTGGCCCGCCGGCCAGGAGTCCCCAGGTGGCCCTAGGTGGCTTTGCCAGATAAGAGACGATCGATGAGGCTCCGGCCGAGGTGTGTCGTGTGTTTTAAGAGCTTTGTTTGAGCAGCGCTCAGTCGGCCCTAATCCTAGTCTGGGTTTTAGTGTCTTGGCTAGATGAGACCGTGTCTGGTCTGTCTGAGAGAGAAACTGTTTATCTGTATGTCTATCGGCAAGATAAACGCTCTGTACATCTGTCGTAATATAATACAATATATATGCCTTTTATCCAAGGTGACAAAGTCATGTCTGCATATATTTTACGTATGGGTGATCCCGGGAATCGAACCCACAATTCTGGCGTTGCAAGTGCCATGCTCTACCCAGCTGAGCTACAGAGGATCTGTCTATTTGCCTGTCCGCCTGTCTTTGTTTTGTCTGTGTTGGTCTTTGTCAGTCTGTCTTTGCATGTTCGTCTGTCTTTGTGCGTCTGTCCGTCCACCTGTCTGTTCACTCAATAGCAGGAGAGAACATCCCAACACCTTTGTCTCTGAGTGAAACAGTATGTCTGTTCGTCCATCCACCTGTTCCGTTTTCGGATGTAGTGTAGATGTAGTGGGGACATTGATTGTTGCTGATTGTTTTAGTGTTTGAAAACAAGGAAATAAAAAAGGACAAATTAAGTACACGTGTTCATCAAGGTAAATGTACATAGTGTTGAACTCGACAGATTAGACTGACTGTTTCCCCAACCCTCGCAAACCCCACTTCTGCCATTGTGCCCTTGAGCAAGACATTAACCCCTAAATCTGCTCCAAGGGTGCTGCAGTAGCTAACCCTAGCTTCCAAACTGTGTGTGTGTGCATCGACGATAAAGTATTTAATCTTCGTCTCCCTTCCCCTTTCATTCTCTCCCGCTCACTTTCCCAGGCCCAACACTCCCACCACGTCATCCAGCAGGTCCTGGGCCACCTGGACACGCACAACAAGAACACACCCCGCATGAGGGCCGGCATCGTGCAGGTCCTTCTCGAGACGGTTGCCATAGCAGCCAAAGGCTCCGTTGGTGAGTTGGATGAGAAGTGCCTCTGTTGACTCTCAACAGGCTACGTCCCAAATGGCACCCTATTCCATTTGCAGTGCATTACTTTTGACAGGGCCCATAGATTTCTGGTCAAAATTTGTGCACTATATAGGGAACAGGGGGCCATTTGGGACACACACATGATGTGGTCTGTCAGATGAGTCACGGGAACATAAGCTCTATGGATGGATAGGTAGATTGGTTTAGAGATGGATAGGGTATAACTGATTTATAAACGCCTGAGGATCAGGCTGTTGACATGGCAGATTGATGGCTCAGGGTGACATTTTCCTCTTGCAATTACTTGATGAGTCATCTAGATCAGCCTTTCTCAAACCCAGGTCTGCGGAGGAATGCCTTCAGGTCCGCGGCATTCTCCTCATGACAAAGTCCTACTGATTGCACAGGATTTGTCTCAATCCACTGAATACGCCTCTTAGTTCATAGAACCGCGGTTATGCGAGTAACCTCCGATCTCCGCTTACCGGTCGTGACAAACAGAGCAGTTTCTGACTTTTTCCTACAGATTTGGCTCTAGCTTTATTAGGACCCCGTTCCTGAATGCTACCGCTCCCATGAACATGTCTTCTGTTCCCCTCCAAGCCGTTCGAGGCACGTTGGAAGGGACTGTGAGAATATCATTTGAATGCAATGCAGATCTTTTCTACACACACACACAATTAGTACCTGATGAACTTTACCTGAACTTCCCGATACCTTTCTAATGCGTTTCAGCTACGACAAACCAGCTCCTTCAAATTGAAATTTGGCCTACCGGATTTGAAGTATCTTTGTGTGTTATTTATATGTATTGAAATAATGACAGCAAGGGCAAATTCTAAAGCGTCATTATGATATATATTTTTTACTTATTTGTTTCTGATTGAGATCACTGTATTGGTCAATTGTACACAAGGTCCAACTGAAATTAGACTACCCCTTTTAACCCAAAAGACATGTACAGGTTTTAGAGAGGTCTGGGGGTCTGCCACACTGGGCGCCCGGTGAGCTGTTGTTGTGGGGGTTAAGGGCACAACAGCAGGCAATGGCATCTAGAATTTGATACCAGCAACCTTCCAGTTGCCAGCTGACTTCCCGACAAATGTTTTCCCGTCAGACCCTGGGATTCGAACTGACAACCCTCCAGTTGCTGGCTCGCCTCTCTAATGTCTAGGCTGCCTGCCACCCCCAGCTGAATAAAATAGTAATAATATGCACCATCAAGCTATCTTAAACAATTCTATATATTAGGAGATATCATAGGGAAAACACCTACAAAAATTGGTGTTTTTAATAAAAAAAGCAATTGTCAATAATTTTTGGCAAAGAGCCCCCAGAAGAAGAATGCATACCCATTCATTTAAGGTGCTCCAAAGCTTTTTACTATCATTCTTTATATAATTTATCTTTGTTTCATAGTATAGTTTATTTTAGTTCAGTTTATTCAAATTATTTTTCAATGCAGCTAGCCATTTCTTTTGACTCCTCTCTCAACCATTACTTTTTTTTTTTTTAATTCCTTATCAATCCACTGGGATTTAACTGTTTTTAGTCATTTTCTTAATCAGTGCTTGCTTATTAGTAACTGGAATGCCTTGGCACAAAAACGTTTGAGAAATGCTTTTCTAGATGTAGTCAATGGATGGGTCTATGGTTAGATGGATGCATAGGAAATTATTTGACAATGATTATCTTGTTGATGGTGACAACTGCTTGGTTAAGCTGTCAATTCTCAACTCTTCTGTTGTGACAGTATGTAGCTTTATTGTCAGTATGATAGCTACAAGCTAGCCATTTAACTTTTTGGGGGGTAATGCTACTGTAATGATGAGAGACAGAATACTGTCCACCACTTTGAATGAATTCTCCTTGATTTAATAGTAGATGTTCAGTTTGGAGAGGAAGACTAGAAGGAGGAAGATACTTTGATCGCATGTTTATTTAAACCCAATTATTTGGCCCTCTTTTTCCCTCCCGATTAAACCGCTCTCTCAACAGGACTGACCCGTTCCAACAAACATACATACAACAGCGCATACACTGTTGACCCAAAGTCCCAAACCTCATCCCCACCAAATCTCTGGTTAGGTATGTTCAGGCTGCAGGGGGCTCCATAGCTGGAGGTAGAAGTGGGCCCCTAACCACCGATCTATGATCATCCTAACCTTGACCATCGTTTTTAATCTGTCCCTGGACCAGTGGTTATGGGCGACTTTTATCAACACCATATCTTAACCAAACTTCAACCCATCCAAGCTATATTTTGGACAAACACTTTTTTTATTTTTTATTCCATAGATACAGTATAACATACGGTGTATGCTCTGGTCTGGTCTTAAAGCCACACTTTGTACCTTTTCAAGTTTGGGCCCTGCTTTTGTTTGTAAATGGGGTGGGTCTCGGTAGATCTAACGGCGCCTCTTAGTTATTTGAACTATGTGGCGACCTCACCTACCTCTCACATCATCTGTTTACTGATGCAGATTATTTGACTGGAATTGAATGTGACCCATTGTGTCGTCAACTGCATTGGTGGAAGTTTGGATTTGGTGTCTCTTGTTGTGGTACTGTAGCTATAGGACAATATTGATGTTTGAAGAGATGGTGTAAACTACTATGCCAACTTCCTCCACCCCTGTGCTAAACTGTGTATCAATGAAATGGTAATTTGTAGTTTTTCTGTTGTGATTCTTTCTGTGATATATTGGGGTGTACAGTGACATTAGTAGTGCCAGAAATTAAATGTATTAACTGCTTGTAGTCCTTTCTACACAATTTTTTTTTTATAATATGAGAAAGTAATTTGGATTAATCCACTAAGAAACAAACAGCATGGTTTACTTGTATCATTACCTGGTCCTGTGTGGCCCAGTTAGGAGGAGCGTGGCACAAGCAATGCCACGGTTGTGGGTTTACTTCCTGCAGGGATCACATAGACTGACTATACCAAACATTAGGAACATCTTCCTAATATTAAGTTGCATCCCCCCACCCCGCCCTCTGGCCTTCAGAACAGAGATGCTGGCCCATGTTGACTACAATGCTTCCCACAGTTGTGTCAAGTTGGCTGGATGTCCTTCGGTTGGTAGACCATTCTTGATACACATGGGGAACTGTTGAATGTGGAAAAACCCAGAAGCGTTGCATTTCTTGACACAAATCGGTGCACCTGGCACCTACTACCATACCCCGTTCAAAGGCACTTTAATATTTTGTCTTACCCATTCCCCCTCTGAATGGCACACACACACAACCCATGTCTCAATTGTCTCAAGGCTTAAAAATCTTACTTTACCGGTCTCCTCCTCTTCATCTAGACTGATTTGAAGTGGATTTTAACAGGCGACATCAAAAAGGGATCATAGCTTTCACCTGGTCGGTCAGTCATGGAAAGAGCAGGTGTTCTTAATGTTTTTTATACTCAGTGTATGTGTGCACTCACTGTACTGTAAGTCACTAAGTGGCATATAATAATATATAGACATATCCCCATTTAAAAGTAGTAAACCATCTAAAGAGACATGAGGGAGTCTTTTTGCTTTTGAGACCAAATTGGAGGTATAACATCCAATGGCCTAATAAATCAGGGGAGGCGTACCAGACCAAGGATGCAACTAGTTACGTCCTCTGACTTAGGGTCGTAACTCAGCCAAGTAGGTTTGGTTTTCTATGGAAAATGCTAAATCTGACATGCTCAAATTCTGGAAGTAAGACTTGGTTGCTGTAGCCCAGGGTTAATCTGACTTGAATAAAAAAGACAGCCAGCACTTGCAAATAAAGTGTATATTTGAGTTATTGACGTAAGCGGCTGAGTATGATGGATTTTTTTAAATGCTTCATTTGCAAGTGCTGGTCATTTTTCAATCAAGTTGTCTTTCTATGGATCATTAGGATTAGGACCATTGTACTTCTTGATTCAAAAATCAAATACTTTGTTAGATATTTCCAGACCCCAAAAGTGGTGAAATGTCAAGACTGGTCCACGTCCCACATCATCTTGTGATATGCCTCAACCCTAAATAAATGGGAAATAGCACGGTCTAATTTCCTATTTCATGGGGTCTTTCTATACACTGGTGATGTTTGTGATGTTTGTACAGTATAGGATATGTTGTCCTGGTGGAACCAGCTTGATACTGCATTCAGCATTCTAATTCACTTGGTAAATGGTGAACGTAGCCATCAGGCTGGTTCCACCTGGCTGATCATATACACTACCAGTCAAAAGGTTGGACACACCTATTCATTCAAGGGTTTTTCTTTTTTTACACTATTTTCTACATTGTATAATAATAGTGAAGGCATACACACTATGAAATAACACCTATGGGATCATGTATTAACCAAATAAAGTGTTAAACAAATCAAAATATATTTTATATTTGAGATTGTTAAAAGTAGCCACCCTTTGCTTTGATCACAGCTTTGCACACTCTTGGCATTCTCTCAACCAGCTTCACCTTGGAAGGTTTTTCCAACAGTCTAGATGGAGTTCCCACAAGTACAGAGCACTTGTGGGCTGCTTTTCCTTCACTCTGCGCTCCAACTCATCCCAAACCATCTCGATTGGGTTGAGGTTGGGTGATTGTGGAGGCCAGGTCATCTGATGCAACACTCCATCACTCTCCTTCTTGGTCAAATAGCCCTTACACAGCCTGGAGGTGTGTTTTTGGGTCCTAGTCCTGTTGAAAAACAAATTATAGGCCCACTAAGTGCAAATCAGATGGGATGGCATATCGGTGCAGATTTCTGTCGTAGCCATGCTGGTTAAGTGTGCCTTGAATTCTAAATAATTCACCAACAGTGTTACCAGCAAAGCACCCCCACACCATCACACCTCCTCCTCCATGCTTCACGGTGGGAACCACACATTTGGAGATCATCCGTTCACCTACTCTGTGTCTCACAAAGACACGGTGGTTGGAACCAACAGTCTCAAATTTGTGGTTTCTTAGCAGCAATTTGACCATGAAGGCCTGATTTCACAGTTGATGTTGATGTGTCTGTTACTTGAACTCTGTGAAGCATTTTTTGGGGGCTGCAATCTGAGGTGCAGTTAACTCTAATGAACTTATCCTCTGCTGCAGAAGTAAATCTGGGTCTTCCTTTCCTGTGGCGGTCCTCATGAGAGGCGGTTTCATCATATCTCTTGATGGTTTTTGCGATTGCACTTGAAGAAACTTTCAAAGTTTTTGAAATTTTCCAGATTGACTGACCTTAAAATAATGATGGACTGTCGTTTCTCTTTGCTTATTTGAGCTGTTCTTGCCATAATATGGAATTAGCCCGATTTGGTAATAGACCATCTTCTGTATACCACCCCTACCTTGTCACAACACAACTGATTGTCTCAAATGCATTAAGTAGGAAAGAAATTCCACCATATAACTTTTAACAAGGCACACCTGTTTATTGAAATGCATTCACGGTGACTACCTCATGAAGCTGGATGGGAGAATGCTAAGAGTGTACAAAGCTGTCATCAAGGCAAAGGGTGGCTACTTTAAAAAATATAAAATATATTTTGATTTGTTTAACACTTTTTTGGTTACTACTTGATTCTATGTGTGCCATTTCATAGTTTTGATGTCTTCACTATTATTCTACAACGTAGAAAATGGTCAAAATAAAGAAAAACCCTTGAATGAGTAGGTGTCCAAACTTTTGACTGGTACTGTATATCATATATATATATATATATATATATATATTACTGTACTATGGTGGAATATATACCCTGGTGATGTTTTATATATATGTATTGTGCTAGAACATGGAGTGTAGTATTCCTTGGTGATTGTATGTTTTACAAGCTTTTATATGTGATAATAGAATCCAATAGTCTTTGGTGACCAGATGGTGTTTTGATCGCAGTCCCTAACTGTGTGTGTGTGTGTGTGCTTGCTCGTGTGTGTGCCTCTGTGTGTGCTTACTTGTGTGTCTGCGTGTTTGTGTGTGTGTCTCTCTGCTTGTGTGTATGTGTATCATCAGGCCCTACGGTACTGGAGGTGTTCAACACCCTGCTCAAGCACCTGCGGATGAGTGTGGACTTTGAGCTTGGTGAGAACTCCAGACGGAACTCCGGCGCCAGCGTGTCCTCGTCCGGACGGGTCAAGGAGAGCGAGGAGCGCATCGTCCAGAACGCCATCATCCAGACAATCGGTTAGTTTCCCTAACATGCCCGTTGCATTTGTTTTTTTTGGTTCCCCATTAGCTTTTAGTCATGACAGCTACTCTTCCTAGGGTCCACACAAAACATTCATATGCCCATTACATTTTTTTATTTAACCATTATTTCACATTTAATTTTAATTTTATTTTATACAAATTCTTATTTACAATGACGGCCTACCCCGGCCAAACTAACGACGCTGGGACTAACGACGCTGCGCCGCCTTATAAGACTCCCAATCACGGCTGGTTGTGATACAGCCTGGAATCGAACCTGTGTCTGTAGTGACGCCTCTAGCACTGAGATGCAGTGCCTTAGACCGCTGCGCCACTCAGGAGCAGGTCTCTCTAAGGTCTTTCATGGCACAATTTCATGTAACTGACTTAACACGTTTCCTGTTGCGTCATGCTGGTGGCAGAGTTGGGATTTTGCGGAAGCAGCATGAGCCCATGGCCCCATCCTGACTGGTGTCAATGGTACAGGCTGGTGGCTGTGGTGTACTGATGTGGGGAATGTTTTCCTAGCACATGTTAGGTACCTTGATATCAACTGAGCAACATCATTGCCCCAAAGAATTCAGGCTATTCTGGGGGGTCGAACTCGGTACTAGATTGGTGTACATAATTAACTGGCCACTGAGTGTATATTTGAAATAACACTATCAGTTTCATTAGTTTATGTTACTGTAGGATATATGTAAAAACAAAATACCACAAACTCCAAAATTCTAATGTCCAATCAATTTTATTTGTGGAGTGCCTTTGTTACAACTATGAAACAGAAAGCATACAGTGCCTTCAGAAAGTATTCACACCCCTTGACTTTTTCCACATGTTGTTGTGTTACAAAGTGGGATTAAAATTGATTTTATTGTCATTTTTTTGTCAACAATCTCCACAAAATACTCTGAAGTGGTGTAAAAAAAGTAACTTTTTTTTAGAAGTCAAAAAAATTGTTAAATATTCAAACCCCTGAGTGAATATATTTTAGAATCACCTTTGGCAGTGATTACAGCTGTGAGTCTTTTGGGGTAAAGGCGTCCACATGCTTCCCTTCCGAAACAACAATTTTTGAAGTTTTTGTTCGTTTTGGTCTTCGGCAAGGGTTTTTTCAGCTGTTCGTGCACATACGTCTTTTTCTTGAGGCAAGTTGAAATCGGTAGCCGAAGTCTGCGCCCCTTCGTTGGTGATTGGTCAACCGTAGGGATTCTTCAATTAAGTGTTTGTTGTCATTCAACAAGACTCGTTTTCATGCACATTTTTTCACTTGAGAAATACTGCACCAAACAAATTAGAATTTACGTGACTAACATCTCCTCTGCAAAAACATCAAAATGAATGACAGAGTTATCTTAGGTTATTTCTGACTATTTCGGATAAGATGTCTCAAGATGGACAAACAGTACTATTGCCATTTTTCAAGCAAAGGTCTTTTAAGTGTGTATGCGAGCACACTCGTTCAGTTCGCCTAGCCAAGTTTGGTAATGCGAACCGAAGCATGCTGGCACCTTCAGTCTCAAAGAGCTTGCCACACCTGGATTGTGCAAAATTTGCCCATTTTATTCTTTAAATTTTTTTTCAAGCTCTTAAATTGTTGATCTTTGCTAGACAACTATTTTCAGGTCATAGATTTTCAAGTAGATTTAAGTTTAACTCGGCCACTCAGGAACATTCACTGCTTTCTTGGTAAGCAACTCCGGTGTAGATTTGGCCTTGTGTTTTAGGTTATTGTCCTGCTGAAAGGTGAACTAATGTCCCAGTGTCAGGTGGAAGGCAGACTAAACCAGGTTTTCCTCTAGCATTTTGCCTGTGCTTAGCTCTATTCTGTGTCTTTTTTTTATCCTGAAAAACTCCCCAGTCCTTAATAGCATAACCAACCACCATGCTTGAAAATATGGAGAGTGGTACTCGGTAATGTATTGAATTGGATTTGCCCCAAACATAACATTTTGTATTCAGGACAAATAGTGAATTGCTTTGCCACATTTTTGACAGTATTACTTTAGTGCCTTGCTGCAATCAAGGATGCTTGTTTTGGAATATTTTCACTCTGTCAATTAGGTTAGTATTGTGGAGGAACTACAATTGTGTTTATCCATCTTCAGTTATTTCCCATCACAGCAATTGGACTTTGTAACTGTTTTAAAGTCACCATTGGCCTCACGTTGAAATCCCTGAGTGCTTTCCTTCCTCTCCGGCAATTGAGTTAGGAAAGACGCCTGTATCTTTATAGTGACTGGGTGTATTCAACATGTCATGTAACTTCAGCATGCTCAAAGAGGTATTTGATGTCTGATTTGTTTAGTAGGCGTTCTTTGCGAGGCATTGGAAAACCTCTGTTTTTTTTGTGACTGAATCTGTGTTTGAAATTCACTGCTCAACTGAGGGATCTTACAGGTAATTGTATGTGTTGTACAGAGATGAGGTAGTCATTAAAAAAAAACATGTTAAACAGAGTCCATGCAACTTATTATATGACGTGTTAAGCATATTTTTACTCCTGAACTTATTTAGACTCAAGACGTTTCAGCTTTTCATTTGAATAAATTTGTTTAAAAGAGTTACTCTTTTACATGACGGGGCATTGGGTGTAGGCCAGTGACAAAAAAAATAAAATCTACATTTATTCCATTTTAAATTCAGGCTGTAACACAATTCTGGGGGGAAAAGTTAAGGGGTTTGAATATTTTCTGAAGGCACTGTATGTGTTGGAACACTGTAACAGCTTCTTCTTACAACGACAAAATAAAAAGAAATACCACAACCACAAAGACACAAGGTCAGCAACACATGATGAAAATATCAGTAGCCTAAACATCACTATAAGCACCAAGTGTGCTTTATAAATAGTGAAAATTGGCACCAAAGCAATAATGGCATTATAATGAATATAAGTGTTTATGACAGCAGTCAAAAATTGTCAATTATTGTCAGCTCATGCTGACATGTTTTTTTTCCACTTAGGTCTCGGAGGTGTAGGTTCAGGCTGATGCTCAGAATCAGAAGAATAATCATCCGAGATGTCATGATTCATTTCTTCCGTCGGAGTCGTTTTCATTCAGATTTTGTAGCAACGCTAACGCAGCGTCTGCGTTCATTCGTCTTGGTCTTCTTGCCATTGTAAATTATGCACGCGCTCACTGTGTACTCCAAGTAGGCCTGAGTAGACTGATAAGACTGCTTGGATTCGGTGGACTGATATAGGGTACATACCGTTTTTGAGATTATAATTAGAATAGATTAATACAATTGAATGGCCCGCCCTGTCTCTCAGGTGATTATCAACTGGGCATGGCACCTTCAACTATTGGGAGAACGAGATGTAAAGGGGAAAATCATTAAAAAAGGACATGCCCTCCTAAAACTGGATATAACTTCAGTTCTGTTTGTGATATTACGATTCTATCAACGACAGTGTGTGCTATAAACGTATTTAGGAAAAGTCAAGGACAGCGGGGGGAATGACTTTAAAAATGGCAGAGTAATACATTTTTTAAATTCATGAGCAGTCCAAATTACTGATTTATGCACTTCTAGTGTTAAAGCCACAGTCTGCAATATTTCCAGTTTTTCTATGGTCAATTGGTAATATCTATATTATAATATGCTAAGCCTTGTAAACTGAGGGAGGATCTCCACCTAAAAAAATTGCACAGATTTTATTAATTTTAGGCTCAAAAGAAGCTTGTCGTCCTCTTACAGTATTTCTGGCTTTATCCCGCTCTGTTTTGTATTATAAAGGGCTGTCAAAATGTATATATTTTTTTTTATCAAGTTAATCGCTGGTTTTGCTGTGGTTAATCGCAAATTCAGATGTAATTCAACTGTAATTTAAAGGGCAATTCCATACATTTTTCAACCTCATCTCCAGCACAATACCAGTGTCTACATTTTGCAGAAAAAAATGTAGTTAAGTTCTACCGAAGACATTTATAAATAGTGATGATCAAACATTGAGATTCACAGTGAAGCAAGAAAATACCCTCCCTCTGGCTAAAAACTCGTTGCAGATTTTGAACGTTTTTCTTACTTTTAATCCTACCCTGTAATGCCACAGAGAATACATTTTTAACCACAGATCATAAAAACGCACCGTTTTCACCTATGTAGACGCTGGAATTAATGAATATGAGGTTAAAAAGTGGAAGAATTGCCCTTTTTGAAGAATATTGGCGTCCTGATTTTGTCCAAAGTAAACCAAGAAATTTGAAACACTCTAGCTGTATATATATGATGCATTTTAGATGTTTTCAGTGCATTTTAAATGCTTTCTGACAATGAGATTAATCGCAGTAAATCCCTGCGACCGATAAATGTATATTTTGGCTTATATGTTGTTGAGTCAATTTCCTTTTTTCATATATAACCACAAGCTAAACTCTTTTGGGATAGTGATATTTAGAGAACATGATGACACTAGTTGATTTCGCATATATATAACCACCCCTCCCGCTTTTTTCAGTGTCACACCTAAAGATGTTGTAATCAGTATTGTCAATTTCCTTATCCGGGATCGAGCCGTTTAGCCAAGTCTCTGTGAGAACCAAAATATCCGGGCTCGTGTCATGCACCCAGATATCTTGATATGTAATAGCCCAAGCCCTCTACGCGATCTGTAGCAGTATGACGATAACACTGTGAAACAGTGGAAATGGGAACAATTACATGAGCAGGGGTTGGGCTGTTGTTGAGTCAATGTTTCATAAGAGCCTCCTCGATGTTGGCCAAGATAACTTTCGTCACTTTCCTATTTGGATTCAAGCCATCCATCTTGTAAAACTTGGGCCTCTCCCAAAAGTGGTCAAAATTGTCAATGAACTTCAAATCCATGGAGGAACAGTAGGATTTAATCCAGTAGTGTAGCCAGAGGAGAGGACTAAAGCGTCCCATTTCATGACGTATTGTTGGTAGAGGCCTAGAAATTACAACCCGCTTGTCTGTCTCTTTTAACCTGTATATGAGCCCTCTGATGTCATCTTTTAATTGTTCTGATTTATGAAGATTGTTGTAGTTTGTACCAACATGAATGACTGCTGTGAGCATTCGGAAGCTGCTTCATTACAGTAGGGACCTGGTGATCTATGTCATGAACATGGGCTCCAAGAAAGCAGATGGTCCTTGCTTCTGCGATCACTACATCCCTAACTATGGAGCTCTCGATAACAGCAACCACTGGAAGTCGACGAGAAGGCCGCTGCGAGCCTGTGGGGGCTGATCCAGGAGATGGCCGACTCAGTAACCCAGGACCATATTTAGAGGAGCTTGCGCTGGGTGCTGTGGTGGAGTGGGAAAGACATTGGGAGCGGCAGAGGACCTCGACAGAGGTCCCCAATGAAGTCGGGGCTCAGAGCTGTAAAACGGTTAGAGAGCTGCAGGTCTGGATGAGAGGGCAGAGGGGAGGATATGTTGTAATGTTCCTCCTCTCCTACCTCTACCTCGATTCCACTTTGCCCCCGATGATGTAGAGCAAGATGCAGTAGTTTTCCGATTCTCATCGGTGGGATGTGTTAATAAAGGAAAGTGGTCCAAGGTAGTATCCTAAGTAGCTACTGTAGAGGAGCCCAGTCTCATAGAACACCCTGGATTATCCCCTTTGTCATTTAGAATTGTCGCATCAAAAACAGCATGCAGCCTTGAAGTCTCCTTAGCCAGAGCGAGACGTTCTTTTAAGGACCCTGTTCTCCTCTAGTAGTTCAATGATCCGGTCTTTGAGGCAACGAGTTGCTTACACTTTTCACAAGTGTACAAGTCAGTAAATTCTTTCACTATGGTGAACATACCACAGTTCTGACAGTTTATGGCTTTACTGTGCATCTCCAAATCAGAGGACTCCGACATGCTTATACTCGGGTCAGAAACAGCGGTTCCGGCTACAAGAGTCAACCACGATGTGAGACAACCTTTGCCGGTGACAGCCGGGTAACCTAGCTAGCCAGGTCTAGTCTGATAATTTTAGCTCCAAGTTACGGTATATTCCAGCCAAACATGGTGTGTTAAGAACAGCACTAAGACCGTGGTCCCGAAATAAAACACTTAAAAGAAAAGTTGTAAAGGTATAACATGTCTGTGTCTTAGAAATATAAAACGTATAGCTAAGTGTTTTAAAAAGTATAAAATCAAATGCTGTATCGCCACTCCAAACTAAATGCTTCCAAGGAGTAAATTGGAGCAAACTTCATGGCAACCGAGGAAGATGCCTGCTCTCAAAGGCTCCTGGACACTCTACGAGTACTTACGACATCCCAGTGATTTTCAAACATGTTGAATATATTCTGCCTCAAATTAGCCGTTACCGCCATGTGTGAGCAGTGCTCAGAGCAGATGCGAGGCATGTCCCACCGTCAGCCAGTCAGCTACTCAGAACTATAAAGGTTATCTTCAGCTACCTCACAAGTTAATAACAAATGGCACCAAAAAGATAACAAGACACGCTGGTCTTCTTCCATCTCTACAACTGCCAACTCATGCCAAAGTAAAATATTGACATCATCGTCGTCATCAGCAGCATCATTACAATTTTCTAATTATAAAATAGGCCTAAATATCCTCATCTCTTTGATAGGGTTGATTTGGATAACCAGAGTTGGTATTTTCCATTATCCAATACTGTTGTCTTCAGGCATAACAATGCACATACAAGGATCGCAGCATCTTCCTCGGTTGCCATGAAGATTTCCTTACTACACCAGCCCAGCAAATATAGCCCGACTCTGGCCTGATTGCCAATTGTACTGCCGCGCCGGTGCCGCCAGGTGTATGTACTATACCGATTACTAGGTCACTACGATTTGGCTTGATGGTTAGAGCCTGTAGACTGGGCAAAAATTGTGTAGTGTGGGCCTTCCGAGTGGCGCAGCGGTCTAATGCACTGCATCGCAGTGGTTGAGGCATCACTACAGATCCGGGTTACATCCCGGGCGATGTTGCAGCTGGCCACGACCAGGAGGCCGATGAGGCGCCGCACAATTGGCTCAGCGCCAAACCCTCCCATCGCGCTCTAGCAACTCCTGTGGCGGGCCAGGCGCATGCACCCTGACACGGTTGTCAGTTGTACAGTGTTTCCTTGGACACATTGGTGTGGCTGGCTTCCGGGTTAAGCAAGCAGTGTCAAGAAGCAGTGCGGCTTGGCAGGGTTGTGTTTCAGGGGACGTGTGCCTCTCGACCTTCGCCTCTCCCAAGTCCCTACGGGAGTTGCAGCAATGGGAAGAGGCTGTAACTACCAATTTGGATATCACGAAATTGGGGAGAAAAGGGGTAAAAAAAAAAGAAGTATATATATATTGTGTAGTGTATTTCAGCCTTAAGCAGCACTGTGTTGGCACGTGCGTAAAATCTTCAACTACATCAATCTCATGACCCGCTGCCCTGTTTTTCCAACTCTTAAACTAACCCTTTAAATCCTTTCAAATAATGCTATCAAATAAAGTGGCATACATAATGAGTCAAATAAGCACTTGGAAGTTTGGGGTGTGCATGCAACAGACATGCAGGACCAGCCCTTGCCTACATAACCACAACCTTTAGTTGCATTTTGTGACCCTTTGCTGTGACTTTTGGAGTACAGCTAAGAATGAGATTTACCATTGAACTACTATTCACTGTTAGTTTTACCCCAAATAATTGTAAATTTTCAGTTAGTAAAATGTACGATTCTTTATTTTTGATGAAAGTAATGATGATGAGTGCGGTGCTGTTGCTTGTATGCATTGTATGTGTGTGCTTACTGTGACTGTCCCCCTGATATTGGCTACAACACTAGGCTAACGTCCCACAACGTTGCAGCCCAGACAGCAGTGCATGGCAAGCTGGAGCGAAGGACACTGTGTCCTGGTGTTTTTGCTGTTCGTGCTTGTATCAAGATGACATCTAGATGGTTATCAATATTAGTTATTATTTCTTGAGTTGGCTATTATCCTACTTGCAATAAAATCATGGGAGGGAAAAATTGGCCAGGTTAGCTACTGCCCGCGACACCGTGATACTGCTGCCCAGTGCAAGCACCTCACGTCGGCAACCACCTCGATAAAACACTAGTCATTCGCTCCAGCTTGTCTTCGTGCTCCCCGAGGGCAGTAACTTTAGCTAATTGTCATGTAACATCCATATGAACACTAGTTATCTGTCATCGCAGATGAATGGGTAAACAAATATACAGTGGTTAAAAGTATATTTTTTGTCATAGTTGAGGGACACTAGCTATCTAACTAACCTAACTGTCGATAGCTATCGCCATAACAACGAAAAGCATCAAGTCGCGGTCTGGCTTCAAAAGATTAAGTCCAAAGTCTTGCTGTTGTTCAATGGTAAATCTCATCCGTAGCTGTACTTCATCTAGTCACAACCAGCTTTCTGTAGGTAAGACATTTTTTTCCCCAACTCTCCATATTGACCATTTTAGGACCGATTAACCCTGAAGTATCTATGGAGCACGGGAAGCCCATATTGCCATTCGAGGTGATTGTATAGGCCTTTATAGAGGCAACATCCTATGCTGCAAAGTATTTTAAGACATTAGGCCTACATTTACTGTTAGATTATTTTGTTACACGGTTAACTAGCAGGAAATTATATTTAAAGAGAAACTTTGGGATTTTCACAATGAGGCCCTTTATCTACTTCCCCAGAGTCAGATGAACTCATGGATACCATGCATGCTAGAATATATCCATATACTTCCAGTCATTGCGCTAACTCTAGTTAGCATTTGCTCTCAAAACTACTTACTTCTAACTTCCTTCATACTGGACACACAGACATAAAAATGGTATCCACTAGTTCATCTGACTCTGGGTAGTAGATAAAAAGGCCCTCATTGCCAAAATCTCAAAGTATCCCTTTAATTATCTGGCTAAAGGGTTTTGAGTTTCCACTTCCTCAGAGTCAGATGGTAAATTAGCCCCAAATTAAATGTAAATTTAATGTTTTTTTAATTATTGTCTATTTCGCAAAATAATCTAATAACCATATTTAGACAGTAAAGTTATAGCAACAATAGCGCAATTGTCAACCCATAATGAATGCCAATCACTGGTTAGGTGTTGCACATAAAAATACCATTATCTTTCCTGGTTGGACATGTTAGATTTAAATGTAAGCCTATCTAAAACATGTCTTGAATCATACCATCTCAATAGCGCTTTGAAGGACTTTAAAACATCTGCCAAATGTGACTCACCACCTGGATTCTGTCTTATGTAGCAAAGTTTTAAATGGCTTTTTTAGCGTGGGATAAAAGTAGAGACTCAGAGCAACAAAATTGTATATCATACACTGCATTTTTGAGGAACAGTGGGAAAGTAATTCTGCTTTGAAAGTTGATAAACTTGTAAACTCACTTTTGAGAAAATGGCCTTTTGAATGTTTTGGTATCTAGTGAAGAGCTCTTTGTCCACCCATCTCGTTTTGCTCTCGCAACGTTCAGAGTGCACACTTGACGCTCTGGACGATGATTTGTTTACCTCTCGATAATACGAAAACAGCCTAACCAGCTCCGCTGGCAACAATTTCATTACGCTTTTTTTGCAGACGTTTACTGACACCGGCCATATTCAACGGGTGTAGTACACTTTAGCTTAAGACCTCAAGCTAGCTTCCTAGCTAAGTAAACAACGTGTAAGATCACACATCTAACGTTAGCTAACGAGCCAGCCAGATAACGTTAGCTAGTTAAACAACAATGAACATAGTGCCAAATCATGTCGTTACTACCCTGCATGAATATGCTGGGAGCTAACCAACCAGGTTCCATGTTAGCTAGCTAACATTAGGCTCTAACCTGAAAAGCAAACGGCTCTGGGATACGAATAATGTCAGGTAGGGAGCTAGCTAGCTAGCTAATGGTACAATTTAGCTCGAAATGAAACCACTTTCTGTGAATCGTGTAATATCTTAAAATGTCAGAAACGTGTAATATCAGAAAATGTAGCTAGCTAACGCTAGACTATTTTACCTGTATACATCATCATGCATGATGGACGCATCGCCCTGTCACAGATGCCATGCCACGGTTGCCCTTAGTTTGAAGATGTAATCCGGAGACAGGTGTTTTCTCCATCTCTTTAGCTATCATAATTTAATTCCACTGATTTCAAAACTCGATCCTCCAGAAAGTGGAGAACAACACTTATGCAGCTCCACTACACAATAAAAAAATGTTAAGCCGCGTTCGACAGGATTACCAACAGACCAGTTTAAATAGACAGAAGCCTTCTTTATGGCAGACCAATCCAAACTCCTCTCTTGGCATGTCCAGCCCACTCAATATCTTAGCCAATCATGGCTATTGGGAAGGTTGCTGACTTTTTCTGTGGCTTAATTAAAAAATGTGATTCGTATTTACAGATGGCATACAAGTTTGTTATTAAGGCGCATGAAAGTTCACATGTTCGAGAAGGCATTTCTGCCAAAAAAACTTTTTGACATTTTGATTTAAAAAATTTAGTTAAAACGGCTCTCCAGTGAAGTCATGACTTGAGACATACGCCTAGTTTCCTGAATCGGGTCACAAATGATAACATTTATTTGAGTTAATCGCTGGATTGGCTGGGATTAATCGCATATTCAGAATTTGCTGAAATTGAGCTGTAATTTAAGATGTTTATACAAAAAGCATTACAGGAATATTGACGTCTTGTTTTTGTCCAAAGTAATATTAAGCAAAATCAGGTAAATTGATAAAGAACAATTTCTTTCATCTCCAACCAACTTGTTTTGACATGTAGATCATGTATTTTGGACGTTTTCAGACAATAAAATTAATCACAATCATTTAAAAAATATATTTTAAATTATGAAAATTTATGAAAATGTTGGTGCCACCACAGGAAAAAGTTATTCTGGAGCCCTCCTATATTTTTTTTATATTGATTTCCAGGCTGTTGAAATTGCAGAGGGTGACTTTTTAATGTTGACCTCGTAGTTACATGCATTTGAATTTGTATGCTCTACACACAGTATGATTGGAAATAACTTGTCTATGCGCCATTCCTGTGCCAAAGAGTGCCAAAGAAAAATATTTGCATCGTTTGACAATTTAACAGACAAAGTTTTGTAACGCATTCATTTACCCCATGGTCACACAGGGTTCTTTGGTGGCAACCTGCCAGACTACCAGCGTGCGGAAGTGATGATGTTCATCATGGGCAAGGTGCCCGTGTATGGCACCCCCTGCCACACCCTGGACACTGTGAAGATTGGGTGAGTCACACTCATTACCTCCACGCTACAGGGTTTCCCATGGACATTAGGTTCATCTCGGGGGTTCTCCTTTCTGACTCAGGAGTGACTGGTTTGGTACTAGGGTTTAATATTTTCCTGGTATTTTACAAATGC